>NC_082696.1:50429770-53382847 GCF_949987515.2 Delphinus delphis | reverse complement strand
AAGGAAAAAGAAATTTGTGATATTCTTGCTGTTGCATCCCAAGCTGCAAAAGTTATGGCCACAGTGCATGATAAGTGCATAGTTAAAATGGGAAAGGCATTAAATTTATACAATAAGATGTTTTATATAAATTGTGGATACAAGTCCTTAGATTTATGATTTGCAAATATTTTTTCTGAGTTTGTGGTTTATTGTTCCAGTCTCTTAAGTATCTCCCACAGAGCAAAAGTTTTAAATTTTGATAAAGACGTTTATCAATCTTTTATTTTTTGTCATGTTTAAAAAATCTTTGATTAACTCCAAATTTGATTAATCACAGAGTTTTTTTCCCCTGTGTGAGGTGTGAGGTTGAGGTCTAGGCTCATTTTTCGCCTGTGAATAATATGAATTGTTCAAACACCATCTGTTGAAAACTATATCTTTTCTCTTGAAATGTTTTTAAATTAGAAAGTTTAATTTCTGTCATTTCAGGTTTAAAAATTAAAGCTCTAAAACGTTTATTTTAACAAATTCAAATTTGGTTTTGTCACTCAAGAGAACTTATTTGTTCTATATATATATATATATATATATATATATATACATATATATGTAGAATCATATTTTTGAGAAGATTTATGTTTCTGTGGCAAGAAATAAAAAATAATTTTAAAGATTCTATCTTAATTTTAAGTAAACTATTTGCAAAAGAAAGTGGGTTTATTTTTTTATTGTCTTAATTCTGCTGAATTTAGTATGCTGTTACTAGCGTCCAGCTACATAATAGCAGTAAATATTAACTTTTAAATTCTCTTATGTTTAAAATATTTTCTTAAATTTTTAAATGAAATAATTTTTGATTTATATTTGCTGTTTACTTTTTCTTATGTTCATTATCAGAAGAGTAAAGAGATTTAATGACCTTATAAAAGCTCTCTTTATACTAACATGAAGGTTGTTGTTAATAAAAGATTTTAAAACTTTATTCTTATTCTGAAAAACTGGCATATATTTTGGTATCATTTTATTCTTTAAAGAACTACAATTTACTATGAGGAAAAAGAAGTAACTTCTAACAGAATGAAATTGTGGGGGAAGATAGTAGAATGAGGATTTTATTTATTTGTCACTGTCTTATTTATATGAAATAATTATGTCAACCTGTAATATAGAAATAAATATTTTATATAATAAAATTTCAGTTTGTATTAACATATGTGTTATATTAGTAAAAATTATGTGGACTGAAACAAATGGTCTGGAAATGTTTCTATGTAGATTAAATTATTTTAATCCTTAATAATTAAAGAATAAAAATATGTGTAATTTAAAAAAATATTTGAAATGCATATATGCATGATAGGTATAAATATATTGGATATATACATATAATTTTGTGTTTTTTTATTTATGGTTTTTTTAACTTCCTTTTTTATTGTAATTTTTTTCTAGCATAGTGACTGTCTTCTTTGTTCTCAACCTTCCACATCTTTTGACCCAACCGCACTGTGCAAGAAGTGCTATTCATAATAATGCAAGTTCCCTTTCAACAATGTTGACTTGAGATTTTTAAAATAACACCAACGTTCTATTGCTTTCATTCCATTTCAGACAATAATACATTTGCATCACTGCATTAGCACATGAGTAAGCTTCTTGATTTTCTACATGAGTTGAACTTTTAGTGTATTTTGTTTAGAAAGAAGGTTAATTGTTATGATGTTCCGTATTACTGCTTTTGGCATGGAAGTATAGGAAATTCATTTGTTCATGTTAGAAAGACTTGTTAATTTATCATTTTTAAGATGCTCTTCATTTAGACTTAAAAACTGATTATGAAATTTGACATTCCTTATAGTCCAGTGTTAAAATGGTGTTAGAATGGTACATTATGTTATATTTACCATTTATGGCCAGAAAGACCAAAGTGAATGTAAATAGAAACTCATTATATATGTCTAAATTATTCTCAGCTCAGAAGAGCTAACTTGCCTTTTAAAAAAAAATTAAAGATGTATGACAGAAGAGTTATTTTTACAGGGTCCTAGTTTTGTGGTTTCAAATTTTTTAATTTGCAAGAAGATTTGGAAGCCATAAGAATTTTGCTTTTGTCTGTCCTCACTGAAGGATCCTATATTTTCACCTGTTTATTAAAAAGAAAAAATACTTATTTAATGCCCTCATTCACCTTTAGAGCAAGTGAGCTCAAAACTAACTAGTAGTAACCCTCCTCCATTCCCTCCCCATCCACCTCTGTGGCAGTATAATCTTATCTCTGTGGTATAATTTGAAGTTTCCCAGGTACTTTATAGTTAGGAATTCTAGTTCTATATTTTTGAAATCCACATAGCATTCCTGAAAACAATAAAGCTGTACTCAGGTTTATGGTGCCATTTTATTAAGGATATCTGTTTTATATTAAAAATTCTTTCAATGATTTTATTTTCATATTTATTATGTCCCAGAACCTGCTCCCAAAAGAAAAAGAAAAATGCTCTTTAGGTGTGGGAGATGTTTGAAAAATGTAAATCAACGAATTCCAATAAATAACTGTTTCACCCTGATACTTGTGTGATTAGATTTAGGAATTTGCTGTTTAGTAGGTTCCTATTGTGGAAGAGAAATCTCTCAGGCATGAATTGATAGTCCAGATCCTTTGAGGTCTGTCTATTCTGACCTATGACCCCTATTCTTACAAGGTCAACATCTGAGGGCAGGAGATTAAGGCAGTTTAAAGACCGGAATGGTAAATGGAATGGAAAAATTAGCCAGCACATTTTGGGTGCAAAACATCAAAGTCATCAAATAGTTTGCTTATTTTAAACCTGGCTTGTGGTTGTAACAAGCTAATTTTACTGTGTTTGTTGGAATCAGAAAAATTTAATAATCATAATTCACTACAAGATTCTATTTATACAATGTTAACTGTGTAATACAAATTAATAAAGCTTAATCTCAAAATATCAGGAAATGCAAAAATAATTTGTCACAGTTTCAATACATTTTAGTTTTTCATTCAGCTTAGATGCTTAATTTAAATCGAAATTGGGAAAATATTTACCTTAGCTTTTACTGTGAAATAATTTTATCAGCAGTTGAATGAAATATATATTCAATTATATATAATTTAAAGTGACTGAGGATTTAGTTGTAATTATATACCATTGACATAAGAAAAATCTATTTTTAAAACATAGAGATAGAAAACAGAAGAAAGTAAATTGGTTAAGCAGAGACAATTTCCTTTTTTCCCTTTCCTTTTTTCCCTCCCATTCTTAGACTGTATGCTCTTCATTGTAATTTCAAAATAGACTTTAAATCTTAGTTCCTAAGTTTTGGTCCCTTGTAAGCAATTCCCCACCACCCTATATTTTACATTTGTTTGTATCCTGGACAGCTGTGAATCTGCATCTTCTGCTTCTTACTAATGACTGGCAAGGGCTGGAGTTGAATAACTGAACTGTTGCATCCACGTTTCCATTCATTCATACAGTGACTAAGAAAATTAGCAAAACCAGTGGAATACCCAAGTCTCCCGAATTCTGCATTTTTAAATTCTACCCCAAATTTTCCTTATTATATACCTAATTTAAGGGTGGTTTTCTTTCTTCTTGTGATTATTTGGCCAGAGATCTCTTAATGAGGCAATTATAGTTGTTTCCTTCATTCACATTATCTTAGCAGATGCTCTCCCTGCTGTGACCTCTGTTCGGACTAGGCAGACAATGTGCCATTCTCATCACCCACCACAAGACATTGTGTGGGCAGAACTTCATTTGGCGCTGCATAGGTCTCCCAAGTTGCCTGATGAGAATGGTCAGAAGCCAAGGGGCAAATAATCACAATTTTAGGTTCTCTGATTGCCATTTTATTCTAAGCAAAATAAATAGTAAAATAATGCCTATAGAAAAGAAATGGTCCGGAAGCAACTTATAATATAACAAGTAGAAATTGTGGGTTTAAGAAGTAACTTTACATAGCTTCCTTACTTTAGACTGGTCTTGGTGAAAATAAGATTATTTATTGTATGATTTTAATAAAAGGGATTATGAAAAATGGCTAATACTTTTAAACTTGGAGATCCTTTCAAAAAAAGAAATTAATTTAGCCTTTAATATTAAGTATGTATATTTTTAATGAACATACAACATTGTTCAGAGTGTTACTTTTAAACTTTAAAAAACATAAATCCTCATGCTTATATCTGCTAGGAGATCCAGTCTGTTCCTGTTTGAACAATAAGGGCTGATTAAGATGAAGACTAATCAACAGAAAATGTCTATACTTTATACTGCCAAATTCCTCCACTGAAATACTAGTCCTGTGTCCCAAGCCCAAGTGCCATTTTCAGAGAATTACAAACTTGTTAGCAGCCTTCAGCTAACCTTTCTTTATTCTCCATTAATAAGGAAGTACAAGTCAAATTCAGTTCTTATGAACTTGAAGAGCCTTTTGCAAAGCTCCTTCTAAATTTACACTGGAATTTTTGTTTTTTGAAATTTGGTTAAAATAAACATATTAAGAGCTACAACTTGAATTATTCTCATATGATAAAGAGATGGTTCTTTTTGTTGGTGTAGATAAGATCACCAAATTTTAATAAATAGATTTTAATATGCTTGCACTTATCGATAAGAAGTAGTAATTTAGTAAGACAGTTTCCACTTCTGTAAAATCAGATTCATAATAAATTACCATCTAAAGTAAAAATTTTAACATATGCATTTTCATATCATGAAGAACTACTTGTAAAGTATAGATACTTCGGATATAAGCAGAGAACAAATATTAAATTTAGAAAATGTTTTTGTAAAGGGGAAAATGTTCTCTTAAAGGGAAATCTAGAGCAAGTCAAGCAAGAAGTCAAGAATTTTGGCCTCTAAAACTTTTCTTTAAGTTTAAAATTTTTCTTTAAGTCTTGTCTGTTGTATGATTATTTTAAATATATGGGCTAATGAGGATCAAAGTTAAATGTTTCCTTTCCTTTTGGGATAGAGAGTTAATATTATCTATAGTTTTCGTAATTTTTTTTTTTTTTTTTTGCGGTACCCTGGCCTCTCACTGTTTTGGCCTCTCCTGCTGCAGAGCACAGGCCCTGGACATGCAGGCTCAGCGGCCATGGCTCACGGGACCAGCCGCTCCACGGCGTGTGGGATCCTCCCAGACCGGGGCACGAACCCATGTCCCCTGCATCGGCAGGCGGACTCTCAACCACTGCACCACCAGGGAAGCCCTGTAATTATTTTTTAAACTCAGTTTTTCAAGACTCTTGTACTAAGGACAACTGAATTTCATAGATATCTTCATTAACTGGGAAAGCAGGTATATGATCATGGTTAGAGGAGCTCAGTTGCCTGTGCTAAATTTGAACCAGGGCTCTTTATACTTAGCCTGCTTCCTCACTTCTATACTGTCACAAATAAAAGCCTCTGGGGACAGTGATTTTTTTTTTTTTTATAGTATCATTGTATGGAACTGCTATTAAGTCAATTCTTTCTTTTTCCTACTTGGCTGACTTGAGATTCTGTTCTCTGATTTAAGCAGTTGCTTTTAGTCCTCTCAGTTTTAATAGAGTCTAGAGTCCCTTCTTGGGTTTGTTATTGATACTACTGGAGGTGCTACCAATGCAATAAGAGAAGAAAACTAAACAAAAGATCTGAGGATTGGAAAAGAAGAAAGCAAATGCTTTGTTATTCACATCAATATGATTTTATATCCATGGTTATCCATAGATAAATTATTGGAATAATTGAAATAAAAAAAATTTAACAAGATTGCTAGTTATAAATTCAATACACAAAAGTCAAACTAAGAACAAATGAATATCTGGAATGTAAGGACAGTTCTACATCCTAGGAATTCACAATTAGAAACTGGTATTTTAAAAAGGGTTTGCTGAGACTTCCCTGGTGGCACAGTGGTTAAGAATCCACCTGCCAATGCAGGAGACATGGGTTCGGGCCCTGGTCTGGGAAGATCCCACATGTCGTGGAGCAACTAAGCCTGTGCGCCACGAGTACTGAGCCTGCGCTCTAGAGCTCATGAGCCACAACTACTGAGCCCGCGTGCTACAACTACTGAAGCCCGCATGCCTAGAGCCTATGCTCTGCAACAAGAGAAACCACTGCAATGAGAAGCCCGTGCACTGCAATGAAGAATAACCCCCACTCGCCACAACTAGAGAAAGCCCATGCAGCAAAGAAGACCCGATGCAGCCAAAAAAAAGAAAAAAGTGCAATCATTAGGTGTCATGGCACAATTTAATTCTTAAAAACATTTAAAAAATTAAAAATAAAATAAAAAGGGTTTGTTTCACAATTGGAACATAAACTGTAATATACTATACCTAGGAATAAATCTAACAAAACTATGAAAGATATTTATGGAGAAATGATAAACATATTGAGATATATAAAAGCAAACCTAAATAAATGGAGAAAGATATTTTGTTAATAAATGGCAAGACTCAATATTTTAAAGAGCATAATTTCCTATAAATTAATCTACAGATTCAATGTAATTTCATTCAGAATTCCAACAAGGTTGATTTTAAATTGACTTGGAAGTTAATAAGACCAATAATAACCTCACAATTCTTTGGATGAAAATCGAAGTTTCAAGGCTCTCCCTACCAGATATCTATATTTATTATACAGCTATGTAAGTATATGTAAATAAGTGAGGTGATGGCCCAGTGAATAGACCATTAGTAATGAGAATATATACAAATCTTAATATATGGCAGAGGTGCCTTTCAGATCTTGGAAAATAATGCAAAGATTATAAATGGTCCTGGGAGTATATCTGACTATAGAGAAAAAGTAAAATTGGACCCCGACCTCATAACATATCTAAAGATCTAAAGGTGTAAAGCAAAACTTTACAGCTCTTAAGTTTGGGAAGGATTTTTTTTTTTAAACAAGACACGAAAAATACAAACTATAAGCAGTTAAATTAAATTGACTACTTCAGAATTTAAAATTTCTACCTGGCAAAGGTTTCAGTCAGGAAGATAGAGCCACTTTAAGTGTTATGAAAATTGAAGATTCACAACTTACACAAGGGACTTCCCCTGGTGGCGCAGTGGTTAAGAATCCGCCTGCCAATGCAGGGGACACGGGTTTGAGCCCTGGTCAGGGAAGCTCCCACATGCCACAGAGCAAGTAAGCTCGTGTGCCACAACTACTGAGCCTGTGCTCTAGAGCCTGCAAGCCACAACTACTGAGCCCATGTGCCACAACTACTGAAGCCTGCGCGCCTAGAGCCTGTGCTCCGCAACAAGAGAAGCCACTGTAATGAGAAGCCCACGCACTGCAACGTAGAGTAGTCCCCACTCACCACAGCTAGAGAAAGCCCACGTGCAGCAACGAAGACCCAACGTAGCCAAAAATAAAAATAAATTTAAAAATAATTAATTTTTTTTAAAAAAGAACTTACACAAATGTGAGAGTTGCTGGGCAAGGGAAGGGTCAGTACATACAGTACATGAGAGAAATATTCACTAACCAGTCTTCAGAAGCCCTGGACTAGATAGACAAAGCATGCAGGGAAATCCAAAAAGCCAAGCATATCTGGTATTGCAGAGGAACTGGGGAGAGGGAGCCCCTGGGGAGAGCTATGGAAACTGCTACCTCTGTGTTGTGACAACCTCTCTGGATTTGCAGACAAGGGATGGTGTCAGGCTGCTGGTCAGTGGGACCAACATTGGGAAGACAAGGTGGGCACAGCATCAGAGAGGACAAGCCAGGACGTGCTGGGCAGATCTGTGTGTGCTACCGTGGCTGACCATGATAATGGCTTCTGCTTTGTTTTTGCTTTCCATGTCTTGTCGTATATGAGTTTCTCTTTTGGCTGACTGTAACCCAGAACCATCCAGAAAAAAGACTCTGGGAAACATAGTTACCAGGCATAACCTAACTGACATAAAATAGTCCAGCACCAACAGTATAAACAAAGTTAGAAATCTGATACAATATAGAGTGGGAAAAGATATTTGCAATGCATGTAGTTGATATGGAATTAATATCCATAATATATAAAGGACTACAAATCAAAAGGAAGTAAAAGCTGAACAGAAAAATGAGCAAATAGTAATTTATAAAAGAAAAAAATTAATATTCAATAAACAAATAAACAGATACTGATTTAAATGAGATATAATTTCACTCCCATAGAAGTAGCAGAAATTTTAAGGTCTGACCATACTAAGTAGTGTGAAGAATGTCACACAGTCCTGATGGGACTCATAATCAATGAATCCACTTGAGAGAGCAATGTGGCAATACCTGGTGGAATCAAAATTTTTCATATACTTTGATTCCACTTCTAGGTGGATTTACCAGAGCAGTATTTTTCAGAATGTGGGCTGGGACCCACTAGTGCCTTTTGATATTAATTTGGTAGATTATGGAAAGTATTAGTGCTATTTTTTAATGAAATAGAACAATAAAAGTCATCAGAGTGAAGTGCATGTAGTAAGAGTAACTATTGTTTCATATACTTTTGGGTTATGCTGGGTGTTTTTGTGTGTGTGAGTACTGAATTGTGACGCAAAATGTTTTCTCTGTGGGTTACGGTCACATGTACACAAAGAATTGTGCAAAAAAATATTTATTGCAGCATTGCTTGTAATAGAAAAAAACAACTCAGAAACAACCTAAATGTCTGTTACCAAGAGGATGATTAAATTATAGTATATTCTCAAAATGAAATTGAGTTAAAATGAACAGACTACAGCTACCGTTATCAGTCTGGATTACTTTTTTTAAAATCCCGCTATAATGTTAATTAATAAAGCAAGCGGCAGAATGATCGATGCAATATTATTCATCTTTATTAATTTTTTTAAACCACCAAGTAATATTATGCATTGTCTGTGAATACTTATATTTATGGTAAAAATATGAAACATGATGAACGATGAGTTCATCATAATGCTACTCTGAGATCAGAGAAGAGAATGGGATTGGAGGAGCATATAGGTTATGTTGACCCATTTTTTTCAAGTTATTTTTGTGTCCTTTATTTTTACTTATTTATTTTTTGGCTGTGCTGGGTCTTCATTGCTGTGCGTGGGCTTTTTTCTCTCGTTGCGGCGAGCGGGGGCTACTCTTGCTGTGCACGGGCTTCTCATTGCGGTGGCTTCTCTTTTGCGGAGCACGGGCTCTAGGTGTGTGGGCTTCAGTAGTTGCAGCACACAGGCTCGGTAGTTGCAGCACGCGGGCCCCAGAGTGCGCAGGCTTCAGTAGTTGCAGCATGCAGGCTCTAGAGTGCACAGGCTTCAGTAGTTGTGGCTCGCAGGCTCTGGAGTGTGGGCTCAGTAGCTGTGGTGCATGGGCTTAGTTGACTCGCGGGATGCGGGATCTTCTCGGATAAGGGGTCGAACCCATGTCCCCTGCATTGGAAGGCGGATTCTTAACCACTGGACCACTAGGGAAGTCCCTGTGACCTTTAATAAGTTACTTATATAGATTTCTTGTGATGATTATTCTTAGGTATTTTTGATGCTATTGTGAATAATTTTTTTTTCCTTTTAACTGGCCATTGCTATTGTAGAGAAAAACTATGGGTTTGGGCAATAGTTTTGTGTCTTCTCCAATAGTCATACCTATTATTTAATTTTCTTTTCTTATGGAATAGACTAGAATTTCCTAAACAGTGTTGAAAATGCTGCTGACAGCAGGCATCCTATCTCCTGATTTAATGAAAATGGCTGTAATATTTCAAATTTAAATGTTATTTTCAGTTAATAATCATGTTTAATTGCTTCCCTTCTCTTTTTATTATGAATACCTGTCAGATTATATCAAAAAATTTTTCAGCATCTATTGACATAATTATGTAATTTTTGACTTCAAGTTATTGATACAATGAATTACATCTATAGATTCTATGAAGTTGAATAATTCTTATATTCCTGTGGGAAAAACCCTTCTTAGTCATGATATGCTGATATATTCAGTTTCATAATATTTATTGGTCTTCATGAACTTGGACTTTTTAATGTGTTTTCCTCATCATGTTTTATTACTAAGGCTATTTTATTTAATGTTTGGGTAGTTTTCTGTCTATTTCTATGTTGTGGGGTAATTTAATATACATAAGAATTAAAGTACTAGTCTCCAAAGTGGAAAATCTATCTCCAATAGATAGACAAGATAATAGATTCATTTTATTCATACATGGAAAAAATATCATGACTTGTGTTTATATTTATTTATTTTTTTGTTTAATAATATATACATTTACTTTATAAAGTATGCATCTACTTTATAAATACAAACAAATATACATATATTGGGATGGATATTCAAAAATATTTTACTGATAAGTGTGTGTGATCAAAATGATTTGGAGCCCACAGCTTAAAAGGTGATAGAGGACTTCCCTGGTGGCGCAGTGGTTGAGAGTCCGCCTGTCGATGCAGGGGACACGGGTTCGTGCCCCGGTCCGGGAAGATCCCACATGCCGCGGAGCGGCTGGGCCCGTGAGCCATGGCCGCTGAGCCTGCGCGTCTGGAGCCTGTGCTGCACAATGGGAGAGGCCACAACAGTGAGAGGCCCGCGTACCGCTAAAAAAAAAAAAAAAAAGGTGATAGAGCTGAGCTACAAAACATCTAAGCCCTTTCTTTGCCTTTTGTAGTTTAAAAAATTATGTTCTCAGAGTCTTATCTATTCGGTTTTTCTACTTCTGATTGGTCGAATTTGGTGTATTTTGCTGGGGAATTATTTACCTCCTTTATATTTTCTGATACATTGCCATAAAGTGGCAATAAGATTCTTTTAGTCTCTCCCATTGTGCAGTTGGATTTTAATAATCTCTAGCACTTTACATTTTTATTTTGTCTGTTTCTTCCTATTTAGGCTTCTTGTGGATTTATGTTTCTAAATAATTAGCTTTTGTCTTATCTATATTTTCTGCTGCTTTTGATGGTTTTCTCTGTTTCTTTATTTCAGGTCTTACAGTAAAAAGTCTTCAACTTTTGTTAATTTTGTTTTATTAATTTTGTTTATTTTTTCTACTTTCTGAAGTTGAATACTTAGTTTTAGTCTTTATTTTTATTAAAAATAAGGATTCCAGACAATAAATATTCCTTTAAGAAAAGCTTCATTGTGTTGCATAGGTTTTGGTATGAATTTATTATTTTCATTATTTTCTGGATAATTTAAAATTTTAATTTTCACTTTGCTTCAAGGGTTATTTCATTTTTTTTCATCTGTTTGGAGATACATTGGTCACTAATCTTTCAGGTGTAAGTAATATGAACCAACTCATAATGGCTTAAGGCAATCATTCACAGTGGTGGTCCCTGGACCAGCATCAGCATCACATGCACTCTTGTTAGAAATGCAGATTCTCAGGCCTCATCGAGACTTACCCACCAGGATATGGACCTCAGCAATCTGTCTTTTGTTTTGTTCTGTTATAATTATTATTTTTTAAAACAAACCCTCTAGGTAATTTTGATGTGCTCTGAAATTTGAGAACCACTGGCTTCAGGAGGAAAAAAAGAAATGTATTGACTTGCATAATTTATAATTCCAGGAATTAGAGTAGTTTCAGAGATATCTGGATTTGAGTGCTCAATCCACATGCCAAGAGGGATAGAAATACCAGCAATTCTGGCAAAAGCCCAGGATTGCTCTAACCTGTAATGCGGCGCTCTGGTTTGCTAGACAGCAGTCATTTGCCCACCCCTTGAGCTGAGGAGTGAGGTGAGCCCCATCTAAACCACAAGGATTTAAAGTAGGGAAAGGAGGACTCTCCAAAAGCAAACCAAGGTGCTATTATGAAAAGAGATGTTAGATGAGTTAGGCAAAAACAACTATTATCCGTAAAACAGTGCTATTCGAAGTAGCCATTCTGCAAACTGTTTCCGTTCGTCAACAACACTAGGAACTTGTGCCATAATGTAAAACATGCTACTTCCTTCACTTGAGAAAGTCTTCGTACAAAAACAGGGTCACCTGTATTAAATATTCATTTTTTCATGTGTTTAGAAATTTTCTTCTGTAATTTGTTTACATATTTCTTTACTTGTCTCCTTTTCTCCTTTTAGAACCCCTCTTATTCAACTGTTAGTTCCAAAATTGGTCTTTAAAGTTTCTTATTATTTTTTTCTTAGCATTTCCATCTGTCTCACTTTTTGTTGTAAGATTGTTCCTCTTGAACTTCCAGCATATTGAGTTCTCAGGTGTGACTCTCTCCTTTCACTGTTCTTCCTATTTAATTTTAAAATTTCAAATCATGTTTTCAATTCAAGACGGCCTGTTTTTCTCTGTTCTGAACTAACTGGTTTAGGTTAAAATTTTCTTCAGAGAATTTCAGTGGGAGCATTTTCTAAAGGTGCATCTTTCTTCATCAGATTACATTGTCCCTGTGTTTTTTCCCTGCTGTTTATTTCTCCAGTCATGGTTTTTCTTCCCTAAACAAGAGTATAGAGCTGACTTTTAGCATTTTTTGAGCAGAGGCAAATCTCTGAGCTGTGGAAGGTATAGTTTCTGCTCTTCTGAGCTGTAAGTAAACAAATTAGCAAACCATGACCCTTTTGCTAAGGGAGATAGGAGGATGGAGGACAGAGGAGAGAAACTCTGTTATCTTCCTCTGCTCACTGAAGAATATATTTAATTTACCAAAGGAACAAAAAATGAAAACACTTAGGAATAAAGTTTAATAAGAGATATGCAGGACCTAAATAGTGAAAATGAAAACTATACTTTGTTAACGTAAAAGAAGAGTTAAGTAATCTAAACACATGTCTACAATCTGTCCTGGGGTTTATTATCATTGTGTGTGTATGTGTTTCTGTACTATTCAAATTGACATTTTTTTCCTTCTTTTATTTTTATAATCTTTTTTTCTAAATGGAATTGATTTTGTGTAACATTTTTGTAACCAGCCACCTTATTAACTTCTTTTTTATTGATTTTAATAATTTTTCAATGTATTTATGGTTTTCAAGGTATGAAATATTTTCACCTACAAATAATAATTTTGCCTCATCTGAGATCATCTTTGGCATATCCAATTTCATTGCTCTTTCATTTGGTGAGTTCTTGCATTTTGTTTCTGCCTTTGTTTCTTATAGATCAGATAAATAGTGATCTATATGTTTTCTGGTTTATGGTTTATTTCTTTTAACTCTTAACTCCATCTAAAATTTAATTTATACCTTTACATAAAATAAAGCTTTATTCTAAATTTCCCCATACTCAGTATCTCTTGTCTGAACTCTTTCCATTAACTTGAAGCCTCTTTTGTTACATAATGATTTCTTCTATATGTTATTTCTAAGATGTGTGTTTCAGGACTCCAATTTTGTATTGTTTGTCTTGATTTTTCTTCCACCAAGTGTCTCTATTTCTCTGTATTTGTAATACCTTTTAGTACCTAGAAAGCAAATCTCCCTTTATTACTGGTCTAAAATATTCTTGTAGCTCCTGGATGAACTTTATTTATTTTTTTAACTTTTTATTTTATATTGGAGCATAGCGATTAACAATGTTGTGATAGTTTCAGGTGCACAACAAAGTGACTCTGCCATACATATACATGTATCCATTCTCCCATCCAGGCTGCCACATAACATTGAGCAGAGTTCCTTGTGCTATAAAATAGGTCCTTGTTGGTTATCCTTTTTAAATATAGCAGTGTGTACATGTCAATTCTGGATAAACTTTAATATCACTTTGTCAAGTCTTTGTCACTACCAAGAGAATCCCACTGATATTTTGATAGGAATTCAAGTTATTTTATTCATGAAATTCCTGAGGTACAGGAATCCTTACAGTTGATAAATCTGAGGAACAATACTATTGATATAAATAGAAATTTAAATTTCTATAGTAAAGCCATAAATCTAATCATAACTGTAAACTCACTTCATATACTTTGATCTATTTTTTCATGCTCTAAGAATTGAATTAATACAGTCATTGGATATTACTTTAATAGCAATAGTTTAATATCTTCATATTTATTAAAAATAATTTACCTCTGATGTTTAATATCTACAGTTGTGTAATAAGTAAAATTTGGATCTATGATATATTAGAAAGGTGTTGTTAAAGATAGAAGGAAAAATAATGCTGTAGGTATATGTATTATGAATAGTCTAGCAGTTAAACTGTTAAAAATAGAAAAAGCAGATAAATAATCCCATCACAGACTGAAAATTATAGGAGTACTTGAAGGCATTGTCTCTTCTAGGTATATTTTATATAGGTATGCCTGTTTAATTAAATTCTGGGTGACCCTTTACTCATTTTAAATTATATTTTCTTAAAAAATTAAAAAGCTATCATGTCTGCAAACACTTGAGCCATGCTAAAAAGAAGAAAATCACTCTTTTTTTGGCTCAGGAAGGAAGTCTGACGTCTCATAGTGCATGGCCAGGCTGCTTTTCAAAGTCCAGTTGGTGGGATGCTGAGCAATACCTGGCCAGAACTCGGAACTGTAAACTTGACCACATGCCTCTCCAAATGATCAATATACGATGTGCTTGCTATCTAATACTACTTATTAAAAAATCTGAAGCTTCACTATTCTTTCTTTCATGTACTGTTTTCTCTCTATTTTCTGAAATGGCATTTTTATAGTAATTTTAATTAATACTAAATGGATTTGTAATGTTTTAAAATCACGTTTTATATTATCAGGTCAATTATAGGCCTCATTAACTTTGTTAACATTTTTTTCTTAAGTCAGTCATAGATCACCAAAATATCAGAGAAATGTTGATTTAGCCACTTTTGTTTCCTTAGGAGATTCAGTACATGGTATAAAATGTAAGGCTGTTTTACGAATGATGTAAAAGGTGTATAGGACTCTCTAAGTTAAGTAGCTATACCTTAAAAGGAAAAAAAATGCACTTATATTGGGAAGTTGCTAAGAGGGTAAATGTTAAAAGTTCTCATCACAGGACAACAAATGTTTGTAACTGTGTGATGGATGTTAACTAGACTTATTGGGGTGATCATTTCACAATATGTAAAATATTGAATCATGCTACACACCTGAAACTACTGTAATGTTGTATGTCAATAATAATTTTTAAAAGAGGAAAAAAATGCCCGTTTTAATGATTAAAAGAAATAGACAACCAGGGAACACCTAGTTGTAATTGAATTACTAAGGAATGTCGAGTTCTAGCTTTGTTGTCTCAAAGGACTTTTTTAAAGTTTCAAAGAAGTGTGTGTCATAGAAAGAGCGGAAGCCCATGAGACCTACAATCTGAGTTGCTTGGACATATAAAATCCATGAGGATAGGATCTGATCTTCCTTATTTATCATTGTATATCTAGCTTCAAGCACCTGTGTGGTATAGAATTAGTTGCTGGTAAATATTCCCAATGTCTCTGTGTGTGTATGTGTGTTTGTGTGTTTTTCTACATATGTATGTATCAATATTTGCCTAAATATATGGCTCTTTCATAACCTGGTAAGTTTTTAGCCAGTAATCTCTTTTCTATTGTTATACATTTTCATCTTATCTAAAACGCATAACATATTCAAATCTCCTCCAAATAATTGTAAAATGTCCTCTTCAGCTGGTTTGCATAATCAGTATCTAAAGTGGTGAATTTGTCAGTTTCTCCTTCTAGATCTGTCCATTTTTGTATGTGTATATATGTAAATATTTAAATTATAAATTCAATTATTTTTCATCATGTAGCATCCTTTTCTATTCCTAGGAATATATTTTTGCCTCAAAGTATATTTTTTTCTGTTAATATTAATAAAACCAGGGCTACCCTGGTGGCGCAGTGGTTGAGAGTCCGCCTGCCGATGCAGGGGACACAGGTTCGTACCCCGGTCCGGGAAGATCCCACATGCTGCAGAGCGGCTGGGCCCGTGAGCCATGGCCGCTGAGCCTGCGCGTCCGGAGCCTGTGCTCTGCAACGGGAGAGGCCACAGCAGTGAGAGGCCCACATACAGCCAAAAAAAAAATATATATATATATATATATATATATATATATATATATATATTAATAAAACCAGCTTTCTTTTGGTTAATATTTGTCTGACGTTCTAGTCTGCTCAGGTTGCCATAACCAAATACCACAGACTAGGTGGCTTAAACAACAATTTATATCTCACAGTTCTAGGGGCTAAAAGTCCAAGATCAATGTGTTGACAGGTTTGGTTTCTCCCGAGGCCTCTCTCCTTGGTTTGCAGATGGTGCCTTCTCACTTTGTCCTCACCTGGATGCACACATATCCCTGGTGTCTCTTCCTCTTCTTGTAAGGGTACACTAGTCATTTTGGATTAAGGCCTCACCCTGAAGTCTTCATTTAACCTTGATTACCTCTTTAAAGGCTCTCTCCCCAAGTACATTGATGATTAGGACTTCAGCATATGAATTTGTGTGGGGGGCTACATAAGATCTAATATAGTTTCTTTCCTCTCTTTTTTTTCAAGCTATTCATATTATTTTGTTTTATATGTCCTTTATAGACAACATATATCTGATTTTTATATTTTTAAATCTAATCTGACAGTCTGTATTTAAACTGGTACATTTAGTCTGTACACATTTAATGCCATTATTGATATATTTTTATTACAGGTTTTGTGCTATCTTTTCAGACTGGATTTTTTCCTATTTTTTTCTTTTCTTTTTTCCTTTCTGTTGTTGTTCTCCTTTCTCCTTCTTTCTTTTTTTTTAATTTTTAAAAATTTTTGTTATTTTTGTCTGTGTTGGGTCTTCATGGCTACGCATGGGTTTTCTCTAGTTGTGGTGAATGGGGGCTACTCTTCGTTGCAGTGCGTGGGCTTCTCATTGCAGTGGCTTCTCTTGTTGCGGAGCGCGGGCTCTAGGTGCGCGGGCTTCAATAGTTGCAGCTTGCGGGCTCAGTAGTTGTGGCACACAGGCCCTAGAGCGTGTGGGCTTCAGTAGTTGCGATGCATGGGCTCAGTAGTTGTGGACTGCAGGCTCTAGAGTGCAGTAGTTGTGGCTCACAGGCTTAGTTCCTCCACGGCACGTGGGATCTTCCCGGACCAGGGATTGAACCCATGTCCCCTGCATTGGCAGGCAGATTCTAAACCACTGCACCACCAGGAAAGTCCCTCTTTTACATTTTTATCTTGTCTTTCTATGCTGTGTTCCATGTAATTTCTTGATATTTACTTTCTAGTTTATTAGTCTAACCTTTATCTGTGTCTAAGTGCTGTTTAATAATTCCACTGAGTTTGAGATGTCAGCAGTATTGATTCGATACCTAATAGTCCTGTTGAGTTTGTTATTTTCAAATATGCCTGGTTATTTTTTCTAGTCTCTTCTTGGTTGTTCATTTTTGTAACTTCATCTTTTTCTCTCTATTTCTTTAAAAACTCTGTCTCTAACTATTTTATAGGCTGTTTTTGACAATTCCGATAAAGTTCTTAGAAGTCTAACTTGGTAGTTTGTTGTTTCTGCTGACCCTTACCTCATGGTGGTTTATTTATTGGTGTCTCATTATCTTTGATTATGAGGTCATACATGTTTGATTATATCTATGGAAATAGTACAGGCTTAAATTGAGAAAACTTTCCTCTAGAAGTAACTGTGTTTGCTTCTGACTGGAACTATGGGTTTCCATAGCCTTCATCATTATAACTAATTTCAAAAATCCCTCGGTGTGGAAGAGACTTAAGATGCTGCTGGCCCTGTGACTCAGTCTAGTCACCTGTTACAGCACTAATATTATTATCCATCCTCAGGGAAGCCCTGCCTTTCCTGTTTGCTTATAGCTTACTGCTCCTTGCTCTAACTTTACCTTTAGTGTTATTTGGGGAGGCTCTTACCTTTATTTTCTGCAAGCCCAGCAATGCATGCAAATGTGTGTTTTTTCCATGCATTTTTTTGAGAATTGGTTGGTCACATTGCTGGAAGCAGAAGTTCTTAATGTTCTCTTCAGCTATTTCTGATCTACTTTTTAAGACATCCATTGTATTTTTAATTCCAATTACTCTTTTTTTAAAAATTTTCTGAGTGTTCTGTTTATTTTTTCAAATCTGCTTGTCTTTTGCTCCTGACCATAGTTTCAATCCCTTGTTAACTTCTTTAGATTAATGGTTCTCAGTGAGCATGGTCCTATCACACAGAAGGTGTTTGGAAATTTGTGGAGGAGATTTTGGTTATTTTCCCTACAAATGGTAGTCAGTGATGGGAAAGGGTATTTTGATCATTTCCTCCACTTTAGTCAATAATGAGAAGGGGTAATTATGGTTGTGTAGGACTGTTAGATAATTTCAGTGTATGAGACAGTCTCAGAGGACACACACATTGTCCTATCTACATTTTACTAATGTCTTTTTTTTTAACATCTTTATTGGAGTATAATTGCTTTACATTGTGTGTTAGTTTCTGCTGTATAACAAAGTGAATCAGCTATACGTATGCATATATTCCCATGTCTCCTCCCTCTTGCATCTCCCTCCCACCCTCTCTATCCCGGCCCTCTAGGTGGTCACAAAGCACCGAGCTGATCTCCATGTGCTATGTGGCTTACTAGTGCCTTACCTTTTTGATAAAGACTTTCGTTGTTTCATTGATTTAATTTCAACTTTAATTTTTGTTGAAAATCAACTGGCTGCCCAAAGGTAGCATGTTTATGGATTCTCTTGTATTAACCTATCTGTCCATCCTAATGCCAGTACCACCCTATCTAGTTTATTGTATGATAGTTGGGGTTGATTTTGCCCCGAGGGGACCTTTGGCAATGCCTGGAGACATCTTCGGTTGTTACAATTGAGGAGCGGGGTTGCTACTAGCATCTAGTTGTTAGATGCTAGGGATACTGATAAAAAAAATCTTTCGGTACATAGGACAGCCCCCACAAGAATTATCTGGCCTAATGTCATTGTGCCAAGATTGAAGAAACCCACTGTATCTTTACAGTAACTCTTGAAATAAGGTAGTATCAGTCCTCCAACCTTGTTAATCTTTTTCAAAATTGCCTTGGGTATTCAAGGTCCTTTGCATTTTTATAGAAATTACAAATGAGTTTGTAAACTGGAAATTTGATTGGGATTGCATTTAATCTATAGATTAATTTGGCGAGAATTTACATCTTATTTTGAGTCTTTGGATTCATTAACCCGATATATAACCATTTATTTAAGTTTTCTTTTATTTCTCTCAGTAACGTTTTTCAGTTTTTAGTATTAAAAGCCTTCCATATCTTTTGTTGAATTTACTCTTGAGTATTTTATGTGTTTGGATGCTCTTATATATAATTTCCTTAAATTTTGTTTACTGTTTGCTGCTGGTATATAATAATACAATTGATTTCTTGAGTACTGCATTTGTCTATCAATTCTGTTATCTTTTGTAGACTCCTTAGGATTTTATGTGTTAATAATCATGTTGTCTGCAAATGAAGATAACTCCTTTTCTATCCTTATGACTTTATTTCTTTCCTTTTTTTGTTTTGTTTTTGTGGGGTTTTTTCTCCTTATGCACTGGCTAGGTACTTGAGTAAAATTTTAATTAGAAGTGATGGACATCCTCATTCTTTGGAAGAAAGTGTTCAGTATTTCAGTATTAATTATTTTGTGATAGTCCTTTGTCAGGTTGAGGAAGTTTTCTCCTGTTTCTAATTTCTGGAAATTTTTATTCATGAATGAATGTTGTATTTTCTCAAATGCTTTTCTGTGAATGTACTGATCAGGTGTTTTTATCTCCTTTATTAATATGACTTTTAAGTCAATTAATTGACTTTTCAATGATAGTACCAATAGATGTGTATTTCTGGGATAAACTCCAGTTGCTCATGATACATAATCTTTTTTATATATTGCTGGACTCTTTTTGCTAATATTTAGCTAATGATTTGTGTGTTCATGAAGGATATGGGTATATAATTTTATTTTCTTATAATGTATTTGTCAGGTTTTGGTATTAGGATTATTTAGATCTTATAAGCAATTTCCCTCCTTATAATGAAAACTATATTGTAATATTGTATAATTTATTTAACATAGAATTCACTAGTAAAACCATCTGGACTTGGAGCTTTCTTTGTGGAAATTTTTTTTATTACAAATTCAATTTCTTTAACAGATAGAAGGTATAATAGTCAGAGATCTCCAGGGAAACAGACCAGATTTGTTAAATCAAAAACTGATTTTAAAAACCTGGTTTTTATCAAACCCGACAATCTCTGCTGTTTAATTGGAGAATTGAGACTATTTGTATTTAATTATTAACATAGTTAGATATAAGTCTACAACTTAGCTATTTGTTTGCTATTTTTCTCACTTTTCTTTCTATTCATTCCCTGTTTTCTTTCTGCTTAATATTGTTTCATGTGCTGTAAAATGTAAGCACTTACAAAAGGATAATTTCATTCACCCCTGTGTCATCCTTTGTGCTATTTATTGTGTCATATATTTACTTCGACATAACTTGTAAATTCCACGAGTCAGTGTAATTGCTTTTGCTTTAGATTGATATTTATCTTAGAAGTAAATAAGAGTAGAAAATAAATAGCATTTTATGTTTATGTACACATTGCCAATTTCCAGTTCTTTTCATTTCTTTGTGTAGATTGAAGTTTTCGTGTGGTAGCATTTCCCTTGAGCCTGAAGAAATTTTTTTCCTTTTTTTTTAGCATTTCTTCTTGTGGAAGTCTGCTGGCCACAAGTTCTCTCAGGTATCTTTATTATATCCTCATTTATGAAGGATATTTTAATAGATTCAGAATAATCAATTAAAAGTATTTTTTCTTTTACTACTTTGATGATGTTTGTTATCTGGCCTCCATTAGTTCTTAGAAGACACTAAATGTAATTCATTTCTTTGTTCCATGGTGTGAAATGTATCCCTTTGCTCCCCTTGCTCCTTTATTTGGGTTTTCAGTAGTAATTATCATTCATGTGCCAAGGTGTGTTTTCTTTGCATTTATCATGTTTGGTATTCTCTGAGCATTTTTGATCTGTTGATCCAAGATGTTTTTCATAAAATTTAGGAAATTTTTAGCCATTATTTCTTCAAGTTTTTTTTTTCTTTCTGCTCCATTCTCTCCTTTTTTTCTGGGACTAATTACACACATAACACACTACTTTGTATTATCCCACATGTCACAGACACTCTGTTTGTATTTTTCAGTCCTTTATTGTATCTGAAATCAGTTCATATTATTTCTTTTGTAGTCCATCTTTAAGTTCACTGACGTTTTTCTGCAATTTCCAGTTAGTGAACTTTTCGTTTTAGATATAGCTTTCAGTTCTAGAATTTCCAGTTGGATTATTTTGTTTGTTTTCTTTTTTTCCCTGCCACGATTCCCCATTTTTTAAAATTCAGCAAGTCCTCTTTTCCTTTTCGTTGTTGAACGTATTTAACATAGCTGTTCTGAGGTCTTTTATTTCCAACTTTTGGGTCTTTTCAAGGTCTTTTATCTTGTCTGCTTTTTTCCTGCTTCTTTATATGTCTAGTAATTTTTTGTGTGTGTGCAGAATGTTGCTGCTAATAGTTGTAGGGAATCTAGGTTTTCATCTTTTTTTTTACAGGTGTTGAGTTTTATTCTTGTAGGCAATTGAATTACTGTTAGTTTTTTATTCTGCCAGCCCTGTTTTTATTCAGTATAGATCTATTTTGGTTTTGTGTTTAGTCCTAGGATGCAGCCTTTCCTCTGGGGTACGGTCCTTATTCCTAAGGTATGAGTTACTGGGATCTCAGCTGAATACCCAAGGTGCTGGGTTAAGAATCCATTGTGGTCTTACCACCCTGTCTGGGTAGAACTCCTATATCTTCCAGCACTTTGTGACCTTGGGTATCTGGTATCTGGTTATCTCTGCACCAAACAACAGTACCCTCTTTCTGCTGTGCTTTAGCAAGTCTCATTCTGTATATGGGGGTAGAGGGTTCTCTTTTGCACACATTTCTTCTATCCAGTAGTCTGTTCCATAATTTCAACTGCTTCATAAACCTTTAGCTCAAATCTTTCATTCTTCTGCTCATTAACATCACTGTGCTGTGCCTGGGTTCTTTCTCTTTGACCCTTAGTCCCAAAGTCTACTCAGGAAGCCAGATCACACATGGTGCTTATTTTGAATGTTTTCCTTCCATAAAGCATCAGTTTTTCACTGCCCATTGTCCCATCCAGTGCCTGTAAACAGTTACCTCACATATCTTTTCCAGTTGTTTAGTTGCTTACTGAAGAAGAAGTCTAGTAACAGTGAGTCTGTCATGGTCAGAAGCCTACGGAACCTATGTATTCTTAATTTGTCTGTAACATAGAGATTTAAAAATTGCATGTAGAAAGTATTTATTTTGAGTTTGCAGTTTGCTTTTCAGACCTACTGAAATACTGTCTTCAGAAACAATTTTTCTATAAGCTCTTGTATTATTGTTTTGTTTTCCAATCCATCAGCTATTCCGTGTCACCTATTAAAGGGTATGGTTTCCAAGGTCTTTTTATATACTTGACCCTGAATTTATGTCTCAGCATGAGGTACAGTTAAAAGATACATGGTAAGTTTTCTGCTGGACTTCATCACTATTGTCTACCATGTTACAACATGGGGAATTGGGTACTGCACTTATAAATAAGGTCTAGCTCACTTGAAGAGTGTTGTATTTTCTCATATTTTATATATTGATTGTTGTTAAATTTGCCTTGACATGTTATGCTACTTCAATTAAGGTCATTCCCTTTGTCCTTGTATATATATATTCACACTAATTTTTATTCTAGTATTCCCCGTACCTCTTCTTTTTTATTTTCCTGTGCTTGTATGGAATGGCTTCTCTTAAGTCCAGATTTATTTATCAGAGACAAGTACCAAGCACTGACAATTTCATTATGTCTTCTAGTGTGGTTTTGTTACTGCATTTTTTATTGAAATATGCATTATTTTACTATTACTTTTTCTCCTATATTTTATACTTAAGGGATATATATATATGTATGTATGCATATATAATGTGTATATGCAGATTAGATTATTTTAAATTTCTGTCATGATAAGAATAGGGGCATTACAAAAATATTTATTGTACAAAGTAGACATGGGCCTGATAATGTTAAGAACCATTGCCTTAAACATATCAAAATGTATTTATTTTACAATTTGAATCTAATCAACCCAATATCTGAGGTCTTTGGTTCTGATTCTACTGGCTGTAGTTCATGCTACCCTATTTTTCTTTTGTTTTTTATGATTTTCTTTTATTTTCTTTTCTTTTTTGCGGTACGTGGGCCTCTCACTGTTGTGGCCTCTCCCGTTTCGGAGCACAGGTTCCGGACGCGCAGGCTCAGCGGCCATGGCTCACGGGCCCAGCCGCTCCGCGGCATGTGGGATCCTCCCGGACCAGGGCACGAACCAGCGTCCCCTGCATCGGCAGGCGGACTCTCAACCACTGTGCCACCAGGGAAGCCCTATGATTTTTTTTAACCAGTCATATTTCTTGGACTTTTACCTGTAGGAATTCTTTGACTCCTGGCTTGAAAAAATACATTTTTTTCCAGGGATTTTTTTTTGTATTTGCCTGGAGACATTTGTACCAACTGGGAACCATTTTATGAGAAATGCTCAGCTTATGCCACATCTCCACGTGAGCTGCAGTCTGGGTTATGGTTATCACTTCTCAGGGGAGACTTGTTTTCTCTTCCTCCCAGCACCATTCTGGGGGTGGGAAAGTTTCCATGCCATACTCTTCTTCAGGGCAAATTTGTTTTTCATTTATCTTTACATTGTGAGTACAGTTTGCGGGGGGTTCTGGCTCTATGGGGCAGGATCTCCTATGACACCCCCAACTTCTGGGCAGATCCTAGACTTTGTTTCCTGCCCCTTCTGCTTCATCGTCCCCGTTACAAGGTCAAAGCTTAAGGTTGGCAGTGTTATATGGATGCCTCCAGGGTGAGGGTCTGTTTCAATGCTCCACTTACTACCCTGGTTTCCTGCTTTCACTTCCTTTTTGACTTCTAAGCATTCCTAACTTCCTTGCCTGATCAGTAATGCATTTCAAAAGATGTTTTAAAAATATTTTGTCCACTATTTTTAGTCATTTTCAGTGGTATGGTCAGAGTATTTTTATATGCTACTTTGAAGGCAGTATAATTCTTTTTTTTTTTTTTGTATGGTTGACTCAAAATTTTTTTTTATTTTTTGCTAGTGTGAGTATTTAAAAAATACTTGTGTCATTTTTCTTTCTCTTTTTGTGAATTTCCTGTTCGTGTCTTCTTTGTTTTTCTATTTGTCTCTGGTGATTTAAAAAAAATGTATATTATACACTTTGGAAGGGGCTTATTCTCTGCTCTCTGAGGTACTCCTTTTTCCTAAGATATGCATGTTTAACTCTGAGGAAGTTAAAGTCTGATACTGGCACTGCAGTTCAATTTTAGCTCCTTAATCCTTTTGTATTCATTGTATGTTCTATCTGAGGCTTCTTACTACCACTTGCTTGCTAAATCCATCAGCCTATTTTAATACCTCATCTTATTAGCCACTTTCTCCACTACAAGACTGTATTTTCTTTTACAGTTTGAATCTAATCAACCCAATATCTGAGGAAACTGGGGAAACCCCTCTTTTTTGCCCTCCTACTGTTGACTGAAAACAATTGCACATAACTCTCAACTTTTCGGTTGTGCAATGTTGTTTCAGTCGACACTACTACCCGTCTGACTGTTCCTTCTTAGACACCTCACTGGTTCTTCCACCTGAAAATTATTAAAGAGAAGTATTTCTGAAAACTTTGTCTGCAGGTCTCTTCTCACTTTTCACATTTTGCTGGTTGACCTTTGTCCCATGGCTTTAACTACTACCTGTCCTTTCAGTGATATCTCCCAAATCTGTGACTTCAACCTTAGCATCTCCTCAAGTTTCAGACTAGCAGTATCTCCAAGGGTGCACATCAACATACAGTTAACTTTTAGTTCTCCCATTACAACGTCTTTGAAAACTCCTTATATAGTGAATACTGAAGCTTAGTCAGAAGTCCGAAGGACTTGTCAAAAGATGACTAGATAAAGGGAAATTGAGCTGAATTTGGTAGTTTTTGCCCAGGAGATGAGGCTGTTGCCATAGGGTTGTATGATGGCCTAGTGGGTGCCTGTTAATCTTCAATATTGTCTAGAATACAGGACAGTAATGTCAGTACAAAAAGTATGGTAGGGGCTTCCCTGGTGGTGCAGTGGTTGAGAGTCCGCCTGCCGATGCAGGGGACACGGGTTCGTTCCCCGGTCCGGGAAGATCCCACATGCCCCAGAGCGGCTGCGCCCGTGAGCCACGGCCGCTGAGCCTGCGCGTCCAGAGCATGTTGCTCTGCAGCGGGAGAGGCCACAACAGTGAGAGGCCTGCGTACCGCAAAAAAAAAAAAAAAAGTATAGTAGGTGGGAAGGCATGCCTTTATTTCTTTTTGACATTGGTCACTCTGTATCTCACCCACTTTCATGATGATGCCCTTCTGGTACTAAATTCTCTCTTTTCCACCTTCAGGTTCCAGCAGCTCATAGTAATTTTCCTTTTCACTGTTTTTATTTTTTATTACACTATTAAAAAGTAATACATGGTGACTAATTTAATAAATTTTTGTTTCATTTATATTATCTAAGATAATACTAACATGGTCATCACTGGTTGGTAATTGAGTGGACCAAGTGGGTTGATAGATGTACCTGGAGTATAAGAATGGCCTGTCTTTGGCATGGCATCAAGACAGAGACCAGGAAACTATCCCCAAGTGGACAAGATACTGAGAAAACTGTTTATAGGTTTAGGAAAGTTGACCCAAGAGTAAGGTTTATGTTTCCATTTTGCTCTTAAAAGACAAAAAAAATAGTGAAGATTTTCGTAGTACTTTTCCTTTTCTTTGAGGCATCCAAGTAATATAACAGTGGACACTACGAACGCAATGATGAATGATGGAACTTACAGGAAAATTAATCAGTATTGGAAGACATCTGGAAACAAGGGGTCAAAATGGCCTTGAAGGGATGAATTGAGTTTGAGATTACGGAAAAACATCAAAGTGGGAATAATTTGTGAGTGATCAGCATAAATAAAATAGTTTGTTAAGGAAATGGATGAGTTTTTCAAAGGAGAGATGATAGATAAGCTTATGTTTAGATTTTGGTGAATCCAGGAAGATACTGAGAATAAGATAGGAAAATAATGTCAGAAAGGTAGAAAGAAAAGCAATATAAAGAGTGTCCTAAGAGCTAGATGAAAGAGTAGTTTCTAGAATATAGGAATAGTGAGCAAATTTCCCATACATAAAGCTGTATTATATACAGATTAGTGTCTTTATAATTTTCTTCATCTACAAAATTTTCTGATAGAATTTATTAAAACAAAGTTACTCTAGATTTGATTTTTAGGGACTCCAAGTTATAAATCAGAAAAATACTGAACATTTCAACAGTTACCTACATATAAGAAAAAATGCTTGGCATCTGCGACAAAGCAAATTAGTTTACTCATCAAAATGCAGAGTAGGAGATGGTAAAGAAAATCCCAGTGGACAAGGGATGGTAAATGCAAATTAATTATAGAACATTCATAAGATAAGCAATATATCATTATTAGGCTATTTAGTCTGTTCTCTTTACTATTCTTGGAAAGATATTTTAAGCTTTTCCTGTTATTTATTTTTGTTTTCTCCCACTGTAATTCATGAGAACTTCAATTCTTCTACCATTAATTATCTCACCACTAGTGGAGTGGAAGTGCTTCAGGAATATAATATCTAAGATTAGCAGTAGGGAAAGAAATTGTACCTACCCTCTATAAAGAGCTTTGTAGTTTGCAAAGCATTTTAAAATATTTATTTCACTTGAGACAAACAGCAACCATGTGAAGGAAGTGAGAATCATTATCATCTTTAAAAAGGATTCCTGAATGGTGAAACTTATTTATGGATGAGGAAGCCCAGAGAGATTAAGTGATTTATCGTGCATCACTGGAGTTATAAGGTGAAATCCTGGGCTATCCATTATTAGGTTTGTGGTCATGAGCAATGCATGTGTCAGCTTTGAAACGCAATTTTTTCAACTCTAAGATGAAAGATTTAAAAAATATTAAACTATAAAATACATTTAATATTCTGCTTAGTAATCTTGGTTTCCATTTGCTTTTTGTTAAATAAGTTTATTTATTTGTTTTTGGCTGCATTGGGTCTTCATTGCTGCATGTGGGCTTTCTCTAGTTGCAGCGAGCGGGGGCTACTCTTCGCTGCGGTGCATGGGCTTCTCATTGCAGTGGCTTCTGTTGTTGTGGAGCACGGGCTCTAGGCATGCAGGCCTCAGTAGTTGTAGCACATGGACTCAGTAGTTGTGGCTCATGGGCTCTGGCGCACTGGCTCAGTTGCTCTGTGGCATGTGGGATCCTCCTGGACCAGGGCTTGAACCTGTGTCCCCTACACTGCCAGGCGGACTCTTAACCACTACCACTGTGCCACCAGGGATAACCTCCATTTGCTTCTGCAAGCTAGCCAATTAATTGCCTTCCTAGACATATCCTCCAGTTTTCCACTTCTGTTTTCTTATTCATGCCATATATTCAAATGGCATGTTTTCTCTTCTATCTAAACGAATCTTACTCATTTTAAATAGCCTTTAACTAGCTTGTTGTAGCCAGGTCAACTCCTTTACAAAACCATTCTTATTGCTCCCAATAATTGTGACCGTGTCTTCTTTTGAAAAGATGTTAACACTTTCTTTCTCTTACACCATTTGTCAAACTCTATGTTTTATTAGCTGCCAATATACCAGGAAGAATAGTCATCACCAGTTACTATCTGAGTTTAGTGGACTCTTGTAAAACATATTTTAAACATCATTTTACAGGTAGTTTACAGATATAAAAATAAAAGGATGTTGTGAAAAACAACTGGATTAGAAATTAATAAGAATTTAAATGTAACAAACTCAAATTTTATTCCATATTTTTCTGGTGTGAAGATATACACATCCAAAAAAAGTATTCTTTTTCACCTGTCAGACTGGCAAAAATAAAAACCCTTGTTAAAAAAAAAAAAGATATACACATCCAAAATTGGCAATATCCTTTGAATGAAAGTAATTGCTCATAGCTGAGCCAGGAACATAGCCATCTTATAAATAATGATCTAGATTTCAAATATATTTCTAAGAGTCCGGCTTTTTATTACCTCTGGTTTTTCTTGCACTTCTATCATCAAAATACAGTGCTTTGAAAACTTTTATGGCTCGTAACTTTGTTGAAGAGAGGGTGGTCATTTTCCTCGTCAGCAGCAACAAAATATTTTCATTTTAGATATTGATTAGAATGATCAATTCAATGAGCTTTTTCATTTCTGTGCTGTTTATCTCCTTTCAGTCAGTGCCTTCAGCATTTATCTACTTATGAATCATATCAAGTAAATTCCCTAGCACAAGCTTGATAAAAGGTGAAAGCATCCTGTTACATGTCCTTTTTAGTAAACATATCTTGTCAAAAAAAATACTGCATGATGACATTCTCCTTGAAGGACTAACTGAATAACAGATTTCCTTTTTGTCCATAGAAATATATTGTTCACTCATTGATTCTTGAGTTTGATAAAATACATTTCTAGGATATATTATGTGAAGACTCATAATCTGAGATTTAGCTTATATGATTAATTTTATCATCATCATTAGAGTCTGGAGTATTACTGTCTGTCTTTTTGTATTTGTGTTCTTTTTCATCTAACAATTGTGAAATATCTTCTATCATTTTCTTCTCTTTGCTGTTATGGACAGAAAATGAAAATTTCTGAATTCTCAACTGTGTTCAATGAAGAGTTAAAAAGAAAAAGACAATAGAAGTCCTGTCTCCTGATGTCTTTTTTTTTTTTTTTTTTTTTGCGGTACGCGGGCCTCTCACTGCTGTGGCCTCTCCCATTGCGGAGCACAGGCTCCAGACGCGCAGGCCCAGCGGCCGTGGCTCACAGGCCCAGCCGCTCCGCGGCGTGTGGGATCCTCCCAGACCGGGGGCACGAACCCGTGTCCCCTGCATTGGCAGGCGGACTCCCAACCACTACGCCACCAGGGAAGCCCTCCTGATGTCTTTTATACCTTCTGGAAAGATCAGATGAAACTTTGGGCAATGCAATAATAAGGATGATGAAATAGTGATGATTTATTTCACTATTTTATCATCCCTCTAGATGATCACATCATCTTTAAATTTTCTTTTTTTTTTCCTGTGAAAGCCTTAAATTCAATATGGTTATTTGCCAGTTTCAGAAAATTATTTAATTGTATAATTAATAGATTTCTCTGGAGGCAGATCAAAATAATGTTAAGCAGGTTAAGTTCTCTGCAAACAGTTTTTGAACACCAGGATTGCATGGGGCAATTGAGTAATGATTTATATAATCTCAATTCCAAATGAACATGTAGCATAACTGATACTTAGGGTTATAAAATTAGAGAAGATCTAGACTACTGCATCTAGGTATTTAAAATCGCCCCCCCCCACCTTGTTTTTTCTTTCTCTGAGTTGCTTTTGGTCTCAGGTGCCTCTCCTCCCAGCTTGGACCAACTCGTTTCAATAATGCTTTTATGAGAAGACTTGTCCTCCTCATACTTTTGTCCCTCCCCACCATCCACCTTTCCAACCCCAGCTCTAGATAAATTTGGGTCTCTTCTACCTCCCATTGCCCACTATGGGGCTGGCAAATATTTCTCAGATAAAGTTATAAAATCAGGCTGAGTTGTGAGTTGTGAGGGTAGAGAGATGCCAAGATCACAGGCAGTTTAAATTGGGAGACAATCAAGAGAATTCAAGTCTTACCACCATCTTGCAAAGTGAGTTGGAGAGTTAGTTAGTAGTAGAGCTAAAAACAAGTGCTGAAGTTTCCTGACCTTTGTTTCAATGAGTTTCCAGCATAGTGAATTGGGAAGTAGGAAAGTTATATAAAATATGAGAGAAGAGAAAAAGCATTAAGGTGGCCTGAAGTTCTGTAAGAGAAATATTCTAAGCCCCCTCCCCACCCCAGCTTTATTGAAATATAGTCAGCAGGTAAAATTGTAAGATTTTTAAAGTGTACATTGTGATGATTTGATATACGTATACACTGCAAAAGAATTCCTCCCATCTACTTAATTAACACGTCCATCGCCTCACATCTTTATCTTTTTTTTTTTGTAAGAACATTTAAGTTCTACTCTCTTGGCAAATTTCAATTAAACAGTACAGTATTATCATCTGAAGTCACCATGTTATACATTAGATCCTCAGACCTTATTCATCTTACAGCTTGAGAGTTTGTATACTTTTACCAACCTCTCCCTATTTCTCCCACCCTCCAACCCCTGGCAACCACTTTTCTATTCTTTCTATGAGGTTGATATTTTTTTTAGATTCAACATATAGGTATTTGTCTTTCAGTGTCTGACTTATTACACTCAGTATAATGCCTCTGAGGTTCATCCATGTTGTTGCAAATGGCAGGATTCCATTCTTTCTTAAGGCTGAATAATATTCCATTGTGTATATAAAAATGCCACATTTTCTTTATCCATTCATCCATCGATGAACACTTAGGTTGTTTCTACGTCTTGGCTATTTTAAATAATGTTACAGTGAACATGGGGGTGCAGATATCTTTTCAAGATAAGGATTTCGTTTCCCTTGGGTCTATACCCAAAAGTGGAATTGCTGGATCCTATGGTACTTCTATTTTTAATTTTTTGAAGACTCTCCGTACTGTTTTCCACAGTGGCTGCACCAATGTATATTCCCACCAGTAGTGCACGAGGGTTCTCTTTTCTTCATGTCCTCATCAATACTTGTTATCCCTTGTCTTTTTTTTTTTTTTTTTTCGGTACGCGGGCCTCTCACTGCTGTGGCCTCTCCCGCTGCGGAGCACAGGCTCCTGGACGCGCAGGCTCAGCGGCCATGGCTCACGGGCCCAGCCGCTCCACGCCATGTGGGATCCTCCCATACCGGGGCACGAACCCGTGTCCCCTGCATCGGCCGGTGGACTCCCAACCACTGCACCACCAGGGAAGCCCTCCCTTGTCTTTTTGATGACAGCCATTCTAATAGGTGTAAGGTGATATCTCATTGTGGTTTTGATTTACATTTCCCTGATGATTAGTGATTAGCACCTTTTCATGTATCTCTTGGCCATTTGTATGTCTTCTGTGGAAAAAATTAAATTTTCATACTATTTTCAGCTCCTTAGCATAGTTGGGTGTAATTCCCAGGATTATGAAAGAACAAAGTGTTTCAAAGTATAGGAAAAATAAGATCACTGAGAAGAAACACAAAAACGTAAATTGGGTCCAATAACCCTGAGAATTAAAGTCAGTTGTGCATTTATCTGATCTCTTTTCTAGATGTTATGTGCTTAAAGAACAAAGTCATCATAATGTCATAATGATCTTTGCATCTCATGCAGTGGCTTCTCTGGGATAGATTTATTATATGAGAATTATAGGACAGTTTTCAAAAAAGGTAACATCATGACTCTCATACAGATATAAAATGAGCAAGTGTTAAAGATTTTATTTAACTCAAATGAGGGAAACAAGCAGATGTTACAACCTTTTCAAAGGAGAATCCAAAGAACAGACACATTTGTAGTTGAGGAATATTGAAATTATGCAAATGGAAGCAACACTAGCTTTTTTCCACATGGGAAAGGGAAGTAAATTGAACCTGAAAGGGCAGAATTTGCTACTCTACGGGCAAGAATAACTTTGCAATTATCGGCGATTTAAAGAGCTGTAAGATAACGCCCATACAATCAGAATCAGATAATCCATAATTGTGAATGCTAGGTCTAGGCAATGCACAGTTTTCCAGGGAAGCACAACTTTTTCCTTACACATATGTTGTATTCAATTAAATTATAAACATAAAACATATAAAGAGAACGTCACACTCAAGTGTGATAAATAACACTTTGCCACTTGTAGCTCTCATATTTTTCAATGTTTCTTTGTTTTCTGAAATACATACATTTTTAGAGTTTGAAGATCAAGTATCATCCAAAGAAGGTTACCTCCTTTCACCACACCTACCAGGATATTTGTCAAGAATTTTTTTGTTAGGGAGTTCCTTGGTGGCCTAGTGGTTAGGATTCTGGGCTTTCACTGCTCTGACCTGTGTTCAATCCCTGGCTGGGGAACTGAGAGCCTGCAAGCCGCGCAGCACAGCCAAAAAAAAAAAAAAAAATTTTTTTTGTTAGAGAAACACAGAAAAATTCTTTAGTTTCTTTGTTTCTTTTGTCCCACTGAGAGAAAACCAAATTCTTCATGTAAACTTTCCCAGCCAAATTTAAAGGATGACCAAAGGAGATGAAAACTCCATTGTACAAATGCTAAAGGAATTGTATTCAAGGCAAGCCATAGTTTGGCTTATAGAAATGCACACATAAATTTGTTAATGTGTAGAATCTAGTCCTAATGGTTTGCACTTATTAAGAGTATTTGGACATGGCTTGGCTCCGTCCAAGGACCTATCTGCTCTTCTCATACCTACCTTCAGTTTTTACCTCCATCCTCAGCTCCACAGCTGTCTCTTTTTATACTAGTGGCTGTGTGTTCACAGAGTCACAGCCTTAAAATGCTCAAGTAGGGAAACAAAATTCCTTAAGGAATCAGTGATGAGAGGAAAGATCTGCAAGGATGCCTTAGCAGCTTGACCATCAATCTTTAGTCATATGAAAAGCTGGGATGATGTGAAGGGCGACTGCAACCAGTAAGGAGGGAAAAAAAAGAAGTAGCCATGAGGCCAAGAATACCTGACATGGCTTTAATTTTCAAGATGAGACCTACACAGAGAGGAGATAATATCACAGTTTATAGAGGTTATCTGAACATAGTAGCAATTTTCCTTGTTCAGCTTTCACTTGCCTACCTATGTCTGTACATGGTAAACAATTTAAGAACTGCTGATTCTTGGCAAAGAGCAATATATAGCCAGTCACAGGAAGACCAATTGGGCTAGAGGGGGAAGTGAACAGAGGTCATTTACATCTCATCTGTACTTCATCATTTTCCTCAGCAGTAGCTGGTGCTGGAATGGGAGATCAAATTTATCGATTGTTAGAAGCCTTTCCTTGGTGATTTCAGCAGAATAGTTTTAACTCCTTCTGATTCCTGAGTAGCTGTAGAGATAGAGGTGGTTTGGCACAGTCTTCTTTTGCATCTTGCACATGAATTAATCCTGAGGGTACGTTTTGGGTAGATCACACCAAGCAACGTGCTCTAGGACGACAGGTCCCCTATAAATATATTTTAATGCTACTCATATAAACATTGTCAAAGTGGAAAGTTTACACATAGTTCTTCTTAATTCAGGAATATAGCAACAATTCAGTGTTAATAGTAAAAATATTAATTCACTAATACAACAATAGGGAGTTGTTTTAACACTCTCTTCATAGAAACTCAAATGCTACCAGCATTATTACTGGCATCAGAGGTAATTAAGCCATGGTAACATCAAAGCTTTAAATAACCAATTTGGCTAAATAACAACAACAACAATAACTCATTTGGCTAAAACTAGGATTGTATCTTTTTTTTTTAAAATTTATTTAATTTATTTATTTTTGGCCACATTGGGTCTTCGTTGCCGCGCACGGGCTTTCTCTAGTTGCAGCGAGTGGGGGCTTCTCTTCGTTGCGGTGCACGGGCTTCTCATCGTGGTGGCTTCTCTTGTTGCAGAGCACGGGCTCTAGGAGTGCGAGCTTCAGTAGTTGTGGCACGAGGGCTCAGTAGTTGTGGCTCACGGGCTCTGGAGCATAGGCTCAGTAGTTGTGGTGCACGGGCTTACCGGACCAGGGCTCTAACCCATGTCCCCTGCATTGGGAGGCAGATTCTTAACCACTGCACCACCAGGGAAGCCCCAGGATTGCATCTTTTAATCCAGCCCTCTTTTTGCTTCCAGCTTGCAAATAACCAGCATAAATCTGGAACTGTTATCTAACCTTCCTCTGTGCAGTTCATCAGTCATGCCACTAAAATTGATTCTTGACCTCTATACATCATTCTTTCCTTTGAAATTTCTCATGCTGTCTCTTCTATGCTTTAATGGAGGAGGTGTGTGTAACAAAACGTGAGCGAGTCACTTTTTAATTGTGCAGTCCTCATTTGAATACCTAAGGTTTTTTAACCCTTAAGTATTTTTACTATGTGTTTAAATTTTCTCATATATTGTTTTGATGTTTACATCTACTTCTCTAGATTACAAATTACTGTTTCACCTATCAAGTAATCATAATGAAATTTGTCTTTTAAAATTTCTTGTGCCTCTGACCAAATGTTTAATAATGAAAAAATTCAACGTACAACATAAGGAGAAAGATCACTTTAGAATGATTTGTGAAATAATGTCAACCATAAAAATAAGGCTGTTTTCCTGAGCCAGAGCCTAAAAGAAATCATGTGATGAGCAAGAAAAAACATATATAAAAGTTGACACAAGAGCAGTAGTGGAATTGTCCTTCTTCAGGCCAAACCAGTGCTTATTTACAGCAGATGTCACACCTGTGACACTGGTGAATGTGAAATGGTGTGGTGGAAACCAAGCAGCCCTGGGGTTTTATGTTTTCAAGCAAGGCTGCTGTGACAGATAAATGAACCAACATTTCCAGATTGCTGTAATCAGATTATTATAATCTGATTCTTCCATGTAAGTAAATACCTAATTTAAACCATCTCAAGATAAGTTAAATTTTGAATGTCTTTCCTTCGTGTATATATATATATATATATTTTTTAATTTTTATTTATTTATTTATTTATTTGCGGTACGCGGGCCTCTCACTGTTGTGGCCTCTCCCATTGCGGAGCACAGGCTCCGGATGCAGAGGCTCAGCGGCCATGGCTCACGGGCCCAGCCACTCCGCGGCATGTGGGATCTTCCAGGACCGGGGCACGAACCCATGTCCCCTGCATCGGCAGGTGGACTCTCAACCGCTGCGCCACCAGGGAAGCCCTTTCCTTCATATTTAATACCTGCACTAACCTTCTAAAAACACTATACCTTAAAGGTCAATAAGATCAAATATGGTAGATACATTGACCTTGGTTCCAGCAAGAAACCAGCAGTTTGGATAGTTGTAACACTGCCATTTCAAAAATACATGTGGCTTTTGTGTGTGTGTGTGTGTGTGTGTGTGTGTGTGTGTTGTCCTGACGTGGACACTCCTCCCTAACTGTGTTGGAATTATGCAAGCCATGCTGGCAGAGTGCCCACTGCATGTAAGATTGGGTCCTATTTTATAACAAACTGCTTTTACTCCCAAGAAATTGGAAAGCATTAAGTTATCTGTATTTGAGTCCATTTTTCTCCTTGTTTTTTCAACTTTTCCATTAGCCAGAAGGGATTACCTGTGTGGGATGTCGTTTGTCACCTAAAAGAGAGATAACATTTCTATTTCAAATACAGATTTAATTTATGACCTAGAATTCATTATTATACTCCTTCTCTAGTTGTGGTGCAAAGTAGCAAATTCTCAACAAACGATTATTGTTCCGTGGAATTGCTGAATAACCTACAAGTAATTTTTTTTAATGTTTTTTTATTGTGGTAAAAGTTACATAATATGAAACATATTTTTCTAACCATATTTAACTATACAGTTCAGTGGCACTAAGTACATTCACATTGTTGTGCAACTCTCACCATTATCCATCTCCCAAATGTTTCACCTTCCTAAACTGAAACTCTTATCCCTTTTAAAGACTAACTCCCCATTCCCCTCCCCACCCCCGACTCCCAGGCCCCTGGCACCTCCCAATTTACTTTCTGACTCTATTTTTAAACATAATGGAATGAAATACAAAAATGCCTGATGCCTTCCGTGTGGTGGAAGGGCCCTTACATGAAAAAGGCTCCCTTTTCCCCAGTTCCTCCAGTGATTTCTCTCCCTTTCATGTCCTCTACTCTTTAAAAACTGTTATATGTTCCATCCCTACTTCTCTTGACCCTGCACCACCATTCATCACATCTGTCCCCCACATTTTTCCATCTTATCTTCTTGTTTTTATAAGATGATGAAAGGTTTGTGAATAGAACTATTACTATATTTTAGCTGGTTGTCAAGATACTGTGGGGCATTTTTAGCTGGTGTTATGATACAGACGACAGACCATGGCATTAATCAGAGAGAGTGTCCAAAAACTAATAAACATAAGACAATCCAAAAAGCAGTCAGGCAAAGACATCAAACAAGATTTTATATACATATATATACACATATGTATGTATATATTACCGTCCAGCCAACTATGCACATACATTTTATTAGTATCTAGTACAAAGTTGTACTCATTGTAGATATTCTTAAGTGGTTTTTTTTTTCTGTTTTTCATTTGAGTTTATGAAAATGATTGCATGGGTATTATAAGCAGTTGAGTCCCCACTGATAGGCAAGGTATCTAGGTAATAGCACATCATAGAACCGGATGATAAAAGAAGTTAGTAGTTGGTAAGTAAAAAATACCCTTTGAACTCAGTGCAAACCCCATATCAGTTTAGTAAATGGTCTGAGCACCGAGGTTTGGAGGAGGCACAGAATCTTCATTTCCTCTGCCAGCAGCTTCGAGTTCTGAGTTCACATTAGTTCCATCCACATCAGACTGACCCTTGCTTACTATGACTAACACTAGGCCATAGAGAGCCATCCAAACATCTAGCAGTTATTCACCGGAAAGAACTGAATGGCAGTTATACTGACTAAATTTTGCTTTTTAAAAATAATTTTGAAAACCAATCCTTAGGGTGGTCTAACTAATAAGCAGATTTTAAACCATCCATTATGCACTTTTATTTTTCTCTTAGTTTAAAAAACAGAGTGGGCAGTAGTAACTTTATTAATGGTGCTATTTTAGGTGAAATGTAGTTTAAATATTAGAGGTTTTAAAAATTCCATGGCTAACAGATTTTATAAAAAGCAGAGATCTTTTTATTATGTTTATATTCATTTGTATGTAATAGCCAGAAAAATTTGGCCATTAGAAATGTTTGCAGGAGTATCTCTGTAGGAAATAAGTTTATATGGTTTTGAGAATTACTGTAGATGGAGGCAACAGAAGATGGAGAATTAAAAGAGTTATTATGGGAAATCAATAAATGTTAATTGGTAATGATGGTGAAATTTAGAGAATGGAGCAGTTGATTCAAGAGCTGTAAATTATCACCCGTTTTGATGACATGGGTGCCTCCCCATTGAACCCATCCTTGATTGATGAACTAAGAACTGAGTAATAACCTCAGAAACAGAGAAGCTACTTGTGAAGCTAAACTCAGTAGATTTTTGCAATGTTTTCCTTCCAAAATAAGCGGGAATCAGTGATGGTAAAAAGTTGTGGGCTTTTGTGCTTACAGCTAGAAGTATCAGGGAATCATTTTTAGTTTTCAGTAAAGAAACAAGATCTACACACACCTTTTTCCTCCCTCCCTCCCTCCTTTCCTTCCTTCCTTCCTTCCTTCCTTCCTTCCTTCCTTCCTTCCTTCTTCCTTCTTTCCTTCCTCCTTCCTTTCAAGGCACCGGTGAACTGTTGAAACAGTGTTTGGGGACTATTCAGTGTTCTGTTTTGAACCACATTCCTTGTGGTTGGGATTACAAAGCGCTCTCTCTTGGTCAAGGTTGTCGGCGGTAAACTCAGGTCTGTAGACAGCTGTGGTTCTCAAGTAGCTGCTCACTATCATCTGGGAAGCTTTTTAAGAAGTACTGATGCCTGGGGGTCTGCCCTCAAAGATCCTGATTTAATGGTCTGGAGTAGGGCCCAGGCATAAGTATTTTTTAAAAAGCTTCCAAGGTGATTCTAGAATCGCTGATGTACAGGTTAACTGTTAGATGACTGACAATAATAATGAAGGTCAAATTATAAAATGGAAATGCAGCTTTATAATTGCTCTTTTTCCTTTTTCAATTACATAAACTATAAATTTTCTGGTTATTTAAAAAAGAAACTATACAAGAATTTATGGAGTAAAAATGTAAGTTCACCTTCACCTTTACCTGTATTCTCTCCATATGTAACCACTGTTAATGTACTGTTTATCCTTCCAGTGGTTTTCCATGCATTTAAAAATGCATATTTACTTATATATAGTGTTTTTGAAACATAAATGAGATTACACCATCTTCTGTTTATTATTCTGTGGTTTGCTTTTGTCACTTAATTTGGCTTGGAGATCTTTCCATGTCAATACATATAGATCTACCTCTTTTTTTTTTTTTTTTTTGCGGTACGCGGGCCTCTCACTATCGCGACCTCTCTTGTCGCGGAGCACAGGCTCCGGACGCGCAGGCTCAGCGGCCATGGCTCACGGGCCTAGCTGCTCCGCGGCACGTGGGATCTTCCCGGACCGGGGCACGAACCCGTGTCCCCTGCATCGGCAGGCGGACTCTCAACCGCTGCACCACCAGGGAAGCCCCAGATCTACCTCATTTAAAAAAATATTCTTTTACTTCATTCCTTTCAATATCTGTAGAGTGTTTCTCAGTATATGTGGGCTTTAATTTCCTTTTTCCTTTTCACATATTTGTAGCTCAATGGTAAAGAGCAAAAACTCTGTAGCCAGACTACCTGGTTTTGACTATAAGTATTTATTATTGTTGGTGGTATTATTACCATTTAATTTTTCTATTTTTTACCAATATGGACAATACTGTAGTTAATATTTTAGTACCCAAATCATTATACTTATCAATGAATATTCCTGTAGGGCAAATTCCTAGCGTTAGAGTTGCTGGTTCAGAGAGTATGCATATTAATATTTTGAAACGTGCTGTCAAATTTCCCTCCAAGCGCAATTTACATTTGCTCCAGCCAATAGAATCTCACTGCAGTATTTATTTCAAGGCCTCAATAAATTGTTCACATCACAGTGTGGCTTCATGGGCTAATAACCACAATGACTGGAATTTATTTTATTTTGGCTGGAATTTCACTGAGTCAGTTTGATAGCTCTGATTATAGCATATCAACCTGAAGTTCCAATTTACGGTCTTAAACATATGATTAAGGAAAATGGAAAAATTATTTACTGATTTTTGTTTTTTTTTAGATTAAAAACTTTCCACGTAGAAAGTACAAGAGGGGTAGGGGAAAATAACTGGGCTTTGGCAGTGAAAAGTCTGACCTGGACTAGTAGTTACAGCCTTTAGATGGAGCAGCTCAAAGAGAGAAGCTCACTTCCGCACACCATAGTGACAGAATAGTAACCCAAGTCTTAAGAAAGATCTACTTCAAATCTGTGTGTTTGTTGGCGTTTTAAATTCAGGACGCTTATATGTTTTTAGACTTTTACATAATAAAATTTACATCAGTATCGTTGGGTATAATGTTTTTATATAATGAAAATGCAAGTGAAATTTATTATTTTCAATTCAAATTTCCTTCTCTGTATACTCTGTTGAGTCTTAATTTTCTCATCAACACAACGTTGATATTTAGTACCTACTTCATAGGATTTGGGGGAGGAGTCAATTTTATATTACATATTAAAAACCTTTAGGGACTTCCCTGGTGGTCCAGTGCTAAAGAGCCCTCCTTCCAATGCAGCGGACGATCCCTGGGTCAGGGAGCTAAGATCCCACATGCCATGGGGCAACTAAGCCCGCGCACCACAACTCCAGAGCTCGCGTGCCTCAACAAGAGAGAGAAAACCCACACACCTCAACGAAGATCCCACGTGCCACAACAAAGACCCAACGCAGCCAAAAAATAAAAATAAAATAAAATAAAATAAAAAACCTTTTGCACAATGTCTGGAATATGGTAAACTCTTAATAAATTGAACCTCAGTATTATTCCTATTATTATCATTTTAATTCTGTTAACAGTGTGTTCAGCCCTGCTGTGGATAGATTATTTTATTTTTAGCATGAGTTAAGGTAATTGAGGGGGGATACTGGCTTTTGTATTTCAAAAGATACACATGAAAGATTTTCTGGTGTTAAAAATATTTTTCTGGTGTTAAATATGTATTTGTTCCATAAGAACCCTTTTTAATAAACATAATTCACTACTAACCAATATTTTTGAAAACTCAATATTTTTACCATTGTACTTAGGAAAAATATATAAAAGTTAACATGATTAAAATGTTTTTATTGTTTAGTTGGCTTATAGTCTTAGGTGTTTGGATATAAGAATAATAGAAGAAACAAATGTGCATAAAGAATAGGTTGCTTTGGTAGAGGTCAGAAAATGTGTGCACTGTTAACTGTCTCTAGCTCTGTGGTTCATCAGCATTTTCCAACTCTCCTCTTGGTATTTTGGGGCAGATCCTATGGAGTGAATAAGCTATATACCCAGTTGTGAATTTAGATTGTTTGGAAGCTTTCAGAATAAAATGAGGGCTTCTGGAAGGTTGGCCTGAGAATCTGTCTCTCTTACCCTCAGGAGGTACAGGGTGAGCATATTGCTTCTGCCACTCTGGATCCTTTGCTGTCCTGCTCTCTTGGGGTCTGTGATGGCATTTCTGCCCATCCTCCTACCTCCCACGTTCAGACTGGGATCCAGCACTCCCAGGTCTTGGGCTGAATGACACACAATTGAATTAGATAACAAGTGTTCAGACAGTAAAATCGAAAACTGTAGCCTTGTTGAATGTCATTAGTATCACTTCTGGATTTTAGTTGGACTGTATCGGAGTTAACAACGATAATCTCTTCAAAGAGTTGGTTATCGTTTCTCCAGATTAGTTTCTGAAACTCTTTCCTATCTGTGACTTTTCTTTACCCCTCTGGCCTCCCATTTGAAACTTGACTGATCCTTTCTCTCATCTCTCTTTTCCAGGGATTTTAGCACTTTTCCCACTCTGTTCTCTCTCACTGATACTGTTTTACTTACTGTTCTTTCAGCATTCCCTTCCTCTTCAGAAGTTTATAGATCACTGTATCCTTATCCTTAATGCCTCCCTCTAACCCCCCAGAATATGGATCTAAGTTTCCATATATATTCTTATTAAGTTAACACTTTAAAATACTTAGAAGTGCCTACGTTATATTTTTTTTCTGTTACACTTTTAGACAAGCAAAGTTGACTTTCTCTCTTTATGTAGTGTCACCTCTAATTCTATTTGATCACTTCTGGGACCTGTTTTAATGCTCGTGTCACAACATAAAATTCATGCAAATTAACAAAAGCAAGCTGATTTGGAGAGGTGTGGAGAGTGTACAGAGGAGCCTAGTACCGTCCAGAGCTTTGTGTGGAGAATGTGGTGTGATATTATTTGTGAGCTGTTCCATTTTCCTGTCGGTCCCTTGGGAAGGAAGGAGTTTCATAATGGGGTGTGACCTGCACTTCTAGTAAGCGTGATTGGCATTGAATGTTTAAATAGAAGAGAAGAATACATATCATTCCTCCCCTTTAAGGCAAAGCACAAATATACTGAATGCAAATCTTTTCAGTGTGGAAGGCAGTCTGGCCTGATGATAGCATGAATCTGAAAAGCTAAGGGAGTGAATTAACTATGCAGATCAAAATGCAAGGAAGCCAAAATTCCGTAGTATCCTTAAAAGTAACTTTTAAAACCCAAATGTAATGGTAAATACACATACAGAATATGATGGAAGACCCCATTTGAAAAAATGGAATTTTGACATCAGCCCCTTGGTAAATGAGTGGGCAAATGGTTCCCTGAATTGGGTAGCAGTGCACATACCACAGTGACTGATGAAATTGATGTGTCGGTGGGAGAGCGGCTCTATTACTCAATCCTTTAACCTGTTTCCTCTGTCTTCAAAAATGAGCTTCTGAGTGGATGTTATCCTCAAGGAAGTGAATTTAATTCAAAAGAAGCTGTTTTATAGATGGGCAAATTTAGTTTAAGAATTCACTTTTCCATTATAGAAGAGAACTATGTGGAAAAACATTATTATAAGTAATATGCTTATATTTCTCAAAGATGCCTTTTTTTTTTTTTTTTTTTTTTTGCGGTACGCGGGCCTCTCACTGTTGTGGCCTTTCCCGTTGCGGAGCCCAGGCTCCGGACGCGCAGGCTCAGCGGCCATGGCTCACGGGCCCAGCCGCTCCGTGGCATGTGGGATCTTCCCGGACCGGGGCACGAACCCGTGTCCCCTGCATCGGCAGGCGGACTCTCAACCACTGTGCCACCAGGGAAGCCCAAAGAGGCCATTTTTGAGTGTATTTTGGGGACCTGAATTTCAAGCATTAGTCAGTAATTTTTCTTTAATTTTGAATTATCTCTTAGAACACGTGGCTAAAAAAACATTGAATCTGCATTGTAATAGTTTCATTAACTTATTAAGGTATGTAATTACACAATAAATAATTTAATCATAAAAAGTGATTTCTTAGTTTTTCCCATTAACTTTTGAAAATATGATGCTTTCTTTTTTCCTGACATAAATACTTGTTAATTACTGCAAAGAATAAAAGCCCATCTTGTGAATCCATTATTCTAAAATTTGCAAGGTAATATTGATAACTGGAGAAGCAGGCTGTTAGTTATCCTAGTTTTTGCCAAGTAAAAAAAAAATTCACTCTATAACTTATCTCAGAAGATAAAAATACATAACCATAAGTATCCTACATATACTTCCCAGTAGGTTAATAGTAGTTTGTCTTAGAAGTATATGGTAATATGAGTTATTAAGCTTGCTAGTCTCTCTCACACACACACACACACACACAAATCTAATTAATTATAATTATTTTGTCATTATGATCTTAAGCTGATTCTCACAGTTACCGCCTATTTTGCTATCATTTTTTAAAAACGTGACCTATTGTGTAAATTTCATAATGAGAATTATGGAGTCATAAATGTATTTGGAAAATAAATTTAAAATAGAAAGCCCTTAAAACGTTTCATTTGGAGACAAATCAGTAAGCAAATTTTGTACTCAACAAGTAGTTAAAAACCTTCATAAATATAAAATTTTATTCTCTCCAGTTGATGGTGTTTTATTGTTTTTAATATAAAATTTTAGAAGAAAGAAAATGTGACTGAAATTGAGCAATGTAGCTTCCAAATAATTCCTCAGCTTTTGGAAGCTGTCAGAATTTCAAACATATAGTACAAGCTGTGCCCCCAGTGTGCCTTCAGGTATTAATTAAAGATGGATTTATATTTATTTCAACTTAGAAGAATTTACCCTGAAGGAAAACTAACTTCTTACAGAAAGAAAAGAAAGTTTTTCTCACCCCTGAACTAGCATCAACCTTTATTAATCTGATCTAAGTATCTAAGAAGCTTAGATTAATCTATATTAATCTGATCTAAGAAGATTTCTTTTACAGCATTCTTCTGATTCAGACACTTTCTATCTTGTTCTAATATTACTTGGTAATTCCCCAAATACCATTCACCATAGATGTCTGACTTACTTATTTATCAAATTTCACTGCACTAATTTGTGCGATGGGAAAGAATTCTTCCAGTTCAACAGGTTTCCACAGGCAAATAATTAACACCCAAAGAAATGTTAAACTCATAATATTTAATTCGGTCTATAATTTTCCCAGTTGCTGGTTGAGTTGGTGTTGCATTTTAGTCAACAGCTGTGTTTTTTAACTGCCTTTTCCAAGCTAGCTGGTTGTTTTTTTTGTTGAACGTGGCTGCCCTCTAGTGGACTAAATTTCCTTTACAATAACCTGTCAAATCTAAAGCAGTCATTTACATATGGAAGTGATTAGTCTTTCATGCTTTCGGACTCTCGTGTTTCATTGACTTTTGTGTTTAATACAACACGTTTGTTGTTAAGAAGGCATATTAAAATAAGCTGATCTCTTGGACGGTCTGCGTGTTTTAGTATATTTTCGACTTCTGACCTATTTTGTGAGACATGCTCCTTCTCAAGATCTTTTCGTTTTTCTTGTCGCAGATGCTACAACTGTGGTGGCCTTGATCATCATGCTAAGGAATGTAGTCTACCTCCTCAGCCAAAGAAGTGCCATTGCTGTCAGAGCATCACGCACATGGTGGCGAACTGCCCTCACAAAACTGTGGTGCAGCCGCCCGCCGGTTCTCAGGGAAGACAGGAAGCAGAGCCCCAGCCGTGCACCGCGTTCCCTCGAGAGGTGGGGGGTGGGCACGGCTATGCGTCACCACCGTTTCCTCAGGAGGCGAGGTCCGAGGTCTCTGAGTGGCCAGGCACGTCACCTGCAGAAGCTTCCTCAACAAAGTCATCTGCAGCACCAGAAGATCAAAGCAAAAAGGGGCCTTCCGTTCAAAAACGGAAAAAGACATAACCCTTTTTCTTAACGTTATCGTTTTCTCTCCCCGGTTGGGAAGTCTACCTCATGCAAATACAGGGGAACAGTATTTCACAAACAGCAGCTGACCTGGGATTTTTAACTACTGTTGAGGAACTGTGAATTTTTTTAAACAGACAAATCACTCTAAGCAAATTACCTTTGAGCAGGGTGTCATGTGTCATGTGACTCAGAGGATGAGATGCTCTGTGTATCTGTATGTGCATGTGTGAGAGGGAGAGAGCCTGAGCCTGTGTGTGTGTGTAGGAGGATTTTCTATAGAATGTAGACATATATATAAAGAGGGTTTGTCTTTATATATGTGTGTATAGAGATGTCAGCACACAGCCTCCCTCGCAGAATTGGACATCCCCAAGAATTGAAAACCCAGGTAAAGCATTTTAGATGGTTTTGAAAATAACCCTTGGAGTTTTTCTTGAAATACCATTCCCTTTATATTACATTAGGAAAAAAACAAAACAAAACAAAACACGACTGTTACCTTTTATGTGAACCAAAGGATACTTCAGATCTCAGCGCTGCCAATCCTATGGTACTAAAGGTTTTTAAGACATCAGTTCTCCCGAATTTGGGATTGCCTCTTTTTCTTGATATCTGTAGAGTGTGTCCCCCACCCCACCCCCTTTGAAGGCAGTACCTTAACTCCATATGCCTCTGACTGCCATAAGCTTTTTTGAATCTGGGATACATGACTCCAGAAAAGACAATGAATGTGTAATTTCTGTGCCGATATTTCAGTGTTTTTAATTCATACGTTTTGATTGTAAATTAGTTGCCTATTCAGAGAAATGAAGGGGAGGGCAATGTATAAAGGTAGTGACTTGATTGTTTTCAATGGTATTTTGATACTCGTTATAATCTTTTACCTGTTGTGAGGTTTTTGAGGGACTGTGGCAACAGCAGCTTCCCTTGACCAAGTCAGTCCTTCTAACCATCGCTTTGAGTGGAGGCCTCCTTGTTTACTACTGAAGACCTTGGAGGAAAACTCCAGTTGTTTGGTGTATGTTTTTGGTGGCTGTTTTTATTCCCCCTGGAGAGTTACCTAACTTATTTCTGAAACAAACAGACAAAACAGCACAGATGTGAGTAAAATGCCAGGGTTGAGAATGAACATTTAAGTGGATGCTCCCAATTGCCCAATTACGTATGACCTTGAATAATATTAAAAGGCTCCGTGTTTGATGGCGGGCGACTAGAGTGATGAGCCTGGGGTAGGAGGTTCCCAGACCTCTCCTACCAGAGAGCTAGGAGTATTTTATACAATACAGTTCATCTTAGGGGAATTCCCTCATGACTGCTCCTGAAGGGACCTATGTGGGAGATTCAGGATGGACATTCAGTGATGGGGACAGAGGTGCTTCTCAGGTTGGTCCTCAGTTACAGTAGTAAACTGGCTGGGGGCCAGTCATCGTATTGGTCCCTTCAGGTCTCAGTCATGAAAAACATTCATTCTGGTGTCATCCTGGTTCTAGATGTTACGGATCAATTTTGGAAACATTTCCAAGAAGGTACCAATTAGTGGTAATGCTTAACCTTGGCAATAAATATAGTTGTGTATGAGCCTGTTGGTGTAAGCTCAGATAATCAAAACCAGAAAATAGCAAGATTCAAATGAGACACGTTCTGCTGAACAGTTTCTGCTCCCTCCCCGACGTGTCCTGCCGAGGGAGGCTTGTTGTACAGTTGCTGCCGTTTCAGCAAGCAAGCCACGCAGAAGGAGAGCGAGCCTCGGGCTGGGCCGCCAGCCCTTCCCAACTCAGCTTGAGTTGACAGTGTTTGTGAGAATCTCCATGGGACATACTGAAATATCAGTGTGCTGTGATGCAAAGCTTACCTTTGACGATATTGAATGTGATAAATAGCTATAGAGAAGTACTTCCTTGCCTTACGTGAGGATCGTAAGCTTATTTAAATTATGTAGACAAATCAAAGTGGCATTGCTTAATTTTTAGCAGGTATAATAAGCAGGTTAACAGTAAAAATGCAAAACATAAGTCACTTTGAAAATTCAAACCAAAGTTCCTTGACCTTATTAGAAATAGGAAATTATGGACTTGAGAATTGGACATTCCCTGTTTACATATAAAAAGTTCAGAGCTGAGTTCATGGTTTTAAAAAAGACACACAGAAAGAAACATGTTATAACTATGGACCTTATGGGTGCAACTTGAAATCATTTTTCAGCATCTCACCAGACTGAACTAAGCACATACCAAACCTATCTTATGATTAAAAGTTGGGGTTTATTTTTTATATAAGAATATTATCACTATTACATAACACACTCAGGACAAAGAACTTTGCTCAGGGAACATACCATATAATATTTTTGTTTCTTTACAGAATAGTCTACAGTCCTGCTTACTCAAAACAAACCAAATAACTTAGACCTGTACGTAAGTATTATGTACTGATGTTAGTAATAACTACCTCTGAGTTTGACATAGATCAAAATTTCTGAATATCAGATATCGGTTCTCCTATTTTTATTTCATGTGAAAAGTACTCTAAAGGAGACTCCCTCAACTCCTTGCATATGTGAATATCACTGACGTAAGCACAGTGTCCATTTACATGGGTGAAATATTATTCTGTTTACAGCAAAAGGCTACCTCATAGTTGATGCACAGCACACCTCTATGCTGCTCCAGCCTTACAATGGCTGAAAATGCTCTGGTACAGACCTTGTTATCTATAGTATAGATAGCAGTTCACAACTGCACGTTTCTGACAAACACTTGTGAATCATGAAGCATCTCATCTAGTTAGCAAAGTCTCCGAGCATTTCCTTCAAGTTATCATGTATGTTGTTTAAAGACTTATAGGGACTCTTCCACTGAAGCAAAACAGAACACACAAGCAATCTTGGAAATAGCTACTTTGCCCAGAGGTCAGTCGGTTGCAGGAAGAGGTTGGGAAGAGAGGTTGGTTGTATGAGTGTTTTTGTGCTGGGCAAAACTTGTCAAAGAAAGATGCCAATCTCCTTCGTTTGTGTCTGTGCCGCCCTGAGGCCAAGTGTCTTGCAGCATTATTGCCCAGGCACATAATTAACTAGCACTGGGTGCCAAGGAGTGAACATAGAGTGGACGTGCAATGCCATTTCTAGCTACTGAGGGGTAGGGTCTGTGTGAAGCATCAGTTTACAGGAGTTGCTAATGGGTTGGGCAGGAGGTCAGTGAATTAGTTGCCCCTTGACCTCACCCCCCCATGTCAACACAAATGTAATTCCTTAGAAAGATGCACTACCGGTCTCTTAGCCCTGTGAGCTATTCATTGCTACATGGCAGATTATAGTAGAAACAGTTTTATGCTTGCATTTCTAGTCTTTACTAGAAGCCTTTGGATGTATTTTTACAGCTGAAAGATTTAGAAAGATTTTTACCTGCTTATAACTTGGAAGTTTGGCGTGCAATGTAGGGGAAAAGATCAAGAAACATCATGTTATTAGCATTGGTCCATCTACAAATAAATATAGGGTGTTTTTATTGCCGGTATTTTTTTCATGTTCTGGCCCAGTTTTATTTTGCACCAATGTGGCCCCAAGTTACTGCTAGTTGTATTTAGTTTGTGAATAGAAGCCCATAAGTGTTAATAGACTTTGTAACATTCACTGTAAGATGAATTATACAGGACATGGGAGATCTCATTAAGTCTTAAAAAGTTAATTTAAATTAATTTATCTGTTTTCTCTAAGAAATGTTTATCATAAAATATATATGTGTATTTCCCCTTTGGTTATAAAATTGGGGGAAGTATGTACAAGTGCAGCTGCACGGACGTTAACTTTCCAGCTGTCTTAATGAGGTTTGTTTGTTTTAGGGAAGAACAACTTGTTAAAAGCATCGAATTCTGTCTTACATTGCTGTCAGCAGCCTCTTTCAGATGTGGTGGTTGTGTGATCTGTGTCATAGTTGTTCAGTTAGAGTGAGAGGTTGACCTCTGAATCGTTAAATTGTCTACTTGGAGCAAAGCTGCAAAGTTATGGTAAAGTGCTGTACTGTGAGAAACTATTAGGACATTTAATACATCTGTGGCTTCACGTGTGTGAGAGTTACCAGCTTGAAAATGATGGTGTTGACTACCTCCTGAATTACAGCTACCAACCACTGGCACCCACCACCAGCTGGCTTTAATTAGTGTGTGTTGCTTCTTGGTATTAACAACTTTAACCATAATAGAGACCAAAGTGAACACTGATTTCTATATGTCTTTAATATGGTGTTTTATCTAGTGCTTTAAAATTATCCTGTGTAGTATTTAGATGACCTCATTGTCCATTTTGGCTCACGTTGTTTACAAGTGAAAATAAAAAAACACTTGAACTGTATGTTTTTAAAGGACGAAAAAGGAGTTAGATGGTCGGAATGGCATTTCACTCATGTACAGTCATCCTGATGGACTAAAAGTACTGTTTGCCTTTCTGCAGACCATGGATTTTATATTCTCATCTCATGCCTAATGTCTTATTCTGTCAATTATGGATATTTTGAGGTTTAAAGAAATTACTTGATTAAAAATAAAACATATAACGTTGGCATTTATGATGAGTTTTGGAGATTTTTCGTGATTTGTGTGATGGCTAAGTTAAATGAATGGGTAAAAGGCTACTTGGGCAGTGTTTATTACCAATATGAGCATAAATTAAATAGTTTTAACATATCCTCAGATAGCAGTGATTATAAATATAAAACTTACTTATTACAGTACAGATGGTGAATAAATTCCGTCTGAATGAAGAAGGAAAGGTGTGTCCTGTCATCACTAGGAATCGTTCTGCGTCAGCCAGCACGGACTGGGCAAGCTTGTGAATCAGGACACACACTTCTTGGGGTCAGGAAGAGCAGCCCGAAACAAAAGTGTCCAAACCCTTTTGGAGAAACCAGTTTAGAATTTTCCTACAATTTTTTCCCTAAGAATTTTCAAGTATTTGGAAAGAACAATCAAGGCCAGGTGGCACCAGTACCAAATATCTAAACTGTGAATGTAGATGTACCAAACTTTGTATGCAGCCTTGGTATTCTATACAACCAACCTGATAAAACCGCTGAGTTCTATAAATTGGCCAGTCCCACAATTACACCGATTTTCATTTCTGCTCTATACCTGGATGATTCACTTTTTTTTTCCTTGTGGTCTACTATGAAAAACAACAACATATAACATCATTTACCATGTTAGCCAGTTTTAAAGTGTACAGTTCAGTAGTGTGAAGTATAGTCACTTTCTTGTGCAGCAGTGAGTGGGTGATGTGAAGGGCTCAATCATGAATGCTCATGAGAAGCTTATTATGTAAACATTTCAACCATGTTTACTTTCATTGATAATCGCTATTTAAAAGAGTAGCTTTTTGTTGTAAAAGTAGTGCTGTACTTTAGAGAATATGGAGAACCTTGAAAGAAAATTTAAATGGTACATAGTCCCATCACCTGCATCTTATTAATTCTAAGTTTAAATTTAGTGTTATTAAATTTTATTAATTTCAAATATGGACACCCTTTTAAACACATGTAATCCCATCACCTATAAATAACCATTAACATTCATTATTAATTTTCTTCTGGTATTTTTTCAATACATTATGTATAGATTTTAAAAAATAAAATCCAAATATAATTTCTGTCATCTTCAATGTAGAAATCATCATATATTACTCTTTCTAATCCTCCTTTCTCTCTTTCTCATTCTCTCTTTCTCTCTCTCTCACACACACACATACACACACACACAAAGACACACACTTTCTGAAGTGGTCTTAGGTATCCTGGAATGTGATAAATGTTTCTGAGTCTGCATCTCAGGCATGTTTCTTAGCCCAGTATTTCCACTTAAAAAGTTTCCTGACTTTAGGACATATGTATATATACTTTGTTTCTAAAATTAATCAAAGTTTCTTGAAGGTGTGAATTGTTTTTCTCAAGGTCAAGGACCTCAATTTCTAGTTAATTTCTGAGCTGCCTAGCATCTGGAGCTCTCTGCCTGTTCCAGTTTGTAAAAATTCTTTAAAGTACCAACTCTGACCTTGGGATTTTTGCTTACACTCAAATGACATGGTTCATTTTGCTCTTTTGTCAGGAAAACTGGACTGACACCTAAATATCATGGCAGCAGCAATACTGCAAAATCTGAGTATAGAGAAAGACAATTTCAGACTTAAGACTCAAACGATATTTACATTTGACTTAGTTCAAATACATGTATTATTGACATGTGGTCCTTTCTTACTGTTTTCCACAGTTTCCTCTAGGAGTGTGGCCTCAGATATTTCTGTCAGATATTTCAATTTCTATTTATAATCACTTTTTAAATTTAGATCGTCATGTCACATATTCAAGCCATTATAGTTATCTCCACATCGGCTCTTCAAATTCTCTCGTTTCTTCATGAAATTAATTCTGTACGAATAATTTTCATTAGCTAGTCCAGATATTAGTTTGCCAGTCCTGTGTTAAACTGCTTCTGTCACTCATCCAGAGCAATCCATTCAAAACAATAATAATAAAATCTAATTATGACCATAATAAACTTTCTCATGGTAGAAAAGTTTGAAGAATACAAAGGAGGGGCTGAAGTGTGAGCAGCTGTTGTAGAAACATTCTGGAGATGTGCCAGAGCTCACTCTATTTCCTTGGGTTTGTATTTTCGTTTTATTTGTTAATACTGCACAGCATTGATGGGGAGACAGATCAGATTGCCAGGGAAAATTTAACATAGAACAAAGTGGTTGGAAGAGACAGACACTAGAATGTCATTTGGCCCAATATTCTGTCTTTACCTAGGATCACACTGGATCATCCCAGCTGGTTATTCCCAAAACCTGCCAGAGAAGATTCAGCAAGTCCCATCCAAACCCCAGCACAGTGTCTAAATGTTCCAACGCAATCCCTAACCCCACTCAAAACCAAACCAAAACAAATAGGCAATAAAAAAAACCTCTGGGCCAAGGTCAGATTATTTAAGACATTCCATTTGGAGGTGCCATGTTAACCTACAGTGCTGCTTTTTAATTAAAAATTATTTCTTTTTTTTAAAAAATATTTATTTATTTATTTAGACTGCACCGGGTCATAGTTGCGGCATGAGGACTCTTAGTTGCAGGATGCATACAGGATCTACTTCCCCGACCGGGGATCAAACCCGGACCCCCTGCATTGGGAGCGCAGAGTCTTATGCACTGGACCACCAGGGAAGTTCCTAAAAAGTATTTCTTAATGGAACACTGTCCCAACTAGAATTTTCTTTAGGGCTTCTGTAAAAGATAACCTAAATAATATAACACAATTAAAAATCATGTTCTAATATAGTCCATTGTACACTGGGCCTCTGGAGGTGTAAAAATTCTTTATGGTTAAGGTGAACATCTGACTTTTAAGAAACTGTAGAACTGTAGTTTAATCTGTGATTAAAGACCAAGTGTGATACATTTCAGTTATGCATGATACCACCAGAGGGCACTCTTCGCTCACAATTTTACATCACCTCATAGCTACCACATATTTGAATATGAATATGAATATAAATATGAATGACAAACTTATCTAGGAAAATTTCTCCTAGAAAAATGTGTAATTATAAGTAATGGCTTTATAGGCTCTTATGCAGAAGACATAAGAGGCTGTCAATGTGAAGTTCATGATGCTGAAGGGATATTGATAGTCTCAAAGTATTTTATCTATTTCTAGGTTTTCTTGTAATAAGAAACTTCAAAAATACAAACACCTATATAGCATTAAATGCTCATATTGCATCACTACCCCATAAATTCTCATCTACCTTTTAAGCTATAATACAAGACTTTTAAAATTTTTGTTTGGCATTTTATTACGTAAAACTTTGGTGGCGTTCTTCTCACTTAGACATCTTAATAAGTCTGTCTACGCTCCTGTTATCTAAGAATCTTCTTAAAATACTCACGCTATCACACCCAGGTGTTCTAGATTTGGGATCTGAACATGTGCACCTAGAAGCGAGGACTAATTAGATACAAGTTCCAAGAGAATTCCCAGGTATAATTTAGTGAAGAGATATTTCTTTCACCTTAAGCTTCCATTTAAGTGTCACTGGTTAATATAATAATAGCTTTCACTTTTATAGTGTTTTATAGTTTACAAGGGCTTTGACATTTGGTTCTCACCGAGCCCTTCTAAGGGAAAGATGGCAGGTATTACTATACCTATATTACAAAGGAATATACAACTGGGCTCAGGGAGATGACATTAACTGCTCAGGTCACACAACCAGGCTTGGAGCTAGAAAAGACACTTCAGAATTCTGATTCTAAGTATTCTTTTCTCCCAAACACCAAAACCAGGCAGTAAGCTTTCTGACTCTGCCCAGGAAGCTACAGGGAGCCAAAGAAAGTGAGTAAGGGAGTTGAAAGGATCACAGTCACACACCAACAGTGGTCAAAAGGTACAAACTTGCAGTTACAAAATAAGTAAGCCCTGGGGATGTAATGGACGGCATGGTGTCTCTAGTTAATGATACTGTTTTACACATTTGAAAGTTGCTAAGAGAGTAGATCTTAAAAGTTCTCATCACAAGAAAAAAAAAAATTTGTAACTGTGTGTGGTGATGGATGTTAACCTGACATATTTTGATGATCATTTCATAATGTATACAAATATCAAACCATTATGTTGTACATTTGAAATCAATATAATGTTATAGGTTAATTATATCTTAATAAAAAAGAGGAAATGTTCCAAAAATAAATATTGGTATTCACAGAAAAAAATCACACACCAAGACTGCCTACGTTTGCTTTGGTCTAACCATTTCCAGCTCTATCGCCTGCTTCTGCTAGTCACTCTTCAAATCCCAAACTAACACTGTTGTCGTTTTTTGTTTCCTAAAGCAGGAAGCAAGACCAAGAAAAGTCTTCGCCTGCAAAGTCCAGACCAGCCTGCAGCTACAGCCAAATCACCTGGGATGCCTAGACTAGTGAAGGTTTCTGACCTTCCTCCAGCTCAATGCTTCTCAAATTACTACCCATTGGAATCATCTGGGAAGCTTATAAGAACCCTGATGCCCAGATAAATTACTTGAGAATCTGTGACTCCGATGCGCAGCCAGAGTTAAGACTCACCGTTCTAGGTGTGTTGAGTTACTAGAGCCAGATTTTAACTGGTTCCCTAAGTGACTTTTATTAAAAGTTTGGGAACTATTGGCGTAGAGCCAAAACAAAACCAAAACCAACAAAAAACCACACACAAAAAGAGTTGCTTTTTTTTTTTTTTTTTTGCGGTACGCGGGCCTCTCACCGCTGCGGCCCCTCCCGTTGCGGAGCACAGGCTCCAGACGCACAGGCTCCAGACGCGCAGGCTCAGCGGCCATGGCTCACGGGCCCAGCCGCTCCGTGGCACGCGGGATCCTCCCGGACCAGGGCATGAACCCGTGTCCCCTGCATCGGCAGGCGGACTGCCAACCACTGCGCCACCAGGGAAGCCCAAAAGTTGCTTTTTTAACTGAAAACCATCGGACTATGAATGAGTATGCTTGGGTTCAACTTCCCAGACATACCCTCCTCATCTGCTAGTAAGGGGGTTGGACTAGTTAAGGGGACTTCAAAGTGTGGTCCCGTTAATAGCAGCAGCAACATTATCTGGGAACTTATTAGAAGTGCAGCTTTTGGGCTCTACCCCAACTGTACTGAATCAAACTCTGGGGCGGGGCCCAGAGGGCTGGGTTTTTTTTTACTTTTTTTTTTTTTTTTACGATGTTGGGGGGTAGGAGTTAATTAATTTATTTATTTTTGCTGTGTTGGGTCTTCGTTTCTGTACGAGGGCTTTCTGTAGTTGTGGCAAGCGGGGTCCACTCTTCATCGCGGTGCGCGGGCCTCTCACTATCGCGACCTCTCTTGTTGCGGAGCACAGGCTCCGGACGCGCAGGCTCAGCGGCCATGGCTCACGGGCCCAGCTGCTCCGCGGCATGTGGGATCTTCTCGGACCGGGGCGCGAACCCGCGTACCCTGCATCGGCAGGCGGACTCTCAACCACCAGGGAAGCCCCAACGGGCTGGGTTTTTAAGGAGCCTCCAGGTGATTCTGATGCTGCTCAAGTTTGAGAACTTCTGTGCTAGCTGAAATTTACATACTCTATTTGCTCTAAAATTCTACAATTCTGTCCCCTCCAAAGGAAACCTCAATCCACACCATTCTGGAAGGGCTAGAAGGGGTTTGTCAGCAAGCTGACTGCGTTAAGGACAACTTTGGAGAAACCTTTAAATGATAATACAAGGAAATATTGCTTGATGATGAAAGACGTGGGTGTCGCTCATGATAATGCTATCACAACTTCAAACCGACGCGGCATTCGCGAAGGACAGTCCAAGGACGGAAGTGCCCTGGATAGGAAGACAGCAGCTGAGACTTTGCCTAACCGCCCCCAATCATCCTCAAGCAAAAAAAAAAAAAAAAAAGGCCTGACTCACTTGGACCACGAGGCTCACGTGAAGCAAGGAGACGCCATGTCAGCGCTTAAGTCCGCACACTGGCCAATTACGGGCACCAGAACTGGAAGATCCCTCACCTGGTCGGACCTCCTTTTACAGACAGAACTGAGGCCCCATCAGGAGATGTGAGCTGCCCAGGGTCCTAGCATTCTATCACAATCAAACTGTGACCGGAATACATGTCTCCTGAGTGATTGAGAGCTACCCCTCCCCCTTACTCTGGGGTCTAGATAAACTTCTCTCCGTCCTTCTATTGTCAAAACGTACTCATCACGTGCTCCAGCCATGTCCATCCCACCTGCTCTTCGCTCTCACGTGGTCCCCGTGGGAGATCAACAAGGATATTGGTTCAAAACAACCACAGATGAAGATGTTCTTTTTACCTCCTGGAGAGCCTCATTTAGCCTAATGCTGGCGTTTTACACCCATAGCCACCTCCCCTGAGAGGGGCCTGCAGCCTCCTTTCCCTGCCTAATGCTTCCTGGGGTCACATGTGGGAGACAGGATGGGCGCCTCTCTGCTTCAGTCCGACAGGTCCAGAGAGACTGCAGCCTGGACCCCGGGCCTGCAGACATTTCTGCCGTGAGCGGGAGGGATCTTGGTGACGGACCCCTGCCCGGCCTGCCCCTCAGGTCCTGCTGGTACCAACCCTCTGTCTCTTTACAAGGACTGTGGTTGCTAAGATTCCAGAAGCCTTAAGGATTCAACGTGGCAACCAAAGGAAAAAGAGAAAAGGGGATGAGAATGAATATGTACTTCATGCCAACTACATGTTTGGGAAGGTTCTAGAATACACACAAGGACACAGCAGCTTAAAAGGGTGTAACTACTTGCCAAAGATCACATGGTCAGAGCTGGTGTTCAGAACAAGGTAGATCTGACCTCAAAGTCATGTCCAAGGATAAAGACTTGGCCTCCTTTTTCAGGTCGGTGCTTTGAGCTAAGAGGGAGATCAAGGCGGACAACAGAGATAAAAACCCGTTTGGGGCAAAGTGTAACTAGGACCCCACCCTTTCACATGAACTGATAGATTATTTAAATAAAGGTCAATAGAAATTTTAGCTTTTCTTTTTTTCTAAAAATGCCTCTCCCTAAAAGGTACAAATTTTTTGTTGCTCAAAAAATTTAAAGCATTATATTTTTTTATTTCAGCATGGAAACTCCTTGATAACCTAAGGTGAGAAGCTGAGAACAAGATCTGTACTGGAGGATGCAGGCTTCCTATCTAAGAGGATTGGAAAAAGCAGCAGAGTGAGCAGGTCCGCAGGCTGAGAGATCTGGGATGAAATCGCCCCCCCCTTCTACTAGCTGGTTTGTTTTGGCAAAATCATTCTTTTTGAGCTTCCGTTCGATTGTCTTAACCACCTTCTAGGATTTTTGTGAAAATACTAAATCGTGTATTCTCTCACTTTTTCTTTTTTTTTTTTTTTGGCCTCACAGCACGTGGGATCTTAGTTCCCCAACCAGGGATTAGAACCCACCCCACCTGCCTTGGAAGTGCAGTCTTAACCACTGGACTACCAGGGAAGTCCCCTAACTCATGTATTTTAAATGCCTATAACAGTCTTTTGTAAATAGTAGGCACTCAAGAGACAGCTATTATTACTCATCACATTATATTGTAATTATTCTTATAGCAAAATGTATCAATACTAATAAGGAGAAGAGTTAAAAGAGGTCAGATGAGAACAATAAAAATAGTGGGAAGCACAATGAAAAAGGTTAGCGAGGCCTCCGTGATAACAGAAACCCTTTAAAGAGAAATGAGTTCGTTCTGTTTTCCGGGCATCACGGCCCCCATGGGAGGCTATGGCCTGAGGCTCGGCCCCTGGTCTGAGCTTTCTGCAGGGGACTCCGGGTTTCACCTCAGTCGGTGTCTGCACAAATGGCCTAATTATACGTAACCACCAGCGAATGGGAGCAGCTCTCAAGTTTTCATCATTTGCAGATAAATATCAAGAGGTAAATGGCGCTAATCATTTTCCTCTGAAGGCTCCCTTCCTCTGTGAGCTGGGATTTGGTTGTGGGACCTCATTTTCTCAGCTGTGAGGTAGTTTAGCTTCGTTCAAACCACGTTTGCTTCTGCTGGTCTGTCATGCAAGAAGTCAGAGGGTGAAATCCCCAGCCACAAGGCTTCGTCCCCAGGAGCGGGCCCGGGGCTGGTCCCGGGGCTGGTCCCGCGATGTGGAGTCCTGCCTGTATCGGGCAGCTGGACCAGGCAAATGCCAGGAAGATGTGAATTCTCTCAGGACAGGTAATGACGGAGGCTGGGAGAGCTTGACGGTCAGTGGGGATATGTCTGCCCCTAGTATACAGCAAGGAATTTTTTTTTTTAATGTAGGACCTTGTTGTTCATCTGTTTTATATATAGTAGTGTGTATCTGCTAATCCCAAACTCCTAATTTATCCCTCCCCCGTCCCCTTTCCCTTTTGCTAACCATAAGTGTGTTTTCTGTCTGTGAGTCTGTTTCTGTTTTGTAAGTAAGTTCATTTGTATCATATTTGAGATTCCACATACAAGGCATATCATACCTTTGTCTTTCTCTGTCTGACTTCACTTCACTTAGTGTGATAATCTCTAGGTCCATCCGTGTTGCTGCTGTGAGGAAGTATTGATGTAGTGTGTTCATTCATATTCATCACACGTACACCTTAGCAGAACATTTTTTACATATTGGTGACATGGCTCATTGAGAAAGAATTAATTACTTTGCTCGTCATGTAAGATGCCTCTTCTAGTTGGTTCTAGTCTTGGGGCTGATCGGGGCAAGTTTGTTAGGTGCCAAGGACCTACTATCAAGGGCCAAGAGATGGGCTGCCCAGTTCCCTTTCCAACACCGAGCACGGGTGATGAGAGGAGAGAAGGGTTTCTCCGTGAATAGAATAGATCCAGGGGAGGGGTTCTGGCTCCTCTCTGTGACCCCTTGTGTTGTTGAATCTCATAAAACTAGAAGAGAATGTTCAGATGCAGTGTATTAAAAAGTTGAAATCTATCCTCACAGTGTAACTCTGGAGGCTTCTCAATCGCTCCATCCAGGCAACACTGCCCACTGCCTCGTGGACCTTTCTTTTCACGGCCAAAGGCAGCAAGATGGCAGGCTTTTGAAACTAAGTGGAACTAACTCAAGAGCATGCCCTCTGCAGGTCTGCTCAGATTACCTAAACCAGAGAAATTCCCATAACCTCTGAAGGTTCTTGAACCTTTGGGCATGGTGTTAGGGCAAATCAGCTACATGTAAGAGACATGAAATTAAAAATACGCACATATTCCAAGTAAGAAATTTATTTGATCAAATGACAATATATGAAGATATTTTAAACTGTAAGGCTCTATTCAGTCGAAATGTAAATTTATTATAAAGTAAAATGGTATCAGTGTAAATGGCACCTAAAAGCAGAAAGAATGTGATCCCTATGAATAATGTGTCTGTAAAAACCATTCACAAAATCCTTGTGTACTTTAGAACTAGATTGCAAGTATATCGGTAAAATCTGTGAATAATACTTAAAGTGGGTTTCTTAAATTTCCCTTACAATATGTTGTTACATGCAAGGTACTTGGGGTCCTGTGATGATCAGAGCATGGCTACCATGAGTGAGAAGATGTGTCCCGAGTTCATGGCAACCTCGAGTTCCCTGCACAGTGTCCTATCCCTTCACATCCTTGGGAATTTGAATTGAGTGGGTGGGAATTTCTAATCACTGTAGTTGGGGATAATTAGAAAAAGAGGTTGGAAAACCAGGGTTGGAAAGAGGGAAGGGAGGGGAAACGGGGTCAACGGTTTCTGCAGAGCAGCTTTAGAAATGACCAAGAAGGGCTTCCCTGGTGGCGCAGTGGTTGGGAGTCCGCCTGCCGATGCAGGGGACACGGGTTTGTGCCCCGGTCCAGGAAGATCCCACATGCCGCGGAGCGGCTGGGCCTGTGAGCCGTGGCCGCTGAGCCTGCGTGTCCGGAGCCTGTACTCCGCAATGGGAGAGGCCACAGCAGTGAGAGGCCCACGTATCGCAAAAAAAAAAAAAAAAAAGAAATGACCAAGAAAATGGATTTTAAAAATAATAATAACAGTGAATCCTTGGAGCTGGGGTCTGCACCAAGCCCCAAGGGTTGGGACTGACCAGCCTTCCCAAGTGCTCGGCCAGGAGCCACCATGCACTAGCATGAAATCTTCACTGGCGGGCAAGGTCATCACCTGGGTACACTGGAGACAGGGCAGAGTATGTAGGTTACACAACTTTCCCTAAATATTTTTTCCAGCATCCAAGTGACTCTGCCTTTGGGGCCATGACAGGACCTGGGAGGCAGGAATCAGCAGCTCCAAGTTACAGAATCAGAAAAGCTTCAGGCATATGGAAGGAGAACCAGACACGAAGAAGGTGGCGTCTCCCAGTGGGCACAGCATTAAAGTGAAATCGACCATAGGGAGAAACGGAAAAGATCCCAGGAAGCTAAGGATGGTAAGTGAAAAATAATTATGTAGCACCCATTATTACTAATTTAAGATCTAGAAACATCATAGGGTTTGTGCTATTAATTTATAAATATAATATTTATGAGGGCTTGCAAAATATCATAACTGACATACATTCTGGTATAAACGTTACAGTCCAGCTTCATACAACGGACTTGATGTTACATTTAAACGTAGTAGATTTGGGGTAATATACAGAATAATTTTTGCAGACCATTTTCTGGACCTTGGTCACACAGCTAAGTGAAGGCCAAAGAACACAGGAAGCATCTCATTGGCAGCAAACATGTTTTTTATCTATGCGTTATACAAAGATACACTTGTTCATTTGTATACATAAATTTATAAAAATTATCCATAGGAGATCTTTTATGTTTTCTTATCTGCTTCTTTGCTATCAAGTCTAGTGGGAAGACTACTCAATATTTTCAGCTCCTTTTCTCTGAGACTAACTGTTGTCCTTAGAGGGATGTATTTAAAAATAGTTTCGTGTTTCCCATTCAAGCTAAATGGCTCTTTGAAGATCCCTAATCTTTTTTTTTTTTTTTTTTTTTTTGCGGTACGCGGGCCTCTCACTGCTGTGGCCTCTCCCGTTGCGGAGCACAGTCTCTGGACGCGCAGGCTCAGCGGCCATGGCTCACAGGCCCAGCCGCTCCGCGGCATGTGGGATCTTCCCGGACCGGGGCACGAACCCATCTCCCCTGCATCGGCAGGCGGACTCTCAACCACTGTGCCACCAGGTAAGCCCAAGATTCCTAATCTTGAAATTATAATCTTCCTTATCAATGGCACTGATGTGCACACATGTTTTAATAAAAGCAGTAAATGACTTCATATCACCTATTTTTAGCAGTGTGCTTTTAAACATGTTTGTTCCCAGCACTATGGAAAATAACCTCCAAACACATCCAGGGTGATCATTAGAGATAACATCCTCTGTTGTCTGTGGTTGACAAAGTGAGACAAACCTGAAGATGGGTCAGGGTAAGAAAATCTCAAGGTTCTGTGGATTCACAGAACATTAAAAACATGGCTTTAGCAGCATCTAAAATTACTTTCTACTCAGAGAAGGATGTAATATCTAATTACTCTATAGAGTGATTTTGTAAATTAGGTCTTATGCATGTGTAAACTCAGTGGCCTACATAGCTTCCCTCCAATAGTTAAAGGAGAGCAGTAATAACACCATTACCTTATATACTTGATTCGGGCATTGAAAGAAAGAGTTCAACCTATTATATCTTTATAGTCTTAAAGCCAAGGCAAAGTCATTCACCTTTGTTTCATTTCCCCAAATAAATTCCTAATTTAGCAAACAGAAGAGACCACTAGAGTGGGAAAGTGAAATCAGCCTTTCTACTGTGAGGCTAATAGGCCAGCATTTGATGACTATGTTAGGAGCTGGATACCCAGTCTGTGGAAGTTTTCTCAGTGAGTGACCAAGCATGTAAATTTGACTCAAGTGAAATTACTAAAATAACTGGCTTTCAAAAATGAGTTTAGGAAAATGAGGTGACCCTGGCGTAGCTTATTTTTATATCTCCTCTCACAGAAATCACCTCTTGGCAAAAGATGCTTTTGGCTCAGCTCACCTGAAAATAATTTCACTTGGAACTTTTCTTAGCTGCTTAACCTAATGGGAGTGACTCAGAGTTGGTTCCAGTGGATGACACAAAATAAAGGTAGTGGGGCATGATGGAGCACAGCCCATCAGGGGGCTTCCCCCAACTAGGTGGCCTGGTGGAGGGCCACAGTCACACTGACCCGCTGGGTGATTTAAGCAGACTTCGAATTTCCCAAATACCACCACGTCTGGAATGCAGGCCCTCACAGCACTATCTAGGCCGGGCGATCATGGCAGAGCTTGTGGTGGACCATCTGCCCGCACACAGCTGTGTCCTTCTTTGCGTCTCTGGCACCTGGTCCCTGGCATACACAGTAAGGAGACATCTATGGACCTGGAGGAACCATCTGCATGTCAGAATAGCAGCTGAAGAGTGCAGCGGCTCCAACAGCCTCGTCATTCTGCGATACTTGTTTGGCCACTTGACTCTCCGGTCCTCCCACCCCAAGGAACGTGCTTCCCACAGCAGAGTGTGGGGCAAGCTGGGCTGGTTTAGCCAAAGGCCGGCCCCAGGCTCAGAACCTCTTCCACTGTTAACGTTTCCAGCTTTAGGGCTCAGCCCAACTTCCAAACAGCATAATATAAGGGTAATGTGAGCGAAGTCTGACGAGCTTTGTTCATTATCAAGCTATCCACACAATGCCCACAAAAGGAAGGCAGTCTAGCAGAATGACGTGTCTGGCCTGAGAGAAAAATATACATGAATCGCATCACACCTTTCTTTAAAATTTTCCGGCCAAAAAATCAACTGAGCGAAGCCTGAGGTTCCCTGCTTTTTAATGTTACCTCAGCCTCAATTTCGAACTTACATTGTTTGTTACAACTATCAAACGGACAGCCCCATTGCCACGGCAGAGAAAAAACTGTCTCTGACGAAAAGGAACAGCTCGGAAAGATAAGTGAAGGCATTTGCAATGACAAAGCGCTAAGATTTTTTTAAGTTAAATGATAACATATCTAGAAAACACTGTGAAAATATATCTCTCAAAAATAGCACTCGGTTTAGTCAGAAGGCTCAGTGGAACAGAAAGCTGACCAGTAAAAAGAGAAGATAACCTTCCCATGTTTTGAATCTCCCTCCCTTTCCTGCCCTCAGACTCTCCCAGGCTGGGAGTATCAATATTAAAGCAGAACAATTGAAAAGCTGTGAAAAAGTGCTGGTATTTTTCAGGATCTCTTCCAGTTTCCCTCTTGGTAACGTGAATCCTCTCTTGGGATCAAGGCCAGCGACGAACTTGAAGCGTATTCGAGGACACGGGTTCAAAGACGTCGTCATCGTTTTCCGCCCCTTCCTCTATTGGGTTCATCTTCGCAGAGGCTCGCTGGTGTAGGGGTGACACATCTGTCAGAGACACAGAAAGAAGAACCACTTAACGGACAGCCTTCCCTGATGCTGGCCTGATAGATCAATGGCAAACTCCAACTGGAAGATAAAACTCTCTGGGCACCTATAGCTGGCACCAGGAATGCAGTTTCCGTAAATTCTGTATTTTTTTTAACTTAATTTTTATTTTATGTTGGAATACAGTTGATTTACAATGTTGTGTTAGTTTCAGGTGTACAGCAAAGTGACTCAGTTATACATATATGTATATCCACTCTTTTTCAGATTCTTTTCCCAGAGAGGTTATTACAGAATATTGAGTAGCGTTCCCTGTGCTCTACAGGAGGACCTTGTTGATTATCTGTTTTATATATAGCAGTGTGTATGTTAATCCCAAACTCCTAATTTATCCCCCCACACACACACCTTTCCCCTCTGGTAACCATAAGTTTGTTTTCAAAGTCTGTGAGTCTGTTTCTGTTTTGTAAATAAGTTTGTTTGTATTAGTTTTTTAGATTCCACATATGTGATATCACATGATATTTGTGCCTCTCTGGCTTACTTCACTTAGTATGATAATCTCTAGGTCCCTCCATGTTCCTGCAAATGGCGTTATTTCATTTTTGTGGCTAATATTCTATTGTATATATGTATCACATCTTCTTTATTCACTCCTCTGTTGATGGACATTTAGGTGCCTTCCATGTCTTGGCTACTGTAAATAGTGCTGCAGTGAACATTGGGGTGCATGTACCTTTTTGAACTATGGTTTTCTCTGGATATACGCCCGGGAGTGGGATTGCAGAATCATACGGTAGCTCTATTTTTAGTTTAAGGAACCTCCATACTGTTTTCCATACTGGCTGCAACAATTTACATTCCCACCAACAGTGTAGGAGGGTTCCCTTTTCTCCACACCCTCTCCAGTATTTATTATTTGTAGGCTTTTTGATGATGGCCATTCTGACTGGTGTGAGATGATACCTCCTAGTTTTGATTTGCATTTCAGTAATAATTAGCAACATTGAGCATCTTGTCATATGGCTTTTGGCCATCTGTATATCTTCTTTGGAGAAGTGTCTATGTAAATCTTCTGCCCATTTTTTTTCTTTTTTTTTTTTTGCGGTACACGGGCCTGTCACTGTTGTGGCCTCTCCCATTGCGGAGCACAGGCTCCGGACGCTCACGGACCCAGCTGCTCCGCGGCATGTGGGATCTTCCCAGACCGGGGCATGAACCTGTGTCCCCTGCATCACCAGGTGGACTCTCAACCACTACGCCACCAGGGAAGCCCTGCCCATTTTTTGGTTGGATTTTTTTTTTCTTTTTATTGAGCTGCATGAGCTGTTTGTATATTTTGGAGATTAATCCCTTGTTGGTTGTGCCATTTGCAAATATTTTCTTTCATTCTGTAGGTTGTCTTCTGGGTTTTTTTATGGTTTCATTTGCTGTGCAAAAGCTTTTAAATTTAATTAGGTCCCATTTGTTTATTTTTGTTATTATTTCTATTACTCTAGGTGACTGATCCAAAAATATATTGCTGTGATTTATGTCAAAGTGTGTCCTACCTGTGTTCTCCTCTAGGAGTTTTATAGTATCTGGTCTTACATTTAGGTCTTTAATCCATTTTGAGTTTATCTTTGTGCATGGTGTTAGAGAAGGTTCGAATTCCATTCTTTTACAAGTAGCTGTCCAGTTTTCCCAGCACCAATTATTGAAGAGACTGTCTTTTCTCCATTGTATAGTCTTGCCTCCTTTGTCATAGATTAATTGACCATAGGTGCATGGTTTATTGCTGGGATTTCTATGCTGTTCCATTGATCTATATTTCTGTTTTTGTGCCACTACCATACTGTTCTGTTTACCATAGCCTTGTAATAGTATAGTCTGAAGTCACGGAGCCTGACTCCTCCAGCTCCGTTTTTCTTTCTCAAGATTACTTTGGCTATTTGAGGTCTTTTGTGTTTCCATACAAATTTTAAAATATTTTGTTCTAGTTCTGTGAAAAATGCCATTGGTACTTTGATAGAGGTTGCATTGAATCTGTAGATTGCCTTGGGGAGAATAGTCATTTAACCATATTGATTCTTCCAGTCCAAGAACACGGTGTATCTTTCCATCTGTTTGTGTCATCTTTGATTTCTTTCATCAGTGTCTTATAGTTTTCAAAGTACAGGTCTTTTGCCTCCTTAGGTAAGTTTATTCCTAGGTATTTCATTCTTTTTGATGCAATGGTATATGGGAGTTTTCTTTCTTTTTTAAAAAAATAAATTTATTTATTTTATTTATTATTTTTGGCTGTGTTGGGTCTTCGTTGCTGCACGCAGGATTTCTGTAGTTGTGGTGAGTGGGGGCTACTCTTCGTTGTAGTGTGCGGGCTTCTCATTGCGGTGGCTTCTCTTGTTGCAGAGCACGGGCTCTAGGTGCGTGGGCTTCAGTAGATGTGGCTCGTGGGCTTCAGTAGTTATGACTCACGGGCTATAGAGCACAGGCTCAGTAGTTGTGGCACACGGGCTTAGTTGCTCCGCGGCATGTGGGATCTTCCCGGACCAAGGCTCGAACCTGTGTCCCCTGCATTGGCAGGCAGATTCTTAACCACTGTGCCACCAGGGAAGCCCCATGGGAGTTTTCTTAATTTCTCTTTCTGATCTTTCTTTGTTAGTGTATAGACATGCAACAGATTTCTGTGTATTAATTTTGTTGTTTTTAAAACATTTAAAAAATATTGTATTATTGTTTTTTTGGCTGCATTGGGTCTTCATTGCTGCATGTGGGCTTTCTTTAGTTGCGGCGAGGAGGGGCTACTCTTCATTGTGGTGCATGGGCTTCTCATTGCGGTGGCTTCTCTTGTCGTGGAGCACGGGCTCTAGGTGCGTGGGCTTCAGTAGTTGCAGCACGCAGGCTCAGTAGTTGTGGCGCATGGGCTTAGTTGCTCCATGGCATGTGGGATCTTCCCGGATCAGGGATTGAACCTGAGTCCCCTGCATTGGCAGGTGGATTCTTAAGCACTGTGCCACCGGGGAAGTCCCTCTGTATATTCATTTTGTATCCTGCAACTTTACCGAATTCATTGATGAGCTCTAGTAGTTTTCTGGTAGCATCTTTAGGATTTTCTATGTATAGTATCATGTCATCTGCAAACAGTGACAGTTTTACTTCTTTTTTTCCAATTTGGATCCCTTTTATTTCTTTTTCTTCTCTGATTGCTGTGCATGCCAAATCATTTTGGATAAGACCAAATATCAAGGGCCTTTTGGCATGGACCAAATGTCTCCATGGACATTCTGGACAGGACCAAATACGACCAAATATCAAGGATCTTGGTGTGGACCAAATGTCTTATGGACCAAATGCAAGGCATGAAAGTCAAGAAGCCATTCTTGTGGAGGGGATGCCACTGCAGATGCCTGGATGGTATGAGCTTCTCAAACATATGAAGCTCCCAATGGGTTGCCCCAAGGTCTGCTTAGAACTCAGAATGCACACTCCTACAGTAACATCATACGTGGTGATTCGAGTCCCTTGAAGGCTGGTTTAAGTCCTAATTTCCCTGAAGAATGGTTCTACTCCAAAATCATAGAACCTAACACCATCCTGGAACACCACCTAAAAGAACATTCTTTTTTTTTTTTTTTTTTACGGTACGCGGGCCTCTCACTGCTGTGGCCTCTTCCGTTGCGGGTGGCCATGGCTCATGGGCCCAGCCGCTCCGCGGCATGTGGGATCTTCCCAGACCGGGGCACGAACCCGTGTCCCCTGCATCGGCAGGAGGACTCTCAACCACTGCGCCATCAGAGAAGCCCTAAAAGAACATTTCTTGCCACCACCTGTCCAGTCACTCCCTGGACTGACAGGGGGAGAGGGAGAGAGAGAAGGTGGTGAGAAGGAGAATCCAGGCATGAGAGGGAAGAGCCGGGTGGATGAAATAAATCCCAAATTGCAGCGGATAAGAAACCAAACAATAACTCACACGTTCTGTCCATCCCTCATTCATTCATGCATTCACCAAATGCTAATTGAGCATCTACTGTAATGGACACCATGCTTGATGCAGAAAAAACCATTATCTAATAGTAAGAGTAAAAGATATTATAAACGGGTACATGGGCTTCTCAAGGTGCCTAATATTACAGCAAACTCTCTTCCATACTGTTCCCACGTTCCGTGTCAGGCTCCACTTTGTCAGGGTCTCCCTTGGCCCTACCCATGCCTGTGCCGGATTCTTGCTCTGCCCTCCAGCAGGGCGGGGTCAGTTAGCAATCAATCAACCAGCAAACGCTGAACTCAGGCTGGGGGTGAGGCTGATGATGGAGGAACAATGGGTGAAATCTGCCTCTTCAAATACTTGCTGTACAGCAAAGGACAGTAGCAGGATTCTATGAAGACACAAAGCAGAAAGGCTACAAGAAATTTATCAAGATCAGCTGTTAATCCCTGGCCAGAGTCAGCTGCAGACCAGAGGGTGCAGCAACCCTGAGAGCGTTCATCGAGGAGGAGGGGTGGGGGCCGGCCGTGTGCTCCACGCACGGATTGGAGTGTGGGAGGCAGGGAACAGTGGTCAGGACCAGAGGCTCAAGGAAACACTTCCAGGGTTCAGATCCTTGCTGTGCCGCTTCCTGGCTGTGCGACCTGTCCTCCATTACTAAACCTCTCTAGGCCTGTTTCCCTGTCTGTGGAAAGGAGATGTTCACAGGACCTGCCGCATGGGGTTGTTGGGAGGATTAAACAAAATAATGGAATGTGCTTGGCACGGTGCTGGGCACGTAGGAAACGTCACTGTCATTTTTTTCAAGATATATATATTTTTCATTTCACCTTTATTCATTTGGATGAAAAGTATACTGCATTGCTTACTTTACTGATAGAATTTTGAGATCAGGATAAAGATACCTGGGAAATGGACTTTTGGGGACCTGATATGCACACATCTTGGGGGGAGGCTCTGTGTGTTCCTTCCACGGACAGCTTCGGAATCAACGTGGCCATTGTTAGGAGAGAACATTAATATCGTATTTAGCAAGAAATGATTCGTTTACATATAACTTATTTTAACTTAAGAAGTCTCTTTGGCATATATGACATTTATCACTGTTTTCCAGTTAAAGATTCACATAACATCATTACATAAACATTAAAAAAACTTTTTGTTAATTTTATCGAAGTATAGTTGAGGTATAGTATTATGTAAGTTACAGGTGTACAATATAGTGATTCACAATGTTTAAAGGGTATATTCCACTTAGTTATTATAAAATATTAGCTATATTCCTGTGCTGTACAATATATACTTGTAGCTTATTTATACAGTTTGTGCCTCTTGCCCTGACCCCCATCCCTATCTTGTTCCTCTCCCTTCCCTCTCCCCATTGGTAACCACTAGTTCTCTATAAGTCTGTTTTTTTTTTTTTGTTATATTCACTAGTTTGTCGTATTTTTTAGATTCCACACATAAGTGATCTCACACAGTATTTGTCTTTATCTGACTTATTTCACACAGCATAATACCTTGCAAGTCCACCCATGTTGTTGCAAATGGCAACATTTCATTCTTTTTTATGGTTGAGGTTTTTTTGGGGGGTGGGAGGAAGCAATAAGTTACGTACAATAACTGTCATTTAATTATTAACTCTACAGTCATTGCCACACATCTGGGGAGATGCCCTTATCCACAGCCACATCTTCCAACATGAAAAGATCATAATTACGCAGGGCTGGACTTCGGCAGAGCTAGTGTGTTTGTTGTATATACATGGAAATTGTTCACTTTCCAACATTTACAGTCAATTAAAATACTGAGTTTCCAGAGAGACACAACTACTGACGTAAACGGTAGAAAATCACCCTCGATTAAAATAGTCCAAGAACACAATTCTGCCTCTGAGCACAGCAAGGGAGAATCTCTCAGACACGTTCTTTTCATCCCTTTTTACACAGGTGACAGCAGACACACCAAACATAACCTCAGATTCGCACGTCTACTCAAATGGCAACGTGACCTATCTGTGAGACCTTGGGCGGGTTACGTCACCTCTCTGTGCCTCAATTTCTCTATTTGTAAAATAGAAATCATAATAATACCATCTACTTCACATGGTGGTTAAGAGGATTACATGACTCAACACTTGTTAAGTTCTTACATCTGTGCCTAGGATGTTATAATCCCTTTGTAAATGTAAGTCAGTAAAACGAGTTAATAATAAGGCCTTAGGAGAGCAATGGCCTAAATCATTAGGAAACTTGTTAAAATTCATCGTCACTCATAGGAACAGCACATAAAGGAAATGGGACTTGTGCTCAAATAGGGGTTTGTGTTTCTCAATCTAAGAGTGCAGCAAAATTGTTTTTTGGGTTTTTTTTAAGAAAAAACAATAGCCATGGCTTCCATCATACTTCTAGCCTCAAGTTACGATTGGGTGTCATGAAATATTAACTTAGGCTGAGTATTTGCAGGCAGACAAAGCCCTCAGAACAAGCAAGATGGCATGTCTAAGAGCATTATGCCCAATCCGTTACGTAGAGCATTCAGACCTAAGTGTACGACACACATAACACAAACACGCCCAATGCATTTGGACTGGGGAAGTGGGGGAAATTGGTTTGTAGTTTTTAAGCCCATCTATCAAACCAGGGGTGATGTTCTATGGTAATGTGAGGGTGCTGTCTACATCGGGGCCAAAATGTTATCTGCCCCCTTAACTACTTCACCAATCACTGCCTTTTTCCATTGAGAGAGGACCCAATCCCACTGGAAATGACCTAGAGAAACTTTGTGAGAACTTTCAGCTTCTCTGTTGTTGACTGAAAAAAAAATGCACACCCTTAACGTTGAGGATTATGTTTTATTTGGCGGACAAAACTGAGGACTTAAGGCCGGGACACAGCCTCTCAGATAGATCGCTCTGGGGGATGGCTCCAAAGAGGGAAGGGAGAAGCCAGGATATGTAGGAGTTTTGGCAACAAAGACCAGGGAGTCAGAGCATCAAAAGATTACTGTTAATTAAAGGAAACAAGACATCGCAAGTTAAGGAAGTTAGCGTTTTTCTGGGTATGGGAAGAGGCAGGAGTCTGGGCTCACTGAAATCATTCCTTTGCTATGCACCTCAGCTATCTGGGGCCAGGATCCTGTGCTTTCGCATCCTGAGTCCCCTCAGGGTGCACGGTCAGGGGGTGGTGGCAGTGGCAGACTGCTAGATGGCGGGCACCCTGTTTCTCTCCTGAGCTCCAGGGCTCACCGTCAGGGTGGCTGTAACATCTTTTGTCTACTGATATAGCAGGCAACATTTTTTTTCCACTGATATTGTGAAAGTATTTATTCTGTCCCCACTCTATTTACCTGGGAAGGGAAGAGCTGTAGTGCTTATGACATAACGGTAAAAGATAGTCAAGCAAGAGTCATCCACAGTCCTGGGGTGACATCCAGGGGCCTCCTTCCCTTCTGGTCCAAGCTCTAGCAAACTCACTGCTCCCCAAATCCAGCCCATCCTTTTCCTTTTCTCTCCTTGCTTTTCTCTCCCTCCGACTGGTTTCTCCATTCTCCTCTCTACCCACCAAATTCCTATCCACTCCTCAAAGTGTGGTTCAAGCCCCACCTCCTTCCTTTGTGATCTTCCCTAATTCCTTCTGTGGGGAGATTCTGTTCTCCACCGGACAACAAATACTTGCATCTCTCCCTTACTGGAGAACAAGCATTTTGAGGGCAGTCATCACTGCCTCTTCTCTCCTGCAGCCTCTCTGAAGCACCCACACATAGCCAGGTCCTTGATAATTACTGAGTCCATGAGAAAAATCCCTCCTCCGAAACTCTGCACGGGGCCTTCAGAAGCCGATCCTGAGGACTGGGGAACATCACGTGGCCATCAAACTGGATCTCTGATGGGTCAGGTCCCTGCCCTGGCAGTGGGGTGCCACCCGTGTCCCTCAAGCGCATGCAGGTCTCGGGTTACGGTGAAACCTCACTATGAAAGGTGACTGTTAGCGCTGTATCCTTTATCACGTCCCCTGAGGGACATCGCTTTCGTACCACTGATGATTCGACAGGGCTTATAGCACAGGCAGGAGTACCGTCCCCTCAAGTCACCATCAGTGAAGTCTGTCAGTATCGTCACCTGCTACAAAGTTTCCATCCAATCAGCAAAGAGAATCCCCAGGTGACTACAAGGCTGAGAGGCTGGGTTAAATATTGGGGAAATAAAAACGAATCAAACATAGTCTCTGCCCCTGTATCATTTTACGTCTCAGGAACTACATTGTACTTTTGGGAGCAATTCATTCTCACCGTATCCATGTCATTATTTCTAATTTATACTCAGAGGCTAAATAAAGCAAGGACAACCGGGACACCTGTAAAGGAAATAGAGCTGGGGAGATGCTGTGGATGAACGCCTTTCCCACCAGGGCGGGACCCACTCGGAAACGTATTTGGCCAGGGTAAACCAGGAGGCCCCGATGGCCCGGCGAGACTCAGCCCTTGTGCTCTTTCCACACAGAGAAGAGAGATGCCCTTTCAGCCTTTGTGCCTGCGTTAGGGCCCACCAGCCCCCCAACACCCCAGTTCCCACCACAGTGCCTGTTGCTCTTTCTCCATCGGCAGATGTACTGGAAGGTGACGGGGACACCGTCTGACTTGTAGCCGCCGGAAGCCGCCAGAGCCGGCCAGCTGCCTGACCCCTCGACAGGAATCAGAGTTGCAGAGAGAGTCCAGTCTCTGTCTCAACCTCAGGGAGCCTGGCTTCTGTACCACTAAGGGCCAAGTATGAGGTTCACCTGGCCCAACCCGGGAACTGGCCACCGTCACGGCCAGGAGAAAGGCAGACTTCCCAGAGAAGGAGCTCACTCACCCTGGTGAACACCCGGTGTTCTCTGCCCTCCACAGGACACCTGCTGGTTCAAGTGGAAAGACTCAGAGGTCATCACTGTGCTGCCAGAAATCATTTCTTTGTCCGCTAATAAATCCAAACCCAATTTGGAGTATGAACAACAACGAAAAAAAGAATTCTGCTTTAAGGGGACTGTCTTACATTTCACAAGTTGAACATTAGTAAATTCTTTCTACAAGTTTGCCCCGTTCTTCATTAATCTTATGCATTGATGCATCCTCAGAACTTGGCCCAGAAGACCCAATACCATCCCTAAGTAGGAGAACATGAGGAGAGAACAGAGGAAGAAATTGAGCTTATCTTTAGCCAAATGCTTTTTCAAGTCACTTTTGCCCCTCGAGGACGTTACTGTGAGGTTCATGACCTCCGTATAATGCTTTACTTTTCATTTATCCCAAATTCTAGAGGGGCAAATCATTCCGTATCCACAAATTTTCCAGAAAACTGATTTTTATCCTTTTTCTATTAAAACCGCTTTCAGAGTTGGGAGACAGAAGTGGTTAACTATATCCTTTGGTGTTTATTATAATCAAGAAGAGATAATTAGCATTATTTTGGGCTGTCAGCTATCAACACCTTCCAATTGGCTCGGGCTGCCAATTAACACAGTTTATTCTAAAAGGATGTAAAACAAATGTCTTAGACTGAACTTCAATCCAGACTCATCAGGTGTGAAATTGTTAAACGGTTCCATCGAGTTACTTTTGCTTGGGGGATGTTTCATATTATACCACGTGACAAAAACAAAAAAACCCAAAAGCCATCCTGCCAAGAAGACGTACACATCCCTTCCACAGACAGCAAGGCCTGGAAAAGGCACAGCCAGCGGAGCAGAATTTACTCTGAGCTGTGTACCACGTTCGGTGTGTTCAGGTGGGAAAGAGAACGGGAACACCAGGCAGCCCTCCTGAGGGTAAGAGGAAAACTCAAAACTCAGAAACACGGGCTCTGAGCAAATGCAGGAGACAGACTTAGAGGTAAGAGCCCTGAACCAAACAGTGGACACCTCCACACACGCCAGACCACAGGGGGTGACAACACCGGGGACACCCATGGGGGGCTTTGGATCTGGGAAGAGTCTCTTCTCAGCAGACCTGTTCAGGCAGTGGCTCGTGCTGGATCCTAGTTGAGAAGAAAAGGAGCTGGTGATTAAGACCCACTGTGCGACCTTGAGGGTCATTGCCTGCAGGTGCAAACCAGCCAGGGGCCTCCACGGAGGATGGGCTCAGGCTGCCCTGCCAGGCCTTTTCCTGTCTTCCTAAAGTCCCGAGTTACAGAACCCCAGGAAGCCTTTTTCTACACAGACCATGGCGACCTTACATAAGAATCCATCGAAACTCTGCTATCCGAGTGGTAAAAAGTTAGATAAGAGAAATTCCCTTTGATAGAGCCCTATCCTTATTAAGCTTATTTCTGTTTCAGGTGCTGATGATTGCATGAGGGCCTGAGGGCCTCTCCTCACAGGAAAAAGTAAACAGACATATTGTTCTTAAATCCAGAGTGAAGGTCACATGTGTTCCAGAGAATGAATAAGCGACCTCAAGTTTGATCTTCAAGTAAGTACAGGACCATGATATGAAGTTTGTCGAATGACTTCTCGCTCTGCTTCAGAAATACACTTTTTAACAAGGAGTGACGCTTTTGTAAACTATCCGATATAATGTGGTAAGATTTTTCCCCCTTTTTTTCTGTTAACTTTGATGACATTTACTTCATTCCTTTCAAAGTGTTCCTATTTTTATTATGTTGAACCATCTGGCCAACTGCTTTAGCAAGTAATTAAAAACCTTACAGGGGATTAGAATTTTAATTAGATTATACATTTTTTGATGAATGGGGATGGGGAAAAAAATTTTTTTTTTTTAGGCTGGGAAATGTCATTTGTTTTTGTTTTTTTTTAACATCTTTATTGGAGTATAATTGCTTTACAATGGTGTGTTAGTTTCTGCTTTATAACAAAGTGAATCAGGTATACATATACATATGTTCCCATATGTCTTCCCTCTTGTGTCTCCCTCCCTCCCAAGGGGAAAAATTTAATGGCTTCTTTGCTAGAAAGGATTATCATCCCCTTTCCTGCCTTTACCTACTTACATCATAAAACTTTTTTAAATTAAAAAGAGGTTCTTTTCATTGAGGTCATAAGATTGTTTTAAATTGTAGAAACTGAATTTGGACTGAAGCTTTCTGAAGAAGGGTAGGTTTGGCCTTTGTACCTAATTTCCCTTGGAGGGACCCAGCACCAGCATTGAGGGACTCAAGCAAGGAAGTATACAGATTATCGCAATTACGGGGAGGAAGAGGAGGTTAGTGGCTCCTATGGGAGGTTCTCAGATCAGTTCCCGACTCCTGAGATGGGCGGTCGGGGCCCTGAGCTGCATGGCAACAGGTGTGAGTAGCCACGGAACAGCGAGAGTCCTGCAGCCCTTTTCTGCCCCACAAAGAAAGCTTTAGGGCTGCAGAGCTGGTGGATAAACTCCGGGGAATAGGGAAGGCGGTTCCGGGATGGCAGCTGTGCAACAGACCCAGAGAATCACCAGTCCGGGGTGAGGTACGAGGGTGGGAAGCTCTGTGAGGAAGGTCTGAGAAAAAGGGGACACGGAATTGATGGCCTGAGAGAGCGGGGATGTGAGACCAAAAAGGCAAGGATAAGGAAAAAGAGAGGCCACTGGAGATGCCTGTAAAAACAGAAAGCAGTATGAAAAGGCATGGCTCAAAGGTGAAATAACTAGTCAGAGTTTAAGGAGAAATGAAATGGATTCACCCGAAAGAAAAAGCAGCTTTAAGATACGGGGGATCTGGTGACTAAGACAGCCCTAAGAGCAAAGCGACAAAAAACTTCAGGGGAAAAAAAGGAGAGGCAAGGCATGAAGTAAACTGTAGTGTTATGTTTGTGTTTGACAAAAGGAGAATCCATTTGAACTTATTAGAAACAGTCTGCTTTGAAGAGATCAGGAGTCATGACACTGGAACCTAAAGAAAGGGGTAGTCATAGCCCACTATTGGGTTCTGAATAAACCATAATGTCAACACTATTTACTTGTTTTAAACTTTACAAAACAACCCACAGACAAAGCAAGGAAGACCTAACTGCAAAGAGAACAGACGTATTTAATACCTCTGAACCATAATTTAAAAATGGATAAGAGGGTAATTTGCATAGTGTGTGTATTTTACCACATTAAAAACAATTTGAAAACAGAAGAGGGAACAGAAATGTATATGTTATCAACCTTGATTATTTGAAAGTTAAAGAAGAGACAACAGTTTGAAGGTCGCAGGGGGAAAGAGTAAGTAAGGGTAGGGATGCTAAGGGTAGGGTGCTAATGTCCTCACCTTGAAACAATGTTTCAAAGAGAAAAAAGAAATGGAGGTTTAAGTGTACTATTTAATGTTACAAAGGTAAACAATAAAGGAATAAAAACTAGTAATATCATACTGAGCAGAAGGGGGAAGGGAAGTTAAAAGCGAGCTAAGTTAGGTTAGAAGATAAAGGTTAAGAGGATAAATCAAATAACAGCACATTATTCATCATTTCGGACAAAAATTGTTCCAATGTGATTGCTCTTAGGGAGCAGTTAGGTTGGAGGGGGTCAGTTCTTTTCACTGAGATATTTTTTTTACTACTTGATATCTGTGTGTGTATATTAACTTGATAATTAAGAAAATTTTTGTTTAAAAGACTAAAAATAGATAACCAATAAAATCCTTTTACAGTCATCTTACAGATGAGAAAATGCTGGATGAGGATAGAGGCCATTTAAAGGGTTGGTGAGAGTGTGGGCCTTGGAGACGGTCCCCCAGCCAGGAGGGGCTGTGCTTCAAGGACCCAGAGGAGATGAACGTCATACTCCTCAACCTGAAACGGGGGAAACGTAACACTTACCTCACTGGGGGGTTGTGACGATTAAATGAGAACATGTATGACAGTGGTCAGCATGTGTCAGTGGCTGCAGTAGGGGTTGAATATCCCCAAACAAGTTTACACTCACGTATGGTTATTCGTAAGGGCCAAAGCAAGGCAAGACCTTGTAACCCAGGGGTCCGCAAACCCCGGGCCCCGGACCAATATCAGTCCGCAGCCTGTTAGGAACCGGGCCGCACATCGGGAGGTGAGTGGCAGGTGAGCGAGCAAAGCTTTATCTGCCGCTCCCCATTGCTCCCCATCATTCGCATTACCACCTGAATCATCCCCCCACCTCGCCTGCATGCCCACCCCCAGAAAAACTGTCTTCCAGGAAACTGGTCCCTGGTGCCAAAAAGGTTGGGGACCGCTGTTGTAACCAATTCACCACTTCTTTGTTTCAGGGTTGGCACAGTGGCCCTAACCAGGTTATTTAACGTCCCCAAGCTGCACTCTACTCAACTACACAGTAGGAGCACTGCTTTTCACTAGCCCTCTTGGTGGGTCTGAGAACGGTTCAGGGGCTCTTCCTCTGGGTACCTGCTGCCTAATCACATCCCTGTCTCTCTCTTTCCCTATAATTTTATGTAAAGCTTGTTGTTTATAAGCCTACAGTTGTTCACAGGGGGAACAAAATACAAATTGGGTTGAACAGACTATTTCATGAAACAAGAAGGTTGTATTGGCTTTTTGTATCTTTCCAGATAAAAAAAAATAGATAACAGAGGTGAGGGAACCCATTACGTCAGATATGCTGCCTAGTCTTTGCAGCCAAGAATACGAACCAGATGCAAACTAACTCAGCTTAGAGCAGACCTGTGCATCTAGGTCATATGAAATTAGTAGACTGTCCACAGCACCATCTTGACATTAATAACAAAAAATACTTGTAAAGGTTTTTTGTCGGTAATAAATATCTCTATTCCATAGTCTATTTAAGAAATCATAAATTTTAATAATAATTTCTGAAAAAATACACAGTTTAAACTAGCAAAATCTTTCAAAGATGAGTTCTGACAGGATCACCTACACTGACTCAGGATTTTCAAAAAACAAACACACCAAACAATAGGTTCATTTAACCCCAATTAACTAAAATAAAGTTCTCAACTTTCAAGGAAACATAGTGTGTCCACCTGTTGCCATGACAATGCCTGTGCTCAGCACCACTTATCATGATGGAACTGCCAAGTACAGTCCATCTCTGTGTGTGTGTGTTTTATACATCACACGTAGGGAGCCAACCTTGTAAGGAAGGAAAGACAAGGAGATGACAAGGCACCCTGATGAGCACATTGGTCCAGGAGCAGAAAGAAGAAAGCTTATATCCATCTGAGGGCATTTAATCCTTCTCACACGTCCTGGACATCCTATCTCACAATCACACTTCTAAACATGGAACTCAAGTAAATGAAGCAACAGGAAAGCGAAAAAGATTAAATTAATTGGATTATGTGCTAGTGAATAAACAGGAAAGTTTTCCTCAGACTATTTCATTATTTTACTTTCTTGCCTTTAAATGATCGTTTGAAGTGGAATCCAGACCCTGGTAAAGAGTAGAGATCCTGGGGCTTCCCTGGTGGCGCAGTGGTTGAGAGTCCGCCTGCCGATGCAGGGGACACGGGTTCGTGGCCCGGTCTGGGAGGATTCCACATGCCGCGGAGCGGCTGGGCCCGTGAGCCACGGCCACTGAGCCTGCGCGTCTGGAGCCTGTGCTCCGCGGTGGGAGAGGCCACAACAGTGAGAGGCCCGCATACCGTTAAAAAAAAAAAAAAAAAAAAAGTAGAGTCTTCACCAGAATCTATGTGAGCCTCAAGAAATACAAGAAACATCTTAATCACAACCAGGGGAATGCAATCAGCCCAATTCCAGAAGGCAGGGAATTCTACAGCCTCACTACTCAAGGCATAGTTCAGGGACCAGCCACATCAGCATCACGTGGGCGCCTGTCAATAAGCACATGGACTTCCAGGCCCCACCCCCATCTGCTGCACCAAAGCCTTTCATGAGATCTCCAAGTTACGCATATGCATAGATATGTTTAAGAATCTCTGCTCTATAGGACAAACAAAAGAAAACAAAAAGGTGAAACACAGACAGAAAGAGATGGAAAGGGGAGCCTAGAGATTCCGAGACTTTTCAGCCCACGGCTCTTAAAGCTCCTGTTTTGAGGTAGCACTTGCCACTTTCACTCATGTCCCCTGGACCAGAGAAGTCACTTGGCCGGAACCACCATGAATGGGTACATCCTGATATTGATTTAAAAAATAATTATGAGAAATATTGAAATGGATTTTAATATTTAAATCTACTTCTACGTTTGAGTTAATGACTAGAATGAATAATGTCAAAGTTTTTTGGTTAGGAAAATACATAAAATAAATTTAATTTTTACAGAGCAGCATTGCTCATCGTTCTGTAAGTATATATATGAGGCAATGTGAAAGCGAACCCAAAGCTAACTGACTGGAGAATATTATTGGATAATTTTAAATGTCCCTGCGTAGAACCTCCATACAACGATTAAGGCCAAAATTTTCTTTGAAATGGAAATTAACTGGCCTAAGAAAACCTATCTGTTTCACTGCTTGGTCCTAATGAAGGATTCGGGGGATGGTAGGTTTCTTGAAGGAAGTGGGATGGAGGGGAAAGAAATGACCTTTTGCAAACACTACCTTCTCCCTAAGTGTAGTGGACTCGTCTGCAAAGAGGTGAGTAATAGCGGCCGCTGTGCCCAGCTGGCAGAGTCATCAGGTTCAAATGCAAGAATGGGTGTGAAAGTGACCTGTAAATTATAAAGCACCGGTCAAACATTTCATGCATTTTTTTTCCTTTTCTTTTTAAACCACAGAGGCAATATGGTCTAAAATCATGGACTGAGGAATCACACAGGATGTGTCTGTCTGCCAGCACCTCCCCCTGAGGATCTGGAACAGTGAGTACACATCTCATATTCCCAATTTCCTCTCGGTTAAGTGAAATGATACTCATCACGGTAGATTGTGTTATTGTCAACATGCCTGCTTTCCCTCCCTTCCTGTGTAGCCCCTGAAGGAGGATTAAAGAGCCACCCATTCATGGTGGTTCCGGCCAAGTGACTTCTCTGGTCCAGGGGACATGAGTGAAAGTGGCAAGTGCTACCTCAAAACGGGAGTTTTAAGAGCCGTGGGGTGATTCTGCCACCACTGTCCTCCCTAGGCCACGAGTGGCAGCTCACCCAAACAGCAGCTGCTCCTTTGGTGTTCCAGAGTGTGGAGGATACACGCTGGAGCAGCATCCAGTGTGCAGGTGAAGGAGGAAGAAAGCATTGCAGCCAGAGATGCGGGGAACCGTCTGTTGGCACTGCAGCATCTAGTGAAAGCTAAATACCTCTCCTCCGTGTAGACTGCAGTGAAGATTAAATGTGATCATGTATAGAGAATACCCGAAAAAAATAACACCTGCTATTGTCAATAAATGTTTGTTCCTTCTCTCCACTAGCATTCATGAAGCTGATACTGTTGCTGAGAGCAGCTGCCCCAGCTGCCCCCATGTGCCCATCAAAATTCCAGACTAGTAAGAGCTTAGGCACTTGTTGTAGGGACCTAACATTGACTGAGGCCTACTGCATGCTCAAAGTGTGCTAAATTTCGTTATGTCAGCCTAACAGTCCTGAGAGATTGGTTTTGTATTCTCTGTTTTACAAGGAAGGTAATTTGTAATTTGGAAAAGTCGACGGCATATTGATGGATCTGGCAAGAGAAAAACGAAAACAGCCTTCAGTATTTCCAGGATAAAATCTAAGAGAAACAAGAACTAACCAGTTTTTAATGAGTCACGCGATAGGGTGAATTAGATAATTCATAATTAATATCAGTGCTGTGCTCAAATAATAATGTCTTTCATTAAACTGCAGGAGTGATGCCCAGAATGAAGACTGGTCAAAAGGAAGCACGTACGGGGCTTCCCTGGTGGCGCAGTGGTTGGGGGTCTGCCTGCCGATGCAGGGGACGCGGGTTCGTGCCCCGGTCCGGGAAGATCCCACATGCCGCGGAGCGGCTGGGCCCGTGAGCCATGGCCACTGAGCCTGCGCGTCCGGAGCCTGTGCTCCGCAACGGGAGAGGCCACAACAGTGAGAGGCCTGCGTACCGCAAAAAAAAAAAAAAAAAAAGGAAGCAGGTATGAACATGAATTTGCTGTGCGGTTCTCACACACACACACACACACACACACACACACACACTCAAAAGTATGCACACATATGTGGCTCTATGCATTTGCATCAATATGTAAGATCTTGTATAATAAACCTGAGGCTAAAATAATTAAATAAACAACATAAGCAAGTTGTACACATTTTCAGTACAGCAAAGTACAACTGGACAAGGGAACTGAGAAGTAAAGTTGCCCCCCCTGCCCCCAAGGGCTGCCCACTTCTTCACAGACACGGAAGCTTCAATTATCCATGTGGGGAATGGACTTTTGGATTAAACTCACGATTCACTATAGGGGAGAGGGAAGGAAACAGACCAGGAGTTGTGACCAGATCCAGGCCTGTGCTGAGATATGACAGCTCATGTCAGATTAGAAAGGTCATACGGCTTACTCCAAGTGACACAGCTAAGAATTATTAGAGCAAGAACCCAGGTCTGTATGCACGTGTGTGATCCATCCACGGAACACCTGGAAATAAAGGTTTCTGAAGGCAAGTACAGTGCAAACATTAATCTTGAAAACATGTTCCAATTCTGTTTAAACAACATACTCTAGAGAAGCTTCTTTTCTTTTTCTAAAATGTTAAAATGTCCAAAAGATTTAGATTATACAAGAAAATATTACAGAAAAACAAAACTGATTTTAAGAAAACGAATGGCCATAGTATAAACTGCCCATTCTCAGGGCTTCCTAAGCAAGGCTGTGGGACTAAAAAAAAAAAAAAAAAAAAAAAAAACTACAGAAAAAGATATTCTACAGGAAAAATAATTCACATACAATATTTCACTGTAATTTCCTTTCTGCTGGCCTTTCTTAGAAATCACTGTACATGTAATTAGGATGGGTCCATTTGAAAATGCTTACCGACCATCAAACTGTTTCAACAAGGCAGATAACACATCTGACATGCTAGTAGATTCAGAGTTTGGTCAACCTCAGCTGTACTTTCTAAAAGTTACTTTGGAATAAAGTATAGCCATTTCCACGTTCTCATTTGCGTTGTTCCTGAAATCTCTTTGAGGCCCACAATGCGTTTCTATGCCTAGACTGCTTGGAAGCTTACGTTGACGTGGCCTTGTCGATTCCAGCCTCTCCTGACTATGCGATACTTAAAATCCTTAATCCGATTAGCTCAAGCATCCAAAGTTACAAGATCATTGACATAAACGCTTAGGGTTGTGGAATGCGTATCTGGATTTTCTTAAAAGTTACCTTGGATTAACATACAATTGTAAAGATGAATCATGTTTAGCTTATGCAGTGAGAGAATCTGTCTGCCTGTCTGCTCTTTCCCATGAATTTGTTCCACAGTCTTAGACTACCTTTCTCGGAATAATTCTTAAAATAATTTTAAGCATTTATGTTAAGCATTTAATCTTCAACATCTGTGCCATTCGTATTATTTAAAATGTTTTAAAACGATCTAAACTATAGTGGAATCTTGGAAAACTTGCCTCTTGGTGTGAATAAGGAGACTCACAGGGGTGTTGAGTGGCCTTCTTCATCTTCAGGAAAATTCCATTACCCACTCACCTGTTAACTTCTGGTGGTCACACTGAGATAACAGCTGCCAGTACGACCTCCAGCTGTTGCTTCCTACCATTTAAACACGATGCTGGGCCCACGCTTCCACTAAAATCATGAAAACAACAAGGCTTGGATACCCAGCAAACCATATGGACTCGTTCATACTATTCTACTGAACCAGTGTTTGAGAAAAGCATATGGCAAAACAAGTGGACAGGTTCTGAAATGGAAATAAGCATTCTAGAGTTGGATTTTAACTGATGTACAATCCAAAAAAAAAAAAAGCTAGAAAAGTTTTGATTACATTTATTGTTACCTTTAGGTTGCCAAACACTTGCTACTTGAAAAGTTACTTTTCTGATCAAAGTTGTCATTTGTTCTTTTCTAGCAATATCCATCAGAATCCCAGTGTGGGGATAACTTACGAAGAGAGGAAACACTGGAGGTGCCCCGAAGAAACTGGTGTAAGCCGTCTTCGTCTTCACTGGAGCTGACTATACTGTTCCTCATTTCCAGCATGGACAGCTGTGTGCAAAGGCTGAGCTGGTGGTCCAACTTTTGGACCGTCTATAAAGCAAAGTTGTAAGATTTCTGAGTGCCATGAGACTTAGCTCATCTATTCCCTGTAAGTAACATTTACTTTTCCTTGAAATAGAAGACTATCCGGTACACAGTCCGTGCCCAATAAATGGTAGCTGTAATTTTTATTATAAGCTATTACTACAAATACATTAGGAAAAATGTAATATACTCAATAGCCTATTTATGAATCTGAAAAATAATAAGCACCAACCTAATTTGATAACCGCCTTCACCAAGATGACTCGAAGAGCGCACACACCCATACTCATAGTCCCTGGAGAACAGTACTTATCACGGAAACAAGGTTTGCAAGTTCTCTTCTGTAATCATTTTAATTTCCTTCTAAGCAAATGTGGGGAAGTGGAGATCAAACTGCAAATCGTTGGAGATCTAGACAGCTCTGAAATTCCTAACCGAATGGACGCAGGCTTCCATCCCATACCTCTCGTCACTTATGGGCGTTCTGGGAGGGTACCTGACCAGTAGAATGTGCAAGACTGGAAAACACAGGGTTAACAAGCCAACCTCCTGCTTGCTGGGGCTGATCAGCATTTATCAGTCTGCAACCTCCCCCTGCCCCGCCTTCCATGGCCTATACCACTGCCTAGTTCTTCCATTCATTTATCATCTTCCTTTGATTGCTTGAAAGACTCTTTATGAAGAGGTTAGCACCTCATCACCACAAGTGGAGGTCCCTGACATTCACAGACACCTCACCAGGTCATGGAAAATATAATAATTGCATAATATCTCCTCACGCTTGAGAAATGATTCCCTGAAGGGTCTCTAAATTACAAGCATCCCCACTTCACTTAACATATGACTAATTAATGAAGATTCAGGAAAATATGTATTACATAAAAGGAGATATACCTAACTATGCATATGTATTTAACAAAACAGACTCAGAAAAACACTTACTTTATCATTTAAGGTGGGATCATTCAATGAGTAGAGCTTATTTGTAATGTCTTTCCCTATAAGATACCTAAATATTTCATATAGGAAAGGCTCTGATTCCAGAAAGTAAGTTAATCTTTCTCTTGACCAGCATAAAAATCTACAGTTATCATCTGCAATAATGGTGACCTGCCAAAGAAACAGAGAGAAAAATGTGTATGAATTATGATGTTAGTAACTTGGGGGGAGGGAAGAGTAGAATAGTTTAGTGGATATTATCATAGCAATGCTTTGTCATATTAGTTAAAATAAGATCCGTACACACTCGCTTCTATAACTAAGTATAACATTACATTTAAAACCAAGCAATCTGTAGACTAAATGGAAGCAAAGTCCAAGTTTTGTTGTTCTGTTTTGTGAGGTCTGGTGGTAGAAGAATGGCCACCGTGTCAATAGCACTGCTACGGAGTGTGCTAGACTGATGTCTCAATTGGATGTTCAATTTATGGCTAATTATTTCTTTATATCCAGATAATTATACTAGAGAATGAGAAAGCAGACTCACGTGAATTGGTTTTAGGGCCCAGATGGTTACTGATAAATATGGCTAGTAAGGGTCCTTCTCTGGGTCCTTCTGTCATAGGTATTTCTCGAGTGTGACCTACCAAGGGTAGCCCACTGGGGACACACACAGAGATCCCCCAGTTAGCTCAGAACTGGGAAACCATACCTTTTCCTTAAGTGTTATTATATAGGAAAATGGGAAAGCATCGTAATTGCACTACACAGAATTTAAGTATTCCTTAAATACATCCTCTCTCCAGAGCAAGGGGCCACGCCCTCACTCCAAGTTCAGGGTCAGGACACCCTTCCTCCCATGCAGGTCCTTCTGTCAGCTTCACGTGGCCCTCCTATCACTGAACTCAAGCTCATCCGTGGTCCACTCTCTCTCCTGAGCACCCTGAGGGCAGGGACTGTGCATCTTCATACTGAATGCCTGGCTTCCAACACTGAGTGGTGCTCAGTGCAGGTTTACTGATGAAGAAATTAACATATGAACACAAATACTGTTGAAGGCAAAAACCATTTTTACATCTTCAACATTAAACCCAATGCTTGTCCAACTGGCAGGTTAATAAAGGTTTCTAAATTGACATGAAGTCATATCTGGGCTCAGAGCAAAGATTTCCAAAGGAGCTCTTTACCCTTTGTTAGTAAAAAAATTAAACATATTTCAGATGACAAGGAGGTATTTATGTCTACTAGGAGAGAAAACAGAAAACCCAGCTTCTCTCCTTATGTCAGTGGTTGAAATCTGACCTTTAGTAAATGAGAGGGTTTGGCTACAAAACGTGGGTCAGTGTTCCTAGAAAAATAAAGCTGCACTTATTTATTCTATTAAATAATATTAAATACATTAAACAATAAATCCCCCAAACCAAACACATTGGGATTTAAGAAATGCATCAGCAGCTCTATGGCTCCGTAAAACACTAAATTTCATTTATTCTTTCAACGTACATTGTTAGGCTCGTACTTTATGCCAGACACGGTTCAAGGCACCGAGGTTACCATTGTGAACAAAAAAGCCAAGATCCTTGCCCTGTGATGCTTACATTCCAGTGGAGGAAGCCGATGATGAATAAAGAAATGTGACAATCTCAGGGGGCAGTAAGTGTTTTGACAAATACAGAACAGGGGAAAATGGTAGAGAATGAGTAGGAAATGACAGGTACACATAATGCCACTCACTTTAAGTATGTATTGTACTTTAACATTTAAAGTGCTTTTACATCTATCATGTAAGCAGGTCCTTAAAATTGCCTTTGAGGTAAGACGGATAAGGTTCTTCCTCATTTTCCAGATGCCAAATGAGAAGCACCAGGGGGCTTCTTTGCTGGCGCAGAGGCTAAGGATCTGCCTGCTGATGCAGGGGACACGGGTTCGATCTCTGGTCCGGGAAGATCTCACATGCCGCGGAGCAACTAAGCCCGTGCACCACAACTACTGAGCCTGCGCTCTAGAGCCCACAAGCCGCAACTACCAAGCCTGCGGGCCACAACTACTGAAGTCCGGGCGCCTAGAGCCTGTGCTCCGCAACAAGAGAAAGAAGCCACCGCAATGAGAAGCCCGCGCACTGCAACAAAGAGTAGCCCATGCTCGCCGCAACCAGAGAAAGCCCGCGTGTAGCAACGAAGACCCAACGCGGCCATAAATAAGTAAATAAATAAATTTATAAAGTTATAAAAAAACAAATGAGAAGCACCACAAAACTTAGGCAGGTACACATGTTAATGAATGGTGGAGTGAGCACTGCTGACTTCCAGCCCAGGCATGTTTTTCCACCAGGCCAAACCCTACCCAATGTGTCCTAGATTCATCAAGACAGTCACAGAGAAAGGCATTTGGTGAAGTGACCACAAGGCTGACTCACCATCAAGAATCCTGCATACAAAGAACAGCTGAACACGATGTCCTGAAGCCTACATTCTAATGGAGGAAGCTGATAATAAGTAAAGACATGTGACCAAGGGGAAAAAAAAGATTTAAAGAAGTATAAGGTCAAGTATAAGGTCGAGAGCCATATAACCAGTCCCGAGGAGTTCCCAGAGATAGTAGGAGATGGGCACGCAAACAGAAGGCAACCAAGTAACATTCTAGAGGAGTAATTAGAGAAAGTGAGCACCGGGCACACACAGTGGCCCAGTCCGGCACCCAAGCGTTGAAGAAAGGGTTAGGAATGTTGAGGTCCCTTCATTTTGCGCAGATGTCATCCATGCCTTTGGAAGATACAGTTCATGAACAGTGGGGGAAGAAGTTAAAAGAGGAGTTGGAAATCATCCAAGAAAAGAAGTCGTCGTTGCACTTAGGTGATGTATATGCATTTAACTTTTCTTCAACCATTTTAATAACCTCAAGTTGCCCTGAGGCAATAATACTTTCAAAATGATGCTATAATTTGCTTAGCCACCATTTCCTATATTTTTTAAAATGTCTTTTAAAAATTGAAGTATAGTAGGGCTTCCCTGGTGGCGCAGTGGTTGAGAGTCCGCCTACCGATGCAGGGGACACGGGTTCGTGCCCCAGTCCGGGAAGATCCCACATGCCGCGGAGCGGCTGGGCGCGTGAGCCATGGCCACTGAGCCACGTCCGGAGCCTGTGCTCCACAACGGGAGAGGCCACAACAGTGAGAGGCCCGCGTACCGCAAAAAAAGAAAAAAAAAAATTGAAATATAGTTGATTTACAGTGTTTCAGGTATACAGCAAAGGGATTCATTTATACGTATATATATATATATATATATATATATCCTTTTTCAGATTCTTTCCATAATGGGTTATTACAACATACTGAATACAGTTCCTTGTGCTATATAGTAGGTCCTTGTTGTTTATCTACTTTATATACAGTAGGAAGCCACTTATTTTATTGAAGTATAGTTGATTTACAATGTTAACTTCTGCTGTACAGCAAAGTGATTCAGTTATACATATATATTCTTTTTTAATATTCTTTTCCTTTATTGTTTATCATAGGATACTGAATATAGTTCTCTGTGCTCTACAGTAGAACCTTGCTACTTATCCATTCTATATATAATAGCTTACATCTACTCACCCCAGCCTCCCACTCCATCCCTCCCCCAACCCCCTCCTGCTTGGCAACCACGAGTCTGTTCTCTATGTCTGTGAGTCTGTTTCTGTTTCATAGATAGGTTCATTTGTGTCATATTTTAGATTCTGCATATAAGTGATATATGGTATTTGTCTTTCTCTTTCTGACTTCCTTCACTTAGTGTGATAATCTCTAGTTTCATTCATGTTGCTGGAAATGGCGTTATTTCATTATTTTTTATGACTGAGTAGTATTCCATTGTATATATGTACCACATCTTCTTTATCCATTCATCTGTTGATGGACATTTAGGTTGTTTCCATGTCTTGGCTATTGTGAATAGTGCTGCAATGAACATTGGGGTGCATGTATCTTTTTGAATTATAGTTTTGTCTGGATATATGCCCAGGAGTGGGACTGCTGGATCATATGGTAATTCTATTTTTAGTTTTCTAAGGAACCTCCATACTGTTTCCCACAGTGGCTGCACCAACTTACATTCCCACCAACAGTGTAGGAGGGTTCCCTTTTCTCCACACCCTCTCCAGCATTTGTTATTTATAGACTTTTTAATGGTGGCCATTCTGACTTGTGTAAGGTGGTACCTCATTATAGTTTTGATTTGCATTTCCCTAGTAATTAACGATGTTGAACATCTTTTCATGTGCCTATTGGCCATCTGTATTTCTTCTTTTGAGAAATGTCTATTTAGGTCTTCTGCCCATTTTTCGATTGGGTTTTTTGTTGTTGTTGAGTTGTATGAGCTGTTTGTATATTTTGGAAATTAAGCCCTTGTCGGTCGCATCGTTTGCAAATATTTTCTCCCATTCCGTAGGTTGTCTTTTCAGTCTGTTTATGGTTTCCTTTGCTGTGCCAAAGCTTGTAAGTTTGATTAGGTGCCATTTGTTGGTTTTTATTTTTATTTCTATTGCCTTGGGAGACTGACCTAAGAAAACATTGATACAATTTATGTCAGAGAATGTTTTGCCTATGATTTCTTCTAAGAGTCTTATGGTGGCATGTCTCATGTTTAAGTCTATAAGCCATTTTGAGTTTATTTTTGTGTATGGTCAGAGGGTGTGTTCTGACTTCATTGATTTACATGCGACTAGGCAACCATTTCTTATTGATGGTGGAAAACGATTTTAAACCGGTTAAAATTATTATTCAATTTAAATGTAGTAACAATATTCAAATAGTAAGCTAGACCTACAGTATGTATGAGTCTTACAAGTCCCTAAGAGCAGGCATTTAGCTGGAAGCAGGTAGTTAGCATATCGACTGAGGTCATTTCAGTGGATAGCTAATGCTTCATTACTGTCAAATAGACTTACTTAATGATTTCCTGTTACAACAGTCAAGTGAAACATATCTTTAATGAAGAATTTTTATGATGCAATCTAGGAATTTTTAAAGCTTCCATGAAATACATTTGCTTCTTAGGTTATTAGGGTACCTCAGCAGTGCCATGCTTGAGTTCTTGTGAAGAATTTCACAGAAGAAATAGAAGCAAACACGGTAATGGAAGACACAAAAGAATTTCTCTCAGGTAGGGAATTAGACTAAGCGTTTGTAACCGGGTTTGCTGTGATTACCTCAAGGCGCTGGATTAGTCCCAAACCAATCCTACGCCCTTACATAATGAAAAGACCTTATCAAGAAAAAGAGCGTCGGAGGGAATTGCTGAATGTCCTGGAATGGGAATGGCAGTCTGACACTGTGACTGACTGACTGTCCTCAGGGGAGAATTTATTATTTTATTTGTGTACTGCACAAAGTTTCATGCACCAGGAACATAAAAATGTCCTGGAGGTGGTCTATTCAGCTAATTCTTACTGAGTTTTCATCTGCACTAAAACACAGCAGAGTCAAGACTGGCAGATTAAATTGCTTTGCAGCTTAACCCAAAGATTTACTTAACACTAAGATAAGGTTTTATTTAAAAGCCAGTTATAACTCAGTGTTCATTTATTTCACCAGAGCTTGGACATCTGCCTCCAAGACATTCTTCTTCCTTTAAAGTCAGTAAAGGTTTGATTTTCAAGCTTCACAGCACAGGATGTGCTATTGACTCTGGGAAGGCAACAGCGGGAGGTAAAATCCAAAAGAAAAATGGAAATGGCAAAGCTCGCTGGATATGAAACTGTACAAAGAAGAAACCAAACACAAAAAACTACCTTTTGTGATAATGATACTCAAGATTCTCCAACAGTTCTAAGCAGCAGCTTGGGTCTGTAAGTACTAACACAGCACCTAGGGGGCAGCTGGAAGTTTAGAGTCGTTGTCTCAGCTCTGTCACTCTGCCGGTCATCATAATTACCGCACATTCCTGAACAACATTCACTGTGTAATCTCAAGGGACAGTCATCGAGTCCACTTGCTTCCTTTCCTCCTTTCACCCTACGGTAGAATTCAGTAGCACCCCTACCAAAGAATGAATTTAAAGAAAGAAAAATGCAAAGGAAGCGGCTCCTTGCCAGAACACTTGTAACTGTTCAGAGTTAGAGAAAAATGAGATTAGCAGGTTGAAAGGCATGTGGACGGAGACGTCTGGCCATTGACTCTCAGGTGTAAATGCCACTGGCACAGATAGCGAAAAGTTGGTCCTGGGAGCACCTGCCAGTTTTCACTGCGAACTCGCTTCGGGAAGAGGCAATATACTCCTACACAGATGTGCAACAGCTATTTTTACTGTTGAGTATCTGCCAGTAGGAACATTTGGTAAATAATCAAAACAGAATCTTTCCCGAGGGCTTACTCTGATGGGAATCTGCTCCAGCTGTACAGGAGACAGTCTCGATGATGCCAGGGTAGGTTTTACCCATTGACCCATCAGGAAATGCCACACCAGACTCTATGCCGAGAAAAGCTGACTAGTCTTCGGAAAGACTGAATAAATAGCCTTCACTCAGCTAAGGTACCTCGAGTTTGGTCATGTTTTTAGAAACATGAGGAACATTTCTCAACTACCGAATCCCAATCCCTAGTCTCCAAGAAGAAAAAGAACTGTGACCAGTGGCAGAAATGCCTTTCTTGTTGTTAATTTAATTATAACTATAACATAATTTGAAGTCCGGTGGAAAAGACAGTACATGTTATATCCCAGGGGCTATGTGCTTCTGGAAACAGAGGAGGTTCAGTTCCCACCTTTTCCCCAAATGCCAGTCTCTTCAGGATTATATGAAACTGAGCTATTGTGTAAAACCACTTGCTACTATAAAGAGAGAAATGGATGCAGCAGATAAATGTTGGGCTTTGGAAGAAGAAATTGTAAGGTGGTCAGAGGAAAGAGGGAGAGAGGAAAGAAGTGGCCCTGTGCCAGTTTGTAGATGGTGGTGATTAAAGATACTATAAGAATAAACCTCAGTGCAGAGCTGACCCTTGAAAACGCAAGGGAAAGTGTAAATGAGGGGAGACAGGGCACAGCAGCTGCTTACTCCTCTGTCTTAAGCTCAGTGAGCTTGCAGCCAGCACTGCAGCCAGGTGGTAAATTTATATGAGACCTTCTAGTAAATGCACATAACTTTAACCAGGTATGTGGTTACTCAGGCCAGTTACTCAGGCAGGGTAGGAGCAGGGCAGGCCTGACACCATTGTAAATAAACTTAAGTAGTGTCTGTGAATGTGCCCTATTATCTCCATGTGGCATCCCAAATTGTGTGGCATTTCAGAAAAAGACTCAAAGATAAGATTCTGTCATCAAGAAACACTGATTTTTTTCCTCCCTCAGGTGATAGCATCCCCTTCTATTCCATTTCCTACCTAAATACATTTACCCTCCGGCTCATAAGAAAACCTGTTCTCAGGATATTTCCTTACTTCTGTTTATCTAGAGACTGAGACTAAAGGAAACTCTCACCCATTTTCTTGGTTACTCTCCTAACAATAATGAGGGGAATAAAAAAGGAGAGCTGGACACTCGCAGAAAGAATCAGAACGAAGTGTCACATAATGGAGCACTTCTTTTAAGATACAAAAAAGAATCAGGCTAAGTAGTCATGTTCGAATTATTGTAATTGTGAAGAACTTCGTTCTTTGCCCTTAAACATATTCATTAAATTTAAAAGAGTAAAGTGGTTACAGTTTTTTTTCATAAGGATTAACAAAGTAGGTTCTCTAGGGCAAAGTCAGTTTTCTGTTTTTCCCCAATAAAAGTAACCAATTACATGTTTTAAGAACACTGATTATCTATAATTGACATTTTCCTTTTTTCTCATAACAAGAGCATTAGATGTTCTCTATGGAGAAATCATAAAAATTCAAATAAGCAAAAAGGAAGAACACAAAAAAGCAATCAAACTCACAACCCAGAAATAAGTGTTAACACAATGGCTAAATCAGGATAGATCTTTCTAGACCTCTTCCTGTGTACACATACACACTACTTTAAGGTTTACAAAAATGGGGTCATACTGTATGTTCCGTATGGTAATCTCTTCTTTCAGTAAATCATGGCCACTTTCCCATCCATATCCTTTGGATTTTGAATGAGACATGAACTAGTTTCAATCTTCTTAAAAATCATGCCAAAACATACCTGGAATTTTTCACCTTTGTGCATCTGGGTTGATCTAAATTCAGGAGAATCTATAAAGGCACAGGGGTAAATATTATGCAGAAAGTGTCCTCGATAGGAGACCTTCATTCTGATAACAGAAATTAGTGTTAATAAATGCATAATAATCCACACATAATGTGACAAGCCTTAAAATCTCCATAATCTTATGGGTTTGTATTTTGTAAAATTTTAAAGACCCCCCCCCCAGGTGACTGACAGAATTAAAAAGCCCTTCCTGAGGCACAAGTATTAATTTCAAAGTAAATTTCACCAACAACAAGGGAAGAAAAGTGTCCGTATTGAAGAAGACATGTGCCTTCCAATGGTTATCATTGCTGTTATAGCTGGAGTGACCATATAATTAATTACTCAAACTGGGACACTTTTGAGAGGGAACAGACACTGGCTGTCTCCCCAGGAGACTGATATTCCTAGAAGTTGTGTTTCTGTGATGTTCAAAAAATTAAGCAAGTCACCTCTGAGACATGCATAAGCTCCTTAAATTTTAACACCCAATTTAAACCTATTACAATTCTGCCTCATTAAATTTAAATAAAACTTCCAAAAAAGTTGAAAACTTCACAAATGAAAACCCTGACATCAACAAGATTCACAGCAATAAATTCTACATAATTTTACCATGTTGCTCTGTAATATTCTAAAATGCAGTTGTCTGATGAAAATTCACCACCAACCAGCTCTGTGATCACTTCCTTCATTGGTCAGCAACATTTCCTTTCATTCATTTTTCCTACCCAGAAGCCAGAAGAGGATTCCAGGCAAACGAAGCATTTCGATTTCCACAGAGCACTTACCTTCCCTTCAGGAGAATACTCAGACGGTCGTCAACTGAGGTTATATCCTCTGCAGCATAGGTCTCGCCCTTTTTCAATGTCTGGATCATGCAAAACTGTCCAGTTAATCTTTTGAACAAATCTGGAGGCACACGGAGTGGTTCAAACAATCGATGGTAGAGGCTTTTGAGTTCCTTTTCGATTTTTACCTGAAAGGCAGCAGTGAGCAGATGCCACACTAACACAGCAACACCAAAACATTGGCTTCTGTGGTCTAAATAGGGATTTTGAGAATAAACAAATCTGCAATGGATGCCATCACCCTTCTGAGTGTTGGTCAATGGAATCTGACACAGAAGAGTAAGTGGTGATGTAAATTTAGACGCCGAAAGGGCACTTTTGCAGTTAAACGGAACCCTGTGAGCATATGGTGAAGATCTGCACCATTGAGTACATCTCTTTCTATGCGCTACCAAGCAACTGTGGAGGTTTCGAATGCTGTCACAACATTCACCTTGCCAATCTTAGCATTTCCTATAAACAACGTAAAACCTTTTCATTTTTAGAATACTTTTGTTTCACAGAAGGAAATTATACTAACTTTGAAATATTACAGCAAGAAAATAAGTATGTAAATTAGGAATCAACTTGGAAACAAATTTATGAGGATACATACATTAAACACTTTTTCTATATATAATTATTACCTAATGAGTTAATATAGGAAAGCAAACATCCACAGCTGCAACTGCTGCTTCTCATTTATTCTGTAGCAAAGTGAAGAGTAAAAAAGTTTCCAGGTAGTAGTCTCATCCTGAGCTACCATAATCTCGGTAGAATAGAGAACCCACTGGCCAGTAAGGCTGGATGCTACAGGGAGGGAAAGCAAAATGGCTCAATCACCTCCGCTGTCAGACTATTCAAGGCCCGGGTCAAGCCCCACCTTTGCACCCAGCATTAGTCTGGGGAATCTGTACAGCATGTGAATGAACTCTGGGGTTCAAATGATCGTCCATCTCAATGAAATCCACGGTAGCCACACCATGAAGCTTACCGACGCAGATGACCAGGGCTGCTCAGATGTCACTGCAGCCTTTGCAATGCTCTCACTTGTCCTGCTGTTTCATTTGAACGAAGTACTAGCATTTATATTTTTCAAAAAGGTAGGCTTATTGTCAGAGAAGAAACAAAAGCACAGATGCTAAGTGATTTACTTACCTGGTGCTACCATCGCATCAGCAACTTCTGAATCTTATGTTCAGAACTTGGGGTTCTAGTAAGTTCTGATGTTCAGAAGCTGAAATCCTTATCATTATTATCATCTACCTTCTCCACTCCACAGCTCTCATAATGAGTGTTTAAAATAATTCACAAATCTGTCTCACTTCCGGCATGCACACTAGCCAATGTGGCACAGCAGCAAACATGCGAACTGAAAAACTGACTCATATTCATAATCTGCTCATCCTGCAAGTCTTAGCTCAAGTCCCAATTCCTTCATGAAGCCCTCTTAATTCTTCTCTTTGAAAGCATCCACTTATCAAATGTTTTCTTGAGCATCAATTAAGTGCTAACCACGCTTGGCAGGAACCGGGAATACAACAGTAATTGTGGTAGATGATATTATTGTTTCCAGATATTTGCTGCTTCCACCCCCCGTCAGAGGATCATATATCCTCTTATCCTATCCTACCCCCACATCATCAGGCTTGGTCATGTCATTTGCTCTGGCCAGTGAAATGGGAGCAGAAGTTTTAAGAAACATTGGGTGTTTCTTTTGTTCCCTTATATTTTTCCCTCTGCCATGAGAATGCATGTCCAAATAGAACCTGCTGCTTCAGCAGAGACCCTGAAATGAAGAAGACACATGGAATAGAATCACAGCTGCCAAAGTCCATATATTAGGTTGGTAAGGAAAAAAACCTGTTGCTGTTATAAGGCACTGAGACTATCAGATTGTTTGTTACACAGCATAATGTAGTGAAAACTGACTAATACAGTACGCAAAACAGACTGGGTTACAATGTTTGAGGAGATGACAGTCTAGTGGAATGCCTATTACATATATCACCTGTATCATCAAAATTATAATTTCCTATGAATTATCTTGTTTTCTAATAGTTTTCTATGTGCATGTCTGGCCTTGAACATAAGACTAGAGCAAGCATGTTATCTTTTACTTTACTGAATATTTGTATGTGCTTTGGACAGTCAACAAACAGCTGTGGAGTGATTTCTAGGAGCCATGCTATTTTCCTATTCTGTTTACATCTGTTTGTTCTTGGTATGACCAAGGAAATACAACAAGGAGTGGAAAAGAAAAAGTTAAAGACTAGTGTTTTCATAACAACTCACCAAGAATGGTGATTTCCTTAAATGAGTATTTTGGACATAAGAAAAAAAAACAGCTATTACATTTTTAAAAATAGCATGAAAAAATAGCATAAGCTATTTGTAAATCATTAGCAAGTTCATGGAAGTTGTCTCTGAGCACTTAATTTTATAACAAGGCAAAGATTTTCCAGAGTGACATTTGAATATCAATAGGCAAAATAAATAATGAAGTTAGATGACTAAAAAGAGAGAATACTGTCATGTTCTCTCATGTCTAAATTGCCCTAATGATTAAAGACGTTTTAAAAACTCGTTGGTAGAACAAATTTCATGGTGCTCAAATATTTCACTTTCAGAAAGAAAGTGAAAGTCTTAGAAAGACTTTCGTAGAAAGTCTCATCTTCAGAAAAATGATATTAAAGGGCCTAAAGATGTTAGATGCTCATTCTCAGGTCCGAACAAAGTACTTGAAAAGCAACGGCTTTAAAGTCTCTTCTTTATTAATTAATTGTTAGTAATTACCGGTCTTTTCTTGTACAAAAGATATGAAAGATGCAAAATGTTGATCCCCAGGAACACCGAGTTCCAGATCATGATATCCAAGGCACATCGGTAGAGAGTGGCCCAGACGATGTAAAGGGTACATCCTGTTGAATAATGAAGTGGGCATGTTAGGTGTCTAGAGTAGCTTCAGCATGTAGCTTAATACATTTGTCATCCTCCATGTATAAAATAAACCAAACACATCTTAGAAATACCTGACAAATATCACATTAAGTTACATTTTGGTTTTTGTTTGATTACCAAAACAAACAAAACCAAAACACACTTTGTTGCAGAGAACTTGTAAAGTATAAAAACCATTTTTTAAAGGAGGAAAAACAACTTCATAATTCTGCTACTTAAAGACAACCACTATTGCTATTTAATACTTCCTCACAGTCTTTTTGTATTTTTACCTGATGGCAAACCTAAGGAATTCACAATTTAAAACCTATTCTTTTACTTATTGCAGTGATTTTCCCATTTCATTAAAACTCTTCGTATACATAGTTTTTAATGACTGTAATTAATTAAACCATAATTTATTTAACTATCTCCCTCCTGGTAGACAGGTGAAATGTTTTGGTTGTAATTTTTGACAAGTAGCAAAAACAGCTTTATACATAAAAATGTATCTGTTCTTGTGACTGCTTGCTTAGTTACGGTGGATCACCTGACAGTGAGGCAAGGGAATAACTTTACAGGTTTTGACGACACTAAAGAACTGTTTTCTAAGAGGTTTGTGCAAATTTGCAGTTTCTTTTGATCAGTTTTATGATGGGAAAATCAATATATAGTTTAAATTGAAAATAAAATTATCAATATCAATTATCAACACAAATATATCAACAGCACATATGCACATAAAAACTAAATCTCCCATTTAAAAAAGTTATTCATTTGCAATTTTAAAATTTCATCAGAATGATTTGGGGCACCTGAATAATAGCCCAAAATATAAAAATTTTAAGGTTCTTTAGGTAATATTGCGTAGCAAATATTGAAGACATGTAAAATCTTATTACTTAAAGGAGACAGGGTAACATAATGGAAGGACTGACTGGGAAGCTGGAGGACCTGAATTATAGTCCTGGTTTGACCACTTTTTCCTAGTCTTAATTTTGGATGAGTCATTTAACTTCTCCAAGGCCTCAGTTTCTTTGTTTATCAAGTGTTGGACTGGGTGATCTCCCTTGGTCTGTTCCACCTCCAAAACTCTGTCTAAAAAGTCATAATTACCTTTTGCTTTTTACAAGGTGTGGTTTTATTTTTTCACTCAGTACTCTGCTCCTCCTGCTGTAATCCCTACCTGACTCAGAGGTAACAGCCACAGAAGTCCTACAAGCTACCTTCTAGCTACCCTTCTACCACCTTCTTTGACCCTTCCTTGTCATTTGTCATATATTTCAGGCACAATGAGCTACTCTTCGTTCTCCCTCAACATGCTGAATCTCCCTCTCCTCTGTGCCTTTTACCTGGATACCATACACACTCACACTCAGAGAAATCCTTCTCATCCTCCCAAAACCAGCTCCAAAGTTGTCTCTTCAGTGGACCCTGGTCTGCCTTTCTGCTGAGCCCATCATGCTGTCCATTTCTCCCTGGCACTGGGTGCACACCGGCATCACAGCATCTGATCTGTCCTATGTGACCGCCCATCTGTTTCTCTCCAGCCCCCAAAAGAGTGTCTTTCTCAAGGATGGGGACTGCATTTGTCAATTTCTGTCTGACATATTACAGGTGCTCAAAAATGCACCTGAATAAATGAATCACCAGGGACATAATCACACAGAGAGTAATCTGTCAAGGATCACTGGCTAAAATAGTAAATTCTATTGTTTTAGTATTTTGATGTGGATTAATTTAACGTGCTTCATCAGGGTTAACAGAGCACACCACCCCCCAAATTTTACTTGAACTATTTTGTCTGGGTAACTGTTTTTGTTCCCTGTGTTGCTTTACTTGCTGCAGCAAGTAAATGCCTATTCAAATAATGATAGTTAAAACTATAGAGTACTTACGATGTGCCAGGCACTACTGTAAGTCAGATATCACACTCACCGAATTCTTACAACCCCAGGAGGTGGTATTTTTACCCTTATTTGACACGTGGGGAAACTGAGGTATAGAAAGTTTATTGACCCAGTTACGCAGTTAACAAGTATGTAAATCCTCTGAAACCCCCAATACAAAGTCCATCTGATGCAAGTTATAGAAAAGTTACATAAAATCTCAGTTAGGTATCTTACCTATAGTTAACATCCCCCTAAGAAGTATCATATGAAGGTGAAGAGTAGTTGGAATAACCAACCCAACTGCAAAAAAAATATTTGCTACATGAAAAACTAGATGATGTATCTCTTTCCAGTTTTCACAAGTGGTCTCATTGGAAGGCACAGGTAGGATAGTTTCTAACTCAGGTGTAAAACCTATTGCAGTTGATTCTGCCAATGGGCTGGACTTGGTATAATTCATCTTGAAAATTCCTATAAAAACAAACAAAAGGACAATCAAAAAATGACAGCTGTATCTTATCACCCCTATGGGTGTTGTACCAAAATTATTTCTGAGAACTAAATGTTGGTAAATAGACTTCTCTGGTGGTTATGAATTAGACAGACCTAGGTTCAAATCCCAGCTCTGTCACATATTAAATGTATCTATTTCCTTATCTGTTAAATGATGATAATACTTCATTGACTTTATGAGGAAATGAAATATATAAAATACTTAGCATAGTGCACAACTATTCTCTTATATATATATATATATATGTGTATATATATATATATATATCACTCCATATATCTATATGTTTGTATCTAAACATACTTGGAGGGGGAGAGAGAAATGAGGGAATTAACTAGTCTAAAAGACAATCACCAATGTTCATAAACCATAGCTATTACAGTAATTTAGTATAGCTTTCTATCATACTCGCACTAGTGACACTGAATCCAAACACAGGAAAAATAACTAGAAAAAACGATTTTTTTAATACCTTCAAAAAATTAACACCTTACTATTTACTATTTGAAGGCTTAGGATATTTGGAAGGCTTTAATTTCATACTCTTGTTAAATCACTAGAGCATACATATATACATTCTAAATTATCATATATGACATAATAAATATATTACTATAATCATTTATATGTACAGAGAGAGTGTTAACATTTACTCCTTTAACTGTCTAAAGATTTACTTTCCCATAAAAATTCTAGTTGCTTGCATCTCACAAATTGAAAAATAGTACACTTCCAGGTTCCTTATATGGAAGATGGGTCATGAGTATACATTTGACTATTTAATATTAGAATCTGTAGCAAATACATTTCAAAGAATATACATTTTACACATGCTTACATAAACCTTAACACAAAAGGGCACTATTTCCTTACTATATGACCTGTCCTCTCTGGTACTTAAAAAACTCTTTCTATTGTTAATTATACAAATTGGTCCCCGGCAAAAACTATGTAGATTTACAGAATATGTGAATTGTTCTGTTTCGGGAAAAGAATTCCCAATGGGGACCCAAAATATGTTTAAATTTAATTTAGAAATATGATTTTCTTTCCAAATAAGGTCACACAATAAGCCATATTTTTCCATTTTTTTTCTTTTCATCCATCACACTAAAATGAAGGTTTTAGGTGGTAGAATCAATTGGTATCAGGTTGGGCATTTTGAAAGGATGTTCATAAATAAATGTGAAAGAATTCCACATCTCTTAAGATGATAGAAACCTAAACATGCCTAAATTTACAAACTGTGAATGAAATGATCAAGTCAATTAAAGATCCCTTCCCATAATTCTAGAACAGTTCATACATATGAGAAATAGTTGACTTAGATATTGATTTGCTGCAAAAAGGAAAGAAATCATTGAAATTCAACTACTTTCCAAATTTTATTTTATTGAAGTACAGGTGATGTACAATATTATACAAGTTACAGGTGTATGATATGGTGATTCACAATTTTTAAAGGTTACACTCCATTTATAGTTATTATAAACTATTGGCTGTATTCCCTGTGTTGTACAATATATACTTGTAGCTTATTTCATACATAATAGGTTGTACCTCTTAGTCCTCTACCTTCCAAATGTTTGGCTCAATAAAAATACAAACCTATTAGGATGGGGGGAGGAATCATTATTTTAATAACTCAATTTATCCAAAGTTTGCTTTCAAGAACCAAATCAGAATTAATCTCATAAGTTTTTCAGAGGGAAAATGATATTAAATGTCCTCTATCACTCATGATGTCAGTATCAGCTTATGCATTAGTATTACATAAGCTAAAAATAACTGCCATTTCTACTGCACTTCAGAATGTGTTTTCATTCCCATTGTCCCATTTGTTCCCCTAACTAACCTGTGTTCTCTACGAGACAGGGACAAAGTCATATTCACCTAAGTATATCCAAGGCCTTTTCTCTGTAGAGAATGCCAGAGGTGAAAGCCATATGGAAGGTATACAAAAATGACAGAGATTTTTAGAAATTACTTTTCTGTCTCCCCAAACCTCAGTAGGAAAGATAGGGGAGTGCCAAGCCTGCCTGAGGCTGGGAGAGTCAGGTTCTATACTACAAGCGCCAGGGAGCCACATAAGCCAGGGAAAGTCACTTCTGCTCCTTGGGTTGGCTTCTTCCTGGGAATTGAGACAACTGGACTAGATGGTCTTTGAAACCCCTTCAAGTTTTAATAGCCTGTGGCTCTAATAGATATTTATATAGTCAGTTAAGTAATACATATTCCCCCTCACATCCACCTGAGTACACCTGTACTGCCAACTAATTCACTGTAATTCAATTTCAGGCTTTTAAAATTTCTCCAACTGGCACTAAAAGTACCAATTTCTGGTCAAGAGAAATGATAGGAAAACTATGATCTACTAACCCAAGAACCAAGGACACGGTGAAAAGAATTTTTAAAAGGTGAGATAATCCTACAACATATTTTGATGCACCACACCTTGTTAAAAATATATGTATAGTCCATATACTTATTTAATTTTCTATATTCAATATATATTGTAGAGTAATTAACATTATATATTATACATAATTTATTTTATTTGTATGTTTATATGTCTATTATTTATCTAGGTATACTTATTTATATGTCTATTTTGAAATGCCAGTAACCTGTCAATAAATATGGATCGGATCTTGCCAATAAATATGGAAACCTCTTGCTTGCCAAAGGTTTCAGCTTCCTTTGACCACTACTTAATAGATTTATGTGGCTTGCACTGAACTATCCTTATACAGAGAATGAATGAGTCTAACAACGAGGAAGGTTAGACTGGTAAATTGGTAAACGTTCAGGTTAATTTTGACTAAATCAAGAGAAATTTTCTTTTTCCTCGGAGTCTGATTTCTTAAATTACCTGTTCTAGTTAAGGCCTGTTTATCTATTGCTTTTCAGGTAGGTGTGTGCAGGGCTAAATAGCTAAATGGTGAAACTAACATTAATCCTTCACCAAACTACGCAAATGAAGAAGATAACAGCAGTGAGCAAAAGTCGTGCTCATAGACTAGCGCAATTCATTCCGTGATTCTAACTGAACCTTCGTTTATCTTCGGAATGACAAGGGCACTATGTTGCTAAGAGTCTTTTCGTACTTATTCTTGCTCCAAAGCCAGCAGTTTCTGAGACTTATCTGGCCAACGACACGTTTCCCAAAGCCTCGGAAACGAGGACGCGGGTAGATCTCGGTTTCCCCAGCCATCTGCTCTCCCCAGGCGCCCAGCTCACCTCGCTCCTTAAAGAGGGAAGGTCTGTGTCAATTGGTCTTGATCCGAGGCTCTCGGGCCACGACGGGTGTGCAGTGAGCGCCCTGACCCACCTCGCATTCGCAGCGCCAGGCCAGAGCGCGCGACCCGGTGAGCCCGGCTGCGCGTTGCCTCCGCGTGGGACCCGGAGGCCCTACAGGGGGCGAGGAGGAGCCGTAGTGGGTTCGCGGGCCCGGAGCCCTGTGAGCCTCTCGGGGAGGGGAGAAGCCGAGCTCACCTAGAGCTTGCGGGCAGCAGAGCGCGGGAACCGGCACCCGATGGGGCCCAAGCGCCCGAGGACGCTGGCGCTGCCAGACCCGAGTGGCGGCAGTTGACATCCGAGGGTCTGTGTGACCGCGACGCCCAGACCCAGGGTGAAGGGCGGCTTCCAAGGACAGGGAACCCCGCGAGGGCGCGGCCAGCGAGGAGAGGGCGGGGTTCCCGGCGGCCGGGGAACCGAGAACAGGCAGCCGCCGCCCGGGAGGGCAAAGTTGCTCCCAGTTGAGCAGGGATCTAACTTTCGCTTCCCGATTTAGCCGCGGGAGCTCGAGGCTGCAAATAGCCGGGCGCGTTGTGGGAGCCCGCGGCCGCTGCGCCTCCCGCTCCTTACCTGGCTCGTCCCTGGCGCGGAGCCCGGGCGGTGCTGGCCAAAGTTTGGGGTGGCAGCGGCGGGGCGCAGGGGACACGGACGCGAAGGCTCGACGGGAGCCCGACGCGAAAGCCTCGGCCGATCGGCGGGTCGGGAGGCTGCTCGGCCGGTGCCGGGTCCCCGCGTCCGCAGCGGCTTTGACTAAAATAGGCATCACGGCAGCTGCGGCCGGGGCTGGGGCCGCACAGCGCACGCGCCCAGCGTCCCGGCGCCCCCCGGCGGGCGGAGTCCCGGGCCTCGGCCAGGACTCCCCGCCCCGCTGCTCCAAGTCCGCCGCCGCGTCTCCACAGCGTGGTCCCGTTTGAAGCACCCGCTTCTTTCTTTCCTGGTTTCCTCTCTACTTCTCTGTTCTGTTCTAGTTTGGGCACGAGTGGGAGACGGGCAACAACTTGGGGCCAGCGGCGTTGGCTGCTCAGCCTCATGGGGATAACTCGAGCAGTCGGGTCCCAGGAGGGAGAGAAATCAGAAGGAGAAATGAAAACTAGAATCATTTCCCCACAAAGTCGAACGACCCACTCGCATAACTCCTTTCTGGGACAGTCGCCCGCATCTCAGCACAAACCGGAAGGACCGGGAGAGAGCGCGACTCGGCGTCTGAGCCTGGCGGCGGAGGCTGGCGGTTTGGTCCACACCGACGCGAGACTGCGCCCTCGGGCACCCGGCGAGGGGCCAGAGCAAGCCCGCCCTGCTGCTGCGGGGGCCACGCGGGAGAGATCTTCCACACGAGCCGCGGTTTTGTTTGCATGGAAGAAGGTACTTATCCGAAATTTGCGTTCCCGTGGCCGTCCCTGGCCCTCCACTCTAGGCGAAGCTCCACCCGGAGGTTGCCACGTGAATTTGGCAGACTTGGGACCCTGACTTGAAAAACGAGATATGAAAGTACGCCCCAGTCAGTCTTTACTGTTTATAGAGCACAACTCTTTTGGGTGAGAAATGCAGGGCAATTTAATGAAGAGTTGGTATGGGGAAGGAGTTGGAGGACAAAAGAGGAAGGTTAGGTGGGCATTCACCGTTTCCACCGAAGTGTCCCGTTGACGGATAAAATTTGTGCCAGTTATTAGAGTGTGAGGTCGTTCATGCGTGTCAAACATGAGCCAAAGACCACAGGTACTTTATAAAGTGAGGACCTGGGTGTGCACACTCGCCAGGCCTCTCCTGTTGCAGAAGCAGTGCAGCATCTTCTTCAGGAATATGGGCCATAGTGCTGCACAGACCAGGTTTGAATCCTGCCTCTGCCACCAGCCAGCTGTGTGACCTTGGGGAAGTTACTTAGCTTTTCTGTGCCTCAGTTTCCTCTTTTGTACCTTGGGGTTGATGATGGTGATGATGATTGCACCTGTTTCTCGTTGGATTGTTTTGCGGACTAAATGATTTAATATACCTAGAAGGCTTAGAGTGGTACCAAGTAAGTTCTATGTGTGTATGAATATATATTCTACTTGTAGAGCTCCTTCTCTAACATGTTTGAAATTTGCTATATCTATCCAAGATTTATTTTCAAGGCCACTTCTTCAGAGTCTGTTTCTTTTTAGATGCCCTGCCAGCCATTTTGGTAGCTGCCACTACATACATTTTAAGGTGTAGGTTTAATAGTAAATGTGCACGAAGATTTTGCAGGGATATTTATTGGAGAACGGCTTGTAGTAATGAACACTGGAAATAATTTGTAACCATAGGGGACTAAGTAAATTATAGGACATCCAAATAATCTTGGTCTAAGCAGCCATTAAAAATAATTTACAGAAAAATATTAGAGACATAATAATGTCTGCTAATTATACAGAACAGAGGTCAGCAAACTCTGGCCCAGAGGCCCAGCCTACTACTGAGTTTTGCACAGCTCATGAGCTAAAGTGGTTTTTACATTTTTTAAATGGTTGAAATCATCAAAAGAAGATTATGTTTCATGACGTGAAAATTATGTGAAATTCAAATTCAGTCTCCATGAAGGCAGCATTGCGGAGTTGTGATAGAAACTATATGACCCTGCAGGGCCTAAAATATTTACTATCTGGTTCTTTACTGAAAAAATTTACTGCCCTTTGATATAGAGTGTACTTTGTGCCAGGCACTGTTATAAGTGGTTAAATATATTAGCCATTGAATCCTCATGATAGAAGTAGTTACTATTATTATCTCCATTTTGTAGATGGGAAACTGAGGTCACAGCGAAGTCGAGTAGCCTGCTCAGGGTCACACAGCTAGCGAGAATCTGAGCCAGGGTGTGAACCAGACAGTCTAGCTCTACAGCTTACGCTCCCGTCCACTACCTGTACAGTTTCTGCCACCTTCTGTCACTGCCTACACTGCCTCCTGTTAAAAGGTGTTAAGTAGAATAAGGCAGGTTACAAGAATGTGGAGAACATTACAAACCATCGGTGATGTTAAGCAGTATAATGCTTACATTCCTTACTTCAGAGTGCTGAAGTTGTAAGTGATTTTTCTTTCTTTTTTTTTTTTGCGCGGTATGCGGGCCTCTCACTGTTGTGGCCTCTCCCGCCGGGGAGCACAGGCTCCGGACGCGGGAGAGGCTCATGGCTCATGGCTCATGGGCCCAGCCGCTCCGCGGCATGTGGGATCTTCCCGGACTGGGGCTCAAACCCGTGTCCCCTGCATCGGCAGGCGGACTCTCAACCACGGCGCCACCAGGGAAGCCCGATTTTTCTTTTTTTCCTCCTTCTTCCCCTCCCTCTCTTTCTCCCTCCTTTCTTCTCTCCCATTTCTCCTCTCTCCCTCTTCATCTTCCAACTTCTACGCCTCCTCCTGCATCTTTTTCTGTGAAATTTTCTATGATGACTATATGTTACTTTTATAAAAATTTAAACACATGTTTACTAAAATAATAGAGCCCAGGTTCTGGCTTTTGCAGACTGGGATACCAGACTCCAGTTACGGAGTCAGCTGTTACTGGACATACTCCTTACCTAACAGGATCAGATATGCCTGTAAGGCGTTTAGATCATATCAAGACTGCATACTTTTATGAAAAGAATACTAGATTCGATATCATAAGACTTGAGTGCTGGCCTTGGGTAGTCTGTTTGCTCGGAGTTTGTTTTCCACAGAAAGAGGAGACTGAACTGAATCCGTGCCCCCTCACTATAACCCGTCTAAGGATTAAAAGCATAATTTTATGTTTGAATTTCTTATCATTGATATATGAATATCAGCTCTATAAAATTCAAAATAAGAATTCTAGACACAGAAACTTGGGTTTGGGAGTGCCCTAGGCTCCCTGGTCTCCTCCTGCTGGGCATGGAAAGATCAGATTGAAAGACTCAGCGCTATTTGAAAATGAATATGATTCAAGGAGGTAACTTGCATAGAAGTGTAGAATGAAAAGGGTACGAGGCATAAATAACAACACAGGGCAGCCTGTCTACTCTGCAAAAACTCTAGCTAGTACAGCTTAGATTGACATAAACAATTATTTCTACCTTTATTTCGCTATGGGCGTCGTAGTCTGCTTTTATCATTTCGACAAAACCTTGATAAGATTTCAAAGTTCATATAGAACAAGTTTGTGAAAATAAAACATGACCTGAGGGAGTCACTGTTTTTAAAAGTATGTCGCATTACTGGGGCTTCGCTGGTGGCGCAGTAGTTGAGAGTCCGCCTGCCAATGCAGGGGACACGGGTTTGTGCCCTGGTCCGGGAAGATCCCACATGCCACGGAGCGGCTGGGCACGTGAGCCATGGCCGCTGAGCTGTGTCCGGAGCCTGTGCTCCGCAACGGGAGAGGCCACAACAGTGAGAGGCCCGCGTACCGACAAAAAAAAAAAAAAAAAGTATGTCGCATTACCTTCCTTATCTTTGTCTGCCCGTGGTTTACATCAGTGTAGACTTTCTTTCAAATGTTACTCCGAACTGCACAGAGGCCATAGCTGCTTCTGGTATGGTCTCATGGCAGGCGGTTGTGATCAACTCTTATACAATGATTTGATTAGATTCTTTCTGTACCTAAGCTTATCTCGTTAAATGTTACATTAACTTTTTCATTGACCAGTTTGACAACGAGCCTCATTGACTGTTTTTAAATTTCTTTTCCTTTTTTAAAAGAATTAATAGGCTTGGTTTTGGTTTTGTTAGAGCAGTTTTACGTTCACAGATGACTGAGCAGATATTAGAGAAAGCTCCTGTAGAGCCTCTTTCTCCCCTGCTTACAGTTTCCCCAATTATCAACGTCTTGCATTAGTGTGATACAATTGAAGAACCCATGTTGTTACGTTATTATTAACAAGGGTCTACATTAGGGTTCATCTTTGTATTGTACAGTCCTATGGGTTTTGCCAAATGTATTTGTCATGTGTCCACCTGTGACATAATAAATATAATTCTTGGTCTCTTCTCCTGTTCCTGACCCAGAGTTCCTAAAACCCTTGTAGCAATTTCTTGAGTGACTGGGGTGCGAGGAGCATCTTTTGTTCTAATATTTAGTCTTTGATCCCCAATTCCTGACACAGGGCTCTTAAAATCTTCATAATTTCCTGAGTGATGGGGGCGATAACAGAGTCTTACACCGAGCTTCCTAAATCCCTTGGAAATTCCTGGGTGATAGGAGTGTGTTTTGTTCTAAGGAGATAACCCTGTGTGGGCTCCTGGATAGCTTCAGGATGGGGTCTGGTCACCAGAAAGACCAAGCCATGACTAGAAGCTTGGAGCTTTCATCCCCAACCCTCCATTCTCTGGGGAGGGGAAAGAGGCTGGAGACTGAGCTAATCATCAACCATGCCGATGAGATGAGGCCTCTCAAAAAATCCGTAAGCTAAGGGGTTTGGAAAGCCTCCAGGTTGGCGAATATATCCACGTGCTCGGAGGGTGGCACACCCCGACTCCACAGGGACAGAAGCTTCTGCACCTAGGAAGCTTCTGGACCTTGCCCTATGTACCTCTTCATCTGGCTGTTCATATGTATCCTTTATTATAACCTTTATAATACACTAGTAAACGTGTTTCCCTGAGTTCTGTGAGTTGTTATAGCAGGTTATCAAAGCGGAGGACAGAGTTGTGGGAACGCTGATTTATAGGCAAGGTGGACTGAAGGGTGAACTTGGGGGCCCATTACTTATGATTGGCATTAGAAGTGGGGGGGGGGGCGGTCTTCTGTCACTGAGACCTTAACCTGCGAGGTCTACACTAACTCTGGGTAGTTAGTATCAGAATTGAGTTGTGGGACACCCATTTGGTGTCTGGGGAGTTGGAGAATTGGTTGGTGTGGGAAAACCCCACACACATTTGGTGTATGAGGAGTAGAGGAAACAGTTTTGTTTTTGTTTTAAGTAACGGCATGTACCCACCATTACAGCATCATAGCTAATAGTTTCACTGCCCCCAAATCCCCTGTGCTCTGATTCATCCCTCTCCTCCCTCACTTCCCTAACCTCTGGTAACCACTGAATTTTTTTTCTTACTGTCTCCATAGTTTTGCCTTTTCCAGAATGTCATATAGTTAGCATCATATAGAATACTGACCTTTCAGACTGGCTTCTTTCACTAAGCGATTTGCATTTAAGGTTTCTCTGTGTCTTTTTGTGTCTTGATAGCTCATTTTTTAATCACTGAATAGTGTTCCATAGTATGAATGTATTGTACCACAGTGTGTTTATCCATTCACCATTTTCCGAACATCTTGGTTTCTTCTAGTTCTGACAATTATTAATAAAGCTGCTATAAACCTTTGTGGGCAGGTTTTTGTGTGGACATGTTTTCAACTCATTTGGGTAAATAAATACCCGGGAGTGCAATTGCTAGATTGTATGGTAAAGCTGTGTTATCTTTGTAAGATACTGCCGAACTGTCTTCCGAAGTGGCTGGACCATTTTCCGTTCCCACCAGCAATGAGTGAGAATCCCTGCTCCTCTGCATTCTTGCTAGCATTTGGTATAATCAGGTTTTTTTTTTTTTTTATCTTAGCCTTTCTAATAGCTGTATTTTTTGTTTTTTAGACTGACTTGGTTAATTTGTTCAAAAGAACTGGTTATGCATTGAACAGGTGTTTTATATCTTGGCTAAATTAAAAACAGGAAATAAAGCAAAGGGGTATAATCTTTCATATTATTGTTGTTGCATCCCAAAGGCCCACAGTCTAAAAAATGGTTAAAACAATGTCTAAATATTTCTAATACTAAATTCAGGGAGGAGCTCCCTAAAAAGTTGGATTATATTTGATTCATTGAACAATGAGCTTTTACCCAAAAGGTTCATCCCTTAAAAGAAACAAAACCTAACTAACAAAACCTAACAAAAAAAGTGACCCAGCACTTTAAGAAGACAGTGAATTATAAAGGTAGTCGAAAGAGTCGGGGATTTGGAATCATCAGCTGGATTTGAATCGTGGTTTTACCTTTAATAAACTGGGTGAATTCAAATCATTGATTAAACTTTTCTGAGCCTCAAGTGCTTGTCTGTAAAACTGTGAAAATAATTCTTAGTTGAACGGATTATTTTGACCTTTAGAAACTATGTTTTAAAAAATGTCTGGCATCGGGCTTCCCTGGTGGCGCAGTAGTTGAGAGTCCGCCTGCCGATGCAGGGGACACGGGTTCGTGCCCCGGTCCGGGAAGATCCCACATGCCGCGGAGCGGCTGGGCCCGTGAGCCGTGGCCGCTGAGCCTGCGCGTCCGGAGCCTGTGCTCCACAACGGGAAAGGCCACAACAGTGAGAGGCCCATGTACCGCAAAAAAAAAAAAAAAAAATGTCTGGCATCCGGCTTTCGGTAGCTTAATTGTACATCTTTTTACCCTCCTTATAGTGCTCTGCACATGGTACACAATCAGTAAAAATTATTAGAATTCCCATCATCAAAATTCCCTAATCTGATGAAATAGTTGAAGTATTCTATGAACACATGAAGTAAAGATGTAGTTTCATCTTCTATGTATTTGCCTGTTTTAAATAGCTAGAACATAGCATACATAAGACAGAGATTTCAAACAAAATTTGTAGATTGCAAGACTTTGGCTCATGCTAAAATATCCAGTGGTTTGGGATTTCCCTGGAGTAGCCAGAAATGAGATATTGGCTTCAAAAACAAATTCATAAAATATGCAATAGTATAGATTCTAGAAACTGGGCACTTGACAGAACTAAGTTACAGTAATTCACTGTCTGGGAATTGACAGAAATGTGCACACAGTGACTGTAGTCAGAAACTAGAACCCTGATACTCCCTCTGTTTATTCTTCCTTACGTAACTTTGCTTCTAAAACAGAAGAGTTGCATTTGTGAATTATTTGTTTTAAATATTAAAGTAACAAAGGCCATATATGAAGCATTTAATAGGATTTCCTAATCTTTCAGAAAGTAATTTCCAAAAGAAGGAATTTATTATAAGTAACTAAGTATAACAGAATCATGATTTTTTTAAAAAAGTGTGAAAAGAGGATCAGAGAAGTAGCTCCAATTCACAATCATTTCCCAAAGAAGCCTCAGGCTGGGCCCCGGTTGGATTCTTAAAACAAAAATGGATCCCAGGCCCAGGCAGATCCCCCAGGAAGAGCAGGTTCAAAAGTTTGGCACCAACCACTGTAAAGACTTCTCTTGTGTTTTGTTCTTTCCCTTTTGGGAATTTCTAGAAATTCACAGACCCTTGAAGCCTGTCTTATGAATCCCACGTTAAGCACCTCTACTTCTAGAGAAGAGAAATGCTACAAGCCTGAGGATGACGCTTTTAAAGGTACTGGGTTCTTTTAGTGTATAAGTAACTCCTTTATATGAATAATTAATTTAGTGATTAGAAAGGAGAAGTTGTTAATGATAGAAAAATAACTTTTGGAAATTCTTAATAACATGTGGTCTGAATGTATAGACAAGATTTTTATTGAAAGTGAAGCCAGGGGAATGACTTTTAATCTGTATCTGATGAAAGCAAAACTTTCCATCATAGAGTTTCTACTGGGAAGTATCATTCTGTTATGTAATTAATCCTCAAAAAAGGCTGGTTTTGGAGGCCAACAGTAGCCAGCCCAGTAATTGACATTGGCTAGAAACAAAAACCCGAAGCAATGCATTATAAAGATGGAAAAATAAAATAAAGTTGGGAATAATGGTGCTGCCATCTGGCATTAATTGATGTGCAAAAGCACTCAGAGTTCCCAGGAGAAAAGAATTATTTACATGCAAATTTTCATTATTACGACTACTTAAATTATTGTAATAAATTCATGAAAATAAGACACCTTGCTAGCTTAATGCATATATAATACCTAATAAAATATTTATGGGCTCCATACCAGCAGCTTTATCATTTGGCATAAAAAAGTGATAAACAAGATGACATATTTCTTTAGTCCAAGATCAAACATATTTGGTAAAATTTAGGACCACATAAAATGATGACAATGATGTTTGGTTTGAAAACTGCAGAGACCCTCACACACTTTCATAGGAGAAAAAAAGGTCATGATTGGAAAAGATATAGATTTTACAGTCATTGAGTCGCTTTAGCGTTTGGGAGGAATAGAACTACCTTGGTTAGCGCATTTTCCCACAGAACACCATTTTGGTTTATATGCCATATACAAAACTATTCGTATGCAGTTTTACTGTGTACTACAACTTAGGGATTTCTTAATATTTTTTACATCAACTACACCACGTTAAATTAGCCAAAGAAAAGTGTAATGAATATAAACTCAGAAAATGGCATCTAAAAGCAACAGAGCATTCCAGTGTGAGTCAGGAAATCTTGCAGATGATGTCATATGACTATTTAATGAATAAATAAAATTTCTAATACCTAGAAAATTGATGTTGAGTAGGAAAAAATCTAGTAGAAAATATTACTATTAATGGCCATTATAAGATGCCATATGATGAAATCATTAAAATGCCTTGGCATTTATTACTTACATAATTAATGGGTTAACATGTTGGCATGTGATTCCCACGTGTTTTAAAGGGATATTACAGAAGTGGATTCCCCAAAGCAGTTTGTCTCTATCTCTATTACAGCTTTATTACTTGCTACCTTTCAAATAGTTATGTAAAAGCCTTACTTCTCCTTCTAGGTTGTAAGTTTATGGTGGGTAGGAAGTGTGTCTGATTTAACTTTCGTGTCTCCATGGTACCTAACAAGTGATGCACATATATTTGGGACTCAGTAAATATTAGTTGATGGAATACTTGCATTTGCTTTTAAGTATTGTCCTCTGATAGAAGGAATATTAAATATTTTAAAAATGGTATTTTACAACTTAAATTATTATGAATGGTGGATATAAAAGAAGAAATATATACCACCAACATATTAATAGAAATTGGGTTAGCATAGTGAAATTACTGTCTTCTTTTTTCTGTTCCAACTTGTTTATTATATGGTCATATTATCTTTCTAATAGAAGGAATAAATAATAACAAAATGATAATATTCTACTAGACTAAAAGTCACTTTATTAGAATTATGGTGACCTCTCCACTATAATAGTGACCTTCCTCTCCCCTCCCCACCCTCATACTCCCCACCACCACCTTCCTCTCCCCCCACTTACCATCTAGGTGATTTATGATGGAACAGGAACAAGGTGGAAAAGATAGGTTTGGAAGGAGAGAGAAGAGGTGATGTTAACCCTGAGATGCTCATTCATTCATTTAGAACTACTGAGTGGTCTGAATGGTGGCAAATGCCTGGGGTCAGGAAGCAGCAGTGGGGGAGGAGTACAGAGACCTCAATGCCACAGGCAACTGCAGGACACGGGGTTGGGGGGGGGGTCACCATCCCAGATGCCCAGAGACCAAGTGGCCAAACAACATTCAGTCAATCCAAGGAGGACTCACAGAACAGAGAGAGGCTGAAACACCTCTCCTGCTCTGCCGTGAGGCCTTGTAAATTTGTCCTGCACCTCCCAGAGCAAGGAGAGAAACACAGAAAGACTAATGGGTTCATTTTAAATGACTGTTTAAAACGGGAAGAAATTACTTTTAAGTGGTAGGATCAAGTGTATTATTCTGCCATCCCTGGGAAGAGGGGGTGAGAGCAGGATGAGATCAACTGACAGGTTAAGGGAAAGGTGTGTTTCGCATGTGTCTGATCAGTGTCTCCTCAATTTGCACCTGCTATACATTTTATTCATTTCTTTTTCAAAAAAAATAACGAGCACTAGCTATATACAAATCACTAGACCAGGAGTGATTTTTTCACAGAAAAATATAATTATAATAAAAGTATGGAGACTGGCATTAGGTGAGGTCACTGGAGCTCCCAAACTATAAAGTTTTGAGAAAGGTGAAATACAAGGACCAGTTATATTAGTTAATTTATCACTTTATTTTATTTTTTAAGGGTTTTTGTTTGTTTGTTTTAATTTATTTTGGCTGCGCCGGGTCTTAGTTGCGGCATGCGGAACCTCGTATTTTGTGGGATCTTTTTAGTTGCGGCACGCAGATTTCTTAGGTGTGGCATGCGAGCATGTGAACTCTTAGTTGTGACATGCATGCGGGATCCAGTTCCCCAACGAGGGATCTAACCCGGGCCCCCTGCATTGGGAATGCGGAGTCCTACCCACTGGACCACCAGGGAAGTCCCTAATTTATCATTTTAAATGGAATTACTTAGAGGGAACACAGTAATCTGTTGCATGTTACCAGCACAAAATTCTCTAAGCTAAGTCAGCTTGCAGGTTTTCAACCCAAAGAATGATCTTGGAACCTGAAAACTAATCACTGTGCATTCTGAACAAGTGCTGTTTAACTCGCTTCAACAATATCGGGAAGAAAAACGGCTTTGAAAGTTATTTAAAGTAATAACAGCTCTGTATCATGCAGAAAAAAAAATGACGTAAAGAAAAAATGACATTATTACATTTCTTACATTTTATTTCATGATAAAACTGCCGATGGCATTGCATCACTGAAGTCAAATTGGGAGGGGGATTCAGTGCTGAAACTCAGATATGGATTCAAGAACAGGTGCAATTACTTTCCTTCTACTGAACAAATATTTACAAAGCAGCTGTCATATGCCAGGCACTGGTTCCCAAATGGTAAGCAAGATGTAGACTAGTAGGGGAGTTTAAAAACAGAATTCTTTTTCTCAGAAAAATAGACATTGTGCTTGTGCATTGGCTAAACTTTTATCTCAGATGAACCAAGTTATATCCCACTTCAGATATATTCCCTGTTCTTCAGAAACCGCCAGTTACCTCACATCAAAAAATACCTTCTCTATCTTGGAAACCTTACCAGTTACTATGTGAAAAAGCTTCAGTTTACAAAGTTTCATTGTACATAACATTTTATACCATCTTAGAAAAGAGAGAGGGAGAGACCTTCAAGATGGCGGAGGAGTAAGACATGGAGATCACCTTCCTCCCCACAAATACACCAGAAATACATCTACACGTGGAACAGCTCCTACAGAACACCTACTGAATGCTGGCAGAGGACCTCAGACCTCCCAAAAGACAAGAAACTCCCCACGTACCTGGGTAGGGCAAAAGAGAAAAGAAAAAACAGAGACAAAAGAATAGGGATGGGACCTGTACCAGTAGGAGGGAGATGTGAAGGAGGAAAAGTTTCCACACACTAGGAAGCCCCTTCACTAGCGGAGACGGGGGGGAGGCAGGGGGGAAGCTTCAGAGCCACTGAGAATAGCACAGCAACAGCAGTGTAGAGGGCAAAGCGGAGAGATTCCTCCACAGAGGATCAGTGCCGACCAGCACTCACCAGGCCAAGAGGCTTGTGTGCTCACCCGCCAGGACAGGTGGGGGCTGGGAGCTGAGGCTCAGGCTTCGGAGGGCGGATCCCAGGGAGAGGACTGGGGGTGACTGCGTGAACACAGCCTGAAGGGGGCTAGTGCGCCACAGCTAGCCAGAGGGAGCCCAGAAAAAGTCTGGACCTGCCTAAGAGTCAAGAGACCATTGTTTCGGGGTGCGCGAGGAGAGGGGATTCAGAACACCGCCTTAATGAGCTCCAGAGATGGGTGCGAGCCGCGGCTATCAGCGCGGAGCCCAGAGACGGGCATGAGACGCTAAGGCTGCTGCTGCAGCCAGCAAGAAACCTGTGTGCAAGCACAGGTCACTATCCACACCTGCCCTCCCGGGAGCCTGTGCAGCCCGCCACTGCCAGGGTCCTGTGATCCAGGGACAACTTACCCGGGAGAAAACACGCCTTAGGCTGTTGCAATCTCACACTGGTCTCTGCTGCCGCAGGCTTGCCCTGCATTCCGTACCCTTCCCTCCCCCCAGCCTGAGTGAGCCAGAGCCCTCTAATCAACTGCTCCTTTAACCCCGTCCTGTCTGAGCGAAGAACAGACGCCCTCAGGTGACCTACACGCAGAGGCGGGGCCAAGTCCAAAGCCGAACCCCAGGAGCTGTGCGAACAAAGAGGAGAAAGGAAAATCTCTCCCAGCAGCCTCAGGAGCAGCGGAGTAAATCTCCATAATCAACCTGATGTACTCTGCATCTGTGGAATACATGAATAGACAATGAATCATCCCAAAATCAAGGCAGTGGACTTTGGGAGCAACTGTAGACTTGGGGTCTGCTTTCTGCATCTAATTTGCTTCTGGTTTTATGTTTATCTTAGCTTACTATTTAGAGTTTATTATCATTGGTAGATTTATTTACTGATTTGGTTGCTCTCTTCCTTTTTTTTTTGTATACAGATATATATATATTTCCTTTTTCTCTTTTTGTGAGTGTGTATGTGTATGATTCTTTATGTGATTTAGTCTGTATAGCTTTGCTTTTACCATTTGTCCTAGGGTTCTGTCTCTCCTTTATTTGTTTGTTTGTTTGTTTGTTTTTTGTATAGTTTTTAGTGCTTGCTATCATTGGTGGATTTGTTTTTTGGTTTGGTTGCTCTCTTCTTTCTTTTTTATTTTTAATTTTTTTATTTTTAATAATTTTTTATTTTAATAACTTTCCTTCCTTCCTTCCTTCCTCTGTTCCTTCCTCCCTTTTCTTTTGAGGCATGTGGCTGACAGGGTCTTGGTGTTCTCGCCGGGTGTCAGGCCTGTGCCTCTGAGGTGGGAGAGCCGAGTTCAAGACATTCGTCCACCAGAGACCTCCTGGCTCCACGTAATATCAAAAGGCGAAAGCTCTCCCAGAGATCTCCATCTCAACGCTAAGACCCAGCTCCACTTAACAACCAGCAAGCTACAGTGCTGGACACACTATGCCAAACAACTAGCAAGACAGGAACAAAACCCCACTCATTAGCGGAGAAACTGCCTAAAATCATAATAAGGTCACAGACACCCCAAAACACACCATCGGATGCTGTCCCACCTACCAGAAAGACAAATCGTACCAAGTATCTTTTCCAGCCACAACACTATGAGACTAGATATCAATTACAGGAAAAAAACTGTAAAAAATACAAACACATGGAGGCTAAACAATACACTACTAAATAACCAAGAGATCACTGAAGAAATCAAAGAGGAAATCAAAAAATACCTAGAAACAAATGACAATGAAAATACGACGACCCAAAACCTTTGGGAGGCAGCAAAAGCAGTTCTAAGAGGGAAGTTTATAGCAATACAATCCTACCTCAAGAAACAAGAAGAATCTCAAATAAACAACCTAAACTTACACCTAAAGCAATTAGAGAAAAAGAACAAAAAACTCCCAAAGTTAGCAGAAGGAAAGAAATCATAAAGACCAGATCAGAAATAAATGAAAAAGAAATGAAGGAAACAACAGCAAAGATCAATAAAACTAAAAGCTGGTTCTTTGAGAAGATAAACAAAATTGATAAATCATTAGCCAGACTCATCAAGAAAAAAAGGGAGAAGACTCAAATCAATAGAATTAGAAATGAAAGAGAAGTAACAACTGACACTGGAGAAATACAAGGGATCATGAGAGATTACTACAAGCAACTCTATGCCAATAAAATGGACAACCTAGAAGAAATGGCCAAATTCTTAGAAAAGCACAACCTTCCAAAACGGAACCAGGAATAAATAGAAAATATAAACAGACCAATCACAAGCACTGAAATTGAGACTGTGATTAAAAATCTTTCAACAAACAGAAGCCCAGGACCAGATGGCTTCACAGGCAAATTCTATCAAACATTTAGAGAAGAGCTAACACCTATCCTTCTCAAACTCTTCCAAAATATAGCAGAGGGAGGAACACTCCCAAACTCATTCTGCAAGGCCACCATCACCCTGATACCAAAACCAGACAAAGATGTCACAAAGAAAAAAAACTGCAGGCCAATATCTCTGATGAACATAGATGCAAAAATCCTTAAGAAAATACTAGCAAACAGAATCCAACAGCACATTAAAAGGATCATACACCATGATCAAGTGGGGTTTATCCCAGCAATGTAAGGATTTTTCAATATATGCAAATCAATCAATGTGATACACCATATAAACAAATTGAAGGAGAAACCATATGATCATCTCAATAGATGCAGAAAAAGCTTTTGACAAAATTCAACACCAATTTATGATAAAAACCCTCCAGAAAGTAGGCACAGAGGGAACTTACCTCAACATAATAAAGGCCATATATGACAAACCCACAGCCAACATCATTCTCCATGGTGAAAAACTGAAACCATTTTCTCTAAGATCAGGAGCAACACAAGGTTGTCCAGTCTCACCACTATTATTCAACATAGTTTAGGAAGTTTTAGCCACAGCAGTCAGAGAAGAAAAAGAAATAAAAGGAATCCAATTCGGAAAAGAAGAAGTAAAGCTGTCACTTTTTGCAGATGACATGATACTATACATAGAGAGTCCTAAAGATGCTAGCAGAAACGAATTTGGTAAAGTAGCAGGATACAAAATTAATGCACAGAAATCTCTTGCACTCCTATACACTAATGATGAAAAATCTGAAAGTGAAATTAAGGAAACACTCCCATTTACCACTGCAACAAAAAGAATAAAATACCTAGGAATAAACCTACCTAAGGAGACAAAAGACCTGTATGCAGAAAACTATAAGACACTGATGAAAGAAATTAAAGTTGATACAAATAGATGGAGAGATATACCATGTTCTTGGATTGGAAGAATCAACATTTTGAAAATGACTATACTACCCAAAGCAATCTATAGATTCAATGCCATCCCTATCAAACCACCAATGGCATTTTTCACAGAACTAGAAGAAAAAATTTCACAATTTGTATGGAAACACAAAAGACCCCGAATAGCCAAAGCAATTTTGAGAAAGAAAAATGGAGCTAGAGGAATCAGGCTCCTGGACTTCAGACTATACTACAAAGCTACAGTAATCAAGACAGTATGGTACTGGCACAAAAACAGAAATATAGATCAATGGAACAGGATAGAAAGCCCAGAGATAAACCCACGCACATATGGTCACCTTATTTTTGATAAAGGAGGCAAGAATATACAATGGAGAAAAGACAGTCTCTTCAATAGTTGGTGCTGGGAAAACTGAACAGCTACATGTAAAAGAATGAAATTAGAACACTCCCTAACAACATACACAAAAATAAACTCAAAATGGTTTAAAGACCTAAATGTAAGGCCAGACACTATAAAACTCTTATAGGAAAACATAGACAGAACACTCTATGACATAAATCACAGCATGATCCTTTTTGACCCACCTCCTAGAGAAATGGAAATAACAACAAAAATAAACAAATGGGACCTAATGAAACTTAAAACTTTTGCACAGCAAAGGAAAACATAAACAAAATGAAATGACAACCTTCAGAATGGGAGAAAATATTTGCAAATGAAGCAACTGACAAAGGATTAATCTCCAAAACTTACAAGCAGCTCATGCAGTTCAATATCAAAAAAACAACCCAATCCAAAATGGGCAGAAAAGCTAAATAGATATTACTCCAAAGAAGATATACAGATTGCCAACAAACACATGAAAGGATGCTCAACATCACTTATCATTAGAGAAATGCAAATCAAAACTACAATGATGTATCACTTCACACCAGTCAGAATGGCCATCATCAAAAAATCTACAAACAATAAATGCTGGAGAGGGTGTGGAGAAAAGGGAACCCTCTTGCACTGTTGGTGGGAATGTAAATTGATACACTGTGTTCTCCATAGTGTTCTCCACTATGGAGAACAGTATGGAGGTTCCTTAAAAAACTAAAAATGGGACTACCATATGACCCAGCAATCCCACTACTGGATATATACCCTGAGAAAACCATAATTCAAAAAGAGTCTTGTACCACAATGTTCATTGCAGCTCTATTTACAATAGCCAGGACATGGAAGCAACCTAAGTGTCCATCGACAGATGAATGGATAAAGAAGATGTGGTACCTATATACAATGGAATATCACTCAGCCATAAAAAGAAATGAAATTGAGTTATTTGTAGTGAGGTTGATGGACCTAGAGTCTGTCATACAGAGTGAAGTAAGTTAGGAAGAGAAAAACAAATACCGTATGCTAACACATATATATGGAGTCTAAAATAAAAAAAAAAGAATGTTCTGAAGAACCTCAGGCCAGGACAGGAATAAAGACACAGACGTATAGAATGGACTTGAGGATATGGGGAGGGGTAAGGGTAAGCTGGGACAAAGTGAGAGAGTGGCATGGACATATATATGCTACAAAACGTAGAATAGATAGCTAGTGGGAAGCAGCTGCATAGCACAGGGAGATCAGCTCAGTGCTTTGTGACCACCTAGAGGGGTGGGATAGGGAGGGTGGGAGGGAGACGTAAGAGGGAGGCGATATGGGGATATATGTATACATATAGCTGATTCACTTTGTTGTAAAGCAATTATACTCCAATAAAGACGTTAAAAAAAAAAAAAGAAAAGAGAGAAATAGCACTACAAGGAGCACTGAATTAGTTCACCTAGAATGTAAGTGGGGGAGGTGGGCTGAGATAAGATTTCTGGAGATATGAAAATATCTCAAATGAAATTGGACAGATCCAGAATTTAAAGAATTTATTTAAACTGCATCAAAGAAGCTTGGCCATGCTTTCTTATTATATAAACTTATAGCCATTTTAATAGACTTACATTTAATTGCACATTTCACTTGTAAAGCACATTTGAGCTCAAGGTAGTTGCTGATGATTTGGAAGAAGAAATGTTCGTGTTTGGAAGATGTTCCCCCACTGACAAACCCAGCAAATGTACAACTAGCATTTTGACTTTGAGTTTTCTTTCAGTTCAGACTGGGGGCATTTTACTTCTCTTAGAGTCACTTGGTAGCACCATGGTCAATATAGCATGAAAAACACAAGGACACTGATTTGGAGGAACTGGCTTGAGTTGAGGGTCACCATTCACTGTGATTCAACCTCTCTAATCTTTTTGAGCCTACTTTTAAAATTCTTTTCCATTATGGTTTATTACAGGATATTGAATATAGCTACCTGTGCTATACAGTAGGATCTTGTTGTTTATTTATTTATATATAATAGTTTGTATCTGCTAATCTCAAACTCCTAATTTATCTCTCCCTTACCCCCCTTCCCCTCTGGTAACCATAAGTTGTTTTCTATGTCTGTGAGTCTGTTTCTGTTTCATAAATAAGTTCATTGGTATCATATTTTAGATTACACATATAAGTGATACCATGTGGTGTTTTTCTTTCTGACTTACTTCACTTAGTATGATAATCTCTAGGTCCGTCTATGTTGCTGCAAATGGCATTATGTCATTCCTTATATGGCTGAGTAATATTCCATTGTGTAAATGTATATACCACATTTTCTTTATCCATTCTTCTGTTGATGGACATTTAGGTTGCTTCCATGTCTTGACTATTGTGAATAGTGCTGCTATGAACATTGGGATGCATGTATCTTTTCAAATTAGTTTTCTCCAGATATATACCCAGGAGTGGGATTACTGGATCATATGGCAACTCTTTTTAGTTTTTTAAGGAACCTCCCTACTGTTCTTAGTAGTGGCTGTACCAATTTACATTCCCACCAACAGTGTAGGAGGGTTCCCTTCTCTCCACACCCTCTCCAGCATTTATTATTTGTAGACTTTTTGATGATGGCCATTCTGATCAGTGTGAGGTGATACCTCATTGTGGTTTTGATTTGCATTTATCTAATAATTAGCAATGTTGAGTATCTTTTCATGTATCTTTTATTGGCCATCTGTATATCTTCTTCGGAGAAATGTCTGTTTTTTTGATTGTGTTGTTTGTTTTTTTGTTACTGAGTTGTATGAGCTGTTTGTATATTTTGGAAATTCCGCCCTTGTCGGTCACATCATTTGAAAATACTTTTCCCCATTCTGTAGGTTGTCTTTTTGTTTTGTTTATGATTTCCTTTGCTCTGCAAAAGCTTATAAGTTTGATTACAACCTCTCTAATCTTTATCCATAAAATGGAATTCTTCCAAGGAACAAAAGGATGAAATCACGTGTAGACACATGCTTTGTAAACTATAAAGTATTAAATATACGTAAGATATTGTTTTGTAATTATATAACTTGGGAGATAAGTTTAGATTGAGTAAGAGTGGTAATCTCAAGTTAGATGACTCATAAAACATCTGGTGTTAAATCAAGTGAAGCTAAAAATCCTACTGTAAAATTACATAGAAACAAATATTTTTGGAATCCTATAAATAAAATTTAATTACATTTATTGAGATCAGCAAAGCTTGAATTGAAAGGGAGTAAAGGGAAGAATTATAGTTCAAGACACAAATGATCTGTTCTAAGGGGGAAAAAACGTTCCCTGTCAGTCTTGAATAGCTAGCAGGTTTTAAAACTAGTCAAATTTAGCATAATAATAAAACTTCATTATGTTGAAACCGTGCTAATATTGTATGCAAATGTACAATCCAGCATGAAAATGACGGAAATACTCATAGTGAGATGACTAAGAGCTAAAGGAACTAATTTTCATTCTTGCCACATCTTTTCATTACTGTAAGATTTTTGATCTTGAAATAATACATAGTTTTATCAAATTAAACCTGTATTATAATAGATGCATATGATACTGATATTCGTGATTATGTATGTGTGAACTTTTAGTAGAATGAAGAAAAATAATGGAATTAGGCCCATTGATTTCTCAAATTTGTATAAAAACTTTTAGTCTTTTACTAAAAAATAATATTAATTTGGGAATACCATTTCTGAAGATTAATTTCTTCCATAACCGTATGCAACATAATGGAACGTGGAACCTAGTTTGAAAGTGCAATCCAATGCCACATATATATTTACGCCCTTGGTCAAACCAGGGGACTCAAGTACATAATGTTGTATAATATATTGCTCTTATAGTAGTACATACTCTCTGCCTAGTACTGTCTGTTTTTCTTATGGCTCTTGCCAGCTTAGTTGAGGGATTTCGCTTTGTAACTGCTCTGTCAAATCAGTTGTGTCCTGGTTCTGTGCAGTGTAACAGTATGACATCCAGAGCTTATTCAGATGAGCAGAGAGCAAATGAACTTGCTTCTGCTCCTCTGTTGAAGGGAAGAGAAATTTCTTTGACCTGTAAATGCTGAGAGCGTCGTACTATCCTTTACAGTAGATGAATCTCAGCACCGTGAGTTCCTAAGGGTGCAGAGTCCAGGGCGACTCACACTGGTCCCTTTTTATATTTGCACAAAGGTCAGATCAGGTTCAAAGGACTAGCTCCCCTCCACGTCCTGCCCCGAGGGGATAGGAAGCTTCCAAACATCCAGGTGAAATAAAGGTGTGTAAGAGGAGCCTGCAGCTTCTGGGAACTGGCCTTGGTGACTGGGGTAGGAGTGTTTATGGGTTCATTTTAAGACAAAGCCCCTCCCTTTCCTCCTCAGGCTACTTCTCAGCTCTTCACAAAGCAATCACCCCAATTCCTTCAAGTCATAGGGATCATTCTTGGCCAGCACCAGCTGCGTGGGCCTGCGACTTATACAGTCACAGAGAGTCCCAGGCTTACAAGAGCCCCACGCTTGGCATAAATGCTCTACTGTCTCGGTCTTGAAATTCTTCATACTCTGTGGACAAGGCGCTCCATTTATTTTTGCATATACAGATTTTGTATATGAAGCCGCAAAGCATTTTTAACACAAGGAAACAACTGGTTCCTCATCTTATTGCTCTCTTACCAGCGATAGATGAATCAAAGGAATTTAGGGCTGGAAACAATTAGGGTAAGATTAAATTGAGCCCCATTTTTAATAGAGATTCAATTTAAATGCACTGTGATATTGCACTGCTGGGGTACTCTTTCAGGATTATCAGTGCTTTCTTCTTTCCATCTGGGTTGATAAGAGTATTTTGAGATAGTAAAATGTGGTTTGCTAGACATTTCAAAGCAAACATACAGAGTAGATACATAGAGGTCACTGTAGGGTTTTTTATTTTTATTTTGTTAAGTGAGAAAAGCTGGGTGCAGCCAAGGTGTTGGATAGTAACCGAGCTGTTAATACCGAGGGACGGTGCCAGGCCTACACGACAGTGCGAAGATGGAGAGGTTTCACATCATCTCTTAGCTTCTCTTTATCCTGTTATGTTTGTACTCCTTCCTCCTCATCCTAAAAATGGTTTGATTTCTGGAAAACTTGTATTTATATTCTTCTCCTCCCTCTGCCACATGATTTGAGCCGAAAGTCTATAGCCCATTTCTGTCTGGCTTTGTTCTCAGTTGACTTTCATGGTTAGAAAGCTATCTGATAATTAAACCCTGCTGTGTTGTTAGCCGGTAGTAACTTAAGGTATGACTGCTACTTGGGGTACTCTGTGTTTTGATATCTCATACCACACACAGTCTTACAGATGCAAAGAAATGAATTTCTCCCAGAGTCATTGTGAAGCCACTGAAGCCATTAGGCCCCCATATTACCTCTTTGCCCTCTCTCCCGTGTGCTCATTCGGCTCTAATCCTGCCAGCCTCCCAGCCGCTCCTGCTTTTGCCTGAAGCCCGTGGGTGCTTTCTGAAGGCCTCCAGTGGCACCAGGCAGACAGCCGCCATGGTGTCTGCTCGTAAGTGCTGCCCATGAGGGCCATGTGTGGCTGCGAGACAGAAGAACCTCCTGACTATTCGTTTAGTTCATGCTGAGTTTGAATAGCTCAGTAGCTCATCCAGACTAATGATTCAGACCTTGTCACACTGTCCCTCTTACGGCAGATGCTAACATACCAAGTAATGGACTTTACATAACCCCACCCCTTCTTCCGCATCCTCCTTGCTGACTCTGCTTCCTAGGCCACTGAGAAAATAGAAGTAATTATGAGAGAACTTTCATAAGCTCCCGTCACATCTGTCATTTGCCAGCAACTACACTCCCATATACTCTGCCTTCTCTCCTTAACTAATGATTGTCTATTGACCTTGACTCATCTGCTCAAGGTCATCACTCCAGCAATTCACCCTTCCCTTCTGGATCATTCCCATCAGTATACAAATATGCTGGTATTTCTCTTATCTTAAAAAAAAAAAACCCCAGCAAAAACATCTTCTCTCTTGATCCCACTTCCTGCTCAGGCTACCAACCATATCTGTTTCCCTTCACATCAAAACTTGATAAACATGCTTACACTTGCTCTTCCAGCATCTTGCCTCACATTTCCCCTCAACCTCCTTCAGTCGAGTTTTTGTCCCCAGTCACTCCACTAAAACCTCTTCTGTCAAGTTCACCAGTGACCTCCATGCTGCTCAACCCAATGGTTTATTCTCAGACTCCCCGTCACCTGACTGTCGGCTACATTTGAAGCAGCTCATCGCTCGCTTCTTGAAACGCTTTCTTCCCTTGGCTTCCAGGACTGCACACTCGTGGTTTTTTTCCTACCTCACTAGCTGCTCTTTCTTGCACCCTCTGCTGACTCTTTCCCACCTCCCTGTCCTCTTAACAAGGGACTGTCCCAAGGAAAGGTCCTCGGGCCATTTTTTCTTTTCAATCTACATTCACTCCCTTGGCCATTTCAACTAGTCTCATATCACCTATAGGTGAAATACCCCCAAATCTTTATCTCCAGCCCAGACCTTTCTCTTGAACTCTAGACTCCTCCAACTATTTCCTTTACTTCAGAGTTGAATAAGCATCTCACACTGAACCCTGATCTCCCCTTCCAGGTCCACGCCTGTCCCCATCTCCCCCAGTCTATTCTCAGCAGACTAGCCAACGTGATTCTATTAAAACGTAGGGCAGATCACATCACTCTTCTATTTAAAACTCTCCAATGGCTTCTGGTCATTCTCAGAATAAAAGTCAAAGTTCTTGTCATGCTTATTAGGCCCCCATATTACCTCTTTGCCCTCTCTCCCGTGTGCTCATTCGGCTCTAATCATGCCAGCCTCCCAGCCGCTCCTGCTTTTGCCTAAAGACCTCATTTGCTCTCCTTTGGCCCAGATGGCTCTTTCCCCAAATAGCTGCATGGATCGTTCCTTTGCTTCTTTCAGGCCTTTGCTCAAACATTACCTTTCTCTCTCGGGCCTTCCTTGACCACTATTAAAATTGCAATGCCCCTTCCTAGCCACCTTCCCTGATTTAGCTTTCTCCATGGTACTCTCTCTTTCTACCTCTAGGTGTTTCTGATTTATTTTATTATCTGTCTCCCTCACCTCCAGAACGTGAGCTCTATGAGGGATAGGATTTCTGTTACCTGAAATATTCCCAGTGCCCAGGTCAGCACCTGGAGCCACAGTAGGTGCTCAGTATACACTTGTTAAATGTAGGATGCTATTATCTTTCTACCAAAGAACATGGCCTGCACGTGAGCTTCAGAAAACCAGTGTTTTCCAGGTAGGGATCAGATCTGTCTCTTTACAAAGCTGAAGGAATGGCTGGAAGGCAGACACCCATGCTTGCGGCGGCGTGCTTGCGGTGGGTGGAGCTTTCAGTAGGAGTCCCTCACTGTCTAACCAAACCACCCCCTCTTGCCCTTTCAGCCGAACATGGAAAATTGAGATGCTGTGCTACATTTTTACTATTTATTCACAAGTATTCTTTTTACTCAGTAATTAGTATGCAGCTTTATTTTTCATGAAATGCCTCTTTTAAAATATGTTATTGTAATGATTAGGACTATTACTGTAATCATTACTGTAATGATTAAGCGGATGAATTATTTGTAGCAATAAAATAGTCTTCCAGATTGGCATACTGTTACCTCTTGCATTTATTCTGCTTTCTAGTCATATTAAATAACTTCACATTTAAAATAAGTAATTGCTGCTCACCACAATAACACATGTTGCTTTCATCAGAGGTTGTAGCAAAAAGTGAATTCTGGAAACACTGGTGTGGACAGTAGCTACCCACTCTCCTGCTGAGAGTACTTACTGGCTGCTTCCTGAGAAGCAACACCTAACTAACTCAGTAGGGCAAGGCAGCAGATTTGAATAAGTCTGAGGACATATTTGAGAACGCAAAATTTCATTCTCCCAGTGCTGATGCAGAAAAGGACAAACTGCCCATAGTTACTCACCGCCCCCCCATATATTCCAATGAGAAATACAGAAAAAAAACTTGTAAAATTTCTTCACAATGCACACATTGAGATGAATGAAACAGCTGGCAGCGGCATCTCGCCTCTGAGTTGGATTTATAAAAATATTAGTGAGCTCAATTTTCTGTATTTTGCTATTTCATTCGGGGAGTGATGAAGAGAGTCTTTTATCATTATAAAACTGCAGGCTTCGGTGTCATTTATCACAATGTCGTCTGGAATTCTGCAAATGTTCTGTCAGGGTTGATCTGGACATTTCAGGACTTGACATTTGATAGAAGTTGGGTAACCGGATATCGTAATGGTATCTTTTTCCTATATATACCCTGTCATTCAAGGCATAGAGTTTATCTGCAATGTCACTGCCAATTAAAACTGAAAACAGGCGGGAGATGTAACGATGCTGAGCCAAGAGCAAGTATAATTTCTTTCTCCTCCAGGACACATATCGACAGTCAGTTTCTGCTGTGAGCGTTACCTAAACGAACATAAGACCACACATAATCAGAGATGAGGAAGCAAGAAACATCCTGCCATGTGGGTTTTTTTTGGCCCCAGATTTTAAATGAATTTCTTGTGCTGATTTTAACTTTAAAAAAGCCTACCAACCCACAATATATTGTTAAAATAGAAACTACAAAACTTATTACTATCTATGTAATTTATAACATGAATAATCACAATGTTGTGCCCATCTCCAGTTTATCTGTTTTCTAAGTTTGGGTATCTAGATTTTGCATTTCAGTGAAGTGAGAGTTACTTGATACTAAAACATAATAAAGTTGGCTAGTGTTAGAGAAATATTTCCAAGTCAATCCTGAAGACTGTAAACATTTAACCCTAATGCAGTTTCTGCAGTACCGAATAGAATTAACCTATTCTGCATATGTATATGAATTTGTATTACAAAGACACACACATGGATACACACACATGTATGTTACATGTATTAACCAGAGGAAGTATACCATAATAGACAGAACCTACTGAAAGGATTATCTTTCAAAACTACCAGATATGGCAGCAGAGTAGTGACAGTAAGTTTAGCATTTTGTTGCTAGAAAACAACTGAAATTCATCAGTATTTTGAATTTTAAAAGTCACTTATTTTGTAATAAGGGCAGATTTTTTGTTCTTGGTGTTTTTCTAAACTGTGACAGGTGGCAGTGTTTAGAGTCAAATATCAATTAATTATATTTGAATTCCCATATACTCAGTTAAGCAAAGAAAAATTTAAGAATATTTATCACAGACTCCTTTCTGTCATACGTAATACCCAATCTTCTCCTTGTTGCCGGACCTATAAAGTGACATTAATCAGCAAGACTCAAGCGGAACTGGGAAGACATGCGTGATACTAAGTACATTCCAAAGCTAAATATAAATCATTCCTATGTCATCTGCTGCTCTGTTTGCTCGTTTGCCTGTTTTTAAACAGGAAGAGGCAGTGTTCACAGTGTGGCCTAGTTATTCTTTACCTGAAAAATGCCTTCCTCTGTGGGTTTCAGTGAGTCCCATTCAGGAGAATCCAGGAACTGGAAGGGGAAGATGTAATGCAGAAATTCGCCATCAACTGTCACTCTGATCCTACAAAGGACATCAGTTATGAGGGAAGGAGAAAGAGAGCACTAAGTTGGGGACGAGGATACGGAACAGTATTTCCGATCTCTGATGTTTTTTATGACTTTTAAAATCTTTAAGGGCAAAATATTAAATTCATACATTACAATAAGTGACAAAAATCCCCTTTAAGATTTATGTACCGCTGTTCCTCCCATGGTTAGGATTCTGGAACAGTGGGTAAGATTCATCAGAAAATTCATCAAACTGTACATTGATGATATGTGCCCATTTCTGTGTATATAATATCTTTCAATTAAAAGTTTCAATGCACTCAGTCAGATTTTAAATTAAGCAGGAGAACACTGAAGAACATAAAGAAGTACCACTGGAAATACCTCTGTAAACTGAATAGTTAACCTTTTAAAAAACATGAATAATCACATTAGTATTTCTTCCTCCAAACTTTCTGTTTTCAAATTTTATATATAGTGCACGTCCCCTTCTAGCAAGTGGGCAATTGCTAGAATTTACTGAAAAAAATGATCATTATAAAATTTAAGTGTTCTTTATTATTTAGAAGAATGCCCTAGCAGAATCTGTTCAAAATACTTTGCATGCTAACATAAGTATTCTTTGAATTTAAGCTGGCATCATCCTCTTGACTCTCATGATTAGCTTGGAAACAAGTAGCACATCCAGACAAACTGATTCATACATTTGATTTCTGTGAAGAAATATTAAGACTCTAAATTATAACCTGCTTCAAGTAAATAATACCCTGTACTCTAAATGCCTCTGTCCATGACTTATGTGTCAAGGGCTTTCTCATGCCTCAGCATGCTAAATGCTGCCCAGGACTAGGCTGTGTTGAGATGGAAAATGCAGCAGAAAGAAACACAAGCTAGTAAGGAATAAAGAGGAAAGACATGCAAGCGTCAAGAGTACAAACCTTCCTGAAACAAGCAGGGAGAGTTTGTCAATGGAGGTTTTCCCCTGCATGGCATAACAGTGCTCCTTTTCCAAAGTAACCACTTCTGAGCTCATAGCAATAGTTCTGAAGTCAGGCAAAGAGGTCCCCAGAGGCTGGAAGAGGGAGCTGTACAACAGCTGAAATTCTCGCGCAAAGGTTATGCTGCGAACTTGATAGGCGATGTGAACGAACCGCATGAAGCAGATGACAAACAATATAAAATTCCAGGAAAATATGTCAGCTGCACAGACATCTACCCAAGCCCAGATAGCAGAACAGAGGAAACCCAACCCCAGCAAACTGAAGACGTAAAGGAGCCCGAAGAATCCACTGCCACCCATGAAACCTACTACAAATAAGATACTGGCAAGATGATAGATGGCTCCTTCGGCCTCTTGCTTCCAGATGGTGCAGACGGGGTGTTCATCTATTAGGTTCTTCCATAAACTTGAATTTCTTTCCATGGCTGTACTACCGTCTGGTTCACTTCTCAGTTGATGTTAAATGATATCGAAGCAAGTAATTAAGTCCTTTGCTTTTCCATCATCAGAGTTTTGCTCAGTCTTCACAAAACCAGAGAAAGCCCGGACACTGGAGTTGGGGTGATTAAGGGTTTGGTGTGTACGGATCTTGAAAAACTAAGAATCCCATGCTAGCATCCTTAAGTTCATCTGGGCTCCTGATTTAGAACTAGCCCAGAAATATTTTGTGGTTTCCTGTGTGAGAAAAAAACAGAAAGGATTCTAATTAAACAAGGAGAATGGAGAAGTGTATTCAGTGAGTCATCAGCATTCCTTATTCAAGTTGACATCCTATTTTCTATGAAGTTAAAATGTTTTCAGCACAAATACTGAAAGTGTTAAATTTCTAGGATATAAAAATGCATATTTCAGAGTTAGGCTTATTAATAATAATAAATTATTTACAGAAATTTTAGTATTTGTTACAATTAACTAACTGCCTATTTTTCAAGAAAGCTATTAAGCGCTATAATCAGCTGGTCCCTAGAAGAGTAATTCGGTATACCTCAGAATCTCTTGGGACAGTGACTAAATAAGCAGATTCATAGACTGTTTCTGGATATACTGAGTCAGAATCTCTGAGGGTGGAGCCTAAGTGTTGGTATTTTGAACAAGCTCCCCACATGATTTTGATGCATCGATCCATGGCCTTCCATGGCCCACCCTTTTAGAGATACTGTTTGACAATACGTTATTCATTCTTTATAGGTGAAGAATTCGAAGCTCAGAAAGGCCAAGTAATTTATCCAAGGCCACACAGTGGTTGGTGGCAGAGCAGAACTTCAGGACTTGAGCCTGTATGCTAAATCCAATCATGTGGTCTCCCATGAGAGATATTTTAAATCAGGCACTGTAAGGAGCCCTAATAAATCAATAAACATAAGAAACACACAATTAGGAGTCAGATTTTAAGGGCACATAGTAGACTGTGAAAATGTTTAATTAATTAGAGCTAAATTATTCGAGAAATAAAAATTCAGTTCTCCTTCACTGTATTAGAGGCTATTTCAGGTTAAGGGTTGCATCCATATAACTAAGTAAATAATAGTACAATTCCTGCTACTTACACATTTATTTACCAGATGGTCAAAAATGTTAGCGACTTGTTCCTCTGCACATATATTCTCTACCCTTTCAGCCATATGGTATAAATGCTAATATGTGATCTGACTCAGGAGAGATTTAACCATGATGACAGAGCTATAGGATATGTATCATTTATCACCAGGTTTCTTAACAATAAATGGTTTCAGTGTGAGGCATTCATTAGATTGACTTTTTTGAAACCAAAATAACATTCAAGAACCTTGAACTTGTGTGCTGTATTTAGTGTTTTTATCTTGAGATGGATTTTTCCAGAACACCTGTTAATAAAATATCAGATATCATAGATCTTGTCTCATAGAAAAAAAGTACACAAAGAGAGGTGAAAGTGACTTAGCTGAAGTGAAAAAAGGAATAGTGTTGCTACCAACAGAACTAGAAATGAAAATAAAGAAGCTGCTGCTGCTGAAGTTCCTGGTTTTTCATCTTGGACAGTGATTCTCTTCTCTGCAAGTAATGACATTAAGAACATCACCAGGGCTTCCCTGGTGGCGCAGTGGTTGAGAGTCCGCCTGCCGATGCAGGGGACACGGGTTCGTGCCCCGGTCCCACATGCCGCGGAGTGGCTGGGCCCGTGAGCCATGGCCACTGAGCCTGCGCGTCCGGAGCCTGTGCTCCGCAACGGGAGAAGCCACAAGTGTGAGAGGCCCGTGTACCGCAAAAAAAAAAAAAAAAAAAGGAACATCACCAGGTGAATCATGAAAAAAAGAAACAACACAGACCTATAACTTACAACCATATTGTTATTTCTACTCATGCTGCTTTCAAATACATTTTACACAGTCTGCATCCCTCTAATTATCACTCCACACATCTCTCTGTGAGAGATGAGATTCAAGGCAGACTGGCATGCTGAATATGTTTCATTTCTCCTCTTTAAACAAAACACAAAATTATATATTACTGCACATTCAAAACAAAGAAACGTTTTTAAAAAATACAATGAGTAGTGACAACTGTGAAATGCAGACTGCAAATGTCAGTCCCCCTGCTGTTTAACTTTTAAAACTTGGGTATTTGAAATTAATCAGTTCCTTAGGGTGCCAAGCACAGCCATGAAGCCAATATTAAAAAGCACTGCCAGTAGAGCTCTGAACTTGGGTTTGAACTTCCTGAAAAATTTATAATCCTCAACAAATTGTTAAAATGATGCTAACAGGGAGAGGCCACGTAAAATGTTTGTGGCAATTCAGAAGGGAGCTTATGGGAATCTTGTCCCCTTCAACTGTTGACTTGGGGGATATACTGGGCCACCTACATTCCTGGAGTGTGACCCATTATGATTATATGAGGAACTGTGTTTCCGGCCCTTCCCAGTCGGCTTCTGTTTCAATAAGCTGCTACCAAGCCATCTTCCTATCCTTGACACCGTCTCACTCAACAGGGAGTGCTGACTTGCCCTGATTAAATTACTCCACACCCAGCCTTTCTCTGCTTGGTGTGTTTTTATTCAGTCACCAAAACAGATGTACTTTATTAGAAGAGGAAGAACTGACAGGGGCAGGTGATGAGCCTGAGTGTTCCTCTGACATGTGCCAGCAGCACTATACGAATGCTGCACATGATTCATCAACCAGCTGGCTGCTTGAAAAGCCTGTAGGCCTTAAGTCATGTTTTTGGGTAAATAAATGCTGAAATGCCAAAGGAGCACAATGGATTTCTTAAGCACTAAAGTGGGTCTTCCCTGCAAAAGAAGTTAACACATGGGGCTACAAGTGACGGAGACAAAATAAAGGGCAAATAAACAAAATATTTCCAAGTTTACTCTTTACATTGTAAGACCCTGAGTTCTAGGGAATAAGGAAATGTAAAGGCAGGCACAAAGATGCTCAGTGAAATGTGATCTAAACCGGGTGGCAAACTGATGAAGATCAGCTCAGAAATGGCAGTTATCGGTTCAGAACGTGGACATTTATTACCTCGCGGCATCACACTTACGGCTGTGAGGGAGGCAGTGTCTCAGGCACCACGCTCAGCCTACAGATGAGCAAGGGGGGGCACCGGACAGGCTAGGTAACTTGCTTCAGGGAAAGGAGGCAGTAAGTCACAGGGTGGAAGTTCCAGTCCTCCACTCAGCTTCATGCCCTCTCCAGCAGGCAATGTGTCTTTCAAGGTTGTGAGTCTGATTTAATGTGTTGGGAGACCAGTGAGATATTCTGCCAGGACAGCTTGGCAGTAAAATAATAATCCTGACAGTGGATATTTGAGACCTGCTATATCTGCTTGTACTGCTCAATCCATAATGCTTAGAATACTGCCAGGGACACAGACATAGAAAGGCACTCATGAAGTAATCTGCTGTATTATTATTCAACATTGACTCACTTCCTCTTCTAGATTCCAGAATTCTTAAGGGGCAAAGACAAATGTTTTTGTACTTCTGACCCTTGGCACTCAGTGAATGTGGATTGAACACACTGGTATAGAGGTACAAGCCCACTCTGCCTTTTTCATCCCCACTGTCTATCCAATTCAACAGATGTTCTAACATCTTCTGTCACCTAAGGGAACAGAAGTGGAGGAGACCTTGACTGAGGGATTGGGACATCACTTATTTAAGATGTCTGGCACAACTCCAAATTCATAGGAGAATCCTTCTGTCTTTTTAGAACGTTCAGTTCCTTAAGAGCAGTTGAATTCCTGATCTGATTAAAACAACTCTGGTAGCATGTGGTATTGTGTTAGTTTGGGTTGCTAGGCAACGAAGAAGATCAAAATTCCATGAATATTCTACTCATTAATTGGAATCATATCCCAACTTTGGTGTGTGTTCCATATAGGAAATAATCATGAACTTAAAGCTAGTTTTTGCCCCCCAATATATATGATCATGCCCTAATCGCTGGAAGCTGTGAATGTAATCTTATTTGGAAAAAAGGTCTTTGTAGATATAACTAAGTTAAGGATCTCCGGATGAGAAGACCATCTTAGATTACTTGGATGGGCCAAATCCAATGGCAGTTGTTCTTATAAGAGACACACAGAGGATGCAGACAGAAGAGGAGGATAGAAGAGGAGGAAGCAATGTGACCACAGAGGCAGAGACTGGAGTGATGCAGCCATAAATCAAGGAATGCCGACAGCCACCAGACACTGGAAGAGGCAAGGAACAGAATCTCCCTTAGAGCTTCTGGAAGGAGTACACCTACCAATACCATGATTTCAGACTTCTGGCCTCCAGAACTACGAGAGAATAAATTTATGTTGTTTTGAAAAAAAAAAAAAAGCTAGTTTTCTCTGCCTTTTTTTTTTTTTTTTTTTTTTTGCAGTACGTGGGCCTCCCACTGCTGTGGCCTCTCCCATTGAGGAGCACAGCTCTGGACGTGCAGGCTCAGCAGCCATGGCTCACAGGCCCAGCCGCTCCGCGGCACGTGGGATCCTCCTGGACCGGGGCACGAACCCATGTCCCCTGCATCAGCAGGCAGACTCTCAACCACTGCGCCACCAGGGAAGCCCTCTCTGCTTATCTTTAAGGAGCTGCACTTATTCAGCAACTATGTGCCAGACATATTTGAAAAATTATCTCATTTAACCTGCACAACCCCATGAGGAAAGTACTATTATCTCCATCTCACAGATGAGAAAGAGAAGGCAGGTAAGCTGTTCAAGGTTACCACACTACTCATATTGGAAGTAAGATTCCATCCAGGTCTGCCTGACTCTGAAACTCACAGTTTAAACTGCATCATTCTGCTTCCACAGTACCAGGATTTAGAAAATGTAGGCCTCAGTTTCCTCCCTGCTATGTAGATGAACTCAGACATATTTATTCATCAGTAAAGCAGAGGTAATATCACCTATTCTGTCCGCTTTAAAGGGTGCTGGAAGATTCAGAGGAGAAAATCTTTATTAAAAATTCTTAGCAAATTTTTAAATAACATAGAAATGCTATTGCTGTATTTGTTGCTTGTATGTTATAGAGCTGAGCCATTTGGAGAATACAGTTTTCAAAAGTTTTCTTTCCCTCAGAGGATTACAGTTGAAGACGCACCATCCTTATACTGTAAATTCTAAATTTACTCATTTCTGCAGGAGTGATCTCTATCATTCTCACCTATCTTGTGTCCTGGCCACCTACTGCTGGCAGGTATAGACCCAGAACCAACCCATCATTAAGTCTTCACTTTCCAGTGGCCAAGAAGCCAGTCTCTGGAAGCCAACAACAATCTTGTTCCTTAGATTAGTGTTTAGTGCTTCCCAGCAGGTGTGCCCAGATCACTTCCATCAGAATTGCCTGGCCACAGCCAACATCATCTTCAATGGTGAAAAACTGAAACCATTTCCACTAAGATCAGGAACAAGACAAGGTTGCCTACTCTTACCACTATTATTCAACATAGTTTTGGAAGTTTTAGCCACAGCAATCAGAGAAGAAAAAGAAATGAATCCAAATCGGAAAAGAAGAAGTACAGCTGTCACTGTTTGCAGATGACATGATACTATACATAGAGAATCCTAAAGATGCTACCAGAAAACTACTAGAGCTAATCAATGAATTTGGTAAAGTAGCAGGATACAAAATTAATGCACAGAAATCTCTTGCATTCCTATGCACTAATGATGAAAAATCTGAAAGTGAAATTAAGAAAACACTCCCATTTACCACTACAACAAAAAGAATAACTACCTAGGAATAAACCTACCTAAGGAGACAAAAGACCTGTATGCAGAAAATTATAAGACACTGATGAAAGAAATCAAAGATGATACAAGTAGATGGAGAGATATACCATGTTCTTGGATTGGAAGAATCAACATTGTGAAAATGACTATACTACCCAAAGCAATCTACAGATTCAACACAATCCCTATCAAACTACCACTGGCATTTTTAACAGAACTAGAACAAAAAATTTCACAATTTGTATGGAAACACAGAAGACCCCGAATAGCCAAAGCAATCTTGAGAAAGAAAAACGGAGCTGGAGGAATCAGGCTCCCTGACTTCAGACTATACTACAAAGCTACAGTAATCAAGACAGTATGGTACTGGCACAAAAACAGAAAAGATGGATCAATGGAACAGGATAGAAAGCCCAGAGATAAACCCACACCCATATGGTCACCTTATCTTTGATAAAGAAGGCAAGAATTTACAATGGAGAAAAGACAGCCTCTTCAATAAGTGGTGCTGGGAAAACTGGACAGCTACATGTAAAAGAATGAAATTAGAACACTCCCTAACAACATACACAAAAATAAACTCAAAATGGATTAAAGACCTAAATGTAAGGCCAGACAATATCAAACTCTTAGAGGAAAACATCGGAAGAACGCTCTATGACATAAATCACAGCAAGATCCTTTTTGACCCACCTCCTAGAGAAATGGAAATAAAAACAAAAATAAATAAATGGGACCTAATGAAACTTCAAACCTTTTGCACATCAAAGGAAACCATAAACAAGACGAAAAGACAACCCTCAGAATGGGAGAAAATATTTGCAAATGAAGCAACTAACAAAGGATTAATCTCCAAAATTTACAAGCAGCTCATGCAGCTCAATATCTAAAAAACAAACAACCCAATCCAAAAATGGGCAGAAGACCCAAATAGACATTTCTCCAAAGAAGATATACAGATTGCCAACAAACACATGAAAGAATGCTCAACATCATTAATCATTAGAGAAATGCAAATCAAAACTACAATGTGATATCATCTCACACTGGTCAGAATGGCCATCATCAAAAAATCTACAAACAATAAATGCTGGAGAGGGTGTGGAGAAAAGGGAACTCTCATACACTGTTGATGGGAATGTAAATTGATACAGTCACTATGGAGAACATTATGGAGGTTCCTTAAAAAACTAAAAATAGAATTACCATATGACCCAGCAATCCCACTACTGGGCATATACCCTGAGAAAACCATAATTCAAAAAGAGACAATAGCCAGGACATGGAAGCTACCTAAGTGTCCATCAACAGATGAATGGATAAAGAAGATGTGGCATATATATATACAATGGAATATTACTCAGCCATATAAAGAAAAGAAATTGAGTTATTTGTAGTGAGGTGGATGGACCTAGAGTCTGTCATACAGAGTGAAGTAAGTCAGAAAGAGAAAAACAAATACCGTATGCTAACACATATATATGGAATCTAAAAAAAAAAAAAAAGGTCATGAATAACCTAGGGGCAGGACAGGAATAAAGACGCAGACCCAGTAGAGAATGGACTTGAGGACATGGGGAAGGGGAAGGGTAATCTGGGACGACGTGAGAGAGTGGCATGACATATATACACTACCAAATGTAAAATAGATAGCTAGTGGGAAGCAGCCGCATAGCACAGGGAGATCAGCTCCGTGCTTTGTGACCACCTGGAGGGGTGGGATAGGGAGGGTGGGAGGGAGACGCAAGAGGGAAGAGATATGGGGTTATATGTATATGTATAGCTGACTCACTTTGTTATACAGCAGAAACTCACACCATTGTAAAGCAATTATGCTCCAATAAAAACGTTAAAAAAATTAAAAAAAAACTTTATAATCTTAAAAAAAAGAATCACCTCGGTGGCTTGTTAAAATGCTCCTTCCCTGGCCCCACCCCAGAACTACTGAGCCAGGAAGGGACCCAGAAAGATGCATTTCTGATAGGCTCCCAGTTGATTCTTATGCACACTACAGTTTGAGAGCCATTATTTTATCTTGTTCCTGAAGGATCTTTGAATTATCCTTGCTTGCAGAGCCTCAGCTGTGTCCATTCCTGGCTGACCACTGGCTGTCCTCCCATGCTGGTTACTCCATGTAATGTTCCCTGATCCCTAGTTGTCTGTCCATGGCTGTAGTGCTGGTGTCCGTGCACCATTCTGCTATCTAGTCTGTCCAGTTGGCATTACAACTTAAGAGAAGAGTCCTAGTCTTAGCTGTGCCCCTAAACAGCATGTGATTTTAAGCTTCCCAGACCTGTTTCCTCACTGATAAAATGAAAGAGTTGGACAAATAATGTACGGTTCCTTTTAGCTCTAAAATAACACAACTCTCCATGATAGGAAATAGAACATTATTCCTAGCATAGGTCAACATGTAGAGCTGAGGGGCAGAACTGAATTATGACTGCAGATCTTAATACCAGGTTCATGACTGGGGCCCAACTCTAGAGATTGTTTAATTATTTAAGAACTGTGGTAGGGCCCAGGCACTGGAATTTTTTCACAAATTTCCCAGGGATTTTGTTATGCAACCAGGGTTACAAACTTTTAGGGGGATAGGGTTGAGAGACACCAGAACATTCTGTAGAGTAAAGGGTCTGAATTTTAATCCTTATTATTATTTTTTAAAAATTTATTTTATTTATGGCTGCGTTGGGTCTTTGTTGCTGCGCACAGGCTTTCTCTAGTTGCGGTGAGCAAGGGCCACTCTTCGTCGCGGTGCACCGGCTTCTCATTGCAGTGGCTTCTTCTGTTGCGGAGCACGGGCTCCAGAGCGCAGGCTTAGTAGTCATGGCACACGGGCTTAGTTGCTCTGCGGCATGTGGGATCTTCCCAGACTAGGGCTTGAACCCGTGTCCCCTGCATTGGGAGGCAGATTCTTAACCACTGAGCCACCAGGGAAGCCCTAATGCTTATTTTTAAAGGGCTGGAAAGGCCCATTTTCTCCTGTGTGTCTTCATTTCCATGCTTTGCTCAGGTCAGGGGGCATTTTTCTTCCTCACCAGTCATCTCCAAGGGGGCTCAAGGTTGCCTTTCCTTAACATGGTGGCTGAAGTGCACCTTCTAGGTTCTGAGTTTTTATGGCCTTTATTATCGGTCTGCACGGCTTCCACTATATATTATATTACCCATTATATATATTTTCCTTTTTAAAGTGTCATAATTTGCTTATTCTCTCAGTTGGGGTATATATTTTAAGTAGTTTTTATATAGCAATGATAACAATGCTCAGGGAGAAAAGCAGTGTGTAGAATATAGTTTTGGAACAAGCAGGTTAATAAGCCAGGAAGTCCAAGTGAGATGTGATCAATACCTGAATCAATGGCTTAGGTGTTGGATTAAGAAGAAAGGAAAGCATATATTAGACCATGAGGAAGAAATGAAAGGAAGATGTGTCTCTACTGAGACAGAGGAACAGAAAAGGGATGAAGATGCTTTCATCTTCCTTTCATCCCTTTCTTTCCCGAAGCTCGGAAAGAAATCAGAGGAAAGGGGGACTCATTTTGAGTCATGGTTAACCTGATGCACTTGGTCTAGCAACAGAGTTCACAACAGAAGATAAGGGGCAGGATGGAGGGGTATGTAACAGTTGTCTTGTAATAACACAGGACAATCCTGAGTAAGGACTGGAGCTGGCAAGACTATCTAGAAAGTTGAGTACAAAGAGAAATGAGAGTTGAAATTAAATGCCCATGATCAGAGGCCTTAGAATTCTAGGGGTGTGCTGGCTATTGCAGGAGCCAGGAGCCACATGTGGCTGTTGAGCCCCTGAAATATGGCTGGTCTGAAGTAAGACGTGCTGTGCACAAGGGATTGCGAAGACTTAGTACAAAGATAAGGAATAAGTCGTGAATACTTTTTATATTGGTTACATGTTGAAATGATAATGTTTTGGAAATACTGGATTAAATAAAACATGTTATTAAAGCTAATTTCACCCATTTCTTCTTAGTTTTTAATGTTGCTACTAGAAAATTTTAAATTACATATGTGGCTTGCATTATATTTCTCTTGGACAGTGCTGGTCTAGAGCCTCTCAAGCAATAAGAGAGAGGAAATGAAAAGACTTGACATGATGCTGTGCAAACAGTGCATATGTATAGCATATAAATGTATAAATATGGAAGAATTATCTAAGATTAAGAGCAAAGAGTTGATATCAGTGTAAATGATATTGGCTACAATATTCATATGCTACAGTCAGATGTTATCCAAGGCATAGATGTGTCACCATCTGGTTTCTGCCTAAAAAGATGGCCAGCTCCACTACAGCTCTTGGCCTCTTTATCCTACCAAGGAAGGCACTACTTTTTCCTTTTCCCTTAGGAGAATTCTACTTTTCTAAGCAATTATATTACATGGTCTTGTTTTATCATTTCATCTTCTGATGATACCTCATGGTATACACTGTAAATCTCAGACAGACAGTCTTATAAATTTTATGCTGGAGATTGGATTGTGGCCTTCTGGATTCCAGAAGGTCCACACCAGCCTTTATTTGCACATCATGCCTAAGTCTCTTCATGTACCACTAGGCTTCTAGGCTGGAGTATGCCTTTGACTTTCATACCATGCCCACAGGCTACGAAGGGCTTCTCTGATTCTCTTGTCTCAGCTAAAGTCACACTTGATTATCTTCAGCCATGCTTGCTTTCTCACTTTATCATGTACGGTGGTAGGGAGAATTCTAAGATTCCTGCCCTGCTTGTGTGCACGCCCTATAATCCCCTTCCCTTGAGTCTGGGCAGAACCTGTGAATGGCATGGGACAGATGCTCCCTTGATTAGTTAACATTATATGGCCAATGGTGCTGGAGTAGTCACCACTGCGATTATGTTAAGTTATATAACACTCCACTGTAGGACTTGAGAGGGATTGGAAATTAGACAAACATATTCTTACTGGCCTAGAATAAAGCAGACACCATGCTATGACATGCCTATGGGGGCCACAAGGCAAGGAACTGCAGGCAGTATCTGTGAGCTGAAAGAAGTACCCAACCAACAGATACCAGGATAATCAGTCCTACAACCACAAGGAGCTGAATTCTGCCAGCACCCTAAAAAACTTGGAAAAGGACCCTGGACTCCAAATGAGGGGTGCAGTGTGGCTGACACCTGGATTGCAAGCTTGTGAGGCCCTGAGCTGAGGATCCAGTTTAGCTGTGCCTGGACTTCTGACTCATAAAAACTGTGAGATAATAAATTTATGTTGTTTTAAGCCACTAAGTTTGTGGTAATTTGTTACAAAGCAATAGAAAATGAATACACACACAGTATACACCAATACTAACTATACATGAGGCTTTCCATTAATCTAATAATCTACATTCTATGACAGACTTGGAATATAGGTCTGTGGAGCAGAAGACACTCAATCCTTGCTAGATTTAAATTAGGAAAATCAGGTGGTAACAGGTCTTCAGTCATATCTGGAAAACAAGAGGGTAGCAACGAAGACCCAACGCAGCCAAAAAAAAGAGAAAAAAAAGAAATTACAATTTTTGGAGCAACAGAAGGATAGGTTGAGTCCTATGTTGAATCATGCAGTGCCCTATAATTCTTAATTTGAAGACACAGCAGTAAACCTCTCCTTCTCAAGCTCATCATTTGATTGCTTTAAACAAACAACCCCCATACTCTGCTTCAAGTTCTTCTGACTTTCCATGTCCTGGAAATGGTTAAAGGCATAAGCAGGAAGCCATTCACCTTTGATCACCTGTTATCATGTCAAGCAGTAAGTTCACCTAAGATTCCTGATGAAAGATGCAAGAGAAGCTGGAATCACGAATGCATTAACAGTTTTTTCTTGATATGAATCCAAGGTAGACACCTTCACTTACCTCTCCTCCAAGTGTCCTATATGCAACAAATGAACTCACTTTTTCTATGTTTATTTACTTCAGGTTCTCATTTTCCTTCCTGGCAAACACACCTATTAAGTTCATGTGTGCTAGCTAATTGGCTATAATCTTTCCTTTGTCATTTTTTCGGGCTTAATGAGCACGTGGATCACACACCAGAGTCAACGATGTTTGAAACCACCAAACCAGCCACTACTGGTGCTAACAGGAGCACTTCTGCAGGGAATGACCATTTCAAGTGTTCGTATATAGACAGGAGCTTTCTCTTTGGCTGTGAGAAAGATTGTTCACTGGTCCTCCATCCACGTGCTGAACGATCTTTCCATTTCTTTGATTTCTTTCAGCCTCGTTGTTATTGACTTTGTAGTACTTGAGCTTATTCCAGCCATAGATGTTTCTTTTTTGTGCATTTCCTGTCATGATCTGCAATGTGGATTATTCCCTTATTCCTGCTGCTCAGGAAATACTACATATTCTCTTGATTCTTTCAAAATATTTGATTATCTCAAGCTTCTCTTCAATATTGAAGCTTTCCTTTTGCATGCACTATTTTTCTTTTTTGAATCAAGATGCTTAAACATTCTTGGGATGTTGAATGAGTGTGTTTTTATGTAGAAAAATTCCTAAGTGCAAAAGAATAGCAAAACACAATCTTGCAGGATACCACATGTTGAACCAAGGTAGCTGGTAGACGTTGAGGTCTCTGTGTGTTGGCATTTTGTGTATTCCTACAGGGCTCAGTTAGCTGGTTGCAGTTTACTGTGTTCACCTGGTGTTTCTGGCTGAGTAAATCATGTATAAGCAAGTGCAAAATTTGTGTTATGCTTAAATTGTTCCCTAATATTTCAATTGCATTGGAATGACGCTGGTTTTCAAAACAAGCATTATAGCATAATTGACTGCATCATCAACTTTCAAATGGCCAGGAAAATATTACTAATTAACATACGCAGTAATTCAATAAATTCCTGCCCTCATGGGGCTTGCATTTTAGTGAATTTCAAATGTTGACATAATTAAAACCCAGCTTCAAATTATGAGATCTAAAATAATCTAAAAGTACGTCTTATATGCAAAAAACTTAGGCTACTTAAAACTCATTTAAAGTCAGTTGTTGCATATTGAATTTTAAAATAAATGCTACATTTTAAAAGACAGTCTAAAGTCTTGAAAACCAAAATGCAAACAAACTTGTTTTTTAGAACTTCCATCAAACACCAAAAGCAAACAGACAAATAAACCCCCAAACATTATGTGTCATTGGAGTACCACATTACACAGTAATGTGTCTGTATCCTTCTGGTTGTATAAATGCAAAAACGACATATGGAATGATCTTCACTTAATCTTAAGGGTGGTTATTCTTGTATGGTGGGACACTGCTTTTTTCTTTGCACATATCTGTATTGTTTGCTTACTTTATTTTTTATTTATTTATTTTTTTGGCTGTGTTGGGTCTTCATTGCTGCGCAAGGGCTTTCTCTAGTTGTGGCGAACAGCAGGGCCTATTCTTCCTTGCAGTGCATGGGCTTCTCATTGCGGTGGCTTCTCTCGTTGCAGAGCACGGGCTCTAGGTGTGCAGGCTTCAGTAGTTGTGGCACGTGGTCCCTAGAGTGCACGGGCTTCAGTAGTTTGGCACTCAGGCTCTAGGGCACAGGGCTTCAGTAGTTGTAGCACGTGGGCTCAGTAGTTGTGGCTTGTGGGCTCTAGAATGCAGGCTCAGTAGTTGTGGTGCATGGGCTTAGTTGCTTCGCAGCATGTGGGATCTTCCTGGACCAGGGATCGAACCCATGTCCCCTGCGCTGGCAGGTGGATTCTTAACCACTGCACCACCCACCAGAGAAGTACCTGCTTCCTTTATAATACTCTTACAAAACCAAAAGGTGGTTTTATATTAATTTGAGAATTTTTAAATACAAAAATTTCAGAGAATAAAAATCCATGAATCCAACAACCAGAATTAACAAATATCGTGATATTTTTGAATCCTTTTAAAATAAAAAAATTTTTCACAAAAAATTGAAGATCACCACGGATTGCTCTCCAGTATCATTCCCCACCCATCCATTCACTCTATATAATTGTATTTTTCTTTCCTGTCCATATAGAATAATTTTAAAAATTCCAATTAAAAATGAAATGCTAGATTAGAAATATATCTTATAAGGTGGGGTTTTGTTCAGATTCACTCTTAAATTTTTGTTTTGATGAATAATTTTAAACATATTCCAAAACAGAGAAAATAATATATAATGAATCCCTATATACCCATTACCAAGATTCAACAATTGTCAAGATTTTGCCACATGGAGTTTCTGAAATCAAAAACAAAAAATTGTGACCTACTGTTCAACCTACAGTTTGTTCAGTCAATAAACAAACACCTACTCAGGAAGACAGGGAGAACTAAGATGAGCTGTGCTCTTATTATGTGCCAGACACTGGCTCTTGCCTATGCTGACCCACTTAGGAGTCACAACAACTCTGCAACCCAAATAGTATTATCAGCATTGTTCAGAATGGAAAATGAGTCTCAGAGAGATGAAAGTTCTTCTATAGGCTCAGCTGCTATAGACCATTTTCTAGACCATAAATCCCTCCTCCCCCGCCAATTTCAGAGTGTGTGTGTGACAGTCACTAGAGGTTATTCTGCTGAAAAGCACAAAATGAGAAGATCTCACTTTGGGTCTGTATGAATTGATCCCTGAATTCTCTGGGCTGGAGGAGGATCCAGCATTGTTACAGGAACTTTAAGTCAGCAACTTTTGGTTATTTATTTAATTTATAAAATAACCGGTTGTAAATTTCACTTTAAGACATTTTTGTCTAACTACTTAGATAAAAGAGAGAAATATTTTCCCCTTTCCTTTAAAAAAAAAATCACATTAATGACTCAATATACTCTTGTAAATTCTTACTTATTCTCTATAGCTTATAATCCCAGCTGACCAACACCCATAATTACAAAAAAAAGATTTCAATCGCAATTTGCAGGCTTGCAAATCTATCCTGGATATTTTCCAAAGCTGTTTCAAAACTTCTTGCCTGTCATGTCGCTATGTGTTGTTATGCTCACACACTACAGCAAATGCTTCATAACCATTCTTGATCTTTCCTGGGGACTGTTTCAAAATAAGCAGACGTGAATGCTCCAGTGTGTCAACGCTATTAGTCAGTCTTGTGATAAGAAGCATGGGATTTGGGCTTCCCATGACACATTTTTATTTAATAACATAGAATATCACCATTTAGAAACCCAGGATGCACAATGATTCAGCTATTCTGAGAGACTGATGAGATTAAAGAAACTCAATTATCAAATGTCTCCCAGTTTATATGTATAAAATTTTAGGACAGATAACATCTTACTCTAGATTTCACTTAATATTTGTATCCCAAACTCTTCAAAAGACAAACCCAGTCTCCCAGAGAAGGAAAGAGGCTTAAAGATCATCTGGGATCAGCCAGACCTCTTTATTTTGCAAATGTGGAAGGAGATCCAATTTTTGTTTTGTTTATATTTTGTTTCAAGTAGTTCTTATTTGGTTTTCTCTTGCCATAAAGAACAATGCCAAGTTCCTGTACTGTCACACCAGGGATATGTTCATGCAACAGTCCTTGGTATTAAAAATAACAGAAAAGAAAATAGCCACTAAACTTTAGTATGAACAGAGAGCAATAATTTTTTTAAGGCTGCCATAAAACTCAATTGCAGTGTGCAAGCTTGCAAATTGAAAATACCTAACCACAAAAGTTGGAGTGAAACGTCAGGAAGGAAGGCTGTCATATTCTAGAAGTTTAGAAAATCAAATTCGGTTATGTAGAAAAGTGGGTTTCTAATTCTACCTTTCCATTTATTTACATATAGAACTTTTTGCAAAATATCTCCTGACTAAAACAATTTTTTTTTTTTTGGCCATAGTCCTATTACTGTATTTGATTCTGTGCCTTTAATCTTTTCTTAAAATACAGACCCTCAAAATGTATCATACCTCTGTAACCGACCTTGGTGAGGAGGTAATTTAGTGGTTTTCAAACGTCTTTTTCTTTCCTTCCTTCCCTTTTTTTTTCAGGGGCATTCCCCAAATAGAGTAAACAGGTCAGCGTGACCTTGGATGAGGTAGCTTTCTCGGTCCCCAACTCAGCGTGAAACCCTGCCCCTAGTCAGACCCTTTGCAGAAGGAAACTTCCCGCCGCTGCCCGACTTCCCCAAGGCCAACCTAAAGATATCAGGGCCCCCAGAAGCAGCTTTTCTCCCTCGAAAATCCGGCCTTTTGGGGGGACTCCAAGGTGCCCGGGGCAAGAGTGGGACCAACAGCAGAGGTGGGAGGAAGATTCACCTCTATGCGAGGACGACCCGAGCGCCCAGGGCCCGCGCGCCGACCCGCAGCAGCGATCCCCCCACGACCGCCAAGCTCGAGCGGCGCCCCGCGGACCCGGGGCTAGCCGCTGGCTCGAGCGGGGCTGGAGCCCGGCGGCGGAGCGGCGCGCGCAGTAGCACCGGCGGCGAAGCACCGGCGCTGCCGGGGGTCTGCGGCAAGCGGCCCCCACCCGGGGGCGGGGCCAGTACAGAGGCCTCGCCCGGCGAGCGGCCCCGGCGTTGCCAGGTGTGAGGGTGCGGACGGCGGCGGGAGAGAGGCAGCCGAGGCGCCCGGCTCCCTCCTTACCTGGCCTTCCCCGGCCCCGCGCTGAGCTCCGGCCTCGCGCCCGGAGAAGTTTCCCAGCCGAGCGCGCCGGGCCCTGGCAGCCGGCGCGAAGCCCCCGGCGCCCGGCTCGCGCTCTCCTGGCCGACCCCGGGCAGGCGCCCGCATCCGTGCCCGGGCGCTCGGTGACCGCAGCCCGGCTCCGGAGCGGCGCGGCGGTGCAGGCGGGGGCTGGGCACAGGCGCGCGCCCCAGGGGCGGCGGGGGTGGCGGCGGCCGCGGGCGCGCGGGGCCCGGGCAGCCACAGCCCTCTGGGAGTCGCCGGACTGCTGATCAACTTAGCGATCGCGGCGGACCAAAGTTTGCGAAGATGGGTTTCCCGAAGTGAACACCAATCACAGTTATAAAATGAACCTTGTATTATTCGCTGTTATCCTAGGCAGTGAGACATGGGGTTGACTCCTGGGATGGAAAGCAGCTGTACGTCTGCCCTCTCGCTACCTCACACCCAACCCCACCTCCCCGCACTGTAAACAAAAAGAGGTGAAATTACCTGAGAGGGGATGGGAATATCTGGGTGTATAGGACAGAGAACGTTTAATATCTTGATTCAAATCAATGAACGTCTGAATAAAGCAAATGTATAAAGAGCATGGATGATCACAGAAGGAAAAAAAATTAAATACAGATGATAAAAAAGTTCAAATCAGTGATGAGCCAGTGCATGCAACTTAAGGCAAAAATCAAATGCATATTTTCCTCTTATGAAGTTAGTGAAGTTTTCTTTGGTTTTGGTGGTCAAACCCTGTGGTGGTTGGTGAGGGAACAGTGAAATACAACTTACTCGAGGGTTTCCATCTCCTCCCCTCTCTCCGCACCCTCATTCGTGTTATATAACTGTGTTGGTGACAGTGATTCCAGGAACAAAATATTTACTGAGTAATCAGTGTCTCTTTTGGTCCCCAGAATAACAGTTAAAGTAATATAAATGGTAAAATTAACCTCCTTTAATTGTTACTGGGACTGAGGGCCAAAAATTAACCATATTCCTACAGCCCGTGCGCAGCTAGAAACCGCTTGTCTTCCAGGCTTTTGCTCTTACTCTTCATTCTAGGGATTGACTCAGAGATGTTGGAAATCCAGTTTAAACTGGATATGGCTGGGGAAGTGAGAAGGTCATGAGCCTTGACATCAGATGTATTCTGGGTTTAGATTTTACTTCTTATTTAGTGTTGTACATTACAATGTTTTTAAGGATTATATTCATGGTCATTTTTAATTTAAAAACTCAGAAGCAGCAGAAGCAGAAGGTCATTTTTAATTTAAAAACTCAGAAGCAGCAGAAGTGCTTGTGTGATAGATTGTAAGGTGGCTTCATTATTCCCACTGCTTCCTGGGTTTCATGCCTTGGTTGGATCCCCTCCCCTTGAGTACATTTGGGACCTGTGACTTGCTTGTAAACAATAAATACAGCACAGGTGTTGGATGCCACTCCTGTAACTACATTACTCTACAAAAGACTTGGTCTTGGTAGCACACTCTCTCTAGAGACTGTCCGTTTTGGCTTGATGAAGTAAGCGTCCATGCTGGGGAAGTCCACGGGGCATGGGGCTGTAGGTGGCCTCTAGGACCAGCCTCTCACCAACAGCCATTAAGAAGCCAGGGCCCTCGGGTTCTACAAGCACAGGGAAATGAATTCTGTTGACCATCTAAGTGACCTTAGAAATGTTCTTCCCCAGTCAAGCCTCCAGATGAGAATGCAGAACAGAGGACACCTTAATTTTGGCTTCGTGAAACCCTAAGCAGAGGACCCAGTGAAGCCATGCCTGGACTCCTGACCCAGCAAAATTGTGAGGTAGTAATTGTGTGTTATTTTAAGCCATTAAATTTGTAGTAACTAATACAACTAGTATGTGTGTTTCAGGTATTCAACATATTAGTACACACAGTGTAGTTCCTTCTTTGATAAACTTTGTGTTAAATATTGCTGTCCTGATGCCTTCTGTTTTTTCTCTTTTACTCCTTCACATACATGTCCCTGCCTAATCTTCACTGCAAAGTCTTCATGAGACAAAAACTAATGAAGTGGTGCCCTATGGATTGCCACAGGTCGAGGGCTCTCTGGGACTTCCAACTGCATTTCTTTTTTTTTTTTTTTTTGTGGTACGTGGGCCTCTCACTGTTGTGGCCTCTCCCACCGCGGAGCACAGGCACCGGACACGCAGGCTCAGCAGCCATGGCTCACGGGCTCAGCCGCTCCACGGCATGTGGGATCTTCCCGGACTGGGGCACGAACCCGCGTCCCCTGCATTGGCAGGCGGACTCCCAACCACTGCACCACCAGGGAAGCCCCCAACTGCATTTCTGCTTCAAAGATTGTGTATCTGAGATCCATAGCCTTCATCCCTGCAGGTCCTTTGGGATAGTCTCTTGACTAAACCTCTGTGGCAGGACGGAAACACAGTCAACTCAGGTTGTACAACTCAAGTTGCAACTGCAATGTGAAGAATACTTATGGTAAAGATCTAGGAGCAATTAAGTACTAAACTAGGTCTCATTTAATCTAGTGTACTTGCTTGTTAATTGCCTCTACTTCCAGGTATGAATTCAGCCAGGCTTGCTCACTAACCCCTTCCTTCCTTCCTTTCTTCTTTTTTACCTTCTTTCTTTCTTTCTTCTGTGTTTCTTTCATTTTTTAACCCCTATATAATTCTCCATAGTTCTATTTCTCTATATCACTCATTTTCATTTATTTATTTATTATTTATTTAAAAGTATAGTTGCTGTACAATATTGCATGAGTTATAGGTGCACAATATAGTGATTCACAATTTTTAAGGTTATACTCCATTTATAGTTATTGTAAAATATTGGCTATATTCCCTGTGTTATACAATATATCCTTGTAGCTTATTTTGTACCTAATAGTTTGTACCTCATAATACCCTACCCTTATATTGCCCCTCACCCCTTCCCTCTCCCCATTGGTAACCACTAGTTTGTTCTCTATATCTGTGAATCTGCTTATTTTTTGTTATATTCACTAGTTTGTTTTATTTTTTTAGATTCCACATTTAGTGATATCATACAGTATTTGTCTTTCTCTGTCTGACTTATTTCACTTAGCATAATGCCCTCTAAGTCCATCCACATTGCTGTAAATGGCAACACTTCATTTTTTTTAATGGTGAGTAGTATTCTATTGTATATATATGCCATTTCTTCTTCTTTATCCATTCATCTGTTGATGGACACTTAGGTTGCTTCCATATCTTGTCAATTGTAAATAATGCTGCTATGAACATTGTGGTGCATGTATCTTTTTGAATTAGTGTTTTTGGTTTTTTCGGATGTGTACCCAGGAGCGGAATGCTGGGTCATACGGTAGTTCTATTTCTAGTTTTTTGAGAAACCTCCATAGTATTTTCCATAGTGGCTGCACCAGTTTACATTCCCACCAACAGTGTAGGAGGGTTCCCTTTTCTCCACATCCTTGCCAACATTTGTTATTTATATTCTTTTTAATGATAGGTGGGAGGTGATATCTCATTGAGGTTTTGATTTGCATTTCCCTGATGATTACTTGAAAGCTTTTGCACAGCAAAGCAAACCAACAAGGAAATGAAAAGACAATGTACTGAATGGGAGAAAATATATGCAAATGATATGACTGATAAGGGGTTAATATCCAACATATATAAACAGCTCATTCAACTCAACATAAAAAATCAAACAACCCGGTGAAGAAATGGGGCAGAAAAACTAACTAGACATATTTCCAAAGAGGAAGTGCAGATGGCCAATAGGTACATGAAAAGATGCCTTCATTTTCTTTTTATTAACATAAATTTTTATTATACCAGTAACATATTAATGTAATATCATATATTAGTGTATATTGTGTGACATCAAACTTCATTTGTCAGCTATCTTTTTTAGACCAAAAACTAACTTGGAACTCATTACTTTTTTCATATATATATAAAATATATATGATATATATGATTATATATATATCTGTATGAAATACATATGTATATAATTATTCTTTTAAACTACTTCATGCTATTATGATATTATTAGTGTATCACAATGTATTCATCCCTTTAACTATTTAGATTATTTCTGGGGCTTCCCTGGTGGCGCAGTGGTTAAGAATCCACTTGCCAATACAGGGGACACAGGTTTGAGCCCTGGTCCAGGAAGATCCCACATGCCACGGAGCAACTAAGCTCGTGTGCCACAACTACTGAGCCCGTGTGCCACAACTACTGAGCCTGCGCTCTAGAGCCTGTGCTCCATAACAAGAGAAACCACTGCAATGAGAAGCCCACGCACTGCAACGAAGAGTAGCCCCCACTCTCCGCAACTAGAGAAAGCCCGTGCGCAGCAACGAAGACCCAATGCAGCCAAAAATAAATAAATAAAATAAATAAATTTTAAAAAAAAGAACTATTTAGATTATTTCTGATGTTCTGATATAAGCAAATGCTGAGTGCATGATTCCTTTGGCACATGTATGACGATCTCCCTAATGTAGATTAAATACCAGAAGTGAAACTCTGGGTATGTCCATTTTATTTTTATTTTTTATTTTTTGTATTGAGGTGTAATTTACATACATTATATTAATTTCAGGTGTACAACGTAATGATTTAATATTTGTATGTGTTGTGAAATGATCACCCCAATAAGGCTAGTTAACATCTGTCACCATACAGAGTCACAGAATTTTGTTTTCTTGTGATGAGAACTTTTAAAATCTACTCTCTTAACAACTTTCAAATATGCAGTACAGTATTATTACCTGTAGTTGACATGCTGAACATTACGGCGTATATCCATTTTTTTTCTTTTCTTTTTTTTTTTTTTTGGTACACGGGCCTCTCACTGTTGTGGCCTCTCCCGTTGCGGAGCACAGGCTCCGGATGCGCAGGCTCAGCAGCCATGGCTCATGGGCCTAGCTGCTCCGCGGCATGTGGGATCTTCCCAGACCGGGGCACGAACCCATGTCCCCTGCATCAGCAGGCGGACTCTCAACCACTGCGCCACCAGGGAAGGCCCCCATTTTAATTTTATTAACTACTGACTAATTGTTCTCCAAAGTGTCTGTGCAGCCCACACTCCTACCAGCTGTGCAGGAGAGAGCTCCTTTCTGCACAGGCCCCACTGACACTTGATATCACCCACTTTAACATTTTTGCTCTAGCTCTCATATTTCTTTTCTCCTTTTTCTCATCCTCTTCATTCTCCTCCTTTTCTCTTCTCTCCCTCTCTTATTTTCCCTGGCTCTTGTTCTCTTTCTCTTGGTTTCCTTTGCTCTTTTGTTTCCTCATCCTCTTTTGGTTTCTTTATTCATAATTTTTTAATTTTGAAAATTTAATTTATAATCTGATTTATTACTTAATGAAGATCATGAAAATATCCTCCAGCAAATGTACATTTACAAAATTATTGTCAAAGGTTGCAGTGTTTTCTACATCATTGTTCCACCATACTTTTAAAAATTGAGGTAAAATACCCATAACATAAAATTAACCATTGTTAAGTGTACAGTTCAGTGGCAGTTAGTACATTGACAGTGTTATGCAACCACCATCTCTATCAAATTCTGAAATATTTTCATAATCCCAAAAGAAATGGGTATGGGTACCCCATATTCATAAAGCAGTTACTCCCCAATTCTCCCTTCTCCTAGCCCCTGACAGCCACTAAATCTATGGATTTACCTATCTGAATATTTCATATAAATGATTCATACAACATGTGACCTTGTATATCTGGTTTCTTTTACTTTGAATGTTTTTGAGGTTAATCCATGGTGTAGCATGTATCAGTACTTCATTCTTTTTTAATGGCTGAATAATGCTCTATTGAATGGATATGCCACACTTTGTTTATCCATTAACCAGTTGATGAACATTTAGGTAATTTCCATCTCTTGACTAGTGTGACTAGTGCTGCGATGAATATTTGTGTATAAATTTTTGTTTGAATATCTGTTTTCAGTTCTTTTGGGTCTCTACTTAGGAGAGGAATTATTGGGTCATATGGTAATTCTATGTTTAACTTCTTGAGAAACTGCCAATCTGCTTTCCATAACACCTGTACCATTTTACATTCCTACCAGCAGAGGACGAGTGTTCCTGTTTCTCTACCTTCCTGATGACACTAGCTATTTCTTGTCTTTTTTTTTTGTTTTGATTGTAGCTATCCTAGCAGGTATAAAGTGGTATCTTGTTGTTTTGATTTGCATTTCCCAATGACTAATATGTTGAGCACCTTTTCATGTGTTTGTTGGACATTTGTATATCTTCTTTGGAGAAATGTGTACAAGTGCTTTGCTTATTGTTTTTTATTATTATAATCCTTTTTAAAATTTATTTATTTATTTATTTATTTTTGGCTGCATTGGGTCTTCGTTGCTGAGGGTGGGCTTTCTTTAGTTGTGGTGCACGGGCTTCTCATTGTGGTGGCTTCTCTTGTTGCGGAGCACGGGCTCTAGGCTCACGGGCTTCAGTAGTTGTGGCTCACGGGCTCTACAGTGCAGGCTTAGTAGTTGTGGAGCACAGGCTTAGTTGCTCCGTGGCATGTGGGATCTTCCTGGACCAGGGCTCGAACCCGTATCCCCTGCATTGGCAGGCGGATTTGTAACCACTGCACCACCAGGGAAGCCCCATCCTTTGCTTATTTTTAAATTGGGTTGTTTGTCTTGTTGTTGTTGAGTTGTAAGGGCTCTTCATATATTCTGGATACTGGATGACTCCTATCAGATGTATGATTTTCAAATATTTTCACCCATTCTGTGTGTTGTCTTTTCACTTTCTTGATAGTGTCCTTTGATGCACACGTTTTTAATTTTGATGAAATTTATTTTTTCCTTTGCTGCTTGTGCTTTTGGAGCCATTGCTAGAGTCTATTGCGAAATGCAAGGTTACAAAGATTTACCCCTATGTTTTATTTCCAGAGTATTATGGTTTTAACTCTTACATTGTTGATGTATTTTGAGTAAATTTTTGCATATATTGTGAGATAGAGGCCCAACTTCATTCTTTTGCACATAGACATTCAGTTGTCCAGCATTATTTGTTGAAGAGTTTATTTTTTCCCATTGAGTGGTCTTGGCACCTTTGTTAAAATCAGTTGACCATAGACGTACGGGTAAATTTTTGGATTCTCAAGTCTATTCCGTTGATCTTTATGTCAATACCACATACTGTTTTGATTACTAATAAATTTCTTTTCTGGTAAGTGTTAAAATCAGGAGGTGTAGGTCTTCCAATTTTGTCCTTTTTCAAGTTATTTTTGGCTATTTGGGCTCCATTGAAATTCCATTTGAATTTTATGAACATCGTTTCCATTTCTGCAGAAAGGTCATTGAGGTTTTGGTTGGGATTATAATGAATCTGTACATCACTTTGTAGTATTGCCATCTTAACAATGTTAAGTCTTCCAATATATGAACATGGGATATTTTTCATTTATTTAGGTCTTCATTAATTTCTTTCAGCAACGTTTTATAGTTTTCAGTGTACAAATCTTGTACTTTCTTGGTTACATTTATTCCTAACTCTTTTGCTTTCACTCTCCATCTATCCTTTTTCTTTTTCAGTTTTTGTTGTTGTTGTTTTGTCTCAGAAGCTGAACATTTCTCCCGTTTAAATACCAAGTCCAACGAATGGTCAGGAGCATTATTCCTAATAGCCAAGAAGTGGAAACAACCCAAATGTCCATCAACTGATGAATGGGTAAACAAAATTTGGTATATCCATACAATGGAATATTGTTCAGCCATAAAAAGGAATGAAGTGCTGATACATGAAATAACATGGATGAAACTTGAAACCATTATGCTAAGAAGCCAAACACAAAAGGCCACATATTTGCCTTTCCTTTTTGGAGCAATGAAATGATCTGGAATTAGATAATGGTGATTCAACATTGTGAATATGGTCAAAAACCACTGACCTGTATGTTTTAGGAGGGTAAATGTTATGGTATGTGAACTATATCACAATAAAAAAGTCAAAATAAGTTAAAAAAAGAAAAAGCGCATTACACAGCTTTAGGTCAAAGCACTTCTTAGAGTTGTCTAGACTCTACCTCCTTACTCTTCCTACAATCTTCTCATAGAAAATCTTTGAGCCTCTCTTTTCTGTGCACATGGCAGAATCAAAGCTGTCAGAACTGCTTCCAGAACTGAAAGTGCCAGTGTTTTTTGGTGGATAGGATCCCAGCAGGCCTTAGGGCAGCAGGACCTGGGCTGGTGATTTGGCAGGGGAATTAGGAAACCTCTTGAGGTGCAGTCCAGCAGAGTACCTGTCTTGGCTAGATCTCCATCAGCACCCAAGAAAAACCTGTCATCTCTGTTGCTGTCCGCAATAAGTGCTATGTGGTGTGTCTGTGTTGTTCTTTAGTTTGTTTTTGGCTTTTTTCCTCTGCTTTCCCAAAGCTTTGTGGGTTGTCTCCATTTGAACATGCTCTTAGAGTCAGTCCCTTGAGAGATTGGAGAGCTCCCAGGTTTTAGGTGAAGGTCACGTCTTGGGGAAGAAGTTTGCACCTTTATCCACCCAGAAGACCTTAGTCTTTGTTTAATAGCGGGAATAGCTGCTTGGAGTAGATTGGGGGATCTCTGAGGCATTCAAAATTCTTATGAGTTTAGCGAACACTGATATTCGGAGAGCCTCTGGTTAGTTTAGAATTTCACTGCTTCTGAACATCCACCTTGAGATATTTCCCGAAAGATGGACCATGAACTTCTGTGTGAGGCCCAGACAGTTTTCAAAGTTTCAGTCCTCATCCCAGGATATATCCTTATATTACGTAGGGCAGAAGGCAGAAGATTTAGGTTAGGATAGAGAACTGAATGTTTTGGAAACAATAATACCTAAATTTTTACATCATCAAAAGTAGAGCCTCATTGTTCTTAAATAAATTTTGTTCTGAACAAGACCTAAATTCAAGAAATTCAGTATGTAGCTAAACAACAGTTATTTTTCAAATGGTAAATAAAGCTGATTGATATAAAAATTACAGTTAGATCTAGGCAATATCGTTATGGAGCTGATTAAAGAAAGGTAAACACTGATGTATAAACAAATGAGCAATAACTGACTATGAAATATTCCCATTCCACCTGATCAAATAAAAAAGTATTTGTAGTCAATTATATCTCAATAAAAATTAATTGTAAAGTAAATAAAAATGGGGAAGATTACAAATGAAGAATAACCAATAATAAAGAAATTTATTTAAATATTCACTCATCAAAGATGCAATTCAAATATGCAAGTGTACAATTAAACTCTTTTTATAATATCAAGACCATTCAAAGAGAATATTCTTCTGTGCATCCTATAAAGAGGGTGTTGCCACATGAGTAGTTGTAACTGGAACACAAATCTTAATGTCTGGTCCATGTAAGCAGTTGTTCTCTCTTAGGAAATGGGATGGAGAGCTAACTGTTATCTAACAGCTACTTCTCTACTTTGTGTAAAAGAGGTTCTTAGAAAAAACATGAAGGTCAGCATGTGAGATCCAAGTCAGCATTTGTGACGAGGCCTCACTCTACTCCATCAGAAAAACTCAGCCACAGCCAACCTTTGAGGCCAAGAACCAAATGAGTGGGGTGACCCTGCCATTTATGGGACCTGGGAGGGGCTGAGATTTTCTTGGCTTGGTTCATGGTAGGGGGCAGAGACCAGAGTTACCCTTTTCTCTCTGTGCTCCTCAAATCACTTCATTGGTTGCAGATCCATTCATTCAACAGATAATTATGAAGTGCCACCATGTGCCAGGCACAGTTAGTTCCGGGCACAAATGGGTGCAAAGCCTTCATTATGGCTCTATGGTACCTAGCCATATGTACCGGGAAAATCTACTCAGGAAAAAAGTAGATTAGCCTTTAAATGTATTCTGCCTACATCTCATATTTTTAAATATGGGATTCAAGTGACTTGATATAGTTGCTTTAATGTGTGGGATTAGTGAATAGGACATGTCTCATTTTCTGCCTAATAGGTAATAGTTGGAATTGAGGCACAATGCAAAGAGAAAAATATATTATGTAAAAGTATCTCACAATAGTAAGCCCTATGTTAGGGCTTGTTTTTGCTAAGATTTTAATTAAGAAAACACATTTTAAAATTCAGTAGCCTTAAAGGATTTTTATTTATTTATTTTCTTAATATTTATGTATGTAAGTATGTATTTATTATTGAGATAACATTGGTTTATAACATTATTTAAGTTTCATGTGAACGACATTATATTTCTACTTCTGCATACTCTACAGCTTGCTCATCACCATACAGCTGACCCCCTTTACCCATTTCACCCTCCCCCTACCTCTTCCCCTCTGGTAACCATTACTCTGTTCCTTAGAGGATTTTTAAATCACAAATTATCTCTGGGTTCCAGAAGGGAGAATTAGTGTTCAGAGTTAGGAGAAAAATGGAAATTTGCTGAAAATTTGTTGCTGAAAAGTAGAAACACAAACCAACTAAAGTGAAGAGAAAACAAGAGGATAGAAGTATGGATTCCTCTGTAAGGACTTTGCATTTTGTATTGACTATTTTTTAATATTATACTACATTCTAAACACAATTCTATTAAGAAATTGTAGGTGAAAACTTTATTGTTTAGATGTGTTGGTCTTTTAAAATTATGTCTTTCATAAAGCTTAGTAGAATGTTTATATCAGTATCATCTTTAATAAGTTAGAAGACTGAAAATTATGGAACTAAAAAGGTTAGTAGACCTTTACAGAAGGTCATCAAAATGAAGTGTGGCTTAAGCGCAAACTCTAAACAGTTCTAAAAGTAGACAGATAATTTTACCGTTAGCCTGGTGATGAGGTGTGGTAGGCCACTGTTGAATTTTCAGATTAACAGAGCCCACAGGGGCCTTATAAATCTAGAGGCTTATCGTTCATGTTAATTTTTGTAAGTTCTTCTTAGGTTTTAATATTAACCATACCTCTGCGGCTGTAATCAAGGTGATAAGATGATCTGGCTGAGGGACTTCCCTGGTGGTCCAGTTGTTAAGATTCCACGCTCCCAATGCAGGGGGGCCGGGTTTGTTCGCTGGACAGGGAACTAGATCCTGCATGCTGTAACTAAGAGCCCACATGCCGCAACTAAAGACCCCTCATGTTGCAACGAAGATCCCGCAAGCCACAACTAAGACCCGGCACAACTAAATAAATAAATAAATATTTAAAAAAGAAAAGATGATCTAGCTGATTTTGATGTTCCTGAATCATTAGATTTTTTAGCCTTTTTTTTTTTTTTTAAAGAAAGGGAAAAGAAAATATCTGACTCTTTAAAAGTACCATACTGGGGACTTCCCTGGTGGCGCAGTAGTTAAGAATCCGCCTGCCAATGCAGGGGACACGGGTTTAAGCCCTGTTCCGGGAAGATCCTACATGCCACGGAGCAACTAAGCCCATGCGCCACAACTACTGAGCCTGTGCTCTAGAGCCCGCGAGACACAACTACTGAGTCCGCATGCCACAACTACTGAAGCCCGCGTACCTAGAGCCCATGCTCCACAACAAGAGAAGGCACTGCAATAAGAAGCCCACACATCTCAATGAAGAGTAGCCCCCGCTCGCTGCAACTAGAGAAAGCCCACGCACAGCAACGAAGACCCAACGCAGCCAAATAAATAAAATAAATATATAAGTAAATTTTAAAATTTATAAAAAAAAAAGTGTCATACTGTATTGGACCTGGAGGAAGTGTCAAGTAATTCCTGTCCGGATTGCTTTCAATAAGTGAGATGCAAATTAAGTCCTTAGCACAGCATTTGGCACATAAGCTATCTCATTATTATTGTTATTATTATCCATATCATAGACTATTATATAGCTGAGTTTTATAAGGAAAAGATATACTATATAGTAAATACATGATCTTTTAAAAATTTATTATTTATGTATGGCTGTGTCGGGTCTTAGTTGAGGCATGCAGGATCTTCGTTGAGGCATGCGGGATCTTTCGTTGTGGCACGTGGGCTTCTCTCTAATTCTGGTGTGCAGGTTTTCTCTTCTCTAGTTGTGGCACGCAGACTCCAGGGTGCGTGGGCTCTGTAGTTTGCAGCACGCAGGCTCTCTAGTTGAGGCCCGCGAGCTCAGTAGTTGTGGCCCGCGGGCCCAGCTGCCCTGCGGCATGTGGAATCCTAGTTCCCTGACCAGGGATCGAACCCGCGTCCCCTGCGCCGTAAGGTGGATTCTTTACCACTGGACCACCAGGAAAATCCCTTCTTTTTTTTAAATTGAAGTAGAGTTGATTTACAATGTTGTGTTAGTTTCTGGTGTACAGCAAAGTGATTCCGTTATACATACATATACATATTCTTTTTAATATTCTTTTCTATTATGGTGTATTACAGGATACTGAATATAGTTCCCCGTGCTATACAGTAGGACCTCATTGTTTATCTGATCTTCTCTATATTGTTTATCTTATTTTATACACTTTTCAGTTTTTTCCTTTTCTGTATTAACTATATTGTATGTATAATCAGGAAAAAAAGCAATTAAAAGAAAAAGAACCCTTTAGAAAGAGCAAGGCTGCAAGAAAGGATCTGACTTTATTGTGGACCAGGGATTTGAGTAATTGGTCTCTTTCACAGGCCTGTTTATACAGAGGTATTGGCTGGTCTGGTGACCACAGGTATATGGCACGGGCCATCAGGAACATTCCCCTGATTACACCCTATTACGCCCCACCCCCCGGGCCCTGTGCGCCTCCTCTAGGCCAGGGGTAGGCACGGATACTCACTGTTGGCCGTGGAGCCGGTGCCCTTGGGGCCGCCTCTCCAGCAAAAGTGCCTGTGGAGCCGTCACCTTTCCCATGAATCTGGTGTCTGGGCCTCATTTCCCCATCATTAAATGAGAAGACAGTAATGTCGGGTTCCCCTTTAGAGAAGCATTCTAGGAATCAGCTGAGTAGTATCTGTAACTAGCTGGTGGGTGAAATCTCTCTAGCTTTGCTCCATTTATTAGTGATGTCCAGGGTGGGTTCCTAGAACTGTGGATGGAAAGGACTCTTGGGAGGCCCCCATCCAGCCCCTCTTCAAGGAAGGCTGCAACCAAGCCACGAAGACTGCCAGGATGCTTCTTCCCTGGCTTCCCTGCATAATTTATTTATGGCTCGAAAACTCAGCAGAGTCAGTAATGTCCTATCTCTCTTTATATCTTTCCACTCTTAAACTGCATCCCTATTGGGACTATTTTCAAACGGGTTCCTTAGTCTTTGGACTTCCTCCAACTTCTCTGCATTCAATGCGAGAAGCTCTAAACTCAACCTTTCCTCTAATAGATGCTAAGTAGTCTTTCTTGAGCAGAGTAAAGGACAATTTGTATCCTTCAATGTCGTACAAAAGTTATTCTCGGCAGAGGGAGCATGTGGAGGGAAATTGGGGGCTTTGGTGAGCTGAGATCAAAATTCTGCTCCACAGCCCACCTGCCAGAGACCACAGGCGAGTCAGTTATTTGCTTTGCCTCAGTCCTTAGAAGGTGAGAAAGGAATACATACTAATACTTCATAAGGCCACTGTGAAGAGTAAATGAGATAGTATATATAAACTGCTAGGTTTATGTTGTGCATGTTTTTTTCATACAAAACTGGCTTAAGTACAAGTCAGTTTCTTCATCTGGTGTTCAGCAGAAGAAATGTCATCTGCTCCAAAGCTGGAGAAAAAAGTGACTATAGTGGGGCTTCCCTGGTGGCGCAGTGGTTGAGAGTTCGCCTGCCGATGTAGGGGACACGGGTTCGTGCCCCAGTCTGGGAGGATCCCACATGCCATGGAGCGGCTGGGCCCATGAGCCATGGCTGCTGAGCCTGCGCGTCCGGAGCCTGTGCCGCAACGGGAGAGGCCACAAGAGTGAGAGGCCCGCGTACCGCAAAAAAAAAAAAAAAAAAAAAAAAAAAGTAACTATAGTGGATTTACTGACAAACAGAACTATCCTGTGCTCTAAGAGATGTTCAAGAGTAATTTTAACTATGTTTAATGTTTGCCTTAAATGCTGATTTTAAAACCAAGCTCTATGATAAGATCCAACTTCCTTGAGTAAGCGTTTACCTTACAATTTTACAGTTCTCAGCAGTTTACACTGCAGTTCCGACAAGTCAATTTTTAAAGCTTAGTGATTTTGGAATCATTGGCCCAAAGATAGATAACCTAACTCTCATAGTCCTCACGAAGGGATAGCTTAATTTTGAAATATCTCCTTTAATTCCCAGAAATCCCTGTGAAATAAGAGAAAAAAACATACATGAGCAATGTTTGAAGTAGTCAGTGCATAAGAGATAAAAGGTATATCTCCAGCTTTGTAGGACAGAGTAAAGACTCTGTTGCAAATGAGACAAAATCCCACAGATTCAATAACAAATAAATGAAGAAAAAAACCCCAAACCTTAGCATGTTTCCCATATGTGCATCAAGATAAATAACAGATAACAACCGCTTTTAATATAATAGATGAGACACTGTTCTAAGCAAATTGCATGTATTAGATATTTAACCCTACTATGAATTTATGGACAAGTATTGTTTCCATCCTCACCTTCTAGGTAAGGAAGCTCAGGCATGGAGAGATTAAGTAATTTTTGCAGGTTTTACGGCACACGTGGCAGAGCTGGATTCAAATGCAGGCAGAGGGTTCCAAGAGGCCACACCTTCTGCCCCTGTACCACCTGCTTCTCTTGAGTGTCGCTGGCTGGGAACTGCTGGCACAGCCCAGTCTTTATCCCTAATGGGGAAGCAGTTGTAGTACAGGACTTAAATGCACATATTTTGGTGTCTAAAAGATTCCTCTTTTAATCCTTGCTCCACCACTTAGTGGAGAAGCAGGAAGGGAAGTGATTGCCTTCCCTGCTCCCTCCATCTCAAACCCTGGCTGGTAAAGAAACTGAGATCTAAAGGATTTCGATATTTAAAATAGAAATCAGGTTCTATACCCAAACACTGAGTTGTTTTGCCACCTCTGAGTCAGCTTGCCGTAGTCAAATCATCATACATTCAGAAAGCTTCCTATACGTCAGCTGTCTCAGATGCACTAAGTGGTGTCTGGTTGTCTTGTTGTTGCTGTTTTTAATAATCTACTAAGTATACGTGGATAAGGCAGTGTGAATTACGGAGAAAGTTAGTGTAGTAACACTTTGAGTTCACAGTAATTCAAATAAGATAAATTGTTACTATTTTTCTCTGATTTGGTGCCTAACCTTCATTATCACTTGAAGTGTAAGTATTACAGTGATTTAATAGTTAAGCAGCTAGTAGGTATGGTTACCACTTGTTGAACACTTACTTTGCGCTGGGAGCTTTACTTAAATTATGTCATTCAATTTCTCAGTGAGGTTGGTAAGTATCTTTACCCCTCATTGTTGATGGGACATTGAGGTATAAAGCAGTCTCCAGCAATTAGCTTCAGTTCCCATTATAACCTAGAGTGATGGAGGCAGTGTTAAAACTGAATCATTCTGATGCCCTCGTGTGCATATTTACCACAATTTTCTACTGCTTCCCAAAGAATAAAGGCAAGGCTATGTTTATAGCTTCTGACTTGCTACACTACAGCTTTAAAGGTCAGTATCTGTGGAATGTGTATTCTTTTTTAACATCTTTATTGGAGTATAATTGCTTTACAATGTTTTGTTAGTTTCTGCTGTATAACAAAGTGAATCAGCTATACATATACATATATCCCAATATCTCCTCCCTCTTGCATCTCCCTCCCACCCTCCCTATCCCACCCCTCTAGGTGGTCACAAAGCACTGAGCTAATCTCCCTGTGCTATGCCGCTGCTTCCCACTAGCTATCTATTTTACATTTGGTAATGTATATATGTCCATGCCGCTCTCTCACTTCGTCCCAGCTTACCCTTCCCTCTCTCTATGTCCTCAAGTCCATTCTCTACATCTGCGTCTTTATTCCTGTCCTGCCCCTAGGTTCTTAAGAACCAGTTTTTTTTTTTTGATTCCATATATATGTGTTAGCATACGGTATTTGTTTTTCTCTTTCAAACTTACTTCACTCTGTATGACAGACTCTAGGTTCATCCACCTCACTACAAATAACTCAATTTCATTTCTTTTTATGGCTAATATTCCATTGTATATATGTGCCACATCTTCTTTATCCATTCATCTGTCCATGGACACTTAGGTGGCTTCCATGTCCTGGCTATTGTAAATAGCGCTGCAATGAACATTATGGTACATGACTCTTTTTGAATTATGGTTTTCTCAGGGTATATGCCCAACACTGGGATTGCTCGGTCATAGTTCTATTTTTAGTTTTTTAAGGAACCTCCATACTGTTCTCCATAGCGGCTGTATCAATTTACATTCCCCCCTGCAGAGCAAGAGGGTTCCCTTTTCGCCACACCCTCTCCAGCATTTATTGTTAGTAGATTTTTTGATGATGGCTATTCTGACCAGTGTGAGGTGGTACCTCATTGTAGTTTTCATTTGCATTTCTCTAATGATTAGTGATGTTGAGCATCCTTTCATGTGTTTGTTGGCAATCAGTATATCTTCTTTGGAGAAATGTCTATTTTGGTCTTCTGGCCATTTTTTTTTTTTCTGCCCATTTTTGAATTGGGTTGTTTGTTTTTTTTGATTTGAGCTCCATGAGCTGCTTGTATATTTTGGAGATTAAACCTTTGTCAGTAGTTTCATTTGCAAATATTTTCTTCCATTCTGAGGGCCTTCTTTTCGTCTTTTTTATGGTTTCCTAGGCTATGCAAAAGGTTTTAAGTTTCATTAGGTCCCATTTGTTTTCTTTTTTGTTTTTATTTCCATTTCTCTAGGAGGTGGGTCAAAAAGGATCTTGCTGTGATTTATGTCATAGGTTGTTCTGCCTATGTTTTCCTCTAAGAGTTTTATAGTGTCTGGCCTTATATTTAGGTCTTTTATCCATTTAGAGTTTATTTTTGTGTATGGTGTTACGGAATGTTCTAATTTCATTCCTTTACATGTAGCTGTCCACTTTACCCAGCACCACTTATTGAAGAGGCTGTCTTTTCTCCATTGTATGTTCTTGCCTCCATTATCAAAAATAAGGTGATCAAAAATAATATATGTGTGTGGGTTTATCTCTGGGCTTTCTATCCTATACCATTGATCTATATTTCTGTTCTTGTGCCAGTACCATACTGTCTTGATTACTGTACCTTTGTAGTATTGTCTGAAGTCCAGGAGCCTGATTCCTCCCACTCCGTTTTTCGTTCTCAAGATTGCTTTGGCTATTCGGGGTCTTTTGTGTTTCCATACAAATTGTGCAATTTTTTGTTCTGGTTCTGTGAAAAATGCCAGTGGTAGTTTGATAGGGATTGCATTGAATCTGTAGATTGCTTTGGGTAGTATAGTCATTTTCACAATGTTGATTCTTCCAATCCAAGAACATGGTATATCTCTCCATCTGTTTGTATCATCTTTAATTTCTTTCATCAGTGTGTTATAGTTTTCTACATACAGGTCTTTTGTTTCCTTAGGTAGGTTTATTCCTAGGTATTTTATTCTTGTTGTTGCAGTGGTAAATGGGAGTGTTTTCTTAATTTCTCTTCCTGATTTTTCATCATTAGTGTATAGGAATGCAAGAGATTTCTGTGCATTAATTTTGTATCCTGCTGCTTTACCAAATTCATTGATAGCTCTAGTAGTTTTCTGGTAGCATCTTTAGGATTCTCTATGTATAGTATCATGTCATCTGCAAACAGTGACAGCTGTACTTCTTCTTTTCCGATTTGGATTCCTTTTATTTCTTTTTCTTCTCTGATTGCTGTGGCTAAAGCTTCCAAAACTATGTTGAATAATAGTGGTGTCTAGTTCCTGATCTTAGTGGAAATTGTTTCAGAGTTTCACCATTGAGAATGATGTTGGCTGGGAGTTTGTCATATATGGCCTTTATTATGTTGAGGAAAGTTCCCTCTATGCCTACTCTCTGGAGGGTTTTTATCATAAATATGTGTTGAATTTTCTTGAAGGCTTTTTCTGCATCTTTTGAGATGATCATGTGGTTTTTCTCCTTCAGTTTGTTAACATGGTGTATCACATTGATTGATTTGCGTATATTGAAGAATCCTTGCATTCCTGGGATAAACCCCACTTGACCATGGTGTAAAATCCTTTTTTTTTTTTTTACATCTTTATTGGAATATAATTGCTTTACAATGGTGTGTTAGTTTCTGCTTTATAACAAAGTGAATCAGTTTTACACATACATATGTTCCCATATCTCTTCCGTCCTGCATCTCCCTCCCTCCCACCCTCCCTATCCCACCCCTCTAGGTGGTCACAAAGTACTGAGTTCCTCTCCCTGTGCTATGCGGCTGCTTCCCACTAGCTATCTATTTCACGTTTGGTACTGTATATATGTCCATGCCACTTTCTCACTTTGTCACAGCTTACCCTTCCCCCTCCCCATATCCTCAAGTCCATTCTTTAGTAGGTCTGTGTCTTTCTTCCTGTCTTACCCCTAGGTTCTTCATGACATTTTTTTTTCTCTTAGATTCCATATATATGTGTTAGCATACGGTATTTGTCTTTCTCTTTCTGACTAACTTCACTCTGTATGACAGACTCTAGGTCCATCCACCTCACTACGAATAACTCAATTTAGTTTCTTTTTATGGCTAAGTAATATTCCATTGTATATATATGCCACATCTTCTTTATCCATTCATCCGATGATGGACACGTAGGTTGTTTCCATCTCCTGGCTATTGTAAATAGAGCTGCAATGAACATTGTGGTACGGGACTCTGTTTGAATTATGGTTTTCTCAGGGTGTATGCCCAGTAGTGGGACTGCTGGGTCATATGGTAGTTCTATTTGTAGTTTTTTAAGGAACCTCCATACTGTTCTCCACAGTGGCTGTATCAATTTACATTCCCACCAACAGTGCAAGAGGGTTCCCTTTTCGCCACACCCTCTCCAGCATTTATTGTTTCTAGATTTTTTGATGATGGCCGTTCTGACTGGTGTGAGATGATATATCATTGTAGTTTTGATTTGCTTTTCTCTAATGATTAGTGATGTTGAGCATTCTTTCATGTGTTTGTTGGCAGTCTGCATATCTTCTTTGGAGAAATGTCTATTTAGGTCTTCTGCCCATTTTTGGATTACGTTGTTTGTTTTTTTGTTATTAAGCTGCATGAGCTGCTTGTAAATTTTGGAGATTAATCCTTTGTCAGTTGCTTCATTTGCAAATGTTTTCTCTCATTCTGAGGGTTGTCTTTTGGTCTTGTTTATGGTTTCCTTTGCTGTGCAAAAGCTTTTAAGTTTCATTAGGTCCCATTTGTTTCTTTTTGTTTTTATTTCCATTTCTCTAGGAGGTGGGTCAAAAAGGACCTTGCTGTGATTTATGTCATAGAGTGTTCTGCTATGTTTTCCTCTAAGAGTTAGATGGTGTCTGGCCTTACATTTAGGTCTTTACTCCATTTTGAGCTTATTTTTGTGTATGGTGTTAGGGAGTGATCTAATCTCATACTTTTACATGTAGCTGTCCAGTTTTCCCAGCACCACTTACTGAAGAGGCTGTCCTTTCTCCACTGTACATTCCTGCCTCCTTTATCAAAGATAAGGTGACCAGATGTGCTGGGTTTATCTCTGGGCTTTCTATCCTGTTCCATTGATCTATCTTTCTGTGTTTGTGCCAGTACCATATTGTCGTGATTACTGTAGCTTTGTAGTATAGTCTGAAGTCAGGGAGCCTGATTCCTCCAGCTCCGTTTTTCTTTCTCAAGATTGCTTTGGCTATTCAGGGTCTTTTGTGTTTCCATACAAATTGTGCAATTTTTTGTTCTAGTTCTGTGAAAAATGCCAGTGGTAGTTTGATAGGGATTGCACTTAATCTGTAGATTGCTTTGGGTAGTATAGTCATTTTCACAATGTTGATTCTTCCAATCCAAGAACATGTATATCTCTCTATCTATCTGTGTCATCTTTAATTTCTTTCATCAGTGTCTTATAATTTTCTGCACACAGGTCTTTTGTCTCCTTAGGTAGGTTTATTCCTAGATATTTTATTCTTTTTGTTGCAATGGTAAATGGGAGTGTTTTCTTGATTTCACTTTCAGATTTTTCATCATTAGTGTATAGGAATGCAAGAGATTTCTGGTCATTAATTTTGTATCCTGCTGCTTTACCAAATTCATTGATTAGCTCTTGTAGTTTTCTGGTAGCATCTTTAGGATTCTCTATGTATAGTATCATGTCATCTGCAAACAGTGACAGCTTTACGTGTTCTTTTCCAAATTGGATTCCTTTTATTTCCTTTTCTTCTCTGATTGCTGTGGCTAAAGCTTCCAAAACTATGTTGAATAAGAGTGGTGAGAGTGGGAAACTTTGTCTTGTTCCTGATCTTAGTGGAAATGCTTTCAGCTTTTCACCATTGAGGACGATGTTGGCTGTGGGTTTGTCATATATGACCTTTATTATGTTGAGGAAAGTTCCCTCTGTGCCTACTTTCTGCAGGGTTTTTATCATAAATTGGTGTTGAATTTTGTCAAAAGCTTTCTCTTCATCTATTGAGATGATCATATGGTTCTTCTCCTTCAATTTGTTAACATGATGTATCACATTGATTGATTTGCGTATATTGAAGAATCCTTGCATTCCTGGAATAAACCCCACTTGATCATGGTATATGATCCGTTTCATGTGCTGTTGGATTCTGTTTGCTAGTATTTTGTTGAGGATTTTTGCATCTATGTTCATCAGTGATATTGGCCTGTAGTTTTCTTTCTTTGTGACATCCTTGTCTGGTTTTGGTATCTGGGTGATGGTGGCCTCGTAGAATGAGTTTGGGAGTGTTCCTCCCTCTGCTATATTTTGGAAAAGTTTGAGAAGGATAGGTGTTAGCTCTTCTCTAAATGTTTGATAGAATTCGCCTGTGAATCCATCTGGTCCTGGGCTTTTGGTTGTTGGAAGATTTTAATCACAGTTTCAATTTCAGTGCTTGTGATTGGTATGTTCATATGTTCTATTTCTTCCTGATTCAGTCTTGACAGGTTGTGCATTTCTAAGAATTTGTCCATTTCTTCCAGGTAGTCCGTTTTATTGGCATACAGTTGATTGTAGTAATCTCTCATGGTCCATTGTATTTCTGCAGTGTCAGTTGTAACTTCTCCTTTTTCACTTCTAATTCTTTGATTTCAGTCTTCTCCCTTTTTTTATTGATGAGTCTGACTAATGTTTTATCAATATTGTTTATCTTCCTAAAGAACCAGCTTTTAGTTTTATTGGTCTTTACTATTGTTTCCTTCATTTCTTTTTCATTTACTTCTGATCTGGTCTTTATGATTTCTTTCCTTCTGCTAACTTTGGGTTTTTTGTTCTTCTTTTTCTAATTGCTTAAGGTGTAAGTTTAGGTTCTTTATTTGAGATTTTTCTTGTTTCTTGAGGTAGGATTGTGTTGCTATAAACTTCCCACTTAGAACTGCTTTTGATGCATCCGATAGGTTTTGGGTCGTCATGTTTTCATTGTAATTTTTTGTAAGTATTTTTTGATTCCCTCTTTGATTTCTTCAGTGATCTCTTGGTTATTTAATAGTGTATTGTTTAGCCTCCACGTGTTTGTATTTTTTACAGTTTTTTTCCTGTAATTGATATCTAGTTTCATAATGTTGTGGTCAGAAAAGATACTTGATATGATCTCAATTTCTGCAGTTTACCAAGGCTTGATTCTGACCTAAGATATAATCTATCCTGGAGAATGTTCCATGAGCAAATGTGAAGAAAGTGTATTCTGTTGTTTTTGGATGGAATGTCCTATAAATATCAGTTAGGTCATGTGTCATTTAAAGCTTGTGTTTCCTTATTTATTTTCATTTTGGATGATCTGTCCATTGGTGAAAGTGGGGTGTTAAAGTCCCCTACTCTGATTGTGTTAGTGTCAATTTCCCCTTTTATGGCTGTTAGCATTTGCCTTATGTATTGAGGTGCTCCTATGTTGGGTGCATTAATATTTACAATTGTTATATCTTCTTCTTGGATTGATCCCTTGATCATTTTGTAGTGTCCTTCTTTGTCTCTTGTAATAGCCTTTATTTTAAAGTCTATTTTGTCTAGTATGAGAATTGCTACTTCAGCTTCCTTTTGATTTCCATTTGCATGGAATATGTTTTTCCACCCCCTCACTTTCAGTCTCTATGTGTCCCTAGGTCTGAAGGGGGTCTCTTGTAGACAACATATATATTGGTCTTGTTTTTGTATCCATTCAGCCAGTCTATGCCTTTTGGTTGGAGCATTTAATCCATTTACATTTAAGGTAATTATTGATATGTATGTTCCTATTACCATTTTCTTAATTGTTTTGGGTTTGTTATTGCAGGTCTTTTCCTTCTCTTGTGTTTCCTTCCTAGAGAAGTTCCTTTAGCATTTGTTGTAAAGCTGGCTTGGTGGTGCTGAATTCTCTTAGCTTTTGCTTGTCTGTAAAGTTTGTAATTTCTCCATCATATCTGAATGAGATCCTTGCTGGGTAGAGTAATCTTGGTTGCAGGTTTTTCCCTTTCATCAACTTAAATATGTCCTGCCACTCCCTTGTGGCTTGCAGAGTTTTTGCTGAAAGATCAGCTGTTAACCTTATGGGGATTCCCTTGTGTGTTATTTGTTGTTTTTCCCTTGCTCCTTTTAATATGTTTTCTTTGTATTTGATAGTTTGATTAATATGTGTCTTGGCATGTTTCTCCTTGGATTTATCCTGTATGGGACTCTCTGTGCTTCCTGGATTGGATTGACTATTTCCTTTCCCATATTAGGGAAGTTTTCAACTATAATCTCTTCAAATATTTTCTCAGTCCCTTTCTTTTTTCTTCTTCTTCTGGGACCCCTATAATTCATATGTTGGTCTTTTTAATGTTGTCCAAGAGGCCTCTGAGATTGTCCTCAATTCTTTTCATTCTTTTTTCTTTATTCTACTCTGTGGTAGTTACTTCCACTATTTTATCTTCCAGGTAACTTATCCGTTCTTCTGCCTCAGTTATTCTGCTATTGATTCCTTCTAGAGAGTTTTTAATTTCATTTATTATCTTGTTCATCATTGTTTGTTTGCTCTTTAGTTCTTCTAGGTCGTTGTTAAACATTTCTTATATTTTCTCTATTCTATTTCCAAGATTTTGGATCATCTTTACTATCTTTACTCTGAATTCTTTTTCAGGTAGACTGCCTATTTTCTGTTCATTTGTTTGGTCTGGTGGGTTTTTACTTTACTCCTTCATCTGCTTCGTATTTCTCTGTCTTCTCATTTGGCTTAACTTACTGTGTTTGGGATCTCCTTTTCACCAGCTGTAGGTTTGCAGTTCCCGTTGTTTTTGGTGTCTGCCCGCGGTGGGTACAGTTGGTTCAGTAGGTTGTGTGTGCTTCCTGGTGGAGGGGACTGGTCCTGTGTTCTGGTGGATGAGGCTGGATCTTGTCTTTCTGGTGGGCAGGACCGTGTCCGGTGGTGTGTTTTGGGGGTGTCAGTGAACTTATTATGATTTTAGGCAGCCCCTCTGCTAATGCGTGGTGGTGTGTTCTTGTCTTGCTAGTTGTTTGGCATGGGGTGTCCAGCACTGGAGCTGCTGGTTGTTGAGTGGAGCTGGGTCTTAGCATTGAGAAGGAGATCTCTGGGAGAGCTCTCGCCGATTGATACTACGTGTGGCTGGGACGTCTCTGATGGTCCAATGTCCTGAGCTTGGCTCTCCCACCTCAGAGGCTCAGGCCTGACACCCGGCCGGAGCACTAAGGCCCTGTCCTCCACACGGCTGGAGGATGGGCAAGTCAGAAAGGAATCAGGTTTTCGGCTCTTGGATAGTGGCTGACTTGGGATTGGGGCTCCACAGCTCTGCCTCAGTGGTTGGCCTGGAATATGTATTTAATAACCAGTTTTTTACAAAATGTGCATAGTTGTTGATCCCCTGCATCTCAAAATTTATCTCTAATCTGGTAATTCCATACTCTTATCCTCACTAAAAAATCTTCAAACTGAAAAAACAAAATGTCTCTCTTAAAAACTATTATGCAGAAAGGAAGGAAAATCAACTGATGCTTTGTTCAAATGTGGACAAAATATTAGCTGTGATTAACTCAACCACTGGCTCTGAGTTATTTCACAGTAGCAAGGACAAAAATTCTTGGCTCTGTTAATCACATTCGGATGAAACATCAAGTTTTATAGAAATTATCCCCATATCGCTGCTTCTTTCTGGCACATTAATACAACTAATTCATCAGCAGAATGAGCAAGCCATTCTTGCAACAGACCAGAGCTTCCTTTGATGAAACAGAGCCACCACAAGCTGTTCTCCGGAACCTGGGAAAGGATTGTATTAGTCAGTGTTGTACATGTTTTGCTTTTGAATTCATTTGGCCACCAGTGATCATAATAGCTGTTCAAGGCAATAGGAAACCTAGTTACAGAACATTAGTGCCAGGTTCTTGCTGGTTTGTTTTTCAAATATGCTATTTCTAAGTTACCTAATTAACTTAGACACATACACATTCACATACCATTTCAGGCCATATGAATTTCTTCATTGTGTGACCTGTTCACTAACCAAAATGGATGATTGAGAGAAGTAAGCACAAATGAGCCAATCCACAGTGGAAATGGGAATCAAAGCAACTGATCTGAACTTGGGAGGCTCCTGTTTCCCCTCCATCTCAAAGGCACATACACACATGGGTCAGATCTGGTTGCCGTGTGTGTAGACAGTGAACAGCAATTCTCTACCAGTACTGAGCTGACAAAGGAGACCCAGAGAGCAAAGGTGGTTGGTAAGGAGTGGTAAGAGTGCTGTCCCTCCCTCCAGTTTTTCAAGAAACACCAATTCCCTCTTGAGCAAAACAACAACAAGATAAACCAACCCCCCCCCCCCCCCCCCCCGCCACCAGAACTTGTCACCATGTATATAGCTCTATGACACATTTCCTTTTAGGAATATCTCCTACAGCTAGGTAATAAAATATATATGGTACATGATTTGCCGATGAATTGGGCTTATTAGTTTAAAGAGTAAATTGATCTTTGGGACCACGGTGGAGAGGTCCTTTCTGGAAGCTGTAATAACATTTCTGAGCTATAAGGATTGGTTCCTATGGACTAGGGTTGACTAAATTGTACACTTGTGTTCTAGGAGGGATGGGAGAACTTGGCCAGAGTCACAACAGGAGGGTATGAGAAGCTGAGCTATTACAGTTGTAGGAAGGAAAGAGGTGGACCTAGGGACTTAAATATACTCAAATGTAAAATTGTCTTTCAGAGGGTCCTAGGTGTAAAATCCTTGAATTAATCCTACTTAAACGATGTAGAAAAACAAACATCTACCAGACAAAGGAAAAGTCATGAAAATTCATCTAAACAGCTAAAAAACAGAATGTGTAGACTCCCTCTCAACTGTGGCTTTTTTTAATCCACCCATGATGGCTGGTTATTCAGTTCCTTTGGCATTCATTCCAAAAACATCTTTTTTTTCTTGATCTGCACAGAGAAGTCAATTTGCAATGACAAACTGACATGTTAAATGTTAAACACGAATCTCAAATTTAACTGAAATTATTTCATGCCGCCATGAAGCATAATAATCCATTATTTTGTTTTGTCTTGACTATGGAAGGGCAAAAGAAGCAGAACTTTAAATTAAAAAATAAAAAAGCTCGTAAACTCCTTTTACCTTGTCAAAGGCATAGGGAGGATGGAGATTGAGTATTTCCATTTAGTGTTTGAGCTACTTGAGAAGATAAATTGGGTGAGACCACACAGAAAAATCCTCATTATTTTGTGCCCTTTGGACATGCTGTGGCTCCCTCCCAGGAGCTCACACCATGCCCCTTCTGAGTTAACTGAAGTGACTGAGTTTATGCCAAAATACGCTCTGAGTAACATGTCCCCACAGAGACGGCTGTGCTGTGACTGGCAGCAAGCCAGGGTTTTGTCCTCCTTTGGCTCTAGCCTCTCCACCCCAGGCTGGGGAGGCCCAACTAATGAGTGAAGAAACAAAGAAACACTCCGTTTGCTTGTGGAAGTGGAGTGAGCCAGGGAAGGAGCCTCCTCCTCCACTCAAAGAAGGCTCTTTCAAAAGATGAGAACTACCTGCTTTCTACCTGGGACAGAGGATCTGGTGCAATGAAACATTCAATTTATAAGGCTTTTACTTTCATCACTTTTAAGCCTCACCATAAGCTAGTGAGAGAGGTAGGAGTGGGTGAAATGCAATACATAACCCTGAAATTTGTTGAGTCTGAACCATGGACTAGGTACTCTTCTGGGATCATGCACACAAAGTAAATATAATGAGGTCCCTGTTCTGAAGGGAGCGACATGCATTCTAGTGGGAAATTGAGACTGCAAATTGTACATGAAATTGTTGTCAGTATTGGTATCCTAGGAAGAGGCTGTTTTGAACTCAAGGATTCAGTCTTGGCAAGAAGATTGCAGGGGTGGGTGGAGGGGTGTTTGGGATATTTCATACCAGTAAAATGATTTGCTATATGTTTTAGTAATCAGTATACATAATTTTTTTCTTCCTATCCATTTCATTCTAAAAAGTATTTGAGGGCTTCCCTGGTGGCGCAGTGGTTGAGAGTCCGCCTGCTGATGCAGGGGACACGGGTTCGTGCCCTGGTCCGGGAAGATCCCACATGCCGCAGAGCGGCTGGGCCCGTGAGCCATGGCAGCTGAGCCTGCGCGTCCAGAACCTGTGCTCTGCAACGGGAGAGGCCACAACAGTGAAAGGCCCGCGTATGGCAAAAAAAAAAAAGTATTTGCAGAGTTCCTCCGAGATGACAGCATAAGAAGGCCCTGAACTCACCTCCCATGGACACACTGATTTTACACCTACATACAGAGCAATTTCTCCTGAAGAAAAACTGAGGGCTGATTGAACAGCTTCTGCACAACTGACAATGGAGGTACCACACAGAGACAGGTAGGAGAGATGGAGACACGGTATCAATGGGACCTGTAGTAGGGACGTCACTGAGGTGCCCATGTGCCCTGGGGAAGAGCAAAAAAAAAAAAAAAAAAAAACCAGCAGTTTAAAGGGCATCTAGACTATACATGAGAGAAATCCACTTACAAACCCTAGAGCATCTGCCGAATGGGCAGGGAACTTCTGGGACTCTCTCCAGGGTAGCAGGTACCAGAGATTGCCATTTTTGGCAATCCCCCTCCACCTTGATAGTGTACAAGGGAACGTGGTCCACTCATCTAGCCGGCATACCAAGGCTGCCCTGGTGCACCCCAGGTCCTTGGTCTACACCTCCAGCCATCCCTTCAAGGTGGCTCCAGCTTAGCGCACCCTGGGCACCCCACCCACACCTGCCCCAGGAAAAAAGCGCAAAAACCACAAACACATGGAAGCTAAACAACATGTTACTAAACAACCAGTGGGTCCCTGAAGAAATCAAAGAGGAAATAAAAAGATACCTGGAGACAGATGAAAATGGAAACACAACAATCCAAAATCTATGAGATGCAGCAAAAGCAGCTGAAAGAGGGAAGTTTATAGTGATACAAGCCTACCTCAGGAAACAAGAAAAGTCTCAAATAAACAACCTAACCTTACACCTAAAGGAACTAGAAAAACAAGAACAAACGAAACCCAAAGTTAATAGAAGGAGAGAAATCACAAAGATCAGAATAGAAATAAAAGAAATAGAGACTGAAAAACAATAGAAAAGATCAATGAAACTAAGAACTGGTTCTTTGAAAAGATAAACAAAATTGTTAAACATTTAGCCAGACTCATCAAGGAAAAAAAACCAAGAAGGCCCAAATAAATAAAATCAGAAAAGAAAGAGAAGTTACAACTGACACCATGTAAATACAAAGGATCATAAGAGATTACTATGAACAGTTATACGCCAAAAGACAACCTAGAAGAAATGAATAAATTCCTAGACATGTACAATCACTTAACAGTGAGTCAAGAAGAAATAGAAAATATGAACAGACTGATTACCAATAATGATAGTGAATCAATAATCAAAAAACTCCCAACAAGCACAAGTCCAGGACCAGATAGCTTCACAGGTGAATTCTACCAAACATTTAAAGAAGTGTTAATACCTGTCCTTCTCAAACTATTCCAAAAATTGTAGAGGAAAGAATACTCATTCTACAAGGCTAACATTACCCTGGTATCAAAACCAGACAGGACACCACAAAAAAAAAAAAAGAAACGGAAAATTATCAGCCAGTATCACTGATGAACATAGATGTGAAGATCCTCAAACATTAGCAAACCAGTTCAACAATACATTAAAAGGATCATACACTATGATCAAGTGGGATTTATCCCAGGAATTCAAGGAAGTTTCAACATTTTCAAGTCTGTAAATGTGATACATCACATTAATAAACCAAAAATAAAAATCATATAGTCATCTTAATAGATACAAAAAAGCATTTGACAAAATTCGGTATCTATTTAAAGTAAAAACTCTCAACAAAGTAGATATAGAAGGAACATACCTCAACATATTAAATGCCATACAGGCATACCTTGTTTTATTGTGCTTCAGAGATACTGTGTTTTTCACAAATTGAAGGTTTGTGGCAACCTGGTGTCAAGTAAGTTTATCTGTGCCATTTTCCAATAGCATTTGCTCACTTCATGTCTCTGTTTCACATTTTGGTAATTCTCACAATATTTCAAACCTTTTCATTATTATATTCATTATGGTAATCTGTGATCAGTGATCTTTGATGTTACTATTACAAAAAGATTGTAACTTGCTGAAGGCTTAGATGATGGTTAGCCTTCTTTAGCAATAAAGTATTTTAAAATTAAGGTATGTACACTTTTTCAGACATAGTGCTATTACACACTTAATAGAGTACAGTATAGTATAAACAGAAATTTTATAAGCACTGGGAAACAAAAAAATTGTATGAGTCACTTTATTGTGATATTTGCTTTACTGCAGTGGTTTGGAACTGAACCTACAATATCTTTGAGGTATGCCTATGTATGACAAGCTCACAGCTAACATCATACTCAATGGTTCAAAGTTGAAATCTTTTCCTCTAGGATCAGGAACAAGACAAGGATGCCCACTCTCACCACTTCTATTCAACATAGTATTGGTAGTCCTAGGCACAACAGTCCTAGGCACAACAATCACACAAGAAAAAGAAATGAAATGCATCCAAATTGGAAGGAAAGAAGTAAAACTGTAACTATTTGCAGACGACATTATGCTATATATAGAAAACCCTAAAGCAGCAACCACAAAACTATTAGAATAAATGAATTTAGTAAAGTTGCAGGATACAAAATTAATATACAGAAATTTGTTGCAGTTAATAATGAACAATCACAAAGAGAAATTAATAAAATAATCCTATTTACAATTGCATCAAAAAGAATAAAATGCCTAGTAATAAACTTAACCAAAGAGATGAAAGACCTGTACTCTGAAAACTGTAAGACATTGATGAAAGAAATTGAAGACAACACAAATAGATGGAAAGATATACCATGCTCATGAACTGGAAGAAATAATATTGTTAAAATGTCCATACTACCCAAAGCAATCTACAGATTCAATATAATCCCTTTCAAAATACCCGTGGCATTTGTCAGAGAACTAGAGTAAATAATACGAAAATCTGTGTGGAACCATTAAAGATGCCAAAGCAATCTTGAGAAAGAAGGAAAGCTGGAGGCATCATACTCCTTTATTTCAATCTAAACTACAAAGCTATAGTAATCAACACAGCATGGTACTTGCCACACAAACAGCACATAGATCAATGGAACAGAATAGAGAGCCCAGAAATAAACCCATGCTTATATGGTCAATTAATCCACAACAAAGGAGGTAAGAATAAACAATGGAGGATAAGACAGCCTCTTCAATTAACGGTGTTGGGAAAACTGGGCAACTACATGCAAAAGAATCAAACTAGACCACTTTCCTACACCATATAAAAAAATAAACTAAAAATGGATTATAGACTTAAATGTAAGACCTGAAATCATAAAAATCCTAGAAGAAAACATAGGCAGTATGCTCTTTGACATAGGTCTTAGCAATGTTTTAAAAAATCTGTCTCCTTAGGCAAGAGCAACAGAAGCAAAAATAAACAAATGGCACTGCATCAAACTGAAAAGCTTTTGCACAACAAAGGAAACCATCAACAAAACAAAAAGGCAACCTACTGAATGGGAGAAGATATTTGCAAACAATATGCCCTGTAAGGATTTCGTATTCAAAATATATAAAGAAGTCATACAGTTCAATATAAAAACCCAAATAATCCAATTTAAAAATGGGAAGAAGAGGACTTCCCTGGTGGCGCAGTGGTTGAGAGTCCGCCTGCCGATGCAGGGGACACGGGTTTGTGCCCCGGTCCGGGAGGATCCCACATGCCGCAGAGCGGCTGGGCCCGTGAGCCATGGTCACTGAGCCTGCACGTCCAGAGCCTGTGCTCCGCAATGGGAGAGGCCACAAGAGTGAGAGGCCCGTGTACCGCAAAACAAAAAAAAGCAGAAGAGCTGAATAGACATTTTTCTAAAGAAGACATACAGATGGCCAACAGGCACATGAAAAGATGCTCAACATCACTAATCATAAGAAAAATGCAAATCAAAACCACAATGAGATATCACCTCACACCTAATAGAATAGCTGTTATCAAAAGAAATCACAAATGTTGGCAAGATTGTGGAGAAAAGGGCACCCTCATGCATTGTTGGAGGGATATAATTTGGTACAGCCACTATGAAAGGCAGTGTGGAGGTTTCTCAAAAAATTAAAAATAGGACTACCATATGACCCTGAAGTTTCAGTTCTGGGTATTTATCTGAAGAAAACGAAAACAGTGATTTGAAAAGTTATATGCACCCCCAATGTTCACTGCAGCATTATTTATTATATACAGTAGCCAAGATGTGAAAGAAACCTAAGTGTCCATAGATAGATGAATAAATAAAGATGTGATATATATATGTATGTGTGTGTGTGTGTGTGTATATATATATATATATATATATATATATATATATATATATATATACACAATGGAATATTACTCAGCCATAAAAAGAATGAAATCTTGCCATTGCAACAACATGGATAGACCTGGAGGGTATTATGCTAAGTGAAATAAGTCAGAAAGAGAAAAACAAATACCATATGATTTCACTAATATATGGGGGAAGAAAACAAAACAAACAAACAGAAAACATAAATAGACTCATAGATACAGGTAACAGGCTGGTGGTTTCCAGATTGAAGGGGGTAGAGGGTTGGGCAAAATAGATGAAGAGGATGAGAGGTATAGACTTCCAGCTATAAAATAAGTAAGACCTGGGGACATAATATACAGCATAGGAAATACAGTCAATAATACTGTACTAACTTTGTATGGTGACAGATGGTAACTAGACTTATCATGGTGATCATTTTGTAATGCATGAAAATATCGAATCACTATGCTATACACCTGAAACTAACATAATATTGTAAGTCATTTATACTTCAATAAAAAGATAAATAAAAATAAAAAGTACTTGAAGTGTCTTCAAAGATAAAAGATAGATATGAGAAGTATCTAAATTATCTAAGAAGTTGTATTAAATTTATGTTGGCAATGCTGAATTCACTTTTTAATTTTTTAATTTACTATGGAATACATCAAAAATATTTATAAAATATTTGTCATCCCTGAGAACTTAAAAAATTCTGTTATGAAATATACACAAAAATTAAGAGAAAGATATGATGAACTCTTATACCTGCCACCCAACTACATCAATTATCAACACATGGTCAGTCTTGTTTCATGTAATCCTTATGTACACCATTATTTCAAAGGAAGTTAGAGTTCATATCATTTCATCCATAAATACTTAAAAATGTACTTCTAAAAGATAAGGACTTGTTTTAAACTTAATACCAAGGTCATATCTAAAATTAATAATATTTCTTTAGTATCATTAAGTATTTACCTAGAGCCCTTTATAACAAATATAGTTGCTGCTGTGGTTATCTATTGCTGTGCAACAAACTACCCCAAAACCTAGAGGCTTTAAAGGAGAACCCATTATTCTCTCTCATGTAGGAAGGTTTTTAGTCATTAAGTCAATTTCTTTGGGAGGGTTCAGATATTTCATTTCTTCTTGAGTTAGTTTTGGTAAGTTTTAATTTTCTAGGAATTTGTCTATTTCATCTAAGTTTTAAAATTAACTCTCATAAAATTGTTCATATCTTTTTATAATGTCTATAGTATCTGTAGTTATGTTTACTTTTTCATTTCTAATATTGTTTATTTGTACCTCTTCTCTTTTTTTCTTTATTAGTCTCATTAGAGGTCTGTCAATTTTATTAATCATCTCAAAGGACCAAATTTTGTTAATTTTCACTATTGTAAGTTTGTTTCCTGATTTTTAATTTCTGCTTTTATCTTTATTATTTCTTATCTCCATCTTTCTTTGGATTTATTTTGCTGTTCTTTTCCTAATTTCTTAAATTGGAATTCTTTGTTCAATAATGTATAGCCTTTTTTCACTCCTAATCTGTGCAACAAAAGCTGTATATCTCTCTAATTATTGTTTTAGCTGCATGCCAAAAGCTTTGATATGTAGAATTTTCATTATTGTTTAGTTCTAAATTTCTAATTTCTTAATTTCTGTTATAATTTCTTCTTTGAATAATTGATTATTTAGAAGTATAGTTCTTTATTTTCAACCATGGGATATTTCTGGTTATTATTTTGTTGTTGGTTTCTAAGCTATGTGGTCTGTCTAATACCATTCCTTTGAAACTTGTTGAGATTTGTGGACTAGTATGGGGTTATTTTTTATTACACTTTTTTTTCTTCTTTCACGCATTGGCAATTGTCTTTGCCATCCCCTGGGAGATAGGGGTTATTCTAGTTCATCCTTCCATTGAGGGTGTACACTTTGGGTCCTAGCTCTACTGTCTGTTCAGGCCCTGGGTTTTATCTCCTCTACCCCAGCCCCAGAAGGCTGTGCATACCAAAGCTCCTGTTCATCCAATTCAGTGCCTGCCCTCAAGATGGAAGCAGCATCAGTGTTCTCTCCTCCCTGCATGCTCTGCTTTTGTTGTTTTTTTTTTTATTATTGAAGCATGGTTGATTTACAATGTTGTGTTAATTTCTGCTGTACAGCAAAGTGAGTCAGTTATACATATATATACATTCTTCTTTATATTCTTTTCCATTATGGTATATCCCAGGACATTGAATATAGTTCACTGTACTACACAGTAGGACCTTGTTGTCCATCTATTCTATTCCCTTTTAGTTTTTGACCTGAGTATTCCTTACAGTCTATTCTAACCAGTTTGTCAATGCATTTAAGAAGATTTTTGAAAAATAAATATTATCCATCACTTTTCATTGGTTGTGAACCTAGTCTGCATACATCCATCAGCAGACGCCTATACTGACATCTTATTTGACTACTGTTGAAGTCCTGTAACATGTAGTAAGTAACATGTTCAAAGAGGTCAAGACTTGGACATTTCTTGACGCAATCACTAGAAATACTGTTAGGGAAAAATTTAACAGGATATGTAGAGCGAATGTTCACAAGTATTAACCAACCATCGAATAAAAAAATACACACTGAAAAGAGAAAAATGATATATTTTTAAGTTCCATTCAGAGTCCTCAAAACTACAGCCAATAAATCTGAATAATTCTGAAATGACCCTCATAGCCTACTTTTATTTCTTTTATTGCACAGTTTGCTAAAAAGATACATAGGAGTGTTCATAGCAGCATCTCTCCTGTCAAAAATTGAAGAAAAAACAGCAAATACCTATCAATGGTAGGATAGATAAATAAGTTGTGGAATGCTTTATACCAATGAGAATGAACAAACTACAGCCCCATGCAACTATATATGCGAATTTCATAAATATAGTGTTGAATGAGAGAAGCTCAATACAATAATATATAAATTTGTATGATTCTATTTATATAAAGTTCAAAAACAGACCAAACGAATTTATTGAGTTATAATTCAAGGTGGTTGTTACCTTTGAGAGAAAATTAGTGAAAGGGATGGGCACACGAGGACGTCTGAAGATCTAGTCGTGTTCAATTTCTTAATCTGAAAGCTTGTTACATAGGTGTGCTCATTTTGTGAAAATTAGTTGAAATGTACACTTTTAGTGTATGCATTTTCTGTATATATACATCAATAAAATTTTACATTACAAAAAATCCAAAATGAGAGATAAAAGCCATGAATTTATTTAAGAAATGAAATATCCACCTGGTGCTGCTCTTGATTTTTTACAAAAGGATTGTGCTAATAAAGTGTTAACATAATGACATTGTAGCTGTTTAATGACTTCCGGAAAGCTGGGGACCTTGATCTTGAGAAATGAGAATAGGAAAAATGGAGATATTTTTCTTCTAAGTGTAGGAAAACACTGCTTTCCCCAGACCGAGTTATACTGTAGAATTGTGAAGAGCTTTTCCTTTTTTTTTCCGTTAAAAATTTTTTTTATTGAAGTATAGTTAATCTTCAATGTTGTGTTAGTTTCAGGTGTACGGCAAAGTGATTCAGTTATTTATACATATACATATATACATATATATAAATACACACACATATCCATGTTCTTTTTCAGATTCTTTTCCGTTATAGGTTATTACAAGATATTGACTATAGTTCCCTGTGCTATACAGTTTTAGAGTGGTTATGTTTACTGATCACCTGCAAAATTCTTGGAAATTTAAAAATCTGTTCTTGTGAGCTAGTACAAAAATGCTCCAGCACAGAAATCCCTTTTCTACCCCTGAGCAGCTTTGTGTGACCTTAAAGAAATTACTTTACTTGTGGAGCTTTAGTTTTCTCATCTCAAATATAGTGAGAACATATTAGGTTATTGAAAGGATAAAATATTTATGACCATGCCCAACAGATGGTTAGATCTCTTAGATGTTTAGATGGTTAGGGCTCTTCTTAGTACATCAGAGATCTGAGCCATGTATTAATCTTCTTCTTTGACAGTTGTCCTCATTCTACTCTAAGCCTGTTTCTTCAACTGTAGAAAGAGAATACATGCCTACCACTCTGACACCTGGTAAGTAATCTTTTGGTTATTAATAATATTATTAGAATATTGTCAAATAGCAAGTTTGGTTCTAGTTGTCTTTCTTAATTTCTGCAGTGACTTATCATCTGAGTGCAGTTATTTCTGTGGGAACCCTAAATTATTCCTCTGTGTCCTCCACAAAGAAAAATCTAAGTGGCTTCCATTTTCTGCCCTAGCCCTCTCTGTAAAATCTTCTTTGCCAACAGTAAAGCATCATTATCTTACTAAGAAATGCAGTGCGCCATTTCATTCTAGATCTATGGTTTGCCTTGAGCTAGAGAAATATTCCTAGTTCTCTAAGGAAGAATTCCAGCTCAGCTTACTTGCCAAAACTTGTCAGTAGATTCGTGGATTCTTTACGAGCAGAATCTTGGTTCCTCACTTTAATCTGTGCCCTAAATTTAAACATAGATTATCCCTTATTCTGTTGTTTGTCAGGATTCCTACATTTTTCATGTTAACCTCATTTTCTGCATTGTAGTTTTCCATTCTGAGATGGAGATAAATCATATTGTCCCAGCCTGTTTGTAGTGTATTAATCATCCATTTCTCTTCCATGGGCTTTTCACATGGTTGCCCACTTTACATCTGTTCATTCCTTTCTTTTTTTTAGTTTTAATTTTTTTAACATCTTTATTGGAGTATAACTGCTTTACAATGGTTTAGTTTCTGCTTTATAACAAAGTGAATCAGTTATATATATACATATATCCCCATATCTCTTCCCTCTTGCGTCTCCCTTCCTCCCACCCTCCCTATCCCACCTCTCTAGGTCGTCACAAAGCACTGAGCTGATCTCCCTGTGCTACGCGGCTGATTCCCACTAGCTATCTATTTTACATTTGAGAGTGTATATATGTCCATGCCACTCTCTCACTTTGTCCCATCTTACCCTTCCCCCTCCCCATATCCTCAAGTCCATTCTCTAGTAGGTCTGTGTCTTTATTCCCGTCTTGCCCCGAGGTTCTTCATGACCATTTTGTTTGTTTTTTAGATTCCATATATATGTGTTAGCATACGGTATTTGTCTTTCTCTTTCTAACTTACTTCACTCTGTATGTCAGACTCTAGGTCCATCCACCTCACTACAAATAACTCAATTTCGTTTCTTTTTATGGCTGAGTAATATTCCATTGTATATATGTGCCACATCTTCTTTATCCATTCATCTGTCGATGGACACTTAGGTAGCTTCCATGTCCTGGCTATTGTAAATAGAGCTGCAATGAACATTGTGGTACATGACTCTTTTTGAATTATGGTTTTCTCAGGGTATATGCCCAGTAGTGGGATTGCTGGGTCATATGGTAGTTTTATTTTTAGTTTTTTAAGGAACCTCCATACTGTTCTCCATAGTGGCTGTATGAATTTACATTCCTACCAACAGTGCAAGAGGGTTCCCTTTTCTCCACACCCTCTCCAGGATTTATTGTTTCTAGATTTTTTGATGATGGCCATTCTGACCAGTGTGAGATGATATCTCACTGTAGTTTTGATTTGCATTTCTCTAATGATTAATGATGTTGAGCAATCTTTCATGTGCTTCTTGGCCATCTGCATGTCTTCTTTGGAGAAATGTCTATTTAGGTCGTCTGCCTATTTTTGGATTGGGTTGTTTGTTTCTTTTTGATATTGAGCTGCATGAGCTGCGTGTAAATTTTGGAGATTAATCCTTTGTCAGTTGCTTCATTTGCAAATCTTTTCTCCCATTCTGAGGGTTGTCTTTTCATCTTGTTTATGGTTTCCTTTGCTGTGCAAAAGGTTTGAAGTTTCATTAGGTCCCATTTGTTTCTTTTTGCTTTTATTTCCATTTCTCTAGGAGGTGAGTCAAAAAGATCTTACTGTGATTTATGTCATAGAGTGTTCTGCCTATGTTTTTCTCTAAGAGTTTTATAGTGTCTGGCCTTACATTTAGGTCTTTAATCCATTTTGAGTTTATTTTTGTGTATGGTGTTAGGGAGTGTTCTAATTTCATTCGTTTACATGTAGCTGTCCAGTTTTCCCAGCACCACTTATTGAAGAGGCTGTCTTTTCTCCACTCTATATTCTTGCCTCCTTTATCAAAGATAAGGTGACCATATGTGCGTGGGTTTATCTCTGGGCTTTCTATCCTGTTCCATTGGTCTATATTTCTGTTTTTGTGCCAGTGCCATACTGTCATGATTACTGTAGCTTTGTAGTGTAGTCTGAAGTCCAGGAGCTTGATTCCTCCAGCTCCGTTTTTCTTTCTCAAGATTGCTTTGGCTATTCGGGGTCTTTTGTGTTTCCATACAAATTGTGAAATTTTTTGTTCTAGTTCTGTTAAAAATGCCAGTGGTGGGGCTTCCCTGGTGGCGCAGTGGTTGAGAGTCCGCCTGCCGATGCAGGGGACGCGGGTTCGTGCCCCGGTCTGGGAGGATCCCACATGCCGTGGAGCGGCTGGGCCCGTGAGCCATGGCCACTGGGCCTGCGCGTCTGGAGCCTGTGCTCCGCAACGGGAGTGGCCACAACGGTGAGAGGCCTGCGTACCGCAAAAAAAAAAAATTTAAAAAAATGCCGGTGGTAGTTTGATAGGGATTGCATTGAATCTGTAGATTGCTTTGGGTAGTATAGTCATTTTCACAGTGTTGATTCTTCCAATCCAAGAACATGGTATATCTCTCCATCTATTTGTATCATCTTTAATTTCTTTCATCAGGTCTTTTGTCTCCTTAGGTAGGTTTGTTCCTAGGTAGTTTATTCTTTTTGTTGCAATGGTAAATGGGAGTGTTTTCTTAATTTGACTTTCAGATTCTTCATCATTAGTGTATAGGAATGCAAGAGATTTCTGTGCATTAATTTTGTATCCTGCTACTTTACCAAATTCATTGATTACGTTCATTCCTTTCTCATACAAGATGCACAGCCTACTTTTATTTATATTTCTTTATAAAATCTGATGTAAAATAGTGTATTTTTCCCCAGTACATTTCCATTGGTTGAAGATTTATCAGAAATTATTTGACTCCATAAGTTCTATTTACATTATTTCTTTGCATTTCATGGTATTTTCACCTCCCAAACCCCTAAAGGACAGCAGCGCCAGCAATGACCTCTCAAACTGATTTTCTCAAGTCTTCCTTCTTAGAGCTTAGGCAGGTCTCACATTTCTTCAGGGCAGAGATCACCTGTTCTATTTATCATCTAATCCATAGGTAAACCTAGTGATTCTTTTGCTATGGTAGGATATAGAGAGGAATTTATTTGCAAGGCAAATAAGAAAATACTGAACTTTTATACTCTTAAGACCGGACGTTGGAAGAAACTTATTCTTCAAAAATATATATCTTTTCTGAAGACTCAGCTATTCCTGAAGTGAACATAAATTATAATTTTTACTTTAAAAGTAGAGTGAGGGGCTTCCCTGGTGACGCAGTGGTTGAGAATTCGCCTGCCGATGCAGGGGACACGGGTTCGTGCCCTGGACCAGGAAGATCCCACGTGCCGTGGAGCAGCTGGGCCCGTGAGCCATGCCCGCTGGGCCTGAGTGTCCGGAGCCTGTGCTCCTTAACGGAAGAGGCCACAGCAGTGAGAGGCCCGTGTACCACAAAAAAAAAAAAAAAAAAAAAAAAAAAGTAGAGTGAAGATAAAAAAAAAATTACTAAAGTCTTGTATATACATTCTACTACTGCCAATTGCATTACTTTAGTCGTATGATAGTAACCATGACATCATCGGTATAATCTAGTATTCCTTTGCATTTGGGGTTATGTTTTGACAGTGACCTTTATCTGCGTTTTTGAAAAGATAGATAAAAAATTGCTGCTTTTTCCCCCACGAGCATTTGAAGGTGATTACTGGTATATTTCAACACATATTGGTATATATGTTGTCATTGAAGTAGACGGTGAAATTAGAAAACTAACTTTCAAGTGCTCCCAAACAGTATATCTGTGTTTCACATGGCTGGGATTCTTAATTTTCTCTGCTCTTTCTCTTTCCCTGGTTCTCCAACTTTCCTCTTAAATGTCAGTGTTCCCAGGGTTCCATCTTTGGTCCTTTTTCTTCTCATGTTATACACTCTGCCGTGCCTACAATCATCACCACCACCCACACTCCTCAACTCCCACATTTCCATCTCCATCTCACTTCTAAGCCTCCCTTTCTCTATCTCCAACTGCTGGCTAGCCCTGGAAGATGTTTCCCCTTGGATCTCAGTATCCAGGAATGGGTGGTTCTCGGAAGCCACCGACTTGCTTTTAACTTAGGGTCTCAATGAAACGTTTGCTCGATTGTGTTTCTCTCTGTTTTGCCACTAGGAAGCTCAGGGCAGATCTGGTGGCCTATCCGTAGTTGTTGTTTAGGGTCTGCCTTTTACTTTTTGTGTATTAACCTCACCTCTGTCTTAATTCTCTTCACCTCAATTTTTCACCTAGTTGTTTTTATCCTGCTATAATGTATGTATTTATATAGCCTTGGTTTGGAATAGTCAAGGTAAAGTAATATGATGTGATTATATATATAAATATATCCTTTCTGAATATCTCCACCTTGATGGTCCATGTGGGTATAACAATGTCAACATGTTAGAAATATATCCTCCTCCTAACATTCTCTGTCATGAACTAATCCAACTAGTTTCCCAAACTAGCAGTAATCCCAACTTAATCTTTTTTTTTTTTTTTTTTTTTTGTGGTACACGGGCCTCTCACCGTTGTGGCCTCTCCCGTTGCGGAGCACAGGCTCTGGACGCGCAGGCTCAGCGGCCATGGCTCACGGGCCTAGCCGCTCTGTAGCATGTGGGATCTTCCCAGACCGGGGCACGAACCCGTGTCCCCTGCATCGGCAGGCGGACTCTCAACCACTGCGCCACCATGGAAGCCCCCAACTTAATCTTTGACTCTTTCTCTCTTTCCCATCATCACCTCCAATTAGTCACCAAAGTCTCCCAATTTATCAAGAGATTTCCTCTTCATCCCCACAGTCACTGTCCGACTGGACTACTGCAATGGTTTCTTGCCACTCCAGTTTGTTCTGTGTTCTGCTCCCAGAACAACCTTCCTAAAATATATATCAGATCCTATTAGCACCCTATTTAAAACCCTTCACTGTCTCCCCATGGCCCATAAGGTAAATTCCAAACCACTTTGTATGATGAACAAGGCCCTTCATGATTTGAACAGTGAACTCTTTCCTCTCCGTAGTCGGAGCTTATTCTCCTATCTAGAGGTCCACCACTCTCTGTGTCACCGTTTGATCCATGTTGGATTCCCCTGGAAGCAGACTCTGAGACACATAGAATTGGAGTGCAGGAGGTTGATTAGGCCATGGTCTTGGGATTACCAAGATAAGAAGGGAAAAAAGCAGAAAGGGGCTGAGAGACAAGTCGGGCTGTGACAAGTGATATGCTGGAGCCAGCTTGCATGGAAATCGTCAGATGCTGTAAATCAGGGCTTTCCCTCCTCCCCCCAGAGAACCCGCTTACCAGCTCACCTCTGGTTGCAGTGCAATTGCAAAAGGCCTCGGCTGAACCCACAAAGTGTTTGAAAGCTGGGAAGGGCCTTCAGGGTTGTCCTAAACTTGAGGTGAGGGAGCTGGGCATCTATACCCCTCTGTTATCAGTCACTGGATGTGGACTTTCTCTGGAAGGAGACATGACCTTGGGCAAACTCTCTTCAGCTGAGGCAGTTCCGAAAGAGGGCTGACAGCTGAAGGCTGTCTGTAGGCACCTCCCCGGCAGCTGGGGCAGCAAGTCCTTCAAGAGAAGCTTGCCACAAGTTCCCTACGGCCTCCGTATTTGCAGCTCTCTGAGCACCACTGGCTCTGCTGGGTGGGAGGCAAGTGGCAGAGCGAGGCTCACGTTTAAGATTGGCCTTTGGCTCTTATAGCCTGGCAGCTGTAACAGGTAAAGGAGTCTTTTGACAAAGTCGATGGAGCCCCTGGTTTTCTCTCCAACCCTTGAATTAGGAATTTAAGAATTATGGGTTGTCTCCTTCCTTTATTAAGCTATCCAGCCCCCAAAGTCCTTTAGTTCATCAGCTTCTTCATGTTCTTTTACGGCAGTGGTTCTCAACTGGGGACAGGTTTGCCATCCAAAATTATACCACAGAGTTGGTCCAGTGAGGACCCTGCCATGGGCACCCTGAACATTGACCTGTACACCTTGCGTCTTGGACAGGATGCTTCATCCCTGGTGCTGAGTCGCTGCAGCCCCTTAGCACTGGGTGCTGCTGACACTGCTGCTGGTGTTCAAGAAAATCTCCTTGCTTGTCCTGCTCCTCTCTGTCCCCTGTTTCAAGGTCTGGAGCCGGTATATCGAACCCTTGAGGCCTGAGATGTTAACTGCAAACGATGCTGTGACAGTGGGTATCTGGCAGTTTCAGCTTGGATGGTGGGAGGTGGCCTTTACCTGTGGTCAAAACTCACCAGGAGGGCAATTTCCCAGACAGAGAAAGTGTGTAGATGCAGGAGAGCAACATCCCGACTTTTAGGTGAAAAAGGTGTTAATTCCTCCTGACATTTGCATCTATTTCAGGCCATTTTATCATAAACATCTGCAACAGCAAAGCACTTGGATGTGTATAGCTCTCTGTATTTTTCCAGTGCATTACCTCAGGTTAATTTGTAGGTTTCTGACCCTGCCACAACTGCTGTTTACTTGATTACAAACACACACTCATACCTTGGTATGATAGCCTGATTATTATAATTACTTTCTCAGTATAAAAATAGGTATATGTCCTCTGAAGATCTTACCTTTGTTATTCAAATTCATTTCATCATGTGTTAGCAGTGCCAGGATAAACAATGCTGGAAACAATTTCCTAATGAAGTAAAGCTAGACAGCGTGACTTTTCATTTCTGTCTTTGATTAATTGTGTGCTCGTCTCCTCTTTTATGCAAGATAAATCCACATGTAAAGCTGTATCAAGGCAGAAAAACAAAGTCTCTTTTTTAAGAGTTCTTAGTTCTAGTGTGACTTTTTTTTTTTCTTATTGTCACTTGATGAATCTTTTCGTTCACCTTTTCTGACAACATCCAAGATGAAAAGTTCTGTGCCTCATAGATGAGCTGATGATCCCCTGACAGAGCTCTGCAAAAGTTTCTGGTTAGCCTGTCGCATAAAATACCAGTATTATCTGGAAGACTCAGAGATTGCCAGTGCAGTAGGGCAATTTTTTAAAGTAAATTTAATGAGACATTCTAAAGGAAGGATCCAGAGGCAGGTCCATTTTGACTTTCACATAAAGACTAGGGGCAGCCAATTTGCCTGTCACTGTTGGAGATGTTTAGGGATGTTGGTAAGAACTCATTTTACACGTTAGCGTACCCAAACATAGGATTGCTTTTTCATTGCTGTTTAAGGTGTCTCTCCATACTGTCATCTATCATCATTCTGGGTTTATAGATGGAGAAACTGACTAGGAAAAGCAGACCACAGACTCAGAATTAAAAGTCAAATATGAAAACAAATGATCAAATAAAAACCCAAGGCTTTTCCAGTGCAGGAAGGAAGGAGGGGAATCCTTCCCAGTCAGAGGCGGGCTGTCACAATCCCCAGTTTCTTAACTCATCAGAATGGTACACTTTTTTTGTCTCTTTTTTTTTTTAAATAAACTTTTAATTTTAGAATAGTTTTAAATTTACAGAAAAATTGGAAAGACAGTACAGAGAGTTCCTATTTGCCCCACCCCTGGTTTCCCCTGTTGTTAACATCTTATATTAGTATGGTACATTTGTCACAGTTAGTGAGCCAATACTGATATATTATTATTAACTAAAGTCCATATAGTTTATTCAGATTTCCTTAGTTTTTTAAAAAATATAATTGATGTATACGATTATATTAGTTTCAGGCATACAACATAATGATTTGATATTTGATATACTGCAAAACAATCACAATAAGTTGAGTTAACATCCATCACCATACATTTTTTTCTTGTGGCGAGAACGTTTTAAGATCTACTTTTTAGCAGCTGTCAAATATACAGTACAGTATTATTCACTATAGTCACAACACTGTACACTACATCCCCATGACTTATTATTTTATAACCAGATGGTTGTGCCTTTAGACCCCCTTCACCCATTTCACCATTCCCCCCTGCTGTCCCTTGCAACCACCAATCTGTTCTCTGTATCTCTGAACTTGTTTTTTCCAGATTCCATGAGGGAGATCATTTGGTGTTTGTCTCTGTCTATTTCACTTAGCATAATGCCCTCAAGGTCCATCCATATTGTCACAAATGGTAGGATTTCCTTCTTTTTTAATGGCTGAATAATATTCCATTGCGTGTATGTATTATATTTTCTTTATCCATTCATCCATCAGTTGACACTTAGGGTGTTTCCATGTTTTGGCTATTTTAAATACTGCGGCAGTGAATATGGGGGCATGTATATCTTTTCCAGTTAGTATTTTCATTTTCTTCACATAAATATGCGAAAGTGGAATTTCTGGATCATATAGTAGTTCTGTTTTGAATTTTTAGCTTGATTTAGTCCTACTGGTTTATTTTTGCTTTTGTTATCTTTGCTTTTGGTTTCAAATCCAAAAAAAATCATTGCCAAGACTGATGTCAAGTAGCTTACTGCCTATGTTTTCTGGTTTCAGGTCTTAATTTTTGTGTACAGTGTAAGATAGTGGTCCAGTTTCATTCTTTTGTGTGTGCCTGTCCAGTTTTCCAACACCATTGTATATTCTTGGCTCCTTTGTCATAAATTAATTGACCATGTATGCATGAGTTTATTTCTGGGCTTTTTATTCTGTTCTTCTCATCTGTGTGTCTGTTTTTTATGCTAATACTGTAATGTTTTGATTACTATAGCATTGTAATATAGTTTGAAATCAGGGAGTATGATGCCTCCAGCTTTGTTTTTCTTTCTCAAGATTGCTTTGACTATTCAGAGCTTTTTGTGGTTCATTACAAATTTTAGGATTGTTTATATATCTGTGAAAAATGCCATTGGAATTTTGACAGGAATTGCATTGAATCTGTAGGTTGCTTTGGGTAGTATGGACATTTTAACAACTTAATTCTTCCAATTATGCTTTTTGTATTATGTATGAAACAAATCATCACACTCTAATTCATGTACATTGTCTCCCATGAAGAAATGTAAAGCAGGGTCAGAGGATAGAGTGACAGGGGCCGTTCTAGGTAGGGTGATCAGGAAAGGGCTCTCTGAGGAAGTGAGGTGAGACCTCTATGAAGATCTGGGAGAGAAGATACCAAGCAGAGGGAAGAGAGGGCAGAGGCAGTTTATTTCTGAATGCAGCATATGTGATTCTTAGCAACTATGGTCCAGTCAGGTTTGGATTATGGATTCTCCAAATAATTGAACATAACATATAATCAGACTATAGCTGCATGTGCCCACACGCACGCGCACGCACACACACGTGCATGCAGGCACACTCTTCTGTCAAGATGCCATCAAGTAACATGAATTAGCTAAGTGGTTCTCAAACTCTAATATAAGTGAGAGTCACCTGGGAATCCAGGTGAAAATGAAAAGTGAACACTGCAGGACGGCTGGCAGGCTGCCAGGCATTCCGTTAGCTCTCACTTTTCCTTGTAGTCATCAGGCTTCAACTTTCTCTGAGCTTAGTTTTAACTTTTTCAGTAAAGGATAGTTTGCTGCTGTGGATCCAGGAAGCAGAGGATTATCACGAAAAGAGCAAAGGGTCACTTCCAGCTGGAAAGAGCAGATGAAGTCATTGGAACGATTTTTCCACTGAAGAAAACTACAAAATCTGGATGAAACTTTTTAAAAATGTTAAAGCATCGTAGAGATAAATGATTGTAAGGATTTACTAGGCCAGATTTTTGGAGAGGAAAGTGGAGCCTCTTCAACTCTCAGTCTTCTGTCCTCAGTCTGGAAGAAACCACTAAAAATGATCTTACGACAGCAGCGAGATGGTGGGAAGGAGTATCAAAAATTTGAGTCTAGTACCTACCAGCATTAGAAGCTGCTGACCCCCTCCCCCAGGCCCCGGGTTGGGACTGCAAAGGACTACACCATGGAAGTGTAGCTATACATGGCAGTCCATAGACTACTAGCAGCCTCGGGGGCTGGCAGAAGTGCTTTCTGGAGGAACAAAACATCACTGTAGGTCCAAAGTAGTTCTGTAACTATTTTTTTTAACACAATGCCCTGCAAGACACAAAACAAACCAAAATCATGGTCAATCCAACCATCTGGACATTTTTATACTGATGATACTTGGGTGCATCTAATCAGAATTCAGCAGCTGACTGTTAATAGAGTAGGAACTACTAAGATTACTACATTGTATTACAAGTCAAAACAGGAACTGGTCAAACAAATAAATTTTGTCCGATGGATGGTAACTTGACAATGAAAAAGAACTACTTTTTCATGCAAAAACATGGATGACTCTCAGAAAGATTAAGCTGAGCAAGAGAAGGCAGTCAGGTACTGTACCTACGTATGGTGCCACTTATACGACATTCTAGATAATGCAAAAATAACCTATAGTGGCAGAAATCAGATTACTGGTCACCTGGTGCCAGGGGGCAGGGGGGACTAAATGCAAAAATAATCTATAGTGGCAGAAAGCAGATTACTGGTCACCTGGCGCCAGGGGGAAGGGGGGACTAAATGCAAAAGGGCATGAGGAATATTTTGGGGTGATGGAAATGTTTTATATCTTGATTGTGGTGATTGTCACATGAGTGTATGTGCTTGTCAAATGCATCAGATTTTACACTTAAAATGGATGCATTTTATTTTATGTAAATTATACCTTAACAAAGTTGATTTGGAAAAGATAGTAAGTCCATCTCCCCTAAAACTTTTATTCTGTGTACTTTTCTCATCTAAACAATTCCAAGACTCATTTAATATAACGATGATTATTGCAATATTTGTTAAAAATGTGCTCTCATTTACTATGTGTGGTAGTACGCCCAATAATGATAATAATATTATTAGCCTTATTTTATTAAACTGTTCCTCACGTTATTTAGTAAATGTCTTCTTTAGGATCTGCCTGATATGAGCATCCACACCTAAACATATGCTCCTGAAAGCCTTCCAACAAAACTTTCTCATTGGTTTACTCTTCTTGCTAAGAAACAATAGAGAGATGTGATAAGATTCATAATTTTAATACACTATGAAATATACAAATGTATATTTAAATGTGCGTTAAAGGAGTCGGGCAGATTGGTGAATGCTGATTTCCATTCAGCATTGGTTGGTTATTATTACAAATGGTAACTTATTGAACGTAAGTTCTTTTTCTTATTACAGCTAGGATTAGAATTACATTAACAAAATAGGACTAATAAGGGGAAAAAATGGATAGAAAAAGCCCAAATTAAAGTATTTCTATTATGAATCTCATAGTAAGAAATAAAGTAGGAAACAAACTTGGCATTTCTGAGACGTCTTGGGAATCACAGTCCATGCTCGCTGATTCTCTCGCTCCTGTTAACAAGCCAGTCACCTTCTGCACTCAGACTGAGAAAGTCATTATTTTTCTTTGTGGGCTGTAATTCTGCTAACGCTGGTGCTCTTGTTATAGCAGTCCTGTAACTCAGTTGGCTAGGATGGATTTGTAGACTCTGGGTCTTTACTGATAACCTTTACTGACCTTGTAAGATTCACAGATCCTTATTATGGCAGAAGTCCAAAGTGCTTCATGAATCAAAATGTTTTGGCACAAACATGTGATTCTGAGTACACTAGACTGAAAAGAGCTTGCTATGCAATGAGAGACCACGCTACTTAAACCAACAATTTTCCTTGAAAAGCACAGTGTTAAATACGGGCATGAATGTTTGTTCTCCAGCAGGGCACATCTAGCTCCCTACTCGGCATCCTTTGTACTCCAAGGAAATTAAGGCATGTCTTGAATTGTGATGATGCCTGAGTCAACACAAAAAACACTAAATTTTATACATATCTGTGTTGACATAAATTGAGATCCTTTCCAGCTCTCATAGCAAAATTGAATCCCTGCATAAGAGAATTGTATGCAATAAGATGTAATCTCTTAAGTATTTTACCGAGGGTTTCTTAGCATTCATTCAGGAGAATTATGTTTGGGGAATGTGAATATGTCAGTGAAGAAAATAATGTTATAACCCAGAGAAGCAGCTTTTTATTGGCATTCATAAAACCAAATCCTTATTTCTTGGAAGACCAAAGCTAATGATGACATTCCCTATAGTAACTTCATCAGCCAGTTCATAAATTTCCTTGAGTGTCCACCCATGGTATTGCAAAGCCTGTTTTATATACTCTGGAGCACTAGGAGAGGAAACACTGGAGGAGGTGTTTTGCCCTCAAGTTATGTAAATTTTAATTAGTATTAAATGAGAAACATAAAAGAACACAATGTGTGTGTATACACACATATCTACATTATCTATCTATCTTCATCATCATCTATCTTATGCAGCTAAATACAGAGATTAACTAGGGGTGGTGGTTGTGTTTGGGACAACGGGGAAGTAAGTGCAATTAACACAATTAAAAAAAAAATCTCAGGCTTCCCTGGTGGTGCAGTGGTTAAGAATCCGCCTGCTAGTGCAGGGGACACGGCTTCGATCCCTGGTCCGGGAAGATCCCACATGCCGCGGAGCAACTAAGCCTGTGTGCCACAACTGCTGAGCCTGCGCTCTAGAGCCTGCGAGCCACAACTACTGAGCCCGCACGCTCTAGGGCCTCCGTGCTGCAGCTACTGAGCCTGCGTGCCTAGAGCCGGTGCTCGGCAACAAGAGAAGCCACCGCAATGAGAAGCCCATGCACCACAACAAAGAGTAGCCCCCGCTCGTCGCAACTAGAGAAAACCTGTGCGCAGCAACGAAAACCCAACACAGCCAAAAAACAAAAATAAACAAAACAACAAAAAAAATCTCTGCTAGTACTGCCATAGTCGTCTACTTCTTCCTTTTTAAATAAGGGGCTTAATTTGATCATGTGGTAGACATTGAATAGGCACAGGTAACTCCTCCTGCAACAAGAATATAGAAAGAACTTGTTATATGTGAGTCCCAAAGGGCTCACTTGGATCTTCAGTATTCCCCACCAAACTTTTAATTTTAGAAGAACCATAGTCTGAAGTTGACATAAGCAAAAGAATTCAGGATATCTTTTAGTGTACTTGTTTGTTTTTGCCAAGACCTGTTACCAGTCGGGGTCTGAGGACCAAGCTGATATCCCAAGGAGGGCCCTCTGGCACTTGGTACTCGCCATCTGTCTTCATAGGGCCATCTTACAGGAGACTTGTAACCCTTCTCTGCCTCCTAGTCCTCATCAGGAATATCCCAGGCCATCTGTACACGTTTCCAGAATCTTGAACCTTGAAAAAATAGGACTGAGGTCTCAATCTTTTCCCTCTAGAAGACTTCTTATCTCCTATGAAAATAACTACCTCTTTTAAAAAAACTTCAGGCCCATGGAAAAGAATATAATAAAGAATGTATATATGTGATAACTTGAGTATATGTGTGTATAACTTTGCTGTACGGCAGAAATTAACACAACATTGTAAATCAACTACACTTCAATGAAAAAAAAACAAAAAACGTCAAGCCCCATGTAATAATAGCAGTGGAGAGGTCTATTACATGAAGATACCTGCATACTCACCAGACCCTTACCAAACCAGAGACATGTTAAATCTGCTCATCTAGATCCCCTCCACCTCGCTCAAACAGGGAGTATAACTCAGGGAAGTAGAGGATCAAAATTTAAAGCTGCCTGCTACATATTTTACCTGAAAAAGAAATTAAGTAAGCTATGCATTCGAGCACATATATATTCTCATTTACCATTAAAATACTCTTTAAAAATGTGTTTACTCTCTCAAATATGTAAGTAAAATTGACAGCTTAGGAAAGGCCCTATGTTTACTCTGTGGTTTTGCCTAAATCCTCATCCATTGTCAATGTGAGTATAAATACTTAAGTTTGAAGAACATGGAAGTGATCATTGACTTGCAAAAAGTACAAAGCAAGTGCTTTAGAAACTCATGGGAGGAAAAAATAATTTCTGTTTGGAGAATATTCAAGGCAAACTTGATGGAAAAGTTTTCTTTGTTTTTTGGCTGCGTTGGGTCTTTGTTGTTGCGTGCAGGCTTTCTCTAGTTGCAATGAGCGGGAGCTACTCTTCATTGCAGTGCACGGTCTTCTCATTGTGGTGGCTTCTCTTGTTGCAGGGCACTGGTTCTAGGCGCGCGGGCTTCAGTAGTTGCAGGACACAGGCGCGGTAGCTATGGCACTCAGGCCCTAGAGCGTGCGGGCTCAGTAGTTGTGGCTCGCGGGCACTAGAGCGCAGGCTCAGTAGTTGTGGCTCACGGGCTTAGTTGCTCCGCGGCATGTGGGATCTTCCTGGACCAGGGATCGAACCTGTCCCCTACATTGGCAGACAGATTCTCAACCATTACGCCACCAGGGAAATCCGATGGAGGAGTTATTTTCCATCGTGGCATCAATGGCATAGACTTGAGCCAGCCACGCATACATATGTTTGATCTGTGTAATGCTTCTCCCTTCCCAATCCTTCTGCATACGTTTCAAGATGGCAGTTTGAGTTTTCAAAGAAGGTCAAGGGATGGATATGAAGAAGGGTGAGTTGTTGAAAAAGAGCAAGTTGTATTTGTAGAATCGGAGACTGTTTGGGCTGAATTATGTCAGGTTTATGATGTCAGGTTAAAGGAGGGGTGACTCTCAGATGTCAAGGGCACAGATGATAGAAACTCTCCTATCACACGAGTCTTTGTGAGAAGAAAGACCCTTTCTCCCACCACAGAAATCAGAGTGCAGACCTTCTTTCCGCTTGCTTTCATAACGAGAATACAATATCTACTTGTCTCTCTTGTGATATTGTCAGCAATTGATAGGTATAAAATAATGGGTCCATTATTTTATAAGAGATTGTGAAATGGTGATATTCTAGTTCTATAATTTCTTCATCATGTTTTAATTTACATAATGCCATTTTTTTTGCTTCTTCATCCATTTGGTTACCCTATGAATTAACTTTGCTCCCTGGAAGCCAAAGCTTGAGGCAAAGTTTGCATGCTGGAGTTTTATTGGGAGATGCAATTCCAGGACAGCACAATTGAAGGAGAAAGGGAAGTGAGGCAGGAAAAACAACTGCAAAGTGGCATGTTCTAGAGCTGGCATAGCCTCACAAAAATACACGACTGGTTGTTTGATCACATAGGACGTCTGCCAGAGAGCAGTGTGAAGCACTACATCTTGGAACAGTCCATAAGGGAGAAAGGGAGGCAAACCTATCTGCTGATGGTTTCCCAAATCCTGTCTCTCGCTGGTCAGAGTTCAAAGTTCACTTCAAGGGGCGGTAACTCCTCTAACCTTCCAGGTTGACCTATCAGACTGCCCCAGGCAGTGTTTGGGGAAGCCAGTTGCCATACACTAATGTTTAACACAGTATCTGGGTCCAGAAGCAGTGGGAGGAGCCAGCCTCTTTATGCCCATCCCCTCAAGTTGGACCTGGGCATCAGAGCTGCTGCTGCCTCCACAGCAGCAGGCATGACAGCTGCCATGCTCAGAGCCCAGCTCTTATCTCAGAGGAGGCTGAGACAGTTAGCGGTGTTAGGAGAGCATGCAACAGTGGTAGTAGTGGGGATGTCCACCGAAGAAGTGGCCAAATCTCAGGGGCAGGTGGGCTGTGCAAATACGGGAGGTGCATGAACTCAGTTGTGTATGCTCTGAGGCCTACTTCATACAAACATGGCAGGATAAATGCTGGAAGTTTTCCTTTTTCAAATCCTTTTTCAGAGTAGTGACTTGGTTCCATAGATCCTCCAAGGGTGATCAGTGAGGATTGTACATTTTGTTTTGTTTTTTAGGAGAGTGGGCATATTATTACAAATCCACGGATTTTTAAAAAACTGAGTTGACTTACTTCAATCCACTGAAATTTGTATTTCACATAAATGCATATCTTATAAACGTCCAAACTGTCCCTTCTTTGGCCAGTGGAAGCCCTTTCAGGTTGCTTCCTGACTTCTACTGACATATTTCTGGAAGTCTTTGAGAGTTCCTTTGCTTTCCAGTGTGACCAGGTATCTTGTACATTTCCTGCCTCAGACCTGGAATCAGCCATGTCTGCAAGGAGCCCTGGTTCATATTTGTGGGAATAATATTCAGAGCCACACTCTGGACACTAAGGATAAAGTAGCAGAATATGGAAGGTAAATATAAGTGTTAGGAAAATTTTATTAAATAAAAAGCGTCAAAAAATAGAAAAATTAGATTCTCAACAGGAAAACTAAATTTTTGACAAATGCAAGTAATGGAAATGTATATATATTTCAAATCTAGAGGAAAATTCAAAATTTTACTTCAGTGACTTGGCAGACTCCTATTTAAAGACTCGTTAAGGAAAACCTTTCATTCAGTTAATCAAACAAACATTATTTGGGTACTTTCTGTTGCAAATTTTTGAATGCTCATAGGTTTTTAAAAAGTGCACCTTGTCCTGAGAATGGAAGCTTGAAACTAGCCAGGGACCTGTGTATGTACATTTTACAAAGGAAGCTCTCTTAAATATAATGGTTAAGTATTAATGGGACCAGGGAGAATGGGGTGGGGGGAGCAGAGAGAATTAATTTATTTAGCAAACATCCATTTACCTTCTATGTGCTAAGCTCTGCCGTTGAGAATTCAAAGGTGAATTTAAATATAAGATTTAACCCTTTAGGTATTTCCAGATAATTTGAAACTAAAAGAAGAAAATAACTAATTAAAATACCATGTTTTAACTAGTAACTGAGCTGCTAACTTCCATAGACTGAGAGGGAGAGACCTACAGCCAAGACAGAGTTGGGGGAAGGCTTCTAGGAGCAAGAAGCATTAAACTTGAGCTTGAAGAATGACTTCGCCAGATAGAGAAAGGTTGTGGAAAAAAGAACATTCAGGCTATAGAAAAAAGCATGTGCAAAGCCAAAGAGATGGGTAAGGGAATGGTCCCAATGGAATGGCAAGATGTTCTGTGTGTCAAAAACAGAAGAGAATGTGGAGTAAGCCTGCAATGAAGAGAGCAGAGGGAGTTGAGTCTGGAGTTGAATACAAATAGTCACATTGAGAATGGGGTTATACATCACGCTAAGCATTTGAACTGTTCAGTTAATTAAACAAGATTGAGTTTGTGTGAGATGTATCATTTCAGAATACAGTTTTGTCATTTCCTTCATAGATAAGATGTTGACCTTAAAACAAGTTTCAAGCTTAGCTGGAGGGAGCAAAGACCACAGTGTTCTGAGCAGGCCAGTGGGCATTGGGAGGACAGGGGCTCAGGTTGAGGGTATGGGGAATGTAGGTGGGAGGCGGCTGCTCGGACAGCCAGGAGGGTCCCAGAGCGCCTTACTGCAGCTCTAATTTCATGACTACAATTCCTCTCGACTTCCAGTCTTGACCCTGTAGTGACTTTTCATTAGGAACTCTTTCTGTCTTAGTTCCTGACTTTGCTGATGATTTTCGAGTGGCTGAATCCTCTAAGGACAGGGATCTCTAGTTAGTAGTGGGAACTATCTTTGGGTCCTGCAGTCTCACCTGGTAGATCTCTAAGTTAATAAGAGCGCAGGGTCCTGACAGGGTTTATACATTGATCTATTTGGGGGTAGGAACTTCCATGGGAGTTTGAAATAGGGTCTGACAAATGAGACCCTGTGGATAGTGTCACACTACTTGTATTAGGATAAATCTAAACTTCTGTAATAAAGACACTCGACAATACCATGACTTTAATAGCGATAGTAATGATAATAATAACAATAATAAAATTTCTTTCTCTCTCTCACTAGTAGTTTCAAAGTGAGTGTCGTAGGTCAGTGGGATCACTCTGCTCAAGTGAGGACCCAGGTTCCTTCCAAGTCATGGCTCTGCCATCTCTTGGCCAGTGTGCCTCAAACTTTAATGTGCATGTGAATTCCCTGGGGATCTTGTTAAAATGAAGATTCCATTTCAGTAGGTCTGGGGTGGGACCTGAGATTCTGCATTTCTAACAGTTCCTAGATGATGCAATGCTGCTGTTCCCTGACCATACTGGAGTAGCCAGACCCTAGGGCGTTATCATTGTCTGCATGGTCCACGCTGAGTCACTGCCACAGTCAGGGTCTAACCTACCCTGAAAAGGAGATGCGGGGGGACGGTGGAGGCTCCCTTGATGACCTGGAGGTGGCACACAGCACTTCTGCTCATGTTTCCTGGATAAAATCTTAGTCACATGGCCACACCTAATGGCAAGGATGTCTTGGAAACGTAACCTTGCTGGGCAGCCATGTACCCAGCCACAGTTCTTACTTTTGGAGAGCGGGAAGCAGATGTTGGCAGACAACTCCCAGTCCCTCCACATTCCTCTATCTAAAGTCCCCTCGTGCACCTCTCAGAGGCTTCTGGTGGTCGCCCGGTAACGTGAGGTGTACTCAGGGAAGCGTCCGTGACGCTTTCCAGACAGCACTTCACAGCATTCTTTCCTCCGGCACATTCTTGAGATATCCTGCTCTCGGAATTTCCTGGGTACAGAGGTTCTCTTTCTACCTTCATGACTTTGGAAGTGAACAAGATGACCAAATTATGCCTCTTCAAGATCTACTTGTTTAAGGCTTCCTGTTTTTGTGAGGATACATTGATGCTTCAAACCCAGTATCACACATTATACCAGCAAAGACAATCTTGGCTGGGCTGGATCAACTGCGCTGCAGGCTTTCCCATCTGATAGTGAGATACGATAATAAGTGAGTGGAGGCCACTGGCAAGATGCATAGGCAGCCTCAGAGTGAATCATCACCACAGTACATTTATAATAAAGCCCCCGTTCATATGCAGGCAGACATTAGACGGTCAAATAGCTCAAGGATACTGAATGAAAAACTTACTGTTCATGAGTGATAATATTTGCCCTTCTATTTTTAGTTACCTGATTGAAAAGTATCTGGCTTATTCACTGAAAGAAATTTTTGCTTCCTGATACTCATCTCAATATTCAAGCAAGTGAAATAGAATTAACTGTTTTAGCCGAAAGGCTAGAAGGGCAAAGAATGATTGAGCAAGCTCTCCATGGCTGCTTTAATGTGTCCTTAATAAACGGCCTTAATAAATGTATAGGAAGAGATACTAAGCTGCTCTCTGAAAAAAAAACAAAATTAAATCTGTATATTCTCCCCTCAAAATACAGGCCTAGAGAACAATGAGCCCTTAGTTGAATTTTCTCCTCAGCGTGACATTTCTCTGTTACCGTTCATTGAAATGAAAAATTCCAAAGTGAGAAAAAAAAACCCGAAATATTATTCTCGAAATCAAATAAGGCTACCATGTCCTTCCATTAGCCCCAACAGTTGCTTCCAATTATTGTAAGCAGATTTTCTCATTTGTGCTTTTTAGAGAAACAATATTTGAATTTCAGGAGGAGAGCTGAGCATTGAATCATGTTATATACATGCTCAAGACTGTAGCAGCAGTCCAGAAGAGAAGGAAGAATTCTCCCTGGATTCTGAGTCAAAATACATTTAAACCCTAGCCATCTAGTTTTCAAATAATCGTGATAATGATGAAAATAGTGACGACGAAGATGATGATGATGATAGCCAGCATCTGTGGAGTGCTGACTGCAAACATGGCACCGTTCTAACGCTTTCCATGTATTAACTCACTTAATCCTCATAAAAACTCTTTGAAGCAGGTCGTATTATCATCCCCACTTTATAGTTGAGAAAAATGAGGCACAGAGATGCTAAATAATTTCCCGCGGTCACACAGCTACTGTAGCAGACACCGTTCACCCAAGATCTGTTTCTTCTTTCTGGGCACATAGCCAGCTGACATTTCCCAGCCTCTTTGCAGGAAGATTGGCCACTGGACTAAGTACTGGCCGATGGAGTATGAGTGGTGTGTGCCATTTCTAGACTAAAGCTTTTTAGAAGCAGGAGTGCCCCCTCCATGCTCTTTTACCATTTGCCTGCTGGATGACAACTGTGCTGAGGCACTGGGGGTTGGCAGAGCCACAAGTAGAAGGGGACCGAATCACTCCCACCCATCGGGAACACCCTCCTTGGAGTATCGCAGAGACGAAAAACAAGCTTTGACTCTGTCTGAATCATTACACCTTTGAGCGTCTACTTGTTACTACAATATAGCCAGCCCCAGTTAACACCCCAAAAAGTGGTGGAATCTGGATTTGAATCCAGGCAGGCTGGCTGCATCATCGCCCTCGGTTAAATCACTTAACTTCTTAATTTGAGAAATGGGAATGCTTGTTGCCACCTGTCTCTCTTAGCTTCTGAGCTAGTGTCCTGCAGTCTCCAGTAGAAGACTGAGTTCTGTGTAGCTCCTGAGGAAATCTGGGACAGAGTCAGCAGTACCCTAGGCAAGGTGTTCAGCTTGGTTTTGGTTAATAGTCTACCCAGGATTAAGCCTTGTCATAGCTAGGGCCAGGATACTCTTTCTGGGGACCTTAGTCATCAGCTGGGCTTCTATAGGTTCCACGAGGCTCTTTCTGTTGTGCACCATCTCCAGATGAGATGTCTTCTGGTCCAGAGCAGACCCAGTTCATCTCTTCTCTGCAATGTGCGCTGTGGCTCTCCCTCTAGGGGGTTTGCCTTTTAACAATGCCAGTTCTCCGAATTCCAGTCCCTCTTACTGTAGCCTGTTTCTGTTTCCCACCTGTCTGCCACTGAGATCCCAGTGTGACATAAACCAACTTGCCTAACTTTTCACCCTGATAGTATATGCCCTGCCTTACCTGACAGAGTTATTGTAAGGATGAATTTAAGTGTATAAAATTGCGTTTGAAATGTGTGGTATAAAATTAGGTATTATTATTAACATGTTTAAATCTTTAATTATCAAGTGAAAGAAGCAATTTTATTTTGTTCAACTAGATATTAGTTGAAGAAATGGCCTAAATATTTTTTAAACAATAGTTAAAAATGTTTTTATTGAAGTAGCGTTGATTTACAATATTACATTAGTTTCAGGTATATAGCATAGTGATTCAGTATATTTACAGATTATACTCCATTAAAAGTTATTACAGGGCTTCCCTGGTGGCGCGGTGGTTGAGAGTCCGCCTGCCGATGCAGGGGACGCGGGTTCGTGCCCCGGTCCGGGAATATCCCACATGCCGCGGAGCGGCTGGGCCCGTGAGCCATGGCCACTGAGCCTGTGCGTCCGGAGCCTGTGCTCCGCAATGGGAGAGGCCACAACAGTGAGAGGCCCGCGTACCGCAAAAAACAAAAACAAAAACAAAACAAAAAAACAAAACAAAAAAACAACCAAACAAAAAAAGTTATTACAAGACAATAGCTATAATTCCCTGTGCTATACAATATACCCTTGTTATTTATCTATTTTATACATAGTAGTTTGTATCTCTTAATCTCATGCCCCTAATTTGCCCCCCACCCCTTCCCTCTCCCCTTCACTAACCACTAGTTTGTTTTCTATATCTGTAAGTCTCTTTCTGTTTTGCATATACATTCATTTGTATTATTTTTTAGATTCCACATATAAGTAATATCATACAGTATTTGTCTTTCTCTGACTTACTTCACTAAGCATAATATTCTCTAGGTCCATCCATGTTGCCGCAAATGGCAGGATTTCATTCTTTTTATGACTAGTATTCCATTGTATATGCAGACCACGTCTTCTTTATCCATTCATCTGTTTTTGGTTTTTGTTTCTGTTGGCCATGCTGCACGGCTTGTGGAATCTTAGTTCCCTGACTAGGGATTGAACCCCACGCCCTCAGCAGTGAGAGTGCAGAGTCTGAATCACTGGACCACCAGGGGATTCCCTATCCATTCATCTGTTGATAGGCATTTGAGTTGCTTCCATGTCTTGGCTATTGAAACTAGTCCTGCTATGAACACTGGGGTGCATGTATCTTTTTGAATTCATGGGTTTTTTTTTTTTTTCCCAAATATATACCCAAGGAGTGGGATTGCTGGATCATAGTTCTATTTTTAGTTTTTTTAAGGAACCTCCATACTGTTTTCCATAGTGGTTGCACCAATTTACATTCCCACCAACAGTGTACAAGGGTTCTCTTTTCTCCATATCCTCTTCAACATTTGTTATTTGTACACTGTTGGGGTTTTTTTTTTTTTGGTTTTTGGGTTTTTTTTTTTGCGATACGCGGGCCTCTCACTGTTGTGGCCTCTCCCGTTGCGGAGCACAGGCTCCGGATGTGCAGGCTCAGCGGCCATGGCTCACGGGCCCAGCCGCTCCGCGGCATGTGGGATCCTCCTGGACCGGGGCACGATCCCGCATCCCCTGCATCGGCAGGCGGACTCCCAACCACTGCGCCACCAGGGAAGCCCTGTAGCCTGTTTGATGGTAGCCATTCTAGCCAGTGTGAGGCGATACCTCATTGTGGTTTTGATTTGCATTTCTCTAATAACTGGCCATGTTGAGCATATTTTCATATGCCTGTTAGCCATCTGTATGTCTTCTTTGGAAGAATGTCTATTCAGGTCTTCTGTCTTTTTTTTAAATAAATTTATTTATTCATTTATTTTTGGCTGCGTTGGGTCTTCGTTGCTGCACACAAGCTTTCTCTAGTTGTAGTGAGCGGGGGCTACTCTTTCTTGCGGTGCAAGGGCTTCTCATTGTGGTGGCTTCTCTTGTTGTAGAGCACAGGCTCTAGACACATGGGCTTCAGTAGTTGTGGTGCTAGGGCTTAGTTGTTCTGCAGCATGTGGGATCTTCCCGGACCAGGGCTCAAACCCGTGTCCCCTACATTGGCAGGCGGATTCTTTACCACTGCGCCACCAGGGAAGCCCTTCTGCCTTTTTTTGATTGGGTTGTTTGGGTTTTTTTGATATTGAGTAGTATGAACTGTTTGTATATTTTGGATATTAACCCCTTGTTGGTCATGTCATTTGCAAATATTTTCTCCCATTCAGTAGGCTGTCTTCTCATTGTGTCAATGGTTTCCTTTGCTGTGCAAAAGCTTTTAAGTTTAATTAGGTCCCATTTGTTTATTTTTCCTTTTATTTCTTTTGCCTTAGGAGACAGATCCAAAAAAATACTGCTATGATTTATATCAAAGAGTGTTCTTCCTGTGTTTTCTTCTAGGAGTTTTATGGTTTTGGGTCTACATTTAGATCTTTAAACCATTTTGATTTGTTTTTTATATGGTGTGAGAAAATGTTCTAATCTCATTATTTTATGTATAGCTGTCCAGTTTTCCTAGCACCACTTCTTGAAGAGACTGTCTTTTCTCCATTGTATATTCTTGCCTTCTTTGTCATAGATTAATTAACCATAAGTGCATGGGTTTATTTCTGGGCTCTCTATTCTGTTCCATTGATGTATGTGTCTATTTTTGTGCCAGTACCATGCTGTTTTATTTACTGTAGCTTTGTAGTATAGTGTGAAGTCTAGGAGAGTTATACCTTCAGCTTCTGCATCCCAAGGTCAAGTCTTTTCCTTGGTCCTTGCAGCCCCAGATCCAGTGCCATGCAGTGGTATAGAATGAGCTGGGCTTGAGTGTTTGCTCAGCTTGGGCTAGGGTGCACACTGAGGTGGTTGCAGAAAGCCTGGCAGCTGCTGGGGTGGACCTCTCTCCATCCTGCACTGGGGGCAAGTCACAGGAGTCCAGGCTTCTCCAACCTTTCTATCTGTCACAGTGGTCCTCTTAGCAGCCAAGGGGGTTTGTCTCCTCTGCATAGGACTCTAGGACTGGTATGCCCAGTCTGTGGCTTGACCTGCTCACACCTGAGGATGGGTGTCCACCAGTGCAATCTCCCTTTTCCTCTGAGTCCCCTCCCAGGGGCACAGGTCCCAACCTCATCATTTTTCTTCCCTTCCTACCTGGTAATGTGTATATCTTTTTTACAGCCTTGGTTGTACAGGAGTCCTTCTGCTAGTTTCCAGTTAGTATTCAGTGAGAATTGTTCCACATGTAGATGTGTTTTTGATATGTTTGTGGGGGAAGTAGAGCTCCGTGTCCTCTTACTCCACCATCTTGATCTCCACCTCTAGTTTTTAGAATTTGATTTTGCAGGTAAAATTATTCACAATATGCTATGTATTGTAAGAGAGTTTTAGAAAAAATTAGAGTGAAAAATGAAGGTGGTGTTGGAGAATGGAAGTAATTACCAAAGATCACAATTGAGAAGTGTTAATAGGTGCAAATAATACATTCATTAGCAATTCTTAATGGCAAAGACTGCTGGTTCCTTTGTGGTTTCTTTTATGCTGAATTATGGCACTGAAGCAAACTGTTGATTTCAAAAGGCTGAGATATAGCCTTCTCAGCGCTGACCTGTAACTTTTATTTGCTCACCTTTGGCAGATGCTGTCCCAGGGCATCACAAGCTCTGCCCACGGAGATGAAGTATTTCTATAATATTTATTTTAGTTGTTGAGGAGAAGGCTCTCTTCCAGATCCAGTCACCCTGGTCGATTTCAAGGAATCAGGTTTCAGCTTCCAGGCAAAGCAAATTCTGAATAAATGAAATAAAAACAGCAGGATGTAGAAGACATTTTTATTTGCTTGAGTCAGTACCCAATACATTATATATACTATATGTATGTGTGTGTGTATATATGTATAAAACAATTTTAGATTTATGGAAAATTGCAAATGTAGAACAGAGAGTTCCTATACTCTTCAGCAGCTTCTCCTAATATTAACGTCTTATATAGCCACAATGTATTTGTCAAACTAAGAAAGTAACACTGGAATACTATTAACTAAAGGCTTTATTCAGATTTCATTAGCTTTCCCACTATTATCCTTTTTCTGGTCCAGGGTCCCATCCAAGATATCACACTGCCTGTAGTTGTAATGTCTCCTTAAGTGGTTGTAATGTTTCCTTAATCTCCTCTGGCATGTGACAGTTTCTTAGTCATTCTTTGCGTTTCATGACCTTGATAATTTTAAAGAGTACTGGTCAGGTATTATTTGTAGATCGTCCCTTGAGTTTTTGTTTGTCTGATACTTTTTCATCACTAGACTGGGGTTAGGGGTTTGGGGGACAAATACTACAGAAGCAAAGTGCCATTCTCATCACATCACATCAAGGAGTGTGTATGATGAACTTGACTTATATCTGGTGATGTTAACCTTGATCATCTTGAGGCAGGAGATAGATGGGCTCCAGGCTAGACATTTACAACTGGCCTCCTGTTCACACTTCCTGGGGTGAGAAGAAGATGGACTCCAGGCTGGACAGTCATTACCAGCCCCCTGTTTACATTTCCTGAGGCAAGAGACAAACAGGCTCTGGACTACGTATTTATGACTGGACTCCTGTCTATATTTTGAGATCTGTCCTTCGATATAAGAAACAACAACAGGAATAGGGTAGATAACCAGACACTGGACACATTTATGGCAGGGACAGAGAGGGGCTAAACCCTGTTAAAAGGTCAAGAGGTCATACATTTCCCATCCTTGGGGCAAGGGAAACACTGCACATGTGCAGAAAGGTTCCTTGGGGGTCAAAAAGGAGGGGGGCACCCCCCCATAATATGGGATGCTAAGGCCATACCACAGGCCTCTGGGCTGTAATCCATCTTGCAAAAAAGTTGTGCCCGTATGCTGGGGAGGGCCCTAGGGCAGGTCAGGTGTGGAAAAGGAAACCAGATAATAGGCCAAAGGTAAACAAAGACCCGGAAGAACTGCCCTATATAAAGGACTTCACTGCTTCTTTACTGCACTCCTCCTCATTAGGGGGGATGCCCACACCCTTTCTCTCCATGTGCATCTCTGCCTTGCTTCTGTCGTAACTAAACAAACTGTTTCTCTGTGTGCTCTCCCACTTGTTGTTGTGCTATGTCTCTAATAATAAACTTTGTACCTCTTTTTACAGTTCTTGCCTCCCTGAGAAATGCATTTTTCATTGGGGGCCAGAGCCAGGGGGTGTGGTAGTTAGGATTCCTGGTTTTCATCCAGGCTACCCAGGTTCAATGCCTGGGCAGAGAATTAAGATCTTGCTTCACGCCACCACTCACTGCTGCCTCTCCGAGATCAATCTGGCCAAAGTAGTGTTTGCTCCACTGTAAAGTAACTCTCCCCACCTTGCCCTAGTCTATCCTTTGGAAGCAGGCTGCTAAATCAGGGAGGAAAGAACACCTGCTTGAGGATGGAATATCTACATAAATTATTTGTAATTATTTGTAAGGGGGATTTGTCTCTTCTCCCACATTTATTTCTTCAATCATTTATTTATACCAGTAGGGACTTGTGGATTATAATCCACATTATTATAATCCAATGCTGTATTGTTTCTTTCATTGCTCAAATTGTTCCACCTTTGTCCATTGGGAGCTGTCAGGTTTACTCTTGAATCCCTTTGACATTCCCTGTCTTTTTTACTTTTATTTATTTATTTTTTTTGAGCAACTCCATCTTTTCTGGCACTAAAAGAATCATCCCAGCTTATCTTGTATTTTCACATGCCCTACAACCAGCCATTTATTCAAGAAGCTCTGCTGTCTTTTACTGGAGGATCGTATCTTGCACTTAATACTAGTCTGGAAGTTTTAGCAGTGTTCTCTGTGCAGAAAACTTTGGCACAAAGTGGACCGACCTTGGGCCCAGACTGAAAATTAAAGTACAGTACTATCGGGACTTCCCTGGTGCTCCAGTGGTTAAGAATCCACCTTCCAATGCAGGGGACGCACGTTCGATCCCTGGTCGGGGAACTAAGATCCCACGTGCTGTGGTGCAACTAAGCCCGGGTGCTCCAACTACTGAGCTCGCATGCCTTAACGAGAGAGAGAAAACCCTCAAGCCACAACTAGAGAGAAGCCTGCGCGCAGCAAAGAAAGATCCTGCATGCCTCAACGAAGATCCCGTGTGCCGCAACTAAGGCCCGATGCAGCCAAAAAATAAACAAAATAACTAAATAATAAATAAATCTTTAAAATAAAGAAAAAATAAAGTACAGTACTATCAAGTGGCCCTACAAGGGACTTCTGAACATGGATCCAGAAGATTGGATATCATGGGTGAGGTGACAGGGATACCTGTTCTTGGCATTTCAGATTTAATGCAGAGAGAATTGAATCCTTTTGCCCAGTCTCTCAACAGGCATATATATCTATATGCCTTTGTCGTTGTGATCTATGATTGTTAGTCTTCCAGAATTCATCTTAATGCCTCTATTGCCAACAGTTGTTTCACTTAGAAATCTCTTTGCTCAGTCGTAAATAGTTGTTGGAAGTTGTTGTCTATGGATGTTATAAACAAAAAATAGACTGGAGATGTCCTTTGCAGATTGTGTATTAGAGAAAAGTTGAGTACTAGTGAATTGTCTTTTAGTAGCAGAGAGATGATACTGAAGAAAAATTGCTGACTGGTATTAATAAGTAAAAGACTTTGGTCAGAATATTCCTTAAAAAAAGCCAAACTTACCACTTTTGTAGCAGGATAACCTCTGATATACTATTTTTATGCTTTATTCATACTGTTGTAGAAGATTCAAAGAATAAAAGACTAATTCCCACTCACCCTCCCCTGATATTGTGATATGATAAGAAATATACATTAGGTCTTTGTGCTCAGTCCCAGGCACAGAGCTCCTAAAACCCTTGGAATTTCCTGAGTGATACGGTGAGAAGAGTGGCTTTTGTTATTTATAATAAGCCCCTTTCAACCACACCAGGGTTTATGCTAATGAGGTGACTCCTGGAGGGTGACAGCTGGTCGTCAGAGATGCCAAGCAGGCTGTTAGAGAGATAGAACTTTCAGTCCCATCCCCCGACCTCTCAGGAGGGGAGAGGAGCCAGAGACTGACTGAATCACCAATGGCCAAGGATTTAATCAATCATGCCTATGTGATGAGACTCCCACTGAAAACCTAAAGGATGGGATTTGGAGAGCGTGCGGCTCAGTGAACACCTCCGTGTGCAGAGAGGTTGACGCAACGCACCTTCACAAGGATGGAGGCTCCTGGGCTCAGGGCCCCTCTGGAGCTCACCCTGTGTACCTCTTATTTTGGCTGTTCATCCATCTATCCTTTATAATAAACTAGTAATAGTAAGCAGAGTGTTCCCTTGAGTTCTGTGAGCCATTATATTAAATTATTGAGCCTGAGGAGGAGGCTGTGGGAACCCCTGACTTGTAGCCAAGGTGGTCAGAAGTACCAGAGGACTAAGACTGGTGAGTGGCATCTGAACTAGGGGCACTCTTGTGGGACTGAGCCCCCGACATGTAGGGTCTGATGCTAACTCCAGACAGTTGGTGTCAGAATTTAGTTACATTGTAGGACATCCAATTGGTGTCCAGAGAGTTGGAGAATTGGTTGGTGTGGGTAAGACAAAACAAAAAGAAAACTCACACATTCGGTATCAGAGTGTTGTGAGTAAAGAAACAGTTTTTCTTTAATCCCCCGTTCTTCTCTCTACTTATTTAACACATACATATGCACATGTATACACATACACACACACACACACACACACACACACACACACACACATTCTCACCCCCATTTATTAGATATTAGATCTTTGCTCTTGTGCTCTGGCATCCGTAGCCCCTGGAAGGGATGAACAGTTATTAGGGACTCAGGACCAAATTCTGAGGAGCAAGGGTTTCATCTAATTGTCTGAAATGGGGAGGGAGGGTATTCCTTTCAAGAAAGAAGAGGCTGGGATGGAATCTCTAGAAACTGTATTTTTCTGGAGTTGTCTGAACTTTGGCACAGGGAGTGGGAGGGAGGGAGTGGAATGTCCCTATCTCATCTTGTGGACGGCAGGAAGCACCACTGAGAGTGACACCACTGCAAAGTGCCTGGGCCACAGGACAAGAAGCAGTAGTGAAATCGCAGCAGCCACAGAATGAGAGCTTCTTTCAGGGCTCTTTCATAATTCTAGGGAGAGCAAGGAACCTCAAAAATGACAACATATATCAGCCTTGGTGAGTGATGGATGTGGACTAGAATTGCTTTGATAAGAAAAGTAAGGAAAAATTATGTCATCTGAACTGTAAGAATGGCTGTCATGACTCACAGCGTTCAGCCCATAGTTGTACTCACGACTGGGATTTACTACAGCAAAAGGATATCAAGCACAATCCGCAGAGTGAAAAAGCGCACGAGGCAAATCCCGGGAGACCAGGTGCGAGCTTCCAAGCGTCCTCTCCAGTGGCGCCAAATAGCTGTGCTTAATTCTCCCAGCAGTGAGTTGAGACAGCACATGGGAAATGTTGCAAACCAGGGAAGCTCACTAGAGACTCAGTGTCCAGGGTTTTTAATGGGGACACTGTCTGCCTGGCAGATACTCAGATCCAGACTCCCAGAAGGAACGTATGTGTTCGTCATAGACCACATTGTTTGTACAAATAGTTTAGACACAGTGAGACACTCACTGTTATTAACTGATAAAGTTAATGGTGGGAACCCTCCTGAAATCTAACTTCCCCAACAGCAGCCAACGGCCAGCTTTGTAAGCAGACCTTTCAAAAGATATCATCAGGTCTGCTCCATGAACCCTTTTCTGCACAGCAGGATTTTAGATTCTGTTTAGGTAGGACAAGTTGATAGAAGACCCTTCCTTCAAAATGCATGGATACCATTGGTGGTTTTGACTGGCCCTTTGTCTCACCTGTACCCACAGGATTTTTAATTTATGGAGGTCACTGAGCGACAACACAGAGAGGGTAATGCCTTTGAAAGAAGAATTTTTAGGGACTTCTCAGGTGGTCCAGCAGTTAGGACTCAGTGCTTTCACTGCCTTGGGCCCGGGGTCTATCCCTGGTTGGGGAACTAAGATCCTACAAGCCACGTGGTGCAGCCTAAGTAAATAAATAAATTTTAAAAAAGAAAGAAGGAAGAATTTTTACAGTTCCCAAGAGAAGGGGGCAGAGGGGCATGCCATGCCATGCAGGGCCACACGGAGAAGTACCAGGTCTGGTCAGGAGGCAGGAAGAGTGAAAAGAAAGCATGGCCCACAGCTTTTTTTGTGTTTCCTACAGGAAAGGCATGGCAGGGTGGGCAAAACAGCTTAGGATTAGCTAGTTTGGATAATGTCAGTGGGCTCTGGGCTCTGGGTTGGTCTCCGGTTTTCTGGTACCTGGTCCTGGATTGATTTAGAGAAGGGGAAACCTTGGCTTGGTGTATCAGTTTGATAAAGGTGGTTGTTGGGGATATGGACTTGGGATTGGTTGGTTTGTATATGAAAGGCATGTTTGCAGGTGAGTTATTCATTATCTCTAGGAATTAGCTAATGTTCCATAGGAGGGAACATTCTCCCCCCAGCCAGCAAGCCCCCTAAGGTGTCAAAACATCATAAAATTAAAAAAAATAAACATGATTAACTACACCCTTATTCCAAGTTCTTACTCACACAACAACCATGAGATCATTTACAGTTAGCCCCATCTATCTCTATTGATCAAGTTTCCACAAATAGGCAGACCCGCTTATAAGACCAAAAGCATTGTTGGTACAGTTTGTGACAACTGGGACTTGTCACAGACTCTTAAGGAAAATGATTTATGAACATTCAAGGAAATGTTTTAGGAACATTTGAGAAGATTGTTGGCAAGAGAGAAACAGAGGCATTCTAACTGGGTAGAAGATCTATTTTATGAGAATGGGAAAGTCATATGTGAATACTGGTTAACTGTTTGGTGTGCATGAACCAGAGTATAGATTGAGATAAATCCAGATGAGTTGGGGCCGGTGGGGAGGGGGTTGTCACTGGTTGTTCTTAGATGTGTGAATTGAGAAGCAACTGGAAATTACCTTTTGAGTTGGAAGATGAAGTGTTCAAAATCGTATGTGAGAAAGAGGAGTCTGAAGGTGAGGTATTGAGAATGATTAAAGAAGCCTAGGGGTAGCTTGTAGGTGGGAAGGTCAGTGACGAGGCTTATAGGGAAACAAGCCAGGAACAAATAGGGGCTGGGTGTTAAGAATAAAGAAAAGGAGACAAATCCTCCAGTCTTGGCAATGTAAAGGATGGATGACAAAAAGATGGAAACAACCCAAGTGTCCATCAGCAGATGAATGAATAAACAAAATGTGGTATATACATACAGTGGAATATTATTCAGCCATAAAAAGAATGAAAGTCTGATAAATACTACAACATGAATAAAACTTGAAGACATCATGCTAAGAAATAAACCAGACACACAAAGGACAAATGGTGTATGATACCACTTACATGAGGTAACTAGAAGAGGCAAATTCAGAGACAGAAAGCAGAATAGTGGTTACCATGGGGCTGGTGGAGCGGAGGGAAAGGCGAGTTATTTTTAATGGATACAGAGTTTCTGTTGAGATGATTAAAAAGTTCTGGAGAGAGATAGTGGTAATGGTTATACAACATGTGAATATACTTAATGACACTGAATTGTACACTTAAAAATGCTTAAAATGGTAAATTTTAGGTTATGTATATTTTACCATGATAAAAAAAAGAAAAGGAAAAAAAAGAAGCACAATTGAATGAATGGCATTTGAAGAGTGACTCTTGAGATGAGAAGCACAGGGAACAAAATGGGTCATGGTAACTCTGAGAGACTTGGGAATTTGATGGTTGGTAGAGCTGATACCCAGGTCACAGACTCTGCATCCGTATGGATCTATCAGCTTTCTCTAGTGCCTGGGCACTGAATGCCCCACTACGCCTGTGTGAATGAGTACTGTGTGAATGAGTGGTTTGAGTCCAATGAAGATGGGAGGGAGTACTGATAGAACAATGTAACTTTATCAGAGCTACTGAAAAATAAAATAAATGCCTTAGACAGTGAATCAGGAGATTGGTCTGTGTGTGTGTGTGTGTGTGTGTGTGCGCGTGTGTCTAACATAGAAATACTACCATTTATGGTAGTAATAAAACCACGGGGTATCACTCGAAGAACAATAAATCAAAGGGCTGGCTGTTTTTTTGGAAAGAGCTCTAGATCAGCCATCCAGATCAGTGAGTGCTAATTTCTCTCTCTGTCTTAACTGCTTGACCTTGGACAAGTCACTTGCCCTCTCTGAATCTCAGTTTCCTAAATTGTCCTTCATTTCCATCCAAAATAAGGAAGTTATTCACTTTATTTATATTTTTTAGTAGTTATTGTTAAAATTTTTCATTTATACTGTTAATTCTGTCTAAAACTAATCAGAATCTCCACCTTTGGGGTTGGCACTGTTGATAGCCAACCCAAAGGCTTATTTTCATATCTTACTTGTCATAGAGTTTGGCTCCTACTAAGCTGTTGAAAATACTACATGCTTACTCTGCCAGCCTATCTTCCATCAAGAACATGAGCACGTGACCGAATTCTTGCCATGGGACTGAAGGGAATCCTGCTGTATGGGGAAGGTTTCCTACCTGGAAACAAGAGACATGAGAGGAGCAATGTTGCTATCCCTCATCCATGCCACTCTTCTTCAGTCAGATACTGTTACCTCTGCAGCAGCCATCCTACAATCCTGAAGAGACAAGTTGAAGCAAGTCAATACCCTGAGGACTGCAAATGGAAATTTGGAAAGACTCTGGATCCTTGGAGTCACCCTTGAGCTACTGAAAATAACCTGGGACTGTCTTCCTTGGAACTTCTTGTAATGATCCCCTTTATTTAAGCCACCTTTGGTTGGATATTATGCTTTTTCCAGAAAGTATTCTACATGATACAGTCTACTTCCTGAAAAATATAAGAACCTTATAAAATGGAAGCAGTTCAAATAACGACTTCAATACACCCCCATTAAGTCTACCAATCTGCTCCTCTGTGTACCCACCCCCTGCTTCCCATGTGTTACAGTGGATGAGCTGTCCTTGCTCCTGTAGAAAGACTACCCCTTCATCTGCATATGGATCCCATCCTCTTCTGCGTACTCAAGGACATCAGTCTCTTTCCTCATTGTCAATTTTTTCCTCTCTTCTGGGTTATTCCTGTCGACATACAAATATCTCCCATTCAAAACAGAACAAAAACGAAACAAAACACAACAACAATCTGCTTGACTCTGTCTCCCGGGACAGTCACTACTCCGTTTCCTTACTTACCATTACGCCAACATTCTTTGAAATATTTCTCTATACTTCACATTCTCCACTTACGCTCTTCTCTTGAGACCACTCCATTCAGGCTTTTGTCTCTGCCACTCTTCAGAGGGACTTACCAAAGTCACCAAAGACCTCTGTGTTACCAAATCCAATGGCCAATTCTCAGTTCACATGTTTTTTCACCCAGCAGGAGCATTTGATACAATTGTCTCTCTTTGAAAGATTTTATTCACTTTTGGCTTTCACGGTTCTCTTCTCTTTTGTTTGTCTTCCTACATCCTGGGTCTCCTCCTCAATCTCCTTTGAGGGTTCTTTTCAACTTCATGGCCACTAAATGTTGGAGGGCTCAGGGCTTAGTCTTCAAAACTCTTCTGCTTCTATCTATATCCCCCAAGTGATTTTATTTAATTACACATATACTACAAATACATATCTCAACTCAGAAAGACAGCTCGGTATACCCAACTGTCTAGCAGACATGTAGGTTTGGTTGTCTAAAGGTCATTTCAAATTTAACATTGTTTAATACTATACTCTTTATTTTCCTCTTAAAAATGCTTTTTTCCATTCCTTTTTCATTTCAGTAAATGGTCTGGCCAAAATCTTAGAGTCATCCTTGACGCTTTTTTTATTTTTAATTTTTTATTTTTTTTGCAGTACGCGGGCCTCTCACTGTTGTGGCCTCTCCCGTTGCGGAGCACAGGCTCCGGACGCGCAGGCTCAGCGGCCATGGCTCACAGGTCCAGCGGCTCCGCGGCATGTGGGATCTTCCCGGACCGGGGCACGAACCCGTGTCCCCTGCATCGGCAGGCGGACTCTCAACCACTGCGCCACCAGGGAAGCCCTTGATGCTTTTATTTAAAAAAAGCAATATCCAATCAATCAGCAAATTCCTCTTGGCTCCGCTTCTTCTGCTACCATCTTTGTCCAATCTACTATCAATTCTCACCCATATTATTGCAACAGATTCTAAATCAGTTAAGATTGAATCTGACTATGGCAAATTGTTCACAAAAGTACTCTTTTCTTGGACTAGGATTGTTCAGATAGTAAAGGGTACTTAATGCCGAATCAGCTGGATGTAAGATCTCTTTCCCAACATAATCACAATAAGGATTTTTTTTAAGCCTGTCACTAGGAAAGTTTTCTTTTATTTTGTTATTGAAGTGCAGTTGACTTACAGTGTTGTGTTAGACAACAAGGATTTTTTTTTTGCGGGGGGGGGCCGCGCTGTGAGGCTTGTGGGTTCTTACTTCCCCAACCAGGGATTGAACCCAGGCCAAGGCAGTGAAAGCATGGAGTCCTAACCGCTGGACCGCCAGGGAATTCCCCAACAAGGATTTTTGATTGCTTCTCTTTCCTAACTCTATTCTTCTTTCTCACCTTTGTGAAATAAGGGAAAGAAATGCTAGGCATACTCCTCATTTTTCCTGAAGGATTGTTCCTAATTCTTTTGTTTTGTTTTGTTTTTTTGCATTACGCGGGCCTCTCACTGTTGTGGCCTCTCCTGCTGCGGAGCACAGGCTCCAGACCCACAGGCTCAGCGGCCATGGCTCACGGGGCTTACTTGCTCCGCAGCATGTGGGATCTTCCCAGACCGGGACACGAACCTGTGTCCCCTGCATCGGCAGGCGGACTCTCAACCACTGCGCCACCAGGGAAGCCCTGTTCCTAATTCTTAACCTTGCTTCACCAGGACAGGACTGTGACCTCCCATTTTTCTTTCCACGTATACAGTGCTACAAAGGGTGCTGCTGAAAAAGATCTTGGTTTGACTCTGCTATTTCCCACCTTTAATAAACCCTAGGGGAGCTGAAATTGGAGGGAGCAGCAGGCAGTCATAGCCTGACCCTTGCTTGTCCCCTCTCAGAGCTGAATACCATGGCACTCATTAAATATTCAGCAATCTATTTAAAACAAAAAGAGGTGATCTTTTCAAACCGTCTAGTGGGTCTGCATTACAACTGACGAATGACTTTCCTGCTCGTTAAACATTTAGGCTCTTCCTTGGCTTGGTGCGTCTGCCTGTAATCATGACAGCAGATAGAGTACAGCCGTGTAGACTCCTTCTTAATGCAGGAAAACTCCTGTCGTATTCTTATTGATGATTTTTGGCAAAGATGACAGGAAGGAGGATGGAAACATCAGGAAGATAAATAAGTCCTCTAGGGCTTCCCTGGTGGTGCAGTGGTTGAGAGTCCGCCTGCCGATGCAGGGGACATGGGTTTGTGTCCCGGTCCGGGAAGATCCCACGTGCCGCAGAGCGGCTGGGCCCGTGAGCCATAGCCGCTGAGCCTGCGCGTCCGGAGCCTGTGCTCCGCAATGGGAAAGGCCACAACAGTGAGAGGCCCGCGTACCGCAAGAAAAAGAAAAAAAGTCCTCTAAATCCCAGAAAGTTGGCACGGGTTCTCAAGAAACAAGTGTTAAAGCTATTTAATATGTAGGTCATTTGATAATCGCGTTATTACCATTTATTTCACTTTTGAAAGGCATCTTCTCTCTCTGTAATCTTGATGAAAGCATGAGGGATTTCTAAGAGCTTCGATAAAACCATTCATATGCTTACGCTAGTACTCATAATGATGACCTAAAAGACACTAAAAATTTAAGCTCTTCTGGTACCTTCAACTTGCTCCTTTGCATTTGGAGCTGTTTGGCCCTCCTAAATTTTACCATCATTCTTTGAAGATTATTATTTTGTCGTATAATTATTTTAAGAGCCCATCTGTGATTTTAGTTGTAAACTGCTGCTTTTGTAGCATGTATTCAACGTCCCCAAAGAAATGCTAGGTGCGCTGGGATTCCAAAGAGCCTGTATTCCCTCTGAACTAGTTATATAATAATGAAAAGAGTAACTGCTGTATATTTGTGAATTGCTTTAAAATTGTGCTTACAACTCTTTTTTTTAATTTATGAGACAACTTTGCATTTCTTCTTCCACCCCTAAAACCAATGAAAATTTAAAAGACGTTAAGTATGAAGGAACTCATGTTAAATGTAAGGTCTCAAATTATTTTGTTTCTTTTTCACTTTCTTTCCCTTCCATCAACTTTTTCTTGCACGATCCCATAGAGCCAGCTTCAAAAAGGCTTTGTGCGTAGATCAAACTCAAAAGGAGTTTGAGCTCCATTGTTTGCTCAAACTCTACCTTGGAGAGGGGGTTTCTTTATTGGTTTAATGCAGTTTGTTATAGAAGGCATTTCATGGGATAACTCAGCTTTGGCCTAATTTTTCTGCTTTCTGCTGATTCTTTTTTTTTTTTTTTTTTTTTTTGCGGTATACGGGCCTCTCACTGTTGTGGCCTTTCCCGTTGCGGAGCACAGGCTCCGGGCGCGCAGGCTCAGCGGCCATGGCTCACGGGCCCAGCTGCTCCGCGGCATGTGGGATCTTCCCAGACCGGGGCACGAGCCCGTGTCCCCTGCATCGGCAGGCGGACTCTCAACCACTGCGCCACCAGGGAAGCCCTCTGCTGATTCTTAAATATCATTTAGTAATGACATTTTCAGGCTGAACCTGATCTCAGAGATTTTCTAATCTAACTTCCCTATTTTATAGATGTGAATCTGAGGTCTAAGTAGGCGACATGCACTGCCTGAGGATTGTTTCAAGTACTTCTTAATTTTCTCAATCTATTCTCTGTCCCATGGGATAAGAGTTTCTTATTTGTCCTCAGCTCCCTGGCCTTTATGAAGCTCCACTTTACTCCATTTACCATGCCTTTTCAAGGGCATGCCTTTCTGGGTTGTACATATCTTTCTCCCCTTCCATGGTATCTCTCCAGCTCCATCCCTTTGTGTCTGGTGCGGGCCGGTGGGGGATGGAAGTTTGACCCTTGACAACCAGATCTTGTCATCTGCCTTAAACAAATTTATTAAACCGAGAAGAAATCATGTATAAACAATTCCCCACTTCCTCTGATGGTAAAGAAATGTTTTCTGAGTTTCTGTCCTTATTTCACTGAGCTGGCGACGATTTTCCATCCATCAAATCTCCATACCGTGTTCCGGTGAGCCACATGTAACTAACACACAGAAATTTGACGCTAAGAAATTGCCTAGTTTGTTTTGTTCTGCCTCCTTCAGTTAATGTCCAAAGTCACCATTTAGATGCTATCCTTTCTACTTCAGTTTTATGCCACAGATTTTATTCTTCATGTTCTTTCTATTTAAAGTCTGTGGCAAGAATTTTCACTGGCCCAGCTCCCATGCATACATCTTCAATGAAGTTCCATTTCTCCCCTTTCTTTCATGGTCTTTTATTCTGCTTTGTTGACTCTTGCTTTACATTCTCTGGGTTATAGGATCCGAATGGCAAACCAGAACACCAAAGTATTCTTTTGCATGGAGACAGAAAACACCCAGAATCAGTATCCTCTTCCCTGAACAGGGCTGGCTAACCCTCTTGGCGTGCCTTTTCTAGACTTTGGGCCGAGCAACAGTTTCCTAAGCACGGTACTCCTCACTGTCAGATTATGGTTCAGTGGAGTAAAGTACATTGGCCACATTCCAGGCCCAGAATTGTGCCCTGGTCACTGTGATAGGGCATTGCCAGCTCCCGGCACATGATGTGAAACAAGAGACCCTTAGGTATTTGTTTAAGTGGATCTATTTTAATTTCCAAGGACTCAGAAAAAATTTCCCAATGATATTAGGGTTGCTTATTCTATCTTTTGCTTGATTTGTCCTATTTTATTTATTAGCTTCCCTCTGAAGGTGCTTTTCTAGTTCTTGACTCCCTCATCTCCTTCTTTAAAGAATTTACGCCAAGCTTATCAAATACAACAACGATTTCTGGATCTAATATTTACGAATGACAGTGGTCTTTGGTGCTTAATATTCTCCTTATTTACTTTTACAGCTAACTCTTGCCAGCTCTCCTTGTTCCATTGTGCTCGTCTTTTGGTCACTGCTTTGTGGGGACCCCTCTCTGCCTTCCATCTGGATGAATTCTGGGGAGAAGGAGTGTGGTCTCAAGTTTCACGGCACAACAGTAACCTTACCTGCCGCTTATCTGGTTTCCAAAGCACATGTCCTCTCTCAGTCAGCAACGTAGAATAACACAGAGAACGTCAGCAGATTCCAATGCTAGCCATTGTCGTCTCTTCCTGGCCCCTGTCCACCATCCAGCTTCTAACAGAGCTTGGCATAGAGAAGGGCTATTGAGTCTGAGGGCCTTGCTAGCACTTTAGCCTCCTCCACTTGATCAGAAGCCAATGGACTTGAACCATGATGGTTTGATTCGAGGTGGTTTTATTAGTGGTCATAAGGAGAACTCAGTTTCATGGAGGCCACTTCTGCCTTGGCTGTAAGACTTTAAGGGCTTTTTCCAGCACATGACTCAGTGTCACCTAGATGAGGTCCCATGTGAGGAGTATCCTTTAGGATCCACTAATAGCACTTCCATGGCATTTTATTTTCCATTGTTTCACAGCTAGTTATGTAGTTGCTCAGCTCTCCTCTCTGCTCCCTCACTAGACTGTAAATTCCTGGCATGCGCCCCTGAATTACTCATCTCTATATTGCCTACAGCCTTGTGCCTAGAAGGAGTTGAATAAAGTATCTGTATAGGGCGTTTCACAAAATATTTCCTAGAACTGTGATTGAGAATGTGCAGAATCTTTTAGGGGTGGTGATGAATTGTTAGGGTAGCAAAAGACCTTCCTGCAGCTGTCAGAGGTTTGAAAATCTGTTCTGAAGTTCTTACAGCAAGGGATGCATCATCATTTGAAATAGTATTTAAAGGAAAGGAGCCTATGTGCTTTGATCCAGTTGTCTTGGGGTGTACACATGACCAAAGAGCAGGGGTTGATGTGTAAAACAAAGAGCCACATGGCTTTCTTTACCCTCGACTCACCCTTTTCCCTCTGTGTTTTCCCCCAAGTTCCCAGTTTAAGCTAGTCTTCTTAGGGAGGCGTTTCAGCCCTGTTTAATCAGGAGAAAGGAAATGTGAAATGGAGAGAGAAACTGTCACAGGGAGAGGTGTGGCTTTCTGAGGAAAGTGTATGTTCTCTGAAAAAATTAAAGTGCAGATTTGCATTTTCTGACCAGAAATATCTGGTTTGCCTTGAGGGAGGATTAGGAGTGCACAGCAGGGATACAAAGAGGAAGATTCAATATCCAGCCTTTGACATCTAGAGCAGGACTTCTGGGTCTGCAGAATAACATTTGTTTTGAAAGGCAATCTTTGTGGTGAATTTCTTTAGCACCTACCAAGAGCCGTCTTGTGGACTAGATCATAAGAAAAGGCAGGGGTGGAGAGAAGTCAATGTGTGACATAGGGTAGGAGGCACGAGTAAAAGAGGAAGGGGAGGGCTTCCCTGGTGGCGCAGTGGTTGGGAGTCCGCCTGCCGATGCAGGGGACACGGGTTCGTGCCCTGGTCTGGGAAGATCCCACATGCTGCGGAGCGGCTGGGCCCGTGAGCCATGGCCGCTGGGCCTGCGCGTCCGGAGCCTGTGCTCCGCAGCGGGAGAGGCCACAATAGTGAGAGGCCCGCGTACCGCAAAAAAAAAAAAAAAAAAAAAGAGGAAGGGGAAGATAGAGGGAGAGGAAGCAGGCAGTGAGACACATGTGTCCCAACCACCCCTCTTCGAGCTGATGTCCAGGAGCCACGGTAAATAGGTGGACACAAAAGCAAAGACAAAACAAAGGGCTTTGTGCTCTGCACCCCTCTGGGTCCCCAGGAGGCCGGCAAGATCCCCTGGTTGGCACTTCCTCCACCGTGCAGCCCTGAAGGAGAAGTTGGCTTCATGGATGGGCCCAGGGCAGCTCCCAGCTCTCCGTGGCCTGCAAGAGGTGTGCAGGGAGCCTGAGGTCCTAAGTGGCCCACTGAAGAAATTCAGAGATTCTGGGAGGACAGAGCCTAGGGTCAGGATGAAGAAGCTGCAGAGTAAGGGGAAGTGGCCAGCATGCTGAAGCCAGGGCGTGGGTGACAGAATGCTGTCCCCAGTTGTCCTGCTGAGCCTCAGCTGTCACCAGTAGAGGGCACGAGCGGGACATTACTGTGTCGCAGAGACCCAGACCCCAGGAGGAGGCTGGAGAGAGACCAGCTAGAGGAAGACCGTCATTAGTCAGGGACGGCATTCGCCTGTTGAATCCATGTGTATATTGAGCTAAACAGTATTTTTATTTTGTGGCTGAAGAAGCCGTAGCTCCTGAAGTTTAGGGTCATTTCCGCCAGTTCATCCAGGGCCCGGCAGACTCAGGACTAAACTCAGGGCTCAGCTCCCGCAGCTCATGCAGGTGCTCAACATCGCTTTCTCTGCTCCTTGGAAGCGTTTTATGTTTTCTGGTTTCTCCTCTTAGATGCCTTATTTAATTTTGAAAGATGCCCAGAGTTCTTCCAAGATCCACACTCCAAACAAATAAAATGCAGTGTGGTTTGGTGCTGTGGTAATGACTCAGTCCATTACCTTTTCATAAAAATGCTGTCATCATCCCAAGTGAAAAATTCCACACAGGATAAAAGTGGCTATTGGAGAAACTTCTGATTAATTCTCCCAGTTGATTTTATGACTTGCCCATTTGAAGCTTATTGGGTTTACATTTTAGACTGCAAACTCAAAAGGAGATAGTTAAACATAGCAGAGTACTGAATTTTCAAGGCATCACACTTCACGCATTTTCCATTTTTCTGTGTTTCGCGTACGGCCAGAGTCTGATGAAGCTGTATCTCAGTACCTATATTTTCCTCATTAACCGAAAGAGAAACTATTACCCAAAGATACTCCATTCCTTAATCAAGGTTTTGTCATAGTTTACGTCAAGTTTTTCTTGCACGTTAAAAGATGTATACTTTTGTCACAAGAAAAAACTAACAAAGGAAGAGTTGGTGAAGGAATTAGCACTCTGCCTGGAAGGAAGCACATTCTGTGTGGTTCTGACTCAACTTAGGGAACTGGGTGGTTACAGCCCATCACAGGCCGATACAGACCACCTCTTGGCTTCCTGTCTCCTCTCTCTCTGCCAGCATTTCCCCCCCACCAAGTTCAACTGCAAAACCCTTCCAGAAGTGGAGGGAGGTACATGTAGACTATAAAAACAGTCCAACTAAATGCCACTCCTCTTATTTTGTTATGAGATAAAATATGTGCTCACATTATATATTTAATCTGACTTTGTCCCATTGGTATAATATGTATTTTGCTTAAAAATGAGGTTAGGGATTACTGTTGGGAATGATGCTGGGGCTTACATAAGTCTGATATAGGGTTTTGGAATGTCTCAATCCGTTTAAAAGTATAGTAAACTTGATATAAATCATTACTTGCTTGGGTTTTTGAAATTGCTCAGTTTTTATTTAAATTAGAAAATCTTTGGAATGACTAAAAAGACATTATTTAGTACTGGAACTGACCGTATTTGTCTTTCAAACCTCAGGGGCCAACATGACACATTGTTGGCACCTAGGGTGCCACAGCCAGGCACTCTGCCCAGCCAGAGTTTTAAAATATGGGGACCAAAGCTTGGTACATGCCTTTGCTGGACACTAGCAGTGGTTGGGATCTTTAAAATAGGACAATAAGACTTCATATCATGACCTCAGAAGGGTTATATCTATACCGCTAGGGAGTTCAATTTAATGAGTCTTAGGAAATAAAATGATCACCTTTTCAAGTAAGAATTACAACATCCTTGTAATATGTGCAAATTTGACAGAAGTTGGAACTTCTTATTTGGCAGACTTTTTAATTTAGAGTTATTTAAAATAAATTTAGGTGCATTTAATAATTACAGCAGGATTGCAACAGCATTACAGAAATTTAGAAATTAGAGAAAAATTTTCTTGTAGCTCCCCCTAAGAACGAATATCATTTTGGTCCTCAGCTGACCCCCTATCTGGATCACCTGGGAAGCTTGTTGCAGTGCAGATCCCAGGTTCCTCCTCTGAGTCAGAATCTCTGTGGGTAGGAGCCTGTGGATTTGTATTTTTAACAAGCTCCCCACTGCATTCTGATCGCAGCTAGGAGATTAACTTGTTCAGCTACCCAGGGGATCATTTTATCTGCAGTTCATCCAGAGGACCCATTCCAGGCTTTGCTACTCAGATCATCTCTGCTTTAGGGCAGTGGGAAGCCACTAAAGGCCCAAAGCAGGAGGTGACCTGATCTTATTTGCTTTTGAAAGCTCACTCTGGAGTTAGTGAGTAGACAGAATTTGAGAGGATCAAGACTTGGAGTCAGGGAGACAAATTAGGAAACATGGTGAGAATGGAGAGAAGCGGACACAGCTGAGGCCATATTTAGAAGATAGAATTGGTAGAACCTGGAGATGACTGGATTTATGAAGGTAATATCAAGACCTCTTGCAGGTTTAGGAAACAGAAAAGAGCTATTCTTTGAGATAGGACATGCAAGAGTCTTATTTGTATATATCTTTTATTATAATTTGTCTCAAATACTTTTCTGAAAGGTGGCATTTAAATATGTATTTTAATTTAGGTAAAATATAACTGTCATTAAATTATAAGGTAATCTTCAAGATGGAGAAGTGGTTAACTTTACAATGGACAAACCAGGTAGACACCACCTTAACCAAGCCATCCAAGTGCATGTCACCAGGAATAAGACATATCCACGCCATGTACCCCCGATATCACGCACTGAGAAGTTACAGCATCATATCTGGGGCATTCTTGCCAAAAATGCATAACTTCACTCTATGAGAAAAGATCAGACAAACTAAAAACGAGGGACATTCTACAAATAACTGGCCAGTCCTTTTCCAAGGTGTCAAGGTGATTGAAAGGCAAGGAAAAACTGAGGCACTCTCAGGCCAGAGGAGACTAAGGGGACATGACAACTAAATGCAATGTGAGACTGGGGCGGAAAGAAAGACATTTAGTGGAAACACTGACAAAATTTAAATAGGGTGTGTAGGTTGGTTAATAGTACTATAATCAGTGATTGTTTCCAGGTTTTGATAATTGTACTGATTATGGAAGATGATAACATTAGGAAAATCTGGAGGAAGGGCATATGGGTTCTCCCTGTACCATTTTAGCAATTTTTCTGTGCATCTAAATTACAAATAGAAAAAAATTACAGGCAACATTTATTTTTGCAATAATTTTAAAATATTAGTAAAATATACTTTTTCTCAAAGTTATACAGCTTCTGGGATAAAAGGCACCGGTGCTTGAGACTGTATATAAGGTGGCCAGTATCTATGTGAATTAATTCTGGTTCCTGTGTGTCTAATAATTTTCCTTCACCAGTTTGGACTGGTTCAGGCTGCAAAACCTCTGTACAGTTGACCCTTGAACAACGTTGGGGTGAAGGGCATCGACAATCCGCCCAGTTGAAAATCCATGTATAACTTATAGTTGCCCTGCCGGATACATTGTTCCTTGGTTTCCAAGGTGCCACACCTGTGGATTCAACAGATTGTTGTAGTACTGTAGTATTTATTGAAAAAATATCTGGGTACAAGTGGACCCATGCACTTCAAACCTATTTTGTTCAAGGATCAATTGTATTTTTACCTCCTTGATCATTGCTCTCAGCTGGGCCTCTACACCTCGTGGGATTGGGGCGGGGATAAACTCCATGACAGGTGAGGCTGAGTAGCAGCACTCCTGGGCTGAGACCCGGGAGCAAGAGTGAGAGGTAGGCAAACTCTGCAATATCTGTTCCCTAATTTCCCTTCTGGAATCGTCCCTTCCGAGAACCTACCACCGTATTCTGACCATTCTCTCCCTTGCCAAGTAAACCTGAAACCCACTTCCACCCACATGCAGGCACAGCCTTGCTGTTCACTAGGAAATAGCAAAATCAACTCAGAAGTTCAGGTGTTAACAACTGACGAAGCCCCTCCCACTCACCTTCCCGCCCCAAGACATTCCCATTTAACAGTTCTCTCGGAGGAGTTAGACGGAATTTTACACTGAGGCAAAACCAGAGCGGCGGCAGAGCTGGGGAGTTCCCGGTGTCCTTGGAGTTATCAGGTATGTGCAACTTCTGGGGATTGAGGTGGAGGGTGAAGCCAGCGCTCTGGAAAACACCATTTGCGGGCCTAGCACCTGAATGTCCTGGGAGAGGTAACATGCTGTTACTTGTGTAAACTTCCATCATTTCCCCCAGAATTTTGGGTTATGTTTTGATACTGATCTTGCTTTCAGGTTAACCTCAGTTTGACTCCCTCTTCAAAGTGACTGTAAGCTCTTGCCGTTGATACTTATCAAACCCTTCAATACTTCGGAACCAGAGAACAGTAATATATTTTCATTGCCCACCAAATGCAAATCACTTTTTAAATCACATGTGACCACGTAGGTGGTTTGCTTACAGTTCGTAGGGTTGCTTGGCATTAATAACTCCCATAAATGGCCACCAAGACACTTTCTCTTGAACAGCAGAGAAAACGATAGCTTCCTCAGGCGTTCACCCAGCATTAAACAGAGCCTGCGTGCCTTTGTGTCTGTCTGCCTTCAGCTGCTGCAGAAATGAGTCTGCAGGAGGCCCTGAGTTCCTGAGGGAAGTGGATTCAGGGCATGATTCGCAAGACATGGTGTCAGCAGTCTGATCTACAGAACCAGACTCAGTAGAGGGGAGAGGGACAGCTCTGCCTTGCGGGGTGAACTCTGCCATAAGGACCCTGCTCAAAACAGTCTTCATCCTCCTCGGCCAAACCTGATGAACAAGCTTTAATTTCAATTGCTCCCATTACCTGCCTTTCCTACGTGACCTTGCAGTCCTCCAGGTGGCTATCCCTGATAGTGCTCATCCAGAGGTTCATTTGTTCCTTTTTTTTTTTTTTTTTTTTGCGTTACGCGGGCCTCTCACTGTTGCGGCCTCTCCCGTTGCGGAGCACAGGCTCCGGACGCGCATGCTCAGCGGCCATGGCTCACGGGCCCAGCCGCTCCGCGGCATGTGGGATCTTCCCGGACCGGGGCACGAACCCATGTCCCCTGCATCGGCAGGCGGATTCTCAACCACTGCGCCACCAGGGAAGCCCTCATTTGTTCCTTTTTATTTCATTATCACAGTCTATTTTGACAACTTCATTCAAGTATTATGCACATACCATGAAATTCATCCATTTCAAGTGTGCAATTCAATGACATCTTTGTAAGTTTACTGGGTTGTGCAACCATTACTGTAATACAGTTTTAGAACATTTTCATCACCCCAATAAGATCCTTTATGCCCAATTAGTTATGCCCCATTTCCACTCCCAGCTAGAGGCAACCTCTTACCTATGTTCTCCTGTCTTTATAGTTTTGCCTAGTCTGGACACGTCCTATAAATGGAACCATGCAGGACGTGGTCGTCTATGTCTGGCTTCTTTCACTTAGCATAATGTTTCTGAGGGTCATCCATGAGGTCGCAGGTCAGAGTTATTTTTGTGATGGTGGGTTCCCGCTGCCCCAACCCCCAAATTCCTTAAAGATGCTAAGACCACCTGTCCTTCTATGGTCCTCCTGCTTCTGTTCATGCCCCCTGCAGTCAGCATTCCACGTGGTTGTTGGATCTGACCCTGTTCTTTCCCTGCTCAGCACCTCGGGTGGCCTCACCTGCGCTGAACCATCTAATCTACTCCAGTCTGTCCTGCCGGGTTCAGGCCTTTGTTCAAATGCTAATTCCCTTAAGTCCTTGCTGAACTCCTTGACTAAAATGGCATCCTTTGTCATGGCCTGTTCATTTGCCCCGCTGTTTCTTCAGTTTATTCTTGAAATACATTTTCTGCTTAGTATCTTTATTTTAATTAAAACATTATTTTATATTGGAGTATACTTGATTTACAGTGTTGTGTTAGTTTCAGGTGTACAGCAAAGTGATTCAGTTATATATATATCCATTCTTTTTCAGATTCTTTTTCCACATAAGTTATTACAGAGTATTGAGTAGGTCCTTGTTGATTATCTATTTTATATATAGCAGTGTGTATATGTTAATTCCAACTCCTAATTTATCCACCCTGCACATTTCCATTTTGGTAACCATAAGTTTGTTTTGTAAGTCTGCGAATCAGTTTCTGTTTTGTAAATAAGTTTGTTTGTATCATTCTTTTAGATTCCACATAGATGGGATATCATATGATGTTTGTCGTTCTGACTTACTGCACTTAATATGATAATCTCCATGTTGTTGCAAATGGCATTATTTCATTCTTTTTTATGGCTGAGTAATATTCCATTGTATGTATGTACCACTTCTTTATCCATTCATCTGTCGATGGACACTTAGGTTGCTTCTATGTCTTGGCTATTGTAAACAGTGCTGCAATGAATATTGGGGTGCATGTATCTTTTTGAATTATGGTTTTTTTCTGGGTATATGCGCAGGAGTGCAATTGCTGGTCCATACAGTAGTTCTATTTTTAGTTTTCTAAGGAGGCTCCGTACTGTTCTGCATAACGGTTGTACCAGTTTACATTCCCACCAACAGTACAGGAGGGATCCCTTTCTCCACACCCTCTCCAGCATTTATTTGTAGACTTTTTTTTCTAACATCTTTATGGGAGTATAATTGCTTTACAATGGTGTGTGAGTTTCTGCTTTATAACAAAGTGAGTCAGCTATACATATACATATATCCCCATATCTCCTCCCTCTTGCATCTCGCTCCCACCCTCCCTATCCCACCTCACTAGGTCGTCACAAAGCACCGAGTTCCTTTCCCTGTGCTATGTACCTGCATCCCACTAGCTGTCTGTTTCACATTTGGTAGTGTATGTATATGCATGCCACTCCCTCACTTCGTCCCAGCTTATCCTTCCCCCTCCCAGTATCCTCAAGTCCATTCTCTACGTCTGCATCTTTATTCCTGTCCTGCCCCCAGGTTCTTCAGAACAATTTTTTTTTTAGATTCCATATATATGTGTTAGCTTATGGTATTTGTTTTTCTCTTTCTGACTACACTCTGTATGACAGACTCTGTGTCCATCCACCTCACTACAAATAACTCAATTTCATTTCTTTTTATGGCTGAATAATATTCCATTGTATATATGTGCCACACCTTCTTTATTCATTCATCTATCGATGGACACTCTGGTTGCTTCCATGTCCTGGCTATTGTAAATAGAGCTGCAGTGAACACTGTGATACAAGACTCTTTTTGAATTATGGTTTTCTCAGGGTATATGCCCAGTAGTGGGATTGCTGGGTTGTAGGGTAGTTCTATTTTTAGTTTATTAATGAACCTCCATACTGTTCTCCATAGTGGCTGTATCAATTTACGTTCCCACCAACAGTGCAAGAGGGTTCCCTTTTCTCCACACCCTCTCCAGCATTTATTGTTTCTAGATTTTTTGAAGATGGCCATTCTGACTGGTGTGATATGATACCTCATTGTAGTTTTGATTTGCATTTCTCTAATGATTAGTGATGTTGAGCATCCTTGCATGTGTTTGTTGGCAGTCTGCATATCTTCTTTGGAGAAATGTCTGTTTAGGTCTTCTGCCCATTTTTGGATTGGGTTGTTTGTTTTTTTGATATTGAGCTGCATGAGCTGCTTGTAACTTTTGGATATTAATCCTGTCAGTTGCTTCATTTGCAAATATTTTCTCCCATTCTGAGGGTTGTCTTTTCATCTTGTTTATGGTTTCCTTTGCTGTGCAAAAGCTTTTAAGTTTCGTTAGGTCCCATTTATTTGTTTTTATTTCCATTTCTCTAGGAGGTGGGTCAAAAAGGATCTTGCTGTAATTTATATCATAGGGTGTTCTGCCTATGTTTTCCTCTGAGAGTTTTATAGTGTCTGGGCTTACATTTAGGTTTTTAATCCATTTTGAGTTTATTTTCGTGTTTGCTGTTAGGGAGTGTTCTAATTTCATTCTTTTACATGTAGCTGTCCAGTTTTCCCCGCACCACTTATTGAAGAGGCTGTCTTTTCTCCATTGTATATTCTTGCCTCCTTTATAAAAAATAAGGTGACCATATGTGTGTGGGTTTATCTCTGGGCTTTCTATCCTGTTCCATTGATCTATATTTCTGTTTTTGTGCCAGTACCATACTGTCTTGATTACTGTAGCTTTGTAGTAACCAGGAGCCTGCTTACTCCAGCTCCGTTTTTCTTTCTCAAGATTGCTTTGGCTATTCAGGGTCTTTTGTGTTTCCATACAAATTGTGAAATTTTTTTTCTAGTTATGGGGAAAATGCCATTGGTGGTTTGATAGGGATGGCATTGAATGTGTAGATTGCTTTGGGTAGTATAGTCATTTTCACAGTGTTGATTCTTCCAATCCAAGAACATGGTATATCTCTCCATGTGTTTGTATCATGTTTAATTTCTTTCATCAGCGTCTTATAGTTTTCTGCATACAGGTCTTTTGTCTCCTTAGGTAGGTTTATTCCTAGGTATTTTATTCTTTTTGTCACAATGGTAAATGGGGGTGTTTCCTTAATTTCTCTTTGAGATTTTTCATCATTAGTGTATAGGAATGCAAGAGATTTCTGTGCATTAATTTTGTATCCTGCTACTTTACCAAATTCATTGATTAGCTCTAGTAGTTTTCTGGTAGCATCTTTGGGTTCTCTAGGTATAGTATTATGTCATCTGCAAACAGTGACAGCTGTACTTCTTCTTTTCCAATTTGGATTCCTTTTATTTCTTTTTCTTCTCTGATTGCCGTGACTAAAACTTCCAAAACGATGTTGAATAATAGTGGTGAGAGTGGACACCATTGTCTTGTTCCTGATCTGAGTGGAAATGGTTGCAGAGTTTCACCATTGAGAACGATGTTGTCTGTGGGTTTCTCATATATGGCCTTTGTTATGTTAAGGTAATTTCCCTCTATGCCTACTTTCTGGAGGGTTTTTATTGTAAATAGGTGTTGAATTTTGTCAAAAGCTTTTTCTGCATCTTTTGAGATGATTATATGGTTTTTCTTCTTTAATTATTTAATATGGTGTATCACATTGATTGATTTGCATATGTTGAAGAATCCTTGCATTCCTGGGATAAACCCCACTTGATCATGGTGTATGATCCTTTTAATGTGCTGTTGGATTCTGTTTGCTAGTATTTTGTTGAGGATTTTTGCATCTATGTTCATCAGTGATATTGGCCCGTAATTTTTTTTCTCTGGGACATCTTTGTCTGGTTTTGCTATCAGGGTGATGGTGGCCTCGTAGAATGAGTTTGGGAGTGTTCCTCCCTCTGCTGTATTTTGGAAGAGTTTGAGAAGGGTAGGTGTTAGCTCTTCTCTAAATGTTTGATAGAATTCGCCTGTGAAGCCATCTGGTCCTGGGCTCTTTTTTTGGTGGAAGATTTTTAATCACAGTCTCAATTTCAGTGCTTGTGATTGGTCTGTTTATATTTTCTATTTCTTCCTGGTTCTGTGTCAGAAGACTGCTTTTTTAAGAATGTGTCCATTTCCTCCAGGTTGTCCATTTTATTGGCATAGAGTTGCTTGTAGTAATCTCTCATGATCCTTTGTACTTCTGCAGTGTCAGTTGTTACTTCTCCTTTTTCATTTCTAATTCTATTGATTTGAGTCTTCTTCCTTTTTTTCTTGATGAGTCTGGCTAATGGTTTATTAATTTTGTTTATCTTTTCAAAGAACCAGCTTTTAGTTTTATTGATCTTTGCTATTGTTTCCTTCATTTCTTTTTCATTTACTTCTGATCTGGTCTTGATGATTTCTTTCCTTCTGCTAACTTTGGGGGTTTTTTTGTTCTTTTTTCTCTAATTGCTTTAGGTGTAAGGTTAGGTTGTTTATTTGAGATGTTTCTTGTTTCCTGAGGTAGGCTTGTATTGCTATAAACTTCCCTCTTAGAACTGCTCTTGCTGCATCCCAAAGGTTTTGGGTCATCGTGTTTTCATTGTCATTTGTTTCTAGGTATTTTTTGATTTCCTCTTTGATTTCTTCAGTGATCTCTTGGTTATTTAGTAGTGTATTGTTTAGCCTCCATGTGTTTGTATTTTTTACAGATTATTTTCCGTAATTGATACCTAGGCTAATATTGTAGTGGTTGGAAAAGATACTTGATACGATTTCAGTTTTCTTAAGTTTACCAAGGCTTGATTTGTAACTCAAGATATGATCTATCCTGGAGGATGTTCCATGAGCACTTGAGAAAAAAGTGTATTCTGTTGTTTTTGGATGGAATGTCCTATAAAATCAATTAAGTTCATCTTGTTTAATGTGTCATTCAAAGCTTGTGTTTCCTTATTTATTTTCATTTTGGATGATCTGTCCATTGGTGAAAGTGGGGTGTTAAAGTCCTCTACTATGATTGTGTTACTGTCGATTTCCCCTTTTATGGCTGTTAACATTTGCCTTATGTATTGAGGTGCTGCTATGTTGGGTGCATAAATATTTACAATTGTTGTATCTTCTTGGATTCACCTTTGATCATTAGGTAGTGTCCCTCTTTGTCTCTTGTAATAGTCTTTATTTTAAAGTCTATTTTGTGTGATATGAGAATTGGTACTCCAGCTTTCTTTGATTTCCATTTGCATGGAATATCTCTTTCCATCCCTTCACTTTCAGTCTATATGTGTCCCTAGGTCTGAAGTGGGTCTCTTGTAGACAGCATATATATGGGTCTTGTTTTTATATCCATTCAGCCAGTCTATGTCTTTTGGTTGGAGCAATTAATCCATTTACATTTAAGGTAATTATTGATATGTATGTCCCTATTACCATTTTCTTAATTCTTTTGGGTTTATTATCATAGGTCTTTTCCTTCTCTTGTGTATCCTGCCTAGAGATTTCCTTTAGCATTTGTTTGAAAGCTGTTTTGGTGGTGCTGATTTCTCTTAGCTTTTGCTTGTCTGTAAAGCTTTTAATTTCTCCGTCAAATCTGAATGAGATCCTTGCTGGGTAGAGTAATCTTGGTTGTAGGTTCTGCCCTTTCATCCATTTAAATATGTCCTGCTACACCCTTCTGGCTTGCAGAGTTTCTGCTGAAAGATCAGCTCTTACCTTATGGGGATTCCCTTGTATGTTATTTGTTGCTTTTCCCTTGCTGCTTTTAATATTTTTTTCTTTGTGTTTAATTTTTGATAGTTTGATTAATATATGTCTTGGCGTATTTCTCCTTGGATTTCTCCTGTATGGGACTCTCTGTACTTCCTGGACTTGATTGACTATTTCCTTTCCCATGTTAGGGAAGGTTTCAACTATATTCTCTTCAAATATTTTCTCAGTCCCTTTCTTTTTCTCTTCTTCTTCTGGGACCCCTATAATTCGAATGTTGGTGCATTTAGTGTTGTCCCAGAGGTCTCTGAGACTGTCCTTAATTCTTTTCATTCTTTTTTCTTTATTCTGCTCCTTAGTAATTATTTCCACTGTTTTATCTTCCAGGTCACTTGTCTGTTCTTCTGCCTCAGTTATTCTGCTCTTGATTACTTCTAGAGAATTTTTAATTTCATTTATTGTGTTGTTCATCATTGTTTGTTTGCTCTTCAGTTCCTCTAGGTCCTTGTTAAACGTTTCTTGTAGTTTCTCTGTTCTATTTCCAAGATTTTGGATCATCTTTACTATCATTACTCTGAATTCTTTTTCAGGTAGACTGCCTATTTCCTCTTCATTTGTTTGGTCTGCTGGGTTTTTACCTTGCTCCTTCATCTGCTGTGTGTTTCTCTGTCTTCTCATTTTGCTTATCTTACTGTGTTTGGGGTCTCCTTTGCGCAGGTTGCAGGTTCATAATTCCTGTTGTTTTCGGTGTCTGCCCCCAGTGGCTAAAGTTGGTTCAGTGGGTTGTGTAGGCTTCCTGGTGGAGGGGACTGGTGCCTGTGTTCTGGAGGATGAGGCTGGATCTTGTCTTTCTGGTGGGCAGGACCATGTCCAGTGGTGTGTTTTTGGGGTGTCTGCAACCTTATTATGATTTTAGGCAGTCTCTCTGCTAATGGGTGGGGTTGTGTTCCTGACTTGCTAGTTGTTTGGCATAGGGTGTCCAGCATGTAGCTTGCTGGTCGTTGAGTGGAGCTTGTTCTTAGCATTGAGATGGAGATCTCTTGGAGAGTTTTCACTGTTTGATACTACGTGGAGCCGGGAGGTCTCTGGTGGACCAATTTCTTGAACTCAGCTCTCCCACCTCAGAGGCACAGGCCTGACACCTGACCAGAGCACCAAGACCCTGTCAGCCACACGGCTCAGAAGAAAAGGGAGAAAAAAGAAAAAGTCATTAAAATAAAAAAAATTATTAAAAATAAAAAGATTAAAACGTAATAAAAAGAAAAAGAAAGAAATAAGAGAGCAACCAAATCAAAAAACAAATCCACCAACAATAGAAAGCACTAAAAACTATACAGAAAACAAACAAACATAAAATGGACAGACAGAACCCTAGGAGAAATGGTAAAGCAGTGCTATACAGACAAAAATCATACAAGAAGCGTACACATACACACTCAAAAAATGAGAAAAAGGAAAAAAATATATATCTGTACATTAAAAAAAAGAAAAAGGAAGAGAGCAACCAAATTAATAAAGAAATCTACCAATGATAATAAATTCTAAATACTAAACTAAGATAAACATAAGACCAGAAACAAATTAGATGCAGAGAGCAGACCCCAAGTCTACAGTTGTTCCCAAAGTCCACTGCCTCAATTTTTGGATGATTTGTTGTCTATTCATGTATTCCACAGATGCAGGGTACATCAAGGTGATTGTGGAGATTTAATCCGCTGCTCCTGAGGCTGCTGGGTGGGTTTTCTCTTTCTCTTCTTTGTTCTCACAGCTCCTGGGGTTCAGCTTTGGATTGGCCCCACCTCTACGTGTAGGTTGCCTGAGGGCGTCTGTTCTTCGCTCAGACAGGATGGGGTTAAAGGAGCAGCTGATTAGGGGGGCTCTGGCTCACTCAGGCCGAGGGGCGGGAGGGGTACGGAATGCGGGGTGAGCCTGCAGTGGCAGAGGCCGGCGTGACGTTTTACCAGCCTGAGGCGCGCCGTGTGTTCTCCAGGGGACGTTGTCCCAGGATCACGGGACCCTGGCAGTGGCGGGCTGCACAGGCTCCCGGGAGGGGATGTGTGGATAGTGACCTGTGCTTGCACACAGGCTTCTTGGGGGCTGCAGCAGCAGCCTTAGTGTTTCATGCCCATCTCTGGGGCCTGAGCTCATAGCTGCGGCTCACGCCTGTCTCTGGAACTTGTTTAGGCAGTGCTCTGAATCCTCTCATGCACCCCGAAACAACGTTGTCTTGCCTCTTAGGCAGGTCCAGATTTTTTCCCCGACTCCCTCCCGGCTAGCTGTGGTGCACTAGCCCCCTTTAGGCTGTGTTCACACAGCCAACCCCAGTCCTCTCCCTGGGCTCTGACTTCCCAAGCCTGAGCCTCGGCTCCCAGCCCCCACCCACCCCAGCGGGTGAGCAGACAGGCCTCTCGGGCTGGTGAGTGCTGGTCGGCACTGATCCTCTGTGCAGGAATCTCTCTGCTTTGCCCTCTGCACCCCTATTGCTGTGCTCTCCTCTGTGGCTCTGAAGCTTCTCCCCCGCCACCCCCCCGTCTCCTCCAGTGAAGGGACTTCCTAGTGTGTGGAAACTTTTCCTCCTTCACAGCTCCCTCCCAGAGGTGCAGGTCCTGTCCCTATTTTTTTGTCTCTGTCTTTTCTTTTTTCTTTTGCCGTACCCAGGTACGTGGGGGAGTTTCCTGCCTTTGGGGGTGTCTGAGGTCTTCCGCCAGCATTCAGTAGGTGTTCTGTAGGAGTTGTTCCACATGTAGATGTATTTCTGATGTATTTGTGGGGAGGAAGGTGATCTCCACGTCTTACTCCTCCGCCATCTTGAAGGTCTCCCTGTTTGTACACTTTTTGATGATGGCCATTCTGACCGGTGTGAGGTGATAACCTCATTGTAGTTTTTTTTTTTTTTAATTATTTATTTATTTATTTATGACTGTGTTGGGTCTTCGTTTCTGTGCGAGGGCTTTCTCTAATTGCGGCAAATGGGGGCCACTCTTCATCGCGGTGCGCAGTCCTCTCATTATTGCGGCCTCTCTTGTTGTGGAGCACGGGCTCCAGACGCGCAGGCTCAGTAGTTGTGGCTCACGGGCCTAGTTGCTCCGCGGCATGTGGGATCTTCCCAGACCAGGGTTCGAACCCGTGTCCCCTGCATTGGCAGGCAGATTCTCAACCACTGCGCCACCAGGGAAGCCCCTCATTGTAGTTTTGATTTACATTTCTGATAATTAGTGATGTTGAGCAATTTTCGTATGCTTTTTGGCCATCTGTATGTCTTCTTTGGAGAAGTGTCTATTTAGATCTTCTGCCCATTTTTTGATTGAGTTGTTTGGTTTTTTGATATTGAATTGCATGAGTTGTTTGTATATTTTGGAAATCAAGCCGTTGTCAGTTGCATCATTTGCAAATATTGTCTCCCATTCTGTAGGTTGACTTTTCGTTTTGTTTATGGTTTCCTTTGATGTGCAAAAGCTTTTAAGTTTCATTAGGTCCCATTTATTTATTTTTGTTTTTATTTTCATTAGGAGGTGGCTCCAAAGAGATATTGCTGCTATTTATGTCAGAGAGTGTTCTGCCTATGTTTTCCTCTAACAGTTTTATAATATTCAGTCTTACATTTAGATCTTTAATCTTTTTTGAGTTTAGTTCTGGAGTTTCTATCCTGTTCCATTGATCTGTATTTCTGTTTTTGTGCCACTACCATACTGTTTTGATTACTGTAGATTTGTGATATAGTGTGAAGTCAGGGAGCCTGATTACTCCAGCTGCATTTTCTTTCTCAAGATTGGTTGGCTATTCGGGGTCTTTTGTGTTCCCATATAAATGGTAAAATTTTTTTGTTCTAGTTTGTGAAAAATGCCGTCGGTAGTTTGATAGGGATTGCATTGAACCTATATATTGCTTTGGGTAGTATAGTCATTTTCACAATATTGAGTATTCTGATCCAAGAACATGGTATATCTATCCATCTGTTTGTGTCATCTTCAATTTCTTTCATCAGTGTCTTATAGTTTTCTGAGTCCAGGTCTTTTGCTTCCTTAGGTATGTTTATTCCTAGGTATTTTATTCTCTTTGATGCAATGGTAAATGGGATTGTTTCCTTAATTTCTCTTTCTGATCTTTCATTTTTAGGGTATAGGAATACAAGAGATTTTCTGTGTATTAATTTTGTATATTGCAACTTTACTGAATTCATTGAGCTCTAGTAGTTTTCTGGTAGCTTCTTGAGGATTTTGTATGTATAGTATCATATCATCTGTAAAAGGTGATAGTTTTACTTCTTCCTTTCCAATTTGGATTCCTATTATTTCTTTTTCTTCTCTGATTACTGTGGCTAGGACTTCCAAAACTATGTTGAATGAAAGTGGTGATGGGACTTCCCTGGTGGTTCAGTGGTTAAGAACCCACCTGCCAATACAGGGAACACGGGTTTGCGCCCTGGTCCAGGAAGATTCCACATGCCATGGAGCAGCTAAGCCCATGAACCACGACTACTGAACCTGTGCTCTAGTGCCCGTGAGCCACAACTACTGAGCCCGCACCACAACTACTGAAGCGTGCATGCCTAGAGCCTGTGCTGTGCAACAAGAGAAACCGCCACAATGACCCTGCACACCACAACAAAGAGTAGTCCCTGCTTGCCACAACTGGAGAAAGTGAGTGCAGCAACAAAGACCCAACGCAGCCAAAAAAAAAAAAAGATGGTGAGAGTGGACACCCTTGTCTTGTTCCTGATCTTTAGAGGAAATACTTTCAGCTTTTCACCATTGAGAATGATGTTGGCTGTGGGTTTGTCGTATGTGGCCTTTATTATGTTGGGGTATGTTCCCTCTATGCCCACTTTCTGGAGAGTTCTTATCATAAATTGGTGTTGAACTTTGTCAAAAGCTTTTCCTGCATCTATTGAGATGATCATATGGTTTTTATTCTTCAATTTGCTAATGTGGTGTATCACACTGATTGGTTTACGGATATTGAAAAATCCTTGCATCCCTGGGGTAAATCTCACTTGATCATGGTGTATGGTCCTTTTAATGTATTGTTGGATTTGGTTTGCTAGTAGTTTTTGAGGATTTTTGCATCTATGTTCCTCAGTGATATTGGCCTGTAATTTTCTTTTTTTTGTGGTATCTTTGTCTGCTTTTGGTATCAGGGTGATAGTGGCCTCATAGAATGAGTTTGGGAGTGTTCCTTCCTCTGCAGTTGTTTTTTTTTTTTTAATAAATTTATTTATTTACTTATTTTTGGCTGCATTGGGTCTTCGTTGCTGCGTGCAGGCTTTCTCTAGTTGCGGCGAGCACGGGCTACTCTTTGTTGCAGTGCACAGGCTTCTCACTGTGGCGGCTTCTCTTGTTGCAGAGCATGGGCTCTAGAGAGCAGGCTCGGTAGTTGTGGTGCACAGGCTTAGTTGCTCCGCGGCATGTGGGATCTTCCCGGATCAGGGCTCAAACACGTGTCTCCTGCATTGGCAGGTGGATTCTTAACCACTGTGCCACCAGGGAAGCCCCCCTCTGCAGTTTTTAAGAGTTTCAGAAGGATGTGTGTTAGCTCTTCTCTAAATGTTTGATAAATATCACCTGTGAAGCCATCTGGTCCTGGACTCTTGTTTGTTGGAAGTTTTTATTTTTAAAAAATTTTTCCAATTTTTTTTTAAAGAATCAATTTAATTTGTTTATTTTTGGCTGCATTGGGTCTTCATTGCTGCCCGTGGGCTTTCTCTAATTGTGTTGAGTGGGGGCTACTCTTTGTTGAGGTGCATGGGCTTCTCATTGTGGTGGCTTCTCTTGTTGCAGAGCATGGGCTCTAGGTGTGCAGGCTTCAGTAATTGTGGCATGTAGGCTCGGTAGTTGTGGCTCATGGGCTCTAGAGTGCAGGCTCAGATATTTGTGGCACACGGGCTTAGTTGCTTTGCAGCGTGTGGGATCTTCCTGGACCAGGGCGCAAACCCGTGTACCCTGAATTGGCCGGTAGATTGTTAACCACTGCACCACCAGGGAAGTCCCTGTTGGAAGTTTTTAAATCACAGTTTCAATTTCAGTACTTGTGATTGGTCTCTTCATGCTTTCTATTTCTTCCTGGTTTAGTCTTGGAACGTTGTATGTTTCTAAGAATTTGTCCAGGGTTGCTTGTAGTAGTCTCTTATGATCCTTTTTATTTCTGTGGCGTCAGTTGTAACTTCTCCTTTTTCATTTCTGACTTTATTGATTTGAGCCCTCTCCCTTTTTTTTCTTGATGAGCCTGGATAAAGGTTTGTGAATTTTGTTTATCTTTTCAAAGAACCAGCTTTTCATTTCACTTATCTTTTCTATTGTTTTCTGCATCTCTATTTCATTTATTTCCACTCTGATCTTTATGATTTCTTTCCTTCCACTAACTTTGGGTTTTGTTTGTTCTTCTTTCTCTAGTTTCTTTAGGTATAAGGTTAGCTTGTTTCTTTGAGATTTTTCTTGTTTCCTGAGATAATATTGTATTGCTATAAACTTCCTTACTAGAACTGCTTTTGCTGTGTGCCATAGATTTTGGATCATCATGTTTCATTTTCATTTGTCTCTAGGTATTTTTTGATTTTCTCTTTGATTTCTTTGGTGATCCATTGGTTGTTTAGTAATATATTGTTTTAGTCTCCACGTGTTTGTGTTTTTTACATTCTTTTTCCTGTAATTTATTTCTAATCTCATAGTGTTTTGGTCCGAAAAGATCCTTGATATGATTTCAGTTTTCTTAAATTTACTGAGGCTTGATTTGTGACCCAATATTTGATCTGTCCTGGAGAATGTTCTGTGTCCGCTTAAGAAGAATATGTATTCTGCTTTGGGAATGTATGCTCTATAAATATCAATTAAGTCCATCTGGCTTAATATGTCATTTAAGGCCTGTGTTTCCTTATTGATTTTTCTGTCTGATGTGTCCATTGGTGAAAGCAGGTTGTTAAAGTGCCCCACTATCATTGTGTTACTGTCAGTTTCCCCTTTTATGGCTGTTAGGAGCACCTCAATACATAAGGCAAATACTATGTTGGGTGCGTATATATTTGGTGAGCATCTTTATGATTGTATCTTTGAACTCTTTACTAGGTAAATTTTCACTTATCTCTGTTTCATTAAGGGTTTTTCTGAGGTTTTATCTTGTTCTTTTGTTTGGAACATATTCCTTTTGTTTATTCATTTCCTTGACAGTCTGTGTTATTTTTCTATGCATTAGCTGAAACAGTCACCTCTCCCAGTCTTAAAGAAGCAGCCTTGTGTAGGAGGTGAACCTTACTGTTCCACCCTGCTCTAGCTCTTGATTGTCTCAAATCTTTGTGATTGTTCAAGCAGCCTGCTTTATTCTTAGTGGCTTCTGGTAGTTGAGGGTGTGCAAAGACCTGTTGGTGTCCCAAAGAGGGTGGATCTCAGTCAGCACCTAGGTGCAGGCTAATTGGAAGCTAGGCCCTCAGGCAGCAGCTTTTCAAATGTGCAAATATAGCTCTTTCAGGGGCAGATGGGCATTTCTGTCTGCTCTCTTTGCACTGAGCCCTGAGGTAATAGCTAGTTAAGAAGTTTCTTTGTTTGCAGCTGTCCCATAAACACAAGAAAACAGGCCTCGCTGGCCACCAGACTCAGGCTATCAAGTGACGTAGCACAGCCACAAAAGTTGGGGCACCACACGTATACACAAGCTCTTTTCCTGGAGATGCTGGTGATGTCGGGCAGGACAGAGGGAGAGTGTGAGGATGACACCCACTGGCCTCCGTGATCTCTGGAGAGGATTATCATCAGCCCTTAGATGTGTTTAGTTAGGAGTCTGCTTCTCAGGCCACAGCTATGAAGATAAGCTAATAGGTCTCTTTCACAGGAAGTCTGGGGGTGCATTTCAGTCTGCTGTCTCTGTGCTGTGCCCTGGGGTGGTTAGCCAGTTAAGAACTGTTTGTCCATTTGCTACAGCCCTACAGGACCCACTGGCCACTAGAGCCACGTGATCAGTGGGTGTCACAGAAACCAGGGCACTAGGTGTGTGCACAAGGTCTTTCTGGGAGATATTAGTGACCAAGGTCTTTCTGGGAGATATTTGGAGGGAGACTGCGAATATGGCCCCACCAGCCTCTGTGGACTTTGGAGGGTGTTTCCGTAGGCTTCTAGATGTGTGTTCAGTTAGAATCTTGCCCCTCGGACCGAAGCTTTAAGATGAGCAGGTAGGTGTCTTTCACAGAAAGACTGGGCACTTTTCAGGCAGAGGACTCTCTGCTGGACCCTGGGGGGTAGCCAGATGAGTCTGCTTGAGCCCTTTTAAGAACTGTTTTTTGGGTGGTTAAATTGAAGGTGGTCAAAGATACAGACTTCCAGTTATAAATAAGTTCTGGGGGTGTAATGTACAGTATGGTGACTATGGTTAATAATACTGTATTGTATATTTGAAACTTACTAAGTAGATCTTTTTTATTTTTAAAATTTTATTTTTTTGGCTGCGTTGGGTCTTTGTTGAGGCACGCAGGCTTCTCTCTAGTTGTGGCATGCGGGTTTTCTCTCTAGTTGTGGCGTGTGGGCTCCAGGGAGCGTGGGCTCTGTAGTTTGTGGCACATGGGCTCTCTCATTGAGGCGCAAGAGCTCAGTAGCTGTGGCCCCAGGGCTTAGTTGCCCCGCAGCATGTGGGATCTTAGTTCCCCGACCAGGGATTGAACCTGTGTCCCCTGAATTGGAAGGCGGATTCTTTACCATTAGACCACCAGGGAAGTCCCTATGTAGATCTTTAAAAAAATTTTTAATTATTTAATTGAAGTATAGTTGATTTACAATGTCATGTTAGTTTCAGGTGTACAGAACAGTGATTCAGTTATACATACATACATATACATGTTCCTTTTCAGATTCTTTGCCCTTATAGCTTATTGAAAAATATTGAGTATAGTTCCCTGTGCTATACAGTAGGTCCTTGTTGTTTATCTATTTTATATATAGTAGTGTGCATATGTTAATCCCAACCTTCTAATTTATCCCTCTCTCCCCTCCCCTCCTTCCCCTTTGATAACAGTAAGTTTGTTTTCTATGTCTGGGAATCTCTTTCTGTTTTGTAAATAAGTTCATCTGTCTCTTTTTTTCTTTCGAAGTTTCCATGTGTAAGTGATATTATGTGGTATTTCTCTCTGGCTTACTTCACTGTCTGGCTTATGGTAATCTCTAGGTCAATCCATGTTGCTGCAATTGGCATTCTTCTTTATGGTTTAGTAACATTCCTGTGTGTGTGTGTGTGGCGTGTGTGTATACACAACACATCTTTATCCATTCATCTGTCAGACATTTAGGTTGCTTCCATGTCTTGGCTATTGTAAATAGTGCTACTATGAACATTGGGGTGCATGTTTCTTTTCAAATTAGAGTTTTTGTCTTTTCTGGATAGATGCCCAGGAGTGGGATTGTAGGATCACATGGTAGCTCTATTTTTGGTTTAAGGAACCTCCATACTGTTTTCCATAGTAGCTGCACCAATTTACATTCCCACCAACAGTGTAGGAGGGTTCCCTTTTCTTCACACCTTCTCCAGCATTTATTATTTGTAGACTTTTTGTTGATGGCCATTCTGACTGGTGTGAGGTATTTTTTAATATATTAAATATATTAAACTTTTCTTTAAAAGTGTGACTAGAGAAAAAAACAAAACAAATTTAAAAAATTGTTTCTTGTTTGCTATATCTTGGTGGGTCTCATGAATGCAAGCCCTGTTGGCTTTCAAAGCTAAATATTTTGGAGGCTCGTCTCTTAGATGCAAGTCTTAAAAGCTGGGGTGTCAGATGTGAAGTCCAAACCCTTTGCTCCTCATGGAGAAGCTCGGAGTTGTGGGTTCCCTCCTGACTGTGGGTGGCTGTGTCAGGGCTGGGGTGTATCGTGAGATTGTGTCTCAGCCTCTTCTACCCGGTTCCATGTGGGTTTCTTCTCTTTCACCTCATGTGTAGGAGTTGCTCATCTAGTTTTTGGGTTTCTTTCAAAGCGCATTGTTCTGTATGCAGCTGTCAATTAGCTGTGTCCATGAGAGGAGGTAAGTTCAGGACCTTCCTAGTCGCCATCTTGAATGGGAAGCCTCTTGCTTTTTTGTCTTACTAGACTAGTGGGTAAGAGTGCCGTCTCCAGGGTCCTGCTGCCAGGGTTAACTGCCCTACCTGCTTCCTTCCTGGCTGGTGAACTTGGGCCTTTGCCAAATGGGGATAAGGGTAGCACATGGTTTATAAGGTTGCTTGAGGACAAACATATCCACACACACAGAAAGCTTAGAGCACAGGGGACCGAGGACATAGTTTATCGCCTGTTTCCTCCCCCTGGAGTCTCAACTTCATCAGGGCAGGACTTTTTCTCTTTGCACTCCCAAGCCCCTAGAATATGAATGGATGCAAAATACAGCTAAATGGTCCTTATTCATTGGCCTCAGCCCTCATCCCACTGGCCTTCCTGACTACCCCCTTATAGTCTGACCTTCGCCTTTTTTAAAGCCCCCCTTACAGCTTTCCAGTCTAGCCTTAACTCATCTTTGAGGCTCTGTAAGCCTTCTGGGTACTGGCTATGCAGTCTGCCCAGGGAAATCCCTGAGGCTGGTAAAATTATCTGATAAATATGGAGAATTTAGTGACAGACTTTCTTAGCTAAAATGTAACCTTCCATACTGGCAGCACCATTTGGGTGTAACTGCCTAAGCTTTAGTGGGAGTATTAGGAAACATGACTAATTGCAAAGTTTTACAATATTCCAGGTGTGTACATATTAAACATCATAAATGTGACTTTATCTTACTAAGGTAGCAAATGCTCTGTGGCGTGTTTGCAAGGCCCTGTGACAAGGCAGTTAGACCACCTGGCCACCACATGCAGCTTTTTTCCTCAGAACACCAGAGAGCAACGTAAGACAGAGCAGAGGGGCAGAGCACAGGATACAGAGGAGGGTGGCATCTAGTAAGAAAGATACTCTGAGATCTGGGGAGGAGCCCAACCTCTAAGTCATCCAATGTTTAAGGTGTAAAAAAGCTACCTTCAGTCTGTGCGCTCAGTTGTGCAGCTAAAATCTCGATATGAAAATTAGCTTGGGAAAGAATACTCCCAGTTGGAGTCCAATTATATGCTAGGCGCGTGTAAGTATATTAGCCTGTTTATTCCTCATAATCACCAGTTACTAATTGACAGTTGGGATTTGAACCTGGTCCTGATTTCTCTTGAAGCTGAGACTCTACACACTTTACTTGCACTTTCTGCTGCTAAGTAGAAAACCTCAGTGGGAAAGTGTAGCCGGATTCTGTGCAAACTTGCAAATGCTCTGGACTGAATGGGTACAACTCAGCTGTCTGCACCTCAGATGACCCAGCTGGTCTAGGATAAAGGCTGCCTTTGCCTTATCTATACAAATACATTTTTTTCCTTCCTGTCATGCTGGTCAGCAGTTACATGGCAGTTAGCTAGTGTTAGCATCTCTCCAGGTAGATGGTGATGATGTCAACCCCTGCATGCACTGCTAGCTAGTGGCATACCTTTTCTCCAGGGATTGGGTGGAGGGGCTCATAATGAATCCTATGTTCAATGACAGCTGCGTTATATACAATGCTTATTTGAACAGTGAGAGAAAACATAACTGTAGAAGAGAAAAGCCAAACCGTATCCACCTTTCAGCTGAGCTTGTATGTAGTGATAAGCTGGACAGAAAATAGTGTGTCTAACTTTAGACCACAATTTGAGAGGTAGAGATCTCAAGAGAAGCACAAACATGTATGATTTGGAAAATAGCACTTACCTGGAAAAGAACAAGCTATTAGATTAATGAAGTAATCTTTTAATTTTTTTTTTTTTTTTCGGTACGCGGGCCTCTCACTGCTGTGGCCTCTCCCGTTGCGAAGCACAGGCTCCAGATGCGCAGGCTCAGTGGCCATGGCTCACGGGCCCAGCCGCTCTGCAGCATGTGGGATCTTCCCTGACCGCTGTGCCACCAGGGAAGCCCTTAAACTAATTTTTTAAGGTTAAAATACTTTATACAAAATAGTAATTTTTGTGATATCTCATGAAGCAAGACAAAGCAGCAGCTGCTTTTTTCTCATAAATTAGATCACCACCTCCCAAACTGATACCCAAAGGAATAGTATTTCATGAAATGTTAAACCAAATGCCTTAATTTTTTTTTTTCTTATGGACAAGTCTGAGGAATGATATATTTTCCTCTTGAAGATTTCAGGCTGGGGAGACACACTTTTTAAAGTATGACTATTTTTATTTCCAGGAAGTGGTCTATGGGGGGAAGAACTGCTTGGCAAATGCTGAAATTTCTAATTGTAAGATAAATTTGGAGAGTTCACTCATGTGGTCTCTTAGTTTTAGAATCCCAGGTACTCTATTATTTTCCACAATTACTTTGTAACCAAATTGACAGACAGACAAATAGGCTGAATAATCTGAAGCTTCGGGTCCACTGATTTTTAGGAGGCATCCAAACCAAAAGAGCCCCGGACGATACGATCAGCTGGCTGAGTGGTTAATAGGTAAGACAGTAAGCCACCCCTAATAGCTTCCTCACCATAAACAAGGGAGCTAGATGGACGCGCTCCGCCTCCGTGCAGCGCTTACAGTCTATGACTTCATTGCTTATTCCCATAGACAAATGACAGGACGCAGTGCAGAATGACTGCGCTTCTGGGGTTGCTCCTCAACACAAAGGAACCAGAAATAAAGCCTCTCATTCTTAAATAACATTTATTATTGTGGCAAAGAAGTCTTTTTCAGGAGAACAAGTCTCACATTTATGTAAAGGTGTATTGGTTATAGTTATAGAAGCAAATTTCACTGAGGTGCTCTATATGAAGTATGCCTGACCATGACTCTGAATTCAGCAATCTAATCACAATGTGTTGGCTGCCATTAGCTATTTATCCGAACATGCCTTTTGTTCCTTTTAAAATATGTGCCTGCACAGGGTGGAAAAAGAAACGCCAAGGGCCTGCTAAAAAGGAGAAGCCTAGAAAAGATAAAATTCCCACGGCAGTTCTGTTCAGCTGCAGTCCGCGAGTGCAGGAACAGTGTTCGTGTGGGGAGGCATTACGCCCAGTGGTTTCTCGGTTTTAATGGTGTGAGAGCCCTTGAGGTTTTCCGCAGCGGTCAGAGGCAGTGGGAAATGCCATTTACTGAATCCAGTCGATGTTCAGGCAGCGCGCTATGAATGCAAACATGTCTGACACTTCTTCTATTACTTTGGCCGTGGGCTTCCCAGCCCCGTGGCCCGCCTTGGTGTCCACGTGGATAAGCAGGGGATTGTTCTGCTTCCGACTGCGGCCCACCAGGTACTGAAGGGTGGCAATGAACTTCAGGGAATGAAGCGGGACCACGCGGTCGTCATGGTCCGCAGTGAGGAGAAGCATGGACGGGTACTGGATGTCGTCTGCCTCTGGTAGCTTCACGTTGTGCAGTGGAGAATATCTGAAAGGCAAAGGCACTTTCATGAGGCCGGATATCAAAATGGGAGTTGTGTGTCCACTAGGATAATCACGGGGACCAGTGGGCATAGTGACTTGCGTCGTCTACCTGCCTACCGTCACCAGCAGTGAGGACTGCAGCCAAGTGGTCCATGGGTGACCACTGCAGACTAAGTTACATCACCTCACCGTTTAGGCTGTGACTGGCCAGGGCTATTGGAAGCTGGGGAGCTGTGTCGTTTACTTCGCTCCCACTTTGGAAGCCTGTGTAAGAAAGAAACAGGGCTGTTGAAACAACCCAGAGTATGTACATACTGACTGTCTTGAGGTGAATATTTTCATATTCTTCAGACTAACTTTTTCACTGCTACAAAGTGGACTGACTGTCCCTTTGTTTATATTTTACATGAAAAGATTTTAATTGAGGTATAGTTGATTTACAATATTAGTTTCAGGTGATTCAATATTTGTATACATTATACTCCATTTAAAGTTATTATAAAATATTGGCTATATTCCCTGTGCTGTACAATATATCCTTGTAGCTTCTTTTTTTTTTTTTTTGCGGTACGCGGGCCTCTCACTGCTGTGGCCTCTCCCATTGCGGCGCACAGGCTCCGGACGCGCAGGCTCAGTGGCCATGGCTCACGGGCCCAGCTGCTCCACGGCATGTGGGATCTTCCCGGACCGGGGCACGAACCCGTGTCCCCTGCATTGGCAGGCGGACTCTCAACCACTGCACCACCAGGGAAGCCCTGATTGTTCTTTTAAATCACTGATTGTGAATAGAATGGGTGCAAGCCTTTCTTTTGTTGAAGAACTTGAAATCCAGTGTACAGCAGCTTTTTGCCTGTTTAGTATCTATAAAACCTTTATTCTGAGCTCAGCTTGGCAGTCTTAGGAAGACCACGGGTCCCCTCTGGGCCTAGCTTCCTGTCTGAAACCACGGAACCTAAGCCGCTGACCCCCTGCTGGCTCACAGTCCAGCAGAAAGAAACTGCCTTTGGCCACTGGTGAGAAAGCTAGTGGAGGAGACACCTTCTGAAGCACAAGATAAGTTTCCAGTTAACAAAAAGGTTTTTAAGAACATAAGTACAATCAAATTAAACAGCGATTGATAATAGTTAAGTGAAAGACATCTCTGGATACTTTTTCTTTACATTTTAGTCCATATGGGTGTCATGTTTTCCAAAGTGTTCAGTATTAATGAATTAAACTGTTTTAGTAGAGTTTTATTTTGGAGGGTAAATAGGCAAAAATAGTAAAATTTCTACTCAGTTAACCAAGCTAAGACTAAAACCTTCTGGGGTTTAGTCTCCTAATAGATAAGATGGGGGTACCAATGGGTCTGTTTTCTGCTCTCATTGCAGAGTATTTCTGGATCAACCCCCGTCCTCCGGATAAGGGTTAGTTCTATGGGAAAACATGTCTGGAAACTCTGCCTACTAATAATGCCTCTCCCCACCTCAAGATTCACGTGCCACATTTATACATTCAAGACTGAGACGTTCTGTAGAAAAAAAGTCTGTTGGGCTTTATTTTTCCCAGCCATTCACAAACTTGGAAATTTAAATTTTGGGGGGCATGGGGGACCCCCTTCAATATATTGGATTGAGCTCTCTGTTCACTGGGAGTAGCAAGTAAGAGGAAAATACAGCTCTGTGGGTGGTGCTAGGTTAAAAAATTATAAAGTCTGAAATAGGAATATCACAGACATCTTGAGAGAAAAAATATTTAGAACTATTTTTGCTTTCAAATTAATTTCAGAAGTATCAGGTTCCAGCAAATATTTTGTTGCCTTCATTATACAATTAACTCAGTATTTTCAACTGAGTTTAAATGGGACTTATCCCCCGCTAAGTGCATATTTTCTTAAAGTTAATTGGAACTATGGCTTCTTCAAATATTCAGCTTTCACCAGGATGTGTCAGTGAGGCTACCTGTGTATTTTAAAAGCTAAACTTTCCCCCTCCTACGGAACAGAATTGAGTAGTTTAAAAGTATTCAATTAAAAAATTTCAAGTCATTTTAGCGGAATTTCTAAGTGGAGCTAACCATACAAAACACATCAAATGAAGGAAAAAAACCTGACTTGAGAAATTACTGTATCAAAATTTATAACTGACTGAGGAGACTGGGGAGAGGGGACATAGGCTGCTGGTGCTATTCCAGGAGTAATTCCTAAATACTGCTGGTAAAAATCCAAAAACCCCTACATGTGGGAAGTAAAGAGAGTGAGGAGCCAAAAAAGAATGTAGCTTGCAGTCTGGAGAATCTAAATGTTTGCCATTTTCTCACTGTTATCGCCAAAGTGTTGAGGGATACGAATATTTCAGTAATGCAACTTGTATTTTCAAATATATGTGGTTATACTGAGAGCACAAAAAAAGTTCATTTCCTTACTTCTTTTTTTTTTTTTTGGCGGAGCACAGGCTCCGAACGCGCAGGCTCAGCGGCCATGGCCCACGGGCCCAGCCGCTCCGCAGCACGTGGGCTCTTCCTAGACCGGGGCACGAACCCGTGTCCCCTGCATCGGCAGGCGGACTCTCAACCACTGCGCCACCAGGGAAGCCCTTTATTTCTTAATTTAGAAAAAGAAATCCCATATATATGTAAGTTATAATGACCTTTTTTGTAAAAATTATTTTTTAATTGCTGCATTAAATTACCACAAATTTAGCAGCTTTTAAAAACAACATGGATTTCTTATCTCACAGTTCTATAAGTCAGAAGTCTAGCTTGGCTCAACTGGGTTCTCTGGCTCTCTCAAGGCTGAAATCAAAGTGTTGGCTAGCTGGGCACTTATCAAGAAGTTCTAGAAAAAAATCTACTTCCAGACTCATTCCAGCTGTTGGCAGAATGCATTCAGTTCCCTGTGGCTGTAGGACTGAGGTCCTTGTTTCTTTGATGGCTGTTGGTTGGGGTTGATCTCAGGTCGAACAGTCCCCCTTCCTTCAGTTTCAAAGCCAGCATTGGTGGCTTTAGTCCTCCTCATGCGTCCAATCTCTCTCATCTCCCTTTCTGCTGCATCCCCAACTCCCACCAGAGAAAATGCTCTGCCTTTAAGGGTTTGTCATTAGATTGGGCCCACTCGATAATCCAGGATAATCTCCTTATCCTGGTCAGCTGATTAGTAACCTTAATTTAATCCGCAAAGTCCCTTCACAGAAGTACCTAGATTAGTGGTTGACTGAAGAACCAGGGGACAGGAATCCTGGAGGACCACCTTTAAAATTTTGCCCATCACATCTTTGTAGTTTGTTGTTTTTGTTAAAGACCAGATCAAAACCAGGAAGACAGGTACTCCCACCACTTGCCCTACTTTTGCAGTAAATTACACGCAAATATGAGATATTGAAGGGCATGGAGTCAAACGTTTATCCTTTTGACTATGTTCAGTATTCTGGTATCAAATTGTTAGCAACACAAATATGTCATACGAATTAAAACCTTACTTGATGAGCCATTCAAAGTGTTGTTTGTTGTCTGAGCACCCATAATCAGTGGTCCAGGCGTGACCAATAGTGTATTTATGGAACTTCAGCATGTCCATTACTCCAACTTGGGCAATAACACAACCAAAGAGGTCAGGACGCTGATTTGCACATGCAGCTAAAAATCAAGATAGAAAAGGGAGGTGGTCCATCATTAAACATCTATGTAATAAGCAAAATCAAAACAGAACAAAACAACACTTAAATGCTTTCAGAACCCTGGTTGTCTTTTTTCCAAGAGCACAGAAAGAAACCATCAGAAATCACTTGCCCAACAGCCCACAAGCTCTTCCCCCTCCTTCCAATATATCGGAGGGGTGGGTATTGTCATCAGTAGTAGAGATTTACTCCTCAAAGTGAATCTCAATGCAGGAACATTATATGAAAACCTCTAGGGCTTCCTGTAAAACCTGTGTCCCCTCCTCCCATCCCCAGCTGCTTTCACAGGTGATGCAGGAGGTTAACGAACTTGTTCAGGATCTGAAAACTAGCCTGTGATATCGTGACACACTAAGAAATACCTGTTTATTCTTTGTCCCCAGTTCCTAGAACAGAGCTCCTAAAACTCTTGGAATTTCCTGAGTGACAGGGTGAGAGGAGTGTCTCTCATAATTCATAAGTAACCCCTTTCAGCCGTCTCTGAGTCCATGCTAATGAGATGCGTCTTGGTGGGTCCCCAGATAGCTTCAGGATGGGGGCTGGCTGCCCAAGGAACCAACCATGTGATTAGAGGATTGGATCTTCTGGTCCCACCCCTGACCTCTGGGCAGAGGAGAGGGGGTGGAGATCAAGTTAGTGATGAACGGCTACTGATTTAATCAATCTTGCCTGCATAATAGAACTTCCATAAAATCCACCAAACAATGAAATCTGGAGCTTCTAGGGTGGTGAATGCAGGGAGGTGCTGGGATGGTGGTGCGCTAACAGGGAGTGTGGCGGCTCTGCGTGCGCCGCCCATACCTTATCCTACACATCTCTTCCATCTGACTGTTGCCGAGTTCTATCCCTTATAACAAACTGGTAAACGTAAGGAAAGAGGAGGGGGACATGGGAACCCCCGATTTATAGCTGTGAGTCAGAAGTATGGGAGGTCCAGAACTTGTGATTGGTGTCTGCAGTGGGGGCAGAGCCCTCACCCTTTTGGGTCTGTGCTAACTCTGGGTAGTGTCAGAACTGAATTGAATTGTAAGACACCCAGGTGGTGTATGGAGAGTTGGAGAACTGGCTGGCGTGGTATGCCCCCCCTTCCCACATTTGGCATCAGAAATGTTGTGAGCAGAAACGGCTCATAGAGCCCAAGGCAGAATAGCGCCTAAAACCCCGCTCAGAGCTCTAACCGATGTTGACACACCTTCTTGTCCTGTTGTAAGAATACTCTTCTCTGTACACTTAAAAACTTATTTTTTGGAAAATTCAATAAATGTTTATTGAACACCTGCCATGTGCCTGGCACTACGCCTGGGGATATGTCAGTGAATAATTTAGTGGGAAAGATAAAGAAGTGAACAGGCAATTATAGTGTGGCAATCACTACTGTTGAGAAAATACGGGTGCTATGGAAGTAGGGCGTAGGCCAGAGTGCGGAAGTTGGGGAGGCTTTGGGAGGAAGTAAGATCAAAGCTGGCACGACTAGGAGTTAGTCAAAGGATGTGAACTTTTGCTGCCTCTGACAAAAAACTGTTCCCACCCCAGTTCTGATTTCAGTGCTGATTCATGATACTGAAATCTGAGTCCTACCCCTGCAGATCCTTTTCTCCCACTCAGAGGTGGGAGGCGCAGGAATCTGGAAACTGTTCTTTTTAATAAGCATCTCAGCATCCTGATGGAGGAACTCCATCTCTGAAGGTCCCTTAAAGGACCTAGTTTGTTAAAAGGCATAAATGAATTCCTGAATATAAAACTCCAAAAATAAAATGGAGTTTTATTGGATGAACCAGTAAGTTACAACACAATTCTCCCACTACTGAAATCAGATGGTATTTTCAATGTCCTTTCCCATTAAAAATTTTAGATTCACCCTTAGTTCTTCTTTTTTTAACACTTCATATTTAATTCATATGCAAATTCAGTTGGCTCAAATTCAAAATATGCCCAGAATCAGACCACTTCTCACTACTTCCATCGCCACACCCAGGTCCAAGCCACCATATTCTCTGCCTGGGACAGAAGCTTTTCTGCCCTTGCCTCCCCTTCTGTCTGCCCTAACACAGTAACAGGATCAATGCATGATCCCGATTTAAAAAAAACATGTCAAATCATGACACTCCTCTGCTCAAAACTCCCCCAAAGGCTTCTCATTTCACAGAGTAAACCATGCTCTCTGCATGGGCCACGAGGTCCTGCCTGCTCTGGCCTCCCCCCACCCCTAACCTCTCCCATCTCTCTCCCCTGCTCTCTGTGCCCGGCCACAGACATGGGCCTCCGGGGCCCATTGCTGGCCTTGGGCATATCGTCTGCCTCCTCTGACTGGAACAAAAGCTCCACGAAGGCAGAGCTGTTGTCTCTTTCGTTTGCTGACATATGCCCAGTATCTGGAAAAATGCCCAGCACTTCTTGGTGCTCTATAAATATTTGGCGAGTGAACGAATCAAATTTGTAGTTATTCGGTACGTAAGAATATTCTCCATCTCCTTTCTCGACTTCTTTCCACAAGCCACACGACTTGTGGGATCTTAGTTCCCTGACCAGAGCAGGGATGGAACCCAGGCCCCTGGCAGTGGAAGTGCAGATTCCTAACCACTGGACCACCAGGTTAGTCCCTCCATTTCTTTCTTTCTTCTTTTTTTAAATTGAAGTATACCTGACTTAAAACATATTAGTCTCAGGTGTAAATCGGTGATTCGGTATTTTTATACATCACAAAGTGATCACCATGGTAAGTCTATTTACAATCTGTCATCACACAAAATTATTAAATATTATTGACTATATTCCCTATGTTATCTGTACATTATATCTCTGATTTTTTTTTTTTTTTGCCGTATGCGGGCCTCTCACTGTTGTGGCCTCTCCCGTTGTGGAGCCCAGGCTCCGGACGCACAGGCTCAGCGGCCATGGCTCACGGGCCCAGCCGCTCCGCGGCATGTGGGATCCTCCCAGACTGGGGCACGAACCTGTGTCCCCTGCATCGGCAGGCGGACTCTCAACCACTGCGCCACCAGGGAAGCCCTCATTTTTTAATTGAGTTTGTTTTTGATGTTGAGTTGTATGGGTTCTTTGGATATTTTGGACATTAACCTCTTATCAGATAGATTGTTTGCAAATACCTTCTCACATTCAGTAGGTTGTCTTTTCGTTTTGTTGATAGTTTTCTTCACTGTGCAAAAGCTTTTTAGGTTGTTATAGTCCCATTTGTTTTTTGCTTTTGTTTCCCTTGCCTGAGGAGACATACCCAAAAGAAGTTTGTGAAGACCAATGTCAAAGAGTGTACTGTGTTTTCTTAGAGTTTTACATTTAAATATTTTTGAGTTTATTTTCCCATATGATGTGAGAAAGCAGTACAGTTTGACTTTCTTGCATGGAGTTGTCCAGGTTTCCCAACACCATTTACTGAAGAGGCTGTCTTTTCCCCACTGTATATTCTTCCTTCCTCTGTTTTAGACTGACCATACGTGTGTGGGTTTATTTTTGGGTTGTCTCTTCTGTTGCTTTGATCTATATGTCTGTTTTTGTGCCAGTACCATACTATTTTGCTTACTAGAGTTTGTAGTATAGTTTGAAATCAATGAGCATGATACCTCCAGCTTTGTTCTTCTTTCTCAAGACCGTTTTGGCTATTTGGGGTCTTTTGTGTTTCCAAATAAATTTTAGAATTATTTGTTCTAGTTCTGTGAAAAATGCCATTGGTATTTTGATAGGGACTGCACTGAATCTTATGCATTGCCTTGGGTAGTAGGGTGACTTTAACAATATTAATTCTTCAAATCCATGAGCATGGCACATCTTTTAATTTGTGTCATCTTCAATTTCATCAGTGTCTTACAGTTTCCAGTGTACAGGTCTTCCACCTCCTTGGTGAGATTTATTCCTAGGTATTTTATTCTTTTTGATGCAATTTTAAATGGGATTGTTTTCTTAATTTCTCCTTCTGATAGTTTAAGGTACAGAAATCCAGATTTCTGTATATTAATTTTGTATCCTGCAACTTTACTGAATTCATTTATTAGTTCTTTGGTGGCATCTTTAGGATTTTCTATACATAGTATGTCATCTGCAAACAGTGGCAGTTTTACTTCTTTTCCAATTTGAATTCCTTTTATTTCTTTTTCTTGTCTGATTGCTGGGGCTAAGACTCCCAATACAATGTTAATAGAAGTGGTGAGAGTGAGCATCCTTGTCTTGTTCCTCACCTTAGAGGAAATGCTTTTGGCTTTTCACTGTTCAGTATGATGTTAGTGGTGGGCTTGTCATACATGGCCTTTATTATGTTGAGGTATGTCCCTCTATACCCACTTTGCTAGGAGTTTTTAATCACAAATGGATGTTGAATTTTGTCAAAAGCTTTTTCCACATCTATTGAGATGACCATATGGTTTTTATTCTTCAATTTGTTAATGTGGCTTATCACACTGATTGATTTACAGATATTGAACCATCCTTATATCCCTGGGATAAATCCTACTTGATCGTAGTGTATGATCCTTTTAATGTGTTGTTGAATTTGGTTTGCTAATACTTTGAAGATTTTTACATCTGTATTCACCAGTGATAATGGCCTATAATTTCCTTTTTTTGTGATGTCTTTGTCTGGTTTTTGTATCAGGGTGATGCTGCTGGCCTTGTAAAGTGAGTTTAGATGTGCTCTTTTCTCTTCAGTTTTTCAGAAGAGTTTGAGAAGATATGTGTTAGCTCTTCTCTAAATGTTCTGTAGAATTCACCTGTGAAGACATCTGGTCATGGACTTTTCGTTTGCTGGGAGTTTTTTTTTTTTTTTTTTTTATTACTGATTCAACTTCATTACTGGTAATTGGTCTGTTCATACTTTCTATTTCTGCCTGATTCAGTCTTGGGAGATTGTAAGTTTCTAGGAATTTATCCATTTCCTGTAGATTGTCCACTTTATTGTGTATAATTAGTCATAGTAATCTCGTATGATCCTTTGCATATTTGTGGTGTTTGATGTAACTTCTTTTTCATTTCTGATTTTCTTTGGGCCCTCTCTGTTTTTCTTTTTTTTTTTTTTTGCGGTACGTGGGCCTCTCACTGTTGTGGCCTCTCCCGTTGCGGAGCACAGGGTCCGGACGTGCAGGCTCAGCGGCCATGGCTCACGGGCCCAGCCGCTCCGCGGCATGTGGGATCTTCCCAGACCGGGGCATGAACCCGTGTCCCCTGCATCGGCAGGCGGACTCTCAACCACTGTGCCACTAGGGAAGCCCTCTCTGTTTTTCTTGATGAGTCTGGTAAAAGGTTTAGCTTTTTATCTTCTCAAACAACCAGCTCTTAGTTTTATCGATCTTTTCTATTGTTTTTTAGACTCTATTATTGCTCCGATCTTTATTATTTTAATTACTTTAGGTGTTAGGTTAGATTGAGACTTTTCTTGTTTCCTGAGGCAGGCTTATAATGCTATAAAATTCCATCTTAGAACTCCTTTGGCTGCATCCCATTGATTTTGGATCATTGTTTCCATTTTCATTTGTCTCCAGGTATTTTTAAATTTCCTCTTTAACAGTGACCCCCTCCCCCGTTGTTAATAGCATATTGTTTAGCCTCCGTGTGTTTGTTTTTTGCAGTTTTCTTCTTGTAGTTAGTGTCTAATCATCTTATACTGTTGTGGTTGGAAAAGATGCTTGATGTGATTTTAATCTTCTTAAATTTAGTCAGTCGTGTTTTGTGGCTTAGCAGGATCTATCCTGGAGAATGTTCCATGTGCACTTGAAAAGGATGTGTATTCTGCTGCTTTTGGGTGGAATGTTCTTAAAGTCCATCTGATCTAATGTGTCATTTAAAGCCAGTATTTACTTAATGATTTTTCTGTCTGGAATATCTATCCACTGATGTAAGTAGAGTATTAAAGTTCCCTGTTACTGTTTTACTCTCGACTTCTCCCTTATGTCTGTCAATATTTGCCGTGTACATTTAGGTGCTCCTATGTTGGGTGCATAAATATCTTTCAAATTTTAATTTTATTATAGTTGATTTACAGTGTCAGTCTCAGGTGTACAGCAAAGTGATTCATTTATACATATACATATATCCATTCTTTTTCAGATTCTTTTCCCATATAGGTTATTACAGAATATGAGTAGAGTTTCCTATGCTATACATTAGGTCCTTGTTGATTATCTATTTTATATATAGTAGTGTGTATTTGTTAATCCCCAAATTCTAATTTATCCCCCCCACCACACACCTTTCCCCTCTGGTAACCATAAGTTTGATTTTGAGATCTGTGAATCTGCTTCTGTTTTGTAAACAAGTTCATTTGTATCGTTTTTTGGGGGTTCCACATATGAGTGATATCATATTGATATTTGTCTGACTTACTGCACTGTTTGACAATCTGTAGGTCCATCCATGTTGCTGCAAATGGCATTATTTCATTTTTTATGGATGAGTAATATTCCATTGTATATATGTACCATGTTGTCTTTATCCATTCCTCTGTCGATGGACAACTAGGTTGCTTCTGTGTTTTGGCTATTGTAAGTAGTGCCACAGTGAACACTGGGGTGCATGTATCTCTTCGAATTATGGTTCTCTCCAGACATATGCCCAGGAGTGTAATTGCTGGATCATATCATAGTTCTATTTTAGTTTTTTAAGGAACCTCCATACTGATCTCCATGGTGGTTGTACAATTTATATTCCCACCAACAGTGTAGGAGGGTTCCCTTTTCTCCTGGGTGCATAAATATTTATGAATGTTATATCCTCTTCTTGTATTGACCCCTTTATCACATGTAATGCTCTTGTCTTTTGTTACAAACTTTGTCTAAATCTATTTTGTCTGAGTATTGCTACCCCAGCTTCCTTTTTGTTTCCATTTGCATAGAATACCTTTTTCCATCCCCTTACGTTCAGTCTGTGTCTGTCTTTGGATCTGAAGTGAGTCTCTTGCAGGCAGCATATAGTTGGGTCTTATTTTATTATCCATTCAGCCATTCTATCTTTTGATTGGACCATTTGGTCCATTTACGTTTAAATTAATTGTTGATAGGTATGTACTTACTGCCATTTAAAAAACTTTTCTGGTAGTTTTTGTAGTTCTTTTTTGTTCCTTCTTTTTTGCTCTCTTCCCTTGTGATGTAATGACTATATTTAGTGTTATGTTTGGATTACTTTCTCTTTTTTGCTTGTGTATCTACTATTGATTTTTGGTTTTGGTTATCAGGAGGCTCATACGTAACCACCTCTATATCTTTGTGATTAAGTTGATGATCTCTTAACTTCGAATACTTTCTAATAATATTGCATTTATATTCCCCCTGCCATATTTAATGTTTTGATGTCATATTTTAAAACTTTTTGTTTTGTGTACCAACTTAACTACTATTGTGAATATAGATGATTTTACTACTTTGTCTTTTAAACTTCTTACTGACTTTGTAAGTAGCTGATCTACTATCTTGATGTTTACCTTTACTAATGAGTTTTTTTTCCTTTCATAATTTTCATATTTCTAGTTGTGGTCTTTTTTTTCCACTTAGAGAAGGCCTTTTAACATTTCTTCTAGAGCCAGGGAAGTTCCCTTATAAGTAACTAGTTGCTTTTCTCTTGCTCCTTTTAAGAGTCTCTGTGTCTGGGTGTGGACCTCTGGGTTCATCTTATTTGGGACTCTGTTTCCTCAACCTAGATGTTTGTGTCCTTTCCCAGGTTAGGGAAGTTTTCAGCTATTTATTCAGATAAGTTCTCTGCCCCTCTCTCTGTTCTCCTTCTTGGTCCCCTAAAATGTGAATGTTTGTTAGTTTGCTTGATGTTGTCTCAGAGGTCTCTTAAGCTATTCTCATTTTTTAGAATGGTTTTTTCTGTTCAGCTTGGATGATTTTCATTATTCTGTTTTCCAGGTCTCTGATCCATTCCTCTGTATCATCTAATCTATTGTTGATTCCTACTGGTGTATTTCTTACTTCAGTTATTGTATTCTTCACCTCTTTTCGGCTCTTCTTTATATTTTCTAACTTTCTGTTAAATGTCTCATTGTCTTCATCCATTCTTCTCCTGAGTTTGTTGAGCATCTTTGTAATCATTACCTGAACTTTTTTTTTTTTTACACATATACACATATTTTTATGTCAACATTTTCTTGAAAGAGTTGTTCTAAAACAATTGCATTGTAAGCTTATGTTTTGTATGCACATACAAGAAGAACTTGTAGAGATTAGGTATTACTGATTTAGCCAGGTTTATCTCAAATTGGGAAAAATAGAGAAAATATGTTGTACATATTTATACATAATAAATACATAGTCATAATTATACACAATTAACAATACTCATTGGCAATGCAGATTCAACACAATTTTTGTGATTGTACAACTTACCTGAACTCTTTATTGGATAAGATTACTTATCTCTACTTTGCTTAGTTCTTTTCCTGGGGTTTTATCTTGCTCCTTAGTTTAAGAACATAGTTCTGTCTTCTAATTTTGCCTAATTCTCTGGGTTTATTTCTGTGTATTAGGTAGGTTGGTTATGTTTTCTGAGCTTGGATAAGTATCCTTAATATAGGTGATATCCTGTAGGGCCCAGCAGCAGACTTCCCTCTGGTGACCAGAGTTACATGCTCTAGGGGTGCCTCCTATGTAGGCTGCACGGGCCCTTCTGTTGGGGCAGGGCCAACTACTTTGGGCATGCTGATAGGCAAGGTCTGATCTCTGCATGACCAGAGCTGGTGCCAGTCTGCTGGTGGCGGAGCGCTAATGGCCAGAGAGAGGATCCAGAATGGTGCTTGTCAGCACCAGTGTCCCTGTGGTAGAACGAGTTCCCCAAAATGTCTGCCACCAGCACCTGTGTCCCCAGTAGGAGTCCCAGTTGCCTCCTGCCCCTCTGGGAGGCTCTTCAAGGTTAGCAAAGGAATCTGACCAGGCTCCTTTCAAATGACTGCCTCTGTGCCAGGACTCAGAGCATGTGAGATTTTGTGTGCACCCTTTGAGAGTGGAGTCTCTATTTCCCACAGCCCTCTGGCTCTCATCAAAGTAAGCCCCGCTGGCCTTCAGAGCCAGATGTTCTAGGGGCTCATTTTCCTGGTGTAGGACCTCTGGACCGGGGAGCCTGATGTGGGTCTCAAACCCCTCTCTCCTTGGGAAGGAACTCAGCAATTGTGATTATCCTCCCATTTGTGGTTTGCCTGCCCGAGGTTGTGGGTCTTAACTATACTGTGCATCTGCCCCCTCCTTACCCATCTCATTGTGGTTCCTTCTTTATATCTTTAGTTGTGGAAAATCTTTTCTATTAGTCTTCAGGTTGTTCTCATACATAGTTGTTCTGTAAATAGTTGTAATTTGGGTGTGCCCGTGGAAGGAGGTGAGCTCAGGGGTTTTCCTACTTTGCCGTCTCGGCCACATCGCTACCCTTTCCAAATTTAAACAAATTATTTGGACAAATATATATTTTACCTCCCTGGGAAAATGTTTTTTCCAAGACTATATTCCATTGGGGTAAAGGAGTAATAAGGACAGGAATTCAGGTTTTGACACAAGTCAGTAAATTTCAAAGACAAGGAAACGGAGTGAATGTGACAAGGTCCCCTGACAACAGTGGATGGAAAGCTAAAAATGGTCACATGTGCTTTTTAGGTTGAGTCTATTTGTGCTCTTCTCCATTTGTACAACGGCCCCTCGTATCCTAATGACACTGGATGTAGGACCCAGCAAGCAAAGTTCAGGACCACTATAAATGTTCATTACAATGTTAAGTACTGTTGAGAGACGAAAAGAAAAGTAAAAATTCATTAACTACCAAAAATTAGGAAAATCCACTTAGAGGCAGTGCCACATAGAGATTAAAAGAGCAGACTCTAAAGCCACGGTGCTAAGCATCAACACCAGCACCACCATCACACTAGCTACTCAACCCCTTCAGTGTCCCAGCGTCCTCCTCTGTAAAATGGAGATAATACCTGTCCCCGTCTCCCAGGCCATGTGCATGTCAAGGGCTCAGCACTGAGCCTGGCAAGGTGCTCAGCAAGGGTGAACATTACTGTGAACTGTTTCATGACTGTGAAGCTGTGGATCCATCTTTGCATGTACCTCATTGTCCTTCATGACTTATTTCTCTGAACCCACAGCATCTAGCATCCCATGGCATAGGTATTCAACAAACGTTTAGTGGTGATCACAGCTTACAAGTTCTGGGTAACAGTCAGAGGTGTGTTATTAGGCTCAGGCATGTGCTGACTGAACCCTAGAGACCTGTGGGTCCAGTCTGTGGGGAGCGGGAGAGGGAAGGGTAAGAATTGCGGTCCAGTCCGATAGAGCTCAGAACAGGGAGGAGGAAGGGCTTTTCAGGCTATGATGAGTTGAGTCAGAATTGCGGTCCAGTCCGATAGAGCTCAGAACAGGGAGGAGGAAGGGCTTTTCAGGCTATGATGAGTTGAGTCAGTAGTTGTGTCTTCAAATGTCATTAATTAGATGCCCAAATACAAATGGGTTTTGCTTTTTCTGTACCACTGCTCCCATCCATGAGCCAAAGTAAATCAGACTACCTGAAAACTCCAAGAGTTAACTAGTAAAGTACAATGAATAAGAAACCCAGTTCTCACCTACTAAGAGGCCCCCATTTGAACCTCCATTAATAGTCAGCCTCTTGGGAGACGTGTAACCTTCCTTGATAAGATATTCAGCAGCACACTGGAAGTCATCAAAGCAGTTTTGTTTGTTGGCCAAGATACCACCTACAATGTGCCAAAGTGAAAGACAGTTAATTAACAAAACAGGAAAAAAAAATCACATTTTAACCTAAGGGGAATTCAAATGATGATAGGGCATAGTTTCAACTACTGATCAACTTAAACAATGGACTACCACTACATTTAGAAAAATGCCTCAATTTAAATTTTGTTATGCATTGTGGAAATCCATCATCAGTACCACAACTGCTAATCCATACGGTGCCTTTGTATTTTTCTAAAACCTCTTAGAACTTAAGAGGCAAATGCCCCAAAGGGAAGAGATGATCTGTTATGACGTCAGACAACCATGAGAATGAAAATGTGAAAGCATGTCAACAAAAAGAACATGTGTCTTGGGAGGAGCTGGACTCAAAACTGACACAAGACCCGGAGCAGAGTCCAGTCCTCGAGTTCCACACAGCATGCGACAATGGGGACGAGTGCGCTGCCCCCTCCCTGGGAAGATGAAAGTGCTCTGCGCGGACTTCCCTGGTGGCGCAGTGGTTAAGAATCTGCCTGCCAGTTCAGGGGACACGGGTTCAATCCCTGGCCCAGGAAGATCCCACATGCCACGGAGCAACTAAGCCCGTGCGCCACAACTACTGAGGCCTGCGCTCCGCAACGAGAGAAGCCACCGCAATGAGCAGCCCGCGCACCACAACGAAGAATAGCCCCTGCTCACCAGAACTAGAGAAAAGCCTGTGCACAGCAACGAAGACTCAACGCAGCCAAAAATAAAATATAAAATAAATTAATTAATTAAAAAATAAAGAAAGTGCTCTGTGCAGAGAGGTGCACTTCTCACCCCTCCTCTCTGCCGGAGTCTGAGGTGGGGACGTGATTACGAGAAGGAAGCTCTCTGACTTTGCCCACGGGTACTTAAGGAACTTAGGTAGGAATTAGGTGGGGACGTGGTGCTGCACAGAGCAGCCCATTAGTTTCTCTGTGCTTGAATGAAGAGGATCTCAAGCATCTCCTCAGAGAATCTGGGCTTTCTCATCTAGAAGCCATTCCAGTGTAGAGCCAAACAAAGAAACCACTTAAAGAGAGGAACATTTGTAAGGCCTTGTAATATCCAAAAGTAAAGGCCAAAAGTCAAAGTCATGCCCGCAGAGGAACGGATGTCTGAAATAACTGCCAATGAAATGAACAAAAAGCAGACATAGATCTAATTAGCTATTTGAGATTAACCATTTTTGCAGAAATTCAATTCAAGATGAAGCAGCGCTACTGAAGAAATTTTTTCAGAAGAAATTTTTTCATATCAAAACAAATGTTATTAAGATTTTAATAAGAAAGTATTGGTGAATTAAGATGGCTAGGATTACTTAGTTTCCAGGAATAATAATATTTTGAAGAGCATTAAATTTTAAACTCAATTAACAGAATGAAATCTAGATTTATCGAGGTTCAGTATGCTAGGGTCTAACTAGAAAAGTTCCATTTCAGGCCCCTTCACTGCCTAAATTAGGAGAAAGTTTGTGATCAGTCTAAACAGAGGTAATCAACTTTTAGCTTCAGTCAAGCTGCAAACTCCCCCACCCCCCAAGACTTCTGGATAATAACTTGTTTATAATTAATACAGAGATGAAAGAGCTGACCAAGACCAAGGGCACTCTTCCCTACCAGAGCATGGTGGACACCTGAGGACCAGAGGAATTTCTATGGCAAAGAACTTGGGTTCTTTGAGGAGAAGGCCACTGGGTCAGGAGTCCGTGCAGGTGGGTGTTTAAGTGTTACATTAAACATTTTTAACCAGGAAATTGGGTGAGTCAGGGGGTTCAGACTTAGCATATGGATTTGGGATGTACATCCAACATAAGGTGTGTAGAGATTTTACTTTTATTCCTCCTTTCTTAGTTATCTCTTACTATCACAGTAAGATATCACTATGATTTTAGTGTAATTAAACTCTAATATCAGGTCCAAGTCAAAACTATACAATGAATTCTATGCTGTTTCAAATACAGTGACGATCAATAAAGCCTTCAAGGACGACACCTGGCAGCAGCTGGCCCGACGACGGCTGGCAGGCTGGGGGCCCATGTGTTCATTAGGGACACTCACTCTTGCTAAGATGCTCAAATAGTTTGCTGTCTGACATCAGTCCTTGGGGTGCATGCTGAAGGCCGAGGATTTAGGCTTGGGCCTTTCCTGCCTCCTGACATCTAACAGGTGCTTATGAAAAAAGCTCTTTACAGATCTACCCTCATCTTTGCTGATCTGATCGATGCAGAAAACCAGAGCCTTGGCCTTAGGAGGTAGAGAAGAACAAGTGGGCGTACGGATCCAGAGGGTGGTCTCGGATGCTCCTGCTGCAGGAGAAGAGCCTTCTCGCCACGTGCTGCTGGCCAAGCCTGAGCCCTGGGGGCCGCCCTCGTGCCTGCAGACTGTCTTACACAGGACGCCTGATGTTGAGAGGGGAGAAGCAGGGAGCCAGCGGGAGTGAAGGGGCTTCCCACACCCTCCTCCCACAAACACAGGAATAAGGTAAGGGAAGAACATCTTCTTCAAGTTATTGGTTAGTCTATGCATTCCAGATACACAAAAGCCTGGGAGACGGGGTGTGCTCCGTATAGAGAGAAAAGGAAGAGATGGGGCTTTAAAAGTAAAGATTGCCATAATTTTTTTTTAAAAGAATGATAATCTGGGGAATAAAGTTGAATATAGGAGCAGTTTCCTCAATCAACTAGAATACATGCTTCAGGAGGCCAGAGAACAGGGACTGAACCGTTAAAACCAGAAAAGAAAACTGACTGTGTTCTTGTGTTTATCTAGCACGTGCAGGTTTTATCAGAGTCCCAGCAGCAACACTAGGAGGATGCTATTTCTTAGCAACGTTGGGAAGATCAGAGAAAACAAGCAAAAGATGCCCGAACTGGGAATAGGAAAGCTCTATTGTAGAGTGCTCTTTTCTTTTAAGAGAAAATGGCCTGTTTTTGCAGTCTGTTTTGAGATAGCCGATAATGCTAAACAGTAAAAAGCCAGGCTAACAGGAGAAGGAGACACAATAAATACCAAAAGTATCCCCCAGGCTCACTTCTGACAGTGATAGATAAAAATGTACCCTATACATTGCTAAAAACAAAACAAAACAAAACAAACTGATTATGGTATGTAGGAGATGCGTCTGAAAAAGGTGTCCTTCATTAAAATAGACTGCAAAGGAGAATAAACTGAAGAGACTGGGCTGTTTCAATTGAAAGGGGGACTGGTGTCTGCAATGTGTTTGGAAGCATCCTTTTCTGCCCCTAATCCCCTCGGCTTGCTCTATGCCATGTTTGCGTTTCTGCAGAGAAAATACCTCACCTTTATGCCACGTCTCTCCGTACTCCCCACCTCCTCTGATGTTGGCCACTGCAAGGACACCACCCATGTGTCTCACAAAGATGAGCCTGGACACACTGAGAAATGGTAAAAACAGTTAACCTGCCACTACCTGTGCCCAGTGAGGGCCGCTGTCCTCCTCCACCACACCTGCACCCGCACCCGCACACACGGCCCTGAAGACGCTCCGCACGTGCTGTCATCTGCGTGGAAGCCCAGTGCTTTTACATTGCTCGGTTTAAGTGAAATGTTGTAACTTCTGACTAGTGATGAACTGCAAAGCTCATACGTTTTCAGGAGCGTGCAGTATACCTCATTTTAAACAACTGTCTTGGCAACCAAAATACTGCCACCCACGTGACACAGCCTTGGTATGAATGGTGCTGTGCTCGTTACACACCCGGTAAAAGCCCCTGCTACCATCTCTCCCAGTATCTCTCTCCAAATTGTTCAAGTTGGAAAAAAGAAAGCTCCTTCTGAAATATGAATTTTAAACAGATTTTCCAGTTTTACAGAAATTTAGACGTTGAAACTAGGTGTGAGAGAGGTAGAGGAGATCAGGCACACTGACCAGAAAATAAGAACGCGTGCCCAGGGCTAGAGAATGTTTTCTAGAAATAAACAGAAGAAACTATAGCACAAAGCTTCTTTAGAAAGTTTGGATTTTATGTTTCTTCCTTCTCGTTCCACTCTGACCCTAACAGTACTGAGGTTATTTTTCTGTTTGCTGTTAACTAAAATTAATTGTGCTTTGAGAACTATTTCTGAAATTTATTCACTCTTCCTTTTAGTAACTGGGGAAACTGTGGGCTTCTGCAACCTGAGGCTCAAGATGGTCTGGCTGCTAATTCCCTGGATGTTGAAGATCAGAGGAAAGGAGAGTTTGAGGTAGGTACAGACCATACACCCATGTGGTCCTCTCTTCAACATTTTTCCTATACCTCGGAGGGTCTCTACTGAAACTGCCAGCATATCCACTGGTTCAGGGAAGAAAATGGTGTAAGGACACTTCCTTACTCGTCTCACTTCCCAACACAGAGCAGGCTTAACGAATACTCGTTGCACAATGAACAAAGGTAAGATCTGCTCAGGAATCAGTGTTGTTTTCATCCAGGTTCTCCTCTGGGGACCAAGGGGATGGGGCTCTGGTGCAGAGGCAGTCTCTGGTTTCTCCTCACTGTCTGGAGAAGGTCAGATGCACGCTGAAGTTCCGAGGTGCCACGCTTACCTGTAGTTAGGTGTGATAGATATGTTGAAGCCGCCGTAGCCGTATAGGAAAGCGGGATGAGAGGCATCCAATTTTATGCCCTTTTTATGCACGATGAACATTGGAATCTTTGTACCATCCTTGCTAGGGTAGAAAATCTAGAACAAAAGAAAGCAGAACAGCTAGATTTAGCGTTCCTGAGTAAACACTTGCATGCTTTTACATGGGAAAAAGACAGGTAGTAAATTCTTCAAGCTGTTGAGTAGCACAGTGAAAATCCAGTACCACTAAGGGGCTAGTTGATGGTGAAGCATATTTCCGTTTTTATGGAGACAGTGTGGAGTAGTGAATACAGGGAGACGACTTTGAATTCTTCTTCCACTCTCAAAAGCTAGGTGACCCCTGGCAAGTCTGTCCTCACTCAGCTTTAGTTTTTTTTTTTGCGGTACGCGGGCTTCTCACTGTTGTGGCCTCTCCCGTTGCGGAGCACAGGCTCCGGACGCGCAGGCCCAGAGGCCATGGCTTATGGGCCCAGCTGCTCCGTGGCATGTGGTATCTTCCCGGACCGGGGCATGAACCCGCATCCCCTGCATCGTCAGGCGGACTCTCAACCACTGCGCCACCAAGGAAGCCCCTCAGCTTTAGTTCTTTATCCCTAAAATGTGGCCACCGTGCCCACCTCTTAGGGTCTCCACGAGGCCCATATAAGAGAACAGGCATTCAGTTCTCTGCTCCCGAGCACCCCTCCCGGCAGCGGAAACTCAGATTTGGCTCTTCTGCCAAACAACCCAATCTAGGAAGACTGTTTTTCTAGGAAAGACATTTCATATTCAACTTCCTCTCCAAATGTTAAGACACTCAACCCCTCTTCATTTTCCTAGGTTCAACTATTAATTAAATGTTAGCAACAACAAAACGTATGTTAGCTTTAGAGAGTAGATAAGAAGCAACATAGGAATCCTATTGTTTCTGATTAAACAAAGACACTTTCTCCAGGATTGATAATTAAGGCTCATCAAACCTTCCTGAATCTGGTAAGTTCAGTTAACATTTCTAGATTCATGACTTTTTGGAGAAAAGGAATAAGAGAAAAAGGATTAGAAAGAGAACATGAAATGTTATTCAAACGGTAAGCCACCCAAAGCTGATAATGGCTTCTTCCAGACAGACAATCTGTAAATAGCTTTCTCTGGTCAAACGTGGTATCTTTATCCCAAATGACACCTGGAAAGTGCCCCGGCTTAGAAACGTCTTGCTGACCTCACACGTCACAGTCAGGGACATAAACCTCTACAGGCAGTGTGACTCGGAGCCATATTCTATCCAAAGCTTTTTAAGGTAGCAGTTCTATCGTGGAAAGTGTCCACAAAGTCCTTGGGAATAAACAGTGGGGGGCGGGCAGGGGAGGGGGGGAGGCGAGGCAGATTTGGAGAAAGGCACTACATGGCCACCATTAATGCCTGCGAGTCTGGTCGTTTTTTGAAACCTGCCAAGGAACAGTATAACAAGCATTTGCTTCTGACTTTGGAGAGAAATACTGAGATATATGTAAAGTTGACTGTTTAGGAATTATGGAGAATACATGGCAGAGTTCAAAGTTATCAGAGGAGACAGGGTTTAGTTAAAGTTATTTAGTGCCGGTTAGGAGCCACTAATAGAGAGTAACCGTGCGAGCAGTACAAGCAAATGCAGGGTGAGAGGCACAGGCGACGGCTGGGGCTAATGAGCTGAACCCAGGCCCTCAGGTAGGCGCGTTCTAACCACAGAGGAGACAGCGTGGGGGCGGGTGGGCAGGGGAGCAAACTGTCTCACACGATTCTACCCTAACTCAATCATCTGCTCAAAAAATAGCGTTCCCCCCCACCCCCCGCTACGTCCCGACTTCCCACCTATCCTCAAATCCCAGCCCCGGCACCCAATCCCTCCCCAGCCCGGCTGAGCCCTCCTCAGGCACCTCCCCTTCTGCGTCCTACTCTTCACCCGGTCAGCTGGACTGGTGCACTTCCGTCCCTACTAAGCTGACCCTCAGAGCCTCCTGTCTGCAAAGTGCTCTGTCTTCTTGCTTCGGGGCAACGTGGCTTCCTCCTCTGGCACTGCTTTGCTTGCTACCACCTGTAGGATTTCCAGTGCCTGCACCTCCGTCTGCAATGCTCCCATCCGGCTCCAGGACAGAGAGGCATCCTTGTGGAATACAGTCAAAAGCACAAAGGCCCCCTTATGCCCATAGCTGCAAAAATATACCCAAGTTTTAAGCTGGTGTAGTTGAGATGTTAAAATAACACCGTGAACGCTGTCCAGAAGTGAAAGGGCACTGTGAGCATGACTACAATAGAATCACCTTCAGGACAACTCCTTAAGAGAAGGCTATTTCAGACTTGAAATAAACATACACACGTAACATATATACGTGTATAAATCTTTATCAAATCTCCATACATACGCACAGAGCAGTGTTTACGCCATTTCCATTGATCGAGTGGCAATTGATGGCAATAAACCTTAACCTGCCCGCAACAGACGGGCAGACTGACTCCTGGGTCTTTTGATAACTATGGAAGGAATCCATGTGGACAGTTTGGAAACAGACATTAAAAATAGCCCAGCTAGTTCCCATTCTGCTCTTTCCATTCCTTTGACTTTACTGACACTGATTTCCTCTTGAAGCCTCTTCTTCAGAGGGGCTTTGTGGGTAAGTTTCTTTCTAGATTTGCCTGGTAAGGAAGAAAAGGCAGCACACTCCTTGTTTCCACTTGCTTCCCAAACCTGGCCCAACCGAAAAGCTCCACTTCATAATCTACACTAGTGGTTCTTGAACCTTATGGGTTGGGCCTAAGCATCTGTGATAAACATGCTAACAGTGCAGTTTCCTAGGCTTCATTCCCAGAAATTCTGGTCCCACAAGTAGGAGGTGGATGACCAAACCTGCAGATTTAGCACATCCCCCAGCTGTTCCCATTGTTTCCCATTTTCTTCCATTCCCAACACCACCCATGTGCATCCCCTACTCTTTTGTATCTGGCCTTTCCTATCTTCATGGGGGCCATCTGCTTGGAGTTCTGGAAAAACCTTCTGCCAACTTCACTCACCCTCTGAACCCCATAGAAAGAAGGATCATTCATTTCTTACTAAGTCCACTACTACCACACTCTTCTGATTACCACAACTTTTTCTTTTTGTATTGTCTCCCTTTCCTTGGCGTACAAACAGACTCAAATTTCTCCTATCCTACATAACAACAACAACGCCCCAAATCTTTTGTACTGCCATGCCTGTCCCTCCTGCTTCCTTCCCGATCAAACATATCCACAGTAACCTACACCCACAGCTCACACTCGCCTGCCTCGTTCAGTCCTATCCTCACCATTGCCCTTTCGAAGGGCAGTGATGAATTTTCTTGTCTTTGCCCCTCCACCCCTACCTCTACCCTGGTGGTGTAGATCCTTCCGAACTTTTCTGCATGCTTATAGAGACACATCTGTTTACACGTATTCACATACACAGGTTATTATTAAAAGGCAATATACAGAATCAGGCCAATATTGGGATAAAACTTAGTCGGCTTCTCCCCACTCAGCTACCTAACGTGGAATTCCTTCCAGGTAAAGATACCCAGATTTACCTCATTTAACAAAGTGGCTGCCTCGTACTTCATCGTATGAAAGTACACAAACTTATTTAACCATTTGCTCACCAAAGGCTATTCAGACTACCCTTTTTCTGTTATCAACACTGATTGATAGAACAAATCCCTTTTACACAAATCTTATATACTCATGCTATAATTTCTATAGGATGTGTTCTTAGACATGATTGCTAAATCAAAGTGTATGTGCATTTAAAAATTCAACACAGGAGTTAGAGCCAAGATGTCAGAATAGGAGGATGTGGAGTTGACCTCTCCCCACAAGTACATCAAGAACACATCTACAAATGAAACGATTCTCACAGAGCACCTGCTGAACACTAGCAGAGGACCTCAGACACCTAAAAGGACAAGAAAAATCCCCACACAACTGGGTAGGATGAAAGAAAGAAAAAAAAAGGAAACGAGACGTGACCTGCACCCCTGGCGGGGGGGAGCTATAGGAGAGGAAAGGTTCCTGCACTCAGGGAAGCCCCCTCACCGGTGGCAGGGGGATCAGCTGGGACAGAGAGGGAGCTTCTGGGATTCGGAGGAGAGTGCAGGAAGCGGTCTGTGGCAGGCAAGACAGAGTAAGACCCACATGGATGGTCCATACTGTACAGATGGCCAAAAAGCACATGAAAAGATGCTCAACATCACTAATTATTAGAGAAATGCAAATCAGAACTACAATGAGGTTATCCACCTCATTGGTAGGAATGTAAATTGGTACAACCATCATGGAGAACAGTACGGAGGTTCCTTAAAAAACTAAAAACAGAGCTACCATATGACCCAGTAATCCCACTCCTGGGCATATATCTGGAGAAAACCATAATTCGAAAAGATACATGCACCCCAAAGTTCACTGCAACACTATTTACAATAGCTAGGACGTGGAAGCAACTTAAGTGCCCATCGACAGAGGAATGGATAAAGAAGATGTGCCACATATATACAATGAAATATTACTCAGCCATAAAAACGAATGAAATAATGCCATCTGCAGCAACACGGATGGACCAAGAGATTGTCACACTGAGTGAAAGCAGACAGAGAAGGACAAATATATGATATTGCTTATATGTGAAATCTAAAAAAATGGTACAAATGAACTTATTTATAAATAAAAATAGAGTTACAGATGTAGAAAACAATCTTATGGTTACGGGGGGAAACAGGGAGGAGGGATAAACTGGGAGATTGGGAATGACATATGCACACTACTATATATAAAATAGATAACGAATAAGGACCTACTGTATAGCACAGGGAACTACTCAATACTATGTAATGACATATGGGAAAATCTAAAAAAGAGTGGCTATATGTATAACTGATTCACTGTGCTGTACAGCAGAAAGTAATGTAACATTGTAAATCAACTATACTCCAATAAAAAAAAATTCAATAGATTCTGACTAATACTCTAAAAACGGTGTATCAACTTAAGCTCCTAATGACAATATTACCTAAGTGTCAATTTCTTATTAGCAGTGGGTGTTAAGATGGATTTTAATTTTTGCTAGTGTAAAAGGCAAACATTACCATCTCATCAGTTTTAAGGCTCAGTTTTTAGATTAGCAAAGATTTTCATCTGTTAATTGGTCATTTTATATCTCTTCCTCAGAAAACAAAGTGTGCCCACGCTTTCAGTGTGTTTTACCTTTCTGATTAGTTAACAGAAACTCTTCTTACATTAAGGACATTTACCTTTCTTTCTGTCACATATTTTGTTTGTATTTCCTCCCAGTCTATAGCCTGTTTTTAAACTTTCTTTGTGGTATCTTGAATATATTTACATAGCACATATACAGATAGGACTCCCTCACCCCAAGGTGTAAAAATATTTGTCTATATTTTCATTTTGAATTTTTACATTTATGGTTATCCAAATGAAGTTTCTTTTTACATATGATCTGGTATCTAACTACTTTTCCCCAAATAGCCAACTATTATACACCATTTACTAAAGAATAATTCTTTTTCCCATTTTTCAGAAATGCCATTTTTGAATTGGTTTCTTCCCAGGCCTCATCTGTTTCGATCCCTATCTCGCAGCTGCTTCTTTGGCTTCCTGGGTGCGGTATTTCTCTAATTCTCTTTCAACCTTCCTAATTGATCCATTACTAGCTCTTCTTCCTGCTGCCAAATGCTACTGTTTTGCAGTTTTCTATACTTGGTCTTCTCTTTTCTATCTGCAAATGCCCCATTTGCCATCTCAGAGAGTTCCAATAAACTACTCCGTGCTAAGGACCTTCACGCCCACATTTGCAGGTCCCTGTTGAGGGGCTGGTTAGAAAGCCCCTCAGGTTGCTCCACTGTGAGGGCTGTGATGTCACACGGTGGGTGGCCCGTCTACATCTGCAAGCCAACGTACTCTAGGTGTACCTGTACAGGCTCCTCTTTGGGGCTCTCTCATTTTGGGTAGTAGCGGTGGTCCCTTACTTCACTCTCTCCTCAGCCACCCAACTGCCAACTCTCAGAATCACATCTTGTGCCAAGGACCCCACGCCCAGGCATCACTCGGCCACTTCAATTCTCAGGCCTCTCCTCGCGCATGTGTGCTGGTGACCCTGCTCAGGACTCCCTGCCACACTAGCCTCAAACCCACCTGGTCTCCCTGACTCCTCTCACTGGCTAAAGTGAAGCGGTGGTAGGAGCAGTGGCGCCTCGAACTATTATTAGTAACACACAACCACCATAATATATTTTATCTATTTATATGATACACAAGCCGTTACTGCTTGATGAGGAGGCGACTGCTGAAGCTTGAACCCATGGGCTGTTTTCAAAAGTTTATTGCTACACCACCACCCAGGTTCAAGCTAAAAAGCAAAAAGACTTTTCGCCCTCATAATTGTAACCAATTGAGAGCGAGCTGACAATACACATCCGTTCATTTTGAGTGTCCACTGTGGGCACAGACCTTTGATGGGATGCCAAAGCCATTATGGGACCCTTAACGGACAGGACAACAAAGTGCTCCCATGGGATCCAGCAGGCACCCACTTGAGTAACAGAAAAAGTCTGTCCGTCATCTAGGTCCAACAGCTCATCATGTGAGGCTGACGGGCCCCGTCTACCCCATTCCTGTCAGCAGCAGAGCAAACGGTCCGTGCGATAGGTCCAGTCCAACCAGGAGCCTGTGACACCAGGGTCAGCACCGGGTCTTTCCCCTGGCACGCCTGTCCACCTTCACCGACACAAGCACCACCGAAGAATTTAAGACAGTGTCTTTGGAAGCACCCGTGAGACCACATGAGAGGGACTATTTTATCGTGTTTTGATATGCAACCTTCATCAGGGACACCACAGATGAAAAATAAACATCATGACGGCGATTCAAAGCCACAGTTAGTTCTAGACATTAGTAAGCCAACCAGAGACTGATCACACACTGACTTCAGAATGTTTCCTGCCTTAATTCCGTGTTCCTCCCCTTTAAAACTTACGTACTTCATTTTGTAGACTCACAGCAGCATAACAAAGTTAGTCCACATTTAAAACCAAGAACATTCAGCACAACAAGGCGATAAGGAAGCACACCCTCTGGGAAGCCCACGCTGTACCTCGATAGAGGACAGAGATGGGTATTTTCAAGTAGTTGTGAGGCTGTTCCACCTGGGAAAGAAAGCTGGTGTCAGCTCTTTCTCAGCCCTGGGGAATCAAGATGATCATCCCAAATTCTGGGTATTTAAAATGTTTCAGGGATTTCCCTGGTGGCCCAGTGGTTAAGAATCTGCCTGCCAATGCAGGGGACATGGGTTCGAGTCCTGGTCTGGGAAGAACCTACATGCCGTGGAGCAACTAAGCCTGTGCGCCGCAACTACTGAGCCTGTGCTCTAGAGCCCGCGAGCCACGACTACAGAGCCCACATGCCACAAATACTGAAGCCCACGCACCTAGAGACAGTGCTCTGCAAGAAGACAAGCCACCGCAATGAGAAGCCCGCGAACCGCAACAGAGTAGCCCCCGCTCACCGCAACTAGAGAAAGCCCGCGCGCAGCAACGAAGACCCAATGCACAAAAAATAAAAATCAATCAATCAATAAATGTTTCAGATACAAGGAGAGAATGTCACTCTGGGACCTCACCTAGCTGGTCACCCTCTCATTTTAGAAACGAGAAACCCAAGATCCATAAAGATAACTGCCAGGTAACACTGCTAGCTTACGTAAAATTAACACCAAGCCCCTGGTCCAGCGTTTTTTCTACCCTATTAGAAAGTAATTCACTTCAAGCTATTACTTCCTTGTAAGCATCTTTCCTGGGTGTAATTATGCAAAATTTTGCAAACGTTAGAAACTTTGACATAAATTTAATATATTCTCCCCACCCCCACCCCCAAGACAATGATCACTGGCCTCTAGGGAATCCAGGGGACAAGTACCCTTTCTTCGCTTTTTTGTTTTCGTTACCCTCTTGAAAAGGAGACTCATTCAAGCATGTCAAAAGCCACATTCCAGATACAGGAGTTATTACTTATCATTATTTCTTAAAGCAGAATGGGTCTGCTTAGAAAGATGATCCTTTTCTAAACAGTCATCAGTGTTACCACCTTGAGGACAGATTATTAAAAGAATAATAAAAATCCCACTATATCCTGCCATGCCATTCTACTAAAAAAATTCAGTTTCAATAGTATTCTTAAAAGGCACAATTCACTTCAGAAATGAAACACAAAATGCTTGAGAGTATCATAAGAAAAGCTAACCCCAACTTGATAAGTAATCAGTTTAAAGCAGCTTCTAATTTTGCACATTTAAAACCAGTATTCTAATGAAATGACTGACAGATAAGAGCTCACCGATCCCTGATCTGCATCCTTTAAATTAAAAAACTCTTGAGGAAAAGAGAGAAAAGGTTTATACTTTATATAAGTCCAAAATGTCAGAAATGACCATCCCTACTGTCCGCATGACTGTGCCGAGGCATCACCAAATGTCAGGTGGTCTTTCTCCGGATATGCATGTATATCTGTATGCATGTCCAGCTCATCTGTATGCATGTCCAGCTGTCATGTGAATCTGGCTTCATACAGATGAAATAAAAACCTCTTCCTTTAAAGGAAAAAGAGGAGCAAGTGAACATAAACCAAGGGAACGTTACTGTTCTTCAAGAGAATGACATCAGTTATGAAAAGATCAGCTCTCTCTGCTGAAATGATTACTTTTCTGGAGATAATAATACATTTAGTAATAAAATCAATTTTGCTAACACATTTGAACATGTGAGACCATTTAAGTTCCCCAAACAAACAATCTTCAGCCCCACAGTTAATCTGATTCAGACTTGGTGCTCTCTGAGGCAAACGCCAGGACTCTCGTTATCACGGGTAATGGGATGTGCTCGTCCACGCAAGGTGAAGGAAAACGGTAAAGGGCAAGCCCTTTGCAGAGAGGAATGTCTGGTGAGGGCGACTCCTGCCTAATTTTAGAGCCTGACGGGTTGAAAGGAGAATGTTCATAAAGGGCGCTGAGCTTCCCTTCCCATCAGACTTGACAGAGCCCCTTGTGTGGCCTGTGCTAAGGATGGCAGACACATGTGACGAGGAGCAGAGCTGCTCAGAAATTCCGTGCTCAATGCAAACAGGGAACAGGACATTCCATCACCCACAGAACTGGGCAGAAGGCAACCTCTGTGCCCCCATTAGCTCGTAAAACAAGTATACGAAGAATTTTGGGAGGTGCTGCACGTTTCTGAGCTGTGCTTACGTTAAAAATACTAGCCTGTTTCAGATACAAGGAAGGTCGTAACCCTATCTCTTTTCTAGACTTTTAACTTTGGAGGAGTGGGGGAGAGTTTAAGGGTCACCTTTGGGCAGAAAATATAAAGGGAAGTGTTTATTTCAGATTGTTTTAGTCTGCTTTCCACAGGATGGCTGGACATTTTTGTAACACTGGAGATTTAAAAAACTCCTGTGGGGCACCTCAACGACAGCGAAGTCGGTCTATTTAAAAAATCTGTTTTAATTTTTGGGACATTTCTTGAGCACCAACGATGTGCTAAGTGCTATATGCATAGTCTCTGCAGAAATGCACCGGCTCTCAAAGGCTCAGCCATCTGTTCTTTGGAATAATAAACCTATTCCCGGTCTCAAACTGTGCAGCAAGAAGTGAAATAGAAAGTGGAAGGTTCTGAACGTGAGGAAAGAAAGCCAGTGGTACAGACACAAGTGGAACATGGCACTTTGATGAGTTTTTAAAATTTAGAGGTATTCACGTATTTTAAGGTAGAAAGACATAAGGGGCTATGATGAATAAATATGACTTGATTGTGAAACATAAAAGCCGTCAGTTCCACTGCCCCGATTTCCTTGTGGTCAAGGCAAACACACAATCAGACGTTTTCATAAAAGTGAAGGACCTACTTACTATATGCAGAGGTTCAGAGAAAGCAGTTTCTGTTTCTTAACAGGCATCGTTTCTGAGGTGCTCTCTAAGAATGCATACATTGCCCCGTAATGAGGCTCACCACAGTGGGCTTTTAGGCTGCATGTGGAATGCATGTGTGTCTGTTTTGTTCTTCATGAAAACAACATGATGAGTCCAACCTCAGGTCACTATGAGCACTGCACTGTGTGCATTCAGTAACATTTGTTTATGAATTTATTTGTTGACTGAATAAATGAGTTAGAATTACATATTAAACACTCTCTTTCCGATCCCACAAATTCCTATACACCAGCCAGCCTCATCAGTTCCTGAGGCTCAAAGTCATCTTGGATGCCTCTCACATGTCATCTTATCTAGCCCTGCCTATCCACATGGTGGCCTTGTCTCCTAACAGGACTCTTGCTTCCAATCTTTGGATACTTGCTACCAGATTAATCTGCCTGCAATCAAAAAAACATCTTCCTTTTAATCTAGGTCATTCCCCTACTGAAAACTGCAATGCCTCCCATTTTCCACAAAATGAAGTCCACGTTTGAGACCAGCAATTGAGACTCTACTCTCCGCCTTCAACATCTGTGAATCCTTCCCAGCTATCTTCTCCAGTGAAACTGCCATTTCACATCTCCAGACCCTGGCTCCCAATGTCACATGCCTGAATAGACTAAAGTATGACTGAAAAGAAACAAATCATCGGCTCTTAGGAGTTCACTTGTTTGACCCCCATCTACTCCTACCCAATGCAGGCATCCCCAGAGCTACATCTCAGGCAGGTTCAACCTTTGCTTGGATATTTCTATAATGAGAAAGAAATTTACAACAAGACAAATGGCAGGTCATTTCATTTCGGAACTTCCCTAATTTTTACAAAGTTCTTCTCTACCTGAAAAAGTCAAAATAACTGAAAATACAGGGAACAAAAGTTATCCAAGGCTCTGGAGACAGAACCTAGTAATAGTAAATTCCTATGTAAGTTAACTATCGACTAAAGTTGCCATACATTTAAAAACAAATATTAAAATGCCTGCCACTTAGTTTCTATATTTTTCACAATAGAGTTTTCCTTAGTCCCTACTTTGGTCACAATATACAGTATTTATTTTACTTGATTTGTTTAAAACACTTACATAGTTTTTCCCATGTACCAAACACTACTCTAAGAGCGTTATAAATATTCCCTCATTTTAATTCACACTTTATACCGTGAATACTGCCATTTTTTAGGGAAGTCACTTTGACACAGAAAAGTAACTAGTCCAAAACATATATCTCATAAGTGACAGAGTCAGGATTTGAACCTGGGCTGTCTGACTCCAGACTCCATGCTGTTAGCCCCTGTAAACAAGGGATCAGCAAATCCTCTGGCCCCTTCCCCAGGGGCTCCTCTTGAACCCTCAATGGCACAACTGTTGCACCATCATGCATCTCCCTCTTGGGGCCGTGCATCAATTTACATCTATACCTAATACAGTGCCCAGAGGACAGTAGGCACTTAGAAAATGAGTGCTGGACAAATGCGGAAGTGAATGCTCAAACTGGACCCCATGCTTCAATCAAACATAAGAAAAAGTATTTTAAGTGGCAGTTCATTAAAAGAAATCCTCAACAAAATATTACCAAACCAAATCCAACGATATATTGAATTGGAATTTATTCTAGGGATGCAAGGATGGTTCAACACCCACAAATCGGTCAATGCGATATACCACATTAACAAAAAGGGTTAAAAATCTTATGCAGAAAAAGCACTTGACAAAATTCAACATGTATTTATGATAAAAACTCTCAACAAAGCAGGTATAGAGGGAACATACCTCAACATAATAAAGGCTATATACGATAAGCCTAGAGCTAACAACATACTCAATGGGGAAAAGCTGAAAGCCCTTCTCTAAGGTCAGGAACAAGACAAGGATATCCTCTCTTGCCACTAATTACTCACCACAGTATTGCAAGTCCTAGCCTGAGCAATTAGACAAGAAAAAGGAGTAAGTATCCATACTGGAAAGGAAGAAGTAAAACTGTCACTATTTGCAGAAGACACGATATCATATATATATAAACCCTAAAGACTCCACCAAAACATTGTTAGAACTAATCCACAAGTTCAGTAAAGTGGCAGGATACAAAATCAGTATGCAAAAATCTGTTGCATTTCTTTATGCTAATAATGAACTATGAGAAAGAGAAATTAGAATAGTCCCATTTATAATTGCATCAAAAAGAATACAAGACATAGGAATAAATTTAACCAAGGAGATGAAAGACCTATATATTGAAAACTACAGGACATTAATGAAAGAAATTGAAGAAGACACAAATAAGTGGAAAGACATCCCATGCTCATGGATTGGAAAAATTAATATTGTTAAAATATCCATATTTCCCAAAGCAATATAGAGATTCAATGCAATCCTTATCAAAATTGCAATGGTATTTTTCACAGAAATAGAAAAAAAAATCCTAAAATTTGTATGGATCCACAAAAGACCCGGAACAGCCAAAGCAACCTTGTGAAAGAACAAAGCTGGAGGCAATCATGTGTCCAGATTTCAAACTATATTAGAAACCAAGAGTAATCAAAACACTATGGTACTGGCACAAAAACAGACACATAGATCAGTGTAAGAGGATAGGGAACCCGGAAATAAACTCATGCTCATATGGTCAACTAATTTACAACAAAGGAACCAAGAATATACAATAGGGAAAGGACAGTCTCTTCAATAAATGGTGTTGGGAAAACTGGACAGCCACATGCAGAAAAATGAAAATGGACCACTGTCTTACACTATACACCAGAATTAACTCAAAATAGATTAAAGACTTGACCATAACACCTGAAACCATAAGACTCCTAGAAGAAAACATAGATGGTAAGTTTCTTGACATGGGTCTTGATGATTTTTTGAATCTGACACCAAGAGCAAAAGGAACAAAAGCAAAAATAAATAAGTGGGACTACATCAAACCAAAAAACTTCTGCAGAGCAAAGGAAACCTTCAATAAAGTGAAAAGGCAACCTACTGAATGGGGGAAAATAATCGCAAATCATGCATCTGGTAAGGGGCTACTCTCCAAAATATATAAAGAACTCATACAACTCAATAGCAAAGACCAAATAATCCAATTAAAAAATGGGCAAAAGATCTGGATAGATATTTTTTCAGAGAAGACATACAGATGGCCAACAGGCACATGAAAAGATGCTCAACACCGTTAATCACCAGGGAAATGAAAATCAAAACAATGAGACAGGGCTTCCCTGGTGGCACACTGGTTGAGAATCTGCCTGCCAATGCAGGGGACACGGGTTCGAGCCCTGGTCTGGGAAGATCCCACATGCCGCAGAGCAACTAGGCCCGTGAGCCACAACTACTGAGCCTGCGCGTCTGGAGCCTGTGCTCCGCAACAAGAGAGGCCGCAACAGTGAGAGGCCCGCGCACTGCGATGAAGAGTAGCCCTCGCTCGCCGCAACTAGAGAAAGCCCTCGCACAGAAACGAAAACCCAACACACCCAAAAATAAATAAATAAATTTATAAAACAAAAAACAATGAGATATCACTTTACCTGTTAAAATGGCTATTATCAAAAAGACGTGAAGTAACAAGTGTTGGCAAGAATGTGGAGAAAAGGGAACTCTTGTGCACTGTTGGGGGGAGTGTAAATTGGTGCAGCCACCATGGAAAATGGTGATGGAGGTTCCTCAAAAGATATCAAAAATAGAACTACCACATGATCTAGCAATTCCACTTCTGGGTATTTATCTGAAGAAAGTGAAAACACTAATTTAAAAAGATATATGTACCCCTATGTTTATTGCAGCATTATTTAAAATAGCCAAGATATGGAAACAACTAAGTGTCCATCAATAGATAAATGGATCAAAGAAATTGTGAGATACACACACACACACACACACACACACACACACACACAGGCATATTACTCAGCCATAAAAAGGAATGAATCCTGCCATTTGCCACAACGTGGATGGACCTGGAGGGCATTATGCCGAGTGAAATTAAGTCAGACAGAGAAAGGCACATACCATATGCTCTCTCTTTTATGCGGAATCTAAGAAAACGAAACAAAAACAAAAACTAAGCTCATAGATTCAGAGGACAGAGTGGTGGTTGCCAGAGGTGGGGGGTAGGAGAAATGGGTGAACTGTTTTTTGTTTTTAGTTTAAATAAATTGAATAAAAATTTTTTAAAAATCCATACAAACACAGCAATCTAGAGTCTGGCATCACAGTGCTTGTAAGCTGAAAAGTAAAAAAATATAAATTAACTCTGGTTGAGGTACTTAAGATGCTGTATAAGCATGGATAAGGGATCCCAAACTTCCAACTTATTACTAATGAAAGATATTTAACATCTGCCATTTTCCTGTGTGTAGCTGTTAATCTATTAATTTAGCAGTGCCACGGTGGATGAGCTTTATGGCTCTTGCACTGTTTGGTTCTGGTAATTGACTCATGAGATTGCAACTGCATCATAAACACCCAATAAGAATGCTTGAAGGGCTTCCCTGGTGGCGCAGTGGTTGAGAGTCCGCCTGCTGATGCAGGGGACATGGGTTCGTGCCCTAGGCCAGGAGGATCCCACGTGCCGCGGAGCGGCTAGGCCCCTGAGCCACGGTCGCTGGGCCTGTGCGTCCGGAGCCTGTGCTCCGCAGCGCGAGAGGCCACAGCAGTGAGAGGCCCGCGTACCGCAAAAAAAAAAAAAAAAAAGAATGCTTGAAATCCATTTCAAATCCTCATTAACTCACACCTACATCAGACCACTTATTTATTTTATTGCACTAGAAAAATAAAATAACCAATGTTGAAAAGACAAACTCTAGCCAGACTGTTCAGTAACAGAACAGAAGAGAACTTTGCAGCTTAACCATTTGTGGCTGGCCGTTATGCATTCTTAAGAGTGTGAACTATTAAAGAGAGACAGATGTTAAAAGAGGAGAAAGGGGAGCGGTGTTCCTGCAATCAAGCAGTTTGCACCCGTGGGGTGGGGGATGGAATAACCTGCACAAAGCCAAGGGGGGCCCCGAATCAAGGACAGCATTGGCAAAAGCCCCCGAACCAGGAAGCTGGCACAACTGTCCAAGTACCACTTTTCATTTGTACCTCCAAGGGGAAACTGAGATGCAGCAAAACACTGCGAGAAGCAAATGCACACAAAATAATTTCGTTGTAGAAAAATGAATGACTGGAATACCGAAAAGGTGAATTTGCAAGTAAAATTCACAGGCACAAAGACATTCATGTGGGTTTCTGCTGGACACATCCAATGCTGCTATTACCCTCTGATCTACTTCTACCTAGAGTCTCTCAGACAATACAAATGCAAACCATCAAAATAGACCCCTCAGGTGAGTAAGAGGCAAAACAAGAAACCCACCATAGATGATTTCATGTTGCTTAAAAAACAATCATTGGGAAGCTCATGAGCACACAGTGCATTTCACTCCCCCACTGGGACGCATGGGGCCAGAAGTAGACTCGTGCTGGTGAGGGCAAGCTGCAAAGAGATGGTCCGTTAGAAGGGACAGAACAGAGGCTTAGAGGAGCATCACAAACAGCCATTGGGAGGCAACTCACCGGGGGGCGGAAAAGAGAACGGCGGTGGGGGGGGGGAATGAAGACAAATCACAAAGTTCAGAAATCCTACCGTGATTCTTCTTTGCTTTCTGTTCTAAGCTTGGCTGTGTGAATGTTTTATATTTGTGCAGTAGAATAACAGCAAAAATCTCATCAATGAAACCATATATATATTTTTTTGATGGCTACGAAATGCCTCCCACTACCTTGTCTACCCCAGCACTATCATGGACGGACGATCTTGTCTATTCATTTAAAAATGTTTTAAAATGTGGAAATAATATACTTTGGATTACACACACACACACCTTTTTATTATCACCTGTAATCAAGGCAGCGTTAAGGCAGTGAAGATCAAAGTCTAAGAAAAATGAAAGCTTAAGATGAATAATCGAATCATGTTCCTGGAAGATCTAGAAAAGAACATTGTGCTGTAGTGATGATAGATGGCATTCAGGATGGTGGACGGAGAACATCTGACGCTTATGAAGCATCAGGGCTGTGTGTGCAGAAAAGCTGGCTACAAAGCCAGCATGCTGAGTTCCAAAGGTTTTATTTAGCGAGTTTTGTGTGATACCTCTACTGCCTAGGAATTAACACACAAAGCCCAGGACTGTAAGGAGACCCCCCACCTCACTCCATTAAAGCGGCCAGGCTCACAGGCTCCACTCACAGCCTTTTCAGTCCACTGCTGCCAGGCTTTGGCTGGCTGCTCTCACCACCAAATGCTCACGGGCAATCCCAACACTGCCCAACCCACAGCCACTGTGACTTCCCTGCAAGACCATGGAATTTCTTGGAACAAGAGGTTCCAAGTCCTTGGAACTACTCCCCCGCTGCTGCAAGCTTTCCTGGTTCCTCTTCCCCACCTCTTCAACCCTCCTGTCCCTTAAACCTTGAAGCTCCCTTGAGGCTTTGTTCCTCTTGCCCCTTCTATGCACACCACTGAGGTGCTCAAGCTGTGCCCATGGGTTCGTTCACCACCACCCCTGCCACTCCTCAGGACTCTGCCTGACCCCTGACCCTAATTCTCTGAGCACCGGGCAGATGCCCCATGTACATCTGGCACAGGTGCTTTCAAGGGCCCCCCACTGTACACAGGATAAAAACCTCACGCCGTCTGGGTGCACACCAGACCCTTAGGGTTTGGACCCGTCTCCCTTTCCAGGCCCATCTCTTGCCACTAGGCTCCAGCTGTGGTGCTGAGGACACCCCTGCTGTATAGGAGCTCTCCTCCCTCCAGCGCCCTTCCCCGTCTGCCCAGAGCTCCTTTCCAGGAAGCCCTTCTTCCCAGCAACAGTCTTAGATGCTCCTCTTCCTCTGGGGTCCCATAAGACCTGTGATCAACTGAAAGCAAACTGCTAAAAATCTTTGATTATATCCCCATTTCCCTAGTAAACTCTATCCTCCCTTATATTCCCAGCACTCCCAGATACAAGGTAGTTGCTTAATAAATGTTTGTGAAACAATTATTTTTATTTACTTAAGCCATCTTTTCACCCAGTCATTCCTAGATACTCACTGGAATTCCTCACTTGAAAATTCCATTTTATTTAAATCAGTATTAATTAGTAAAACTGTCTTAGGCATCCTTTGGCTTCTCTCTTAGGCACAGGGTCTTCTGGGGCCTCACATAGACTAACACAGTGTGGAAAGACCTTATAAAAACCATACACACAAATCAATAAAGATGTTGAAAAGTGAAGAAGGAAAGGGAAACTGAATGCATGAAATAAGAGGCTGCTTTAGAAAACAAGTGAGATTTCCAAAATCTGGGAAAAGTAATAAAAAAATCCAAAGTAATGGTCACAGACTCTCATAACACACAACAAGGAATGAACGGGTCAACTGAATTTACATGTTAGTGGAACTAATTTTCTTTTCTTTTTTTTTTTGCGATACGCGGGCCTCTCACTGTTGTGGCCTCTCCCGTTGCGGAGAACAGGCTCCAGACGCGCAGGCTCAGCGGCCATGGCTCACGGGCCCAGCCGCTCCGCGGCATGTGGGATCTTCCCGGACCGGGGCACGAACCCGTGTCCCCTGCATCGGCAGGCGGACTCTCAACCACTGCGCCACCAGGGAAGCCCAGAACTACTTTTTTTATTGCTCAACTTGTCTAACAGATTTGCAAACATTTGCAAGCAGGTAACAATAAATGTGTGCAAGGAAAATATAAAGAAAAATTTACTTTGATGCTCTAAAAGGGAGAAGTAGTGCTATTCCCTACTTTTGTCAGACTACGACCCAAAATAGTCTTAAAGATTAGATCACGCAGAAGAATTCACAGCAGTTCAAATGGTGGTAAACACTCATTTTCTGGCATTATTTGTTGGTTTTGAATGGACGGAACCAATTATCATAAGAGAGGAGAGGGAGACGGTCTGACACAGAAATTTTACAGAAAGGAAACGTTCCATTTGTATAGATTTCTGGCCATGATAACTAGACAATGTAACATGCTTCATCTATTGTGGCCTCTCTCATTCATTTGCTAAGTATTTATATGTATCTACTCTGGGCTCTGGGGACATAGCGGGGGGGGGGGGCAAAACCACTCTCTAAAGGGAAGAGGAATGAACACATAAACAGATGAGAAGATGATGTCAGCTAGGGATAAGTGCAGTGGGGAAGCAATAAAGCTGGATGTGGGACTGGGATGCAGAGGGCTGCTCTCTCACATAGGACGGAGAGGGACAGGGTCTCTCATCTGTGCAGTGAGAGTGAGTGAAGGGGTGGGCCAGGGGGGCGGCAGACATTCCAGGCAGAGTGGGGAGAGGAGGGGGTGCTGGGGGGCGGGGAGTGTGAGTGCGTACATGCAAACAAAGTGGGGCGGCCACTCTGCAGCTGAGTGGACGAGGGGGAGAGGGCAGGGGCCAGACCGTGCGGGTCCGTGGGCATTTCTCAAGGCTGGTCACATAAGGGATGTGCTATTTAATAAGAAGCCACACTAGCCTATGAAACAACGGCAAATAGTCACTGCCTTTTGACCACCCATCTCAGAACTGGCTGCCCTGCCTGCTCACACTGACCCCAGCCAGGAGCCTGCCCGCCACTGTATCAATAACAACATCAGTCGTTCACCCAAGCAGACATCACCCCAAACCCTCAATACTGTGGGGTACAGAGGACTGTAACTCACCAACATCACCCCAAGGCAAGACTCTGGCTAGATCACACGTGTATTCTCCCACTGATGAAAGAGTGCCACAAGCAGAGCGTGCCAGTTTCATCTCCCAGAGACTCACCCTGCTGTTGGCCAGCCCTGTGGCCATGGAGGACAGAGCACCCACGGAGGGGATCCAGCTCTTGGAGGGGTTGGGGAGAGAGGGAGGAGGCCTGAGGGGTAAGACAAAAAGCAGGGGGCAAGGAGGGGCTGGAGCGGACGGATGGAAAAATTAAGGAGAATGCGGACAGGCCAGCGGCCGGCTAGGCTGCGATGCAGCTGAGGGGGTCACGCGTGGCTGCAAGCCCTCAGTCTGCTTCCCTGCCTCTAGCATCATCCTGCCCTCCTCTCGCAGACCCGTGGCATCCGAGAACCGTGGGCCCAATCCCAGCTCCTGGATCCAGATGGGTCCACAGAGGAGTAATGGAGGTCCGAGAGCTATGGGCAGAATTTGGAGAAGCCCAATGGGAAGCAGACCTGTAAGACGAGGCTGCACAGATCAGACTGCAGTTATCAGCAACTCGGGCTGTGCAGCTGATCGGCAGTTCTATGCGTTCTTTATTAAGTAAAGTAGGAAAATAAACATTACTTTAAAAACACTGCGTTCAGGATACAAACTCTCCTACAGCTTCGAGTCCGCCAGAGAAAATAATAAAGGTCCTTGGAGAAAAAAGAAACGTTGACTATTCACTAGGTTTTCCAGAGCGGTTTGTATTTCTGAAGAAAATACTTGGAAAAATGAAAGCTTAAAACTAACAGAATGGATTTGTAGTGACAGAATTTTAGATGCTGTGGTCAAAGGATGAGGCTGGGTGCAGAGGCAACCCTACACTCCACGGAGGCCCTCTCTGGGGAGGGATGTGCGGTCGTCTGCAGGGCGAGCCCCCCAGCGCTGTTCTCTCTCCTCCCGGCACACGGAGGGCTGCCCACTCCAAGGCTGGTCTGTCCCCAGGACATGGTGTTGGCCAACGATGTGTGGCTGGGTTGGGAGGTGACACTTGTACAGAAAAGGAATTCATCACAGCAAGTGTGTGATACACTTTCCCTCTGCAGCACAGGGACAGGCCATGCTTGGGTGGAGAGGCTCCTTGGGCAGGGCCTGGAGGGAGCCCAGGCTGATGGCCCACAGACAGCATGAAATACAAGCTTTCCTGAGATTTTAGAGGTGCCTGTTAACTGCAATGGCCTAGCCTATCCTGACTGATAGAAAAGAGCAATTAGGAAGGAACCCATTCATAGTGAGTAGAAAATCCTAACACTCGATATTTGAGTCTTCCCACTCCTAAACTGAGTACATAACAAAATGTATGTATTTCAAAATTTCAAAACTACGTTTTTTTTAACGTTTTTATTGGAGTATAACTGCTTTACAATGGTGTGTTAGTTTCTGCTTTATAACAAAGTGAATCAGCTATACATATACATATGTTCCCATATCTCTTCCCTCTTGCGTCTCCCTCCCTCCCACCCTCCATATCCCTCCCTTCTAGGTGGTCACAAAGCACAGAGCTGATCTCCCTGTGCTACTCGGCTGCTTCCCACTAGCTATCTATTTTACATTTGGTGGTGTATATATGTCCATGCCACTCTCTCACTTCATCCCAGGTTACCCTTCCCCCTCCCCATATCCTTAAGTCCATTCTCTAGTAGGTCTGTGTCTTTATTCCCGTCTTGCCCCTAGGTTCTTCATGACCTTTTTTTTTTTTTTTTCCAAACTACTTTTTGATTTTGAGTTGAAACTCAAAAATTGTTTGGGGGAAAAAAAAAAAAAGGTGAGAAGACAGAGAATTCAGGGCCTAGGGAGTTTCACAGAAGGAAAGTGGGGAGCCAGTACTTGGAAATGCAGGCGCTCTCACACCCACATTCTCTTCCTTCCCTCCAGGTGGAGTGGAGGAGACGTCCCTCCTTATCTGAAGGCCAGTCCCTCCACCAGGGCTTGAGATCCCCTCACCTTCTCGAGAACTCGGCTCCTATGTGGTTCCTTTCCTTCTGGAACCAATCCATCGACACACCAAAACAATCTGGTTTCTCCCACCTTAGTAACATGCCACTGGACTTCTCAAAAGCCTGTGTACACATGGTTCTCCATTTCCTCTTCTCTCAGACCTTCTCCCTGAACTCACGGCCATGAAAGCTATGGAAGGCTCCATTTGTAAATGTCTTATAAAATTAAAACCTATTTTTTTGGATTGATTTGCTTTTTTAGCATAGCTATACAAGTTATTCTACAGGAAGAAAATGACAAATTTGAAAAGTAGTCTGGAGAAGGAGGAAGAGAGTGTGAAGTATAAACCACAGCTGTTAAAAGTCAGAGATGTTCAGTTAACCTAGGGGGGATTCTTTTTTCTAAAAAAACTTTTTAAACAATGAAAATGTAAGCCTTTCAGATTACAGCATTAAGAGAAGATTGTTGCAATTAGGAAAATAAGGCAATACAAAATAATATGAGAGCAAAGCTAATCCCCCAATCCCTCAATAACACCCACCCATGAGAAAACAATACTTAAGTCTTTTTCAACTTACAAGGGGGCTACATCCTGATAAACCCATCATAAGTTGAAAATATCTAAGTCGAAATGCATTTAATACACCTAACCCACCGAACATCGTAGCTTAGCCTGACCTACCTTAAATGTGCTCAGAGCACTTACATCAGCCTACACTTGGGCAAAATCGTCCAACACAAAGCCTATTTTATAATAAAGTATTGAATAACTCATGTAATTTATTGACTACTGTACTGAAAGTGGAAAACAGAATGGTTGTATGGGAAGAGAATGGTTGTTAAGTGTATCAGTCGTTTACCCCCTTGATCACACGGCTGCCTGGGAGCTGAGGCTCAATGCCGCTGCCCAGCATCACGAGAAAGTATCTTACTGCATGTTGCTAGCCCCAGGAAAAGCTCAAAATTCAAAATTCGAAGTACAGTTTTTACAGAATGTGTATCTCTTTCACATCATCATATAGTTGAACCATCACAAGTCAAACCTTCGTAAGCCGGGAACCGTCTATATATGAACCCCATCTACACCCTCCCTCCTCTTTCTCAGTATACCCTGTTCAGCAACCACTCTGCCCCCACTGCTCACTGCAAGTGTCCTTGTCAAGATCATCAATGACCCCACCTTGTCAAATCCAAGAACTCCTCTTTCTTCCTTATTGACCAACCAAACACACTGAGTGTCATCTGCCACTCCCTCCTTTTCATACACTGTTCTTGGCTTCCTGGTCTACCCGGCCTGCGGTTTGCTGGTTTTCCTTGCATCTCTCTGGCTGCTTCTTCCCCAGCTCTTTGCTGGCTCTTCCTCTTCCAACTAACCCCTAGATGTGGGGTTCCTCAGAGCTCAGCCTCGAGCCTTCTCCACTCTTACGTGTTCCTCCACGTGACTCTGTTCCTGCCCCTGGATTTAAACAGCACACTAATGCTGAAGATGCCCACATTTATCACTCCAACCCTTAGACCGTAAGACCCAAATGTCTAACTCCATACTTGACATCATTGCCTGGATGAAAATGTAACAGGCACCACAAACTTGACAGGTCCAAAACATTTTTCCTCTCAAACCCATCCTCCCCAACCCACTGCTGACAACTTGATACATGCTGACAACTTGATACACGATACCAGCTACTCAGATTCAAAATCTCAGAGTCATCCTTGATGTGTCCCTTCCCCTGTCCCCTGCACGTTCAATCCCTTACCCTATCCTGCTCCCTCTACCTCCCAGGTGTATTCCAAACACACTTTTCCCCACGTCCAAAGGCTACACTTTAGTCCAGGCCACCCTATCTCTTACCTGGTCTGTTGTTACAGATGTATATCAGCTCTCTCCACGTCCATACCTGCCCTTTAAATCTATTCTCCACAAAACGGACGATGGTTTTCTTAAATCAGAACATGTCACTTTCCAGTAAAGACCCTGTAGGGACTCCCACCACACTTGGGATCCCAAACAAACTCCTAACATGGCCACAAAACCCTGCCATCCCCCCCACCCAGCCCCCATTCTCCTCCACTCACCATTTCCCAGTCTTCTCCCCGATCCTCTCTGAAGTCAAGCACTTTATACTCGGGGCCTTTGCTCTAACATGCTGGGCTCTTCTTCCCTCATTTTCACGTGGTTCGTTCCCTCTTAGCTTTGAAGTTTCCACTTAAATGAAATCTCAAGGGAACTTTTGTTGACGACTGGCCCAATTCACACTGGGCCCCTCTGTCATTCCCAGCAACAGTCATTGTTTTCTTCATTCACAGCCCTTGTTCCAACTTGCAATGTTCACATTTATTTTCTGTTCACTTGCTTTTGCCCATATTCCTCATAAGAGCAAAGACCACGTCTCTCTAGGTCACTGCTACATTCCCAGTGTTTAGCCCAACGCTTGGCACAAAGTACATTTTTAATACGTACAGGGACTGCATAAATGCAGTGGTTCTTCCCCATCCCACCTCCACCAATCAATGCAGACCAGGAATTTCTGATGCAAGGTGAGGAGGAGAAGGGGACCAGCTGGCAGTCGTAAATGAACTTGAACAAGGTGTCAAAGTCTAGATGGGTGAGTGGAGGCAGCTCTGGCAACGCCCCGTAACACTCGCCTGTCCTTCCTATCTCTGAAGATTCTGAGCAACGTATCAAAGTCAGTGCTTCCGACACAGCCAGACCTGCACATTCTCAAACACACCAGCCACAGTTTAGAGCATTTATACTTTTCTCTAATCTCTTCCAAATATTTACATTAGCTATATTCACATTAAATTTTAGAGTTGAACTAGACATATCCTTTGCAAAACACAGAGAAGCGGAGGGTCCAGATGTAGGCAGCATAAAATGATTTTTATATAATGATTTTTACTTGCACCCTCGACGGTTTTCTGTTTGAGATTCAGTTTCAGAATTACCCACTACCTTAACTGGGATCAAAGAGTATATTCTGTTAAAAACATGTCTGTATGCATATTAATATTTATGTTTATATACATATGTATACAAACGAAGGCAGCTGGAGGTAAGCAGGACACAAGGCGTCATCCATTACTTAGCAGACTTGACTAGCAGATGACTTTAAATGCACAAGAACCTGGGCTGCATTTATCAATACAGCCTGAGGAGATGACTTACAGTTCTTTCTTTTGAGACATTAACCAAGGTCAATGGTGAAGCTTTCTCTACAGTCTTAATAAAACCACAATGTCTTATGTTGATTTCTACACGGAGACCTAGAACTACCGACCTCAGGGCACTTGACTGCTGAGTTGTGGCAGCCTGATCGGGGAGGTGGGCACAGCTGCTCAGGTGCTCAAGCGCACTGCACAATCAGAGATGTGGCTTACGCCCCGCTTATGCCACGGTGCGGCTTGGGGCGACTCATCTAACTTCCCTACACCACAGGCTCCCCATCCAGAAAGCTGAGGTCACAAGAGTATAGCTCTCCAGGGATGGCTCTTCTCTAAAGCGATGAGATAATGCAGAGAACCCTGGCATGGAGGCTGGCATATTATGTGTACACACCCTTGCTATGTTTTCAAGCACCAGCTGAATATCCCCTCTCCCTGTGTTTTGCTTTTGACTGCGTTCCCAAGGGCAGGAACAAGAAGAGGCATCTCGGCAGACGTGCGGCGCATCTCTGAAAGACATGTGGCGTTTCAGAGAACAAAGTAAAGAAGACGAGCAGTGCCAGCACGGAGCACAGAGGAAGGAGAGCCAGGCAGAGGCGAGTCTGGGCATGGTGGTCAAGGGCCGTTTAGGAGCTGAGCCTGGGTGGTGTGCAGTGTTTGGGGTGGGGACTCAGGGCGGTGAGGCGGTACCTCTGTGGGGTGGATGAAGCATGGCACCAAGAGTTGGTAGAGGAGCTCACACTTGACACTGACAGTGACCAGGAGCCTGCGTGTGTCCCTGCTTAATACCCTCGCGATGCCTTCCACTTCGCGATACTGTACCATCACGTTTATCATTGTTACAACATTTCTAATCTACTCCGTACATTGAGTCAGCACTGGGAGTGCACAGAGGAGGATCAAGCCGGCTTTGCTAAACCCATGTCAGGGCACACCTAATCCACATCAAAGGATTATACTTAGGGAAAGAATTTCCTCCCTTCTTCACAGACCAGTGATAGGCCAGAAATGGCTTTTCCTCCAGGGAGGTAACGGACTACCCACAGGGCTTGGTATTCCTGCCATCATCCACGGACCATCCGTGCAGCTCCAGGCAAAGGCAGAAGGCAGGGAGGAAACTGTGTGGCAAGTAAAGAGCCCACACTATGGTCTCTTCTCTCCTTTTGCCCTAAAGGTCGAGCAGAGCAGGAAGCCAGAGAACACTTGTCTAGCTGGCAACCTACATAAAATGTACCCTGGGGCTAGGAATGATATTGTTACAGAAAAGATAAGCCCCAACTCTCTCCTGCTGAGCTTTCTCAATGCAGAGGAAATCTGAACAATTATCAGATTTCTAGACACCCTCCCAATTCTATTAATTCTTTGTCTAACTTCACCGATGGAGAAGGCAGAAATCTGCAGACAGACACTGGAACGGATGCCCCTCTCTAAGGAAAAGCCATAGAGAAGGTCTCCTGCTCCGGCCATTGAAGTTGCTTTCCAGGCTCACTGCATAAGAAGCAAACATCTCAGGCTAGAGTTTCCAAAATAAATCTGTGAATATTCTTCTGATTTTGAATCAGAGGCAACCGAGTGCCAGAATTAGCATTACTGCCAACCTTCCCCCAATAATACCTTGGGGGAAGTCCAGCAAAGATGACAAAAGCAAAAACATAAATACTTAAGTTTTTTACTTCTGAACATACTTTAAATGGAGTTTCAAGTTGCCACGTGGTGACCGACATTTAAGACTTAAAGCCCCTCTGTATATTTTAATACATTAAAACATAAATGTATAAATGTTTATGTGTATAATATATATGACATAAATAAATGGATAATGCAATGAAGACCTCCATTAAAATGCAACAAGGAGACTGGAAGTGAATATTTAAATAAATCATAACAGTATTTATAAGTCATTAAAAAATGAACTTATGGGCCCTTCTTGCCTCTCCTTTCACACAGAGAGTATTTTTTATTATTTAATAGGTCCCATAAAATTCTACAAAGTACTCACTAGATCTTTACATGATGTAGAAACATACTTTTAGAGGTAAGGAAGCGTAGGGATTTAGAGGCTTTTAGGCTAATTTGTTTATTTTAAAGGTGGAAAAAACAAAAACGAAAACCAAATCCCAACCGAGTACAGAGAGAGCAAATAACTTGTCCTCATAACAAAACGCACAGGATTAGCACAGCTCTGGAGCTCTGTATTCTAGTCTTGGCTCTGACAATTATTGGTGGTGTGACCTTTGTTAAAACACTGAGCAGACTGAGTCTTAGTTTCCTCATCTTTAAAATGAGAGGGTTCAAACAGATGAACCCTAATGTATGTGCAATTTGTCCAGAGCCCCAAACCAATAGTGGAAAAACATACCATCTGGAACAAAGCAAGAGGCGGCTATGAAATTCGGGACCTGACACCTGCCCAAAGGCTGATTTGTGCCATGCTTCCATTCCAAGGAGCAGGCTCTTGAGGATGGCCTGTGTCCACATCCTCTGCAGGGACAGGGCAGGGGGTGTGGCTGGGAGTTGCTACCCCAGGCAGGAAGATGACGCCAGCACAGAACAAAACACCTGGACAGCCATCTGGACACTGCTTACCTGGCCTCCTCATCATGCCAGAGGTAGCCCCTCAGTTCACCTTGATTTTAATGCTCAAATAGTCTCATATACTCTTGCATCACTTCTGCTAAAGTCAGGACAAGCGTTCGGGAAGAGCGAATACTCATGTCCTAGAGGAAATACTAAATGCCTTTCTTCTTGGGACAGGAGAGCCTCTTTAAAGGGTGCTCCTGTCTTTGTAGTGTGTGACTTCTACTGTTCACAATGATAATATTTGAAAATTCAACTCTTTTGGAGTCTTAGTTTTTCCAGTGGGAAACCGAGATTTAGAAACCTGGCCACCAGGTGGCGTCTGGATTCCTTGGTTTCAGGGTCCCCACCAAGTTTTTGCTGAAGGCCTGTTTTGCTTTCTGTGGCCGATTGCTAGCTGTCCGCCAATATCCATTCCCATTTCCTTGATAATAAGGCCCTAATTTTTAGCTGGTACATTTTTTCTGGGAATAAAACTACATCTAATTTGTAGTTGCTAGTATACGGGTTTTGCCATTCAGAGAACATGTTCTCAGAACATTAATTCGTGTTTTACTCATTAACTTCTGTGCTGAGCGCATGGCATCAGCACTACATCTCTAAACCTCCTTCTGCCAAGCGTGGCCACGTGAGTACGTTTTTGCCAATAAGGTGAAAGCAGACATAATACATGTCACCTCTGGCAAACAGGGCAAACACCTGCCCTTCCCTCTTCTTCCCTATTGCTGCCTTCATGCTGGCTGGAAAGTGGATATAAAATGGCTGGAACCCCTGCAGCCTTCTAGGACCATGAAGTGATGGCGGGAATGGAAGCCATGTACGGATAAAGCAGCAAGAGAGAAGGAGCTTGGATTCCTTACCCCTTAGACACCAAGTTGTTCCTGGACTGATGTCCCCTGCACTTCTTTTATGTGACAGGGAAAAAGAAACATCTCTTTCCTTTAAGCCATGGTTATTTGTGACGTTTTCTCCTGTTGCTCACAGGAGAAATCTAATCTAATCTGAATAACACACCTTGAGATTCAGACTCATTTCTAAAACCAGAAATAATTATTAAAATGGCAAAAGATAAGCACCATTAGCACATACTATTATTCATAGATGGCAACTCCACTACTGATTCAGTACTAATAAGAGGGAAGTGACTTTCTACTTTGTTTTTATAGGATAATGAAACAGAACTTTCTTTTTCCCAGGATAGTTTTCTAGCAAGGAGCTGGAGCTACTTGTTAGCTGTGAGTAATCTGAAATCTACTGACCTCAGTATCAGCAAAGCTCAGCAACCCGCAGCTTTTATGGATTTCAACAGCCATGACTCTTGGAAAAATTTAAACAAAAACTGAATATACTTAAGTGGGCACTATTTAAGTGCCTCAAGCTGTTTTCCACCTTGCAACAAGGAAGCCCGCAGGAGACTCAAGGAATCTCCCCAGGCCTATCGTTCCGGGGACTTGGTTGCTCAATTCTCAAGGCAACCTTGTGATTTTTACTCTAAGTGGGTTACATATGCTCAGGTTGCTGCAAAGCAATGTCCTTTTTCAAAACATGGAAGAGGATTTCTTTATGGTATGGAAACTGCACCAACCACGCACTTGGGCCCCATAACCTATTTCTCCGTTATAAGATAGCAAGAAAACCAAGACTCTTTCTTATCATCTTTTTTTTTTTTTTTTTTTTTTTTGCAGTACGTGGGCCTCTCACTGTTGTGGCCTCTCCCGTTGCGGAGCACAGGCTCCGGATGCGCAGGCTCAGCGGCCATGGCTCACGGGCCCAGCCGCTCCGCGGCATGTGGGATCTTCCCGGACCGGGGCACGAACCCATGTCCCCTGCATCGGCAGGCGGACTCTCAACCACTGCGCCACCAGGGAAGCCCTCTTATCATCTTTTACAGTCAAATTATTTTAACACAGTTGCTATCTAAAGAGGAAACGGGTACAAACATACGCCCTCTGAATATGAATATTATGCTGTCAATCTAGAATGGCTGGGCGACAAAGAGAATCCTAAAGGAAGGCAGGAATCTGTTTATGCAAGAATATGTCACTGCGAAGCGTACTATAAAAAATAACATGAAAGCTTAGGCACAAATCGTCAAGAACAACTGATTCAGTTTAAGGCCACTTCCTAATCATATGTAAGCACTGTATCCTCTCAAAACGTTCTTTTTGAAAACATTCCCCCATTCACTCTTCACTAACATTTCCTGAAGATTTCTGACCTATTCCTAACTGTGAGAATACAGCGCTACAGGAAAATAGTATCGTTAGTTCAACAGTCAGCTCACAAAGGATGTGGATGAGTCAAAAATTGCATATGCCATGCACTCAGCACAGAAGTTAATGAGTATTAAAACACTAATTAATGTTCTGAGAACATGTTCTCTGAATGGCAAAACCCGTATGCTAGCAACTACAAATTAGATATCGCCAAGGTGAGAAAAAAATCTAAAGAAAGAAAATGCCACTCTGTCTATGCCAAGGCATCTTGGTAAACCCAAAGAATCATCTAATTTTAGCATTGCTGGTCGGCTACAATGCAAACTGCCTTTGGGATGTTCTTGATGTCTCACATGCGTTACTGCAGGTAAACCTCAGAAGGTAACATTCCTCAGTTCAAGAGGACAGGAATCAAGATACTAAAATCTGTGTTAAATACTTATAATTCTTACTATTTCTATACTCTATTGCCTTAGGTTTGCTATCGCCCCATAAAACTGAATCTTCCTTCTAATGTATTCTTTTATAAAATGTGGAAACTGTTGTTAAGGGAGTTGATTCAGAGTACACTGTTCTTTTTCAGGTCTATAAATTTTGTCTTTCACTTTGGGAGGAGAAAATCCAATCTCTCAGCTGGCTGAACAAAAATGAGACAATGAGAAACCAAAAACTGCATTTCTGCTACACTATATCCTTTGTCATGCCACGTTCAACCACAGTGCAAACACTATTCCGTCCGCAAAAGACAGCTGCCCAAGGCAACCCTACCTGCATAGGATGTCGAGGGCATGATTCCTTTCTTCTCGAACTTCCTGTGAAATTATGAAAATCCTGCTACAAAAAGGCAGAGGCAGTCTCTGAATGAAGGGTTGTGGTAAAATTCTTCAGGAGTCCCAGTAAGGACCTGGGAATTACGGAAGCAGCCATCCCTCAAAGCCCTGCCCAGTTTCCACCTCTCCTGGGAAGACTCCCTCCACGACCCTGACCAGGACGTGGCCTTGCTGATGGAAGCTTTCACCTTTCCCTTGATCACTGGGATAACATCCTTGGGGGTGTCTGACCTTTCAGATCTCTGTGTCTCAACTTTCCAGACTGACTATAAATTTCCCAGGGACAGTGCCTCTGTCTGGAACTCCTCTGTCTTCAAACAGTACCACCTGGCATTGCATGTCACATCATAAATATTTGTTGACAGACTACATTTCTCTATTCCTTTGCTTCTGTTTAAAATGAAACATATTACTGATTATAAATGTAGACAGATTTTTCAGGTAAATCACTCATCGCCAAACCTGTGTTATTAATGTAATTTCTAATGCTCAGTATTTCAACTTCTTTTTAAAGACACGGGCACAGATGTTCTAACCAATATTACGTGGTCATGTCATTCACAATAAAAGGAGAAAAACGATCAGTCAATTGCAGATTTGATAAACCTATCCAAAACTAAATTCTTATGTGTACCCCAGATCGGAAGAGAAACAGTTTTTCCAGGATCAGATTTTCAGAACTGTATTTCCGATACAGATCAATTTTCTACCCACAGCTGTAGTCAGGATTGGATAAAGATTACACAGACAGTAGCTCTGTTCTGTGTCCCTCAGCAATCTAGAACACTTCCACCCCCTATCCCACCACCATTCAAGATGCTCTGGGTCCTAAATGAAAGAACAGCCCTCTGTGGCTTCTTTAGCCGTGTGCTTCTTCGAGCCTCCTCTTTTTCTCTCCTTAGCTTGGTCCACCTGACCAGCTATACCACCAGGTAGATGTGCATGGCTGTGACCACCATTAACTGTACTAACCATGCAGGGTAAGCTGTGCTGCAGTATTTGCTTCAAAACGATAATGTGCCTCACAGAATGTAAGAAGGAATGACGACTAGCCCAGGGGATTTTATTTTAAAATCACTTACAGAATAAATATAAAAACCAGAGTCAAGCGAAATCAAAAGCATCATTACCCTGAAGGAACCGAAAACAAAGAGTATCTTTTTTTTCCCCCAAAAATGCTGTGGTTTCTATTACGTACTATAAGGAATTTTTTCCATTCACGCACAGATTCCTCTCTAGGGTCTGCTTTTACCGTTTGGTCATTGTTGGCAACACCACTGACAGCCTGATCGAATTGTGCGCACATCTGTCACGCTCACATTTCCTGTCAAAGCTCTGCTGTGCACACCTGAGCTAAACCACTGCAAAGTGGATTTTAAGTCGACGGTGTTGTGACGTCACGGTACATTCCAAAGGCACCTTTACACAAAGGAAGAATTCTATTTAAATAACTCAGTGCAATGTGTGTGATGTATATAATCAACCGATTAAAATCTTCTATTGCCATTATACTAGAGAGGCTATGCTCTGCCCCAGGCATACCTCCTTAAGATCTGTAAAACCAATGCGTTCTGTCCAGTTACTCAGTTACTATCTCCTTAAATATTTACCATGAATCTTTTAATCTTTTTTTCCTCCTATTGCAGCAGTACAAATAAAAGGTTGCAAGCATTTCAGTAGCTCAACGTCAGAGAAGTGGAGAGCCAGACACAGGAGTTCAGTGAGTTTTCCAACGGCATAGCAATTGGCGTCACCCAAGCACGCTTCCTCCCCAGTTTAATCTGGAAATTTCAGGCTGCTATGCGCACGGCTGAGGGATTTCTACTCCATACAAGCACGTGCTCAACTGTAAAGTTTTATCTTTTCATTTATAAATGAAAACAATACATATTAGGTTGTAAGTAGTTTCTTGGTGTATCCTCTGTGAAGAACAGAAAAAAAACAGCTACCTGATAGGAAAAACAACTCCACCATCCTCACTGAGAAATAAAGGTCACTTCCCTAGAAGAGGCTGCCTCGCTGGAAGCTGTCATGATTACAGGTCCCCCTCCCTGCCCCAAACTCCAAAGGTAATTACTCACTTTGGCAGGAATTGTGGGAAGCAGAAAAAAATGAGAATAATGTTTTTTGAAAATATACACCAGAGGGGCTGCACAGTAGAGATGAGAAGAAGACGGGGGGTGGGATGGGGGGTGTCTCTCATGGGCAACTCTGCCCAATCCTAGGGCAGCCAAGGCTGTACCTTTGAGGGCAGAAGGCAGGGACAGTCACTGGTTGCTGCCTGTGGGCGTCCTTTGCATTACTGATGGGAGAGGCAGTGGTACGCGTCACACACACACGTGCGCGTGCGCCTGAGGATGCCCAGGCAGGGACTAGAAGTAGTTCCTGAGAAGGTCAAATGTTACAGTTGATAGGGACAGATTTTTTACACATGGAGAAAACGGAAAACAGCAAAGAATGACAGCCTACAAGTGATTTTAAAAGTCTAATGCAGGACTATGGTGAATTAACGCACCATATAAGCACCAGACAGGGGCTACTGCCCCTAAAAGATACCTCTACAGGCAATGGCTCACCCTGAAAATGAAAGAAGCCAAAATAGCTGTGGAAAACTAAAAGTCTGCTGAATTTATTTCTAACACTGATTATATTCTATGTGCCAGACACTTAATATGGGCATACCTTGGAGGTACTGCAGATTCAGTTCCAGACCACCACAATAAACCAAGTATCAGAAAAAAGCCAGTCACATGAATTTTCTGGTTTCCCAGTGCAAAGAAAAGTTACATTTGCGCTATACTGTAGTCTATTCAGTGTGCAATAGCATGAAGTCTAAAAAACAATGTACGTATCTTTTTTTTTTTTTTGCGGTAGGCGGGCCTCTCACTGTTGTGGCCTCTCCCGTTGTGGAGCACAGGCTCCGGATGCGCAGGCTCAGCAGCCATGGCCCACGGGCCCAGCCGCTCCGCGGCATGTGGGATTCTCCCGGACCAGGGCACAAACCCGCGTCCCCTGAATCAGCAGGCAGACTCTCAACCACTGCACCACCAGGGAAGCCCAACAATGTACATATCTTAAAGAACACTTTATTGCTGGAAAATGCCTACCATCACCTGAGCCTTCAGTGAGTCATAATCTTTTTTGCAATAGTAACATCAAAGATCACTGATCACAGATCATAACAAATATAATAATAAAAATGAAAAAGTTTGAAATTTTGCAAGAATTACCAAAATACAACAGAGACATGAAGTGGACAAACGCTGTCGGAAAAATGGCACCAACACAGATTTGCTCGGCACACGGTTGCCACAAACCTTCAATCTGTAAAAAAAATACAGTACCTGCAAAGTGCAATAAAGCGAAGCACAATCAAACAAGGTATGCCTGTATATATAAAACAAGGTATGCCTGTATATATCAAACAAGGTATGCCTGTATATATCAAACAAGGTATGCCTGTATATATCAAACAAGGTATGCCTGTATATATAAAACAAGGTATGCCTGCATATATCATCTCACAGAATCCTGCAGGAATGCTGCAAAATACGCACTAACTCTGTTTTACAGCTGAAAAAACTGTGGCAGGAAAGTTAAATGATTCACCCAATGTCACCCAAGAAGTACATGTAGATTTCAGGCCTGACAGAGCTTCAAGACAAAGGCCCTGTATGTCTACTGAGAACACTCTGATTTTATAAATACTATTTCTACAGACTAAGGATCAGAAAACTTTGTCTTAGAGGGCCAAATACTAAGAGCTTTAGCCTTTGTGGGCCAGGCAGTCTCTGCTGCACAAGTAAAGCACTAAGGCAGCCACAGACACTGTGTGAACAAACAGGTGTGGCTGCTCTCCAATAAAACCGGAGGCCAGTATGTTCACCTCTGATATAGAAGAGGGGCTGGCAAACTGCAGCCCGCGGCCAGATCCAGTCCGCCATTGGTTTTGTAAACAAAGTTTTATTTACCTGGAAAAAGCCTGGATCTGCCTAAGAGGCAAGAGATCATTGTTTTGGGGTGTGCGAGGAGAGGGGATTCAGAGCACCGCCTAAACGAACTCCAGAGACCGGCGCGAGCTGCAGCTATCAGTGTGGACCCAGAGACGGGCATGAGATGCTAAGGCTGCTGCTGCCGCCACCAAGAAGCCTGTGTGCGAGCACAGGTCACTATCCACACCCCGCTTCCGGGGAGCCTGTGCAGCCCACCACTGCCAGGGTCCCAGGATCCAGGGACAACTCCCCTGGGAGAATGCACAGCGCGCCGCAGGCTGGTGCAACGTCATGCTGGCCTCTGCCGCCGCAGGCTCGCCCCGCATCCGCACCCCTCCCTCCCCTCGGCCTGAGTGAGCCAGAGTCCCTGAAGCAGCTGCTCCTTTAACCCCATCCTCCCTGAGCGAAGAACAGACGCCCTCAGGCGACCTACACGCAGAGGCGGGGCCAATCCAAAGCTGAACCCCAGGAGCTGTGGGAAAAGAGAAGAGAAAGGGAAATCTCTCCCAGCAGCCTCAGGAGCAGCGGATTAAAGCTCCACAATCAACTTGATGAACCTGCATCTGTGGAATACATGAATAGACAACGAGTCATCCCAAACTGAGAAGGTGGACATTGGGAGCAATGATATATATATATTTTTCCCTTTTCTCGTTTTGTGAGTGCATATGTATATGCTTCTGTGTGTGATTTTGTCTGTATAGCTTGGCTTTTACCATTTGTCCTAGGGTTCTGTTCGTTTTTTTTTTAGTATAGTTTTCAGCGCTTGTTATCATTGGTGGATTTGTTTTTTGGTTTGGTTCCTCTCTTCTTTCTTTCTTTTTTTATTACTTTAAAATTTTTTTATTTTTAATAATTACTTTTTATTGTTTATTTTAATAACATTATTTTATTTTTTTCTATCTTCCTTCCTTCCTTTTTTCTCCCTTTTCTTCTGAGCTGTGTGGCTGCCAGGGTCTTGGTGCTCTGGCTGAGTCTCAGGCCTGAGCCTCTGAGGTGGGAGAGCTGAGTTCAAGACATTGGTCCACCAGAGACCTCCTGGCTCCACGTAATATCAAACAGTGAAAGCTCTCCTAGGGATCACCATTTCAACCCTAAGACCCAGCTCCACTCAACGACCAGCAAGCTATAGTGCTGGACACCCTATGCCCAACAACTACCAAGACAGGAACACAACGCCACCCATTAGCAGAGAGGCTGCCTAAAATCATAATAAGGTCACAGACACCCCAAAACATACCACCGGACACGGTCCTGCCCACCAGAAAGACGAAATCCAGCCTCACCCACCAGAACACAGGCACCAGTCCCCTCCATCAGGAAGCCTACATAACCCACTGAACCAACTTTACCCACTGGGGGCAGACACCAAAAACAACAGGAAATGCGAACCTGCAGACTGCAAAAAGGAGACCCCAAACACAGTAAGTTAAGCAAAAGGAGAAGACAGAGAAACACACAGCAGATGAAGGAGCAAGGTAAAAACCCAGCAGACCAAACAAATGAAGACGAAATAGGCAGTCTACCTGAAAAAGAATTCAGAGTAATGATAGTAAAGATGATCCAAAATCTTGGAAATAGAATGGAGAAAATATAAGAAACGTTTAACAAGGACCTAGAAGAACTAAAGAACAAACAAACAATGAGGAACAACACAATAAATGAAATTAAAAATTCTCTACAAGTAACCAAGAGCACAATAACTGACGCAGAAGAACGGATAAGTGACCTGGAAGATAAAATAGTGGAAATAACTACTGCAGAGCAGAATACAGAAAAAAGAATGAAAAGAATTGAGGACAGTTGCAGAGACTTCCACGACAACATTAAATGCACCAACATTCGAATTATAGGGGTCCCAGAAGAAGAAGAGAAAAAGAAAAGTACTGAGAACATATTTGAAGAGATTTTAGTTGAAAACTTCCCTAACATGGGAAAGGAAATAATCAATCAAGTCCAGGAAGCACAGAGTCCTATACAGGATAAATCCAAGGAGAAACACACCAAGACACATACTAATCAAACTATCAAAATTTAAATACAAAGAAAAAATATTAAAAGCAACAAGGGAAAAATAACATACAAGGGAATCCCCATAAGGTTAACAGCTGATCTTTCAGCAGAAACTGTGCAAGCCAGAAGGGAGTGGCAGGACACATTGTGGCAGAACATATTTAAAGTGATGAAAGGGCAGAACCTACAACCAAGATTACTCTACCTGGCAAGGATCTCATTCAGATTTGACGGAGAAATTAAAAGCTTTACAGACAAGCAAAAGCTAAGAGGATTCAGCACCACCAACCAGCTTTACAACAAATGCTAAAGGAACTTCTCTAGGCAGGAAACACAAGAGAAGGAAAAGACCTACAATAACAAACCCAAAACAATTAAGAAAATGGTAATAGGAACATACATATCGAAAATTACCTTAAATGTAAATGGACTAAATGCTCCAACCAAAAGACATAGACTAGCTAAATGGATACAAAAACAAGACCCGTATATATGCTACCTACAAGAGACGCACATCAAACCTAGGAACACCAACAGACTGAAAGTGAGGGGATGGAAACATATATTCCATGCAAATGCAAATCAAAAGAAAGCTGAAGTAGCAATTCTCATATCACACAAAATAGACTTTAAAATAAAGACTATTACAAGAGACAAAGAAGGACACTACATAATGATCAAAGGATCAATCCAAGAAGAAGATATAACAACTGTAAATATTTATGCACCCAACATAGGAGCACCTCAATACATAAGGCAAATGCTAACAGCCATAAAAAGGGAAACTGACAGTAACACAATCAGAGTAGGGGACTCTAACACCCCACTTTCACCAATGGACAGATCATCCAAAATGAAAATAAATAAGGAAACACAAGCTTTAAATGACACATTAAAAGATGGACTTAATTGATATTTATAGGACATTCCATCCAAAAACAACAGAATACACTTTTTTCTCAAGTGCTTATGGAACATTCTCCAGGATAGATCATATCTTGGGTCACAAATCAAGCCTTGGTAAATTTAAGAAAACTGAAATCACATCAAGTATCTTTTCTGACCACAACACGATGAGACTAGATATCAATTACAGGAAAAAATCTGTAAGAAATACAAACACATGGAGGCTAAACAATACACTACTTAATAACCAAGAGATCACTGAAGAAATCAAAGAGGAAATCAAAAAATACCTAGAAATAAATGACAATGAAAACACGATGACCCAAAACCTTTGGGATGCAGCAAGAGCAGTTCTAAGAGGGAAGTTTATAGCAATACAATCCTGCCTCAGGAAACAAGAAATATCTCAAATAAACAACCGGAACTTACACCTAAAGCAATTAGAGAAAGAAGAAAAAAAAAACCCCAAAGTTAGCAGAAGGAAAGAAATCATAAAGATCAGATCAGAAATAAATGAAAAAGAAATGAAGGAAACAATAGCAAAGATCAATAAAACTAAAAGCTGGTTTTTTGAGAAAATAATCAAAATTGATAAACCATTAGCCAGACTCATAAAGAAAAAAAGGGAGAAGACTCAAATCAATAGAATTAGAAATGAAAAAGGAGAAGTAACAACTGATACTACAGAAATACAAAGGATCATGAGAGATTACTACAAGCAACTCTATGCCAATAAAACGGACAACCTGGAAGAAATGGACAAATTCTTAGAAAAGCACAGTCTTCTGACACTGAACCAGGAAGAAATAGAAAATATAAACAAACCAATCACAAGCAGTGATATTGAGACTGTGATTAAAAATCTTCCAACAAACAAAAGCCCAGGACCAGATGGATTCTCAGGTGAATTCTATCAAACATTTAGAGAAGAGCTAACACCTATCCTTCTCAAACTCTTCCAAAATATAGCAGAGGGAGGAACACTCCTAAACTAACTGTACGAGGCCACCACCACCCTGATACCGAAACCAGACAAAGATGTCACAAAGAAAGAAAACTACAGGCCATTATCACTGATGAACATAGATGCAAAAATCCTCAACAAAATACTAGGAAACAGAATCCAACAACACATTAAAAGGACCATACACCATGATCAAGTGGGGTTTATCCCAGGAATGCAAGGATTCTTCACTATATGCAAATCAATCAATGTGATACATCATATTAACAAATTCAAGGAGAAAATCCATATGATCATCTCAATAGATGCAGAAAAAGCTTTCAACAAAATTCAACACCCATTTATGATAAAAACCCTCCAGAAAATAGGCATAGAGGGAACTTTCCTCAACATAATAAAGGCCATAGAAGACAAACCCACAGACAACATCGTTCTCAACGGTGAAACTCTGAAACCATTTCCACTAAGATCAGGAACAAGACACGGTTACCCACTCTCAGCATCACTATTCAACAAAGTTTTGGAAGTTTTAGCCACAGCAATCAGAGAAGAAAAAGAAATAAAAAGAATCCAAATCAGAAAAGAAGAAGTAAAGCTGTCACTGTTGGCAGATGACATGATACTACACATAGAGAATCCTAAAGATGCTACCAGAAAACTACTAGAGCTAATCAATGAATTTGGTAAAGTAGCAGGATACAAAATTAATGCACAGAAATCTCTTGCATTCCTATATAATAATGATGAAAAATCTGAAAGAGAAATTAAGGAAACACTCCCATTTACCAGTGCGAGAAAAAGAATAAAATACCTAGGAATAAACCTACCTAAGGAGACAAAAGATGTGTATGCAGAAAACTATAAGACACTGATGAAAGAAAATAAAGATGATACAAACAGATGGATTGGATTGGATTACCATGTTCTTGGATTGGAAGAATCAACATTGTGAAAATGACTATACTACCCAAAGCAATCTACAGATTCAATGCAATCCCTATCAAACTACCACTGGCATTTTTCACTGAACTAGAACAAAAAATTTCACAATTTGTATTGAAACACAAAAGACCCCGAATAGCCAAAGCAATCTTAAAAAGAAAAACGGAGCTGGAGTAATCAGGCTCCCTGACTTCAGACTATACTAGAAAGCTACAGTAATCAAGACAGTATGGTACTGGCACAAAAACAGAAATATAGATCAACGGAACAGGACAGAAAGCCCAGAGATAAACCCATGCACATATGTCACCTTATTTTTGATAACAGAGGCAAGAATATACAATGGAGAAAAGACAGCATCTTCAGTAAGTGGTGCTGGGAAAACCGGACAGCTACTTGTAAAAGAATGAAATTAGAACACTCCCTAACACCATACAAAAAAATAAACTCAAAATGGATTAAAGACCTAAATGTAAAGCCAGGCACTATGAAACTCTTAGAGGAAAACATAGGCAGAACACTCTATGACATAAATCACAGCAAGATCCTTTTTGACCCACCTCCTAGAGAAATGGAAATAAAAACAAAAATAAACAAATGGGACCTAATGAAACTTCAAAGCTTTTGCACAGCAAAGGAAACCAGAAACAAGACCAAAAGACAACCCTCAGAATGGGAGAAAATATTTGCAAATGAAGCAACTGACAAAGGATTAATCTCCAAACTTTACAAGCAGCTCATGCAGCTCATCAAAAAAACAAACAGCCCAATCCACAAATGGGCAGACGTAAACAGACATTTCTCCAAAGAAGATATACAGATTGAGAACAAACACATGAAAGAATGCTCAACATCACTTATCATTACAGAAATGCAAATCAAAACTACAGTGAGGTATCACCTGACACCAGTCAGAATGGCCGTCATCAAAAAATCTATAAACAATAAATGCTGGAGAGGGTGTGGAGAAAAGGGAACCCTCTTGCACTGTTGGTGGGAATGTAAATTGATACAGCCACTATGGAGGCTCATTAATAAACTGAAAATAGAACTACCATACAACCCAGCAATCCCACTCCTGGGCATATACCCTGAGAAAACCATAATTCAAAAAGAGTCATGTACCAAAATGTTCACTGCAGCTTTATTTACAATAGCCAGGACATGGAAGCAACCTAGGTGTCCATCGACAGATGAATGGTAAAAGAAGATGTGGCACAGATATACAATGGAATATTACTCAGCCGTAAAAAGAAACAAAATTGAGTTATTTGTAGTGGGGTGGATGTCATACAGAGTGAAGGAAGTCAGAAAGAGAAAAACAAACACCGTGTGCTAATGCATATATACGGAATCTAAAAAAAAAAAAAAAAAGGTTATGAAGAACCTCGGGGCAGGACAGGAATAAAGATGCAGACGTAGAGAATGAACTTGAGGACACGGGGAGGGGGAAGGGTAAGCTGGTTCAGATGAAGTAAGAGAGTGGCACGGACTTATATATACTACCAAATGTAAAATAGATAGCTAGTGGGAAGCAGCCGCACAACACAGGGAGATCAGCTTGGTGCTTTGTGACCACCTAGAGGGGTGGGATAGGGAGGGTGGGAGGGAGATGCAAGAGGGAGGAGGTATGGGGATATATGTATATGTATAGCTGATGCACTACGTTATAAAGCAGAAACTAACACACCATTGAAAAGCCATTATACTCCAATATGGATGTTAAAAAAACATAAACAAAAATAAATAAATAAAAAGCATAATTCATAAAAAAAAAAAGGTTTTATTTATTTTTGAACTACATCTAGCCCATTATCTAGACTACTCCTAGACAGGTGAAGGGCAATTCACTGAGGTAAAATGATGCCCTAGTTTCACAGAAACATCCTCGGGGGCATCAGTGCTCTTTTTTCTAACTTTCCTTCACAAACAACAGTCTGATTCTTAATCTGTGGTCTCTGCGGTCCAGCCCCCTGGTGGGAGAGCCCTGATAAACACCTGGTGCCTGACAGGTGACCTCTCACTGCAAAGGAACAGAGTCATCCTGCATCATCCATTAGTAAGTGATTCCGTTTCTGAGAAACTCAGTACAGTTGGGGCGCTACGAAAACAAAAATGGAGATTCTTAACCTGAAAAGATGGTGACCAGAGACTGAACTGGTGGTACCATGACAATTAAGCAGTTCATTCATCCGTTCTAATATTTTATGGCGCGCTCACCCTGTGCCAGCCAGACATACAGACGAATTTCAGACTGAAAGGGCTGGCTCCTAGCACTTGAGTATTTTATGTAGAGCAGATCTATGTTGTTATTTATGACACCACGAGACCTGAGCCAGAAAACAACCCACTTTCAAGCAAGCAGACAAACTGTGTTGCCTTGAGCACCCAGACAAGGGGCTCTGGCTTCGTGTCAAGAGTAGCAGTGCCGGGAGCAGAACCTTTAAACTCTCGGAGGACAGGGACCACGCCTGGCTCAATGCCCAGAAACAGCAGGAGTTCCCCCAATATCTGTTGCCCGTATTGTTGTGGATTACCTCCACGGCTCCTGACAAAGTGGGGTGTGCAGGGCCCAAAAGTCAGATTTTGTCAGGATCAAATGCTCCATACCTGAACTGTCTGGTAATCGGAAGCATCGATTCCTTTCACAGTCACCTCTCGGAAGACTCTGGGCTCCAGTTCCTCTTTGGTCAGATCACAGTGATAAATGATACCTAGAAGGAAGTGGAAGTCTTAAGTTCAGTCCACAAATTCACTAGATACAAGGGGGGGCAAAGATCACAAAGCACAGTCAGCAGTGCCGTGTAAGGTCACTGTAGCAAGAGAGCCCACAATGGTCAGGTGTGTGGAGTGCCTGACTTCATCATCACCATGTCATCATCACCAGTTCACACTTCATCATCACCATCGTGTTCGGCCTTCCGTTTTACAACAGTTACCTGGGTATTCATTTTAGAAGATTCTAATGCATTCTGTGACCATGAGAATAGTTAAACCTAACTGCAGAAACTTAATAGGTCTTCCCCACGCCAGGTCACTTAGGAGAACGGGTCAAAGAAGATGGGAAACTTCATGTAGGGCCGTTTTACCTGAGAAGTGATTAAGATGGAAAACTCAAATGACTTGCCTAAAGTCAACAGCCATTCAGGGGTCTCTTGATGGGAACTCTGGGGCGCCTGTTACCTGCTACCCACCCATCTGTGGACACACATGTGGAGAGCAGTCAAGGACCAAAGATAGCCTTTTAGGGTAGCCTTTTAGGGTAGCCTTTTGGAGTTGCCTTTAAAATTTTGATTATCCCAGTAATTGTGCACAACACAGATTGATGAACACACACCACAACATTTTAGCTTATTTTAACCACTAATGAAAATTCCATTTCCTTAATTTAACGCTACTACACTCTAACATTCAAGAACTAAACCAAAGAAACAATAACTAAGACGAATCGTTACTGTTTGAAAACAACAACATTGCTATAGTTTATGAAACAGAATTAGTCATCTGGAGTGGCTGGTGTGGAAACAGCCCTCCCACAGAATACTTTAAACATATGCTGTCAAGTATATGAAAAATCAATTTAGAGATCCTGATACTTGCTGGAAAACCAGAAACTAAGCGGTACTCCCACAGGGCACATTCAAATTGATTGATCATGTGTTAAAATGGCAGCTTGCTTTCTTTTCAACTCCTCTGTGTACGTATGAACTTCACTAACAGCTGAGAAACAGCACTCTGCCCTCCCCACTGGCAAAGAGTAATACATTCAGATTCCTTAACAGCAGGACTGCTAATCCCTATGAATGTTATCTCACTTCTCATGCTTACAAATTATTTTAAGGTTTATAATAGGGAATATGATTAACACTGACAGTGGGGAGATGTGTAACATGACCGAAGTCCTGGCTTTCTTAGTTTAAGTTATAGTTGGATGTTTGTTGGAATATGACTTTATATATAAAATACTTCCAGACTACACTCTGGGCATACGTTCTAAATTACCAGATACACTGAATACTGTACTTGCCCAGATAAATGTAATCTCGAGGGCAAATTGCTATCTTCACATGTATGTTAATTTTTGAAGAGCTTCTTCATTAGTACCTGCCCCACTTCAACCAAACACAAAAAGCATCTGAATCCTTGGAAAAAACTCTAGACCAAACAACGACGACGACAAGAGACTGCAGAACAAGCACGTGCCATTTGAGCATCGGACTCACCCCGGCATCACTGTTACCTGTACTACGGTGAACGACGAAGGACCCTGGGGCCAGGATTCCCAGCTCTGGCCAGTTACTGGGGCAGTGACCCCAGTGAAAGACAGTGAGTAGGAAACACACTCTAAATGCCTGTGTATCTAGAATAATTGAGACATCAAACCCTCCAATAGCAGAATGAAATAAGTATAGGACACGGGCTGGCTACTGTTGGGAGAAAGGGTGCCGAGTGCCTGACTTTAATTCTTCTGTTTGGGGCAGAAGCGGCACCTTGGAGGAGGCTGGGTTAAACCTAAAGGTACTGGTACTTAATATATTTGATGGATACTTTCTGTTTATAGATCCATCGGGGTCAGTCCAGGTTAGCCCACTGCATATTCACTCTGTAACATGAATTCTTGTAGTCTAATGATGCTTTGTGTCCTGTCTGAATTGGTTTGCTTAAGTACAAGGAGCGGGGAAGGGATTGGAGAAACCATCCTAGAGTCATGAATCAGAGAGGACTGGTCAGGTGATCTCTGGGGAATAATTTCAAAGTTTAAGGGCAAAAGAGAACTGAATTATGGAATTCCCTTAAGACCACACGAGGTGTCTGCACTTGACATGGGTCTCCTGATGAAACAGTGTTTTAACAAGGCTATTCTAGCAATAGGAAAGAGGCAGGGACGATTAGCTCGAATATTCCTGCTATATATAATCTGAATAAATGTAAGGAGGTGAAAGAAATGGGAGTTAGGAGGAAGGGGCAACCCTAGAGGTTGCTAAAGAATCATCAGAGGAATCTGGAAAATCGGATGTGCAAAAAGAAGGCAAAAGGAATTTGTGAAGATGACCCATGTAGATACTGTTTCATCCGATTATAGGTTGGGTTTCACGGTTATTAAAAGAAAAAACCCCACAAACTAGAACAAGTCTCTCAAAAATTGTTTGCACTCCTTGGTTATTTACCCAATGGAGTCGAAAACATGTCCACACAAGAACCTGTACACAGATGTTTACAGCAGCTTTATTAATGATTGCCAAAAGTTGGGAGCAACCAAGATGTCCTTCAGTAGGTGAATGTGTAAATAAACTGTGGGACATCCAAGCAATGGAATATTACTCAGTGCTAGAAAGAAATAAGCCATCAAGCCACGGAACAACCTTAAACTCACATTACTAAGTGAAGGAGCCAACCTGAAAAGGCTACGTAATCTATGAGTCCACTACATGACATTCTGGAAAAGGCAAAGCTATGGAGATAGTGAAAAGATCAGTGGTTGTTAGGGGCTTGGCAGGGGGAAGGGATGAAAAGGGCTGAGCACAGAGGCTTTTAAGGGCACTGAAAACACTCTGCACGGTATCATAATGATGGATACACGTCGTCATACATTTCTCCAAGCTTAGAATGTACAGCACCAAGAGTGACTCCTAAGGTAAGTCACGGACTTCAGGCAACTATGACATGTGTCCATGCGGGTTCATCAGTTGTCACAGGGGATGTACCCTGTAGCAGGGATGCTGATGATGGCAAAGGTAGTGCATGTGTGGGGCAGAGACTGCATAGGAAATCTCTGTACCAGCCCTTCAGGTTTGCTGTGGACCTAAAACTGCTCTAAAAAAATAAAGTCTTGAAACATTTTTATGCCTTCCCAAAGAGCCTGGGAAAGGTTCTTTGATTTCTTCTCCGTCTCTCAGAGCCATGCAGCTGGGACGCCTGTACTGGATTATTCCAACACACGCAAGTCTGGAGTGAGCCTTAGACAACACTCCAAGGTTCCATGAGTACAGAATCAGTCGGCTCGACCACTAAGTGGTTTGAGCCACAGGGAATAAGTGTATCGTGCTCCAAACTGCCCTGGCTGCCTCTGTTCTTCCAAGTGCGACTCAAGGTACAAATGGCTTGGCTCAAGACGTGTCTTCACGATGTACCTCCATGGGAAACGGTCAGCTGGTGTTCACCTGCCAGACGTACCACGTGTCCACAGCAGCTGGCACTGCAGGTATTTTTGGCCCCAGGGCTTTATTTATAATTTAGTGTCTCTGCTGTTTACTGCAGTAGTGGACAGCCAATCTTCAGAGACCAGCGCCAGACAGCCTTTGAGCGGACATGCATGTATGTGGGAGTGTGTATGTACACACTGCCATTCCTGCTTTCGAGGAATCTAGTTTAATTGTCTGATGGCCACTTTTACATTTGGATAAGAAGGCCTGAGTCTGGAAGCCCCGTTCTCCGGTTTTAGATATCAAATTACATGAAGGAGAGAGAAGAAAAAGCAGGAGGCAAAATGAATAAGCAAAGACAAAGGAGAAGAACAAAGCACGGCAGCACCAAATTAAAGCTTGCTCAGGAGCGTCCTGTCCATACAGCACTGACAACACACTCCTCCTTCCAAACCGCACGGCCACGGTCACGGATAGGATTTCACTGCTTGGTACAGAACTCATCATTTTATGCTGGGACAGTGAGCCCTTTCAGCCCTGGGTAATGATGAACTTGTTCCTGAAATAAATGGCCACATGGGGTCACTGAAGGTGGTTTACAGGCCTCTGGGGACTCTGGCTTTTATGAAGAGCAGGTGAGTCAGCGCTGCTCTGTTGTCCTCATTGCCCTTTATCCATTATCACTGTTTCAAGTGATATGAGGCTATGAGGTTTTCCAAAGTCAAATTTCTGGAACCAGTGTAAGTTGAGGAAATAAAGTGTGGATCCCACGGCAGTGGTTGAGAATGGCTCTCTGGAGGAAAGCTACTTCTCTTGGTTCCTGTCCACTGGCTGCCGCTGTCCCCCAAGCCCCAGGGGAGGAGGGGTGAGGCTCGAGACACCCTGATGTGAGGTTCTTGACCTGTCAGTTCCAGACTCCTGGCCCTGGGCATGGTTTCCACATCTCTTTGAGATCCTCTGAAAGGCACATGGGCAAGTAAAGCTTGCTAGGTGTTCCAGAGGTACCATCAGCCCTACGTACAGAGCATCATTCTTTTGGTTTTAATAACCCTGATGGCAACCTGTCATGACGATAAGATTCCTTAAAGACTGCCTGCTCTGTGACTCAGAGGCACGAAAAAAAAAAGTGTATCAGGCATCACTGTCACCTGCCAAACCCCGGGAGGAGGACAAGGCCACTTCTGCACCTGCTGGGCTCTCCCCTACGTCTGCCTTATTTGCTGAGGACCAAACTATTGCAACAAAACCGGGTAGGACAGAAAGGACGATGAAGGAGCTCAAAAAACAAACAAGCAAAGTGCAGACATCTTTTCAGCCAGACTGCTTTCAGGATAGGGTCTACCCAGTCAACGGTACACTGCCAACTGAGCCAGGCTCCTGGGATAAATCAGGGTATGTGTTATGGCTTCAGCTGTAACAGAAACACTGCAGCCAAGTGGAGAAACGGGAAAAAACCGAAACAAGCAAAATGAGTGTGACCAACTTAAAAAAAAACAAGTTATACAGAAAGCTACGTTTAGTTTGGGGAAAATTAACTGATACCATAAAATTGCAATTTACAAGTGTTTCCTTTTCTACTAGAACCAAGTAACAAATTCCGCCCCCCCATATGATGTAAGACTAAACTTTCACAATTACATTTTAATCCAGTTTAACAAGAGCAGAATTTATTGTTTTAAAACAATTTATTAATGTCAGATGTGACTACAGATTTTTATGGAACACTTTTAGTTATTTGCACTGTGTGTGTTTTGTAGACCAAAGGCTGACTCTAAGGTTATACTTGTTCATACTAATTTTTCACATCAACCTAGAACAACAGATGGTCCTGTCCCTGGAAGAGAGACTCAGGATATAAGATTAATGAGAGCGCAGTTCTAGGTGTTCGTGTTTCCCTTTGTTCTGAGCGTCTGTTTTACTGTTTTACTCCCACTAAGTACTTTTGGCTGTAATACAGCATATGTGATTTTCAATAACGCAGCACTGTATTTCGATTTCTCAAAAGAAACCCAAACGTGAGTCTGATTTTTAAATTGGACAACATTGGTGGAAAGACGCTCACCTGGAGATAAAAAGGAAGTAAACTGATAGAAGATTTCGGTGTCCTTCTTCTGACCGCTGTACCCCACGACGCTGCCGACCTCAAGCGGGAAGGTCTTGAGGAGAGCACCGGTGGCCAGGTCGTGAAGCTGCAGAGTGTTCTTCACGTTATGGAGGTAGCATAACACCAAAAAGTTGGACCTGACGCAAGCTACCCACTCTGAAAAGATAACAACAGATAAAGCATAATGTGGTTTTGAAAATTAGCCCAAAATATACTCATGTCACCGAACAATAGTTCTTGAGTTCAATCAACACTGTGCTCTGCGGCAGTGAGACTTGCAAGGGATTTTATAATTGGTGTTAATCATGCATCATGTTTTCAGCGTATCCCTTTAATAAATCACTGCCACTGTCATCTCCAGAGGTAACAAGATAGTCTCCACCTGGGGCCAGGAGCTTTGGATGATTTAGATAACGTGTGTGATACAAATAACCCTGCTTACCTATTTTGTGTCCAATATCATGCTACAGGAGGTATAAGAAGGAAAACAACAAAGCCCGAATCACGATCCACATCTGTCAGGATCGTTTATTCAACAATCTGTATTAAATGTAAATGTATGTGCCAGATACCCTACAGGGTGCTGGACGGACCAGCAAGAAGATGAGGTCATTTCTGTCCTTGAGACACAATCGCGTAAAAATACACGTAGTAACTTGTAAACAAGGGTGAGTGAGTGGTTGGTTGGGACCCCAAATAAGAGAGAGCCCTTGAGCAAATGCTGAATTATGTCTGGAGGGCAGGGGTGTGAAGGCGGGGGGCCTGGTGGTGTCGGGACCAGGACAGCTCTCTGGGGGACGAGAAGGTGGGAAAACATGACTCAAGGAATGAAGGCCAGAGCTGGGGATGAGGAGAGAGAAAAGGAACATGAATGAACCAACAGCAGGAAGGAAGGGAGCGAGGGAAGGAGACTGGGAGAAAGAACGAGGTAGAGATCCATTTTCAAGAAGAAGAAAACCGGGCTTCCCTGGTGGCGCAGTGGTTGGGAGTCCGCCTGCTGATGCAGGGGACATGGGTTCGTGCCCTGATTGGGGAAGATCCCACTTTGTGGCTGGGCACGTGAGCCATGGCCGCTGAGCCTGCGCGTCCGGAGCCTGTGCTCCGCAACGGGAGAGGCCACGGCAGTGAGAGGCCCACACACCGCAAAAAAAAAAAAAAAAAAAAAAAAAAGAAGAAGAAGAAGAAAACTGCTGCTCCATTCGGGGGTGGGCGGGGGCAGTAGTGGTGGTTTGATGGGGGACTGGGTGAGCCAGGTAGGGGCGAGTTTAGGCCTTTCTGACTCAGCCGTTACTGAGGAGCTACTGTTGGAGAGAAGGGTGACACACATAAAGATGGCATCAGATGTATGCATCCGACGACTGACCAGAGAACAACAGAGGTGCACAGAGGGTGGAGGGGAGACCCGAACACACAACTGTAAGAAGCCGGGCAGAACACCATATCAAGCTGGGGATAAAGTCTGGAGGAGGGGGCAAAGAAACAGAAGGCATCTCCCAGGAAGACTCACCAGGACGTGGCAAGTGTGGGGACAGGAAAGTGAGGCAGAGACAGGAGGCCCCTCCGTGTCCAGGGCTGCAGCTTCAGTATGGTACCGTCCGAGACGGAGCTGGGAGAGCGGAGGTGAGTGAGCAGAGGAGGAAAGGAGAAAGCAGGGGGGCAGGCACCAAGCACAATCCGTCGTGCTCTGGATAAGATGCGCCAGCGCTAAGGACAGGCCATCCAGAGGGAGAGATGCTTTAGTAAATGGAAGCAAGGACAGGGCTGCAGGGAACAGCTCTAGCGCGTGGAAAAGAAAAGCCTTTCTTGGGTCTCATGGTGGGATGCAGGGCAAGGGGCTCTTGACACTGCTTATTTTTAAACCCAAGAAACTAGTAGTTCACGCATATAACGTTATGAATGATCAACAAGACACAGGCCAGAGGGAGCTCTGAGAATCCCCAGGGGCCTCAGTCTCGGCGGGTGGTTTAGATTACTACCGCAAACTTTTCCTCAAGTCAGGATAGAAGGACGAACTCTTACACCTGAAAGTAATTTGCTCATCCAATACGACTTTTTAAGTGCTTCAATCAAGCAATATATGTCATGTGGCTTTAATGTTTTAAGGAAAGTAAGGGGAAAAAAACTGAAGTAAATTATTTCTGTCCAAAAATAATCAATCTGTGTTAACTACGAGTACATCAGAATTCTGAAACAGACGAAGTGAATAAGAAAAGGACAAGGTGATTTGTAGACTGTCGTTAATAAAAGCTCTGACTTTACAGCTGTACTTTATGACTCATCTCTAGTTTTTATTCTCAATAGGGCGTTCTGTGCTAATGACACACTGCAAATTCAACTGTGCTTCTCTTTGAATTGATGAGTTCTGTGAATATGGAAGGTTTCCCCTTTCCAGTCTAAAGAACTTATAACCTTTTAGAGGAAAGGTTATAAAAATATAATCTTGATTTGCATTTCATTAGATCTGCAAGTGAGATAGGATGTCACCTTAAGGTATAGTTAAAACTGCCTTAGGGGGGCTTTAAAAGGCAGAAAATTCACACGCCTTGGGAAATATTTGTACCTCTGATGCTTCCCTATGTGAGAATCGCTGTTCCAACCTGACTCGAACCTGAAAAACACCCAGGGCACTCGCTGTTCAGGAAGACATGCCCACCAAGTCTCCCCGGACCCACCAAGGCCTGAGGGCCCCTCCTGTGGCACTTAGGAAGCACTCACTAAATGCTGGCTCTTACCACCCTTAGGGGGGACATTCTGTCTCAGTTTGGACAGAAGTCATCAGGTTACCAAAGTCACATGAAGGTGTTCATGGAAAAGGCAGAAAACCTGTTCTAGGATTCGTGGGTCCCTCAACCAAATATACGAGGGTCAGAGACGGAATGGAAGGTTTTGAGGACACAGGGTGAGGCGATTTCCTTGGAAAGAGCCCCTGTCATGCTGTAAGTCCCCCTCCCCGCTGGGGAAAACCCCAGCCTGAGAGAGACAGAGCACGGGTGCCTAATCCGAAGCTGAGAAGCACGTATGGACTGTGGACTGTGGAGGAGCCCGGGATGGGCTGCTGCCCTGGGGCTGCAAATGGGGGTTGTGTAGGAAAGAGCATGGGTGGGGCTGCCTTGGGTCCTGTCTGACAGAACTGCCTGAGGTGTTGCAGACCTCTTTACAGAAGCAGGCGGAGGGATGAGCCAGAAGCCCAGGGGTGAAGGGGATCCCAGGCAAACACCCAGAGCAGCGCTTCCTCCTGGGCCAAGGGAACTGCCCAAGCAAGGGCCCGGCGGGAGCGCCCTTGGGAAGCGCTCAGAGACTCAGCTGTAATCAGCTGACCACCTTCCGCTCTACCCGCTAAGCAAGGCCAGGCTGAAATATCTGCAGGCACAGAGCACACTGCCTTGAGCCAGTGCGGAAGACGTCCTTACTTTTCCAGGATGTGCACCTGGATCTGACTCCAATACTTGTGCCTTAATTCACTGAAAAACCCATGCCAGGACTGCTTTATGTGACAATGGGGCACTCTGCAGCTCTCAAAAGGAATTATTTTCCTGATTATATACACCTTATACCTTCCCATTGGGGGATGGCCCTAGATTTCATCCCCATTCAACCCATCAGCAGAAGTTCACCTCCACAAGCAAACTCTTCACTGGCTTGAACGTACTCGACTCTCCTTTTGTGTCAAAAAGTGTAACAAAATTAGAGAGTCTCATTTTAAATCCAGCTTTCAGGCAAGAAGTAACTTATAAAGCAGTATATTATTTTTGGAAAATCACTGAGAAAATCAGTAATGGGAACTTAAAGGAACTCTGAAACATGACAGATAAAGAACTGAGGCTCTCAAGAGGTTACCGTAGCGCAGTGCACACAGCATCAAGTGCAATGTATTTCAATTAACTCTGACAAGAGTCTCTTCCCTTTTCCGGTAAGAGGACTGTAAACCCACCCTAAGATCTACAATAGGTGTACTGTGAACAGCCAAAGCTTATTCAGAAGCTAAAAGCTAAGGATTCTGAATCCAACTGATTTAAAAAAAACTAAACATTAGTGATTATCAGACAATAACTACACAAAGACGGCCGATATTTTTTTTTCTAATAAAAGAAAAGCACTACCTTTGAAGGTCTGGATTCACACCTTCACAATTTTTTGAAGACCCCACACAGTATTGTACTAACTACAAAGACGTCACACGGTAAACACCTAGTTGCGCTACTGAGACATTTCACAATTAGAGGTTGAAGGTGCTTCACCTTGTAACCGGTCACCGGAGAATGAGAGATGCACCAACTTCCTGACGTTCTTACCAGAAACAAAAGCACAACTTCCAAGCGGCACGTACTCTTACCCAAGACGTCTTTCTCGTGCTCAGGAACAAGCACCTTCCACCTGGACTCCTCGGGATCTGTGAAGTCAATGTTGATCAGGCGGTAGTTGGGAGAATGACGATTTGTCTTGAACGTGAACACCGTGCCCTCGTTGGTTACATAGTCATATTCCCCTTCGAAGTTGTCGATCAGCTTCACCCACTTCAGGATTCCTGGTGAGAGACCAAGCACCTCTGTCACCTCTCCAGGGTTTGAAATGGTGTGGTTTGTATGTGGGGGGCGGGGGATGGATCTTTTCTGTCTATAGAACACAAAGCAGACACAATATTTGGAAGACCTAAGGCATGAGAAAGAGCAAGGGCGAATGTGGGTAAATTTTAAGGTTTCCAAATAACGCAAACCTGGCAATGAAGGAGAGTGGAGAATTCTCTCAGCCCATTACCCCACATAATCCGGCACATCCCCTTCTACCTGAGAGGGTCTCAAATCCGAGCACGTCTTTCTACCTCTACTGCCATCACTCCACGCCAAGTCTTTATTTCCCTCTGGTTATGAGCAGTGGCTCACAATTGGGGATGATCTCACCCCCACCAGCGGACTTCTGGAAATGTCTGCAGACCTTTTGGTTGTTACAACTTGGCAAGTGAGAGGAGGGCTACTACGAGCATCTAGTGGGAAGAGGCCGGAGATGCTGCTTCAAGGCACAAGATACCCTTTTGACAAAGAGCCAGCTAGCCCCAGATGTCAGTATGTGGCTGGGGAACCCTGGTGTGCGGCATCAGCTTCCCACCTGCTCTGCCCACTGCCCCTCTTGTTCTTCTCGGTAGCAGCCACCACCATGTCTTACTATCCTAAGCTGGTCCCTGTTGGTACCCTTCCGAGAAATTTCCCCACTGCTCTTTGAATCAAATCCAAATTCCTTCTTTCGGTCTCCATGGTCCTGCATGTTACAGTCCTTGCCCACTTAGCTAACCTCAGATGTTCCAACTTTTGCCTCGCTCCCTGTCCTCTGGCAACAGTGGCCTCTGTTAGGTTCCTTAAGACATGCTTCACTTCAGGGCCTTGTCACAAGCTGTTTCCCTTGCCTACCCCACTCTCAAATGGCTAGGTCCCTCTCACCTGCACCCAGATCATTTCTTCACAGCACTTCTCTCAAGATACATACACCTGAGCCTTGAACAACATGGGTTTGAATTGCGTGGGTTCCCTTATAGGGGGTTATTTTCAATAGTAAATACCGCAGTACTACCTGATCTGCAGTTGGTTGAATCCACGGATGCAGAGGGACCATGTATCCAGGGGGCCAACTGTAACCTCCAAGTGGTTCAAGGGTCAACTGTACCTAATTTGCTTGTTTATAATTTGTCTTTTTTATTCACTATTTAATACTCAGCACCCAGACAGAGTGGCATCTTCAAAGGTGCAAAATAAAATTGGTGTTGAATGCAAGGACGAACACTTTCCAGTCCTTCTGTTCTAAGAACTAGTCTGGAGAAGGTCAACGCTACAAAGAGATCTTAAATGTGTCCCCCATCATCATCATTTAAACGGCTCACTAAATGTCACTGTTAATATTAAAAAAAAAAATCCACTGGGAAGACATCTGGTTCATAATGTATCAGACATAAATGTTTAGAGGACATCTCAAAAATCTTATAAACGAAAAAGCTCTATGACTTCTAAACTGCTCAAAGGCAATGCCGGATCTCAGCTATTCTCCAATTAATCTCCTACCTTCGATTTCACAATGAAATTGCTACATTAATTTAGATCGTTCATTTATATTCCTGGCGAGTTTACGTTCATTGTCTCATTCATCTCTATAACATAATATCTTTATATAACTTGTTGTTGAATTAAATTAATCAGGGAAAATATAATCCCATGGCAGAGAGTTTCTCAGTTAGATATAACTGAATTGAAACCCCAGCTCCAGCGACAATTTAGCTGTGTGACCTTGAACAATCTCTTTATACCTTGCTGAGCCTCATTTTCTCAACTGTAGACGAGAAACAGCAAGTAAATGTGACAATTATAAGTGACTGATACCTACCCTACAACAAAAACCTCAACAAATATTATTTTAAAATAAACGGCTGGAATTAAAACTAATAATAAGATAGGCAGTTAAAAAAAATCTACTGCTTTTCCACATGTTAGCAATACCAGTTGGAAAACATGGTGGGGACAGGGGACCTCATTTATATTAGCAGTAAAATTAATGAATACTTAAGAATGTGCTTAACAAGAAATGTGGACTCTACGAGAAAAGCTCTAAAATTTTTCTAAGGAATCTTAAAAAACAACAACAAACAAAACCTGGATAACTGGAAACACATACCATATCCCTAGATAGGAAGACTCAGTATTTCAAAGGTGCAAATAATTCCAGAAGAAATCTACAAATTTAACACAATTTCAATTCCAAAATCCAAATGAGCTTTTTAGGGAATCTGACAACATCATTCTGAAGTTCATCTGGAAGAATAAGCACTTAAGGACAGTTGATATATTTTTGATGACAGAACAAGAAGGAACTTCTTGTGCTGTGATGCTCTGAACAAGCCCCCTCCCTCCTGAAGGAAATTATCACCCTTTTATGATAATCATTTTCTTATTTTTCTTTGTTCGTTTTCTGCCTTAACATGCAGCCACAAACACTACAGTCTAATTTTGCCTCATTTTTGAACTTCTAATAGAATGAAACCATACCACATTATTCTTTTGTGTCTGATTTCTTTCTGTTCTTGATATCTGACCTTACATTATGTTTGTGAGATTATTCATCCTCTGGTTATTGTTACCGACTTCTGGTTAAATCTTACTGTATACAAAGAACATACTCTGTATGATTTCAATCTTTTTAAATCTGTTGAGAAAAGCTTTGTGGCCTAATTTTTTTTTCTTAAATGATTTTAAAATGTTCCTGTATGTGACCAAAAAGAACGTGTATTTTGCAGACCTTCCCTGTGATATGCTAAGAATGTCTACTAAGTAATTTGTTAATCTTTTGTTCAAATCCATATATTTACTGATTTAGAGGGCCATTTTTTCTATCAGTCAAAGAAAAGGTCTGTTAAAATGTTTCTCTATGATTGTAGATTTGTCCATTATTATTTGTATTTCTGTTAACTTTTACTCTCTGTATTTTGAAATCATGCTCTTAGATATATACAGTTAGAATTATTATATCTAAATAAAACTGAATTGAACCTTTTATGATTATAGAGTTTTATCTCTAGTAATGCATTTTGCTTTGAAGTCTACTTGGATATTAAGACAGCTACATCATTTTCGTTTTGACATCTTTGGCCAGTTGTCTTCTGCAGACTGGAGGGCCCCAATTTGCTCTTCTCTGTGTCTCTTAACCACTCATATGCTTTCCACCTCTTGGTGGGCTGCATTCTATGTAATTTATTTTAATATTCATTTCACTAATTCTCTCTTCAGCTATGTCTAATCTCTTCTTTAATCTAATCACTTAATTTTTAATGTTAATCATTTTTCTATTTTTAGAAGTTCTACTTCATCCTCTTCCAAATAGGTTTGGTCATTACTGACAATATCTTGTTTCTTGCTTATGTTTCCAAGCTTCTCATTTATTTTTTTTAAAAAGCAGCATCACTATTTTAAAAAGTGTATTTACACACTTATTTTACAGTAGAAATCTGGTAATTCCACTCTGGTGTGACTCTGCTGGCTCTACTTCTCGTGCTGGTGAATTTCTTCATCTGCTCTGTGATTTCTGATTGTGAACTGACTTCCCTCGGAACACTATCTGTGAGAATTCTTGAAGGCCTGGGTTGAAGGGACACTATTTCAGACAAGATGTGTATATGGCTTCTGTTTCCCTCTTGGGAGGCAACCAACCTGGGAGCACTTTAAATTCTTGGCATGAGGATTTTTGGACCTCATCGAGACAATCAAGTCAACTTGCACCCACGTGAAGGTCAGCCCTTCTCATGTTTTAGGAGGATTCCCATCCTGCCTCCAAGGTAGAGACAAACCTCCAAGGCAGGTTTCCTTACTATACCCTGCCTCTCCCCTCCTCCCTGGCTCCAACACTGGCGGGTTTATTTCTCAATAATCCTCACACCACCACCAAAGGGAAGCTCAGCCTCAAGGCCCAGCAGAAACATTCTGGGACAATCCAGCTTATATCCCAGGACTCCGGCTTTCATTTTGTCTTTGGTCTTTACGATTTCTCGTCCTTTGTGCCAATTAGCAATATACTTAGTAAGATGCTTTATTAACTTTTTACAACATTTCAGTTGCTTCAGTTGGGAGATAATTCAGAGTGTATCATCTGCTACACTCCTACAAACAGAAATCCTTACAATTAATTTCCATAAACAATTAAGTTCTGCATCTGAGCCAAACATTTTCTTGTCCAGTGACAAACTGCTAACCTCAAAAGCAGGTGATCCATTCAAAGAAAACTGCATCTTAGTTTACATAAAACAATACTTTAAAAGGAAAAGAAACCCAAAGACTATTCCTTATAAGAATAAGCTAAAAAATTAGTTGGTAATGCAAAATTTGCAGATAGTCAGAAAGCTACATTTGTTTATAATAAGAATGATGAAACACAATTTTCTGGACTGTGACATTTGTAGACACAGAGTCTTGGTTCAGGGAAATGTCAGATTCTTTAAGTGTTCCCCTGACAATAAAACATCTTCTGATGTGAAACCTTTATTTCTCAAAGTAACCACCTTACGGTTTCTGCCGAAAAGGTCTTTCAGCCATTGCAGTGGTATTTATTATGACCCTACCTCCCCCTGCCTGCAAAAAAGTCACGGGAACATCCACCAAAGGCAAAACACAGCAGAAATTTCCTTCAGTACCTCTGTATAGTCAGGTGAGCCTGAAGATGTGGTGCACTTGTTTTAAATAACCCAGCTCCAAAGAGCACCAAAACAATAAAAAAGTTTGTGGCCATTATCTGCCACCAATTTCTGAAGCATTAACTTTAGTCATAAATACACACAAGTCATATATTCATGCAGACTTAGGAATGTGGCTGGATTTTTACAAATCCATTAAAATCTGAAAAGCTGTTCAAAGTACAGGCTCACAGGGCAGCATATTTAAAATGAGGACTCATGAAATCCCTTGGCTCTCTGGAAACCTTTGCTCCTCAGGCTTTGGCCACAAGATAATTTAAGAGAAAAGGTATTCCAGTTGAACAATGGGGCTCATTCAGTTTTGCTATTCACACGTTAAAACACTGTTGATTTAATGGGAAATAGGAAAGGTACTTCAAAAAAAGAGATGTGGCTAGACTCTCCAACCATCTCACTTTTTGCCCACTTTTTCTGAGGTCTTTTTGTCTGGAAGTGGTATTCTTCCCTCTGAAGCCAACAGAATTCGATTCCCAAACTTCTCCACATTCAAGTTAAAATTACTTTTTTTTTTTTTTGCGGTACGTGGGCCTCTCACTGTTGTGGCCTCTCCTGTTGAGGAGGCTCAGTGGCCATAGCTCACGGACCCAGCCGCTCCGCAGCATGTGGGATCTTCCCAGACCGGGGCACGAACTCATGTCCACTGCATCGGCAGGACTCTCAACCACTGCGCCACCAGAGAAGCCCTAAAATTACTTTTTATAAACCTGCTTCTTGGTGGGGGAATAATCTGTTTACTGAGTGAAGGTGAGCTTAACATAAGTAATCTAAAGCTTTCCATAGAGCAAAGTCGTGACTTGTATTGCTTTCTTTGAAAATCAATGGTATTAACTACATCGCCTAGAAAACGTTTTGTAAGCTCTCTTGTGATAGGAGCTAAAAAGCGCGCTTACATTTGACAAAACAGAGGGTCTGGCCTCTAACAACAGGAACTGATGCATGCACAGCTCATGCTCTAGGGCTGAGGAGAGCAGAAGTCTGCTGTCCTCTCCGGCCTGATGCCTCCATTCTGTCACAACTGCCACATGGTGACGGTTAGAGCATGGGCGTGGAATTCAACTGACCTGGGTCTGAATCTTACAATGGCATCAGGAAAGCTAACTGGCCTCACCAGCCTCAGCTTCCTTGGGATAACAACATGTGCTCCTCAGAGGTTGTTAAGAAGACAGTGAAATATCGACACGCATAGCTCAGAAGCTGGCACACGGGAAATGCTACATAAACAATACGAACTACCATCCCAAAGAACCCCAGCGTTCTTCAAGCGACAAAAATAAGCTGCACGTGGCTTCTGAACAGCACTGTTTGCTAACGGCGAACTAATCAAATCTAGTTTCCATCTCTCAGGGCACAGAGCCATTTTCCTAGAAAAAGCCTTTATAATCACTAACTTAAAAATTAGTAAAATTATTACTTTTATCACTAGTACTTCATATTTTACTTCAAAATTCATGTTTTGCTTATTTTTATACTGTCTCTCGACGTTCCAATTCTTTTGGGTTGTTGGCATTCCGTCTCTGAAACACAGACTTATTTTCTAATAATTCCCTGCCTTTCACAGAAGCCCTCCTCCCCTGTTGGTCTGACTTTTAACACCCCGATGACTTTGCTAAACTTTAGACAACTCATCTGTTTCAAGCTTCTGGAATGTTTATCTCCTCCTTTCCTCTCCATCTCCAAAAGATGTCCAGCCCCACCAGGCATGAACATGGGAGTCAAAATTGTCCCAGCTACCTAGAAACAAGAGGTCGTCTGCCTCGTAATGCCAGAGATGGCTGAGTGAACAATTTAAGTGTCTGATAAACACTGAGCTTCCTTTTGTAGTTCTATGTTAGCATGTAGGGTAGATTGATTTCTCATGCAGGAGAAAGCCAGTTTTCTTTAAAGACATGAAAGCATTAAAATGAACACATGGTGAGTGCTGAAAATGATCAAACTTTCAGCAAAAAAGGAAAAAGCTGAGAGACAGGTTAGTGAAAGTCTGGGTGAGGTATAGGATATACTGCTATTTCCTTACAAAAATCAGTATGTCAGCATCACCCATCTTTTCCCCCTAAACCCTTCATAAATGCTGTGACATGAGCAAAGACCATTTCAGGTCCGTTTTAAGGATAGCTGCACTGAAAAAGAAGGGTGTTAAATTACCAACAACAAGGATTTTAGACATTTATAGTTCTTTGCACCTAACAGTTACTTCCTACAGATTCTATTTTAAAACCTCTGATATAGTTGTACGTTAATTCAGAATAGGGCCACATGGTCAGTGTCTCTTGCTGCTGACTATCCTATAAAATAGAGAATAAAGTATCTGACCTTCTACAGAAAAATGAAAGAACCCAAAAGAAAAGAGAACGAACAAAAGAGACAACAGAGGGACTTTCACGGTGGTCCAGTGGTTAAGAATCCGCCTACCAGTGCAGGGGAGGCAGGTTCAATCCCTGGTCAGGGAACTAAGATCCCACATGCTGCGGGGCAACTGAACCTGCGTGCCGCAACTACTGAGCCTGTGTGCCACAACTAGAGAGAAGCCCGTGTGCTGAAACAAAAGATCCCGCATGCCGCAATGAAAATCCCATGTGCCTCAACTAAGACCTGATGCAGCCAAATAAATAAATAAATAAATAATTTTAAAAAAGACAGACAACAGAGAGAAGTGAGTCTAGAGTTTCCAAACTCCAGAGAGGTCCTAACTCTGAGCCTGGGCATGTATGCTTGACGACAGCACAACTGATAAGACCTGATGCTGTGCACTGGCCGTCTCATGGCCTCTGTCCAGCCGACGGGGAGCACACACCCGGCGGGGATGGGCTGTCATCACTGCCATCACCCAACACAGCGCCTGGCACAAAGTGGGCACCAATTAATGTCTGCTTCATGACTAAATATAACATTCACACAATCCTACATTTCAGACTGAACCTTGCATACACTTCTTGATAATGTAAAGACAACAGAAGTAACCAAATTTAAAAGAAGTTAGTAGTGTCTTCCACTTTTCCAATAAGAATAGTTAGAAATTAATACACTAAATTAAATATGTGTAAGTGTTGAAAACCATCTTTTATATTTTTAGGGTATAAAATTAACTTTTCTTTCTTTTCATTTTTTTAAAATGAAACTTTATTAGGTGCATTGATTTGGAATTCAGAAACTTTTAAATTGTAGCTCTTCCTCAAAGTATTTATTTATTTATTTATTTAATATATATATATTTTTGGGCTGCGCTGTGTAGCATGTGGGATCTCAGTTCCTTGACCCACGCCCCCTGCATTAGAAGTATGGAGTGTTAACCACTGGACCACCAGGAAGTCCCTAAATTAAGTTTTCATTAAAAATTTTAGAAGCCCACATATTGGAGTGAAAACAGACAACTCTGAGGCCTGATATTTAACTGTAACGTAAAAAATACGTGAAAATTTCTTCTAAATTTAGTCTACGTGAAGCAACTCTATGTATTCAAAATATTTATAAGAAATTTAGGAAACAAAGTGTGTATGTATGTGTATGTGTGTGTGTGTGTGTGTGTGTGTGTGTGTATATATATATATCTCAAAAGAAATAGTCTTGATTTAGAAAGGTACAGAAAATATAACTAAGAAAATCCAGACAAAATCATTTTCTTGCAAGGTTCAGGATGATTAATTTCAACTAATCTGCATGCATGAATCACATTAAGAATCACAGGAGTCAAGACACAGCTGTCTTTTCCATTGCAGAACTCATAAAATGTCATGCCTCCCCGGTGTCCTAAGTGATACCTTGATACCTTTTTACTTTCAATTTTAAATAAGAGAAGCAGAAATCTTCTGCTCATGTAATACACAGGACTGGAGAAACGTGGTCTGTACTTTTTGATTGTTCTCAGGGTTAAATAAAGGACAAAAGTTTAATTTAAAACAGCATGGAGGCCAGAAGGGTAAAGATCCAAAATACAAGTAAATTAACAGTTACAGATGGAGGACGGCTTCTCAAGCAGGGCCACCTGAGCACGGGATCCTCAAGGGGTGAGGGAAGTTGCTGGAGACAAGCTGGTGCCCACTTACTATGAGTCTGTGTTAAAGAAAAGTTACTCTGACACCTGTAAAAAGGTAAAGAAGACTTTATTCAGGACTATTGTGATAGGTGTCAAGACTACTGCAATTAGGGACAGACGTCAGGCTGAACTCAAACACAGAAAAGACGGCTGGAGATTTATAGCCAATGTGCAGAATGAGGGGACTGGTGATCAAAATTTACTAAGAGAAGATACCAGGGTAGGGGGATTCTTGTTGAAGGCAGGTCAAGCATGTGGGGAATGGACAGGAAAATGAGGAATTTGATCAGATATCAGGGGTAAGGGACTGTCTTTAAACTGACTTAGCAGGATTCTCACAACAACTGGGCTATGTAGGCCAAGCAAGGAGGGTGGGGGGCAAGGAACTAAGGCTGAGACCTAATTGAGAAGAGGCTCAGAGGAGCCTGACTGAAGTCTGGTCAAGGAGAGAATCTTTGCTGTCATCAGGCACTGTTCTAGGCGCTGGGGACTCCAAGAAGAGCAAGACAGACAAGATCCCTGATCTCATGCAGCTCAAAAATACTCACACGGTGTTTTTATATGGAGAGAAAAAGAAATCAGAATAGGGGAAAGGGGAAGAAGGGCCAACTACAGAGGGAAAAGTATCAACCAAAAGCATGAGGAAGCATGGTAACTTCTAGGGCACAAGTCCCTCTTCTCCCAGAGAAAGCCGATAGTGACTTGGAACACGTCTCTGGCAGCCAGCGCAAAAGAGGGTGTGATATTCTTTGGAGGGGGCCTGCTTAGCCGTTTTGAACACGTGGAAAATTATGCAGATTTCTAATGCCCAGATGATGGGCCTAGTGCCATTTCCATACAGTGGCGAGTGAAGTGAGTCAGGGGAGTTACCTGTTCAGACAGGTAAGGACAGGAGCAGCTACAGGAACTGCAGTTCCTGTGGAAAGGCTACGGCCCATTGTTTGCAAGAAATGTGTTCGTATTACTACTAAGTAAAAATACCGCAAATGTAAATGGCAGAAATGAGGTTCTCCGAAGAGAGGCAAAGGGTAACAGGAGAGAGATTAAGCTCACAGAGCAGCACGTAGTAAGAAGGTCAGTCCTTGAACAGAAAATCAAATTGACATGATGAATGTAAATCATAATCAGAGAGAACACTTTTAATTCTCAACATTCTAAGATTTTTTTCCATTCTGTATTTATGTAGTTTTGTTTTCCTTTTACCTTTTTCTATGATATTAAGTAGCCATTGGCCACTTTTTTGCGCTTCTTATTTTAAACTGCACACAGGCAGAAAGGTTTCCTGGGAGACAAAGATGATGGAAATGTTATAAAAGAGCTTAAGTGAAATTATTTAGTTCTCCAGACAGGCAATTTAGTGGTCCCCTAATAAATAAAAAATTAATGTACAGTAAAATACTGATAAATCTCCCTGACTTTAAGGCAAAAATGATTAAAATTATAACAGAAAGACCTGAGGTTATCAAAAGGGATATCAATTTCAGCAATATAACATTAACGATTTTGTAACACTGGATTTAGTTTTCAGTCACCAGCTATTCAGGTTTAACTCACCTACCATTTCAGTTAACTAGCGTATTTAGCATTTAACTTAAATGTTAATTATTCTTCTCCTTAGTTTAAACAGGGAAACAAAAATGGGGGAGCAGTAAGGAAACAGCAAGAAAAAGATCCTAGGTGGCAGTCACAGTCACCAACTGGGCATATGCTCCCTGGAATTTTCAGTTATCAACCTGCAAAATTAAACACATCTCCCACGAGAGGCACACCTCTTCCTGTGTTCTTTGATGTAAGGCCTCTTTTCTGACTATGAATCCGGTTTTACAGAAAACAAGTCAAAATCAAGATCTGTGTTTGGAGCAGCTTCGATACTGAAGATAAATTATTTTTAGGGCATCTTCAATCTATTTTAATCCACTACCTAAAACCATTGTGTAGTGATTCCAAATATTCCCCTTTCAGTCAAAAAACAAAAGGATAAAGAAGGCATGCTTGAGAGCCCACCGTATGCCAGGAACCCTGCTAGGCCCTTTTCTATGCATTTTCATTATTCCTCACAATTCCTCATGAAGTAGGTATCACTGCCTCATTTGTAGTTGTGGAAATATTAAGAGAAAAGGATAACTTTCCCAAGGTCACCAATTATTTAGAGGTAGAGCTGAGACTAAAATTCACATCTGATTTGAAAGCCTTAAGGTTACTGTCTCAAGGTACTCAACTGTAATTAGTAAGAGCTATTTAAAAAATTTTAATGATTACGATATCCATCTGCTATTTCTCCCGTTATAAACCAAATATACTTAGTGTCTTCAACAGTTAAACTCACACACAGTACTTGTTTTTTTAATCGGTTATAATCATATTATTAACTCATAATGAAGCAGCAATCAATTAAAAAAACAAAAAGACCCAAGATCTCTCTAATCTTGCCCTACACAATTGACTTTTGAACCCATGGATGGAAACTGATTTCCAGTTCATCTTTCTAGTACTGGTCAGTCATTGCAACTGTTGAGAGCTTTCAGAATCCCACGACCACCATTCAAAAGAAGAGCTCCTCTGAGGTTTATGTTACCCACGAGTTTAATACTAATAAAGCAATAATTTAAAAAAGATTATAGGCCCAGCATTACACCCAGAATTTAGCAGCTATCAATGCGAACACTCTCCAAACTGATCCTAACACATTTGTGTGCAACTCAACAGCTTAAATTCACCTACCTTACTCACTTAAATTCTGCTTTCTTGTCAACAGTATATTATGTATTTTTCTGAATGACACAATGAACTTCACATACTGGTCAGTTTAGTAACCTTCTTATAAAATGACATCAGGTTAGTATCATAAGACTTATTTGCTCTATTGTCTTCCATGTGGTTTTCCACGAGCTCACTGGGATGGTCTTTTTGTTACTTCAACTTATCTAGGCTGATGTCCTGAGTTAATCGATCAAACTTTAATCTAGGTGTTACCGTGAAGGTATTTTATGGATATGATTAAAGACCATAATCAGTTGACTTTAACTAAAGGAGATTACTTAGATAATCTAGGTAGGCCTGAGCCTTCCAGCAGAGCTGAGGCTTCCATGAATAAGAAGAAATTCCACTTGTGGACGGCAGCCTGCCCTTCCTGATGGCCTGCCCTACTGGTTTCAGACTTACTTAGCCAGCCCCATAATCATGTAAGCCAATTCCTTGCAATAAATCTCTTAATATATATATCCTACAGGTTCTGCTTCTCTGGTTAAACCTTGAAGATACTTTCACAAACCATCAATATTTCACAAACGTAAAACACCCAGAAATACCTTTAGTAAGAAAGATGTAGTTCCTATGCAACTCAGAGATACAGTCCCAAATAAATTCATAGATTTACACATAGCTCTAGTCAAACATGGCTGGATTTTGTTCAGATCATGGCAAAATAATCTTAAAGTTCCTCTGTAAGAATTTTTAAAGAAAGAGAGAAAAGGAGAACAATTTGGACAAGAATAACTGCTAACGTTTACTGAGTGCTTACTCTGTGCTGGGCTCTTCAGCTAAGCTACACAAAACCATCTAAGAAACAGAGAAGACAATGGTCACATAAGCTAAGGAAAGACCAAGTCGGGAAGGGAGGCCAGGACCTGGCTTATGTGGTAAATAATGCCTTCCAATCTGAATGCATCACAGCCAGTGGGTTTCTTGATGTACTTGTGAGGAGCGGCGGATTCTGCGTCCTCTTATCCCACCATCTGGACTCCTCCCCGGCCACTAGCACTTCTTAGATGCTTCCCTGTTTTTCTCTCATGCACCTCTAGTGCACCGGTGCACCTCTGTACTGCCTTCCTCCTGGAATCCCAATCTCTGGGTATCACACCCTCTTCTCTAATTCCTCACGAGTGCTGAAAAAGTGTGGGGGGGGGAGAGGTAGTGGAAAAAAAAAAGGTAAGGACGAAGAGGTGAGGGAGAAAACAGAGGCGCCAGCACTTGGTAAGTCTCATTCAAAGTAATACCATCTATTATTAAAGTGGACAGAGCAATAGCAGTTCAGTATATATACGTGGATGAAACTGTTTAATTTCCTCCAGCTGCAGAGAAGACAATTTGTGCACCTTTTAAAAACTAGCTTACCTAATAATTTAAAGATATAATGAAGTAATAAAGACAAAATGAAAGCGGCACTCTCTGGAGGAAGAACACTGTAACTGGAGAAAGGCCAAGTCCCTTCCACCATCCCAGATCCACAGAGGAACACTGGGCAGGACAGCAGCACAGTAACTGCTGTTCGCTTTTTCAGATTTGACCTTCCATGCTCAGCTCTATGCAGACCTAGACTTGCAACTCAAGTGAGCGATTCTCGGGCGGTGGTGTGCTCCTCTCAGAGAATGTGAAAACTGATGCGGTGGATCCAATTTTCTTGAGATCAAAATGGGTGTGTCTTTTTTTTTTTCGAAACAGAAAAAAAAAATGTAGCTTTATTCAATGGATATATATTTAATATTAGAAGAGAGATGCCTTCATCCTGCTGTATGTGTGAATGGTGCTCTGTAACAGCTAAGAATGTTAGGATACAGACCTTGCTCAGAGAAGTTTAAAAATGACCCAGTGTCCAATCAATAATAAAAAAAAGGTAGGGCTTCCCTGGTGGCACAGTGGTTGAGAGTCCGCCTGCCAACGCAGGGGACACGGGTTCGTGCCCCGGTCCAGGAGGATCCCACATGCTTGCGGAGTGGCTGGGCCCGTGAGCCATGGCCGCTGAGCCTGCGTGTCCGGAGCCTGTGCTCCGCAACGGGAGAGGCCACAACAGTGAGAGGCCCGCGTACCGCAAAAAAAAAAAAAAAAAAAAGGTATATATTTTCTGATCATAATGTAATATACATTAGATACTAATAATGAGGTAATCTAATCAACAACTAGAAATGTGCTCAATATTGTATATTTTGAAAATTTGTCTCAACTGTCTCTAAAATATATTTATTTTACATTAAGCAGACCATGGGGTAATTGTATCCTTGTCTGAGTGTTAGTGTATCCCTGAGAGAGTTTTGGGGTCTGAGAATTTTCAGCATAGTAAATAGTGCAGCTGAAAAGCTTTAATGCTTGATGATGGTGCTAGTATGATAATAAATGTTGGAAGAAAGCAACATTTAAGATGAGCCACGTCTAGAACTTGTAACTGGCTGGTCCTATGCTTACTATCTTGATACATAGGGTTTCAGGAAGCAAAATCAGGCTGACATTGTACGTGTGTTCAGTACTGAGCAGTTGTCCTGTGATCATCTTTTAACCCAATAAATTGTCACTGGTGTCCTCTTTCCTGTGACAGTTTGCACCATTACATCTAGACAGTGATAATGCTTTACAGACCAAAGGGTCAGTTTCCCCCAAACGCTCTTTATGTGCAATGTGGACAGGAAACTTTCACACTCATAAGCATGCAAGCAATATGGTTAGCCTCAATCTACAGAGAAAATGCTAAAGCCAACGAAGAGCTTCGTTCAATTTCTTTTCATTTTAAGGAATAATATCGAAAGAAAAAAACCATACGAACTGAGATGACGTGGTTAAATGGAAGAAGGTTTCTTGGGAAATCGATTAGAAGACCAACATAATGGCTTTTTAATGGAGCTTCCTGGAGTAATCATCCGTGTTTGAAAGACAGCTTACCGGTGATGCCACTGGGTTCCCGCTGGAGGTCACAATACCAGAGTCGGTTTACGGGATCACACCCCTCCCTTATCGACAACAAGACGTAGCGACCGTCGTCAGATAACTATGAAGGAAACAAAAACAGCACACGGGGCTGATTAGAATATATTTTTTTGTGAGAACACTGGTAAATATTAAGTAAAAAATAAAGGTTCACCGCAAATGCAGTATCTTTACCCCAAACAGTTGGACTGGATAAGAAAGTTATCAGAAGAAAAGGTGAACATCAATTTTTTAACTTATTTCACTGTGAATCACAGTTTATTTTAACAAAACACAGTGAAATATTTAAGTTGAAAATATTTATATATAACTGAATGTCATGACTCAGTGTGACTTTTATTTAAAGTCTATTCTTTATGGTCAATAATACTGTGATAATTCTGTATGGTGACAGACGGTTACTGGACTTGTCACGGTGATCGTTTGTAACGTATCTGTTGGATAGCTATGTTGTACATCTGAAACTAACACAATATTCTATGTCAGTTACACTTAAGTTTTTTTAAAGTTAAAAAAAATAAAGTCTATTCTTTAACTGAAAAATACACGCAATCTGTCATTTTGAATATAAATGTCCCTGAATTTGAAATTTTGTCACAGGTTACACGTTTTAAAAGCTGTTCTAAATGAGTAAGAATTAGCAAAATGGGCGCAGATGCACAAACGTTCATTTGTGGTTTATACTGGTCACATTAGCAAGTTTCTACTGAACAACTAAACAACTTTTGATGCGTATCTTTAGTCCCCTATATATCACAAGGCGGCAGAGATAAAAGACCTGTGCTTCAGTGGATTTCTTTTAAAATATTAAACAGGAGAACCTTAGGTAGCAAAAAGAATCTTGATAAAAAACGAATGCAACAAATAATACATTACGGTTTTGAGTTGTCAAAATTGATATAAGTAGTATCAGACTACATACATCCTTTTGCAACTTTTTTCATTCAATATAATTTAAAAAATTAATCCATGTTGATACGTGTATATTTGCTTCACTTATTTTAACTGCTGTAAAATATTCCAATCTAGGAATACATCACAACTAATTGATCCATTTTCCTACCACATAATTAGATTATTTCCATTTTCTTCCTTTGTGATTTTTGTCCTTACTATAAGCAATACTTTAAAAAATTTCTGAACATGTTTATCGTGGCCTCATATACATGTTTCCTGGGGAACATAACTACAAGTAAAGCTGCTCAGTGGTATGATATGCACATACTCAACTTTACTAGATGTTGCCAAATTATTTTCCTAACTGGTTGTATTGACTTACACTCACATATCTGTCCTGTTTTCCACATCCTACTCTGAAGGTGAATTTTATGTGTCATCTTGGCTAGGCCACGGGACCTATATATTTGGTTTATTCTAGATGTTTCTGTGAAGGTGTTTTTTTTTGGACGAGGTTAACGTTTAAATTGGTGGACTTTGAGTAAAGCTGACTACTCTTCATAATGTGGGTCAATCTCAACCAATCAGTTGAAGGCCTTCATAGAAAATGACGGACCTCCCCTGGCCAGAAGGAATTCTGCCAGCAGATGGCCCTTGGACTCAAGCTGAAACTCCTCCCTGGGTTTCCAGCCTGTCAGCCTACCCTGTAGATTTTGGAAGTGTCAAGCCCCTACAATCATGTTAGCCAATTCCTTTAAACAAGTTTCTCTCTCTCTATATATATTATATATACATATATTCCATTGGTTCTGTTTCTCTGGAGAACCCTGACGAATGCACTTACCAACAACTGCTATTCCTTCATTTATTCATTCGATAAATAGCTGCTAAGCAGCTAATATGTGCAAGACATTTTCCTAGATGCTAAAGATAAATCAGTGAATAAATCAAGGGGGAAAAGTTACACCCTAGTGGAGGAGACATGTCCATAAATATGGAGTAACGTAGTCTATTATAAAATGCTAAATGCCGTACAGAACATGAACAGGTCTGGGTAAGGGAGGCAGGATGTGTGGGGAGGGACTGCAGTTTTAAATATGGCAGTCAAGGAAGGCTTCATAAGAAGGTGTCTTGCCAACTGATGGGAACATGCTGTATAGCACAGGGAACTCTACCTAAATGGGAGGGAGTCCAAAAGGGAGGGGATATCTGTATGTGTATGGCTGATACATTTTGTTGCGCAGTGGAGGCCAATACAACATTGTAAAGCAACCATACTCCAATAAAAACTTAAAAAAAAAAAGGTGTCTTTCCACTGTCTTCTGACTTGCATTGTTTCAGATGAGAAGTCATTCATGTTTTTCTCCCTATGTACAATGTAATGTGTTTTCCTACCTGGCTGCTTTTAAATTTTTCTTATTATCTTTGGTCTTCTATGAATTGATTACAATGGGCTTTGCTGTAGTAGCCTCTTTCAGATTTGTTGAGCTTCTTGAATCTGTAGGTTTGTCTGTTTTACCGAATTCATAACATTTTTGGCTGTTTTTCTCCTCGTATGATTTGTGTGTCCCCTCAGGCCTACCCTAGGACTTCAAATACATAAAGTTAGATCACTTAGTATTGTTCTACAGTTCGGTGAGACTGTGTTCATTTTTGTTTCAGTTTTTTTCTGTGGCTTAGTTTCAACTTGCTGTCTTCAAATTCAGGTCTTTTCTTTTATAGTACCTAAACTGCTATTAAACACATGCAGAGAATTTTTCGATTCAGATAGTTTATTTTTCACCTCCAGAAGAATATTTGGTTATTTTTATGTTTCCTATTTCTTTGTTCATTTATAATTCGTTAACATTTCCTAAAATCCTTTAAAAATTATTTTTATAATTGCTTTCAAAAAGTCTATGTCTGCTAATTGTACTACCTGTAATTTCTAGATCTGTTTTATTGACTAGTTTTTCTCCTGGTTATAAGTCACATTTTCCTGCTTCTTTACATATTGAGGACTTTTGGGTTTGCTATTTTTTTTTTTTTGGTCTTTCTGTAAACTGTTTTGAGGCAGTTAATTTGGTGGATCAGCATGTTCCATCTAAGATTTATTTTCAAACTTTGCTGGGGAAGGTCTACGGCGCTCCTGCAAAGGCATGGGTGGCCCTTCTGGGGTCTCTGCTGAATACCCTGGGTGTTCACAAGGCCTTTCTACTTTAACGGTTAGAATGTGAAGGTCTCCCAGACTTGTTAAACCTCTGGTAGTTAACAGCTTGCCAGTCGCTGCTGGTTGTTCTCAGCTTGAATCATGGAGCCTCATCCTAGGCACGCACCGCTCAATGGTCAGCCTAAGATGCAGGGGAATGCCAAGAAGATTTCTGGGACCCTTAGGGGGTGGTTCCCCCTTCGGGCACTGTGCCTGCAAATTCCAGTGGCTTCAGTCTTCCTGAATTCCAATCTCTGGAGCCTTAGTTCAGTGAGACTGTAATATTCTGGGGGCTCCTCCTTGTGCCAGAGTTCAGAAAATTCCTCCAGGCAGAAAGCTGGGGCAATCATATGACATCGCTTTCACGCATCACAGTCGTATGACATCTGCAGACCAATATCTGCAAACGGACGCTCTGTCTCCTTTGGATAGTTTTCTAGCTGTTTACGGCAGGAGGGTTAGTCCAGTATCAGTTACACATCATGGCCAGAAGCAAAAACTTGTCGTTATACTTTTATTTGTTTAACTCATTTTTAATTCTTTATTGGATAATTACAATTTTAGGGTATAGTATTATGTGTGTTTAAAATACAGAGATGTAAGAATTAAGAATGTAATATAAAACTAATTAAAATATAATATTTATGATTAATAAAAAACATAACAACGATATAGTTTCTTTTGTCATATTACATAGTAGGCTATTTTTAGGGTTTTACTTACTAGCAGCATCAAGTTTTTAGGCTTGGAGGAATTAGATTTCAGCTCTTCAGAAATGCCCATCCACTTTCTATCAGCAGATTTGTTTTGGTAAACCAGCTGTCTGTCAATCGGGCTCTCTGCATTGGTAAATTCGTCACAATAGCTGTGTGTGTCTACAACATCCAATATGTTTAAGAACTTGGCAGCACACTGGATGTGAAACATCTCTTTCTCAGAACAATTATTTTAAAGCACAGAAGTAATTTGTATTTGTGAAATAGAAGTGGGATTCCAACTAAGTACAGTTTTATAAAAGATTCTAGAAAAGTCCCGTTTAATTTGGCTGTTCTTTTTTTTTTTTTTTTTTGTTTGCAGTACGCGGGCCTCTCACTGTTGTGGCCTCTCCCGCTGCGGAGCACAGGCTCCGGACGCGCAGGCTCAGCGGCCATGGCTCACGGGCCCAGCCGCTCCGCGGCATGTGGGATCCTCCCGGACCGGGGCACGAACCCACGTCCCCTGCATCGGCAGGCAGACTCCCAACCACTGCGCCACCAGGGAAGCCCTGGCTGTTCTTTCTTGGTGACATTTTTTCTGAGTTCTGAAGTTGTCTCCTTTCCAAAAAATGAATATTTTGCTGTATGAGTTCTGGTCACAAACTACACACGACACTGAACTACTCAGGTGCACTCTCTTCATCTCTTTCCAGGCTTCTTCTAGTCTTTTCAAAGAGTGTCAAATGGTTTTGGAGAAACTGCATATACATTTATGATTTCCATGTATTATTTTCTCCATTCTCATTCTCAATGTATTTCCGAAAATTACCTATCATTACATTTTAAGTGGGTTTCTTAAAAATGAACATCTGGCTTGACGGAGTTTAAAAATTCAGTCTAAGAATCCATATTTCGTCTTTATTAATTGTTACTGCTTCCACATCTTAATTTTGAACATTCTAGTCACCTTGCTTTTCCCTTCTCCTTTTCTCTTTACACTGTATTAATATAAATTTCTTTATAAACTTTTTCCCTTCATTGACTGCACTGGGAGTTATATACTCTATTTCTAGTCTTTTATACATTTTCCTTAAGCTGTTCATATACATAGCTAATAAACCAGTGTCTAGAAATTCAGTTCCACCTCATTTTTAAACCATCCTATACTAAGAATATCATTAGCAAACTCACAATTATAACTTTATTAAATGTAATGGAAAGCAGCCTCATTAATAATACTTCATACTTTTGTTCTTTTGTCCTTTAAATAAAGACAGATTCTTTATAGCTTAGTGCTTAGAGTCATGCTACATCAATCATAAATGATGGCTAATTCAGTTGCAGTGATTCAGCCAACAGAATGATAGGGCAGTAAAACACTGCAAGAACCACACCAAACCTTCGATGACAGCTGTCTCAAGCACATCTAATGAGTTTTTCTCAGTATTTCTGCCTGCACCAAATGGTTGCAGCAGTTTATATTTAATCTAAGGCAGGAAGTCCCAAGGGACTTGCTGTTGGGATGCCAATTAAGTCAGTCTTCTTCTCTGTAACGCTCTTCATCACAATCCAGAGATATTCCATAGCCACTGGACAAATCTGCTGAACGGCAAACAACTCTGAACTTCAAATGCTCAAGGTCTCAAATTCCAAAATCATTTATAAGTCACCGTTGCCCTAAAATATATAGTTGAGAAATACACCTTTGTCCACTAAAATTTAATCAGTAACAATGTATATTCAACCACGGCCTCACATTCAGACTATTTCAAGACAATTTAAGAAATGAATTTTGGGAATCACTGGGAGGGGAAGACAAAAATAATGTTGATGATGAGGAGACTTAAATCTCAACAGAAGAAAGTGACTTTCCTGAAATCCAGATAAAAGGAAGATAGAAAAGCAGGAGAGCCAAGGGTCCCTTCAGGCCTCATGAACAGTATAAATTCCAGTTCACAAAACACTGTTTTTCTTTAAACAATAAGACATAGGCTAGAAAAACCGTGTTCTCTAGAAGCAATTAATCTCATTCAACAGCACTGACTTTTCACAACAGGGTTGCAATAATGCTAGACTGACCAATTATGAAATTTGTAATTCTTAAATCACAGCTTCCTTTTACTTTATGTCTATATTAAACAAATCTTCCTTAAATCAAAATGATTTTATTTCATGGAATCTCCCTTTTATGTAAATAAATATTAATTAACAAAAACAAAATTCTAAGAACTACTGTAAATAAAATATTGACATTTGCTGATTTAAGTCCATTGATTGCATTTCAAACAATACCAACAGGATGAAAGTTAAAACTCTTTACCATTCTTCCTACTGACAATTTTTTAAAAAAGTATTTCCCTTTAGACACAAATTACTTTGACAATCTAATTGTGTGAAGCCATTTGCTGAATTACATTTAGAATACTGCTTAAATATCTTTAGAAACTGTTAATTAAGGGAGACAGGAATAACATCTGCATTGATAAAAGTATCTGGAAAGAGAAAAAATTCCAATGTACAAAGAATGTGGTATTCACAGACAGGCTACATAACATTTGGAAATCTGCTGGTACTTAGCTATTCATTATCCATAACCAGATAAAAAAACAAAGCCAAAAGTCATCCTCCCTTGCTCCTGGGGTAGATGAAGTTGGAGATAAAACTGTCACAAAAGGTGGCTGGTGTTAAACAGGAGAATCTGCCGCCAGCCAGCTTTCCATCTCCTTCACCAGAGACACAATTTAACATGTGCCACCAAACACAGCCGTCCACTATCTGGGGAGTCAGAGCTGAGGCTGTTTATTCGACCAACATTTACTGAGAATCTGCTGCAGCTGAACCAGGTTCCGGAACACACAGATCAACAGGACAGGGCATTCAAGACCTTATGCTGAGGTGGGAGAGTTAGACACTCAAACACACACACGAAGTTATACTGTAAACATTCATAGTGAGAAATACAAAGAATTGACGCGAGTGCCAGAGAGGAGCATCTAACAGGGAAGCGAGTTGGGAGGAAGAGTGAGATCTGAGAAGGCTCTTCCCTGGCGGTTCAGAGGTTCACACTCCGCGCTTCCACTGCAGGGGGCGTGGGTTGGATCCCTGGTTGGGGGACTAGGATCCTGCGTGCTGTCCTGCACAGCCAAAATAAATAACTAAATTTAAAAAATTCATTTGAGAAGGCTCTTGGGAATGGATGGTCCCTAACTGATTTTTAAAAGGGAAGCAGAATTCCTCTAAAAGTGATTGCTTGACTCTTTCCATTCTTATAGCTGCTATGCTGGCTTAGGTATCTGGTTCAGAGGGCTATGTCTAACACACACTCAAGCTACTCATTCTCAAGTATACATCTCACTGACAAGACAGCGCGAGTAGCGGACGCTGGGGTCTGCTGAAGCGCGCGCTCCCCCAGCTGCCGGGCACCGGGAGCAGGCAGCTCTCAGCTGAGCACCTTGGGGCCTTGCCCTCCCCGGTAAAGAGAGCCACCCCTCCCGAGGTCACACATTCTTTTTGGTTCATCCCACGTGCAATGACTGATTAATGCATAAAGGTATAAAGGCCCAGGCCCCTCACCCCTAGTTAGGAAAAGGTTGAAGGGCTAACCCAGCTCAAGAGCTCCCTGGAGGACCGGCTGAGGCCCTTGTCATGATTTCATTCAACTTGTCCCCCTTCTGCCTTCTCTCCCCAGCACAGGCGAAGGTTTTGAAAGCGCCCCCGTTGAACTTCCGGAGGCTGCTCCCCAGGGAACCTGACCTGTGACGGCATGCAAGGCATCATGTCACCTGGTTTCTCATCCTAGCATATTTTACGCTAACTGAAGGAAACCTTTTTAAGTGGTGGTTTCTAGTTTTGAAGAGGGGCACCCAAAAACTGCTGCCATGTGCATTTACAGTTATCAAAAGGTAGGGCATAAGGTATGGGGTTATCAGACTTCATACTTTCATTAAAGAAGCCACATTAGTTGACTGAGAAATTTTACCTGTGCGTATTGTGGTATTAAGCCTCCCTGGGACAGTAATATTTACCAGGGAAACCTTTGACAGACATCATGCAAACTATTCGACTTCGACAGTGTATATATTTTATACTTTATTCTGTTAAGATTCACATGTGCTGTTCCAACACACACATGACTCAGCACGTTCAGGAATATAACCCTCACAAACCCAGAAACCATCAAACACGAAATTTAGAGATAAGAAGCAACCAGAGCAAACCTCTGGGGAATCTACTCCCAAATAATATGTTTTTATGAAATTTCTTCTGTTAATGCCTCATGTAGGTGTGACCGTGAACCATTCAGACCAGAGTCTGGGTCCAGCTGCACCGTGTTCACAAGAGGTCACTGGCTCCACCATCAGCTCATTGGAGGCTTTTTAAAAAAATATGAATGGACAAATAAGTGTGAAATAGAACATATGTTCTATGTTGACAGAACATAAATAATAAATATGTTGATAACAGTAATTTCTCTAGAGAATGGGATCTTTGTATGTTATTCTATTTATTATTTTTTTAATTTAATTTATTTATTTATTATTATGATTATTATTTTTTGGCTGCGTTGGGTCTTTGTTGCTGCACTCGGGCTTTCTCTAGTTGCGGTGAGCAGGGGCTACTCTTCATTGCAGTGTGCAGGCTTCTCATTGCGGTGGCTTCTCTTGTGGAGCACAGGCTCTAGGCTCACGGGCTTCAGGAGTTGTGGCACATGGGCTCAGGAGTTGTGGCACATGGGCTCAGTATTTGTGGCTCACGGGCTCTAGAGCGCAGGCTCAGTAGTTGTGGCGGACAGGCTTAGTTGCCCTGCAGCATGTGGGATCTTCCCGGACCAGGGCTTGAACCCATGTCCCCTGCATTGGCAGGTGGATTCTTAACCACTGCGCCACCAGGGAAGTCCCTTGTATGTTATTTTAAACAATAAATGTATTTATTATTACTAGCATAAAAATTTTAAAGTAGATGAATCTGGCTATTTTTAGTCTCAACACTACGTAGTGAAAACAGCTGGGCTTTCCAGCTGACCTGAATAAGCTAGCTTTTCTTCATGCATCTCATATTGAGAAAATTAACAGAAGATCACTTTATTAAAGTTTTAAATTCTCAACCATTTAACTATCTAAAAAGTTGACTTTCAAAACGTTGCGACCCATAACTAATATTTACATATACATAGAATACGTGGACTTTTATCAAACTTATCCTTTTCAAAAGAAAAGCTCATAAGCTGTTTTATGCTAGAGCTACTAGACTCCATGGTTACATGGTCTTGTGTTAACTACCAAAGCTTCACGAACATGAAATTTCTTTAATATATATAATTTTTTCCACTTAGAATCCAACAAGAAGAGGGTGGATAAAGTCTCTTCGTAATTTGAAAGTACATGCACTTCTTCAAATCGAGGAAACTACTTTCTTTTATATATTATGACAAAATAATTCATTGTGTGTATAAAATAGTATACTAAAAAGCAGTGAGACTTAAAGTTGCCTGGGAAATTAACAAAAGGTGTGAAAATGGATTTTAATAGCTTTGAGAGTTAATCATTTTCCTCTCAGAGCAGGAAACTCTTATCAGTTTTATCTCACAGACTCTTGTGGATTCCTTTCATAATAGTTGTGAATCATGACAACATCTCTTTACTAAGTATGTTTCCAAAACATAATCTAGGAAAACTTTTAAACGTCAAACTAATCACCTACAGTGATGGCTTTTCATGGGGCTCATTATGGATTTGTAATAAAAACAGGAGACAGTGTCAGTAGCAGAAGCACGGGATAGTCTAAGCAATACGACGTGCACTGACAAACATTTCTAATAGGTAGTCCTTAAACCAGCTTTCCCAATACTGTGTGCTACTACAGCAGTGCGAGAGAAAGGACATCAACCCCAGTACTCTATGATGTGTTGCCTGGTATGCCAGAAACAGATATACCAGAAAATTCTAGGAAAAGAAAACCCATTCAAAGTAAAAGTAGTAACGGAGGTCTCGACATGCTATAGCCACTCTTGTTTCTCATGTACCTCATTGTTTCTCTGGCACATAAGCTCGGTTATTTCAGAATCGACTGTTTCTTTTCTTTTTTCCCCCACTGAGCAGTTAAGAGGGGTAGCTGAGAAAAGTGATTGACCAGCAAATCCAACTTCTACCACAAAACCAACCCTCTCCTATCAGGAGCTGTTTTATGAATTCAGAGCAGCGCTACCCGCAGCCTTGCTCACATCCAGGTCTTTAGTTCGGCTTCCTGACTCTCTGCCTTCCCCACCAGGCTCTGAGATGTCCCTGCGTGCCCATCAGCCTGATGGAGATCCTCACTTCATGCAGTGCTGGTGAAAGAGAGGACGTGGGCCGTGAGCCTCGGACACACACAGTCCAGGGAGGAGTCCCCCTGGGACTGATATAAGGACTGCCACTCCTGTGATGAACAGAAGGAATCAGCCTCCAGGAGCCAGTGAAAACTGCAGGACCCCCTGGGACAGCACGGTGAAGGGTCACCCATCAGAACACACGCTGGCAGCCTCAGGTTCAAGTACCGAAGTTAAGGTCAAGAGGACAACGGTGTCTTTAGAATGAAACACAAACTGAACGTGGTGGGTATTCTGTCATGGGCCCCCAAGCCTCTATGTATGACTTTAAAATGTTTATATAGGGCTTCCCTGGTGGCGCAGTGCTTGAGAGTCCGCCTGCTGATGCAGGGGTCCCGGGTTCGTGCCCTGAGCCTGTGCTCCGCAACAGGAGAGGCCACAACAGTGAGAGGCCCGCGTACTGCAAAAAAAAAAAAAATTTTATATAAAATAGTTTACTACAGCCAAAACAACTTCCATCAGGGCCAGAGCCTGCCCATCTCTTCTCCTGAGTACCACCTGGCCCCGGCACAGTGGTGGACCCAAGGTAATAAGGGCTTCCAGGTATCTGGGGAGTAAACGCATGAACTGTGCTGACCAGGAAAAGGGCTGCTGAACAGTACTGCTCAAGCAGAAACCATCCAACAAGAAAGGGGCAGGTGAGGCAGAGTTTCCTGAGGAACATCTGACTTTACTATGTATGCTCTGTAAGGCAACGCTGGGTGCACCGGCGTCTGTCTACAGGGTCTTTGTGTGTGTGAACCTCAGCAGGGGAAGGGGGAGTACAGATATTTACATTCTGAGTGCCCACCATGAGTCAAGCATTAGGTAACGTTAATATATATGAAATATACATAAATGTGTACAAGTTCATATATAGATATATGTGATATACATAAATGTGTACACAAACACAGTTGACCCTAGAACAACTTGGGTCCACTTACACACAGATTTTTTTCCGTAGGAAATGCTACAGGTCCAGAGTTGGTTGAACCTGTGGATATGGAATAGTGGATACGGAGGAACCGCATATATAAAGGGGTGATAAGTTATAAGCACCCCTAACCCCTGCATTGTTCAAGGGTCAGCTGTACATACATATTTTAATTACTAGGGAACACAGTGAACATATAAAGATGGTTTATGGAGATATGTGATACCTATTAAGGTCAAGATTACCTTTGTACAATAAAATTAGGTTCTCAATGTAGGATTCAGCTAGATAATCACAAAGACGCTGGGCATCTTCTTCTTAATCCTTTCTCAAGGGACTTGATACATTTTCAGAATCTACACTCTAGAGCACCCTCTGCTGGGAAAAGTGCCTCAACATGCTTGCTTTGTGGGTTTTTTATTTTTCTCCAAATGCTCTACAAGTCACCCGTGTCCCCTGCATCAGCAGGCGGACTCTCAACCACTGCGCCAACCAGGGAAGCCCTACAAGTCACTTTAAAATAGACTTTTTTTGTCCAAAAGAACCTTCTAAAACATGATTATTTCTATCCTCCCACAATCCTGCCCTCCATCTGAAACGTCAGTCTGTCTTACATAATAAGTGACATCACTGTGCCTCCAAGCCAGATGCCAGGTATGTGTTTCATGTTACCCCCAGGGGCACAGCCGCTGGAGGTGCAGGAGGGACCAAGGGCAGGAGGCCCTGGGCTGGCAGGTGAGGAGGGCAGTGGGGAACACTGCCTGCACGTCCAGGATGGAGCGACCCGTGGACGTGGCTTCCCCTGGAACAAGAGGCACCAGGAAGGTAGCTGGACTCCAGTCATCTGGAAAGGAGCCTGCTGAAAAAGGATGGAAAAGGGGGTGCCAGAGAGGCATGAACCTCAGGGGAATCCTGCTGGGAGCAGAAGCTGTGAGCGGAAGGGAGGACGATGCAAAAGGTCAGCCAGAGAGTTTACTGTCCACACGAGGGAACGACAAAGTGCACAGGTTCCCAGAATCGAGGGGATCTCACTGCAAAAGGATCACAAAGAGCTGGTACCTAGAAACCCCTCATGACCGCAAGCTGCCAGAAGACATATGCACAAACAGCTCCGGATGAGCAAAAACCCTGTTCCCCTTCTCCAACTCCTCCCCCTGCACGGCCACTGTAGAAACTAAAACACGATGAATGGCTGAGGGGAGGGAACAGGCAATCTTGTCACTGCTCAGAATGGCCACTCCCCTGCCCCCACCCCGTAAAACTTAAATTCTGACGTTTCAGTCTGACCATCCATCGGTTGCCTCCTGCCCCTTTATATTCCCTCCTTCCTGTTCCCATCCCCCAATTCTCAAGCAACCACTGATCTGCTCCGTGCCATTATAGACTACTTTGCATTTTCTAGAGTGTTATATAAATGGAATCAAATACTGTGTACTCTTTCTTTTCTAGCTTCTTTCACAGAGCATAATTACTCTGAGATTCATCCCTCTTGTTCAGTGTATCAATAGTTCATTCCCATAGTGGTGCAGCCACTATGGAAAACAGTAGGAAAGTTCCTCAGAAAAACTAAAAACAGAATTGCCTTATGATCCAGCAATCACACTCCTGGCCATATAGTCAGACAAAACTAGAATTTGAAAAGATACATGCACCCCAATGTTCATAGCAGCACTATTTACAATAGCCAAGACATGGAAGCGACCTAAATGTCTGACAGATGAATGGATAAAGATGTGGTGTATATATACAATGCAATATTATTCAACCATAACAAAGAATGAAATAATGCCATTTGCAGCTACATGGATGGACCTAGTGATTATCCTACTAAGTGAAGTCAAAAAGAGAAAGACAAATACCATATGATATCACTTATATGTGGAATCTAAAACATGACACATGAAATTTTCTACAAAACAAAAACAGATTATAGACCTAGAGAACAGACTTGTGGCTGCCAAGGGGAAGGGAGGGTAGGGGAGGAATGGATTGGGAGTTTGGGATTAGCATATGCAAACTATTATATATGTACATATAACTGAATCATTTTTGCTGTACACCAGAAAACTAACACAACATTGTAAATCAACTATACTTCAATAAAATAAACTTAAAAAAAAATAGTTCATTCCTTTTTATTGCTGACTAGTATTCCATCATAGGGATGTACCACAGTTTATTCACTCATGCACTTGTTAATGGATACTTGGGGTGTGTCCAGTTTGGGGCTATCATGAACAAAGCCACTATGACTACTCATGTCCAAGTCTAGGGAACAAACATTACCTACCCCACCTGCTAGTCCCCCACGTGCTCACGAAACCTGAGCTGGGGAGAGGGAAGAAGCAAGTGAACTGGAGAGTTGATATTTTGTTTTGAGCTGCAATGGACCTTTAGTAACAGTTCAAATACTCTAAAGTGTCCAGAAAGCTATGGGTTCTGCCGGGTGGATGTTGTCCTAGTGGGGACAACAGTGGGGAAACTAAAGCTGCTTCGTGATAGTAACTTGACGGGCGGCTCAAGGCAAGAAGGACCTGTCCATGTAGGAAGGCAGAGGAGGTATCTGTGAAGGAAGGAGAGGAGTCACGAGGAGATAGCATCTAGGATATAAAGAGAAGTCCTCGGTGAACCTGGATTGCAGCAGCCAAAAGGGAGGAGGAGGGCAGCGCACCAAAGAAATTCAGAGACATCCACTCACTCAGCCACACCCACAAAGCCCAACCCTCCAGGGCCTATGAGATGCTGTAATAAATCCTCCATCCACAGACTGAAAAAGGCGCTGAAGGAAACTTAGGTAAACAGACTTGGAGAGATGACGTGACTTGCCCAAGGTCACACAGACAGGACTAGAATTAAAATCTCCTGATTCGTGCTCCAGTACACCCCCATCACGATGGTGCTGGCCCTCCATTCAGAGACACTGTTGAGTGAGTGTATTCACGAAATACCAGATTCAAAATGACGATCCTAAAAGCCACCACTTGAAAAATAAAAGCAACAACTGCAGCACGTGCATTTGCTGTGCGGTTATGATCAGGACTACTGCTTTTCTCTAAGGTGTGGGTCACTAAATAAAGCCTGTCAGGAAACCGTCTGCTTCACTTCCAGTGAATGCCCGGAGCGCTCATTCGTACACCAGGCATGGGCGCTTCTGGTCCAGCCAGCTGACAGCCCACCAGCTTCTTGGACCCCATGGGCTTTATCACACTTCCTTGACAGGTACAAGAAACTCGTACATCACGACTTTTGGCATGACCTAGATTTTTCTGACTTGGAACTGAATCAATTTCAGGGCATACCTGAGGCTTCTGAAGGCTCAGAACTATAGCACCCGTGTTTAAGTGACAAAGTTGCTCTTCCACATAGCAAGAAGGTCCTCTCAACAGAACCTGCCCAACTAACCCTGGCCACTGGAAGGCTGATGTCTAACAAGACCCCCTAAGCAGCTGGAATACAGCTTAATGAAACCTATACCCAGTTTGTGTCTACTAAGCCTACTGGTTTGCTTACAGACTTCCTCTGCATAATTTGCTCATCAGGGCCCTGATCTAGTATAAAGTTCCTTAGGACACACTGTACACATCCCATTAGCTTTTTTTTTTTTTAACAACTTCATTTATTGCTTCTGTGCAATACAGATGCCATCTCTTCATTTACTGCCATTCTTTAAACGGTCATTCCTGCTGTTTTCGCACAACTTCTTACCTTTCGACAAGGGAGGCAGAGTGCTGGAGGTTAACAAGATACAGGCTGTGGGTCTAACATACCCAGCAGGCAGTTCCAGCCACGGACCTGCAAGTTAGTCACCTTCACAGGTACTTTACTTTGTCCATGCAATGGAATGATCACCACCCTACCACGGTTATGGTAAAGATATTAGACAAGTCACACAGAGTGAATATCTACTGAGTGAATGGTAAAAGGATCATCCAAACTATTTAAATTTGCTTTTCTTTTCAGTTGCCTAGTAGCAGAATTGAATATACATACATATATATATATATATATTTTTTTTTTTTTTTGCGGTACGCGGGCCTCTCACTGTTGGGGCCTCTTCCGTTGCGGAGCACAGGCTCCAGACACGCAGGCTCAGCGGCCATGGCTCACAGGCCCAGCCGCTCCGCGGCACGTGGGATCTTCCCGGACCGGGGCACGAACCGGTGTCCCCTGCATCGGCAGGCGGACTCTCAACCACTGCGCCACCAGGGAAGCCCAGAATATACATATATTTTAAATGCATATACGGTATGTTTCCACTGTATTTAAAAAAACTGGCGGCTTATAGCAGCATTATTCACAATAATGCTGTGGAAACACCCCAAGTGTCCATTGACGGATGACTGGATAAACAAAATGTATATGCACACAATAGAATATTATTCAATTTTTAAAAGGAAGGGAATTCTGACACATGGTACAACATGGAAATAAACCTTGAAGATGTTATGCTAAGTGAAATAGTCACAAAAGGACAAATACTGTATAATGACATTTACATGAGGTACCTAGAACAGTCAAATACATAGAGACAGAAAGTAGAATGTGGTTACCAGGGACTGGGTGGAAGAAGGGATGCAGAGTTATCACTTAATGGGTTCAGAGCTTCAGTTTCTCAAGATGAAAAAAGTTCTGGAGACAGATGGGGGTGATGCTCGTACAATAATGTGAACGTACTTAATGCCACTGAACTCTATAAATGATTAAACTCATAAACTTTATGTTGACGATTAAAGGGATAAGTTTTACGTTAGCTATATTTTACCATGATTTTAAGAAGTAAAAAGAAAAAAAAAAACTAGCTGTTTCAAGCAAACGCTAATAAAGAGATGTGAGCAACTAGTTGCATGTGTACTCTACTGCGAAGCTTGTTTTCTTCTGGACTAATATGCTAAAGTACATCAGTTATTCCGGCACTCACTTTCAGTTGTATTTCATTTTATCGACCATATAATTTTACCTTGATTAAAACAGGTCTGCTGTAATGTTTCCCCATCAACATCTCTCCCCCCAAAAAGGTGAAAAGAAACACATGACCCAACATTACAAGATGTTTTTGGTAGCATATTTACCTCCCTAATTGCTTCACTCAGATGAAGGTAAAAATGTGTATTATTTTATAAATAAATACCTACTATCTGCAGAATGCAGAAGCCTTGGGTATGAGAAGTTGGACTAAGAAGAAAACTTAGTAGAAACAATCTACAAATAAAGTCAGAAAAGCCATTAAAAACAAATGTGAGAAAACTGACAACAGTAACTACACAAGAAACGCTTGTAGGGTGGGGAAGAAGCATGCAAAAAGGGCACAGTTTCAAACAGGCAATAATATGCAAGTCTTATAAATTCACTTTTAACAGACTGCATTAAAGTCTGGCAAACCTCTTCTATTAAGGGCCAGAAAGTAAATATTTTCAGCTTTCAGGGCCTCCTTCTGTGGCAACTAGTCAAGTCTGCTCTGGCAACTTGAAAGCGGCCACAGACAAGTAAACAAATGGGCGTGACTGTGCTCCAGCAAAACCCAATCTACAAAAGCAGGCAGCTGGCCAGACTTCGGCTGAGGGCAGTAGGCTGCCAACTGTGGTTCTAGAGAATCAAAATAAATACAAGGACAATTTGGAATAAGGTATATTAACGCACGTGGACTAAAAAACCGTGGATTCATATTCTATCCCCCACTGAATCAGACCCATGCACAGAAGTTCAAATCTAAAATACCCCTTTCTTACCAAAGTTCTAATTGTATCCCCGAGAAGGGGTAAGAGGCTCAATGGGCTTCAAAGTTTCTAGTGGATTCCTCATTCCCACTAAAATGGGATGATAGCCCACCTATATGAAAACATTCAGAATGCTTTTCTTTCTTAAAAAAAAAAATATATATATATATATACATCTTAGTACCCAGAAATGAGCTAACAAGAGTCCAATTCTTTCTCTAAGCACCTCTAAGTTATTTCACAGGCGATTCAGAATAAAATCTGGGACAGTAACTACAAAGACATCACTTCAACAGAGGTCGGTTATTATCAAGACCCCTAAGGAATGTATGAACCACCTATGAGATGCATAAATATCCAAAGGGTACATATTTTAATGTAAAAACAAGAGAACAAGAGGCATGAAGAGCACAGTTGTGTAAAAAAGAAAAACACACACACTCTCTCTCCCCCTACATTCTCACCTGTGTATACAAAGAAAAGTTTTGGAAGGAAACTCTCCTCCCCTCTGAGAATCAGGATTCCAAGTTTTGAAATGTTCACGTTTTACTTTACGTTATTTTGTACTTTTACAATTTTACCATAAGCATGTATTACTTTTAGTATTAAGATTTTTATGTTGAGATGACAGTTAAAAGATTTTTCACCTTCATTGTTAAGAGTCCATTTGAGTACTAATATTTCTAACAAAAGAATATTCACTCAAAGGACTTCCACCATCTGTAAAGATCACCACATAAGAATATTTATATACACAATCCAAGAGAGATGGTGTTTGTGGGTAAAATCTCACGGTAGAACGATACCTCAGCTCCACCCATCCACTTAGGCTCATCAGGAAACTCAGCACACAAAATATCTTCTGACTGATCAGTCCCCAAGACATGGTAGCAGAGCTTTTGGTGGAGATTGGTGGATGTTTCTGTGCCTAAAGGAATTAAAAACATACACTGAAATGCAGCTGACAATTTTAAGAAAATCCATCCCTCCCATACTGTACAATGCTAGAAATATTTAGAAATCTAAGTATCTGGTGCGGGACTGTAGGATACAAGGTTAATATACAAAAGTTAATCACTTTCCTACATACTAACAATGAACAAGTGGAATTTGAAGTTAAAAACACAGTACCATTTACGTTAGCAGCCCCCAAAATGAAATACTTAGGTATAAATCTAATAAAATATGCATAAGGTCTATAGGAGAACTACAAAACTGATGAAAGAAATCAAAGAATAAGTAGATAAATGGAAAGATATACTCAATATATTATGGACAGAAATACTCAATATTGTCAGGATGACAGTTCTTTTCAACTTAGTCTACAGATGCAATGCAATCCCAATCAAAATCCCAGCAAGTTATTTTGTGGATATGGACAAACTGATCCTAAAGTTTATGGGGAGAAGCAAAAAACCCAGAAGAGCCAACACAATACTGAAGGAAGAAAACAAAGGTGGACAACTGATACTACCTGACTTCAAGATTTATTATAAATAATCAAGACAGTGTGGTGTTAGCAAAATAGACAAATGGATCAAGGGAACAGAGTAGAGAGCCCAGAAACAGACCCACATAAATACAGTCAACTGATCTTTGATAAAGGAACAAAGGCAATACGATGTAGAAAAGACAGTCTTTTCAACAAATGGTTCTGGAACAACTGGGCAACCCCATGCAAAAAACGAATCAAGACACAGACCTTATACACTTCACAAAAATTAACCCCAAATGGATCACAGACCTAAAAATGTAAATGCAATTATAAAACTCCTAGAAGATAACACAGGAGAAAATCTAGATGACCTTGGATTTGGTGATGACTTTTTAGATACAACACCGAAAGCATAACCCATGAAAGAAATAACGGATAAGCCAAACTTCATTACAATTAAACCCTTCGGCTCCACGAAAAGACACTGTCAAGAGAATGAAAAGACAAGCAAATATCTGATAAAGGACTGTTATCCAAAATATACAAAGAACTTTTAAAACTCAACAATAAGAAAATGAAGAACCCAATTAAAAACATGGGCCAGAGACCTTAACAGATCTTAACCTCACCGAAGAAGAAATACGAATGGAAAATAAGCATGTGAAAAGATGCCCCTCAGCATATGTCATCAAGGAACTGCAAATTAAAACAATGAGATACCACTACACACTTATTAGAATGGCCGAAACCCAGAACACTCAAAACACCAAATGCTGGCCAAGATGTGGAACAACAGGAACTCTCACTCATTGCTGGCGGGAATGCAAATGGTACAGCCACTTTGGAAGACAGTTTGGCAGGTTCTTACAAAACTAAACATACCGTTATGATATAGGAACTGTGCTCCTTGGTAGTATTTACCCAAATGAGTTGAAAACTGACATCCACACAAAAACCTGTACAACGGATATTAACAGCAGCTTGATTCATAATTGCCAAAACTTGGAAGCAACAAAGATGTCCTTCAGAGGTGAATGGATAAACAAACTATAGTACATCTAGGCAATGGAATATTATTTAATGCTGAAATAATGCTTTTTAGTGTTTTTATCAAGCCATAAAAACACATGGAAAAAACTTAAATGCACATCACTAAGTGAAAGAAGCCAATCTGAAAGGCTATATACTGTATGATTCCAACTACATGACATTCTGGAAAAGGCAAAGCTATAGAGACAGTAAAAAAGGTCAGTGGTTGCCAGGGGCTGGCAGGAGAGGGAAGGATGTATAGGTGGAGCACAGGATTATTAAGGCAGTGAAAACACTCTATGATACTACAATGGTAGATATGTATCGTTATGTGTTTGCCCAAACCCATGGAACGTACACCACCACGAGTGAACTCTAATGTAAACTGTGGATTTGGGGTGATTATGATGTGTCCGTGCAGGCTCATCTACTGTACCCTCTGATGGGGTTGCTGATAATGGGGCAGGCCATGCATGTGTGAGGGGCAGAGGGTATATGGGAAATCTTGGTACCTTATGCTCAGTTTTGCTGTGAACCTGAGACTGCTCTAAAAGATTAGATCTATTAAAAAAAAAAGAGAGTTAAGTATCAGTTGGGTATCACCCTGGAAATAACCACATATATTTGCTGATTTTGGAGGCTGATTTTCTTCAGGACAATGAAGAAAAAAAGGAAGATAATACCATAACATTAAAAAAAAAAAGCTTAACTTGGTGATTTTCCATGGGTTTCCAGGAACACTGCTAACAGCACATAGCCAGAATTGCTTAGCCTCATTCGTAAGTCCTCCACCACACAACCTGAAAGGCTGTTGAGGTCTTCCGAACAAAAGGACAGCAAAATTACAGCTGGGAGAAGATGCTGGCTCTCTTAAATCAACCACCATTACTAATTATTACTATTTCTGCCAATGGAAATTAAGGCTAAATAATAATTTCCATGTTTTTCACAAGTTAACTTAGTAACACTGTTCTCTAACAAGAAATGGCCAGTTATATACTTTTTTGGTCTCCTAGAACTTGGAAACAGCCAACACTTTCTAACTCAGCAGCACTCTTCATACAGGCAGCTAATTCAGTGTACAGAGCACAGAGGTCTTTCTTTAGCCAACATCCTTGAATAAAAAGCCTACTCTTAGCTCCTCTTGTAGCTCATTGGTGAACTAAGAAAAAGGTACTACAGTAATCTAATCCAAGGCAGCAAAAGCTATTGATAAATGCAGCTGAAGGAGATGAAAAGTATTATAGCCTTATTCCCAATTCAACTGGGGGGAAAAGAGGAAAAAAGCCTATCTAAAGATGACAAAGATACAGCAATTCATGATAAGGGGACAGCATGTGCAGGAGAAAGCACTGGACTAGCCGTGCTTCCTGCCAGCTCTAGGCCCTGCAACAAGTAACTGAGACTCTGCACCCCAGCTCCAAAACTCCAGCAAAGGGATGGTAGCCCACCTGTAAAGATCAACCAAGACAACATGAAAATGCTGTACACCACATGGAAATATGGAGTAGCGTAAAGAAGATGATGTCGACAGCTTGTACCAGCAAGGTACAAGCTACAGGGCCCTTCCTGCCTGGGAAGGTGAGAGGTGAAGGAAGAAAGAGGGACCACTTGCACACAACAGGATCTTTGTGCAATTGAAGCAGAGAACAAAGGTGTGTCCTGGTAGTTAATGAGGACAAAAGCGTCAAGACAAGTGTGACCGACAGGTGACCTGTAACTTCTGAGCAGAGAAAGAGATGTGGTTCCTGCAAAATTTTATCATCACTCAACATCATTAAATAAGTTGGTTTTGTTAAAAAAAAAAAAAAAATCCATCTTCTCCATGATCCCCTTGGGAGAAAGAATGCATATGTGAAGAACGGACGGCAATAAAAATGGCCCCAATTTTTCACAGTTCCCTGTATCTCTCTCCCAACCCCTTGAACAGCAGTTGGTCCTGTGACTTGCTTTGGCCCAAAGAGTGCAGTGAAGTGATGTTCCAATAGCAAGCCCAGGCATCAAAGAGGTCGTGCCTTTCAGCTCTCCCCCTTGGAATCCTGCTGAGCTGCCATGTGAACAGGCCTGGACTGGCCGGCTAGAGAATGAGAGACCACATGGAGCAGAAGTGACGCCCCAGACATGCGAAAACGTCACGCTAAGATCAGTCAACTGACCAGCAGCTCATCTCACATACATGATAGAATTCAGCTAAGCCCAGAAGAACTGCCTGGCCAACCTGAAGACTCACAGTGCAAACGAATGGTCGTTATTCTGAACCACAAAGTTTTGGCAAGAACTGTTACACAACTACGCTAACAGATAAAACGTCCTTCCAGGAAACATGATTCTAGACCAAGCAACCTCTATGTGGGGTTTAGCTTCTTTCTTTAAGTCATGTGAAGTCACACTTCATTTCATGAAAAAGGTGCTTCATCCGAAGTCTCAACCTACCATCACTTTTCCCATCCTGTTGTGGGTATGCGTTGTAGAACATTCCCTTCCCATCGTGGGTCCAGGCCATACAGCTGAACTTGACTCTTTCGAGCACATCTGGAAGCTCTTTGGCACCATCGACTTTCATGAACTTGATCGTCACCCAGTCTGAGCCACTGGCACTCAGACCATAGGCAAAATATTCACCATCTTCACTGAATGCATAGCCTAAGGGACACACGAGAAACTGTCAAATGGTGAACATGGGGACACCACTCCCAGCCTTGCCCGCTGCCCACTGTGCTGTCTGACAAAGCTCTCTGTCACACATGGAAGCAGAATGTGGCGACAGGAGGAGCAGGCAACTGGCTGTGAGGAATTCTGGGGGCTCACCCAGGTCTCCCAGGAATTTGCCTTATGACCTTGGACAAGTTTCTTAACCTTTCCAGGCCTTAGTTTCTTCATCTGTAAAATGAAGTAATAGATTATATGACCACTAAGATGCTTCCATTTAAAAATTTTCTATAATTCAATAAGCAGTTCACTTAAAAGCAGAGCTCATCTGGGTTTATACTTGGAAGGACGGGGGAAAGGAGTAAGGACACTGCTTTTAGAGTAATGACTGAATGTAACAGAACTAAACTGGAGCCGTTACATAATTTTTGGAATGGACTCCAAACTACTTGAAATCCCTCTCTACAACCTCGTTTTCTGAGCATTGCTGGCGCTCCAGGATTAATGTCCACACCATCTGACCACTAAAAGCCCAGGTAAATGAAGCCTGAGGGTTTGCAATGAAGACTCATGCAGTGCACATTCCAAAAGTGACCGTGAAAAGATAAGGAAAGCAACACCACTGATGGACTAATGCACTGTCCCCCATTCTTTGGGGCCATCACAGACAGAATGTTCTAACCACTGTGGAATGCTTCTTGACAAATATTTATATGTTTCTATTAGCTTTATGATTATAAGGAATGTGTAGTGTTTGGTACCAGATACTGACACCAGGGATTTCCTCTTATGATGCCTGTTAAACTTCACTGGGGGTTAAAAATTATCCTAAGAAACACAACTATTTTCACGGGTTTCCTACTATTTTACATGGAACTTCTCCTAGGGAAAAATAAGGTTAAAATTTCATAAAACCTTCTTATTAATCACTTATAATTCCTATAAAGTACCCAGGCTCAAACGTATATAAACGCAGAAAAGAGTCAAGAATGTGATGAGGAGTAAATATTCACTTTTTATGCTACATAAATTATATATAATTTTAAAATTTTCAGGAAAAATGTAAATAAAACACTTGGACTTGAAATATATGTTTAAAAAATCATATACTATCAAAAGAATCTGAATGTCTACCTATACTGTGACTCCCCTATAATATCATTTTCAGAAAACTCAAAGACTGAGACCAAGTTCCATGTCTAATTTACCTTGCCATCCATCAGGGTCCGTACATGACAAGCATTACATAAAAATGTTACTGGAATGAATTATCAGAGTGAGAGGTGAGACCCTGTTATAATGAAGTCCTCTGGATGAGTTGCAAGATAGACCCTGGTTAAAATGAAATAAACTTCTATTTAGGGTGTATTACTGCACAGAATCAGTGTATTAAATTCACTCACAACTGATCTTCATTTCCAAGACCAAATTCATGGAAGAATACTGACAATAAGCTGGCTGGCATCTTATTTCCAATACCGATTACTCTCAATACTAATGAGATTAAAGATCATCGTGTACATACACAGCCTATTGGGGGAGAGGAGGAGGAACTGCTAAATGACTGAATGCCTTTATAAAAGGGTCTTCTCACACAGATCTGCTGGAACAGGCCTCTTTAATTCCCACCTAATCAGTTACAGGACTTCAGCGTTCCAACTGCTCAATTCTGTAGGGCTGAACCTACACTTGTGCTTTTTCTACAAAAGAGAAGATGCTACGGAGGAAATGCTGAGCCAACTTTACTAAAAACATCTAGAACACTAGCCAGAGATGATTCTCAGAGTGTACAATTTTTAAACCACAGAACCAGAGTGTAGACAACTTCCTTACCCTAGAAGTGGTGCTTATGGCACAAACCTGGGTAATCTCATGGCCCGTAGAGGAGGTTATCTCGGGGGAAGTTATTTAGGAGACATACGGCAAGTGCATACATATTTTTGCATACAGCAAAACATACTTATTCAGCTTTTAAACTTGCATCCTCTGGGGACAAGGTACCAAGTTGTCTAATTTCTACAAGACTGTGTTTTATACTTTTAATTCTAACATACTAACAATTAACTAAATTTGAAAACATCACTTTTTCCCCTCAAGGAAGCAGATTTCATAAATATTCTTTCCTGTTTTATATTTATAGTTAAAACATTCTTTGTACAACTTAAATTTCTTACAGAAGAGAATTAATTTTTTTCCAAACGTAGACAGGTCTCAGAGAAGCTACAGAAAGTGATGATGATACTTCAAGATCCCAGAAGCACTAGAAGCTAATTTAGGTCCAGCGTGAATTATTCTCTGGTCCTGCTTCATGCCATCAGAAGGAGATGTGACTGCCCATGTGTTCTGAATTTACCGTGCATAAATCAGCTTTCCTGACACTGCGTGTGCGTCTGTTCTACAATACGGTCCACACTCTGTCTGGTCTTTCAGAGCTGCGAGCGAGGGCCCCGGGACTCCCGTGGGCCTGGCTGTGTAGCCCTCACCTCGGAGCGCCACCGTGCCGTCATCGGAGAGTATGTTGGGGTCAAGGAACACTCTGGCTTCACCCTCTAAGGAATCCTGTACATATAATACTCGTTGGTTCTGCAAACCTGTATTGTAAAAATAGAAATACCTGGGGGACAGAGATGGTCTTTATTCAGCTATGGAGTTCTATTTGTGGAGAAAAACCAAATACATACAAACAAATAGGAAAAGGAAAACAACATACAAAGGTACAACTGCAAACAGGCCGTGCCAGGGACATGGGGACTAGAGTGGAAGGTCCCACCATCTCCCTGTAGCCAGAGTTTGTTCCCTGAATTGCTTTAGGAATTCAAATAATATATTGTAATTCTACACATTAGCTAAATAAAGCCTGCTTTATTTCCTAAAGTGAAAACTGATATTCAAATAAAGCAGTAACTTTTTCTTTTCAACGGAGAAGACAGCAGATCTGCTAAGATGAAGTGCTGGTTCCCATCCCTAGCCAGGGTGCTAGGGTAGGGGGTGGGCAAACCTTTTCTGTAACGGGCAAGACTGCAAATTAATTAAGCTTTGTGCACCATACAGACTCTGATGCTACTACTCAATTCTGCAGTTGTTGTACAAAAGCAGCCGTGAATAACACACCAACAACGCGCATGGCTGTGTGCCATTTAAACTTTATTTACAAAACGGGGGGTAGACAGGGCTTGGCATGCAGATCATACTGTGCTGATCCCTATGTATGTGAAGTCTAACAAACTCTAGAGTAAATTTGTGGTAGTGGTTCCAAAGAGAGTTAAAAAGCAAACAAGAGACTTATGTTTTAAGTGGGTGTCAGAGGGCAAGGAACAAGAGAGGTGAATTAATGGGTGCTGCATCTTGGCCCATTTCCATTCCTGGATGGAAGAAATGCATATAATAAGGTCTTTTCAAGTAGTAGAAGCTAAAGAGAATTAATTTCAGAGGCAAACAAATTCCATTGCTGTCTATGAATCCTGCTATCTCACCAATTACTAGCCACGAGACAACAATCATTTCCTACGATCTAGATTTCGTCCTAGGACACATCTCTGCTAAATTTCTTGGTCCTTCTTTTAAGAAAGTGGTCAACAGACCAAAAAATATTATTCTCATATTCCAGCATAGAAATGAATTGATTTTATAATGAATTAAGTTTATAAACTGATAAGTTATTCCGCATTTGTACTGTAAAATTTAAGAACGTATTAGATCAGAAAAGTAAAAAGAAAATTAAATGAAAGCAACTTCACATACCTTTTCCCTTTCTTGAAGTGGCAACTATACTTGGGATAGTCATACAATTCAGTCATTCTCTCTTTGTATAAACCTCTGATAGGACACTGCTCAAGAAATGGCACAGTAATCTTGTTCTGGGCCTCCACAAAAGCCTGGAGAGAAAATTTAAATGAACAAAGCAAGTCAGATATAAAATTTTCCATGGGGAGTGTTATCCATTAATATGTATCAGCAAGATTCAGCGATTTTACTCCTGGGACTATATCCTAAGGAAACAAAAACACTACGTCGAAGAGATATCTGCACCGCCATGCTCACAGCAGCATTATTACAATAGTCATGACATGGAAACAACCGAAGTGTCCACTGATGGATGAATGAGTAAAGAAAAGGTGTGGAATATATATAGACAATCAAATATTATTCAGTCATAAAAAAGTAGGAAATTCTGCCATTTGGGACAATATGGATGGACCTTGAGGACATTACATTAAGTTGAACGGAGAAAGACGAATACTGTATGATCTCACTCATATGCGGATTCTTAAAATATAGAACAAAACAAAAGCCCCAAACTCACAGAAAAATCCGATCTGTGGTTATCAGAGGCAGGGGATAAAGGGAGCAGAACTAGATGAAGGTGGTCAAAAGACACAAACTTCCAGTTATAAGATAAGTAAGTACTAGAGACGTAATGCACAACATGACTATAATTAACACTGCAATAGGATATATATGAAAGTTGTTAAAAGAGAGTAAATCCTAAGAGTTCTAATCACAAGGAAAAAAATATTTTTTTTCTTTCTTTTGATATCTGTACGAGATGACGGATGTCAACTAAACTTGTCCTGGTAATCATTTCATGATACACGTAAGTCAGATCATTATGTTCAACACCTTAAACTTATACAGTGTTGTACATCAATCATATCTCAATGAAACCTGGATAAAAAGGATTTAAAAAATATATCAGTGAAAGCATATTTTCCCTCAATAAATAACAACAACTAATACTTCCATGGCACTAAGTATGCACCCAGCAGGTATTAACTCATTTAGGACTCATAATCCTATGCAGAAGGTTCTGTTTTAGCCCAGCTTTCTGGATGGGGAGACTGAGTCTTAGAGGTCAAAAAGGTGCCGAACATCACGCGGCTGTGAGTGGCAGAGCTGGCTCCCAAATCTACGCTCGAACCAAACACAGTATCAGCTACTCAGATCACGCACTGTCAAGACACTACACTCACGCTGTGCAAGGCTCCACGCCCCTCAGCAGCCGGTGAGCCCCAAACATCAGAGTTAAAGAAACCAAGTTAGAGATACCTAGGTACTACTTTATCAACTTTTGTTTTTGGCCGCGTTGGGTCTTTGTTGCTGTGCACGGGCTTTCTCTAGTTGCGGTGAGCAGGGGCTACTCTTCGTTGCGGTGCACGGGCTTCTCATTGCGGTGGCTTCTCTTGTTGCGGAGCACGGGCCCTAGGCGCGTGGGCTTCAGTAGTTGTGGCACCCGGGCTCAGTGGTCGTGGCTCACGGGCTCTAGAGCGCAGGCTCAGTAGTTGTGGCACACGGGCCCAGTTGCTCCGCGGCATGTGGGATCTTCCTAGACTAGGGCTCGAACCCGTGTCCCTTGCATTGGTAGGCGGATTCCTAACCACTGCACTGCCGGGGAAGTCCCATATCAATTTTGTTTTTGACAATCTTTCTAAGACCTTCTACCCTTATTATCAGAGTTCACCCAGATCTAAGGGCCGACCCCAGCTCCAAACGGTCTCTAAACGGGCTCTCCTACACAAACCACTGACCCCGCCCTGGAGAACCACGACTGTGTGCCGAGAGAAAGCTGTTCTAAAACTCGAAGTTTACAATGCTCTTGAAAACAAGTGAGAAAGAGTGTGAGGTATGAGTACAATGATGAATAACAGCTTTGCAAGAGGATCGGTTCAAGAGAAATGAAACTGTTATGGGTCACATTTCTTATTTCATTCAAACAGAAAGTAACATTGACTGAGTCCCACAGAAATACAACGCCAACTGCTTATCACGAGGGATTGGCAAACCTCGCCCTGGCCTGCTTTCCCTACGGCACTCAAGCTTAGAATAGTTTTTATATTTTTAACTGTTGGGCAGGTGGGTGGGGGGGAGGGGCGGGCTGCAAACCCAGCAGTGACCTAGGTGGCTCACATCTACAATATTTCCTGTGTGGCCCTTCACAGGAAAAGTCTGCTGACCCCACTCTATCTCATTAAAAACTGTCAACAAGGAGATTAACTCTTGTCTTTTAGTTACAAAGTCAATGCACAGCTGCGAAGCCGCGCGGGGGCAGCGTTCTGGAGATCGCTAAGCGTGTGCAAGAGCATCACCTGATTTCATGGGCGAAGGAAATGCCAGGCCTCCTTTACAGACGTGGAAAGGGAGGCAGGTGGTACTGAAGGCACTTGGCCAGCACCACACAGCGAGGGAGCGATACTGCTGAAGCGGAATCATGTTCTTCCAGTCACTGTAACAGTGACCGCGGCCGACTCCTTGCCTGATACTGGATGTGGAGACAAAGCAGACCTACTGGGGAGAAGGCAGGCAGCCTGGGCTTTCTCTGATCTCCTCCCGCTTGGGCTGGGCAGCCCCATCAGGGTGCTGGAGTGTCGACAAGGATTTAATGTGAACCTAGTGTGCGTCAGTACCGATCCTGGCATGGTGGGTGGAGGGGTGAGAAGTCCAAGACAAGATCCCTGCCATTGTGGAGCGAACGTTCTACCGGGGGAGACAAGACACAAGCCAGAGGGTTGCAGAGAACAGTCAGTCCTAAGGACGCACGCAGGGTAGCCGTGGGGCGAAGCTCCTACGCGAAGTAGCATCCACGAGACGCGCGGCTCCTGAACCGCTACTGCCAGCCCACGGCGAGCGCAGGGACCGGGAGGGGGCGCCACAGCAACGGGACGCTGCCGTGACATCTCCGTTACATTTCACAAAAATATAAAGCCCCCACGGAAATTTGAAAGCCATCTTTCACCACCAATCCTGGGCAACACTGGGATGGGGGTGTCCTTACTTCTAGCAGGATGGCCAGGGAGGCTCTTCTGAGGCTCTGAATTGAGATCTGATAGGTAAGAGGGAGCAGCTCTGTAAAGACGGGAAGAGCGTTCCAGGCCAAGGAAACTGCAGGTGCCGGGCCCTGGGCGGAGGAGCTTGGCAGGTGAGAAGAGTACGGAGGTCAGGGAGGCTGGGGATGAGTGAGAGAGACTGAGACCCAGGCAGGAGCTAGATCCCGTGGGCCCTGGTGGGCAGATGTGAAGTTTGAATCTTCATTCCAAATGCAAACAAGCTATGCCCGGGTGAGGAGACAGTTACATAGTCTGCTTTACCTTTTCAAAGGACTACTCTTGCTCTGGGTGGAAAACAGACTATAGGGGAGCAAAAGCAGAAATAGGGAAGCCGGTTAGGAAGCCGGGGCAGCGGTCCAATGGGAGACAAGGCCAAGTGGAATGGCTGGGCTCTAAAGGAGCAGGAACGACCACTGTAATGGGAGTAGGGACAGAGAAGATGGGCACAGCGCATGCTCACATCTAGGTTTGATGGCGGTTTCCCAGAAGGGCCTCGCCAGAACATTCTAGCTGCTTAGGGCTCCCACCCTGAGGCCCCAGCAGACTGAGGGTCTTGGCTGGCCCCTTCCCCTTCCACTGGGGGTCCTCTGAGAAGGGAGCCCTGCAGACTTCGTTTCCCTAATCCGTCTGATTTGTGTTTGTACGAGGCTGCATCTAGGCCTCATACCCTGGATCTTGGAGGACCACGGCGGGTGCATGAGTCATAGATCCTCAGTTCATTTTCCCTGGAAAGGTGGAACTGCACCCTCCCACGGTTTCTCTATCTTGCTTTGCTTCTCAGCTACAGTTACAACTGCTGCAACAGAACCCATCTCACACCAAAGCAGGCACACTGGCTTTTCTCACTTAAAATGTTCAGAAAACCATTAAGTCAGCCGTCGGAATGCTACTAAATAACTAGGCTCATTATATACAATCTTGCTACCTCTCGCCCACAAATGTGAGTCAATTACTTTAACTAGAGCAATATTCAAAGACTGCACCCTTCCCAGTCCAGTATCTAGATGCAAACAGTGTTCAAGTTCTTGAAAGTCTAAGTTCCGTCATAGTGTACATATTTATCATTTGGGCAAGTCCTTTTCATGGAGGCGGCTTTGTGAAATGCGGGGTTCCAAAGAACGCCAGTAATGCCTTCGTGGTCATTTATGGATTTGATAGTCTGGCTTCTGGGTCTGAAAATTAGAGCAAATTTGGGGGAAAGGGAAAAGAGGTATAAGGACAAAGAAAAGAAAAACTGGAGGAATTGCAGAATGGTAAAGAAGCAGGGTGAGGGGAATGAAATTCTCCTTGTCCCTCACGAGTCTCAGCATCGAAAGTCACACTCCAGGATATTATTAAAATCACTGAAACCTGAAAGCCCATGAAATGACACCAGCAGCTGAGCCTTTAAAGGGGATCACCAGTTTAGAGTCCATAGCTACGGATGAGTCTGAAAATATTGTTCTAAGAACAGCTGCTCAAAGCTAAGAAATCCAATTCACATTGCATTTTGCCTTGACTATCAGAAATCTTCAAAGCAAAGTCCCAGTTATGCAAGACGATTAAATCTGAGAGCTCTGCTGTGTAACACCGTGCCTGTATGTTAACGATGCTATACCGTACACATTAACACGTTAAACGCTGTTCAGAGGGCAGATCGCATGTTGAACGTTCTTAACCATAATCTACAAAAAACAACAAAACAAAGCTACCTGGCAAAGGGTGGCTCAGTTTGGGAGCTGGAGATGCCTTTACCTTCCCTGTCTTCAGAAAGAATTTTTTTCAAGTTGTCCTCATATGTACTATGCTTTAATCCACAAAATATCTCAAGTCCTTCTACAAGCACAATTTTTACATACAGGAATAAAAAGGATGCGTACAGCTCCTCATTAAATAGATATGTATACAGAACATCACGACAGGCAACACAGGATTGAACAGATGAATCACACGGATAAGATAAGAGCTACAGGAGAACAAATGAAGGGGAAATTACTGCTGGGATAGGGTGGTGTAGGCCTTGGGGAGTGGGGCAGGCAGGCAGTCCAATGCCCAGGAGGGACTTCCAGGTGGGAGACCCACTCCATCATGGGTACCACCCAGGTGAAACCAGGGATGGTGCTATCTACAACCCACAAACTTAGAGGAGTTTCTGTTGCAAATTATATGTAGGTGTGTGTAAATATATTATTTATTTAAATATATAGATACACACACACACACACACAAAGACACGCACATATGAATGAGCTGGTTAAAGCAAGTGGTTGGTGCCACAGCACGGCCTGGCAGAAAACCCCGATCGTAGTCATGTGTGAAGGGCTGAGAGCATCCTGGAGGCCAGAGGAGGAAGCACGCCTGGACCCCCTCTCCCTGCTGGGAGCGTAGCAGAATTCGGAAATGACTCTCCAAGTGCAGGGATATGCCCATAAACGAGAAGGCAAGAGGTGGCAAAGCTCATCCCGGAGGCTGCAGGAGGACCCAGGGCCAGGAGGGCTGGACGGTCACATGGAAAACCAGAGGCGCGCCAAACAGAGGGTGAAAGGCAGCTGCTGCAGGCGACCGCTTTAGAAACGGAGGCTATGGAGGAATGGGGTAATGTACCGGACAGATTTAGGAACCCACACCCAAAAGAGAGAAGAGTGCCCCTTACTTTCCAGTGCGCTCCGAACTTTCAAACATTAGCAGTCCATCAGACGACAAAGAAAAGCTTGCTCGGGTCACGGTGGTAACTACAATGCCATTACCTCAACCCAGAGAGGAGCCTTTCTCTTCCTGGTCCCACAAACCCCTACAAACCCCAAGGACGAGCCACGTCAAATCCAACAGGCGAGAGCCCAAAACCCACGGGGCTTGTCCTTGAACATTAAAAGCCCAGAGTGGGTCCCTCTCTTCTCTCTGGGACCATCTGCTCTCAGGTCAGGAAGGCTCCCACTAAGCTTCCCGCTGCATGTGGGTAACAGACCAGGTGGGGCCTTCTAGAAGCCCTGCCAGGACTCTTTCCACCTTCTCTGCCTGTCCCGCTGAAGGCAAATCAACTTGTTCCCTCACTGGGCTAGTTACTGTCAATCAAGGGGGAAGGAAACAGAAAGTCTCATTCCGACCTTAGATTCAAGCCTTGTTCTCAGATCTCGCCATCACCAGGGCGCCCCTTCAAAGTCGGAACACTAACCCTTTTTGGTTCCGTTCTTGGGTGTACACACTACTGACCAGAAGCCTGGCAAGGACAGAGGTGATCTGCACATCAAATCCAAACCTAACTAAAAATCCAACCAGGACGAAGTTAAACACGTGCAAATCCTCTCTTGAATAATTCTTGTATCAGTGAGGGAATCCAAACTATAACAAGAGTATTTGAAAAATAAGAAAAACTAAAACATTAAGAATTAAAGTTCTTAATGCAAATCACAACTACAATGAGGTATCACCTCACACCAGTCAGAATGGCCATCATCAAAAAATCTACAAACAGTAAATGCTGGAGGGCTTCCCTGGTGGCGCAGTGGTTGAGAATCTGCCTGCTAATGCAGGGGCAACGCATTCGAGCCCTGGTCTGGGAGGATCCCACATGCCGCGAAGCAACTAGGCCCGTGAGACATAACTACGGAGCCTGAGCGTCTGGAGACTGTGCTCCACAACAAGAGAGGCCGGGATAGTGAGAGGCCCGCGCACCACGATGAAGAGTGGCCCCCGCTTGCCACAACTAGAGAAAGCCCTCGCACAGAAATGAAGACCCAACACAGCCAAAAATAAATTAATTAATTAATAAACTCCTACCCCCAACATCTTCTAAAATAAATAAATAAATAAATGCTGGAGAGGGTGTGGAGAAAAGGGAACCCTCTTGCACTGTTGGTGGGAATGTAAATTGATACAGCCACTATGGAGAACAGTATGGAGGTTCCTTAAAAAAGCTAAAAATAGAGTTACCATATGACCCAGCAATCCCACTACTGGGCATATACCCTGAGAAAACCATAATTCAAAGAGTCATGTACCATAATGTTCATTGCAGCTCTGTTTACAATAGCCAGGACATGGAAGCAACCTAAGTGTCCATCGACAGATGAATGGATAAAGAAGATGTGGCACATGTATACAATGGAATATTACTCAGCCATGAAATGAAATGAAATTGAGTAATTTGCAGTGAGGTGGATGGACCTAGAGTCTGTCTTACAGAGTGAAGTAAGTCAGAAAGAGAAAAACAAATACTGTATGCTAACACATATATATAGAATCTAAAAAAAAAAAATGGTTCTGAAGAATTTAGGGGCAGGACAGGAATAAAGACACAGACGTAGAGAATGGACTTGAGGACACGGGGAAGGGGAAGGGGAAGCTGGGATGAAGTGAGAGAGTGGCATGGGCATATATACACCACCAAGTGTAAAACTGATAGCTAGTGGGAAGCAGCCGCATAGCACAGGGAGATCAGCTCGGTGCTTTGTGACCCCCTAGAGGGGTGGGATAGGGAGGGTGGGAGGGAGACGCAAGAGGGAGGAGATATGGGGATATATGTATACATATAGCTGATTCACTTTGTTATAAAGCAGAAACTAACACACCACTGTAAAGCAACTATACTCCAATAAAGATGTTAAAAAAAAAAAAAGAATTAAAGTTCTTAGAATGTGGTAAAAACACTTCGAGTTGAGATCTGTTTCTTTTCGGTACCTTTAGGAAGCCCCACTGATAGACTGGGGGCGGAGTGGCTGAGGTGTGACCTCTGCTAGCCATCAGAGTACCCCTCCCCGAGATCCAGGGATTGATCCAGAGCCGGGCAGGACGTCCATGCAGGATGAGGCTCGAGGCTGATCTAAGGGCTTTGTTTCATGAATCCCACACACGTCGGGGCAGCTGACCTGATCTAGTCCACAGGACGGATTCAGGAGTGTACCTGGAACAGGCTCGGGGGATGGTGTTGGTGCCTGGGTGTGCCCTATGCTGCAGGACAGCGCCCACACTGTGACTGATGAGGTACATCTGGCCCAGGGGAGGTGCTCTGTACCCAAATAGAAAGGCTGGGCCTGGAAAATGAGTCACGACGTCGGGAAGTCTGGGGGTTACCCTCTCTCTTGATCAGATTTTATCGTTTCTGGGGGCGGCAGCTTACGCTGAATGTCATACATAATGGTAGTGATACCTCTATGTTCTAACTATGCTCACTCCTTTCTACATTCTTCACATAAGTAAACCCTGTTCACTTTCATAAGCAGAGTCTTTCGTCAATGCTTCTCTACATGTAACAGTCAATAAAGTAGCTGTGAACCCAGGCTAAGTAACCAGAATCCTTTTTCAGGGACTGAGGTGAACACTGGAAGGAGAAGTAATCTTAGGAGATTTCGGGTTGTCAGGACTGTGTAAAGCCTGAAGGGGCAAGGCCCATCTTTCCCTACTATGTGGGAGAGGCTGCTAGAAAACAAAACAATCAGAGAAAAGCAGATGACCTAAGAGACAAAGAGAGACAGGTTTCCAGAAATATCATGTGCAGTCCCGGCTCAGGCTGTGCCTAAAGGCATGTACTGATCTTCAATTATGTGAGCCACTCAGCTCCTTTTTTTTTATATGAGCTAGAGCGAGCTGGCTTTCAGGTGCTGCTCGTCAAGAGTCCTGCCTGATACAGCTCTTCCAGGAGCCGCTCAGCTGGCCAAGCATGGGCAGGGTAGGAGAGGAGGAATCCACCAGAAGCTTGCCCAAGGGCTGGATAGGGAAGCCTGGAAAAGGTGATCCACCAATGAGAAAGAGTGAAATTTAACTAAACGTTCAAACCAAAAAGTTTTAAAGTAACAAAGCGAAATAAAAAGAAATTAATGAGCTAGAAAATTAAAGAGTACAACTTATAAGGCCTAGAACCATTTCTTTCTAAAAAGACAAACAGCAACCAAAAAACTCCCATGCATTCAACCGAAGCGCTGGCTAAACCAGTCAAAAAGGGGAGAGGAGTTACAGATGCTGGAAGTTTGAAATAATAAAGAAAGAGAGACAGGGACTTCCCTGGTGGCGCAGTGGTTAAGAATCCGCCTACCAATGCAGGGGACACGGGTTTGATCCCTGGTCCGGGAAGATCCCACATGCCGCGGAGCAACTAAGCCCGTGCGCCACAACTACTGAGCCTGCGCTCTAGAGCCCACGAGCCACAACTACCAAGCCTGCGGGCCACAACTACTGAAGCCCACGCGCCTAGAGCCCGTGCTCTGCAACAAGAGAAGCCACCGCAATGAGAACCCTGTGCACCGCTACGAAGAGTACCTCTGCTCGCCGGAACTAGAGAAAGCCTGCACGCATCAATAAAGACCCAGCACAGCCAAAAAAACCCCAAAAAACAAATAGAGACACAAACAAGGAGAGTAAAGTCATTACAAGAACTATTTCACATAATCCCCTGTTAGTAAATTTTAAAATCTCAATGACACGTACAATTTTCTAGGAAATACAGATGCCTAAAATTGATCCAAAAAGAAAGGAGATCTAAACAGAGCCCAAGAAATAATTGCAGTAAAAGAATTTGTCCCAAATAGCTCTAAAGATGAGGCCTATTAAATTATCAAGCAGATAGTTCCTGTGCTATTTAAACTATTTAATAATAAGTGCAATGGCAAGCATTTATTAAGCACTTACTTGTGTCAACCACTCCGCTCCACGGTTCAAAAACATTATCACTCAATTTTACCCACAACCATACACAGTAGTTTTCTCCAGATTATAAATCAGAAAATTGAAGCTTAGGGGCTTCCCTGGTGGCACAGTGGTTAGGAGTCCGCCTGCCAATGCAGGAGACGTGGGTTATAGCCCTGGTCTGGGAAGATCCCACATGCCGCGGAGCAACTAAGCCTGTGCGCCACAACTACTGAGCTTGTGCTCTAGAGCCCGAGAATCAAAACTACTGAAGCCCGCGTGCCTAGAGCCCACGCTCCACAACGGGAGAGGCCACCGCAATGAGAAGCCCACACACCGCAACGAAGAGTAGCCCCCGCTCGACGCAACTAGGGAAAGCCCATACACAGCAATGAAGACCCAATGCAGCCAAAAATAAATTTTAAAAAAAATTAAAAAAAAATTGAAGCTCAGAGAGGTTAATAAGCATGACCAATGTCACAACTCTGATAAAACTGTGGAGTTAAGATTCAAACCTGTCTTTCTACCTCTAAAGCTATTCATTAAATGAATATACACTACTGCTTTCCCATGAATAAACAGGTTCCAAGATCTCGAAGGGTTCTCATCAGCTTCTGGGAAGAACAGGGTAGAAAAAAAATTCTGGAAGAAGGGAGACAAGTTAGGAAGCTACTGAATGCCTAGCTCAGTGGCAATGCACGCCTGAACCAGGCAGTGACAGCCTGGATAAAAACAAGAAGGGTATGAGATTCTACACAGGCAGAACTGGAGCTCCAGAGAACGGTGTGCATGATTGAATAGAGAGCTGACCCAAATGGTCAGAGTGCCATCCACTGTTATACAGGAGAGACCCAGAGGTCTTTATTGTGACACATGCCTTGATTTCCCCCAATGAGAAAATTAGAATCGCAAACACTGTCCCTCTAATTTACAAAGACGCTACGAACAAGTGAGGCATCTATGAGAACCTTAACTCCTTGAAAGCGCCCTATATAAATCAAAGGTGTTACTATTGTTCTCTAATCATGTCTAAGCATTCTCTAGGGCAGTTTTCCCAAGCTTTCTGGATCTTAAGAATTACCTGGTGAGGTGATTGGGAAATAGATTTCTACCCAAATCAGATGCTACAGAAGTAGAGCTTGGGCATGTCTATTTTTAACAAATACCCAGGTGATTTTTATGACTGAATGCTTTCCCCCTGGACATGGCAGCATGGGCTGGTGAATGGATTCCAGATACCTAAGAGAAAAGAAAGAGGCTCAGAAACATCAGTTATCTTCGTTCTTTAGTTGTTAGTTCTTTCATAACTGTTTTCCTAAAGATACCATGTCTGATATCAGCATTTCTCATAGAGGACATGCAGATTATTGGAAACAAGGCCGAGTAGCTGCCTACGGGGAAAATATTAATGTTAAATGTACACAAGCACCTTAAGAATTTCATCAATGGTTTGGGGTCTGCTTTTCTAAAACGGAGCTTTCCCTGGTGGTGACCAAATGGGGCAAGACTCCCAGCCTCTACTCAAGATGCGGCTCAGCCTCCTTTCAGCACTGACCTCTAGCAGCTCAAAGGTTACGTGGTTCGCCCAACTCCAATCTCTGGTCTCCTAGGCTGATGTGTGAGTCCAGGCCGGCATGGGCCACACCTGTCTTGCTCATGACAACACATCCCTCTCCTCACCCCCATTTAACCCAATGCTTGGTGCAGTGGGCACACCGGTAAACCCAGGACAGGGGGAGAAGGGGAGGGCATGAGCACATATGGAGAAGGAAGGGGAATGAAACCAGTGGACCTATGGCATTAGGGCCAGCCAGCATCCATTCTCCTCCCCAGGGCTCTACCCTGCGTAGTGAGATACTAACCTCACATAGCTGTCCTGCCACTACAGAAGCCAAAGAGGGTCCCTAAGACTTTTACCAAATCTTTTTTCATTGTCACAGTACAGCCAAGAAGTGAGCACACATCTGGAGCTTGGCCAATCAAAACTCCCTCTCCTGGGATGCAGTCACTTGAACAAGCGACAGAGGGCCAAATCACTGTAATCACTGATGCCATCAGCAGTGCTGGGTGAAAAGTGGAAATTCCCACCACGGAGTCCCACAACTGTCTGGTTCCTGCCTGCTCTAAGCCTGGCCCTCAGTGCATCCCAGGAGCTGGCCTCATATCCTTGCTATGAATTCCTTATTTGCCTAACATGGCCAGAATTCATTTATACTGCTTGCCTCAAAAAGCTCATTACAGAAAGCAAGAGAAAGAAGACAGAAAAAGACAAGAGAGAGCACTGCTTAGAAAAGAGGATGGCCCAGGACCAGCAAATTCTATCACACTTTTGACAATTACCCCATGCACAGATCAAAAGGATGTCGTTCTCTAAATACATATTTCAACTGCGGATTTATCATAAGTGTGTTTGCGAACATACATAAGGCTAAACCTTTCTATAGGAGGTGGTGAGACCTTTAAGACCTGAGACGCCTTGCAGATTGAGATGATATGTGGTAACAGATTTACCTAGAGCATTTCCTGTTTCCACTAGAGGAGGAACAACACAGTAGTAATTCTCAATCCAGGTCCTTACATGAAACATTAATGAATGGATGGCAGGGCGTTTCACAGGCCAGCTTTGCCAGTGGGTTCAGAAAACACCAATTAAAAGAGGCACTACCAAATAGCTTTAAGGTAATGTTTGGCCTAGTTCAGTCGTCGTCCTTTAGAACAACTAAGCCACACTTAGATGCCACAGTTCCGTTGGCGGAGGTGTGGGGAATTCAATGCTTAGAATTTAAGTATCTTTTTCTAAATAACTAGAATTCAAAAGGAAAATCCTGCTTCATTTTGAGGATGAAAATAAAAAGACAGAGGCGTCTTTAAAGTTCAACATTCTGAGTAAGCAAATAAGAGGACTAGAGGCTGAAGGTCTACATCTCAAAACATTGAAGCAGCAGTGCCCAGGATGTATCATCTTTGTACACAGCTCTGCTGTGTGGGGAAAATGAATTTTTACATGCATTTTCTCAGTTGGGTGTCATTAAAACCTTGGAGCTAAGATGAATTGAGTGTGACTATATTCATTTTATAGATGAAGAAAAGGAATCCCAGGTAAGGTAGCTGGCTGTGCTCAAAGGCCAAGAAAATGAAAGACCAAGGGCTATGACTTCTATTCCCATCTGGCAAATATTCTGTTTCTCCACCCTGCCTCCCAACAGAGGTGACATGGGAAACGCCTGGAAACTCACAGGATGAAGGAACTACTTAAAAAGAGGATATTCACAGTTTGTCCTGATGTCTTCGAAAGAACACCATAAACCAAACCCAAAACCTAAAGTCTCCTATGCTGTTCATTATATCCAGTATTCCTCAGTTCCCAGTCAGCTTCATCTGCTGTCTGTTGGCTTAGAGACACTGAACTGGCCCTTCATGTTAGTGGAAGTCCTGGGAGCAAGCTTCCACGGTTGCCTCTGCGGCCTGACAGCCTGAGGGGGAAATGCAAGTGGACAGAAGGATCGTGGCTCACCCAGCTCCCCACCAGTTCTTGCCCACGCTGGCTCTGCCCCACTTTAGGAAAGCACACCGCCCAGGGAGATCTAGGCCAGACTGATACCAGCACAGAGCAGCAACTCCTCACGCTACCTGCTTTTAGGGTTAACCTCAAAGAACAAAAACAAAAGCAAGCAAGCAAAGAAAAAAACCGCATATTAGGATAGGCAGAAAGGATCCCAGGGAAAGGTGTTGACTGCCCTCAACTTTGTTCTCCACCGACCTCTGTGACATTAAAATACCTACACAGAAATCCTAGGCTATTTAAATACCCTAGAGATGATCAGAAGTCCTTTGAGATTTAAATCTTTCCTGCCAAGGAAGGGAACAGTGCGGGCAGAAAGGGGACGTTTCCAGCTTCTTCACCTGTAAGACTGAGGGACTGTTCTGTTCATTACCTTCACAGCCCCTTCTCAGCAGGTGTAATGGGCGACCCCCAACTACTCAGACAAATGGGGTGTGGGGGAAAAGACCTACATTCTGTATTCCTTTGATCCTCTCTGAAACAAATGGTGATGTCATTTTTTAGAAGGACTGAACATAAAAACAATTTTTTTTTTTTGCTGGTTCCTATTAAAGAGTTCTTCTCTCATGATCCACAAGGGATGGAGCTGTCGTTACTGTCCTTTTGCCTGAGGCAGCTCTCAGAGAGGGAAAAATAAATTAGCCATTTGATATCTGCAGCTGGTATTCTACATTTGCTTACCTCCTGTACCAAAGCCCCAGGACAGAGCTTCTGTGGAAGCCGGACTTGACAACTAGTTACAATGACAGCAGCTATCCCATGAAAGGTGTAAATTTTTCCTTTCTGTATCTCCCCTTCACTAACTCAGTAACAAGTTCTAGAATATTCAACCAAGAGGCTGAAGCCACAATACGATGGAGTAAAATGGGGAGACTCTTCAAAAGGCTACAGGGACATTGCTTCTATCTGGACTTTAGGGCTGCAAAACCAAGCCCTGGGATGCAGAGACTTTCTCACTATCAGGAAGGGGCGCAGATGGTGCCACGTGCACTGACTGCACCACGATGGACGGGGAGGCCAGGGGAAAGAAATACGCATTCGGTACTCTCACAGGGACCTGGCAGCGAGACGGCTGCTTCCGTAAACTGCAAGGGATCGAGAGGCAATGCAAAGCTGAGGGGGCACAGCAGTCCCCTCGCTGGTGACATACAAGTCTCTACTATTCCCCAGGACGTGTGGTCCATCTGCACAGTGAAGAACACAGGACCATGGTAAGGTCACTGGATTTGGCAATGGGGCTGCTGCTGATCACGAAGAGAATGGTTTATACTGATGGGAGACAGGACAAAGGAAGAAGGGCTATCAGCTGCATGGAGGGGCATGCAGAGTGGCTAATCGACAGGAAAAGAGGAGATGGCCCGTGACAGTATCTGAAATGAGATCTGAACAGGGCACACCCAAAGGGGCCAGGACGCCAACTGAGAGGAAGAAAGAGGCTGCAAAGAGCTAAGGCCGAGTGTGGGGTTTGGGGTTCACTTGTTTGTGTCCCACAGGAAACTTAGGAAGTTAAAGATTAGGAAGTGAATCACATGCACATTACTGTCAGTGGATGGGGGATGGGTGTCTTGCTATTAGTAGTCTGGAGGCTCAAGTTACCTCGGTGTCAAAATATCGGGGTGCATCAAGGCTGCTACATACTTCCTTCCATGACCTGCAAAGGACAAGCTTTTTTTTTTTTTTTAAATAGATTTATTTATTTTTATTTTTGGCTGCGGTGGCTCTTCCTTGCTATGCGCGGGCCTTCTCTAGTTGCGGTGAGCGGGGGCTACTCTTTGTTACGGTGCGCGGGCTTCTCATTGTGGTGGCTTCTCTTTGTTGCTGACCACGGGGTCTAGGTGTGTGGGCTTCAGTAGTTGTGGCTCGTGGGCTCTAGAGCGCAGGCTCAGTAGTTGCGGCACATGGTCTTAGTTGCTCCACAGCATGTGGCATCTTCCCGGACCAGGGCTCAAACCTGTGTCCCCTGCACTGGCAGGCAGATTCTTAACCACTGCTCCACCAGGGAAGAGCCTGCTGAATGGGAAGTATGGACTGACCATCTGTTGGGACCTGCCTATCTGTCTTCAAATCCTTTTTAATGACTGCAAACCTCCCTCTCTGCCATCTCACACTGAAAACTTCCAAGGTTACCCTGGTGTCCCATTTACCCCAGTGAGATTTCACTATGGTTCAGACACCTCAAGAGTATATCACACTTACGAGATGTCTAAAGGGCTTTTAACCCAGAGCCTTCCCTTTATCTTATTACTGTTTAGGTTGTATTTCCATACAGATGCTCCTAGAATTACACACATACTTTATAAAGTTGTAATCACTGGGAGCACTACAATCTTGCATCCTTCTCCCACTTCATATTCTACCTTAAGCACTTTTTCACTTAGAAAGCAATCTTTACAGCCCAACATTTTAATAGAGGCATGTACTATTTCGTTAAGCAGATCCACCAGATTTGACTTAAACACTAAACTATTGTTGGAAATGGTGATTTCCAATTTTTCACTATTAAAAATAATGCCCCAGGAGCTTCCCCGGTGGCGCAGTGGTTGAGAGTCCGCCTGCCGATGCAGGGGACGCGGGTTCGTGCCCTGGTCCGGGAAGATCCCGCATGGCGCGGAGCGGCTGGGCCTGTGAGCCGTGGCCACTGAGCCTGCGCGTCCGGAGCCTGTGCTCTGCAACGGGAGAGGCCACAACAGTGAGAGGCCCGCGTACTGCAAAAAATAAAATAAAAAAAATAATGCCCCAAACTGGCCCTTTTCTAGATCTCCCTATTTCTGAAGTGACACTATTACTCTCCCAGTAGGCCTGAAAACTCTTCTTCCTTAGGTATTTGCTTTTTGCTATCAGATGGGTTGATTTCTCATCATTGCTATTGATTTTACATTTATTTGGTACATACTCACGTCACTTGAACGCATTAATTCTAAAAAGTTTTCAGTTGTTTCCCTGAGGTTTTCTAGACACATAATCATAGAATCTATAATTAATGATAATTTTATTTTCGCCTGTACAAATTGCAGTTCATGTTTTATCGCACTGGTCAAAGCTTTGCAAACATACAAAAATAGTAGTGACAGAGATATTCCAGCCTAGCGCTTAGGTTGTTTTGAATATTTATCTTATTAAAGTTATTTCTATTTTTAGCTTTGGATTTTAATTCTTAAAATATTAACTAGGTTAATTATAGAATATAGGTTTAATCTATGAATGTAATAATATTAAATTGTTCTTGAATTCCTGTGACAAATTCTGCTTTTTTTTTTTTTAACCTGCTAACATTATTTAGTCTTTACATCTATATTCACAAGAAAGGTTGGTCCCTATCTTCACTGTCCAAAATGGTAGCCACTAGCCCCATGTAGCAAATAAGCAACTGATCACGTGGCTGGTCTGAATTGATATGTGCTATAAGTATAAAATATATACTGGATTTTGAAAACTTACTTTAAAAAAAAAGAATGTAAAATATCTTAACAGTATTTTATATTCATTACATGCTGAGATGCTAATATTTTGAGTATACTAGATTAAATTATTACAATTAATTTCATCTGTTTCTTGTTACTTACTGTGGCTACTAGAAAACTTTGAATTATCTACGTGGCTTACATTATATCATCTATTGGGCAGTGCTGAAAACACTGTTTCCTCTTTACAAAGGTTGAATTGACCTCAAAGAAACAACTGAGTTGTGTAGGATCTTCTACAAACTGGAACATTTGCTATAAAATAGGGTTACGTGGGCCTTCAGAGCTTGAAAGAATTCACCCAGATTCAAGTCCCCACCACCACTGTCTTTGAGAATTTTCTAAGTTACAAGTCTGCTCCGAGATTCTTTTATAAAGGATAGAGCCTCAAATGCCAGGAACTCTCAGAGTTGGATAACCTATATTAAATACTAGATTAAATCAAAGACTTACCGACAGCATTTCAGATCTTAGTATAAATGAGCTATCAATGTTCCTCACTTCCGGGCTGGTTTTTCATTGAAAACGTAACAAGCAGTTTTTCTTTGATTTAGAGGTTACGTGAAGATTTTCCTTTACACCAAGGTATGGCTAATACACCTGTGTGTACGTGCCTCTCACTGTGAGTAGAAAATGTTCCTGCTGCTCTTCTGAGTGTTAGAAAAACACACTCTGTCTTTTCAGTCTGAGACCGAAATTTCACTCATCAGATTTCAGGTGACAACTAGCTCGCGTCAATAACGATGTTGTTTAGGGGGAACTGGGCAAGGTGTGTATGGAGGATGCAGGGGGAAGGCACGAGCTGCAAAGCCCTCTGACACCTGAGGTACACCGTCTGAACAGGTCAGCGTGGGAGGGGGGTGGGGGGAAGCCGAGGGTACCTGCAGGAGGACACGGCAAGCACAGACATGAATATATTCCTATAGCTTGCATTTCCAAAGCTATTACACCCAGAGTCTTTGATCTTTTATCATTTCTTTAATGTGGACTGCCTGGGTTCCACTGGACTGCCTGGGTTCCACTCTTACTAGCTACGTGAACTTGGACATGTTACTTAATCACTCTAACTCAATTTCTTCATCTGTGAAATGGGAAAAATAAAAAGGCCTATGTCAGAGTTTGAGAACTGAATGGGATAGGGTACGCAAAGCTACCAGTGAAGTGCCCTGCACATGGTAAACAACCAGTCAATGTAGACCACGAAAATAACAGTGTATACGTCAGTGTCATTAGCGTCTATCCAGTGTTGACTGCAAGATCACCAATTGGCAAAGTTTCATCTACTAGTAAGTGTCTCGTCAACCACAGGACCAGCCATCATCAATTAAGGAACAGCAAAGTATGCATCCATTAACACGTAAACAAAAGCTGGGTCATTCCAACACAGCTGCATCACTCAATCACCATCAAAGGCTGAAGGAATCCAGGTTGTACCCAATACCTCAGACAAAGTAATCGTCATAGAGATAGTCCTTGGGGACAGTTTTCCAGCGATGCACAGGAAGTTCATCTCCTTCCCTCCATTACAGGCTATGAAGCTGCCTGTGACTCTCCATTCCCAGGCTCAATCCTGTCACAGCTCAGCCCAAAGCTGGATGGACAAGGTCATCTGTGGCAGAGTGGAGGCTAGGAGGCGGCCCACACCTGCTCCCTGCTCCGCTTAGCCTACCTGCGGAGCTAGAGCCTTTGCCTGCCCCTCAAGTGACCCATCTGTTTCTCACTTGGGGATGGCTACCCATCAACCTCTATAACCCACTGCTTCACCAAAGGAAAATGAAAACCCAGATACCAATCATTCTCACCCATGAGACCTCTGTCTTTCTTGAAGGGAATCAGGAAAGGGTGAGAATGAGGCAGTATAGATAGAAGTAAAAACCATTAGAAGATCTCAAAATGGTGGTGTGCTTACTTCAAGGGAAAGGACAGGGAAGAAGTTTTAAGAGTTTCTGCAGTGGGCAGAGGAGGAGAAAAATGCTAGTCACGAAGAACAGCTGAGAGCGGCAGAAAGGGAAGCAGGCAGGCCAGTGCTTTGGAAATGAAGAAAGACTTGATTCCTGCCTCTACTTTCTCCTCTTCCATGTATCATCGTGCCTGGCTAAGCCCTTCCCTCCACTCCGTTCCTGGTGAAGCTTTTCCCTAAGGACATGAAGGTGGTGGAGTCTGCAACCCCACTGGCCAGGGAGTGTGAAAGGGTTGGGGATGGGGGATGGGCAAGGAGAGAATTCCGATTCCACTAGCCAGGTCCACATCAGAAGGGAATGCCTTCCTGGAAAATCTGAATTGCCTTGGAAATCTGAGTTCAGTTCTCCAGAGAACACTGGTATATACGGTGGCAAGGGACCACAAGATATAAGAGCAGCTAACACATAGGCTTTTAGAAGCTGGCCTAGAGAACTACTCAGCATGCATTAATTTTTTTTTTTTAATGGGAAATGTACTCTGGGATTCTAAAGAAGCTCAAATAAACTTCTGGAATGCTGAGCACATTAGAAATTGTATACATATTTTTACATACTAAGTTAGCATGGCTATAAATAAAAGAGTCAAGGAACTCAGAGTGGACTGGAGAAACACTATTCCCTCAACCAAGCAAACTTAACCACATAGAGTATATGTAAATAATGAATCTCAAATGACAAGTCTTGGGCACTCCAAGGAGGAGAAAATACCCATGGGACATGGCACTTAAAGGTAAGCTTCGTTAACGAAATGAGACTTCAGCTCAAAATACTACGTTTCTCCAAAAGAATAGGAAAGCCTCATATTTTTACACAGAGTGGAAAATTCTCCCCCTACCCCCTTATAAAATATAAGAGGATGCTTAGAATTTAGTTCTCTTATAATTTTATTGTTGTTGCATTAAAATCAATAAGTAATCTATATGACCAGCATTCAGTTTTCAGGACCTGGTACTTCTTAAATATATACGATTTTCTTTCCTTTGGAGAAAATGTATTAGGCAATTTTTTCCTTCACATAATTTTTCTGTAGGGTTTCATTTTCCTTTGGTAAAATTCTGTTTTCCTTCTTTCAAATATTTTCATTTCAAATAGTTGGTTCATTAGTGTCCCTATAAACCATGAACATTATTCAAAACAGTTACGTGACCTTCTATGGGACTAAAAATGCTTTCACCTCTTTCCCATGAATCATTTCACAGAAAAGTGGCAGTACCAACATGTCTATTCACCCTCTCACTGCAGACAACACAGGATGATACCAGAAGGGAAACGCCACGGTTATTGATGTCTAGGGTTTGGTCTGAGCTACGAAGCCCACCTTATGTTTATTATTATTATTTTTTACATCTTTATTAGAGTATAATTGCTTTACAATGGTGTGTTAGTTTCCGCTTTACAACAAAGTGAATCAGTTATACATATACATATGTTCCCATATCTCTTCCCTCTTGCGTCTCCCTCCCTCCCACCCTCCCTATCCCACCCCACAAAGCACCCAGCTGATCTCCCTATGCTATGCAGCTGCTTCCCACTAGCTATCTACCTTACGTTTCGTAGTGTATATATGTCCATGCCTCTCTCTCGCTTTGTCACAGCTTACCCTTCCCCGCCTTATCTTTAATCACAAACCCTAATTTACCTTTGTCTGCTCGCTGTCTGGGTCTTCAAGCCAAGCGTAAGGGTCACAGATTTTATGCCCATGATAATCCTGTACCTGCAAAAGACAAAATATGGTATTAGATAACTAGTGTCTAATCCCAATTAAGTTACTACTTTCCGAATGTGGTACAGAGATAGGAAAGGCGCAGTCAGAAACAGCCCAATTGGCTCACTGGCAACGTGTCTGCCCAAATTACCACATGAACCAAAGCTGGCAGGTTCTCAAAGGTGTCAAGCCACCCTTCATGAAAAGAACGTTTTAGCTAGAGAGGGAAGAAAGATGAAAGGTCAGAATAGGAACCGCTCCATCTGTACAACACAAAACAAAGGCCTGCCGCTGTGCTAAAGAAACTTGAAAACGTGTTGTCGTAGCAAAGCACAGAATTACACAGTGCAGTGGGGATGCCGGAAGGGCACGCTTGGGAGGGAGCCACCGCACACGAGTGCACTGCCCTGTTCTCGCTAAGCTGACTGATGATTAGAAAATCTCCCTACAATGTACAATATGATCCGCTGTGCCTTTAAGTCTGAACTGCCAGAAAGCAAGTTAACTAATGTGCAATGATACTAAGTGACGTCAGCTGAGAAAGCTGACTTACATGCCATAAAAGAACGTTTCTAAAACTGAAGCTTTTCTTCCGTTTAGTGCACTGTTATGAAATGCTTTCTTTCACTGTGTAGAAAAGGAGGCACAAAGGCCTCAGGCATTGGGACTACCCTGATATTTAATGAATAAAATTGCCGAGCGCAAGAAGGGCCTGACTGAGGGGACACTTCCAGGAGCGCTCACAGGAGCTGATCTTCAGAACCACGTGGGAGCTTCTGAAAAACCAAATTCCTGGGCCTGCCCTCAGAGACGAACCGAGACCAGAAGAATGACAGGGAGTCGCCACTCCCCAGGTGATGATGCCTAAAGAAACTATCCACAGGTAAATGTCACTGCAGAACCTCTCCATTTCATACTCACGTGATTAATCTAATCAAATGAAACCACATGGACAACGTCTTTCCAGTCAAGTCTCTCTCAACAACTCATTAACATTCCGGCTAAGGCTTCTTATATGAGGTTGTCCAGAAGACTACCAGTGCCTCCAATGAGTTTTGCATCTGTCTCCTTGTTTTGTTCTATAATACCAAAATGTAACGGCTATTTCCGAAGGAAAGAGAACACTCTCCTGGAAAAGGAAAACCTGCTGTTTCTACTGCTGGTCAAAGTTTCAGCGTGGCTGCTGGCCAACTGAGAAGAATCTCCCCCAAGCCTCAAACCTCAGGCTTTCTGCAAGGGGTCAGCATCTGTCCTCATCTGGTGCCAGAGGAGAGCACCTGGGGAAATGCACACCTGGAAGAACGGGCAGTTCAGGTGGAACACAGGAACTGTTCTCAGCAAACAATGACTGACAAGTGCAACTGACAAAATCAGACGAGAGCCTTCCTGATGAGTCTTCCTAAAATTACCAATTTTCAATCCTTACCAAAAGCCTCTCTAAATTTTAGCTGATTATCATCACTGAAGAAAAGCTTTCTGTCTTTTCTTCTCATCTGCAAGTGTCTTACATTCTACACACCTTGGAATGGTTACAAAATATGCTTACAGTAACAACCATCTTTTCTCTGTCAATAAGGAATCAAAAACATTTAAAGTTGTGAAAGATCTTCCAATCCGGTATTTTTAGGAGCGATGTCAGGCACAAGATGGCAACACGCCCAGGGCCATACCGAGTTCAGCGTCAGCGCTGTGACTCCAAACGAGCTGCCGACAGCTTTTCCCCAAATACTCCTTGGAGGGGACAGACCGGACACTTAAAAAACGTTCCTCGATTATGATGCTGTTAGAACTCAGACATATCCAAAGACTTCACTTTTCATAAAGAAGGGGAAAAGACGAACTGCAAGTCATCTTAGCATTATGGCTAAGTGAAGGTGCTGCCAAGTGCTAGACCCAAAGCAATGCACATTCGCTGAATATCCATGTTGTCGTGCCTGATGCTTTAAAGCAACCCTGTGATGACAGTCCTACTTTCCAGACTACAGAATGCAATTCCCAGAGACTGGAGGGCCACAGATCGACTGTGAGCTAAACACTGCGCCACAGCCACATTATCTGATTTGGTCCTCACTGGGAGGTTATTCACCAACTCATTTTTCCAGATGAGGAAACTGAAGCTGGAGAGAATTAAAGCAATTGACAAGGGTCAGACTTAATAAGTGGGAGGGAGGACCGTGACCCACCTTGAGCCGACCTCAAAGCCTGCGGACTCAACCTTTGGCTAATGAAGCAGGCCAGTTCTGAACTGGCAGGTGCACAGCTGGACCTTGACTCAGAACCCAGTGTATCCTACACTGGACTGCCTCCTGAACGGTGTTTACCTCTGAGCAAACAGCCCCATCGCCATCTAAAGCAGACTGAAGTTAGTTATCAAGCAGACATTTTTAACCAGGACAAGAGACTGATTCTCTCCAGGAGAATCCCAGGAGCCGAGTGCCCTCCCCCCATCCCGCCCACTCCCTACATTTTTCTTTTACAAGATGATACCCTACAAATGGGGTGATCTCATAGCTACATCCCCTGAACTCAAGTTGTGCAGTATCTGATTCTCCCATCTGATTTAAGTTTGCAAACCATGCCTTATTTTCCCGAGAGGCTTTAAAAATAGAGTCCTGACAAGACACTGTTACTGTTCAATATTTCACTTGTATTGTTCAACAGCTCACCTGCTGCCTTCAGGATGAAGTGCAGACTTGTACACACAGCACGCAGAGCCCATCAAACCTGGCCCCATTTTCTTTTCTTTCCCTTTCCAGCCTCCTTCCAAGCTCATCCACCCACGGATATTCTGGCCTTCCTGCCATCCTAAAACAAATGCAATTCCATGACTGTACAGCCCTACATAACGATGACTTTAAGTCACACGCCAGAAATGTCCTTTCTACCTTAACCAACTGGCCAACTTCCAGGCTCAGTTCACATACTGTCTCTTCCTACTGATGGAAATTAATCTCATCCTCCCCTGTGTTCTCCACTCACCCTATACATTCTTCTAACTGCTGTAGCAGGCCCGAACTCCCTGAGGGCAACACTCTCAGGGGGGATGGGCAACGGCATTACAGTGGAATGGCAAGGTTTCCAGAACTCTGCTCACTAAAGCAGAAATCCACCACAAAGGGTTGCATGCTCCAACCCCACAGTTCAGCAGGAGACTGTGCCGTACGTAGCTGGAAGATGCTCAAGGGAGAGAGACAGAGAGCTACAGCAATCTCTAGCACCTGCTGGAGAGAAACGAACCCATCCTAGAAATCACGACTACAATTTGAGCAAATGCATAAGTCAAGCGTAGGGTTAGTAATCAGGACTCCGTCACAGGAAAAAGATACTCCACGCAGGCTATCAGGGCTGGGATAGATACACTGGGACCCACAGAGCAGGGTCCAGGCTGGACTAGAACCACATTTCCTTGGCCTTGAGGTTGACCGTGAGTTCTTTGATGAAAAGGAACTGGAGAGTATTAAAATCCACGGTATACTCTTTCAAGTTAATTGTTCCTAAGCTTTCTGATGTCTTCAAAAAATCCTCACTTAACCCTTTCAAGAACTGTAAAACACAGATAAGTGAACTGTAGGATTTTGGTAACCCTTAAAGGGAAAAACTAAGCAAGAAGCAACCCTGCCTTTAAAAATAAAACAAAACAAATCTAAAACAGCACTTATCAAACCCACATAATAGTTCTTTATAATTTTAATCTCTCCTGAAAACTCAAAGATTCTCAAGAACCAAACTGAGATATTCATGTCTTCCCGTTACTAAAGTCCGTTACACTGCAGGGCTGGACCATCATGTGAATGAATGAAGGATGATATTCTTACTACAGCAGCAAGTAAGCTCTGTGATTAGCCAAGCCGGCCCGAATAGTTCACATATGGGAGAGAAGGCCTGTAACAGGTAAGTGATCTGCCAAAGAGCATCCAGCAAGTGAGTGACAGAACCAGAACTAGCGCTCAGTTCTTCTTACTTGGTCTCTCCTCTTTTCCATTCCGGCTGGATCACTTTACTCCCAGACACAAAGGAAACAACTCTCTGAACCACAGGGATACAGCTTCTTGGGCGTCAGAGTAAATTTAATAAGCGAGCAGCTGAACCGGCTGAGAAAACATGGTTACCAGATGACCACAGGTCAAAGAAACCATGGATGCATCAGTGCCACTTGGGAATCTTAATTTAAAGCAATACGTCCTTTACGCTAAAGCCCCAGTACCCTTTATCCCCAAATGAGACTGCTTTAAAGTACAGACTTTCTGGCATAAATCTGGTCAAAGCAAACAGAAAAAAACCTAGAACTGTATCCTACAAAAATCTTTTTTATTTGGATTCCATTTTAAGTAATCTGAAGAATTTGGCTATTCCTACCAGAATCATGCCCACAACATTTGGATTTACTCCAGTTCTTAAAATGCCAAACTAATTTTTACACACACGAAAAGTGTTTGCCCAGAATTCCACCCTGGGGACCTCAACAGTGACCCTGAGGTCATCTACAGCTGAAGGAAACGGTGGCTAACCCCTGCACTAGGCAAAACTTCATTCTTTAAAAGGCCATCCTCTCCCCTTCGAAGACCTCGTCTCGACCCCACCAACTCCTGTTCTAGCTTAGGAACACTCGGATCAACACTGCCACAGCTCGGGGCCCTGCTCCACCTTCCCCAGGACTCTACCTCGGCCCGGCCCTGCATCCCCAGCGCCCGTCGCCCAGCGCTCGGCCAAGGGCAGGGGAAGCGCTCGATACACGTTTTAAAATCGAATGAATGAACTTCAACTCTAAGTATTTTTAATTTGTGAGTTGAAAAAGTTTGCTTTTGTTTTATAATTGGACATCACCTACACGCATACACACTTTTTCCTACCACCATATTTAAGCCAGAGCCTCCTCCGGTCAAAAAGCAGTGACACGTTCTGTCTTCCCACTCCCTTAAGATGCCCATTCCCACCTGGGCGTCTGCCCTTGACCCCGCTGATCTCCTTAGGAAGCGGCCCAGCGGCGGCTGACCACCGACTCCGCCGCCAGCAGGCGGAGGGTGGCCGCCACCAGGGCCCCCTCGGCTAGGGAGGAGCCCGGCGCCCCCCGCCCGGCCTTGCAAACAAAGGCCGAGGGGGAGGGGAGGGCAGGAGGGGAGGGCAGGGGGCGGCGGGGGTACTCACGGCGGTCTCATCGCGGTACACGTCGGGGTACTGGAAGGACAGCATGGCCGGGGGCGCGGGGGCGGCGCGGGCTCCGGAGCGATCGCGAGGTGGCCGGGCGGGCCGCGGGGAGAGGCGGGGGCGCGGGCTGGGCGGCGACGGCGGCGGCAGCGGCGGCGGCGGCGTGCAGCTCTTAGCCGGGACTCACGACCGGACCTGCGGCGCGGCGGCGAGGACTTGCGGGAAGCAGGAAGGAGCTGTCGGCGAGGCCGGCAGCCCCTCCCCGGCGGGCGGGCCCAGCGGCAGCGGCGGCGACAAGAGGAAGGGGGCGGCGCCGTGCGTGAGCCAGGCCGGGCGCACAGCTCCCTCTGCTGGAGCGCCGGCCGCGCCCGCGCCGCCCGGGCTCAAGGACTGCTGTTCCCGGCGCGTGGCGCACCCACGCCGGGACCACCGCCCCAGACATCCCCGCCACACCCACAATGCCACGGAGCCGGCCACACGCCCCACACGCTGGCCCCGGCCACCCGGCCACCGCGCCGGGCACACGTACGGTCACGCCGGCGGGGCCACCACGCCTCCTGCCCCCTCCCGCCCTCCCTGAAGTCCCCCCGCTGGCCGCTTCGCCATTGCCGCGCTCGCAGGGCCTCCCTCGAGCCGAATGAACCGCAGGGTTTGCGTATTGATTCCCCCATCTTCCTGTTCCCGTACTGGGTAGGGGCGGCGAGGAGAGACCGGGCCTCTCCCCAGCCTTGAGAGCGAAGGGCTTGAGGTGACCTAATTTACACTGCCTGTGACCCTGGACTTGGGAAGGAAGGAATAATGGATCGTGAGGACCATAAAGGAAACACACCTCTTTTCTCAAACCCCCTGGTGGACGCTGTGTGGTTGGGCAGCTGGATTATTTAGGTGCGATGAGGTGTAAGACAATGGATGAGCCCTTGAGATTTACCAGTTGAGAGGGGACCAAGGTGGGAGGACTGGAAATCATCTAGGGTCTTTTCTTCATCCTGCCGGTTCCTTTATCGGCATCTCTTTTCTGCCAGTGTGTTTGTTTATTGAGCATCTTTTATGGGGGGGGTGCGGGGGGGGGTATTAGATGCTTGACCTCAAACCCATGAAATTTTAATAGTTATATTTATTCGTCCTCGGGCTAGTGATAACGTGTTCTGGCCTTGCTTTCCGGACCATCAGGAAGAAGCTTTATAGCCCCAGTTATCAGAGCTATGGTGTGTGCCCAATGTGTTTTGTACTCCTGGCTTCTTAAAAGTCCTGGGAGGAGGGCATGGGTGTGACCAGAAAGTCCTTCACGTCCTGAATTCCAGGAGGGCACGGTAACTGTTGTAAACTTGTGTCTTCTGTTTCATTTTTATTACCATCCCAATTCCGTGCCTCACCCACAGTTCAGCCTTTCTGTTAGTGGTGGGATGTTTGATAATCATGTTTTGCATCTGTTTCCAGACCCATCCTCCTTGGGCAACCTGAGAGTCCTCAGTTCTGGTAGAGCTCACACTACTGATGCCAACTTTGTGCAAACAAACACAGAGGCTTAGCACTCTGCAGCCCAGTCATCACCTCCTGCCTTGCCTGCCTGTCACCTGGCCCAGGGGCCACCAGGCATTACCTTATGCTTCTGCCGCTTGTGGTTGTTTTTTGAGGGCAACCTAGGAACACCTGTCCCAGCAGATTCCCTAACAACAACAACAACAACAATAGTTAATGCTTATTAACTGCTTCTGATATGCCAGGAAATTACCTTATTTAAACTTTATGAGATGAGAACTAATAATATCCCAATTTTGCAATTGAGGAAAACGGGCTGTCTTTAGCCCGGGACTTCACAAATAATGGAAAAAAAAAAAAAAGATTCAAGATTCCCAGATTGCTCTGATGCCAACACTCATTCTTAACCACTCTGATGGTCTCCCTCTTCACAAATAAGTAGCATTCTGTGGTCTAACGCACACCTGTTAATAGGTGGAACTTCCCAAGGACTTCATTTTATCAGGACCTGAGGTAGAAATTATAGGAATTGTGGTACCCAAAGGACAAATCACAACTCAAGTAACATCCTCTGTTTCCCTCCAGGCAGTTATCCTGGTGCCCAGCTCCTCTGGTCCCTGAAAGCCAAAGGTTTGTACGTGGCCCAGGCAGTGCAGTGAGCTGCCAGCAATAGATAGTCTGCACCTGCAGTGAGGTGGCAAGGAGAGGAAGACTGGATAGCCCTATCCCGCCCCCTGCTGGCCTGGCTGATCGTACACTACCTACATTTGCCACGTACTTGATATGTGTTGTCTGCTTTCATCCTCCTAACAAAGACATTTTGCAGATGAGGAAGAGGAATCTCAGTAGCTTTAAAGGAAATTGTCCGATGTCATCACACAGCTAAGACAGAGCCAAGATTCAAATTCAAATCCGTCACTTGACTGAAAAGTCCCTGCTCTACCTTGACCATAGAAAACGGAGAGAAGGGAAGTATTTGGGCCATCTCAGAAATGGAAGTACTACCTCCAGAATAAACCTCAGAGTGCCGTTTGACACCCGTCACTGCACACCATTTGCAGGGGAATTACAGAATTCACACTGTGACTCACGCTCTAACCTAGAACTCATTCCCGCAGCACAAGGCCTTTTGGGGATGGGCACTAGCAGAGATACAGAAAGACCTCCAGGGAAGCTGGCAGCCCCTTTTCTAGTGCCTGACCTCAAACTTTGCAACCCACTCAGTTAACCAGAGTCACCCTCCTAGGGAGGCAGGCTAGTGATCATTTACTGCTGCTTGGCTATTTCAACCCCGCTCCAAGTTCTTGTCAAAGTATTCCCTCCCACCAACCAGAGTTGATTTCTGGTAAATGCACAAGGATGCTTAGTCAATGGGGTAAGTGTAGACTGAAATCCACCTCACCCTCCACTTGCCACTCCGCGTACACGGGCTGCATTCACCTGGAGGAAGGGCTGTCTTTATCATCTCATAAAGGTCCGCCAGCAAGGGGCTGCATCTGCCCCGGGGGAAGCCTATTTCTCTGATACACACCAAGAGTGCCGTCTCGTTAGCTAGCACCCCTTAAAGCCTGATACCTCGTGTGCTTGCCCCGATGAGCCATCCTTTAATTTGACTTCTGGTTTCCAGGTAAGTAGCTATTTACCCTGACTGATTGGTGGAGTGCAGTCATTTACGACTGCTTTCCCCCAAAGATTTATATTACGTTTTCCAGTGTGACTCAATGGAAGTTCGCGTATATTCCTAGATGCAAAGCCTCACGCAGCGTGAAATAGCACCTGGAATAAGAGTGAGTTTCTCTTTTTGGCCCTGCCGCTGTTTCACTGGCTTTGAATGAGTCCTTACATCATCACTGTTTTTAATCTACAACAGGAGAGAACTGGATCAGGTGGTTTCAAAGAATTCTTTTTTTTTTTTTTTTTTTTGCGGTATGAGGGTCTCTCACTGTTATGGCCTCTCCCGTTGCGGAGCACAGGCTCCCGACACGCAGGCTCCAGTGGCCATGGCTCACGGACCCAGCTGCTCCGCGGCCGGGGCACGAACCCGTGTCCCCTGCATCGGCAGGCGGACTCTCAACCACTGCTGCCACCAGGGAAGCCTTCAAAGAATTCTAAGATTCTTTAGTTCTAATTAAGAACTCAAATGAAGATGTAGGAGCCTCACAACTAACTCAGGAATTAAGAATGAAGTTGCCCTGGGGGAGTGCTGGCCATACCTTGTGGACAGATGAAGGTAATTGTCTATCTACTGAAAGGGCTTTCTCTGTAGTTTTCTCCTGTTTTCAAACCATCCACAACTGCAGATTTGGCTCAGAGGCCATTGCTGGGCCTGTGGTTCTTACTAAATTCATAGATCTGATCTTTTTAGGAACTGTAGCTGTTCCCTTCTAATACTCTTCTCTCAATATAGCCATGTGGTTAAAAGGTTATGTGAGGTGTCTGGAATTACAGCTGTGAAGTCTCCACTCCCTCCTCCCCTTCTCAACTTAATGCCTAACTGAATTAAATACCAGAATGAGAGGAGAGGGCTGAATTAAATCCAGATAAAATTGGATGGAGAACGTGGATCAAGAATGAATCTGGAGTATTTTTCCACTTCAGCTTATGGAACTTATTTATACCATTTCTAATGAGGTTCCCAAGTTAGGTGTGTTTCCAAATCAGGAGAGAGAAATCTTTTTTCCTATTCTGTTATTAGGAGAAAAATCAGGTGTGGCCCCTACATGTAAAATGAACTTGTTTCATTTAAGCAAAGAAAGATGATCTATTCATCTGTTTTAAATTTAGAACTTAATACCTTTCAGCAAATACAACATGCAATACAAAAATGTGCCTGTTCAAAATTCTTGGCTATAAAAGTAGAGATAGGGGATTAGGAAAGACCAGAGAGGAAAAGAAAATGAGATAGACAAAGCAAGACGGAGAGACAGCATCCCAGATATGATATGAAGGTAAAAGTAAGCACAAAAAGTTAATATGGAGACGCAATAAACACAGGACAACACATGCAGAACACCAGAGCTGGACACACAGAGAGCCTTTCACAGAACAACACCTCATTATATGACATTTAGAATATTAACATTAAAAATTTTAAGTTCTGTTGGAACTTTTACAACTCTGGGTAGCAATGGTGGACCTGCTGGTGTTTTTCCTCATTAATCGACACTAAGCAGTGTATCTAACCTGTGCACTAGAGGTTCTCCTAGTGCAGTTCAGTACCTCTGAGTCTCTCTGGGCTTACTGAGTAGCAACCAGACTGTTTTCCCATATACTACTGCTTCTCTCATGCAGTTCTTACAGGTATCATCTTGAACTAGCTAATTCTGAAGAATTAAATCTACATTCAAGTTCACTGTGCTGGTCTCCCTTGACATTTACAGTTTAACCATTTCACTGTATGCCGCAGCGTTGTATTATGGCCTCTAATATATAATTAGCACTGGGAAACATTGGTCTTCAGCCCATTACTCTCTGCATCTCTGGAGATTCAGGGTCCTATAAAACCGGAAGAGTTTGGCACCCAAGTGGTTTAGAGATTGCCTCATTCCCTAGGGCAATCTAAGTTCCCGAAGCCCTGTCTTGCTGATAGCTCACGTTCCATGAAAAGGTAGCTGACAGATTTCCCGACTGTGTACTAGCCTTACCATTTCCCTCCTTATTTGTGGGGGAACGGGGAAAGAAAATCTCTTTATTGTCTTTATAAAAGTACTACATGGAGACTTCTAGTTTGGGCGATAGGGTACACGAGATAGTTTCTGCTAAAGACAGGATTGTTAATGCACCTCCAGGCTCCCAGGGACACTTTGCTCACTCCCTCCAAACAGACAGGCCATTAAAAAAATATGAGCAGAAACAGGAGAGTGTGAAGCAATAGAGTCACCAGGATAAAGAATTGCAAGGGGCATCATTTGCACTACATTCTATGTATACGTTACTCTCTGGAATTGTGCAATTTAGTTTCCATGTACAGACTCCAGAAAGACTGCCCTCAGAACAAATGACTATCTGAATTGTCTGTTAAAAGGGGTCATCTTTGAAGGAAAGCATGCTAACTTAGGCCCAGAGGTTTTCTACTCACTAACTCAACCACGATTTAACTCACAATCACAGATCATGCAAGGAAACGGTATTGGCTTTAGTCTGTTAGCATTCAGCAACATTTTCACATTCCTTTAAAATCCTTTGCATTGCCAGAGGCTGTGAACCTGAAAACTGCATTTCCTACATGCCCTCGTCAGGTGGTTCCTGGCTAGGTTCTATCAATGGAAGAAAACAGAGATGAGAAGGGGTAGGAGGAGAGACACTACTTTTCTCTTTTCTCTTAGGTGCTGGTAATGGCAGGCACCTGCAGGTCACTGCAGGTTGCTGGAGCTGCAGCATAGTTGGATCTGTCGTAGGGAACCTTCAGCGCCTAAGGGGTCAGCAGCAAATTCATTAATATCAAAGGCACTGTGGACTCCCAGGCTCTTGCAGCATCCGTGGGAGTGCAGGCTGTGGCTTCCTATGGAGAAGTGGCAGTAACCAGTGACGGTGTGGTTGGTGTAGCACCACGGGGTCTGCGTGACACCACTTCACCCTTTGCTCCCCCAGTCTTAGGAGAAAGAGTGGCTGTGACAGTTATTAATCTCCAGGTAACATCACCTTTCCTTTTTCAATCCTCCAGGCCTATCCTACTTGTATAACAAATTACTTGTATTAAATTCTCCATTGGAATTATCTACCGTGATTATTTTTTTTCTATCTAGACATTTTTTAAACCATAAATAAGAGTAAGAACAAGTAACAAGCAACATGTTTAGACTCTCTGAGGGTTTTAGGTATTGGAAAGATCAAATACATAATGTAGAATGCCAAGATATGAAATGTTTCAAGAAAAAAATGTCATCCCCTGAATAGTAAGTTGTAAGAAAGTATTAAAATGACCAACTGGATTTGGAAAAAACAAAATATATATTTTAGAAATGAAAAATAAGTTGGTGAAATAAAGTCATGGATAGATTAAATATCAAATTAGAAAGTTAATTAGTGAGCTGAAAGGTAGCTCTGAGGAAATGACACTAAATGCAATACAGAGAGACAAAGAGATGCAAAATATGAAAGAAAAGGACAAGTATTAAATATGATAGAAAGTAGAAAAACCATTTGATCATCTCTATATGTTAAGAGAACAAAATTCCATACTCATTCATGAATAAAATCTCAAGGAAAAGTAGGAATAGAAGAGAATGGCCTTAACCTGATTTAGGTAACTATAAAAAACAAAAATAAAGACCAAAAAACCTAAAACCACAATCATTTAAAATATGGAAACATTAGAAGTATTCCATGTATAATCTCAAAAGAAGAATAAGCATGCTGCAATACCCACTTCTACTCTACGTTGCACTGAAGGATTAGAAAAGAGAAAATAAAACTGTCATTATCTTTATACGGTATAATTGTTTACTTAGAGAACAAAAGTACTGCCAAAAAATTATTCAAGATAAGAGAGTGGCTCGCTGTGGCTGGATATATGATCAATGTGCTAAAGTCAACTGTGTTTCTGGGTACATTAACAAACAAATAGAAAAATTAATTTTAAAAAGACCCACTTAGCAACAGAAAGTATAAAGGAGCCGCAAATAAATCTGAAAAAAGATGTGCAAGATCGGACCATAGAGAAACAGAATACCTTCTTAAAAGACATGAAAGAAAACCTAAATAAATGGAGAAATAGCCCACGTTCATGGCTTGCTATATTTAATATTGAAAAGATGTCAATTGTCCACAAGTTGATTTGTAGATACAACGCAACTGTAGTTAAAATCTCAATACTTCTACTTTTTTTTCTGGTGGAACTTGACAAGCTGATTCTATAATTTATACAGAAGAGTAAAAGTGTAAGAACTGTCAGAACACTTTTGAGGAAGGAATGGAAGCTTTTCCTATCAAGAATTAATATAAAGCTACATTAATTGAGATAGGATGCTATATGAACAGGGATAGAAAAATGGAATAGGCTAGAATAGCCACAAACAATCGCACAAATACAGGGAACTTTGATATGTGACCCTGGTGCTATTGTCTATTAGTGGAGAATGGAGGAACCACAGATGATCCTTGAACAACATGGGTGTGAACTACACTAGTCCACTTATATGTGAATATTTTTCAATAAATATATTGGAAAAGTTTTTGGAGATTTGTGCTAATTTAAAAAAAACAGATGAACCAAGTAGCCTAAAAATATCAAAAAAATTAAGAAAAAGTATGTCATGAATGCATAAAATATATGTAGATAGTGGGCTATCCTTACATAGGCATAAGGTAAGTAATATTTAATAAAACATTAATCATGTGTTAGCTTTCTTACCGTTTTATAACTTTGCTTTCAAAGAATCACATTACTGTAGAGTACACCTCTCTCATAGTTGGACAAAGTGCGTATCAGTCTATTATCACAGGTAAGTGGTTTTAAAAAAAGGTAACAATGTTTCTAACTCATATTCATATGACTGCAATACTGTATGTCATAAAAATTGTATAATGACTCATCATTAATGTGTAGCCTGCTGTGACGCAATCACACTGCTTACACTAGGCTATCACATTGAAGCTTTTTCATTATCAGTGCATGAATTGTGAACCTGTAAATAAATATGAATTTCTTTTTCATATTATCTCTTCATTTTTGATGCCTAGTGTTTGTAATATGTATAACATCTACAGAATTTTGTGTCATATAAGACAATATTGAAGTAGGTACTGACAAACAGATTATTCATCTTGCAAACAAATGATGTAAACTTATGGTATCGATAAATACACTACAGTACTGTAAAGGTATTTTCTCTTCCTTATGATTTTCTTAATAACATTTTCTTTTTCTCTAGCTAACTTTATTGTAAGAATACAGTATATATAATACATATAACATACGAAATATGTGTTAATTGACTGTTTATGTTATTGGTAAGGCTTCCAGTCAACAGTAGGCTATTAGTAAACTTTTGGGGGAGTCAAAAGTTATACACGGATTTTTTTATGGCATGGGGGTCAGTGTCCCTAGCCCCTATGTTGTTCAAGGGTCAACTGTATTTAATAAACAGAGTCAGAATAAATGTTTATCTATGAGGAAAAAAATAAAATTATTTTTCTACCTCATATCATACTGAAATAAACTCCAAAAATAAATCAAACAATAAAAATACCCCAAAATAAACTCCAAAAGGATTAAAGCCTAAATTTCAAAAGCAAAATGTTAAGACTTTTAAACAAAAACACCGAGAAATTTCCTTCTTAACTGGGGCCAGAAAAAAATTTTCTTAAATATGGCATACAAAAAGATCACCATAAAGGACATATTGATTGATTTGACTGCATTAAAATAAAGAACTTCTAGACATCAAAGGACGCTTTGAAGAGAGTGAAAAGGCAAGACACAAACAGAGAAAAGATATTTGCTACACATAAAAATAACTTCCTCTTGGATTGAAAAATGAACGAACAATAGAAAAATGGATAAAAGATACAAATCAGATACAAATTCTGATACAAATCAGAAGGTTAGGGACAGAATGGTAACACATATGGTCAATAAACACTCAGAGCTGAACAATAGTATTAATAATCAGAGAAACAGAAATCATGATCACAATGAAGTCTCATTTTATACCCATTCAATTATCAAAATATAACAAATGTGACAGTACTAAATGTAGAAGAGGATGTAGATTCTTAAACAATGCTGGTGGTCTGAACATACAATAAAAGCCTCACACTACCCCTAAAATATAAAGCAAATATTAACAGAACAATAAACAGGAACAAATTCACAATCAGAACAGGAGTTTTAAAATATTTCTTAGTAATTAAAGAGCAAGCAGAGTTAGTAAAAATACAGAAGAATTGAACACAATGATTGACAAATTTGATGTACTGTTTTTTTTCTTTTCCCCAGAATGTAAATTTTATACTCAGTGAAAATTAATCAGCAATGCTGAATTTTCTCTCCTTTGAGAGCCTATTAGCACTGGGGAATTACCTGCCCAACCAGCCAGTCAGCACCAGTCCTGGGATGCCCCAGGTTGAGCAGCCAGCTGTGTGGGGACACAGCCCCACCCACCAGTGGGTCAGCACCAGCACTGGGCTCCCCCCCACCCCATCCCCAAGCAATGCCCAAGGACTCAGCCCTGCCCACCAGCATGCTAGCAGACTTTGCATGAGGCAGAGCCTGGCAGCCAAGTGGCCAGGGGCCAGTCCCACCTTCCAGCATACCCACAGTAGTCAGCCCGAGCACAACAGAAGAGCCCATGCAGCCCATGTAGAGGAAACCCCTATAGCATGTAGCTCTGGTGGCCAGAGCAGAGTGTGCTGCTCCTATGGAAACCCATCTCCTATGTAAGGCCACTTCTCCAAGATCAGGAAACATAACCAACCTACCAAGTACACAGAAATAAAAACTCAGAGTTAGGCAAAATGAGGAGACAGAGGAATATATTCCAAATTAAGGAACAAGATAAAACCAGATGAAGAACTAAGTGAAGTGGAGATTAGCAATCTAGTCAATAAAGAGTTCAAGGTAGTGATCATAAAGCTACTCAATGAACTTGGGAGAAGAATGGATGAATACAATGAGAAGTTTAACAAAGAGTTAGAAAATACAAAAAAGAACCAAAAAGAGCTGAAGAATATGATACCTGAAATTAAAAATATACCAGAAGGAATCAACAGTAGACTATATGATATAAAGGAAAAGATAGGTGAACAGATTTCAAACTATACTACAAAGCTACAGTAATCAAAATAGTATAGTACTGGCCCCAAAACAGACACATACACATAGATTAATGGAAGAGAACTGGGCTATTTGCTAACGCCATATACAAAAATCAACTCAAAATGGATTAAAGACTCAAATGTAAAACCAGAAACCATAAAACTCCTGGAAGAAAACAGATGCAGAATGTTCTTTGACATTGGTTTTAGCAATATTTTTTTGGATATGTCTCCTCAGGCAAGGGAAATAAAAGCAAAAATGAACAAATGGGACTACATCAAACTACAAAGCTTTTGCACAGTGAAGGAAACAACTAACAAAATGAAGAGGCAACCTACTGAATAGAAGATATTTGCAAGCAATATATCTGATAAGGGGTTAATATCCAAAATATACAAAGAATTCATATAACTCAACATCAAAATAACATCGAAACAAATAACATAAACAAAAACATCAAAACATCAAAACAAAATAACATCAAAACCAGCAGCACTGACCAGGGTGGTAGGTGTGTTCACTTTGCTGATATACAATGAGCTATAAACTAATGATTTGTACATTTTTCTGTATACATGTTGTAGTGGTGTGCTAAAGCTGGTTCACCCTAGTTCATGAGGGCCAATTGTTAAACAGGAATTTGTGAGTCAAGTGTCAAACTGTTGGTAGCTTAAAATTAACCATTAAGACAGTATTTACATCATTAATTTAACAAAAATTACAAATGAGCGATTTTTCTTTTCCCAAACTGCATGGTATTTCTGTTACACTGCAATAAAAAATGTTTAAAAATAAATAATATAAGGAAGTTCTAGGACAGCAAGTAACAATAATTTATAATCAGAGTTTCTGATGTTAATAAGAATATTTCAAATTTATTGTGTGATTCAAGATGATATTAAAGAAATTTTTAAACTTCAAAAAAAAAAAAAAAAAAAAAACCAGCAGCAACCCAATTAAAAAGATGGGCAGAGGATCTGAATAGACATTTCTCCAAAGAAGATATACAGCTGGCAACAGACACATGAAAAGATGCTCAACATTATTAATCATCAGGGAAATGCAAATCAAAACCACAGTCAGATACCACCTCACACCTGTAAGAATGACTATTATCACAAAGGCAACAAATAACAAGTGTCGTCGAGGCTGTGGAGAAGGGGAACCTTGTGCACTGTTGGCGGGAATGTAAGTTGGTGCAGCCACCACAGAAAAAAGTATGGAGGTTCCCCCCAAAATTAAAAATATCAGTACCATACAATCCAGCAATTTCACTTCTGGGTATTTTTCCAAAGAAAACAAAAACACTAATTTGAAAAGATATATGCTCCCCTATGTTCACTGCAGCATTATTTATAATAGCCATGAGATGGAAGCAACTTAAGTGTCCATTGATAGATGAATGGATACATAAAAAGTGGTACATATATATATACAATGTAATATTCTTCACTCATAAAAAAGAATAAAATCTTGCCATTTGCGACAACATGGATGAACCTAGAGGTTATTATGCTAAGTGAAATAAATAAGACAAATACCATATGATTTCACTTATATGTGGAATCTAAAAAACAAAACCAATGAACAAGCATAACAAAACAGAAACAGAGTCATAGATACAGAGAACAAACAGGTGGTTGCCAGAGGACAGGGGAATTTGGTGATAGTGAAATGGATGAGGGAGATTAAGAAGTACAAACTTCCAGTTACAAAATAAATAAGTCATGGAGATGAGATATATGGTGTGGGGAATATAGCTAATAATATTGTAATAACTTTGTATGATGACAGTTGGTAACTAGATTTATCATGGCGATCTTTTTGCAATGCATAAAAATGTAGAATCACTATTGTGCACCTGGAACTAATAGAATTTTTTTGGTCAATTATACTTCAATTAAAAAAATAAATAATTAAAATTAAAACCACTAAACTGTACACCCCCCAAAAAAATTTTAAAAAGTCAGTTAATAAAATTTGCCACATTAGAATAACAAATAAGAAAAGTCATGTGATTATTTTAAGTCTATAGAAACATATTTATTGAAATTCAACATCCATTCATGAGTTATAAATATAGTATGGCTACATATATATATAATTTTTAAAAAATCTATGCATAAATTATTAGAATTAATAGAATTTAGGGAACTGCAGGTTACAAAATGGATATATAAAAACCAATTGTATTCTTAGAATACAATTGGTTTTTATATAATAAATGATGCTAAAACATGAAATATAATAAACGATGCTAAAACAATCGTCTTAATATAGAAATTTTAAATTTGGACTTATAGCGCATATTATACATAAAAATAAATTTCAGGTAGATTAAAGACCTACCACGAAAGAAAGAGCAATAAACTTTTTAAGACAGAACAGGGAAAAAAATCCCCTTAGTTTTAGGATGGGGAAGGATTTCTTAAACAGAAGCGCTAACCGTAAAGGAAAAGAATGATAATTCTAATTATGTTAAAATTAAGAACCTCATTCATCAAAACACACCATAAAGAGAGTGAAAGGAAAAGTCTACATTAAAGACAATCATATCTATAGCACGCATAGCTATCAAAATCTAGTATGCAGAATATATTTTAAATATTCTGAGAAAGCAACAAGAAAGCATTTATCGGGTCAGTAGAAAATGGACAAAATGTTTAAATAGGCTCTTCATAAAGGAAGAAATCCAAATCACCAATTAACACACAGAATGGTGCTTAACTTCACTAGTAATCGGGGAAATGCAAATTAAAACCACAGTGAGGTACCATGACAAATCCAACAGATTAGAAAAATTAATTCTGAAAATATCAAGTGAAAGAGAGGATGTAGAGCAAGGGGAGCTCTGCTCGTGTACTTGAGGGGGTCAGAGGGGGCTGGTGGCAGGGGTGAAGCACAGATTTGGAAAACCATTTTGGAAAACAATTTGGCTTCACCTGGTAAGGTTGAACTTGCACATACACTACAACTGGCAATTCCATTAAAATTCCAGTAACGTTCTCCATTCTTTAGAGAAATGTTTACATGCGCACCAGGATACATGTACAATCACGTTTATAGCTGTATTTGAGCATAATAGCGCCAAACTATTAGAAACAAAACATGTCCATTAACAGTAGATTGAATAAATAAACTTTGGTGTATGCACACAATAGATTATACAATACATATTGCTTTAAAATAAATTTTAAAACTTAATATTGGCTTGACTTTAACAGAAGCAACAGAAGTTGAAGTAAAACTGATGGTATTGCTGAAACGCAGGTAGACATTTCTTTAAAACTGGAGATAGTTCTCAAAAGAGCCCTTTGAAGTTAAGGGGGTAATATGAAAAAATGAACAGACCTGCATCTCCTCCCCCCAACCCACTTTTTGCAGAGGCAGCAGTTGAATAAATAATTCATTACAGTTTGAACAATCAAGATGTCATAGTCTTTATGGAGTGTGCTTGTGTGTGTGTGTGTGTGTGTGTGTGTGTGTGTGTGTGTTCTTAACTACAAGAGTAAATCTCAGACAGTATTTATTGATTTCTTATTCTCCATCCATTCAGTTGAAGACATTGTGGAAACTGATGGTTTTAAATTCATGTTTAACTGATCTTGAATTTCCTGGCATAACCCTGGTATCAAAGACACTAGTGGCCTAAGACTACTCTTTGGGCTTGTTTTGTCAACTTACTTGTCAGATTATGGAGGGAATCTCTTCACCAGATAGCCCACGAAGCTGGTGTCAAGTCACAGTTTCCTTTGTGAGCTTTGGGGACCAGAGACTGACCAGATTGTCACATAAGCACAGGGAAGGAGTGGAGCCCTCCTCTGGGCCGATGGGTGCCGCTCAGGTAGGATCAAGTGGTGGACAAACCGCAAAGCCACTCTATGGGATCAAGATCCAAGAATGGGGTTAAGAGTCTGAAGTCTGCTGAATCTGAGCCATCCAAAGGCAGACACCAAAGTGAAGGCATGAGACCCAGAGTTTGGGGCCAGGGAAATCAGAGCTTGTGTGAGTCTGAGCTGTTAGGATACAGACAGGGGCGGGAGGGCCTTGGAGAAGGTCTTGCCTGATTGATTACTGCTCACAGTAGCCAGGGAATTCACTATGTGGTTTATTTAAGGGCCAGCAAGAAAGCAGGGCCTGGGTGTTTCCACAAGATGTAAAAGCCCAGGGGTGAAACACTAGTAAGCACACTGATCCCAGTGTAATGTCAGGAAGTCTCCATTTTTATAAACAGTATTCAGTAAGCTGCCAGTAGGAAAGCTATGGAGCAGTGGCTCAGAGCCGCAGGACGTCTTTCTGCATGCATTTCTTCTTAAGAGCTTGTCTCTGTCCAGGGAGGCTTCTGGGTTTATACTGGAGCACCTGCGTCCCCTCTCAACACTTTCTATCCACCGAGTCCAAGGACAGCAACTCTGGCTGCTCCTAGGACCTCTTTTCACATTTTAGACTGGGTACTGGGCTCAAAAATAAACTTTCATAGTAAATATAGCTCACTTGTCCTCTCTTTCCAACCCACCTATGGGGGCTCAAACCAAACCCATCTCTGATAACACATGAACTTCTTTTTAAGGTAGAAGCCTAATGATTTGGAATCCAGTAGGTAAAGAAGGAAGCAGTATCTTCACACTCTTCGCACCTTGGGGCAAGGTAGGATATCCTCACATCCAGGTGGCTGGCAGTAGATGGGGAGTAAGGGTTTTTTGAGGTCCAAGGTGCCACTGTGCAGGCCTCCTGCCTATCCTCTGTCAAGAGGGAGTGTGCGAGAGAGAGCAGAGTGGCAGGATCTCCCCCGGGCCAGAAGGACCTGGGGTGCCAGTTGCAGATTCCTGGAAGAGTGTCTGGGGCACAGTTTGCTGTGGTCCTTTTCTCCTGTCTCTGGCGTTAGAAACAGGAGCCAACTGCTTACTGGTCCATATTCTTTGAAGTGAAGTAGAGACTAATTCGTAATTGTACACTTCTAAAGTCTACTCCTCAGAAGCCTGGGCTCAGTCCTGATGGTTTCTTTATGTTGTCAAGGCAGCCCCAATTTCACAGGCAATCCTCTACCCCTTATTCACTCTCAGGCTCCAGTTCACGCTCGCATCTGCCTAACTCTAAGCCCAGGTCACCGGGTTTGAAGGTTCACTGCTCTGCCCTCTGCTGGCCTGACTCAGACTTGGCAGCTCTGCTTTTAATTCAAGCAGGGGCAGCTCTTGCAGTTAAGTATTAGACTTCTTATCTGGGGAAGTTTCCAATTTATAGAGAACTTGGAAATGCTTATGCTATGGTACAGTTTCTGCGAATGTTGCATGAGGCTCTCGGGAGACTTCCCTTAAGTCTTCTCACCGGCTAATGGCTTAATCCTTCTGGGGAACGCTTTCTTCCAAGGCCAACTTCTGAGACTACTTTCTAAGCTACTGATCCTCTCTTAGTTCTCAAGTACATTGTCCAATACTTCACCTAGCTCCTTAGAGTTAGATATCCCTTCCCTGAGGTACTAAACCCAGGAGGTTTGCAGTGATACCAATTGCTTCCATCTATTCTGGTTAAGACCATTCCCATGAAAACACATGTGCATGTCACCTACAACTCCCAAGAACACTCAGCCTGTGTGTACAGCCCAGGACGGCCTGCCTTTAATCTGCTCTAGAAAGAATATACAAATATTAAAAATATATTATCTACTATAGTGTACAAAAATTAAAAATATATTATCTACTATAAGGCAATCTCTCATCATGATCAGAACAAACACAAAGTGTGTTATTGAGAATTTACCTGGAAAATCAAAATTTGCCATAATAATTCAAAACTTTAACAAGGATAGGAAGCAAAAAAAAAAAAAAATCCTATCCATTCTCTTAGAATACTTGAATGTGTGGGTGCATTCCATCATTGAAATCAGCTTCTCTTCAACAGACTTTCACAAGTCTAAGAGTTCCTGATTAGATTTTTATTTGTTGGCCTAGAGGGTTTGACAAGCGACTAAAATCTTCTATCCTTCAGATTAACACCTTAGCCTCAATTCTAAACTTGACCTGATGTGTTGCTCTATTTACCTAAAGTATTTCTTTTGCATTTGTGTCAGTTATTAGGGACATCCATTCCTCACATATACTTCATTGTTTCAATTGTTATACTGATCCTTCCGGAATTTTTCCAGTTATCATTTAGGAAACATTTGACTTCTTATGCATACGGAAGTACAACTAGGAAAATGGATAAAAGTCATTTATAGGATAAAATGCAAATATTGGGTCAGGCACCAACATTTTGCCCAGTTTTCCCTTAAATAAAAAAATACAAGTCTTTCTCCGAGAAGATAATCACTTAGGTATGTACAGGCAACATCCATGTACAAGGGATTGAATTAAGCAATGGAATTATAAAAAGATGTCATATACATTGTCTCATTCTCAAACATTATCTCAGATTATTATATTAGGATTTTGATGGCCACTTCAGGAGTAAGTTTTTCATTTAATAAATATTTATTGAGTGCGTACCACATTCCAGGCGCCATGCTAAGATCCGAAGGTTCAGTTATGAATACGACACAGTTCATGTTCTCATGGAGCCTAGATTCTGGAAGGGAGATGAGTGCAGTAGGACCTATGGGATAGGGGGCTGTGAGAATGCAGAGGGCACCTAACTCAGTCTTGGAGGGAACAAGAAGGGTTCCCCAAGGTAGTAATGGCCAAGTTGCAATCAGAAGATTGAGTAGGAATTAACCAGGTACAGATCAGGAGGGAGGAGGTGGGGTGGGAGGGGTAGGTGAAGAGTGTTTCAGGGAGCATCCTATGGAAATGCTGAGAGCTGAGAAATAGAGATGCATGTGAGGGAGCATGGGAGTTCAGTATGGTTGGAGCACATATGACAATGTGGGGCATAAGGAGAGATGAAGCTGGAGAAGAAAACTGGTCAAACCAGGCAGGTCTCCTATATTCATGGCTGATAGGGAACTAGGAGAATCCTGCACTGAATTGATAGTAAATAATAGTGTGTGAGTCAGGTCATATTATGGATGTAATAAAAATGATAAGAGCCAGGGTAGGCTTTGCTGCAGCAACAAAGAAGTCCTAAAAAATCAGTGGCTTAGAGAACGACTTAGAGTTTCTCTCTTTCTCACTTTACAGGACTGAGTAGTTTCAAGTTAGCGGGTAGAGGTAGGAAAGGGAGAAGGTGGGCTCTACTCCTGGCAGAGATCCAGGCTGATTGCAGAGATGCTGTTATGAATGCATGGCTTCCAATGTCACCACCACAGGCAGCTAGAAGGGGAGAAGGGGACTGTGAGTAGGCGGCAGGCCTGACAGTAGCACACGGCACCTCCTCTCACATTCCATTAGTCAGAGCCCAGTCACATGGCTACACCAACTGCAAGGAACCAGGAAGATGGAGCTCAGCTACATGCTGGGAAGAAGAGGATTTGTGGGGAACAGCTGGTGGTCTCTGCCACAGTGATGGGGGGAAGAGCTGGTGGACGGTGAATCAGAACTATGGCTCACATTTTCCCTCAAAGCCCTTTGTCTGCTTGCCTCTGACCATCTCACAGTCCTTGTCTTCTTTCATTTCCTAATTCCCTCCTGCAGATGTACCTTGGTCCCCTTGGATTATTTATCTCAACTCTAACCACCAGTCTTTCCTCAACTACATCCCATATTTTGATCAATCCCCTCCGACTCTCAGCATGACAGGTCGTTTGCTTGCCCAGCTCAGCCTGTTTGAAGGAAAGAGTCCAGCCCTGCTGGTCACTTGGAGTAACCAGAAATGCTGGTTGGTGAATCAGTAGGTGGCACTATGGGTCAGCAAGACACAAATTCCAAGGCAACACACACATAACGAGGGCAAGGATGTAGCCACGCTCAGGGGAGCACGACAACAGTGGCTCACTTGACCTACTTCCTCAAGACTCAACTTTCAAAAGGAGCGACCACACCCAGACTGACCAGTGGATTGTCACAAACAGGGATGTCAACGTGCTCTGGACTGACAGCCAACAAAAATATTTCTTTTGTGTGGATGCTTTCTTCCTCTTGCGCTCAGGAAGGGCAGAGAAGTTCGACCTGTCTGGGTTGGAGAGCGCCGTGAGCTGCTCTCCTCGAGGCTTCTTAGGAAGGCAGTGAAAGAGGCGTGTGTGTTGTTTTAATGGGAGCTGCAGCTGCTGCTTTCATAACCACTGATTCGTCCTATTTGCTATTAGGAAATCCTCAGGCTCCGCATCAAAGGCCTCATTGTTGGGTTATTTCTTTCTTTCACTTGTGTCACCCTGGTAAGGTATCCTTTCACTCAGCAATGTCTTCTGGGTCATTTTTCATAACACTGTGAAGGTGTGGAGAGAAGTGGTATAATCGAGATTTGGAGATACCTTTCCCCACTGAGAGTTTAAAATTGACATTCAGCAGAGATAAGCAGGGATGGAAATTTTGTTCATGAAGAATTTGTTGTTATCTGTTTATGTCTCTTAGATCTGTCTCCTTTTTGTCCAGATTCAGATATTTAAAGATCATGTATCTGTGCTCCTATTCATAGAGACCGCCACTGGCATGATAGATAAAAAAGGTGCTACCTAGAAAAAAGACGTCTGTGTGTCAGGCTTTTTATTTTTCCCTTCATTTAATAGACAAGCCTCACAGAAATGCAGGCAAAGAATTCATTTTCCTTAAAGCCAGTTCAGGTATTATAGTGTATGAGCGATTAGTATTGGATACTGTCTAAAAACATCACATAGTTATTGTTGACCATCTGATTCTTAGCCATATTTCAAATTAAGCTAGCCATATGCACATGATAATTCTTTCATTAGTAATGCTTCTCTCTTATTCTGTTAGACTTTTTTTTTTTTTTTTTTTTTTGCGGTACGTGGGCCTCTCACTGTTGTGGCCTCTCCCGTTGCGGAGCACAGGCTCCGGACACGCAGGCTCAGCGGCCATGGCTCACGGGCCCAGCCGCTCCACGGCACGTGGGATCCTCCTGGACCGGGGCACGAACCTGTGTCCCCTGCATCGGCAGGCGGACTCTCAACCACTGTGCCACCAGGGAAGCCCTGTTAGACATTTTTAAAAAACCTTTCCCTAAAACATCTCTTCCAAGAAGCCCTCCTTCAGTCACCTCCACTTGACTCATACTGTTTCTTTATATTTTACATTTGTATCCCAGATATGGGATAGGCCCAGGGATCAGTCAGGATAGACCAGGTAGTGTTGAGGTAGTAATCCCCAAATCTCAGTGACTTAAATCAACAAGTGTGTTTCTTGCTCACACGCCATGTCCAGTATGGACCAGTAGGGGGCTTTGTTCATGTGTAGTCCTCATGGACCCCATCCAGACTGATAGAGGCTCCATCCTAATGGCTGTTCCATAATCATCACCTTAGGGTGACAAGAATGTAGTGAAATACACACTGGCTTTTAAAGCTTCTGTCTGGAAGTGGTGGGTCACTTCCGTTTATATTTTATTGGCCAAAGGAAGTCACATGGTCACAATTAACTGCAAATCAGTAAGGAGCAAGGATAGGTTAAATGAACAAACACTGCCTTGCATTTGAATAAGTCTTACAACTTTAAAGCACTTTCTCAGACATCTCAGGCAAGTAGAAAGGGTTGGTTAATAACTTTCTCATTTTACATATGAGGAAACCAAGGCTTAGAGAGATTAAATGATTTATTTTAAGGTCAAACGCCTTTCCTTTAGATTAGGTTACTGTGACTGCTAGGGTTTTTTTGTGTTTTTTTTTAATTAACTCCCCACAATTTCATATTTATAACGTTTGAATGAACAAGTGTCAGTGCTGTGGCACTAGCCTGGTGCTCAGAGTAAAACAAATCAAACAGCATCTCTCTAGCTATGCTGCCGATAGTAATCAAGAGAATTCCAAGTCCTTAAAAGTCTCCCCTCTCAACTAATTATAGGAGTTGCAGGGGATATTTACTCGGTGCTCATAAATCTGGTCAGGCAGGGGCCATGTGGTCCTCTGCCCTTGCCCCGACTCTCCAGGGTGACAGCTCCTGCAAGCACGGGATGCCTGTGTTGAAGAATGCACGCCCCTCCCCTAGAGATGATGGTGCCTGTGAAATGGGCTGAAGACCCAGAGGAGCTGTCTCCTTCCACGAGGAAGCCAGCGCCCACAGTGTGAAGAACTCTTTCAGGTTTTACTGACTCTTTTGTTTCACCTCTTTCTCTTTCAGACTCACACACGAGCCTTTAGCCACTTTGGGACACACCCAGGATCTCATGTCCTCTTGGGTCACTCTCAGCTCTCTTCTCTCAGAAAGAAGGACTCTTTCCCAGGAGGCCCTTCGGTCACTCCTGCAGACAGCTGGTGAGTCCACCTTACCACCCCATCCAGACATGCCCATCCTGGGTTGAATGTCAGATCCAATGGACCTACTTGCTACAATATATATATTTTTAAATTTATTTATTTTATTTATTTACTTTTGGTTGCTTTGGTTCTTTGTTGTTGTGCACAGGCTTTCTCTAGTTGCGGCGAGCGGGGGCTACTCTTCGGTGCAGCGCACGGGCTTCTCATTGCGGTGGCTTCTCTCGTTGCAGAGCACGGGCTCTAGGTGCACGGGCTTCAGTAGTTGTCACTCGCGGGCTCAGTAGTTGTGGCTCACGGGCTTAGTAGTTGTGGCTCACGGGCTTAGTTGTACCGCGTCATGTGGGATCTTCCCGGACCAGGGCTCGAACCCGTGTCCCCTGCATTGGCAGGCAGATTCTTAACCACTGCGCCACCAGGGAAGCCCTTGCTACAGTATTTTAAAGAGACATAGACATGTTCCTCCATATGGCAAAAAATGTTACTAGTTAATGTAACGGATTGAAGCACATCAGTATTTCAGGAACCGTGCAGAGGACCATGAATTTCAGGTGCTCTGTTACCTCAACAAGTGAGAAAAAATGGTACAGGAAAATCAACACGGACCTCCAAGGCCCAAACCTACAGTCTACTCTCAGGTCTGCCCCCTTGGAGTGACCTTGGGAAAATCACTTAACCCTTCTGAGCCCTTTCATTGTTCATAAAATGAAGTAGTGGAGATGGATTTCTAAGGACTTTTTCAACTATGGAAGTTCGTGATTTGTGGAGACGAGATTTATTATTTGCAATTATCGTCAACAGGTGGCAGCAAATATTCAATCTTTAGTGACTTGAAAAGAGAAAGCTAGCTGCCTTTGACTTAGCCTCAGAATTTCAGAGAACATTTACTTGATTTTTTTCATTTTCAACATGACGAGAAAATTAAAGCTCCACATTTTACGACTCTGGGATAGAAAGAAAATATGGACAATATTTGTCGTAAAATGAATGGAAAAGTAGGGCTTTAGAAATGAATATGTCTTGTAAACAAATGAATTCAGTAATTTCTTCCAGTCACTTTGAATGTGGCCGTGGCTAAAGGTTTTAGGATACTAAAACTGCCATATAAAGTAACATTCAGATGAGTCTTTTATATCTTTATTTTTAACATAGATATAGAAGGATGGACCAACATCTGTAAGAGTTTCTTTTTGCATGTTGTATAAGTTTGGCATTTTTGTATTAGGTGTGTTGGAAATGTTAATATATATGACAACATACAATGTCATTACATTTTACCATAGCTCAGATCTCATCAAAATGAATCCCAAATAATTATTAAAAATGTAAAGCCTTTTTCATTTATTAAAATTTTGCCGATTTTAACAGCTTGAAGTGGATGGATCAGGGTAAACACTAGTCTAACAAAATAAATGTGAAGTTTGAAGAGTATGGGGCTTTGCGCCATCGTATCACCATTAAACTCTTCAGCTGTAAACTAGGAGCTTATGGCTCATCAGAGAAGGATGTACTTCAACAGAAGTTTGAGCATTTTTCAGAATTTTATATGAATCCTGTATTCCTAATCCTAACAAGGATTATACCTTGCATTTTTTTTCGGTCTTCCTCTGTCTATTGGGTGCTCTGTAATCTTGATAGTCAACATGATGATGGCTGATTAAAACTAATGTGTTTTTTTAATACAAAGAATTTTATACAGATTCAAACACTGCTAATACATAATGTAATCAAATCTCCCAATCAAGGTACCTGATTATCTAAGTCACTTGAAGTTACATGTTCACATTAGATTCTCTTGTCCATCCTCAGCCTAAGTAGAGATGTCAAGTGGGCAGTTGAATGTACAAGTCTACAATTCAGGAAGAGCTCAAGACTATAGTTTGTATACCTTCTCTTCAATTTTCAGAGTAACATACTATCTAAATAGTCACATTATTAAAATTATAAATTCCTTTGAGAGACTGCCTACGAAATAGCTCCTATTTGCAAGAGTTTTTTCCATAGCATTTTACCCAGTTCCATATATCATTGTCTTCTTAACAATATTAAATGAAATGGAATCAAGTGGCATAAATACATACATACATTCATAGGATCAGGAATACAGGATTCATATAAAATTCTGAAAAATACTCAGACTTCTATGGAAGTTCATCCGTCTCTGTTGAGCCATAAGTTCCAATTTTACAGCTGAAGAGATTTAATGATGAAACGATGGGCACAAAGCCCCGTGTTCTCCAAACACTACTGTTTACCCTGATCCGTCTGCCATAATACTTTTACTTCTTCCAGAGAGGATATAACGTAGTGTCTGTAGCTGCACTGCCCAATGAGGTACGCACTAGGTACGTGTGGCTACTTAATGTAAATTAAATACAATTAAAATTTAGTTCCTCAGTCACACCAGCCACATTTCAAGTACTCAGTATCCACATCTGGCTATTGGACAATATAGCACAAATAGAGAATATTTCCATCATTACAGAAAGTTCTGCTGGATCGCACTGCTCTAGGATGGGGAACGCTGTGGCCCTTTACATGTGCAGGTGTCATTTTTCCTGCATATAATGCCCACCTTTTACAACTGGCAAAATACGAAATACACCTTGGAAGGAAATCACACACTTGCTTTGAAATTACTCTCCTCAAAAAATGTTTTCTCTCTGTTTTGTGAAGTTGACGTTAATTACTGCTCGGCTGGAGTGTGTCACAAGAAATATCATAACATCTTTAAAAGTTAATGTCTCAATGAAATCCTCTTCTAAGGTAACTTTATATTATCAATATAGGAGAATGTTTTTCTTCTATCTAGAAGGTCTTCTCTTTCGGACCTGATAAACTGTATCTATCTAGCTGTTACTGGACAGTTGTGCCACCAAATAGAAAAGTTAGACAGTAGTTGAATAGGTCGCCCTTTGACCCAGTTCATCTGGGATGTCCTGACTGTCTGCATTTCAGAAGTGCAGGCCCAGGACATTTAATTATAGCAGATGCTGTGATATCTCCTTCTTGATCTATGAGTGAATCTTATCAATGTGACTACTAATTCTACTTTAGAATAGTTGTGTTATAGAGAATAGACTTGTGGTTGCCAAGGGAAAGGGGGTGGGGGAGGGATGGATTGGGAGTTTGGGACTAGCAGATGCAAACTATTATATATAGGATGGGTAAACAACAAGGTCCTACTGTATAGCACAGGGAACTATAGTCAATATCCTGCGATAAACCATAATGGAAAAGAATATGAAAAAGAATGTATACATATGTACAACTGAATCACTTGGCTGTACAGCAGAAATTAGCACAACATTGTAAATCATCTATACCTCAGTAAAATAAATGTAAAAAAAAGAATAGTTGTGTTGAATCAGCCAACTCAAACAGCTACTTATTCTCCTTTGGGACCTGGAGTTATGGAAACAGTCAAATTGAAGTGTTTTCTCCACTGGAAATGTCTACCACATTATTTTGGGTGGGCATGATATTTTAGAATAATACTTCACAACACTATTGTCCCCGTTTTCCAGGTGAAAATAACTCCGAGAGAGGCTCTTAGTAAGGAGGAATACATCTTTGCTGGACGGCAGAACAGTTCTACTATTTCAGATGTAGTGCGTGGTGAGCATATTCACAGAAAATCAGACTTGTCTCTAGCATGGACTCACTGGACTCTTGAGCTGAGGTGCTATAAAATCTAGTAACCTTGCCTAAGCACCGGGATGTCTATGCCTCTTTGTCTGGGAGAGTAGGAGGGGTTTAAAAAGCTTTCTGGACATACAAAATTATGAAGGAATATCAGAGGCAACCTCCTGCATGTATTTTTTTAAAAAAATATTAAACTTATCAGAGCAATCACTATCTAACAGAGTGTTACCTGCATGTTGGAAAAGGTAGATAGCAAAGAGCTTTAGCGATCATAAGAGCTAAAGGAAATATAAACACCTGGGCCTCTTCTCATTTTAAACATCAACTCAGATTCACGGCTGACTTGGTGTCAATCCTAAGCAGGGCAGTTGTGTGTGGCTGTGCTCATTGTACAAGCGACAGTCTACACAATCATAACAGATGGCCTCGATGAATGCATTTTAGTTACACCCTCAGAGATCCTCGGCCACTCCAAGAGGTAATGGGAAAAGAAAGAAGAAGGTTCTTTCCCTGAAGCTCGTGTCTCACATCCCTTTGGGGTCACCGAGGTGGGACACACATGGCTGAAAGGTACTGTAAGCCCTTTCTCGCTTGGGGATGTTCCTGGATATAAGTTGAAAACTTGCTCAAACCTTGAGCAGTAGAAGTCTGAATACACCGGCTGTGATACTCCAGGGCTACAGAGCAGCTTTAAAGCAAATCAAGAAATATCAGTGATTTTTAAAGTACTATATTCAGCTATGCCACTATCTGGATCACTTTAAATTCTAAGTTACTGGGAAACATTGGGCAAGTATACCAAATTTCAGCCTGCGAGACTGAAATTCCTAGTCTCTTCTTAGGAACTAACTGATCAACAGCAGAGGCAGATTGCGAGCTGACTGCTAGATACTTGAGAGATAGACTACTTGTGTTCAGTTGGCATTTTGTTGGGTTGGGGTTCTCCATAGTTTGGGGGCTTGGAGTTCGGGGACTTGCCCTCTGGCTCTGCCTCTCAGTCCTGTACTAGCTCACTCATAAAAGGGTTTGGGTGAGAATATTTCCAACGTCTCTTCCAACCTTCTGATATGACTCTTTTTTGTTTTATTCAAATGCATTGAAAGGGTGAGTCATAAAAGAACATTTTTAGATTAACACTAACCCACAAAGACTGGCTTACATTTCTCAGACAATCAGAACGTTCATGCTTGAAGAAGTCTTTCATTTCTAACATTGGTATATTAAATTGCTTCTCCCTTTTCCCTACTTTATTTATTTTTTAAAATTAAAGCTTTTATTTTAGAATAGTTTTAGATTTACAGAAAAGTTGTAAAGATGCTACAGAGAGAGCCCATGTACTTTGCTCCCAGGTTCCCCTATCGTTACCATATTATATTACTATGGTACATTTCTTACTGTTATTTAATACACAGACCCTCACTAAAACTCTTACTATATTCAGATTTCCTTAGTCTTTACTTAATATCTTTTTCTATTACAGGAAAGATCCCATCCAGGGTAATACGTTACAGTTAGTTGCCATGTCTCCCTAGGCAACTCCTGGTTGTTTCTTAGAGTTTCCTTGCTTTTAATGACCTTGACAAATTTGTGGAATACTGGTGAAGTATTTTATATTGATAGAATGTTCCTCAGTTGGGATGTGTCTGATGTTTTCCTCATGATTATATTGGAATTAGGGTTTGGGGGAAGAGGGACCACAGAAGTAAAGTGCCCGTCCCATCACACTATCTCAAGGGTACATGCTATCAGCAAGACTCATCATAGTTGCTGTTGATCTTGGTCACCTGCGTGAGGTAATGTTCGCCAGACGTCTCCTCTATAAAGTTACTCTTTCTCCCCCTGTCTCTGGAAGAAAATCACTTTGCCCAGCCCACTCGTAAGGGGATTTAACTCAAGTTGCCATAAACTGAATATTAGAGTAAAATCTCCTCAGTGCTGAGCCACAGTTCTGAGACCATTAGGTAATTTTGGCAGCCAACAGTCTTGTAAGTTCTTACTAACCCTGGACAAAATTGCTGGGGGGAAGAGAAGGGCTATGACTTGTCCTTTGATATTTTTTTCCTCCCTTCTCCAGAGGGGAGTTGTACTCACTCTCAAGAAGCGCAAAACATCATGGTTCCCTGCCCCTGTCCCCACCCAAGGTCTAGTGATAATAAACTACTATTTTATTTATTTATTTATTTAATTTATTTTTGGCTGCGTTGGGTCTTCGTTGCTGCGCGCGGGCTTTCTCTAGTTGCAGCGAGACGGGTCTACTCTTTGTTGCAGTGTGCAGGCTTCTCTTTGCGGTGGCCTCTCTTATTGCAGAGCACAGGCTCTTGGTGCACAGCCTTCAGTAGCTGCAGCACGCGGGCTCAGTAATTGTGGCACGCGGGCCCAGTATTTGCGGCATGCGGGCCCTAGAGCACGCGGGCTTTGGTAGTTGTGGAGCATGGGCTCAGTAGTTGAGATGTGTGGGCTCTAGGGCACACAACCTCCAGTAGTTGTGGCATGTGGGCTTCAGTAGTTGTGACACGTGGGCTCAGTGGTTGTGGCTCATGGGCTCTAGAGCGCAGGCTCAGTAGTTGTGGCGCACGGGCTTAGTTGCCCCGCGGCATGTGGGATCTTCCCGGACCAGGGCTCGAACCCGTGTCCCTGCATTGGCAGGTGGATTCTTAACCACTGCGCCACCAGGGAAGTCCCTAAACTATTACTTTAAAGGTGGAGGAAAATGTGCTTCTTTTTCATTGCTTTAGCAAAGGATTGGGGAGATCTGGGTCAGCAGCATTTTTCTAAGGTCTAGCTATGTGAATCTTAACATTTACATGAAACAGTTTCTGTGCTTCAGCACCCTTGACACTTCCTTTTGTTTCCACCCCTGCAGGAACAACAAATTCCTGAAGTGTGAATGTTCTTGCTCAAACCAAACATTTTCAGCCTACCATTTTATCCTATTTTTTTATGTTACAGAAGTAATATATGTTTTTAATAATAAAAAATTAAAACAATCCAGAAGTATACAAAATATAAAAGTAGGAGTCTCTGGCTCTGCATATGGTAGAATTTACTCTATTAATAAACGATGAATTCTTTTTGGCTTTTAATCAAAGATGCTGGTGGTGTTTTATTAAACAGTATACAGACAATTAAAAGAGGAAAAAGATCTAAAATTTGGCTTGGCCTGTTCATTCGTTACTTATTTAAGCAAGTTGTTTTTGTTTTTGTTTTTGTTTTTTTTGTGGTACGCGGGCCTCTCACTGTTGTGGTCTCTCCCGTTGCGGAGCACAGGCTCCGGACGCGCAGGCTCAGCGGCCATGGCTCACGGGCCCAGCCGCTCCGCCGCATGTGGGATCCTCCTGGACCGGGGCACAAACCCGTGTCCCCTGCATCGGCAGGCGGACTCAACCACTGCGCCACCAGGGAAGCCCCTAAGCAAGTATTTTTTGAACAGCAATCATGTGCTAGATGTGCTGGCACATCTGGGGAGGGGGTATAAATGATGCGAAAGGAAATTATCTGTCCTTAAGGGAGTTGTTCTCCAAAAGAAATGTTACCTATTCACAAAGTCTAGAGCAATAAACGGACAAAATTATTTTTCTGTAGCCCTGGCAATAGAATAACGATGAAATTCCATTAGTGCTATGCTACAAAACTCAGATTTCTTTCTTATTTTACCGGTAAATCTTGGAGTTATTTGGAAATCGCTCTTTGCTAATGTAAGACACGTGACATCAATGCGTAGATCATGCTCCTACCTATAGGGCTGTCCACAGGGAGCAGGACCCACCGCAGGCCACCTGGGAACCTCCACTGAGACTAGCCCTAGTATCTCCTTCCCGCCCTCCCCCCCGCCTCTCTTGCTTTCTTCCTAAATTAGATTCTGAACTGCTGACAGGAGAACAGGACCAACACAAGTGAAATAGAATAGTGAGCACCAAAGCCACATGACCTCAAAGGGCCTCTGAGTCCCTGAGACTAGCCTGTAGTTTTTGGTTTTCTACAGGGAAGCGGAGAGGATGGTACCATCTTCCAACCCTGGAAACCTTGGCTAATGAGAAGAGTGAATGATCCTTTTCTGGGGGAAATCTTGTACGGTCGTTGGTGTCTCTCATAAAGAGAATCAAACTAATACAAAGGGAAAAAGAGTTCCAGGATATATGGTGAGCAAAACAAATTGCTTAATAAAGTATCAGCAATATCAGCTCAGATAGCCTGGGACATTCCATTGCTACTCAAATCCAAGAAGGCTTCCTTTTCAGATGTAGCTTTCTGAAGAGAGCTCCGAAGCGAGCACTAGGTCCCACAGTCTGAACTTTGACAATTATGTGAAATAAAGAACAAAGAAAGGGTTATCGATAATAATGATTTATCAATGGGAGTGTGTTCTCTACCTTTCAATGTGTCTTGAACCCTTCAAATGGCACCATTGTTTCCTTGGATGAAGTGAGCCAGGCAACCCCCCCACCCCATCACCGGGGAATCTTTGTTGCCTTCCTTGAAAAACATTTAAAACAAACAAGCCCCTTTCTCTTGCCATAGACAGTACAAGCAATATTAATGGTTATCTACCTGTGATAAGGACAACAGTCTCATTTTACCTGACTTGAAAGGGTCATCTGTACTGTCAAGCCCAATTAACTTGTCTTACTCTCACACAAAGAAGGAAGGTTACCGAAAGGCCACATCTTGCCCTGTATCTTGGCTGCTCTGGTACAATGGCCTGATCAAAGGCCATCAGAGCATCAGGTCAATAAAGGCAGACCCTGCTTTTTGAGGATACTGGCATAGTGCCACATGGAAGCCTGTGGGTTCATACTGGAAGGCCCAGACACCAAGACAGGACTTTATACGTACAGGGCCTCCCAGAGGTTGAGAGAGGCCCTGGGCCACTTCTCAATTTTATAACAGGATTATAAATAATTGTGGCACACTTTAAATGTTTATGGTTAATAAATTAATGCTTTTCATACAAAAGCAGTACAGTATAATTTGGTTTTTCATAAGATAATTACAGGATTTATAAAAAATACTTAATTTTAAGTGTACTATAGGTGGGATACCCGTAATGGGACAGAAGCTTAAATTTGAATGATGAACATCTTCTGTAAATCAAAGACCTCCTTTAGGGAAAAAGAACCCAAAGGCCACATTTGAAGCCCTGGGTGAATGAAAAGTCTGAGTCAATTGCATATCAAGGGCTCCCTTGGCTCCCCTGAGACCTGTGTGTGCAGGTCCCAAGACTCACATGACTTGTCTGGTTGACAAAGCCTATGGCAGGTCTGAAAATCTATTGGACACTCAAATATCTGTTGGTATATGTGGTTCTGTTTCATAGATTTCTACTGCTAATAAGAAATAAATAAAAAACTCACTTATTTATTCTCTGCTTCTAGGAAAGCTTGGCTTTATGTCATCCTAGCTGTTTAGCTACAGTGTGGTTCTTACTTCCTTTAATGGCTCTTTTCAGTGTTTATATATTTGAATTTCTGAAGAAAAATTAAATGGAACTGAGATTATTTGATCTGGAAAAAAAGGGAATTTGGTAGGGTTTCCAGATGTCCCATATGGCTGGAACACACGCACACACACACACACATGCCCCCACACACACGTGCCCACACACACACAGTCACTCACATGCACTTACACACACAATGTCTGAGTCCAGATTAGACAGCACAGGATTAGCATAATTCTTGTCAAAATATGTACCATATTCTCCAACTTTAGATCTGGCAAAACTAGCAAGGATGAACATTGATAAGAGTCTTTAAGTATCTAAATATTTTCTGTATAAAGTTGAAAACCAGATTTTTTTACACTTCAACTAAGAATATAAAAGAATAAGTGGATTTAAATTAGTCTGGACCAGGAATACATTCTGGATAGGAGAACTGTTAAACTTCAGAATATATTGACAAGAAAATTTGTGGAGTTGTGTCCTCCTCTGGTGGAATGAAGATCTTAAAAACAAAACAAGATAATTTCCTTTGATGTAAGTGGTTCGATCCTTACTCTGGTACAGAAGAGGAATGAATGAAGAAAAAACATTCACGGTCTCTCAGAACTTTAAAAATATTTTAAGGTACAATTTAAAAATTAAATTTAATTGTCCTGAAATATCTCTAATACCTTCTTTTGGCTACTCCTTTCTGATGATCGCAACTCAGTTGGATAGACTGAGTCATGACTTGAACTTTAAAAATATAACTGAATGTATGACTTTTAATCAGATCAGAGTTGGAGTTCTGTTGTCCTGGGGCATTTTGGAAATGAAGTTCAATACCTAGGAAGGATGGAAGGCCAACAAGAGATGAACCTGGGATTATTATGACCCACTTTTAGCTGAAGTTAGGAGATGTAGGTGGGCACGGTAGAGCTTCAACAGAACTTCGTATAGAAGCTCCTGGTGTGTGATCCTTGGAGTGTGAGATGATGGTCCTTTTGAGCAAGGGAGGCTCTCAGTGCATTTAATAAAGATGAGCAAAAGGTTGGGTGACAGGAACTGAGCTTAGGACATAGCGCCTTGACTCTCTTTGTCTTCCTTCCTTGTCTCTCTCCAAGTTAGCAGGCAGAGCGGCTGTTCCAGATAAGTGCCGACACCAAGGTGTCCACGTCTAGTAGGCTTAACAATTTTAGTAGATATTTTTGGACAAAAGAGAGGCTTATAACCTAACTACTCAGTGGATCTGTTGAACAAATGGCTTTGAGGATGTCTTTTGGCACCAGTGTCTACTCTGGTAGGCAGGTGGTTTATGGTTCCCCAAAGATGTCCATGTCCTAATCACTAAAACCTATGAATATGTTACCTTACATGGAAAAATGAAATGAAGGTTGCAGATGAAATGAAGGTTGCTAATCTACTGACCTTAAAAATAGAGATTATCCAGGTGGGCCCAATGTAATCACAAGGGTCCTTATAAATGGAAGAGAGAGGCAGTAGAATAGGTCAGAGTGATGTGGTATGAGACCAACTAAACCTACTTTTGCTGGCTTTGGGCAGAGAGACAGAGGACCAAAGCCAAGGAGTTTGGGCAGCCTTTAGACACTGAAAAGGCAAGGAACCGAGTTTTGCCCTTGAGCTTTCAGAAAGGGATGCAGCCCTGTCAACATCTTGATTTTAGCCCAATGAGACCCATGTTGGACTTCTGCTCTATACAACAGCAAAATAATTAAATCTGCATCGTTTCAAACCACTAAGTTAGTGGTAATTTGTTACTGGAGCCAGAGAAAACTAATACACCTATGCTGAAATTCCCAATGACCTTCCCCCACCACACTAAGCAGTCCTTCGAGGAAGAAAAGCAGAACCATGATTATTTAGTGACCTGTACGCAGGTACCACTCACTCAGCGCAATGAAGACGATTTGTGATGCTCCATTCTCCCACCCCAAAATAGAGACACTGATCAACCTCAGAGCAAGATACACTCACCTCTCCCATCTCTCCAACAAAAGCCCTTCTCACTGGCCCCTAAATCATGATTTCATTTTTCTTTTTGTCCAGAGCACACTTGATAGAAAGCTTTCACACACAACACAGTTTGCTGGGGCTGCTCAAGGTTAAGATCAAGTCCTTGTGAGTATGTGGTGACTCCAGTCATACCCCTTACGCCTCATTCAGGAATGGGGACACAGTGAGAGCTGAGTTTGATAGAAACAGCCGCTCTAATTTAAACAAAATGCAAATCATGCACAACAAACACCCCAAACTTGCAGTTTAAGATGGAAAGTCAATGGCAGTTGAGGCCAGTTAAGAAGTTGATATATTTTCCTCTCCTACTGTTTTTTTTTGTGTGTGTGGGCAGTTTAGGTTCCTTGAACCCACTAATATTCAACAGTGAGAATTAAAATTATCTCTGTGGAAGGGATAAGGGGTTTATCCACCAGATGTTTCCTCAGTTTCCTTTCCTGTAAAACGAGAGTGAAATTAGAATCATCTTGTGCTTTAGCACAAGGAACTGGTGGCAAGGCTAAGAATGCTTTTTTTTTTTCTTTTGCGGTACGCGGGCCCCTCACTGTTGTGGCCTCTCCCGTTGCGGAGCACAGGCTCAGTGGCCACGGCTCACGGGCCCAGCCGCTCCGCGGCATGTGGGATCTTCCCAGACTGGGGCACGAACCTGTGTCCCCTGCATCGACAGGCGGACTCTCAACCACTGCGCCACCAGGGAAGCCCTAAGAATGCTTTTGAATCATGTCCTTGGGAAATAGAAAACTGAGATATGAGTTAGGAATACCCCCATCCACTCTTTATTCTAACTAAAGGCATTTTTGGTGCCATGATAACTAATGTTTATGGTGTGTTTACATGAATAGTTACATTTAATCCTCTCATGTTACAGATGAGAAAATGAAGCAAAAAGAGACGAAGGAAATTGCCCAGGAGGATACAGTTAGTACGTGGTGAATCCAGGATTTAAATCTAGACTTCACGAACTTCATAGCCCTAGTTCTTAACCATGGAACTTTATCATGCCTCCAAGGACGGATGCCCTCTACCACGAGAAGATACAGGCTTAACATGTGATGATTTTGCACAACATACATTCACATAGGCAGGTCCCCTCACACCAGGAATGTTTCTAACTTTCTTCTCCACCTGCCCAAACCCTACTTAACAATCAGAGCCCAAATCTTTCCATTTCCTCCCCAAGACCTTTCTCCTTACCTCATAAGCAGGTCTTTGGGAGTGGAGTACCCATGCTAATATCCTTTGCAACGCTCGGCACAGGGCTTTGCATGTAGCAGGCAGCTGCTGGGGAGTGGAAGTACCCCTGGTCTTTGTCTCAGAAGAGCCGGACTTGAATCTGCTTTCCCACTTATTGGTAGTGTGGCTGGAGACTGTGACCTCATCTGTAAAGAAAAAAAGGAAAGAAGAGAAAAATAAGTCATATTTATCTCACAGATTTGTGATCCAGATAAAATGAGCTCTTGTTCATAAAAGTATTTTGTAAATTAAAGGACCATCCCAGTAAGAGGGATACTAGGATTATCAAGTAGGATTGTCAAATAAATTTTGTGTTGCGTTTCTTGCACTAGTCCTGAGATTGCAGAACTGTGACCAATTTTAAACATGAACACATTGTCACGAATGCATTCTACTGCCATTGAGGAAGGCTGTGAGATCAGGATTATTTACCCTGGGAAAGAGACGCAAGTTTTCAAAACAAACTCCAAGTGTTTGTCTATTCAATAGACAATTGTGAGCATCTCCACAGACTCTCTGGCCTCAAATTAGAGCAAAAAGGGATTTGGTCCAGACATAAGGAAATGCTTCATGAATATAGAGACTGTGAAACCTCCTATTAAGGGAAATTGTGGAGACAAATAACAGCCACAAATAAGTGACTTCATGCTGCCAAATTGACCAAGGAGAAAAAGAAACATGTTTATTTTTCAAAATGTGCATGTTCTGAAGCAATTAAATCTCTTCCCTCACTAAATTGACATAGTTTTGGTCTTAACGGCACTATAAAATTAAATCCTTTAAAAGAGATTTAAAATATAAGAGATGTCATCTCTTCTGGAGAAGAAGGGAAAACAAAATGAAGAAACTCTTAAAAATAGAATTATTCAAGAATACATAACGCAGACTACCATAAAAACTTACTTAAAGATAATAGAGCCTCCAAGAAATGGTCTCAATGAGATTAAAACCATCCCACATAGATCCCGTCTCTTTCCCCCCTCAGACTGTCTCCCCCACCTCCTGCCACAATCACTCTTTCTACTTGAGCACCCACCACTGTTATGCTCAGATTGGGGACCACAGCACCCTACTTGGCTTGGTAAGTGGTCAGTGTTGAGAAGGTAGAGTGGCTTTCAATACCTATACGGATGTTACACAAAACAGGTGAAAACCTAATGCCACTAAAGACGTGGTTCCTATCTAGTTCTACTTCGTATGTTTCTTTCAAAAGGATGAGACCATTTCTGTGACGACCGAACACTGACAGCCAATGTAACCTGAGTCCAGTTAAAGGTCACTGACCGTGCTCCACACTCTGCAATAAGCTTATCAGGACATCTCTTGAAATAATAGTCACTTCCCGGTCTCCTTCATCTTCTTTGCTCTTTGCCTTCCTCCCTCCTCCCCCAGCAGTGCCCACCCTTCCCTTTCAGGCATGTATCCTTCAGCAAGGTTCTCTCTTTTCTTGGGCTTTTCCTGTTGCCATCACAAAGCCCTCAATGTCCTGTACGGGGTATCTTCATCTAACCTGGAGTCAAAGGCCATTCTTGCCTCAGGAAAAAAAAAGGAAAAAGGAAAATCCCATAATTTAAATGTCTTCCTTAAAAAAGAAGGGGATGTAGTTTTAAAATAAACACTAAATGAATATATACTGAAGAAAACTTCTACGCGAAGCAATGCCATTTCATAATTTTCTTAGAGAATCTGAGAGTGAAAAGTGTTTCTATCAACACGTGGAATCTGTCATGCAGGCAGCATTCCTTTGCATTTCCTGGGTCATTGACTCAAGACTCAATTTTCCTAAAACACAGAAGTAGATTATTTAACAAATGCTTCGAAGGAGTCTGCCAAAGTGATTACTAAAATAGACATGTGCCATCGCTGCTCCAGGTCTCAGGACATTTCAGGCACTTAGTATCTTGAGCGGTTGCCTGCCAAGTTCCAAGATCAGCAATTATGTGGAAATAAGAATGATCAGTCTTTTATTGTAGCAAATGTAACTAGCTGATTGAGAAAGATAAGCTCACTTGTGCAGAGAATTGCCAAAATCTCTAAGTAAACCTGACACAGGTATTTTGCATGGCTGGGGATACCTAATGTGCCTGTCTAGAGTTTATTCCAGGGTAGTTTATTCGCAGTTATGAACCAGTTTCTTTGCGTAATGTCTACAGTGTGAAAAAGTGCCACAGGGGCCTTGGGGTGAGTGAGACCCAAGCCCTGGGCTCAGTGATCGGGAACTATTCTGAGAGCACTGAATCTGGGTCCTTCACTATAAAGTACGAGGCCATTGTCATCCAGTCCCCGACCCCGTCTCTGCCCACATCTCCACTGACTTTCCTCCTGCCTTGCTACACTCCCGCCACACCAGCTTCCTTTCTGTTCCTGAAACTTTCCAAGTAAGCCCCTGCTTAGTGCCAGACAGGTGGAGCCTCAGTCCTAGATGCTCCGCCTGCCTGGCACTCCCAGATATATATCCACAGGGCTCCCTCCTCACTTCACTCAGGTTTCCTGTTCAGATATCCCCTCCTCAGAGAGCCTCCCTTGTCATCCTATCTGAGAACACACCTGTCACTCATCATCTCCTATCCTTGCTTTAATTTTCTTTTTTCTTTTTAATGAATTCAACCATTTAAAATAAGTTTTATTGTAGTTTTTTATACAGCAGGTTCTTATTAGTCATTTATTTTATACATATTAGTGTATACATGTCAATCCCAATCTCCCAATTCATCCCACCACCACCAGCACCCCGCTTTCCCCCCTTGGTGTCAATACATTTGTTCTCTACATCTGTGTCTCTCTTTCCGCCTTGCAAACTGGTTCATCTGTACCATTTTTCTAGATTCCACATATATGCGTTAATATACAATATTTGTTTTTCTCTTTCTGACTTACTTCACTCTATACGACAGTCTCTAGGTCTATCCACGTCTCTACAATGACCCAATTTCGTTCCTTTTTATGGCTGAGTAATATTCCATTGTATATATGTACCATATCTTTTTATCCATTCGTCTGTCGGTGGGCATTTAGGTTGCTTCCATGACCTGGCTATTGTAAATAGTGCTGCAGTGAACACTGGGGTCCATGTGTCTTTTTGAATTATGGTTTTCTCTGGGTATATGCCCAGTAGTGGGATTGCTGGGTCATATGGTAATTCTACTTTTAGTTTTTTAGGGAAACTCCATACTGTTCTCCATAGTGGCTGTATCAATGTACATTCCCACTGACAGTGCAAGAGGGTTCCCTTTTCTCCACACCCTCTCCAGCATTTGTTGTTTGTAGATTTTCTGATGATGCCCCTTCGAAACGGTGTGAGGTGATACCTCATTGTTGTTTTGATTTGCATTTCTCTAGTAATTACTGATGTTGAGCAGCTTTTCATGTGCCTCTTGGCCATCTGTATGTCTTCTTTGGAGAAATGTCTATTTAGGTCTTCTGCCCATTTTTTTATTGAGTTGTTTGTTTTCTTAATATTGAGCTGCATGAGCTGCTTATATATTTTGGAGATTAATCCTTTGTCCATTGTTTCGTTTGCAAATATTTTCTCCCATTCTGAGGGCTGTCTTTTCGTCTTGCTTATAGTTTCCTTTGCTGTGCAAAAGCTTTTAAGTTTAATTAGGTCCCATTTGTTTATTTTTGTTTTTATTTCCATTACTCTAGGAGGTGGGTCAAAATAGATTTTGCTGTGATTTATGTCAAAGAGTATTCTTCCTATGTTTTCCTCTAAGAGTTTTACAGTGTCTGGTCTTACATTTAGGTCTTTAATCCATTTTCAGTTTATTTTTGTGTATGGTGTTAGGGGGTGTTCTAATTTCATTCTTTTACTTGTAGCTGTCCAGTTTTCCCAGCACCACTTATTGAGGAGACTGTCTTTTCTCCATTGTATATCCTTGCCTCCTTTGTCATAGATTAGTTGACCATGGGTACGTGGGTTTATCTCTGGGCTTTCTATCCTGTTCCATTGATCTATATTTCTGTTTTTGTGCCAGTACCATATTGTCTTGATTACTGTAGCTTTGTAGTATAGTCTGAAGTCAGGGAGTCTGATTCCTCCAGCTCTGTTTTTTATCCCTTAAGATTGCTTTTGCTATTCAGGGTCTTTTGTGTCTCCAAACAAATTTTAAGATTTTTTGTTCTAGTTCTGTAAAAAAAAAAAATGCCATTTGTAGTTTGATAGGGATTGCATTGAATCCGTAGATTGTCTTGGGTAGTATAGTCATTTTCACAATATTGATTCTTCTAATCCAAGAACATGGTATATCTCTCCATCTGTTTGTGTCATCTTTGATTTCTTTCATCAGTGTCTTATAGTTTTCTGAGTACAGGTCTTTGACCTCCTTAGGTAAGTTTATTCCTAGGTATTTTATCCTTTTTATTGCAATGGTGAACGGAATTATTCCCTAATTTCTCTTTCTGATCTTTTGTTGTATAGGAATGCAAGAGATTTCTGTGCATTAGTTTTGTATCCTGAAACTGTACCAAATTCATTGAATAGCTCTAGTAGTTTTCTGGTGGCATCTTCAGGATTATCTATGTATAGTAGCATGTCATCTGCAAACAGTGACAGCTTTACTTCTTCTTTTCCAATTTGTATTCCTTTTATTTCTTTTTCTTTTCTGATTGCCGTGGCTAGGACTTCCAAAACTATGTTGAATAACAGTGGTGAGAGTGGACATCCTTGTCTTGTTCAGGATCTTAGAGGAAATGCTTTCAGTTTTTCACCATTGAGAACGATGTTTGCTGTGGGTTTGTCTTATATAGCCTTTATTATGTTGAGGTAGGCTCCTTCTATGCTCCCTTTCTGGAGAGTTTTTATCATAAATGGTATTGAATTTTGTCAAAAGCTTTTTCTGCATCTATTGAGATGATCATATGGTTTTTATTCTTCAATTTGTTAATATGGTGTATCACATTGATTGATTTGCATATATTGAAGAGTCACTGCATCCTTGGGATAAATCCCACTTGATCATGGTGTATGATCCTTTTAATGTGTTGTTGGATTCTGTTTGCTAGTATTTTGTTGAGGATTTTTGCGTCTATATTCATCAGTGATATTGGTCTGTAATTTTCTTTTTTTGTAGTATCTTTGTGTGGTTTTGGTATCAGGATGATGATGGCCTCATAGAATGAGTTTGGGAGTGTCCCTTCCTCTGCAAATTTTGGAAGAGTTTGAGAAGGATGGGTGTTAGCTCTTCTCTAAATGTTAGATAGAATTCACCTGTGAAGACATCTGGTCCTGGACTTTTGTTTGTTGGAAGATTTTTAACCACAGTTTCAATTTCATTACTTGTGATTGGTCTGTTCATGTTTTCTATTTCTTTCTGGTTCAGTCTTGGAAGCTTATACCTTTCTAAGAATTTGTCCATTTCTTCTAGGTTGTCCATTTTATTGGCATAGAGTTGTTTGTAGTAGTCTTTTATGATGCTTTCTATTTCTGCGGTGTCCGTTGTCACTTCTTTTTCATTTCTAATTTTATTGATTTGAGTCCTCTCCCTCTTTTTCTTGATGAGTCTGGCTAAAGGTTTATCAATTATGTTTATCTTCTCAAAGAACCAGCTTTTAGTTTTATTGATCTTTGCTATTGTTTTCTTTGTTTCTATTCCATATATTTCTGCTCTGATCTTTATGATTTCTTTCCTTCTACTAACTTTGGGTTTTCTTTGTTCTTCTTTCTCTAGTTCCTTTAGATTGTTTATTTGAGATTTTTTTTTCTTGAGGTAGGATTTTACTGCTATAAACTTCCCTCTTAGAAGTGCTTTTGCTGCATCCCATAGGTTTTGGATCATTGTATTTTCATTGTCATTTGTCTCTAGGTATTTTTTGATTTCCTCTTTGATTTCTTAGTGATCTCTTGGTTATTTAGTAACGTATTGTTTAGCCTCCATGTGTTTGTGTTTTTTATGTTTTTTCCCTGTAATTGATTTCTAATCTTATAACATCCTGGTCAGAAAGATGCTTGATACGATTTAAATTTTCTTAAACTTACCGAGGCTTGATTTGTGACCCAAGATATGATCTATTCTGGAGAATGTTCTGTGTGCACTTGAGAAGAAAGTGTAATCTGTTTTCGAACAGAATGTTCTATAAATATCAATTAAGTCCATTATGTTTAATGTATCATTTAAAGCTTGTGTTCCCTTATTAATTTTCTGTCTGGATGATCTGTCTATTGGTGTAAGTGAGGTGTTAAAGCCCGCAACTATTATTGTGTTACTGTGGATTTCCTCTTTTAGAGCTGTTAGCATCTGCCTTATGTATTGAGGTGCTCCTATGTTGGGTGCATATATATTTACAATTGCTCTATATTTCCTTGGATTGATCCCGTGATCTTTATGTACTGTCCTTCCTTGTCTCTTGTAACATTCTTTATTTTAAAGTCTATTTTATCTGATATGAGTATTGCTACTCCAGCCTTTCTTTTGCTCTCGATTTGCATGGAATATCTTTTTCCATTCCCTCACTTTCAGTCTGTATGTGTCCCTAGGTCTGAAGTGGGTCTCTGGTAGACAACATACATATGGGTCTTGTTTTTGTATCCATTCAGCAAGCCTGTACCTTTTGGTTGGAGCATTTAATCCATTCACATTTAAGGTAATTATTGATATGTATGTTCCGATTACCATCTTCTTTAATTTTTTGGGTTTGTTTTTGTAGGTCATTTTCTTCTCTTGTGTTTCCCACTGAGAGAAGTTCCTTTAGCATTTGTTGTAAAGCTGGTTTGGTGGGGCTGAATTCTCTTAGCTTTTGCTTGTCTGTAAAGCTTTTGATTTCTCAGTCGAATCTGAATGAGATCCTTGCAGGGTAGAGTAATCTTGGTTGTAGGTTCTTCCCTTTCATCACTTTAAGTATATCATGCCACTCCCTTCTGGCTTGTAGAGTTTCTGCTGAGAAATCACCTGTTAACCTTATGGGAGTTCCCTTGTATGTTATTTATCATTTTTCCCTTGCTGCTTTTAATAATTTTTCTTTGTTTTTAATTTTTGTCAGTTTGATTACTATGTGTCTCTGTGTTTCTCCTTGGGTTTATCCTGCCTGGTACTCTCTGCACTTCCTGGACTTGGGTGGCTATTTTCTTTCCCATGTTAGGGAAATTTTTAACTATAATCTCTTCAAATACTTCCTCGGATCCTTTCTCTCTCTCTTCTCCTTCTGGGACCCCTATAATGCAAATATTGTTTAATTGTTTTAAACAATTAAGTGTTTAAACAATTTAAGTGTTTAATTGTTGTCCCAGAGGTCTCTTAGGCTGTCTTCATTTCTTTTCATTCTTTTTTCTTTATTTGTTACACAGTAGTGAATTCCACCATTCTGTCTTACAGGTCACTTATCCGTTCTTCTGCCTCAGTTATTCTGCTATTGATTCCTTCTAGTGTATTTTTCATTTCAGTTATTGTATTGTTCATCTCTGTTTGTTTGTTCTTTAATTCTTCCAGGTGTTTGTTCTTTAATTCTTCTAGGTATTTGTTAAACGTTTCTTGCATCTTCTCGATCTTTGCCTCTCTTCTTTTTCCGAGGTCCTGCATCATCTTCACTATCATTATTCTGAATTCTTTTTCTGGAATGTTGCCTATCTCCACTTCATTTAATTGTTTTTCTGGGATTTTATCTTGTTCCTTCACCTATTACATACTCCTCTGCCTTTTCATCTTGTCTATCTTTCTGTGAATGTGTTTTTCGTTCCACAGGCTGCAGGATTGTAGTTCTTCTTGCTTCTGCTGTCTGCCCTCTGGTAGATGAGGCTATCTAAGAGGCTTGTGCAAGTTTCCTTATGGGAGCGGCTGGTGGTGTGTAGAGCTAGGTGTTGTCCTGGTGGGCAGAGCTCAGTAAAACTTTAATTCGCTTGTCTGCTGATGGGTGTGGCTGAGTTCCCTCCCTGTTGGTTGTTTGGCCTAAGGTGACCCAGCACTGGAGGCTACAGGCTCTTTGGTAGGCTAATGGCAGACTCCGAGAGGGCTCATGCCAAGGAGTATTTCTCAGAACTTCTGCTGCCAGTGTCCTCGTCCCCACATTGAGCCACAGCCACCCCCCGCCTCTGCAGGAGACCCTCCAACACTAGCAGGTAAGTCTGGTTCAGTCTCCCCTGGGGTCACTGCTCCTTCCCCCTGGGTCCTGGTGCGCACACTATTTTGTGCCCTCCAAGAGTGGAGTCTGTGTTTCCCTCAGTCCTGTCACAGTCCTGCAATCATATCCCACTAGCCTTCAAAGTCTGATTCTCTAGGAATTCCTCCTCTGTTGCCGGACCCCCATGTTGGGAAGCCTGACGTGGGGCTCAGAACCTTTACTCCAGTGGGTGGATTTCTGTGGTATAATTGTTCTCCAGTTTGTGAGTCACCCACTCAGCGGCTATGGGATTTGATTTTACTGTGATTGCGCCCCTTGTACCGTCTCATTGTGGCTTCTCCTCTGTCTTTGGATGTGGGGTATCTTTTTTGGTGAGTTCCAGTGTCTTCCTGTCAAAGATCGTTCAGCAGTTAGTTGTGATTCCAGTGCTCTCGCAAGAGGGCGTGAACGCATGTTCTTCTGCTCTGCCATCTTGAACTAATCTCCCGCTTTAATTTTCTTTATACACCTTCTTTTGTTTCATTCACAGATATGTCTTCATTGCTTCCTACAGTATCTGGTAAATGGTTGGTGTTCAATAAACATCACTAATCTAATGAATGAATGGATGGATGTTCAACCTAATGAGGGGACTGGACAGATTCACAGATAATTACAGTACAGTCATTGCTTGAAGCCACATCTTCTGTCCTTTGCTAGTTCCTTTTATTCCCACTCTCCTTAACCTCCAAACTCCCCACTCCCCCATTCGTGCAACATTATGTGCTCCCTGTGATATTGTGAAACCTCCTTTTGCCACTAGCTTTATCTAAGCAAGGTGGGTTTTTTTCTCCCCTATGGATGGAAAACTCAGCAGTTTTCTTGGCTAGGGTCCATTGAAAGATCGCAGAAAGATTTCTTTCCAAAAAGGATTCAAATGTAAACCAGGACCCCATCTTTGCAAGCATTCCACCTAAACAAGTTATATATTTGGGGAATATGTACAGTATATAATTGAACATTACATAGATATGTATATATATATATATATGTATATATATATACACACACACTCTTATGGGGCAGGAGAGAAAGGGAGAGAGAGAGAGAGATGCAAGCTTAGTTCTCTGCTTTTACCTAAATTCTTATCTGAGTAAATTTAAGCTGGAACCTAGCTGTGACAACAATTTGGTAAATTTTCTCTGTGAGTATTTTTTAAAACATTCCCAAGGCCCACGTAAGGCCAATAATATTCCTTCAGGACACTCAGCTACCATGATTCCTGAGAAAGAAGGGTCAGAGAACTACCTAGCATTTATTAAGTGCTTACTATATTCCATGTACTGACCTGGAGCTTTACAACTTTGCTTAGGCCCACGGCAGGGTTCCTGTTTGTTATGCATTACTTGCTAAGGCAATCAGAACACCAGTAGCTTACGAGCCTACCTCTAGTACTTCAGGCATCTTAAGAGTTCCAGAAGCACATGTGATGTCTCTTGAATGACTAAGCATATTAGATAGTGTGGAGCCTAAGCTGCTGTAACAGAAAGCCCATAAAATACATCACCTTAATAAGAGAAAAGTTATTTCTTTTCCATATAACAGTCCAAAGGTGTTCTAATAGGGCTGAAAAGGCAGCACTGCCCTGCAAGTTCACCTAGGAACCACGCATGTGGGTTGGTTCTGACAACATCAACATATGCCTCTATATCTAGATTCAAAGTAGCTTGTCCGGTTGTTGCCATTTCTAAGCCAGAAGGAAGAAGAAAAGAGGAAGTGTAGACCGAGCACTTTCATCTTTAAGGAAAAGATGGAGGAGTTGCAAATGCCATCTCTTCCTTACATCCCATTGGTGAGAATTTAGTCACATGGTCATACTTGCAAAGGAGGCTGGGAAATGTAGTCTTTAGCTGGGTGGCCATGTGCCCAGGTAGACTTGGAGAGAGTTATATTAGTAAGAAGAAGGGGAGTGAATGGTCCTGGGGGATGATTGACAGTCTTTTACCAAACTAGGTTATTAACTGGTTGAATTTTAGGCCTGAGGAATAAACCCTCTGGGTGATATAATGAACACTGGCATATTCTGCCTGACTAGAACCTTTGAACAACTTTCCTGAGTTTGGGGAATTTCCTGATGTCTCCCCATGAGCAAAGGCAATAGCTTATTCTTCCACCATCTCTGGCAGGTAAGGCCCAAGCATGTGCCCCAGGCTCTGCTGACCAGATACACTGTATGAGACTTCAGTTCAGAGGCAAGAAGCATGAGGAGACATTCAGAATCCATTCTCTAGTGGTGGGTAGCAACAGAGACATTTGATTTGGGGACAGCAGTAGCACTGGTTCTGGTGTCTGTTATTTAAGCACAGATCACTCAGAAGAGGAAATATGGCTGCTCTGGCCAATGAAAAGAGTTTCCTTCCCAATTCTGGACTTGGTTTGGGCTTCCTTTGCTTTGGACCTTGCAGTTGGAACACACATAGAAACTGTTTGTGTGTTTATTATTCCTCTGAGGCTCTTCCTAGAGGTAAGGGTTCTAACTTGGGATAGAGATTTTGGTTAGCTTTTTAATCAGTTGTGTCCTGGTAATGGCTTTCGTGGGATAAAAGCTCTACTTGTATCTCAATCATTATGGATAGTGAGTCAATTCAAGACTTTAAGTGAGGCTTATTCTCTTCAGAGATTAAGGCAGTAGTTTCTGAAGAAATTTAAAAAAAAATCTTGTTAATTAGAGAGCGTCACTGGATTGTGTTTGTCACCATCAGAGAGCCCTGCTGCTGGCTGCGATTTCCTGTGTCAAACTTCCTCTCATCCCTCAGGTTTGCACTTATGACAATTAGAAGGGCTGTGTCTCAGCCACTGCCACCCACACCTCTTTCCCACTAGCACTGATTGGACGGAATGTCAAAGACAACTCAGAACACGTGACCTGGGTGGGAAGAACTAAGGGGTCTCATTGTGTTCTGTCTTGTTTCATTTATTTATGTCTCATCATAATCTATGCCAGCTATTCCCTTTGAATCTTCCATAGATTCCAGTCACAGGCCAGGCTCATAAATGGACCCAAATTAGTGGACATAAGAAGCATAAAAGGCATTTAATAAATATTGGTTGAATTGAAGTAAATGAGATTGAAAAACGCCCCCACCGAGGTACAGGTCTCTTAGGGATTGTTTGGTTGAAAAAGCCAGAAACCCAGATGACCAGCTAAAGCCAAAAAGGGAAATTTATTGGAAGGATACATGGATTTCTTTATGAGAGAATGCACGAGAAGTGGAAACTCATCAGGGATGAAGGAGAATGCTCTTTAGGGTGGTGAGTTCCCTCATTTCTGAAAAATTGGTCTATTCTCTCTTATTTTCTCTCTTTTTCTCTGTCTCATTCTCTTTCTCTCTTTGCCAGACTGACTTAAATTTTTTTATTGAAGTAGAATTGACCTACAACACTATGTTACAGACTGACTTTTTTTTACTTTTCAGAGTGTATGACAGAAAACTGCATCTCCAACCCCACATGAAGTCCACTTTGAAGTGCTCAGTATATGCCACTAGAGCCATTCTGTTCCCAACACATGTAACACCTGGGCACTGGCTTTCTTTCATGTGTTGGACTGACATCATTGTCAAGCAGAATTCCTTCCCACTGACCTAGGATGTTACCTGACATTCTTTTTAATACAGAACTCCAGACAGCCATTACCAGTTGTTTGAAAATGCTCATCTCTGTTCTAATTCCTCTTTCACTGTACAGTCCTCCAAACATTTTAAGGTAGCTATGGAGTCTTCTGTGAGTGTGTTGCTCTAAGACTGAGAACCATTAATTTCTTGAGTTATATGACATGGTTTTGAGCCTCCCTTACTCTCCTGGTAACAGCAGAGTTGCATCAAAAGCTCATTTAACATCCAGAGATTCAGTGATATCTGTGTTATACCAAACCACAACAACAAAGGCTTTGGTGGGAAATCCCTTTATGCTACTCTTCCTATTTCACTCACCATTCCCACAGGATTCACAGTGAACCTGGGAAGGGGAGCCTTAGAAAACATACATAGGGAAACAAAAGGAGATCATTCATGGCTTTTGACCTTTCTGTGACCCAGGTGCTGGCAATATGAAATCTACTTAAGGAATTTCCAAAGATAAAGTTGATTTTAAATCTACATGATTTATAGTGTGGTGACTTTAGAACTTATACCCCAACTAGAATGTGACTTCACTCTATTCTTTCCTGAAGGTGGTCCTCTTTGCCCTCCTTTCACTTTAGAGTTGGAAGCAGGACTCCCCATGTGGTCTCAGCAGCAGAAGAAGTTATCATCTTATCAGTTCTAGATGCTATAGTTCTACATATGCAGCACCTTAGCAGCACAGGGCTTACTGAAACCCAAAATCCTGCATCTCCAAACGTGTACAATAAAACTCAAGGATGATGCACCCACCCATAGTGTGAATGCAAATAGAATAGTCAGCTCCCACCCAGCCCCATTGTCATTTACCTTGCATTATCTTACCCCAGTAGGTAAAATCATACTCCAAGTGTGTGATTTAACTATCATTTACAAGATGACTCAAGCGAAAAGCACACTGAAGAGGATGCAGTACCAAGAAGATACTCAGTAAATATTAGCCTCTTCCGACCTCAGCAGCTGCTCTATCCTGCACAGGTGCAGGCCTTTACCTGAATCGTTATTATTCTCACCTCATCACCTCATCAAGCCTGTCATGATGTTTCTAGTCCAGGGTCCCATTGCCCAGCGTATTTGCTGGTGTTCCCAGGTTTGCATGCTTCTGATTTGTCAACTGACTTTTGGACAGCATTTTCCTTTTTACGTGTTCCAACTGGGTGGGAGACAGTTGGCTCTGTATAACAGAGTGCCACCTGGTTAAAAATAATCTAAAACGTTATTTAATGATTTTCTAAAAATTACATATGTTGAAATAACTTTCTAGGCCCCAGATGGAGCTACTCCTGACTGGGGTGTCAGGTCAGCAAACCGAAACTTAGATGGCTTTCCCGCCCCTGTAAATGCTCCACTTGACTATAAACACAGCCTATCCAGTCAGCCAATCCCCAAACGCCAATCCCCAAGGCCCACCTCTGGGCCTTCTCACCCCAAACAAATGTAACTATGTGGCCCTAGCAAATCCGATATTTTCTATTTTTCTCTTCCTTGTTCTTGGTGCTTCCTGACTTCTGCTCCATTTTGCTGTTCTGGAAAAGGAGGTTGTCTACTTCGTTTGTAACACCAAAATTGTCTTCTTTAATCATTTTTTTCTTACAATTTTATTTATTTATTATGATTCATTTAATTAATTTATTTATGGGAATATAATTGCTTTACAATGTTGTGTTAGTTTCTGCTGTACGACAAAGTGAATCAGCTATATGCATACGTAGATCCCCTCCCTCTTGGACCTCCCTCTCATCCTCCCCCTCCCCCCCCTCCTCCCCCCCACCCCCCTCCTCCCCCCCACCCCCCTCCTCCCCCCCCACCCCCCACCCCCCTCCTCCCGCCCATCTAGGTCATCACAGAGCACTGAGCTGAGCTTCCTGTGCTATAGGGCAGGTTCCAACTAGCTATCTCTTTCACACGTGGTGTATATATGTCAATCCCAATCTCCCAACTCATCCCACCCTCCCCTTTCCCGCCCTGTGAAACACATGTAGCAAGTTGAAACAATAGAGGGCAATCCCCAAGGCTGGTCTCCTGTTACAGAGTAAAGATTCTCAAGTAGCAGAAGAGAAATAAAGGAACAAGAGATTTAATATTTTGTTGTTGTTCATCCACTTTGTCTCAAGTTTAAGGTGCACTGAATTTAAGAATCTGCCCCCTCATGCTCCACCTTTGGCTCAGCTGCCAGCAGCTTTGGTTGTAGTCATGCCTGTACTAAGCCTGCAAATACAATAAAACAGGAAAGTACAAAAAATTCACCAAAGGCTGTCAGGAGATCCTCCAAATGATTAAGGATGACGATACTATACAGAAAATGAAGCCATTTGAGAGATTTGAGATATCCTGAAGGAAGAGAAAGTCTACCTGTATTATTTCAGGAAGGCTTCTGATACCATGTGATATCAAAGAACAATGCCCAAGTGCAGGACAGACAAGAAATAAAAGAGAAGAAACCAGTTTCTCAAAGAGGAGAAAAAGCTATAAAGAGAACTACGAACCTCTACAAACATCAGGCTTAAAGGGGTTAGATTTACATATAGATCATCCAAAAAGAGAAAATAGGATTGGCATACGAAGCTCCAATATGCCCCTCCCTCCTTGCAATTTCTAAAGGTGAAGGTGAGTATCTAACAAAACCACAGAGGTTAATAAAACACACACACACACACACACACACACACACACACACAGACACACACACACACAGACACACACACACAGACACACACACACACACAGACACACAGACACACACACACAGACACACACACACACACACACACACACTTGCAGATGCATAAATAATGTTTTATATATAAATAAAACATTATATACTTACAATGTTACACTTAATAATAACATTATAAATAAACATATAGAAAACATTATAAAGGATCAAGATTAAAATATGTCCTGATACTGTAAAAAAAATTATAGTAAGAAATATGGCTGAAAAACCAAGGACCCTGCATGAATAGGGATGAATTTTGTGTCATTTGCTATATATACATACACACACACACACACACACACACACACACTTGCAGATGCATAAATGTTTTATATATAAAACATTATATACTTATAATGTTACACTTAATAATAACATTATAAATAAACATATATAAAACATAAAGGATCAAGATTAAAATATATCCTGATACTGTAAAAAAAATTATAGTAAGAAATATGGCTGAAAAACTAAGGACCCTGCATGATTAGGGATGAGTTTTGTGTCACTTGCTATACACACACACACACACACACACACACACACACACACACACACACATATACATAATACAGCTTAAAATTTTTAGGCCTGATCTGTAATGTACAGGGGAGCAGTATGGGATAGAAAACTGCTCTAGGATAGAGCATGGCGTCTGGAACTAGAATATCCCAGGTTTGAGTCCTGGCTTGGCCACTTGCTGTTTACTTTAACTAAAATTTTCTATGTCCCAGTTTTCTCATACTTAAAACTGACATAATAAGAGAGAAGTGACAACATGTTGCATTCTGTAACGTCTAGATGACATAATATCCTCTCCTTTCAAGTACTGAGTAGACAAGAAAATAAGCATAAAGAAAAATTCCATTTTCTTGAGCCAAGACTTCCTGACTGTGCTGTTTGTGTTTATTCCACTGATTTTTCAATAATTAGGAGAACAGGAATAATGGAAGCACCAATAAAATTAACTCAACTTAGAAAAAGTAATGTGGCCAGAAAAACCCATTCTATTGTGTATTTTTATACATCAGAAAAAAAATTCATTTTGTAATGCTATATTGGGACCATCCCTAGAGGTCATCTGTCCTAGACAAATCGTATTAATTATCAGTCCAAGTTCAGAGTTGGAAATAGAAATACCCCCAGGTATTTTATGAAGAAAGAGATTTAATACAGAGAAATAGCACTTCAGGGAAAACAAATACTGCATGCTAACACAAATATATGGAATCTAAAAAAAAAAAAAAGAAAGAAAATGGTCAGAAGAACCTAGGGGCAAGACAGGAATAAAGATGCAGATCTACTAGAGAATGGACTTGAGGATATGGGGAAGGGGAAGGGGAAGCTGGGACAAAGTGAGAGAGTGGCATGGACGTATATACACTACCAAACGTAAAATAGATAGCTAGTGGGAAGCAGCTGCATAGCACAGGGAGATCAGCTCGGTGCTTTGTGACCACCTAGAGGGGTGGGATAGGGAGGGTGGGAGGGAGAAGACGCAAGAGGGAGGAGATATGGGGACATATGTATACGTAGAGCTGATTCACTTTGTTATACAGCAGAAACTAACACACCATTGTAAAGCAATTATACTCCAATAAAGATGTTGAAAAGAAATAGCACTTCAAAAACTGCTTGAAGGGCTGGAGGTCACCACTGACATGGCTGAGCTCGAGAACAAACTGCTCCTACATCAGCAGCCTTTCTAACACCTCACCTCCTCTCGACAGCTTTGCTTGTCAGCAGGAAAGAAAACAATCACAGCTACAGATCATCTCTACTAACATTTGTAGAGAAAAAGATAGACAATAAGAAATTTCAATGTGTTAGTTACTAAGAGCAAGTGCTCAGGGTCCACAGGGGCCATGCTTGTGATGGTTGGGTTTTCATTCCCGAGCCTGACAGTGGGATTTAGTGTTCTGGGTGGTCGGGAAGACACAGAGTCACTTTTTTCATTTATGAACCTTTTTTTTCCGGTACGCGGGCCTCTCACTGTTGTGGCCTCTCCCGTTGCAGAGCACAGGCTCCGGGCGCGCAGGCTCAGTGGCCATGGCTCACGGGCCCAGCCGCTCTGCGGCATGTGGGATCTTCCCGGACCGGGGCACGAACCCGTGTCCCCTGCATCGGCAGGCGGACTCTCAACCACCGCACCACCTGGGAAGCCCCATTTATGAACCTTTTTTAATGAGAGACACTCAAGTGTGATACAACCACTCTGCCTATTCAGTGCATAATTTTAAGAACAATAAAACCAATTTTAGAAACAGAGATAAAACAAAAATAATCTTTGCCGCTAGGAAGAGAAACAAAGAAAGAATTATTTAACTACCATTTCTCCCTTACATTATAAATTTCCAAACTAGCAATTTTGGTGGTCTTTAAAGTGAAGCTGAGGGAACGTCAAGATAATTACCCGCACCTGAGACTGGAAAGTACCTTAAGTCCTGTTCTGGATAGCAGCTTAGAGTGCCTGATGTGTGCAGCTTCGAGTAAGTCGAAATTGAAAGTTGGCTCTGAAATAACACATTTTACAAAATGCAGAAGATTGAATCTTAAATGAAAATAACAAAATTTTCTCTGCATTTTAAAAATTTAGGTGTCTTCTATGATTTTAATGTCAAGGCATATGTACCAATACTGTTTTCTCAGTGGTACCTTCTCCTCCAAAACTTGACCCTCTTGTACTCGATTTTCCTCCTGCAGTCCTAGGCAAATTGTAACTTTTTTTTTTTCTTTTTCAGTTGACAGACATTATTTGAACTGCCATCCTTATAGTAAGATTCAGGTAAGCTTGGGCAGGGAGGGAATCAGCGGGTATGTATAAATTCGCCATCTCCCCCTGTTCTTACTTCATACGCTCCTGAGACCTGGAAGGTCAGGCACACTCTCTCCATCTGCTGCATGGGTACCCGGTGTTCTCAGGGTGGTTTGTTTCTGACGGTTACAGCTGTCAGATCAACACTTATTTTTTTCTCAATGACTCAGATCTTTATGTTCTCTTGCTTTAGGGTAATACCTATGACAAATATTAGGACATGACTGTGCAGGACTAGAAAGAGTGGACGTGACAACTAGCATTCACTTTAGGAAGTAGCATCTGAAGGTTATAACTCTTCACGTCTGATGACTCAGCCACCTAAGTCCCAGGTACTTACGTGTCATATTCCTATAAACACCCGATACTTCCCTCCATAACATATTACTAGGTTAGAGACATAATAAAAGTCAAATTTGATGACAAAAGTCTTGGTGTCCAGAGACACTCAGTGCTGGGACCAAGAGCAATAGCTGTGATCAATTCTAAGTATGGATGGCACAGTTATTAATTTCACAGCTCTGTTGAGACATTATATGCCAGGCACTTCCCCTCAGGTTTATGTGGGATGGCTCTGTGATTTAGGCACTATCATTATTCCCATTTTTACAACGGAAACTGATGCACAGAGGGGTTAAGTAATTTGTTCAAGGTCACACAACAGTGGTAGCCTCAGAATCTAAATCCTAGCCTTCTGGATGAAATTCCTCCCTGGGATCTCTGTTCATATTCCTGTTATTATTCTGGTCACCCAGCCTCAAAATATCAGATCTGGGAGGGATCTTAGAAGTTATAGCAACCATTCATTGTAGGGATGAGAAAAACAAAGCCATGAGAACTTTAAATGACTGTCTTGAGGATCCATATCTGGATGGTGGCAAAACCAAGAGTATAACCAATGTTGTTTTTCTCTATTACATCATACCTTGGCTTTTCTCTGCCCTTGTTCTTTACTGCTGATGAATCACCAGGTCTTATCCACTTCCTTCCTAGCTTTTATGATCTCTGTCCCTTCATTCCTGTCCCCACTGCCGTCACCCAAATCCAGGCACTGGTTACCCTTTGCCTAGAAGAGTGTGGTTAACTCTGACCGGCCTCAGGACTGCCTGCCTCTCTTCCTTCAACTGGGTAGAAATGAGAACAGAATTAATTAGTAATTATACAATTGACCTTTCAAAAAATGTTGTGTCTATTCCATTCAGTCATTTTCTAAATGTTGCCAAATTTCTCCTTTGTGATTGCTAATTGTTATTTTTAAACATCTTTAAACATTATTAATGCTCAATTTCCCCTTGTAATTAGATGCAATTATTAATTTTTCAAAATTGAAGTATAGTTGATTTACAACATTGTAGTAGTTTCTGGTGTACAGCAAAGTGATTGATATATATACAGTAGGACCTTGTTGTTTATCTGTTTTATATATAGTAGTTTGTATCTGCTCATCCCAAACTCCTCATTTATTCCCCTCCTTTCCCCTTTGGTAACCATAAGTTTGTTTTCTATGTTTGTGAGTCTGTTTCTGTTTCGTAAATAAGTTCATTTGTGAGATATTTTAGATTCCACATATAAGTGATATCATATGGTATTTATCTTTCTCTTTCTGACTTACTTCACTTAGTATGATAATCTTAGTTCCATCCATGTTGCTGCAAATGACATTATTTCATTCTTTTTTATGGCTGAGTAGTATTTCATTGTATGCATATGTGCATATGTATGTATATATGTATACGTGTATATATATATGTGTATGTTTATATACCATATCTTCCTTTTTTTTTTCTTGGCCATGCCATGCAACTTGTGGCATCTTAGGATCTTAATTCCCTGACCAGGGATTGAACCTGGTCCAGTAGACTGAACTACTGGACCACCAGGGAATTCCCTATACCACATCTTCTTTATCCATCTGTCAATGGACATTTAGGTTGCTTCCATGTCTTAGCTATTGTAAATAGTGCTGCCGTGAACACTGGGGTGCATGTGTCTTTTCAAATTATTGTTTTCTCTGGTTATATGCCCAGGAGTGGGATTGCAGGATCAAATGGCAACTCTATTTTTAGTTTTCTGAGGAACCTCCATACTGTTTTCCATAGTGGCTGCCCCAATTTACATTTCCACCAGCAGTGTAAGAGGGTTCCCTCTTCTTCACACCCTCTCCAGCATTTATTATTTGTAGACTTTTTAATGATGGCCATTCTGACTGGTGTGAGGTGATACCTCACTGTTGTTTTGAAATATACATTTGAGGTCAACAGCAGCATACAGATTTTTTTTTTTAAAGCTTTAGTCTCTCCTCTAAAGTCCAAACTCATATCTGCTTACTCAACAACAAGCATCTCAAACCTAACATGTCTAAAGTGCGCTCCTGTCCTTCTCCCGCATACCACAACCAATTTCTCTCTTTTTTCCTAGACTCAACTATGTACTTCCAATAACTCAGACCAGAAACCTTAGAGTCATCCTTAACTCTTTTCTTTCTCTCACATAACACATTCAGTCAATCAGCAAACGTTGTTGACTTTACCTTTAAAGCATGTTCAGGGACTTCCCTGGTGGTTCAGTGGTTAAGAATCCACCTTCCAATGCAGGGGACGTGGGTTCAATCCCTGGTCAGGGAACTAAGATCCCACATGCCACGGGGTAACTAAGTCTGTGCCCCGCAACTACTGAGCCTGCATGCCTCAACTAGAGAGTCTGTGTGCTGCAAACTACAGAGCCCACGCGCTCTGAAGCCCGCATGCCACAACTAGAGAGCCCACGTGCCGCAACAAAGAGCTCACATGCCACGACGAAGATCCTGCAGGCTGCAACTAAGACCAGATGCAGAAAAAAAAAAAAAGTTCAGAACATGACCACTTGTCACTCCTCCACCACTCTCACTTTGTCCAAGTCATCTCTTTTATAAAAAATTTTATTAAAAAAAAAAAATTTTATTGACATATAGTTGATTTATAATGTGATAATTTCTTCTATTCAGTAAAGTGACTCAGTTACACATATGTATTTTTTTCATATTCTTTTCCATTATGGTTTATCACAGGATATTGAATATACTTCCCTGTGCTATAAGGTAGAACCTGTTGTTTATCTATTTTATATTTTGCATCTCAAGTCATCATCTCTTGATGAATTGTTGCAACAGCTTCCTAACTGGTCTCCTTACTTTCTACCATCTTTTCTTAATACAGCTACCACAGTGACCCTGTTAAAATCCGAGTCAGACCATGTCACTCCCTCACTCAAAGCCTCCAATGTCTTCCACCTCACCCCAAGTCAGAGCTCTTACACGGCTCACAGGGACCTAACAATCTGCACCCCACCCTCCAGCCCCGCCTCTTTGACCTCATCTCTCACTCACTTCCCTTTCTCACCCCACATCAGACACTCTGGGTTTCTCAGAATCTCCAAGCAGGTGTCAGGACTTTTGTACTTGCTTCTGCTTGAATGCCTTTCTCCTAAATATTTTGATGTCTGCTCTCCCATCTCCTTCTATACTCAGAAACACACGTTCAGTGAAGCTTTCCTAATTTTTTCTAAAGTTGTCCATACATCCCCTAATACCCATTTCCTGCTTTATCTTCCTCTATAGCAAGTATACCATCTGTGTGTAGAGTACTGTAGTAAGTTCTCACTTCCCACCTCTACTAAACGCAAGCTCCATGAGAGTAGGGATTTGTCTCTTTTTTTATTCATAGTTGTTCCATTGTCAAGAAGAGTGCCTAGCACACAGTAGATACTCAGCAGATATTTCTTGAATGAAGAGAGGTACTCTAGAGCTGATAACACTTGACAACATGGATAACATCAAAAACATTATGCTCAGCTAAAGACCCCCACACACAAAAACGTATATACTGTACGAATCCATTTATATAAAGCTCTAGAAAAGACAAAGCTGATCTACAATGACAGAAAGCAAATTAGCGGATGCCCAAGTCTGTGAGTTGGGTGAGAAAACTGACTGGGAAGAGACACAAAGAAACTTTTGGGGGTGATGAAAATGTTCTTTACGTTGGTTGTGCTGGTAGTTGCACAGGTACATACTTTTGTCAAAACTCTTTGAATATTACATTCAAAAATGGACACATTTTATTGCAAATGATAAATGATACCTCATTTCACCAGGTTAAGTGAGAGAATGCCAGAAACAAAGAGTTAATTTATGTCTTCGGCATCATAAGATTCAAGGTGAATTTGAATGAAAAAACAAAAAGGATAAATCTCACAAATTGTTACCTATAATAAGCACAGTGTTTAGAGAACGGAACATAAATTATCCTTCCCTCATTGCCTATGTAAGAAACGAGTTATGTCTTTAGGAAATGTTAACAAAATATGTCATGCCTCCGGTTTAGCTCTTCAAAAATTTTTTTTTTCCCGGCAGGATTCATTCATTTCTCTTTCTTACCAAATAGAATGTTTAATTAAATTTCTATTAAAATTAAGCCAAAATAGGAGGAGGTGGACCAACGGGGATACAGTGCCCCCTATATCACTCCAGGTCCTATCAGGAAATTCAAAATGGAAACTTAATACAGGAAAACAGCGCAAGCCCCAAACTATAAGCAGAGGAAACGTAACTGCTTTGGAGTACTTGAGGGGATGGCATTTTTTCATCTAGAATATTTCCAATAAATTTTAAGTTAGGTAGGTCCAGACTACATATATTTGTATACATGACATAAAAATAAATTTAACAAAACATACACAGTAACTAAATAAAAATATTTCCATGGGACTTAAAAAGAGACTGATGGATATACTATGATGTCTAAATGGGCCTATTCTCCCTAAATTAATCTATAAAGGAAAGAATTATTACAACAATGTTATAACAATGGCCTGACTGAATCTCCAGAGAATTAGGCTAAGTGAAAAAAGCCCATCCAGAAAGCTTACACACTATATGGTTGCATTTATATAGCATTCTTGAAGTGACAGAATTATAGAAATGGAGAACAGACTAGTGGTTGCAAGGAGTTAAAAGGAGGCAGATGGGAGCAAGAGGGAAGTGGGTGTGGCCAAAAAAAGGTAACAGGAGGGATCCTTGTGGTCGTAGAAATGTTCTATATCTTGACTGTATCAATGTCAGTATCCTGGTTGAGACTGTACTATACTTTTACAAGATGTTACCCCTGGGGGAAACTGGATGAGGGGTACAGGGGATCTCTCTGTGTTATTTATTACAACTGCATATGCATCTACAGTTATCTCAAAATTAAAACTTTAATTTTGAAAGACTGAATCAATTATTTAACCATTTGGGAAAAATTAAGTTACTCCTCTATTTGTTTCTTGACATCAAAACTACTTCCAGAATCAAGAGTTAAATGTAATAGCAGCTCATAGCTCCCATTCATTGAGTAATTACTATGTGCCAGGTATGTTTGCATATATTCTCATTTTCTCCTTCCAACAAACTTTAAGAGAGGTATGACTATCTACACTTTACCAAAGAGGAAACTAAGGTGTTTCCCAAAATTCATACTTTAAAAAAAGAAAACATCTGCAAATAGAAGAGAAACAGTATTCAGCAATGTGCAAGCCTCGATTTGGATGAATGTGATCTAAGCATTTTAATTTCTTTTCTTCTGTAATTATAGGTTCTGGGTTGTCTGTAATGAACATGTTTTATATCTTTAAAAGTTTTAAGGTTGGGCAAGGGGAACAAAGTAAGAGTTTTTGTCAAGGACAAGGAACAAATTAGCAGGGGTTGATAGCTCACACGGCACAACACAAAAACTCCAGCTGACTATAAACTGTGTTGGATGGCCACTGACAGACGAATACACAAACACACACATATATATACAATGGAATATTACTCAGCCGTTAAAAAGAATGAAATAATGCCATTGGCAGCAACATGGATGGACCTAGATGTTATTATACTAAGCGAAGCAGGTCAGAAAGAGAAAGACAAATACCATATGATATCACTCATATGTGGAATCTAAAATACAAATGAACATATCTATGAAACAAAAACAGACTCACAGATATAGACAACAGACTTGTGGTTGCCAAGGGGGCGAGGGGTTGGGGAAGGAAAGACTGGGAGTTTGGGATTAACAGATGCAAACTATTATACATAGGATGGATAAACAACAAGGTCCTACCATAAAGCACAGGGAACTATATTCAATATCCTGTTATAAACCATAATGGAAAAGAATATGAAAAAGAATATATATGTATAACTGAGTCACTTCACTGTACAGCAGAAATTAAACACAACATTGCAAATCAACTATACTTTAATAAAAAAAAAAGAATAACAACAAAAAGGAGTGCCTACCACAATATGTACCAAGAATTATCCTAAATCTTTACTTACATTCCTTCACTTCATACTCACTGAAGTTTACGAGATACCTACTATTACCTCTTTTTCACAGATGAGGAAACTGAGGCTCAGAAAGTTTACCCAGCTCCACCTGACACCAAAACCATAATTTTAATCTTCTAATTTCTTTTTCCAAAAAATGTGTGGGTTTTGTGTAGAATAAAATGTACTAAAAAAGTTTAGAAATTTGTTTAATTTCTGCTTCTTAAGCAAGTGTTTATACATATTGATCATATATTATTTCTTTAGACAAAATTTGCTTAATGAGCAGCTGACATCACTTTTTCATCAGTTCAAACCTCATGGAGTTTTAATCCAATTAGGGATTCAAAGGGATTCTAGGAGTATTCACACAAAATACCCCCACACTCCATACACACACATAAAAGTTGTGCCCAATACTATACATAGAAAACCCTAAAGACTCCATCAAAAAACACTGTTAGAGCTAATAAGTGAATTTAGCAAAGTTGCAGGATACAAAGCCAAAATACAGAAATCTGTAGCACTTCTGTACACTAATAATGAACTATCAGAAAGAGAAATTAAGAAAACAATCCTGTTTACAATTCCATCAAAAAGAATAAAATAATTAGGAATAAATTTAACCAGGTAGGTGAAAGACCTGTACACTGAAAACTGTGAGACACTAATGAAAGAAATTGAAGAAGACGTAAATAAATGGAAAGATATACCATGCTCACAGACTGGAAGAATTATTGTTAAAATGTTCATACTACCCAAAGCAATCTACAGATTCAATGCAATTCCTATCAAAATTCCAATGGCATATCTCACAGAACTAGAACAAATAATTTTAAAATCTATATAGAACTACAAAAGATCCTGAACAGCCAAAACAATCTTGAGAAAGAAGAACAAAGCTGGAGGTATCATGCTTCTTGATTTCAAACAATACTACAAAGTTATAGTAATCAAAATGGTATGATACTGACAGAAAAACAAACAGGTCAATAGAAGAGAATCAAGAGCCCAGAAATAAAAACACACATATATGGACAATTAATTTATGACAAAAGTGCAAAGAACATACAATGGAGAAAGGACAGTCTTTTCAATAAATGGTGTTGGGAAAACTGTACAGCCACATGCAAAAGAATGAAACCATTATCATACACACAAAAATTAACTCAAAATGGATTAAAGACTGGAATGTAAGACCTGAAACCATAAAATCCCCAGAAGAAAACATAGGTCATAACCTCACTGACATTGGTCTTAGCAATGTTTTTGTGGGTTTGACTATGAAGGCAAGAAAAACAAAAGCAAAAATAAACAAATGGGACTAGATTAAACCAAAAAACTTCTGCATAGCAAAGGAAACCATCATCAAAATAAAAAGGGCAACTTGCTGAATGCGAGAATATATTTGCAAATCTTATGGCTGGTAAGGGGTTAATATCCAAAATAAATAAAGAACTCATAGAGCTCAACAACAACAAAACAACCTGATTAAAAAATGGACAGGGCTTCCCTGGTGGCGCAGTGGTTGAGAGTCCACCTGCCTATGCAGGGGACACGGGTTCGTGCCCTGGTCCGCGAAGATCCCACATGCCGTGGAGCGGCTGGGCCTGGAGCCTGTGCTCCGCAGTGGGAGAGGCCACAGCAGTGAGAGGCACGCGTACCGCAAAAAAAAAAAAAAAAAAAAAAAGAAACCTTTTTGTGGCTCTAGTAGTTTTGAAGTAGAATATGCATAAGAATAGTAAAATAGATGATGTTTTTATTATGCAGGACAATGTCAGTTTTACTAACCATCTAATGTTAGCAAGGGGATGTACCATTAGTTATGTGTTTGGCCCTAGAAATACCTTAAGACAACTCTATGGAAGAAAAGAGGGGGAAAAGTCTAGAATATAAATGTAAACTGTGTACGCAGTAACAATAAATTCCATGAGCTCATGGGAAAAGATCACTCGAATTAATTGGCATCACCATCAATCACAGGCTGTTGATTGCTCTAGGAACAGGGTGTAAATCCTATGAAATGAAAAGTGGGGCTGCAAAATATCGATCTGCTTTAACCTGCTGTTAAGAAAGGAAATGAGTAGCACTGTCCAAATGTTGTATTTCCACTTGCCAAATTCAACAATCAGACCCACACTTTCATGAATTAACCTGCGAAGTGAATAAATGTTCTCTTCCACAGTTTCATGTCATTGGTTCAAACGGTGTAACGTTTCCTACTTAAGGAGGATAAATCATTAGGGAAAGTGGGGGGAATTTATTGTACTCCAAGGCTGTTTTTAAACAGACCTCAGCTGTACTAGAACAAAAAGTAGCCTTGTGTTTAAGGATCGTGGATTTCAGGTTTGCAATAGGCATTGTAAGAAACCAACAAACTGTACGTGTATTTATTCCACCTCTCTTTACACTAAGAACTGTGCTGCTTTGCGTTGGTATCTCACCTAATGCCTAGCAGTTTGTTCCCAGGAGAGGAGTGGAAAAAGACGTGTTCCCCAAGTCAGCTATTACAATTTAATTTTTTATTTTTCCAGTAAAATTTGTACTTTCTTAATTTCCACAACTGGGGTAAAAAAAAAAGTCTGTGAGCTGACATACTACTTCTGTTGGCCACCTCAGAAAGTTCCTGAAAACACCTTTTGCAAGTTATATCATTTCCCTCCAATGTGCCAATTTTTTCTCCTTTTTCACTCTAGGGGCTGAAAAGAAGACCACTCCACCTTTTCCATAAATATCAACATTTCAGTGGAAAGCTGTTTATTTTCTTCCTGAAGCACATTAATACTACCAACCAACAACAGCGGCTTTTCAAACTCAGAAAGCAAGACTGAAAGGGCCAGCATGACTCTCCAGCAGTGACAACCAACGCTTTTTCACCTCAGGCTCTTTGTGAGAAAGGATTTTCTATTTTTTCTTTTAGGGCCTCTTTTCCCATTCACTGATATTCTCCCCTAACCCTACTTCAGGGAGAGTAAAAAGGGCTCAGGAACACCTTAAAGTTGGTCTATTAGAACATTTTTTAAATGTCAGATTGTACAATAAGCACTGGATACAGTGAGTTGAGGCTTTTCACATCACAATAGATCAAGACATATTTTCCCACAGCGCCCTTGATAGAGACTATTTTTTTAAAGAAATTTAAATATATAAATTAAAATAAATTATTTTTTCTCATCAATGTTCTGGAATATGCAGGCTCTAGCTAGAAAACCTTGTGCCTGGTGCCTGAAAGTCTCAGCTTTTAGGCAGGAGTTAACTTTTATCTCCAGGGAGCAACTGACCGCTTATGTTCTTTCGCTATCTCAACAATCAGGGGTGCTGAATGAATAAAGATTAAGTCTCACACTGTGGGTTATGGCAGTAGCCAGGCAAAGCCAGACTGGACATATGCTGGTCATTCCAAAAAATGGAAGCCCTATCCTGGGCGGACGGGCAGCGCTTTCCATAGCAGCTCAATATTCATGAATCCCCCCTTCTTTACTACCCCGGTATCTGTAACAATTCCCATTGCCTTCCCTTATTTTTTAATTATGTTTTTGGGATAATCTTCAATCCTTTTATTAAATTTTCTTCATTTCTAGGGTGGTATTTTCCATCAGTTCCAGGATTGATGACAGTTTTTCATTAAGATTCTGAAAGGTATTCAGAAAACTCACAGACTCATAAAACCAGCACATTGCTAAAACTCAGAGCAATCAGAGAAGTGACCTGATCTTCCCAAGGATACACAACTAATTTTTGCCAAGATATTGGAAAAGCCCAGATTTCTGGACCATGCCAGGCTGTAAGGTAATTTGTGTGTGTAAAACTATAGTCTTTATAAATACAGACTTTTCTCCTATATGTTACCTCTCTACTCCGGTCTCCTGTTCCAGCAGGGTAGGGACCATAACTCATTCATCTTTTCATCCCAGCGTCTGATATAGTACCTGACAGATATTGGGGGTTTAATAACGTTGGGTATCACTCCATTTACTATTTAATACTTGTCTAACTGGCTGACGAGTATGTCTCCCAACTTGATTAAAGCTCCTCAAGGGCATAAACTATGCCCTTTATTTTGAAGATAGTATAGTTCCTAGCAGTATTTAGCACATGTTGGCTTTTTTAAAAATTGCAAGCACAGAAGAATGTCACAGAATTACATCGACCCAATTTTCGGAAGAAGTACTATAGTAGGCTGAGGAATGGGACCACAAATATGTCCAAAAGGAACTTTATAGATGTGATTAAGTTAAGGATCTTGATTTGGGAGATAATCCTGAGTCATGCAGGTGGGACCACTGTAATCATAACAGTCCTTATAAGAGGGATCAGAGGCAGGAGAAGTCAGAGCCAGAAGAGAAGGGGATGTGATGACGGAAGCTGGGAGAAGAGTGATGTGCTTTACAGATAGAGGGAGGTGGCCCCAAGAAGCTGAAAAAGACAAGGAAACTGATTTATCCTTCAGAGCCTCCAGAAGGTATCAACATCTCCAACACCTTGAGTTTAACCTAGTAAAATGATTTTGAACTTCTGGCCTCCAGAACTCTGAGAGAATAAATCTGTGGTACTTTGTTACGGCAAAATCACAGGAGACTGATACAAGTACCACGAAGGCAGTTTCTACAAACTGAAGAAAGTAAAACATACAACGGCACACCTGACATACACACTGAACGATAAAATTGGAAGAGATTTTGAAAAATTATCCTTTCTGGTCACCTGGCCTGAGGCAAAAGACAGTCTGCAGGATAGATGGTGTATGTTTGTCCGTTGCGTTTTTTAAGATCTCTGCGAACAATGACTATATTTCATTTTATTTTGTTTTGTTTTTTCAGACTGGCAGAAAAAATTCTGCTTGCCTTTCATTCATGTGAAACACATATAACTTATTACTTGGTTTTTACCCAAAGAAGAAAAAAGGTGAGCTGTGTGGCTGGTAGGCAGGCAACTTTACCTCCGAAAAAATTCTGCTTGCCTTTCATTCATGTGAAACACATATAACTTATTATTTGGTTTTTACCCAAAGAAGAAAAAAGGTGAGCTGTGTGGCTGGTAGGCAGGCAACTTTACCTCCAAACTTTCTAATATAGATTTGAATCTGAAGATACAAGTAGTAGGAATCAAGCAAAACAATCCAATAAACAGATGGTTTTGGACACAAAATATCTAGTTTTCTTTAAGCCAACGCAATTCTGCTGTGGTCTAGCCCTGACCTCAATTCTACATTTTAATCCCACAATTTGTGGCTTGTGTGTGTGTGTGTGTGTGTGTGTGTGTGTGTGTTATTCATGTGAACTAAACTTACCCTTGGCTTATGAAACATGTGCATTGGAAAGCTGTTCTCAAAATTAGCTCCCTCCTGGAGGATTTCCCAAAGCTCAGCCTGCTTTAATTACTTAACCAAGAAGTTTTCAATGAACTGTTTTGAACCTGGCATTCACAATACACTTGCCTTGTGCTGAGCGATAGCTTAATGACAGGAAGCTTTCTTAGTTGGACCACCCGGGGAACGCTGCTTGAATAGAATATGGCTGCCTGTCGACTAAGAATGTGGGCTCCTCTGGACGTGCCACACCTGTGTTCCCTTAGCTGCGGCCGCCTTCCTGCACCGCCCCGCTCCCCTTCATTTCCCATGTAATTCAAGGTGTTGAACTTAATCCATGCAGCTTTGCATCAATAGCCTCATTTATGGGTCCTCCTCAGCCCCTGGCTATGTTAGAATCCTCTTCCCATGTAGTCCAAAGGTGCTGGAGGGCCGTGCAGATTACGCATTCAAATGATGTCTGGGATATGACAGAACTGTGTTTATACAACAGCTCCAAAATAGTTAGCGAGTATAATCTTTCGGATTCCCTAAATAGCCCACTTCAGTTTTGACTGATTTTTACCATCTTCACAATCAAAAGCAAAATCAAAGTATTATCTAGGTCAAAAGAATCAAACTAATTTGAACACGACTTCTTTCTGATGGGGATTCCTATAATCTCAACCCATTTGATTATTATTTCAAAGAAATCAATAGTCTCAACTTACCTCACCACACTACATGTGTTCTGGCAATACATCGTTTGTTTGGTGTAGAATCCACTGCTCCATCAGTTCTGTGGTAGGGTCCTAAGGATAGAGCACATTGGCCAGATTTAAATTTTATTCCTTTAGTCACCAATGACTATTGGTTCAGGGGCGAATATATGCTCTAAGGTGGACCAATCAGAGAAAATTTTGGAGTTTTGCTAGGAATGCTGGGACAAAGATGTTTGCTCCTTTAGATAGATTTACACCCAGAAGAATGTAGTCCTGGAAACTGCTGTCGGTCATTTGCAGCCATTTGTGACTTAAAGAATGGAGCCAGAACTGAGACAAGGAACCTAACAGTGGGAAATGAAAAACTGGTTCCTGCGGACATAGTTTGAGTCCTGATTTGAGTCTTTCCTGGATGGTTTAGTTACGTAAGGCACTAAATTTCCTTTTTTGCTTTAGTGTTTTTGAGTTGGGTTTTTGTCTCTTGCAACTAAAGGAATAATAATTGTTACGATCATAGCATTATAATGATACTGAAAGTTTAGATATTGTTCAAATCCAGTGATTTAATGATGGCTGTGAAAGTGTGGTACTAGTATTGATTGAGTACCAAGTCCTTGAATTTAAACACTTTGTAGTACTCTCTCAGAAATCAGGGAGGTGGAACTTTTGCTACTCTTAGCATACCTAAAAATATAAAAGCCATTTATTTGTTCCTGAAAACCTTTTCTTTATTCATATGTAAACACATAGTTAGCCTCCGTGGGAAAATGATTATAATGTTTGTTTAAGCAGGTCCCATTTCTTTATCAGGTATATTGGATACAAAAGTACTGGAGACATTCCTGCTGGAAAATTCAAGTTGAGAAAAAGTAAAAATATATCGGTATCTATCATGGGCACTCCTGTGAGGATTAACATATAATATTTACACAAATGGTGAGATGTTAGAATAAAGTTCTACAAAATTTTAATCTATTTTCATAATTATTGTTTGTTACTGAATATTAGATTAGCTTTTAGCAACAGAGATATGACCTGAAAAATTTTTTATTTTCCTTGTAAGAATCTGAAATTCTGAACTTTTGAATTTATCCTTAATTGAAAGGTTTATTTTGCCTCCCTCCCAATGGTGGCTAACAAGGACTTTTTCAAACAAATCTGCAGTATTGTTGCAATACTGTTTTTTTTTTTTAAAAAACAAATACGGTTTCATATATTTAAAACAGTTTAGTAGATATAGGATGACTTAAAAATCAAATGAGTAAGAACAAATGATAGCATCATTCTGTTGTGATAAAAATGACTTTAGATGTTGATCGATATGTTAACAAATTCTAAAAATTAGAATAATAATGTTAACAAGGAAAATGTTTTACTTAAAATTTTATTTCCTCTTTATGTCTAGCTCCTATACAGCTTCCTTCCCTATCTTTTATTTGTTCTCCAGCTTTTTTGATACTTCTTTATTCTCTTTTCATTCCACTAATTTATTAATTTGGAACATATGAATTTGACATTTTTATAGGTAAAAGTGGTTGTTTTTCCAGTAATTTCATATAGTTCAACATAATACAATGTACGTTTTAAAGGAAATTTTATAGTTTTTAAATGTCAACTTCCGGATTCTTCTTCCCACCATAATCTTTATAAATGGATTCTATTTTTATCTGTATCATGATGAAACTCTCCCTTTCTAGGACAAAAACCAAAAACCCAACAAGTTAGTTGTCTGAACTAAGATATGTCAGTTGTTAGGGGCTGAACTGTGCTCCCCACCCCTGCCAAAACAAGAGAGATGTTAATGTCCTAACCTCTAGTACCTCAGAATGTGAATTTGGAAAGAGTCTTCACAGAGATCATCAAATTAAAATGTGGTCATTAGCGTGGGTCCTAATCCAATATGACTTGTGTCCTTATGAAAAGGGGAGATTTGGATGTGAGACAGCACGGAGGGAAGACTATGTGAAAACACATAGAGAGAAGATGGCCATGTGACTGGAGCGACGCATCTACAAGACAAGGAATGCCAAGGATTGTTGGCAAACACCAGAAGCTAGAAGAGGCAAGGAAAGATTCTGCCTTAGAGCGGTCAGAGAGAGCATGGCACAAATGACACCTCTATTTCAGCTTCCAGAACTGTTAAGAGTAGACATTTCTGTTGTTTTAGGCCACCTAGTTTTTGGTACTTTGTTATAGCAGCCCTAGGAAATGAATTAAAAAATATATATATTGGTACATGGGCTTGACAATGGTTTACTAGCTCTCAGATGAAAGACTGATGTTATTAAGTATTGATAACAACTTTTTTTCTGTCTCCAGAAACTGGAGGAGAAATAGATGAATAGAAAAGTCCCTGTTGCTCAGTCCCCACAGATATTTCTTTTCAATAGTATCTGAAGGAATACGGAGTAGACTTCTAATGACTGTTCTTTTTTGGAAACTCTATTCACTGGCATAATATGTGGCCTGTAAAAACTATGAGACTGGTTTCATCAGACCAATTTTAGCCTAATACATATTTAAATGACTCTCAGTGTATAAGAAAGACTTTAGTAATAAAAAAAATTATTTTAAAGAATCCCTGGGAATTCCCTGGTGGCCCAGCAGTTAGAACTCTGCTCTCATTGCCGAGGGCCCAGGTTCAATGCCTGGTGGGGGAAACAAAATCCCGTAAGCCACGTGGTGTGGCCAGAAAAAAAAAAAAAAAGAGAGAGATGCTGCCTGGTGTATGAATCATTGAATAAAGCCAATAAGATCTTAAAAAAAAAAAAAAAGAGGCCCTCACACCCTCACATCACGATAGACATAGAGCCTAGTTCTATAGTTGCAGAAAAGTATCAAATTTTATAGGTTTTAGTGAAAATTAAGAGATATTATAACTATACTAATGGCTGAAATTTTTATATTAGACAAATATATGTCCATAACTACTCAAGTTACACTATGTAGTGTATCCAGTCCAAAAATCTCAAGTAAGGAGCAATTTTTGATGGCTTCAAAGTAATACCATGAAATTTAAAATGGAGATTTGACGTATTTTTGGAGATAAATATGACTAGATACACATGTAAACCATTATTTTCTTTTTTCGTTTAGTGTAACTTTGCTTTAATGATGACAATAATGTGGCTACAGACGTGAAATCATTTCTCTTCCTTTCCTCTCATTCTTTCCTTTACAGGATTCATATTATTTTTTATTGATACCTGTGTTAACATTTTGGTATTCTTCCCAAGGATATTGTAAAAAAATACATCATAAACATTTAAATTGGAAAAAATAAATGTAGTCTGTGGGCCAGAAAATAATGGCATATTCCTTTAAAACTAGGTATAAGGAGTACAGGACAGGTGGCCAACATTCTGGAGCTAGAAGCTTGACCTTAACAAAACATAACTGATATTTCCGCCTGCTGTGGGCTTGACACAGAGACTTACAAAGCCCAAGATAAATGCATTTTTGGAGATGTAACTTGCCCTTCTATACTTGTACTTTTGTTGATAACTTGTTTAAACCAATTCTGTATTTTCTTTGTATGTTGGAATTGATTTGTTAAAAGATATGTACTAACAAAAAAGCCCAGCTAAAACTCAGAATTCTCAGGTCATGGGACTTGTTCAGAGCCAACTTTTATATTCTTTCAAGATTTTGTACAAGTTGCAAGAGAGGAGCTACAAATTACCTTATTAATTCTAATGAAGTACGATATACATTTTAAAGAAGTCTCAAGGGCCAAGTATATTGAAAAGATGAATTAAGACAAACTGTACTACATGAAAAGGCAATTTCTTTAAAAACTGTCACCAACTCAACCCTGATTTGTAAGTAGGAAAAGTGATCAATTATTTTAAAAGGATATAGGAATACTCCCAAGTATATACTTCCGCCACAAAGAAATTAAGAATATTTTACTTAGCACATTCAATCATTGTGGAAATCAATGAGAAAAATAGCAGTGGAAAGCTATTTGAAAATGCCTATAAGTTTAACCCGTCACTAGGAAAGGAATTAAGTAAGAGTAAAGAAGACAATAAAATGTTTGCATGGTCTCAACATCTTCGTATTGATCATCTATTTGGTAAATATGCATGACTACCTTAAACGTCTCAGACCATTTCTTCAGGCATTATCATTTAGCCCTCAGATTCTAACAGAGTGCTAAAATAGTACTATGAGATTAATGCATGCCAGAAGGTATACCAATTTGAAATGCATTCCAGAATCAATTAGAAATTAATGTGGGTTATAAGTGGCGGTGGGAACATAATTACAGTCAGCTGAGAACTGACTGTGTACATACGTGTGCTCAGACGCTTTTGTACATGTTGATGCAATTCTGTGAGATGAAGGTAAACTCCGCAAATTATCTGGCTGCTTCTGCTTTATTTTCTGTTGGGTATTCAATTGACACAAGTTATGATAGATGGGAGATGATGTTATTTGACGAAGTCTAGGCCTGCTGGTATCAGTGCACCTTGGCCTTCACGCTAGCGCAATGGCTCACGTCCAAAACCTGTCTCATGAGCGGACCTTGTTATTTTTGCCTGCATGTCTCAACCTCTGTCGGGCTTAAAAGGTGACTATGGGACTTCCCTGGTGGCACAGTGGTTAAGAATCCGCCTACCAATGCAGGGGACACGGGTTCGAGCCCTGTTCCAGGAAGATCCCACATGCCGCGGAGCAACTAAGTCCGTGCATCACAACTACTGAGCCTGCGCTCTACAGCCCATGAGCCACAACTACTGAAGCCCGCGTGCCACAACTACTAAAGCCCGCGAGCCTAGAGCCCGTGCTCCGCAACAAGAGAGGCCACCGCAATGAGAAGTCCGCGCACCGCAACGAAGAGTAGCCTCTGCTCGCCGCAACTAGAGAAAGCCCGCGCCCAGCAACGAAGACCCAACGCAGCCAAAAATAAATAAATAAATTTATTTTTTAAAAAAAAGTGACTCTCAACTGAAAGGAAATATAGATTTTTCTTTTTCCCTTTCTCTCCCCGCCCCCCACCACTTCTTTTCTTTTGTTTTCTGTGTGCATATAATTCTCTTTGGATTATCTAAGCTCCACACTGGACCTTGACAATACCTGAGGAAATCCTAAATGCTTAGAACGCAGGGAATACGAGTGCCCTCCTTTTATTTCTGGGCTGCTTGCCTTCTGGAGAAAGCATGGAAAACTTCTTTATTTGCAGGCTTGCTCATCCTTCTTGAAACTGACTCGCAGATTTGCTTTTATCAAGGAAGCCATGAAGGTGTGTGGGTATCTGACTCTTTGACACCACTAGATCAGATGAATGGCCTCATTTTCACTAACTTTCACTTTGATATACCTATTTTTGCAAGCTTCCCCCCATCTCTTCCATTTTAAAATTGGATGTGTCAAACATGCCCCGACTGCCTTAGCATTGCCTATCTGTCCCATGAAGCAGTGCTGGAAAATTTACATTTAAACAGCACCTCCAAGAGTTCTTAATGACTTGGTGCTGAAAGGCAGCTGGCTCAAGTCCAAGTCTGGGGTTTCACTGTTCTGGCAGGAAGGTCAGTTTAGTCCTGAGAGGAAGGAAAAGAAAAATACTATACTCTGTATATCCTGTGAGAGAAAGATTACAAATTCAGATGTAATATTGAAAATACTTCCTTTTTAATTTCAAAGTAACTGCTTGTAGTAGCCAGTGAACTCCCAGTGGTTAAATTATTAGCTTCAGACATTTTGCTTTAGTTTAGACAAAAACCTCTAAGTGGCCTACTTTCATTTTCATCTGGTTGAACAGTTTGTGGTTATAATATTTAAAATAACCTTTTAAAGTGATCCTGGTAAGAGGGGTAAAGGAGTTAAAAAAAAAACAACAAACCACCAAACCTCAATTTTTGAAACTTTTTTCCTGAAGACCTCTGCCTAATTGTTCCAATAAGGACACAAAAATTTAAATCAATTATGCAAGTTTCTTAGAGTCTCAGAAGAAACAGAAAGCCAAAATAAATAAATTCAGGGAAGGTTTGCATTATTTCTTAGGTCAGCTATTCATCTTGCTTTTCATAAATCTTAGAAACACAGCCATGTCTACCTGAGGTGGAAAAAACAGGGGGTGTGACTTAACAGCTCAGTAGGAAAATCTGAGTGAAATAGAACCACATGCCAACTGACAGGAGGATTACTTGTAGATGATGTGTGTTCTCTAGTTATCCCTGAGACTCCCCTGGTGTGATTAACTGTCTGGTTGGGAGGTGAAGGCTAGGACAGACAGATTAATAGAACCACTTTTCTTCACAACTAAATCATTTGTTAAATAAAATCTATGGGAAAGCTGATGCCGTAAAAGAAGTTAGATAGCATCACCCTGGTGTTATCACTCTTGTTATCCTTGACCTCTAGAGACTTAATGATCTTCAAATAAGTCATATTTCAACAAATCCCTTTTCAAATGAAATCAAGGACTGGAGAGTTTATTTAATAACCACCACAAACATTAAGTGGTGTAAAAATGCTGCTTTCTTGACTTTAACAATCAAATGTGTTGAGTAAGCCTCCAAGTCCTAAAGTGAAACGCTTTTCCCCCTTACTTTCCACTACTTAATCTACTGAAAAAAATGATTGCTACTGCTTTTGGATTTTCAGGCATAAACCTTTTTGTTTAATGCAAACTGAAGAAGCTGGTTAGCAGACGTCAAGCATCTCGGAAACTGCTCAAGGACAGCATACACGTCATGTTGAGGTTTGAGGAGTTACCCTCTGCCATCACACCAGTGCAAAATGCAGTAGGAAACTTCTTGTAACTTTCTGTCAAAGAGTCACTGCATGAAAAACAAGAAGGCTGACATCTGTTCTGTGATATACTGCAGTATTTTAATCTCTCTGCTTGGCCTCTCTTAAGAACAGATTTTATGAAGTCTGAGATCACTCTGAGGGGTATCCATTAAAATGTGACTGTTTTTTGTCGATGTGCAGATCCCTGTACAGTGATGTTCCTTATTCTTCTTTTGGGTTATGGACTCCTTTGAGAATCAGTAAGGGCTATAAAATCCAGAGAAAACACACACACACACACACACACACACACACACACACACACACACAGAAGTTGCATATCTTGTTAGGGAGTTCCATGAAGTCCTTAAATCTTGTCCATGAACCCCTGTTGCACACAAACTATATTTTGTCTGATTGATGAATTCATCTTGCATTTTTATAACCTTTCCGGGCTGCCTGCATTTTATTAGTACGTTTTGGTAAGGGGAGCCAAGACTCCTTTAAATGTCGACACAAAAATAAGATTCCTTGAAATGGGGAGGTAACAAACAAAACTGAAGATCCAACAACCCCAAAGATTCAACTCCTTTAGGAAAATCTGTGTCATCACTTTTCCAGGTGTTGCTATTTTATTTTTTTACGGTAGTGAGGTTCTGGTCCTTTCCTTCCCTTTGTGCCTCCATTCTCTCTTTTCCCTTCCCACTCACCCACCCCAACGTGGACACATTCTTATCTGTTCTGTTCTGAACTAGTGTGACACAATTGTAACTCATTTTATTTGTGAAACAAGGTCTTTTTCCTCCAGTGTATGCAATTTTGTGTCACAGAGTGTCTTCCCCTTTTGAAAAGACATCTTCAAGAAGAATAAGTTCTGAACCCAAGAAATATTTTCCTTTCTCAAATTAGCTGTAGATACAGCGCATTGACTCATTTCAAATGTTAAGAGATTATACATGTTTTCATCAGTACCAGTTTGCCCTTTACCTCTTGAAAAACTAAGTCTAAGCTAGTTTCACACCTCTCTTTCCTCTTTGCACCTTATCCTTATCTCCACACTCCCAAAAGAGCAGCATTTGTAAGATCCTACGGACTCTTACCTGCAGGAAAACCAGTTCTTGTCTCCCATTTAATTTCTCTTTAAGTGCAATTTTCCAATTTTCCACTAGTTGGGGCTCTGTACAAAGGAAAGAAAACTAAGGGCCTCCTTTGGAATTATTTACTAACAAAACATTTTATATGGTTATCTCTAAACTATTTTCTGAGTCTCTGGAAAAACACTCACTAATTTTATTATTGTCCCCATATACCAATCATGAGGTGGTATATTGTTGGATCAGTTGTATTTGCTCTGTTTACCTGGGTTAGAGAAGTCTAAACTCACCTTACTGCTTTTGGTATGATTTGCAGGAATCCAGTTCACCCAATGCAAAATTATTATAAAATGTGAACTTATAAAGTGCATGAATGGAACATCTGGTCCATAAGTAGCCAGATCATCTTCTTTGTCAATTTTTTTCTAGGACAGGGAAGTAGCCACTCATCTTTTAACCCCCATGGCACAAAGTCCTGCACAAATTAGACCCTTAATAAATGTGGTGTGATTTCTGCCTCTGCCTAAGGACCAGAGTTTGCACAACATTATCCAGTATCAGTTCTTTGGGAAGATCTTTGGGAAACTGTCTTGGTCTGTGCTAACTTCACATTTGCTCGCTCTCTCTCTGTCTCTCTGTCTCTCTGTCTCTCTCTCTCTCTGTTTTAATTACTTTGTGTCAGGTTGAAAGATTACCTTGGGTAGTCACATATAATCAAGGTCTCCCAGCACTTTGCTTACACTTTTGTTTTGTTTTAGCTTTGTTTATCCTGTCTCTCTCCACCTCCCCGGAGATCCTTTGGCAAATCTGATAAACAATGCTTTTTTCGTGCTCAAGGCAGAAAGTCCAATCGAATACAATGGGAGGCCAGACTTGGCTGAAATGCAGGCTGCAGGTGTGCTCGGCATTGTGTTCATCTAAACCAGATGCTGGGAGTTGAAGCACCTGCTTCCCTTCTCTGTCTACACTCTGGAGACCACCGCTCCTGGGTAACAGAGGCCAGAGAACCAGGCTGAAGAGAAGCATGTACATACCACAGCATCCTCCTGACAGATCAAATGAGTTGCCCTAGAAATAGTTTAACGAAGTTCCCCTGTAAGTCCTCAAACACATACAGTTTGATGTGTGTTCTCCTTCCCTTCCTTAATCTGACACCACCATCCTCTCAACGCACACACTTGACAACATCGACGACTAGAAACAGACACTCAGTGGCAACTTAGTTTTTCTCTGGATAATATTATCTAGAAAGACAAGGCTGGCCACAGACAAGAGGGTGATAATTTTTATGGTTCTGATAACAGGAGACGGATGCCAAAAGCCTTGCACAGCCTCAGATTTTATGAACATTTCTATGGGTGCCGTCAATTTCTGAACAGTCCGGAAAGAACATTAAAACGTCTACCTTGAATGTTGATCATCAAATAAGAGATCAGGGGAGAAATTGGTCCCTATGGGGAGGTGACTTTGCTCTAAGCACTGGCTGCCAGAGAGGCCAGCTCTGGTATTTTTATTAAGCTGATTCTAAGTTGTATTATTTCAGCTCTAAATATTAGTAATAAATTGACTGCAAATCCTTAGTGCGAAACCTGTATGAGTTAAGTTCTTTAAATTGTTAATATTTTTATTTCCAATTTCAGTGCTGCTTTTCGTCATGAATGAATGCCCTTCTAGGACAAGGTTCATACTTTTCATTTATACAGAGGGGTCTATTTTATCTGTATATCCTTGTGCTGTGTTCCTAAGAGTCAACTGAGAAAGCTTTTGGGCTGAAGAATGAAGCCCTGAACCCACTCCACTCTGGAGGTTTCCACGTAAATGCACACAGTGAGGGGGCCAGGGCCTCGGCCTGGAGAAGAGGCAGGTACTGGGCCTGTGTCCTTCTCAACACCACTAGCTCCTCCATCCAAGAGAAATCTGTCTCTTGTCTGTGAGCTCCTACTGATATCACAGCTTAAGGAAGCCCTTTACATTTGTTCTCGATAGCTCTGTAATAAACAGATATATTTTTGTTGCTGCATGCCCAGACCAAGTCTACATGGGAAAGAATAATTCCTGAAATGAAAAATCAAGTTTGTGGGCATGAGAGGGGACAGAGGGCTGGAAGGGTAGAAGAGTGACAAATCAAAACAAACTAGTGGAGTCGATTTGAAAGGAGGGATGTGTGATATTTAGTGAGAACTTTTTGAAATCACCCAAAGGGTTCACAACATGTTTCCAAAAAAAAGACTACTTCTCTTCATCTCACGGCCACATTCTTCTCTGTCAAAGCCTCATTAGAAGCGGCACCCAGACATAACACAACTAAGGAAAGAGAGAGGGTGGATCTGTAAGCAAGAAAGGGAACCCCAGACCCTAGAGTTACTCTGATCTGCAGATGTGCCTCTTGGAGTTTGGAATTCACTGGGGGGCAGCTAATGGGGCTGGAGGGTGCTGCTTAGACGGAGATGAATATGGAAATGGAGATTAGATAAAGATAAACAATGCATCTTTTCTTTAATATCACTGGAACTGTTTTCACTTATCTGCGTGACTCTTTCTTTTGTGCCTCTTAATTTGTCCTTGAAGTTCTGTATCTAATCATTAGCTGAGCAACCAATAATTCTCCCTCAGTCCCCCACCCCTTTTTACAACCAACTTTAATCTTTCGACTCAGTGAAAAACATGTTTCCCCTATCATAACTGGTTTAACAAAAATTCTCTTTCAAGTTTAGATTGCTCAGATACAATGGCTTTCCTGCAGCTTCATGCTAGGGAAAGGAATTTACATTAGAAAAGAGAGATTTATGATAGCATTGAATTTCCATTTGAATATGGGTAGTTAATATCATGCATATGTTTTTTTTATTATTATTATTTTAAGGTTTAAGCCGCCCCGTAGGCAAAAAGAAAGCTGGAAACTGCGGACCTGGCGGGGCTCAATGAATAATTTAATCTGGATTTCATTCACAAACAGCAGACCAGTCTCAGGGAAAGGACCGGTGCTTTTCCCCAGATCGGAACTGGAGTAAGTGCCAGGATTTCCTGATTTGTTTACATTTCTCAACAAACTTTTTTCCCCCTGACCAGGACAGAATTAGACTTCCTTTTCCACTTTTGGCTGCTTCCAAGCTATTCTTGCTCAAGGTAATTCTCTCCCCTTTCCCTGCATTCTCCTTTGTTGAATTCTCAGCTGGGTTCTTTGTCTCAGGAAAACAGGGCGGAAGAAGAATGGTCCTCATGACAACAATAAGCCCACAGTAGCTGGCTTTTCCCGGACGGAGCAGAGTCTGTCCAACCCTTACATTTAAAACTTGCTGGTCTGTCTCTCGCTGAGGTTTAGAAAGGATTCTGAGAGGCCAGGGTGTTATACATTAAGTGACTTTACCCAATTCCTAAAGCTATAAAAGGAGACACTGAAATCACCTTCATTCACATCAACCCTGCTGGTGACAAGACTTGTCATTCTGATGGCAAAACTTCAGCCAGATCTAAGCAGGGGACACAAATGTTTTCTGTTTGGTGGCTAGGCTTCTGGGACCCGTGGCTAAGGGCCTCTGTTCTACCCTGTTATCTTCCCTGGCCTGTTTGGTTTCACTTTCAACATCTTGATCATCTGTAATTGTCACAATGGTTTGTTTTGAAAAGTTACTCTAAGTTTTTTGTTTATAAATGTTTGACAATCGGGGATTAGTTCCTTTTCTTAACAAGGGAAATGTAGGCATTGGTCACTGGCCAATCTGCAAGGTTAAAAGGCTACCAGATCTTTTTGGGGACCCACCAACAAGAATAAACCAGAGAAACACAGAAGCTGTTTGAGGGGATGGGGGCAGGTTCCTTAAAAGAGAGGTGTAACTCTCTGGTTTATTGACACTTCTATTTGTTATTTCCTTCTCTCTTGTTTCTGAGGCTAAAGGCCCCTTTAAGTTTTATTAGTTAAGTCAACTCTGTTTTGAAACATGTCCGCCATTCTGACCCCAGGAATAATTGTGAAAACTATCTTGGAGCAACCCTACCCTCTCTGCTGGGACACCTTTCTCTTCACCTTGGGTTCCCTGGGGCAACCAGTGTCATCTGTCCTTTCTGCTTTCCTAGAAATCAAACCCAACTCTTGGTCGAGAATCAGATAACTTTACTTGCACTTGGGGTATGGCTTTAAATACATCCACCATCCCAGGATCATTTGTATCATAACGGAAGAAGAAATCTAAGGTAAAGGAATGAGTCCCTAATGGTGGAATTTATGATATCAGTGGAGGTCCTTGAAGCAAAATATCATCCTGAAGTGCTCCTGAAATCATGTCATACTGAGGGTAGATTATGTTTAAAATATGGGTCAAGTCAGGCACATGTTGTTTGTATCCCTATGTATATATGTGTAGAAGTCACACGCAGAGAAACAGTTTATTACAAAAATCCTGCTGTTGCTGCTGCTGAGGGCAGACAGATGAATGATCACGAGCCTTTTCTCAACCATATATTAATATAGCCGAGTTGTGAAACAAGACAATATTTAGTTATTCTGAAACGTCCTTTATAACAATCATTTACTCACTCAAGTCACTGTGGGAGTGCCTACCTCTTAAAAGGCCAAAATAGACTCTTCTATGACCTCCTGCCAAGTAAGGGTGGACAAATGGCCACATTCTCACTATAATCTAAACAGGCATCAAGATGCACTCAGTTGACTGATGCGCAAAAAGAGTTTCAATGAACACTAGCACATGAGGGACATTAAAAGAATAAAATTTTTCTTTTTTCCCCTATTGGTTTCAGAGAGAGTACTGTAGGCATAACCGTCACAAAAGAAACTGAGGTTTAACCTTTTGATGATCTGAAGGACCAAATCCTGCTTTGGATTATCTTCTACAACACGTACTTGTGCAACGATCAGCTGACAAGTTAAGTGAAGCACATGTTCTAGAATCACATGATAGCCTCACTAGAGTATAGAGAAAGATATAAAATGAGTAATGACGTGATGTCCAATGTGAAATATAGCTTCTAAGGGGGGAAACCCCATACACAAACACGTGTGATGGGAAGGAAAAAGAACAGATTTAGAACATTAATAGAAAACCTAAAAATCATTTAAATCACATGAACAAAAATGTAAATTAGATGGTAGAATACGTTACATTTTATTTTATTGTATTACTTTTTAAACCACTTGATTGGGGTTCAACTGACACAGAAAAAGCTATACATAGTCAATGTCTTCAACTCCCTGAGTGTGAAGGAGAAGATGATACATTGTGTATTGCGTATGTAGGTACTGCAGATATCAGTATTTTCTAAAATACGTTTCATACAATGTTCTTAATTCCAGGTCTTTATGTCAAGAGAAGACCAGAGGTAGGCAGCTTCCTTGAGAGGGTTTTCCCTACATGTATGAATACAGTAAATATTCTGGAAGACTTTCAGATTTCTCTAGTTGTAGCAAACAAGGTCAATTGGCTCATCTGAAGGGACCCTTAGGGGTCCAGCTGGCAGTGCTTGGAGGCTGACCCAGTGGTTCTTTTGGGCTTGTCTCCAGGGCGAACCTAGACTCCCGTAGAGAGGAAACACGAGTGAGCTCCGTGACAGCCCCAGTGTCCCAGGCACTGGGGGTGCTGAAGGTGGGATGGATTTCCATGTAGCAAGTTCACATACTGGTTTGCCTTATGACTGTCAGAGGCCTGAGCAGTTGAGAGCAGTCCGAGTAATGGGAGACTGCATCACCGTTCTAGCCTGTTACTAAATGAGTTTTTCTCTCAGGCAAAAGGTGTGCTTGCCTTTCTCTGGGAGCTGGCAATGGAGAGGCTGCAAAGGCATTTTCTAGGCCTTGATTTCTGTCTTCTTACATACCATATTCTTAATTCAATAACTACAAAGCTCTGTACATTGAATAAAAATATAGCAGTTTCCAATCCTAGAAATAAATTTTTTTTTTTTGCGGTACGCGGGCCTCTTGCTGTTGTGGCCTCTCCCGTTGTGGAGCACAGGCTCCGGACGCGCAGGCTCAGCGGCCATGGCTCACGGGCCCAGCCGCTCCGCGGCATGTGGGATCTTCCCGGACCGGGGCACGAACCCGTGTCCCCTGCATCGGCAGGCGGACTCTCAACCACTGCGCCACCAGGGAAGCCCTAGAAACAAATTTTTAAAAAATAATTGCCATGCTTGCGTGACTTCAAATGTGTACATGGTGGACGAGTGGGTGAGAGCGGATTCTTGTACGTAAATGGCTTCCTGTGCTTTTACGAGTCATTTTGTGCTTGGTCCCTGGAACGTCTCTAGTAAATTGAGAGTCTTCCCTGAATCATCAGCTGGGTTCTCCTTGGCCTTTAGGGAGGTGCTGTAGACAAGTCTGCTGCTTTCTAGACTCCCAAAGGGGGCTTAGAGGGAATGGTTGCTCGAAGCGGTGGTCTCTGGGTAGTTTTGGTGACTAAGAGACCAGCAGGGTCTCTGGGAACATGGGCAGCAGTCAGTGTGAGGTGAGGTGAGGGCAACACAGAGGAAGTTAGCAGATCTAGGGAACATATGCCCCATAGGTCCTGGCTCAGTCTGCATGTGGCTTTTGGACTCTGAAGCCAGAGCCTGCTTGGGGCCAAATGCCGAGTCTTGGGGTCTGTGACCATGGGAGGTGGGCAGCGGGGTCCTTAGACCCACGGCCCAAAAGTGACAAACAGTCTTGGTTGTGTCCAACATGGAGATTCGGCCTTCCTGGCAATCCCCCCACTCCACACATGGCAGATCACGTGAAGGTCTCTATTTCAGAGGAGAGAAAGCTGGGACACTTAGGGAAGGTGTGACCACTCAAGGCCACTTTATGATCCACTGACAGAACAAGATGAAATCACCCAGTTTCTGGTTGTGGGTCCCAGATAGACTCAGGCATGCTTTGAGTCAATGGCAGAACTCCCTTCCATACTTCCTTTGCCCAACCTCACCCCATGCAGCTCTGCTACCTCTTCTCAGCACTTAAGCTTAACACATTTAGCACCCCCTGGAGAGAAAGGGACCTTGGCTGGGACAGAGTCCACACCCACCACGCCCACCCCCCTTTGGGCAGCCTTGTTATCTCTCCTTGGAGTGTGATTTAGTTTCCACATGACACTGAGATATGATAACCTGAACTCTATTACCTTGGGAAAGACTACTGAGCAAAAATTCTGGTTGGAATAGCTCCGTTGATGATAGCTAGGAGGTGTTATCTTGGAAGAAGATGGAAAATAACCCAGAGCCAAGAGTTGTTTTGGATGGCTAAAGGGAATTCAAAAATAGATGAAGATCTGCCCACACTTGAAGAAAATCCTCAAAGACGCGACAACTGCCAAGGTTGCACTTCTTAGCAGTTATCACGTACTTTTTGTTTTCTGCTTCATCAGCTCTATAACCCTGAGAGTTTCATTATTAGGGCTTCCTGCTACACTTTTAATTTTCAGTTACAGATTGACTAGGGACTGCCAGTATGTCTGGCCTACTGATGTTTGCTGGTAGATTATCCTTGTAAAAGTTACTATTGTCGGGGTTCGTTCTGTAAAGGTAGTGAAGAATAGCAATTCACATAAATTCCACAGCCTCATCGCTTGTGACGGTCCAACAGATAAGGACAAAAGAGAAAGACGGCCTCATTTCAAACAAACCTTCTTGTTTTAAATAACAAACTAAACAGACAAATAAGCCAACAACAACAACAACAAACAGCAACAACACTCCACAGTTGAATTTACCAAGCTGAAGAGTTCAGACTTCGCCCGAGTCAGGGACTGGTAATTGACACACAGTTCAGGGATTCATTTTCCCTTTTCTCAATATTGAATGGAATTCCCTTTTAAAAGCCTTATGATTTATTGTCTAAAACTGGAACTGGGACAAATTCAAAGCAGGATGAAAGGAAGTCTCCAAAACAATAGCACTGAAATCTCCCAGGGCTGTTTCAATTGTGAGAATTTAGTGCACCTGAATTGCTAAGTCGTGGTGAGACAGAGGACTTGAGAGGGTGGCAACGTGCCTAAATGTTGTATTTTTGAATCTCAGTCTAAAGAGGTAGCCTCCTCTGGTAGAATGAACATTGATAGGGTTTTTCTGTTTGTTTTTTTTTCTATTTCGTTAAAAATACTCTACAATTTTCCAGGGATTAAGAGATACCCAGGCTAAGCAAGCTCTGATCATAAATGAAAATAAGAGCCCATGTTCCAGTCCTCAATACAAAACTTCAGGTATCCTTACTGAGCATTTACTGTGTACCAGGTTCTAGGCAACATGCATTACATGCGTGAGTTAGTTCATTTGATCTTCACAACAATATTATGGGCATAGGCACTATTTTTATTCCTACCTTACAGATAAAGAAACAGAGAGGTTAAGTAACCTGCCTCAAGCCACATGGTAGTGAGTGGCCAAGTCAGAATTTGAAACTGGGCAGTCTTGCGTCATGGCCATACCCTTAACTACTTAGCGGTATTGCCTCCTAAGAAAAGTAAATTGCCTAGATTAAAGGATGTTAGGGATTGAGGGTGAATAGGAATTGATATTGGGTCCAAAGAAGCCCAGCATGTTTAGTTTGAGATGAATCCTGATAATATTCTGCTGCTGAATAATGAGGCCAGATGAGTTGGGTCCTGCTATGTTCTTGCTACACAGCTCACATTCCCAATTCTATTTAGTTTTATTCCCAATCTAACTCTTTCTGAAAATGATTGAAGTAGCTTACATGCACATGTATATCTTTATTCCAGGCTCTACAGAGCTCCAACCTTATTTCAACCACCTTCTAAACATCACTGTTAAATGCAGGCCTTCAGGCACCTCAAATATCTACGCTGAACTTTCCAGCCCCGCCCTAAATGAACTCTTCAGTTGGACTTTTCTCTCTCTGTAATGGTGTAACCTTGTGGCTCAGACTCTGAAGCTCAGGGCAAGTTTTATTTCCCTCTTTCCTACACGGTCTGCTGCCTCGACACCCCCCCTCGCCCCCCGGCCCACAACAAAGTACACGATCAATTCGTCATCAAGTCCTGTTGATTCTCTTTGCCATATCTGTCCTTACCCATCCCTACTGCAATGAATCAGACTTCTAAAACCAGATTTTGGAACAAATTTCCAACCAGTTTTCCCAAGTTCAGGCTCCCTGCCTTCAATATAGCCACTAGATGAAAGTTGGGAATCAATTCCTTCGACAAGAGTTTTTTGTACTCTGTGCTGTGCCAGGCACTGCTCTAAACTAGAGACGCACCACCTCTCCGCCTTGCTCTTGTGGTCCCTTCTGCTTGAAATATCCATCTTCATTCTGCCCCTCGCCAATATTTCTGCTTTCAGCAGGCACTCAGTTCTCTGCCTCTGCCAGTGAGTGAGATCACAGGATACACATCCCTTAACCCCTGACCTGACGTAGGCTGGATTTAAGGAGCTCTAGCTTGGGACTTCCCTGATGGTGCAGCGGTTAAGAATCCGCCTGCCAATGCAGGGGATATGGGTTTGAGCCCTGGTCCGGGAAGATCCCACATGCCGCGGAGCAACTGAGCCCGTGTGCCACAACTACTGAGCCTGCGCTCCAGAGCCTCCGAACCACAACTACTGAGCCTGTGTGCCACAACTACGGAAGCCCGCGCAGCTAGAGCCCGTGCTCTGCAACACAAGAGGCACCGCAATGAGAAGCCCGCGCACCGCAATGAAGAGTAGCCAAAGCCGGCGCGCAGCAACAAAGACCCAACACAGCCATAAATAAATTAAAAAAAAAATAAAGAGCTCTAGCTTGACACTTGGACTGTGGTAGAAAGTCTCTTTGTGGTCATTTAGTCTGTTCACTCTCCTCAGTTTCTGCTTTGATTCCAATACCCACCTTAGTCCTCAGTCTTGGCACCTGAATTTATGCCACATTATTGTTTTCCAAGCTCCTCTTGTTAACCTCCTACATCACATCTAACTCACTGTCGCCTTAATATAATCCTGCCCCTCAATCCCACCCCTGTGAGACCCAACTTCCCCAAAGACTTTACACTTCCTAATAGCCTACCTGCCTCTTTGGAAACTAGAATACTGTGGTTTATTTGTCCAAATCATTAAATATTTACTGAAGCTCTTCTACGTGCTGACCACACAACACATAACAAGAATGACAATTTGCTGTCCTCATGGTGCTTGCTCTCTCATTGGGGCAAGCGGTTAAATAAAGAAGCAAGGTAATTTCAGAGAGCAAGAAAGACGATAGATAAATAAATAAATAAATAAATAAGTTAATTAATTAATTTAAGAAAACATGGGCTGAGTTGGAGGAAGGGGAGGCTGGAGGCCGGCCTAGATGGGATGTGCAGGGAAAGCAGTTCAGGCGAGACTTGAATGATGAGGAGTCAGCTGTGCGTGAACCTGGGGAACATGTTCCAAGCAGAGAAGACTGCAGATGAAAGATCCTACAGGGGACACCAGACTAGTGTGCTCCAGAAACAGAACAGAGGCCAACAGAGCAGAACAAAGGAAAGGAAAGTGGTAAAAAAGGTGCTCAGCAGGGGCCGGACCACGGAGGCTTTGTTGCCGTTTTCTCAAGAAGTAGTTTTGCTGGATTTTTCCCAGTTGTTAGCTGCGTAGCCCTCCAGATCTTCTGCACTGTCAGACTGACCTTCCCCTTGGCCCCTTCAGTCTGATTTGTCCTCCTCCTGACCCCCAGACGAGCCCCACTTCGATGGCAGGGTATGGTCATGGACTCTCTGATTCCACTCACTGCCCATGGTCATTAAGTGGGCAATACGCAGTCAGCACATCGAAGGTGAGATGGTGCCCATCCAAGGTCTACCTGTCCTCCAAAGCCCCATTCCCATACCAGTGCCTTCAGGATGCTTTACTAAATGATCCTGGTTGGATAAAGGTCCTTTCCCAGTGGTCTACCTTAGTCTGAACCTTCACCCAGGTCTTCTCACATGCTAGTTTATACTGTGGTATTACCTTCCCTCCCGGATTTCATCCCAGACTACGTCTGGTACAATTTTGTTCCACTCAGATTAAATAGCATGGTGTCCTGCTCTCATTTGCCACGTGAGAATAATTGTGTTTTGGAGAGTAAACTCTTTGTGATACCATCTGGGTATTGTCATGAGGATTAAGAATATTTGTGAAACACCCAGAATGGTACCTGGCACAAAGTCGGTTCTAAATCAATTGTAATACTATGATCATTATCAGAGTTGTGTGACTTTGGGCATCACGCTTTATGTTTAAATGATGCTGCTGGAAAGAATGATTTCTAAGATGTTTTCTAGTTTTAAAACTTGATTACGACTCGGATGAATATGCTGAAAAATCTCAGGAAGAGACAGGGTCTCTCTGGCTGTTGGTAACCCCAGTGGGAAGGCTTGTAGGCATTGGAGATTCTTCTATGGCGTTGGTGGTACATTATTTTCAACAATGCAGCAACTGTGCATTTATTCTTGATAATATAAGTTATTTTGAGTGTAGAAGGAGTGATAATACTTTCTTCAAATGTGCACCAGCCATACCAAGCATTGTCAAGGATGTGGATACACAGAAATTCTCCTATACTTCTGGTAGGTACATACATCAGTACAGCATCTTTGGAGAATGATTAGAAAAAATCTAGGAAAGTAAAAACGCACATATTGTATAATCCAGAAATTCTGAACCTAAGGGAACTCTATGCACATATGCACAGAGGTTTGCTCAAGAATATTCATGGGAGCATTGCTTCTCATAACAAAATTTGAAGTAACCCAAGTGTGTATGAACAGAATGGATAAATAAATCGTAGTACATTCATATACATCCATTAAGATTAGTGAGCTACATATATACAAGTATCAACATGGACAAATCTTAAAAACATAATATTCAGTGAAAAAGCAAATTATCTTAAGATATTATTATCCAGAACTCCTAATTTACCCCTTTCCCCTCTGGTAACCTTAAGTTTGTTTTCTATGTCTGTGAGTCTGTTTCTGTTTTGTAAATAAGTTCATTTGTATCATATTTTAGATTCCACATAAAAGTGATATATGGTATTTGTCTTTCTCTTTCTGGCTTCACTTAGTATGATAATCTTTTTATTTTTTAATTTTTTTTTTTTGGCTGTATGCGGGCCTCTCACTGTTGTGGCCTCTCCCGTTGTGGAGCACAGGCTCCAGACGCGCAGGCTCCGTGGCCATGACTCACAGGCCCAGCCGCTCCGTGGCATGTGGGATCCTCCCAAACCAGGGCACGAACCCGTGTCCCCTGCATCAGCAGGCAGACTCTCAACCACTGTGCCACCAGGGAAGCCCAGTATGATAATCTTTGGGTCCATCCATGTTGCTGCAAACGGCATTATACCATTGTCTTTATAGCTGAGTAGTATTCCATTGTATATATGTACCATCTCTTATTTATCCATTCATCTGTTGATGGACACTTAGCTTGCTTCCATGTCTTGGCTATTGTAAGTAGTGCTGCTATGAACAAACGGGTGCATATATCTTTTCGAATTAGAGTTTTGTCCCAAAACCTAAGTCTTGATGCTTGTCTTTGTGTTCATATAAGAAAAATACCTGGGTTAGGGTTTTGAGATTAAGTATCCATACTTATAATGAATAATAATGAAAATAATTAAGATGACAGCCTTCAAAAAGCGTTTCTTGGGCTTCCCTGGTGGCGCAGTGGTTGAGAGTCCGCCTGCCGATGCAGGGGACACGGATTCGTGCCCCAGTCTGGGAAGATCCCACATGCCACGGAGCGCCTGGGCCCGTGAGCCATGGTCGCTGGGCCTGCGCATCCGGAGCCTGTGCTCCGCAACGGGAGAGGCCACAACAGTGAGAGGCCCACGTACCGCAAAAAAAAAAAAAAAAAAAAAAAAAAAAAGCGTTTCTTAACTCTTACATCCTGGAAATGTAAAGTATTATTTCCCTTTATATAGATTTTATCTTACCAAATATCCATTAAGGTACTTAATTGTATATTGTTTTTTAATTTCATTTAAATGTTTTGCATGCCTATTTTCCTAACAGAACGAAACCAGAACCCTGATCATCCAATTTTCAGTCTGGAGTTTTTCCTGTCAACAGCATGCTGCTTTCCTACACAATAACTGCTCCTTGAGGTGATGAATACATAATCATAGCTTTAATGTATCAATTTCTCTTGTATAAGAAACCTAGGCACTCCTCGGAGCACAGCAGAATTATTTAGCTACTAAAGAATTGGATTTTTCTCTAGGGAGTAGGACATGACAGTATTCTTTCCCCAATATACAGGTGTCCCAGTTTGCAGAACACTACAACAGAACAACCGATCAACCTGATCATTTATTCAAGAGTTTATAAAAATGCATATTTCCAGCTGCCTCCTAGTCACCCTGCTAGCGCAAGGTGAAACGGTCCCACCACACTGTCTGGTATCACTGGCTCCCATCCAGGAAACAAACAACTTGCCCCTCCCCCTCCTCTGTTCTACTTTGATTGACACTTGTGTTTCTCAAAGGCAAAAGTCAAATTCTAATATTCAGATCAGAATACTCATTGAATTCTCAATGACGGCAGGACAAATTAGAGGATACAGGCAAATTTTTCAGCAATGTGGATGAAAGCAATCTTTATTTTTCTCTAATACTGAGTCCAGCTTTGAGGTTCTCTATTTCCACCAGATATAAAGCCAAGCCTTTGTAGTGTGTTTTCATTTTCTTTCTTTTACTCTTTTTTTTTTTTTTTTTTTGATGTGAGCTGGTATCTCTCATGAAAAGATAAAGGCATCAGTTAAGTATACTACCAAACCCCAAGGATAAAAGCTATTGTTGTGAACAGGAGTTAGGCATGCACATGGTATCAAGTAAGGGCCTGGAAACAGGGCTGCTGCCAAGGAAAACAGATGTCTGTCTCTTTTACGGAGGCCCAATTGTGTGTATATTAGCAATTGCTAATATCCTGATTGACTTAACAATGATGGTATTGATGAACTAATTTGGGTTGAGTACAACCATTGCCATTTCCATAGTCACAATAAAATTTAAAAACCGATTCCACCAACTAGTAACAAGCGACAGCGACAGTAGAACAATAGCCAAGGAGCCATCCTAAAAGAGAAAAGGATGCATCACATGTAGAAAAGATAAAGGGTCAGACAGGCTCTGCTTCCAGCCTTGGCTGTTACAGCAAAAGTCCAGATGTGGGTAGGAGAGGAATTCCCCCACATAACAATGAGTAATAGCGACTAACTCACAATCATAGGATGCATGAGACAATGATGAATTGTATATTTCAAGCCTATAGAAGACAATCAAAAGGGTCACTTTCTTCCTAGTGGAATACACTAGCAAAATCGGGAGTGAGAGGAAACCCCGCTTGAGGTTCTGCACACTGCTTTTCTGACACGGTTATAAATAAGAAAAAGTGCAGATACTCAGATCCTCTTCTCTGTCGCATGACTATGTTTCATCCTTTTATTAGGTTGCTCTTACTGTTCCTTTTATGTTGTTGTTTTTAAACTCCCCTGTACATGCTGTCCTCGGGACCTCTGGATCTCTCTTTCTCTCTTTCTCTCCCTCTCTCTCTCTCTCTTTCTCTCTTCCCTTCCTTCCTTCCTCTCCCTGCCCTAAATCCGCACCCCCGCCCCCTTCATCATTTTTTTCTGCATTTCTCAATTCTCAGGATTATTGGGAAAAGAGGGAGAGGAGAGTTAGGCATAGACCAATAAGCCAGAGTCAAGAGGAGTAGGATGAAGTAGAGTGGCTGCTAGAAAAAAGAATGGAGCATGTCCTGGCAAAGCCCAGTTGACTCTCTCTGTCTCCTTAGGAGCCAGTTCTGTCTCCTTGACATAGGTCAACTTGAAAGTTAAATAACTTCAGCATGACCAGGCTGGTCGTGCGAACAAAGAAGAAGTTCTGAAGTCAGTCTAGAAGTTCAGGTTCACTTTTGGGAAGCAGAGGGTCCGGTTTGATAAGTAATGCCTGATATCAATACAAGACTAAACTCAAACATTGACTTGCTTCAGAGCTTAGCTCCCTGCGGCCGCTTCCCAAGGATTGGAGGTATGGTCATGTAACGAGGTCCACTGACTGGAAATAGCCTGCAGAGTCACTTGAACTGCAGTGGGCCTTGTTGTGTTTTCCTTTTCGTTGCATCGATTTCTCTGGCAAAGCCCTATTAAAACGATGTGTTTGACTCAAGCCCTTTTCCCTTTTTAAACTGAATTGCCTTATTCTCACGGAGGTCTTATGAGATTCACAATTCTTACTAACAGGCAGAATAAATGATGCCCAAGTTTGGGGCTTTATTTTCCCAGTAGTCCAAGGCCGTGTCTACAAGAAAGCGAACACCTAGATGTGTCCAGATTGTGGAGGTTGGTCTGCCTGATTCCAAACATCTGGATAGTCAAAAGCACCAGGATGTTTGGCATCACGCAGACCAAACATCTAGATGACTGCTTGAGTTTCTCACTTTTTCATTGAAAGTCTGGTGTCATGTAGACACAAGCTGAAGCTCTGACTTCATTTTGTAACAGCTTCCAGCCTGCCAGGCTGGCTCCAGATTCCTTTTATTGCAACTGATGTTTTTTTACAAGAAAACTTTGCATTCTGTGTGATGCCTGTTGCTCTTATGCTCAGAACTAGATTCATTATGCAGAAAATAAATGACCCCAACCAACCCCCAAAGGCCACATGCTTGAGGAATAGTTTGAAGAAGCTGAAGAATTTCAGAATTCTTTGTGAGCACTGTCTCTGCGAGCAAAACTACGATCTAACTTTAGTAAGAGGGGGTGGCTGGAGAGAGAGTGGTAAACACGCCAGATTCCTTCTAACAACCCTCAATTTGTTTCACTCTCATTTCAGCCAAGAAATCTTATTTCCATGCTGGCAAAGGTGGTGCTTCCTCTATTGTCAGATGGAGATTAATGACAAATGGCCAAACTTCTGTAAAACAGAGGTCCCCAACCCCTGGGCCGCGGACCGGCATGGGTACATGGCCTGTTAGGAACCGGGCCACACAGTAGGAGCTGAGCCGCGAACGAGCAAAGCTTCACCTGCTGCTCCCCGTTGCTCGCATGACTGCCTGAACCACCCTCCCCCAACACCCCCCTTCCCGCCACCGGTCTGTAGAAAAATTGTCTTTCATGAAACTGGTCCCTGGTGCCAAAAAGGTTGGGGACCACTGCTGTAAAATACAGCAGTGATTCCACAAATGAAACAGTGCGGATCCTTTAGAAAACACCATTTTCTCCAGAACTTTTGCAAATAAGATGCCCCACTTGGCCTAGTTTGAAAGAGTTTCACAACCAAAACAAGGGCTTATGCATTTCCCCACTTGGGAACAGTTGTGCTAAAGATGAAAGTAAATGATCAGCGCTATTTAGTGACCACCTTCTGCATGCCTGGGTGTCGTGAACTGCCTGACTTCACACCCTCTGTCATCCCTGCTCTTGCCAAGTATACTTCTGAGCTTCTCCAATGAGCTCTTACCTGCCCACTCACTGTGACCAGCTCTGCTCTAAAGCACAGAAGGATCCCTGGCCTTGGAAAGCTGCTGGGACTTGGCCAAGCCACACCCATTCTCTTCTCCCTCCACGCCTGAGAGACAAGATCCCTTGCCTGGATCTTGTTCCTTGATCCCTCAATCTCTGGCCTGTGTGTTTAGTCTCCATTTGAGTCCCTGGTTGTTTATTTTTTAGTCTCGGAGCCTAGATTCATCACCTCTGGGCTCCAATCTCCAACTCTGGGTGAGGTCTGTTAGCTACTGGAACGACAGGATTTGCTTCTTCCTGTCTTAATGGCAACCACTTGTTGAGTACAGGATCTAGCATTGAATGGACCTTTTTAATATACTCCTTTATTAAATCCTCACTTGAGACCGGTAGTATAAATTGCTATTCCACAGAGTAGAAACCGAGGTTCAGAGTAATTTAACAACATGCCCAAGTTCACAAGGTAGAAACTAGCAGAGGCAGAGCCAGAATTCAAACCCAGGATTGACCCTGAAGCCCAGACACGTAACTGCTCTTCAGTATTGCCTCACTTGGCTTCTCAACTTGACCCCCTTGCTCGCCTAGCCCACAGTTCATCTCCACCTTCAGCACTTTGACTTTTCTTCACTTGACTGACTTTACTTGACCCTCTGCCTGACATGAGTTCACTCTTTCCTTTATTAGACAACTCACTTTGTGGCAGGCATTGTGTTTTGTGCTAAGAATAAAATAATGAACGAGGTAAGAACCAGGCTCTGTCCTCATGGGCAGACCAGCTTCGTGCCCAGACGAACAAGTGAAAAGGCAATTTCGTGGGAGACAAACAAGTGAAAAGGCAATTTCAACGCAGGGCGATCAGTGCAGTGACACAGGGAGCTGTTTATAATACCTGGTGGTTCAATTCATGGTCCAGAGTCCTTCCAATCTTCCCTCTTACTAGTCCCAGCTGGCCCCCTTTGTCTCTCCCCTACTCAGCTGACACTGGGTCTCTGAGCCCTTTACCGGCAGGCTCAATCCCACCCTTAATGAAGGCAGATGGAAGGATGGGAGGTTGACAGTCTCAGGCCACCATCTGCAGGAATTTAGGATTGAGTTCTGTTCTCCAGATCTGGAGCTCAGTGGCTCAGTCATTACTCCTGGGCTCCTATGCTCCCTCAGGCCTCTTTTACAGCCTGGAACATATAAGTTCTGGAGTTCTGGGGTTCTGGTGTTTTAGGTGTGAGCTGGCTTGTTGCCAGCATTTTCATCAGACGTTCATAGCGCCTATGAGGGTTCAGCTAAAAGTCCCAAGTGTTGACCAAGTTACTCTCCTCAGTACCTTCTAGGTGTTCTGTAGGATTTGGGCCACACTATTCCCTCACCCTAGGGCAGGGGTCCTATAACCTATGGACCTTGTGATTCCTGACCTGGACTGCTGTTCAGAATCCCTTTCTACCATGTTTCATCCCCTGTGTGAGAACTCCTGATGCCAAGGGTTTCCTGAATCTCATGTGAACAAGCACGTGGATCTGCTCTGAGCTTGGGACCTCTTAGCTGCTCCATCCAGGATCGCTCACTGCAGCCTGGTCAGTTTGCCCTCGACCTTATGCAATATTGGTAATTTTCTTGGACACACAGAGGTCTAGAAGGAAATATAATCTCTCTCGGAGCAGTGATCATATGTGTAAGTGGTTGCTCAACAAATATGTGTTGAAAGAATTAAAACGAGGAAAGTTAAAGCCAGAACTGGTGCCAGTACTAAGCAGCACAGATCCTCGCACACGTTGGTCATCCAATAACCATCTGCTGATTTGAAGTTGTTTGAATTGAACTACAGTGTATCTGGGGAGATAAGATTTATGGATACGAAACAATTAAAGAGCAATAAAGGACAACACACCTCAGTTTCTCTGTATCATATCGACTGCCCTGTGGATAAAGGAGATAGCACTAGGGATCAGAGCCGTAAGCAAAAAACTTACAGAAGATGAAGGACTTGAGATGGACTTTGGCCATTAATCCATTTCATGGTTTTCCAAATGAATTTTTCAAATAATTCTACAGTAGATAGATCACCCTCATTTTACAAAAAAAAAAAAAAGAAAAGAAAAAAATTGTTTAAAAGAGATTAAAGGATTTACACATATGAAATAATTTTGTTCAAATTTGGCAAATATTGATTGCCTGTTTTGTGCCATGCGTTATTGCCAAGAATAAAACATATGAAATGGACAGGAAAGACACGCTGTCCCCTTCGAAGCAACACATTGGTGTGTCTGTGTTATGAGTAAGAAATTAAAAAACAATGCAATAAATTCTACAAAAGAATTATGTAACAAGTGCTATAGGAATCCAATGGATGGGTGTCATAATCTGCCTTTCTGGCCATGGCAGGAGTAGGAAGACATCTTTTAGGAATTATGAGAGCTGAGTCTTGAAAGATGACCTTTAGTTCCCTGTGCTGGGGAGAGGAAGTATCAGAGAGGAAATTGCAGGGGGAAGACTTGCACTGGGGAAGAACACAGGACCCATCGATGCTGGACAGGAAGGTTAAGGACAGGCTGTGAAATGCCTCCAGCACCTTGCCAAGGTGGATAAAGAGGGGCTTCTGGGGCTTCCCTGGTGGCGCAGTGGTTGAGAGTTTGCCTGCCGATGCAGGGGACGCAGGTTCGTGCCCCGGTCCGGGAAGATCCCACATGCCGCGGAGCGGCTGGGCCGGTGAGCCGTGGCCACTGAGCCTGCGCGTCCGGAGCCTGTGCTCCGCAACGGGAAAGGCCACAACAGTGAGAGGCCCGTGTACCGCAAAAAAAAAAAAAAAAAAAAAGAGGGACTTCTGAACTTGTGCTGGTTTACACGTCTAGACTATGGATTTTAGAGGTGTCTTCTCTCCACTTTTCTTCTTCTTTCCATGTTAGCATCCAGACCTGCTCTGTCTCTGCTGGGTTCTTCCTTGTCTAAACTCATTTATGCACAGGAACCAGCACTTACAGAGTCCCAAAGGAGGACTGTGTTCCCCGTCAGCTCTCTACAAGGATGCCTGTGACTCGGGCCATCTCCAGGAGTCTCCCTGTAGCTGGATTCTGCCTCTGTTTTCCTTGGGGAAATCTAAAAGAAGGATGCCCACGATCCTCTCAGAGTCAGAATAATTGGCTTTGCACATTCCTAACCATGTCCAGACAAATTCAAACACTATACTGTGTAGAAGAGACAGAGCAGAAGACAGTTCTCTCCACCGTGGTATTTATTCTGGTCTCTGGCTCCAGAAACATTTATTTGTAAAGACGGCCGAGGATCAAAGCCAAGTGTGTCATTGTATCTCCTATTGTATAGATTTGCAAATGTGATTCTTTCTCCCAAATATTAGACAATTCCACTTTCCATTTTGGCTGGCCGATGGCTTTTTGAATTCTTTCTTTTAGAAGTCAGCGTGGCCCGACACATACCATCTCAAAATTCACTCTACCACGGAGAGGATCATCCCTCCTTCTGGTCCCATGACAATGTACTCCAAGAATCCCAGGTGCTTCTTTCTATTCTGGGAATGGGCTCCAGTTTGGAGATTTGCACGGTCCACTAAATCATCTCTGTGTCCTGGTGAGCCTTCCTGCTGTGAGCCCAGAGCCCTCCACATGAGCATGAAGCCGATGGAATTCTCTGCCAGGAAAAATAGAGCCTAGACTAAGCTCAACACATCAGGGTTTCATCTCTCCACAGCATTTTAAAGGAAATGGTACAGGTTGGGGACCACATCAGGACTTCCGCTTAACTCTCCGTGGGCCAGACTGTCTGTTGTATATGGTACGTGAAGTCTCGTCCCAGTGCTGAGTTTACAAAATGGCATTCTCCCATTATGGATTTTTTTTTTTTTTTTTTTTTGGCCACACCACGCAGTACATGGAACTTCCCTAACCAGGGATCGAACCCACACCCCCTGCAGTGGAAGCGTGGAATCTTAACTACTGGACTGCCAGGGAAGTGCCCCTTGTGGATTTTTATTTAAGAGAAAAACAGTTTTCCCCTTTACATTAGATTTTTTTTTCATCTTTCCTGAAATACTTATTTTTAACTTCACATCTTCCAAATTTCAGATGGCACAGGCAGATTTCTCACCTCACTTGGTGTCTTACCCAGTGCTTGTCAAACTTTAGTGCATATGAATCATTTGGTAAATTTTGTTAAAGAGCAACTTCTGGTTCAGGAGATTGGGGTGGGCCTGAGATTCTGCATTTCTAACAAGTTCTCAGGTGATGACAATGCTGCAGGTCTGTGGATCGCACTAAGGGCAGCACAACTGCAGAATACTGAGCTCCTACTATGGACCAGGCATTGGGAGAAGTGATAAGGATGCAGGGGAGGAGGACAGAGGTGTACTTTATATCCTTGTAACCAGTGTACAATCCTAGTTAGTTAATTAGTAAAACTTGATTTTATTCTTGATTGAGCTTGATCTAAAGTTGGACTCCATCTAATTTTATCTAAGTAAGATTACTAATTTACTTACAGGCAGACTCTTCTTTTAACTCTCCAGGAAGTATAAAGTGGTCATCATTAACTCTGATTTCCCAAGATGAGTTCCCCCTTTGGGGTAAGTGAAACACATAATGATTTATTCCTAGGGTTGAGTGCTTCTCAATCTTTTTCATTTCATGACATAATAGAAAAATATAATGCTGGTGTATCGCCCCAGGGGAAGCTTCTTGCCTCTTGAGTGGTTACTGGCCATTGGAGAGCAACTGGCCCAGGGTCTTCCCAATGGAGATCCAAACCTTGACATGACGGTAACCCATACACTCAGCTCCCTGACTGGCAAGCTCTGATCCTGCTATAATTTCTCAGCTTCAGAAATTCATCATAAAATATAAATGCCAAAGATATTTATATTTGGGAGATTTGGAAAAGTACCACTAAAGTCACTATCAGTTAAGAGTCAAGTGAAAATTAATTGAGGGCTGACTCAAATAAAGGAGGAATCTGGGAATGACCTAGAACATGGCAAGGAAGAAGAGGAGGCACAGAGGGTAGGACAGGAGAGAAGGGATGGTGGAAAGGCAAGGGTGGCTTCTCCTTCCTCAAATTTTGTCAAAGCCTGCCTGTTTCAGCATTGATCACACTTGCCCCAAATAATTCCCCTTCTCTCAGCAAATATTATGAATCTACATGAAGACCGAAATAAAAACTAAAATGGAAGAAAAAAATGGGCAGGTATCTATCTTTGCATAGAACTTTTTTTTTCCCTCAGTGAGTTGAAAGGCAATGACTTTAAATAAAAAAATTCTTTTGAAATGTTCCTATGATAGGGAATTAGCGCCCAAGCCCACGTAGTTGGATAATCCCTTCCAACAACATGCGTTTTACCCCTTGTAGACCAGAGTCAGCAAACATTTTCTATAAAGGGCCAGAGAGTAAATATTTTAAGCTTTGTGGTCCATGCAGTATCTGTAGCATCTATTCAACTACTGTGGCATCCACAGACAGTGCATAAACAAATGGCCATGGATGTGGTCCAACAAAACCTTATTTATAGAGTCAGGTGGGAGGCTGGATTTGGCCCACCAGATGTAGTCTGGGACCCCATTATGGACAAAACCTTATATGTTATTGAACCAAAAATAAAAGTTGAATGTGGAAAAGAACAGAGCATATATACTTAGAGGGCAAGGTGGACCACAGACGTATGAGGATAGATCCTTCTTGAGCACCAGACGCTGAACATAGATACCCACCCAGGGCTTCTGAAAAGAGGTAGTAGGCCTGGCAGATTGCCCAGGAGTAGGATGTAAGTGGGAAAATGGAGATTTAATTAAGGCAAATGTTCCATGAAATGGTCTTTCTAGGTCAACTTGGCAGATAGATTTGAAATGCCACCATTTTGCATAAGTTTTTGGTTTTTTTCCAGAAGCTTTTCACCAGCCCTTGGCCACCTCAGTTGTACGCATGTGATGACACTGAGAAACAGCAGTCTGAAGAAATACTGCACAGTTGGCATAGGTTTTCATGTTTCATTAAAAATTCATGTTTTATTAAAATTTTCATGTTTTATTAAAATTCTTCTTTGACCACATACTGATTTATCTCTGTGAGTCTATGAGATTATGCTAATTTGGATGTCTGTGGTTTATGAAGTGGGACCATCTAGCCTTTTAAACTATACTCTCTTAGTTCCTTGAAAGAGGCCAGATTAAGACTCTAAATATTATGAACTCAAAATTCAGCAGAAAGATAAGTGAACTTTTTAGGCTTGTAAAACATATGTGCACATTTATTGTACATATTATTCAAATATGTACATATTTAGAAGTCAAATTTTTCTTCCTGTGTGGCCTTACCTACTTTAACTATTAAACTTCATTTCAAGTGTAAATTAAAAGTATCTAAATACAAGTGCTTTTATGTTAATTGCCCAAGTAACAATTTACTTCACTCATTTATGTTTCCATTTTTGTTTTGTTTTCACAGGAAGTGAAATGCCCGTCACCAGATAGAACAGTAGGTAAGACTGGGATTTCTTGTTTGTAATAAGTGTGTTGTTCACATTATGCCTTTTAACATTTATCCTAAATCAACCCTTTAATCTAGGAGTCTTTGATCCTAGTTTCTTTCTAGAGTCTTCAATACCAGGACTTCCCCCAAGTTATTCTTTTGTAAATTGATATCATGGCTGTTAGAAGGCAATAAATGAACAATGCCACATCTAGTATTTGTAACAACAGGGATTATTAACTTAATTACCTTATCCTTTTGAAATATCTGAAGAAGAATTATGACCGCTGGGACACCAGCAACAATCACCTAATCTATTTCTTAAGTTATAGCAGCAAAGTCTTCAGCAGGCATCCTTTCATGGTCTGGCTTATTGCAACCCCAGTTGTGGCATTTAGCAGAGTGTTCTGTCATGGGAGTCTAAAGGCATGGTGCTGATTTCAGGAGTTTTGAATTTCCTTAAAAAGTAAAATTTCAAAATTAAATTTGGGGAGCAGCGTGGAAGGGTCAATTTTTCACTTTGTCAAGTGAGGACAATAAACAAAAACCTTCCATCTGTTGTATCCATAACTTCAGAAAAGGAAGGGCATTTGAACACCAAAATAGGAAGTAGGAAATAATCTCAAACTAAAGAGCAGGTCTTTATGGAAAACCACCTCATTACATTGTTTTTATTTTTTCTATTTTAATATAGATTGGGGAGCAAATGCATACATGATAAAAGAAGACAGGGAACTAGGAAATCTTAAATAGAATTAGAAGGGCTATTTTTCGTGTTTCGATTAAATGATTTGAAACTATTCCTTTATAGTAAGTGAAGTTAAAAGACTAACTGATAAGAGTTAAGAAAGCTTTTCCCTTCAAGCACTGTAATTCTATGGGACATAGTCCTTCAACAGGATAGGACTTTCCTTAGAATGTCATCCCTATAATTACAATGCAGGGAAATTTATCTCAATATTTGCTGAACTTTTCAGATGGTCAAATGAAAGCCATTTTTCAAGAGAGCTATTAATATGGTGATGTTAATTGGTAGTGATAATAATAACCATATACAAATATTAAAGAATGGCAGTCCTTCTATATAAAGCAACATTTCCTGTTAAATTTATTTTTTTAAAACATCTTAGATGGGAAAATCATCATACCCCACACAACAAAAAATTTATACACGTTTTCAGCTCCTTTCCTATCCAATTTTCATTTCCTGTCCATTGGCCTCAGGAATATGAGTCAAGCAAAATTTCAAAAGCTCCTGGAAAAATAGAAGCTGCGTGTGTGTGTGGGGGGGGGGGGGGTAGAAGGACAGTAAAATGAAAACATTAAAACTATCCCTTTTTTATAATTTGCCTCTGTCTTCCAAAGTCTCTGACACATACATGCTCTGGCTTTGTGAATTTCCCTGCGATAGGCAGCACCTGATTCATAAAGTGTTGTGGTGAGGGAATCCAGTGGAAGCATTTACTGAAGGAACATAAATGATTTGAGAGACACCAGAGCTATCTTATCCTCAGGGTTATCAATAATGCTGCTATAAATATCAACACTTCATCCATTACATGGTAAAAAAAAAAACAACAAACACAGAGGTTACTAAAACCGGGACCTGGACTGGGTATGAGTGAACGATTCCATACCTTTTGTAGTTGGAGGGTCAGGCTGAGCTAGTACCACAGGGCAGAGATGGAGCGTAGAAATGGGTGGCATCTGTGCTTGGAGTTATGAGTCAGTGTACTTTCATACACGACAGTGAGCAGCCCTGTATGGGTGGCTTTGTGCACAGGGAAGGAGCCATTAAAAAGTGAAATCCCTGCATCGTGAGACTCTACAGCAATACAGGAAATCGACATTAGGATTTGTGGTTTCCTGCAAATGGGGAATCTAAGAGAATCTTTAAAAAAAAGCCACATGTTTCAACTAACAGAGGAGATGTGACCCAAAGATTTCTCACTCTGTAAGTGTCAGGGACAAACATGGGATAAAACAGAAGGTTGAGAACAGTAATTCTAGAAGCTAGGAATAGGGTGTGTATAAAATATTCGCTTAGAACATTGATGGTAACCTGTCAGGAAGAGTGGGGCTGGGTAATGAATTAATGAAAATAGAATAATGAAGAGCATAGCTCATACTTACTGAGGAATGATTCTGTTCTGGGCGCTGTGCAAAGGGCTCTATTCAGTTACTAAATCTGTCCTTCTGAAAGAGGACAGGGGGTTACTAAGGAAATTATTAAAGATAGCTGCCTTTTGTTACCACCACTGGCAAATTTACTATCTTTATTGTGCTTTCCAGGTGCCTAATAGCAATAGACTGTGCTCTGGTTATTAGAAAGAATAAAGTCTAAATACTGAAAAAGGATAAAAAAAAATACAGATAAATATTTTGAAATGACCCAGATTTGGAAAGTCCTAATATGTTGCCAAACTTTCAACATGTTGCTCACCACAGAATGACTCCTCTGAGAACAAAGTAATTGCTGACTTCAGAGAGCTCTGAGGAAGTTCAGTGGATGGAAAGAATTTGGCCAGAAATTGGGTGAATCAAATCTAGAGTTTTTCTAACACTGGTTGCGTGTGTGTGTGTGTGTGTGTGTGTGTGTGTGTAAAGCACTTGAATATACCTATAAAATTTAGTCCACTACCTGAAGTATTTCTCAAGGTCAAAAATTCACTGGAGAATGGTAATGCTGCCTCTGGGTTGTTCCACACTTGGGCTACTCCTGGGCAATGTTAATTATGGACATCAGAAGTTCCCAAACCTAGCTGAGCCTCGAATCCTGGAGAGCTTTTAAAGTATATATTCACAGACCTACTCAATCAGGCTCCCCAGGAGTGGAGCTGGCATAGATGTGTATGTATATTTTTACAAGCAATGCCAATCCCAGTTTGGGGGTACTCATTTAATTCAGGCTGGCAGTGAATCTTGGGAACCACTCATCTAAACAGCTGAAATGACACTCAGGTTGAGTGGCTGTTATCTGTTCCTACTGATTTGCTTAACAACAGCAGATCTGGGTGGACACCTCAAAGGCTTTAATTTTAGTGGACTGACCTCTCTACACTGTCCCAGGAGACTCTGCTTGGCATTTCTGCCTTTCAAAGAACGTGAGATCCTAAAAGAACCTGGACCACCTGGCTTTGGGATGGACGCCCCCTAAGAGATTTAGGGAACATGCCTTAGTATCTGCCCTCAGCAAGATGCCAACATGGACTCCAAACAAGCAATTCAAACCTGGACAATGTCTCAAGTGACACATGAGACGTTATGAATAAGCTCTAGCTCCATTGATTCTTCCTCTTTCCGTCTTCTGCGCCTATACAGTCTCTTGGTTTCTCTCCCTACCTACAAATTCAGCTTATCAGGCTATTGGGCTCTCCACTGGACAGAATCGCCTGCAAGAGACAAGGGCACCAAGCTGCCGGCTGACATCCCAGAGACCACGGCAGCTTGAATTTTTAAGGCCACTAGGTCTCACTGTAGGACAGCCCACTTTGATTACTGATTTTCCTTTTGTGAAAGTTATTTTGGTAAATCAACCCCCCCCCCCCAGCCTCGCACATGTGTGTGCAGGTTTGGCAGAACACAGCAAGGCGTTTTCGAGATCTCAGCCCTCATTCCTTTCCTGGAGAGACAGGGAAATGCGCGCTTGCTCTCATCCCTGGGGAAACGGCCCCTCCACGAGTCACAAATGCACCTTCAGAGACACTGCCTTTCCCCTTCCCGTTCCAATCCCCCCTTTCCTTTTGGGTCTCCCCAGTTTTGGAAGTCGGGAAGAATGAATACATTACTGAACTCATTCGCTAATCAATTTACCTCAACATGTATTTCTCATGGCCACTGCCAAGGGATACCAAATGAACCATGGACAGAATAATTTCTAATGCAAAGTCAAAAGTGATTAGCAGCATGAAAGAAGAACAAAAAATCGCTATAGGAGCTGGGTGGCCAGTGCTCCTGTGTCATATAATGGAAGAGAAGTTTGTGGGAAATGTTCCCTCTCTTTCCCTCCCTGTGGTCTAAAGGGTGTGATAAAACATAAATCCTAAAGGATTTGAGGTCTTTTGTCTCAGGAGTGTCTGTGAAAATGTCAGCATTCATGGAGTTGAGGAGGATTGAGGCTAGCTTCTTGGGAGGATGCTTCAGATCACCCAGGAGCCTGTTGTGCATGAAGATTCCTGCTTGCACCTCAGAGACCCAGGTCCAAAGGACGGGGCTCAGTCCTTCATGTCACCTCCAGGCATTTGTGCAAAATTCTCCTAGGACTTAGGCCAGTGTCTCCCCATCGAGACAGTCAACTCTCTGAGTCAGAACCCCGACTTAAACTGATTTTAAGATCCACAAGAAGCGAGGGAGAAAAGTAACATTTGTGCATATAACAGTACACACTTAATGGCCTTTAATACTCACTGCCACTCATTTCACAGATGTGGAGACACACTGAGAAAAAGGTCAATGATGGATCTGAGGTCATGAGTGGTAAATGATAGAACTTGGTTCTAGACTCAGATCTCCTGACTCCAAAGTCCAGTATTGCATCTGTGTTGTCTCACAGGGTACATGGTAGTTATTCGACCAGTATCTGCTGAATGGAATTGAATCAGAGACAAAGCAATGCTTCCAGAGTACCACTGAAGTCCCTGACTGTGATGGCAGATTCATCTATTTCTCTTTGCAATTCTATTAGTTTTTGTCATGAGCATTGGTGAAGACAGCTGCACTTCCGGCACCTTTCCCAGGGGCAGGTGCCCAGAGCTCGGCACTGAGGTACACAAGCGACACAGACACAGCCAGATGGAGTCTGCAGCCCATGATGGGGACATTGGAGCCCCACCCAGCTTTTCATTGAATCTTTCCTCTTCTCAGTTCTGTAATTCTAGCAATGACTGAGGTGCAGTGTGCTATTGGCAAAACTTCTTTTTCTGGCTCTACTTTTCGACATAGAGAAAGGGAAAAGCCAAGCCACATTGTAAGGTTCCACTGCTTTTTTCTCAAAGTTGCCTTTATCTGTAATGGCTGCCTTAGTAGAGCTCGCACCCTGTCCAAACAGGTTTCACCATCCAGAAAAGGCACGATCATTACATGAGTCATCAAGGAAGCTGAGAAGTTTGCATCTATAGCCATGGTAGAGTTTTCTGCAATACATACCTATAATGAAGTTTTCTTTCAATATATTAAAAAATCACTTTTACCGTTCATTTGATGTAACATTAAAGGATGTTATTATAATAGTCTACAAATCAACTGCAGTAGAAAGAATATGAATTGAATATCAGATGGCTAAGTTGACTAATGTCTACATGGAAAGTTGTGGTTTGAGGGATGCAGATGAGAAGTCTTTTATCAATTTAAATTTTTATTATTCTCAACACATATTTTCTGTAATCTGAGATTTAAAAAATGTGTATAAGCTTTATTTCCCCTTCAGCGTTCAAAGCCTTTATCTTGATTATTTGGACCTTTTGGCTTTCTTCCTCCATGCTGTGATTCACTGGTTTCCTGTCATTTCACCCCGCAGGGTCTGGTTTTCCAACTGGGACAGCCTGCCATACATTCTCAGCAACAAGAATTAGCTTGGAGCGATTTGGGGCTGAGATGGCGGCTCCCTGATTCCTTTGGGGCTACAGGGAGATGGCCACAACCAAACAAAACAGCCGAAAGGAAAAGCTACCAGGTCCTCCGGTATCTGGACAGCCCAGATGTTATTTACAGCTTTGTTTATGAAGTAATTTCTTGACCCTCCTGGCTAGGATCCACACACTTTGTCATTTTAGAGCACACACGTCCTGTCACATGGTGACGATGTGCCCTGAACATGTAAACAGGCTGTGAGACTGTTATGAGGGTAGAAAAATCTTTTAACATAACACTCTGCTCCTCCCTCCACTTCTAAAAAGGACAAAGGAAAGCAGAGAGGCATAGAGCTGATAACTGTTTTATTTTTAGGTTTTCAAATCGCCACAACCCATGCAGCCATTTTGAACCTCCTACTATGTGCAAAGTGCTATGACTAAAGGAGTTGGATAGCTCATGAGTCCAACTCAAAACCCTCCCATTCCAGTGAAAGACAGGTATTATAAACACAGGGAACCACATACAATCTGAAGGTGAAGTTGGTGCAACACTTGGGATGGGGTACAAATACTCCTTCTAGTGTTATTATAAATAATACTGAAAAGGTAGGGGATAGCACATCCCTCAAATTAAGAGAAGGATTCACTAGATTAAAGTCTGTCCCTAAAACGGAAGGCTGTGCTGCCCTGTTTACTTCCATCACCACCAGAAGTCTCCTTGGCCAAACCTCCTCCCCAGCGTCTTGTGCCTCACGGTGGTGCACGTTCTGATCCAGTCTCGCACGTTCCGACCACTCTCCAAACCCCTTCACCATGCTGTTGTCGGCAGAATCCGCCGCACCTTCAGCTTATGCTCTGAACACCCTTGTTCTACCTGAAACCTGAATATTCTCTGAGGATGGTGCAGCCTGCTCTTAGAGGGCGGCTGATACGTTCTCATGCCCTAAATCCCACAGCACCTGGGGGTGGGTGGGTGTCTTCCTTCCTCCTCCCTCCAAATCACCAGTTCTTTGCATGCTCATATGCCGTAAGGTACCAGCTGCTATCTGTCCTCACTGAGGTAACTCACTGACAACCTGGTCATTCTTCCTCAGTCACTAAGGATTGTAGCACATCACTTACTGCCTTTCCATCCTTGTGGACTTTACCACCCCCCTCCCTCATCAATGATTTAGCTAAATGTGCTGTCCTTGACCTTGTCCACAGTTCCTTGACCTCCTCAGTTGCGATGTCCTCTTCCTTTTTATGACACCTCCTCCAACCTCTTCCATGGTTATGCCCTAGAATTTGACATTATCAATTCATGCACTGCCTCCAGAATTTCAAGCTTCCCACTGTCTGTTCACCATCTGCTGCTTTTCCAACCCACTCACTGGAGTATCCGTACTGTATTACTTTGACAATATAGGGTCCACTGATCCATTCATTGACTCTACCATTTTTCGGTGCTTATATTATCCACCCCACTATGTGTCCCAAGAGCACTTTCCCTACTAGAGTTTCTGGTTCATGGCTATAATCACGTCTTTGCATATGTCCTCAACCCTAGTAGTGAATTGAATAGTGTCTCCCCAACATTCATGTCCACTCAGAGCCTCAGAATATGACCTTATTTGGAAATAGGGTCTTTGCAGATGAAATCAGTTAAGATGAGGACACAGTAGATTAGGCTGGGTCCTAAATCCAATGGCTGGTGCCCTTATAGGAAGAGGAGAAGGACACACAGAGGCACAGACACAGGGAAGAAGGTCCAGTGAAGATGTAGGCAGGGAACTGGAAACCACCAGAAGGTAGGAGAGAAACGTGAGACGGTTTCTTCCTCAGAGCCTCAGGAAGGAACCAATCCTACTGACACCTTGAGTTCAGACTTGTGGCCCCCCCAAACTGCGAGAGGAGAAATTTTTGTTGTGTCAAACCACCAAGTTTGTGGTAACATTTTTACAGCAGCTACAGGAAACTAATATAACCCTCTCTCCCTCTGTTATACTCTTACAGCAAAAATCCGGACAATGATTAAATTCCATTCTCCACCTTCTCTGTGCCTGCCCTTAACTGGCAGATTTTAGAAATCTCACAAATGTACTAACTGGTCTCACTTTACAGTTTTGACCACAGATCTTATATAGTCTAATTCAGCTGTGTTTCGTAGTGTATTCCTCCTATTCTCTGGGGGAAATATTTCACACTTTCTTTGCATTTCCAAACTGGTGACTCTGCCTCTCATGACCCTAAGAAAATAGAAGTAAGGAGAAGAGAAAGAATTCTTCTTCCTTCCACCAAACCTACGAACCTACTTGCATTTGTACACACATTTTTCTATTTTTCTTCCTGTTTCACTCATTTAATACACAAGTACTTAGGAAGGGTACTCTATACCAGGCAGTGTTATGAGTTCTGGAGACAAGTGAACAAAGTCCCTTCCTTTTTTGGTGATTATATTCTTGGGTAAAAGACAAACAATAAATTTATAAACAAATACATATTCAATATAATATTAGACGTGAAAGGTATTATGAGGGAAAGCAAAGCTATGATCAGCAGGCAGGTGCAATTTTGGGAGGAATGTTCAGGGAAGACATCCCTGATTAGGTCTGAGCAGAGATCTGAATAAAGCAAGGGAGGGATGGACTGTCTGTGCTTCCTTCCAAGGTTAACCACCTCTGCTCTGGATTCCATCCTCCTTGTCCCACTCGGAGACTTTTTTCCCTACAATTTTCACCCACATCTTCTTGCATTACTAATGTCTCCTTCTTTACCTGATCATGTCCATCAAAATACAAACATAGTAAGATATCTGCCATCTTGTAAAAACTGCTCCTGGAATCCACATCCCCATTATTTTTTTCTTCTTTGGTATAAAACTCCCCCAAAGAGCTTCAATATTAACTGTTTCACCTCAAGTCACCCCAAACATTTTTAAAATTTCTACCAACAATTTCTATCATGTCAATTGCAAAATCCCTTTTTAACCCTTATCTTATCTGATTTCTTAGCAGCATTTGAAGCAGTTGATTACAAACCCTTTTTTAAAAAACATTTTCTTCCGATGACATCAGATGCCCCGATCTCCCTATCTTCCTGTACCCTCACCGGACTCTCATGCTCAGTGTCAAGTGTCTAAATGTTGGAGCATCCTAGGGTTTAATCCTCAGAGCTATTTGCCTCTGTATCTACACTCAAGCGTTAGGCAACGTCATCCTGTCTCACTGCTTTAAAAACCACCCGTACGCTACTGACCCAGATTTTATCTCCAGACCCTCAGAGCTCCAGACTCATGAGTATCCAGTTTCCTATTCAACATTTCTGCTAATAGACATATCGAATTTAATGTGTACAAAACCAAACTTGATTTCCTTGCCTAACAAGTTTAATGCTTTCCCACTCTTCCCCATCTCACTTACCATAGTGGCTCAGCCCCAAATGTTAGATATCAATTACCCTGCACTCCTTTATGTCTTTCTATATCCAAATCTAGCACCAAAGCCCGTGAGCATTACGTTCAAGTCATGCCCTCCTTTTAGCATGCCTACCACCGTCAGCCTGGCCCAAACCTCCTTTGTCTCGCTGTAGATTGGCAATAAGCTTCCTAACTGGCTTTCCATCAGCTTAACTTGCCCTACTTCCATTGTTTACTCCCCACACATTATGAATGGCCTTATTAAAATATGCATCAGACCGTGTCATTCCCTTGTACAAAATACTCTAGTGACTTGCCATTATATCCAGAATAAAATCCAAAGTCCCTGTCGTGACTCACAAGGCTCTATGTGATCTGGTCCCTTACCAATCTCTCCAACCTCAGTTCTCATCATTCTCTTCCAGTCATCCTCACTATCCCGATGGTCCCCACCAGGACAAGCATGTTTCTGACTCAAAGTCCTGTACTTATACTTCTCTCTCTGCCCAGGAGGCTTTTCTCCTCTACATGGCTTATTGTCTTACTTCATTCAGGACTTAGTTCAACTTATTTTCTCCTCAGAGAGGCCTTATCTGACCATATTATTTAAAATAGCACTGCATCTGTATCCTACACAATCATTTTCTATCTCCTAACCTGCTTTATTTTTCTCTGTGGCCATTAGCACCTGATATTATATATGTTTATTTACTTACCGGAATCTCTAGAATGTCTTTCCTACTAGAATATAAGTATCAAAGGGTAGGGAGTTTGTCTTATTCACTATTTGAACTCTAGAACATGGTAGTCATCAGATAAATATTTGTTTAATTAATTGAAATTATTTTATGAAAAATTTAAATGCATGGAGAAAATTTATAAAGTTAATAATCAAAATAGCTATTAATCACTGAATAGATTCCAGGCAGCTTGCTAAGTGCTTTACAAATACAATACCTTTAATTCTTTTATTAACCTGAGAGCTGACTTTATTATAATCTCCATTTAATAGATGAGGGAAGTAGAGCTTAAAAAGTGTAAGAAATTTGCCTAACGTCATACAGTAGTAGGTCAAAGAGCTGGAATTCTAACCTAGATCTGTTTGGTTCCAAAGCTCCAGGATCCACAGCCTCAACCCAGCAAATGTTTATTCTTGTTTATGATAGAAAAAGGGCTGCTGGTATTTCCAGTAGCATGCTGGAGTAGATATCCTCCATGACACTCCTGATCAAAACAAATTCTTGAATAGAAGAAAAATGTTTCACTGAGCTGGCACAAAAGAAAGAAATTCACCAAGCACATAAAAGAGAAACCAGAAATCCTGAAAGGTCAACAAATGCCAAAATGCATCCCTATGACTGTGAATAAGAAATAAACCCCACTGTACAGAAGAGGTAAAAAAAAAAAAATAACTTGCTCTCTAACTTTTGGTTCTAGAAAGGAGGAAAAAAAAAATCTCACTGAGAATTCATAATCATGTTTTGGAAAGATTAGCTGTTAGAATTCATACTTTCAAGCTGAGGATTTAATTTAAATAGTTTCCAGTTTGTAGCACTTCCAGGTAATTGGCAGAAATAGATACAAATCTACTCTAGAGAACTGGATGTTCAATCCAAGCCTCAAAGGATTCTTATGGGAAAAGTTTTAAGGAAAGTGAGCAGCTCACAGTCACAAATCACAAAACACATTAAGAAGTAACATAAAAGAGAACTTCAAAGAGCAGATACTGGCAATAGACTTTGAAAGACTTAACCAGTTTGATTTGTCCGATGCTGAGTATGAACTATACTTAATATATTGTTTGAAGAAATAAAAGAGAAGTTGAAAATATGAATAAGGAAAAAGCAGAATTTAAAAAACAATAGAATGTCTAGAAATTTAAAAGGTAATACTTGAAAATAAATGTTGGTTGATTGTCTCATCAGCAGATGGAATACAACTGAATAGAGAATTACTGAGCTGGAAGATGGAACTATTGTCCAGAGGCCATGGGGTGAACTGCTGAGCCCGCAGACTCATTAGAGGAGGTGAGGAAGAAGTAGGGGCCAATCACCCAAAGCATTCTAGCAGGCTGTATGGAAGCTGAGAATGCCAGCTCTCAGTTGCCCCTGCAGCAGGCTAAGCATGGCAACCATCAGGACAAACAGTTTCCAGATGATAACAGGCAGCTCTGAAAAACAGTAGATCTCCCAGCATTCGCCAAAGGACCCGCATGAGACCAGGATATCCTTTTGCCTTAATCCCACAAGGACACATAAGTCACACATCGCCTTCTACACACTTGGACATCCTCTTAAGGGGCATGGGCTCTCTGAAGGTTCAAGCATTTTTATGAAAATGAGATACTATTACCCAATGTTTTTTAATTACCAAAGTTTATTAATATGAAATTAGATTGAGATTTGAGTTAGTTTTTATCCACAGAGCATTTGGAGTTGTGAATAAAACTACGTTAATTATAGACAAAATTACAGAGCTACATTTTCTCAGCCCATCTGAATATACGACATGACTACCTTTGTATAATCTTCTGTTTAAATTGGCTAAAATCATATTTAATTATATTCACATTTAGTCAGTTTTATTCCTTGTAAATTTATAATATTTATTAAAATATAAAACTAAAGATACAGGGCAAAACTGTTTTATTACAGGTTTTCTTGCTTTAATGCACATGACTCTAATGCAACTTTTATGCAGCTCTTAGATCACCTAAGTAGTAAGTTGTTTGATTCTTTGTGCCTGTTGCGGAGACCTGGCCTCGGTAAAGCTTTGAAGTAATTCTACATGTTTGGTAGAGGGGGGAGGAGAAAGCCAGAACCAAAGAAGTTTTCTCATTTCTGCCTATGAGAAAAATTGCTGGCACCTGGACATCAGAGAGCAGAGGGCTTTTGGGGGCCCAGAGTAAGGGTTGAGATGCTAGGGCAACCCCAAGTGCCCTGTTGGTCACTGCAGCCTCTGTCTCAGGGCAATGATTTTGCATGGATATAAAGGACAATCAACTGGGTAGTGGAAAGAAGAATCTTTGTACCTCCAATCCACAGCCATAGTGGGTGCTGGAAGGCCAGTGAGTGTCTAAAGACAGACACTGACATGGAGGAGCTAAATCATGATCCAGTGAGTGTGATGTCAGTATCCATTTTGCTGCCTCATAGAGGTTACCCATCTTGCAGTCATGACTGGTTCAATGGCTGAGGACTGAAAGAGTTCCTAAAATTATTCCCAGCAGTAGAGGGATATGATGGGAGGAAAAAGAGTTTTCCTTCTGGCATGGATTCAATGGTTGTGTGCTGAGAAGGGAGGAGAGACCAGGTAAGAATGTATCCTTTTAGCTTATATATTTTACATGGCTCTCATTCTTGAGTCAGGATGAATAGCTTACAGAAGAGCTCAGGACTAGCAGGTCAGATTCTCGAAGACTCAAACTTCGAGGCATGGTGGATATTGCTAAATTCACCCTCTCTCTTGCAATAGAAAATTGTTTCTGGCTCCATGCCCTCTGCCTCTTATAGGACTTTCCCTCCACCAGCCCTGCCATGAATGGGAGCCCACTTCCTCAGGAAGGGACGTGTCCCTTTCTGGACCGAGTACTGTCTTTGTTGCAAGGGAGGCTGACACTTGATTCATGTGGTTTGTGGCCAGTTTGACTACTGAGATGGCCTGGAAGACATTTTTCCCCATTCAAAGAGTACTCTCGTCCTCACCTGTATTATTTTCTCTATGTTCAATTGTGATCTCTGTTGGCATTCGTTCATTCATGCATGCATTCACTCATTTATGGCTGCACTGGGTCTTCGTTGCTGCGCACGGGCTTGCTCTAGTTGCAGCGAGTGGGGGCTACTCTTCGTTTCAGTGCGCGGGCTTCTCATCGCGGTGGCTTCTATTTGTTGCAAATCATGGGCTCTAGGTGCACGGGATTCAGTAGTTGTGGCCCAAGGGCTCTAGAGCGCAGGCGGGCTTAGTTGCTCCGCAACATGTGGGATTTTCCTGGATCAGGGCTCGAACCCGTGTTCCCTGAATTGGCAGGCGGATTCTTAACCACTGCACCACCAGGGAAGTCCCTCTATGTTGAGTTTTAATATAACCTGTCCAAATTCTGGTAACATTCTAGTAGAATTATCTTTTCTGACTTGTTATTTTGTTGCTTTGAAATTCATCTGTACTCTGTTAAAGTTTATCTTGAATCCCACTTCTTTTTTTTAAAGCTATCTCTAAAAATTATACTAAAACATTGAAAATGTGTCAAAAATATTCATAACGAAATTTAATGTGATTCAGTGCAAACTTAATGTTAGATTCACCACAAGCTATAAGAACTAAATGAACAATATAATTAAAATCCCAAATAACTGAAAGTTATATGATATAACTGAAGATAAGGAAGATGAGCTTTTCTTCCTTACTTTCTTTAGGAAGAAGTCTGTCAATCATTTCTTACCTATTTTAGTTAATGACTAAGTCTATTCAATTTCTTAAATAGTGCTAAACATTTATTTCTACCTCTGTATTCCCACATCTCTCTTGGTTCAGATTTTATTATCTCTTGCTTGCATTCTTATGAAATTGAAGAGAAGAAAGCAGAGGGAAAGAGATCAGTTATTGGGGGATCACTATGTGCTAGGAAGTTTCTTATATGAGGATTTAGGAATGAATAATACATGGTTCTTTTCCTAAAGGGAAGACAGATATGGGAACAAGTAATTATATTAAATTGTGATTAGCACAATAGCAACAGTAGAAGACACAGCATTAGTGTTGAGGAAGGAGTGATTAACTTCCGTGCACCGGTGCCGGAGAAGGCTTTGCACAAGTCAATTCTGAGCTGGCAATGAAGGGAGTAGGTCAAGGCATCCCAGGAAGAAGGAACAGCAGATATCTGGGCAGCTGTGGATGGTCTGGCCCCTCCTCCGTTCTCCATCCTCCACCTCACACTCATGGGCTCAGACACTATCCAAATGCTTGTTTCCCCTGTATATTCCACATGGTTTTATGCCTTTCTGTTTATGCATGTGTTGTTCTCTGTATTTCCTATCTTTATCCTGTAACCGATGATAGGTAGGGAAGATTTTTGAGCAAGGAGAAACATGATCAAACTTTATTTTAGAAACATTATTGTTGTGGTTCTGTTGAGGCTGAACTGAGGGAGGAAAGGATGGTAGAGAAACCAATTATGATACTATTGCAAGCGTTAACAAGGCCCTATACTAAGGCAGTTGCAGTGGAAAGAACAGGATGCATATGAGGGATGTTAAAAAGGTGGATTCAAGGGATAAAGAAGATGTGGTACATATATACAATGGAATACTACTCAGCCATAAAAAAGAACAAAATATGCTATTTGCAGCAGCATGGATGCAACTAGAGATGATCATACTAAGTGAAGTAAGTCAGAAAGAGAAGACAAATACCATACGCCATCACTTATATGTGGAATCTAAAATATGACACATGGGCTTCCCTGGTGGCGCAGTGGTTGAGAGTCCATTTGCCGATGCAGGGGACACGGGTTCGTGCCCCAGTCCGGAGAGATCCCACATGCCGCGGAGCGGCTGGGCCCGTGAGCCACGGCCGCTGAGCCTGCGGTGAGAGGCCCGCATACCGCAAAAATAAATAAATAAAATATGACACAAATGAACCTATCTACAAAATAGAAACAGACTCACGACATAGAGATCAGACTTGTGGTTGCCAAGGGGGAGGGGGGATGGAGAGGGATGGACTGGGAATTTGGGGTTGGTAGATGCAAACTATAAGATTTAGAATGGATAAACAGCAAGGTCCTACTGTATAGCACAGGGAACTATATCCAGTCTCCTGGGATACACCATAATGGAAAAGAATACTAAAAAAAGAATGTCTCTGTGTATAACTGAGTCACTGCTGTACAGCAGAGATTGGCACAGTATATTACCTATATACTTCAATTTAAAAAAAGGTGGATTCAAAAGTGATGATGATGATTTATTGAGGGGGATAAACAGGGAGAAGAAGAAATAGAACGGAGTGAGGGGCATCTAAAATGCCCCTTAGATTTCTGCCTTGAGACATTGGGTGTTCTGCATTCCACCAGCCAAGGCAGGGAATATAGGAGGAAGAGCACTTTTGGAGGGAAGATTAATTCTATCTGGATGTGTTAAGTGAATCTTTGGGGTCAGAGATGACAGTAAATAGCTGGATTTGAGGCTAGATTTCAGGAAAGAGGTCTGGGTTAGGGATTTATGTTGAGAACCATCATCAGTAGGGGATAGCTAAAATAAAGGAAATACATTTATAAAGTGGAGAAAATATGAGTGAAACTTCTCATAAGTTTGGAAGTCATGGTTGACTTCTAAGAGGAGGGACACACTGGGGTAGAATCTAAGCTATGGTAGAATCTGTTCTTGGAGTAGCCCAACTGGACAGAATGCTACAGTTTCCCAAATAAAATGCATTTCAATTGCTTCAACCTGATGTTACTGAGAACCCATCCAGGATAGGGGAGGTCCAGCCTCTCAAACTGAGGCCCCTACTTACTTGTCATTCTGAACATAGGAGTATCTGGGTGTAAGAAACCTTCCTGGACGTGCCGCCTGAGAAAATGACTTGCAATTTAATGAAGAAGATGCTTTCCTCTCTAAGTAATAACAGTAAGACTTGCAAACTAAGGAAAGATAAGAAGTTATGAAATTATTTTGAAATGAGGAAAGGATGTTGTGTATATTAAATGCAAAAAAAAGTTTTCACAGTCTGGCAAAGGTGGTACAAATGTTTGTAATTTCTCCAGTTGCTATCCTAAATATGGCTACACTTTCTTGCCAACACAATGCATTGATGGTGTTGGCAGGTAGGGAATATCTTAGGATAGTAAAGAGAGACACATCCAGCAACTGTAGTAAAATAAAATTCTCTTAAAATCACTCAGGGGCTTCCCTGGTGGCGCAGTGGTTGAGAGTCCACCTGCCGATGCAGGGGACACGGGTTCGTGCCCTGGTCCGGGAAGATCCCACATGCTGCAGAGCGGCTGGGCCCGTGAGCCATGGCTGCTGAGCCTGCGTGTCCGGAGCCTGTGCTCCGCAACGGGAGAGGCCACAACAGTGAGAGGCCCGCGTACCGCAAAAAAAAAAAAAAAAAAAATCACTCAGTAACATTTATTCTGATGAGTAGATAGTAAAGACTTAACAAATTCTTGTTAAACTAATCAATGACTTCATTGTTTACCAAGTAATTTTTGAACTTTCATTTGCCTTTCCAAGTAAATTCTCCTTTTGGAAAGAGAAAATGTTGACCATTGGACCTGGATGTATAACTGGTGTCAGGGATGTGCCTATGATGTATCTGGCACATAGTATGTGCTCAGTTAATATTGAGGATGGAAAGAAAGGATGGAGAAAGGGTGGGAAGGAAAGGTTAATTTAATATCTTCATAAACATTTGCTCTCAAGACTTTGGGCAGGTTAAGTGGTATGTTCTAGGACAGTGATTCTTAACTTTGGCTGTGTCTGAAGCACTCAAAAGCTTAAAAATAGAGGGAGACTCAAAAAGGTTCCACCCTAGATCCACTGATACAGAATTTCAGGAGGTGACATCAGGCTATGTGTAAATTTTTAAACCTCTGCTGATGATCGCTTCTGTTGCACAACGTAGGTTGAGAATTGCTATCTTCAGATCTGATAGATCCTAGGTATGTTAATTAGTGAAGTTCCAGGTCTGTAGAAGTGAGAGGTCAGATCTTGAACGCAGAGTATCCTTACTCACATCCTTAGGACACCATGGGGCTCTCCTAATTAATTTGCTAGGTCTTATTGTCCTGACTGTGGAAAATCATGGTTGTCTGTACCTGGCTCATGATACACAACCTCAAGCTACCTAGTACATGGGGGTAGAAAGCTGGGTTGATTCTCATCTAATTATTATGTTTGAGGAATTACTGATTGCACCATGCCTAACTATCCTTCCCCAGCAATGCGAATCTGGAAAGGGTTCTTACGTTCTTGCTGCTTTCTCCCCCTCAAAAGAAACAGATTTCCAGCTCCCCTGCAACTATTAGAACAAATGAAGTCACTAAACACATTTTCTATAAAACATAGGCACCTAATAATTGTTTATAAAGCCGTAAGTACTTGAATTTTTTGAGTTTGATGATCAAACTCAGTGTTTAGGTTCTATCCTCATTCTTACAGGAAAAGAAAATAGCACCAAATCAACCCTTCACCTGTCTCAGTTATCCAAAAATAATCCTTCAATAAACTCCTCACCCCCAGATTCAAAGCTACCCTTGCCCATGAGGCAGGGAGATGGGCAGGGATGCCTGAACCAGACAAGGTTGCGGCTGGGGAAGCAGACCTATTGTCACACTCCTTTTTGGACTATTTGCTCTAGTTAAAACATGGCTCTACCATCTTGGAAAGATTGATAAGGGGGGAAGAAGCAGGAGAAACTGTATTGGCCTGTATCAATGCCCAGCTAATAGTGTTTTCTCTATCTGTGAGTATCACACATTCTCTAAATTGCTGAGAGTAGCTTGAAGCACAGATTTTTTTTTCTCTCCTGAAAAATTTTCACTTTTTCATTTCCACAGATTAATATAAATAGACTGGCCTAGAGTTTAAAAAAATAAAGTTTGGGCTTCCCTGGTGGCGCAGTGGTTGAGAGTACGCCTGCCGATGCAGGGGACACGGGTTCGTGCCCCGGTCCGGGAAGATCCCACATGCGGCGGAGCGGCTGGGCCCGTGAGCCGTGGCCGCTGAGCCTGCGCGTCCGGAGCCTGTGCTCCGCAACGGGAGGGGCCACAACAGTGAGAGGGCCGCGTACTGCAAAAAAAATAAATAAAAAAATAAAGTTTTACTGCCACAAATATCAGAAAATGTTTTTCTTTTCACAGGTGTGCTTTCTTTGTATGGTAATAGCTCTGTCTAGATACAAGAATGCAATCAATGCTTTTATGGTAGAAAGTCAGCCAATTGGAAATCCTTCCTTAATTCCAAAGATAAACCTTGCATTTGTTTACTGCCATTGTTGATTTTTCCAAATTCAGGTTATCTTTTTGATGGAAAAAAGTAAGCTTTAGTTTGAACGGAATGTTCATAAATGTCACTCCATAAATGGAGCTGGAAAGGGAGAGCCCCCTTAGATCATCATCATAAGCACGAGCTGTGTCTGACAGGAAGGATGGGCTCAGGAATAACTAGCATTTGGAACAACCTCCTAGAGAAGGGTGGTTCATAACCCCAAGGGAAAGCACCCCTCACAACTCAAGAGACACACAGACTCAGATTCATACATACGTTGATGCTTGGTGAGATCCAGGGCAAATGTTGCCCTGTTCCACGACAGACTAATCTATATCTAAAATACACATTTTACCTATCAGGAAGATCTTAGATCATTAAGTAATCTAGAAGGAAAAAAGGCAGTTTTCAGGAAATACTTGTAAAATGTCAAATTAAAACTTCCCAAGTATTTTCTACACATTCCTCTTTTATGATGACTTGATGCTTAGAAGTGATTACAGTTTCTGGGCACAGGTGATAAAGATCTATAAGAAAAATTCAGAAGAAAGATAGTCATTGCTATAGATTCATATTCATACGTTAATTTCATTGTATACACATACATACACATACTCCCTCACTAATGGGAGTGATGATCAAAATTTATTGATTTAGGACTTCTCCATTTAAGACTTTCTTTCACAATTTGAGGTGGTGATGGATTCATAAGGGTTTCAGTAAGGAATCAGATGGCGTATTTTAAAATAGTTAACTGAAACTGGTTTGAAGAAAGGATTATTTATAGTGGTATGATCAAGATTAAGGAAACCAACAAGGAATGGTGAAACACCAAGATGACTAGGAACAGCTGGAAGTTATTACCACCACTGGGCCTGAATGAACAAGGAGGTCAATGTAACCAGAACATGGGGGCCCTGCAGATCTAGGAGAAGGCCCCCCAGTAGGAGTTGTTGTTGTAGAGAAACTTAGTGAGGCAGGGAAGGAGCAGCGATGAGTAGGAGGTTTACTCCACCTCTCTCTTCCCAAACATCTGGTCTATTGCTCATGTCTTCCATTGGCCCAAGCCATCAGAAAGCCAGAGGTCACAGAATTGGATGATGCAGCCCAAACATTAACTCTTTTAAGACCCAGAGCAAAGCAGAGAATAGATTTGGGGAGGTAAATGGAGATTAAACATCTCAATGGGAGAGCAAACATATACAGAAGAGTTAGCTAACGATACAAAGCAGTGAAAGGCAAACATCAAAACTAAAGAGGCCAATCAATATGGACAGTAGGACAGAGCACAACCTAGTAGTTAAGAGCACAGATTTGGAGGTTGGCAGTCATTTTCTCAAATGAAGGCACTACTGTGTGTGTGACCTTGTCAAGTTACAGAACGTCTCTGTGCCTCAGCTTCATTCAGATGCAAATAACAGTGCTTACCCTGTAGAGTTGTTAAAACACTTAAATGAGATAACGTACATAAATCATTTAGCTTGGTACGTGGCACACAGTAAGCACTCAATCAATGTCAATTACTATCATCATCAGCAGCAGAGGAGATTAGCCGTAACCAGTGGCTACTGGGGTCAGAGAAGGATGGGTAGAATTTGGAAATGTAGAAAGAGGGAGGAAGGACATCAAGAGAGGTTAAGTAGTGAGGGTTGGCGTGAACAAAGATTAGGAAGCAGGAATTCACAGAACATCTTCACAGGGTTGTATCAGGAGCAGTAGATTCAGATTGGGAGGGGGTGGCCCAGGGATGGAGGCCCTTGAACATCAACTCAAAATCTGGCTTTTATCTTGTACATTGTGGGAAACAATAAAAAAAATTTTTAAGCAAATAAAGTAAGAGTAGTGTTTTTAAAATGTGAGACAATGTGTGTGTTTGTAATAGTAGTGAGTTTATAATGTGGCAGAGTTTAGGATGAACTTCAGCAGAAGAATGAGTCAGGTTTAACTGTGAGTTACCAAATTCTTTGAAAAGAACATTGGGAAAATTGATATAAATAAAATCATGAATTAACCTCTATTAGTTATTATAAGTACACTTCCCATTTATCCTCCTGACAGTTACTGCTCTCTTTGTATTTTCTGGGTCTTGGTGTTGCATCCATTAACATTCCAATCTGCTTCTACACTCAGTGATTCTAGTCTTAGCAACATTTGACCATGAGGTTCTTACAACTTAAACATTTTAAACAGAATGGTTTTCTTGTGTTCATAGGACAAAGAAGGGCTTTTAATAATAAAAGCATACATTTTTTCAGTACTTATGATGTTCTAGTTGCTGTGTCTTATAGGTCTTAACGCATCTAATCTTCACAAAAATTCTGTGAGGAAATTCTATTACCATTTCCATTTTACATATGAGAATATTAAGGCCTAAGACGTCTAAGTAACTTACGAAATGCACACAACCAAGAAGATTTAATAGTAGAATCCAGGTTTGTACATAGGTATCTGTATACCTGTGCTACATGTTTCCCAAGAAAGACACCTAGACACCTGCAGAGTGTATAGCTCCAATTATTAAAGTTTGGTCTCAATGTCATAATTTCGTCTTGAGTTACAGTGTATTTCATTTCTGCATCTTACTTATAATTTGTTGTGTTTTCAAAGTCCTTTACTATTTACAAAGTTTACATCCGTGGTCATATCTGATCCTTACCATGATGTAATAAATTTGAAGTGGTTAACTAATTTGTTCAAGGCCTCCAACTAGTAGGTAGCACAGTTGGGACTTGATTACAGGTCTTCGAACTCCAAATTCTGCATTTTTTCCACTAGTTAAAAAGAGATTTAATTAAGAGCAGAAAATTTAAAGAGGCATATATTATTTTTATGTAATAATCATTTACAAAGCACAGGTTATGTCTCTGGCAACATCCTGGGTACTAATTCAAAAGAAAAAGTCTCTACCCTTAAGGTACTCATCACTTGGGAGACTGAAAGAAAGATAGTTGCAGAATCAGAGGGGCTATCATCTCATCGGTACGGAAACTAGATGAGCACTCGGAAAGGACCTGCTCAGCCTGCAGTGGGAGGAGACAGCAGTTTTGGTGGTTTGTGACTGGTGTGGAAAGAAAGATTTACTAGGGAAGTGACATAGGAGTTGAATTTTGAAGAACGTTATGTGTGGAGAGAGCAAGAGGAGAGAGATTGTGCAAAGATTTGTAGGCTTACAGCACATAGCATAGGGGAGGCGCATGCTGCCTGACCTGGTGAAAGCACAGGGTAAAAAGATGAGGCTGAGGAACAAATCCAGGACCAGATGGTCCAGGGTAAGGAAGTGGGATTGAGCCTGAAGGAAGGGTTGACATGCTCAGATTTGCGTTTCAACAGCCTCTCTTTGGAAGCAGCCTAGAGCAGGGTTCCCCAGCCCCTGGGGACCTGTTAGGAGCCGGGCCACACAGCAGGAGGTGAGCAGAGAGCGAGGGAAGCTTCCTCTGTGGCTCCCCATTGCTCACATTACTGCCTGAACCATCCCCTCCCACCTCTCCGCACCCCCCCTACCCCCGGCCATAACCTGTCCATAGAAAAACTGTCTTCCACGGAACTGGTCCCTGGTGCCAAAAAGGTTGGGGACTGATGGTCTAGAGGATGAACTGGAGGGGACTGAAACTAGAGATTCAGATACCACATGTATAGGTGGCTTCTTGCAACAGTCATGAGAGAAAGCACTGCATGGAGATGTACAAGATGCATGCAAAGGTACATGGATTCAAGGGTGAGTAGAAGGTGGACTCATCAGGACTTTGGGACTCTTTGGATGCCGGAGAAGGAAGATATCTAGAATGATTTCCAGATTTCTGACTGGGGCAACTGTGGAACTTAGTGGAAATAGAAAATATGGTGATGGGACAAAGGAGGGATCCTGTGAGGATGTGGAGATGTGTTCTGTACACGCTGTGTTTGAGGCAGCTGGTGAAAATCCAAGTGGAGGTGAGTCACACAAAGTTAGATGTGTTTGGAGACGGAAAGTGGTCTGCACTGCTGATAGAGATTTAGAAGTCAGCAATGCATGCTTAACAATAATAATACTTCCAAATATCGGTTGACTACCATGCGATAGGCATTCATTTTGCTGCATATACCTAATGTTTTATTGTCTCATTTAATCATCCCAAGAAAATTTTAGGAAGGACATTATTTTCTTTATTTTAAGGGAGAGGAAACTGAGGCTCAAAGAGTTTGTGAAATTAGCATGGTAGTCGTAGGGTGGATGAACTAGGGAGATTATGTAGAAGAAAAAAGAAGATACAGAGAGCAGATTGGTGGTTGCCAGAGGTGGAGGGTGGGTGAAAAAAAGCAGAGAAGATAGCAGACCGCTCAGAACGCTGAGGAATGACTTGAACAAATATTTATTGAATGCCTATTATGTGCCAGACACTATTTTAAGTATTAGAGATTTTTCCTAAAATTGAAGGGAACAAATTCATTACTTCAAAAAAGTCCCCATTTAAAAAGAAATCCACAAATGTTTAACTATAATGTTTAAAAAATGCACCTGATCAGGTTCAAAGTGGAAGTTTGTGTTTACCTACCCCGAATTACTGGTAGGATTTTGAAGAGAAAGATGATGTTCGAAAAATAATGCCAAGTTTTTTATCAGGAAAAAAAGATTTTAGATTTCTGTTGGATGTGAAAACTCTTTGGGGGTAAGTTAACAGAGGATGGTGACACAGGGCCTGGGGTTTACTCTTTGTCTTTCATCTTCATTAATTATGTAATCCACTTAATAAATACTTAATGGGGCGTTCATGTAAAGCATGAGATAGTAGTTATAATAATACACTGTTTGACACAAGGTAAACACAAAATTGAGGGTAGATATCATTAGGACCTAACTCTGAATCGTATATCGCCTTGCGTGGCATTAAATATAGGTTTTTGATTCCCAATAACAGTAGATATCACTTATTAAGGTGCCAGTCTCTAGTACCAGATCTAGTACCAAGAATGTTACAATCATTTTATTTGTCAGCCTAATAACAGAGGTTCTCAGCTTCCTATCAATCTTGTAAGGTTGTTCTTATTTATCATGAGGAACTTGAGTCTCATACAGGTTAAATAACTTGCCCAAAGTCATAAACCTAACACAAGGAATCTAAAGAAATGATGATCTAATTCCATTCTATAGCCTCTCAGAGATAAATCCTCAGTAGGCAGGTCAAAGAAAGCCCTTCACCACTTTATCTAAAATTATTTGCCTGCGTTGCCCTTACCTTAGGCTTTTCAGCAAAAGGACTCTGAATATGTACCTTATTATCCTCCTCCATTTACGCAGGTATTTTTGCCATTTCCTCACTATCATCCTCATCACTCTCAATATGAATGACCGTCGGCAAAGCAAGGCTGAGTCAAAAACAGAAGATGAACAGTGATGACTGTGTTTCTGGCAAACTTACAGTCTAAGAGGCAAAACAAAAATCCCTCAGATTGTCCATTTGTCCCTATGTAGTTATCAGGCCTAACGCTGTTCAAACGACATATGAAGAAAGTGTGTTATAACCCTTATGCTGAGGGGAAAAGTGAACTTAGAGGAAATGACAGTGCTTTCTTAGCTAGGAAATCTGTCACTTCTGATCAGTTAATATAAACGATTTCATGGAATAGGTGGAATTTCAGGAAATGTATGCTAGTTTCATGTTTCACTGTATGAATCACTGTCCCTGGCTTCCACAAGATCTGTACGCAAATAATATACTGGCTTTAATGAACTAAGTAAAACAAAACATGACAGCCATCCAGGCTCTCCTCAGGGTATTAAATCAACCACTCTGTGATTTCCACAATGTTTACCCGAATGAATTACCTGGATTATAATATTACAGAAATATACTGGATGAAATCAAATTCCTCTGGCCAAATATAAAGCATTTAAAGTTGAGTATTTGCTAAGTTTCTACTGAACAGTGTGACAGTTTTCTCTGTCCCTTATTTAGTAGAGAAAACGGTTTAGATGGACTATGTTATCATGGGAAATGTCCATTAAGATGATTACGATGGTTAGTTTTTCTTGAAGCCGGTGCCTTTCCTTTAAATTGCTAGAGGAATTTTGCAAATATTTATGATCTAGGGAACAATGTATGTTATGCCTTTAGCTTTACTACCAGAAATAAAATTAATTTAAATGTTCATATGGAGTCTAAACTAGCTATGTTCACTTTTTACCACAGCCAGCTTGACATTTTAGTTTTAATCTTTAGCTACTTATTTTGGAATTAATTTGACACAGCTTAGTGAATTTTCCTGTATTAGATCAGGAGGAGAAAACAGAACTCAAAATACAACCCAAACCAATAAAGCAATTAAATATTTTCTTGGACTTACACTTAGCCACTCTGATTATAAAATTGTTTCTAATATTATGTATGTACATAAATGTAGTTAGAGATATGGCTGTATAATATACTATCTTCATATGGCTACATAAAATTACTTTGAGAATTAAGTGATATAAAATATTAAGCATAACAAAAATATTAAGAATAGCAAAAATATTAAGAATAGCAATTATAATCATTATTACAACTATTTTTATCATCATGATTATGTTTTCTTATCTGAAGACTATCAGCCCATGCCTTTTATAGATGAGAAAATGGCAAATTCACTTATTAGGATAATATTTATGCTTCTTGGTTCATTGTAATCGTCTGCTGGTTTTAACTTTTAACTGAAATGTTAAATTATTTACCGTCCTCAATTATGCACTTAATTTCACAAGTATGAGTGAATTTCATTGGGTGGCAGCTCCTAGTAGGAACTCATTCAATATGTTGTTCATACTTAATTGCTCTAATCATGGCAAAGGATTTATCTTAAAATTAAGAAATCATTGTCCTCCATAAAGTATCTACACCAGGATCCTAATTATTAACAATTCTTGATCTTTTACGGTGTTCATCTTTATTAGTCACTGGCCTCAAACAACAGATTCAAATATAACGAACAATGAAGTCATTAGTCATTTGTACTAGGATTGCTAATGCAAAATCACTTAAGCTTATAACTCTTCTTATACTTTTTATTTCTAAATCTCTAACACTTTTTCTCTTTTAATTGACTATGTTACATAATTTCTCAGCAAGTTGGTGACAGAAGGAATATCACAAACTGAATTAATTAATTAATAGAGCTTAGTTTCTTGGGCAAATTTTCTACTTAGATACATTGGCTGAAACTTGAAGTGAGAATGAGTTGAAGAATTTTCCAAGGAGTTAAAACTCAACAAAATATGGTCATCTGAAGGCCCTTCAGGTAACATTTCAAGGCAGAATCTATAGCAATATATTCTCTCCAGAATGACATAGATGATTGCCAAGATACTGTTTTAGACTACAGTTAAGCAGGGATAAGATCATTCCAATTCACCCAAAATAATTAACCCCAAATGACTATTCCAAAGAACTGCAATGACCAAATCCACTCTGCACAAAAGACAGGGAGTGGCACTGCATAGATGGATCACAAGCCAGTTCTTCCTGGGAAAGTCATCTAGACTTAAAATGAAGGAAGTAAACCATGTCCCAACTTGCATGCATCGTCATCAGAGTTTCCAAGTAAGAATTACTTGGCTTCCAGACAACCAAATGAGACTGAGGCTTTCAACAGATAACCTGGATGCTTTCTCTGAAGGGCTTCACACCCACACTCTTTTTTCAATACTTGACTTAAAAAAAATTAATGGCAACATGCTTTTGGAACTTAAACAACAACAACAAAAGCCTCTCAACATTTTCTCCTATCGAGTTATATTTTAAGTCATTGTAAAAAGATGGGGGACTTCCCTGGTGGTGCAGTGGTTAAGAATCTGCCTGCCAATGCAGGGGACACAGGTTCGAGCCCTGGTCCAGGAAGATCCCACATGCCATGGAGCAACTAAGCCCGTGAGCCACAACTACTGAACCTGTGCTCCAGAGCCCATGAGCCACAACTACTGAGCCCACGTGCCACAGCTACTGAAGCTCGTGCGCCTAGAGCCTGTGCTGCGCAACAAGAGAAGCCACAGCAATGAGAAGCCTGTGCACCACCACCAAGAGTAGCCCCTGCTCGCCGCAACTAGAGAAAGCTTCAGCGCAGCAACAGGGACCCAACGCAGCCATAAATAAATAAATAAGTTTATAAATAAATAAAATAAAATTATATCTTAAAAAAACCCTGAATATGTCCATATTTGATAACGGTAAATGGTAGCAGAAATTACATTACATTATTGTTCATTGATGCTCTGATGTAATTTTTTCAAACAGGAGCAGTAGTGAGGAAAGAGAAGACCTTTACAGCGTGTTATACAAGCATAAAGATTTTGAATTCATAAATTGTCACATTTGAACACTCTCTTGCTCCACCTTCTCTGTTAAAATAGTAGTGCAATACAAAATAATTCTTTTTTCCTAAGAAACAAGTGATGCAAGGGCACATTCTCATAGAAAAATGAGCAGGTAAATTAAATAGGCAAATACCTGAAAGAGGAGACTATAATGGAAGTTCAAAATCTTGCAGTCTAACAAGGCTATCAAACAGAATTCGTAAATGGAACTTGTTGAAGCCGTGTGCGCTGACATCACAGATCTGGTCATCAGAATTTGATTCCAGGAAAATATCAGCTAGTTAGCCACCTCCACAACCCACCCCACCCTCACTAAATCCAGTATTTTCGCATTTTTAACCTAGAAAAGACTGAAAAATGGTGGGGCTCACTGATATATTGATATTTTGCCCCCAAACCTGCAACTGAGAAAATTATTTACATTTGATGGAAATATATTTCAAGTATACACAAAAATATATTTTTAAATGCAGAGAATTTTCTACTCATCCCATGTGTCATACATACATTAAACTAAAGGTTATCAGGTCTTGTTTCAATCTTATCGGTCTACCTGCCTAACCCACTGGGACCCACCTTTCAATATTCGGCTTAGATAACAACCCCTTGGGTAATTCTTTTCTAATACCCCTAATTTGGTTAACTGTGCCTTCTACTTACCTTAAAATAACACTCTAGTCTATCTGTATTGTGGTTAATATTTATTTATTTTGCCTGCTTCTAGCTGTTTACTCAGGACAGCAATTTCCACTATTAATCACCTCCTCTCCAGCACCTAAGAGCAAGCTTGGCACTTGGAGGGGCCTCAAAACATACAGATGGATGAATTCTGAAAACCATAAAGTTGGGGGTTATCATTTGTTATTAATGCTATCTTTAAGATTAATAACATTACAACTGACACTGCAGAAATACAAAGAATCATGAGAGATTACTACAAGTGACTATATGCCAATAAAATGGACAACTTAGAAGAAATGGACAAATTCTTAGAAAAGCACAATCTCCGAGACTGAACCAGGAAGAAACAGAAAATATAAACTGACCAATCACAAGCACTGAAATTGAAACTGTGATTAAAATCCTTCCAGCAAACAAAAGCCCAGGACCAGATGGCTTCAGAGGTAAATTCTACCAAACATTTAGAGAAGAGCTAACACCTATCCTTCTCAAACTCTTCCAAAATATAGCAGAGGGAGGAACACTCCCAAACTCATTCTATGAGGCCACCATCACCCTGAAACCAAAACCAGACAAAGATGTCACAAAGAAAGAAAACTACAGGCCAATATCACTGATGAACATAGGTGCAAAAATCCTCAACAAATACTAGCAAACAGAATCCAACAGCACATTAAAAGGATCATACACCATGATCAAGGGGGGTTTATCTCAGGAATGCAAGGATTCTTCAATATACACAAATCAATCAATGTGATACACCATATTAACAAACTGAAGAAGAAAAACCATATGATCATCTCAATAGATGCAGAAAAAGCTTTTGACAAAATTCAACACCCATTTAAGATAAAAACCCTCCAGAAAGCAGGCATAGAGGTAACTTAACTCAACATAATAAAGGCCATATATGACAAACCCACAGCCCACATCGCTCTCAATGGTGAAAAACTGAAACCGTTTCCTCTAAGATCAGGAACAAGACAAGGTTCTCCACTCTCACCACTATTATTCAACATAGTTTTGGAAGTTTTAGCCACAGCAGTCAGAGAAGAAAATGAAATAAAAGGAATCCAAACTGGAAAAGAAGAAGTAGAGCTGTCACTGTTTGCTGATGACATGATAGTATACATAGAGAATCCTAAAGATGCTACCAGAAAACTACTAGAGCTAATCAATGAATTTGGTAAAGTAGCAGGATACAAAATTAATGCACAGAAATCTCTTGCATTCCTATACACTAATGATGAAAAATCTCAAAGAGAAATTAAGGAAACACTCCCATTTACCACTGCAACAAAAAGAATAAAATACCTAGGAAGAAACCTACCTAAGGAGACAAAAGACCTGTATGCAGAAAACTATAAGACACTGATGAAAGAAATTAAACACGATACAAACAGATGGAGTGATATACCATGTCCCTGGATTGGAAGAATCAACATTGTGAAAATGAGTATACTACCCAAAGCAATCTACAGATTCAACACAATCCCTATCAAACTACCACTGGCATTTTTCACAGAACTAGAACAAAAAATTTCACAATTTGCATGGAAACACATAAGACCCGGAATAGCCAAGGCAATCTTAAGAAAGAAAAATGGAGCTGGAGGAATCAGGCTCCCTGACTTCAGACTATACTACAAAGCTACAGTAATCAAGACAGAATGGTACTGGAACAAAAACAGAAATATAGATCAATGGAACAGGATAGAAAGCCCAGAGGTAAACCCACGCACGTATGGTCACCTTATCTTTGATAAAGGAGGTAAGAATATACAGTGGAGAAAAGACAGCCTCTTCAGTAAGTGGTGCTGGGAAAACTGGACAGGTACATGTAAAAGTATGAAATTAGAACACTCCCTAACACCATACATAAAAATAAACTCAAAATGTATTAAAGACCTAATGTAAGGCCGGATACTATCAAACTCTTAGAGGAAATAATAGGCAGACCACTCTATGACATAAATCACAGCAAGGTCCTTTTTGACCCACCTCCTAGAGAAATGGAAATAAAAACAAAAATAAACAAATGGGACCTAAGGAAACTTCAAAGCTTTTGCACAGCAAAGGAAACCATAAACAAGATGAAAAGACAACTCTCAGAATGGGAGAAGATATTTGCAAATGAAGCAACTGACAAAGGATTAATCTCCAAAATTTACAAGCAGCTCATGCAGCTCAATATCAAAAAGCAAACAACCCAATCCAAAAATGGACAGAAGACCTACATCGACATTTCTCCAAAGAAGGTATAGAGATTGCCAACAAACACATGAAAGAGTGCTCAACATCATTAATCATTAGAGAAATGCAAATCAAAACTACAAGGAGATATCATCTCACACCAGTCAGAATGGCAATCATCAAAAAATCTAGAAACAATAAATGCTGGAGAGGGTGTGGAGAAAAGGGAACCCTCTTGCACTGTTGGTGGGAATGTAAATTGATACAGCCACTATGGAGAACAGTATGGAGGTTCCTTAAAAACTAGAACTAGAACTACCATACGACCCAGCAATCCCACTACTGGGCATATACCCTGAGAAAACCATAATTCAAAGAGTCATATACCACAATGTTCATTGCAGCTCTATTTACAATAGCCAGGACAGGGAAGCAACCTAAGTGTCCATCGACAGATGAATGGATAAAGAAGATGTGGCACATATATACAATGGAATATTACTCAGCCATAAAAAGAAACGAAATTGAGTTATTTGTAGTGAGGTGGCTGGACCTAGGGTCTGTCATACAGCATGAAGTATGTCAGAAAGAGAAAAACAAATACCGTATGCTAACACATACATATGGAATTAAAAACAAAATGGTTCTGAAGAACCTAAGGGCAGGACAGGAATAAAGACACTGATGTATAGAATGGACTTGAGGATATGGAGAGGGGGAAGGGTAATCTGGGACGACACGTGAGAGAGTGGCATGACGTATATACACTACCAAATGTAAAATAGATAGCGAGTGGGAAGCAGCTGCATAATATAGGGAGATCAGCTCGGTGCTTTGTGACCACCTAGAGGCGTGGGTAGGGAGGGTGGGAGGGAGATGCAAGAGGGAGGAGATAAGGGGATATATGTATATGTATAGCTGATTCACTTTGTTATACAGCAGAAACTAACACACCATTGTAAAGCAATTACACTCCAATAAAGAAGTTAAAAAAATTAATAACATTAAGCATGATTTTGCATACTGATAAGTCAGTAGAAAATATCATGTGACGTTATAAAGCTTTGAAAATCTCAAGGAAAGCAAAGCCTTATCCATATAGTTTGTAAGGTAGTTTTTACACCAAAAAAAAGAAAAAAGAAAAAAGTCATAGTGTGGACTCATGTGCTTAGAAAGAAAAGATTTGCCATGAGTATGCAGAAGGAAGGTATGCTTTGAATGGCTATTTTAGTCCACGAAGTAAGCAGGATTTTGCCAAGAAAAGAATAAGTACCCAATTAGATGATACTAGTCTGGGCAAAATATTCCCCGGGGTAGGTTCAAATCTGAATACTGAAAAATCTGCTATTTTATTTTCTCGTAAACAAAGCTTGTGGAAAATAATTTTAAAAGGAAAACATGCTATGACATGATTCAGAATTACACCATTGGTTATTTGGAGAGGCAGTACTAGTCACTGAAAAAAGGTCAGTCTTAGAGGCAAACAATTCTGGGTTCAAACCCCAGCTCGATCCTTTAGTTGCTTGAACTTATAAAAGGTATTAAATTCATTTTTTTCAAACTCCAAAATTTCTCTATAATTCCCTATAGAGTAGAGAAAATAGTACCTCTCTTACAAAGAAAAAAAAAAAAAACCACAAAAACAACCCCTCCCTTCCCAAATATGTACAGGGCTTGATATGTGGTATATCGTCAACAAATATTATTTATTGTTGTTTTACTTCAGCTCACTTATCCTGTTGATTATCATTAAGGATTCAGGCACATGTCTGAAATCCTCTTCTGAATCTCAGTGTGAGAAGTGAAGTTAAAATTACATGCATCTGATTAGAAGGACCGTTACAAGACTTAAAGTTAAGAGGGTGTCATATCAGTATATAGTATTATTAAATATTAACATGCAAAAATATTTTTCAAACTCAAACAATAGAGGATGATAATTGGCAATGACGGAGATCCAGGGAAGGGACCAAGTTGTCATTATGGGTTTATTTACTATTCATTCCTTTTCTTGGGACATGGATAACTTATTACAAATTCAAGAAAAGCTGCATTTAACAGTGCTTTTCAAAATAATTGAAAAGACAGACTTCAGTTTGCATGCCGCAAAATAATATATATCAGTAACTCCCTAGACATCAAAGTTTCTATCCAGTAACTAGTTATCTTGTCTGTCCTGTTGGGAATACAACTTGCTTTAACCAGCAATCCTAGAAAATTTTTTTTTCTTCTTATTTTAGCTAATGAGTAGAGGTCACATTGCTACCTCCTGTGTTTCTGGTGGTTCTGAATCTTGGCTCACAAAGGTGCTTAGGTAAAAAAACAAAAACTTGGTCATTCTGTCTCAGGCACATTAAAAGAAACACAAAGACCACATCCAAAGGTCACTTGAGATTCTCAGGGAGATTACGCTCAGGATTGTAAAATTTGATGTCAGAGGACCCCTCTCTGGGGTGTCAGCTCGAGCACTGACTTCTGAATCCATTGTGCTGTACCAAAAATTCACCTAATTTTTCTCTTACTTTTTTCTTAAAAAGATAATGAAAATAATAACTACTTGACATGCAATATTACTATTGAAGAGATGCTTTCACACCCATTATTTGATTTCCTCTCCCCATCTCCCTGTGAGACAGGGAGAACAAGGATTATTCCCACCTCATGTTCTGGACGAGGTCTTATTATTTGTCCAAGTGACAACTGTAAAATTTAAGAGACAAAACTTTAGCCTGAACCCCATCTGAGTTAGAGCTTGAGCCCTTTACTCTGATGATCAATAGTTTCTGAAGTATGTTCCACCAAGTATTAGCTTCAAGTGATGCCACAGGATAAAGAGTTTGCAGGGTCAAAGAAGGTAGAAACTGTTGTATTAAAGAAAATTCAACTGTTTACTGCATCCCTCAGTAGAGCAGTGTGTGTTAATAGGAAAGAAGGTGAATGTACCATATTCCCTAAACTTATTTCACCAGGATTGTCTACAACAAGTCAGACAAGATGAATACTTTCATGGGAAACTGCTTTATAGCATGCTTATTGGAGAGCTTAGGTGTTTTAGTGGATATTTAATAGTTCAAAATTCTTGATTCAGCCCCTGGCTCTCTTCTGTGAAGCCAGCTGCCATATTGTACCCACAAGTCCCCCTAACAATGGAGAGGGACGAGGCACTGACCTTTTGGTCCAGGTGTCCTGATGGGTTCACACTCTCACAGCCAAAGTCCCCCCAAAGTGGAGAAATTTGTTTTACCTTTAAAAATATTATAATTTGGAGAAAAGAAGCTACAGTTTTTAACACGTGCATTGTTTTAAAAGTTGTCTTGCTTTAGACTTTAGTACAGAAGTTAAAATAAGCCATCTCTTATGTTTTTGAGTTGTACTGAGTCTATTTAGGGAGGTTTTGGGGGCATTTTGGAAAAGAGGGATGGATGTCACCATGTGGAAATAACAGTGTTTTTGGAAAAAAATTAAAGGAATATGATTCTGTGTTATGTGCACGCATTCCCAGGAGACCTATACAGGAAAATTAAAAAGAAAACCTTCCCACCGTTGGTGAAACAAATGAAAGATTCTGTTTTCACTGGCTTACAAAATAATCCCCCAAATATTTAGCAACAGTATTTTTATTTCTCTCATTTTGGATGCTTCGTGAGGATAAAAGACTTAATTTACAAGTGGGAAATAGCCATATATATAATTTCAACCATCCAAATTGAAAACTGGTAGCATCTCACATTTTTAATTAATAACAGTGCTGCATTTCACATCAACTCATATGGGATTGATGTTAGCCAATGTGCTATAATCTCATTCCAAATAGAGAAAAGGCTGCAGAGACAGATGTGGTAGATATGTTCCTGCAGTTATGGTTTTTACCTAAAATAACTGAAATCCGTAACTGGTGTAAAGGAACCATGAATACAAGGATATACTTGTATGCTAAAAAATGAGGACCAACCTAAAGGAATAAGAATCCTCCCAATGGCAGGGCTAGAAAACATTTCAGCTGTTCAACCGGGCACTCAGTCCTGGGTTTGAATCCTAGCCTTGCTAAGACTCACTTACCAGCTATGTGACCTTCTGCATGTTTCTTAACCTTTCTCTAAGTCTCAGTTGCTTATTTGTAGGATGGAGATAGTCCTGCCTATTTCTCAGAGGTGTAGTGAGGATGAAAACAGATTGTGTGTGTAAAGAGGAAATGTTCTGACGTGGTATAATCAATCACTTAATAACTATTATCTTTACCTGCAACAAAAAGGGGGTTAGCATGGAGGGAGGCTGATAATTTGAGAAACTTTTTGTAAAACTGACAAATCTGGCCTGTATGTTTGAGTCAAGTAAGACATGATCCTTGGAAATGATCCTCAGAAGCAATGTGGCAATAAAATGTATATTTTATCTCTTTCTAGACTATTATCTCCATGTTCACCACAAGGATTACCGATCAAGAAGTGAGCAAACAAAAATCTGGGCCCTACGTCCGAGATTTTGACATTTATAGATTTACTGGATATTTCTAGTAAAATTGCTGAAAAACAAAATAAAAAATACGCTTTAGTAAAAAGCAAGGTCGAGAAGGGATCTATAAAACCTATAAAATCATCTAAACTGTGGAAGAAAATAACATAGATTTGTTTACAAAATCTGGTTTACTAGAATGTGGAAAATAACCTATAAAATTCAAGAGACAGAAACTTAGCTCAAATAGGAATGAACTGTTTAACATAGTGAATAGTGTATATATATATGATACCTGTTATTCTCAAAAGATAGTTTAGACTGAATATAAATCACTTCCAAAATAATTAGCTACAATTCATGAATGACAGATCCATAATGGCCTTCTGAGAGAAATCAGAGTGCTTGTGGTTTATCTAGAATCTTTGGCGGTCACGATGGTAGTGGGAAAGCACTGCCCAGAAAACATTCCTGGTCCAGCCTGATATTGATTTTATTTTTAGATTTTAATGTTTTTAAAAAGAAACGAAACCGAGTTGTTTGCAGTGAGGTGGATGGACGTAGAGACTGTCACACAGAGTGAAGTAAGTCAGAAAGAGAAAAATAAATATCGTATGCTAACACATTTATACGGAATCTTAAAAAAAAAAGAAGAAAAAAAGGTTCTGAAGAACCTAGGGGCAGGACAAGAATAAAGACACAGACGTAGAGAATGGACTTGAGGACACGGGGAGGGGGAAGGGTAAGCTGGGACGAAGTGAGAGAGTGACATGGACATATATACACTACCAAATGTAAAATAGATAGCTAGTGGGAAGCAGCTGCATAGCACAGGGAGATCAGCTCAGTGCTATGTGACCACCTAGAGGGGTGGGATAGGGAGGGGGGAGGGAGACACAAGATGGAGGAGATATGGGGATATATGTATACGTATAGCTGATTCACTTTGTTATACGGCAGAAACTAACACACCATTGTAAAGCAATTATACTCCAATAAAGATGTTTTTTAAAAAATAGAATTCACTTTAAACAATTATAAAAAAATTTTTTTTAATGTTTTTACTCGGAGGAGAGTCTTTGGTCCATTTTCAACTGTAGTTTTGCTGCCGTCTAGTTGACAGTCTTGTGTTTCGCTAAATTCTGGGCTACCTAAGGCCCTTCTACTTTCTGTCCACACACTGGGTTGGAGATAGTTACTCAAGTTCCTGGAGACAGCTCATCTCAGCCAAGAACCCGTAACTCAGCTTCTTACTCAGCGAGCCAGGACTAAAGAGAACAGTGCACGACTGATAGATGGTTCTTCATTCCGGCTCATACATCATGACCAGAGCTTGGGGAATCAATCTGCTTGACGTTAGCTGGTTTGTTTACTCACGTTAGCCTAATTTTCAAGACATTTTCTAGAGACTAGAAACATCTGAAGCTTGGAAGAGAGACAGTGAACTTGTATAACAACGAAGAGGCAAGATAAATTACTTTTCTCTTGAAGATATCTGAATTGCTTTAGAGTATCTCTTTTCTCCAAAACGTTGGTATTTGCCTTGGATTCGCTTTATCACGATGAATAACAATCATTCTTTTTTTTTTGGTTACAGTACACTCTTGACTGAATGGTGAATACCAGCTTTCAAGATGGAAACCACCATGGCAATACACATGAGTGATATTCCTCATGCAGTTGGTTCTGGAGTCTGATGCCCTTGATGGCTGGCCTGGGAAAGCAGCGAGGTCATTGTTCACTCCCTCACTCTATTTATATACAGCTATTGAAAGTTAGAGGCTTTCTCCGGGGCTTGTCCTCTTCAATGCAGTACAAAACACAATTCCCACTAAGATGCCACTTGAAGGTAAGGAAACTGTATTCACATCCTGTGAGCCAGTGTGGATTTTTCCACTCATGCCCATTTCAATGTCTCAGTTCCTGAACGCAAGAAAGGGGGTGTCAGAAGCTTAGTGTTTCCAGGATTTAGAATGGGGGAATGAGTGCTGTCTCATGACTTGAGGAAACTTATCTATTCTGAGAAACCCATAATTATTTATCCCTATAATAATTACTCATTTCTAATTTGAGAAACAGTCATTTGGAAGACAAGAGTCTCACTGCAGTGATTCATTTCTTTCTTTCATGGGGATTAAGTGCACCACTGGACCAAGTACAATGTGAGTTGCATCATTTTACACTACAAATGAGAGCAATATGAGATATTAAGGGATGGATATTTTCCAAGCTCTAACTCTGCTTTGTGTCAACAGCAGTATTAGCTTTAAGGGTGTTCTTTTCTTCTCCCTTTCTTTTCTTAAGTATCTCCAATTCTAATGCCATGTGCAATGAGCTCTCAGAAATGGAACCAGTACAGAAAACATGTGGTACAACCTCCTGTTTCTAATCCCACAGAGGACACATAAGTAGTGGTCCTTTGAGGTTGGCCTTTGCCCGAATTGTGGGAACAAGGCTTAAGGACAGGGACTGTCCCTAAGTGAAGAGGCTCAGGCCATCTGTGTGCATGAACACACACGCCACGTGGTGACCAGGTAGAACCCAAACCCTCAACCGGCAGAGGCAAGGACAGCTTTATGAAAAGGGGAGTAAGCTCCTACAACAGAAGTGGGTGTATCTGTGTGTGTAAAATTAGGCAAGAGAACGACTGGAAACTAGAAGAAAGATGTAGAGTAATAGTACAGAGAGCAACCAAGAAAATATGAAGACGGAAATGTAAATACAAAGATGCAGAATTAGTAGAAGACAAATGCCTTCAATGAATGGTTTCTCTCCCTAGAGCTCAAGGCACTTTGTAAACCCTTTTGGTTATTGGCGAGAAAACTTTGGGAGTTAAATGGACAGAATTATTATATTCCTTTGATAACCAATAGCAACTTGCATTAGGTCAGGAAGAAGAAATCTTTTGGTGGTGGTAGTGGTTGGATAGATGTTGAGATAAAGATTTTTGTCCTGGTCCTATCATTAGACAAGTCATCTGACCTCTCTGGGCCTCAGTTTTCCCATCTGTAAAATGGGTTAATGGATTCTAAAGTTCCTTCTGTTGTGGAGATATTCAACATAAAATTACTCTTTTTAAAGAGCATTTTGGACCTTTCTTCATATAAACGGGACTATTTACCCACTCTTCTGAGTCACTTTAAACCTCTGTGTATGATGACTGTAAAAGATTTCCATTTCTTTTAAAAAAAAAGATTTCCATTTCTTTTAAAAAAAAAGATTTCCATTTCTTTTAAAAAAAAGTCAGGCCTCTAAGGTAGATAGCTAGTGGGAAGCAGCCGCATGGCACAAGGAGATCAGCTCGGTGCTCTGTGACCGCCTGGAGGGGTGGGATGGGGAGGGTGGGAGGGAGGCAGACGCAAGAGGGAAGAGATATGGGAACATATGTATATGTATAACTGATTCACTTTGTTATAAAGCAGAAACTAACACACCATTGTAACGCAATTATACCCCAATAAAGATGTTAAAAAAAAAAAAAAAGTCAGGCCTCTATTTAAAAGACAAAATTTCTCAAAATGAAGTAAGCAGAAGTACTTACACTTGGGATTACAACTGGTATCATTGCTGTTATCTGATGCTTTATTTGTTTCTAAAATTTTGAACTTATACCTAATTCCTCTGCATTATTGTATTTCTTCCTACTCATTAAAGATAATTTGTTATCTCTTCTGGGATTACAGAAGGAAGGAGGGAAGGATGGAAGGAAGGAAGGAAGGGAGGAAAATTTTAGGATATCTGTTACTGGCATTTTACACGCCATTGTTCTATCACTCAAGCTAGATCAATAAAGTAAAGCAGATGACAGTGTTTCTTTTGGGGTCCGTGTGGGGATGAAGCTACTTTAGTCCAAAACGTAAACACACAGGCCTGTACATTTACTAACCCCTCTTTCCTTTCCTAAAGGCCTCATACAGGTCTACACTTCTTCATGCTTCCTCACCTCTAACTAACTCCTCACTCTACCTGCAAGCTGGCTTCTGATCCCGCCCTACGCTGAAACTGTCCTTGCCAATGGACTCACCTCATTTACTCTCTACAGAAATTAACACCACGTTTTCCTTCCTGAAAATTCTCTCCACCCTAAGATCTCATGACACCAATCGTTCCTGTTTTTTATTTCCTCTACTTCTTGGTCATCTATTAGAATTCCTCTTTGTCTGCCCTGCCCTTAAATATCTATGTTTACCAGGCTCGTGTTCTTGACCCTTTATTTTCCTTACATGCTCTTGCTGGGTAATTTCCCTCTCACAACTTTTATCTCAAGTCTAGGTCTCTTCTCTGAAGCCCCAGGCCAATGTTTCCAGCCGCCTTCCAGGATTCTCCACCCACAGGCATCTTACACGCAAACATTTAAAATCCAACTCTTTGGGCTTCCCTGGTGGCGCAGTGGTTGAGAGTCCGCCTGCCGATGCAGGGGACACGGGTTCGTGCCCCGGTCCGGGAAGATCCCACATGCCGCGGAGCGGCTGGGCCCGTGAGCCATGGCCGCTGAGCCTGTGCGTCCGGAGCCTGTGTTCCGCAACGGGAGAGGCCACAACAGTGAGAGGCCCGCGTACCACAAAAAAAAAAAAAAAAAAAAAAAAAAAAAAAAAATCCAACTCTTTGTCTTCCATCCAAAGCTACTTCTCTTCCCATAATTTCTGTCTTGGTAAATGCCCCACCATCATCCAATTTAATCTGGAAGCATCCTCTCATCCCTCACTTCTGATCAATTACCCAGCTCATCTGTTTCTGTTTCCGTTATCAAAGTTCAGGACTTAGTCATTTCTTACTTGAATTACTGCAAAGGCCTATTCCAAACTTTTCTCTCTGTGATCAATTTTCCAATATGCAACCAGAAAGATTTTTCAAGAAAAAAAGATCTGACAGTGTCACCCCACCCTCTCCTTCCCAATGCTGGAAAGCTTTCTGTTTAACTTCAGGTTAAAATCTGAACTCTTTGTCCTAATTTTTTAGTACTTCTTTTCCTCCCTCTTACCTGTCTCTCCAATTTGTCTTCCAGCACACACCCTCTGTTCTGCCAACCTGTATTCACTGCAGTCTGATGAGCCAGCCATGCCCTTTCAAAAACTGTTTAACAAATATTCTTTACTGACTGCGGGGCATCTTCACCTGAGCTTGGCAGGGTGTATTGGGGTTGCCTACTTGTCCTGATGAAGATGAGGCCTGGGTCTTACACCTCTCAGGCCAGTGCCCCCAGCAGTTCTGAATAAAGCAAAACTCAACACATGAGCTGAGATCTAGTTTTTAAATTTCACCTTGCTTGTAAAAGTTATTTCAGAATTGCTGTATGATTAAAGCATGCTTTATTTCCCCTTCTGCTCTCAGTTTTATTCAAATTTTTTTGATAGAAACAAAATTTGTGTTCATTCCCATGTCTGATTCCTAGCAGACATACTTAAATTCTCCTTCAAATGATCATCTACAATTTCTTCTAGAAGATCCAAACCAGTATTCGTGAATTGTTTAGACTTTTTTCTTTACTATTCTGACCATAGTATAAAAACTTAGCTGCTTGCTATCAAACTAAGAGAAAGACAAATTATAAATTATCAAATACAATAAAAAGTCTTTGTGAAGATTTTCTTCCAAGAGAATTAATATTTAAAATTCTTCTGTCTTTCTTAGTAACTACATTGCTCCTTAATTTATTTTAAGGATAATGAACAAAACTTATCACATTTGATTGTTTTTGCTCACTTATTTGCCTGGTTCCCCCTTTCTCTGTGAGCTCCACAAGGGAGGGACCATGTCTATCTTTTCGACACCCTATCTATAGCACCAAGCCTTACCCCATAGTTGGCCCTAAAAAAACATTTCTTAATGAATGTTGAAATATCTAGTTTTTGCTTTATCTTATAAAAGCCCAATTTTTACACACATAAAAGACAAAGTTAATCTGCCAGAGATGAGTGAAAATGTCACACAAGGTCACAAAAATTGTACTGGGCCAACTCTTTCTCATGAAATGCCAAAAAGTATTTTGTTTCCCTCAATATCATGTCATTCTAAGCTTGACTCTCATACACAGCTTGTTGAAAGTTTTGCAATTCCAAGTAAGCTTTTGGTCAATCACAGCCAGTCCACTAAATGAATCTGGGATGAGTTTAGTACTGATTAAACTTGGCGAGTATCTCTACAGGAAGCAAGGCACAACAAAGTGTATTTCTATTTCTAAGTCTAAGACAGGGAAGCAAAGACAAACTTTTCAAGAATCACTCCACCTATAAGAACACGAACATTGGGTTCAGAAGTATCCATTAACCCACATAGATTTTCAACAATAAACTTTCCCAGGATTCTAAGTTTTCCTTCTTCAGTTTCTTCATTAGTGATAATTCATCAGGAAATCATACCACATCAAAGGATGCCCATAATAGACTCAGTGTTCTCCATTTAGTATCATTTAGGCAAGCCATTGTCTTTGCATTTATGGTTGTTAAGAAGAGAGTCTTTTTCATATGTGCCTCTGGTTAGGAGAGAATAGAATAAACCCCAAGTTACAAAAAGTGATGTTTTTGTTTTCTGATTCAGCACAAGGAAAGCCAGAATCTGTAAGACCCGTATTTCCCTGGTGGTGTACCCTAGAATCCAAGCCCTGATCTAGACACGGGTATTGCAAAAACAGAATGAGATATCCTGCTAAGGTAGCAATGCTCGGAATGATCAGGACTGATTCCATCTTGCTGGGAAATGTCTCTCAGTTTTGTAATAAAGCTGGAATGACTTCCCAACAAAGATGCTTTCAGTGAAGAAACGCTTGGACTTTATTTTCCAAACGTGGGAAGAAAAGACATTGTTTGTAAAAACGAATCCAGTGAAAAGGGGGCTCTGTCAGTGATAAACATTTATGTTATTCTGTGTGTTTAATATGGGAAAAGAATACATTGAAAGTTGGCCAAACGTGGTCAGTATTAATCTCTGCAGAGTTCCTGAATCTCGTGCTGACAATGTTCTCTAACATTTTTCTCTTCTATTCCCAAATGGATTAACAGTAGGCAGACAGAGAGAAAAGGGAGGGCGAACTAAAATAGCATAAAGATCTGCACACTTACTGTGCAACTTATGTGATGCTGTCCCTTTTGTCTAATGCTGTTGTCTAAATTCTGTCTAATCTCAAGAGCCTACTCCTCTCCGACTTAACTAGATGTCACCTCCAGCACTTCATACTCTCAGAAACATACTCATATTCGGCCTTACGTGACTGTCACATGTGGACTTAACACTGCTGAGCTCCATGTAGCCATCCTTACTTATCTCTGCAGCAACCGGAATCATTCCTGATCAATGGGATCTAACTTTCTAGAGTAATTATCCCTTTAACTTTTAAAATGTGTAAGTATTTGATCATACTGTAACTGGTATAAATCACACTAAAGTGCTGTAAATAATGAAGTTTATGTTGAATATAGAAACATTTAGTAATATCTTTAATGTAAGGTGATTTACATAAATGGAGATAATTTACATGAAAACGGCACAGTTGTCTTTTTTTCTCTTTTTTACCTTGTTGGTCCCTAGCGTCTATAATAAGCACTTCTGCTGATGATCTTTCCTGCTACTGTGTACTGTTTAACTGTAACAGTCACTTTTATACATTGTGATTCTTATATAAGTTTAGTATCTTCCCCATAACATCTGGGTGGGGTTCCCCTTATTTCGAATCCCTCTGCTGTCACTCCCCTAGGTAATTATTCAAGCCTCATGTTTTATTTGGTTTGTTCTCTGCCTCCAAATACGTAAGGATGCCTGTCCTTTAATTCAGTGGTAAATATTTGGGTTTTAAGGAACTTGAAGCAAAAGACACTGGGGCCCTTGCCATGATGGAGGGGGTGGAGGGGGCTGCCTGATTATCCTTCTGAAACAGGAGACGCCAGTTAGTCGTTACAAAGAAAGAGAAATGGAAAGGATGCAAGAAAATGAATGCTGGATGCCCAGCATCTGATACAATACAGGATCTGATACAATAATGGCTAAAATTATGAGAGTCTTGTTGGTGAAAGAAGTGTCATAATCCGTATGCCTTCAGCTATTACACTTGCTGGAGTTCTAGCTGGAGAAGGGACTAAAGCACAGCTATGGTAGCAGGTACTGGGAGAAAGAGCCTGCCGGCTGTGGGGCCTGCCCCTAAGAAGAGTGGCCAGCAGATCCTAGGGCAGTGGCCATGGGGGAAACTCAGACCTGCTGCCAGGCTAGAACCAATGGCTGAAATTCACATTTAGTAATTAGGAAGGGCAGGACTGCAGGAATCTCTGGGTAGGAGCTGTGCTTATTTTCTAGCAGGAGATATAGTCAGATTCAAAATCTTTCTGTGCTGAGAAGGAGCCCCCCGAGTGGCCGAAAGTTCAGCGATCTTTAGTCACCACACAGGACTGGAGTGCAAATTAGAAACCAGAATATAACTCTAACCACAGAAAATAAGGGACAGTGTTAGGAGATGAGAGAGGGCATTGTGACTCAGTGCACACAGGGTAGCCAGAGGTAACCATAAACCCCACTGGGAAGGGGATACTGGTGCCCGCCCCATCCCCCTTAGGGCAGATGGAGTTCTGAATTTCTTTCTTTTGTTGCAGTTAATGGGTAGGGCTATGATTACAGGACCTTTTGTACCTGTGTTGCATGACTCAGGAACAGGCAGGTATAAACACAGGAAAGGAAGGTAGGAGTCTGATCTAGGCCTTAGACTCTCCTATTGTCCTCAAGAACTAGAAGTGCCTAGCAAACTCCAATGTACTGTTCAAGTCCCAGATCCAACGTTTCTGCTTTACAGAAGTTTTCCTCAAATTCCCCATGCACTTGAGACCAAATAGCCACCACCACCACCACTACCACTGTCATTACTGTCATTACTGTTACTACTTCCTTCGGGGTTAATACCATCATATCGGCAGTTACGTGATAACCCTCAGCTCACTTAAAATGCCACCCAACTGCTTACAATGGATCGGCATTATTTTTAAAGGGCTTTCACTGTAAAATTAGACGCAATATTTTAAACAGCACATAACCTAAAGGTTTATCAAAATTCTGTGAATAATGTTTAAAGTATAAATGGGGTGGGTCAGTTCAGATACTTTTGGCTGGAGATAGGAGAAAAGTCAATCTCCAACTGGCTTAAACAATAAGGGAAATTGTTTGGCTCATGTGATGAGAAAGCCACAGGGAGTGCTAACTTCAGGTGTGGCCTGGTCCAGTGGCTCAATGATATCATCAAGGAATGGGGTTTTTTCTTCCCTTCTTTCTTGCCTTCTGAGGTTGGCATGTCTCTGAGGCAAGTTTGCCAGAGTTGCTAGGCTACAAACATCTTTATTTCCATACAGCAGGGAAGAGAATATCTTTGCCTCAGCATTCTAGAAAATGTCTGGCACTCCACTGTGAGTGGATCATCTTCAGGACTTGCCCCCTCAGGAACCAACCGCTTGTTGATTGGCTAAGAGGTCATATGTTCAACCCTGGATCCTGGGGTAATGCCTGTTCCCCTAGAACCACATGAATTCTAAAATGGGAATTGGAGCTGCTGGGAAGGAAGAAGGAAAGAATGGATACTCAAAGATAGCAATCACGGTCTCATGGTACTAACAAGAAACCAAGTCTAGTTAAGGAAAGGAATTGATTAAATACACTGAGTAGCTCAACAAACTATCAGAAAGGCTGGCAAACCAGGTTGGGTAAAAGTGCATGCATTCGTTTGCTAAGGCCACCTCAACAAAATACCGTGATCTTGGGGCCTGGACAAACAGACAAACAAAACAACCCTTATTATCTCAAAGTTCTTGAGGCTAGAAGTCTGAGATCAAGGTGTCAGCAGGGTTGGTTCCTTCTGAGGGCTGTGAGTAAAAATCTTTTCCATGACTCTCTCCTAGCTTCTGGTAGTTTGCTGCCAATCTTTGGAGTTCCTCGGGCTGTAGGTGCACTACCTCAATCTCCGCCTTCATGCTCCCTTAATGTTCCTTCTGTGTGCACATGTCTCTGTGTCCAAATTTCCTCCTTTTATAAAGACACAATCATATGGAACTCGGGCTCATCCTAATGACCTTATCTGAACTGGATCATCTACAAAGACTCTATTTACAAATAAGGTCCCATTCACAGGTTCAGGGGGTTAGGCTTCAACAGTTTTGGGGGGACCCAATTCAATGGATAACAGTGCAAGAATTAACTCACACCATGGCGATCAGGTGGTGAGGTACCACCTGTGGCACCTCAGCCACTAGATACTTGATGCCACTTCTGCTGGCTCTGGTGGCCCCTGAAGCTGACCCTGCCTCACAGTCACTGTCTCATGCCAGCTCCTTGACATTGGAGTACGGGGAGAGAGCATCTGCCTCCTTCTCCTTCCCCTCTCCTCCCCCAAGATTCATAAAATTTGATGTTCTCCCAACACAGGAAAACCTTCAGCCGCTGGGCAGCCCAAAACGAAAACTGTACACTACAGGTGGTAACCAATAAACTACCATGGGCAAAGGTGGATTCTTTCCTGATTTGTATAAGGAGAGGGTTGGGGAAAAGGTATGAACTGAAGGGACCAGGGGATCTGATTCTGATAGAATGAGAAGAAGAAGAAATTCGTTCTTAAATGAAGAAGAAGAAGAAATTCATTCATTCTTAAATTCATTCTTAAATTCATTCTTAAATGGTTCATTCCATTTTTTCAAAGAAATTTGGAAAGCCAAATACAAATTTCTGTTCTGCATTTTTGTCCTTGAGGTGATTCCGTTTATCTTCCTCTGCCTGTGGGAGCAAAGAAACTGCATTGGGTGGTTCTTTTATGCTGGGCAGGGCACACGAGCAGAGCTCACCAAGCAATGCTCGGGAGTGAGTGTCTCTGCCCATGGAGCAGCAGAGCCCACAGGCAGAGTTGTCTTGGTATCTGCACATTGGAAAACTCACGGGACACCTTGATTAGTCTCAAATCCACCACTGACCAATGTGCTTTTGAAATAGTGCTAAGAAGCCCGTGTATCTGAGATAAGCCTACTCAGGGATGGGCTAACGTTTATGTTCTAATATGGCTGTGATTCATCTCCTTGTGATAACTCTGTGTGTGTTCACCTCCCTTATAAGCTTGTAACTTTTTGGAGGTTAGAGGATGTCTCATCTATCACAGTGTTTTCGTGCCTAGGATGGACCTGGCACACTTCTGATGCCCAGCAAATGTCAGACGAGTTAGTAAATGGATGGATCAAAAACGCTGTGGTGTGTGTGGACTTTGAGGGTGAGGCAGGGACAGGAGAAGTTATCAAACAACTTAAAAGGCTCTCAGTTTGAGAAGAAAATTTCCTCAGAGCAGTTCTATCATGATCCATGACTATGCCTTATTTTCATCACAGCCATGGTACATAGTAAAATAACGGGAAACAAACAGAGGTCGGAGGATGTGTATTATTTCTCCCAGAAATGCAGGGCTTGCTTGGCCCTGTGTCTGCGTCTCAGCAGAGGTTTCTAACATTGCGGGGCTTGGGGCTACTTCTACTCCTTCTCCAGTGAGAAACCCTAGACACCAGCAGAGATTTTGCCAACTTAAACCTTCAACAGAAATTCTGCCAACAGATTTTGCCAACTTACACCTTCCTAAGGTGACCTTGAACAACATTTTCATTATATCTGTCCTAGATTGTTACTTATTGGTACGTTTTTAAACTCATATCCTCATATAAATAACCAAAAAAAGAAATAAAATGATTTAAAATCTAAAGTGAGAAGAGAATTTGAAATGTTTTAGCTTATGCTGTAGTCAACTCTGAAAATGTATCAGCTCAGCCCTTTGAATTTGTTTCCCTCGTAGTTCTAGAAGCAAACAAGAATTAATTTCAAACAAAAATCTGTTTTACTTATACAGTACAAGTTTGAACTTTAGTTAGAAAAAACATGTTTTCAAAATTTCCTTTGAAAAACAAAGGCTTAAGTTAAGGGGAAAATGTTTTGGAAAACTTGCAGTTTCAAAAAACAAAATTTGAAGGAAAATAAAAATGGATTTAGGGCTTTCTGAAAAATCCCTAATACTAGTGAGCCCCCCACCCCCGTCGCCCCCCCTTCGTAACAGGATCCTGTCTAAATGCTTTTGCTCTCCCAACGTGGAAATGGAACCTCTTCGGGGGTGCCAGTAAAGTGTTAATTACTTTTCTCATTATTACACTGATACTTCTTTTCTATCCTTGTTTATAATTTTCAATTAAGATGCAGATGACTTGATATTGCAAATGAAAAAATTTCAGAAACTTCCTTCTGAGCATAGAGCAAGTGCATTTGAATGGCCCGTAATAATCAGAAGTATACAAACTGAAAACATCCATCACTTTTTATCCTAAATTAATCATATGAAATTTTTTTATATTTGGAAAACAAAATATCCGATCTACAATTTTTTAAAACCGTATTTTAAAATGTTTATTTAATAAGCACATTATCGAACGCTAATTGTGTATATGGCATCCTGTTAGGTGCATGCCCAACAAGAAAGATTTTAAGAAGATATTCCTATACATCTCTGGTGTGTAACTTTATTCATATCTTATCTCAGACCCAGCTCCTAGGCTTCTAGAATAATTTTCTGCTTCATTTTTATGAAGGTGTCATTTTCCCTTATAAGTATCTGTGATTATTCTCCTATTCTAAAAATCTCCCTTTCATCAGTCTCATTGCATAAATGTTCTGCCTATGTTACTACAGTAGCCTTTAATCAATGGACACATCAGTATCCTCACCATTTTATAGTAATTACATTCATATTATTAAGTCTTCTGATGGTCTGGGTAGGGGTATTAAACTCAGATGCAAAGCAACCGAAGTGTCCTTTGACAAAGGAATGGATAAAGAAGATGTGGTACATATATACAATGAAATATTACTCAGCCATAAAAAGAACGAAATAATGCCATTTGCAGCAACATGGATGGACCTAGAGATTGTCATACTGAGTGAAGCAAGACAGAGAAAGACAAATATCATATGATATCACTTAGATGTGGAATCTAAAAAAATGGTACAAATGAACTTATTTACAAAACAGAAACAGAGTCACAGATGTAAAAAACAAACTTATTGTTACCAGAGGGGAAAGGGGGGGGATAAATTGGGAGATTGGGATTGACATATACACACTACTATATATAAAATAGATAACTAATAAGGACCTACTGTATAGCACAGCGAACTCTACTCAATACTTTGTAATGACCTATATGGGAAAAGAATCTAAAAAAGAGTGGATATATGTATATGTATAACTGAATCACTTTGCTGTACAGCAGAAACACAATAGTATAAATCAACTATAGTTCAATAAAAATTAAAAAAAAAACTCAAATGCATTTATTGGCCAAGAGGGTAACAGAACGTGTGAAATAAAAAAATAATAGGGAGTAGTAGGCCTTTGGCAAACTGGGGGATACATACTCTGTCTAAAGACATTTAAATTCATTTAAGAACACGATGCTAGCCCAATAGAACATAGCTGTTGAGATTTTTGAGTCTGTGGATTTTGATTTTCTCTCTTAACATTTTGGACAAGGATAAGAAAACACAGATCTCTCCCCTTTAACACACCAATACCAAGATCTGTGGTCAGTTGCTTACTCTTGACCATGGTAAAAATAAGTACCATAAAATATTTTCTGATGAAATTGCTGTTAGCTAAAATAATAAAAATGCTAATAACTGAAAAGCAGTTTTCATTACCAGATTGACCTATCAGAGCCATATGGCATGTTGAATTCCTAGGAACCCTCATGATTGTATTGCTTTTATTTTTGATTATGAAAAAATTGTTTGAGAGCTCTTCTGGGCAGATTCTTGTTCTGTGTACTTACTAAGAATCATTAGACACGGTGTTTGTTTTTGTTTTCTATCGTGTTGACTCCAAATTCAACCCAACACTCAAATTGTTATCCGCCAATTCAGCCCACATTCAGAAGGAATGCTCAATTTACCACCACAGAGAAGGAGCCAATCTCGAAAGAATAATGGGACAAAGCAACAGCTGCTTTAAACAAATCTTACAAACACAATTCAGCACAGACACAGAACAGGAAGAGAAAATGAAGACTGACTAATTGCCAGTGGGCCAGCGTGTGCCCTGAAGCCTTGAATCTGGAAATTATTAATTTGTATTTTTTCTCTCACCTCCCCAAAGGTTCAGTGAGTACATTGATGTCTGGAATAAAATCCACACAAGATGCATTTTCACCACAGCTTCTGGTTCTCTGGGAACTCCGTTGCCTGCTTTCTTGCTGCCTCTAACCTTTCGTCTGAAGTATCATTCTGGCAGCCAAAAACATGTCTGAGTTACTTTGTGTTTTCAAGAATCTCACTTTCTCTTTGCTCATAAAATCTGCAACCTGCTGCGGGGATGTTCGAAATACGTTTCCTGAGTCCATACATTTGGGGGAGGGTAATGGAACGATTCACTTTAGATCCACCCGTATTTCAGTTCTCATCCCACCCGGATATCAGGGTTTCCTTTTGTCAGATGGTCTGTAGCTAAAACCACAAAGCCTCTGGTGATCAGTGAAATTATGTCTTCTTTGTCTTTGTCCTATGAATGAGGTAGCTATTAGGTCTGTGTTCTTTTGTGAAAATAATCCAAAATGAAGTGAATATAAAAAGGAAAGCCCATAGAGTTTTTTAAGAGCAAAAGTACTCAAGTTTGATAAACACTTTTACGACACTATTATTGGCTTCAGACCTAGACGCTTTGTTATATTAAAAACATCTTTTAAGAAGCAATCATTTTTTTAAAGCAATCATTTTAAGAAGAGTATAAAGAGCCCAAAATATGTATCTCTCAAATAAGCTTCTTCCTCTACTTAACCAGAACCAAATACCTTACATAATGTGAATAAGATAAAACCACAATCAGTGGTATTCCTCCTCCAAACGGAGGTGACTTCTCAAAATGGCATGGCCTAGTTACACCATTTTCAGTGTTAAGAATCATGGGGAAGATCGTAGCCACAATGATTAAAGTTTTCCAAAGAATGTTCTATAAATCCTGTAGCAACAATTTCACTATTTCAATTCTAGGCTGTGGGAAGGTTACTAATGGGTCAGTATTTCTTTTTTTCATTCTTAAATGGTTCATTCCATTTTTTCAAACACAGAGTATTTAGGAAATGATCCTATAGCAATTTAATGAAAGTAGCTAGATCCATCAACTTCACACTGAATAATACGTAAACTTGGATGTTAATTAGCCTTTGACCCTGTAACTTACAAAGTACTTTACTAATCATTTGAGGGAACCCTATATAAAGGCATATGTTCTCGGAGGGGGAAGCTGATTTCCATAATATTATGTACATCCATTCTCCCAATAAAACACTATGAATCGTGTGGATATGAAGACATTTGAGTGGTGCTTGTTATCATAAATAAATATTAAGCTAAAATCTACCTTTGGAAGGCTTGTTCGTTAACCAGCTGTTCATGGTAAACAACTGCATTTACTCTAAAAGAAAGACTTTATAACTCTCAGAGCACTTTAGCAAAGAAGGAAATAATGCTCTAGTAACACTTTAAAAAATTTATTCCACCTTTGATGATAAGATTAAGAATCTTCAAGGGTCAATTTTATTCAGTCATTTGTATGAAATAATTAAAGCATCAGTTTAGGCTTAACTTCAGTAATAATTAATGTTTATCTAGCACTTTCACTTACCCCATTTGAACCTCATGCAAGTAAAGAAATCTGGGCTCAAAAAATTTAAGTGATGCCCTTTAAGGTCATTGAGAGAAATAGGTGGAAACGGGGTTGAAGTCCCTATGTTCTGACTCCAGAGCCCACGAACTGGCCCTTCTAACGGTGACTTCAATAGATATAACATATACCCGTATTTAATTTACAAATTAATGTTTAGCCTCATTATATATAAATCACTTCTGTTCAAAGTTGTATGTGTGTGTATTAAAGCTGGTTACGACCCACTCACATCTAAACTAATTTACCAACCAATGGATTGCAATTCACAAAGGCTGTACCACAGGGTCCCTAATGGCAGGGCTTTGAAAAGCTATACCACAGGGTCCCTCATGGCAGGGCTGTCTCGTGCACCCTGTGTAGTTGCGAAGAGATCCACGCTCAGAGAGGCTCTTGGTTTAAGGCTCTCCTGTTGTCATCCAAAACTCTTAATCTTAATTTTATCTTTGAACTTGTGTTTTGGAAGTGAAGTCTAACAGGACAATGGAGCATGAACTTGAGCAGAGATAGGTGCAATCTGCACGTCTGCTGCTCCTTGGCCTCCATTCACATACAGCATTCACGATGCCCCATGAGTACAGAATTCTGGTGAATCGACACTGGGTGGGAATTCAGTGAGACTCAAAGTGAGTACATGGTAAGTGTGCTATGTCTATGAGTAAGTGGGGATGCTAACAGCCTGGAGAGTCCATGCTCAATTTAAACCTGAATCTGCTTCAACTGAGACATAAGGCAACGACATTCTAAGAAATACAAATTACCAAATAGCCTTATCATATCCTTTCTTACTCACATTGCTTCCCTGTATTAGCCAATCACTTAGGCTGAAAATGATGACATAGAAGGAAAGGGAAAAATAGGACAATCCAGAGTGCATTTTCCTTTCAGTCTGTCCTGAATCATCAGTGCGGCAGAGAGAATGAATGTTGGTAGAAAGTGTGTGTGTATGTCAAGAAATGTAGGGCTTCCCTGGTGGCGCAGTGGTTGAGAGTCCACCTGCCGATGCAGGGGACGCGGGTTCGTGTCCTGGTCCAGGAGGATCCCACATGCTGCGGAGCGGCTGGGCCCGTGAGCCATGGCCGCTGAGCCTGCGCGTCCAGAGCCTGTGCTCCGCAGCGGGAGAGGCCACAATGGTGAGAGGCCCGCGTAACCACCCCCCCCCCCAAAAAAAGAAACTATGACAAGTCAAGAGAGGGAGAGAGATCACCAAAGAAAATGAAAAGCTTTTTAATACCTTGAATGGCACAGTTTTCCTGGTTTTTGCATATGGGGTCTGCCATTTTCATTTTGCTCTAGGCCCTGGAAATTACGTAGCTACCTGTAGTGGGTTTACTGGCAGCCCTCACTCCCAAATAGTATGTCCGTGTCCTAATCTCTGAAACGTGTGAATATTACTTTATATGGCAAAAGAATGAATATGACTTTATTTGGCAAAATAGTAAATAATACCTTATACGGCAAAAGATGTGATTAAGTTTAGGATCTTGAGAGGAGGAGCCCATGCTGGATTATCTAGGTGGATCCTAAGTCCCTGCATGCAATCAAAGTATCCTTATAAGACAGAGACACAGAGAAGAGGAGACAGTGGGACGACGGCTTGGGATGACGTAGCCAAAGCCAAGGAAGGCCTGGGGCCACCAGAAGCTGGAAGACACAGAGAACAAAATCCCCTCTAGGGCCTCTGGTGAGAGAACAGCCCAGCAGACGCCTGGATCTTAGACTTCTTGTTTCCAGAACTGTGATCTAAAAAGTTGCTGTTGTCGTAAGCCAGCCATTTTAGGTAATTTGTTATAGAGCCCTAGGAAACTAACACCCTGACTCTGTCTCATTGAATGTCTTTTCTCAAACAAGATCTGTGGACCTTGCTCCAGGAGAGCGTGGAGGTCCCTCCCTTTTCTAGATGTGGTTGCGGTGTATCATCTGGTACCACCTGGATGCTAGTTTCTGATCATGTCACATGCTAATTTTGCCCCCTTCTCGTGGCTCTGGGCTCTAAACTCCTTGGGAATAAAGAACATATCTCAATGCCCATGCCCTCTAGACTGTCTTGGACAATGGTATTTCCATGGAAAATCGTCAATGGATTCCTACTGATTGACCACAGGCCTGAAATACTGATAAGGTTTTTATCTTATTTTTATATTTTTCTATTTAACATTTAGAGGACTCATGGTTGGGAACTAATCTCTCATCCTTACTTGAACAGAGAAACCATTAGTATTGAATCTCAGACTCATTTATTTTAACAAATTGACTACTGTACAAAAGCCTAAGTGATTTAAATCCAAAATGTCTAGTAATCTTCCTTTTGCTATTAAAGAAGGGCAGTCCCAGGAAGCATGTGCACCAGACGCCTTTCTTCTGCTGTGTCAGCTATTGTTGCTCTGATTACATATAGTAGAATTTAAGGCTAACAGGGGAGGTATTTGGGGACAAGGACTTTTCTATATTCTTTGAATCACAACTTGGAATAGAGTACATAGTAGATACAGTATACATGTCTTGTTTAAAGGATAAATGGACTTTAACCTTTTTTTTTTAATTGTGTGGAATTTCTTTTTTTTTTAACTTTAGAAGATGGTCTAAATTAAACTTAGTTCAGGAAATATGTATTGAGTATCTATTTTGGAAGACACCCTTACTCGTCATCTGTGGGGTACACAAAAATGAGTAAGACACAGTTCCTATCCTGAAGTGACTGACTTTCTAGTAAGGTCCAGCAATTACATAAATAATTTCAACATGGTAACTAAATCTAGTAGGACACACACACACACACACACACACACACACGTACATGCACACTTGCAGGCCAAAGGCATGCCAAGGAAGAAAATAATTCTGAGAGGAATGATTGGTGATGGGTTCATTAGAGATTGTGATATTTGGACCACATCTCAAAGAACAGAACTGTTGTCACTAGCTGAACAATTTTAGAGGAAGGATATTCTAGGAAGAGACCTCACACAAGCAAGGAGAATGTAAGCAGTGTGGTCTCTACAGGCCCCTGCTAATATACTGATAATGTTTCTAGAGAATATGTGTAGGGGAAGATGTGGTAGGAGATGTGACTTAAAAAGGTGTTTTAATTCAATCACTCAGAGCCTTAAACACTGGGCTAAGAAGAGCATACTTTATCCTGTAGGATGTGAGAAATTTTGCAGGTTTTTGAGCAAAGGAAACATGTCACCCAAACTTTGTGCCATGTTAATGAGGTGTGGGTTGAAGAGATAAGGATTTAGTTGTAAAGGGAGCTATTACATGGATTTAATGAAGAGATGACAACAGCATGGATCTGGAAGGTAGCTTGGGAAATATAAGGAAAGAGATAAAGTTGTTTGAGAGATAATTAACGAGGAGAATCAACAGGATTTAGTGTCTGATGAGATATGAGCATAGAAAAGAGTTAGAGGTGAATCCAATAAAAGTGTCCTGAGAGCAGGGAAGTTAGACAAAGCACGTAGGAAACATAGGAGAAGGTGCAGTTCTGGAAAGAAACTCTTCAGTAGGCTCACAACATGGTAATTTTGAATTACCAGTAAGCATTTTGAATTACCAGTAAGCATTTTGAATTGGAGCTCAGGAGGTATAAAATTTGCAGGCATCGGTGTGGAGACTGTGCTTGAAGCCACAGAGAGGGTAAGAGCCCAGGAAGAAAACACAGAGTGAGAGGAAAGGAAGGAAAGAAGGGGAGGGATTCATGGTTATCAATTTACCCTGGCATCCCTGAACGCTCCTGAAATGCACAGCCAAAATAATTTTTTTAAGTCATGTTTTTGAAGTATACATTTATCTAGTAAAATTCACCCTTCAAAGTATACAGTTCCATGAGTTTTGATGGCGAGATAAAGTTGTGTAACCATCACCAGAATCGAGATCTAGAGCATTCCCATTTCTCTCCAAAAATTCCTTTATGCCCTTTAGTAGTTAATGTCTCCCCACACCCCAGCCCCTGGGCAACAATTAGTCGGTTTTCTAATCCTATATGTTTGCTTTTGCCTCATGTACTATGCATAGACTCATAATAACACGTAACATTTTGAGTTTGGTCTCCTTTACCAAGCATGACGTACTCGAGATTCATCCAAGTTGTTACGAGTATCAGTAGTTCTTCCCTCTTTACTGGTGAGCAGTATTCTCTTGTATGGAGAAACCACAGTTTGTTTATCCATTCACCAGTTGATGTACAACTAGGTTGCTTCCAGTTTTTGTGGATTATGAATAAAGGTCCCATAAACATTTGCATGCAGGCTTTTGTGGAAACATAGTTTTCATTTTGGAGGGGTAAATCTTAAAGAATGAGATTGCTGGGTGGTATGGTAGGTGTATATTTAATTTTATAAGAAGGTGCCAAACTGTTTTCCAAAGTGGCTGTCACATTTTGCATTCTCCTGGCAGTGAATGAACCTTCTTCTGCTCTGCATTCCTGTCAGCACTTGGTGTTGTCATCGTTGTTATTATTATCCATTCAGTGTGGGTGGTTTCTCATTACAGTCAATTTTTTGTACGTTTTCGAATATGTGCACTCTTCTGGGAAAAGGGTCCATAACTCCATCAGATTCTTGAGGTAAAGAATTATTGAATTATGAGCTTGGAGAATGAAGAGAAGTCAGAAAAGCACACTGAGAAGATTGGAGAAGAGTTTTAGAATGTAGAGTCTGCAATGCCAAGGAAAGAAGAAAGTCTATAATGCAAACTAAGAAGAGGATGCTGTACTCAGCAAGGCAAGAGTCTCGCTGATCTTTGAGATGCCTTTCAGTGGAGTGGAAGAGAGGAGGCGAAAAATACGAGTGAGCTCGCTGAAACCAGAAATGTAAAGGAAGGAGATGGAGGCATCACATGCAGACCATTCCTCTAGATATCAGCCTAAAGGACAGTCCAAGCTTCTCCCTTTTGCTAGAAAAATCACTTCTGGGGAGCCCTAGACGAGGCAATTTTGAAAACAGTGAGCAGTGTTACCGGTATGCACATTGTCTATTCAAAAAATGTGGTTCTTCAACGTGCACTTGATTTTACTGGCACTGACTTCAAGTTTTCCTGAGAAGCAAATTCACTTTACCACTGATGCCACTGACTGGGCTGGAAAGAACTTTTGGGCATGTAGAGTGTTACTGTGGGTGAAAAAGCTTGCCCAAGTACATGTCCAAGGGTTTTACAACATGCAATAATGTGCTGTCAGGACATTTTACAAGTCAGCTGACGTGGGCTGCAGTGCCACAATCATTACCCTTTCCCAATGGCCTGCTGCTGGATGTAACCTCAGCTAATCTATCTGGGCATTTCCCCCAAACACAGAAAAGATGAATGCACTGAAATACACAGGCAATCAGCATGTGGTCAGTCAGGATTCACCGCTATACTTTCAGTCTCTGCGAAGATTACGAGAAAAGTTGTGAAAGGAGAGGAGACAAAGATTTAGTAAAACTCAGACAGCTGCATTCAGAGAACAGTTTTCTTAGTCATGAGGTATAATGTAAATATAAGAATGACCCATTCCTGAGCGCTTTCTCTCACTCACAGACACACAGACACACAGACACACAGACACAGACACACACAGACAGACAGACACACACACACACACACACACACACACACACACACACACACACACACACACACACACACACACACACACACACCCCTGCCTACATATTTTGATCCCTGCTAGCTCCATATCCACCCCTCCAGTGTTCTCCTTTGCAACTGGGTCAGGCAGATACATGGCATTGGGCTGTGAGTAGCTTGTCCTCCACTAGTTCACCTCTAAGACGGCTAGAATAAGAGTATCATATTCACGCCATTACAAGATTGGAAATCTCATCTAATGCCTACTTCCTCTCCTCGACTTGTCTTAGATGCTAGATTCACAATTCCACTTGAATGGTCTACATGTCAATGCTCTACCCCAGAACAGATCACAAAGTAGATTACTGCAGCAACCGTGGTCCCGTGGAAGAAGCACAGGATGTGGCATCAAAGGAGATGGGTTTGAGATCCAGCCATGCCACTACGAGCCAGTTACTAATTCTTCCTGCCCTGGGATTTACACCAGTAAGATGGAAACCAATAGCTCCTAATTCATACTTCATCTTGTACTGGGTGTTCAAACAGTATCATGAAAGTTCACATGAACTGTAGATGGTTCATATGAACTGGGCATTGCTGTTACCACTCTCTACAAACTGCTAGTCTTGGCTTCACTCTGACCCCTCCTCCTTGGGAGGTACCATCAGTGCTTCCTTACCTAGGAAGTCTGCTCTCTCCTCTTCTTTGCCGAACCTTCCTCCCAATCTTCTGGAAGCAGGCTTAAACTCACACTGCAAGCTGTACTTCCTAACTTAGATATCCTTACAGCAGACGAGTTACCATATTTGCTGGGATCTGTGCCTCTTTTCTTTCCTCCACCTTATTATTATGAGTTAGGATAATCTTTTCAAAACAACCCCTCCCCTGCACCATTTACTCCTTTCCCCATAGCAGCAATTTTAGTCAATTGGTGGAAAGCTCTTGAATGGAGAATTTAGGGAAGCATTAGTATAAGTGAACCCCTGCCCCCCAGCCCTTGGCCATGAGAAAGTGAATTGTGCCTCCAGTTCCCTGATACATGTGAGGGCAGAAGTTATTTTCCTGCAGTGGGTACTCCACAAACTTTCCCAGTCTCTGCTCAGTCATTTTCTAACAGTGTTCCATCTGGATTTACCTGATACTGAATTAAGGCTTAAAACAACAAAAAAAAGCTTATGTGAACGGAAGCCCTTATCATTGCAGAGTTTTAGACAAAGCACTACATGGTCAGAATGGTAGAGACAGCAAACTTGTCAAGGTGCATGACAGATAAGTCAGCTCATGGGAAACCAGGTCCTAAGATAAATGCTAATGTGAATCACGGTTTTTCTTGTAGAATTGGAGCTACCGACTGCCCTTTGCCTGTGCGAAGACTTGCCACTCATACTAATGTGAATGGTATGCCTGGGCCCAGGACGAATGTAATCCTTTAGGATTTCAAAACTGTGTGAAGACTTTGAAATAATGGTTGAGGAGCTGGTCTATGTTGATCATCACATGACAGAATTAGAGACTATGATCTCTTCTTGCTTCAAAGTTCCCTTGAGGAATGATGTGGTTTTTGTTTGTGTTCTCTGATCTGCACTTTGTCAAAAAATAATGTTAAAAGTGGAATGAAGATAGGGTGATTATACACATCAAAGAAATCCTGTTATTTTTGCCTTTTATTAGACAAAATTGGGTGTGTTTTCTTTTCTAAAACCCATGATTTGATAAACCGTATTTCTATGCACAGAGTCCAGTAGATAAAAGGCACTGGTAAATATTACTTAAGTGAAATTATATATAAGATTGGCTTTTGTGAGTGTCAGGTCTGCTGCATGATACTCATTTGTTAATGTAGCCTTTCTCCCCAGCTCTTTATGTAGAAAATGATTCTTGTGCTATTCCAAATCCCAGTTGAAGGGCAAAGAGTGAATAGGCCCCTACAAGAAGGTCTAGAGAGATGGCATTAAATTTTAACTTCTCTCAAACCTTTAGCAATTTCCTTTTCCCATTTTATCTACTTGTAAAGTCTCCAAATTGCTCTAGGATTAGATTAGCCCTGGAAGAATCAACACCAGCCCCTGGGGCCTCATAAAGATGTGCTGTTCCAGTCCTAAGTTTTACAAAGGCAAGCTGACCCCAGAGAGGTGAGCAAGTTGGCCTTTCTTTGGGTATCTACATTGGGAAGACAGTATCTATGTTGGGAAGACTTTTATTTTGCATATTTGGTTACTTTTTAATTAAAATGGTGATTTACTATATCTGCTCACACTCATCTTCCAAAAGAAAGGTGCCAGGCTTTTCAACTTCACAGATGAACCATTCTGCGGCAACTTCATTCACTGGTCAAGCTTACCTTGAGGGCTATTTGCCAGCATGGTGGTCCCTATGGGAGCTTCCTGCGAGCACCCTCACTGATGTTACATCCCTACCACCCAACAGGCAAACCCTCTCTGGCTTTGCCAGAAAACAGGCTATTGATTGGATGAAAAGTGAATGTCACTGCAGACGCCGTTCTCTTAGAAGCAAACTATCTTCGGGTATAAAATTTAGATCAGAAAACACTATGTATCGGCAATGAAGATAAATACTATAGACCATGCATTTTCATCTCTGCTTGAATTTATGGGATTAGCTTTATTGAATGAGCCAAAGGCACTTTTCATAGCTCAGTTGAATTTTATTTTAAAAGTCAGCAGGGAGTATAAAGTATGGAAAATTAGTTTCTGGGCTTCCCTGGTGGCGCAGTGGTTAAGAATCCAGGGGACTCGGGTTCGAGCCCTGGTCCGGGAAGATCCCACATGCCGCGGAGCAACTAAGCCCGTGCGCCACAACTACTGAGCCTGCACTCTAGAGCCCCCAAGCCGCAACTATTGAGTCTGAGAGCCACAATTACTGAAGCCCATGAGCCTAGAGCCCGTGCTCCGCAACAAGAAAAGCCACCGCAATGAGAAGCCAGCGCACCTCAAAGAAGAGTAGCCCCCACTTGCCGCAACTAGAGGAAGCTCACGAGCAGCAACGAAAACCCAATGCAGCCAAAAACAAATAAATAAATCTATTTTAAAAAATTAGTTTCTGAGAAGAGGTGATTCTTGGGTAAACATAGACACAGCTATGAAATGGTTAATACCCAGCGAACCAGAGCCCGGGGCAGTCATTTATGGTATGATTCATGAATGCCAAATAGAAGGAAAAAGTTCACTTTTAAAACCATTAGCCCAATGATAAGATCTTTGAGAATTTCATCCAAAACACCATTCCCTGCCTATGGAGAGTCTCTTAATGTTCGTGGAAGATAACCTCTTGACTTTCTTTTTCTGCAATATGCCTTGTCTGGTGAACCTGGAGTTCGGCAGAAAAAGATAACACCTTCCCTCCTGTGGACTTTGACAAATGCAAGTTCTGAGTCTACCGGAACCATTTTATTCTCATCCAAAGAACTCTAAGAGTCAGCATGTTCTTTTTAGTTAAATCACTCACTTTCTAATTGTTGCTTAACGTTTGTCATAGCATTGTGTTATGTGGCCATTGGCAGTTTTAGCAAAGATTATGGTATTATTAATGAAGTTAAAATTAATAATGATTTTAACATCGTGTAGGTTTGTGAAATTCACTAACAATGAAAACAGCTGACTCTTGAACAACACGGGAGGTGGGGGGGGGGATTAACATGGAATTGGTGGGGATTAGTGGTGCCAACCATCCGAGCAGTCAAAAATCACGTGTAACTTATAGTTGGCTCGACACATACGCAGTTCCTCAGTATCTGCAGTTCTGCACCAGCAGATTCAACCTACAAGGATAGTATAGTACTGTAGGACCGTATTTATTTTTAAAAATGAGTATAAGTGGACTCCTGAAGTTCAAACCCTTGTTGTTCAAGGGTCAACTGCATAAACATCTTTGAGATCTAGGGGCAGAACTTTTCATGGTGAAGCTAATATGCTACAGCTCCTACGAGAGTAGCACGTTTAACACACGAGGTAACCAGCGGCCTATGGGGTGGAATGTGGGCCCTGCAATGACCACTGACCAGCATTGAAATCCCGACACTGCTGCCGCTTTCTGACTGTGTTAACTTTTGACAAATGACTCAATTGTGTTAAATTCCATTTTCTCATCTATTAAAGTAGGGCCACAATTCCTGTTTCATAGAGCCATCCTGATGGCCAATGAGATAATGTGTGAAAAACTGCATAGCGCCTGATCCGTAGTAAGTGCTCATTACAACGACCTGGTTTTCCAACCTCTTCGTCTCGAGTCCATGAAAGGGGCCTCAATTATCAGAAGTTCATAATTATCAATATGGTTTCAACTATTCACTGATCCTGGAGCAAACGCTTCAACAACAGCATGAGAGTAAAGCTCAAATTTCCGCAGCTTTAAAATGGGCTAATTATTTATGTTAGCGATGATAGCGAAAACTTACAATGCCTCAGAAACCAAAGTTGCATACCACCTTAGGTGACTCTGGAAGCATGTTTCTATTGCTGAGAGTGTCAGCCTTTCTAGGCCCTTTGTTTCTTTCTAACCAAATAGCTGGGGATACTTGCTTCATAATTTCTTCTGCCACCACAAACCTATTATAATTGACAGGAGAAATATAAGCTTCATTGATCTCTGAACACTTCCTTTCCTCACTGAAGTGGAATTCATTTGTGTCATGGGGATTGAAGAGGAAAAGCAAACGCACAGAGAAATTAGTGGTATTACTATCAGTCGTGATGAAAATGGCTAACACATTACTTAAGCTACATGACAACTACTTGCAAACATCTCTGTTTATCCCCACAACATCTGTTTGAAGAGAGGAATATTATCAATGTCATTTACAGATGAAAAAACCAAGGCACAAAGAGGTTAACTAATTTGTTCAAGGTCATCTCTCTCAGAATGTGGAGGTGGGAATTTAAATGCCGGTCATCTGCACGCAGAACCATCGTCTACAAACCACCACACTTTTGGGAGCCTGATACCAACGAATCAAAAAAAGAAACAGCCACGGGCTTCCCTGGTGGCGCAGTGGTTGAGAGTCCGCCTGCCGATGCAGGGGACACGGGTTCGTGCCCCGGTCTGGGAAGATCCCACATACCGCGGAGCGGCTGGGCCCGTGAGCCATGGCCGCTGAGCCTGCGCGTCCGGAACTTGTGCTCCGCAACGGGAGAGGCCACAACAGTGAGAGGCCCGCGTACCGCAAAAAAAAAAAAAAAAAAAAAAAAAAAAAAAAAAAAAAAAGGAACAGCCACAGCGGGTGCTCACCAACACGCTAGCCTAGAGGGCCATTTCTCAGCAGCGATGTTCCTGTAGTGCCAAGGTTCCCTGGGGATCCTCACTGTTCTTTAAGGAAAGTGAAGATGGCTATCATATCTACACTTACTATTACGCAAATAGAGGGGAATTTGGGAAGTGATATTTGTCAATTTCTGTTTATCGTGGTAAAACTGAAAGGCACTTGGGAATCCTTAGGACCTGACTCATGACTTAATAATGGTTGAATGTATTAAGTATGAAAGAGATATGTGTGGAATCCCTATAGCTTTTCGGGTTAGGTGGGGAATCTCTGTCTTACTTTGAATCTATTGTCTCTTTCCTTCATATGTAAAAACAAATAATCTGATTTAAAAATGGGCAAGAGGATCTGAAAAAATATTATTTTTTCCAAAGAAGATACACAGATGGCCAAGAGGTACACGAAAAAGTGCTCAACATCATTAATTACCAGTGAAAGGCAAATCAAAACCACAATGTGATATCACTTCCACCTGTTAGAGGAGATGTTATCAAAAAGACAGGAAATAGCAAAAGTTGATGAGTATGTAGAGACAAGAGAATGCTTGTACACTGCTGGTGGGAATCTAAATTGCCACAGCCACTATGGAACACAGTATCGCAATTCCCCCCCAACATAATGATAGAACTACCCTATGATCCAGCAATTCCACTTCTGGGTATATATCTGAAGGAAATGAAATCTCTATTTCAAAAAGATATCTGCATCCCCATGTTCATTACAGCAACATTCACATTACAGCCAAGACATGGAAACAACCCAAATGTCCATCAATAATGAATAGACAAAGAAAATGTGGTATGTACACACACACACACACACACACAGTGGAATATTATTCAGCCACAGAACGGAAGGAAATCTTGCTATTTGCAACAACATGGATGGATTTTGAGGGCATAATGCAAGTGAAGTAAGTCAGGTAGAGAAAGATGAATACTGTATTATCTCATATTTTTATACATAGAATCTAAAAAACCCCAAAATTTAACTCATAGATACAGAGAACAGATTGATGGTTGCCAGCACAGGAGGTTGGGGGTGCAAAATGGGTGAAGGGGGTCAAAAGGTATCGACTTCCAGTTATAAAATAAATAAGTCATGGTGATGTAAGGTACAGCACGGCGACTATAGTTAATAATACTGCATTGCATATTTGAAAGTTGCTAGAGAGTAGATCTTAAAAGTCCTCATAACAAAAAAAATTTCATAACTGTCTACAGTAATGGATGTTAACTAGACTTACTATGGTGATAATTTTGCAATATATGCAAATATCAAATCATGTACACCTGAAACTAATATATGTCAATTATACCTCTATCAAAAAACAAGTACCAAATGAATGGATAAATGTATAAGCCTGAATTTCATCTGCTGTAACTTGGCCTATTTCCCTCTATTTCAAGCTGAATATTGGCTAGTATATGGAGAAGTGGGATAGAAACCTAAACAAGAAACTGAATGCAGACAGAAGAGAGAAAGAGAAACACAGAAGCAGGAGAAGGCAGGGGTCACCTTCTGAGTAAAAAATAAATTTCACTTGCTAAAACCTTGTCACACCTCTGTGTGCTAGGTGTTGTCCCTCTCTGACACATCCTTCCCTGGGTCTCTCAGACCTTTACCCCCTCACAGCACTGCAGTTGCCCAGGGCCCACGCTCATTATTTAGTTAACATTTTCTTCTTCATATTGTAAACCTATGATTGCCTTGGACAACACTTTTCAAGTTGGTTGTTGTATAGTCCTTGCTGTAGCACAAGGGAAATATTTTCAGGCTCACACAAACATTATTTGATGGTCATCAGCATCTTGACTATTATGATCTGCGTTGGTCACCTGGAAATTTCCAGAGGAGGTGTAGGTCCTAGTTAAGAGCCTGGGCTTTGAAGCCAGACTCACTGTGAAACCTGGTTGTGCTGTTAGCTGTGTACCTTCAGCAAGTGACCCAAACTTTCCTCTCTGTACATTGGGGATGGCAATACCACCTGCTATGCAGAGTGGCTACAACAATCAAGTGGTACTAGGGATTCTTAACTTTTTGTGTCATGGACCCATTTGACAGTCTGGGGAAGCCCTTGGAAACTCTTTTCAGCATAATATACTTTAAATACATAAAAGATATGATACTATGAAGCAAACAAATCATCTTAGAGTTTTCCAATATTTTTAAAAACAAATTTGTGATTAGAATAAACACATTAAATAATATCTAAAAGTAGGTGTGATACTAACAGGAAATTTTAAGTTTGTGATAAGTATAAGTGTTATTTTGAGATAGCTGTAACAACTGTAATGTAATATGAAAATATCTGTGATTTCTACTGGTGATAAAAACAAAGATACTGCTAACATCACCAAAGTTTGCTGCTTGCATCTACCGTTGAAAGAAATGCTAAGTTCCAGTTAAAGGTTACTGAAAACAAATATGTAAATTTTTTCATCCAAGTTCAAAGATCCTCCTCAATTCTGCCTGGACTTTTTTGTGGGAGTCTATGGGCCCCAGGTAAAGACCTTGGATTGATGTCAGAAATGGCTTAGAACAGCGTGTGGCTCGCAGTGAGAGCTTCATAAACTACTCATTACTCAAAGATTTCTTCTTAGGAACTGAAATAATGCCATGCTATTAGGGTGAACCATGGGAAATTGCCAATTTTGCAGGTTAAAAAAAATTAAATGTTGGCTATTTCAAATGATTCAATCTAATATAACTTAGGAACTCTATAAAGCATCTTGTGAAACTATTTTAATTCTTTAATTCTAATAATTAATTCTTTATACTGAGGTTTTTTCCCTCCTAACACAGTATATATCAGCTTAGTGGGTTTTCAAAAGCATAAATTATTTGGAATTACATTTGACTATTTCTTTTGGTTCTTTCCAATATTTTTTGACAAAGACAAATGGACACATTTGGGGGTTATTCTGAGATTTATGATGCTTTTATACATACATCTTTATCTTCTTAATTACAAATGATTTGCTCATCTCTAATAATTCATTTAGATCTGGAATATATCTTCCATGTTGCCAAAAAGCTTAGTCTTATTAATTCGGAGGAAGTCCATGACTTAGCTGCATTTAGTTGTCACACAATATTTAGAAAGACACTTTAAATATGGTGCCTCAATCACCCCCAAATGGGTATCTAGTATAGTCACAGAAGTAACATGTCACCCTGGGTAGCGCTACCCTGTTCCTGGATTGAAAGAATGGAGGCAAGGGGAGATGTCAGTTACTTGAAACAAATGCAAGTTCTTAGTAACAAAGTATTATCATTGCAGGTTTACTTCCCGTAGCCCTAGTTAGATGGTAAAATCCAAAGGTAAGGATTCTCTCTCTACTATAAGGATTCTCCGTTATAGTATCCCCAGTAGTTAGTTCTATAGCTGGCACAGAGTAGAGATTCAAGAAATGTTTGTTGAAAGAAAGAATGAAGAGATGAAGAAAAGAAGAAATACTAGCCTCATCAACTGCTCCTCTCACCTTCTGCTGATAGATGAGTCAGTAGTTATGATTCTGCTTTGGTTTGATTTCAACATTCCAACGTTAAGTGTGAATGCTCAGAAATACTGTCAATTCAATAAAATATAATTAATTTTGTAAGCATTGAAAAGGTAGATTGGGCTTCCCTGGTGGCGCAGTGGTTGAGAGTCCGCCTGCCGATGCAGGGGACACGGGTTCGTGCCCCGGTCCGGGAAGATCCCACATGCCGCGGAGCGGCTGGGCCCGTGAGCCATAGCCGCTGAGCCTGCGCGTCCGGAGCCTGTGCTCCGCAACGGGAGAGGCCAGAACAGTGAGAGGCCCGCGTACCGCAAAAAAAAAAAAAAAAAAAAAAGATTGCTTTTGAAGACTGCATTCTGTGAAAAAGAATGTGTTAATCAAATTAAGCTTATAAACAAGATTGCTGAAAGTCTGACTTACATAAGAAAATCACCTTTCAAGTATTATCAAGCTCTTTAAGGGCATGTTTCCGTTTAAACTACTGATCATATTATTAAAAACTGGTAGATTATGGAAAATATGCTCACAAAAATATGTAAAATATACTCATAAAAAATACTAAAAACACCTGGTATCTAGTAGGTGCTCAAAAAGAATGTTAATTGAATTCATCTGATAAAGAAAAAGTCCTATCAGTTTGTTGTTTAAATTTTTGTGTTTTTAAATTTGTGACAAAACTCGGGCACCTTTTCACATGGTTTATTAACCATGTGTATTTCTTTTACTCTGAACTGTCTGCCCCTTGCCCCTTTTATTAAAAATGGGCTTGTCATATTTTTAATTGATCTATGAAAGCTCAATCTTCTGCCTAAAAAGTTGACAATGTTTTCCCCAGTTTAACATTTACCTTTTGGCATTGTTTGTGTGTGTGCGCGAGTGTGTGTGTTTTTGCCAGGTCAATGATGAATATTATCCTATATTTTAAAAAGTTATGTTTAGTTCTTTTATCGTTTTTTTTTCCTGTTCACATCTTTGATCCATCTACTTTGGGGTTAAGGAATTATGTAGAAATCTAGCCTTATTATTTCCCGAATGGCTACCTAGGTGTCCCAGACTTTTAATTGTAAATCTATTTTTTTTCCACTGATTGGAAAACCCAGCTTTATCGAAGTTACTCTGTATAAACTTGGGTTTGTTTCTGAGTTCTTTCCATTGAGCTCTCTATTGTTACAAACCACAATTACTGTTGGTTAATCTGCACTCTTTACTTTCCCAGAATTTTGTTATTCTTGCATGTTTATTTTTCAGATAAACTTTAGTCATTTTGCAAGTTTCCTTGAACTTGTGACTTTGATTAGGGTTTGATGAACATTTAAGCCAGTGCCCGACACACAGTAAGCCCTCTGTAAGTGTGATGTGTGATTGTAATTTTAGTAATAATTATGATTACATCAAAAATAATGATAGAGATGACGAGGCTTAACATCTTCGCAATACTGAGTCTTCTTATCCAAGGGAAAAATCTGGATAATTTCCACTTATTTAAACTTTAAAAAAATTTACCCCAGTACTTGAAATGTTTTTCTAGTCAACCCACTGTCATTCTCTTGCAACAACTGTCTTACACCTTCCCCATCCTCCTCAAATCTTTCCCAATGCCTATACTTTTGCAGAAAAAATCACGTCATCTGGCTTCAGCTCCTTTATTTCCTCCAGTCAAATTTGCAAGCCCCCGCCCTTGGCATTCCTTCTCCCCTTCTCCACCCCAGTTACAAATGATCCTCGTGTTGCTAAATCCAACGGCCGGGCGTGTCCATGCCTCATCTGACTTGATTTCTCAGCAGATCATTTGAAACAGGGTTTACTATTTCTTTCTGGAAATACTCTCTTCCCTCTGCTTCCCCAACATCACTCTTGGATTTTCACTTTCTCTCTGACTGCACCTTCTAAGTCTCCTTGACTTTTAAATGTTCAAATTCATCAGGAATTTCCTCTGGGCCACTTGTTTGTCCTTTCACTCTCTCTTACTGCCCAGAACTATCAACCTCAACTTTAAATATCATCTATACGCCAAAGACTTAAAAAGCTTTGATCCCTGGCACATACCCCTTTTTCTGTGTTCCAGATGGAGAGGTCTACTTGCCTTCTAGAAATCTCCACTTGGAAGTCTTGCTGGCATCTTACTTTTAAAATTGAACCAAACCATCCCCTACCCCACTTCAGATCGGTACTTCCTCTCATCCAACCCACCTGGGATTATGGCTTCTCCACCCACCCCATTGCCCATGCCAAAATCTGGGTAAAATCTATGATGTCAACATCTCCCATTCAAATCATTACTAAATCTGTCCAGTATCTCTTGAATGCATTTACATATTCCCATCTCCAAATGGTCCTAATTCCAAGGACGCCCATCACTAACCTGGACTCCTACAGCCTCCTTTTTTCTACATATTTATGAGGATCCTTTCCAACCAAGCTGTTCTCTACTTAAAAGTCAAATTAATAGTTTAAAAACGTGAGTTTATTATTGCTTTGCTTAAAGCATTTTCATGGCTTTCCATTATTAACATAATACAGTTATTATAACCCATGAGTATAATGACCTGCCCCCAAACTATTTCTTCAGCATTACCTTTTGTCAACCTTCCTCATGATCACTATTCTCTGCTGAGACCCCACTCCCTCAAAGGTGAAATCTTCTTTCTCCTTTCCTTTCTATATGGCCAATTCGTTCTCATTCTTAGGCTTCATTTTATTTGTCAAAAAATTTATTTATTTATTTTGGCTGCACCGGGTCTTAGTTGCTGCATGCGGGATCCTCCTTGAGGCATATGGGCCTCTTAGTTGCGGTGGCATGTGGACTTCTTTTTGTGGTAGGCGGGCCTCTCACTGTTGTGGCCCCTCCCGTTGCGGAGCACAGGCTCCAGACGCGCAGGCCCAGCGGCCATGGCTCACGGGCCCAGCCGCTCTGCGGCATGTGGGATCCTCCCGGACCGGGGCACGAACCCGTGTCCCCTGCATCGGCAGGCGGACTCTCAACCACTGCGCCACCAGGGAAGCCCCAGCTTGTGGACTTCTTAGTTGCGGCATACACTAAGGGATCTAGTTCTCTGGCCAGAGAGTGAACCCAGACCCCCTGCCCTGGGAGCACGGAGTCTTACCCACTGCACCACGGGGGCAGTCCCTAAACTTCATTTTAAACGTTACATCCTCAGGGAGGTCCTTCTTGACCCTTGAGTACAGACTAGATTCCAATATTTTACGCACTGATGGGACCCGATACTTTTCTCTAACTACATTATAGTAGTTATTACATGGCTTTTTTTGTGTGTTTATTTCTTTATAATCTATTTCTATTACCAGATTGTATTCTACATGTCAGGGATTATATAATTTTTACACCTTTTTTATTTTAAAATAATAGTAGAGTCACATGCTGTTGTAAGAAATAGTGCAGAGGGGTCCTGTGTACATTTCACGTAGTCTCCCCCAATGACATCTTGAATAACCATAGTACAACATCACAAGCAGAAAACTACCATCAGTAGAATCTGCCAACCCGATTCAGAGTTCATCAGTTTTACATGTGCTCATGTGTGTGTGTGTGTGTGTGTGTGTCATTCCATGCAATTTTATCATGCAGAGACTCGTGACCGCCACCGTAGTCAAGGTACGGAAAACGTATAAGGCTCTCTCATGCTACACTTCTATAAACACAGTCACCTCCCTTCCTGTGATTTTTAAAATTAATTAATTTATATTTTGGCTGCTTTGGGTCTTTGTTGCTGCGGGTGGGCTTTCTCTAGTTCTGGCAAGCAGGGGCTACCCTTCCTTGCAATACATGGGCTTCTCATTGTAGTGGCTTCTCTTGTTGCACAGCACGGGCTCTAGGCGCGTGGGCTTCAGTAGTTGTGGCTCCTGGGCTCTAGAGTGCAGGCTCAGTAGTTGTGGCGCATGGGCTTAGTTGCTCTGCAGCATGAGGGATCATACTGGACCGGGGCTTAAACCCATGTCCCCTGCATTGGCAGGCGGATTCTTAACCACTGCGCCACCAGGGAAGTCCCCCTGTGATTTTTTTAAATTGCAATGTCTCTATGACTTAAGACAGAACTTGGTATACTGTAAGTACTTAAAGAGTGTTTATTGCATGATAAAGTAAATTATATAATTTATTAAAGCTGGAATCCATTAATATAATCTACCACAACCAAAAAGGATTTATCCTAGAAATTCATGGGAGGAAAATCTATCAAAATCATGTTCCATTACAATATTCAAAAAATAAAAAGTTAATAATTAAAAAAACTACTAAAATTTTGTGTCAATTTCAAAATAAACTTTCTTTTTAAAGTACAGAACTATTCTTACTTGATAAAGGAACCCACATTAAAAAAAAAGCAAGTATTAATTCCATGGTAAAATATGTTAGTCCCTTTGCTATCATTATTATTCTATGTAATTTTAGAATCTGGTCAATGTAACAAGATATGAAAAAGAAGAAAAGCTTGATATGAGAGATTATCTCTCAATGTCCTCCAGACAAAGACCACCAGGAATTCATCTGTTGTTAAACAATGTGGGCTTATTACTCCTTGCATCAAGAGAAGGCTTGCTAGGGAATAAAGCCAACAGAGATTCGTGGGGTGTCTTGGTAACAAGATATTGGGAAGGACTTAACTACAATTTGGCTTGTGTTAAGTGATTTTGGAGGGTTTAAGGAAGCAAGGCTTATCTCTGGAGAGGATGCTGTCAGGAAGTGGAGATAACTCTGTGACTGGGTGTCAGTAAATTATTAAAGTCTTAATAAATCTCTTCTAGAGGTATGGGAGACTAGACCAAGGCTAAAGCCGTAACTGGTAATAAGGCAACAACACACTTATTAGTCAGAACAGGGACATATTTGATAATTTGTGGCTTGGCCATTGTTCATGATTTGTCTGTGCTCAGACATGATTACAGAGTGGTCTTATTTTAGTCTGGATACATCATAGTCACAGTGTGGCCTCGTCTGATGTTCATGTTCTGTGAAATTATGCATATTTAATGGAAGAACCCCAAGACCTGCCTAATAGTACCAGGCAAACTCCCGATGTCAGGGATTGCTTCTCTTCTTCTCAAGATAATTATCATTATTTGCAAACCATATTCATATATGTACAGAAACCATTATAAGTTACCTTAATATTTATCAAAAGAGTATATTATTCAGTAATATTTGTATAGAAGACAAAGATGATATATACATATATATATATACACCTACACACGTATAATAATACATAGCTATATATTGTATATATCAGCAATAGGTCACTTTAAAATAATGAAAAAGACTTCTTTCATAAGAGAAAACAAATGGATAAACTGGGATTGAAACCAAGCAGGACCCTGTGGGGCTCCTGCGCACAAAATCTTTGTGTCCCCCATTTTCTTGTTAGCAGAAAATAGGCTTCATTCAGCCTCCATGACCTTCCCTGAGTTCCAAAGGGCAGGTTCAAACAGTTTCTAATCAGGGAAGGGAGAGGATTCGGAGACAAAGGAGGAGCAGTTTAACAAAACAAAAAAAAAACCCAATAGTGCAGCCTTGGGGCAGGGTCCTGATTCCCTCTCAAGGGATACACATAACAATATCTTTGAGTTGTTTTGCAGATACTGAAATCCCCACCAGGTGAGAGAAGTTAACTGTATGGTGCCCAGGAACACGTAAACCCCAGACCAGAAGGTTCATGATGCTGACTCCCAATTACCTCACCACCAACCAATCAGAAGACTGTCCATTAGTGGACCATGCCCTCCTCTTTGAACCATTATGATAAAACTCGCCACTACTCCTCCCCTGCAGGTCTGGACACAGAGTTTTGAGGGAGTTAACCTGCTGTAGCCCACTTTACCTGGCAAAGTTTAAAGCTATCATTTTCTACTTCACCCAGGATTCGAGATTCGATTCGGTACTGGGTACAGAGGCCGAATTTCGGCTACAGGATTACCCTTAGGAAGACATGTCAAGTAATTTTAGATAGAAAACAAAATTTTGTACTCACACATAGAAGATGAGTCAAACATTTAGAAATGCTCTTAATAAACATGGTACATTTCTTTTTTTATTGAAGTGTAGTTGACTTATAATATTAATTTCAGATATACAATGTAGTAATTCTATATTTTTATAGACTATAATGACTATAATAACCCCAAAGTTATTATAAAATATTGACTATGACATGGAAGCAGCCTAAGTGTCTGTCAACAGATGAATGATACATTTCTTTTTATATATTTTGTAATGCCTCAGCTGCTTCGGATATCTGCTTTCCCCTTTCCTTTTCTCAGTGTATCAGAATGCCAACTATGAAAGGAAAGCTGTGTTCTTTCCTAAGTGTATTATAGGGTCTCTGCTACCAAATTGAAATGAATAGGAAAAAGCTGGTGAGAGACTGTCTTTGTGAGCAAGTACTTTCTAAGAAACTAATTCTAAGGTTAACTTCAGAATTCACCTTCTAAACAGTTATAGCACGTCATGGGGATTGGCATGGGTTATAAATGAAGCACCTAATTCATTATGTGGTCACACCACAGTATTTTAATGATAGGGAAAAGATTTTTTATTTTTACTTATTAATCAAGATAGAGTAAAAGTAGGCAAAGTGAGAAATAACCCCAAAATATTTTTTCCAAATGAGAACATAGATTTTTCTTCAACACAAAGGCTTCTGTCTCTTGTTCTATGACAGGTAGCATTTGTGGAGGAACGAGTACGATTTATGGAAATTAGAGAGATGTGGCTACAAATTCCTTCTCTTCAATTTACTAGGCTGTGGGGTGTTTGGGCAAATTAACTTCTGAGTTTCAGTTTCTTCTTCTGAAAATGGGGCACATGACCACCACATGGCACTTTTACAATGATTTCATGAGACAATATGTTAAAAATAAAAACTATTTTAGTGCTTGACACAGAGCCGTTTTTCAGAAAAGAAAACGCTGATTGATTGAGATTGATTTAGAAGAGGAATTTCGTTATAATTCTGAGCAAACATCCGACATTAAACATTATGAACCCTAATGCATAACTCTGAATGCAGTAGAAGTTTAGTAACTGTGACTTACAGTAGTAAATTTAAAAAATTTAAGAAGACATTCAGACAACCAACTTAAAGGAGTTCCGATCACCACCACACACCAGTAAGCAATTCTCCGACACCAACTGGGTGTCCTACAATTCAACTCAATGCTGATGCTATCTACCCAGAGATGGCATCAGATTCCACAGGTTAAGGGTTCAATCTCACAAGACTGTCCAGCCCTGCCTCTTCCGCTTCAGATGCCAACCGCAAAACCAGGTTGTTACCTGTACTTCTTTACCCACTGGCTATAAATCCGAGGTTCCCACAACCCCTTCCTTGGGTTCAGTTAATTTGCTAGAGTGGCTTTTAAGACTCAGGAAAACATTTTACTTACTGGATCGCTGGTTTGTTGTAAAAAGATGTGACTTAGGAACAGCCAGATAGAAGAGATACACGTGGAGAAACGGTACAGAGCTTCCATGCCCTCTCCAGGCACACCACTCTCCTTGAAGCCCTCCGAGCGCTCACCTCTTTAGGGTTTTTATGGAGGCGTCATTACCTAGACATGACTGATTAACTCATTGGCCACTGGTGATCGATTTAACCTCCAGCCCCTCTCCCCTCCCCGGAAATCAGGGGGTGGGACTGAAAGTCCCAACCCTCTATTCATGGTTGGTTCTCCTGGCAACCAGTCCCCATCCTCAGGGCATTTTCAAAAGTAACATAAACCCAGATGTGGTGGAAAAGAGCTTATTATAAATAACAAGACACCCATTTCACCTCTATGACTCTGGAGCATTTTCAGAAACTGAGGTCAAACCCAAATATTATAATAAAAGATGCTCCCATTGGTCTTATCACTCAGGAAATTCCAGGGGTTTTGGGAGCTGTGAGCCAAGAACCATGGACGAAGATCAAATATACACATATTTCTTATAAATCGTAGTATCATAACTTTTCTGAAGTTCTTTATTGTTAGGCCATGCTGACACTTTCTGCTCCTGGTAAAAAGCTGTCTATTTCCTGCCCACTAGCAGTACCAATTAAAAGGCCCATTGAGATCACAGGTGTTGGGAGACTAACCCCCTGGTGTTTCTTCATTGAAATGCTGATGAGACTCTAATACTTTTTACCTGGCTCTCATTGAAGACCTAACCACCACCACCAGAGAATGTCTTCCTTGACTATCTTGTGAAACTACTGGGATCTTCTAGCAAGCCCTGGATTTTCCTCAATCAGTCCGAGAGGATTCAAAGCTTTTTTCCTTAAGAGATGGCTCTACAGACCCCCGTCCTCCTCAACAGGCTAGAATTTCCCTGGGGCTATGCAACGTACTGGGAAGGCGACCTGTAGTTGTCACTCAGGTCTTCTGACCCTTCTCTGGCTGGTGACTTGCTGCCTCTCCTCAAGGCTGCTGCCCCCTCCCATAACCCTGTCTGCTTCTGACTTAGTGGAGCCTTTTCTTATCTCTGCGCTTCTCTTTACATTTACAATCTTGACTGGGAATGAACTTGGAGCCACCAAGCTCAAGTCTCTTGTGAGCAAATCATTATTTAATCAAGTTGGTGGATGTAGAAGAAAAGAGCAAAACCACCTAAATATGGACGATAATAGTTCCTGACTTCACCTCTACTTGTGAGAAATAATCACTCTTCCCAGTGACATATACAGTAAGTTAGAAGACTGCCATTTACTGCTCTTGCTTTTAACATATTCGTCATCATTATATATGGCTTTCCATCAATCAGCAAAGAATTAGATTTCATTGACATATAGGTTGTAAATTCACCTAGAAAAAATAAGACTCCTTTTCTGGCGTGGGTATGCAATAAATGAGTATAGACAACTTACTTCAGTCTTACTTTAATTAAAATATGCAGTATCGAATAACTTATTTGTGTTTTCATCTTATCTACACTTTTTTTTTAATGTTCAAAAAGTCTCTGAGGGGCTTCCCTGGTGGCGCAGTGGTTGAGAGTCCGCCTGCCGATGCAGGGGACACGGGTTCGTGCCCCGGTCCGGGAAGATCCCACATGCCGCGGAGCGGCTGGGCCCGTGAGCCATGGCCGCTGAGCCTGCGCGTCTGAGGCATAACTTTCTTCCTATTCTATATTTTTTTAGTTGAGAATTTTTAAAATTGAGGAACTACTTTTGTCCATTTCTTCTATAAATATTGCTGTATTTTCCTTAAAATATTATTTTTTGAAAGAAAGATACAGGAGGAAAAGGATATTTTTTTTACTGCTGTCAAAATTTGAATAATTGGTCTACATGAATATTAAGGTCCTTCAGTCCTAAAAAAAAGTCTGTACTTTAATATATGACAGCTATCATTGCAGTTCCTTTGTGAAGCACTTTATAGATATTATCTCAATTTATCTTCATATCACCCCAACAAGGCAGATACTCCTTTACAAATATATGATGCACTTTGGACTTAAAAAAGTGAAATAATTTTCTCAAAGTTATACAGCTAATTTAGTGACAGAGTTAGGAACCAAAATCATATAACACATTCACCTGTTACATAATGAGACATGAACTTTTTTCCCTTCTAGGATGTGATAGGCAATAATTTGGCCAAATTTATATAATTAACAAATTAATCAACTAAACAAATGCAAATTGAAGGTGAATAAAGACCAGTGCAGACCACTGCAATAAAGTGATTATCACAATAAAACAAATCACATGAATTTTTTGGTTTCCCAGTGCATATAAAAGTTATATTTATGCCACACTTTAGTCTATTAAGTGTGCGAAGCATTATGTCTAAAAAAAACAATATACATATCTTAATTAAAAAATGGCTATTGCTAAAAAATGCTAACCATCATCTGAACCTTCAGCAGGTCACGGTAGTAATATCAAAGATCATTGATCACACATCACCAGAACAAATATAATAATGATGAAAAAGTTTGAAATATTGTGAGAATTATCAAAATGTGATACAGAGACAGGAAGTGAGCAAATGCTGTTGGAAAAATGGCGCCAATAGATTTGTTCCATGCAGGGTTGTCACAAATCTTCAATTTGTAAAAAAAAAATGCAATAAAACAAAATGCAATAAAATGAGGTATGCCTGTAAATTCCCACATACTCAGGTGTGTAAGAAGAGAACATTCTCTTTGGATTATAGCAACTTAAATTCTGATTCTAAGCCCTGTGTTTCGTTCCTTCAAGCAACATTATCCACCTTGTCCCAAAGCTCAAGAAAGCATCTCACACTGGTGGGGGACTTAAAATGATACCGAGTGGAGGGCCTTTTTGTAAGACTGTCCCTGGTCAGTGTATCTATTCTTCTTTTTTTTAAAGATAAAAATTTATTAAAGAATTAATGACAAAACATAATAATAAGCGTAAACAGTAAAACAACGAACACAGAATTACTGAGAACCCAATCCCTATATAATACTATGTACATTCTTACTGTTAAACATGGTCTTATCGAGTGTGAAGAGCAATTTATGCTCTAATTATTTTTGCTTGTCAAAAAATGAAGGATTTTCTTCTTTGCTTAATGAATAAATCTTTTGTTACTTTACCTAGGCTCTCTATTTGGGAAAGAAAATCTTGAAAGTATGATCATCGTAATTGAAATTGTATTATAATTGAAAGTCAGTTATGTTGTCATTAGCTTGCATTGTTCTGTTGGAAATAATTGTGAAAACTTGAACTCCCTCTTAGGATGATTATTTAGTCAACAAGTGCTCTTTATTACCATTCTTATCAAGGGGGGTTATTAATGTCTAGTCTTAAAAAAAGATAATTTAAAATTTTGACAACACTTTTTTTGGCTCCTATGTACCTATTCATTAAGGAATCATTCACCTAATGACATAAGCAAAATCCTTTTCTTTCTCCTATCGAAATGCTTTTTATTTCTTCCATCCACCTGGCTCTGGGTTGTCAGTAGTCACAGTGAATCAGTAGAAGGAAAGAGGACTGGGGCCCTTAAAAGAGGAAAAACAATCCACATTTCGTTGTGCCCAAAGACAATTTAAACCACTAGATTTACAAGAATGTTTCTACTGAATCAACATTATAGTACCTATTTCTCTACCATTAGGTGAGCAAAAATGAATAAATGATTGTTTCTAATTATCCAGAAACCTACGTGACTTGAAAGATTAGTAAAACCAATTTTTTCAGTCACTAGTCTGAACAAAATAAAGGTAGGTCATGAACTCATAGTAGCTAATTGTGTTTCATTTATTGACTGGACATCAGGAAAAAATACTAATGGATGTTTCCGTGGGAATAGATTGGGATACCCCTGCTGTTACCAATTTCCCAGATTTCAGCTAATTTAAATGTAATAAGTCTTTCGGAACATGCATGATGGAACCTTGATGATATGGTTCCTACTAGACAACTGCTGACCAAATTATAATTTGATCTTCAGTGAGTTTGATTGGGAATCTCAGTGCTCTTGAAACTTATAATGAGTTCCTAAGGAGAAAGGTGGTACTCTTGGTCTTAATGTCTAAATATATTGACATGTCAAGATATGACTGCTGCTAAAATCAACATATCAAGGCCTACAATGTTCATGGAAGTAGGCAGAAAAGGTAATGATAATAATAAATCCTACACATAATCAACATCTAAGACCAAACCGGGGATGAGCAGGATACCCAGAAAACTCCTCAGCTGTTATGAGCAAGTTTTTCTTCCTAGGTTGTTATATCAAGTATCTTATTCAGCAAATTTTTGTTGCAGTAAATGTTTATATATCAAAATAGAAAATCCCTCAATTTTGATGACTCTTATAAAGTTGGTTATCTTTGCATTCTTTTGTTTCACATGTAAGCAATATGTTATTACATTCTCTAAGCCTATGGCAGGCTTTTGATTCACTTGACCATAATCCTAACCCAGATGCTAGGACTCTGAGAACATAAATAGGCTCAGGAGTAGTTCCAGTGGAACTTTACTAATTATTAAGGCACCTCTTAACCTCTTGAGGTTGGCCTGATGGAGAGAAATCATGTTTCTCCTTAATGCCACTATGAGAGAGAGAATACTAGGATGGAAGAGCAATAGGTTAGTGCCAGTAGCACTGATTATGTTCACATCTATTTGAAAGGAAGCAGGCAGGGGCAGGCCTAATGGGCAATCCGACAGCTTTTGCTCTACATTTGGTCCTCTTAAAATAAATGAGAAAAATGTAAACGTTTTAGAGTTTCTATGTTTTAATTTCCCAGAATAAATTTGGTTACTGGGTAGGGCTGTAGGTCAGTAATTATTTAGAAGGCAGGATGAAATGTACTTTGTTTGTCTCATTTCTCTTCAGTGTTTATTTCACCTGGAACATGCGAAAATTTTAAAACTGAAGAGTTTTAAAACAGAAGAAAATGTCAACAGTCTCTTGTGTTATTGACACACTGAAACCAGTGATCATACATCATCTTTGTCTTAACTCTGAACTATGTGTGTGAATAGACTTGGTACTGACCAAAAAGTACATTTTGATATTTGGATTTTTCTACACTAAAAACACTGCTAGGTAGGCTCTTTGCGTTGTTGGCCTTCTGAACATTTTACAGCTCTAAGCACATGCTATTTTCTCCCAGTGGACTCAGAAGTTCTAGCAAGTTCTCAAAGGGCAAATATTATGATTCCTGTTGGACACAAATTAAGCAAAAACTAAGTTCCAGAAAACACTGTTTCTGAGAAATTCTCAAATATCATCAAGAAGAATAAATGGTTAACTTAAAAGGAAAAACAGAGCTATGGCAACATAACATTAAAGTGCAATACTGGGAGGAGGAGCTTCAAGATGGCAGAAGACTAAGACGTGGAGACCATCTTCCTCCCCACAAATACATCAGAAATACATCTACATGTGGAACAGCTCCTACAGAACACCTACTGAACGCTGGCAGAAGGCCTCAGACCTCCCAAAAGGCAAGAAAGTCCCCACGTACCTGGGTAGGGCAAAAGAAAAAAGAATAAACAGAGACAAAAGGATAGGGACAGGACCTGCACCAGTGGGAGGGAGCTGTGAAGGAGGAAAGGTTTCCCCACACTAGGAAGCCCCTTCGTGGGCGGAGACTGCGGGTGGCGGAGGCGTAAGCTTCGGGGCCACGGAGGAGAGCACAGCAACAGGGGTGCGGGGGGCAAAGCGGAGAGTTTCCCGCACGGAGGATCGGTGCCGACCAGCACTCACCAGCCCGAGAGGCTTACCTGCTCACCCGCCGGGGCGGGCGTGGGCTGGGAGCTGAGGCTCAGGCTTCGGTCGGATCCCAGGGAGAGGACTGGGGTTGGCGGCGTGAACACAGCCTGAAGGGGGCTAGTGCACCACGGCTAGCCGGGAGGGAGTCCGGGAAAAAGTCTGGAGCTGCCGAAGAGGAAAGAGACCTTTTCTTGCCTCTTTGTTTCCTGGTGCACGAGGAGAGGGGATTAAGAGCGCCGCTTAAAGGAGCTCCAGAGACGGGCGCGAGCCGCGGCTATCAGCGTGGACCCCTGAGACGGGCATGGGATGCTAAGGCTGCTGCTGCCACCACCAAGAAGCCTGTGTGCAAACACAGGTCACTCTCCACACCGCCCCTCCCGGGAGCTTGTGCAGCCCGCCACTGCCAGGGTCCCGCGATCCAGGGACAACCTCCCCGCGAGAACGCACGGCGCGCCTCAGGATGGTGCAACATCATGCCGGCCTCTCCTGCCGCAGGCTCACCCCGCATCCGTACCACCCCTCCCCCCTGCCAGAGCCCCCGAAGCAGCTGATCCTTTAACCCCGTCCTGTCTGAGCGGGAAAGGACGCCCTCAGGCGACCTACACGCAGAGGTGGGGCCAAATCCACAGCTGAACCCCAGGAGCTGTGAGAACAAAGAAGAGAAAGGGAAATCTCTCCCAGCAGCCTCAGGAGCAGCGGATTAAATCTCCACAATCAACTTGATGTACCCTGCATCTGTGGAATACCTGAACAGACAACGAATCATCCCAAATTGAGGTGGTGGACTTTGGAAGCAATGATATATATATACTTATTTTTTTTCCATTTTTTCCTTTTTGTGTGTATGCTTCTGTGTGTGATTTTCTCTGTTTAGCTTTGCTTCTACCATTTGTCCTAGGGTTCTGTCCATTCTTTTTTTTTAGTGAAGTTTTTAGCACTTGTTATCATTGGATTAGTTTTTTGGTTTGGTTGCTCTCTTCTTTCTTTCTTTTCTTTTTTTATTACTTAAAAGTATTTTTAATAATTATTTTTTATGTTAATAAACTTATTTTATTTTATCTTCTTCTTTCTTTCTTTTCTCCCTTCTATTCTGAGCCGTGTGGATGACAGGCTCTTGGTACTCCAGCCAGGTGTCAGGGCTGTGCCTCTGAGGTGGGAGAGCCAACTTCAGGACACTGGTCCACAAGAGACCTCCCAGTTCCATGTAATATCCAACAGCGAAAATCTCCTAGAGATCTCCATCTCAGTGCTACAACCCAGCTGCACTCAACAACCAGCAAGCTCCAGTGCTAGACACCCTATGCCATACAACTAGCAAGACAGGAACAGAACCCCATCCATTAGCAGAGAGGCTGCCTAAAATCATAATAAGGCCACAGACACCCCAAAACACACCACCAGATGTGGACCTGCCCACCAGAAAGACAAGATCCAGGCTCATCTACCAGAACACAGGCATTAGTCCCCTCCACCAGGAAGCCTACACAACTCACTGAACCAACCTTAGCCACTGGGGACAGACACCAAAAACAACAGCAAATACAAACCTGCAGCCTGCGAAAAGGAGACCCCAAACACAGTAAGTTAAGCAAAATGAGAAGACACAGAAACACACAGCAGATGAAGGAGCAAGGTAAAAACCCACCAGACCTAACAAATGAAGAGGAAATAGGCAATCTACCTGAAAAAGAATTCAGAATAATGATAGTAAAGATGATCCAAAATCTTGGAAATAGAATAGAGAAAATACAAGAAACGTTTAACAAGGACCTAGAAGAAATAAAGAGCAAACAAACTGTGATGAATAACACAATAAATGAAATTAAAAATACTCCAGAAGTGAACAATAGCAAAATAACTGAGGCAGAAGAACGAATAAGTGACCTGGAAGATAAAAGAGTGGAAATAACTACTGCAGAGCAGAATAAAGAAAAAAGAATGAAAAGAACTGAGGACAGTCTCAGAGACCTCTGGGACAACGTTAAATGCACCAACATTCGAATTATAGGGGTCCCAGAAGAAGAAGAGAAAAAGAAAGGGACTGAGAAAATATTTGAAGAGATTATAGTTGAAAACTTCCCTAATATGGGAAAGGAAATAGTTAATCAAGCCCAGGAAGCACAGAGTCCCATACAGGATAAATCCAAGGAGAAACATGCCAAGACACATATTAATCAAACTATCAAAAATTAAATATAAAGAAAAAATATTAAAAGCAACGAGGGAAAAATAACATACAAGCAGATCCCCATAAAGTTAACAGCTGATCTTTCAGCAGAAACTCTGCAAGCCAGAAGGGAGTAGCAGGACATATTTAAAGTGATGAAGGGGAACAACTTACAACCAAGATTATTCTACCCAGCAAGGATCTCATTCAGATTTGATGGAGAAATTAAAACCTTTACAGACAAGCAAAAGCTAAGAGAATTCAGCACCACCACCCCAGCTTTACAACAAATGCTAAAGGAACTTCTCTAGGAAGGAAACACAAGAGAAGGAAAAGACCTGCAATAACAAACCCAAAACAATTAAGAAAATGGTAATAGGAACATACATATCGATAATTACCTTAAATGTAAGTGGATTAAATGCTCCAACCAAACGACATAGACTCGCTGAATGGATACAAAAACAATACCCGTATATATGCTGTCTACAAGAGACCCACTTCAGACCTAGGGACACATACAGACTGAAAGTGAGGGGATGGAAAAAGATATTCCATGCAAATGGAAATCAAAAGAAAGCTGGAATAGCAATTCTCATATCAGTCAAAACAGACTTTAAAATAAAGACTATTACAAGACACAAAGAAGGACACTACATAATGATCAAGGGATCAATCCAAGAAGAAGATATAACAATTGGAAATGTTTATCCACCCAACATAGGAGCACCTCAATACATAAGGCAAATGCCAACAGCCATAAAAGGGGAAATTGACAGTAACACAATTATAGTAGGGGACTTTAAACCCCCACTTTCACCAATGGACAGATCATCCAAAATGAAAATAAATAAGGAAACACAAGCTTTAAATGATACAGTAAACAAGATGGACTTAATTGACATGTATAGGACAGTACACCCCAAAACAACAGAATATACTTTCTTCTCAAGTGCTCATGGAATATTCTCCAGGATAGATCATATCTTGGGTCACAAATCAAGCCTTGGTAAATTTAAGAAAATTGAAATCATATCAAGTATCTTTTCCAACCACAATGCTATGAGACTAGATATCAATTACAGGAAAAAATCTGTAAAAAACACAAACACACAGAGGCTAAACAATACACAACTTAATAACGAAGTGATCACTGAAGAAATCAAAGAGGAAATCAAAAAATACCTGGAAACAAATGGCAATGGAAACATGACAACCCAAAACCTATGGGATGCAGCAAAAGCAGTTCTAACAGGGAAGTTTATAGCAATACAATCCTACCTTAAGAAACAAGAAACATCTCAAATAAACAACCTAACCTTACACCTAAAGCAATTAGAGAAAGAAGAACAAAAAACCCCCAAAGTTAGCAGAAGGAAAGGAATCAAAGATCTGATGAGAAATAAATGAAAAAGAAATGAAGGAAACGATAGCAAAGATCAATAAAACTAAAAGCTGGTTCTTTGAGAAGATAAACAAAATTGATAAACCATTAGCCAGACTCATCAAGAAAAAAAGGGAGAAGACTCAAATCAACAGAATTAGAAATGAATAAGGAGAAGTAACAACTGACACTGCAGAAATACAAAGGATCATGAGAGATTACTACAAGCAACCCTATGCCAATAAAATGGACAAACTAGAAGAATTGGACAAATTCTTAGAAATACACAACCATCTGAGACTGAACCAGGAAGAAATAGAAAATATGAACAGACCAATCACAAGCACTGAAATTGAAACTGTGATTAAAATTCTTCCAACAAACAAAAGCCCAGGACCAGATGGCTTCCCAGGCGAATTCTATCAAACATTTAGAGAAGAGCTAACATCTATCATTCTCACACTCTTCCGAAGTGTAGCAGAGGCAGGAACCCTCCCAAACTCATCCTACGAGGCCACCATCACGCTGACACCAAAACCGGACAAAGATGTCACAAAGAAAACTACAGTCCAATATCACTGATGAACATAGATGCAAAAATGCACAACAAAATACTAGCAAACAGAATCCAACAGCACATTAAAAGGATCATACACCATGATCAAGTGGGGTTTACTCCAGGAATGCAAGGATTCTTCAATATATGCAAATCAATCAACGTGATACGCCATATTAACAAATTGAAGGAGAAAAACCATATGTTCATCTCAATAGATGCAGAGAAAGCTTTTGACAAAATTCAACACCCATTTTTGATAACCCTGCAGAAAGTAGGCATAGAGGGAACTTTCCTCAACATAATAAAGGCCATATATGACAAACCCACAGCCAACATCATCCTCAATGGTGAAAAACTGAAACCATTTCCACTAAGATCAGGAACAAGACAAGGTTGCCCACTCTCACCCGCATTATTCAACATAGCTTTGGAAGTTTTAACCACAGCAATCAGAGAAGAAAAAGAAATAAATGGAATCCAAATCAGAAAAGAAGAAATAAAGCTGTCACTGTTGCCTGATGACATGATACTATACATAGAGAATCCTAAAGATGTGACCAGAAAACTACTAGAGCTAATCAATGAATTTGGTAAAGTAGCAGGATACAAAATTAATGCACAGAAATCTCTGGCATTCCTAAACACTAATGATGAAAAATCTGAAAGTGATATTAAGAAAACACTCACATTTACCATTGCAGACAAAAAGAATAAAATATCTAAGAATAAACCTACCTAAGGAGACAAAAGACCTGTATGCAGAAAATTATAAGACACTGATGAAAGAAATTAAAGATGATACAAATAGATGGAGAGCTACACCATGTTCTTGGATCGGAAGAATCAACATTGTGAAAATGACTCTACTACCCAAAGCAATCTACAGATTCAATGCAATCCCTTTCAAACTACCACTGGCATTTTTCACAGAACCAGAACAAAAAATTTCACAAATTGTAGGGAAACACAAAAGACCCCGAATAGCCAAAGCAATCTTGAGAACGAAAAACGGAGTGGGAGGAATCAGGCTCCCTGACTTCAGACTATACTACAAAGGTACAGTAATCAAGACAGTATGGTACTGGCACAAAAACAGAAATATAGATCAGTGGAACAGGATAGAAAGCCCAGAGATAAACCCATGCACATATGGTCACCTTATCTTTGATAAATGAGGCAAGAATGTACAGTGGAGAAAAGACAGCCCCTTCAATAAGTGGTGCTGGGAAAACTGGACAGCTACATGTAAAAGAATGAAATTAGAACACTCCCTAACACCATACACAAAAATAAACTCAAAATGTATTAAAGACCTAAATGTAAGGCCAGAAACTATCAAACTCTTAGAGGAAAACATAGGCAGAACATCTATGACATAAATCACAGCAAGATCCTTTTTGACCCACCTCCTAGAGAAATGGAAATAAAAACAAAAATAAACAAATGGGACCTAATGAAACTTAAAACCTTTTGCACAGCAAAGGAAACCATAAACACGACCAAAAGACAAGCCTCAGAATGGAAGAAAATATTTGCAAATGAAGCAACTGACAAAGGATTAATCTCCAAAATTTACAAGCAGCTCGTGCAGCTCAGTATCAAAAAAACAAACAACCTAATCCAAAAATGGGCGGAAGACCTAAATAGACATTTCTCTGAGGAAATTATACAGCCTACCAACAAACACATGAAAGAGTGCTCAACATCATTAATCATTAGAGAAATGCAAATCAAAATTGCAATGAGATATCGTCTTACACTGGCCAGAGTGGCCATCATTAATAAATCTACAAACAATAAATGCTGGAGAGGGTGTGGAGAAAAGGGAACCCTCTTGCACTGTTTGTGGGAATGTAAATTGATACAGCCACTATGGAGAACAGTATGGAGGTTCCTCAAAAAACTAAAAATAGAACTACCATACGACCCAGCAATCCCACTACTGGGCATATACCCTGAGAAAACCATAATTCTAAAGAGTCATGTACCAACATGTTCATTGCAGCTCTATTTACAATAGCCAGAACACGGAAGCAACCCAAGTGTCCATCAACAGATGAATGGATAAAGAAGATGTGGCACATATATACAATGGAATATATATGTAGGATAGCACCATAAAAAGAAATGAAATTGAGTTATTTGTAGTGAGGTGGATGGACCTAGAGTCTGTCATACAGAGTGAAGTAAGTCAGAAAGAGAAAAACAAATACCGTATGCTAAAACATAGATATGGAATCAAAAAAAGAAAAAAAGTTCATGAAGAACCTAGGAGCAAGACGGGAATAAAGATGCAGACCTACTAGAGAATGGACTTGAGGATATCGGGAGGGGGAAGTGTAAGCTGGGAGAAAGTGAGAGAGTGGCTTGGACATAGATACACTACCAAATGTTAAGTAGATAGCTAGCGGGAAGCAGCTGCATAGCACAGAGAGATCAACTCGGTGCTTTGTGACCACCTAGAGGGGTGGGATAGGGAGGGAGGGAGATGCAAGAGGGAAGAGATATGGGGATATATGTATATGTATAACAGATTCACTTTGTTATAAAGCAGAAAGTGACACACCATTGTAAAGCAATTATACTCCAATAAAGATGTTAAAAAAACAGTACAATACTGCAGTAAGGGTAGAAAACACATGTAAGGTTTCACCCTTGGTGTTCAGCCTTCTAAAAGCACAAAGGTCATGTATATCAATCTGCAATATACTAAAATTGCGTTCAAATTTTATTTCAAGTCGCAGAAAACATATAAACTGAGACAACAGAGTGAACTGATTTTGTTCTGAGAGAAGGTGATGGGAGTCCCCCACCTGGCAGCAATTTGAGTCATTCAAAGGGCAGGATGCAGAAATCATCTTTTTGCAACATTTCAACCAAGTTATGGAATTAATTTCCAGATTTGTCACCAGGTAGTTCTGAAAACATTTTAAGGCGCTCCAGTAGACATCTGTATTTGTTCCTTTAAGATCAGGATACTCTGTTTCTGCTCTGGAGGAAGCTTGGCGATCTGGTCTGCAGTTAGTTGAAGAACCTGCATGATCAAAGCAGCCTTCTCATGGTCCTGTGTTGTGACTTGGTTCTGGGCAGGACCTAAGCCACCAGGCTGGCCTCCACCCTGAATGCTCACTTCTTGCATGACAGGACCATATCTGGATCCTTGGGGGCCAGCTGCCCCCATATTAATTGGACTGGGACCTGGATTCCACTAGGTATAGGGCCTCTAGGGCCTCGGACTGGGCCCCTTGTATCCGTGCTCCTGGCCTCAATCCCTCTGACTTCCACTGCACGGGCCTCCATTGCACGGGCCTCCATCGCATGGGTTTCCAATCCTCTAACATCTAATCCTCTTGCCTCCATGGCTCGTGCCTCCGTCCCTTGTGCATCTATGCCTCGGGGATCTCTTCCACCTCTGCCATCCAATGGTGGACCCCTCTGATCTAGCATGGGTCCTCTTGGCTCTGCCATTAGAGGTCTGGACTCAGCTCATGGCCCTCCCCTCATCTCATGTGGGGGTGGGCCGCGGCTGTCAGGGCCAGGGACACGGTGCATGGGCAGACCCTGATAAGGTGGTTCCAGGTAACCTCTAGGCTCTACCGCTCCAGTTACAGAAAGGAAAGTGCCTCTGCCTGGGTCATTTGGAGCGTTTCCCAACAGACCTCGAGGAGTTGGGACGTTGGCAGGCAAGGGCCCATGCTGCATAGCTGCTCTGGGGTCTTGCATCGGCACTTGTGCCCACTCCATGGACACTGGTCCACTGCCTGGCATTCCAACCTGGGCCTGTATTCCTCCTCCAGGTGCTAAGGAACCCGGGCCAGGTCCTGTTACGGTCGCTGGTATCTGCCCTGGTGCTGCAACTCCAGCCTGCAGAGAAGCTTGCATCAGAGGATGTGCGCCATTGACATGCATTCCACTCAAAGACTGGGCCTGAGGGCCCTGGGGATTCTGTTGGTTTATCGACACATTGGATCCTGAGCCAGGTCCAGCGCTGTGGACTGTCTGAGGGTTGCCCGCGATCAGTGTTGGGGTATTTGTCTGGCGATGCAGAATTTTCAAGGCAATTTCTGGATCCACAGTTCTCATCAGTACCTGGGCTTGGAGCGAAGCATAAGCCAGTTGAGGGTTCTGAAGCAACATGTTCCGTGCTTCCTGAGGACTATTCTGGACACAGAGCTTCATTTGTTTCATCAGCTCAAACATCTGCTCTGGTGGAAGACTGGCAACTGCTTTGCTAATGGACTCAGGGGCATCCTCAGGACTGATGGTCTCTCCATAAGGTGACTCAATGACAGGGGCACCAGTGCCAAGGCTCTTCAGCTCTTCTTTGTTCTTTCTGCTGGCAGCGTTGTCCACTCGAAGTGCTCTCCCACTGAATTCACACCCATTTAGGTTTCGCATGGCACTAAGTGCTGTCTCCTGGTCTTGGTATTCACAGAAGCCACAACCTTTTGGCTTTCCTGTCTCCCTATCATATACCAACCTGAAACTAACAACAGGCCCAACCTCAGAAAAGATGTCCTTTAATTGCTCTTCAGTAGCCTCATATGGAACGTTCCCCACAAACACCGAATGTAGAGAACGATCCACCGCAGGGTCTCTCACAGTCAAACCCGCCATCGCTCTCTATCCATTCCTCTTCGAAGGTCTGACACTGCTTTGGAATTGTGCCTTGCAGGCAGGACCTGAGTCCACACCTTTCCTGGACCCCCAGAACTGTCTCTCTCTCCTCTCCACATTCTCCATCACGTCATTATTATTACTATTATTTTAAGCTGGAGGCAGTGGAAGGGGGACCTGACAATTGCCTGCTTTCTCCACTTGCTCTGTCTGTACCTGGGAATCCCATTCTTTATTTCCCTCTCCAAACTTTCTCCATTCAACTTAGTGTTTAGGCCTTTGGGGAAAAACACACAATGGCTGATGCGCTACTCCTGCTTCACACCTGGCCTCAACTCTTCCCTGAGGCAATGAAGTTTGGGCCAACTGCCTTCTTGAATGGGATAAAATGAAGGGTAGGGAAAATACAGGAGAAAACATAAGCTAATATCTCAAAATAGGCTCAAAACCAACAAATATTTAGGAAGTATGAGAATCGTCTTAAGTCTGAAGGGGCATGAGAGTGGGGTGGAGGGTGCCGACCCAGTAAAAGAAATTGTCCCTATCCCTAAGAGCTCACAATTTATTAATAACTGGAATAAAAGACAAGCAAAACTAATATGTATGAAACTGTCAGAGAACAATGCCAAATTGTGCAATAGGAAATCAGAGAAGAGAGAACTTAGAAAGAGCTGAAGTAACAGTAATATCAAAGTATTTTAATAATATCTACTGCCAAATTAATTAGATATTACCAACGCAGTTCAAAAATATATACTAAGCATCTACTGTGTACCAAGCGGACTACTGAGCACCAGGAACACATAAGGAGCATAATTTTATCCTCCAAGTCAGGGGTGGGAGCTGAAGATGGGGAGGAGAGAAGGAAGAGACATTGGAAAATACTTTTTAAAGGATGCAATTTTGAGCTGGGTATTAAAGAGTAGAATTTTGCAGTGGAATCATAATTAGAGAAAACACTGTTTGCAAAGGCAATGATAGAACTGATCCAGTTTTGAGCTCTTCCTTTCCCCTCAAGCTTGGGGGTGAGTCTTGCTGGGAAAAAGAAACAGCACAAGTAGAGGAAAGGGATTTTTTTCATCAAATACACCTTGGCTAGAGGCTTCCTCATGGAACATGAAGGCGTGGAAAGGGGTTAGTTCAGATTCCCTTGTATAGATTGAGGATGAGAGTTGAAACAGAAACCATAGCTTACAAAATGGTCTGCACTATGACTAGTAAAACAGATAAATGACTTAAGGTCAAAATTGTATATCTCTTTGTTTAAATGCATATGTTCCAAGATAGAACCATAGAATGATGTAACAATAAATCCTAAAAGGTCGTATGTTCTAAAACTGAGACCACTGACTGTTCCAGCAACTTGCCTGGTTTACAGATTCTAAATAATCCATGACAAGACCATCTTGTGACTAATTCCAGCCCCCAGGTCCTACAAAAACCTTACCCTAAGCTCCCCCACTTTGGACTCACTCCATGGTTTGTACTATATTTGACTCACTCTTCTGCTTTGTATTGTCTTTTGCTGCAGGCTAAATCAACCTTTTTTTTTTTCTTTTACTACAGGTGTGTGCCAGTGGTCTCTGGATGATATTTTAACAAATCAAGGTCCCATCAAGGTTTGTCAGAGACTCTTGCTGCTGTAGATAGCCATACCTGGGAGCCCTAATTCTCCACCCCCTAAAAGCCACTCTGCCTGTCCTGACAAACTGAGTCTCTCTACCAATGTGAGCTCCAAGTCTTTTGTCGAGCCCTTCAGCATTGGTTTTATTTTGTTTGTCTTATGGATACAATCTCCCAGGACTTTTTGGTAATTTGATCATATTTGCACTCCTTCTCGAAGTTCTGCCAAGTATAATCAATCCTTTTATACAGCTCTTCCTCCTGTCTGAGGCCTGTGTATTGGCAATTCTGTGGAACATCTAAGAGATTCAGCGGGCAGGAGATGGGCTTAGGTCCAACAAATTTGCACTGTGGTTTGGCAATTGGTGATCAGATATCACAGTTTTCTGGGATTTTTTTTGACCTTTTTTGGGAGCTGAATATTTTTTGAATCATTTGACAAGGTAGGTCCTGTGCAGCAGAACCTAATACTCTGGCAATCATACGTATTTTGCCTGCAACATGGACAAACACTAAGACAAGGATCATTACTCAAATTTGAAACATATTTCATATGTCCCATAATTAATCTGGATTTCTCTCTCTGGGGAAATCCAGCTGCCATGTCATGAAGACACTCAAGCAGCCCTGTGGAGGCCCATGCAGTGAGGAACTGAGACCTCCTGCCAACAGCTGACATTAACTTGCCAGTCATAGGAGTGGATCCTCCAGTCGAGCCTTTGGAAGTGGATCCTCCAGTCGAGCCTTTAGATCCCTATAGCCTTAGCTGACATCTTGACTGCAACCTCATGGGAGACACCAACCAGAACATCCTGGCCAAGCCACTCCCAAATTCTTGACCCACAGAACTCTGTGCTAAAGGAAATACATGTTTGTTTGTTTTAAGTCCTTAAGTTTGGGGCAATGTGTTTTATAGCAATAGATAACTAATATAATAGACAACTAATATCAAGACAGACCATGAGTACAATAGATAGCTAATTTCAAATGGCCTTTTCATTTTAGACATGGATGGGTTATCTTTGCCAGTGTCTGTAAGATTAGTCCCACATCTGCTAATTGTCAAGGGCAATGGTTTTAGAAGTACCATGACCATTAGACAGGAGTGTCTACTAACAATTTAGACTCTTGAACCAGCAAAAAGCTAAAGTACTGCTCTTTACTGAGATTTTGTACTATTCCTTCCAGAAGACTCAATTTCTGATTATCACTGGAGCCTTTGGGTAATTGTAAGGAAGAAGCCGGAATCCCTGTGGATGATAAGTATGGTAGTTGACCTTTAAGATAGCTCCTAATGATCTCTGATTCCCGATAATCATGTCATTATGTAATTTTTTTCCCTTTGAGCACAGACTGTATCTAGTGACTTGCTTCTAAGTTATAAACTATAACAAAAGAGATGGGATACTGTTTCCAAGATTAGGATACAAAAGCACATGGCTCCCATCTTACTTGCCTCTCTCACTCTCTTACTGGCTTATGCAGAGGGAAGCCAGCTGCTTTGTTGTAAGCTGCCCAATAGAGAGGCCCACTTAGCAAGAAAATGATGTCTCTGGCCAAGAGCCAGCAAGTCTAACAGTCCACAAGGAGCTGAATTCCAGTGAGTGAACTCCGAGGGGATCCTCCCCAAGCTGGGGGCTCCAGTCAACACCTTGATTGTAGCCTTGGGAGAGGCCTTGAGCCAGAGGTATCCAGCAAAGCCATGCTCAGATTCCTGAACCACAGAAACTATGAGATAATAAATGTTTGTTGTTTTAAGCCAGTAAGTTTGGGGATAACTTGTTACATAGCCATAGATAATGGATAGAGAAAATAAGATTAAATTACTCTGGTTAATTTTTACAATAAAAATTATTATATGATTTTATATAATTATATATTATTATATAACAATATTAGAAAGGAGGTTTTTCTCTTCTAGCGAAGCTTTATACATAATCAGTTTTATAGGAATTTGGTCACTGATTACCCTGGGAGTAAGGATATATTATGGATAGTGAGAACACTGGCAAATCATTAATTTAACTCATAAAGTGTATTATAAATGTCACTAGTTGACAAGGAGGACATTTAAACCTCTAGAAAAAAAGTATTTTTCTCTCTCATTATCCTACTGACAATTATTATACTAGTCTTTGTGCGTGAGCATGAGTATATCTCTTTCAAACATGGGTCATATTTACAGCAACACATTTTACTTAAACATAATCCGGAATGCTAAACTTCTTGTTCGATTTGTCAAGTTTCTGTTTCCTTTATCATACATTTGATTGATACGAGGACTCTTGCAATCATTTTGTAATCATTAAAATTTGGAGAATTCCAAACAAATCTGATTTTTATCTTTCATTTTATAAGGCAGAAGAGCAAATATGTATATATAGACATCATTAACCATTTAATTCTTTGGAGTTCAAATTTGGCAAAGACAAAATCAAGAACAGCTGTTATTCAAGAAGTAAGATGTCTTATAAGGAGTTACCTCTCAAAAAGGCACAAGGCTCAGTTTGCTTTCAAAGAGATTCTTTCAATATTTAAGAAATACATTTATGTAATTTATTCTCTTGGGGAACATAGCAAAAGAGGGATTATGCTTCCCTGTATAAATTTATGTAGTTAGAATTACTCTGAGAGCAAACTGGGCAGAATGAATGAGTAGTAGGATGGCAGCAGAAATGAAAGGTCCAGCGGGCAGAGTCAGAGAATCTCCCAGTGCAATACAATGAAGAGAGACCTCTGGAAAATTTTTACTTGAGGATCCAAACTCTGATCAATATCTGCTCGGAGAAGGATTTTGTGCCTGATGAATATAGTCATTGGCAATTGAACCAGTCCTGATGCCCCTGAAAATTAAAATTAAATGTATACTCTTTCCACCTGAGACTCACCTGTGTTCCCATCTGTATTTTTAAAAATCAGATGTTAAATTCTGGCATCAAGTATAGAATTTAACAGTCTAGCTCTTTATTACAGAACAAAATAAAGGGAGAGATTTCCCTCATAGTCATCTTTTCTTATCTCATAGCTACACCTCTGGGTTGAGACCACCGACAGACAGTTGATGTTTCCATGGAAACCAGCTAACTAGCAAGGTAACGATGTGAAGGTTTCCTTTAGAAAACAATCAGCTGCTATCACATCTTGGCCTGTGCTTTTAAACAATTCCTAGTCTCTGCACCTGTCAGGACAGAGCTAAAATAGCAAATACACACAAGAACTGAACACCAGAGAGAGGGGGTAGGGTTTAGACAGCACATGAATAATCATTTCAGAGGACTGCTAGGTACTGGGAGAGCAGATTCTGAGAGACTAACACTGCGGGAAAATAAAAGGCTATTTCTGGTTCTATTTGGTTTTTAATATATAACCGTCAACATCCAGCTGACTTGGAAAACATTCACAAGAAATGATGTATATCAGGTACCGAATGCTATTACACACCTAAAACTCAGCTGTGGTCTTTCCTTTCAAAATTCTCTTTCTTCCTGCCCCTAAACCCCAAGAGGCAAGGAATCCAGGCTTCTAGACACTGCTGGATGAGTCAAGGTACCACAGCCCAGACAAGCTAAGCACTGGCTCTGTCACACACAGATGCAAAGGCATTCAAGAAACCACAGCCCTCTGTTTTCGTGGCTTCTGCCTTCTCAATCAAACCAACGCAGAGTACGCAGAGTTCACCCACACCACCACCAAACCCCGTGAAAACACCTTGGAGTGTTGGCCAACACAAGTGTCCATCCAACTGTGATTCACGGATCGAGAGGAAAGCCTCTGAGGGCAGCCAATCAGAGTCCGGCCCAGGGAAAAATCACTTGGCTCTTACAGGAAGCCATCTAATTATGTTACCGTAATCCCCAGGCTTGAATTTTTCAACCTTCTCAACACGAACTCACAGACTTCACCGATTATGTAATTACGGAAAACTTCACAACAAACATGAAGATTCCTTCTGGAGGCCACATTGAGGACTGGGATGTGCATTTGATCCTGGGAGGGAAGCACACGGCCCACAAAGGGAAGAGCAAAGAGATTTATTGAACTTAAAAGGCTGCAGTTTAAAAGGGGCCTCTAGCAGACCTCCCTTTTCGTGTGCACATTTTTTGCACCTGCAACTGTTTGTGGGCTGGAAAGCAATAGCCCTCTCCCTTCTCTCAAGAGACCCTGCTTTAATGCCTTGGCCCCAAATGTGTCATTTTCCTGCTGGGGGGCAGAAATCAAAAGAAACCAAGTTTTTAGAACTTTGCTGTAAAGAAAATAATAGTTCTGAAAAGGATTGGAGCCACATTTTCAGGTTTGACACAGTTGTTAGAGAAAGGGCAGAAGGGAAAACATTCCTCTTCACTTTCTTTCCTAACGTGCCGAAGTTCTTCACTGCTACAGGTTCTGGGTGACATCTGTAGCTTCCATCTCAGTGGGGTCTGTTGCAAGCTTTCCACCCTGCAGCACGGACCTGTGCTCAGACCAGTGTTCAGAGGCGAGAGTCCAAATGGCCCTATGCTTCTTCACAGAGAAGATGCCATATAAATTACTTCCATTAAAACCAGTGTTTGAGGGGCTTCCCTGGGGGCGCAGTGGTTAAGAATCCGCCTGCCAATGCAGGGGACACAGGTTCAAGTCCTAGTCCGGGAAGATCCCACATGCCGCGGAGCAACTAAGCCCGTGCACCACAACTACTGAGCCCACGCGCTTTACAGCCTGCGAGCCACAAGAGAAGCCACCGCAATGAGAAGCCTGCACACCGCAACAAAGAGTAGCCCCCGCTCGCCGCAACTAGAGAAAGCCCGCACGGAGCAACGAAGACCCAACGCAGCCAAAAATAAAAAAAAAAACCCTAAAATTTAAAAGAACAGAAAACAAAAGAACTCCACCATTTGACAGCAGAAGTGAACTGTGGAATCTTAATTACAGTACTCATGACTGAAGTGCTGACAAACCGTCCTGCTTTAGATGGTGTTTGTGGGTGGGGCTTGGGTGAGAGCTGGGATCAAAACTTGATTGTAGCCGGTGATCCACTTCCTCCTTCCCCCCCAACCACCTCATCTGATAGAATGAAAGTTAGAGTGGAAAGCCTCTTTTTTTAAAAAACATCTTTATTGGAGTATAATTGCTTTAAAATGGTGTGTTACTTTCTGCTTTATAACAAAGTGAATCTATTATACATATACATATATCCCCATATCTTTTCCCTCTTGCATCTCCCTCCCTCCCACCATCCCCATCCTACCTCTCTAGGTGGTCAAAAAGCACCGAGCTGATCTCCCTGTGCTTTGCGGCTGCTTCCCACTAGCTAGCTATTTTACGTTTGGTAGTGTATATATGTCCATGCCACTCTTTCACATTCTCCCAGCTTACCCTTCCCCCTCCCCATATCCTCAAGTCCATTCTCTAGTAGGTCTGTGTCTTTATTCCCGTCTTACCCCTAGGTTCTTCATGACCTTTTTTTTTTTCTTAGATTCCATATATATGTGTGAGCATACGGTATTTGTTTTTCTCTTCCTAACTTACTTCACTCTGTATGACAGACTCTTGGTCCATCCACCTCACTACAAATATCTCAATTTCATTTCTTTTTATGGCTGAGTAATATTCCATTGCATATATATGTCACATCTTCTTTATCCATTCATCCGATGATGGACACTTAGGTTGTTTCCATCGCCTGGCTATTGTAAACAGAGCTGCAATGAACATTTTGGTATATGACTCTTTTTGAATTATGGTTTTTTCAGGGTATATGCCCAGTAGTGGGATTGCTGGGTCATATGGTAGTTCCATTTTTAGTTTTTTAAGGAACCTCCATACTGTTCTCCATAGTGGCTCTATCAATTTACATTCCCACCAACAGTGCAAGAGGGTTCCCTTTTCTCCACACCCTCTCCAGCATTTATTGTTTCTAGATTTGTGATGATGGCCATTCTGACCGGTGTGAGATGATATCTCATTGTAGTTTTGATTTGCATTTCTCTAATGATTAATGATGTTGAGCATTCTTTCATGTGTTTGTTGGCAATCTATATATCTTCTTTGGAGAAATGTCTATTTAGGTCTTCTGCTCATTTTTGGATTGGGTTGTTTGTTTTTTTGTTATTGAGCTGCATGAGCTGCTTGTAAATCTTGGAGATTAATCCTTTGTCAGTTGCTTCATTTGCAAATATTTTCTCCCATTCTGAGGGTTGTCTTTTTGTCTTGTTTATGGTTTCCTTTGCTGTGCAAAAGGTTTTAAGTTTCATTAGGTCCCATTTATTTATTTTTGTTTTTATTTCCATTTCTCTAGGAGGTGGGTCAAAAAGGATCTTGCTGTGATTTATGTCATAGAGTGTTCTGCCTATGTTTTTCTCTAAGAGTTTGATAGTGTCTGGCCTTACATTAGGTCTTTAATCCATTTTGAGTTTATTTTTGTGTATGGTGTTAGGGAGTGTTCTAATCTCATACTTTCACATGTACCTGTCCAGTTTTCCCAGCACCACTTACTGAAGAGGCTGTCTTTTCTCCACTGTATATTCTTGCCTCCTTTTTCAAAGATAAGGTGACCATACGTGCATGGGTTTATTTCTGGGCTTTCTATCCTGTTCCATTGATCTATATTTCTGTTTTTGCGCCAGTACCATACTGTCTTGATTACTGTAGCTTTGTAGTATAGTCTGAAGTCAGGGAGCCTGATTCCTCCAGCTCCATTTTTCGTTCTCAAGATTGCTTTGGCTATTCGGGGTCTTTTGTGTTTCCATACAAATTGTGAAATTTTTTGTTCTGGTTCTGTGAAAAATGCCAGTGGTAGTTTGAAAGGGATTGCATTGAATCTGTAGATTGCTTTGGGTAGTAGAGTCGTTTTCACAATGTTGATTCTTCCGATCCAAGAACATGGTATATCTCTCCATCTATTTGTATCATCTTTAATTTCTTTCATCAGTGTCTTATAATTTTCTGCATACAGGTCTTTTGTCTCCTTAGGTAGGTTTATTCCTAGATATTTTATTCTTTTTGTTGCAATGGTAAATGTGAGTGTTTTCTTAATATCACTTTCAGATTTTTCATCATTAGTGTTTAGGAATGCCAGAGATTTCTGTGCATTAATTTTGTATCCTGCTACTTTACCAAATTCATTGATTAGCTCTAGTAGTGTTCTGGTCACATCTTTAGGATTCTCTATGTATAGTATCATGTCATCAGGCAACAGTGACAGCTTTATTTCTTCTTTTCTGATTTGGATTCCATTTATTTCTTTTTCTTCTCTGATTGCTGTGGTTAAAACTTCCAAAGCTATGTTGAATAATGCGGGTGAGAGTGGGCAACCTTGTCTTGTTCCTGATCTTAGTGGAAATGGTTTCAGTTTTTCACCATTGAGGATGATGTTGGCTGTGGGTTTGTCATATATGGCCTTTATTATGTTGAGGAAAGTTCCCTCTATGCCTACTTTCTGCAGGGTTATCAAAAATGTTTGTTGAATTTTGTCGAAAGCTTTCTCTGCATCTATTGAGATGAACATATGGTTTTTCTCCTTCAATTTGTTAATATGGCGTATCACGTTGATTGATTTGCATATATTGAAGAATCCTTGCATCCTGGAGTAAACCCCACTTGATCATGGTGTATGATCCTTTTAATGTGCTGTTGGATTCTGTTTGCTAGTATTTTGTTGTGCATTTTTGCATCTATGTTCATCAGTGATATTGGCCTGTAGTTTTGAACTGTTTTATTCAAAGAAGCATCTGTGGATTTTTATAAGACTGGCCAAGATTTGCCCCATTATTTTTTCCATCCTATCCAGAGAACAGAAAGTTTCAAATCAAGGGTCATAACTGAAGGAAAAGTGTTATGCACATAGGAGACAGAATGCATCACTAAATAGAGGGGAGATACAATAAAGCCCCTCACTCCGTATATATAACAGCACAGAGCTGAACTTGATTGAACAGATGAGACTAGCAGAGGCAAATCAAGTAAACTCCATTTCTTTGGTTTAACTTGGAAGACACTGAGGATTTTTCCTATGGTATAAAACTTGAGGACATAAGGGTTCTCATATATCTTGTAAAATACCTGTATGCCACGTGGTCAGATAGCTTGAGATTTTTAAAAAGTACGTATATTTAATCTCCTCAATGGGTGGCAGGGGCGGCATGGATATTTGTTGTCTCAGGCAGACAGACTGATCCTTTTTCTTCCCATTCTTTGGTTCAATCTAGTATTAACATTTTTGAAGGAGGTAGGTTTGGGATTCCTGGTTCTTGTAAAGCAAAGCCCACAACATTCTTCAGTTCAATTGTCTCATAGGGAAAACGAGGGGAGAAGGTTTAAGTGGTTCATTATCATTGGCTACTGAGTTACACTTATACACAGAGTTGTACTGATGGCATGGAATGGAGAGGGGATGTTTAGGGGAGAGATGGGAAGCCTGGGGTATCAAGAATACAGGTTAAGGGATTGGAGATAATGGAAGAAAGAAGAAAGAAGAGGTGAGGCAAACTCTGGAGCAAAACATGAAATAGTAAATTATGTTGGGCTACTCAGTAGGGAAAGTGCAGGGTTTAACTTAAACACATGCTGGCCTGACCTCACGGGGGTCAAAAGGAACAGTCAGGAAGCCTGCCTAGAAAACTGCCAAGAGGGAAGCTTTAGAGCTAAAGAGAGCAAGGTCAGAATTCTAGGAGGCTTCCTATCCACACAAATGGGTTCCCCGGAAAGTCTTATTTTAGGTCTCTGCTCTCGAATAAAGTAATTCCTCCTTTGATGGAAATTCCTCTCATTTCCACGGGACAGAAAGGATCAGGTGACAATTCAGTGCCATGGGGAGAATGGGGTCCACCAAGAAGATTAACCTGGGAGGAAATTTTGGAGGACCTGATATACTTAGGAGCTAGAGATCAATATTCAAAGATCTCTGCGTTCCATGCCATTGAGATTCCAAATGCAGTTTTAGGTGCCTGTGGGGAAATTATTGGGTAGTTGAACCCTAACACATCTTTTTACTCTGTGAAGCGTCTTCTATGGATGGATTTCTTCCCCCTTGACTTGTACAAATAAAACAGATTGGGGGAAATGGCAGTGGAATGAAAACCTGACGCCTCCAAAGTGGTTTTAATTATGGTTTTATTTGGAGAAGATTTTTTCCTTTCTATTTTATTTTCTTCTCTCCTTCAGAAAGTACATCATTTGATGGTGTCAACTTCAGCATTTTGGGTTTTGGGTTTTTTTGGTGGTACGCGGGCCTCTTATTGTTGTGGCCTCTCCTGTTGAGGAGCACAGGCTCCGGACACGCAGGCTTAGCGGCCATGGGGATCTTCCCGGACCGGGGCACGAACCCGTGTCCCCTGCATCGGCAGGCGGACTCTCAACCACTGCGCCACCAGGGAAGCCCTGAATTGTACTCTTTGAATCATTTATTTCTCCATTTATTCCAGCACTACAGGGCTGTGGGTTTTTAAGGATTAAAGTTTCTTTCGGGTGTACCACTGGACTCCTCCAAGCCTTGTTCAGGAAAGCGAATCCCCACCATGGCCTGCTCCCTTCAGAAGAATGGCCTGATTTATGGACATTCTCTATCATAACCCAGAGGCAATCAGTAACTCTCCACATGCCCCACCTAACAGATTATCTGTCTGCAGTTGGGAAATTCCACTAGTCACTTCCTGAAAACAAACCTTCTTCTCTATGGTTGCAATGACTGCTGTGAAGTGCTAGGACTACTCCTCCACTCTAATCAATATGCATCCTTATGGACAGACACCTAAGCCTCTTTGCCCAGCATCATCCCTCACTCCTTCCCTGTCCAAACCTACCCGCTGCCTGTTTCTTGGATTTGTCTGGTTTTCAAGCAACAGCTTTCTCCTTTAGAGGGAAAAGTCACCTTGACAATTCCCCCAAATATTGCCAGTAAGTACATACAAAATAAAAAGTAAATCATTGTGGATATGCAGTTCAGATTTTGTCAGTCTGTCCACAGTATTTATTGAGTGACCAATGTGTGCAGGGAGGGCCTGGTACGAAATAGTCTTTGGGCATTACAGTATAAAACAACAATAACCAGCACCAACAGACTGAGTGACTGCTGCAAGATTCAGAACACTCAGGAAAAGAAAATTTGTGTAGGTTTCAGGACATACTCATCGAATACAGCATCTATATGACAAAAGAGATCTTCTTCACAACACCTCAGATTAGTGTATTAACTCACCGTAAGTCAGTGTATATTCCAGGATATAACAGTTCAAAGAAATGTTCTTTTGATTTACCTATACACATATCAACATAGAAAGAAAAATAAATATCTAAGGCTTAGTGTTCATTTATTTGCAACCAAATCTAAGCTCTGAAAAGCTTGGTATACTAGACATATGTATTTTTAAAATATTATGTTTCTCTGTCACATTAATAAAAAGTAATTACACTCAAGGGGACAAATTATATTAGCTTCTCATCTTTATGTGCCTGTATCAAAAAGAATGTTAATGAATTAAATCTAGAGATAATGTAAGGGAGCAGCCTAAAACTCTTTTGGGCCAGAGGTAACACCAGCACACAGATCTGCTGGGAGAACTTGCAGAATGACAGCTCAGGCAAACAAGATAAAGGAAAGAAAGTTCTGGAACTTGGGTAGAATGAACTATTGAAACCTGAGAACTTTCTTCGGAGGAAAGAGTCTTTTCGGACACAGCTGTCTTGGAAAAAATTCAGATTGCTCTCTTTCGATGATTCATTTTATGATAATTCTATGTTTGAGTATTTACCACGTGAGGAAAAGAAATAGAGCGTTCCATCAGACTTCTTAAGAAAAGATGCTGCTTTCCACAGATACACCAGAAATATATCTACACGTGGAACAACTCCTACAGAACACCTACTGAACCCTGGCAGAAGACCTCAGACCTCCCAAAAGGCAAGAAACCCCCACGTACAGAGACAAAGAATAGGGACGGGACCTGCACCAGTGGGAGGGAGCTGTGAAGGAGGAAAGGTTTCCACACACTAGGAAGCCCCTTCGTGGGCAGAGACTGCGGGTGGCAGAGGGGGAAAGCTTTGGGGCCGCGGAGGAGAGCACAGCAACAGGGATGCCGAGGGCAAGGCAGGGAGATTCCCGCACAGAGGATCAGGGCCGACCGGCACTCACCAGCCCGAGAGGCTTGTCTGCTCACCCGCCGGGGCGAGTGGGGCTGGGAGCTGAGGCTCGGCCTTTGGTCGGAGCGCAGGGAGAGGACTGGGGTTGGCGGCGTGAACACAGGCTGCAGGGGGTTAGTGCACCATGGCTGGCCGGGAGGCAGTCTGGGGAAAAGTCTGGAGCTGCTGAAGAGGCAAGAGACCTCTTCTTCCCTCTCTGTTTCCTGGTGCGTGAGGAGAGGGGATTAAGAGCGAGGCTTAAAGGAGCTCCAGAGACGGGCGCGAGTCGCGGCTAAAAGCGCGGACCCCAGAGACGGGTATGGGACGCTAAGGCTGCTGTTGCCGCCACCAAGAAGCCTGTGTGCGAGCACAGGTCACTATCCACACCCCCCTTCCGGGAAGCCTGTGCAGCCCGCCACTGCCAGGGTCCCGGGATCCAGGGACAGCTCCCCCGTGGAGAACGCACAGCGCACCCCAGGCTGGTGCAACGTCACGCCGGCCTCTGCCACCACAGGCTCGCCCGCACTCCGTACCCCTCCTTCCTCCGGTCCTGAGTGAGCCAGAGCCCCCGAATCAGCGGCTCCTTTAACCCCGTCCTGTCTGAGCGAAGAACAGACGCCCTCCTGCGACCTACACACAGAGGTGGGGCCAAATCCAAAGCTGAGCCCCGGGAGCTGTGAGAACAAAGAAGAGAAAGGGAACTTTCTCCCAGCCTCAGAAGCAGCGGATTAAAGCTCCACAATCAACTTGATGCACCCTGCACCTGTGGAATACATGAACAGACAACGAATCATCCCAAAATTGAGGAGGTGGACTTTGAGAGCAAGATTTATGATGTTTTCCCCTTTTCCTCTTTTTCTGAGTGTGTATGTGTATGCTTCTGTGTGAGATTTTGTCTGTATAGCGTTGCTTCCACCATTTGTCCTAGGGTTCTATCCGTCCGTTTTTTTAAAAATTTTTTCCCTTTTTTTCTCTTAATAATTATTTTTTATTTTAATAACTTTATTATATTTTATTATTTTATTTTCTTTCTTTCTTTCTTATTTTCTTTATCTTCTTTCTTTTCTTCTACCTTCTCTCCTTCCTTTCTTCCTTCCTCCCTCCCTTCCTCCTCTCTTTCTTTCTCTCTCTCTCTCTCTTTCTTTCCTTCTTTCTACTTTTACTAATTCTTTCTTTCTACTTTTTCTCCCTTTTATTCTGAGCCATGTGGATGAAAGGCTCTAGGTGCTCCAGCCAGGAGTCAGTGCTGTGTCTCTGAGGTGGGAGAGCCAACTTCAGGACACTGGTCCACAAGAGACCTCCCAGCTCCACATGATATCAAATGGCGAAAATCTCCCAGAGATCTCCATCTCAACACCAGTGCTCAGCTTCACTCAACGACCAGCAAGCTCCAGTGCTGGACACCCTATGCCAAAAACTAGCAAGACAGGAACACAACCCCACCCATTAGCAGAGAGGCTGCCTAAAATCATAATAAGTCCACAGATACCCCAAAACACATGACCAGACGTGGACCTGCCCACCAGAAAGACAAGATCCAGCCTCATCCACCAGAACACAGGCACTAGTCCCCTCCACCAGGAAGCCTACACAACCCACTGAACCAACCTTAGCCACTGGGGACAGACACCAAAAACAACAGGAACTATGAACCTGCAGCCTACAAAAAGGAGACCCCGAACACAGTAAGTTAAGCAAAATGAGAAGATAGAAAAACACACAGCAGATGAAAGAGCAAGATAAAAACCCACCAGACCTAACAAATGAAGAGGAAATAGGCAGTCTACCTGAAAAAGAATTCAGAATAATGACAGTAAAGATGATCCAAAATCTTGGAAATAGAATAGAGAAAATGCAAGAAACACTTAACAAGGACGTAGAAGAACTAAAGAGGAAACAAACAACGATGAACAACACAATAAATGAAATGAAAAATACTCTAGATGGGATCAATAGCAGAATAACTGAGGCAGAAGAACGGATAAGTGACCCAGAAGATAAAATAGTGGAAATAACTACTGCAGAGCAAAATAAAGAAAAAAGAATGAAAAGAACTGAGGACAGTCTCAGAGACCTCTGGGACAACATTAAATGCACCAACATTCGAATTATAGGGGTCCCAGAAGAAGAAGAGAAAAAGAAAGGGACTGAGAAAATATTTAAAGAGATTATAGTTGAAAACTTCCCTAATATGGGAAAGGAAATAGTTAATCAAGTCCAGGAAGCACAGAGAGTCCCATACAGGATAAATCCAAGGAGAAATATGCCAAGACACATATTAATCAAACTGTGAAAAATTAAATACAAAGAAAACATCTTAAAAACAGCAAGGGAAAAAGAGCAAATAACACAAAAGGGAATCCCCATAAGGTTAACAGCTGATCTTTCAGCAGAAACTCTGAAAGCCAGAAGGGAGTGGCAGGACATATTTAAAGTGATGAAGGAGAAAAACCTGCAACCAAGATTACTCTACCCAGCAAGGATCTCATTCAGATTTGATGGAGAAATTAAAACCTTTACAGACAAGCAAAAGCTGAGAGAGTTCAGCACTACCAAATCAGCTTTACAACAACTGCTAAAGGAACTTCCCTAGGCAAGAAACACAAGAGAAGGAAAAGACCAATAATAATGAACCGAAAACAATTAAGAAAATGGTAATAGGAACATACATATCGATAATTACCTTAAATGTAAATGGACTAAATGCTCCCACCAAAAGAAACAGATTGGCTGAATGGATACAAAAACAAGACCCATATATTTGCTGTCTACAAGAGACCCACTTCAGACCTAGAGGCACATACAGACTGAAAGTAAGGGGATGGAAAAAGATATTTCATGCAAATGGAAACCAAAAGAAAGCTGAAGTAGCAATTCTCATATCAGACAAAATAGACTTCAAAATAAAGACAATTAGAAGACACAAAGAAGGACACTACATAATGATCAAGAGATCGATCCAAGAAGAAGATATAACAATTGTAAATATTTATGCACCCAACATAGGAGCACCTCAATACATAAGGCAAATACTAACAGCCATAAAAGGGGAAATCGACAGTAACACATTCATAGTAGGGGACTTTAACACCCCACTTTCACCAATGGACAGATCATCCAAAATGAAAATAAATAAAGAAACACAAGCTTTAAATGATACATTAAACAAGATGGGCTTAATTGATATTTATAGGACATTCCATCCAAAAACAACAGAATATACTTTCTTCTCAAGTGCTCATGGAACATTCTCCAGTATAGATCATATCTTGGGTCACAAATCAAGCCTTGGTAAATTTAAGAAAACTGAAATCGTATCAAGTATCTTTTCTGACCACAACGCTATGACACTAGATATCAATTACAGGAAAAGATCTGTAAAAAATACAAACACATGGAGGCTAAACAATACACTACTTAATAACGAAGTGATCACTGAAGAAATCAAAGAGGAAATCAGAAATACTTAGAAACAAATGACAATGGAGACACGATGACCCAAAACCTATGGGATGCAGCAAAAGCAGTTCTAAGAGGGAAGTTTATAGCAATACAATCCTACCTTAAGAAACAGGATACATCTCGAATAAAAAACCTAACCTTGCACCTAAAGCAATTAGAGAAAGAAGAACAAAAAACCCCCAAAGTTAGCAGAAGGAAAGAAATCATAAAAATCAGATCAGAAATAAATGAAAAAGAAATGAAGGAAACGATAGCAAAGATCAATAAAACTAAAAGCTGGTTCTTTGAGAAGATAAACAAAATTGATAAACCATTAGCCAGGCTCATCAAGAAAAAAAGGGAGAAGACTCAAATCAACAGAATTAGAAATGAAAAAGGAGAAGTAACAACTGACACTGCAGAAATACAAAAGATCATGAGAGATTACTACAAGCAACTCTATGCCAATAAAATGGACAACCTGGAAGAAATGGAGAAATTCTTAGAAATGCACAATCTGCCAAGACTAAATCAGGAAGAAATAGAAAATGTGAACAGACCAATCACAAGCACTGATATTGAAACTGTGATTAAAAATCTTCCAACAAACAAAAGCCCAGGACCAGATGGCTTCACAGGCGAATTCTATGGAACATTTAGAGAAGAGCTAACACCTATCCTTCTCAAACTCTTCCAAAATATAGCAGAGGGAGGAACACTCCCAAACTCATTCAACGAGGCCACCATCACCCTGATACCAAAAGCAGACAAGGATGTCACAAAGAAAGAAAACTACAGTCCAATATCACTGATGAACATACATGCAAAAATCCTCAACAAAATACTAGCAAACAGAATCCAACAGCACATTAAACGGACCATACACCATGATCAAGTGGGGTTTATTCCAGGAATGCAAGGATTCTTCAATATATGCAAATCAATCAACGTGATACCCCATATTAACAAATTGAAGGAGAAAAACCATATGATCATCTCAATAGATGCAGAGAAAGCTTTCGACAAAATTCAACACCCATTTATGATAAAAACCCTGCAGAAAGTAGGCATAGAGGGAACTTTCCTCAACATAATAAAGGCCATATATGACAAACCCACAGCCAACATGATCTTCAATGGTGAAAAACTGAAAGCATTTCCACTAAGATCAGGAACAAGACAAGGTTGCCCACTCTCACCACTCTTATTCAACATAGTTTTGGAAGTTTTAGCCACAGCAATCAGAGAAGAAAAGGAAATAAAAGGAATCCAAATCGGAAAAGAAGTATAGCTGTCACTGTTTGCAGATGACATGATACTATACATAGAGAATCCTAAAGATGCTACCAGAAAACTACTAGAGCTAATCAATGAATTTGGTAAAGTAGCAGGATACAAAATTAATGCACAGAAATCTCTGGCATTCCTATACACTAATGATGAAAAATCTGAAAGTGAAATCAAAAAAACACTCCCATTTACCACTGCAACAAAAAGAATAAAATATCTAGGAATAAACCTACCTAAGGGGACAAAAGACCTGTATGCAGAAAATTATAAGACACTGATGAAAGAAATTAAAGATGATACAAATAGATGGAGAGATATACCATGTTCTTGGATCAGAAGAATCAACATTGTGAAAATGACTCTACTACCCAAAGCAATGTACAGATTCAATGCAATCCCTATCAAACTACCACTGGCATTTTTCACAGAACTAGAACAAAAAATTTCACAATTTCTATGGAAACACAAAAGACCCCGAATAGCCAAAGCAATCTTGAGAACGAAAAATGGAGCTGGAGGAATCAGGCTCCCTGACTTCAGACTATACTACAAAGCTACAGTAATCAATACAGTATGGTACTGGCACAAAAACAGAAATATAGATCAATGGAACAGGATAGAAAGCCCAGAGATAAACCCATGCACGTATGGTCACCTTATCTTTGATAAAGGAGGCAGGAATGTACAGTGGAGAAAGGACAGCCTCTTCAATAAGTGGTGCTGGGAAAACTGGACAGCTACATGTAAAAGTATGAGATTAGATTACTCCCTAACACCATACACAAAAATAAACTCAAAATGGATTAAAGACCTAAATGTAAGGCCAGACACTATCAAACTCTTAGAGGAAAACATAGGCAGAACATCTATGACATAAATCACAGCAAGATCCTTTTTGACCCACCTCCTAGAGAAATGGAAATAAAAACAAACAAATGGGACCTAATGAAACTTAAAACCTTTTGCACAGCAAAGGAAACCATAAACACGACCAAAAGACAACCCTCAGAATGAGAGAAAATATTTGCAAATGAAGCAACTGACAAAGGATTAATCTCCTAAATGTATAAGCATCTCATTCAGGTCAATAACAAAAAGGAAGGAACCCAATCCAGAAATGGGCAGAAGACCTAAATAGACATTTCTCCAAAGAAGATATACAGACTGCCAACAAACACATGAAAGGATGCTCAACATCATTAATCATTAGGGAAATACAAATCAAAAGTACAATGAGACATCATCTCACACCAGTCAGAATGGCCATCATCAAAAAATCTAGAAACAATAAATGCTGGAGAGGGTGTGGAGAAAAGGGAACACTCGTGCACTGCTGGTGGGAATGTGAATTGGTACAGCCACTATGGAGAACAGTATGGAGGTTCCTTAAAAAACTAAAACTAGAACTACCATATGACCCAGCCATCCCACTACTGGGCATATACCCTGAGAAAACCATAATTCAAAAAGAGTCATGTACCAAAATGTTCATTGCAGCTCTCTTTACAGTAGCCCAGAGATGGAAACAACCTAAGTGTCCATCATCGGATGAATGGATAAAGATGTGGCACATATATACAATGGAATATTACTCAGCCATAAAAAGAAATGAAATTGAGCTATTTGTAATGAGGTGGATAGACCTAGAGTCTGTCATACAGAGTGAAGTGAGAAAGAGAACGACAAATACCGTATGTTAACACATATATACGGAATTTAAGGAAAAAAAATGTCATGAAGAACCTAGGGGTAAGACAGGAATAAAGACACAGACCTAGTAGAGAATGGACTTGAGGATATGGGGAGGGGGAAGGCTAAGCTGTGATAAAGCGAGAGAGAGGCATGGACATATATACACTATCAAATGTAAGGTAGATAGCTAGTGGGAAGCAGCCGCATAGCACAGGGAGATCAGCTCGGTGCTTTGTGACCGCCTGGAGGGGTGGAATGGGGAGGTTGGGAGGGAGGGAGACGCAAGAGGGAAGATATATGGAACATGTGTATATGTATAACTGATTCACTTTGTTATAAAGCAGAAACTAACACACCATTGTAAAGTAATTATACTCCAATAAAGATGTAAAAAAAAAACCCAAAAAACTGATTATCAACCTGAAAAAAAAAATCAACCTCATCTAATTAAGACATTCACCTAAAAAAAAAGAAAAGTTGCTACTCAGTGGACTCCTGGACTCCCTGTTCTTGAAATCAATCCTGATCTGAGGCGGGAGGGGTCTAAGGAATTGAAGAGGCACTCAGCATGGAAGCATCCCCAAGGTTCGTCCAGCCAAGATCTTGACTCTTGATTTCGATGTATGAGCTTCTGCTTTGTAAGACCTGCTTGTAAGATCCCCACCTGCGGAACCCTGACTCAGGTTCTGAGCCCAAGCCACCCCCAGTAACCTGCAGTTCCCCAAGTTCCTCTGGGCTGGGTGGTTGTCTTCCCAGAGAATGGAGAAGCTCCTTCATCTGTTTTTAATAACTGCTATTTTGTGTTGGATTGTGTGCTGCTGTCTGCCTCCTGAAACATCCACATACTCTCTAGATGCCCCTCTTGGCATCTACTAACCACAGTTCTCATTTGTTGAACATTTACCTTATAGCAGTCACCATGTGGAATAACTCACTTGCACTGTCTCACTGAAACCTCACAGCAAGGTCATGAGTTAGTTAGATATTAGTTATCCCCATTTAACAGAAGAGGAGTCTGAGGCTTTGAGAGGTTAACTTGTTAGTAAGTGGTGAAGCTGGGCTTCAAACCTAGATCTGTCTTTTGTCTGCCTCCTGCTGCCCCGCCCCTCCCCACGGCCAGTGGAAGATAGTCCCGTCTGCAGCAGGGTCTGTCTCCCCTCCATGGAAACAGCTTGGTCTAGATCTTTCTCACTGCGTGTGTGTTCTGAAATATGATGGGCTCCTCTGAACTTTTCATTGCCTTTTATAAATAAATGGTCAACAATATTCTCACTTTTTTCTATCACAGCTACCACAATCATATCCTCAGTGACACGTAAGAATCCAACAAGCACGTTAGGAAGTGCACAAAGCAAAAATCCCAAAGCATCTCTGCCTTTCCGACGTATAACAGTCCCCCCAAAGACATCATAAAAGGAAAAGGATGCGAAATCTCTGGGAGGAAGTTTTCTGAGAGCGTTTACGTGACAAAGAAGTCAGGAAAATAGGGCATTGTTGTGATTCCCTTCTTCGTTTCAGGATCTGAAGTGGTTCAGAAAGAAAGACACTCCAAAAGGAAGATGGACTTCCAGGGGATGTGACTCACAAGGAGGAATATGAAAGCAAAGTGACTTGTCAGATGGACAATGGGCTTTTATTTGAAGCATATGGAAGAATACGAGAGGTGGAAGTTAGGAAGGGAACAAAGAAGATGTAAGAAGATGTTCCTGGCTCGGGCAGGCTGAGGGGGTGGGGTGGAAAGGCAGAGGCAAAGGAAATGCGTGGGGGAAGGGACACAAATACAGGAGACTTTTGTGTATAAAGTAGAGAAACAAATGCCCTACTTCGAGTATCTTCAAAAATATTGCCTGTTTACTAACAAGAATGAAAATAAATTTCTCTAATGCTTTCTTCCAAAGCTTTCCACTGATGCCACCCATTAGCCAGGAGAAAATCTTAACCTTCTGTCCTCCGATAGACAAAACGATCGCAGAGTTTCCAGTCTCACAAAGGGATGGTTTCCAGAAAGAAACATGAAAAGTGTGTTTCCTAAAAGAGATACCAAAAGTTTATGCTTTTGAGCTTGGCTATTACCAGTAAGCCTCAAGGAGACCAAAGAAAACAAATGCAGGCAGAAGAAAGGAATCAGCCTCCTTGGCCGGTTTACCACTCCATGTCTCCACAAGGCATGGCCATGCGTGCATAGCTTCCTCTGGTGCCACATCTGTCCTCAAATAAAACTCTGCGATGACTTTTCCTCTATCTCTGAGGAAATGCCTGTATCAGAAATCTCTGTTTATAAGACCGAGTACCTCAGAAAATGCCATCTGGTGCTCTGGAACTTGACATTCTTGTGCAAGTTTATCGTGATGAAATCCTTGGCATTTTCCTGAGGTTTTTTACATTCCGGCCAAATGTTAGTTGGTACCTGTTCCTGTAAGTCTTGAATTCTCCTTTCCCAGCTACAGAGATCAGCCTTAGGGGCACTTTTTTAACTTAGAAATCTTCCCCTGAAACTGTGTCCTGGTTTCTAGCCCTGACCACAGCCCCCTCCCCAGGCTCTGCCTCCTTGAAGGCCTTGTGCTGTATTTATTCTCCACTTTACAGAACTGACCTGCTACACTGGTTACTTAAAAGTTTGCAAAATAACTTAGACCATGCTACGTCATATGTCATTTAGTGTTTATCGGTCACCATATGTGCCTAAGCCTTCAACAGTATCTCTGTATTGCCATCCAGCTCCTTTCAGATAAAGAGCCCATACACACTTTTCTTTAAGCATTATTTCCATTTCCGTTGTTTTTTAGGTAATAACCTAGGCCTGGGAAATAACATGATGTAGAAGGAAAAAAAGCATTGAATTTGATGCCAAAGACATGTAATTTTAAATCCTGGTTTCCTCCCCACATTTTTTTCCTCTCTCTCTCTGAACTGGGCAAGTGACCTAATTTCTTATTTCTTTATCTTTAAAGTGGAAGTGATGGTGAAGTTGTAAAGATTAAATGTGATAATCCATTCATGTGGCTGGCACATAGGAGGGGCTCAAAAATATTTCTTGGATAAAAGCGTGAATTAATAAATTAATAAAAGAGGAGGGCAAAAGAAGAAAAAGGAGACCTAGTTTTGCCTCTCCACTGTGTGCTGGCTTCATAGTAAATTTTTCAGTTTAGTAAAGGAAATAAAACTACCAAGAAATGCAGTAAGTACAGATGATGGAGGAATGTGTAGGGGACTCTGGTGTACAGAGGAAAGGCTCCTAACCCAGCCTTATGAAGGAAGAGAGGCAGGGAAGAATCCATGCCTTACCTCTCCTATTAGATCTCTCTTAGACCTGCTTTGCCTGCCTCTTGTACAGTGATCGTTTACCAGTACATTAACATTTTATGTAAGACAAGATACGATGATCTCATGTTGTATATCACACCACAGAAATTCAACCACTTTGGGTGGTGACTTGGTGACCTGATGGAGCTGGGCCGTATAAAGCACGCCTAAGGAAATAGTCACACTTTCTTCTCAAGGTTTACGGAAGCTGCTTTTTGGAGACCTGATATGAAATACTCACACAAGTCTGTGACACAGGAAAATGGAATTTGGTCCTGGTTCTATTTCCTACTATGTTTACCATCTACTGAAGCAAAGCCCCAAACCTCCACATTCCTTAGTTTCGTAGGTACCAGACGTCACCAAATGTATCTGTGTGCTATTGAGACAGTGTTAGTAATGTGAGGGACAAAACTCATGGACATGTCTCCAAAAAGTTAGCCATTTCCTATAGGTAGATTGATTCCTAATCCTGACAGAGTTACTGGTTACCTCAACACAACTGAAAAGCTTGCTTTTCTTCTCTACAAATTTTAAAATTACATATTTTCCCATGTTTAACTACTTTTCTCCTAAATGAAAGCGCCAAAATACTAGGACTGACCCCATTAAATCAAATATTTTGATGAATTGTCTTGTAGAATGTTCCACTGGTAAACATTTTCCCCCTAAAGTTAGAGGATAGCCCTGTGTTGTAGATCGTATTGTTCTCCTGTTTTACAGATGAGAAAACTGAGGCATGAGTACAGAATGTGATTTGCCTAAACTTTTGTAACAGCTTAAGGGAAGGTCTGGGAATCTCTACAGTGCCTGTGTTTTCAAGTCTGTTGCTTAGTCATGAGACATCAGGCATGTCAAGAACTATTAAGATCATTAAAAATGTTCTCTTAGGGGAGGTCAGTGGTTCTATTCCCATGATGTAAAGTGTGATAAACTGCAGGGAGGAAAATAAATCATCTCAGAACAAAAAACAACATTTGAGAGTAGTGGAATCTCAACCTCAGCTTTGAATATTCTTATTCAGGAGTTGGAAAATTATGTGAGATGACTGCATTGGACTTGGCCACAGTAATGTCTATGCTATTCAAGCACTCTTGTGCAAACTCAATTTCTAAAAGTTACAAAGGGAATTTTTGTTCAGCAAAATGTTCTTGTAAAAGTTGTCTGCTATTAAACTGTAGACACAACTCCAAGGAATCTCTTACTAGAAAGCAATGCATGATTCCAACATGAATCACAGGCTAAATTGACTATTTTCCCAGGATGTTATAACTGACTGCTGTACTCAACTGAAAACTAGGATACTCTACTACATCTGTGACTGAGATGCCCAGTGAACAACCATTTAACCAAACAGTATGAGTTTGCCATAAGTCAAAGGGAACCCAATGGAACGTGGTTAGGGCAACTTTCAATTCAAAAGACTACAAATTGATAGAATGTGCATCGTGGACATTAATCACCACACACCTAAATCACAGTTAAAGTGAATCTATGAAACACTCTGGAACATTCGGCCTTTTTCCATCTGGATGTCAGGCGCAGTAAAATTCCAACATGGAAAGGGAAATTCACTCCACAGTCAAGCCTTGAAAGAATGAATCTCTTTGCGTATCAAGGTAGATCATGACACCACGTAAGACTCATTAAGTGCCCAGAAACCCATGGCACTGTAATTGGCAACGCCTAGATCAGGAATGTAATTTCAATTCCAGTTTCACTCTAACCATAATTTTTATTAATGGCACCTGTGAGAGAAGGAAATCAGAAGAAGATACTATATTTTTTTTTATGAAACTACCTAACATTCAAACAGTGCTTTGTTCTTTGAAAGTAGTTTCACACATCCGTCCCTCACAAAACCCGACTGCATTAGTTCAAAAGGCATTACCACCTCCACTTTTTTTTTTTTTTTTTTTTGCATTACGCGGCCGTCTCACTGTTGTGGCCTCTCCCGTTGCGGAGCCTCCGGACGCGCAGGCTCAGCGGCCATGGCTCACGGGCCCAGCCGCTCCGCGGCATGCGGGATCTTCCCGGACCGGGGCACGAACCCGTGTCCCCTACATCGGCAGGCGGACTCTCAACCACTGCGCCACCAGGGAAGCCCCCAACTCCACTTTTAAATAAGGAAACTGAGACCCAGGTGAAGCTAAGACATTTGCTGAGTTCAAATAATAAATCAGCAGCAGAAGTTAGACTAAAATCCAGATTTCTTTCTTTTTTTTTTTATGTTGATAGTTTTCATTTAAGTTTTTAATCCTCCCATACAATTTTCTTTATGTACTTTTGAATAGCCTTTAATATTTTCTGATCTCAAACAGCAAATATTTGGCAGACCCTCTATAAAAAAGAACTTCTGCCTTGGTTCTAGACATGGAATACTTGTAGCAAACATTTCCTTATTAAAAAACATTAGGATATTTATTTCATTGATTCACAGGCTATTCATCTCATTGATTCATGAGGTAAAATACATTTTTGTGTGTAGAAACATGAAGCTTCTTTTATTGATTTGTCTTTGTTTTAAAAGTTAAAAAATATAGAAAGATACAGTAAAAAATATAATAAATAGGAGTGTACTTACCACACAGCATTGACCAATATTAACCTGTTCTGGTTTTGCTTTATGCATAAATACAAAGCTGATAAATCTCTCACTTATTCATCTTTGACATAAAATCTGGATTTTTGGACCCAGAAGCCGGGGAGCGTGAGGTCACACAGACCATGTGGAGACACAAAACCCTTCCCCCACTCCTGGGGGAAAAGCTCTGACAGCAAATGCTTAAGTTATAAACAAGCCCCTCTCCCACTAAGATACAACCAGTAGACCCCAAATATAATGCTGCTGGTCTTCTCCTGAGAGAACTGTTGAGTCATTATTTGCTGCATTTTTCCAGAACCTTTCTTCTAAAAGTTTACACAGCACTTGGTCCATACTCAGCTCGACAAGGGGCTTTGGAATAATTATTTCTTTAAAACTGTTTATTTAATTTATCTATCCATTCATCCATCCGTCCATCTATTTATTAGCTCCCAGTGAAAGGGAAGGGGAAAGTGCCTTGGGCAACAGGAGTGACTGTAGCTGTTATTTGTGCAAAGTAGAAAAATAATTGGTTGTTTTTCCTTGTCTATTCAAGTTCTGCAGATCAGCTATTCTGAAGGGTACCAGACTGGTCTAGCACATTGAGAAACTTAGGGGAAAACTGAGGTAATGTGAGGCCTTAGGGGCTTTTCTTGTTGTTGAAAGGCAAATAGCATTTTGTATTCAAGTCATGTAATATATGTGGCGTACGAACTGATGAAGGAGTCACTTGTCGGAAAGTGAACAAACTTGCCTAGTGACAGTTTTCAGTGTCAGTGTGTGTGTGTGTTTTCTTTCTGGGCAATGTCTCCCTTTGACTCATCTCATATTTTGAATAATGGCATTTTTTTAACTGGCAAATTCATTTCCAAATTGTTTTCACCCTTTTTTTCTCATTTTAGAGATATGGCTGAAGCAGCAAAACTACAAATGGAACCCAACGCTTTGATTGTTAGAAACTTTGGGACATAGCAGACAAATCAGAACAATGCAAAAGGGATATTTCCAAAAATCTGTACTTCACGATAAATGAATCTTTACTAGAGTCACATACTAAAGATTGAGAGACTGACAAAAGTGCTGTGCTTTACCAATATCAAATACTATTATTATTAACATAAAATAATGCACACAAATAGCTATACAATTATATCCAGTCTATAATGATAATTCTCTCTATGACTATTTTTTATTTCTTATTTAACTCATTTCTTTTTTTGTCTCTTTGGGCTCCTTTTTTTTTCTTGTTTATGTCATTCACTTCAATGCTTTGTCTGAGATTAAATTAGATATGAATTTATGGGTTCTAGAATATAAAAGCCTCTGTTTCAGTGCACACGTATTCAGTTGGGGCCAGCGCCTTCCTGACTGATAGGTGGGAAAGAGGAACCCAGTAACTGACACCCTTAGCAAAGCACTGGGGTATTCTTCTGTTGCTGTTTTTTTTTTTCTTTTTCTTGTATACATTTCTGTTCACCAGTCTTCTCTCAGGGCAACTTGGATTTCCATGTCTTCCAAAGCGTTTTGGACTGCTATTCTGTGTTCCACTCTATCACATGTATCCTAATGATCATCTGTGCTTCTCTCCACCCTTCTGAGATTTTATCTATCAACTCATTAGCAGGTGAAGCCCAGTGAGGTGCTGCCATGTGAAAAGTTTTCAGTACATCTTAGATTGTAGCTCTTCAGCCTCATATCCAAGAGTGGAAAGACTCTGGAGAAAACGAGCTCTTCTAAAAGAAAATAATGGTTAACATACCCAGATAGTTCGTTGCATCTTTCCATGGAAAAGAGAATCTATGACATCCTCCAAAATACCAAGTAGTCTTAAACGGATAATGTTGCTCTTGTTGGTATGAACTACTAAAACTATTGAAAACTCCACAGTTTATAGACCACAATGTGTCCACAAAAGTCCAATTTTTTCACATGAATTAAAAGGTCTATCTGATGCAAGTGTTACAAAGACTTTGTCCATAACGTGAATGATGTCCTTGGTACTATTAATATTTCGGCAATCGACTCTCGTCTCTTTGGGGGATACTTGATTTCATTCATATGCTTGTTATTTGCCCTGTTACAAGCACTCACAGGACACTGTCAGTAACTCGGTGTTGGATAACTGACTTGTTGTTTTTCAGGATACCGATTACCCTTCCTAGCTTACATCTTGTGTGGGCTTGGCAGACGTCAGCTCCCTAGCACCTAGAAGGCATGTCCTTCTCCGGGGTAACTTCATGGAAACATGGACTCTGTTGCAGCTGCCTGAGGCTGGAATCAACTCCTCCTCTGTCTGCGTTACAAAATAAGTGAAGACTAACCAGCCCAGGCAGGTTGTCTGTATCCCTGGATTGATCTCTTTGCCTCTGTTCAAGAGCTTTTTCTGTAAAATAACCAGACTACACCTAAATTTCGCCATGTGATTTGGTACAAACAGGCTTTCATGCTTGCTGTGTCATCAAGGGGATTTCAGGACTGTCTCACTGGTCTGCCTTGGCGAAGCTGACGCAATCTCCCGTTGGTCTGTGCTCAGGAATCCGGGTGGGAAGTGAAAGTACAGACGAGCCCGCCTAGGCCATCTCCACCAAGCAAGAGCCTGCTGCTGGCTGTGTGTGGGACTGAGACCCAGATTCAGGCCAATTCAAAATGAAAACCTTCAAATGAGTGCTCCGAAAGTAAAACGAAAACTGAATCTGCCTGCTACCTCTCGAGGAGGCCCGTAAGATGGCAAAGGTTTTGGGGTACCAGGTCAAGCTGAAGGATTAAGGACAGAAAGCGGTTTGCCCCTCAGACTAAATATCCTTTCCCAGTGGCATGGCTGTGGAAAGGTGGCACTTAGCAAGGTCAAGCAACCCACATGGGATGTAAATGTCCCCTGCTGGACTGCACCTCACCCAGGCCTTTCCCTGTGACACCTCCACAGAGGGACAGGCTCCAGACTGAACCTGAAGAGTTCTAGGAAATCCTCTCTGATTTAGGACTTTAAAAGGCAAATGAGAACTAGAGGGATTTGGAAAAACTCGTACTGGGTGAATGTTTATGCTTATGGACATTCACCAGAAAGGAAAAAAAAAATTGCTGTAATAGTCTCTAAGCTATTTTTATCACTTAAATGAAGAAGGATTTGCTGAGGTCGTTTGGCATAAAGCATATCACAATGTTTTTCTTATTAAAAATTTTCTCTGATTATCTATTCATGCTCACTGACAAAACAGTCAAATGTTACAGAAACATGTTAACATAGAAAATGAGAGGTCTTCTCTTTCAGTACATCCCCAGAGGTAACTTATTTTTAAAAATATTTATTTATTTATTTGGCTGTGTTGGGTCCTAGTTGTGGCAGGTGGGTTCTTCGTTGCGGCATGCAGGATCTTTCGTTGTGGTGGGTGGGCTCTTCATTGCGGCATGTGGGCTTCTATCTAGTTGTAGCGTGTGGGCTCCAGAGCACGTGGGCTCAGTAGTTGCGGTGTGCGGACATAGTTGCCCCGCAGCATGTGGGATCTTAATTCTCCAACCAGGGATGGAACCTGCGTCCCCTGCATTGGAAGGCAGATTCTTCACCACTGGACCACCAGTGAAGTGCCCCAGAGGTAACTTTTGATAGCAATTTGTTTTATATCCTCAGTTTTTTCCCCATAGATACACTATTATCTGTCCGCCTATCTATCTACCATCTATTTATCTCTATTTTATTACAAGAATGGAATCTTCCTTGATACATTTATAAATTGCTTTTCATTCCATTCAACAATATACCTTTCCATGTTTGCTTATAAAGATATACCTTGGTTTCTTGTTTGGTTTTTAAGACTAGACTTCTTTAAAATTATCAGTTATACACAGAATTAAAGCAAAGAATACAGAGAGGAATATATTGAAAATAAAAATGCTTTCCTTCTTTCCTTATCCTACAGTATCACTCTGGTCCTTGGAAGATTTTTAAAGCATATGCAAGTGTATGCATACGCGTACTTGTTTACTCTTGTATATATAGATTTTTCGCACAAATGGAATTGCACTGCATAGTTCTGTGTCTCCACAGAACAAGAATGCCTTTCAATTGTACCTAAGGGTGTTTTAACTGAAAGCACAAAAGTGCCTTCCAGGAGGGCAGAGACCACATCTGTCTGGCTCACAGCTATAGGGACTTTGCCTGGCACCCGTACTCAGAAGCCCTGAGAGTCTTCTATTCCAGGCAGAAAATCTCTGGGACAAAATCTATCCCTTAGCTCCAGATGCTCAACAGACCCATAGGAAGCTTTCTTCTGTAGATTCAAGGTCCGGATCTCCATGGAGGAGGGCTTCCTCTCACAGGCACCAGCCTGCAGTGAGACCCATTCCTGGATGTGGGAACCATGAGGTGCTCCAAAGTGGGTAGGGGAGCGCATGCTGGCCGGAGAGGGAATAAGGAGGCCAAAGAGGTCCGCAGACCTTGACTGTGCTGAAATTCTCCTTCACGTCCAGCGATCCATGAAATATAGTCTTTTGGGGGAAGAAAATCCAACTTTAATAGCAGAAGTGGATTCCTAGTAATCAGTGAGATTATTAATAATGAATCTTGGTAAGATTCTTAGTGGATTTTTAGTAAATTTTGAAAAATTATTCCTGTGTGTGTATAGGCTGACACAGCCAAGTAACAATATTAAATAATGTGTTTTATTTAACTCTTTTGCCCATTATAATTTCTCTAACATATTCATTCTATAATATGCCTCCCTCCCCAAATGTGATATTTAGTTTTTAATTCTTCAGTGTTAGGGGAAAGAAAAAGGGGGATTCATGTTACTAAATTTGAGCATCATTGCAGGCTATAAAAAAGCCAAATATTTCAGAATTTTAACCATAATTTTGGGGTTAATAGAAATTGAAACCAATATATGGTATTGGTGAATAAAAGAGAAAACCTATCTATTGGAGAGACTTCAAAGGTCAACACATCCCAGAAAGGCCCTAGTATATAACAAGAGACATTTATTAAGCACTGACTTTGGGACATTGAAATGTCACCCAAGGATTTACGGATTTTGAGAAATGTGTACAATTTCTGTGGGGAGTTTCCGTTATCCCAAACGACAGGGATAACAGAAAGGAAGTTTTCTTAGGGCTTATTTTAAAATGCTCTAAAGTGCTAATGAGTCAGGATGACGGTTGTCCAGCTGGCTACAGGCAGTTGGTACATAAATCAGAAGGAATCGGCCATAGTGAGCCTCTGTATGGAAAAGCTAACATAAACTGGCAACGGATCGCTCCCTCTCCTTTGTTTCTGTACAAACTGTGTACAGAAAACTACGTGCCAGAGTGTCTGAGAATAGTGCCATTCTAATCCCTACTAATTCTTAGGAAATGTAATTGTAGGAACAGATCTCATAAAGTGCTTTCAATCTTATACAAATCTATATAAATCGCAGACCCCTGTAAATGCCATTTGGACCTCAGAGCTCTAGCTGGGACAGCAGCCTCACTCCTCTCTGGAGCTTCCCAAGCGCAATCGCTGGTCCCCTGGTAGAGTCCTTGCCGTCCTGACTGGGCACATCTTACCAACTGCCTTCAGTTCCAGAGAATTTGGGGCAATCTCACCTCATCTGCAGTGCCATGGATTTGCCCCCTGAATTTGAAAGGCCTCTCCCTTTTATAAGGAAAAACCAACCCTCTGCTTCTGCCTCATTTGCACAGGGAGCTGCAAATGCCTGAACTGAAGTGATTGCTTACTGTCCCTGGCTGTGAATAGGCTCTCTCTGTTGAAAACTGAAAATCTATGGGGCGGATGGCATGAGTCCTGTTGAGTGGTGCGTACTTTCCCTCCACAAAAGCACTTTTAGATGCATAAGGGATGACAGAGTGAGACTGGAAGTGATTTGCTCATAGCTTCCAAAGCTGATGAGCATCCGTGAATGAGCCTCTTGGAATGCGGAGCATCAGTGTCCCTCTTTCAACTTGCACACCATCCTGTAAAATAAGTGGCAAGTACCACCTCAAAGATGCAAATCTGCGAACATGGAGCAGTACTAAATTTGAAAGAATTCATACACAGTAACGGTCACATTCCCCATCAAAATGTCCTATGATGGTAATGAGGGAATAGTTCACTGGGATCCTTAATACAAGGTTTCTTATATTCTTATGCATTGCATTTAGGATTATCTAAGGTATAAAGGTCTAAGGGGAAAGGCCAAGAAACTGAGAATTTGTAGTCTTGGATTGTTTTCTTAAATCTACTCATTACTGGGCTTCCCTGGTGGCGTAGTGGTTGAGAGTCCGCCTGCCGATGCAGGGGACACAGGTTCGTGCCCCGGTCCGCGAGGATCCCACATGCCGCGGAGCGGCTGGGCCCGTGAGCCATGGCCGCTAAGCCTGCGCGTCCGGAGCCTGTGCTCCGCAACGGGAGAGGCCACAACAGTGAGAGGCCCGCATACCGCAAAAATATAGATATATATATATATACTCATTACTTACAGGGTAACTTTGAGAAAAATACAACCTGTTAATGGTTAGTCGTTTCAGTTTCTCTACTCATAAAAAAAAAGGCATAAATTATCTATACGCTTGCAGAAGTCCTAGGAGAACAAATGCTCAAATGAAAGGTATTATATAAGTATAACATGGTTTTACAAAGTTTGAAAGCTGTTCTAACCTCCACTTAAATAGTTAGCATGATGTCAGGTTCACATAAAGAGAGTCTCCAATATAACCAGTCCTAGATGCTGTAGTGTGTTTTCTTTGAGCTACTAAAAAGAAAAACGTTTTCTAAATCCAATCTATTTTCTTGGGCAAATGAATTAAGTTTGTGTTTAACATGACCCTATCATGTTAAAAGACTCCATTATGAAAACAAGACTATTGCCTGGGAGCCTCTTCCATTCTGTTTATATCCCATGTGTCATTACCTGTACTATTCTGGGCTGTCTGCGATTCTGCTTCTCTTTGGCTGGACATTAACAGGACGGATAGTGTCTTTTGCCTGCCAGTGCCACATTTAAGCCGTCTGAATCCTTGAGTCTCCTAGAACAACCTGTAATTTGGATTAAGGATATATCAAGTAACTCAAAGACCCTGAGAAAAGTCTGGTTAAAAGCAGATATTTTTCTGATTTAGGATGGGGGACAAACATCACAAGCTTGATTAAGGAGACACTCCGAGGAAGCTGACCACACCAAAACCATCTAATCCTGTCTGGAAGGGCTATGGGATCTCTGCTCCGTGGCTGGCGTCATCTTCCCTCACAAGGAATATTATGTCTTAGAAGCAGAGAGAATCCCCCCTCCCATCTACAAACAGTGCTGCACTGGTCTCCGGGGATGCAAGGACTTTGGAAGCACCAGAGAGAATGGTTGAGGGGTGGGCTTTGATGACCTCTAACCTCCTGAGGTTCAGTGTTGAAAAACTAACCCCCGAAATGGGAGACTCATAATGCTGCCTAGAGGTGGATGGTTCCTTTGTGTGTTTCCTTCCTTTCCACAGTGAGAAGGCTCTTCACCTTGAGAGAACCATGATCCAGGGGTGGATGTTTTCCATTCTTGATAAAGGGTCTGAGCCAGACCCTTCCTGTTCATCTTCCTGTTCGTCAACATCTGTCTCAGCCTTGACTGTGATAGATGCTCAGAAAAATATTTGCGGAACCAATCAACAAACAAATAAAACATTGTTTCATTACTTTTTCCTTGGTAATTATTCAATTAAAAAATGGATACCTCATTTACAAGAACTTCAAAAGAATTTTCCCATCCTGAAGTTCCCAGAAATCCAAATGGACAAAATATTTCCATTTTAATTTTTAAATATCAGAAGAATGCAGTGACCACAGTTTATATTTTCCCTCCTATTTTCCTCAGGGCCTGGGTTGCTCACTTAAATGCAATTTGCTGCATGTTTGGGTCAGTGACTTGAGTCGGGAAGCTCTTACAGTAATTTGGCACTGTGGAAATCCCAGAACTTTGGCTGGGGTCGGGAGAAGCCCAGGATCGGCGGTCTTGGTGGCCATGGTAGTTGGCACCAGGCAGAGGTCCGGTCTACCCGGGGCAGCAGGGCCCCAGCCTAACCAGTTTGGTTTAGCATGGAATCAGTCAGCAACACATAAGAAAGCCAGGAGGCCAGGCAAGATGACTAGGAAGGTTATAAACCAGAAAACTTCCGCCTTGGTATTTGAAAACCACACGGTATTTTACAACATTCCTGTCTATTAACTGCTGGGAAGGGCACTACCTTATTGCCTTTTGCCTAATGAAACCAACCTTTCCCCTCAGAGGCCCCCGTGTTGCTTTGATCAAGTTCAAAAGATGAGGGAAATGATGACTAAGGACCTTGGGAACCAGACTGAAGAATCTCACAGACATACTCAAGGGTTTTTTGGGGATTGTTGTTTGTTTTTTTTAACTGATGCATCATTTGGGTAAACAATTCCTATAGTCTGTGCACTTATCAAATTCCTTTACCCAAATATTTGCTATTTATAAAATAATCAAGGAAACAGACTTGTGTTTATTATTCCGAAATCAGCAGCAGTTTGATGAATTAAAAACAGTCTTACTTTTTCCTCTTTCCTCTCCCTTTACCAGCCGCTTGTAAAAGTGCCAACATTACACGCCCAACTCTCTCTTTAAGCAGTAAAAACGAAAAATAAAAGTGACCTTGGTGAACTGTAGGTTGACTCTGCCCAGGTTAGACCATGGGTCAACCACCATACCCCCTTTGTATCAGAGGTAGGTATTTGGAACCAATTGAGTTGGAAGGGGATAATGTCAATGTCTGTTTCCGGTTCACAGGGGCCTCCGCGTCACCACAGAGTTCAGACGTCTGACTAGTTTCCTGACTTTGAGAGTCTCCTACTTTAAACACGAGGGACCAACCCTGGAAAGGACAGGAAAGACACGCACAAGTCTGCCTCTGACTCCACCAACTGTCACCCTCAGGACGGTTTCTCCGGGACTTAAACCACTGTTTTGAGTGGACAATGCTCTCTGCTGCCCTCCCTGCAGGGCGATGGGGATGCTCTGAGTGGGGAAGGTCAGCACTAGGTCAGCTCTTGACAACGTACCTTCCAGGGAAGCCCCCTCTCCACTCATCGTGATCAACGCACAGAGCAAAATTAGACTCTTCAAACTCAGAATACCCTTCTAAGACTGGCTCTTGGCTGGACTGTAGTGAAGTGGTTCTATTTATATTTTACGTGTGTGAAAGAAAGCCTTCATTAGGGGCACACATCTAAACTTTTCTTTCTAAAAGAGACAAATGTGCTAAATCATCATGAGGAGGGAACCAAAGCATTCAAAAGAATCCTTTCATTTAAAAATAACTACAGGTAACCGGCATCAAGCTAAAACTCCAGGGTTACAAACAACTTCAACTTTGCACAGAGTTGCCACAACGTTTAACAACTAAATTGACACGTGGAAGCCCTCTTTAACGCCACTCTACTCTTGAACGTCCTCAGTTTTGTCCTTATTTTCCTGAGCTTGTTTCTATGTTAATAAATGGACTAGTGAGTCTTGCAGACCTCTAGAGTCCTCTCACTCACTGCTCCAATTCCTTTATAATATGCTGAGCTGGCTGAAAATCAGATTTCTGCTCAGTCGAGGTGAGAACTGGTGGTTGCTAAGCCCTGAGGGAAGTGGGTTCCTGTTGGCATGATTTGGTTGAGAGAGACCAAAGCATCCAGTCTCCCAGAGGAAAGAGGGGAGAGGGGCGGGAGGGGGCTGTGGAGGGATGGGGGTTTGGGGGTGGGCTGGATCCCCAGCAACTAATGCGGGCAGGCATTTGTGGAAAAACTGTGCATTACACACTCATAAGTCAATAATAGATATTAATGAATAAAAATTTCATTTACCATTAGGAAAGGAAGAATTTTCTATTCATAAGTGAAAATTTCAGTAAATAATTTCATTATATCTAGAAGGATCCTGGAGGTAGAAGTCACCTCACCCCCCAAAGTAAGAGAAGCCTGGGTATAACGCCATTTGCAGCAACATGGATGGACCTAGAGATGATCATACTAAGTAAGTTAGAAAGAGAAAGACAAATACCATGTGATATCACTTACATGTGGAATCTAAAATACGAGACAAATGAACATACCTACAAAACAGAAACAGACTCACAGATGTAGAGAACAGACTTGTGGTTGCCAAGGGCGGGGGGTAGGGGAGGGAAGGAATGGGAGGTTGGGATTAGCAGAGGCAAACTAGTATATGTAGGATGGATAAACAACAAGGTCCTACTGGATAGCACAGGGAACGATATTCAATATCCTGTGACAAACCATAATGGAAAAGAATATGAAAAAGAGTATATATATATATATATATATATATATATATAAAACCGAGTCACTTTTCTGTATAGAAGAAATTAACACAACATTGTAAATCAACTACACTTTAATTTCAAAAAAAAAAGAGAGAGAGAGAGAAGCTTGGGTAGAGCCTTTGAGGCAATACTGCCTTCAGTTCTCAGTCACAGACACCCCCCCACAATGGAAGTCCAGAGAAGAGTGGGAGGGAAAAAGCTTTTGTTGTTTTTCTCTTGTTTACTGGCATGAAAGGATGAGGGAGGCTGGTCCCTTAGGATTCAATGAAAGGCTCGCCCAAATTACTTTCTCTCAGGAACTTTTGCCTTGAACCACTTTTAGGCACTGGACTAGTTCCTTTTTGCTGGAAGAACGTTATTGTATTGTCTGAAATAGTGCATACTTCCTTCTAGAATGCCAGCGGAAAACCCCAGTGATGTCTTTTCCCACTAAACTATTAGGATTTCTCCTTCCAGTAAATACAAAAAGAAGAACACGCAACCATTACTAACTGGCAGCCTACGAACGTTTTTTTAAGTTGAAAAGTTATACATTTTTTTTATCTTAAAATTTCTACTACTATACGCTTTATGAGGGCAAAGACCATACCATACAGCTTTGTATCCTCACAACATCCAGTATTACTTATGTACCTAATTGGAAATGATGATGATTTTTTAAGTGAAGGAACTTGCCCTGCCCCTCCTCACCCACTAGAAGTCTTTTTCATATAGAAATTTGACCAAGCAAGGCCCATAATATCTGTAAAAACGTGATGGAAAAGCAATGAGGATAGGCCTTGTCCCACAGTCTAGTATGAAAATCTAGATGGAAGACTGGTTTTACCGTTCATTCTCTGTTTTAATGACGGGAAGGAGGAATGTGAATAACTGAAGAACAACTTAAAATTCAAACAAAACTCATCTGAATTTGGCTTTGATTTGTGGTGAGTCCCACACCTCAGTACTGCCCATGATCCTTTCCCATTCATCCTTAAGTTCAACCTCTGTTCAGTTGATCAGGTCCTAGCTGGAGGAGGGCCCGGGAGAAGGTTCCAGACATCCAGAGGGACTGATCTCCTAAAAAAGGGGCAGGGTGGAAGAAGGTGCTGGAATGGAGGACCCAGCAGTCATAATTGAGGCTCATCGCTGCTGCTATATCACTTTGTGTCATTGAGAAATGCTTCTTCCTTTTCATGCCTGAGGTTTCCTCCTGTCAACTAAGATAAATGGACCAGATACCATATATATTTCCTGTCGGGATTGTTACTGAAACTCACATATAAATAAAAATTAATTGAACTTTGCGCTATTGCGGTATTATGCTGAATGTGGAAAAAGTTATGAATGTAATAATAGTAGCTAAAAATGTATAAACTAAATCTAACAGAGAATTATCAAAAAGCTCACAGAAATTCAGGGAAAAAAATGGCAAAAAGTAAAATATTTACAAATTTTTAATTCCAGCTTTTACCACTGTTTCCTCCTACAGCTTATTTCAACACACATTTCAAAGTTATAATACTTTTGAGTAAAGCCCCTCATTGACTTGAATGTATGCAAATTTGATCCTGGTCATTTGAACTCAACACAATTTATCAATTTTTGAAATCTGTATTCTAGTTATTCAAGTAAATGAATAGTGTCATTTGGTTATTTGATTTTTTTAAAGGGTCCTTTGAGAAACTACTTCTGGGTATCAATACTAAAAAGAAAACACTGGCTAAAATCATAAAAGCAGGGGAATTAATTTCAGGGCATTTTAAGCTTTGCCTGCTTCCTGGGCTCACAGGGCTTCAGAAGCTGAGAAATGCTCTCTGATGTCACTGTTTTCTGAAAGCTGATTCCTTCAAATCCATATGGTGGACATCTTCGAATCACACACTTCTTACATTTTTCAATGTCTCTGAAAAAAGAATTTCCCCTTTTAATCCTCAAAACTAAACTCAAATGAATTGTTTTATCCACCTGCAGCTTCCTCAGAGGAATATAAACTCTTTGATTCAATTTATAATTTCCTCATATTCCACCCACACCCCCCAAATTATCCTATTTTAGTTTTCAATTCTAATCATTATTACTCTCACTGATTTTGAGCTGGGAAAATGGAAGATGGCTTTTTGTGATGTATCATGGAGATAGTACACAAGTAGGACGCAGGAAATTTCTCATTTCTTTAATCTTCTACCACAATCTACCAGTTTGTTAATTCAATAACAATTCAACATGGTTCTACAGACTGTGCAAATCCAGAAACCTTTTTAAGGAGAAAAATATCTATCTGCTAACAAATAGAGACCAGACAGAGGAACAGAGTGTGGACCCCATTGGTTTGAGCCTCAGAGAGAGGTCCCTGGTGGCAGGAGCCTAAAAGAAGAGCCTGTAATATAGAATTGCTGCTGGTCCAAGAAGCCCTCACACAGTGCCCATGAGTGGGCAATCAACAGATGGTTGATGGGCAGGCCTCTCCTGGCCTCTGTCTCTTTGCTCTTCAGCTAACACCTCCACATTCTATCCCTGCATTGTTCACGCTCTGCTTCTATCCCATGCCAACACCTATTAATGTCTCTAGATAGCTTTCCCACCTGTATACATCCCTATTCTGTGTCTTTGTTTTATAAGGATATATACATCTCTCTCTCTCTTTCTCTCTCTCTCTCTCTCTCTGTGTATATATATATATATACATATATATATATATGTGTATATATATATAATATTGCAGAATTTTTAGACTGAATGTAAGATGTGGTTCTAAAAATACATAATATCACCATGTATTCATGAGTTCTTAATTCATAACCTGTTCCATCCGTGGGAAGAGCCCACTGTTTGTACCCAGGCTATTTGTTCTATATCCTATGAGACCTGGTTATTTCTCACATGCTCTCTGAAGCCTCTCTGACTGTCCCCCTCCTTGGGGCTTCCCAAGTATCCTGAGCAACCTCTATCATAGTTTTTAATAGACTGTTATGGGCTAATTGTGTTACCCCCCGAATTTATGTGTTGAAGTTCCAACCTCCAGTACCTCACAACGTAACCGTATTTGAAGATAAGGTCTTTAAAGAGGTGTTAAAGTTAAAATGAGGCCATTAAGGTGGGGCCCTTATCCAATGTGACTGATGCCCTTATAAGAAGAGGGGAGACACCAGGGATGCACGTCCACAGAAGGGCCATGTGAGGACACAGGAAGAAGGCGTTATCTGCAAGCCAAGGAGAGGGGCCTCAGGAGAAACTAAACCTGCAGACACCTTGATCTTGGACTCCCAGCCTCCAGGACTGTGAAAAATGAATTTCTGTTGTGTTAAGCCATCCAGTTTGTGGGATTTTCTTATAGTAGCTCTAGGAAACTAATACACTCTCCTATAAATTGTTGCTTATCTGTCTTTATTTCTCTACTGTGAACACTCCTGAAGGGATTGTTGTTCATCTCTCTATTCAAAGAACCTAGCAGGGCACCTGGCATATATAAAAAATGTTTGTTGAATGAATGAATGAAGGATTTTCCTGACTCTGAAACTTGATCATGAGCAACTAATCACTTGCTCTCTTATTTTCCTCACTATTTTTATTCATCCTCTACCATCCTAATTCTAATAGTTTGAACATGTGTCTCTGTTTTGCACGTTAAGTCTTCGATGCTGTCAAATTTACTTAGTCTTCGGCGATGCCATGCAGGACATCAGCCATGTCTGGAAGCACTCCTCCCACACTGGACGTACGCACAGAAGTTGGGCGCTGTGGTTTCTCATCACGGCAACATGCCCAGCCCAAAGAGTACAAACAGCAAAACCATGGTAGACATGCCCCTTTTCTAGAGCCAAGCTACCACTTCAATCTCAAAGAGGCTGAAATTGCTCCTAAGAAAACCTCTTGCAACTGCCAGTTCTCAAGTGATCAAAATGAGAGAGGAGGTCATTCATAGATCGACCAAGTAAATGTCCAAAAGGGTTGGAAGTGAGTTGGGAGCTGCCCCACATCCTAAAATAATTACTCCAATAAAACTCCTTTATGTCTCTCTCTATATTTCATACAATGTTACATTCACATTTATTTATCTAATACAATGGAAATATAAGGGAGGAAGTTAAAGTCTCAATTATGGGATACCTCCGTACAACAACTCAGAAAGATCCCATTTATTTGAGTAAGACATGATTGTACTTTGAAAACATTTCTTTTTGGAATCACTCTGCTCAAATCTCCTGGTCCCCGGTGAATTTTGCGTAAAGGACAGCTGGGCAGCGTATTTACACACCCACAAAGGCTGTACTTCTTTTTTACTTGCTGCCTGCCTCTGCATTCTTGCTGAAGAAATGTGATGTCGAAATGGAATGATATTTTATGTGAGCGAGGGTGCAGGATGAGTCCTCTTGTAAAAGAGTAGCCTTGACCTCATACAAATAGACTCAGGATGGATGACCTGCTGCTCTGGATGTTGGTTAGCAAAGTTTGCAGTGGACGCTGTTTGAACCTGATGTTTGCAAGGGTGTTTCCCCCCAGCAAGATTTTGTAAAGGCAAGTCATCTATTCCCATGTCCTGTTTTGTTTCATTTTATTCTTTAATTCCTAGCTTAACAAGTTAAGTCTAGCAATTCAGTTCTTTCCCATAAGTGGGGATGTTTAAGGGTCCAGAGTACCTTTATGTGCTAGTTACACTGAACACTGTGGACCAGTTTATTTTGCTTTCCAAAGAGGTATTATAAGGTAGATTACACATTTAAACAAAGAAATTCTCTAAATTTTAGCCCTAGATGCCCTGAGGTGAGAAATCAAGGACAAGGATCTCCTCTATGACTTGAGATAACGATGAGGATGGTTTAGTTAATTCCCAGGACCACATCTTCTAGAGACTCAATTAAGTAAACTTCATATTAAATGTCCATGTGTGCTAGTCATGATGTGGTCCTTGAGGGGCCAAAAAGGATAAAAATCTTTTAAACGTTTCTGACCCTCAAGGAGTTTACAGCAAAGTTGGGGACAAGCAATTTAACCACAATCAACCTTTTAATTAAGCTAAATACACATAAAATATTTCAACAACAGATCTGAACAAAAAGAGACCACAGCTCTCATGGTCAATTGCCAAGAGAATTCAACAAGCAGGAAGCGCTTTGAGACCTCAGAGAGGACAAGCCGGGAAACGTGTCCTTCAGGATAGGCAGATGTAGGTAGACCCATGAGGAGGCCAAATAAACCCATCCAATTGTCTATAGATTGTGAAGTCAGGCAGAGCTGGGCTCAGCTCCACCTAGGACAACCTGGGACCAGTTCCCTTATGCTCTGAATCTGTTTCTTCAGAATAAAATAGAGACAATAAATCTACCCCTGTGAGTTGTTGGGAGGAGTGGATGAGTTCTCGGTGTAAGTAAATTCTTGGTACAGAGCTTTGCACATATCGGCATTTATCATACCAAACATCATATTATGTATCATTTTGTCTTTTAGTCTAATGTCTCTGTTTCCCTCACTCAAAAGTAAGGCATATGAAGGTAGGGAAGTAACACTGTTTCGCCCTTGGATCCATAGAGTCTATATTACTACCAGACACATAATAGTGCCTAGTACATATTTGTTGAATAAATAAACAAATAATTTAACATCAAAAAAGCAAACTAGCTAATATTATTGTTCCATCCTGTCTTTTTCATAATCCTTTTCACCTCTCCATTTCCTTCAGCCTTGGGAGCAGTGAGAGATGCTGCCAGCAGCAGGCTAAGCTCTGAATGAGTGGGGTCATCAACAGTTTTAAAGTTGTCCCTAATAGTTAAGGCTATTGGGACTTGCATTGTTTGCCTGGAGAAAAGTAGATGACACAGTGGGGAAAAAATTACTTGTCTTCCCATTTCTTCCCCCAGCATCAGCTCCTGCCAGCTGGCTTCTGGTCACATTGTGCCCTTTGTGTCCCTCTCACCCATCAATATCCAAAGATAAAGAACAGAGACAAAACGTGGGGAGGAAACAAATCTTTTTTCATGTATACCTTCCAATACCCTTGGAGAGAGAGTTGGAATGTAACTTTCCCTTTCTGTAACCCAGCTCAGTGCCCCATTTTTAAGCCCAGGAAGAGTTAGTTAGCCAAATCACGCCCAGCGAAGCATGCCAGGTAGAAAATGTTTTGTTTGCCACGACACCAGGTCAGGCAAGAACGGGCTTCTGCTGTGAGATCACTTGGCTTTATGCAAAAGTCCCTGTCACCACCACAAGAGAACAGACTTACTTATTTTGACCTAATTTTCTGTTTCGTTATGATTTTGTAAACTAAAATTAAATTTGGTTTGTTTTCAGAACATTGACCAGAGTTTACATCACTAGCGGGAGGAAGCGGATCAACAATCAACATTTTATTATCTTGGGTTGGTATGTGACCAGCAAGAGAGTCTCATTAAAATCTTATTTGCAGGAAATGGACTCATTTACAGCTCCCCACTCGGTTGTATGTTTGTTAATAGCGTGGAGGGGAGGTACAGTGAGCCACAAAAGGTCAATTGTGGATCAGGTGTGAGTCCTCCAGACTGCAGATTGCGGACACCTCATTGTGTCGTCCGCGTGTGGCTCAGAGCTCCTACCCAGGCACACTCTAACCTCTTAGGAAGTCCTCTCCCAGACCTGCAAAACCCATTATTGCCAAAGAAAGGCCAGAATTACTGAATGTTTTCCTTTCTTCTGACTTAAAATGCACGTCATCAACCACGTCAAGGAAAAGGACAACGTGCAAAGTATTCTCTGGGGTTTCTCACCCCTTCTAAGATATTCTTGCAGTGAGTTCTCAGCTGAAAAAATGGTTTCATCAGAGGATTTTAATGTCCCTGTGTGAGTATTTCCAGAGAGCCAAAGAAATGAAATTCACATATCTCAGGGACAGCTTGTGGAGAGGTTGATTCTAAAACTGAGGGATTTTTGTTTTTCATGTGAAAAATACCTTACAGTCTACACGAGGGTATTTATGGGCTTTATAAAAATTTTTTGTAACTGTACTCGTTAGTCAGGGCCCTGGTAAGAAGCAGAATTCACCCCAGAAGTTTCCAGTGAAAACAGTTTAATAAGTGACTACTTACAGGGGTATGGGCAGGCTAAAGGAATACACAAGAGTTGCTGAGGCACCCAGAGAGCAGCAACAGTAGGAAGATGTTACCACCCTTAGGTCTGAAGGGCAAGGGGGGGAATAGGGCTACTTGAACTCAGTGGAACCTACTGGAGGCTACAGTCCCTGCCAAAGACCACCAAGGAGCCAGGGAGCCAGGAAGAAATAGCCCAACACTAGCTCCTCAACCCCTGATCCTGCTGGTGCTTCTCGTTGGTCTAACTCAGGTGGAAGGAAGTGGCAAGGGAGACTGGGTGCTACATTCCCTAGGGGTCAGCTTCCCAGGACATAAAGCCGGGTGAAGAAAGGCAGAGAATTAATCTGCTAAGACAACTGGAGCATAAACAGTTATTCTCCATACGAAATGATTCTGCCCAAATTTTTGGCTAGTATTTATGATAAATTTGCAGCTCTCTATCCAGACTTGCTCTCTACCCTGACCCCCTTTGAGATCCTGTGATGCATACTAATATTCCAGGCTCTGAAATAGAATTTCTCTCTGTGCAATGCTAACTCTTCTCTATTGGGATGGATCCTGATTTCCCATGTCAACTAAATAAATTTAAAATTATAAAAACTGTGAAGACCTTTCTTCATGCTGTGAATCTTTGAATTCATAATCTCTGGCATGGCACGGATTCAGTCCTTCAAGGACATTAAAACATTTTTACTTTTGTTATCGCATAGATCTTTACTACATGTCTGATGTGTAGGTATCTTGATATAGTACCTAGCACGGTGGCACACGAAAATAAATGCTCAATAAATGCTTGTTGACAAGATGACCGTGATCAAACACCTTGTGCAGATAGGAGAGCTTATGCTGAAAAGTTAAGCAACTCAGCCAATATCTCACGGTGTGCCAATCAGAAGAGAAGCCAAGGCAGAAGGTTTACCCTGACTATGTTGCCTCCAAAGAAAGATTTTGCAAACAGGGCAAGAATTTGAATAAGAGTTTATTTTCTTCCTGTACTTTGACCCAATCTTAAGAAGAGTTGGGAAATTCAGGGCATGGCTTTTCAACTGATTTGTTTCCTAGATTGCCAGAGAAATGTAAGTCCCACTATTTCTTCTTAATCATAAGACATGAAACATTGTCACCAACAGGAACAAAAAGTGGAGTTCTACACTTAAATTCCACTTAACAGTGGAAGTGAACTGAACTATTACGGTTTCTTGCATTATTTCTGGGTTGGGGGAAAGGAAATATAAAGGGGAGATCAAACCTGAGAATTGCTTATGAAACCAGTGACAGCAACTCTCCCTTACCAATGAAAGTAAAGGATAGGAATGACCTGAAAAAGTAAATGTACATGGTTTGAAAACCTCCACAGTTGTTATCAACCCATCTTCAACCAAACATTTTATTATATTCCAAAGTTCTAAATGCCAGTTTTTCTTGGATGTCACTGGTTTCCTAATATTCCATGAAGGACTCATATAGAGAAGGAGAAATGAAGGGTCCTGATCCGCTGCAAGCCTGATAAACTATTTGTGCAATAATATTAAATCAGGTAGATGAAATTTTGACAAAGGGTAGGTCAGTCATCAACAGGAAAACATTTGGGCATGAGGCTGGGCTGCAATCTTGGAGGCCTGTGTCACGCCTGCTTTTGGAGAGTGTGTCACCAACCTGCTTGATTTGTAGGTGGCGCCTGTGTGCACCTCATGGTGGGTGCACATGACATCACAAGGGAAGCTAACAGAGGGCTCGGTTCTTCTCAAAATCACATTTATTTTAAGTCAGTGATAACTAGTTTCTAAATACCTTATGTTCTGCACTCAGGCATTATCCTCAGCTCCTTCCATTATCACAATGGCATCCTATCCTATATATCTCTTGAATGTGACCTTTGCCTAGTCCAGGATAATTACCTGTCATTTCCCACCTAGACCATCATGGGCCAGATTCTTAACTGATTTCCCTCCATCTACTCTCCCACCTTAACCCCCTTCCACACTGCAACCATCAGCATTGCTTAAAGACACGAATAAGTCCAAGTCAACTGCTGGCTTCACATACTTCAGAGGTTTCCCATTGCCTTGAAGTCCATACTTCATCTCTTCATGCTTCTCTCTCCAGCTTTTCCCTTCACTATTCTCTATCTCATACTCCCCTTTGTCAACATAAATGTCAAACTTTATGAACTGACAACAGTCTACTTTTTCAGCTCCAGCTCCTACCACTCTCTTGTTTACCATATATATCGAGGCAAACACTTGCCTGGCAAATGCTCTCTCAAGACTCAGCTCAAATCACACTTCTCCTGACACTACCAGTGACACCACCCTTTCCTAGGTCAGACTAGTACAATAGACATGTCTAGATTATTGCGTGGACCACATTGTATAGAGTTCCCTGTCTATATGTCTGCCTCCTCAGTGGACTCTAAGGTAATAATCTTCAATCTGCTCAGGATTTTAGTTTCTTATCAAGCATAAGCACTGCTCTTACACCTGGAAAAAAGGAGGTTTCATGCTTCAGAGACCCCACGCGGGCCCCTCTCCGGCAGTGTCCCTCCACATGAGGTGAGAAGTCTGTGGGACCAACAAGATAGGCCTTCCTGGATTCCATGTCTACCCAGATCCCATACCTCCTGCTTCCAGACCATGCTCTGCTCACCCAGATCCCAAGGATTCCCAGTCCAAATGGCCTGACTGTCCTTTGGGGGGCTGCCCAGGTCTTTTCCCTAGATCTGTCCTTCAGAGAAGGGACCAAGAGGGTGTGTGCTCACTCCTAGATCCAAGGAGTGGCCAAGACTGGCTATCTGTAGAGTCATATGGACAGAGCTTGTATAAACAGGTTAGATTGTCCACAGGTATTCATGCCAGATGTCCAGTGATACTGGTCAGAGCAGGAGAAGGCAGGCTGAGATCTGGGGCCTGGGACCTCAAGGAATTGAAGAGTTCTAACATTGAACCTGGCCTTCTAGGTAGTCACGAAGCAATATTTATCATGGTGAGAAGATGGATCATATTTTGTCATTAGCAACCTTGAAATACTTAGGCATGTGTCATGTGAGCCCCCATTTGTACTCTAGCCTGGACCTCTACAAATGCCGGGAGGCTGGTGTCTTGTCTAACACAGTGCAGGGCACGTAGGAGACTCACAATGTATGACTAAGGATTAACTCAAAGCAAAAGGGTGTGGAATAATGAGACTCAAGGGAAATAACTCTGCAGCATTTGAGTAAGAGAAAATAATAGAAGATATGAATTATAATTGAATTACCAAACTAGCTAATATACTTCCTAAAAAGGTTTATATTCAAAGGGCAAAGTTTAAATATTTTGGCTAGGAAGATGTTATTTACCAAATTAATGGTCAATTTTTTAAAGCCTCACTTGAATCTTCCAGCATTCTTTATATTTCCAAAACACAACACTAATCTATAAAACACTCCACAGATGGGTGAAGAATGAAGTCAAAAAAAACATCAGTCATGTAGCAAAAGCTCAACTGTGAGGGTTACACTCCACCCAGAGAGGAAGAATTAATAAAAACTAGCAACAAAATTTCTTGGAACCAGCATTTCAGGTCTCTGTCACTTCAAATGATTCCTTTATCCATCATAGGTAGATAAAATCAGTACTGTGAAGAGGAGGAACATTTGTCTTTCAGGTGGAACCTTGAAAACTAAGGTCTTGCTTGTCACAGAGATGCTGATTTCAAGGAACAGAGGTGTTTTAACCTTTTGTCAGGTGTAAGAATCAATGGCTCATCAGATTGAGTAACGAAGACTTCTTATCTCTTTTCTAAAGATAACACTTTTATTGTCACATAAATGTGTGTTGCTAGCAAAGGTAAAAAATATTTCAGGCTAAAATATGTATTCAAATAAGCTTATATGTGTATGCACGTATATACGTATGGGAAGAGAGAGAGAGAGCGAATCTATTTAATCTGGAAAATCAACTAAGAAACCTCTATTGAGTAACTTCTCTATACCCAGCATTTGCCACAGTATGCTAAGCATAAAAGGAGAAAAAGACCAGGTCTTAAAAAAACAATGAGATACCACTCTACACCTACCAGAATGGATAAAATCTGGAACACTGACAATACCAAATGTTGGTGAGCATGTAGAGCAAGAGAAACTCTCAGTCATTGCTGGTAGGAATGCAAAGCCACTTTGGAAGACAGTTGGGTGATTTATTACAAAGCTAAACATACTCTTGCCGTATGATCCAGCAGTTGTGCTCCTTGGTATTTACCTAAATGATTTGAAAACTTACGTCCATACAAAAATTTGCTCATGGATGTTTACAGCAACTTTATTCATAACTGCCAAAACTTGGAAGCAACCAATATCCTTCAGCAGGTGAATGAATAAATAAACTGTGGGGCAACCAGACAGTGGAACATTATTCAGTGCTAAAAAGAAATGAGCTGTTGAGCCATGAAAAGATGTGGAGGAAACTTCAATGCATGTCGCTCAGTGGAAGAAGCCATCTGAAAAGGCTACAAACTCTATGATTCCAAATATATGACATTCTGAAACAGGCAAAATTGTGGAGACAGTAAAAAGGCCAGTGGTTGCCAGGGATTGGGGTAGGGGTGGGATGAAAGTCAAGAGGATTTTTTGGGTAGTGAAACTACTCTGTATGATATTATAATGATGAACACATGTCAAAACTATGGAGCCAGTATAAAGATCAGTCAGTTATCATGGATTGAAGGAAGGGGAGGAGAGATGAATACGCAGAGCACAGAGGATTTTTAGGGCAGTGAAAATACTCTGTATGACACTGTAATGGTGGATATCATTATGTCATTATACATTTCATTACACATGTCATTATACATTTGTCCAAACCCACAGGATGTACACCACCAAGAATGAACTACAGTGTAAACTATGGCTTTTGGGCGACTGTGCTGTTTAAGTGTAGGTTCATAAGCTGTACCCCTCTGGTGGGGGATTTTGATAATAAAGGCTGCTATGCGTGTATGAGGGCAGAGATATATGGGAAATCTCTGTAACTTCTGCTCAATTTTGCTGTGAACCTGAAACTATGCTAAAAAAAATTAAAGTCTTAAAATAAGAAAAAGAAGAAGAACGGCGAGGTCCTGTCCCCTGGGAAGTTTACAATATTTGATGGGAGTTGGGACTGGAGTGACAGGAGAAGTATTATGGGCATATGTTGGTCAGGGTGAGGTGCAGGGGATGGCCCAGATTTGTCAGTTACCTCCATGAATAGACATTGGGATTAGGTGTGTTATGTTGAAGTATCTCATTTAATTCTCACCAAACCAGTGCATGCAAATACTATCCTCATTTTCCAGATGAGGAAACTAATGTTTAGAAGAAGAGCTCAATGAAAGGCCAATCCAATTAAGCAGGTGCCAAAATAGCCGTTTAAAAGGACCTTATAGGAATGGAAATTGGTGCGGCAACTACGGAAAACAGTCAAAATAAAACCACCACATGATCCCAGCAATCCCACTGCTGGGTATATATTTGAAAGAAATGAAAACAGGATATCAAAGAAATATCTGCTTCCCCATGTTAACTGCAACGTTATTTGTAATAGCCAAGGTATGGAAATAGCCTAAGTGTCCATCAATGGACGAATGGATAAAGATAAAGGAGATCTGATACACACACATGCAGGAGTATTATTCAGCCACGAGAAAGAAGGAAATCCTGCCATTTGCAACAACATGGATGGACTGGATGCTAAGTGAAGCCAGACAGAGAAAGACAAATACTGCATGCTATCATTTACATGTGGACTCTTAAAAAAACCAAACTCATAGAAATAAAGTGATTGCCAGGGGCTGGGGAGTGGGAGAAATAGGGAAATATTGGTAAAAGTATACAGACTTTCAGCTCTAAGGTGAATAAGGTCTGAGGAGCTAATGTATAAACATGTAGACTATGTAGATAACACTGTATTATATAATCGAAATTTGCTGAGAGTAGAATTTAAGTGCTCTCGCTAAAAAAAGATAGATATGTAAGGTGATGGATGTGTTTCTAACTAGATGAGAGGAAGCCTTACAATGTATATTATATCAAATTATTACGAGGTACACTTTGTCAATTATACCTCAGTAAAGCTGAAAAAAATAAACTTGGCGAACAGCTGAATCAGACTGCTCATGTAATTCAACTATGTTGTCAAAGACACAAGCAGTTTCCTCTCAATTCATCACAAGGTCTGCAAATGGAAAACACGGATGAGTTTCACAGGAATGATCAAGGGTTCAGACACAGTGATAACATGTATTACGCCCACCTAGTGCTAGGAATGCCCCATATCAAGAAAAGATTTAAAAGTAGAGGCAAGCTAACGCTTATCTATAGCATCATCAACACTTCCTGCTTGTTTTGCTTTAAGTGTTGTTTTGTTCTGAAAAATGTTTCCCATGTGCTTAAGAAGGATGTATATTTTCTAACTGCTGGGTGTAGGATCTGTAAATGTGTCTGTTAGATCATGCATATTAATTAGGTTGTTCAAATGCTCTCTATCTTTACTGAGTTCTTGATGCTTGACCTTCAAATAATTAAGACAGATGTATGGAAATCACCTAGTGAATACAGTACGTTTGTAAATTTCTCCCTGTAGTCCTATCAATTTTGCTTTATATATTTTGAGTCTATTTTAGAATGATTAAGTCTAAGTGAGTTGAAAAAAGAAATAATAAAAGGAATGTAACAACCCACAGAATGGGAGAAAATATTTGCAAATGATGAGACTGACAAGGGATTGATCTCCAAATTATAAAAACAGCTCATGTAGCTCAATATCAAAAAAAAAAAACCCAATCAAAAAATGGGCAGATCTAAATAGATATTTCTCCAAAGAAGATATACAGATGGCCAAAAAGCACACGAAAAGATGCTCAATATCGCTAATTATTAGAGACTGCAGATCAAAACTACAGTGAGGTATCACCTCACACCAGTCTGAATGCCCATCACCAAAAAGTCTAAAAACAATAAATGCTGGAGAGAGTGTGGAGAAAAGGGAACGCTCCTACACTGTTGGTGGGAATGTAAATTGATACAGCCACTCTGGAGAACAGTATGGAGTTTCCTTAAAAAACTAAAAATACAGCTACCATATGATCCAGCAATCCCAGTTCTGGGCATATATCTGGAGAAAACCATAATTTGGAAAGATACATGCACCCCAGTGTTCATTGTGGCACTATTTACAATAGCCAAGACATGGAAGCAACCTAAATGTCCCTCGACAGAGGAATGGATAAAGATGTGGTACATATATACAATGGAGTATTGCTCAGCCGTAAAAAAGAATGAAATAATGCCATTTGCAGCAACTTGGATGGACCTAGACATTATCATACTAAGTGAAGTAAGTCAGAGAAAGACAAATGTCATATGATATCACTTACATGTGGAATATTTTTTTAGGATGATACAAATGAATTTATTTACAAAACAGAAACAGACTCACAGACTTTGAAAACAAACTCATGATCACCAAAGGGGAAGGGTGGGAGGGAGCAAAAAATTAGGAGTTTGGGATTAACATACACACACTACTATATATAAAGTAGATAAGCAACAAGGACCTCCTGTAGAGCACAGGGAACTCTACTCAATATTCTGTAATAACCTAAAGGGGAAAAGAATCTAAAAAAGAATAGATATGTGTATATGTGTAACTCAATCACTTTGCTGTACACCTGAAACTAACACAACATTGTAAATCAACTATACTCCAATATAAAATAAAAATTAAAGCAACAACAACAAGGAATATAAACATTTTGAAATTATCAGGAATATAGTGTCTGTTAACTTAGAGTTATTTTATCCCATGTTTTCTTAAATTCTGCCTCAGTGTATTAATCCCTCATTTGAATTTAATTAAATAACAGGAACATTTTACACATATAGCTTAACATTTTCTTTACCACCTCACTCCTCACCAGACAGTCTGGTACTGAGCCCTGGTACTTTGGTTTGTTGAGTTTAAGGAAATCTTTACTTGCATTGAAACAGTGTTTGACATAACTGAAGATTTATATTATCCTGTGGAAGAAGGTTTTATGTTTAGAGGGAGAAGCTGAGACAAAGAAATTACTCTGCTGAGAAGGGGAGAGAGATCTCAGGAAGTATAAGACCTGAGAACAGGGTGTCAAAGCTAGGAAGATTGAGCCTGTAAAGAGAAAGGGAGGGAGAGAAAAGAGACCTGGGATATGGATGTATCCAGAACGGCTTTCTCAAGGAGCGCGCTGTGGATGCAGTGCCGCACCTCTCCTCGCCTTCCTCCATGGTGTCTTTGGTAAAATCCACATGGGTCATTAATGTAGACTTGGAGGAGCTGGAGCCATAGCACAGGGAATGAACCCAGTGTTTAAAACAAAGAAACGTTGACTCTTTGTTATTAGGAAATCAATTTCTCTATGCTCTCACTAAATAAAGATAAATATTTAAAGACTAACAACTTGAGGGAGCACCTGGTCATCCTCCTGCCTGGGGCACTGATATCTCTGGTAAAATAACCTAGTCAGGCAGCAGCCATTGGCACTGTGGAGATTCACCCAGCCCATGATTCCTTTTACCACATACCACCTCCTGTGCAGTGGGAAAAATTCTGAACCCCGAGAGGGGAAACTTAGCTGTAAGCCTTAGCTCTGCTACTTATTAAGGCTTAAATTAATATAACTGGGTCTAAATTAGCCTCTTTGGACACCATCTGTGAAATGTGAATAATCAAACCTTTTTGGTCTCTTCATAGGTTTTTTGTTTGTTTGTTTGTTTGTTTGTTTTTTGCGGTACGCGGGCTTCCCACTGCTGTGGTCTCTCCCGTTGTGGAGCACAGGCTCCGGACACACAGGCTCAGCGGCCATGGCACAAGGGCCCAGCCGCTCCGTGGCACGTGGGATCTTCCCGGACCGGGACACAAACCCGCGTCCCCTGCATCGGCAGATGGACTCTCAACCACTGAGCCACCAGGGAAGCCCCATAGGTTAATTTTAAGGATCAAATAAGAAAACAAAGGAGAAAATATTTTGCAGACTACACAGATGACTGGGTCAACCAACCTCACAGAAATCCCTGAATAATCATGAGCATGCTTGGCCTGAATTAAAGGTCCTGGGTTCAGCATAAACTGACGACACTGAAGAGTATTAGTCACTTGGTAAATGGCAAAATGACCAGAATGCAACACACACACACACACACACACACACACACACACACACACACGCCCCTCCATACGAACGAATCCAAGAGATTAGGCCTCTTGTTTTTATAGTCAATATCAAAGTTTAGTCATGCGACTTCTTAATAGTTTAATATTTTCTTGTTGATTCGATTTGTTTCCTGGGAATAGAGTGGGAAGGAAAAAGTTAGGATTCGATAGAGTGTCTAGCTAGAAGTCCATTGGGTGGTATCCTTTCTCCTAATAATTTTGAAAATTCTGGAAGTCAATTTGGATATTTTGGATGACAAGTGCTACAGTGAATGCCTGCTTGGTTTATTGCATGTTTAAGGTGTGAAGGCTCTGAATTTGGTGTCCCTAGTGGTGACAAGAGCTCCTTAGTAGACCCAATGTAATCTCTCTTGACGTCAAGGGCCATGGCCTAACCTCTTCCTTTCTATGTTAGAAGATTTTCCAGGTATACAAAATACAAGTACCTTCCTAAATCTAGTTTTTATTCCTCAATATAAAGGAGAGACGTGAGTGCCACCATGAATTTATCTTTCTTTTTCTCAGACATGAGCCAAACTAATAACGAGTTAACATTTCTCTTCCTTGATCAACCAATAAAATAAAAGCGATTAAGCAGTAAGAAGCATGGAGAAACTTCATGCAGCACTGCAGGTTTTTAAAGTTCTCTCTTAAGGAGCCTTACCCTTACAGCTCAGGAGATGTTAGTGCCAGGAAAATCTACATTTATAATTCCCTTAGGCATATATTCCTAAACAGACAATTTCAGTTTCTGGAAAAATTGTGCTTGGCCTAAAACATACAAAAGATAAATGAATCAGCTTGTGGTCCCAGTCCTGGGGATTGTGTTTGTCATAAGGAAGGATCTATATTTCACCATCTTCAGCTTCAGTTACAGTTTACATCGGAAACTTCAACTTCCATGCCTAGCATATTTTGTGAAATTTTCACTAACCTCCTAATTGAGACAAGGCTGAGCTATCAATTGTCAATTTGGATGTCTTTTAAGGACTAGAAGATAATCATCAACCTGTTCCCAAAGCAGTGCAACACAAGCCTTGGAGAACACGCTCTGGGAGGTCTGGGACAGGGTTTCCTCCTCTTCTGTCTCCCACAGGCCTGATACAGAGCTGAAAAATATATGATGGCAATAAATGCTAAATTAAATTGAATCAAGATTGCCAGAGGAGATTAGATCCAAGAGAAAAGTCAAAGCGACAAATGAGAAGCAGGGTATTAGAGAAATAAGGAAGACAGAAACCAAACCACTCCCTCAACAGGAGACACAAAGGGCACCAATCAAAAGTCACTCCTATCGAGCCCATGTGGACAAGTTCCTTTTCGCATTCATCTCCCTACCTCTCTGTTCTTCCATTGATACTGTTGACCTCGATCAACTACGAAAATCCAAACCATCCTTTAAGACCTCCCTCCAAATCACCTCACCTGGGAAGCCTTTCTTGATCTCCCCAGTAAGTTGCATCCTTCCTTGCAAAGCTTGGACCCACTTAGCAGTCCGTCCTTGACTTTGTTTTAGCGCTTATCTCCTTGTATGTTTGTGGTGTGTTCACATTTCTGTCCCTTCCCTCCTCAACCCAGACTATAACCTTCTTGAAGATGCTACATTGCTTTTCCTGTTATCTATGACTGTCATCTCTGTATCCAGTCCCTAACTCAGTCCTTGGCCCACAGGAAGTGCTCAGTAAATGTTTAGATAACAATGCTCAGTGTAGATTTCATTTGTGGTTTCCATTGGAGGCCTAAAAAAAAAAAAAAAAAAGCTTCTTGAATGCCCGCTTGAACCACAGGAAAGCTAAGGCTATTTCTCAACAGGCAAGAAGAGAAAGCACGTTAGACACAGAAGGAGCACCTTAGGTAAACATCATTCGTACCTAAATGTGTAAGCCACCCCCTGAAACCAGTTCACATTCCTCTAGAATGGAGGAGATCAATAGACCTTCGTGATAAGAAAGTTCTTTCAAAAGAGCCGTTTCCCTGCTTCACGACAGAACTCCATGTGGGATTACTTTCTACACTGCTTTCTCAAGGGCCTGGTTTAATCTGGTTTTAAAATAACCACTACAGAGACGGCTCCATTAATACCCTAAGATGGCTGTCTCCTGGATTAATTGACTTCTAGGGATCTCTTGTACAAATAAACAGTTTGTGACACTGAACCAGGGCTGGCCCTGCTTTGGTATTTCTCTGTGTGCAGCTTAACTGAAACATAGCTGGACTTGGAACATGTTTATACAAACTAACTAATCCTACTAGATCATCATGACCTGCAATCACCCTGTTCTTCCCAGCCTGCACTCAACTTGTGCCAAATGAAGCGGCGGTTTCATAATGAAAGAGTTTCCATTAAAGAGATGTCGGACCCCTGCATGACTTTCCTTTCACTCCAGTGCCCCAAGCCTCCCTGTATCTAGCACTCCTAAGGAAACACATTAAGGGCACCCACCTTCACAGGGCTGCTATACTGAACTTAAAAAAAAGCTTCCCTTTGTTACCAGTTGGATCAGACTTAGAAACTCTGAGTTGCAGGCTTATGTCCTCTTCTGGTGGCAGCCATTTTGTTTAAACAGGACCTTATGGTTTCACTCCACTTATGATAACTCTAGTTACTAAAGAGTTAACTTCTATACCTATTAATGAAATGATATTCCTACAGGTTGCACAGTCATACTTGGAGCTCACAGAGTATCTTTCAATATTCTACATTTGGAATCTGATGGAACATCAACTGTATTTTCCCTCAAATACCTCCTCTAAATTTTTAAACAGCCTGAAGATTCTAGGGGGATATAAATCCATGTGTTTATAATTCGTTTACACTAGTACCATTAAAATCCTATATTATAAGAGTTAGCTGATGTTCAAGAAACCAGTTCGACTTTTAAATAATCTTTGTAAAGTCTTTCTTCTTAACAACAGGAAGATGTGTTTGCCAAAAGAAAATGAACTGAAACACTAGAAAATCTGGGTTTGATTCAAAACTAACTCAGGCAGTTTAAAAGGGCTGTAAACTTGGTGAGTGAAAGGAGTTTAGTTTCCATATACTACATATCCATATGCCATGTTGATACTTGGTGTGTGTATCCTTAGCTCACACGTGCTGATGTGTTGTGTTAACATTTGCAAAGTCAGAGCCAGTTGGCAGGTCAGGTTAGAACAGGGTGCTAATGAGGTCAGGATTCCAGGCCCAGTCTTCCTGAGGATGGGGTGCCATTTCTCTCACGCCAACCACTTGCCACTAATGAGCTCAGTGGCCTTGGGCTACTCTGATTTGGTCCCATTTAACAAGATTACTGAGGTCTACAAAGCACCAGCACTGTGCTTAGCACTGGGGCTACTCCCAGGACTGTGATGTGGTCCCTACACTCAAGGAACTCACAGTCCACCAGGAGAAAGAAAGAAGTCCATGTACCAGGGCAGCAGTATAATACAGGAAAGACATAGGACTTACCAATCCTCGGGGGTCAAGAGAGGCTCCATGGAACAGGCTTTTCCTCATCTTTCAAGGCTTAGCACAAGCACTACACTCTTCTATGCAGAGTTCCCTAGGCAAACATAGGTGTTCCTTTCTCTATTGTCCCAATATACTTGGAAGGGACCTCCGTTAAGGGCACTCAGGAGAATTTGGTGAATAGATGGTAGAGATTATACAAGATTACAGACAGAGTTTGGAGAAGAGAAGAGCGTATCAGACAAAGGAGTGAGGGAAGGGGAATTGGAAGGAAGGGCCAAAGCATGGAAGAATAGCAGGGGATGAGGCTGGGGAGGTAGAAAACTAGGATGCAGCTCTCGAAGATTTTATATGCCCTGCGGAAAAGCTCAGATTTCATTTTGTAGCCTATGGGGAGTTGTTAAGGATTTTAAGAAGAATTTGACTTGTGTTTTAGCAAGACAAACTTGGTAGGCTGCTTGGATGGGAGGGAAATGAGCCTGGAGGCAGTGGAACCAATCTGGAACCTACTGTCAAGGTTCTAGGAACCTCTCTAGGAAGGAGCCAAGGTTGGCCTGAACTTAAGCCATGGTGGAGAAGATGACAAGGAGAGGATGGAACCAAGAGATGGCTAGAAGGCAAAAGCAGGGAGACTCAAAGAATGATTGGGCATGGGTTTTTTTTCCCTCAAATATCTTCCTCAAAGGAAGGAGTCCTGCATGATCCCAGGTTTCACCTTTGGGAGATGAGGTGGATGGTGGTGTCACCAGTTGGTATGAGCAAGGTGGGAAGATGTCCAGGATTGCGTAGGGGAAAAACATAAGAAGTTCAATTTCAGAAGTGATGTATTTCTGTTGTTTAGGGACATTTGTGGGGAAAATGTGGATTGTTCAATAAGAAATGAGCTATTTCTTCAGGGGTTTGGGGAACTGTGATATAGATATGAGATGAGATAGTGATGGAGATGGAGATAGATATCAAGGTAGAGCAGGTAAGAGAGAAGACTATGAATGAAACCAGAACACACTCAAGGATCCTAACATCTAAGCGATGGACAAAGAAGATTGATCCAACAAGAATTCTTAGAAAGAATGTTCAAAGACGTAGAAGATGAACCAAGAGAGGGTGGTGTCAAGGGCGGCAAAGGAAAAGAGAGGGAGTGGCCAGTTGTGTCAAGTGCCCCAGGAAGACCAGGAAGGAAGGGACTGAGACAGTCCACTGAATTTGGTGTCAGGAGATAACCAATGACTTTACCAGAAAAGGTGTCAGAAGCAAAGACCCATTTTCAGAGGAAGGTGTGAATAGATGTGAGGCGTGAACCATACCTATTGTTGGGAAGCTTGAGGACACTAGAAAGGAGAGGACGAGGTAAAAGCTGGGGGCAATGCTCCCTTCCTGTAGAATGGGCAAGATTTAGAAAAGTTGAGAGGCTGAAGATAAGAAGCCCCTTGGGTTCCACGTATAAGTGATATCATATGGTATTTGTCTTTCTCTTTCTGACTTACTTCACTTAGTATGATAATCTCTAGTTGTATCCATGTTGCTGCAAATGGCATTATTTCGTTCTTTTTTATGGCTGAGTAATATTCCATTGTATATATGTACCATATCTTCTTTATCCATTCATCTGTCAATGGACATTTAGCTTGTTTCCATATTTTGGCTAGTGTGAATAATGCTGCTATGAACATAGGAGTGCAGGTAAACCAACTATATTTCAATTAAAAAAAAAAAAAAAGAAGCCCCCTGGGACAGAAAGAATACATACAATGTCTCCAAGAAGGAGAGAATAAACACAAGGGAGGGACCAGCCTCAACAGGAGGCCTAACACCTCAGCCACCATGAGAAAGTTCTTTCTTAGCTTTTGGAGTAAAGTATTTATGATGTTTTCACGCTGAAATCTTTTATTCCATTATTCACCTAAAAATCTTCCTATGTCCCCACTTTGAAAACATCTTCAAACTTTGTTTTTAGATATGAGACCAAATCTTGGTGAAAAGATGTAGAATTAGGAGGCATGGTTGAGGTGTAGTAAGATGAGGCTGGGGAAGGCACGGGCTGGAGACCCAGCTCTGTCGCTTCTATATTCCCTGGCCTCTCAGGGCCTTGTTTCTTCACCTTTGACCAACATACACAACAGGGCTCCAGAAGGGTCAAATGAGACCAGCTCTGTGAAAGCTCTTGGTAAACTAGTGCAAGGCAATGTTAGCAGCTGTGTCCTGTTTCCTGGCACCTGAGTCTGTCTTGTCCTGTTTTGACTTCCAGGACCCCCTTGTTTTAAATAAGGTAACACATGCACATAAAGCCTTTAAACGGTGCTTGGCACAGGTAGGCACATGATAAAAATTAATGATGATCAGGCTTTCCTCTACATCCCCCCACCGCCACTCCCCTAGGATGCCCCAACAAACCGTCCAGATACTGTGTGACCTCCTGTGCTGTTCACTTTACACCCTTTCTGGAGCATGTCACCCTGCCCGGAATGAAGGCTCACTGGTCTTGTGTCACATTTCCTCACACCCACACCTTCTTAGCAGCTATTACAATGAAGCTCATCTGTTGAGCTCTCACTACAGCAGTGGTGTCTGCTAACATTTTAAATGATTACTCCTCCCAAGAGTATTCACAGTTTAGCATGGCATGAATCTTTAGCCTAGTAATGTACCCTCTAATAGTGGAATATCAGGTAATATGTTAGGCAGCTTAACACATTGCAAATTAAATGAAGTTCAAGCTTGATATATTCGATACGACTAATATTTTCCATCATAAATGGGAAACTGAAGCTGAATGTTCCTTGGGAGTATCCTATGTTAGAATTCTTATTATTCATATTCACATTTACTGTTTATACCACAGACAGCCCTTTCTGAAAAGGACTTGAGTCACATTTTCCTTACAGCTAACCCAGCCATGAGATTAACTTCTAGCCAAGGGGATGTAAGTGGAATTGATAGGTACAACTCACAAGTCATACTCTTTAGCATAATAGATGTGATGGGATGCAGATGTAGTGGCAGGAACTGAGGCAGCTTTTGGAACCCAGAGGGGCTGTGTGTTTAGGATGGCAGAATCTCTGTACTAGCCCTGGACTGCTGACCTTTGAGCTATTACTTTGCTGAAGCTACTGCAGTTTTGGACTTTTTGTTTCACCAGATTAGACTGTACCCTACCAACACAGCAATCGGTATCTAGAAGTGGAGTTCTGCAGTAGAAATAGAAACCCTAAAATAGATGATAATGCCTTAATGGTCAAGCAACAGACACTGAGGATAAAGACTTTGAAATCTGTTAGCTCTTGACTTTTGTCATGGTAAAACTACCACCAGTGGTAGATGACTAGTAATTGACAATCTTAGCAAAGCCTTAAAGAGAGGTTAACTCAGGTGTAGCTAGCCATCTTACAAGAGATCTCTGCTCTCAGAAGTTCTCTCTTGCCTGCAGGCTACAATGTAAATTGAATGAAAGTCTAGTGATTCAAAGGTGTGAAAAATACATCTACTTTTTTACCACCAAATACAGTGAGAGATGAGACTGTAATGCCAAGCCTTCCTCAGAACCTGATATTGAGTGTTCCCTACTAGACAACGGGGCCACTTCCACAGTAAAGACTAAGGCTGTTGCCTTCTCACTCAAAGCTACTGTTTCAGCTGGCCTTTAGAGAGTCTCCAGCAACATGAGAGAGAGGAGACCAGGAAACGAAAGAATAGAATCTTTTGGCTTAAGGATTATGGATAGATGAGACCTTTGGCACTGGTTACTAGTATCTGGAACTCACAGGAAGCAAGCAGACCATAAGTCTACTGGGTTTTAAGGGAACTGTATTGCCAAAAAACCCACAAGCCTGCCCTGAAAAAGACGGTGGCCATCTGAACCTTAAAGTAATCCCCAGCTTCCTAAACCTTCACCAGCAGACAACAGGCTATGCCCACTTTATAAGTGGCCGTGAAGGATAAAGGCAAGAAAACCTCCCACAGGACCAGAGAGTTGCTCCCGGCAACCCAGTCTAACCGAGGGGCCCTGCACTGCCAGGGCACAGAACCTGCAATTCCCATCTGGTGCGGTGTGACAGTTGCTATGGATGAGTGGCTGCTCTATGTCCATCATTGTTCACTTCCCTGAATGGCGGCTGTTACTGTGGTTATCCACAATAAAATAAAAGCTTTGTTATTGTGGTAGTTTGGGTGGAAGGTGGGGCTGAAGATAACTTCCCTCTTAGTTTCTAGGTCACCAGATTACAGGAGTTAGAGCTAGACTCGATGGAGAGGATGATACATTATGCAGACATTCTGGACTTCAAGCCTGACGGAGAATGTTCTGTGTGTGGGCAGAAGGGTGCATGTGGATATTTGGATGGCCAGAGGAGCCAATTCTGGCAGATACTGAGTTTGTCCACCGATATCTATGCCTCTTCTTTATAGTCAAGCTCTTCTCATCCTCCCTCAAAAGCAGGCATGGCCATGAGACTAATTTCTGACCAGTGGGAGAAATTAGTGAACAGAAATAATGTAAACCACTTCTGGGTTCCCTTGCCCTTTGTCCCTTGGAACAATCACTTTGAACCCAAAGATAGAAGCCATGTGTCAATGATGGCAGAGCTTCCTGCCAGCCCTAGATCATCTATGTCTGGACTTTCACACAAAATAATAATAAATGTCCAATCCGTTTAAGCCACCGTGTTTTGGGTACCTTTGTTACAGCAGCTTAGGCTAACACACTCTACTTACTAGAAAGGAGAAAGCTGGCCAGTTTTGTAAGAAAAGGCTTTTTGTTCTTTCCGGCTTTCAATCCAAAAAGAAAATTTTCAAGTGTAGCCTTATACAGAGTGTCCTGTAGACAGTATCCTTGGCAACACTTTATAAAAATATCAGAAGCTTCATTTGCAAATATTTTCTCCCATTCTGAGGGTTGTCTTTTCATCTTGTTTATGGTTTCCTTTGCTGTGCAAAACCTTTGAAGTTTCATTAGGTCCCATTTGTTTATTTTTGTTTTTATTTCCATTTCTCTAGGAGGTGGGTCAAAAAGGATCTTGCTGTGATTTATGTCATAGAGTGTTCTGCCTATGTTTTCCTCTAAGAGTTTGATAGTGTCTGGCCTTACATTTAGGTCTTTAATCCATGTTGAGTTTATTTTTGTGTATGGTGTTAGGGAGTGTTCTAATTTCATCCTTTTACATGTAGCTGTCCAGTTTTCCCAGGACCACTTATTGAAGAGGCTGTCTTTTCTCCACTGTATATTCTTGCCTCCTTTATCAAAGATAAGGTGACCATAAGTGCGTGGGTTTATCTCTGGGCTTTCTATCCTGTTCCATTGCTCTATATTTCTGTTTTTGTGCCAGTACCATACTGTCTTGATATTTGCAAATGAAGCAACTGACAAAGGATTAATCTCCAAAATTTATAAGCAGCTCATGCAGCTCAATATCAAAAAAACAAACAACCCAATCCAAAAATGGGCAGAAGACCTAAATAGACATTTCTCCAAAGAAGATATACAGATTGCCAACAAACATACGAAAGAATGCTCAATATCATTAATCATTAGAGAAATGCTCAATATCATAAATCATTAGAGAAATGCATCATTAAAAAATCTACAAACAATAAATTCTGGAGAGGATGTGAAGAAAAGGGAACCCTCTTGCACTGCTGGTGGGAATGGAAATTGATACAGCCACTATGGAGAAGAGTATGGAGTTTCCTTAAAAAACTAAAAATAGAACTACCATATGACCCAGCAATCCCACTATTGGGCATATACCTTGAGAAAACCATAATTCAAAAAGAGTCATGTACCACAATGTTCACTGCAGCACTATTTACAATAGCCAGAACATGGAAGCAACCTAAGTGTCCATCGACAGATGAATGGATAAAGAAGATGAGGCACATATATACAATGGAATATTACTCAGCCATAAAAAGAAACGAAACTGAGTTATTTGTAGTGAGGTGGATGGACCTAGAGTCTGTCATACAGAGTGAAGTAAGTCAGAAAGAGAAAAACAAATACCGTATGCTAACACATATATATGTGGAATCTAAAAAAAAAAAAAAAAACCGGTTCTGAAGAAACTAGGGCAGGACAGGAATAAAGACGCAAAGGTAGAGAATGGACTTGAGGACACGGGGAGGGGGAAGGGTAAGCTGGCACAAAGTGAGAGAATGGCATGGACACATATACACTACCAAATGTAAAGTAGATAGCTAGTAGGAAGCAGCCGCATAGCACAGGGAGATCAGCTCGGTGCTTTGTGACCACCTAGAGGGATGGGATAGGAGGGTGGAAGGGAGGGAGACGCAAGAGGGAGGAGATATGGGGACATGTGTATATGTATAACTGATTCACTTTGTTTTAAAGCAGAAACTAACACCACTGTAAAGCAATTATACTCCAATAAAGATGTTTAAAACAAAAAAATCAGAAGCAGTTCAGAAGCAGTTTGCACATGACCATGCTCCACTCTCTCACCTTTTTAAAATGTTAAAACCAAAAGCATAACTTTGAAGAGCAGCTCAATGAAAGCAGTACTTTAGGAGGTTAAGAGGTACAAAGTACTATGTATAAAATTAATGAGGTACAAGGATAGATTGTACAACAAGGGAACATAGCCAATATTTTACAATAACTCTAGGTAGAGTATAATCTGTAAAAGTTTGAATCACTATGTTGTACACCTGAGACTAATAATAATATTGTAGATCAACTATACCTCAAATTTTAAAAAGAAAGAGTCTCCACCAGAGTGTTTCAAATGTGGAGTCTTGTGGGGGGTTGGGGCCGGGGGGACTTGATCCTAGGATGGAGATTAAAACCTTCAGGAGTAGCAGAATATACAGCATGTTTCCCAAACTAAGTCATCTAAAACCTCTCCAGGAAACTCCAGCAATGGCGGTGTATATTTGATGTCACTTTGGAGGTCTGTGGAGTGAAGAGGGGGGTTAACATTCTATCAGGAAACCAGAGAAGCACGACTAGTGTTCTCCAGTGCGTTACATCTTACCCTGTCCTCGCTTGAAGGGGACTAAAAAGCTCTGGCTTGCGGGAAGTCAGGGGTCTGCTTACGATGGGCTCAACCACAGGTACCAAAGCTGCCTTCGGCTTCAGACTTCTTTCCACCCAGAGGCGTTGTGCCACTCTCTGGGCCTACGAACAGTGCAAGAAGTGGACCCTATGCTTCTTCCATCTTTTCAGCATAAATCTCAGAACCCAGAACACAAAGAGCTCACCTTCGAAGCACTGGTCCTTGGCACTTGGCCACCCAAAGAAGCCTTCAAAAGCTAATCCTCTGTTTCACTGTCATGCAAAAGCTATTTTCTATCCTAGAATTCAGAGTGTATTTTACAGTAAAATAACATAAAACATTTTAATCTGTCTTCCTGATTGTTTTATAGAATTGCTGGTTTCTAAGCTGCATTATTTCAACATCAATTAAGAAAAATAAACGAGAGATTCTGGGTAGACTTCTGCTTAAGAGCACATATAAGCCTCTAGTTCTATACCACAGCAGGACAGCTGATTCAGACCTGGACTATTTTCAAAACAAGTGTTACTCTGACACCTGCTTTACCCACAGACAATCTTCTATAATATTTCTAATGGATTTTCAACCAGCCAAACAGTAACCTTCTGGCTATCTGAACATGTAGGCGTCCTCTATGGGGTTATTTGATTTTATACAATTTAAATATACAAATTATCTGCCAATGAAATTGATTTTGGATTCAGCATAATATCGAGCCCCATTTTTACTGCATATTTAGTATCTGACCATTAGCTTATTTGGGACATCAGAAGCTTTGGGGGAAAAAAAACCAAACGATTCAAGGATAAATCTTCAAATCTTCTGGAGTAGCAGAATACACAGGGTGCTTCCCAACCCATGGCATCTAAAACCTCTTCAGTAAACTCAAGCAATGATAATGAGGGTCTCCAAGGTGTGTCTTTTTTTTTTTTTTACATCTTTATTGGAGTATAATTGCTTTACAATGATGTGTTAGTTTCTGCTTTATAACAAAGTGAATCAGTTATACATATACATATGTTCCCATATCTCTTCCCTCTTGCGTCTCCCTCCCTCCCACTCTCCCTATCCCACCCCTCCAGGCGGTCACAAAGCACCGAGCTGATCTCCCTGTGCTATGTGGCTGCTTCCCACTAGCTATCTACCTAACGTTTGGTAGTGTATATATGTCCATGCCTCTCTCTCGCTTTGTCACAGCTTAGCCTTCCCCCTCCCCATATCCTCAAGTCCATTCTCTAGTAGGTCTGTGTCTTTATTCTTGTCTTACCCCTAGGTTCTGCATGACTTTTTTTTCTTAAATCCTATATATATGTGTTAGCATACGGAGCTGGAGGAATCAGGCTCCCTGACTTCAGACTATACTACAAAGCTACAGTAATCAAGACAGTATGGTACTGGCACAAAAACAGAAAGATAGATCAATGGAACAGGATAGAAAGCCCAGAGATAAACCCACGCACTTATGGTCACCTTATCTTTGATAATGGAGGCAGGAATGTACAGTGGAGAAAGGACAGCCTCTTCAATAAGTGGTGCTGGGAAAACTGGACAGCTACATGTAAAAGTATGAGATTAGATCACTCCCTAACACCATACACAAAAATAAGCTCAAAATGGATTAAAGACCTAAATGTAAGGCCAGAAACTATCAAACTCTTAGAAGAAAATATAGGCAGAACACTCTATGATATAAATCACAGCAAGATCCTTTTTGACCCACCTCCTAGAGAAATGGAAATAAAAACAAAAATAAACAAATGGGACCTAATGAAACTTAAAACCTTTTGCACAGCAAAGGAAACCATAAACAAGACCAAAAGACAACCCTCAGAATGGGAGAAAATATTTGCAAATGAAGCACCTGACAAAGGATTAATCTCCAAAATTTATAAGCAGCTCATGTAGCTCAATAACAAAAAAACAAACAACCCAATCCAAAAATGGGCAGAAGACCTAAATAGACATTTCTCCAAAGAAGATATATAGACTGCCAACAAACACATGAAAGAATGCTCAATATCATTAATCATTAGAGAAATGCAAATCAAAACTACAATGAGATATCATCTCACACCAGTCAGAATGGCCATCATCAAAAAATCTACAAACAATAAATGCTGGAGAGGGGGTGGAGAAAAGGGAACCCTCTTGCACTGCTGGTGGGAATGTGAATTGGTACAGCCACTATGGAGAACAGTATGGAGGTTCCTTAAAAAACTAAAAATAGAACTACCATATGACCCAGCAATCCCACTACTGGGCATATACCCTGAGAAAACCATAATTCAAAAAGAGTCATGTACCAAAATGTTCATTGCAGCTCTATTCACAATAGCCCAGAGATGGAAACAACCTAAGTGTCCATCATCAGATGAATGGATAAAGAAGATGTGGCACATATATACAATGGAATATTACTCAGCCATAAAAAGAAATGAAATTGAGCTATTTGTAATGAGGTGGATGGACCTAGAGTCTGTCATACAGAGTGAAGTAAGTCAGAAAGAGAAGGTGTGTCTTTTATGTTACTTTGGAGGTCTGTGGAGTAGATGGCGGGTGTTAATATTCTATCAGGAAACAAGAGAAACCTCATGAGCATAAGAACACTGCCAAGGAGACTCTTTGTTTCCTATTTGTTGCACAGTGCAAACACATCTGAACACTTCTCAGTTCATGTTAACTGAAAAAAGCTGCATACAAAACTATACACATAGCGTTTGTGTGTGCGTGTGTGTGTGTGTGTGTGTGTGTTTATAATTTGGAGGGTGAGCATGAGGATACTTTTTATTTTCTTCTCAGTACATGTTTGTATTCTTGAAAGAAAGACATCTTACTTATACATTGACAAAACACACTTTAAGAAATATCCCCCTCCAATCTGCCAGCATTTTATAACAGAGGGATTGGGCTGACATTACTTAAACCCAGTGGCCTGGCCAGTTTTAGCATCTTTAAAACTGTGACAATCAGACATTATGTCCTTCTTGATGTGAGTCAATTAGACACACATAGCATCTACCGGTGAAATATTCTTTGTCACCTGCCCTCGCCTTCCCCCCGCAAAAAAACTAACTTTGAATCAATCAAGCCTCAAGATCTAATTGCCAGTTTACAGGAAATACAGGAGTTAGAGAAACAAGTTAAAAGACATTAACAGGAAGCAATCTACCAAATCCAGAATCATGCGAGTATTCCACATGATGAAGGATCTGGTTTCTTCAACAGAAGAAAGAAATGGCTAAGAAAAAGGAAAATAATGGTAAAGTTTGAAAGGGATTTATGAGAGTTAATGATTAAATGCAATGCATGGGCCTTGTTTCAAACTTAATTCAAAGAAACCAGCTATAAAGAGATCTTTTTTAGGAATTTGGGGAAATACGAATGTCAAGTGAAAATTGGATCTCTATTAAGAATTAATATGAAATGCTGATTGAGGAAGAAAAAAATGCCAAGGAAAATAACTGTCAACCTAGAATTGTGTACCTAATGAAACTGTCCTTTGAGAGGAAGGGTGAAATAAAGATATTTTCAATCTAACCACCATCCTCTCCCCGAATACATCACTACATTAAGGTGAAACGTAAGAGCATCAGAGCATTAAATATCGTCTCCTTTTATATCAGTTGAGACTGTGATATAATTTGGCAGTTTGTATCCTGTTATAATTCTTGCAGAGGGATTAAAATCCAAGTTTTGCAGCAGCTATCACCAACTATTGATGTAAAGTACAGAAAACATGTTCCTCACAGTGATGACTAATGTCCAAAAGACCAAAGGGAAACAGCATAATAGATATGAAAATAAGACGATAAATAAAAGCTGAAAACAGACTCATGTTATTTTCTTTACAATGAATATAGTTTTAGTTAATAAATCAATATGCCTGAATTTCAGTTGTTCCTCAATCAAGATTTTGGACTAAGGGATGAAACCTTCCCTTTACTCAGAGCTCAGCCTTCCTCCACCTGTTCCCCGTGGAGGGTCAGGGATCCTGGGGAAGGAGCTAGAAGGTCAGTCCCACAATGGCAAAGATTTTTGTGTTGTTCAATGGTGTGTCCCAAAAATCTACAGCAGAGACTGGAACACAGTAAGCACTCAATATTTAGGGGTTGAATTTTTAAATGTGCACCATAAATAAAACATATTAAAAGAGAGACCATGAAAGCTAACCTGGGGCTTCCAGCCTTCGCTTAGCAAAGAAGATACTGGAGGAGGAACCACTGAGGGTTCTTCTGCGCTTCTGTATGAAGGCCTACCCTGGAGAGCCCTTAGGATAAGAAACATGGGCATGTGGTGGGGGGAAATGATATAAAAATGAGGGCTTTGTGAATTCATTGAGTTGCTGGGTAGAGAATCTAGGCTGCCATACAGTATCTTATTCTCCCTTCTCTACATGAGGTCAAGGACTACAGGAGAAGGTTCTCAACTCACGCCATCTTCAAGATTTCTTTGTAGGAGGTTGAAGTTCACCGTCAGTGAGCAGAGTGGTAAGATTCCTGCTTTGGTGGAAATATGGAGATCTGGAGCAGCCCAGTGTAGATAATGAGGGTGTTGTATATTGAGTGGATAACCCAAATGGATAACCTAACTCTTTCCTACAAAAATCTATGTCCTAGCCAGCATTATACCCATGGTGATAGAGGAAAGGCATATTTACACATGTGTTTTGATTAATATCATATGCACATTCAACCTGCATCTGCAGACCCTTAGCCCACATCTGTAGTCCATCCAAGCCCATTTATTTATATTGAGATCTGCAGATTTCATAGGGAAATCCACAGATTTGTAGATCTCTTCTTAAAGAGCACCATCCTACCCAATAAATTCGACTTGGGAAGCTTTGCATGAAAACTCCTGTGGGCTTAGGAGAAGATCTGATTCTGGGCACAACTCAGCACCCCAACAGTCTCGTTGTCAGCTCATCCCTGATATTTTAGCAATTGTAAGGTTCTCCCAATTTGCAATACATTTCAAAGATGTTGGAAAACAACCAGTGTAGACTTGTTAAACATAAACACTCTCTTCCCTACTTATGTGAAAGTTTTTGTGCAAACATCATGGCCGTAACAATGGCTGTAAATGCCATTAATTTTCGTATGTATTTAATAACTCAGTTTATACTGATTTAATGGGGGAAAGGCCCTTTATAGGCTGGTACAATCCAACTAATCAGTTTACCTTGAGTCTCCCTAGCTTGCCAAAAGGAGTTTTCATTTTAATGAGCGTGACATGAAAAGATGAGGGAAGTGCCCTTCTGCAGTGCTTTGAATGTTTTTGTCATTAAGTTGCCATGAATGTCTTGATTGTACCATCATGTTAATAGTCTGCTCTGAATTAGGAGGAAATTTTATTTCATAACACTTGTCACCAAAGACAAGCACATCTCACCACCCATCCATAACATGTATAAACATATAAAAAATCAAATCCAGGTGCACAGTTAAACCTGAGATCTTAAGATGGAACAGGTTAGACTAGTAGAAGGAGGTTTTACAGGGTTTTGATATTCCTACTTTGCAAAGGGTAAATAAAAGTCTGTCACTTGACACAAATTTGCAAGGATGGTCAAGCAATTTTTAACAAGAAAGAATAAAGTTGGGTGAGGGGAAAACAGATGCTATCAGATATTGAGACCTATTATAAGGCTATGGTAATTCAATGTGTGTAAGTGCTCAGGAACAAAAAGATAAGTCAGTTAAATGGAGAATTCAGAAGCACATGAAAAAAATTATAGCTTGAGAAAATGAATGTTATATAAATTATGGCCTCAAAAGCAGGGGATTATCAAAAATCTAAAACCATTCATTGATGTAGCTGTCCCCAATAATTCTTTACTGTACCCTCAGGTATTATTCAAGGATAATGAAAATGTGTGTTTATTAGAAGCACCTATAACAAAGGCAGAAAACTGGGGCCAATACAGGTTCTTTTGATTGGTGACCTACACTTGGAGGGTTAGAGCCTTCCGAGTATCCCATGGCAATAAAAACCACATAATATTGTATGTCACTCAAGCTGTGACACTCTGGAGAATAACAGGGACTTTATTAGTAATTATGGTGAGAGAACACATAATTCTGGACCACCCTGGGAAAAGCAGAACATACCGGCACGGTATCCATGCTCATATAATGCCAGGGACCCCGTATTAATTCTAAAGCCCTTGGGAGCACTTTAATTTCTAAAGTTGCACCCAGGGATCCAGACCTAGCTTTGGGTGAGTCCGTACATTCTGTTGTGGCCCAAAGAATGTGCAAGTAATTGTTCCAGAATCACATTATTCTTTACTTCCCTTCCATACCCCACCATCTTTAAGTTCTTTCAGTTTCCTGTAGGAAGCAGGAACCGGAGTGCATTTCTTAGGTAGAAAGATGAACTCTTGATCCCCTTGTAGCCTTCCCAAAATGACTAGAAGGCTAGCATTTTCCAGAACCAATCCATTCCACCATGAATTGAGCTAACCTGGTCAAAAATAAGGTTATAAACTAAATTTTCTACATATGTTATGTGGTTTTATCATTTTCAGGCCAAGACATTTCAAAGCTGGTAAGATGCCTGGACACATAAAGAAGAAGGGAAGGGAGCAGGTGGGGAATTAAAATTTCTTGAACCCCTAGAACATGCTGGGCACTGGGTTTGATGCACTCTAAAGATTGTCTCATGTCAATCATCCCAGGAACGCTATGAGATAGGTGTTTTATACTCATTTTTAAGATAGAAATGTTAAGCCTCGAAGATGATAACTTGCCTAATATCACACAGCTCTTAAGAGCCAGCTAAAGGAACGTTTGTTACCCTATGCTTTCCCACCTCCACCTGAGTTTCTTCATTTTGTTGTTGGCTTTATCCTACCCAATGTTCCAAGTGATAATGATTGCAACTTCCTTTAAGACACAACCATTGGAGACACATCCAATGGAGAGGAAAATGTGAAATCTCCCAGTGCTGGAAAGGCAGAAACACCACCAGCTGGTCATTTGAAAGAAAGAAACTACTTAAAGAAAAACTTAAAAAATGTAGCTTTATTTCCCAGACTACTACACTGTAGTTTTCTACACTGACAACAAACTTTTCTGTACCGTGGCTTCAGCATATGTGCCGACTTCTCAGAAACTATCATTTTTCTGTTCACACCCTTGAGTCTCTATCACCCTGGTGGTGAGTCCTGTGCTTAAAAGGCCGATGTTCCCCTAGTGTTAGATGTGCTATTTACATGTGACCGCATCAGTTGCTTTGATTCTCAGTTTCCTGTACATCTGGCTGAAGAATGGCCGGATGGAAAGTTGGGGGGGATGGAGTTGTGCACCAGGCCGTAGTACACAGTGGCTGCAGCATGCTGCATTACGTACCAGATTTTTAAACTGCATTCTAAAGTTGACTTCACACTCTGCATCACCTCACTGGTGTTGAATTTGGGGTGTCCTGAGTCAGGCAGATAAGCTCCTGTGCTTTTTATCTGGTAGTTCATCATCTCTGCTTCTGACAGTTCATCTCTACTTTTGGTCTACCTCTCTCTCTCTCTCTCAGTCTCTTTCAATTAGGCTAGATCTCATCAGAGATATACTGAACTTAAAACAAGTGCCTATGGTTAACGACTCTGAAAGAGTCTGCGCATAGTTCACTTGGTTTTTATCACAACTCCCCTCCCCCGCAATAAATACTGGAAAATTAGAAAGCAGCTCAAGAAAAACTGTTTTGAAAGGTGCACAGGATTGACTTTTTGGTGTGGGCATACCCATATTGAAGTTACAGGATTATCCATTGTGCTCAGAAATGATAATAAACAGGATACTTGACAAACAAGGATATTGGAATCATAGAATTGCATCATTGTTCATTAGAGAAAACAATGACCCTTGTGATGCTGTGCGTGTACAGAACGACATTATCGTTTATTCGGAGCGCAAGCACAAATACGGAACAGACGAACTAACGAGTTGAGATGTCATCCGAATTTCCATGGGTTACATTTACAGCTCAGAACTGTAGCTTTATTGAATGGTGCCCAAACAGTCTTACTTTATAATAGCATTCGTGACAATTCACTTGGATAATCCTATTTGTTTTCATTTATTTTAATGAGGTAGTTGGGGACGGTAACCTGCAATGGAAAACTGGGGAACAGGCGACAGCATGATTTGAAATGACTCTTGAAAGGTAGCTAAAAGCTAAACTAAACGCTTAGATACACAGTGGTTATCCAGCACTGTATACTTTACTCTAAAAACAGTGAGGCTAAAAGTGCCAGTTTTAAGAACCTAGGACTTTATTACCTTTTAAAACTTTTCCTGCATGGATGAATGGATAAGAAGGACTAATATGCTGCATTTTTGTGGTCTGCTTCCACATGTTGTATCTCCCAATGATGCTTTCTTTATGGAAAAGAGTGTGCTGGGCACATTTTTTTTTTCCATGCAGTGATCATATGTCTATGATTCATTAAATCCTTCAATATAAACACACAGTCAGCAGTGATGCAGACGGCTAACGGGTATGGATACCTGCCAAGCCTTTAGCTGTCCCAGCTTATAAAAGGTGTTTCTAACATTGAGAACTTCAATTATGTCACTTAAACCCATCAACCTTTTCCCCTTGACAAATGTTATAAATCTTTTGGATTTTTTATTTCTATAACATCTGATGCCTGGAGTAAAAAAATAAAAAACCCTTCCCACATTTTAATTTTCCATAGAGACTTAGAATGAGAAAACAGAATGTCTGTAAATCTTCCCTATCAATTAAAAGTGAAAAGTCTTTCCTCATTCCATCTTAAAGGCTAACTCAGCTGGTCAGTAGACCTCTCACATCTTTTTGGAGCCCAGGATAAGAACTGATACTAAATCCTGGTCTTTTAGGCCCAGGGAATAAAGAATAACAAGATACTCCCCACAGAGAACACCATTCTTAGGTCAGCTCCAGGTAGGCCTTGTAAGATCTAGTCAATATCCAAGCGAAACAGATGTGAGATAAAGGAAAGAACTCCTATTTTATCAGTCCAGGACCAGCCAAGAGACAAACTGTACCAACAGAGAATTTACTATAAAGAATACAAAGAATTATTTACTAGGTACAGAGTTACTGAAGATGCACAAAGGAAATACTAAGTTATCATGGAAATAGGATAGTTACCACCTGTGGGGCTGGGGAACAAAAGGAAGAGATGGGAATTATTAAAACCAGATCCTTAGAGAAAGCCCCAATGGATCCTTCACTCGGATGTCTGAGGCGGGAGCACTGCTCTGATGGTGCTGGGCCTCAGGCCTTGCAGGGTGGGCCCTGCGGAGGGCAGACTCATACCTTCCACAGGGAGGTGGCAGCTGGCAGGTGCTGGACTATCTAAGGCCAGTGGAGGGGCCTCCAGTGTTGGCCCAGACATCTAAGAAGGAGATGCTGCCGGCCGAGACAGTGTCTCTGAGGGGCTACCCTGAGACTCTTCGGCAAGTTTTGGAAACACTGCAAAGTGGTAGCAAGTGCTCCTATGGGAACCAACTGTCACAGCGTGGGTGAAGAAGTGATGCTGGCTGATACTGAAGGGAACAGCCAGCAAAACTGGCCTCAGAGGTAGCAGGAAGGAAAAGAAACTCCTCCTCCAGGCTTACAGTCTCGCTGTAGCATTCCCTATAGGCAGAGCCTAACAGAGAACTAGCAGTAACAGAGAAATAAATGTGTTTGGCAGGGATCAGCAGAGTATCGAAGCAGAAGGATGGGTTTGATGCTGAGAGACAATAGCTTGATAATGAGAGACAATAACTTTATACCTTAAAAAACTATTGAACAGGAGTGGAATTCTTATGATGGATCTTACACTTGACTTTGTAGTTCTCCATTCACCACCAGCACCACCACCCTCTCCCCGCCCCTCAGCTCCTCTAGCTAAGAACACTTATTAGTAAAACTTGAGTCAAGATTTTTTCTAACTTTGATGCATTATTTCATCAGAACCGGAGGGCAATCAACCACAGAAGGTCTCTTCTAGAGATTACCTAGATGACGTTTACTTCAGAGAGTTGTTTAGCATTTTGAGGAAAAAATGTAAGTCTATTTTTATTTAAAAAGGAAAAGCAAACCCTACTTGAGAAACAATTTACCATGGAGGTCTTATTCAAGAGCAGAGGCAGCAGTAAAACGGCCCTCGTCATGCTCTAGAATGTGAAATACCTGCTCAGAGAGGTACTTCCTGCCATCCTTCCTGAGTGTGGGACAGAACCTTCAAAGTACATGGTTTCCCTTTCAAAATCTCTAGGCTTCCCTACTGGCCTTCTTGTCAGTTCTGAGTTGATTTAGATAACAGAATGAGAAAGCCCACTCGTTTGTCTTATTTTTTAAGTTTCATTTTTTTAAACTGTGGAACCCAACCTTTGACAAAGATCTTTCTTCTGAAGGGCAGCGTGGCCTGCAGGTGTCTCCTAATAGGAAAGCAGAACAGCAGTTCGGTTTTTCGGGTGTTAGGGACTTTAGCTGCTGAAAATGAATATCTGACTCATGTAAAGAATGACCCATCCGCTGCCACTTGGTTTACAGAGCACCTCGAAAATCCCTGGAGGTTGGCTTACGTAACAGCCTCTCACAGTAGAAAACACGAAGGCAGTACCCAGTGGTATTATTTTCCAGTGTTCCTCCTAGAGAAATTAGTTTGCCATCTGGCAACAGGAGAGATGTGCAAGTATTCCTAGAAATAACAATCTACCTGTGTGCTGGCGCGTCCACACTGGAGGAGGCCCCTTTGGGAAGGGCCGGTATCAGTTTCTAGCCTACAAGCCTCCCGGCGGGGGTTCCGCAATGGAACAGCGAAAGAATTACTTAGGTCTCAGTCTACACCCTGAACTCACTTTTGAACCGAATTCCTAATAGGAGAGTGACAACAGGTGTTGTAAATGATGCTTCATTCAGTAAACTAATTGAAACAGATCACGGAGCATGATTTATTTGCATGAGAAAGATAAACGGGCACGGAAAATTTTGATCTGAAGATATTTGCAAAGCGGATAAGTAACATCACAGAAACAATGAGGCCAGGCCTCTGGTAACACGATATGGGCACTGTTTCATGTACTTTGGGACGCAGGAGGGTGAGAGATGGTTTGTTTCAGTTCCCATAAAACTCAATTTCCTCCATAGTAGAGTTGGTCCCAATTGCATATTTATTCTTGCATAGATACTGGGCTCTCCCTGAAGTCTGGAGAGTTCAGGTTACCAGTCATCCCCAAGAATAAACATGGGACAAAGCTGTAGGTTCTAGCATTGAAACAGAGGTCCCCTGCATTTCTGTGGTCTGGTAAGGCACCTAGAGAAATCACAAAACCCCTCAAGTCTTAGGTACTCTACAAGGATGGTGCAAGATCACTCAGCCTTAATATTCAAAGAGCCACCGGAGGATGCCTCACATGGCCACAACCAGACAAGAGGGAAGCTTGGTGAGACTCTCTCGGGGGTACAGGGTGGCTTGAATTCTGTTAACAACCTGGACAGAGCCAGCCAGACCAATACAGTCACAGCAATAGGAGGTCCTGAGAGCCTATCTTAGACCAAATGCATTAACAAACGAAGAGATCTGTAAGGAACCTTCCCACCAACATTAACCACACCAAAAGCGAGCCAAACCCAGGCTTCTCATAATTGGTTCTTGTTCCGACACTAGAGTGAGAAGAGCCAATTGCCATGGCCAACGGTTACTATCACTCTCCTCTGTAGAAAGCCACTGTCCTCGAAGAGCTTACTAAGGGTCTCCACTAAAGAACAAAAAAACATGGGTAAGACTGGTTTCCTCTCAAGTTATGACTCAACTTTGGTCACCACACTTCCACTTGGGCCTATTAACATTCAGTGGCCAGAATGTCACTCTTCTTAATCTTCTAGCAAACAACAGCCCTGCTGCCTTGCAGTCATATAGAAAGCCACAAGAATATTTCCTTTTGACTCTCTTCTCTCCGCATCAGACCCACAAGTCAAGCTAATGCTGAGATCTATCTTCTCACAATCTACTAGAAAGTGGCCTGCCCCGGCTTGCTTATCCTGCTAAAATGAGAAGCAAGAAATAAACAACTTCATGCGAATTACAAATAGAGGGCACTGGTTATCGAGCGTGCCCATACCATAGCACGATGGAAATGCAAGAAAGCGTTCTGCTCCATCTTGGCCTGAGTCGGGAGCCGTACCCCTTGTGAGACAGGGCCTTCCCCTCAGTATCAGGGCAAACGACGTGGACCCACGCAGAAGCCAGGATCTCCAAGAACACTCACGGACCCCCGGACTTGGTGGGAGGGTCGGAGAAAACAAAAGCTATTGTTTTCTTTTCTCCATCTATCCTGGAGATCAGAAAACAGTAGTAGCAGGTTCTGAAGGTCCACTCTTCACACGTGATCTCTGTGCTCACCTGCACGTTAACAATTTCATGGTGTTCCTTGGCTCTGGGGTTTTATTATCATTACTGTTGTTAATATTATTTATAATTTTAGTAACATTAAAATAATAGCTAAGATTTATTGTTGCCAAGTACTATGATAAACATTTAAATATTTTATTATATCTCCTTTGAACCTCACAGCAACTGGTTGAATTAGATGCTAAGATCATCCCCAACTAAAAATTAGGAGGCTGAGGCCAGAAGAGGTGAACTCTTTGGAAACCAGGCTGCTAAAGAATGGCAAAACCTGGGTTCAGTTCTAGGCTCGGCGCCCCCAGAGTCCATTCTACTATCCACTTCAGGTCAGTACCTCCCCTGCCCACCCCTTAAAAACACTGAATTGTTTATATCCTCAGCAAACCCAAATGCTTAGCTCCAAGAGCCAAACAAAAATAACTGTTACAAATACCAATGTTTGATTTCTCTGATGGGGCCTCTCAGGGTTATTAAATTTAATCCCTTGTCCCTTTGCTCCAGTAGCTTCTTTGCCCCCTTGGGAAGCATTCCTCTAACTCCTTCCCCCATTTCTTCACACGCCTTCACCTCCACCTATCCTCACCCAGGCTGTCTGAATTCTACCCAGCCTTAAAGATGTAACTCAACTTCCGCCTCTCCCAAAAAGGCTTCTCCAACTACTTATAGCTCCCCCCTCTGAACTCCTATAAAACTTAATATTTATACTACTTACTTGGCATTTATGTTTTATTTTTTACAGTTAGTTCTATTTGAGAATAATCCATCTTCAGGCTGAATTCACTATGCCCCATGTTTTCATTGATGATTTGTAATCTTTGATGGCAAGCATTCTATATTAAAAGATTGTAATATCTCCAAACCCAGCAAGCTCAGGCACTCAATAAATGACCAGTGAGAGCTGCGTTAGAAAGCCTGTCTCAGCCTGGGATTTGAAACAGGCTGGGCTGGTAGGGAGAGAAGCTAGCCTGTCTTCCTGGAGCTCTGGTGAATACGGTGGAATACAATACAAGTATAGCCTCAGGAGTCTCTTCAGGGGCAGGGAACAATCCTCTGACCCCCTAATTCCTGGCTGCCCATGTCCCAACGTCTCTCACATTATCCAATCAAACTTCTACATTCTGAACTAAAAGTATGTAGAGTGTCAGACCCTGAAAAACAACACCAACTTTTACTTACCGGTTTCACTTACCTTCACACCTGTGGTTTGGAAGGTGTCAAATTTCCTCTGAAGCCTTTCTGCAGAGCTTTATCCCCCTTCTTTCTCCACCCTGCCAGTCATCCCTGTCAACAGTGACAATATCCTTGTCAAACAGAAGTCACTCGAGCTATCAGCTTTCATGAGCGCTTGAGTTGGGATAATCCCTGCTTCCTACAAAACTGTTTTCCTTCTAGGAATGGCTAGTTCCTTTTTCTTTAAGGTTTCTGAAACTTCTCTAACTAAAGCCTCCTGCCCAGATGATTTCTCATGGTTTTCTGAAGATTTCCTTCAGCTAAAAAGATTTGCTAAAGCTTGGTTTTCTCTAGTTTGTACGATGAAAAAGTTCGGCATATTACTTTTTTTTCCAGCCTATACACGGCACCCTTGAGAGTTTCATGTGCCCTGGAAAGGGGTATCTCCCCTGGGATAACTGTTCAAATTACTTTTTGTTTTCAGTAAGATCTGCTTCTTTACCCCTTCCATTTCCTATCTAGAGCCCATCCTTTGATGACCTGAGCTGAGTGAAAAGACTTTTGCCAACCCCAGAATCCTGTCATCTATTTTAAATACACTAACTTAGAGGAAAGCCATAGACAGTACAGTAAATGTAACTATGCAAAAGAGCTCCCATTCACCCAGCTTGTGTGAGTGCCGATTTGGGCAGTGAGTAAACCAACAAGTAAACATCCAAACCGGTCTTACATCTGTCCCCCATGACCACTTCTCCCTTTTCAATGCACCAATTCTTTGTTCTCAAACTCAACATTTTAGAGTTGGGAAGGGACACGTAGCTCTGTATCTTCCCATGAAGTTGAGCTGAGCCCCATGCTTACTGAGAATGAGCCCAAACCACAGAATTATCTGCACATGAAGAGAAACCACTAGGTAAGAAGAGACAGAAATGATACCCCACAGGCGACTTAGGACAATCCCATGAAGCTCTAAAAGCAGGTCTCTCTTCTCTCGGGGGTTTGGTCTTCACCCGACTAAAATTAATGCAAAAGAACCAGGTGACTGGAGGAACTAGATGTGTGGACCAATGTATCTTTATTGACCAAGTGCCTCTGGGATGTTCATGGTAAGAATAGAAGGACAGTAATTCATCTTAAAGCAAACAGTTAGAAATAGTGCCTTTCTTTCTTATCTTCTGATTTCCCTGAAATCAGCTAATGGCAAAGCAGAAACTCTAAAACTCTGATTTCCTTTCTAAAGCACAGAACAATCACTCCCAAGAATCAGAAGATACACATTCAAGTCTGGCATCAAGATACTAGCAATGCAGCCTTGAGCAAATTATTTAGCCTCCCCCAATATTTGTTTTCTCAAATGTAAAAAACAGAATTTTGCCGCAATTATCCCACAAGGATGTTGTGAAAATTGACTGAATTAACATATAAAAGTACGTTATAAACTTTAAAGGTTTAGTTGTATATAAACTCAACATTAATACAATCATTCTATTTTTATTTTCCCATTAATAAGTCTTCATTTCCTGCCATTTCTCAAATCCACTCTTTTAATGTACCAGTGGTTCTTTTCTGGAATATTGAAAAATTTCTTTTGTAGTTTGAACTCCATTTCTAATCCTCTGAAAAATAAAATTGAGCAAAAACCCCGGTTTTCCTATTTCTGGATAAATATTCAGGCATTCTGCTCTTTAAATTTTTAAAAAAATAACTAAAAGAGCTGGTTTTCTTGTGAGAATTTTTTAAAGCACATAAATTTTAAAAATTACTTTTATAACAAAATTTGGTCACGCTATTGTTCTGAAGTACATCAAAAGAACAACTGTATTTTGCTTAGAGCGCTCTTTTGAGAACTCTATTTACATTTCAATATATTTGTATTTATTTATTTAAATAAGAAAGAACACAAATGCCAGCAAAAAGAAGAAAACATCTCAAAAGTCTTTCGATATATATGATAGCAAAATTTTTTTGTCTTTTTAAAAATCGAGGTATAGTTGATGTATGATATATGTTTCAGGTGTACAACATAGTGACTCACAATTTTTAAAGGTTATATTCCATTCATAGTTATTATAAACTATTGGCTATAATCCCTGTGTTGTACAATATATCCTTGTAGCTTATTTATTTTATACATAGTAGTTTGTTCTCTATATCTGTGAATTTGTGTCTTTTTTGTTATATTCATTAGCTTGTTTTATTTTTTAGATTCCACATATAAGTGGTATCATAAAGTATTTGTCTTTCTCTGTCTGACTGATTTCACTCAGCATAATACTCTCCAAGTCCATCCATGTTGTTGCAAATGGCAGAACTTCATTCTTTTTTTATGGCTGAGTAGTATTCTCTCGAGAATTTTTTAAATATTCTGGGCCCACAAGGAAAAGACTGAAATCTCTTTAAACCTGACTCTGAGAATTAAAGAGCTCTCAATAACAATTCATATTACACTGTTACAACATCAACACCTGCAGATCTCAAGAAGCATTATAGATGCTGTTACCTCAATCATTGCTTCTGTGTTTTATATTCCTTTTTAGAGCTAAAAAATTTTGACCTAAGTATTTTGCAAAAGCCATCCTACTATCATGTTTAAAAACACAAAATAAACGAAAAAAATGATGGTGCTTTGGCTAGAAGAGGGAGGGGGATGTGAACTTAGAAAAGCAAAATTGGAGGGAGCAGAACACTGACTAGAACCCATTACTCTCATTTGGTGACATCTGAAATACGTAACTTTTACAGTGCATTTTTCTCACCTTTTACTTGTATATCAGTTTAGTAGAGTAGCCATACTTGAATCAGCAAGAATAGCACAGTACCTTCTTAAACATCATTAATTATCCTCCAAAAATATTTAATTAAATGATTAGGTCTAATGAGACTTTCCTAATGCTGAAATGAACAACTTATAAGACTCAATCATTCAATTTTATAAAAAGAAAAAAATCCAGACAATGTAACCAAAGGATCAACTTCTTCCTGAACTGTTTAACTGATGATTTGGGCATTATATAGATACAGTTCCATTTAGAACTGAACCTGGGATAAAACCAGAAATCAACTCTAGCGTTAATACTTGTTACCAATGATGATTCATTGTTCGTTAGTTGATGCTAAACTTTTTAAGGGGTGGAGGCATTATTAACCAGATCCTTAAAGAACTCACAAAGAGAAAACCATGGAGCAGGCAAAAGCTTCAGAAAGTGAGATGAGTTGTGGTGCAGTTATAATTTAGGGTAAAAGCTAAGGGTTTTGAAAATACCAAGCAAAACATTTTTGTGTAAATTGTCATTTCAAATGTAAAAGAGTTGGCCTTTAATTAGGGAAGTAAATCTCTTTGAATAGATGAGAATTTTAATGACAATGTGCTGCCTGCTAAGCCAACTACCCATGCTAGATATATAGAAATATCGATTCATTTTCTTACGACTGTACCACACTTAACTACAGTTGCTCTGTTGTGGGCACAGAAAAGTGGGGAATTTTCATGAAACACAAATCAACAGATGAAAACCGTGTTTCCTTTTGTGACGCAAGGAAGAAGCTACCCGTAAAGAATGGTAAGAAATGAGAACTACTTCAGCAGGGAAGCAATGACTTAGACCCTGAACATATGCACTGGTTGTGCAAACGAGATTTCACCTCTCATGGCTTTCATGTATCTTGACCCAAAAAAAGAGAGGTCAATGATCCAAAGCTCTTTTTTAAAAGTAAAAATAAATAGGTGAAGTACACCTTTTTTTTTTTAAACATCTTTATTGGAGTATAATTGCGTTACAATGGTGTGTTAGTTTCTGCTTTATAACAAAGTGAATCAGTTATACATACATATATGTCCCCATATCTCTTCCCTCTTGCGTCTCCCTCCCTCCCACTCTCCCTATCCCACCCCTCCTGGTGGTTACAGAGCACCAAGCTGATCGCCCTGTGCTATGCGGCTGCTTCCCACTAGCTATCTATTTTACATTTGGTAGTGTATATATGTCCACGCCACTCTCTCACTTTCTCCCAGCTTACTCTTCCCCCTCCCCATATCCTCAAGTCCATTCTCTAGTAGGTCTGTCTTTATTCCGTCTTGCTCCTAGGTTCTTCATGACTTTTTTTTTTTTTTAGATTCCATATATATGTGTTAGCATATGGTATTTGTTTTTCTCTTTCTGACTTATTTCACTCTGTATGACAGACTCTAGGTCCATACAGCTCACTACAAATAACTTTCGTTTCGTTTCTTTTTATGGCTGAGTAATATTCCATTGTATATATGTGCCACATCTTCTGTATCCATTCATATGTTGATGGACACTTGGGTTGCTTCCATGTTCTGGCTGTTGTAAATAGAGCTGCAATGAACATTGTGGTACATGACTCTTTGAATTATGCTTTTCTCAGGGTATATGCCCAGTAGTGGGATTGCTGGGTCGTACGGTAGTTCTAGTTGTAGTTTTTTAAGGAACCTCCATACTGTTCTCCATAGTGGCTGTATCAATTCACATTCCCACCGACAGTGCAAGAGGGTTCCCTTTTCTCCACACCCTCTCCAGCATTTATTGTTTGTACATTTATTAATGATGGCCATTCTGACTGGTGTGAGATGATATCTCATTGTAGTTTTGATTTGCATTTCTGTAATGACTAATGATGTTGAGCATTCTTTCATGTGTTTGTTGGCAATCTGTATATCTTCTTTGGAGAAATGTCTATTTAGGTCTTCTGCCCATTTTTGGATTGGGTTGTTTGTTTTTTTTGATATTGACCTGCTTGTAAATTTTGGAGATTAATCCTTGTCAGTTGCTTCATTTGCAAATATTTTGTCGTATTCTGAGGGTTGTCTTTTGGTCGTGTTTATGGTTTCCTTTGCTGTGCAAAAGTTTTTACGTTTCATTAGGTCCCATTTGTTTATTTTTGTTTTTATTTCCATTTCTCTAGGAGGTGGGTCAAAAAGGATCTTGCTGTGATTTATGTCATAGAGTGTTCTGCCTATATTTTCCTCTAAGAGTTTGACAGTGTCTGGCCTTACATTTAGGTCTTTAATCCATTCTCTGTTTATTTTTGTGTATGATGTTAGGGAGTGTTCTAATTTCATCCTTTTACATGTAGCTGTCCAGTTTTCCCAGGATCACTTATTGAAGAGGCTGTCTCTTCTCCACTGTATATTCTTGCCTCCTTTATCAAAGATAAGGTGACCATATGTGCGTGGGTTTATCTGTGGGCTTTCTATCTGTTCCATTGCTCTATATTTCTGTTTTTGTGCCAGTACCATACTGTCTTGATTACTGTAGCCTTGAAGTATAGTCTGAAGTCAGGGAACCTGATTCCTCCAGCTCCGTTTTTCGTTCTCAAGATTGCTTTGGCTATTTGGGGTCTTTTGTATTTCCATACAAATTGTGAAATTTGTTGTTCTAGTTCTGTGAAAAATGCCAGTGGTAGTTTGATAGGGATTGCATTGAATCTGTAGATTGCTTTGGGAAGTACAGTCATTTTCAGAATGTTGATTCTTCCAATCCAGGAACATGGTATATCTCTCCATCTATTTGTATCATCTTTAATTTCTTTCATCAGTGTCTTATAATTTTCTGCATACAGGTCTTTTGCCTCCTTAGGTAGGTTTATTCCTAGATATTTTATTCTTTTTGTTGCAATGGTAAGTGGGAGTGTTTTCCTAATTTCTCTTTCAGATTTTTCATCATTAGTGTATAGGAATGCAAGAGATTTCTGTGCATTAATTTTGTATCCTGCTACTTTACCAAATTCATTGATTAGCTCTAGAAGTTTCTGGTAGCATCTTTAGGATTGTCTATGTATAGTATCATGTCATCTGCAAACAGTGACAGCTTTACTTCTTCTTTTCCAGTTTGGATTTCTTTTATCCCTTTTTCTTCTCTGATTGCTGTGGCTAGAACTTCCAAAACTATGTTGAATACTAGTAGTGAGAGTGAGCAACCTTGTCTTGTTCCTGATCTTAGTGGAAATGGTTTCAGTTTTTCACCACTGAGGACAATGTTGGCTGTGGGTTTGTCATATATGGCCTTTATTATGTTGAGGAAAGTTCCCTCTATGCCTACTTTCTGGAGGGTTTTTATCATAAGTGGGTGTTGAATTTTGTCAAAAGCTTTCTCTGCATCTATTGAGATGATCATATGGTTTTTCTCCTTCAATTTGTTAATACGGTTTGGCATAGGGTGTCCAGCACTGTAGCTTGCTGGTCATTGAGTGGAGCTGGGTCTTGACACTGAAATGGAGGTCCCTGGGAGATTTTCACCGTTTGTTATTACATGGAGCTGGGAGGTCTCCAGTGAACCAGTGTCCTGAACTTGGCTCTCCCACCTCAGAGGCAGAGCCCTGATGCCCGGCTGGTGCACCAAGAGCCTGTCAACCACACAGCTCAGAATAAAAGGGAGAAAAAGAAAGAAAGAAAGAAAGAAGATAAAATAAAATAAAATAGTTATTAAAATAAAAAATAATTATTAAAAAAAATTTTTTTAATACAAAAAAGGAAAGAAAAAAAGAAGAGAGCAACCAAACCAAAAAACAAATCCACCAATGATAACAAGTGCTAAAAACTATACTGAAAAAAAAAAAACTTACAGACAGAACCCTAGGACAAATGGTAAAAGCAAAGCTATACAGACAAAATTCCACCCAGAAGCATACACATACACACTCACAATAAGAGAAAAAGGGAAAAAATATATATATACCATTGCTCCCAAAGTCCACCTCCTCAATTTGGGATGATTCGTTGTCTATTCAGGTATTCCGCAGGTGCAGGGTACATCAAGTTGATTGTGGAGCTTTAATCCGCTGCTCCTGAGGCTGCTGGGAGAGATTTCCCTTTCTCTTCTTTGTTCTCACAGCTTCTGGGGTTCAGCTTTGGATTTGGACTCGCCTCTCCGTGTAGGTCGCCTGAGGGCGTCTGTTCTTCCTTCAGACAGGACGGGGTTAAAAGAGCCGCTGACTCAGGGGCTCTGGCTCACTCAGGCCGGGGGGAGGGAGGAGTACGGATGCGGGGAGAGCCTGCAGCGGCAGAGGCCGGTGTGACGTTGCACCAGCCTGAGGCGCGCCGTGCGTTCTCGCAGGGAGGTTGTTCCTGGATCCCGGGGCCCTGGCAGTGGCAGGCTGCACAGGCTCCCGGGAAGGGAGGTGTGGATAGCGCCCTGTGCTCGCACACAGGCTTCTTGGTGGCGGCAGCAGCAGCCTTAGCGTCTCATGCCCGTCTCAGGGGTCCACGCTTTTAGCCGCGGCTCGCGCCCGTCTCTGGAGCTCCTTTAAGCGGCGCTCTTAATCCCCTCTCCTCGCGCACCAGGAAACAAAGAGGGAAAAAAATGTCTCTTGCCTCTTCGGCAGCTCCAGACTATTTCCCGGACTCCCTCCCGGCTAGTTGTGGCGCACTAGCCCCCTTCAGGCTGTGTTCACGCAGCCAACCCCAGTCCTCTACCTGGGATCCGACCTCCGAAGCCCGAGCCTCAGCTCCCAGCCCCCGCCCACCCCGGCGGGTGAGCAGACAAGCCTCTCGGGCTGGTGAGTGCTGGTCGGCACCGATCCTCTGTGTGGGGATCTCTCCGCCTTGCCCTCCGCATCCCTGTTGCTGTGCCCTCCTTGGTGGCTCCTAAGCTTTCCCCCTCCGCCACCCGCAGTCTCCGCCCGCGAAGGGGCTCCTAGTGTGTAGAAACCTTTCCTCCTTCATGGCTCCCTCCCACTGGTGCAGGTCCCGGCCCTATTCTTTTGTCTCTGTTTTTTTTCTGTTTTTCTTTTGCCCTACCCAGGTACCTGGGGAGTTTCTTGCCTTTTCGGAAGTCTGAGGTCTTCTGCCAGCGTTCAGTAGGTGTTCTGTAGGAGTTGTTCCACATGTAGACGTACTTCTGATGTATTTGTGGGGAGGAAGGTGATCTCTGCGTCCTACTCTTCCGCCATCTTGAAGCTCCTCCGCCACCTTTTTTTTTTTTTTCTTTTTTTGCGGTACGCGGGCCTCTCACTGTTGTGGCCTCTCCAGTTGCGGAGCACAGGCTCCAGACGTGCAGGCTCAGCGGCCATGGCTCATAGGCCCAGCCGCTCCGCGGCATGTGGGATCTTCCCGGACCAGACCTGTGTCCCCTGCATCGGCAGGCGGACTTCTAACCACTGCGCCACCAGGGAACCCCCCCCCCCCCCCACCACCACCACCACCACCACCACCACCACCACCACCACCACCACCACCACCACCTCTATTTTTAAAAACCATCTTGAAGGCAACTGCTTCATAGCTTACACATTTTAATTAGTTTGAATTAGAATTCTTCATGGTCAATTATTTCTGACTCAGTTGTTTACTTACTCTGAAAGTGACCCATGGAGTCTTGGTTGAGCTAAGATAGATATTCTGAAAAGCTTTGCTCTGAAAAGCTTTGCCTGATATTTGTTGGGGCACCTTACAATGAAGTTCTTTCTAAGACAGCATAATGACATCTAGATAAATAGTTCAATACATCTGAGGGCATTTTGAGTAACAATTTTTTACCTAAATGATCATTTACTATCTAGGTAACTTACTCTTTTTCCTGTAAGCATTACTCATAAGGTGTTCAGTTTTACATCATTTTTGAGAGGAAGGTAAGTATAATGAGTCACTGAGACTAAAGTTAATTTCACAGATTCATGCTTCAAGAATACAATGCTGAATGAGGGAAGAGACCAGAGATAACAACAGCAGCAGGTAAGTCATTTAAGACTCCTTGTTTCTTTTTTATTTTAGAGATGAGAAGGAAGAAAAACTTTGAATAGGAAGAATCCAGAAAAGATGAAGGTCTATGGAAGAAAAGACAGGGTAAGAAAACGTTGAAAAATGAGAATAAATAAGTTTGTTTCAGTGGGAAGTAAAATCTGTAAGTTCTGATGGTGTTCTGAATCTTTGATTCTGTTTTGTAATTTAGGTTAGTCCCTGAAGAGAAATACTTTTAAAAGAGCTCAGGATATTACTCCAACTCTGATTTCCCCAAAATAAAGAGAAAATTGGCTACTCTCCTATTAGAAGCTTAAAATACCTGGATATGCAGGATTATTCATTTCAGAGATTGTTCCAGAAGCCAAAACAAAAGATAAGTATCTGCACAGTGGGCTGGAACCCGTAGGGACTCCCTTCCTTCTTTCTACACAGCCATACATGAGAGTACTAAATATTCCCAACAGTAACAGCACTTTTCTGTGGCCCTGATCTATTATGGGAGTGTGGGAAGAAAGTTTCAGTCTGACTGAGATGAGTAGCAGCATTTAGGTCAGACAGATATCATTCGGGGGTCTGTGCTGTAAAAATGAGGATGTAGCACTCACTCAGTTTCCTCCAAGAGAGTCAACTGACCCAGGCTCAGAGGAGGCTCCCACGCTGCCCCACAAAAATGAGATAGTTCATCACTGTGGGAGTAGTCTCTGTCCGTTCAGTCACCACCATGGGCGTGCTCCCAAGACACTGGCACCAGAAGGCAAAGGAGTTGACCACACTCCTAAGCCTTAGAGCCCTGCCGAGAGATGGTGGGCTGGTGGCAGTAATAACCACTTGGATGGAGTGGAGCCTTTATCTCTGAGATCCTTGAACACAACAGGAGCAGTTTAACCTGACTGATTAATAACAGAAAAGAAAGAGCACCAAGAAAGAGCACCATAAGACCAGATTCCATTCATGTTTCTTAGGATGAGCTTATTAAGTTGTATTATGTGGTTATACCAATACAGAGAGTACCATGTTTTTAAAATAGAGAGATATTTCACGTACCAAAAAATGTACCCATAGGTGTACAACTGACTGGGGTTTTTAAAAGTATATCCACAAGGTTATGTAGTCATCACCATTATCTAGTTCCACAACATTTTTCTCACCCCACAAAGGAATCTCAGACCCATTAGTAGTCACTTCCTACTCTCTCCTCACCTCAGCCTCTGGCAACCACTAATCATCTTCCTGGCATTATGGCTATGCCTATTCTGGACAGTTCATATAAATAGAATCATAAAATATGTTACGGAACTTCCCTGGTGGTGCAGTGATTAAGAATCTGCCTGCCAATGCAGGGGACACGGGTTTGAGATATGTTGCGGAACTTCCCTGGTGGTGCAGTGCTTAAGAATCTGCCTGCCAATGCAGGGGACACGGGTTTGAGCCCTGGTCCAGGAAGACCCCACATGCCGCGGAGCAACTAAGCCAGAGCAGAGCCTGCACTCTAGAGCCCGCAAGCCACAACTACTAAGCCCGTGTGCCACAACTACTGAAGCCCACATGCCTAGAGCCCGTGCTCCACAACAAGAGAAGCCACTGCAATGAGAACCCCACACACCACAACAAAGAGTAGCCCCCGCTCACTGCAACTAGAGAAAGCTGACACGCAGCAACAGACCCAATGCAGCCAAAAATAAATAAATAAATAAAATTTAAAAATATATATATATTGCATTTTGTGTCTGGCTTCTTTCACTGGGCATGTTTTCAAGGTTTGTCCATATTGTGACATAATATATCAGTATTTCATTCTTTTTTATTGCTGAATAATATTCCACTGTGTGGGTATACCACATTCTGTTTATACATTCATCAATCGCTGGATGTTTGGGCTGTTTCTACTTTTGGTTATTATGAATAGTGCTGCTATGAACACTGATTTACAAGCTTTTATATGAATGTATGTTTCCAATTTTCTTGAGTATATATTATAGCTAGAAATGGAACGTTGGGTCATATGGTAACTCTATGATTTAACTTCTTGAAGAAATGCCAAACTCTTTTCTAAAATGGCTCTACCATTTTACATTTTCATCAGTAACATTTGAGGGTTCCAGTTTCTCCACATCCTCCAAAACTTGGTATTTTCCACTTTGATTATAGCTAGTCTAGTGGGTGTGAAGTGGTATCTCATAGTGGTTTTGATTTGCATTTCCCTAATGACTAATGATGCTGAGTATCATTTCATGTTCTTATTGGGCATTTGTATATTTTCTTTAGAGAAATATCTATTCAAATGCTTTGCCCATTTTTAAATTGAGTTATTTATCTTTTTTTGTTGAATTATGAGAGTACTTTGCATATTTTGAATAATAAATACTTGTCAGATATATGATTTACAAGTATTTCCTGAATCTTTATGGGCTATCTTTATACTTTATTGATAGTGTCCTTTGATACACAAAACTTGTTAGTTTTGATGAAGTCCAATGTATCTATTTTTTCTTTGGTTGCCTGTGGTTTGAATGTTATAGCTAAGAAACCATTGCCAAATCCAAGGTCATGAAGATTTACCCTATGTTTTCTTTAAGAGATTTATAATTTTAGCATTTACATTTAGGTCTTAATTGATTTTGAGTTAATTATTGTATATGGTGTGAGGTAGGCGTCCAACTTCATTCTTTTGCATCTGGATATACAATTGTCCCAGCAACATTTGTAGAAAAGACTATTCTTTCTCCATTGAATGATCTTGGCATCTTTGTTGAAGATCAATTGACCATAAACGTATGGGCTTATTTCTGGACTCTCAATTCTTTTCCATTGCCTTATGCATCTATCCTTATAGCAGAAACACACTGTCTTGACTATTGTAGCTTTGTAATAAGTTTAAAATCAGAAAGTATGAGTCTTCCAAATTTGTTTTTCTTTTCAAGGTTGTTTTGGCTATTCTGGATCCCTTGCATTTTCATATGAATTTTAGGATAAATTTGTCAATCTCTTCCAAAAACATGGGTAGAATTTTGATAGAGATTCAATTGAATCTGTAGATCAATTTGGAGAGCAATGACTTGCTGAATTTATTTATTTATTCTAATAGTTTTTTAATGAATTCTTAAGACTTCATTATGGCTTTCTATATACATGATCACGTCATCTGTAAATCAAAACTGTTTTACTTTTTCCCAGTCTGGATGCCTTTCATTTCATTTTCTTTCCTAATTGCCCTGGCTAGAAACTTCAGTACAATGCTGAATACAAGTGGTGAGACCAAACATCTTTCTCTTGGGAAAGCATACAGTCTTTCCTCATTAAGTGTAAAGTTATCAGGTAGAGAAGTTTCTTTCTATTTCTAGATGTTGAATGTTTTCATTGTGAAGGTTGTTGAATTTTGTCAAGTACTTTTTCCTCATCTACTGAGATACTCATGTGGTTTTTGTCCTTTATTGTATCGATGTGATGTATTATAGTACTTGATTTTTGAATGTGAAGCCAATCTTGCACTCCTGGGATACATCTCAATTGGTCATTGTATTAGTTTGCTCAGGCTGTCATAACAAAACAACATGGACTGGGTGACTTAAACAACAGAAATGTATTTTCTCACAGTTCTGGAAGTATAAAATCAGAGGGCAAGCACAGTCAGGTTCTGGTGAGTTTTCTCTTCCTGGATTCCAAATGGCCACTATCCCACTGTGTCCTTACATGGAGGACAGAGAGGCAAAGTGATTCATCTCTCTCTTTTCACATTTTACTATAAACAGTCAGGAAGAACCAAGCCACTCCTTCAATATTTTGGTTAACCATATGCTCAGCTAAATATGCAGTTGTATCACTCTCCAGTTCTACCTTCCACAAAACACCAGAACACTGTTCTGCCAAGTTCTTTGCCTTTTTATAAAAAGAATCACCTTTCCTTCAGTTTCTAATAACACGTTCCTCATTTCCATCTGAGTTCTCACCAGAATCACCTGTAACATCCATATTTCCACCATGCACCTCAAAACTTTTCTACTCTCTACCAATTTCCTAGTTCCAAAGCCATTGCCACATTTTCAGGTATTTTTTATAGCAGCACCTAACTCCTGGTACCAAAATTTGTCTTTGTTCGCTCAGGCTACCATAACAAAATACCACAGACTTAGTATCTTAAACAATAGAAATTTATTTCCTCACAGTTTCTAGAGGCTGGAAGTCTAAGATCACAGCTAGTGTTGAGTGGGGCCCAGAACAGGAGAAGGCTCTACAATAGGTCCAGGCTGCAGTACGAGCTGCTCTACCATAGGCCATATGATTCATGAGGCCCAATGGACCTTGAAAGGTCAGTGACAGATAGAGATGCAGTTTGGGGCCTCTGGCAGGACCTTTGGGTAACTGACGTGCAGGCCCTTACCATTTGTGAGCAAAGCCCTGCCATCCTCTGCAGATAACAGCTCTCCTTTTGAGAAGCAGCTCTTGGCCTGCTACTTGGCCTTAGTAGAGACTGGATGCTTATACATGAGCCACAAAGTTACCATGTGAGCTAGGCTGCCCATGAGGAACTGGATGTTATCTGACCCACCAAGCCATGGAGTTGGGCATGCACAGCAGCATTCCATCATCAAATGGAAGAGATATATATATGACTGAGCCTGAGCAGGCCTTGAAGGCACAAGCAAGTTCCATCAATAAGTGGCCCAAATGCCCATGCTGCCCACTCCTCCTATAATGCCTTCTCTCTCCTAGCCTATACCTAGGGCCTCATGGAGAGTTTCCTATGATCAGCTGAAAGAGGAAGAGACAACTTAGGCCTGGTTTACAGATGGTTCCACACACTAAGCAGGTACCACCCAAGAGCAGACAGTTATACAGTTTTGCCCCTTTCTGGAACATCTCTGAAGGACAGTGGTAAAGGGAAGTCTTTCCAGTAGGCAGAACTTCAAGCAGTACACTCAATTACTCACTTTACCTGGAAGGAAAAATGGCCCGATGTGCAAATTTATACTGATTCATGGGTTGTGGCCAATGGTTTGGCTGGATGGTCAGGGACTTGGAAGGAACATAATTGGAAAAATTGGTGGCTAGGAAATTTATGGAAGAGGTATGTGGGTAGATCTCTCTCTCTCTCTCTCTCTCTCTCTTAACTTTTGATTCCTGGACCCGTGAATTTTGGTTATGGGAGAAATATCACCGTATATTTGTAGGTGATTCAGACTATTTACTGCCTTTTGGAGAACTTTACCTTAGCCCTGCAAGGTATTAGGTTGGCTAAAAAGTTCATTCAGGTTTTCCCATAACATCTTACAGAAAACCCGAACGAACTTTTTGGCCAATCCAATATTACCACCTAACTTGTGTTGTAACTGAGTCTTCAAAAGGTGATTCCATTGCTCTGTCAAACCAAATGAGGAACATGGTAAGATTAGTGAGTTCCATGAGCATGGACCCATTTTCTGTGCAGTGAGTTCCTTGATCAGAAGCGATGCTGTGTGGAACACCATGACAGTGGGTAAGGCATTCTGTTAAGTCCACAGGTGGTAGTTTGGGCAGAAAGTATTGTGTGCAGAGAAGGCAAATCCATGTGTCCAGAGTAAGTGTCTATTCCAATAAGAACAAAATGCTGCTCCTTCCATTGATTGAAGTGGTCTAATGTAATCAACCTGCTACCAGGTGGCAGGCTGATCACCCCAAGCAGTGGTGCTGTACCAGGAATCAATGTTGGTCCCTGCTACTGGAAGATTGGGCCCTCAGCAGTGTCTGCACCCAGGTTGGCCTTGGTGAGTGGAAGTCCATGTTGCTGAGCCGTGTGTCACCACCATCCCTGGCACCAGGGCCACTTTGTTCATAAGCCCATTGGGCAATGACAGGGGTGGCTGGGGAAAGAGGCTGACTGGTATCCACAGAATGGGTCACCTCATCAATAGGATTATTAAAATTCTCCTCTGCTGAGGTCACTCTTTGGTGAACATTCACATGAGACAAACACCTTCACGTTTTTTGGCCCATTCTGTTTCTCTGGAGAACCCTGACTAATTCAGTCATGGTACAGAATTCTTTTTACAGATTGCCAGATTCATTCAACTTGCTAATATTTTGCTGAGGATTTCTGTATCTATACTCATAAGAGATATTACTCTGTAGTTTTCTTGTGATGACTGTGTCTGGTTTTGGTATCAGGATAATACTGGCCTCTAAAATGAGTTGAGAAGTGTTGCCTTTTCTTCCATTTTTTGGGAAAAGTTATTGAATCATTAATATTAATTTTTAATTAATACTCTTTTTGTTTGATAATATTCACCAGTGAAACCATCTGGTCCTGGGCCTTCTTCTATGGGATTTTTGTTGCTGTTGTTACTAATTCAATCTCTTTATTTGTCATGGGTCTACCTGAATTTTTTAGTTTTTCTTGAGTCAGTTTTGGTAGGTTGTGTCTTTCTAGAAAGTTGTTTATTTTACATAAGTCATTTGCTGCATACAGTTGTTCATAGTATTCCCTTATAATTTCTTTTATTTCTGTAAGGTCAGTAGTGATGTCCCTTCTTTCATTTCTGATTTTAGTAACTTGAGTCTTCCTCCTTTTCTCTTGGTCAGATTAGGTAGAGTTTTATTTTGTTGATCTTTTCAAAAACCCAACTTTTGATTTTATCTATTATTTTAATCCTTTCATTAATTTCTATTTCCTCTTGAGTCACTTTAGGTGACTTGTGTCTCTCTAGGAATTTGTCTATCTCATCTAGGGTATCTAACCATACAATTGTTTATAGTATTCCTTTATATACTTTTAATTTCATTAAGTAGTAAGCTCCTCTCTTTCAGTCCTGATTTTCGTAATTTGAGTGTTCTCTCTTTTTTTTTTTTTTTGATCAATCTAGCTAAAGATTCATCAATTTTGCTGATCTTTTCAAATAACCAATTTTTTTTTTTTTTTTTTTTTTTTTGCGGTATGTGGGCCTCTCACTGTTGTGGCCTCTCCCGTTGCGGAGCACAGGCTCCGGACGCGCAGGCTCAGCGGCCATGGCTCACGGGCCTAACCGCTCCATGGCATGTGGGATCTTCCCGGACCGGGGCACGAACCCGTGTCCCCTGCATCGGCAGGCGGACTCTTAACCACTGCGCCACCAGGGAAGCCCGTCAAATAACCAATTTTTGGTTCTATTAATTTTTCTTCTTTTTTGTGCTGGAGCCATATTTAAATTTGATTAAGTTCTCAATCTTCTGTTCTGTTCTGTCTTTCTCTGGGAGTAGGAGGGAGGCTGTGAACATTACCATATGGACTGCATCATCTGGGCTTTCTGGTACTCTGGCCTCTTGTTGGATTCAGCATCAGAAGCTGTGGGGAAGAGGGAGACGTTGGGGAGTATTCTTGCCCACTCGCTTCTGCTTCAGGATCTCAGTTGTAGCAGTTGCTGCACACCTTTTGTCAGGAAGTCCTTCTTCCCTGGCTCCAGTTCACATTAGATACTGGACACTATTTTCTCTCATTACTTCGTTAGACTTGGGATTGGTAAATGTTGCCCATTGTTGCTAGTCTCTGGCCCCCTTGTTTTTTCCATTAATGTTGCCTACACTTGTACTAAGTGTCCCTTTATTAAATTCTCATAAAAATCTTATCAAATTGTAACTTCTGTTTCCCTCTGGGACCCTGACTGACACAACCCACACTCATGGTCTGAAACACATAGTATAATCTGCTACAATATTTATCCTCTCAGCCAGCACGCTTACTTAGGAAATTATATATCTATATCTGTATCTAAATCTATATATACATATGTGCCTATCTATCTATATTCATCTATGCAACATTAGTAATAGACTAAATGCCCTAAATTGCCTAAATTGTGCTAGGGAACTTGATAACATATACAAAAGCATGTACTTTGATCCAACCTCAAGCCAGATACAAAAATAAAATGAATCACTGGCCTATGTGTAAAACCTAAAACTATAAAACTTCTAGAAGAAAATTTTGGATAAAAAAGTTTGCAACCATGGATTAGACAGAGTTCACAGTCATGAAACCAAAAGTATATTCCAGAAAAGAAAAAAAAATAGTGAATTGGAGTCCACTGAAATTAAGAACTTCTATGCTTTGAAAGGCACTATTAAAAGAATGAAAACACACACCACAGACTGGGAAAAAATATTTGTAAATCAACTAGCAAATGCCCTGAGGGGAAAAGAATCTTGGCTTTACACATGCTATTGCCTTATAACTGTTATTTTTAAAATTTGTCCTATTTTGTTTTTCAGCTTTATTGAATAGCATTATTGGTGTACAATAAACTACTATTTAAAGTGTACAATTTGATGAGTTTTGACATATTTGTACACCCATGATACCATCACCACAATCAAGATAAAGGACATTTCTATTACCCTCAAGAATTTCCTCATTGCTTCCCTCACTAATCCTTTTCTACCATCTGTCCCCAAGCTACCACTGGTCTGATTTCTGTCACTACAGTTTATATTTTCTAGAATTTTATAAAAATGGAATTTTGCAATACACTGTTTTGTGTCTGGCTTGGTTCACTGAGCATATTATTTTAAATTCATTCATGCTGTTGTGTATGTCAATAGTTCATTCCTTTTTATTGATGAGTAGTATTTCATTGTATAGCAATAACACAACTTGTTTATTCATTCACCTGCTGATGAACTTTTGGGTGGTTCTTGATTTTTGCTATTACAAATAAAGCTGCTATGAAGATTAATATACAAGTCATTCTTTTATATCTGTTGGGTCAATAATACCTAGGAGTGGGATGGTTGAATGTATTGTAGGTATATGTTTAACTTTTTAAGAAACTGTGAAAGTGTTTTTCAGAGTAGCTGTACCATTTTACATTTTTTCCAGCAGTGCATGAGAATTTCACTTGCTCTGCATCCTCACCAGAACTTGGATGTGGACAGCCTCCTGAATTTTATTCACTCTAGGGGGTATCTACCATTATCCCTTTGTTTAATTGACATTTCTCTAATGATTAATGATGTTGAGCATCTTTTCACGTGCTTATTTCCTATCTGTATAACTTCTTTGTTGAACTATCTGTTCAGATCTTTTGACCATTTAAAAAATTGGGTTGTCTTCCTATCACATTGTAAGAATTCATTGTATATTCTAGATACAGGTTCTTTGTCAGATATGTATTTTGCTTTCCTATTTTTTTTTGCAACAGTGTGTTGCCTTTTCATTTCTGTAACAATGATTTTGAGGAGCAAACTTCAAAAAATTTTCAAGTTAAGTCTAATTTATATATTTATTTTTTCACATCTTGCTTTTGGTGTAGTATTTAAGAAATCTTTGCCAATTTCCAAGTTACTATGATTTTCTCTTGTTTTTTTATAGAAGTTTTATAATTTGGGGTTTTACCTTTAAAATCCATTCTGAGTTCAGTTTTATATATATTATGTGTGAGGTAAAGCTACAGTTGATTTTTTACATATGATTAATTGTTCCAGTATCATTTGTTGAAAAGATTATTATTCTACTCTGAATTTCCTTGATATCTTTGCCAAAAATTATTTGATCATAGATGTGTGTGTTTCTTTCTAGACTCTCTTCTATTCTATTGATAAATATGCCTCTTTTTATGTCAAATCTTATTATCTTGATTCCTGTGGCTTTGTAATAAGACCAAAATCAGCTAGTGTAAGTCTGCCAATATTGTTCTTCTCTTTCAAAGCTGTTTTGACAATTCTAAATACTTTATATTTTTCATATAAATTTTAGAATCAATTTTTCAATTTCTACAAGTAAGTTTGATATGGTTTTGATTGGGATTGTATTGAATCTATAGATTAATTTGAAAAGAAATGACACATTAACAGTATTGATATTTCCAATTCAGGAACATATTATATCTCTCTTATATTTAATTCTTCTTTAATTTTTTGTAGTAATGTTCTGTAGTTTTCAAGTTGTACACACTTTTGTCAAATTTATCCCTAAGTATTTTAAATATTTTGATGCAATTTCATGTGGTATTTTTCAAATTTTAAGTTGCTGATTGTTCATTGCTAGTATATAGATATATATATGTGTGTATTATATATATTCTTTTCTTTTTGTATATTGACCTTGTGTCTTGCAACCTTGAAAAACTCACTTACTAGTTCTAGTAGTCTTCTTGGTAGATTATTTAGGATTTTCTGTATAGATAATCATGTCCTTTATATAAAAGGGGAATTTTACTTCTTCCTTTCCAATCTGTATACTTTTTTGATTTTTTTTGTCATAATGCAGCAAAACACAAAATTTAAAGCCAAAACAAATATTATCAAAGAAAAATATTGAAACTATATAAGGAAAAGTTGTTATAAAGAATAATCAATTATAGATACGGGATATGAAAATATATTGATTTTAATGTGCTTAATGGATTAGACGTGCAGCTGAGTGATACTGAAGTATGAGTTAGGAATTTGGAAGGCCAAGGGTAAAGGATATGTCAGACATCAGAGAAAAATAAAGAGAGTGAGAAAGGATAAGAAAAAAGTAAGGAACATGGAGATGAGAAGTTGAAGTATCAGCATTCATAAAATTGAAATTCCAAGAGGAACAAAAGAGCAAAGTGATCAAAATATTTGAAGAAATAATGGCCCAGAATTTACTAAAATTAAAGAAATATATAATATCTGAGATTGCAAGGTCTCATAGAATAACAAGTATAGAAAAACAATAAGCCACACCTAGAAACATAAATAATAACATTTAAGAACATCAAAGAAAATAAAAATTCTAAAAGCTTCCAGAGAATAAAGGCTATCACCTACCTAAGAAACAAGAAGCAGATTAACACAAAACTTCTCAGTAGCATCCCTGGTTGCAAAAGGACAGTGCAGAGACATTTTTTGGTGTTAAAAGAAAAAAAAAAAACTGTGAAACTAGAATATTATAGTCAAATAAATTATTGTTTACTTACAAGAGCAAAATAAAGATTTTATTATAGTTATGAGACCCAAAATTGTTTATCACATAAAAACAGTCTGAAAACACATGTGAAGGATATATTTCAAGAAAAAGAGAACTAAATGCAAGAGGAAATTATATGGTATGGGAAATAAGTCTGAGTAAATAACTGGTGTCTCTACATGCAATTACCAACATGTGCATGCACAGGCACACACACACACACACACACACACACACACACACACAGAAAACAAGAAAAATGAGTACATAATAATTGGAATAACAATCCAAATATTTCTAAAATGGTGGTTGGGAGATTGATCGGAATAGGGGCAAAAAGGGGAAAATAAGAGAAAGAGGAAAAACAAAACAAAAGTGTAGGTAATAAAAACATGAAATAAGATAGTATTAGTAAGTCCTATTAAAACTATGAGTGTAATAAATGTAAATGATTTAAACTTTGCTAATAAAAGAAAGGATCTCAAACTGAATAAATGAGAATCAATAAAATTTTGGCTATTATATAGTGAAAAGAAAATGCTTCATAAAAGTAGAAAGTAAAGGGACAGGAAAAAATATACCCATTTCATACCCATCAGATTGGAGGAAATGGAAAATTCTGACAAAACAAAATGAAGGCAAAAATGTAAAGATAAGAATTATTATGCACAAAGGCTAAGAGTGTAAGTTTATATTAGTATTTTGGAGAGCAATTTTGCAATATCTTACAACGTTCCCAGGATCTAGCAATGCCACTACTTGGTAATATTGGTCAAGGTAAATATTGCTAGCTGCTTGATATGTATGGAATTGCATCCCCCTCAAAATTTATATGTTGAAGCCCTAATCGTCAGGACCTCAGAATGTAACTTTATTTGAAGAAAGGTTCTTTAAAGAAGTAAGTTATGTTAAATGAGGCTGTATAGATCACCCTAATCCAATCTGACTAATGTCCTTGTAAGAAAAGGAAATTTGGACACACACTGAGAGATGCCAGGGATGTGCATGCATGGAGGAAAGGCCATATGAGGACACAGTGAGAAGGCAGCCATATACAAGCCAAGGAGGAAGGTTTCAGAAAAAAACAAACTTGTGCCAACACCTTGATTTTGCACTTTTAGCCTCCAAAATTGTGGGAAAATAAGTTTCTGTTGTTCAAGCCACCCAGTCTGTGGGCTTTTTTGTTTTTTGTTTTTTGTTTTTTAATGCCAGCCCTAAGAAATTAATACACTAGTGTAAAACAACCTCAAAACATCAGTAGCTGAACAGAACATTTTTTTCTGTGCTCACATAAATCCTAATCTAGTATTCAGGGATGGCCTTCCATCTAGTGATTTCAGGTCCCAAGGTGTTTCCCTCTGGTGGCACCACCATCACCCAGACTGTGGTTCTCCACTGCATCCTCTGTGTGTAACCAGAAAGCAGGAGAGGAGAGAGAAACACTGGAGGATCCTCTATGGGAAGTTTTCATGAGCCAGTACTGGAAACATCATGTATCATTTTTACCCACATTCTACTGGCCAGAAGCCAGTCATATAACATTCAGCTAACAACTGTAACAGAATCTGTGGAATGTATTCCAGCCACAGTGTGTACAGAGGAAAAGAAAAGAAAACAGGAATTGTTTAGTACATAGCAGTCTCAGCCACACAGATAAATAACTTAGAGAATATCTCACACATTTGAACAAAGAAGTGTCAAAGGATGGTCAATATGGCATTGTCTGAAATAGCAAATGGGCAGAAAAATCTACATGTACAACAACACAAAACTGGGTTTAAAAAAGAGACTTCTTTAAAAGACCTCAAAAGCACAAACCATAAGGCAATAAGTTAATGGATTTAACTGTTAAAACACCAATGATGACATCAAGAGAAGAGTCACAGCCTGGGAGAAGATATTTGCAACATCTAAACTTAAGAACATATCTGAATACAAAAGAAGGTCCTATTAATTATTAACTCAGGACAATGGGCATAAATCTGGCATATAGTCACCTTATCTAAAACCAACAAGGTATTCATCACTCAAATACTCACACAACCCCTACAAATCAATAAGAAAATATGGGAAACCTAACAGGAAAGAGGGGGGCAGAGAGAAGGATTGGCAGTTCACAGAAAGAAAAATTGAGTGGCTAGTGCATATACAAGGAGTTTTTCAATGGAAATAGTAATAAGATAAATGCAAAAGAGATAATAACTTGTATCCATCAGATTTGCAAAAATCACAAAGTCAGATAATATCAAGTGTTCATTGGGATGCAGGGAAATGAGAGCCCTCATGCACTTCTGGTAGGTGCCACTCTGAAGAGCAACATGGCCGTACTTTGTGAAGTTATATATATATTTACCATGTGACTCAGTCATTCCACTTCTGGGTATATGCTGTGAGTGAACATACGTGAGGCTGGCCGCTACATTAAGGGTTGGAGGCAACCCACGTGTTCATTACTAAGGGAATGGAGTAACTAAATATAACACATGCACGCTGTCAAAATACCATGAAGTAATCAGAAGCAATGAAATTTACTAGATGAATACATATTGGGTTGACCAAAAAGTTCGCTCGGGTTTCTCCATAACATCTTATGGAAAAACCCAATCGAACTTTTTGGCCAACACAATATGTATATATTTTCACATGTATATGAAAATATCTTAAAAACCTAATATGAATTTTAAAAGTAAATTAAAGATCATAGATATAGACAGCAAACTAGTCATTACCAGTAGGGAAAGGGAAGGGGGAAGGGTATGATAGGGGTAGAGGATTAAGAGGCACAAACTACTGTGTTTAAAATAAATAAGATGGGACTTCCCTGGTGGCGCAGTGAATGAGACTCCATGCTCCCAATGCAGGGGGCCCGGGTTTGATCCCTGGTCGGGGAACTAGATCGCACATGCATGCTGCAACTAAGAGTTCACATGCCACAACTAAGAAGCCTACGTCCCACAACTAAGGAACCTGTGAACTGCAACTAAGACCCAGTGAAACCAAATAATAAAAAATATTAAACATAAAATAAATAAGCTACAAGGATATATTGTACAGCACAGAGAATAGAGCAAATCTTTTATAATAACTTTAAATGGAGTATAATATATAAAATTTTGAATCACTATGCTATACACCTGAAACTAATGTAATATTGTAAATCAACTATACTTCAATTAAAAAATGTAAATTAAAGAATGAAATTGCTAGAACAAAACCATTTATGCAAATTCAAAACACATGCATACACACAATATTCTTTTTTTTTTTTTTTTTTTTTTTCGGTACACGGGCCTCTCACTGTTGTGGCCTCTCCCGTTGCAGAGCACAGGCTCCGGACGCGCAGGCTCAGCAGCCATGGCTCACGGGCCCAGCCACTCCGCGGCATGTGGGATCTTCTCGGATCGGGGCACGAACCCGAGTCCCCTGCATCGGCAGGCGGACTCTCAACCACTGCGCCACCAGGGAAGCCCCACACACAATATTCTTAAAGTCTATCGCACATCCAAAGACCTATAAGTATTCAAGAGGGGCTGCTTGTGGAGGGGGAAATAAAGAAATAAATCTTGGTTTGCAGGGGCCTTGATTGGACTGATGATGATAGTGGGTCTTGAACTAGTGAAATGACTAGCTAAGAAATGTGCACCTACAACTCCTCCCCCAAAAAACCCTAAATAAAGGGGAGGTGGTGGTGAGGCATGCAGGCACGAGGACAGGCAGACAGGTTGGCTAGAAGATAGGAAAGAAGCATAAAAGGGTCCCTCAAATTCTGGTCAATTCTTGTTAAATTGGGATGGTTTGAAAACTTAAAAACCAAACTAACAGAACACTGTCCTGTGACACCATTGGTTTTGCAGGGTGTGAGAAACTTTGTAGGGTTTGGGGCGGGCTTTCTTTTTTATCAAGAAGCACATGGAATGGTTTGAAATTCTAAGCATGGTTTGCCACAATGAATGCCCTATACTGTAATTAAACCACTGGCTTAGAGGCCTGTTTGCCCGTTTAAAGTGCTTTGTGAAACTCAGCGTTTGCCTTTTGTTGTTGTTGAATCTTTCTGACAAGCAATTGGGAGAGAGGAAGTCTCTACACTTCCCTGCTCTGCATTTAGGCAAACGCTGTGTGCACTGTCAGTTAAAAAGCACCACCCTGCCATGCCTGCTTGACTTCAGTTACAAGTGTTGGCAGGAGATGTTCAAGGAGACAACAAGAGGTGTTTAGAATCTGCAGTCCTTTGAGATTCAAAATTATAAAGCAGCCACAGAAATGAGTCAGCCTATTAAGCTAGGCCATAACCACAGCTAGCTAGAGCACTCAGACTTCCAGAGTCATGAGAGGCACACAGGCCTTCACATGCTCCATTTCTTTTGTATCCTCACCATTCCTGGGGCCACATCCCTTCCACGAAGTTTCCTAAATGAATTTTGTTGATTAACCGCTAGACACACATACAGACACACACCCCTGAATCTCAATTCTGTGCAAACGTTATAATGTTCTCAGAGTCCTAAAATTGTTAGAATTAGTTCTGTGTTTTACTGGGCAGAAAACAGTCTGTGGAAGATAGAACCTGATAGACACTTTGAATGATGCAAACTTCCACAAAGTGATAGATGGCTGAGTGAAACCAAAGGAACTAAAGGGCAGTCGCAATTAAAAAAAAAAAAAAAAAGGCAAACTCATGAGTAGCAAGGGAAAATGCAAAACTATCAGAACTAAGTGATTTAAAATATCACAGCAAGAGATAGTGGCTAGTGAAACATGAGGAGTGAAGTGGCAGGAAGTTCAACTTTCAACTGTGTTTTAATATGCTCTTCTGGCCCTGTTTACACCTCTACTACGGTATTTCTCTGCTCTCCCTTGTAGTAAAACTCCTCCAAAGAATTGTCTCTACTCCCTGTCCTGACATCCTCATTTCCCACCCTCTCTTGAAAACACTCACATCAAACTTTTGTTCTCACCAGTCCATGCCATCGCTCTCCGTAATGTCAATGAGTTCCATGTTGCCAAATGGAGGACTCAACTCCAAGTCCTCTCCTTAACTGCCTTCTCAGCGGCATTTGCTTGCCCCTCTGCTTGAAACTGCCTTGAACCATTTTTTAAAATGTCTACTTTCAAATACTTTTAGACTCACACAGAAGTTGCAAAAATAGTTCAGAGTTCCTGTGCACCCTTCACTCAGCTTCCTCTAATAATAGCACCTTTCATAACCATGGTGCAAGTGTGCTTGAAACTTTAAAACCTGCTCTTTCATTCTTTTGACCTTCTCCTCACTTGGCTTCCATTTCCACCATCCTCCTGGTTTTTCTTCTCCTCTCAGTCTTTTGGGTGGAGACCCCTCCTCTTCCCTATTTCTAAAAGTTGGCATGCCCCGGGGCTCAATCATCATACCTCTTTTTCATCCAAATTCACATCTCACATGACTTTGTCTGGTCCTATAGTTTCAGATAGCATGTATGTGAAGAAATTCCCAGATTACCATCTCCAGTGTTGAACCGTCCATTGAATTCCTGGCTTCCATATCAAACTGCTTCCATATCAAACTGTCATAACTGAGCTCATTCAAGCCCTGCCATCCAACACTTTCTCCCACATTACCCTTCTCAGAAAGTGGTTCCAGCATTCAGCCACGCACTTAGGCTGGACACTGGAATTGTCTTGGACTGTTCTCTCTCTCTCATATAACTACATTCAATCTAATAGCATAATGAATTGGTCTAACCTTCAAAATATGACCTGTGTCTGAGCAGTGCTCACCACCTCTTGTCTCTACCATCCTAGGCCAAACCACCTTCACCTTTGTCCTAGATTATTGCAATAATCTCCCAGCTGGTCTCCAGACTCCCACTCAGGCTCCCTAAAGTGGATTTTCCATATGGCAGTCAGGGATTCTTTTAAAATGCAAATTAAGTCGTGGCAGTGTCTTTCCATAGATATAAAACCATTGTTTCCATAGAATACAGTCCATGGCACTTGCCATGCCCTAAAAGACCCTATAAAATCCCCACCGTCCTCTCCCACAAACTCTCCAACCACATTTGCTTCCTTAGTTTGTGCAGCCTCCTGGCTATTCCCAGAACACCTAAGCATGTTCCTACAGTGGGCATTTGCTCTTAAGACTTCTCTCTGCCAGGAACACATTTCCCCAGCTATTCCCATTTAGGATCCTGCTCATTCCCTCAGAGAAACCTTCTCTGACCACCTTATCTGAGGCAGTACTCCCTCACCCATAGCTCTATCCCTATTCAGGCTTATTGTTCCTAATAAGAATCTGACATCTGGCTGGTTGGTTGGTTGGTTGGTTGGTTGTCTGTCTATCTATCTATCTTCCACACTAGAATATAAACTCCAGGAGAACCAGGACTTTGTCTGATTTTGGTTCACTCCTGATTCTCTGCATGACATACAGTAGGCACCCAATAAATATTTGTTGAATAAATAAATAAGCAAAGGAACAGTAAAGAACTGTACATAGAAATGTTCTCAGAAAACATAAACTATTTTGATTGGAAATGATAACATTTGAAATCCAGGTTAAAAATATAACATTTCTACAAGGACTAGTTGAAATTTCTGTCACTTATGATGAAATGATTGTCTTTAGTCATTTCAGCCTTACTGCATAGCAAATGTCATTGATTATAAATACCCTGAATTATCCATGGGTAATTATGAGTATGTTATGTCAAATATTTCAAATGTAAAACCATTTGAGGTGGTTTACCTCAAAGAATTTGCAAGCAACTTGAAGTGATATATGAGGTCCACCAACTCCCCACTATGTAAACGAAAGAAACATGGTAAATGGTTTAATCTCTGTCCACATGACCTCCCTCCTGGGTCACTGCTCTAACAATAAATAGACTCACTTGAACAATAAAGGTGTGAGAGTTTTAAATCATATCCTTGGTTAGTTTAATGATGTTATAAATATTTTCTTCTTTTTTTTTTTTTTTTTGCAGTATGCGGGCCTCTCACTGTTGTGACCTCTCCCGTTGTGGAGCACAGGCTCCAGATGCACAGGCTCAACGGCCACGGCTCACGGGCCCAGCCGCTCCGCGGCATGTGGGATCTTCCCGGACCAGGGCACGAACCCGTGTCCCCTGCATTGGCTGGCGGACTCTCAACCACTGCGCCACCAGGGAAGCCCAATATTTTCTTCTTTTATCTTTAAAGGTATGTACACATGAATTACAGATATAGACTACATTCTTACTATCTGTATTCCTCATTCTCCCTGAGGCAGTGTTCTATCCTTATGTAATTCTTTTTTTTTTTTTTGAAAATGTCTTTATTTTGCATTTATTCTTTTTTTTTTTTTTTTTGGCTAAATTGGTTCTTTGTTGCTGTGCACAGGCTTTCTCTAGTTGTGGTGAGTGGGGGTTGCTCTCCGTTGCAGTGCATGGGCTTCTCATTGTGGTGGCTTCTCTTGTTGTGGAGCACGGGCTCTAGGCATGCAGGATTCAGTAGTTGTGGTGCGTGGGCTCAGTAGCTGTGGCTCGCGGGTGTATTTGCTTCGCGGCATGTGGGATCTTCCCAGACCAGGGATGGAACCCGTGTCCCCTGCATTGGCAGGTGGATTCTTAATCACTGTGCCACCAGGGAAGTCCCTATCCTTACGTAATTCTTAAAGATAAAAGCCAATGACAGGTATATCCAAAACCAAAATATGATCTCCCTATCCTTTCTCATTATCACTTGGTAAATCAGTGCCATGTTATAACCTCTCAGAATGTGGGTCTAAATTATAATAGTATTTGGGGGCAAAATGGGCTGAGTTCCTTGTATCAATGTTCTATGGTGAAAAAATTTACAGATGCTCAAGGAAAGAAAATGTGGTCCTACGATCTCACAGCCAGAAAGTATAAAGGATGAGAACAAACAGCTTTCAACAGGCAAGAACTCAAGGAATATTTTTCCCATGAGCCCTTTATGAGGATGCTATTAGAGACGAACTATAACCAACCAAAGGATGACCAGGAAAACTATGACAGCTGGACAGGAAACAAACATTTAATATATTTAACAGGTAGAAAATGGAATGGAAATATTTTAATAAAATAGAAATGATACCCAAAAAAATTGTGAGAGGCAAAAGAAAAGAAAGAGAGAAAATTGTTATAAAGGTAATCAGTGGAAAAGAAAAATACAAACCTTCCTGAATAACTATACCTACATACATAAAGCAAAGAAAATAAACTACATAGTTAAATTTCTTTAGTTGTAAAAAATAAAAAGCGTAAAATAGCATGACAGATCTAAGATCATATTTATCTGTCATAATGATAACTATAAATGAATTTAATACACCTATTGTATTAGAGTCTAAGCTGTTACGTCAAAGAGAATCCAAACCATAGTGGACTGAATAAAGTACATTTTTCCTTCTTGTAAAACTTTCCAGAAATAAACATTCCAGGGTTGCTGGGAAACTCTATTCCATAAGGCAATCCAGGGACTCAGGTTCTGTCTACCTTGTAGCCTGGACATTTGTAGTATGTTGTCCTCACCAGCATTATCTAGGCTGGTTTATTATCCTCATAACCCCAAGAAAGGGGACAAAGGAAGGCCAGAACAAGTGGCTTCCTCTTTAGAAATAAAGTTGCACAATTTCCTTCCACTCATATACTTAGTCACATGGCCAAGTTTAACTGCAAGGGAGACTGTAAAATAGTGCTGGAATTTAATTCTGGCATTTCATAGAAATTTTATGTTTTTCTGAATCACAATCCAAGAAAATTTGTCAAGAACTCAGGAAAAAGGAGGAAAATGCTAATTTTTCTTGCAGGAATCAAAATCTTGCAAGATGGAGCTATTACTAATTTGAAAGAATCTACTCACATCCAGTTAAAAACATAACAGGAAATGCTGACTTGTGGATTTGAAGGTTTAGGTAGACATTTCCAGGGAATCAGGACATGGGTACATATGAGGGAAGCAGTTGTAATCTAATCAGTCAGTCTTGTTTTTAGCTGTTGCTGTGTTCTGAAGAGGAGAGAGCGAGAGAGACAGAGAGAGAGAGCGAAAGATGGAGACAGAGATACATAGATAGGGAAACTAAGGCTGGAGAAAGAATCATCCAAAAGGATTGAAGGAACCATTCCTTGAAGCTCACACAAGACCAAGAAGAGTTTCTGTTCTCATTATCCAGAGTGATAAACCACATAATTCAAAGGGCTTCAGGTAAGGTACTCAGAAGGCTATTGCCTTAATACTGCAGAAAAATTAGCCCTAAAATAAATGCTGCTCTGGCCCTGTCTAACAAAGCTTAAAAGCCAGGTTCCCAAAATATACAGACTGTTTCCAGGTAATTTAACTGTGTTCCAGAAGAAAGCTCAAGAATATTTATATAAATATAACAATATCAAGCACATAACAAAGTGACATTCACAATGTATAACATGTGATCAATAATCACCAGGCATACAAAGAAGAAGGAAAGTATGATTCATAAAGATGAGAAAAGCAAATCAATTGAAACTAACCCAGAAATGATACAGGTAATAAAATTAGTAGATAAGGACATTAAAACAGTTACTATATATTATTCATTTTCTTCAATAAGCTAGAGAAAAGATTGAGAGTTAAGTAGAAACATGGGAGACACGGAAGAGATCAAACTTCTAAAAATGGAAAATATATTTCTGAGATGAAAAATATACTGGATGAGATTAACAGCAGATTAGACCAGAAGAAAGAAATGATTAGTGAACTTGAAGATATAAATATAAAAATTATCCAAAATTAAACATCAAAAGAAAAACTCTGAAAAAATAAAAGTAACAGAGCATCCAGCAATATACATATAATTGGTATCCCAAATAGAGATGAACAGGAAACCAGTAACAAGAATTTGAATAAATAATGGTTGAACTTTTCAAAATTTGATGAATCTATAAACACACAGATCCAATATTCCCCAAAATGCAAGAAACATGAATAAAGCTATGAAGAACATCACAATCAAATTGCTTAGAACCAGTGAAAAAGAGAAATTTTAAAAGCAGTCAGGGAAAAAAGACAAGCAGTCTTCTTGTAAGAAACAATGCAAGCCAGAAGATAGTAGAGCAATATATTTAAAGTACTGAAAGAAAAAAAAAAAGGCATCTAGAATTCTAAACTTAGCAATTTTTTTTCAAAACCAAATGTGAAAAAAGACTTCTTCAGGCACACAAAAGCAGAAAGAATTTATGACCAGCAGACATGTACTGTAAAAATGTTAAAAGAAAGTCATTTAGGCAGAAGGAAAATATTGATCATTAAAGATGGGAATCTAAGTCTAGCCAAAAGAATGGTGAGTAATGAAATGGTACCATGTGGCTAACCACAAAAGATTTGTTTGTTACTTAAATCTCTTTGCAAAATGACTGTTTAAAGCAAAATACATTGTATTGTAGAATTTATCACATAACGTATTTTAAATGTTTCTGCATCTGAAAAGCTTCCAAATACATGGAGCAAAAACTGATAGGACTGCAAAAAGAAACAGACAAATGTACAATTACAGCCAGAGATTCTTCCTAACCCTTCTCTCAATAATAGGTAGAACAAACTGGCAAAAAATCTGTAATGGTATAGAAGACTTAAACAACACTATCAACAAAATTGACTTGGGTGACATTGTAGAACATTACCCACCAACAGAAGAATACACATTTTTTAAAGTGCAAGCAGAATATTTATTAAAATAGATTATATTCTAGGCCACAAAACAAATCTAACTAAATTTAAAGGAATTCAAATGATACAAATTATGTTCTCTGACTACTGTGGGATTGAATTAGAAATCAATAAAAGAAAGATATCTGAAATACTCCTAAATATTTGAATCTAAATAATACATTCATGTAAGTGTATTGCCTACTCAAAAATTAATTAAATAAAAAGGGTTTTTAAGCAATGGGGTTAATTTTTTTGCATAGCTGACAAATAGTCATTATGGTGATTTCAAAGAGACGTTACCCAAATATTCTGAGCTTTATTTGAACAGATATATGTTCTTTCAAGAGTACCACCATAAAGGACAATACAGTAGTTATTTGGGTGTAGAAGTTTGGTTAGTTTGCTAGAAAATCACGCTTATTTCTCTATAGCCACACAGTATTTAAAAATTCTCAAAATTGTTTGAAAGGCAAAAGTAATAGTCTAGCAACAGACTTGCCACTAGAGCTGATATTTTTTGCCTTTATCTCAAGGGAGAAAAATTAATTCTTACATTTATCCTTGCTTTTGCTGAATGTTCAAGTATTCAACAAGTACTTATGAAGCACTCAGTATGTGCCAGACACCATTTAATAGACCAAGATCAGAGCTTCTCTGGTGTTGCAGTGGTTAAGAATCTGCCTGCCAATGCAAGGGACACGGTTCAAGCCCTGGTCCGGGAAGATCTCACATGCCACGGAGCAACTAAGCCTGTGCACCACAACTACTGAGCCTGCGCTCTAGAGCCCTGTGCACCACAACAAGAGAAGCCACCGCAATGAGAAGCCTGCGCACCACAACGAAGAGTAGCCCCCACTCGCGGCAACTAGAGAAAAGCCCACACGCAGCAATGAAGACCCAACACAGCCAAAAATAAAATAAATTTATTAAAAAAAAATAGACCAAGAGCAAAAAACAGTCCTTGTTTTCATGGAGATTACATTCTTGTGGGGTGAGTGGGAGAGATGTACAATAAAGAAATAAACAAAAATATAAGGTGTTAGGTGAGAAATGACATGTGACAAAATAAAGCTGTCCAGGTAGCTAGAGATATTGATGAATGACCAGAGGAAAGAAGAATGTATCCTGACACAAGAAAATATTTTATTTCTTTGAACTTTTTAAACCTAGGGTTAATTTCAGTTGCCTTTGAGTGAAGTCATCATTTAATCAAAATTTCTAGATATTTTAAGACATTTTTGCAGAAGCACAAAAGGTAGAGCCCCCAAAAGGCAAACATTCAAGCATTTTAAAAGGCAGGTGCCAAGGAGAAGTCTGTAAAACAACAGTATAAAAGATGCAGGAAGCTAAGAATTGGCTTCAAATCAGCAAATGGCCAACAACTTTGTCTCTGAGGCCTATTCTTGTTACAGGGAAGTTTACAACCACAAAAATAAATAAACAAGCAAACAACAAACAAATACATAAATAAAAGAATGGAAAGAAAAGAAAGCATATCTACTTCTTAACAGGTTATTAAATATTACTAAGATTCCTCAGAAATCTCCTCGAAGAGCCCTTCTGAAATTGGTTATCCAAACAAGTTTCCTTCTTCTAATTCATAATAGTAAAAATAAGGCAGTACATATAAAGATGAGAATTTTACATAGTAGAGAATGATTCTATAGCTTATTAAACAGGAGCAGTGCACTTCATTCCTCTGATTAAGAGGAGGCTGCACATGTATAGTTTAGAAAGTTTCTCCAGGTGATCTTAATTAGCAGCAAAGGACCACAGACTTTCACTTGACAATTATTGACCCACTGCACTGTCACTGCTGGCAGAATGAGGCTTGATTCATTGCAAAGAGGCTGGGTATAAGCTGTGTACACACTCCAACATAGCCATTATTTGGAAGGTGAGTTAGTTAGGGGTCAGACTTCATGAAAAGTTCACAGGATGGGGGCTTTTAATTACTTGACTTTTTAAACTGATGATTGAAAATCATAATTCTGTAATTATTTCTTTACTTGACATGGTATTGTTTTTCCTCTGTTTCCTTCAAAACTTTGAAGAATCTTGCTTTTTACCTTGGTTGGTACAGAGTATCAAATACTGTATACCACAAAGGTCTGATACAAGAGAAGTCATGGATGGCTAGGAGTGTGTGTGTGTGTGTGTGTGTGTGTGTGAGTGTGTTTTAACCTAGGATTTCCACTTATGACAAACTTTAGCACCACTATCACCACCCACCTCACACACACACACACGTACACACACTCACTCACACACACACACACACACACACATACACTCCCTTCAACACATTCTAGTCATTGAGTTGAATAAATAGCCTGGTGCCAGCCTAATTGAGCTTGAAGACATCCTTCCTGAGCCATTTGCCCCAGTTCATGTTCCAGTGAGTCCAGAATATCAAAGTCTAGTACAGCATGACATGAGCATCCCACAAACCCTTTCTGGCTGAATGGCATATGCAGTGGTCAGTTTTCAGCTGGTGGTCTGTAGCCACATGGATGTACACATGTTGTCTATGTAGTAATGACAGAGAATTGGCCCTAACTGGAACTGCCGACTTCAGATGAGAACTTTTGAAATGGGACAGTAACCTTGGATATTAGAAGCTTCTACTAATTTCCATATTTCCTGGTGAAAAGGTGTACACAATAAATCATATTCCCCAAAATTATATTGTAATTTTGAGTTCCTTAAAATTTACCATAGGCAGAAGCAAGAAGAACTACAATCCTGCAGCCTGTGGAACAAAAACCACATTCACAGAAAGACAGACAAGATGAAAAGGCAGACGGCTATGTACCAGATGAAGGAACAAGATAAAACCCCAGAAAAACAACTAAATGAAATGGAGATAGGCAATCTTCCAGAAAAACAATTCAGAATAATGATAGAGAATATGATCAAGGACCTTGGAAAAAGAATGGAGGCAAAGATCGAGAAGATGCAAGAAATGTTTAACAAAGATCTAGAAGAATTAAAGAACAAACAAACAGAGATGAACAATAAAATAACTGAAATGAAAAATACACTAGAAGGAATCAATAGCAGAATAGATAAGTGACCTGCAAGACAGAATGGTGGAATTCATTGCTGCAGAACAGAATAAAAAAAAAAGAATGAGGGCTTCCTTGGTGGTGCAGTGGTTGAGAGTCCACCTGCCAATGCAGGGGACACGGGTTCGTGCCCCAGTCCAGGAAGATCCCACATTCCGCGGAGCGGCTAGGCCCGTGAGCCATGGCCACTGAGCCTGCGCGTCCGGAGCCTGTGCTCCGCAACGGGAGAGGCCACAGCAGTGAGAGGCCCACATACTGCAAAAAAAAAAAAGAATGAAAAGAAATGAAGACAGCCTAAGAGACCTCTGGGACAACATTAAATGCAACAACATTCACATTATAGGGGTTTCAGAAGGAGAAGCACATATTTGAAGAGATTATAGTCGAAAACTTTCCTAACAAGGGAAAGGAAATAGCCACCCAAGTCCAGAAGTGCAGAGAGTCCCATACAGGATACACCCAAGGAGAAACACGCCGAGACACATAGTAATCAAATTGGCAAAAATTAAAGAAAAAGAAAAATTATTGAAAGCAGCAAGGAAAAAACAACAAATAATATACAAGGGAACTCCCATAAGGTTAACAGCTGATTTCTCAGCAGAAACTCTATAAGCCAAAAGGGAGTGGCATGATATACTTAAAGTGATGAAAGGGAAGAACCTACAACCAAGATTACTCTACCCGGCAACAATCTCATTCAGATCTGATGGAGAAATCAACAGTTTTACAGACAAGCAAAAGCTAAGAGAATTCAGCACCACCAAACCAGCTTTACAACAAATGCTAAAGGAACTTTGCTAAGTGGGAAACACAAGAGAAAAAAAGGACCTACAAAAACAAACCCCAAACAATTCAGAAAATGGTAATAGGAACATACATATTGATAATTACCTTAAATGTGAATGGATTAAATGCTCCACTAAAAGACACAGGCTTGCTGAATGGATACAAAAACAAGACCCATATATATGCTGTCTACAAGAGACCCACTTCAGACCTAGGGACGCATACAGACTGAAAGTAAGGGGATGGAAAGAGATACTCCATGCAAATGGAAACCAAAAGAAAGCTGGAATAGCAATACTCATATCAGATAAAATAGACTGTAAAATAAAGAACATTACAAGAGACAAGGAAGGACACTACATAATGATCAAGGGATCAATCCAAGAAGAAGATATAACAATTATAAATATATATGCACCCAACATAGGAGCACCTCAATACATAAAGCAACTGCTAACAGCTATAAAAGAGGGAATCGACAGTAACATAATAATAGTGGGGGACTTTAACACCTCGCTTACACCAATGGACAGATCATCCAGACAGAAAACTAATAAGGAAACACAGGCTTTAAATGACACAACAACCAGATAGATTTAATTGATATTTATAGAACATTCCATCCAAAAACAGCAGATTACACTTTCTTCTCAAGTGGCATGGAATATTCTCCAGGATATATCACATCTTGGGTCACAAGTCAAGCCTCAGTAAATTTAAGAAAACTGAAATCATATGAAGCATCTTTTCTGACCCCAATGCTATGAGATTAGTAATCAACTACAGGGGAAAAAACATAAAAAACACAGACACATGGATGCTAAACAATACATTACTAAATAACCAAGGGATCTCTGAAGAAATCAAAGAGGAAATCAAAACATACCTAGAGACAAATGACAATGAAAACACGATGATCCAAAACCTATGGGATGCAGCAAAAGCAGTTCTAAGAGGGAATTTTATAGCTATACACAACAACCTTAAGAAACAAGAAAAATCTCAAATAAACAATTTAACTCTAAACTTAAAACAACTAGAGAAAGAAGAACAAAAAAACCTCAAAGTTAGCAGAAGGAAAGAAATCATAAAGATCAGAGCAGAAATAAATGAAATAGAAACAAAGAAAAGAACAGCAAAGATCAATAAAACTAAAAGCTTGTTCTTTGATAAGTTAAACAAAATTGATAAACCATTGGCCAGACTCTTCAAGAAAAAGAGGGAGAGGACTCAAATCGATAGAATTAGAAATGAAAACAGAGAAGTTACAACAGACACCACAGAAATGCAAAGCATCATAAGAGACTACTGCAAGCAACTCTACGCCAATAAAATGGACAACCTGGAAGAAATGGACAAATTCTTAAAAAGGTATAATCTTCCAAGACTGAACCAGGAAGAAATATAAAATATGAACAGACCAATCACAAGCACTGAAATTGAAACTGTGATTAAAAATCTTCCAACAAACAAAAGCCCAGGACCAGATGGCTTCACAGGTGAATTCTATCAAACATTTAGAGAAGAGCTAACACCCATCCATCTCAAACTCTTCCAAAAAATTGCAGAGGAAGGAAAATTCCCAAACTCATTCTATGAGGCCACCATCACCCTGATACCAAAACCAGACAAAGATACTACAAAAAAAGAAAATTACAGACCTATCACTGATGAATATAGATGCAAATTCCTCAACAAAATACTAGCAAACAGAATCCAACAACACATTAAAAGGATCATACACCATGATCAAGTGGGATTTATCCCAGAGATGGAAGGATTCTTCAATATACACAAATCAATCAATGTGATACACCATATTAACAAATTGAAGAATAAAAACCGTATGATCATCTCAATAGATACAAAAAAGCTTTTGAAAAAATTCAACACCCATTTATGATAAAAACTCTCCAGAAAGTGGGCATAGAGGGAACATACTTCAACATAATAAAGGCCATATATGACAAATCCACAGCAAACAGCATTCTCAATGGTGAAAAACTGAAAGCATTTCCTCTAAGATCACGAACAAGACAAGGATGTCCACTCTCACCACTATTATTCAACATAGTTTTGGAAGTCCTAGCCACGGCAATCAGAGAAGAAAAAGAAATAAAAGAAATCCAAATCGGAAAAGAAGAAGTAAAGCTGTCACTGTTTGCAGATAACATGATACTATACATAGAGAATCCTAAAGATGCCACCAGAAAACTATTAGAGGTAATCAATGTATTTGGTAAAGTTGCAGGATATAAAATTAATGCACAGAAATCTCTTGCATTCCTATACATTAATGATGAAAAATCTGAAAGAGGAATTAAGGAAACACTCCCATTTACCATTGCAACAAAAAGAATAAAATATCTAGGAATAAACCCACCTAAGGAGACAAAAGACTTGTATGCAGAAAACTATTAGACACTGAGGAAAGAAATTAAAGATGATACCAACAGATGGAGAGATATACCATGTTCTTGGATTGGAAGAATCAATATTGTGAAAATGACTACACTACCCAAAGCAGTCTACAGATTCAATGCAATCCCTATCAAATTACCAATGGCATTTTTTACAGTACTAGAACAAAAAATCTTAAAATTTGTATGGAGACACAAAAGACCCCAAATAGACAAAGCAGTCCTGAGTGATAAAACGGGGCTGGAAGAATCAGACTCCCTGACTTCAGACTATACTACAAAGCTACAGTAATCAAGACAATATGGTACTGGCACAAAAAAATATAGATCAATGGAACAGGATAGAAAGCCCAGAGATAAACCCATGCACCTATGGTCATCTAATCTATTTCAAAGGAAGCTAGGATATACAATGGAGAAAAGACAGTCTCTTCAATAAGTGGTGTTGGGAAAACTGGATAGCTACATGTAAAAGAATGAAATTAGAACACTTCCTAACACCATACACAAAAATAAACTCAAAATGGATTAAAGACCTAAATGTAAGACAAGGCACTATAAAACTCTTAGAGGAAAACATAGGAAGAACACTCTTTGACATAAATCACAGCAAGATCTTTTTTGATCCACCTCCTAGAGAAATGGAAATAAAAACAAAAATAAACAAATGGGACCTAATGAAACGTCAAAGCTTTTGCACAGCAAAGGAAACCATAAACAAGACGAAAAGACAACCCTCAGAACGGGAGAAAATATTTGGAAACAAATCATCAGACAAAGGATTAATCTCCATAATATATAAACAGCTTATGCAGCTCAGTATTAAAAAAACAAACAGCCCAACACAAAAATGGGCAGAAGACCTAAATAGACATTTCTCCAAAGAGGACATACAGATGGCCAAGAAGCACATGAAAAGCTGCTCAACATCACTAATTATTAGAGAAATGCAAATCAAAACTACAATGAAGTATCACCTCACACCAGCTGGAATGGGCATCACCAGAAAATCTACAAACGATAATTACTGGAGTGGGTGTGGAGAAAAGGGAACCCTCCTGCACTGTTGGTGGGAATGTAAATTGATACAGCCACTCTGGAGAACAGTATGGAGGTTCCTTAAAAAACTGAAAATAGAACTACCATATGACCCAGCAATCCCACTCCTGGGCATATACCCTGAGAAAACCGTAATTAAAAAATACACATGCACCCCGGTGTACATAGCAGCACTATTTACAATAGCTAGGACACGGAAGCAACCTAATTGCCCATCGACAGATGAATGGATTAAGAAGATGTGGTACATATATACAATGGAATATTACTCAGCCATAAAAAGGAATGAAATTGGGTCATTTGTAGAGACATGGAGGCATCTAGAGAGTGTCATACAGAGTGAAGTAAGTCTGAAAGAGAAAAACAAATATCGTATATTAACACATGTATGTGGACCCTAGAAAATGGTACAGATGAACCAGTTTGCAGAGCAGAAATTGAGACACAGATGTAGAGAACAAACGTATGGACACCAAGGGGGGAAAGCAGTGGGAGGGGGAGGGGATGAATTGGGAGATTGGGATTGACATGTATACACGGATATGTATAAAATGCATGACTAATAAGAACCTGCTGTATAAAAAAAAAAATAAAATTAAATTAGAAAAAAAAGAAAAGTCTGTACAGCCCCTACCTAAGGTTACTTTAGTCATGTGGGGGAGGCAGATGGGCACACAGACATGGGTGTTAAAAAAAAATTACCATAAATTATCAATATAATAGTATACTATAAATATCCTTTTTCAAAAGTGAGATTTTGTTTTTGTCATGATAGAAATCCAGGAGCTTTGACATCACATGGTGAAATGAAGCATTCAAAAAGTTTAAAAATCACTGGGTGAGGCCACGGAGTTTTGTGAACTGTTAGGAGATGTTTCTTTATTATAATTTAAATGTAGCAATGCTTTTCTCTCGCCACAATAACAATGTCAAAAAACTTGCCACAAAAGCGAAGACCTTTACCTTCCCCTTTGGGAAACTGGTAGGTCCAGCCATAGGACTGAGGTTGTATCCTAAATAGAAACAGGGAATGTGTTGGACAAAAATAGAGGTTGGATTAGTCCTCAGTATATTCATTTACTCTGACCCAGTACCCGTATTCCTCATCTCCATATGTTGCAAGTCTGGCAAGAGCACATTTCATAAAATGGTCAAAATGACAAGGAAGGGCCATCTTGGAATCTGGGAGTTTCCTCTACCACATGAAAACACTGCCAGCATGCCAGAGGTGTACATCACACCAGCACAAAGGAAAATATGGCATTGCAAAGGGTGTGGGAGGGAAGAAACAAAGAGAGACACAGTGGTTATGTCAAGAAAAATACAAACATCTTTTTCCTTGAAAGATGGCTATGACTTATCTCAAAACTAAAATCTGTGTATCTCTGAAAGTTTTCTGCACCCAGTATCCTGGTGAGAGACATTGGTGTGGACCATTGAAAAACAGAAGCAGCTCACTGGTTCTCCAGTGTTCTTTACACTACTTTAAAATTCTGGGCACCTGATCCTGAATGGGTGAGTGGCAGATATACCATATGATTTTAACCACAGAAACCTCTGTTACAGTAACATAAAAGGGTGGTGGAAAGGGCTATGAAATCAAAGTGCACTCAGGACTTTGATGTGGGCAGAGTTGCCTGGTGCCTGTGAGTGCCACCTTCCTTGTTCCCCACCTGTGACCGTCAGTGGCTACTGATTCTTATCTATCCAGGTTGATTCACTGGCAGGTGCAAGGTAGTTCGTTCCAACTTAAAATGTGTAAATCTATATTCACATATGCTGTGCCCGACCCCCACCCCAAATCACCCAAAAAATAAGTAACGCAGGGAGAAGTTTGAATGCTTGTACCTCACTCATCCTCATATATTCAACTCAAGCTATAAACTTGCCTGGTATTTTATTTCCATTCAGAATAGGAAGCCTTGCCTTCAAGTACCAGCCTAACGAGACCATTGGCTGTCTAGTTTCCAGATTTGTATGGCAGCAATATGATGCCTCAATCCAACTGCAGGGTATCATCAGCTAAAGCTGCTATGGCACTTTGGGGGGTATTCTTCCTGCCCAAAGGTCAAATAAAAGTTCAGAGAATATTTAGTTCTGTCACATAAACTAGAAGGGCAGAAACAACTCAAAGGGTTGACATTGTAATTCAACACAAAATCTGCAATTGAAATTAATCTTACTAAAATCAGAGCCTTGGTCAAAGTCAGCATCGATTAAAGCAATATTTTTCTGGGACCATAAACCAAACTAGTTTATTACTATTCTATAACATTTCCTCATGGATACGTGGGGAGATTGAGCTCGTCTGATGGCTTTGCTTCTGTACAGTCTCAGGGTATAGAAAAGGAGCAAAAGAGTGAGCCTCACTCAGTTAGTATACATGGTTTAGGTCGTTTAGAGATAGAGTAGCCAGGCTGAGCCTGGATGCTGAGTCATCTCTCTCTGCAGGATGCTCTCCTCACGCATTTCCATAATGAAATTGCCTTCTCTGCATATACACACTTATTATCTCGTGCTTAGTGCAAATTATAACTTTTTTAAACATCTTTATTAGAGTATAATTGCTTTACAATGGTGTGTTAGTTTCTGCTTTATAACAGAGTGAATCAGTTACACATACACATATGTCCCCAAATCTCTTCCCTCTTGCATCTCCCTCCCTCCCACCCTCCCTATCTCACCCCTCTAGGTGGTCACAAAGCACCGAGCTGATCTCCCTCTGCTACGTGGCTGCTTCCCACTAGCTATCTATTTCACATTTGGTAGTATATATATGTCCATGCCACTCTCTCACTTTGTCCCAGCTTACCCTTCCCCCTCCCCGTGTCTTCAAGTCCATTCTCTAGTAGGTCTGTGTCTTTATTCCCATCTTGCTCCTAGGTTCTTCATGACTTTTTTTTTTTTTTTAGATTCCATATATATGTATTAGCATAAGGTATTTGTTTTTCTCTTTCTGACTTACTTCACTCTATATGACAGTCTCTAGGTCCATCCACCTCACTACAAATAACTCAGTTTCCTTCTTCCTGGCTGAGTAATATTCCATTGTATATATGTGCCACATCTTCTGTATCCATTCATCTGTTGATGGACACTTAGGTTGCTTCCAAGTCCTGGCTATTGTAAAGAGAGCTGCAATGAACATTTTGGTACATGACTCTTTTTGAATTATGGTTTTCTCAGGGTATATGCCCAATAGTGGGATTGCTGGGTTGTATGGTAGTTCTTTTTGGAGTTTTTTAAGGAACCTCCATACTGTTCTCCATAGTGGCTGTAACAATTTACATTCCCACCAACAGTGCAAGAGGGTTCCCTTTTCTCCACACCCTCTCCAGCATTTATTGTTTGTAGATTTTTTGATGATGGACATTCTGACTGGTGTGAGATGGTATCTCATTGTACTTTTGATTTTCAATTCTCTAATGATTAATGATGTTGAGCATTCTTTCATGTGTTTGTTGGCAATCTATATATCTTCTTTGGAGAAATGTCTATTTAGGTCTTCTGCCCATTTTTGGATTGGGTTGTTTGCTTTTTTGATATTGAGCTGCATGAGTTGCTTGTATGTTTTGGAGATTAATCCTTTGTTAGTTGCTTCATTTGCAAATATTTACTCCCATTCTGATGGCTGCCTTTCATCTTGTTTATGGTTTCCTTTGCTGTGCAAAAGCTTTTAAGTTTCATTAGGTCCTATTTGTTTATTTTTATTTCCATTTCTCTAGGAGGTGGGTCAAAAAGGATCTTGCTGTGATTTATGTCATAGAGTGTTCTGCCTATGTTTTCCTCTAAGAGTTAGATGGTGTCTGGCCTTACATTTAGGTCTTTAATCCATTTTTGTGTATGGTGTTAGGGAGTGTTCTAATTTCATTCTTTTACATGTAGCTGTCCAGTTTTCCCAGCACCACTTACTGAAGAGGCTGTCTTTTCTCCACTGTATATTCTTGCCTCCTTTATCAAAGATAAGGTGACCATATGTGCGTGCGTTTACCTCTGGGCTTTCTATCCTGTTCCATTGATCTATATTTCTGTTTCTGTGCCAGTACCATACTGTCTTGATTACTGTAACTTTGTAGTATAGTCTGAAGTCAGGGAGCCTGATTCCTCCAGCTCCGTTTTTCTTTCTCAAGATTGCTTTGGCTATTCGGGGTCTTTTGTGTTTCCATACAAATTGTGAAATTTGTTGTTCTAGTTCTGTGAAAAATGTCAGTGGTAGTTTGATAGGGATTGCACTGAATCTGTAGATTGCTTTGGGTAGTAGAGTCATTTTCAGAATGTTGATTCTTCCAATCCAAGAACATGGTATATCTCTTCATCTATTTGTATCATCTTTAATTTCTTTCATCAGTGTCTTATAATTTTCTGCATACAGGTCTTTTGTCTCCTTAGGTAGGTTTATTCCTAGGTATTTTATTCTTTTTGTTGCAGTGGTAAATGGGAGTGTTTCCTTAATTTCTCTTTGAGATTCTTCATCATTAGTGTATAGGAATGCAAGAGATTTCTGTGAATTTTATATCCTGCTACTTTACCAAATTCATTGATTAGCTCTAGTAGTTTTCTGGTAGCATCTTTAGGATTCTCTATGTATAGTACCATGTCATCTGCAAACAGTGACAGCTTTACTCTTCTTTTCCAATTTGGTTCCTTTTATTTCCTTTTCTCCTCTGATTCCTTTGGCTAGAACTTCCAAAACTATGTTGAATACTAGTAGTGAGAGTGGGCAACCTTGTCTTCTTCCTGATCTTAGTGGAAATGGTTTCAGTGTTTCACCATTGAGGACGATGTTGGCTGTGGGTTTGTCATATATGGCCTATATTATGTTGAGGAAAGTTCCCTTTATGCCTACTTTCTGGAGGGTTTTTATCATAAATGGGTGTTGAAATTTGTCGAAAGCTTTCTCTGCATCTACTGAGATGATCATATGGTTTTTCTCCTTCAATTTGTTAATATGGTGTATCACATTGATTGATTGGCGTATATTGAAGAATCCTTGCATTCCTGGGATTAACCTCACTCGATTATAGTGTATGATCCTTTTAATGTGCTGTTGGATTCTGTTTGCTAGTATTCTGTTGAGGATTTTTGCATCTAGGTTCATCAGTGATATTGGACTGTAGTTTTCTTTGTGACATCTTTGTCTGGTTTTGGTATCAGGGTGATGGTGGCCTCGTAGAATGAGTTTGTCAGTGTTCCTCCCTATGATATATTTTGGAAGAGTTTGAGAAGGATAGGTGTTAACTCTTCTCTAAATGTTTGATAGAATTCGCCTGTGAAGCCATCTGGCCCTGGGCTTTTGTTTGTTGGAAGATTTTTAATCACAGTTTCAATTTCAGTGCTTGTGATTGGTCTGTTCATATTTTCTATTTCTTCCTGGTTCAGTCTCGGAAGGTTGTGCATTTCTAAGAATTTGTCCATTTCTTCCAGGTTGTCCATTTTACTGGCATAGAGTTGCCTGTAATAATCCCTCATGACCTTATATTTCTGCAGTGTCAGTTGTTACTTCTCCTTTTTCAGTTCTAATTCTATTGATTTGAGTTATCTCCCTTTTTTTCTTGATAAGTCTGGCTAATGGTTTATCAATTTTGTTTATCTTCTCAAAGAACCAGCTTTTAGTGTTATTGATCTTTGCTATTGTTTCCTTCATTTCTTTTTCATTTATTTCTGATCTGATCTTTATGATTTCTTTCCTTCTGCTAACTTTGGGGTTTTTTTGTTCTTCTTTCTCTAATTGCTTTAGGTGTAAGGTCAGGTTGTTTATTTGATATGTTTCTTGTTCTTAAGGTAGGATTGTATTGCTGTAAACTTCCCTCTTAGAACTGCTTTTGCTGCATCCCATAGGTCTTGGGTTGTTGTGTTTTATTGTCATTTGTTTCTAAGTATTTTTTGATTTCCTATTTGATTTCTTCAGTGATCTCTTTGTTATTAAGTAGTGTGCTGTTTAGCCTCCATGTGTTTGTATTTCTTACAAATATTTTCCCTGTAATTGATATCTAGTCTCACAGCATTGTGGTCGGAAAAGATACTTGATACGATTTCAATATTCTTAAATTTACCAAGGCTTGATTTGTGACCCAAGATATGATCTATCCTGGAGAATATTCCATGAGCTTTGAGAAGAATGTTTATTCTGTTCTTTTTGGATGGAATGTCCTATAAATATCAATTAAGTCCATCTTGTTTAATGTATCATTTAAAGCTTGTGTTTCCTTATTTATTTTCATTTTGGGTGATCTGTCCAGTGGTGAAAGTAGGGTGTTAAAGTCCCCTACTATGATTGTGTTACTGTTGGTTTCCCCTTTTATGGCTGTTAGTATTTGCCTTATGTATTGAGGTGCTGCTATGTCGGATGCATAAATATTTACAATTGTTATATCTTCTTCTTGGATCGATCCCTTTATCATTACGTAGTGTACTTCTTTCTCTCTTCTAATAGTCTTTGTTTTAAAGTCTATTTTGTCTGATATGAGAATTGGTACTCCAGCTTTCTTTAGATTTCCATTTGCATGAAATATCTTTTTCCATCCCCTCACTTTCAGTCTGTATGTGTCCCTAGGTCTGAAGTGGGTCTCTTGTAGTCAGCATATATACGGGTATATATACGGGTATTGTTTTTGTATCCATTCAGCCAGGCTATATCTTTTGGTTGGAGCATTTAATCCATTTACATTTAAGGTAATTATCGATATGTATGTTCCTATTCCCATTTTCTTAATTGTTTTGGGTTTATTATTGTAGGTCTTTTCCTTCTCTTGTGTTTCTTGCCTAGAGAAGTTCCTTTAGCATTTGTTGTACAGCTGGTTTGGTGGTGCTGAACTCTCTCAGCTTTTGCTTGTCTGTAAAGATTTTCATTTCTCCATCAAATCTGAATGAGATCCTTGCTGGGTAGAGTAATCTTGGTTGTAGGTTTTTCTCCTTCATCACTTTAAATATGTCCTGCCACTCCCTTCTGGCTTGCAGAGTTTCTGCTGAAAGATCAGCTCTTAACCTTATGGGGATTCCCTTATGTGTAATTTGTTGTTTTTCCCTTGCTGCTTTTAATATTTTTTCTTTGTATTTAATTTTTGATAGTTTGATTAATATGTGTCTTGGCATGTTTCTCCTTGGATTTATCCTGTATGGGACTCTCTGTGCTTCCTGGACTTGATTAACTATTTCCTTTCCCATATTAGGGAAGTTTTCAACTATAATCTCTTCAAATATTTTCTCAGTCCCTTTGTTTTTCTCTTGTTCTTCTGGGACCCCTATAATTCGAATGTTGGTGCATTTAATGTTGTCCCAGAGGTCTCTGAGACTGTCCTCAGTTCTTTTCATTCTTTTTTCTTTATTCTGCTCTGCAGTAGTTATTTCCACTCTTTTATCTTCCAGGTCACTTATCCGTTCTTCTGCCTCAGTTATTCTGCTATTGATCCCTTCTAGAGAATTTTTAATTCCATTTATTGTGTTGTTCCTCATTGTTTGTTTGCTCTTTAGTTCTTCTAGGTCCTTGTTAAATGTTTCTTGCATTTTGTCTATTCTATTTCCAAGATTTTGGATCATCTTTACTATCATTATTTTGAATTCTTTTTCAGGTAGATTGCCTATTTCCTATTCATTTGTTAGGTCTGGTGGGTTTTTGCCTTGCTCCTTCATCTGCTGTGTGTTTCTCTGTCTTCTTGTTTTGCCTAACCTACTGTGTTTGGGGTCTCCTTTTCGCAGGCTGCAGGTTTGTAGTCTCCTTTGTTTTTGGTGTCTGTCCCCAGTGGCTAAGGTTGGTTCAGTGGGTTGTGTAGCCTTCCTGGTGGATGCTACTAGTGCCTGTGTTCTGGTGGATGAGGTTGGATCTTGTCTTTCTGGTGGGCAGGTCCATGTCTGGTGGTGTGTTTTTGGGTGTCTGTAGACTTATTATGATTTTGGGCAGCCTCTGTGCTAAAGGATGTGGTTGTGTTTCTGTCTTGCTAGTTGTTTGGCATAGGGTGTCCTGCACTGGAGCTTGCTGGTCATTGAGTGGACCTGAGTCTTGGCGTTGAGATGGAGATCTCTGGGAGATTTTCACCGTTTGATATTACGTGGAGCTGGGAGGTCTCTTGTGGACCAGTGTCCTGAACTCGGCTCTCCCACCTCAGTGGCACAGCCCTGATGCCTGGCTGGAGCACCAAGAGCCTGTCCTCCACACGTCTCAGAGTAAAAACGAGAAAAGAAAGAAAGAAAGAAAGAAGAAGATAAAATAAAATAAACTTATTAAAATAAAAAATAATTACTAAGAAAAAAAATTTTTTTAAGTTAAAAAAAAAAAAAACGGACAGACAGAACCCTAGGACAAATGGTAAAACCAAAGCTATACAGACAAAATCACACACAGATGCAATCACATACACACTCACAAAAAGAGAAAAAGGGAAAAATATATATATATCGTTGCTCCCAAAGTCCACTTCCTCAATTTGGGATAATTCGTTGTCTATTCAGGCATTCCACAGATGCAGGGTATATCACGTTGATTGTGGAGATTTAATCCGCTGCTCCTGGGGCTGCTGGGTGGGTTTTCCCTTTCTCTTCTTTGTTCGCACAGCTCCTGGGGTTCAGCTTTGGATTTGGCCCCGCCTCTACAGGTAGGTTGCCTGAGGGCATCTGTTCTTCGCTCAGACAGGACGGGGTTAAAGGAGCCGCTGATGCGGGGGCTCTGGCTTACTGAGGCGGGAGGGAGGGAGGTGTGCAGATGCGGGGCAAGCCTGCGGCGGCAGAGGCCAGCGTGACATTGTACCAGCCTGAGGCGTGCCGTGCGTTCTCCCCGGGGGAGCTGTTCCTGGATCCTGGGACCCTGGCAGTGGCGGGCTGCACAGGCTCCCGGGAGGGGAGGTGTGGATAGTGACCTGTGCTTGCACACAGGCTTCTTGGTGGCGGCAGCAGCAGCCTTAGCGTCTCATGCCCGTCTCTGGGGTCCGCGCTTTTAGTCGCGGCTCGCGCCCGTCTCTGGAGCTCCTTTAAGCAGCGCTCTTAATTCCCTCTCCTCGCGCACCAGGAAACAAAGAGGCAAGAAAAAGTCTCTTGCCTCCTGGGCAGCTCCAGACTTTTTCCCGGACTCCCTCCCCGTTAGCCGTGGTGCACTAACCCCTTCAGGCTGTGATCACGCCGCCAACCCCAGTCCTCTCCCTGCCTCAGACTGAAGCCCGAGCCTCAGCTCCCAGCCCCCGCCCGCCCCGGCGGGTGAGCAGACAAGCCTCTCGGGCTGGTGAGTGCTGGTCGGCACCGATCCTTTGTGCGGGAATCTCTGAGCTTTGCCCTCCGCACCCCTGTTGCTGCGCTCTCCTCCGCGGCCCCAAAGCTTCCCCGCTCCGCCACCCGCAGTCTCCGCCCGCGAAGGGGCTTCCTAGTGTGTGGAAATCTTTCCTCCTTCACGGCTCCCTCCCACTGGTACAGGTCCCGTCCCTATTCTTTGTCTCTGTTTATTTTTTTTTTTTGCCCTACCCAGGTACCTGGGGAGTTTCTTACCTTTTGGGAGGTCTGAGGTCTTCTGCCAGCGTTCAGTGGGTGTTCTGTAGGAGTTGTTCCACGTGGAGATGTATTTCTGATGTATTTGCGGGGAGGAAGGTGATCTCCGCGTCTTACTCTTCCGCCATCTTGAAGCTCCTCCAGACCTTTTTTTTTAATAGGAAAGATACCACATTTTCAGAACCCAAAATCAAAACACACAATCTAAAGAATGATTTTAGTCTTAGGATTTTATGAATGAATTCACATGTAAAGTTGGACCACACTAAAGAAATTAAGTTACATTTACTATATATTTAATAACTCTTCTCTACTGCAAAGGATATAATTTTTCAAAAAGAGGCCTCCAAGTTGACCTTGCTAAAGGGCAGTACGCTGTAAACAAAGGAGCGTGGGATTTGGAATGAGACCTATGTAGCTTCAAATCTTGGCTCTAACAGTCATTAGCAATCATGCCGAGCCTGGTGTCCTCATTTGTAGAATGAGAGTAATAAACTGTCTTACTGGGTCACTGTGAACATTAAGGGCATAATATCAATACATATAAGCAAAGCTTCCAGCCCAGTGTCTGGCATATAAGGGCTCAACAAATATCTCTTTCAGTCTCCTGCTTCTTTCTACTTTTTCTCTCTGCCAGTTATATAAAGGCATTAGTCCTTTCACAAGTTTTCACAAAGTTAGAGTTGATAGGATGCGTATAAATTATCGCCTTCAGAAAACCAACGTGACTCGAAGGTCTCCTGACCTCCAGGTGCTACTGACCCACATCAACTAAATCTTATACCTCACGGCACAGGACTTTATTCTATACTCTCAGGCATTTGGGGTGGCCAATTCCGACTTCCAAATAGAACTGAAACTTCTTAATATCAAGGTAGAATTTTTTCTTGTTTCAGCCTTGAGAATAAATTGATATTCATGGATTAATCTGCCTAAGAACTATATTTAGTCCTGGACTAAACAATCATTTCAAGAACCCCAACGTTAAGAAAATAATGTAGAATATTCTCACAAACCCTGAAAACTAACAAATTCTGCTAGCAATCTCAAACAACATTAAATACATTCTTGAATTAGGTACAGTTTAATTAAGTATAACTCAAATTTTTGAAGTCTTGCGTTAAATGGAATTCCTGAAAAGCTCTTCTGAGAATATATTTGAAATCAAAGTATGTAGTGTTAATTTTCAAAGGGTTGATAAAAATTAAATACTTTACATCAATAAAGTGTAACTTTCCTGGGAATTAAAGTTTTTAGGGAACCCATTTGTATCTGATTTATTCAAAGACTACTTATAGGGTAAATTTTAAGAACTGTGTAGTATAGTGTATTCTCTAACTTTTCTACTGCAAAACCATGGTGTTTCTTGCCAAAATAGTTTGAAAATGAAGAGAATTTAGTAAAATTATAACAATTCTAGACTTTCTGTAACTTAAAGGTTTATACTGTCATAGACAGAGCTAGTTGTGTGATTTTGCATAATGGATCCTTTTTTTTTTTCCCCCTGCTGAATGGAAGGAACAACTTCCCTATGGAAAAGTAGTATAGGAAATCAAAAACAGAAGCTTATTTGTGAGGGTTGTGGTTGGAAAACTGGTCATTATTCACTTTTTGAGGTTTTTGAAAAGTCCCTTCTCTACTCCTTATTTCCACAAAGGATGAAAAATAGTCATCATGTGAATTGGGATGTAGACAATCATATTATATTTTTCCAGTTAGCAAACATTAATCTGATTAGACGTTGCTGACCGCTAGAATGTAACGTATGTATATGTGTGTGTATATATACATACACGTATATACACACGTCTATTTGATTCATATATGTATGTATGGTTCAATGGCATTTTTCTCTTAAATGCACTGTAATATATTGTTCAGTTACTTCTTAATTATGTAGATGTACATAATTTACTGATTTCCTTAGTGCTATCATTGCCTAACAATGTACAGGAACAAACATGTAGCAGGATTTGCTTCTGAACCCATAAAAGCAAAACTGGGCATTTTTAATTGATTCAAATTGTACGGAGAAGTAACCCAGCTTGGAAATGACCACAGGGAGCATCTGGAGAGCCAGTCATAGGCAGATGGGCAGATAGATGGCCCTTAGGGATCCTATGCCTAATTAGAATCTTCCCCAAACTATTGACATGGTGGGACAGCGGGTGTAAGTCTCCCAACCTGTGTGGCAACAGGTACCACGTGCACCGACATAATGAGAACAGCTCAGTTTGGAGACCCTTGTGGAGTTTCCATGCCTGCCGTCTGGGATTCAGTGTTCCCAGGGCTCCCTTCCTCAGAGTGTCAGGGGAAAACTTACCACACTCACACAAAGGACTATTGAGGGGGCCATGAGTCAACCGGAAAACATACACGGCACTTTCTCAATTTGTTTCTTTCCACTCCTGCAAAATACGTGTCTTTTCATTTGAATTTCCCCTCAACAAAAGAAGGGCACCACTTTGACAAGCATTTACACGTGGGCCTTAAGGCAGGGCGGAGTCTAGTTCATTAGGAACTGAACTTCTAGTAAACACCTTGATGGGCATAAAATCAGGCCCAGTTATTTCATGCCTATTTTATACCTTGCAACCATGAAAGGCCTATGAAGGGAATGGAGGGTGCATTGGGGGGTCTCACTCTATTTACAGTGGAGGTCTCCTCGGCCACTTCACCAGGCATGTGAGGAGTGTTGCTCAATAGAAACTAATACTCTGCTGCACGTCACACGTACTTGTACTGTAAGTCAGTGTCGTTGATTCAAAGAGTTATGTATAAACAATAGCGGGGGAAAAAAAAATTGCCCCTGGCAGATTGCAAAGGGAAATTCTGTTTCTAGTTTATCCTTTTATTGAGTTCTGTGTAAAGTACATGAAGGTATTCGGAAACTCTTCTCTCTTTCTTTTCTCTCTCTCTCCAGCTAATGCTGTTTTCCAGCTTCTGAGCTGCCAATGTACCATGAGAAATCTACTCATTGACATGACAGAAAAGACAGTTGTACAACAGAAATGGTACGGTCTGTTGCAATAAATTACAGGTTTCCTTTTCATGTTCAGCACAAGAGGCGGCCCTCATGCAATTAGCTACAGCTGGTTAAAGAAAGAAACCATGCATCTGTGGACACATCAGACAGAGAACCAACTCTTATGTTCTGACATATACCACTATAGGAACAGAGAAGAGACCTGATTTTTGTTCCTGAGCATAAACCATTTTTAAAACTTGCACTTCCCTCTCTGAAGCACCAAGACAGCGTACCATTTGGGGAAACAAACCTACGGTCACGTTTTTTCCGTTAAGGTCACTGGTTATGACAAATAGCTGAGTGTCTTCCACTTGGTTCTTGTCTTCTTAAGCATTTGTAGCAACATCTTTCCTTAGAGTATCTTAGCCTCATGCTGACTATTAATTATACAATTGCCACTGTGTGCTATTCTCAACTGGAAGCTTATATTGGTACACAAGAGTCCTTCTAGAATAATAATTTGATATGTTTTATGTCTTCCTGTTTTTGTTGAATGATCATTTGCATGATATAATCTGCAGTTTATTTCAGAAAAACTAAACATTCAGGAACACTCAAGAACCATTCTAACTGCACATGCATGGGGCACTGGATCATACACTCAATTATATAGAAGATGTAAATATACTTTAGTGCATGTACCAAATGAACAGTTTGTGTTCCAAGAGACAACCTAAGAAAATACTTATCAGTTTGAGGAAGGCATTGATATAAGTCTATATAATGCATGTACATTCTAATGATACACTTCTTCATCATCCATGTAAGTCTCTAGCTCTATTTTTTCTGCAAATAAAGTTGGCCCTAGGAAGTCTGGGACTTATTTCGCAGACATATGATTTTCAGGTAATGAAATTTTAAATCATTTCAATATTTGAAAATAACTGTTCTTACCAATACTGGTCGAGGATAAATTTATTTTATAAATGAAAGAGGGTAAACAAAATTAAGACAAGTCATGAGATTAAAATTGTTCACATTTATCTCCTGGAACTGTAAAGTTAACAGTTCATTCGGACGCATTCAAATCATGAAAGTAAAAAGAGATTTTGCCTGGGTGTTTAACACGGAAAAGAGAAATCCTAATGGAAATCATCTGTAATTAGTGATTCTTCCCCCCAGCGAAAAATTGGCTCTGTTTGTTTTACAGAAAATCAGTAAAGCTACTGATGTTTGAGAAACTAACTTGACAGTCCAACTGAAGATCACAGGGCATTTGCTGAGATGTCTCCAAAGCATTTGCCTGAAGATTTATTTTCAAAGCTGTGCTTAAAAGTAAAAAGCCAGTTGCCAGTTTCCCTCCCTCGTGTCACAGCCAACCTTACGGTGCCATCAGAACAAAGACAACAATGATTCCCATATTTCTATTTCATTAGGTTTAAGAGAGACATACACAGAGTGAACAGCCTTTAAAGAGAAAATCAATATTACATGTTTGGAAGGAAGGAAAAGAACCATAGTGTGTGTGTGCCCAGACAACAAATTCTGCCATCTCAAAACCTGTAATTTACTTGAAAGTGTGTAGTTTCCTTGCACTGGACTTCCAGACTCCTCATGTAATGAGCAATTGACATGTGAATGGAAACAGGTTGGCAGTAGGGGAATTATGAGACCTGAAGGCAAACATTTGCAAAATTGTAAGAATAAGCAATATTTTTTGAACCTTTTCCCTCCAGAGAGATAAATTTTGCTCTTGAAGAAAGAGCAGGCTAGAGAGACCCCCAAGTGTAAAAATCATACTCAACTTGTATCTATTTAGTAAAAACCAACTTCCAATAAAAGCAAACTCACCACGGAGTGAAAATAAGACAAATTCAAATGTAAACTATTATAAAGACCTGAGAATCATGGCTATCGAACTTAGAGAGGAAACAACCAGTTCGTTATGCCTGGAGACATTTCAAGCTGAGGAGGACCAGACACTAAAGTGTAAATCTGTATTATTGCCTAAACAATAGCATTGGTAAGATAAAGGATCTATCCTTCTGAGTCTAAAAATAAAAGATATTCTCTATTGTCCATTTTTTGAGCATTATTTAGTCAAAGAAAGGTGACAAATTATGAAATTGTTAAATAAATATTGCCTGACAGTGACACTGATTACGAAGAAAGGAGATCTCCTGAATGCACATCTTTTATTTATACCTGGAGAAAAATAACACAGAGCTTCTTAGTGAGATTATTCTAATTATATCAAAGGTACTTTGATAGTACTTGAAACAAGGTCATAAAATACAGAAGAAAAGTTCACCAAACCCCTAAGCCCAGAATTTCAAACTACCTCTCAATAGGTGACACAAACTGATAGCTTTGATAAGATGATTATTTCCTTTTAAAACACCCCTAAGGAGGATACTGAGTTGCAAGTGAGGATCAAAATGTTCCTACTTTAAGCAGCCGCATAGCACAGGGATATCATCTCGGTGCTTTGTGACCGCCTGGAGGGGTGGGATAGAGAGGGTGGGAGGGAGGGAGACGCAAGAGGGAAGAGATATGGGAACATGTGTATATGTATAACTGATTCACTTTGTTATAAAGCAGAAACTAACACACCATTGTAAAGCAATTATACCCCAAAAAAGATGCTAAAAAAAAAAAAGTTCCTACTTTACCAAAATCCTACTACTAGTCTTTTATGCATGAGCATTAAATTTATTTATGCAGCAAAATATATTGAGGGCCTACTATCTCCAGGGAGTCCTCTGGGCCACATTAGGAAACAAGGCAGACAAATAACACTTGCTCTTATGAAGTTTATAATCTAGCTGGGCAGGTAGAAGATAAACCATAAGCAAAAGTAAATCATATAGTATGTGAATAGGTGACAACGGTTATGAAAAGGAAAATGTAGAGTAGAATAAGAGGGATCAGGGGTACCTGTCAGTAGTCCATTTAAATAGGGTGATTAGAAAAAACCTTATTGAAAGAGTGAGAGCTAAGCCCAGAGCTGAAAGAGGGAAGGGAGTTAGACATGTGGAAAAGCCAGCTTCTCAACCTCAGTCCTATTGACATTATGGGTTAGTAATTCTTTGTTGTAGGGACTGTCCAGTGCATTACAAGATGGTTAGCAGCCTCCCTCTACCCGCTAGATGCGAGTAATATGCACCGCAATTCCAGTTGTAACAACCAAAAGTGTCTCCAAAAAATAGTCAAAAGACCCCTGGTGGAAAAAAAAAAATCACTGTTGAGAGTTACTGGTCTGGGAGGAGCATGGCTAGCAGGGTTAAAAAACAAAATGAAATCAAGATATGGCTAGAGTGGAGAACAGAAGGAGGGAGTTGGGGCTGAGGTCAGAGAGGTGACAGAGATGATCCTTTAGGGCTTCCTTGGCCTGTGTAGATTCTTTGTCTTGTACTCTGAATGAAATGGGAAGCTATTGGAGAGTTGTAAAAGTACCACTCTGGCTGCTCTGTGGAGAATACACTACGATGAGTGAGTGGGCAAGGGCAGAAGCAGGGCGATCAGTGAGAAGGCTGTTAGTATGATCCAAGCAAGGGATGATCATGGCGCCTACCACGGTGACCAAGAGATATCAGATGCAGAGTATCTTTTTAGCGTAATGAATGAAATTTCCTATTATATGAATGAAGGGCTTGAGAAAAAGGAGTTAAAGATCCCTAAGCGACTGGAAGGATGGAGGTGCCATCGTTGAGATGGGAATTGCAGTAGACAGAGCACGATTGGGAGGGTAGATCAGGGAACGCATTCAAAATCATTCCTTGGCAAGTAAGATACAGGAGAAAATTTATTTTTGCATATGTCATGATGTTTTAAATCAAAGCAGTGGCAAATTTTCACATGGGAATGTAATATTGGATAGGAAGAGAGATAAAAAACTTTATCTTAATGCACAATCTGTTTAAATACTTCTCTTCGGTGCTGTAGGAGTTTTTTGTATGAGTGCTTTTTTCTAATACAAGAATCTTAGTGTAGACATGCAGTGTATATGTCTGCCCTAAGAACATAAAGCAGTATTTCTTGAATTGAATACATTCAAGGGATATCTCAACAATGCCACAAAATGTTTTAATTTTTTTTCTCCTAAAGAGAAACTAGAATTGTTTTAATACAGAGAGTTATTACTCTAAAATTTACTTGTGGGGACCCAGAGTTGTAGAACTGAGTTCCTTCAGGGCTTTGTTCTTACTTCTGTCCGAGCTGTGACCAGGTTAGATTGCCATCTTGTGCAGTCTTGTGTGTCACCTCCACTGAACCTTGAGCTGTTTAAGGTCACGAACTGGAGTTTCTCTACCTCAGTATCCCAATGCCTATCACCGAATACACACTCAGTGAGTACCAACTATATGAAGGAGTGAATGAAAGGATAATTACAAGGAACCCAGACCTTGCGGTATACATTTACAGTACAGCCTTAGACACACAAACAAATCTCACAAAGGTAGAAACCATGACTCTGCTTCCTCTCCTCTCCTTTTCTTTCCTTCCCTCTCCCACTCCTCCGGCCTGGTGTGAAAGAAGATGGTAGACTTGGAAATCAGTCAGACCTGAGTTGGAATCCCAACTCTCCCACTGACTACTTATGTGAACGTGGACAAATTACCAGGTGACAGCTCAGATTACTTGGTAGGCAGACTAGGTCCCACGTAGATTTCCAGCAAAGCAACAGCTGTGGGGCCAGAATTTTACAGTCAGAAAAATCTGAAAATCCAAAAGTACTTCTTTGAATTTCCACACACGTGTATTGTTTTAGCTTCAGTGACACAATCTGGGAGGCAGCAGGTCCTCTAAATGTCTTAATCTTGCCCTAAGACTAGCACCGTTTAGGTCCCTAGGACATAGGGAATAGGACAGGCTCGTCCTTGCCTTCACGGAACTTTCTGCCCAGTGGGGAAGGCAGACTTTAAACAAATAATTACAAAGACAGTTATTTATTTGAGGTTGGGTAAGTGTTGGGAAGGAAAATAATGTCATAACGTACTGGAAGAATCCAGCCGAATTTTTGGGAAGGACAGGGGTGGGGGTTATAAGAAGCTTTTCTATGGAAGTCACATCGAAACTGAAAACTGAATCATGAGTTGGAGTTAAGGGCTGGTGTGCAGAGTTGGGGAGGGAATAAATTGGAGAACAAGGGAGTTGGGGAAAGAGAATAGAGGAGAAAAGTGCTCCAAACTTCAGGCACTGAAGAATATCCAATAAGGATCTGGGCTTCTGCATTTCCCCATCAATAAAACAAATATAATCCCCCGAGTAGGTACCCAGTTTATGTTTGATGGATGAATGAATTCTGGAAACCCCTTATTCTGGTAGCTACACTTCACAGACTTCATACACACACTCTCACCCATCCCCTAAAATGCCAAAGTGAACCACCTGGCAAGCCCCAAGTTTCCAAGGAGCTCAGGCTTCCAGTTTGCCAGTGTTCAAATGGCCACTTAGCTTTTTATCTAAGGCTCTTCTGAATCACTCTTCAAACCACAAGGCACTTGACAGCATTTGTGCTGTGAATAAGGTTCCATCTTTCATCTGCGGTTGGCCCTAGCTGATCAACTTTTCTAGTGGACGTTGTATCTCTATGACTGGTGAGCTCACCCATTCATTGGGTGGTATGGCTACTGTTGTCCTTATGAAATTACAGCTGGTGTCTGCTTTTGTTTTGCTTTTAATGAAGCCTACAGACTAGAGGAATTTTTCAAACCCTTACATTTTTCTCTTTAGCTCAGAGGAAACTAAATGAAAGGGGGCACTTCCCTTTTATTTAAAGAATCATTAGAGATAAGTGGACTCACCAAATAAGGAAAATAAAACCTGAAGACCTGTTCCCACAGTTGCACCTCCATTCCCTGGTCCTTTCCCGAGAACCCCTGTGGCTCATGTATTTATGTTAACTCTATCATAAAACGTGATCTTTATTGCAACCTGTCGTATGAAGTTTCAGCTCAGGGACAAGTCTACTTCCCTCCCAGACTACATTTGCAAACTGTCCCTTTTTGAAAACTATTCAAAACTTTGAAAAGGGAGACAAAACCAGTGGCTTGAATCCTAATTCATTCTTCTATTGTAGTTCCTTTAGTACTGTTAAAAAAAGAACAAAAGTTTGGTGAAGAATTTGCCCAGTTCCTCATAAGTTTCTCTCAACACCAACAATAGATATGACCTATTTTGAGTCCTGTAGACTTTTTGCCACATTTGTAGTAGAAGATACTGCTATTTTTCATATTGTTTCTTTGCAAAAGGAAATTATTTTATTCCTGGCTATAAATATATAATGTTCTCATTGTAAAAAGCATTCAAATATTATAGAAGTTTCTCTCATCACCTCTGTAATTCTGAAAATGAAATTGCCAAGATATTTAGAGGTTTATGAATTGTTTGAACTCTTACAAGTGTCACACATCCTACTCAAGGTCATCAGAAAGACTTCAAACACCTGTATTCTTCCAAATAACTAATTGTGCACATCCACAAGCTGTCAGCTTTTCCACATTTCTTTCTAAAAATTTTAAAATCTAGTTTAATCAACCCAGACTCCAGGGGGGAAAAGTAGCATTTTGCATTATAGAACAGACTAAAATTAAATAGCAGATCTGGGAAATACAGCCATAGCATATTGTTCATTCAGTCCATACAGACTGAGTGTGAACAGCACAGATGCCTCAATGGAGGAAGACAAAAGATAAACGGATCACTCCTACTTTCAGGAGCTTACGATCTAACTACTGAGATATGATATATAAAAATGGCACATGACATTATGACACAATTTTTTCTGCCAAGGATCACCAGTTAGAAGAGGCAGGTGTTTCTCTGGGTCCCAATCATCTTCACACATAAGCTGCACTGAGATTGATGCTCTGATGCCAGCTTCCCAACCAGTCCTATTGGTATTATACCTTTTGGCGTTGCAGAACATCTGAGACTTCCTTGCCTTGCATGTTTGAACAGCTCTGGTCATGAGATGCTGCTGATAATGAGAAGATTCCAGCCCCTCCTACACCTCCATCTCATCAAGTAAGTAACCTTTATAGAACACCGCAAGGAGCAGTAACAGAGGCTATCCAGACTCAAAAAGATTGAAGGAGGACATGAAGAGGCGCAGGTCAGTCATCTAAAGGTGTTTCATGTCAGTGACTCTGCTCAGGTAGGGGAAGCACAAGCAGGCATCTGAGATATTTTGAAATCCTCTGGGGAAAAAACAAGGTGGTATGGCCTGACCCTCAATGCTAAAAGGACGCTCACTGCTTTCAAATTCTATGCTTCTGAGGTTACATCTCAGTGTGCTCTGAAAACCTACACACAACAAAAATTTTCACTCAGCTTAGAAACTCATTCCTGCCAGTAGAATTCTCCTATCATATAACAGCAGCTACTTCATTCAGAGATAGAATTATAAATTTGCTGGAAAAAATGAATAAAGAAAGCAAAGATGACCTGAGGAAACCAGTACAGAATACTGTTCATTACAGTATGTTTTTCAAACTGCAGGTTGAGATCCTTTGGGGGCATGGGGGGAGAGGTGAAATCAATTTGGTGAAACCAAATACAGGCATACCTTGAAGATATGGTGGGTTTGGTTCCAGACCACTGCAATAGAGTGAATATCGCAATAAAGTGAGTCACACAAATTTTTTGGTTTCCCTACCCGGAGAAAATTATGTTTACACTATAATTAAGTCTATTAAGTGTGAAATCGCATTATGTCCAAAAAATAATGCACATAACTTAATTAACAAATACTTTGTTGCTAAAAAATACTAACCATCATCACTGCAATAGAGTGAATATCGCAATAAAGTGAGTCACACAAATTTTTTGGTTTCCCTACCCGGAGAAAATTATGTTTACACTATAATTAAGTCTATTAAGTGTGAAATCGCATTATGTCCAAAAAATAATGCACATAACTTAATTAACAAATACTTTGTTGCTAAAAAATACTAACCATCATCTGAACCTTGAGTGAGTCGTAATGTTTTTGCTGATTGAGGATCCTGCCTAGATGTTGATGGCTGTCGACTGATCAGGGTGGTGGCTGCTGAAGGTTGGGGCAGCTGTGGCAATTCTTTTAAAAAAGATGACAGTGAGGTTTGCCACATCGACTGATTCTTCCTTTCATGAATTATTTCTCTGTAACATGCAAGGCTGTTTGATAGCATTTCACCCCCAGTAGAACTTCTTTCAAAATTAGAGTCAGTCCTTTCAAACTCTGCTGCTGCTTTATCAACAAAGTTTATGTAATATTCTAAATCCTTTGTTGTCATTTCAACAGTCTTCACCAGGAGTAGATTTCATCTCAAGAAACCCCTTCTTTTTTTTTTTTAATTAATTAATTTATTTATTTTTGCTGTGTTGGGTCTCCGTTTCTGTGCGAGGGCTTTCTCTAGCTGTGGCAAGCGGGAGCCACTCTTCATCGCGGTGCGCGGGCCTCTCACTGTCGCAGCCTCTCTTGTTGCAGAGCACAGGCTCCAGATGCGCAGGCTCAGTACTTGTGGCTCATGGGCCTAGCTGCTCCGCGGCATGTGGGATCCTCCCAGACCAGGGCTCGAACCCGTGTCCCCTGCATTAGCAGGCAGATTCTCAACCACTGCGCCACCAGGGAAGCCCCAAGAAACCCCTTCTTCACTCATCCATAGGAAGCAACTCCTTATCCATTCAATTTTTATCATGAGATCACAGCAATTCAGTCACATCTTCAGGCTCCACTTCTAAGTCTAGTTCTCTTGCTCTTACCAGCACATCCACAGTTACTTCCTCCACTAAAGTCCTGAACCCTCAAAGTCATCCATGAGGGTTGGAATCAACTTCTTCCAAATTCCTCTTAATGTTGACATTTTGACCTCTTCCCATGACTCATGAATGTTCTTTTTTTTTGCCGTACGCGGGCCTCTCACTGTTGTGGCCTCTCCCGTTGCAGAGCGCAGGCTCAGCGGCCATGGCTCACAGGCCCAGCCGCTCTGCAGCATGTGGGATCTTCCCAGACTGGGGCACGAACTCGTGTCCCCTGCATCGGCAGGCGGACTCTCAACCACTGTGCCACCAGGGAAGCCCTCATGAATGTTCTTAATGGCATCTAGAATGGTGAACACTTTCCAGAAGATTTTCAGTTTATTTTGCTCAGACCCCTCAGAGGAATCACTATCTAAGTCAGCCGAAGCCTTATGAAATTTATTTCTTGAATAATAAGACTTGAAAGTGAAAATTACTCCATGAATGGATGTTGTGTTAGCAGGTATGAAAACAACGTGAACTTCTTTGTACATTTCCGTCAGAGCTCTTGGGTGATCAGGTACATTGTCAATAAACAGTAACATTTTGAAAGGAATTTTTTTTTCTGAGAAGTCATAGTGGGCTTAAAACATTCAGTAAACCATGTTGGGGATTGGTTTCGATTTAAAGCCACCGGATGTGTTAGCCCCTAACAAGAGAGTCAGACTGTCCCTTTAAACTCTGAAGCCAGGCATTGACTTTTCCTCCCTAGCTATGAAAGTCCTAGAGAGCATCTTTTTCCTATATAAGGCTGTTACATCTACACTGAAAACCTGTTGTTTCGTGTAGCCACCTTACTTAATTATCTTAGCTAGATCTTCTGGATAACTTGCTGCAGCTTCTACATCAGCACTTGCTGCTTCCCCTTGCACTTTTATGTTATGGACATGGCTTCTTTCCTTAAACCTCAAGAACCAATCTGTTGGCTTCAAACTCTTCTTCTGCAGCTTCCTCACCTCTCTCAGGCTTTATAGAATTGAAGAGAGGTAGGGCCTTGCTCTGGATTAGGCTTTGGCTTAAGCGAATGTTGAGGCTAGTTTGATCTTCTATGCAGACCACTAATCTCCGTATCAGCAGAAAGGCTGTTCTTTTTTCTTATCATGTGTGTGTTCGCTGGAGTAGCGCTTTTCATTTCTTTCAAGAACTTTTCCTTTGCAGTCACAACTTGGCTAACTATTAGGCCTGGCTTTTGGTCTGTCTCAGCTTTAGACATGCCTTCCTCACTAAGCTTAATCATTTCTAGCTTTTGATTTCAAGTGAGAGGATGCATGAACTTTCCTTTCACTTGAACACTTAGAGGCCATGGTAGGGTTATTAATTGGCCTAATTTCAATACTATTGTGTCTCAGGGTATAGGGAGGTCCAAGAAGAGGGAGAGATATGGGAGAATGGCAGTACCATAGTCAAAACACACACACATTTTAAGATTAAGTTTGCCATCTTATATGGGCACAGTTTGTGGCACCCCAAAACAATAACTGGGACATCAAAAATCACTGATTGCAATAACAAGTATAATACTAATGAAAAAGTTTGAAATATTGTGAGAATTACCAAAATGTGACACACAGAGATGAAGCGAGCATTTTTCCAAACACTGTTGGGAAAATGGTGCTGATAGACTTGCTGGATGCAAGATTGTCACAAAACTTCAATTTCTAAAAAATGCAGTATCTGCAAAGCCCAATAAAGTGAAGTGCAATAAAATGAAGTATGCCTGTATTTTTTTAAAAAATGAAACAGAATGGACAGGAAAAAAGGGAAAAGAAGAGGGGAAATAACAGAGGGTACCTCATAAGAAGAAGTATTATTTTGACTACGGGTCATGGTTAAAATCATATAAAAAACACTGTATTATACAATTGCTTCAATATACTCATCAAGCTAAATTCCTCAAAACAAAACAAAAAAAACAGGTTACCACTGGTATGACACTTGGATCTGCCCCACAGTCATATCCCAACTGAGCCATGGCAGTGGTTCCAGGATATCGTTTGGCTCATGGGATGGCACAAGAGAACATACTCAGACAAAGAGACACAAAATCCCAGCCAATGCTCCCAGCCAGATCACTCTGCAGTACTCTGTACATTGGTTTTTGCTTCTTCTGGAGGGGAGGTGTTTATGTGTATACTTACTGAGGAGGGTTTCCATTGAATCTTAGCTTCCTAATACTATGATAACAGCAACTAATAAGGACTGAGCACGTATATGCTTTATATTGCATTATCTCACTTAATTCTTCACATCAAGCCTATAAGGAAGGTGCTAACATTGTTCCCATTTTTGTGTAGCAAAGTTGAGATTCAGAAAGTCAAGTAATTTGCTCAAGGTCCACATAATGGTGGAGCCAACACTCCCACAGAGACAATGCTGTGATCATTCATGGTGTTGTTCACATAGAATTAGCCATTCACAACTTGAACACCTCTTTTCTTTGCTTTCTAGGCCAATTGACCATAAAAACAAACAATAATCAGTGTCTTAATCACCTTTTACTGCCACTTAAATTTTCTTTCTACTAAATTTGCACCCTAAAAGCAGCTGAAACTTTTCAATAAACTAGGAATCAACTAAGAACACTAATTCGGTGACGGACGGAATTGACTTTGTGGTGATCGTCTATCTGTACACTTGTACTCATCCAAATACAGCTCTTCTAATACAAGTAGAAAAAATAATTTGGCTTGTGAAGCAAAACAAAAAGGTTTTTTAAATCTGTTCTTTCATTGCTCCTTTGCTTTAAATAGATAAGCCTATAGCACATTTATTAATAATAATCATTCCTTTAGATCTAAAGTTAGTAACAGTAGCTCTCTCTTTTAAACTTCCCTTTATACCGTGAATATTGTCTTGTTATTCATTCCTCCTAGTTTTTCCTCATTAAAAAAAAAAAAAACCCTTCAAATTCTGATTTTGTTTTGTAGGTTATTTGGAGATCTGGTTTACTTTAAAACAATGAAGCAGGCAGAACCCCCTGAGGGCAACCCACTGAGAACTGGGAGGTCCTAGTGGCACAATTAAACTGGCAACAAATCAATAGAAACAAAAGAAAAGACGAAAGAAAACAATAATTAAAACATTCTGCCAAAACATAGAACAGGAATTAAAAGATGCAAACTATTGTTTTGACACACTAATTACATTTTAATTTTCATTTTGCTGAAGACCAAAAGTAGACTTCGCCTTTTACAGTATTCTGGTGCCTCCTTGCTAGGTTGATAACATCCTTGCTAGGTTGATAACACCACGATTCTGTCACAACTGAATAGCAGATATTTTCACCAAGAGAGGATGGGGTAAACAGTTAAATGTTACCCTGCTTGTTGATTCACGTTATGTGAATCAAACCCTTTACAGATCACTCTGGCATGGCCCATCATGGTCCATGTGTTTACATGTGCACCTAAGATGATGTATTATCATGAGGCTGAGGATGCTAATGAAGGTGAAAGCCACTCTATTGAGTTCCATGTAATAGGCACTTTGCTAAGCACTTAATATATATTATCTGACTGAATTCTCATAACAAATTTAATACCTAGGTAATTTTATTATTCTCCTATTTTATAGTTGAGTAAACCAAGATTTAGAGAGTTAGACAAAAAATTTTGCCCATGATTACACATATAATAATTAGAGGAACCAGGATTTGAATCCACTCAGTCTCCAGAGCCCATTCTCTGAGCCATACGATTCTACTAGAGCAGTGGTCCCCAACCTTTTTGGCACCAGGGACTGGTTCGTGGAAGAAAATTTTTCCATGGACCGGGGTTGGGAGGGTGGGGATGGTTTGGGGATGATTCAAGTGCATTACATTTATTGTGCACTTTATTTCTATTATTATTACATTGTAATATATAATGAAACAATTATACAACTCATCATAATGCAGAATCACTGGGAGCCCTGAGCTTGTTTTCACTTGCCACTCACTGATAGGGTTTTGATATGTCTGCAAGCAATTGATTTATTATGGTCTCTGGGCAGGCAAACCTCACTGCTAAGGATAATCTGTACTTGCAGCCGCTCCCCAGCGCTAGCATCACCGCCTCAGCTCCCCCTCAGATCATCAGGCATTAGATTCTCGTAAGGAGCGCGCAACCTAGATCCCCGGCATGCGCGGTTCACAGTAGGGTTCGCGCTCCTACGAGAATCTAATGCCACCGCTGATCTGACGGGAGGCGAAGTTCCGGCAGTAATGCGAGCAGTGGGGAGCACCTGTAAATACACATGAAGCTTTGCTCACTCGGCCGCCCCTCACCTCCTGCTGTGCGGCCCGGTTCCTAACAGCCCACGGCCGGGGGGTTGGGGACCCCTGAACTAGAGCTTCCCGATCTCAAGCAGCTACAAGTTTGCTGGGCTGTTACTAATCATTGTTAGACTCCTGTAAGTAACTGTGAGTATTCCTACTTCAAAGCTGTTAAAACTGTGGGAGAGGAGGGAAAGTATGCCTTTTAACTCTTCTGAGGAGTTTTGATACAAAGGGAGAGAGAAGAGAACCTTAGTTGGAAGGAAAAGTGTGGCCAAGAGAAAGTTTAAAATTGCAAGAAAGAACAGCATGTGTGTGTGTTGACGGAACGATTCAGTGGAAGGGAAATATTGAATGATGTAAGAGAGAAAATTGCAAATTTCTGTAGTGATATCATTTGAAGGGGTGAAAAGAAATGGAAAATAGAGTAAAAGTGGGGGATTGGATTTGGTGGGAGCAGTGTGGTGAATTTGACGAATGGAATAGGCATGAGGCTGAGAATATGGTGCAGGTGGTGCGTGTGTCAGTAGATATGGTGAAGGGAGTCTGTGGAAATTCTTTTACGATTGAGAAGCCTGGAAAATGTGAACAGTTAGAATGTCTCCATGAGTGGCTAATGTTTAAAAAAAGCAAGAACTTAGAAATGCATACCGAAAGTATTTTCAGGTGAAACGACATGATGTCCGGTATTACTTTAAAATACTCCAGAAAAAAATTCTAAAAGTGCTGCTCAGAGTTAACAAAATGTGATAATAATGATACCAGCTGACGCTTACTGAGTGCTCACCGCGAGCCACTGTATTAAATGCTTCACAACTGACCATGGCTCCTGGCTCTCTGGATTCTGTTTCCATTTTCACCCACTCTCTCAGAAGGTTAAGAGAGACTCACCTTGGCCTTTCCTTCTCCATCATGGAAACACTTCCCTCTTGTAGCCACAAGCCTAAACCCCCTTGGCTGTGTGTTGGAAACCACCAGTGGCCATGGAGTGAGATACCGAAGATTGTTCCCCTGCCTGCAGTTGTGCTGCCACCATAGGCTGACAACACTGCTGGCACTAAACACATCCAAGTCTTATAAGCTTGGGCGTTTCCTTAACTTTCAATCCTCCTACTACCTTGTTCTAGTTTATTTCTCTGAGGTTAAAGAGACTCTGGTATGGGGGCAGGGAACACAGAGGCCCATTCTGGGGCAACTCTATTGATAAATCCATATCTACATATAAGCAGCATGATGATGTTATTAAGCTATTAATTAAAGGAGTTTTTTCCTTGGAATCTTCCTTTACATCCTTGCCCCAAAGTTGTCTCACGTAGTCACCTAGCTTGGCTCACATCCATTGCTCAAAGAAGAGATACGAGCACAAAAAGCAGAGGAAAAAGGAATCCACTTCCTGAATATTGAGTTACAGAAGTGTAGATATTTAGGGGTCAAAGGGTGGATTCTAGCACACAAACAATTTGAGTTGAAGGCTTGAGAGGAAGAAAAATTCTCCCATTAGGTATGAAATTAGACATGACTTGTGAAGGGGAAGTTGGATGGTGGACAAACCAGGGAAAGAGGGGGCCGGCTGAGGGAGGTCAAAGAAACAGAAATGTCAGAAGAGCTGTGTATTAGCTACCATAACAAATTACCACAAATTGGGTGGCTTAAACAACAGAAATGTAGTCTCTCACCATTCTGGAGGCTAGACGTCAGAAACTGAGGTGTCAGCAGGGTTGGTTTCTTTCAAAAGCTGTGAGAGAAAAGCTGGCTTATAGATTGTCCATCTTTTCCTATGTCTCTTTACATCGTCCTCCCTCTACATGTGTCTCTGTGTCCAAATTTTCCCTTTTTATAAGGATGCCAGTCATAGTGGATTAGAACCCACCCTAATGACCTCACTTTAACTTGGTTCCCTCTGTAAGGACTCTATCTCCAAATAAGGTCACGTTCTGAGGTACTGGGGTTAGGATTGCAACATATGAATTGGGGGGCAGGGAGGGATTGGACACAATTCAATCCATAACAAGCTGGAATATGAGAATTTTCTTGAAGGGACCCTATTAATGAGCACCGCAATGGCTGTCCATCACTAGACCTCTGGAGCCACGTGGGAGCTGAGGCAGCCTCCACGGACAGCTCAGCTCCTCTCACCCATTCCCTGAGCCTCAGTACCTGTCACTCTTATCATTGTCTGATGACAGTTTTCCTTCATCCAGTGGGACAGCTGCAGTGGACAACAGCAGAAATCAAGTCCAGCCGTGCTCTAACACCTGGAGCTGCCTCATCCCACTAACCGATGCAGAGCATCCTCTTGAATCAATCCACAACAGATTCAGCCACCACATCAGGTCAGCAGGACCCTGGCTATGTGGCAGCGTAGTGGCAGTGTAAACAGAAAGTTCTTCCATCCCTACTGCGGCGGAACCACAGAGCACTATCTAGCAATGCCGTCAGCAGTGGGGCAGTGCTAGAATCCATTCCCGGAATATGTAATATACACGACAGACATTTTTATTACATATTTCCTCACCTATAAGGGTGTTCTTTTCATCATTCTGTGTCTAGCTTTAACAGTTAGGGGTTAAATAAAAATTTTGATAGTCTGCCATCTAATTCCTAACTTGATTTCAAATTTTTAATGTACTTATTAAATCCAAGATATTAAAACACTACAAAACACAAGGATGGAATTACCAAAAATGCAGTTCTGCTTTCTAATTTTATAAGGGGAAATCTCATTAATCATCACATATCATATGAAACAATAAATGCCCTGTAATAACAGGTAATAATATATAATGACAAGTAATATTCAGTTTTATGGTTTTCTCCATGATTTCTAAGGTCATGGCTGGAAAACTCAAAAGGAAGTTTGAGTGTAATTTGTTTCCCCTCTTCCAATAATATTATTAGACACACTTTGAACATAAATTTGATAAGCTCAGCAAATTAAACCAAATTTTTGCCCCTAATTCAAACCAAGTTAATTCAAGTCTTAAAGGGCAGGAAGTGAGTGGGTTAAAGAAAGTATTGAAGTCAGTTGAATTTAAGAATCACTATCGCTGCAATGACGTGTCAGTTTCTACCTCTGATTATCAATTTCTACTTAGGAGGGAGGTTCAGAAGCCTTGTCAACTATTCTTAGAGGCATCAGTGCTGCTGTGGCCATAAGGACACACAAAGTGCTGGGCATCCTTAAATGGAATATTCAGATAGAAGAGAAAATATAATCATTGCCTTGCACTAAGGAAGCTATGTCACTATACCTCGATACAGATGGAATAGTATGCAAGAAGACCCAAAGAAATGAAATTTAAAATACTATGGAAATTTAGTGCTTTCCAAGTTAAGATATATTAAATGAACTAGAAGTCTTAGATTTGGTGGATAAAGCCAAAGAGACAATATGATTAAAGTCTCTAAAACAGTGAACAGTAAATGTGACCATTCTGGAAAATGAAACTTAACCTCCCTATAGGCACCCCACCCCGAAATACTAGCCGTGACCAAAAGGAATGTTATTCACAGTGACTGATATTTTGTTGATTGTTAAGGTATACTCTGAAAATATCCCTTGGTTCCCTAAATACAGCCATTTCTTCTTCTTCTCTTTTCCTTTGTATAATTCAAGATGGCAGTTAGGTACAATCCTATGCTTTCCTACTCAGCCAGGCTAGTTTCACTTTCTACCTATCTACCGTCTCATATGCCAGTTTTTCTCCAGCTATCCTAGTACCCTGTAACCCTAGGGAGCTTCCTTTAAGGAGTGCAAGCTCCCCTTCAATCACATAGAATTTTAGTTTTCTCAGACTTTCTTTCTTTCCTCTCTTTGTACCATTGCTTCCTTCCCTTCTTGATAGACTTCTTGAAAGAATAATTTATACATAGATTACACCCACCAATTCCTCTTCTCCAACCTCATTCAGGCCCCTATCCACTGCCAACCACTCTATTTCTTTAATTCTCTATTGAACTTCTATATTTCAAGGTCATTAGTGACCTAACTACCAACTCTAATACCTAAATTCAGACCATCCCCCTTCTTCTTGGAGTTGTATACATAATGGCTTCCTGGATACGTTTCCTGTCTAAATTTTCAGCTACACTTTTTACTGTTCCCTCGTGTTCTATCCTCAGTCCTCTTCTCTTCCCGCTCTCTCTGTTCTCATAAATTTCCATCTATACGTAATTTACTCCCACATCTATGGGTCCTACTCCTGCCTTTCTTCAGAAATTAGAATTATATTTTTAAATTCAATCATAGCATTTATTAATACTTTATTGTAATTGTCTATTAGCAGTCTGAGATAATCAGATTCTAATCCCCTAAAGAGAGGAACCATATCGTCCTTCTCTCCTTCCCGTTTTTCTTCCTTCCTTACCCAACAGGTCTCCAGAGTAAGTCGGCCTGTTCAGGTAAGTCTTATGGAGAAGGGGACATCTCCAGTAACCAAACACTGGAAAGAAGTAATGGAATGAGGTTTATGGATAGAGCATTCCAGGCAGAGGGAACAGCAACTGTGAAATACCTGCATTAGCAGTGTGCCTGCTGTGTTCACAGAACACCAAGGAAACCAGTGTGCCTAGAGCAGAGAATCTGAGTAGGAGATAAGGACAGAGAGATAACAGGGGCAGAGGTCTTACAGGGCTGCCCAAGGACTTTGGATCTTTCCCAGAGTGAAAGTGAGAGCCCCTGGGGAGAGGGGTGTTGTTGGGGCAGAGAAGTAACATAGTCTGACTTATATATTTTTTTCTACTCTGGTGCTACCTATAGACTATAGGGAGACAAGAATGGCAGCAAGGAGATGAGATATGAGGCCTTTGCAATAGCCTAGGCACAAAATGATGGTGACTAACATGGTAGTAAGGTTGATGACATTAAATGGACAGATTCCAGCTACGTTTTGAAAATAGAGTTAATTGGCTTTTTCTGACAGAAAGAAAGAATCAAGGATGAGGCAAAGGTGTTTGGAAAGAAGTCTAAGGATGAAGTTTCCATTAATTGAGATAGTTTCAAGGCAGGGAATATAATAATCAGATTTGTGATTAAGTGGGTCACTATGGTGGCTAGACAGCGTCTGTTCTGAAGGAGCAAGACTGTGTTGTCAGGTTGTGACAAATTATCACAGTAGTCCAGGAAAGAGATAATTAAAACCTGCACCGGAGCAAGGAAGCTGAGATGCAGACGATAGACCAAATTCAAGAAATATTTACGGGAGAAAACTGCTTTCTATACTTATTGATAACTGTAGCAAAAGAAGTAATGTCAAAGGATATAAGCTTAAAACTTTGATTAAAAAAAAAACAAATGTCTAGCTCAATAGAATTTGTAAATTCTGTCTGCTTGAGAGTTCAGTGATACACACCCTTTTTCGGAATGATCGTTAAATGTAAGGTTGGCTTAGAACCATTTTGCTTGGTTAGTTTTTCTTTTTTTTTTTTTTTTTTTAAGACTTTCTAACATATATTTGCTGAAAAATGATCCCTCAAGGAGGATGATAAAAGGAACATTTTAATCAAAATGACAAAATTTATCATCACCAAATATTCATTCAGAATCCATAGCATTTCAAAACAGCAAATTATAAACTCCAGGAAATGTAATAAAATGCATTTTACCTCTACTTTCTAAATTAAACTTTTCACTCAAGCATACTGTCCATAAAGATAGGTGCACAAATCTTAAGTATACATGTCAATGAATTTTCACAGAGTGAACATATCCATGTAACCAGCACCCAGATCAAGAAACAGAACATGATCGACCAGCCCCCAGCCCCTCCCAACTCCCTCTTGCTTCCTTCTGGTCCTTACACACCCCCAGAGGAGCCAATCTCTTGACTTTCATCCCCAGGGAAGAGCTTTGCCAGTTTTCAAACTGTAAATGAAAGAAATAATACAAGTAGTATTCTTTGTTTCTGGTTTCTTTCACTCAACATTATGTTTGTTAGTTTCAGCTGTATTATTGCATGTACTCCTTTCATTTTCATTGCTGAATATATTTTAATTGCTTGAAATTCACAAAATTTATTTACCCATTTTACTATTGATGCACATTTGAGTTATTTCCATTTTTCATCTATTATGGCAGCACTACTATGAACATACTTGTAGTGTCTTTTCATCTATACATTTTTTCTATCTATCTATCTGTATCTGTTGTGTATATACTGAGAGTAGAGTTCCTGAGTTATAGGTTATGTATCTATTCAACTTTAATAGATACTGCCAAACAGTTTCCCAAAGTGGCAATTATATTACTTTTTTTTTTTTCCTGTTTAAATGTTTAGAAAATACTCTGTTCTAGAACTGATTTTGACCTTTCCTGGAAATAATTTGATCATACACCAAACATTCTGTCAGTGCAAGTTGTGTTTCAGAGTAGATTACAAAAGATTCTGACTATGTAAGGAAACTATCTTAGAAATTCAGTTCACACAAAACACAGTACGGGAAATCAGAAAATTAAGGAAAAGAGAAAGAATATACAGTAATAATGACAACAGCTAAGCTTTTCTGAGCACCTACTTGCTCCCCTCATGAAGGAGAGCAGCTTCTTTCCCCCAAATGCCCCAGCATGGATGTCCTTGTGTCTCACTGTGGCAAATACCCACCTCTGAATTAGGCCAAAAGCGAAGCTACTCCAGCTATTAATAAAAATAACGGCTGGCAAAAACATCTGATTGGAAAAGATAAGCCTAAAGATTTATGCTATTGATACAGTCACACCATAAAATTGTACTCTATCTGTTTGTTCTTCAGTTACATGTGTGACCTGGAATCAGCTAGGTCACCCTGCCCTTCAGGCTTCAGATGAGTTAGCTCAGACCACCATCACCTATGGCCTGGGAAACCCAATGTTTATCCCAAACCCTCCTGAGAATCTTAGAGCAATCTCTTTTTTTTTTTCTCATCACTGATGGTTTCATACTCCCAAATCCAATGAATTAGATCATCTTGTGAATTATCTTGCCATATTCTGTATGCTCTCCTTTTCCTTTACCGTGTGGTCTTATATAGGTCTAGACACCAACCTGATTTCTTTCTATCTTCAAAGTACTACCAATACAGGACAGTACATACAGCAAATTTTTACTAAGTCTTGGAATAGTAGAGGAAGTTTACATCACTGAACCACAGACAACTTAAAATTAACTAGTAGATAGCCTTGTTTTAAAATGTCTCCCAGACATCCCGACACCAGGAATCTTACTAGTTACTACTTCTCAGTAGATAATTTTCTTCATTAATTCCAGCCTTATGACTAATTGCTCAGTCTTCCTTTCCTGGACCCATCTTCTTCCCCTTTCCTTTTCCAAATGCCTGTTGACTTTACATGCAAAGAATTTAAATTTTCTGGACTGATCTATTGCAAAGCTCTCGTCTCCCACCTTCCATTCTTTAGACTCTATCATACAATAGCCAGAGTAACCTTCTTAAAATGTAAATCTGATTATGTCACTCTTTTGCTCCAAACCTGCCAATAGCATGCCTTCACACTTAGATTAAAATACAAACTCCTAACTTCAAAAGTTAAAAACCACTAACTTAAAAAACAAACAACACTAACTTAAAAAGTTTTATCAATATGAATGGAGAAAGAAAATGACATACACACACATACACACACACACACATATCATTAAATACACACACACCCCTGTGTGTGTGTGTGTGTATAATATTCAGAGCCATGAAAAAGAAGAAAATCTTGGAAATCTTGGATTCATGACAACATGGAAGGAACTTGAGGGCATTATGCTACGTGAAATAGGTCAGACGGAGTAGGACAAATACTGTAACTGTATGATCTCACTTTTAACGTAGAATCTCAAAAAGAAAAACAACAAGTGCATAGATACAGAGAACAGATGAGTGGTTGCCAGAAAGAAGTGGGAGGTGGGAGGTGTGTGACATGGGTGAAGGTGTTCAAAAGTTACAAACTTCCAGTTATAAAATTAATAAGTCATAAGAATATAATATATAGTGGCAACTCTAGTTAATAATACTGTATTGTTTATTTGCAAGTTGCTAGGAAAACAAATCTTAAAATTTTTCACCACAAGAAAAAAATTGTAATGATATGTCAATTATATCTCAATAATTTTTAAGAAGGCCTTAGAGAATGGTATTAGCAGAACTGCTCCATAAAAATGTTAAAAAAGTTCTTTAGGTGAAAGTAATTATGTCAGATGGTAATTTGAATCTATACAAATGAAGAGCTCTGAAAATGGTAAAAATATGATTAAATAGAAAACAGATTTTTTTAGTTTGAAACTTCACTAAAAGATAATTGACTATCTAAAGCAAAAATAATAACAGTGAATTGTTAGGTTTATAGTATATGTAAAAGTAAAATGTATGACAATAACACAAAAGTGGGGAAATTGAAACATTCTGTTATGAGTCTTATGCTATATGTGAATTGAAGGTAAACTGTAATAAGTTTAAAATGAATATTGGAAGCCCTGGAGTAACCACTAAAACAATAAAACAAAGTGGTTTTAACTAAGCCAATAATGGAGAATGAAATTCAAGTGAATTTTATTTAAATTTGAAATGAAATTTAAATAAAGCCAAACTAACCCAAAAGAAGTCAGGGAAAGAAGGAAACAACAGAACAATGAGCAGACGGGACAAATGGAAAAGAGATGGCAATATGTTGAATTTAAATCCAATGATTTTGATAATTACATTAGATATCATGATTTAAACACTCCCCACCCAATTAAAAGGCAGGGATTGTCAGGTTAGATTTAAAAAGGAAGATCCAATTATATGCCCTCTATAAGACATATAAATAGTAAGACACAGATAAAAGTTAATGAACGGAAAAGATGCACTATGAAAACACTAATTAAAAGAAAGCTGGGGGCTTCCCTTGTGGCGCAGTGGTTGAGAGTCTGCCTGCCGACGCAGGGGACACGGGTTCGTGCCCCGGTCCGGGAAGATCCCACATGCCATGGAGCGGCTGGGCCCGTGAGCCATGGCCGCTGAGCCTGCACATCCAGAGCCTGTGCTCTGCAATGGGAGAGGCCACAACAGTGAGAGGCCCACATAATGCAAAAAAAAAAGAAAAGAAAGCTGGAGTGGCTATATTAATACCCTACAAAGTAGATTTTGGAGCAAGGAATAACACCAAGATGAACAAGTAATTTCACAATGAGGGGTAAATTTATCAAGAGGACATAACAGTACTAAACATATATGTACCTAATAAAAGAACTTCAAAGTACAAAAACAATATAATACATATAAAACAAGACAGATATAATTGGGGGAGAAATAAATATATCCACAATTATACTTGGAGGGTTCAACTTTCTTTCAGTAGTTCAGAAAACAAATACAAAGAAAATAAATTAAAAAAGATGTGAATAATATTACCAAAACTTTGACCTAATTGACATTTATAAAATACTCTACCCAACAACAGCAGAATAATACATACTCTTTTCTAGTGTTCACAGAACATTTACCAAGAAAGGCCATTATCTTGGTCAGAAAATAAGTGTCATAAATTTAAAACAATTGAAACCATAAAAATATGTTCTTTGACCACAATATTATATTTGAAAGCAATAACAGATAGCTATATGGAAAATCTACAAATATTTGGAAATCAGTCAATGTATTTCAACTAACCCATAGGTCAAAGAAGAGTTCACAAGAGAGATTGGAAAATATCTTGAGATTTATGAAAACAAAAACACAACATATCAAAACTCGTGAGATACATTTAACACAATGCTTAAACCTAAATTTAAACCACTAGTTGCCTGTATTAGAAAAGAAAAAAGATTTCAAATAGATGATCTAAGTGTCTACATTAAGAAATTTGAAAAAGAAGAGTAAATAAAGCACCAAGTAAACAAAAGAAAAGAAATAATAAAGATCAGAGCAGAAATCAGTGATACAGAAAACAGTAGAGAAAAATCAATGAAAACAAAAGCTGTTTCTTTGAAATTATTTTTAAAATTGATAAAACTCTAGCCCAAGTGTTGGTAAATTATGACCAATGGACGAAGTCCAGTCTGTCACCTGATTTTGTATAATTTGCAAGCTACAAATAGTTTTTATATTTTAAAAAATTATTGGAGGGCTTCCCTGGTGGTGCAGTGGTTGAGGGTCCGCCTGCCGATGCAGGGGACACAGGTTCGTGCCCCGGTCTGGAAGGATCCCGCGTGCCGCGGAGCGGCTGGGCCCGTGAGCCATGGCCGCTGAGCCTGCGCGTCCGGAGCCTGTGCTCCGCAACGGGAGAGGCCGCAACAGTGAGAGGCCCGCGTACCCCCCCCCCCCAAAAAAAGATGTTGGAGAAGAAAAGAAGGAGGAGCAGGGCAGCAAGGAGGAGGAGGAAGGAGCCTAAAATAGTTACTATCTGACATTTTAGAGAATAAAGTTTGCCAACCACTGGTCTAGCCAGATCAATCAGAAAAAAAGAGAGAAGACAAATTACATTATCAGGAATGAAAGAGAAGCTATCACTACAGATCTTACAGACATCAAATAGATAATTGGTAATTTAATTTGGCCAATAAATTCAACAATATAGAATAAATTTTAAAATTTCTTGAAAGGCACAAGCTATTAAAGCTGACTCAAAAAAATCATCTGAATACCAAAATTTAGAGCTAAAAAATCTTCTCATTAAGAAAACTTCACACCCACCTTCAACAGTTACTTCTGCTAAACATTTAGAAAGAAATACTACTAATTCTATATAAACTTCCAGAAAAGAGAAGAGGATGGAATCCCTTCCAACTCACGTATAAGGTCAGTATTGCCCTGATCCAATACCATACAAAGACATTATAAGAAAAATAAACCCCACAGAGTATCAAGATACTGTACCATGTCCAAGTGTTGCTTGTTGCAAGAATTCAAGGTTCATTCAATATTTGAGATTCAATTAGTGTAAATTTAGCAAACTAACAGACTATCATGAAGGATACACTAGAGGGAGATTCGAGAAATTGTTCAATGGGTGTAAAGTTACTGTTATACAAGATAACTAAGTTCCAAAGATCTGCTGTACAACATAGTACCTATACTTAACAATAAGGTACTGTGCCCTAAAAAATTTGTTAAGAGGGTAGATTTCATGTTAAGAGTGCTTACCATTAAACAAGATAAGACAAGAAACACAAAAAAACTTTTGGCAGTGATGGATATGTTTATTGTCTTGATTACAGTGATGGTAAGAGAAGTTTATACATATATCCAAACTCATCAAATTATATACATTAATTATGTGCAGTTTTTTGTATACCAATTATACCTCAATAAAGTTGTGGTGGAGGGAAGGAGAGGTCGTTATATGGTCATCTCGGTGGATAAAACAACAACAAAGAAAACATTTAATAAACTTAACACCCATCTCTGATAGAAACTTTCAGTAATTTAAGAATAAAAGTGAACTTCCTCAACTCGTTAAGGAACATCTACAAAAAACATGCAGCTATAAGTGTAAGAATAGATATATAGATTGCTGGAATTGAATAGAAACTCCATAAATAGATCCACATACACATCATCAGTTGGTTTTCAGCAAGATGCTGACATAATTCAATCAAGAAAAAGTAGTCTTTCCAACACAATGATGCTGGAAAAAATGGACATTTATATGCATGTAAATATTCACATCATCTACAAAAATTAATTATAGATGTATCCTAAACCAATATGTAAGTTCTAAACCTATAAGACCTCTGGAAGAAGACACAGGAGAAAATCATTGTCACCTTCAGTTAGTCAAAGATTTTAAAATATGACACCAAAAGCATAAGCTATAAAAGAAAAAATATGGATAAACTGGAATTATTAAAAAATAATTATATCTCCTCCTCAAAAGACATTCTTAAGGAAAGGCAAGTCACAGGCTAAGAGAAAGTATTTGCAAACATATATCTGAAATAGGTCTACTATGCAAAATATATAAAGATCTCTAGCAACCCAATAATAAGACAATCAATCTGATTTTTTCTTTAAAGGGCAAAAAATTTGAACCTATACTTCATCAAAGAAGGTATATTATGGCAAAAAAGCACATGAAAAGATACTAAACAACATTAGTTACTGGGGAAATGCAAATTAAAATTACAATGAGATTACCTGCACACCTACTAGAAAACCCCAAATTTTAAAGATTAACAATAGAAAGTAGGTGAGAATGTGGAAGAAGCGCTCTCATACTTTGCAATCAGAAATGCAAAATAGTACAGATATTTAGGAAACACTTTGACAGTTTTGATAATCCATCTAGCCTAAAATTTCCAGACACCAAACTGGTGTTCTTTCCTCTGTATCATGCTGCCATCACATGACCAAGACATCCAAAAAGAAGACGAGGTAATAACAACCATTAAAACTGAATTTTCTTCCTTTGAGGTCTTAGGTGGGGAAAGAAATATTTTAAGCATGAAAGCAAAGCAAGGACATTAGAATCATACGGAATTGCTATAAAACCTCTCATCAGTAATTTACCCATACACAGCCTTTGAAGAGGTACATCTCTCTGAGAGTTGATTCCCTCTGCTATGAAATTCAAATAATAAGGTATTACTTGAAAGGTTATTATGTGATTAAAGGTATTCTACGTATACCTTAGTGTAGCGCCTTAGCAAGCAGTTAAGTCTTCTGTATATTTTCGTGCTCTTAGTGAAGTAGAGCCATTCTCTATTAAAATAAATGTAGGGAATGCTGGTTAACAGGTTTCTACACATCAGGATTTTTTAGCGCCATCAATACTCAATAGTCATATTTAATCTCCAGGAAAGGAAATATGCATGAATTATCTTTCATATTTTTTCCATGAAATCATTTATCCATGCTACATGAATTACAAAACTCTGCCTTTAAAAAAATGTACATGTCCCTCCTAATTTTTTGTCCAACATTTTTTAGCTTGTTCCTCTTGAACATTGAGACTTTTAAAGGTTTAGTTAATGGCATGGGCTTCAGAGTCAAACCCAGGGGTTCAAATTCCTCCTCTATCGTTTCCTAACCATGTAACCTGGGCCCAGGATAACTCTCACTTTCCTCATCTGTAAAGTGAAGATAATCACCTAATGTCAAGGGTTATTGTAAAGATTAAATGAGTTCATAAATGTTAAGCATTTGGCACAGTCCTTTCCTCATCGTAAGCACTCAGTAACTGTTAGCTATCACCCAGTTTTGGTGTTTTGATTTAGGAAGAAGGCTGCAGTTCAAAGGAGCCACATTAGTGTTGCTTGAATAAGCAACGACTCTTCCCCTGAACACATGGGTACCTGCCTGCTAACCCTTTCCCACTTGTTGCATGCTCAGGGTATTCCTGGGCAGGAGACCAGGACATTCACAGCTACCTCAGGCACGAAGAAAAAATTTCATGCCCATGGGGCTACATGGTTACCTTCTGGACAGGATATGACCTCCATGATCTCCATGATGACATGGTATTATTGGATAGCATTTGCTTCCCAGATAACTGGAAGGAGTTTAGAGGAGGGCAACCAACATAATAAAAGGTTTGGAAATGAAAAACCCTATGAGAGCAGATGAAAAACCTGGGCATGTTCAGTCTGGAGAACAGATAGGGCAGCAGGAACCAATGGACAGTCTCTTCAGAATTTCAATTTATTCAGGATTCAAAGTCCCAAAAGAGAGTCTGATTGGCTTAGCTCCAGCCATACGTCCACCTCTTGCTTAGGTAAGAACTGAGAATTTTGGCAATTACACTAAGGGAGAGGTAAGAAAATCAACATTCTGTAACCAAAAGAAGGAAAAAAGAACGCTAGGTGGAAAAACATAAAAGCCCACTACACCCTATGAATTCACATTAAAACTAACAGGTATCATTTGAGTACTTAATGTAAACTGTGAGAACAATGAGGCTTAGAGGATTTTAAGGAACTCATATAAGGTCATAGAGCTAATAATTCATGGAGAAGGGACTTGGAATCAGGACATGCTGAAACCGAAGCTCAGTTTCTTAATTAATATACCATACTGTTCCCACTCATCCTTTTCATAATCTCTGCTATCACTGCCACTCCTTAAACCAGCTTTGTCACCAACAAATAAGACAGAGGTCAAAAAGAGTCAACATGATCCTCTTCCCCTCTAAGGCATTATGATCCAACACAAGACTGAAAGCCCTTGTTCCTCACCACGTACATACCATCCCACACGTACACTAGATTTGGAGGACCTAGGGAGGGCAATCTAGGGAACTAAATTCCCTTGCAATGGGCCAAGATTTGATCTTGAGGGGCTTGGAATAAACGATGATTAGGATTAACCATTCCAGCATCAGAATCTCCTTATCCTCCTAAGAATCTTGAAGAGCAACTTGAAACATCACACCAAGCTATTACACAGGTGAATAGCTTAAAAAGGAGCAACGTGAGGTGATGTCTCTCTATATATACACTGTCCTGTGTAACCAGACTGTAACTCTCTTGCGGGGAGGGGCCATGCCCCACTTCTGCTTCTTTGTAGCCACTGCAAAAAATAGGCATGTATGATGCGGATAAAACCAAATATAATGAAGATAAAGGTGATAAGTTTGACTTTCTAGTTTTAGATCTAGGGTAAATCTCCCATTTTCATGGTCTCTAATCCTAAATATTTAGATTCTATGGAGCCAAATCAGAGTTCTGGAAAGTGGGAAAAACAACAACAACAACAAGGAAAACCATTACGTCTGTGGAGCCAAGAAATATTACAGTGTCATTGAACATCAACAGCAAGACAACTGGGAAAAGGGAAACCCATCCAGTCCAGTTTAATGGTTAAATCACAGACTTTGTTTTTTGCTTTTTTGGGGGGTTTTTTGTTGTGCCACTTGGCACGTGGGAATCTTAGTTTCCCAACCAGGGTTGGAACCCAAGCCCCCTGCAGTGGCAAGTGCGGAGTCTTAACCACTGGGAATTCCCCGTAGACTTTGGACTTAACCAGACCTGGGCTCAAATCTCAACTCAGTTACTTACTGTTGAGGGACCTAACTGTTAAAAGTTAGAGGCGACTTTTGCAAATGATCCTCTATACCTTGTTCCATCATCAGCAAATGCAAGGCCCAAAAAATTTGTAGAGAAGGTGAAATGAGATTATGTATGTGAGCCCTTGGCATGGTCCTTCTACCTAGAAAGCCTCAGCAGATACTAGCTGCTATTTCAATACTTTGTTACCTATCTTTCTACCACCACTACAGTGGTGTACCTGGGGGCTAGGGCTGTGCTGGGCCTGATTTTAAAGCTACTGAGGGGCTTCCCTTCCCTTCCCTAGTGGCTCAGTGGATGAGAGTCTGCCTGCCGATGCAGGGGACGCGCGTTTGTGCCCCGGTCCGGGAAGATCCCGCATGCCGTGGAGCGGCTGGGCCCGTGAGCCATGGCCGCTGAGCCTGCGTGTCCGGAGCCTGTGCTCCGCGACGGGAGAGGCCACAACAGTGAGAGGCCCGCAAAAGCTACTGAATAACATTATAGGCTCTAGTCTAAAATTTTTGTACATAATATTATAATTTCTAAAAAGACTTCAGAGCTAATATGGTCTATATCAGTCATTTTATACCAAGATATAATTCTTGTTGTCTCTGAAAATTTTTTCCTAGTAATTTTACACTTTTCTTAATTTGAGCAATTTTGTTGCAGTATAATTCAATAAACTTTTATTCATCATCTTCTCTGGGCCAAGCACTGCATTAAGGAACTGGAAATATACAGATCTGAAACACAGTCTTGGCTTTAAGTTGCTTGGAGCCCCGAAGTATCAACAAATTGCAAACAGCAGAGGGGAAAATATAAAAAAATTAGAAGATAATCTCAAAAAAGTTACCCCATAACTCAATTACTCAGAGATTAATATAATGAAAGAAAAGATAAAGGATGTGAAAAACAGTCCCATGACAATTTTTGTATATTATAATGTTATATGTGTATTAAATTCCAGAAGAAATATGTGTATTAAATTCCAGAAGAAAAGAAAGCAAATGGACAAAAAGCTAACACAAAAACCTACAGAACTTTGACCTACACCATTGGGAGACTTAGAATTTAGATCCTTAGAATTTGAGTTTATAAAGAATGATGCAAAATTAATGAAACGACTTAACTGTGTCAACATTTTGAATTTCAAAGGGAAAGAAAAATCCCACAAACCTCATGTAGGGAAATAAACAAACAAAATCAGTTTCCTTGGAAGGGAAAATCTTGCAGCTATCATTGTCTTCATCCCCTACAACAACAAGTCTCCAAATTCCATACTTATCCCTACTGTTTCTAATGTATAAAAACAACAGAAAGGGCTTCCCTGGTCACGCAGTGGTTGAGAGTCCGCCTGCCGATGCAGGGGACACGGGTTCGTGCCCCGGTGCGGGAGGATCCCACATGCCGCGCAGCGGCTGGGCCCGTGGGCCATGGCCACTGGGCCTGCGCGTTGGAGCCTGTGCTCCGCAACGGGAGAGATCACAGAAGTGAGAGGCCAGCGTACCGCAAAAAAAAAAAAAAAAAAAAAAACAGAAAGACCTATTCTTGGGTATATGAGGATAAACAGAGACCAAAAATCATTTATCCCTTCTGATATTTTCAATTGAAAATATACACCAGCTGATCTAGAGATTAATAAAAAGAACAAACTCAATGCATACTTATTAAACTTAATGCAAATGTCAAAAATAAGCTTTGAAAGAGAGTATAAATACTGTAAAGGATTATTAGAGCACAATAAAAATGAGCTGTAATAGGGCATAGTAAGCAAATTGAGCAGGAAGAAAGATGAAATCAAAGAATACTAAATTTTCATTTTATATAGGGATATTAGTAGTTTTACATAAACAGTCTTAGAAAGATATAAATATTAATACATGATAAGCTAGCATCTCAAACCATCAAAGTAAAAATGGATTACCTAACTTCTGGTTAAGACTACCAGCTAACTATGTGGGAAAATATAAAGTTAAATTACTGCAACATACAAGGCACCAAAGTGAATCCCAGATGATTTAAAGATAGAAATGCAAAAAATAAAATCATAATTATACTAGAATAAAATATGTGACTATACAGTCTTACGAGAGAAAAACTTTTCAATGTGTGACACCAAAGATAAAAATATAAATGAAAAGACTGATAAATACAAATGCTTACTAAATGGGGAAAAAATTTCCATTTGCAACAACATGGATGGACCTTGAAGGTATTATGCTAAGCAAACTAAGTCAGATGGAGAAGGACAAATACCCTATGATTTCACTCATGTGTGGAATAAAACAAACAAACAAACAAAATAAATGAATAAACCAAACCAAACAAAAACAGACACATAGATAAAGAGAACAGAGTACTCATTGCCAGAGGGGGAAGGATGGGGGTGGAGAGTAGGAGGGTGAAATGGGTAAAGGGGTTCAACTGTACGGTGATGGATTGAAACTCAGTTTTCGGTGGTTAGCACGCTGCAGTATATATAGAACTGGAACTATAATGTTGTACACATGAAACTTGTATAATGTTATAAACTGTTACCTTAGTAAAAAATAAATCAATAAGGCTTCCCTGGTGGCGCAGTGGTTGAGAGTCCGCCTGCCGATGCAGGGGACACGGGTTTGTGCCCGGTCCGGGAGGGTCCCACATGCCGCGGAGCAGCTGGGCCCGTGAGCCGTGGCCGCTGAGCCTGCGCGTCCGGAGCCTGTGCTCCACAACGGGAGAGGCTACAACAGTGAGAGGCCCACATACCGCAAAAAAAAAAAAAAAAAAAACAATAAAATAATTTTTTAAGTCCATTGTCATGTTCAAAAGTGCAAACAATGCAAATGAGAACGTTTTAATGGTGTTTATTAAAAAAACTCATAACACAAAACAGATACTCAGCAAATATGTGCTGAATATTTCCCCCTCCACTTTTAATTTCTCTAAGTCTTTTCTGAAAATAAGTATCAGTCTGATGCTGCAGGAGACATTAATATCAAGGATGCTTCATGATTTTATTCTACAATGCTTTTGTTCTTTGCTTGGCTCTCCTTACCAAGCAAAACCTATAATCATTTTAGACACCTTAAAAAGTGATTCATTGTAATTCCATTGTAACTAGAGCTACAGACACTATAAAATCAGTATAACTAGAAAATTTGTTTGTGTGTATAAGTTACACCTTTACAATTAGTGCCCTGATTTGAGAAGTTTAGGGCCAACCAAATTGTGCTATATGTGTGTGTATGTGTGTGTGTTTTCCTTTAAACTTGCTTTCATTTGGCAAAGACAATGCAAAATATTTTGCATATGTTTTAATTTCCCTTTTAGGAGGAAGAAAAAAAAAATGCCCATTCCCCACTCCACCCCTGCAATCCCCCCAGGCTGTGGTTGCAAAATTTGAAGAACTCTACCTTCTCCAGTTTGGATTAATCTCCAGCCAGATTAATCGATTCCTCCCTTGAAGGATCCCAGGAGCTCCAGCCCAGCCTTGGCCCCTGGCCAATTGGAGGAAGATGCTGGAAAGGCAGCGTCTGAACCAAGATTAACCCAGTGAAACAAATCTACTCTGAACTAGGCTCAGAATGACTTTGTCCCTTGGATCACTTGAAAGTAACTAGGCTTCTCTGAGAATCCTGTAAACCTAAGATCATCTGAATCTAGTGTATGCAAAACCCTCTTATTTCTGGATTCAATACTCAGAGGATTGAGTGGATCCAAATTGCCTTTAGAAAGTGAAAGGAAGAGGTGAAGACCACTGAATACATTAGCCACAGAATCAGCAGGGATGAGAATCAGGGAAAAAAGAACAAACTCAATGGAAGGCAGGTAAAATTAGGTTAAAAAGCCCCAGTGAACCTGACAAATCATTTCATGAGAGGGTGATTTTAGGATAATGGATATATTACTGGAAATAATGTTCACAGTCTTAGGGACCTGGAGAGAAAGGAACCAGTGCCGGGAGTAAATAAAAATTAGGGAAATAGAGTTGACAGGAAAGATGGGAAAGGGAGGTTTTACTTTCAGACAGCTCTCCCATTTTATTTTTCCTAATGCCAGCCCCAAACCACCACCCCCTTTTTAAAAAATTTTTTGGTATATGTGTGCACTGTTTTTTTTTTTGGTGGGTTTATGGATTTATTAGTAGTAGTATTTCCTTGTAGGGAGGATTAGAATCCCTGATGTAGGGAAGGGGAAAGAAAGTTGAAAAATTCTTACTACTTAATGGCAGGACATAAGGTCTGTTAAGATCTATGTTGCAATAAGTTTTTCAATTTTTCTCCCCAGTGCCAACTGCCAACGATTAGTTAATTTTATTATACAGTCTAGCAGGCGCATAGAGGGAGACTAATAAAAATATTTGTTGAGTTTATTATGGAGAAAATGCTTCAGTTACTTTCCCAAAAGCACTGTTATCATAGACCAGTGTCTGTCAGGTCATATAAACAGCTTTACTATAAAGAATGTTTTCCTTTAAAGGGATCTATCGTCATGGGACTTTATCTATTTGAGAAAACATAGATTTATCAGTGAAGAATATAAGAATGTGAAGCTTGTGACGTTATCCAGAAGAAATAATTAAAGAGATGTCTTTAAATGTATTTAAATAATGTTACTTTCAATAGAATAAAGAAAAAAAACAAACTAAAGTTTTTAATTACTGATACTATCTAAAGCTTAGAAGAAACAATTTTAAGACCTTGGCTAATTTTATTAAACTTTTATTCAGTCTTATAAAGCATCTTTTATAAACAACATGTGATACACACACACACACACACACACACACACACACACACACACACACATGCATCCACTCTAACGGCTGCTGTTGGGAATTCGAGAATGTAGAAAACAATTCCTATAAGTCATTTACCAAACAGGATCAATTTTTCTGATTTCTTTTCAGTTGGGTCTACTATTTGTTCCTTTGTTTTTTGAATAGCGCTGCTACGTGCCCAGGAATCACAGTTCACTTCCAAGGCAACCGTTTCAATGATGGAAAAGAATCAACAGTGACAGATCAATCCCAGGAGAACTTTCTCATGGTCTCTCGGGGGTGTATTCCTCTACTCTGATAAACCCAATTGTAGTGGACCACATCTACTCAGTAAGTGGTTATAAAGCTTTTGATGCAATAATTATTATTAATTTGACATGTTTTGATCTTCAAGGTACTCAGGCAAGGGCCAAAGAACATGAAACCCCACTGCTTTCATTAAAGAAATCCAAAAAACAGCATACTTTACTAGGAACCTCATTTCACCTGTAGAAAGGGAAAATTTCTATTTTCTTATCAGAAATGCATTTCTATTTTTCTCTGAAAACAACTTCAAATTTTAGACAAGTGATTTTAGTATATAAATTTGATTTTGTTTTTATACAGAATATAAAGATTTCCCTCACCGATCTTCCATGTGAAGGGGATTACAAGCCTGAAGGGAGATACTTTCTGCACACAAGTGTGTATCTTACGTGTAGGGTACTGGAAACCAATGTGTAGTGATTCCACACATAAATTAGGTCAAGTGACACCACGTATTAAAAAGGGGATAAGAGAAAAATTCTATTAATCAGATTCAAGAAGCAAACATGACACAAAAACTGCAGGTAAGACCAAATGAGTAACTTTAGTTAGGACACTGCAAGTTATACTAGAGTAACAGGTTTGTGAAGCTAGAGCGTGTACCACATTAAAACAGCAAGAAAGGGCTATTTCTATAGAAAGGCTGGAATGAGGGATTTTTCACTAAAGCAAATTAACTTCTTGTCAACTGCCAAAACAAAACAAAACTGAGCATATGAGTGTTAGTATACTGAAGGCATATTATACCAATTTTTGTGCAGCATGCTAAAGTTAGTTAGAACTTCTTCACCTGTACATACAGAACATTATTTCACCTGTAGAAAGGGAGAATTTCTATTTTCTGCGGGACTTTTGAGGTCCTTTTCTTGTGGGTTCGCCACTAGAGGGCCTCATGATGCTGTACACTTAATAAATACTTCGAATATTGATTACTCTTAAACTAATTACTCGCAAAACACTGTTTTTCATGCTCAGAGTTCTCATTTAAATGGATAAAAATGGGCAGGAAAAAAAAAACCGATTTGTTTTCCGTTATATCTGCATTAAGAACATTCGGCAGAACTGGAGACAGAGACTAAAGTTCTCATACTACCAAATCTACTGAATCACACACCAAGAGAATTCATCTCCTGAAAGAGTGCATATGGCCAACAGAAAATGGGACACTTCAACCTGATTCTTGAAATTCATTCCCTGTTCCATCATTTTTTTCATCCTAATCATTATAAACCAAGAACCAACACTCAACTAATTGCTCCTCTGGAGACAACCATGTTCAAAGTTTAGCTTGTATTTATCAGAAAATGCAACAGGGTGATGGCTACTTCTTGATCGAAGACCTCTGGATGTCAGCCAGTGGTCCTTCTCTCACCTGCCAGTTTGGGAGAAATTGTTGGGAGTTGTTAAGTTGGGCTTGGATTCAGTTAATATCTTGCTTCCTTAATTTCTTTCGCTTGAGTTTTGTGAAAACATTTGGCAAAAGATGGCCAGGACATGTTGCCTTTTGTGGTGCATGAATAACCTTAACTTAAACTTCAAATTATTATTGCCTAATATGTAATTATTTCTCAAGAAACTTGGGCTAATAGTGGTTTAGCTATGTTTTGTTTGTTTCTCCAGTTAATAAGCTTTGTTTTCTTAGAGCAGTTTTAGGTTCACAGAAAAATTGAGTTGAAAGGACAGAGAGTTCTCATGTATCCCCTGTCCTTACACATGCACAACATCTCTCAACACAGGGGTACATATGTTATAATTGACGAACCTACACCAACACATCATTATTGCCCAAAGTCCACAGTGTACATTATGGTTCACTCTTTTTTTTTTTTTTTTTTTTTTTGCGGTACGCGGCCTCTCACTGTTGTGGCCTCTCCCGTTGCACAGGCTCCGGACACACAGGCTCAGCGGCCATGGCTCACAGGCCCAGCCACACCGCGGCATGTGGGATCCTCCCGGACCGGGGCACAAACCCGTGTCCCCTGCATCGGCAGGCGGACTCTCAACCACTGCGCCACCAGGGAAGCCCTATGGTTCACTCTTGATGAAACCATGAGTTTGACAAATGTATAATGGCATGTAGCCACCACTGTAGTATCATACAGAATAGTTTCACTGCCCTAAAAGTCCTCTGCGCTCTGCCTATTCACCCTCCCCATAACTGCTAATCCTTAACCCCTGGCAACCACTGATCTTTTTACTGTCTTCATAGTTTTGCCTTTTCCAGAATGTCACATATTTGGAATTATACAGAAGGTAGCCTTTTCAGGTTGGCTTCTTTCACTTAGTGACATGCATTTAAGTTTCCCCTATGTCTTTTCATTGGCTTAGTAGCTCATTTCTTTTTAGTGCTGAATAATAGTCCATTGTCTGGATGGGCCATAATTTATTTATCCATTCACTTACTAAAGGACCATCTTGGTTGCTTCCAAGTTTTGTCAATCATGAGTAAAGTTGCTATAAACATTTGTATGCAGGGTTTTGTGTGGACATAAGTGTTCAATTCATTTGGGTATTGTTTTTAGCCAATCTGAGCTCTTCGAGCAGGGCTTCCTTGATGTAGCTGATGTTTGGCCATTTTGGTTCTGTTGACTCATAGAGAGCAATACGGTATCAGAATTGGAAGGGGATTTAGTTGGCTAATCCAACCATTGATTCTAAACTTTAGGACAGTGGTCTCCAGCCTTTTTGGCACCAGGGACCAGTTTCGTGGAAGACAATTTTTCCACGGACTGGGGCGGGGGTTGCGGCAGGAATGGGAAGATGGTTCAGGCAGTGTGAGCAATGGGGAGCGATGGGGAGCGGCAGATGAAGCTTTGCTCGCTCGCCCGCTGCTCCCCTCCTGCTGTGCAGCCTGGTTTCTAACAGGCTGTGGACCCCTACCGGTCCACGGCCCAGGGATTGGGGACACCTGCTTTAGGAAAATGAGGTTCACACATGTGAACTAGTTGTTATTCTATTCTTTTTAAAAGACAAATATTCCTGGGTTCTGTTTTCTGTTTGTTTTGCTTTGAGATGTTTTTTAAATGCAGCCACATTACTTTTTGAACAACTAGTAAATTTCAAAGATCTCTTTCCTATTGGGTTCAATCTGGAATTTTACCATTAGCCTTTTCAGGAAAAAAAAAAACATAGAAATATGATAAAATACAGCAAATAATTTTTTTTTTTTGCGGTACGCGGGCCTCTCACTGTTGTGGCCTCTCCCGTTGCGGAGCACAGGCTCCGGATGCACAGGCTCAGCGGCCATGGCTCACGGGCCTAGCCGCTCCATGGGGGACCTTCCCAGACCAGGGCACGAACCCGTGTCCTCTGCATCGGCAGGTGGACACTCAACCACTGCGCCACCAGGGAAGCCCCAGCAAATAATTTTTTAAATGCAAAGCTTGGAATGGGAATGAGCATGGAGAAGAAACACTGTTTTAACAGAGTTATGGTTAAAGCCTTGTCCCAGGTAGTGGTTTTACTTCAATGCTGCCATAGAAAATCTCATCTTGCTGACTGCCCGACTGGCCACCAGCCTCCTCCTCCCCAGTCAACCCTCCAAGGAGAGTACTGGCCTCCAATCTGGAAAATCAGCCACAGTAAGTAGAACTGGATGCTAAATGAGACCTCTCCTATTACCTCCCTTTCAGCTGAGGTCCCAGAGCTGAGAGTCATAGGTGAAAGAGACGATGGTGTTTCCCTCAATTCAAGAGGGCCTTTAAAAGAACCTAGTGTGAGTCTTGCCAGGAGAGGATATTGACATTTTACCTGTGTCACACATCCCTTATCCCTCCCCCATGCCCTCTCTAAACAGAGATCCAGAACAGAGCCTGGTTGGTTACAGAATTCTTGGGAAAACTTGGCCTGCATTTCTTGGCATAAGGAGACTGGAAGAGCCTGGAGAATAGAAGCGTGGACCAGGGGAGCACCCCTTGCTCTAGGAATGGTAACACTGGAGGTCCTCTAGGGAGGAGGGGAGCAGTCTCCTCAAGAACCTGCAAAAGCTCCTGTCAAGACAGGTGCTTGCAAAATCTGCAGAAGAGCAAAAGGAACAAGCCTCCTAGAATGCTTCACAGAACAATACATAGAACTGACCCACTACAGGAGCTAGCATCTCTGGGGCCATCACTTGAGCTAGACGTGAAAGCCGCATCCACCATCACTTCTCCCCACACAGGACTGTGGCAATGAGCACAGGAACACCGCTGCAGGAAAGCCTCATGTTGCCACTATTCTGCTTATTAGACACCATAGCCTAAAGCCTCAGGAAGATGACCTCCACCTCACGTCCGCCTTCCAAATCTCCTGGTGAGCGAATCCAATTGACAGAAATGAATTCACACCTAGGACTCTACCTGCAAGGAAGTCTGGGAAGTGTAGTTTTCATCTGTCCACCCCCTCCTACCGGAAGCAGCACACCACGAGGCTGAGCCATCCTGAGTACCTAGGACAGCACCCAGGAGAGAAAGGACCTGTAACTGGGCTCCTGCTGCACAGAGAGCCTCATTGCCATGTTACAACAGCAATGGCCAAGTAAGATATTTTTTCGCTTTTACTTCACTTCGTCTCTTTCTCCTTCTTCTCTAGCCTAGAAGAGCCAGAAGTAGAACACAGCTGGGACTAGTAGACAAGGTGAAGAAATGGTAAAGAGGCCATGTCCATTTATTTCTTACATTGCAAGTTTCTGAGACTGGGTTGGGCCTGTGTGACATGGAAGGGGAAAAACGTTGAATTGATATGAAATCGGAGTTTTGATATTTTTAACTGCTGAAACCATGACTGGTCATCAATATCAGAAGCTGATATTTAGTGTGTCACCAACTAGGATAGCATGGACTTTGAACCATCAGAATGTACACTAGTCATTAGTAATTATTATGTACTTTTCAGGCTGGACATTGGCCCAGCCTGAAAGTGACCTGAACTGGAAAGGAATCTTCCAAAGATATTGTTTAGAGGAAGGAAAAAAGGATATTGACCAGACAGATGTGAAAGTTAAGTGTGAGCAGACTACAGTGTTGTTCTTTGCTTAAACCGTACCACACTCAGCTCATTAGATCAACTAGTTACAACACATTTTTCACTCGGGTTAATCCCACTGATCATTTCATTGTGCTGTAGTAGTCACTCGTGGCTGGAGTTTAGCAAATAGATACTGGACTTTTCCTTCTCGATTTGAGTTTAAAGAGTTGCGTCTATGTAGGTTCCCTGGACTCACCTGCCACGTGACTCACTCCTCTTTCAGCATTTCCAGATGGAAGATCCACTCAACGGGGAGCTTATCTGGGTATCTCAATCCTAATAGCCTCTTTCTGATGCAAGAGGTAGAATTTATCAGAAAGGAATAGCGGATGATTATAAGAACAGAGTATGTACACATCTGAAGTTTTCATGGGTCTCAGGCACATATTCCCAAAGGTAACAACTCATCCTTATATCCATTCTGTAAAGCCTGGCATTTTAATGTATTAATCTTTTTGTAGAGTAGCACTGAAGACCGCTCCTTTTGAAATCTTTGAGACCTTTTTTTGGTTTGTATATAATACACTTATTTTTAAAGTTAAGGGTCATGTAGCAGCAGGACATTAAAATGCAATAAACTCTCAAAAGCTTCAAATGTATTAAGCAAATAAGTTTGCTTTAGAAGTTGGCCAATCCCATTTGTCATTTTAAAACTTCACTGAATTAAGGGACATTATCTTAGCACTAATATTGGATTTGGGGGTTCTCCCTGTGGCTGTGTTATTTCTGTGTTACTAGATCCCAGTGATTTTTAGATGCTCATGAATAATGGGTTACTTTGCAAAACTAGTGTATACTGAAGTATGATTGGTCCAAATCAGTTCTATTCTCTAACTAAAGTGATGCATCTGCTATCTATATTGTGGGGCTCCATGCATAGAAAGAGTGCCACGATGACTAATGTCTACTTGTTGCTGTTTTCCAATCATTGCTATTGTAGGGTAAGGAGAGAGAGGGACAACATTCATTTGTTAAGTATTGCTGAAAGCACCTGGTTTTGATGTAGATTTCAAAAAAAAAATCTTCCAAAATTAGCTTTTAGAAAAGTTTTAAAGATAATTCTGTCTAGCTTCTTCCTCCATCTGCACATATAGCCTTATACCCCACCCCCCCAAAACAAACATGTCTACTCATAAAGTCAAGCCTATATTTTACGGTTCTTATTTTGTTTAAAGTTCTCTGTTTTGAATCACAAAGCCAGGGACTTAGCTGCTTCTTTTGTCATTATGCTGGCTTTCTGCCAAATTCTGACCCCACTTTTTTAGTTTGTTTATTTTATTAAGCAGAATGGGTATACTCACAAGCATCTCCTATCAGGCAGGATATCATAAAAGAAGTAAAAGGGAGCAGGCGTCCATATTAAAGAAGACAAATGAGATAATAACCAAAATTCATCTTCAAGTTGATCCAGGTTAAGTTATGAGTGCAAGATGGCGGTTACTTAAAGAGAGAAACAAAAAATCTATTCTCATTCTTAGATTTGATACAAACCTGGGTTTCCAGATTTAGACCAAACCCACACATAAGACTGCACTCAGCAAACACAATACCTGTCATGGCGCCAAGCCTCGTGGTCATCTGTACTAGCTCATGCATAATTATGCCCCGCCACAGGGTTTATTAGGACTTCATTCTTGCTTTGTGCTTATCTTAGGACAGACAAGCTTCCATTGTTTCATTTCCTTCTGAGTAGAAATAAAAGACTAAGGTGTGGAGACCCGGAAAGAGATTTCCATCTCAGAAACGGTGAGGCTCTTGCCTGAGGCAAGATGTTTGAAATGTGCTTATAAAACTTATCTTTCTGTTCCCAAAGAGGCTTCACATGCCAGGGAAGATGGAAGTGAGCACTGGTTAAATTAAAGACAGTTTTGCCTTTCCACACAACAGATGAGGAACTGACTCACCCAGGACACCCTAAACAGTCTCTCTCTTTCCTTCTCTTTCTTGCACTCTCTCTCCCCCAGAAAACCTGGTTTTGCGATGGATTTTCCATGGTGAGAGTTACAGGACTATAACCCAGGGTACAGACCCAGGAACTACAACTCACCCTGGCTTCTCTGGTCCCACAGATAGATGAGTGGTCTGGAGATAAGAAGTGAGAACTCTGAAGAGATGAGAATAGCAGAAAGACCACGTCAAATTGGATGACTCCGACAGATCAAGGCCGTAGCACTGTGACAGTCAGATTTAAGACCCGTGATGCCACTATGAGAAGGCTGCAATCTGAGTGTTGCCCAGATCCTTGAAGTCTCCCCAGGGCAATGCCCAGGAACTGGGTCTTTATCCCTTAGTGCGTGCAGTGTCGTTTGTGAAAGCTCTCCCCACAAAGCCATCAGATGGTAACAATTTTCAGTCACTTCCAACATGAGATGGTTTTGAACTTTAATATGCAACGTAATTATGACTGCAAACACTTTGTTAAGCAAACAAACTTCAAACCCTTTTTTAAAAAACAGCTCTTCTCTGGTCATTTAGTCTTGCACAAAGGCTTTAAAAATAAAACTGTGTGGGGAACTAGGGAATCCAGGGACGGAAAGAAAAAAAAAAAAAAACCTGAACAAAATCAAATGGCTTTAATGTAATCACCACTTGTGTGCTGAGTATCTGAGTTTTCTTTCAAATCAAAACCTAGAAAATACAGCATCCTACACTCTATTTCCACTCTTTAACCATCTGACTTCTACTGCAGAATTACACATATTTTTAAAGATAGAGAAATAGACTTTGTTCCTCAATTTTCCTTTGCTTACTAAACTCCTCTTTTCTAATTCTGAAATATCTAAGTCTTCTGAGGTTTTTTCTCTCCCCCCATCTCCCCCCCTTTTTTATCTTCTCACGGTCATTTTTATTTTTGCCTTTCTTCGTCATTTTTCAAGAACTGGGATCATTACATGACACATAGAAATCCATGGATATCCCCTTTTGAAGAAAAAAACAGGGAATCTGGCAGATTTGCAGTGTGAAGGGATACTGGGAACAGCTGGACCCTGAAATAAGTCACCTGAGGAGACTGCAACCTCTATATCCCCAGATCCTATAGAAGTCTGCGTTTTCCCTCATCTGTATGATCCCCCAAAGTTCATTTCCCTGCCGTCTTCTCTATTTACAAGGAGACTTGATAAGCTTTTTGAGTATTCTTCATTTTGCTCCAGAGAGAGGTCAAGGCATAGAGAATAGATCTCTGATTCCGGCCTGTATCATTCAGTAAATTTAAGAAGAAGACACAGTAGATGTGTTCCCCAGATCTCTACAACACTGAGGTCTTCTTACAAAAGGGGAAAGTTATTAAGACGAGGAAACTTCAGAAAAAATACTAACACTGACCCCACTTGGGAATCACCTAAGGTAACACCTAAAACCCATGTTCTGTCAACACACCATGTCACCCTCTTTTCATTCTCAAACAAGAAATTGCTTCACCCCTTTGAGAAAGTGGGGAAAAGGCTGAAGTCAAAATATTGTCAATAATCAAGCACATGTGACTACCCTCTCCCCTAGGAACGTCTACCTGTGTTTAGCGTGTCAAACCCCAGTTTTGTGACTAACGCTGTTTATTGCCTACTAAACTGCTATCCCTCTCTGTGTCTCCTTCCCTGCAACAGTGAGGTGTAAAATATACTGGTAACTCAGGGAAAGTGTTCTTTATTGATTACGGAAGATGGACACAAAATGAAACAAAACTTTGCTGCCTCTGGATCTTGCTAACTGCATTTGAGGGTTGGAATGACGGCAGCCATTTTGGGGTCATGAGGAAATTCAGCTACAAGACAAGCCAACTTGTTAAAGAGGAGAGATGGAGAGATGCTGGAACCTTGGTGATATCATTTGAACACTAAATTAAATAAGTCTGGAATCACCAAAATTTCAAATGCCTTGTTGTGTGAAACATACATGCTCTGTGTTGCTTAGGTCACTTTCAGTTGAGTTTTCTTTATTTACAACAAAAAGCATTCTGATGTTGACAGCTGGATTAAAACTCTGATAGCAGGGAAACATAAAAAATTACTTTGCTGTATACTCCACTGGCAAACATTCTTATTTTAAGTTTTCAGTGCAAAGTGCCTTGATATATGGAGAGTGGTCACCAAACGCCACTGTGCCTGATGTCTGATAGCTCTTTTTAATCCTGGCCAACCAGTTGGCCTTTTTTAACCCTCTGTCCTGGACTGACTGAAAACAAATATAGACTCATTATGAAAATTTAAGTTACATTATTTTATCAGCTCTTATAACAATAGCAATCTGAGGAGCATTAATCCTTTTATCTTTTTTAACATCTTTATTGGAGTATAATTGCTTTACAATGTTCTGTTAGTTTCTTTTTTCTTTTTTTTTTTTTTTTAGTTTCTGCTGTAAAACAAAGTGAATCAGCTATATGCATACGTATATCCCCATATCCCCTCCCTCTTGCGTCTCCCTCCCACCCTCCTTATCCCACTGCTCTAGAGGGTTGCAAAGCACCGAGCTGATCTTCCTGTGATATGCAGCTGCTTCCCACTAGCTATCTATTTTACATTTGATAGTGTATATATGTCGATGTACTCTCTCATTTCATCCCAGTTTACCCTCCCCCCTCCGTGTGTCCTCAAGTCCATTCTCTATGTCTGTGTCTTAATTCCTGTCCTGCCCATAGGTTCATCAGAACCATTTTTTTTTTTTTAGATTCTATATATATGTGTTAGCATACTGTGTTTGTTTTTCTTTTTCTGACTTACTTCACTCTGTATAACAGAGTCTAGGTCCATCCACCTCACTACAAACAACTCAATTTCATTTCTCTTTATGGCTGAATAATATTCCATTGTATATATGTGCCACATCTTGTTTATCCTTTCATCTGTTGATGGACATTTAGGTTGCTTCCATGTCCTGGCTATTGTAAATAGTGCTGCAATGAACATTGTGGTACTTGACTATTTTTGAATTATGGTTTTCTCAGGGTATATGTCCAGTAGTGGGATTGCTGGGTAGTATGGTAGTTCTATTTTTAGTTTTTTAAGGAACCTCCATACTGTTCTCCATAGTGGCTGTATCAATTTACATTCCCACCAACAGTGCAAGAGGGTTCCCTTTTCTCCACACCCTCTCCAGCATTTACTGTTTGTAGATTTTTTGAAGATGGCCATTCTGACCAGTGTGAGGTGATACATTATTGAGGTTTTCATTTGCATTCCTCTAATGATTAGTGATGTTGAGCATCCTTTCATGTGTTTGTTGGCAATCTGTATATCTTCTTTGCAGAAATGTCTGTTTAGGTCTCCTGCCATTTTTGGATTGGGTTGTTTGGTTTTTTTGATATTGAGCTGCACAAGCTGTTTGTATATTTTGGAGATTAATCCTCTGTCTGTTGCTTCATTTGCAAATACTTTCTCCCATTCTGAGGGTTGTCTTTTCATCTTGTTTATGGTTTCCTTTGTGGTGCAAAAGCTTTGAAGTTTCATTAGGTCCCATTTGTTTATTTTTGTTTTTATTTCCATTTCTCTAGGAGGTGGGTCAAAAAGGATCTTGCTGTGATTTATGTCATAGAGTATTCTGCCTATGTTTTCCTTTAAGAGTTTGATAGTATCTGGCCTTACATTTAGGTCTTTAATCCATTTTGAGCTTACTTTTGTGTATGGTGTTAGGGAGTGTTCTAATTTCATTCTTTTACTTGTAGCTGTCCAGTTTTCCCAGCACCACTTATTGAAGAGGCTATCTTTTCTCCACTGTATACTTTTGCCTCTGTTACCAAAAATAAGGTGACCATATGTGCATGGGTTTATCTCTGGGCTTTCTATCCTGTTCCACTGATCTATATTTCTGTTTTTGTGCAAGTACCATACTGTCTTGTTTACTGTAGCTTTGTAGTATAGTCTGAAGTCAGGGAGCATGATTCCTCCAGCTCCATTTTTCTTTCTCAAGACTGCTTCGGGGTCTTTTGTGTTTCCATACATATTATGCAATTTTTTGTTCAAGTTCTGTGAAAAATTCCATTGGTAGTTTGATAGGGATTGTACTGAATCTGTAGATTGCTTGGGGTGGTACAGTCATTTTCACAACGTTGAGTCTTCCAATCCAAGAGCATGGTATATCTCTCCAGCTGTTTGTATCATCTTTAATTTCTTTCATCGCTGTCTTGTAGTTTTCTGCATACAGGTCATTTGTCTCCCTAGGTAGGTTTATTCCTAGGTATTTTATTCTTTTTGTTGCAATGGTAAATGGGAGTGTTTCCTTAATTTCTCTGTCAGATTTTTCATCATTAGTGTGTAGGACTGCAAGAGATTTCTGTGCATTAATTTTCTATCCTGCTACTCTACCAAATTCATTGATTAGCCCTAGTAGTTTTCTGGTAGCATTTTTAGGATTCTGTATGTATAGTATCAATTCATCTGCAAACAGTGACAGTTTTACTTCTTCTTTTCCGATTTGTATTCCTTTTATTTCTTTTTCTTCTCTGACTGCTGTGGCTAAAACTTCCAAAACTATGTTGAATAATAGTGGTGAGAGTGGGCAACCTTGTCTTGTTCCTGATCTTAGAGGAAATGCTTTCAGTTTTTCACCATTGAGAATGATTTTTGCTGTGGGTTTGTCATATATGGCCTTTATTATGTTGAGGTAAGTTCCCTCTATGCCTACTTTCTGGAGGGTTTTTATCATAAATCGGTGTTGAATTTTGTCGAAAGCTTTCTCTGCATCTATTGAGATGATCATATGGCTTTTCTCCTTCAATTTGTTAATATGGTGTATCACATTGATTAATTTGTGTATATTCAAGAATCCTGCATCCCTGGGATAATTCCCACTTGACCATGATGTATGATCCTTTTAATGTGTTGGTTGTTGGATTCTGTTTGCTAGTGTTTTGTTGAGGATTTTTACATCTATATTCATCAGTGATATTGGCCTGTAATTTTCTTTTTTTGTAGTGTTTCTGTCTGATTTTGATATCAGGGTGATGGTGGCCTCATAGAATGAGTTTGGGAGTGTTCCTTCCTCTGCAATTTTTTGGAAGAGTTTGAAAAGGATGGGTGTTACCTCTTCACTAAATGTTTGATAGAATTCACCTGTGAAGCCATCTGGTCCTGGGCTTTTGTTTGTTGGGAGATTTTTAATCACAGTTTCAATTTCAGTGCTTGTGATTGGTCTGTTCATATTTTCTATTTCTTCCTGGTTCAGTCTCAGCAGGTTGTGCATTTCTAAGAATTTGTCCATTTCTTCCAGGTTGTCCATTTTATTGGCATAGAGTTGCTTGTAGTAATCTCTCGTGATCCTTTGTATTTCTGCAGTGTCAGTTGTTACTTCTCCTTTCTCATTTCTAATTCTGTTTATTTGAGTCTTATCCCTTTTTTTCTTGATGAGTGTGGCTAACGGTTTATCAATTTTGTTTATCTTCTCAAAGAACCAGCTTTTAGTTTTATTGATCTTTGCTACCATTTCCTTCATTTCTTTTTCATTTATTTCTGGTCTGATCTTTAGGTTTTCTTTCCTTCTGCTAACTTTGGGGTTTTTTGTTCTTCTTTCTCTAATTGCTTTAGGTGTAAGGTTAGGTTGCTTATTTGAAATTTTTCTTTCTTGAGGTAGGATTCTATTGTTATAAACTTCCCTCTTGGAACTGCTTTTGCTGCATCCCATAGGTTTTTGGTCATTGTGTTTTCATTGTCATTTGTTTCTAGGTATTTTCTGATTTCCTCTTTGATCTCTTCAGTGATCTCTTGGTTATTTAGTAGTGTATTGTTTAGCTTCCATGTTTTTGTATTTTTTTACAGTTTTTTTCCTGTAATTGATATCTAGTCTCATAGAAAAGATACCTGATATGATTTTACTTTTCTTAAATTTACCAAGGCTTGATTTGTGACCCAAGAAATGGTCTATCCTGAAGAATGTTCCATGAGCACTTGAGAAGAAAGTGTATTCTGTTGTTTTTGGATAGAATGTCCTATAAATATCAATTAAGTCCATCATGTTTCACGCGTCATTTAAAGCTTTTGTTTCCTTATTTATTCTCTTTCAGATGATCTGTCCAATGTTGAAAGTGGGGTGTTAAAGTCCCCTACCATGATTGTGTTACTGTCGATTTCCCCTTTTATAGCTGTTAGTATTTGCCTTATTTATTGAGGTGCCCCTATGTTGGATTCATAAATATTACAATTGTTATATCTTCTTCTTGGATTGATCACTTGATCATTATGTAGTGTCTATCTTAAAGTCTATTTTAAAGTCTATTTTGTCTGATATGAGAATTGCTACTCCAGCTTTCTTTTGATTTCCATTTGCATGGAATATCTTTTTCCATCCCTTCACTTTCTGTCTGTATGTGTCCCTAAGTCTGAAGTGGGTGTCTTGTAGACAGCGTCTATATGGGTCTTGTTTTTGTATCCATTCAGCCAGTCTATGTCTTTTGGTTAGAGCATTTAATCCATTTATATTTAAGGTAATTATCAATATGTGTGTTCCTCTTACCATTTTCTTAATTGTTTTTGGTTTGTTTTTGTAGGTCTTTTCCTTCTCTGTGTTTCTTGCCTAGGGAAGTTCCTTTAGCATTTTTCGTAAAGCTGGTTTGGTGGTGCTGAATTCTCTTAACTTTTGCTTATCTGTAATGGTTTTAATTTCTCCATTGAATCTGAATAAGATCCTTGATGGGTAGAGTAATCTTGGTTGTAGGTTTTTCCCTTTCATCACTTTAAATATGTCCTGCCACTCCCTTCTGGCTTGCAGAGTTTCTGCTGAAACATCAGCTGTTCACCTTATGGGGATTCCCTTGTATGTTATTTGTTGCTTTTCCCTTGCTGCTTTTAATATGTTTTCTTTGTATTTAATTTTTGATAGTTTTATTAATATGTATCTCAGCATGTTTCTCTTTGGGTTTATCCTGTATGGTACTCTCTGTGCTTCCTGGACTTGATTGACTATTTCTTTTCCCATGTTAGGGAAGTTTCTGACTATAATTGCTTCAAATATTTTCTCACACCCTCTCTTTTTCTCTTCTTCTTCTGGGACCCCTATAATTCATATGTTGGTGCATTTAATGTTGTCCCAGAGGTCTCTCAGACTGTCCTCAATTCTTTTCATTCTTTTTTCTTTATTCTGCTCCCTGTCAATTACTTCTGTCTCTTTTATTCTGCAATTGATTCCTTTAGAGTATTTTTAATTTCAGTAATTGTGTTGTTCATCACTGTTTATTTGCTCTTTAGTTCTTCTAGATCCTTGTTAAATGTTTCTTGTATTTTCTCCATTCTATTTCCAAGATTTTGGATCATCTCTACTATCATTACTCTGAAATCTTTTTCATGTAGATTGCCTATTTCATCTGCATTTATTTGGTCTTGTAGGTTTTTACCTTGTTCCTTTGTCTGTAACATTTTTTGTCATTTCTTTATTTTTATTTTTTTTTGATGGGCGGTGCTGTATTACTGTCTTACTGCTTGTTTGGCCTGAGACGTCCAGCACTGGAGTTTGCAGGCAGTTGGATAGAGTCGGGTCTTGGTGCTGAGATGAGGAACTCCAGGAAGCCTCATTCTGATTAATATTCCCTGGAGTCTGAGGTTCTCTGTCAGTCCAGTGGTTTGGACTCGGAACTCCCACCACAAGAGCTCGGGCCTGACCTCTGGCTTGGGAACCAAGGTCCTGCAAGCTCCTCCTGTCCCCTTAGGTGTCCTTGGTTCCCCACCAGTGCTGGGTAGCTGCCCTAGTTGTGCAGAGATGCGAATTCCACATCCCCCTACTATGCCATCTTGACTGGGACCATTAATCTTGACTTGGAGATATTTCTCCTTTCTCATTCACCATCTATTTGGGTTGGCCAAAATATTCGTTCATTTAGTGAATACATTGTTCAATAAAGTTCTTTGTGAAAATGAAAAATGTATTTTTTATTTTTACTTAAAACGAAATGAACTTTTTGACCAACCCAATACATTATCTCTTCAAAGTCAACATGGAAACAACAAAAGCCAAGTTTCTACTGTGACTGTGATAGCTTTAAAATGAAATCCCTTGTTCCCTACACCAAAGAAGGCGCCAGTACAGTTATTCACATCAGTAATCTGGTGACATGAGAACACCAGTAAGCTTGCTGTCACTACTTAATTTTTTAAGGAAATTAAATAGAGCCAACCTCAAGCACAGTTTTACAACTGAACTTAGACGAGCCCCAAATTCTGTTTTTGTAGAATTTTTAAATCAGAGCTGAAGCCTTTTGTCCTCAGCCTGCTTCTTCAGTCAACAAGGTAGAAGTTCCATAATCGGCTCTCAGCCCATTTTGGGAGGGGGCACAGTGGGAGGCTGCATTGGGCTGAGGCCCTGAGGAGATTCCTTCCTTCCTAACTGAGGCTATGCAGACCAGACAACAGAGGCCATCTTCTTCCCTCCTGCTCCTCAATAATGAGAATGAAAAAGAACCACTTCACAGATGCTTCTCACCTAAAGCCTTTCTGGATGCAGATTCCTGGATGAAGAAATCTCAGGGGCATAAAAAATGTCCACTAGGTTTTCAGACTCTATTAAGTGGAGCATTGCATCAAGAATTAACTGCTGCTCACTATTTACAATAGCCAGGACATGGAAGCAACCTAAATGTCTATCAGAGAGGAATGGATAAAGAAGATGTGGTACATATATACAATGGACTATTACTCAGGCATAAAAAAGAATGAAATAATGCCATTTGCAGCAACATGGATGGACCTAGAGATGGTCATACTGAGTGAGGTAAATCAGACAGAGAAAGACAAATATTATATGATATCGCTTATATGTGGAATCTAAAAAAAAAATGGTACAAATGACCTTATTTACAGAAATAGAGTCACAGATGTAGAAAACAAACTTATGGTTACCAAAGGGGAAAGGGGAAGGGGGGATAAATTGGGAGATTGGGTCTGATATATACACACTACTATATATAAAATAGATAACTAATAAGGACCTACCGTATAGCACAGGGAACTCTCCTCAATACTCTGTAATGGCCTATATGGGAAAGGATCTAAAAAAGAGTGGATATATGTACATGTATAACTGATTCACTTTGCTGTACAGCAGAAACTTAACACAACATTTTAAATCAACTATACTCTAATAATAATAGAGTATACTCTATACTCTAATCTAACTATACTCTAGTAGCCAAAATTGGCTTTCACCAGAGCCTAAACTATACCATTTGGGAGATTTTATGACCTTTCATATTTTTTTATATCCTCCTTTTTGGGTCACTCTATCCAGAAAGTTCTTCTCTCTTGCTCACCATCATTCTTTTTCCTTCATATGGCTACATTAAAATCTGCCTAGGAGATTTGATTTTCTCTAATCATTCCAAGGTTATTGGCATTGGGAAGAGTATTTCAGCTTGAGGAGAACCTTGGAAAATGAATGCATCATTTAAAAATGAACATTGATAGTACCCAAAGAAAAACGTGTTTTCCATTCAGAAAAAAAAAAAATTACTATGTGTTGTTTGGTTTGGTTTGGGGAGTTTTAGTTGGGTGTTCAGAATGATGTTTTAAGGTTTAATGCAGAGATTTCTCTTGCATATTAACGTTGAATAAAATGACTGGTGGTTGGTAGGGACATGTAGCATAGGGTTCATTCACGGAAATGGCTATCTTATGGGTCATAAAATGAGTTAAAACAAAATTTTTTAGAAAAGAAGAAATACTGACAATATCATTCAGGATGTGTGTGGCCAACTTCAGTTTGTTATAATATTACTCAAAATGATTCCCTCATGTGGGAAAATATTTTTTACTGCAAATAAATACAGAAAAACATAATTGATCTAGACAAACAAAACAGACAAATGAGCACATGCTCAAATCCCAGGGTCTAAAATAAGTCAGGCTACAGAACCTAAGAGAAATTCCATAAGCTCTGCCTCTTATTTCTGTTTCCAGGTTGGTTTTCACAGAATCCTTATTTGTGGTTGAAATTTAACGTTACTTGACCATGACTCCAGGGATTAGAGATGTAATTAGGAAGCAGTGGCAAAGAGAATGCTTTAAAAAAGAGAGAGAGGGCTTCCCTGGTGGCGCAGGGGTTGAGAGTCCACCTGCCAATGCAGGGGACACGGGTTCGTGCCCCGGTCCAGGAAGATCCCACATGCTGCAGAGCGGCTGGGCCCGTGAGCCATGGCCGCTGACCTGCGCATCCAGAGCCTGTGCTCCGCAATGGGAGAGGCCACAACAGTGAGAGGACCGTGTATGACAAAAAAAATAAAATAAAATAAAATAAAAATAAAAGAGAAAGAGAGAGAAAAGAGAGAGAAAAAATAAAGCAGGGACCCTAAGTAGTTCAAATAGATCTGTCCAGCTGCAATACAGCTAAGAAAACTCAGAGGCTATATTTCAAACATGGATGAAATTAGTATGCAGGAAGCACTTAAATCAGAGCTCTTCTTATTCAACAAGGTTTATTTATAGAATCTGAATAGCTCTAGAAAAAATTCTGATGATTCACATTGCTTTGACCTAAACTTACTTTTTTTGTTACAGTTTTTTTTAACATCTTTGTTGAAGTATAATTGCTTTACAATGGTGTGTTAGTTTCTGCTTTAAAAACTAAGCAAATCAGTTATACATATACATATGTTCCCATAACTCTTCCCTCTTGTGTCTCCCTCCCTCCCACCCTCCCTATCCCACCACTCTAGGTGGTCACAAACCACTGAGCTGATCTCCCTGTGCTATGTGGCTGCTTCCCACTAGCTATCTATTTTAAGTTCGGTAGTGTATATATGTCCATGCCACTCTCTCACTTTGTCACAGCTTACCCTCCCCCCCCCATATCCTCAAGTCCATTCTTTAGTAGGACTGCGTCTTTATTCCTGTATTACCCCTAGGTTCTTCATGACATTTTTTTTTCTCATAGATTCCATATATATGTATTAGCGTATGGTATTTGTTTTTCTCCTTCTGACTTACTTCACTCTGTATAACAGACTCTAGGTCCATCCACTTCACTACAAATAACCCAATTTCTTTTCTTTTTATGGCTGAGTAATATTCCATTGTATATATGTGCCACATCTTCTTTATCCATTCATCTGTTGATGGACACATAGGTTGCTTCCATGTCCTGGCTATTGTAAATAGAGCTGCAATGAACATTTTGTTACATAACTCTTTTTGAATTATGGTTTTCTCAGGGTATATGCCCAGTAGTGGGATTGCTGGGTCGTATGGTAGTTCTATTTGTAGTTTTATAAGGAACCTCCATACCATTCTCCATGGCTGTATCAATTTACATTCCCACCAGCAGTGCAAGAGTGTTCCCTTTTCTCCACACCGTCTCCAGCATTTATTGTTTCTAGATTTTTTGATGATGGCCATTCTGACTAGTGTAAGATGATATCTCATTGTAGTTCTCATTTGCATTTCTCTGCATCTATTGAGATGATCATATGGTTTTTCTCCTTCAATCTGTTAATATGGTGTATCACGTTGACTGATTTGCATATGTTGAAGAATCCTTGCATTCCTGGAATAAACCCCACTTGATCATGGTGTATGATCCTTTTCATGTGCTGTTGGATTCTGTTTGGTAGTATTTTGCTGAGGATTTTTGCATCTATGTTCATCAGTGATATTGGCCTGTAGTTTTCCTTCTTTGTGACATCTTTGTCTGGTTTTGGTATCAGGGTGATGGTGGCCTCATAGAATGAGTTTGGGAGTGTTCTTCCCTCTGCAATTTTTTGGAAAGGATGGGTGTTAGCTCTTCTCTAAATGTTTGATAGAATTTGCCTGTGAAGCCATCTGGTCCTGGGCTTTTGTTTGTTGGGAGATTTTTAATCACAGTTTCAATTTCAGTGCTTGTGATTGGTCTGTTCATATTTTCTATTTCTTCCTGGTTCAGTCTCAGCAGGTTGTGCATTTCTAAGAATTTGTCCATTTCTTCCAGGTTGTCCATTTTATTGGCATAGAGTTGCTTGTAGTAATCTCTCGTGATCCTTTGTATTTCTGCAGTGTCAGTTGTTACTTCTCCTTTTTCATTTCTATTGATTTGAGTCTTCTCCCTTTTTTTCTTGATGAGTCTGGCTAATGGTTTTTCAATTTTGTTTATCTTCTCAAAGAACCAGCTTTTAGTTTTATTGATCTTTGCTATTGTTTCCTTCATTTCTTTTTCATTTATTACTGATCCGATCTTTATGATCTTTCCTTCTGCTAACTTTGGGGTTCTTTTGTTCTTCTTTCTCTAATTCCTCTACGTGCAAGGTTAGGTTGTTTATTTGAGATGTTTCCTGTTTCTTAAGGTAGGATTGTATTGTTATAAACTTCCCTCTTAGAACTGCTTTTGCTGCATCCCATAGGTTTTGGGTCGTCATGTCTCCACTCTCATTTGTTTCTAGGTATTTTTTGATTTCTTCTTTGATGTCTTCAGTGATCACTTTGTTATTAAGTAGTGTATTGTTTAGCCTCCATGTGTTTGTGTTTTTTACAGATCTTTTCCTGTAATTGATATCTAGTCTCATAGCGTTGTGGTCAGAAAAGATACTTGATACGATTTCAGTTTTCTTAAATTTACCAAGGCTTGATTTGTGACCCAAGATATGATCTATCCTGGAGAATGTTCCATGAGGACTTGAGAAAAAGTGTATTCTGCTGTTTTTGGATGGAATGTCCTATAAATATCAATTAAGTCCATCTGGCTTAATGTATCACTTAAAGCTTGTGTTTCCTTATTTATTTTCATTTTGGATCATCTGTCCATTGGTGAAAGTGGGGTGTTAAAGTCCCGTACCATGATTGTGTTACTGTCGATTTCCCCTTTTATGGCTGTTAGCACTTGCCTTATGTATTGAGATGTTCCTATGTTGGGTGCATAAATATTTACAATTGTTATATCTTCTTCTTGGATTGATCCCTTGATCATTATGTAGTGTCCTTCTTTGTCTCTTCTAATAGTCTTTGTTTTAAAGTCTATTTTGTCTGATATGAGAATTGCTACTCCAGCTTTCTTTTGATTTCCATTTGCATGGAATATCTTTTTCCATCCCCTCACTTTCAGTCTGTATGTGTTCCTAAGTCTGAAGTGGGTTTCTTGTAGACAGCATATATATGGGTCTTCTTTCTGTATCCATTCAGCCTGTCTATATCTTTTGGTTGGAGCATTTAATCCATTTACATTTAAGGTAATTATTAATATGTATGTTCCTATTCCCATTTTCTTAGTTGTTTTGGGTTCGTTATTGTAGGCCTTTTCCTTCTCTTGTGTTTCTTGCCTAGAGAAGTTCCTTTAGCATTTGTTGTACAGCTGGTTTGGTGGTGCTGAACTCTCTCAGCTTTTGCTTGTCTGTAAAGATTTTAATTTCTCCATCAAATCTGAATGAGATCCTTGCTGGGTAGAGTAATCTTGGTTGTAGGTTTTTCTCCTTCATCACTTTAAATATGTCCTGCCACTCCCTTCTGGCTTGCAGAGTTTCTGCTGAAACATCAGCTGTTAACCTTATGGGGATTCCCTTGTGTGTTATTTGTTGTTTTTCCCTTGCTGCTTTTAATATGTTTTCTTTGTATTTAATTTTTGATAGTTTGATTAATATGTATCTTGGTGTGTTTCTCCTTGGATTTATCCTGTATGGGACTCTCTGTGCTTCCTGGACTTGATTAACTATTTCCTTTCCCATATTAGGGAAGTTTTCAACTATAATCCCTTCAAATATTTTCTCAGTCCCTTTCTTTTTCTCTTCTTCTTCTGGGACCTCTATAATTCGAATGTTGGTGCGTTTAATGTTGTCCCAGAGGTCTCTGAGACTGTCCTCAGTTCTTTTCATTCTTTTTCTTTATTCTGCTCTGCAGTAGTTATTTTCCACTATTTTATCTCCCAGGTCACTTATCCATTCCTCTGCCTCAGTTATTCGGCTATTGTTCCCTTTTAGAGTCTTTTTAATTTCATTTATTGTGTTGTTCATTGTTGCTTGTTTCATCTTTAGTTCTTCTAGGTCCTTGTTAAATGTTTCTTGCATTTTGTCTATTCTATTTCCAAGATTTTGAATCATCTTTACTATCATTATTCTGAATTCTTTTTCAGGTAGACTGCCTATTTCCTCTTCATTTGTTAGGTCTGGTGGGTTTTTACCTTGCTCCTTCATCTGCTGTGTGTTTTTCCGTCTTCTCATTTTGCTTATCTTACTGTGTTTGGGGTCTCCTCTTTGCAGGCTGCAGTTTCGTGGTTCCCGTTGTTTTTGGTGTCTGTCCCCAGTGGCTAAAGTTGGTTCAGTGGGTTGTATAGGCTTCCTGGTGGAGGGACTAGTGCCTGTGTTCTGGTGGATGAGGCTGGATCTTGTCTTTCTGGTGGGCAGGTCCACGTCTGGTGGTGTGTTTTGGGGTGTCTGTGGACTTATGATTTTAGGCAGCCTCTCTGCTAATGGGTGGGGTTGTGTTCCTGTCTTGCTAGTTGTTTGGCGTAGGGTGTCCAGCACTGTAGCTTGCTGGTCATTGAGTGAAGCTGGGTGTTGGTGTTGAGATGGAGGTCTCTGGGATATTTTTGCCATTTGATATTACATGGAGCTGGGAGGTCTCTTTTGGACCAGTATCCTGAAGTTGACTCTCCCACCTCAGAGGCACAGCCCTGACACCTGGCTGGAGCACCAAGAGCCTTTCATCCACACAGCTCAGAGTAAAAGGGAGAAAAAGTGAAAGAAGGAAAGAAGGAAAGAAAGAAAGAAAGAAGAAGGAAGGAAGGAAGGAAGGAAGAAAGAAAGAAAGAAAGAAAGAAAGAAAGAAAGAGAAAGAAAGAAAGAAAGAAAGAAAGAAAGAAAGAAAGAAAGAAAGAAAGAAAGAAAGAAAGAAAGAAAGAAAGAAAGAAAGAAAGTGTGTAGGTCGCCTGAGGGCGTCTATTCTTTGCTCAGACAGGACGGGGTTAAAGGAGCAGCTGCTTCGGGGGCTCTGGCTCACTCAGGTCGGGAGGAGGGAGGGGTACGGAGTGCGGGGCGAGCGTGCGGCGGCAGAGGCCGGCATGAAGTTGCACCAGCCTGAGACGCGCCATGCGTTTTCCCGGGGAAGTTGTCCCTGGATCCCGGGACCCTGGCAGGGGTGGGCTTTGCAGGCTCCCGGCAGGGACAGTGTGGAGAGTGACCTGTGCTTGCGCACAGGCTTCTTGGTGGCGGCAGCAGCAGCCTTAGCGTCTCATGCCCATCTCTGGGGTCCACACTGTTAGCCGCGGCTCGCGCCCGTCTCTGGAGCTCCTTTAAGCAGCGCTCTTAATCCCCTCTCCTCGCACCAGGAAACAAAGAGGGAAGAAAAAGTGTCTTGCCTCTTCGGCAGCTCCAGACTTTTCCCCGGACTCCCTCCCGGCTAGCCGTGGTGCACTAACCCCTGCAGGCTGTGATCACGCCTCCAACCCCAATCATCTCCCTGCGCTCTGATGGAAGCCCAAGCCTCAGCTCCCGGCCCCGCCCGCCCCAGCGGGTGAGCAGACTAGCCTCTCGGGCTGGTGAGTGCCGGTCGGCACCGATCCTCTGTGCGGGAATCTCTCCGCCTTGCCCTCCGCAACCCTGAGGCTACGCTCTCCTCCGTGGCTCCGAAGCTTTCCCCCTCCGCCACCCGCTGTCACCGCCTGCGAAGGGCCTTCCTAGTGTGTGGAAACTTTTCCTCCTTCACAGCTCCCTCCTACTGGTGCAGGTACCGTCCCTATTCTTTTGTCTCTGTTTATTCTTTTTTATTTTGCCCTACCCAGGTACGTGGGGAGTTTCTTGCCTTTTGGGAGGTCTGAGGTCTTCTGCCAGCATTCAGTAGGTGTTCTATAGGAGCTGTTCCACTTGTAGATATATTTCCGGTGTATCTGTGGGGAGGAAGGTGATCTCCGCGTCTTACTCTTCCGCCATCTTCCTCAACTCCCTCTGGCCTAAACTTTTATTTATTCTTTCACTCCATCAAATATTTATTAAGAATCTTCTGTGTGGCAAACATTGGTGCTGGGAGAACAAGAGGAGTTTGCTGGCCTCATGGAGTCTATCCTAAAAAATTACCCGGATAATCATTTGATGAATGCTTAAGGAAACTATAGTGTGCTCTGAGAGTATACGTTTTCTGGGGATGGGGGTTCAGGGAAGGTGTCTGCAGACTTGACGTTCCAACTGAGATAGGAAGAGTGAGAAAGAATTAATGATTAGGTAACAGGATACTGAAAAGATTCCTCAGCAGAAGACACAGAATGAGTCAGGACAGAGATGCCCTGGAACCAGCACATTCAAGGAAAACAGAGAAAGTCAGAGCATGACTCCAGGGACAGTGAGCCGGCGATGAGGCTGGGCAGGGACTGAGTTACATAAGGAGGAGTGATGTTCTAGACATGTAGCCATTTGCAAAGGCACAAACCTGGCAGGTCAGAAGGGAGGTTGACGCTCAACAACCTGGGTGGTGGAACCAGTACAACTGGCTGACCGTCAGCCAGCATGAAAGGCCTGGAAGGACAGAGCATGAGCTCTGGATTTGATGCTTAGAGCCAGAAGAAGGCATTGAAGAGCTGTCAGCAAGAGACCATGAGGATCACATATGAGCTGCAAATGTTTTCTAGACGGAGCAAGATGAGAAGATGAGCTCAGCTGGCCCATGAGTGCTCCCCACACAGACGCCAAGTGCCGCTCGGGGATTCTGAGATAAAGATCAGACCCTGCAGTGACTGCTCTCAGAAAGCTCACAGTTGATAGCCAATGCCTCCCAGATATTAATCACTAAAAGATCCGCTCTGGTTGGGTAGAAAGTTCTAAAAGCTCTTCAGAGCAACAGGTGGGAGCAGAGAAACAGCATTTGCCTGAAATTCATGATCTCTTTATGTAGTATTGTTGGAAATGCCATCCCAGTAGCTCTGCATTATAAAGGGAAAATAAATTAAACTTTTTATTATTGAAGGACTTTTTCATCTGAGAGCTCAACCTTTCTAGCTAAATCACTGCTCTCCAGGCCTGCACAAACTACTCTCCAAATACAGAAAAGCCAGAGAATGTCTGTGAGGGTTTCATGTCAGTGAGCTGTCACTGGCATTCGCATCTCTGTCTCCATGTATCTATCAGTCTTGGTACTGCCAGACACAGAGAGGACAAGAATTGCCAGAAATGCTTCCATGTGGGCGCCATCATGTCTGTTGGTCAAGAGAACAGGTTAGGGGATGTCTTCCCCAAATGTCCTGTAATGTCAAGGTGGTCTCATCTAGTGCTTCCCTTCCTAAATAATGCTTTAGCAAAGCTATGGAAATTAGTGTAGACCCATAGTATGGGGTGGGAGGGAGCAGTCAACTTAATATTGAAGAAAATAGAGAAAGAAATTCTCTATTTCTTTCTGGGGACTGGGGGACTGGCCGGTCTGCCCTGCAGATTTTGGACCGGCCAGTCCCCACAATTGCATGAGCCAATTCCTTAAAATAAATGTCTGGATAGATACATAGATACATAGATTAGATAGATAGATAGATAGATAGATAGGGAAAGGTAGAGTTGGACACACACACACACACACACACACACACACACACACACCCTACTAGTTCTGTTTCTCCAGGGACACCTAATATTGATACATTCTCTAAACCTCAGTTTCCTCATCTATAAAATGGTGACAACACTACTTACTTTGTGAGATTATGAAATGAAATAATCCATATTAATGTGGATGGGCCTCATCGAATCACTTGAAACCCTTAATGAAAAGACTGGGGTCCCTAAGAAAGAGGAAATTCAGCCTCCAGACGGCCCTCAGACTCAAGCTGCCACATCGTTTGCCACTGCCAGGTCTGGAGTCCATACATGTTGACTATGATTTTTAGATAAATGAGCTTGAACCCACCGCTCTGTTCATTACCACCCTCCTCCTCCCCCTTCCCAACACACACGCCCTCTCACACACATTCACATTCACTCACATTCTCACGTACACTTACACACAAGACCCTCTGAAAAACTCGGAGCACAAGGCCTTCCGTTTACAGACAAGACATAGAAGGAAGTCCAAGCTGTGAAGAGACACATTCAAGAGATTTCTGAGCAAGGTTGAAACCCGAAGTGAGACCATGTCTATCTTCTGGAGGTCTGTTCCCTAGGCAGCCCTGCCTCCCCACTGCGAGCTGGGAATTGCCAGTTGCATTCATTTAAGCTGTTTGCTTCCCAGCCCACATAGGATATGGGCCTTGATCTCTGCATCACACAGTAGTGATGCCATGAGACTTTCATCTCTTCTGCTATGTGTCACCTTTAGTCAGGACTCTCATTGTGTCTCCTTCCTCTCCCCTGGGTTTCACTTCAGTCAGTCATACAGCAAAAGGCAGGAGGAGAGGGGGAGGAAAACTAGAGAAGGAAACATTTATCAGTGACATACTCAGCGGCTAAGCCACTACCTAAAAGCAGACAGGCCACTGCTCCACTTTGGCCCAAAGGAAGCAGGTAGGTTCTCACCACCTTTATGTTGTGATGACAGCAGGCCTGATGGAGTTAGAGCTGGTGTTGGCCCCGGGTTGCTCGTTCTCCTAGCTATAGATGGTCCTATGTGGCCAGCAACACGTTCTGAGTCACACTCGCTCTGGCTTTGGCTTTGTGCTTTCAAAGATGCTGCTAGTATGTCTCGCTACGATTGGTCTTCAAGCAGGCGGGCTTCCCAGAATATGTCCAAATATGAAGAAGAAATTTGAAAATCGATTCTTGGTTGAATTGCCAACCCAGAGTGACATTCAAGAGAGGCTCAAATGAAAATTTATTCATAAATATGAGTATATCTTAGGGAACACATCATGGCTAATTGAAATGGCATTTTGGTATCTTCAAATTCATTGCAGATATGGAGGTGGCCACGCTCCTTGCCTGGAAGTCACATCCTGAGCAGACAGAGTGGAGGCGTGGAGGGAGATGCACATGCCCATATTTGCAGTAGCTCCACCGAAAAGTACCTCTCCATCTGATGCTGAGAAACTCAAGTTTGAGGGTAAAACGTTGAGAAATATTAAATGGCCTTAGTTATTGCTTGTCAACACCAACAGCGCTCAGGAGAAATTTAATATGCTCTCGTAAAATGAACTCAATTGGTAAATAAACGTTATGAATTGTGAACAGGCTTTGAAAGGCTTAAACCTTTCCCTAGTGAATACATCTCTGTTAATAATATTGCAGCTCTTAGCAAAACTCATTAAAATTAAGTCTTTTGACAAAGATTATCCTTGTGTCTATATATAAGTCAACTAAAAGTCCATAACTAATCCACGGTGTGGTGGAATGAATTTGGACTGGGCTGGAGGCCAGATACCTATGTCTTTGTTTACTTGTTTGTTACTACTCCTCAGCGGCCCTGTCACTTGCACAGTCTCAGAGCCTGTGTGTGGCCAACTCCTCTCTTGTAAATTGACCTGGATAAGCTATTTCCCAAACTAGAAATACGACGAGGGTAACGTCTCTTTTTTATTACTTCTTTTAAAATTTAACCTGCTCTGCTAACCAGCCATCTGGTAAGTCCTTCTTGAGTAGTATCCAGAAAATTAGCAAGAAGTCCAGGGGCATCTGCAGGTCCAAAATGGTGCAGAGACCTGGAGTCTGACAAAGTCACAACCGAGGTCGCCACTCAGTGCCACAGAGACGCTCTGTGTATTTTGCTCTCAGTCCTACATGCTAAGACTGGTCGTTCTTGCCCACTGAGTCAGGACTGCCCAGCCCAGGGGGCAGGACTCACTCAGGTCTTCGCTGCTAAGCTCCTCAGTTTACTGTCACATACTATCTCCAAAGAGTACCCACTGTGCTAGGGAAGCTGTGGGTAAATGAGATTCCTAGGGCTGCTGCGACAAAGCATTACAAGCTGGGTGGCTTAAGCCAGGGGTCCTTAACCCCCAGGCCACAGACCGGTACAGGGCCACAGCCTGTTACTGAACCGGCTGCACAGCAGGAGGTGTGGCGGGCGAGCGAGCGGAGCTTCATCTGCCGCTTCCCATCGCTCCCCATCGCTCCCCACAGCTGGCGTTACCGCCTGAACCACCCCCCACCCCGTCCGTGGAAAAATTTTCGTCCACGAAACCCGTCCCTGGCGCCAAAAAGGACGGGGACCGCTGGCTTAAGCAACAGACGTTTATTGTCTCACAGTTCTGGAGGCTGGATGCTTCAGATCAAGATGTTGGCTGGCTTGGTTCCTTCTGAGGGCTGGGAGGGAGGCTCTGTTCCAGGACTCTCTCCTAGCTTCTGGTGGCTTATGTGATCCTTGGCTTTCAGATGGCATTCTCCCTGGGTCTTCACATGTCTTCCTCTACATGTCTATCTCTGTGTCCCAATTTCCCCTTTTATAAGGACACCAATCCTATTGGATTAGGGCCCTGTAATAACCTCATTTGGACTTGCTTTTATAAAGACACTATTTCCAATAAGGTCGCATTCACAGGTACTGGGAGTTGGGACTTTAACACCTTTTGGGGGAATGCAATTTAACCCATACCACTGGGTCAAAATGAACGTCCATGTTCAGTCAAACCAAATGCTGGAGCTTCAACTCCAACATGGACCCACCACACCAGGTCTCCCAGAAACACTAGAAACAGGGGTTGTGGTTCTGATTCTTCCTCTCACAGAAGACCCTTTGCTTCCTAGGTATATAAGTCCACCCCCTCCTCTAAGACAGGATTATTATACCAGGTATCCCCATTGTCTTCAAAGCACTGCAATATTTTACTCGCAAGCAATGGCTGTGATGATTCGATGTACATTCTCAAAACTAAGGGGACTATGACAGGACATCCTTCTCAACTTCGCTCAACTTTAAAAATCTCTACATAAAATAAAGATAATGGTGTCTGCTTTGACCACTTCATAAAGCTGCAAAGACCATATAAGATGTTAGGGAAGAAAAAAACACAATAAACCCTAAAGAATACCTCAAGTAAACCCTTATCATAGAGCAGGCGTTGCCGAACTTTCTCTGTGGACCAGATAGTAAATACTTTGGGCTTTTTGGCCCAGGAGGCAAAACAGGGAGGGATATTTTGCAGATACTTATATAGTTTTAAAACCACGTAAAAATATAAAATAAAAAAAAAAAAAAAAAAAAAAAAAACCACGTAAAAATATAAAAACTATTCTGAGGCTGTACAAACACAAGCAATGGGCCTGCTTTGGTCCTAGGACTGCCCTTTGCCAATTCTTGTTATAAAGGATTCTTTAACTGGAAAAAAAATTAATCCTCGGTAGTTAATTAAATTACCTTGACTGAGGTAATTTCATCATCTTAGTTTTCACCAGTCCCTCCCCCACTGATATTTTGAATGTTTTCTTATTAATACACTCCATTCACTTTACACCTAAATTGAGTTGTGTGTTCTGTAAATTACTTTGCACAAGCAGCTCAGGAAAGAGCTGGAGTGTGTGAAGACAGGGGATCCTGGTTTGTTTCTTCTACATCTCCCGACAGCCAAAGCAATGCTTGTCGGAGAGTCATTTATACAAATTGAACCTTATAAAAATCCTCATACGGGACCTTCCCAAACTGTACCCATTGTTCTAAGCCGATTGCCAGCTCTCACTCCTCCAGCTATTCCAGTCCATCCTGACGGCCACCTTTTCTGCTTTCCCACTGAATGCGTAATCCATGCCACATAATTTACAAGTTAACCCTTGATGCTTTCTCATGTTCCTTTTGACTCTTCGATAAGACCAGAAACACTCCAAGAAAGGAACTGCTTATTTTTCTTTCCCTTGGAAACTAATTACCTCCACGCTAAGCCCAATCAGAGGCTGTGGGTTCCCCGACGGGCAGGACCGGCTGCTGCTCTGGTACTCCTTTACGGACTAGGCTGGGTCACTGTCCTCCCACCTCTCTGGCCCAGAGCTTCTCATCAAGGCCTGACTACACTGAATCAACAGTGATGCCATCCATGTGGGCACCAAAACTCCAGAGCTCAAAGGAGGGAACTGGTCCCCACCACTCCAGCCATGGCTGGAAGCCAGGAATCGGTACTGACCTCAAAACTGATAAATTAGAAAAAATATTAATAACTGAAAGATGTTCTTCATCACAAAGGTTTTTTCTTTAAGTCTCATATGGGTACTTTATAATGAACAGTAATATAGTATAAATACTCCTTTTAGGTCTTACGCAAACTGTACTTTTTTAAAGTTGCTCTGATCTGATTTTTTTTTAATTTTATTGAAGTATAGTTGATTACAATGTTGTGTTTAATTTCTGCTGTACAGCAAAGTGATTCCATCATGGTTTGTACAGGGTCTTGAATATAGTTCTCTGTGCTATACAGTAGGACCTTGTTTATCCATCCTATACATAATAGTCTGCATCCAGCACAAAGTTTTAGAGAACATGAACCAAGTTTATTGCCTCACTTGTACCCTCTCGAAATATATGAATTTCTATAATAAAGGGGAAAGCCCAGCATCTCCCATTTCACTTCAGTCTCCTCACTTGGCATTTTCTTTCTTAGAAGATATTGCAGTAATCACTATAACATTTTGAAAATTAGGGGACTTCCCTGGTGGTCCCGTGGTTAGGACTCCGCCCTTCCACTGCAGGGGACGCATGTTCGATCCTGGTTGGGGAACTAAGATCCCGCATGACGCACCGGCATGGATTAAAAAGAAAAAGGAATAAAATTTTGAAAATTAGTAGCCTGATCCTTACTATATAGTATAAGTCCCACAGCAGTGACCAATATTTCGAAGGTTGTCAAAGGAGGGGCTTAAAGCACCAGACCCATCTGTTTTCCTTTAGGGATGACTGCAGTGCGAGATTAATAAAATTCTCCAGGATGTGGTAAGAATAGGTGACATCACCACCCCTTGGGTGCGGGGGAAGCCACCTGGCACGGGCACCCGTCTTGCCCCACCCCTGAGGTGCGGCAGCACACCACAGTATCGTCACACCTTCTGAGTGGGACGGCTCAGCGAAAAGCAAACACTTCCAAAGGCGAAGGAGGGAAATCAATAGAGGCGCCTCAGGAAGTGATACTGGAAAATGATGTGGTGCTCCCAGAGGGTTTTCACTGCCAGTGAGGAAACACAATGAAAAAGACCACTCTTTGAAGGGATGGGGCACCCTGGCCAAGGGCACGTGTGCACCCCACAGCCTTGATTTTTGAGTAGCTTTTGGGGATTAGTGTCTTCTCTGGTCAATCCCCACCAGGACATTTCCCAAGTTACTCAATCTTCCAAACACTCTGAGGGTTTAGAGACAGAGCTGAAAACTTAATTAGCATGATATGTACTGTGGGCTTCTGGTATTTCTAGTAAGCTTAGGGAGCTGCCAAACAATCTTGCCAAGTTTCCTTGAGCCTGGAAAGGCCTGGGAATGCTAATCCAAGAGAGTGGCTGGCTGGTACAACAACGAGAACTAATTCTCTCACAGGCTGAAAGGGAAATGCTTCGAGATTGGGGAGGTGGGCTTTCTTTTGTGAGGGAACAATTAGGCCCGAAGGATGTTGCCCTTGGAAGGAGCTCTAGGTGGAACTGGACAGGGTTGAGAACAGTCTGCAGGACCACAGAGACATGGGACGTAGGCACGGGGGATCAAATGCACATCTTCGTCCGCAATAGCACCCGCCTCTTGCAGACAAGAGCACATGTCTGAGGAGCTCAGAGAAATCGGTCCCAGTAAAATCTGTTTTCCTCAGTAAAGTTGGAGAATGCCAAGGTTCCCACACATGGTTATAGGGACAGAAATACATTATGTTCCTTGGTGAAAGCTTTGGTTTTCGCACAGGTTTGATTTTATTATAGTTTATACGTAGTTCTTTAAAACTGGCACCTGACTCCTCCTTCTTTTTGTTCTACTTTATTTCTTAGAAGACTGACTAGCCGTCATGAAGAATCTCTTAGAAGACTGACTCGCCGTCATGAAGAATCTATTTTTGCAACAAGTAGTTTCAAGGATCACACATAACGATATTAACAACATAATTTTAGTAAAGAAAGGAGTGAAAAAACAAAGCAAACACATCGAGCACTCTACACGTGCCAGGTTCTGTTTTAAAGTATTCTGCATTCATTGTCTCATTTTTTTGAAGAAAGATATTTTCTGTTAATGTTAGAATTGAGACAAATCAGAAGAGCTATTAAATTCCCAAGGGCTGAAGAATAAAGAATAATGGAGAGAAAGGTTTATCAGGAGGGAAGGTCCTTCAGCTCAAGTCTGGCTGGATAGAGGAATCACCACTGTCTTGATTAGCATGTAGGTCGATGATGGCCCTAGTAGGCGTCTCAATCCATTCTTCAAACAACGATTATCCAGAACCTCTGCATCCTCCCCTCCCCACCGTGTGCCTCGCAGGAGTCTCTCATTAGAAGCAAAATGGAGGGTCAGTCATCCTTTGGCCTTTCTGAGCAACCTATACCTTGACTTCAATTTCCACCTAATGCATACTGTTGATTGGTTATCACTGCATCTAACAATCATTCATTTATTCAACCATTATCTTTTGAGTGTCTACTCTGTGCCAAATATTGGGCTACATACTGTGCGTCCAAGGTACAATGGCTGCCCTCAAGAAGTCTGCTGCCAATTCCCTTCTCGCCAGGAAGCAGGAGGCAGGGATGCTGGCCAGAGCTGCAGAGTGGCGCCCAGGGAGCCACTTCAGGCTGCATGTACACGGTACTTCAACACGCGACTCCTCTACCCACACAAGAACTGGAAAACTATTACTTCTAGAGAATCATTGCCAGAAGTCAGGGAGAAGAGTCTCTGACATAGAAGAAAAATCCATTTAGTGATCAGAAAGGTAAGAAAACAAATGAAAGTGATTGTTTCCATCTTGGGCTGGAAGAGGATATGGAGGACTCTCTGAGTCAAGGGTGCCTAGTACACAGACCTTTTACTGGGCTCGGATTCCTCCATGAGCAGTGAGGGAGCTCTTAAGGATGCTGTTCATGGCACTGAGGCAGCTCAAAGGTCCGGGGAAGGCAAGAGGACAAGAAAACGATCAACCATGCTGCAAAGGAGCATGGCGTATAGTCAAAGGACAACGGATTTCAGAATCAGACCAGACTGTCAATCCTGGTACCACTGCTTCCTTGGACAAGTAACTTTCAGCTCTGTGAACCTCAGTTTCCTTATCTATAATAGGAATAATGTTTTTGTCGTGAGGATTAAATGAAACGATGTATATAAAGTCTCTGGCACATTCTAGATATCCAGCAAGCAGTAGTTATTTTTGTTATCTTTAAGCGTGGTAGCCTAATGGCTACAATAGAAGAAAGCACAAAAAAGCCATCTTTAAGTCTTCCCCAGGAAAATCTAGACGAGGTTTCACTGGTGCACAGTCTTGAAAAACAATAAGGAGTTCCCCGAGTGGTCATGGAGGGAAGGGAAAAGAAATCACCTGGGTGAAACATGCCTAGTGCCTACCAGTGTGGTGGGAGCACAGAGGACAGAGCACATGAGGGAGAGCTGTGAGAGGAGAGGTGGAGCCACGCCACCACTAGGGGATGCGGGCCAGGAACAGGAGCTACAGCTTCCCTCACCGGAAGACCGGGAAGGGCTTTAAGCTGGAGCCCACAAGGATCTGGTAATAATAGCCAACACTTATGCAGCCAACACTTAATTAGAATTCCTATGTGGGGACTTCCCTGGTGGTGCAGTGGTTAAGAATCCTCCTGCCAACGTGGGGGACACGGGTTTGAGCCCTGGTCCGGGAAGATCCCACATGCCGCGAAGCAACTAAGCCCATGCGCCACAATTACTGAGCCTGCACTCTAGAGCCCGCGAGCCACAACTACTGAGTCTGCGTGCCACAACTACTGAAGGCTGCGTGCCTAGAGCTCGTGCTCTGAAACAAAGAGGAGCCACTGCAATCAGAAGCCCCCGCTCGCCGCAACTAGAGAAAGCCTGCATGCAGCAATGAAGACCCAACGCAGACAAAAATAAATAAATAAATTTAAAAAAAGAATTCCTATGTGCCAGATGCTACTTTAAGCACGTTACATATATTAATTCACTTAAGCCTCACATAACCCTTTGAACTAACTACTAAGAGAACTAAGCCACAGATAGTTAATGAGCTAGCCTAGAGTACATCACACTAAATGACCTCAGATGTGTACTTAGATGGATAAGACTAAGAGGAAGGACATTTGGAGAGAAGACAGATTAGAAAAGAGAAGGCAACCCTAATGTTCATTAGAGCACTATTTACAACAGCCAAGACATGGAACCTGCCTAAATGTCCATTGACAGATGAATGGATAAAGAAGATGTGGCACATATATACAGTGGAATATTACTCAGCCATAAAAAGAATGAAATAATGCCATTTGCAGCAACATGGATGGACCTAGAGATTATCATACTAAGTGAAGTAAGCTAGAAAAAGACAAATATCATGTGATATCACTTGCATGTGGAATCTAAAAAAATGATACAAATGAACTTATTTACAAAACAGAAATAGACTCACAGGCATAGAAAACAAACTTATGGTTACCAAAAGGAGGGGAGGGATAAATTAGAAGTTTGGGATCAAAGTATACACACTACTATATATAAAATAGATAACCAACAAGGACCTTCTGTATAACACAGGGAACTATACTTAATATATTGTAATAACTTAGAAGAGAATGTAAAAGAATATATATATGTATAATTGAATCACTTTGTTGTACATCTGAAACCAACACAACATTGTAAATCAACTATATTTCAATAAAAATTTTTTAAAAACACAATTTCTGGCTCTTTGGGGAGAGCAGCAGATCAAAAAATAAACAAACCTGTTCCCTATGTTTAAAAAAAAAAGAAAAAGAAAGAAAGAAAGAAAAGGGAAGGCATTAGAAATGAGTTAGGAGGGGCTATTCAGGTAGGAGCTGAATGCGGCAGAACTAAGGGAGTGAGGGAGAAAAAGGATACACTTCAGTGTAAAATCCAGGGTATAGGGAGTCTAGTGACCAACTTGGATATGGGAAAAACTCTTGTGAATTCAGTCGGTCTTTTTTTTCCTCTTTGAAATATTTCTATAACATTGTTCTTTTCCAAGGGGATGGGCTTTACAAGAATGACAGCTTGCACTTTCACCAATAACCATTCAGTTGCCCCTAACCCCCAAATCTAAACACTCAAGGTATTAGGACTTCCAAAAACATTCAACCTGGTGTTTTAGTTTTCACCTTGAAATGGAGTACTCTTCATCTAACAATAGACATGTTGTTTCTGTCTTCTAGGAGTTTCACTTTGATGTGTCAAAGGAAATGCCATGAACTCTAGAGGAGAGTCATCGTTGCATGAGTGCAGAATAAACAGCAGGTGTGGCTGGGGCTTCAGGAGAGGTGCCAGGCCTCCTGTTCCATTTTTAGGGATAAAAATGATGAATATTTCAAATGCTTTGGTTCTCAGGAGTCAAAGACAGTTTCCAGAAGAGTCTGCAAATAGAAACCCAACACTTCAGAGTGAAGCTGCATCACAGAGAGGTGCCTCTCCATGTCATGCTGATCATGATTAGGAAGCTGAAACCAACACGCTCTTCTTTGAATCACTTGGGTGAAGCAGGTGGGAGGCAGATGCACTGTCTGAACACCTGGGTAGGTTGACGGCAGCTCTTAGTTTGAACCTTATGCCATGACCTTCCCTTTTAGAACCTTACAAACTAATAAAGATGCAAGTAAACAGGTGACCTGCAATAGCCAGCTCCAGGGGCCAGAAAGAGACAATAGCAATAATCCCTTCCGTTCTTACTGTTTCTGTATCTTTCACACAGTGGTCTCACTGAAATGATCAAGTGCAAATTCTTGGCCCCATTGAACAACTGAGGGGTCTGAGGCTTAGACGCGGCTTACCCAGGGTGACGGCATGATGGACACAGAGTGGGACAGGTCTGGCTGTAAGCCTAGTGCCTTTGCTACCACACCATGATGAAGTGGACTGTGATGTCTTTCATTCTTCTAGCAACAGAATCCTCTCTTCCTGACAATAGAAACTTCTCATTCCTGGAGGGCCCTACTCCCCAGCTTAGGAATGGACATGGAATGTAGGTTGTAGATCTCCTCCATTTGGTTAAAAGATGGACAGCTGATCTGAGCTGGCCCATCTTCCATTCTCCCCTGTCCTCCCCATCTTTCACTTTTGGTGAAAGATGCTCTCTTCCTGCTGAGGTTGTGAAGCTGGTAGGCTGAGGGTCTTAAACATCCACTGGCCATCCTCACCCAGGAGAAATGACTTGCAAAGAGATGGATCTGGAAATTGATCACTTTTAAGTCTCTGATTCCAGCCATGTCAGAAACTAGCCTACCCTTGGACCGTTCAGTTACATTAGCTAGTAAATTATTTTTATTGCTTAAGCTCATTTCAGTGTTTTGTGTTCGTTTTTGGGTTTTGATTTGGTCACTTTCAACCAAGGGTCTAGACCAACTGATGCCCAACAGAAAATCCAAATCACAACATGAGTGGCTCAGAGAAGACCTCCTGAACACGCTACGCAGTTCTCCACCCTCACTTTCCACTCCCAGGCCCACCCTCAGTGACGGTTCACCCATGCTGTGGGTAGCCTACAGCCTGGGGTTATTCCATGCCTTTCTCTAACCAGAATGGTTTCTTCCTTCCTCTGTTTTGGATTCTCCAAAAGGCACACCCTGGATCAAGTCAGTGGCTGGGATAAGGGTTTCTGGGAGGTGGAAGGGAGGTGTAGGTGCGGCTATTGTGGGCCGTACACGGCAATATTCGTGGAATCAGAGGGAGAGGGGTGGGTTTTGTTCATCTTACTTGTTTGTACTCTTTCTGGCTGCTTTCAGGGCCCCAAATCAATAAAGTAGAATCCTTCACAGGACCTCCCTGTGGCCAGAAAGCCCATGAGGATTTGCCTATTGGAGCCCTTACCCACTCTCCTAGCATGAAGGCTAGCCCAGCAAAGACGAACTCTGTGCCCCTTCGTGTCTCTCCCAAAGCTAAACAGAGACAGTGATGGGACCTAAATGTGTTTGCTTTTCCTATTTCTACCAAATATACAGTGTTTCAAAAGAAATGCCTTATGTAAACACAATAACACAACCTAATATGCACATAATGAAGTTGGAAGGAAACTGTGCCCTGTTTCACTACTACAGCTTACAAATTGCTTCTTTGGCAATGCTAAATTCTGAGAAAACTGAAGCTATTTTGAGGCACAAATTCCAGCCCCCAAACCAAAACAAATATCTTTGATTTCTTTAAATAATGACACACAGGAGGTTTGAGCCAAAGCTGTCTCATTGCCTCTCGAGAATGCACACACCCTAGTGATGGGTTTGCTGCTGGTAGCTCTGCATGTCAACTTGCACGATCTGGCCTCGAGAGCATTGCTGACAGACTGTTGCTTGTTTTACTCAGGATTAGCAGAAAATTTTTGTGGGTGTTTGACGTCACTGGAGTAGGAAGCACTGAAAAGTTGTACCCGCCTGGTTGATATTTCTGGAAAGAGAGCTCTAAATTATTAGAAGAAGGGAGAGGTGGGTGGCCAGGAAAGAAAAGAATGAGTAAGAATCAAGAAAGCCCCGTCAGGAAAGTCCCACATGGAAAACGGAATTGATGGCAAATGGGATTTCTTGCATGTAGCAGCATTCAGCTCTCCTGGGACAAGGAGATAAAAGTCCTCATTGTCTCAGAGGGGTGGGAAAAAAGCATGGGCTGCATCTTGGTGTCTACCAATTTGTGGAACTGCACTTTGGCAAACAACAGTGAGAGTTGTTACAAAGCAGCCGAATTTCCCTTTCAGTAAACTACAGATCTGTATATCATTGGATGGAAAGGGCTAGTAGAGTTTAGTCTGGAAACATTTGGTATGAAGTTTGAGATGTTTCAGATACTGGTCCAAAGAAGTAGAACAGTCACGGAAATAAAATCTAGCCCACGTCTTTTTTTTTTTTTTTGGCCCAAGAAAAAAACTAACACTGAAATATAAGAACGGGCAAAGGATGTGAATATACTGCTTGCAAAAGAAGAAATACAAATGCCGGGCTCAAAACAAGCAAAAACAAGAACAAAAAACCCTGGCCTCGTTTATAGTCAAAGAGATGCAATATAAAGTAATAAGAGCCTACATTTTATCCATTAAATGATCAAAATATTTTTTATGTGGTAATCTCATCTTTGACAGTGTGTCAAGAGACAGGGACGTTTGGATACTGATCCAATTAATGCTACCATTATGGAAAGTCATTTTGTCAGTATTTTTTTAAAATGTGGCCCTTTGTCCTCGCTAAGCTTACTTCTAGGAATTTACCCTAAAGAAAATTATAAGCCGCACACAAATATTTACATTCATGGTAGCACTGTTTAAATATTGAAAATGGGAAATAACCCAATGTCTAACAATAGAAGGGTAAAATGAATTAAAGTTTACTCATATAACCGAATATGACAAACATGTTTAAAAGCATTTCTTCAAAAGTGTTTAGGGTCATGGGAGAACGCTAAGAATGTAGCGTTAAGAAGAAAAATCCAATTCCAAAGTTGTGTTTGAAATATTATCTCATATATAATTTATATAATATATACATATATTAAATACATATTATGTAGTAAATATGATATAGCATTACATAGTATAAACCATGTAGTAAACATAGTATATGTTATCTATAGTAAATATTTATACATAGAAAAAATATGGGAGAAAGTAACATTTATTCATGGTAGTAGTTACTGGCTGATGAAACTATAAATTAGTTATATATATATTTAACTATCTGCAAATTTTAAACATTTGAGATGCGGGAAACCTATTTTAAGACAAAGCACACTTTATATGTCCTAAGTTATATCTCTAAGGTAGTCAGATAGCCGGACAGCCAAATATAATTGGGCAAAGCATTACTCTTTAACATTTTATTGTATTTACTTTTTAAAAAGCAAAGTAGAAGGGTGGGATGAAGTTGTAAAAAAGTATTAGGCTCACAAATATGTTATATGTCATATAATATATGTGTATATGATATATATAAAAGATTTTGATCTCTTAATAATAAGAAGATGTGTGAGAAACAGGTAAGTTACAGATATATAAAAGGAAACTTAGAAACTCTTTGGAATATTAGATAAAAGTGAAAGTTCATAGTACCAGAAACATGGAGTATATGTGTATGCACACTATATTTAACTCTGAGCTCCTTAGAAGTCAAGCCAAAATGAGGAAACATAATGAGTTCCACAGTTCTAATTATCTGATGAAAGGAAGCACACAAATATATCTGGAAAGACAGACTTCTTTTTCCTAAGGATTTCTAGTAGAAATTTGCTGTGTATATCTTTATAAGAAATGCTGCATAGCAAAACAGACATTGATGTTTGATAGAAGTCAAGGGCATCATATTAAAATAAAGCTCAATGAATATTTCTATAAGGAGTCAAGCAAACATAGCCTTGGATGTTACTTTCCGGTGAGCTAGCTTGATGCAGGAATAAAACTTAAAGAATCGAGAAAGGATTCAACTGGCTGCCATAGGCTGAATTTGGCACACAGGGTGTTTTATGAAAATTTTTAATCCATCGCCAACGTTCAAAAATCAGATTTTACATAAAAATCCAGCTTTGGAGTTTCTTTTAAAATGCGGCTATATTTGGCAAACTAAATCACTTTTTTCATAGCCATTGGATGGCCTCAAGCAGCCATGACTCCTGGGAAGGGTCATCTGTGCACTGTGATCTCAGTTAGAAGGCTTCCTTCCTGTGCCACGGTGGCCTGGCCCCTGGACGCTTGTGCACATGTGAGCCTCGATCTAGAAGAATGAACAGAGAGCATACTCTTTGGATTGTAGCTCTCAAATATAAATTGTTTCATGTTCACTAAATCTAGATAACAGTCAATTTAACATTGATTTCTCAGATGGCACATTAGAGGGCAACATAATTGATTCCATGATTCAGAAAAAGTTCACGAAATAGCATGCTGGAAGCTGCCATCTGATAGCGATTGTCTTAAAGAAGTCACGTGTTTAAGTCTGAGAGGCTTTGGAATTCCCACTTCCTCCGAAGACCAAGGTGGTTGGCATGCAATCGAGCAAGCACTGCCTCTCCCTTGACATTATTCCTTTTCCCCCTTTCTCCTGCCCCACTCTTTTGACTCTTCCCAGAACTGGTCATGAGGCATTCGTCTGAGTTTTCCCAGTAGCGGTGATGACTTTGCACTGGCCCACATGCGCTCTCCCCAGTTCTCCCACCCTGCCCTCCACACAGGGTGACTCATGCTACATATACTTGTGAAAAGACAAGTGAGAATTCAGAGTTCAATTTGTGGCACAGAAATGAGAAGTGTTAGCTAATCCAGACAGAGATTAAACTATAAAAAATATATCCTTGACCTTCTTAGCCAATGTTATACCCAAACAGGTTGAGAGGTGTCCAGCCCATCTACCTACTGGACCATTTTTAGTGGTAGCAAGAAAGAGAAGTTTTCTTGAGTCAAGCAGTCTGTGGCAGAGAGTTTTGGTTGCATGGTTGATAGCCATCCCCTGTCCTTTTTCTTGCTTATGGTTTTGTGGGTCAGAAATTTGAGGAGGGTGAGCTGAGAAGCTCTTGCTTGGAGTTTCTCATGCAGATGTAGACAGATACTGACTGGGGCTGCTGTCATCTGAAGACCGGACATGCAAGGCAGCTCATTCTTGTGGCTGGAGTTTGTGTTGGCTGTCGGCTGAGAGCTCAGCTGGAGCTGTTGACTAGAAAACCTACATGTGGTCTCTCCAGCATGGTAGTCTCAGATAGTCAGGCTTCTTTCCTGGCAGCTGTCCTCAGGGTGGGCATTCCAAAAGAAACAGGCAGAAGGTGCACGGTCTTTTATCCTTCTGTGGCTTCAGAAAACACACAGCATCACTTTCACCGCGTTCTGTAGGTGGAAGTAGTGCCAAGCATGTCCTGATTGAAGCAGGAAGAACACAGGCCTCCCTACTCAATGGGAGGAGAATCAAAGAATTTGAAGATGAGTTTAAAATCTTCTGCAAATCGTGATGCATCGGCACATGGTACCTTCACAGATAGGCCTGCATCCACAAAGTTGTAGGCTGTCCGAGTCAGCTGTTCATTTTAATGCAAGAAGGATCCATTCTAAATCCGCCAGTGTTATGAGGCACTGTAGGTGAAAGGCTTCATTATCTGCTGCCTCTTTTTCCCCATGCAGAGGAATGTGGTTCCTTCTCAGGCTGCCCCAGATTTCTCTACCCTCTGTCTCTATTCCCTCTTCCTCTCTCTCTCTCTCTCGCTCGCTCTCTCTCTCTCTCTCTCTCTCTCTCTCTCTCTCACACACACACACACACACACGCGCCCTCCCTCTCATTCTTTCTCTTCCCACCACAGCTGGCTCTTTTGGCTCTATGTCTCCACATACACACAACTTAGTGCAGACATGGCCATCTCACCATCGCCCTGACATTACCCAACGGAGACTAAGGACACTCTCTGGGTTGCAGTTCCAAATTCTAGGATCCAAGTGCAGACCCGTTGAGAAAGGTCATAGAAAATTAGGAAAACTAACCTACTATTTGAGTAGCAGATAACAATGAATTCTATGTAAGTTGGCTTCTAGTAACACAAAATAGCTCTTCCAATCAGCATCCCCTTCACAGCTTTCTATTACCTTCAACACAACTGCTTGATCTGCCCTCCATCCTGCCCTCTGCGTCCACATCTTCTGTGATCCCCACAGGTAGCAATGCTTACCTGTCTTTGTGTCCTTCACTTGCACAGCTCACTGACTCCTAATACAAGCCCCCAATTCTCCTTACCAGAACACAACATCTCTGGTCATGGAAAACTCATCTCAAACATTACTTGCTCCCGAAAAATAGTTGCAAACACATGGTCAGACTGAGAGCTGGGCTCAGATATTCCTCAGCTTAAGGCAGAATCATGTTCTCTAGGGTCCAACCTCCTGGTACCTGCTCTTCCACTATGGGCCATGTAAACTTACAGGTGTCTCCCTTGTGGCAAAAGCCCCATTTGCCATTTCCTTACACTTTATTTTTGCGTTTTTTTTTTTTTTTTTTTTTTTTTTTTTTGCGGTACGCGGGCCTCTCACTGTTGTGGCCTCTCCCGTTGCGGAGCACGGGCTCCGGACGCGCAGGCTCAGCGGCCCTGGCTCACGGGCCCAGCCGCTCTGCGGCATGTGGGATCTTCCCGGACCGGGGCACGAACCCGTGTCCCCTGCATCAGCAGGCGGACTCTCAACCACTGGGCCACCAGGGAAGCCCCTTTGCATGTCCTTTTAAAGAACAATATGGAAGATAAAAATGAATCTAGCTTGTATATAATTTCAACGTTTCCAGCATAACACTGCCCCAGGCATGTGTAGCTAGGTCACTTAGTCATAGAAGTTCACAGAACTGAGGAGCTTGGTTTTATGTCCATCATTATATAGGTGCTTAAGAAATACTCAAATGACTCCTTCACTGCCTCTCCCAGATAAAAAAAATTGTTGATGCAGATCATCCTCAATTATAAGAGAAAAGGATGCTGTAGTAGCAGTAGTCACGCTCCAAGTAAGGGTACATGTGCTTTGGGGTGGGATTGGGGGAGGGGGCTAGCGAACAGGAACTAGAACTTGCGGATATCTTGTGCTGGCTTCCTTCCTAATGAGGGGAGGAAGAGACCACACCAGAATGCTGAGGATTTTGAAGAAGTCAGATACAGTACCTTTAGAATCTCGAAGCATGCAGTCTTCTCAGCTAACTCAGATTCTACTAAAACTCATAACTAAGAGTATCAAATATCACAAGAAATCAGAGAACTATACCCTTTTCAGTAATTTTAACAACATGGGACATTTACTGTTCTAAAAATCTAGACAGTATCAGCTGTCCAGCCTCAAATTCACAAAGAATAAAAAGCATCATATTCAAAGCAAGACCCGATGAGTCTCTGAGACAAGGACAGTGCATGTAATCCAGTGATTAATTTATAAATATTTGAGAAACTGCTCAGCAATCCCATCTACCCCAAAGCATCTGCGAGTGGTAACGTATTTTCTCATCAATCAGACTTTAAGTCACTGTGCCCTGCTCTGATAACTTTCAATCAAGAGACTCAAACTGCTTAGGTGCTCTAATTTGGAAGTGTCTTTAGACTAAAACTTTTATTTAACCTTGTATAATCTCATAAACCATAGTGAGTAGAAAGAACCCAAGACAAATACCATATCCTCCATTTTCAGCTCTTCTACTCTTTCCCTTTTTATAGATGAAATGTACATGGACATGTTTTTGGTACTGACCACACCTTTAAGAAGGAGTCATCAAACTAACTGAAGAGAGAATGTTCTAGGATCAGCTCCTTTGCAGGGCTGAGAGCTGTGGCTGAAGGGAAGTGGGGTTCTCTCTGTCTCTGTTGTGAAGCCTCTTATCTGTATTTGGTGAGCTCAGAGGAACACCTGAGTTCAACTTAACCAATTTCATTACTTTATTGTGCCTTCAGAACTTCTTTCTGAAGCTAGACACATTTTACCTACTGAATAGATTGAAAAGATTGTTTCCTATCAGCAGGACATTTTTAACACTATTGCATCATGTTTTGATTTATTTTTGCTTATCTCCTTATAAACCTACACTATTTGCCTCCAATCTCTTACATCACTGGCGCATAGACAAGACTAGTGTATCTTGTCTCTTTGATTTATTCTGAAAAACACAAAAGACGTTCCCCACTATATGCATTTATTTCTGTAATCAAGATGTTGAAGAATCCAGGTTCATTGGGGGTTACTGAGAGCTTCTGAAGCCTATGTCACTGCCCTCCACCTGTTCCACCTTTCTCTTAAGATAAGTCAAGAAACACGTGATCCACCCCACGAGCAAGCCAGCAAGGATACAAGGTGGATTTACAAACAGGAAGCTACTTAATGCACATACTAACACGGACGCATAATGTATAAATGATACACAAAGGTCCAAGTCCCATCTCAGCGCAGTTACAAATAAAGGAGGAAGTAAACGTGGTGGTCAAGAGTTCAAATTCTGTGGTCAAAACCATCTGAGCACAAACCCCAGTTGTGTGATATTGGGCACAACCAATAATCTCGTCAAGCCTCAGTTTCCTCTTCCATAAAATAGAAAAATAAGAAGAGATACCCCATGGGACTTCCCTGGTGGTCCAGTGGATAAGATTTCGCCTTCCAATGCAGGGGGTGCAGGTTTGATCCCTGGTTGGGGATCCCACGTGCCTCGTGACCAAGAAACCAAAAAAACATAAAACAGAAGCAATATTGTAAAAGACTTTAAAAATGGTCCACATCAAAAAAAATGTTTTTAATTAAAAAAAATAGATACCCCATACAATTATTGTAGGAATTCAGTAAAATAAACGAACATATTTCCTGTACACAGTAACCATTTTTTACAATGATGCTGCTGCTATATTATAAAAGGCAGAAGGAAGTAATGGTTTATTGTAATTGTTCAACAAAAATTAGAGCAAAGAGAAAGTAGTAATTATGTAATTCATGAAGACACTTTTCTCCCATCACCTTCCTCTTTCACAGAACACAAGTAACAATGTTCTCAATCTCAAATGTGATCTCTCTGTAAAAGACCGCTGCCCATTGTTGTAAGCATCGAAACTGACAGGATGAAAACTTCCCTTGATTGTGACATATCTTGATCGCCACACACACACACACACACACACACGTATCCATACAGTGGCACATACAGTACCCGCCTATTGCCCCATTTCTTTGCTCTCCTTGACAAGGAAACTCTCGAAAACAACCTTCTGTGTTCACTAATTCCATTTCCTCCCCTTGCACACTCTGCAACCCATTCTTATTGCTCTATCATCAGCACCCTTCATAAAAACCGAATGCAGTAGTATGCACCACAATCAGCTGTAGCCTCCACATTGCCAAACCTAATGTTTAACCTTCAGCCACCTTCTGACTTGTTCTCTCAGCAGCGTTTGCCATGGTTGATCCCTTCCTTCTTCACCTTCTTCACTTGGCTTTCAGGGCACGCTCTCTTCTGGTCTCCACCCACCTCACTGGCCAGCCCTTCTCAAACTCCTTTGTCATCTTTCCCAGAGTTCAGTCCTCTGCTCCCTTGTCTTCTATCTACAGTCACTGTTTCCGTCTTATCTTCTAGTCCCATGGCTTTATATACCGTCTATAACTTACGGCTCCCAATTTTTATATTTCCAACATGGATCATGCACGTACTGTCCACATTCTTATGTCTACCTTCCAACTAGACATCTCCATCCAGTCATCTAACAGAAGTCTGAAACTTAAAACGTTCACATGACCATTTGATTCCCCACTCCTCCCCCCAATAAAGCAAAGCCTTTACCTGCTTTAGTCTCCTTCGTCCCAGCCAATGGCAACTCTGTCACTATCGTTCCAGGTGCTCACGCCAAAGCCTTCAAGTGGTCCTTGCCGTCACTCTTTCTAGCACATCTCATACCTAATACTTCAGCAAATCTTGAAGACCTCACCTTCAAAATATACCCAGAATTCTACCACTTCTCACCTCTTACCACTAAACTCTGATCCAAGCCACCATTGGGTCTAGGTCATTGCAACAGCTTCCCAACTGCTTTCTTTGCATCCACCCTTGCCCCAGCATCCTCTTCTCTCATGGTAGTGAGAGGGAACAGTTTAAACATGTCAGAGCAACCCTCTGTCCAAAAACTTCGGGGGCTTTCCATTCTACCCAGAGGGAGTGATCTGGCCCTGGTTCCCTCTGCAAAGTCTATCTCCTACCAGTATCCTGCTCTCTTGGCTGTCTCAGCAGGACCATTTCAACAGCCTCCTGTTTCTCTGCTTCCTATCTTGCCCCCCTCCCCTCAGTCCTGCTCTAATCTCATTGGCCTCCTTTCTATTCCTCAGATACTCTAACCCACCCTTTGCTACAGGCCTCTTGCATTTGCTGTTCTCTCTGCTTAGAAAAATCTTTCCTCAGATAATCCATTTGACTTGTACCCTCTTCTCCTCGGGTCTCTGTTCAAACATTACCTAATCAGAGGGACCGTCCTTGACCATCCTAAATAAAAAAAGCAATCTCTACCCCAATCACTTCCTATCCTCTACCACACCGTATTTTTCATTTTAGCACATAGGAACACTAGACATGTTATATGTGTTTATTTGTTTACTGTCTATCTGTCCCCCCAGGAAGGTAAACTCCATAAAGGCAAGGACTTAATTCTAATCACTGGTTTAGTCCAGTGCATAAAAATGTGCCTGGCCAACAGTAAATGCTCAGGAAATATTTGCTGAATGGATGAATCAATCTATGAATCTGTGAATAAATGAATAAATAAATGAATTGGCATTCCACTCAATGCACAATTTGTGGTAAACTTTTTAAAAATTAAAGGAGTAGGTCAGACTTGGGTGAGTTAGAAAAAAATGATAGTAAAAAAAAAATCATTGAGGGGCTTCCCTGGTGGCGCAGTGGTTGAGAGTCCGCCTGCCGATGCAGGGGACGCGGGTTTGTGCCCCGGTCCGGGAAGATCCCACATGCCGCAGAGCGGCTGGGCCCGTGAGCCATGGCCGCTGAGCCTGCGTGTCCGGAGCCTGTGCTCCGCAACGGGAGAGGCCACAGCGGTGAGAGGCCCGCGTACCGCAAAAAAAAAAAAAAAAAAAAAAAAAATCATTGAAATTGGTTAATTGTCCAGCTGATACAATTAGAAGCTGATTTTTTCATTGCTGAAATTTCCAATCAAAGAATCACTCCCCTGACTAAAACCTACCACCAGGCTGAGTCACAGGAGATGAACTGCTAGGCCAGTTTTTCTCCTGGGTGATCTGAATGACTCAAAGTGCCAGTGACAATGGCGGCTTTATGTCCCAGCAACTCCACTTGGAAGCCTGGAATGAACTGCCCGCTTCATTCAAGTACATCTTGCTCCACGTGGGTAACTGGAAATGTTCGTTCCTTGAACAAGATTGCTGCCATGGCTTTTGTCATCCACTCGCTGTGAGACTGATTTGAATGTTAACATTTTTAAGTGAAAACACTTTGATGCTAAACAAAACCATCTGAAGACTTTCAAATGTCTGGATATGATATTTTGTGGGGGGAAAGGCAACTTAAGTCTTACTAATCATGAACTAAATATACACGATTTTAATTGTCAGGAGTCCAAACATATCCTGTAAGTGTAAGAACATCTTACCAAATGCTAAGTATTGTGGCACGCTCTTTGAATTTGTGTCTCACATATTAACAAACTATGCTAAGCTTCTAAGGCATGAAAACTCCCTCCCCCGTCCTGCCAACTGCAACTGCATAAAGTGAGATGAACAATAGTGAGGTACGCAAGCTGATAAAGAAGGTGTTAAGGATTTTATTATTATTATTTATTATCATCATTATCATTTGTTTTGGAAAAAACACTTTTAAAATATTTTTAGTGAGTTTTGGTACTATCTTCACAATCGATTTATAAATCTATATTCGTGTTAAATGATTATGCGTAAGTCTTTTGGATAAAAGGGACAGAGTATTTCTACAGATTATCAGGAAAACAAAAAGAGGAGAAAGTAAATGGCTTATGTTGTTATATCCAAGTTTAAAAAAAAAAGGTCTGGATAGCCTTGGGTGATAGTAAAAAACTGCACACAAACCACTCCTTTGTGTGAGTTTTTTTTTTTTCTTCCCCCCCGATATGCGGGCCTCTCACTGTTGTGGCCTCTCCCGTTGTGGAGCACAGGCTCCCGACGCGCAGGCTCAGCGGCCATGGCTCATGGGCCCAGCCGCTCTGCGGCATGTGGGATCTTCCCGGACCGGGGCACGAACCCGTGTCCCCTGCATCGGCAGGCGGACTCTCAACCACTGCGCCACCAGGGAAGCCCCCTTTGTGTGAGTTTTTGACCTTGCCTTTCAGAAGATGTTCAGATTGTTACATTTTCACCTCCAGAGAGGAGAGGAGTTGAGCAGCTTGGGATACCCAGGTAAACTTTCTAAGGTAGTTTCTTCAATTTCTCCCAACCTGAGATATTGGTTTGCCACTTCCTGGAAAATTTGCTTTTAGGTCTATAAAAATGAGACCACAGCTGGCAACAATGAGCCAGGAAGTGGACAGACCAATGCAGAGTGCTGTGCTAAGTTCCTCAACAATATGAAGAGAATTTGTATACTCCAACATGATCATTTTAAAGGGCGACATCTAATGACACTCAGTTCTCTGGGTGGATCAGAAGGTCCCCTTAGATCAAGTGAATTAACTTGTTTTATTCATTGATGGTTCCAGTGCAACATTCCACAATCTCTCTCCTACGTAGTCATAGAATCTTATGCCTGAGAGACTCATCGACTCCAATCCTATTCCATCCACAGGGAGGCATTGATCAGCTACAAGGCAACATGTTGGATACTTGGAGATGAAAAGACACAGTCCCAGAACATCACAGAGCTCCCAGCCTAGTGGATAAAATCTTTATCACAGTGCTGCTGGGACCAAGGGAAGGCGTTGCTATGGGTGCAAAGATGGGACCACAGAAATCTGCATGTGGCTTTAGAGGGAGAAGGTACAGCAAGGACAGGGAAGGCTTTCCAGGAGATTGGCTCTTAAATCTTCAAGAACGAGTAGGAGACAATAAGGATCTAGAAGTGGAGGAGGACGATTTATAAGGAGAAGACCATCTGAGCTGTGCTGTCCCAGACTGCAGCCACTAGCCACTTGTGGACATTTAAGTTAATGAAAACCCAATAAAATACAAATTTTAGCCTCTCAGTCACCCTAGTCACATTTGACGTGCTCAGTATCTACACGTAGCTGGTGTTTACCATAATGGACATCGTTACAGAAAGTTCTACTGGAGAGTGTAAGCTCTGAACAAAAAGAAGAGTGAAAGCATAGAGACCTAAGCAGAGGATGCTGGTGGGAATAACTGCAGTGGGTTGAGTACAGCTGGAGGGCAGGGAATCCAGAGAGGGTACCCAGGTGATGAGGTGGGAGGCACAGGCCAGCACAGGCAGACCAAGTTCCTTGGCGGATATCACAAAATGTAGCAGGATTGGAGTTTTGGCAGGTTCTGCCTCTTATTATCAACCAGTCACTGCAGCATGGGAAACCTGCATGGCCAAAACGTTTCAGCAAGCCTCCTTAGTTCACCCATTGTGTTTATGAAACCATATGTCTTCTGGTAATGATGGCAACTTACTGCATCATGAAAGCATTACTTTTCCTTGAAAAAAGGAGATTGAATTTTTTATTTGGGCATCTTATCCCTCTTTCTTTTCTTTTCTTTCTTTTTTTTTTTTTTTACTATATTTTTAAAAATCAGTTTAATATTTTGCCCTTAAAAAACTGGGTTTTTATAGTTTCTTGGGTCTACAACATACAGATTTTGGTAGAATCAAGTTTAGGCTGTAGGAACACACGATCACGCTGTTAAGAATTCAAAACGATAGATTATTATTAATTATCATTACAAATGATAGAGAGATAAGCTACATCCAACCTTACCAAGCATTTTTTTCCTCAAACAATTAAAAAAAGATCAAAGTGAGACTTTTAAAATAGTATCAATTTGGAACTATATAGGATTTCATCAGTCATTTAGAATCCCCTCTCCTATAATCCTCGGCTTTCTTAGCAGACCGTGTGAGGGCACAAGAGACCGGGGCCAAACATCTGTCGCTTAGCTAAGTAGCCTTGGTTCAGTCCTTTACCATCTGCAACCTTTTTATTCATCTGTAACAAGGTGTTAAAAATGCCTCTTGAGAGAGTGGCAGAGACTAAGTAAATTAATATATGTAGAGCACTTAGCACGTAAGATCACTCTGTGTTTGCTGGGGAGGGTAAAGGGATGATGGAGGCTGTTGGCCAGGCTATTTACATACCCTGATGATGCTACAAGTTTGTTCTGATACTTCTGGTATTGTTTCCTGAAATGGGTTTTAAAACTCCTTGCACCAAAAATGCACATTAAAGGTTATGAAGTGACAAAACCACCAAAAATAAATAACTCCCATTTATGCCAGACACCAGTGCCCAGCACCTCCAAAGCTTTCCCCAAATGGATATGTATCCGTGAGATTCCCAAACTTTCTCATTCACAGTATGCTTAATGACTCAATAATTTTTCTCACAGGATCCTACACCAAAATGTACACCTCATATTTTTATTTGTTAAATAGTTAGGGCCAAACGATAATAACTCATGCAGCACTCAACAGCTGTTACTGTGTTTCCTAAGAAAATTTAAAATAAGCCACAGCGCCCTTACGACTTCATTGCAACATCCCAGGGTATCTTGGTACATAGTGTGAGGAACCACGGGTTCCACATTTTACACGTTAAAAAGCACTTTCCCAGCATAATCAGCTCACTTATCTTCACCACAAATACTGTGAGACACTACGTAGATGAGAAAACAGACTACAAGAGTGAGTTCAAGATTGCACAGCTAGGAAGTTGCAAGTCAAGAAGCGAGTTTCCTGAATTCTGACTCCTGAATCTTCCCCCTGATCTCTATGCTCTTGCTTCCTCCACTCAGAATGTCAGCTGCATCTTTTATTCACCTTCATTGTTTTCCAGTATTGTTCCCCACAAAAACTTAGTAGACTGAGTTATGTAAGAAATATTTCCATGCCAGGATACTCCTTTTTAAATTTATGTTTTAATTCCTCAACTAGACAAAGTGTTATTCTGAAAAATTATTTTATAGTAAGTGAACCTCCACCGAAAATTTTTTTAAATGGCAGCAGGTGTATATATGTTTCAGGATACAGTAAAGTTCAGGTTTCAGGTGAGATAATAGAAAAGTTGTCTTGCAAATTAGAGAATGAAAATAGTAATAATAGCTAACAGTTATTGACAGATTAACATGTGCCAGGCACCTTACTGTATGATTTACAAAACGAAACCTTTCCAATAACTCTATGGTGTAGGTGTGATTATTATCTACATTTTTAAAGGTGAGAAACTTGAGGATCAGAGGCTGTAACTTAACCAATAAACAGCAGAAAAAGATCTGGAACAGCCAAAATAATCTTGAAAACAAGCTAGAGGACACACACAACCTGATTTCAAGATTTACTATAAGTTACAGTAATCAAGACAGTGTGCTACTCACCAAAGGATAGGCATATAGATTAACTGAACAGGATAGAGTCCTTAAATAGATCTAAACAGTGGATCAGTTCATTTTCAACAAAGGCGCCAAGGCAATCGAATGGAGAAGTTTCGCCTTTTCAACGAATGGTGATAGAACATCCATATGCCAAAAAAGAACCCCAACCCCCACCTAGTACCATAAACAAAAATGAAATTCATGAGAGATCATAGACCTAAATTAAAATCCAAAACTATCAAACTTCTAGAAAGAAAAAATAGGAGAAACTTCTGTGACCTTGGGACCCACAATAATTTCTTACATGGAGCACAAAAAGCATGATTTATAAAAGGAAATTAATAAACCGGACTTCACCAACGTTTAAAAGACACTACTTAAAAAATTAAAACACTCTGTGCTTCCACTGCAGGGGGCACGGGTTCGATCCCCGGTCGGGGAACTAAGATCCCACACGCCGTGTGGCCAAAAACAAAACAAAACAAAAATTAAAACACAAGCCACAGACTGGATGAAAATATTTGCAACACACATCTGATAAGGAACTTGCATCTAGAATTTATAAAGAATTCCCAAAACTCAATAATAAGAAAACAAACAACCCAATTTTAAAAGTGGGCACAAGATTTGAACAGTTTATCAAAGAAAATATGTGGATGGGGAATAAGCACATAAAATGTTCAAAATCCTTTATCATTAGGGAAATACCAACTAAAACCACAATGAGATACCATTACACACCAATTAGAATGGCTTAAGCTTGTAAAACTGAGAAAACCAAATGCTGGTTAGGATTGAAGATGAAGAGCAATTGGAACTCCCATGCGCCTCTGGCAGGAAGGCAAAGCGGTGCAACCACTTTGGAAAATAGTTTGCCAGTTCCCACTCCTACGTATTTACTCCTCAAAAATTAAAACACATGTTCGTATGAAAACAAAGGTTTATTGCAGTTTTTTCATAATCACCAAAAAACCATAAACAATTCAAGGTCCTTTGACTTGTAAATGCATAAAAAAATTGTGTTGCAGCCGTACAGGAGAATACCCCTCAGCAATAAGAAGGAATAAATAACTGATATATACACACTGCCACAGCAATTTTTTTAATCCTTCGTTTCCCTTAGAATCAATCTTACAAACCATCACTGCTGCCATCATATTTGTCATCATACTATTATGTAATTGCAACTTGCATTTTTATAATCACATATATTCTAATCTTATTTTACAAATAGACTGCTCACTTGAATTGTATTTGATACATGTTCTAGTCTCCATGATGGGATTCAGGAGATACACTCTAATCATCAGCAACAAACACCAAACCACTTGCCTGATCCCATCCCCTACATATTGATCTTTGCCAGTTTCTATTTCAGAAGGTGAACTTACCTTTTTTTTTTTTAACTGAAATATAGTTGATTTACAATATTGTGTTAGTTTCAGGTGTACAGCAAAGACACTCAGTTATATATATTTTTTTCAGATTCTTTTCCATTATAGGTTATTACAAGATATTGAACATAGTTCCCTGTGCTGTACAGTAAGTCCTTGTTGTTCATCTATTTTATGCATAGTCCTTTGTATCTGTTAACGCCATATTCCTAATCCCCGCCCTTTCGCTGCCAGTAACCATGTTTGTTTTCTATGATTGTGAGTCTGTTTCTGTTTTGTATAAAGATTCATTTGCATTATTTTTTGATTTCACCTATAAGTGGTATCATGATATTTTGTCTTTCTCTGTCTGACTTACTTCACTTAGTATGATAATTTCTAGGTCCATCCATGTTGCTGAAAATGGCAATATTTCATTCTTTTTTATTGATGAGTAATATTCCATTATGTATACACACACACACACACACACACACACACACACACACACACCACATATTCTTAAGCCAATCATCTGGAAGGTGAACTTATCTTAAAAATGTTTTCAAATTTTCATGGAGTCTCACCGCAAAAAGTATGAGACAAAGTCCCTGCTACTGTCTAATCTGGGAGACAGAATTCATGACTTTTCTTGGTGAACCCAATTTCACATCATTTTACCCTTTGTAAGAAAACTGACTGATTAAATAACTTAACTGTTATTATTTTAGTAGTATTTCATATGAATGAATTGATATATCAGGAAAATTTTTCTTTATTCAATTGTATGTTCAATTTTTCATGAGGGAAACGTAATATATGACATTGTGTAGTATATGATTTATAATCCATATCATTCAGAACATTCCAGTCTCTTAATATAAAAGTAAAATTATATGCTCCCTTTGGGGATGCTTCCTTTTTTGGGAACCCAGCTACTATGATGTTGGGGAGCTCAAGAAGCTGCCCATAGAGACACGAGTCCAAAAGAACCCTCCTGTCCCTCTTCCTGCGATTCAATCCAGTCATGGAAGTGAACTAGATTTAACCATGCAGACATCAGTGCTGCAACCCAGCAGTTTGGAAACTTCTTAGCCTCAAGATCCCTTTCTTTGCATTCTTAAAAATTATTAATGATGTCATATGTGTTTGTTCGTATGGGTTATATCTAGTGATATTTACTTTATTAGACATTAAAACTGAGAATTTAAAAGTATATATATTTGTTAATTCACTAAAAACAATAAAACTATTACGTTGGTATTAATAACATATTTAATTAATGTTCCAAATCTTTTACATGTTAATATTAGTGGCAACTCTATTTCCCAAAAATTATCTTAGTGAGGAGAGGGGCATTGTTTCACATTTTTGGCAACTCTCTTTAAAGCAGGGCTTAATAAGTGACAGCAAGATTATCATATCCACTTGTGCATTCAGTCTGCTGTGATATCACCTGTCAGGCAGCCTCTGGAAAACTCCACTCTATACTCAAGGGAGAGTGAGAGTGATGAAAGCACACAGTGCCTTGGCATGGTTAGGTAAATAGCTTTGACTCTGTGGAATCCCACACTTTGAGAACCACTGCCTTGAGGAATGGCAATGGAATCATCTCCAGGAAGGAACCAGGTCCCTGAATGGTTGGGTAGAGCACAGCCTTCTTTCTGCCAACCTGGAACACCCACCAAGCACTATCTTAAAGAATCTGCTGGGGTGTCCATTATACAAATATTCTCCCACTATGACCTCAGGAGAGAGGCCTCCAGGACGCTGCTGCTCCTTATACCACTCAGCCTACTTAGCCAGCCTACAACCCAGATTCACGCCCTGGTCTCTCAGCGTCTGATTCCCTATTTTACTTCCAATGGCCACCACAGAGCCAGGGAGAGTCCGTCTCCTCCCCAGGACCCACTCCAAACTTCTTCATGTCTCAGAGTCAAGATCAAATACATCAAATACAATACCTAGCTCAGAAAGAGGAAGTATCCACACCTCCATCCCAAATTAAGACCTTTCTCTCTGAGGTTTCATCCTCGGCCTCGATTTTAAGCCCTCCTCAGAGTGACTGATAGTGGACATAAGCATTCCCCTTAAGATAACCATCACCCTCATCCACAGCGTGTGTTCTGGCCTTGAAGCCTGGAAAAGATAGTCTCTTAACAACTGACATTGACATATTACTCAAAGTCTAGATTACACAGTCTTTACCACAGTCACCTTGTCAAATAGCCACAAAGATAATAAGAGCATGGACAAGGGCAAGTCAGTGATATAGACAACTTATTCTGTGCTATCAGACTACAGTGATGGGAGGGATAGAGTGATATGTTCGTGTTTTTCATGACATTGAAGGAATTTAGTAGATCCTCACTAACACTGGTGTAAAGAAATAACGGCATAGACCAGACCAGAGTACAACCCATGACTGAGTTCATAATGAGTTCTGCCACTTACTAGCAATGACTTTGAGGAACTTACTTAAACTTTTGACTGCTCAGTTTCCTCATCTGTAAAGTGAGAATAATAGTTTCTACCACATAGGGTTATGAGGATTTAGTTGGTTGGTATCTTTAAGGTACTTAGAACAGTGCCTGGGACATACTAGATAATAAAAGTATTTGTTAAACATGATATACAAAGTGTGCGTATGCGTGTGTATACTGGGTCATGATAAAAAGTTTGGAAAAACTCAAAGCTAGAGGAAGTAAGACATAAACTTAACTTCAGCAGACAGATAGGATATAGACAAGCAAAAGGAGTGTGTGTGCCAGGGGTGGGGTTAGGGTTAGGATGCATGGAGTGTAGGGGTCTGGGGTTAAGTCTCTCCTCCCACAGTCTGGGAATTATCAAGGGAGGGGAAGAGAATATTAAGAGGGGAGAAAGTTGTTGTTTTACCTAATGTAGAATTCTTTTGCATTCAATTCCCTTTATCAGGACCCAGATGTTTTAAAAATGATGCCAAGCTGTGATAAAAACAGAGGACATAAAAAAAAAAACAGAGTACATGCAGGAAATACAGCACATCTAGCCAGGAAGACTGTTGGGTAATTCAGTTTGTTAACGACAAGTATGGTGTAATAACCATTTGTAGGTAATCATTAAAATATATCCCCAACAATCATTTCTTATGGTTGTTATTGTTTTCAAAATTTTCATCTCTAAAAAAAACCTCTTCAACCCACTTACCCATCTGGGTTGACAGCGAATTACAGTTAGCTATTTAATCCCAAACTGACACAAGGAGGGGGGACAGTATGGACTGAAGATCTTCACTCCCTAAAAGTTGGAACTCAGCACAGAGAGGATGTCTGTGACTTCCCCTAACCCACACGACAATGTTGCTAAGATCACTCTGAATTGGTTAAACCCATCTAACGTAGATCACTAGGCGGGATTCTAAACCTGACCATCTTGACATGAGTGTTCATCTGGTGACTCCTTGTTTGTGTGATACGTAACCGTCCAAAGCTGATCTGTTACCGAGCTGGGGATAACAAAGACAGAGGCTGGCTGCATCCAACTGCACTTAATCTCAGCGCCCATGAAAGATCCATTCATTCAAATCAGTTCGAAAACAAACCTGCAGGGAAATTCTGTACTGGTGATACAACACTATGATTCAGAATGAGAACTTAAGGAACCTGAAAAGATCATCATCGAGCAGACTGTCTGGAGGTAGGTAACGTATTATTATAATCCCCATTTTACAGATGAACCAACATAAACCGAAAGAGATTAAGCAACTTGAATCATGAAATGAATAAAGGGCGAGGGAAATGTAGTGCCCACAGCCAAGCATCCCAGAGTGTTCCTGGTGCTGTGTTGCTTGGGGCTTTCCCCATCTTAGTTTCTGTTATTCAAGAACATAGTTTTACAAATCACGTATCAGCTATATAAATAGGTACCTGACCTGAAAGAGATATGTGTCAATTACCTGTAGGGCTGGGTGGCCCGAATTACAGTCTATGTGACTGAATCCACTCGGCATGATGTGAGTATACACTCACTGCACGTTTCACACATAAGCTAAACAATAACAAAAAATACTTTCCTTCAGATTGTCTGGTGATTCAGGTAGGGGACATCCACCAAACTCATGGTTAGGGAAGATGAACAACAGGTCTGTCAACATTATACTTCGTGGAGTGTCAGTCACAGCTTTTCACGGAGAAGCAAGTTGTTTTGGTTTTCTTAAATGACATATTTGCAAGTAGTTAGGAAGGGGTGTGCCTATTCAGATCTGTGACTAGGACACCAGGAAGGCTAGCATTAGTGTGAAACCCATGAGGCAATGACCTTAAGTACAGGTGGTTGCCTTGATGTCTATTATTAGGATCAATGAGATACAATCAGAAGCAATGTTGCAAAATGGCAGGATGAAAGGCCAGTTTCCCCTGACAAAGTGCAAAGGCATGCTATAAACACTTGCACGAACAAAACAGCCTTAGCAGCAACGACAACCAGGAGAAAAATTAGAGGAGGTTTTCCACAACAAAGGAAGTATTGTTCTCTCGTGGTCACCCTTAAATTCATCCTTTGTTGAAGAAGACACTTACGCTCCAAGAAAGAACTGTGGCATCCCACCCAGCGGTCTCCCTGTGGGCCAAGTGATGGAATAAAAGGATTTAGAGTGAACTGTTCCTTCTGACACTGGAGATCCCACATTTTTAGTTCAATAGCAAAGCATTCTCCAAGAAACAACGAGGTCCAGTAGGCCAAGCCAACAGCTGGTACGGCAGATGCGGGCAGAGTCGATTCTCTCCCAGAGGCTGGTATCCTGTCTGACCTGGGACGGGACAACTATCTCAGGGCTCCCATTTCCTAATCTCCATAGTGGGGCTCCCCATGCTGGCATTTGGTGATGGTTATCACTACAGACAAGCACATAGCCCTTCCATGAGACTTCTTTTTCCAAGTTCTGGAAGCCAAAAACCTGTTTGCTAAGGGAAATCAAAAGCTTGCAAGAAAACACATACCGGTTGTGCAACAGACATAGATGATGCCAGACAACTGCCTGGGTTCACGCAAAGTCAGAGGGGGAATTCCACAAACAGGGATAAGAGGAAACCTCGGTAAACCCTCCTGCTGCGGAGGCCTTCATCACCCTATGACTTCACAAATACTCTCTCTGCCCCACCCTGCCACCCGTTGGGACATTAACCATCTCTGCCATGGCATCAAGGTGTGCCTGGTCTAACTTCTGCCTTCTCAGTATCAAAGTCCGTGGCATTCAAAAACATTTATTAATTCAACAATAATGTCCATTGAGCACCTCTTAAGTTCTTTGGCCAAGAGTCATAATATAATAATTTAGTCCACCTGAACAGCATGCTTGGCACTGAGGGTGTAAAAGTTGAATAACACATGGCCCCAGGTTTCCAGGGGCTCACAATCTAGTGAGGAGCCTGACAGGTAAATAGATAGCACAAGGTCAGAGGTCTACAGGAGGCAAGCAAGAGCCTGTAGGAGTCACGAGAAATTTCCTGCACTGCTAAGGTGTGTGTACGCCATTTCTCGCGCTGTTCTTTAACTGGCAGAAATCCTCGAGGAGATCATGTTGTCTCCTGAGGGTCCCCGCCCCACACCCCCTGATCTGGTCAGGTAAGAATGAAAGAAAATAATTATAGGTGGGGTTCTGAGTGATCTAATTCGGGGTGTAAGTTCAGTTAAGCTAGTAAAGCCCATCTGTGAAAAGAACTTCCTGTAAACAAGGCACCATGACTGTCTCCAACTCATGATGAATAAATGAAGTAATTTATCGCAACAGACGCATTGCCTGAAAGAAAGTGGCTCACACAACAATATGTCTTTTATTTTTCCTCTTCTGGGGTGTGGTTAGGTGACTTTCCCCTGGTTAAGGGACTTTCGGGTCTGGGTGCATAAGGTTAAGTGCAATTGTAAAGTTGAAAGAACCCAGCCAGGAAGTATTTACGATTTGATAGGGAAAAAAAAATCCCTTGATGTTACGAAACTAAAAAAAAAAAAAAAAATACACACAAACTTGGTGAAAACATTTTTAGCTCATTGACTTACATTTTAAATCCTGTGATTATGTTTTAAGATATCTTATTGGGAAAGCATTTCCCAATACTTTCTTATTAACAGATATTGTATAAAACACAATTACAACGGAAGATAACATGTTGCTTTACTCCCTCACCTCCTTTCCAATCTAGACTCTAGACGACCCCATTGTTAAACAAAGGCCTATGAATATCGACATGTTTGTTCCATTCTCCTCCTGAGCTTTGGGCTCCAGATCTTCCAATTCTACACAGATAAAGGTTCTTAAACTCTGTAACGTGGTTTCCTTTGCTACGGTTTCTCCTTCTGCTTAGAATAATCAAACACTGCTTTCCTTTCCCCTCAGATTTTAATTGAGTAATTTAAAAATTAAATCTGAAAATTAGCTTCAAATTTAAACCTGAACTTGAAAATTCAAAGGAAAGTATTTGTGGTTTGAAATTCTCTCTAGAAGTGAAGGTAAGGCTGGAGGGAGACAGAGACCTGGGGGAGGAGGTGAATCCACCTTCCCCCGCCCCCAGTCTTCTCCCCAATCTTGCTTCTGTTATGAAGTTCACTAACGCTCCTTTTTGAAAAAAAAATTAGTTAATTACAGGTGACAGATTTATAGAAAATAATGACCAACAGTCCTTTCCGAATTAGGGCAGGAGTAAAAGGCAAGAGGGAGGATGGAAATTCCTCAGTTTTGTTACTACTGACTCTCTACAGTTGCTTTATTGTGTGCTCTTGGCTTTTCCCTTTTGCAAAAAAAAAATATATATATATATACTGAGAAAGGAACTAACTTTGGTAAAAAAAATAAATGTGAGAAACTGGAAAATAATAACCACTAATACATTGTGTAGTGCTTACTCTGTGCCAGACACTCTTCTAAGAATTTTATATTTATTAATGTACTTATATCTGTGAGGTTGAGTACACTATTAACCACATTTCACAGGCGAGGAGATGAGGCACAGAGAGGTTAAGGAGCTTACCAAGGACACACAGCTATTAAGCTTATATTTGAAGTGAGGCAGGGCAGCTCCAGAATCTGTTTTAGTTTGTTTTGTTTTTTAACCGTGAGGCAGCATGACCTCTTTACACTTTAACCCCCATTTGGCAAGAGCTTACGGAGCTGCCTATGCATAGTAGGATGAAGGGGAGGCTGAGCAGGGTTGTTCATAGGAAGTTAAAACAGGGCGGGGCTGAGGGAGGGACCACCACCAGCTGAAGGGCAAAGGGGCTGCTCACAGATTGTCCGGGTTTCCCATTTAAAGAGTCTGGAAACAAACCTGATTGGGAATATTTAGGGAACCCTGGAGGCAGAGCTTCTAAGGTCTTACTTTTTTTTTTTTTTTTTTTTTTGCGGTATGCGGGCCTCTCACTGTTGTGGCCTCTCCTGTTGCGGAGCGCAGGCTCCGGACGCGCAGGCTCAGCGGCCATGGCGCAGGCTCAGCGTGCCCCGAACTGGAGCACGATCCCGTGTCCCCTGCATCGGCAGGCGGACTCTCAACCACTGCGCCACCAGGGAAGCCCTAAGGTCTTACTTTTTTGAAGCCGGAGCGTGGCTTGGAGCCTCCCCAGAGAGTCTCCCTGTGGAGCAAGCTGCATGTAAGGAGGTGCTTCCAGCTCCAGGTTCCCAAGCTGCCCTCCTTCAGCTCCGAGCTGCAAGGGGAGACCTGAGCGTAACGATTCCCACCCAGACTTGAGCTTTGGTCAACAGTTTCTCCCAGAGCAGCAGCCATATCAGAACCCACGCGGAGGCCCTATGCATCTCTTTTCACTCCATCTTTCTTTTATTTTCGTCTTGGGAACACACCTTGTCCTTCTCCATCATAGAACAAGCAAACGTCAGCCTTGGAAGGGGCTGGGTGATGGTCTAGCTGGGGGAGAGGAGCAGAGGAGATTCTGGCACTGTTCAAAAGGAGATGTGGGGGCTTCCCTGGTGGCGCAGTGGTTGAGAGTCCGCCTGCCGATGCAGGGGACACGGGTTCGTGCCCCGGTCCGGGAAGATCCCACATGCCGTGGAGCAGCTGGGCCCGTGAGCCATGGCCGCTGAGCCTGCGCGTCCAGAGCCTGTGCTCCGCAACGGGAGAGGCCACAACAGTGAGAGGCCCGCGTACTGCAAAAAAAAAAAAAAAAAAAGAAGAAAACAAAATAGGAGATGTGGATTTTTAAGAGGTTTAAAATTGATATGCTGGCCCCACTCCTTCACTGCATAGCCAGGAGGCTGAGGCCTAGTGGGGTGAAATGACTTATAGGGGGGTCACTGGGCTAAAGGCCGGGGGAAACTAGGACCCAGACCTGGTGTCCTTGGATCTCACCACAGCTGTTCCCACCCCATGTTGAAGGCAGCACCTGGCTGTCACCCCGAGGTCTCTTCCTCAGACCGCCTCCTGGACTCCTCGAGAGATGGGCACAGCTGAGGTTTCCACAGACCCTCTTCAGCCCTCACTCCCTGAGCCCAGACACCACCCTTTAACAGGTGATAGATGACAAGTTGCTGACTTCACCTCTCCCCCATGCCTATTTCCGTACTTCTTTTCTGTCCCATCTCTAGAAAGATCCAGACACTGATCTTTCTCCTGGATTATTCTTTCGCTGTCCTCTCCATTTATCTTTTTTTTAATTTTTTGCAACCAACTCTTGTGAGGTCTGGGCCAGTGCACCTGCTTCTTCCCAGCCACGTTTTCCTGGCTTGCCTCTGGGGTTTCAGTCTCACATGTCCCTTCTCACTTGTCCACGAAGTAGCGGGAGGGCTGGGTGCTACCGCGGGGTCCCTGCTGGTGGCCAGCAAAGACCCCATGGGCTGCATTCTGTACATCACCAGTGGGCCCCCGAACACCTGGGTAGAGCAACTGAGTGACTATCTTAACGTCCACTGCCCGGGCTCCTACCTCACAAACCCAGATGGTTCCACATCGCGTGACCCCGATCTCCTCCCTACAGGGATGTTCAGCCACAGAGTTGCCTTCATGGTCTTGATTTCACTCCAAACCAGATGACAGCAACTGCTGTTTATTCAACACTCTCTCTGTGGCAGGAATCTCGACAGGCCCTTTGCGTACATCATGGCAAACTTCATGAGAGACCTGTGAGATATTATTATTCTCACCATCCTGCTGATGAGGAAGCTGAGTTGTCTCCCTCAATGAGTCCTTCTCTCTCTCTCAGTTACTAAACGCCGAAGTTGGGGCTGAAACCCAGGTCTGTCGTGGACCCCATCCAAGCTCTTCCCACCACAGCATCTTCACCTTTAACCCAGTGTTATGTCATTTTAATTTCAGGCATTTCACTGAAGAACCTTCTAGTGAATTAACTGATCCCAATATTTCTACATGGGGCTCTGTTCTCTCTCCCCTTCAATGGCGTCTGGCTCCGCGTCTCGCTCTTGTGCTCCTCTGCCCTTCCCCAGCTGCAGGACTCGCCTTTCCCATGCTGGCTGGGCCCCCTTCTTGCCTCCTGGGGTCTCGGTAGGGGAAGTAATTAAAAGTGACAGAGGACAGGGAACTTCCTCCTCTGCCCTAGCTCTTCCCTCTCTCGCCACTCAAGTTTTGTTCACCTCAGGTACAGGGTCCTCCCAATTCTGCCTCTTCCCCTTCGAGCCTGAAATTCCGGCTCTTTCCTCAGGTGCTTCAGTGAAAAATCACTCCGGGGGACAACGGCTCTGTCTCTTGGGCAGCACACAGTTTGCCTTCCTACCTCCTGCTTTCCGTTCTGCTGTCATCACATAATGTTTGCTGGGCAATTTGCTTTAGAATTAAACCTCTCCCCTCTCTCCCAGGCCACTGACACCTTAGCTTGACTCTCAGAGTTCCAGCATGTTGGAAGGACCAGCAGGGCGAGCATTATGCTTCCACGAGGACCAGGCTGAGTCTTTGTCAAAGCCACGAGATTGGTCAGGAACAGAACACCAACCGGAATCTCAACTTGAGCAGCGGGTGGTTTCTCTCAGAGTCCAACAGTTTATCCATTACACGAGAAGTTCTCAAACTTTGCTTCAGAAGTGGAGCTGAGGTGATTTGCCACTAAATTAGGATAACAGTGGTCTAAAAGTGGGGGACTAAAAGACAGTGGGTAGGCTTTGATCATTTTTATTTGTTTCTTTCACAATATTTTTAAAATTTTTAAAGATCCCTCCTACTACTATCTGAACAAAATAAATAATTCATAACAAAGTATTATAATAAATATATCTAATTATTTGATATACTCAGGCTGTTTTTTTTTTACTATTATGAAATAGTATATACACATACAATAGAATTGCATTTTCTGCTAGTAAAATTACTACTTCCTAAAGTGGAATTTATTACATCAAAATTTAATTTCATGATTTTCCCCTGGGAGCCCCTGGACCGAATTCCCTTAAGGGAAGAGTGGCCGGGTGGGTGGGTAGGGGAGTGACTGAGTTTGCTCATTCCTCACTAGAATAATTCGAATGCAAGATTAGCCTTGGGCAGCGGTTTGGATCAGAGCACCTGCCCTGGTTGCCAGGGATATCGGAGCTTCCTCGGTGTTGCTAGGGAGGTTTGGAGCCAAGGGCAGGAGGAAGCCTTGCAGGTGAGGCCAAGGATGGGGAGAAGAGGCCAGAGCCGGCCGCGCCAAGACTCACAGCTGCCCCCTTCTGCCTCCAGCTTTTTCTTTGCCTTTTGCCTTGTGTCTGTTCTTCTCTTTCTCCCACTAAGCTTCTCCAGATGATGATTATATTCAGCTCCCACTCCTTGAAATGTGGGCAAGAGGCAGCACATGGCTGCGATGGGGAGAAGCCGGTACCTTGGCCACTACACTTTGGATTCTCCTACTCGCTTTCTAGGGTGCCAACACCTTTGGAATAGAAGTAGGGAGAAAGTATCAGTTGCCTGACCACGTCTGGGTATTTTGTGAGTCCACCTCTTCGGTGAGTTCCAAAGATACTGAACCCATTCCCAAAATAAACACCTCATCCAGCAGCGAACAGTGAAAAGGCAGAGGCACCAGAAGGGCTCCTCATTCAGGCGTCCACGGCTAGATTCTCTCCCGTCTGACCGAAGTACTAAACTCTGTAGCAAACCTACTCGATAGCAAACCGTCTCTTCCTCCGGGTATACAAAAAACGAGAAAGGTCGCCCACTGATTTCAGTAGTGAAACTTTTGCTCATGGAAGGCCAGACGTGAGATGCAGTGGGCAGCGCGCAGACAAGCAGGAAGCTCCGTGTCATCGAGTTACTTGGCCTTTACGAAGCTGGAAGTGGTGGCCCCTGACCTTGACGGGCAGTACACGCCCTCCTCGACAACATCGGCCAGTTCTTCTTGAAATTTTGAAGCGAGATCTGCCAGGGATGCTGCCTCTTCTATAGGATGTAAGTGGGCAGCTGAAGTCCCTCTTCAGAGTAAGAGGAGAGCAAGGCTCCGATAGCAGCCGCAGGCAGACACCAGAACAGGGCTGGGCCAATCGGGCGTGCTGAGAATTCCCTGGGATGACGCTTACGCCCTCTCTCCCAGCCCCATTCTGATTTAATTCATCTGGGTTGGGGGCCACAGCCTTGGGATTTTTGTAAACCAACCCAGCTGATTGGAATGGGCAGCCAGGGTTGAGAACCACCTCTCTGGTCAACGGGAGGACTGGCTCCCAGTCTCACTCAGAAGCATGGCGCCCCCTTTAAGAGCAAAAAGCAAAAGAGCCTCTTTTCACTCCTTTGGTGCAGAGACCACGTCCCCCATACCTCACTCTTTCGCACAAGCTCTCAATACAGGAAATGGTGCAGGTCCTAAGGAAGATGAAGCCTAGGTTCTCAAGAAGCCTGAGCTCAACCACTCACTGTGCTAGTACCCGGTATGGGACACAAACAACTTTCAGCCCAGAGACTCAAAGAGAGAAAGCCCACAGTCCCCAGGCAACTTACTTCATGTCTCTGGTCTCAGTGCCTTCTTCTGTAAAACAGAGGATCGGACGCACTAGACAATCTCTGAACTTTTCCTAACTTTAAAATGATGTAAGTGTCCGGTATTTCAGTCAATGCATCTGATCATTTCCATCTGTACTAACCTGTTCCTTCCACCTACAAAATGGAAACAAAACACATCATCTCCAGGAGGTCTGATGTATAAATTCTTAGTTTGAAAAGCCAAAGGATTTTTAAGCTCTTTGTAGCTAAATTTCATATTCAATGTATGAGTTGAAGCAAAGCAAGTCTGGTCAAGGCTTATGCTGGCAGAAAGTAAGATGAGAGCCAGTCCTGTTTTCATGCATCTCTGAAGGACATGTTCTGAGAGAAGGATAAGGGACTGGGGCACATTTCATTTTTTGCTCAGAGCCCTGAGTACATGATGGTAATATGGCTTCCTGAAAGAACCTGCTAAGCTCTTCCTGATGCAATTCTCTTGAGGAACTGCCTAAGAAAATGGATTTCCGATGGCAGATTTCAAGGCCTGGGCTCCAAGGTATGCTTGATTCACGTGCAAATCTGACCACACCTGCCATCTGTCACCAGGCAGGAAAGGGACGTGATGAAGCGGGACCCAAAGCCCTAGGAATTCAAAATTTGCAAAAGTGAAATTGGCAGTTTGCCATCCTGTCTATGCACATGGATTTCCTTTTCTGACTAATTTCTGTTGTAGAAAGAGTAATGAGCTTTATTACTAACATTGCCTCTATTACTAGCCCTAGGCAAATCATTAATAGTCAGCTCTATCACTTAACCATATTTCCAGTGCTTGAACTTGTACTCCCTAAAAAACTCACAAGGCAGGCACATATATATCTATTTCACATACGTGTGTGTGTGTGTATTTAAATTGAATACACACCATCATCAAGATCAATATCAGCCATTCACTTGATTGAGCACCTATCATGGTCTCTGCATTCAAGAAGCTTGCAAGTTAACTATGGCAGGGGGCGGGACCAGAAATGAATACAAAATATCCAGAAAACAAGACAGATAGCCATGCGTAGCATAAACTGTCAGTCCTCAAAGTGTGGTCCAGGGACCCTGAGGCTCTCTCAAGGAGTCCACCACAGAAAACCTATTTCTGTAATAAGACTAAGAGGTTATTAACATTTTTCACTCACATTTCTCATGAGTGTACGATGGAGTTCTCTAGAAGCTACATGATCTGTGACATTGCAACAAACTGAATGCAGAAGCAGAAAAGGAATCCAGCTTTCTTTTATTAAGCCAGAAATTCAAGAGACTGGCAAAAATGAAAAAAAGCATGTCAGTCTTCTCATTAAATATTTTGGTTTTCAAACCTTTGCGTATTTTTTCAGTAAAATTATGTTGGTAATGTTAATATGTAATGAGTTTATCGTTGTTATTGTTACATGAATTAATAAAATTTTTTAAATTTTCTCAGTTTCAATTTTTAATAAAGTAAATACCAGTAGATACCATCCACATTAACAAAAGCTTTCTGGGATCCTCAATGTGTGCTGTCAAGAGTCCTGAGACCAGAAGTTTGACTTGCTGGCCTAGATAGCATCCTTTGCCTGAAAAGTTCCTTTTCCCCCTCTCCACTTGATTCAGGTTTTACCTATGTGATCAAAACTGAAGGCTACTTCTTCCATGAGGCTTTTCTGATTCCCTGTCCCTTCCTCAGTCACACAGAAGGGGCCTAATAATTGTTCCGATATCTGGTATGCACCAAGTACTCTCCTAGGAGCTTTCACATCTGTTGGATGTTACCTCTCACTCACGGGATCTCCTGCTCCCCTATTTTTCATGGGATATTCTTCTTTTGGAAAATATAAGCTATCATCTCTTTAAATTATAAGCTTCTTGAAAGACCTACACCTACTTAACTTTGTGTCCTAGAAATTGATAAGTGGGTAATGAATGCTATATGACAAGAGTGACTTAGACATGAACTGTATAGGAGTTCAGAGGAAACACCTACCCTGAGGAAATGTGATGAAGAAAGTGAGATTCGAGGTAGATGTTAAAGACAGGGGCAGGCTGCCGTTAGTAGAATGGAAGAGAGAGCACATATTGCATGTGGGACTAACATGAGTAAAGGCACAGAAAGAGGAATTCTCAAAGGGCACTCAAAAAACAGTGGAAAGATTAATGCTAGAACTGACATTAATAACATTTGTGTGAGGATATGTAAAGAATCAGAGAGAGAAAGGCAGGCATTTGGGTCGCTTGATAATTTTTTTTATAGACCTAATTTGAGGAAATGATCACATAAAGCCTCTAGAAGATGAGGAAGAGAGAAGTAATAACATCCGGTAGCTTATTTCCCAACATGAAAACTCAACATTAAAGGTAAAACTAAGCCGAATTCAGGAGGGAGGCACAGTAAATGACCAACACTTCCTACGTGGGTGAAGCCAACCCTGACCTCATATTAAAAGACTCAGTGTTCAGTTATCTAATACATAATATACTTTGCTAAAAATAACATAATTTCAAGTTTTGAGATGCCAATGGCTTTTTTAAAATCATATTTTTATTTTGTAAAAACTTGATTAAAGTCAGGTCACTAAGTTTCATAAAAATGGCATCTAATTGTTTTTTAAAAACCTGTTTTCACAAAATAAATATTGGAAACAAACACGTCAGGCATTTCAAAGTAATTTTTTATATTGAGTGCCTCTTCTTTATAAATAAGCATAATATTTTCCTGACAGACACACCACAGTTTCCATCCCCACCCAAAGTTCTGCAGGTCTTTAAACATTTTGAGCTTTCCAAGTATTTTAAATTGGTCAAATATTTAATATTAATAATATGATATTAATATTTAAATTATTTGGTTTTTTAAAAATAATTTTACCTTTTTATTGTGTTCATTATACAATTTTACATAGTACCATTATGATTTTAAACACTAATTAAGAAAATCAAATTAATGTTTTTGAGCTCTACTCCTCAGTATATAGATATACCTAAAAAAGTACAGCCCAAGCACAGTGGTGCAATTTTCCAAGCACTTTCAAGTTGCTTAAATATTTACAAATATGTAAATACCCTGTTTGAAAGCATCATCATTTTGGTATCAGAAAGAAATTCTGTAACCAACTGTACAGAGAATAAAGTTCAATTAAAATGTAATTTGCTTTTAGTATATTTCTAATACATTGCCAATTGACAATTAAAAAACAACCCCCCCCCCCAAAAATACCCAACAACCAGAAAGTAAAGAAAGCTGACACCCAGCTTCTCTGGAGTGGGTTGGAAAGTTGAAGAGACACAGGCTTGATCTCCATATGAGGGGGAAGGGGGAGCATACATCCCTCCTCATTGGAGCCACTGTCCGAGGCACTAACCTGTTCAGTGTGTTCTATTTGCTTTGAGTTTGTTCTGATAATTTAACAGCAACAAAAAAGATGGCGAGGGCATGGTTTAGGTGAAATATGAAACCTGATGGCACTATATGAATATTTGCTACCACTAGCTAAACAACAGAGTTGTGACACTGTGAGCTTTCTTTAGCATATTTTTGATACAGAGAACAGCCAATACATATTTAACAATTAGGGGAAATGTTTCCTGTACAGTGTCATCCAGGATAGACATTTTCTTATAACCAGTTCATCAAAACACTATTTTATTAGAGGCCATGAATCCAGAAAGAAAAATAAGCTTATAAAATTATTTGTATTGTTATCTCTTCAATGGAATGGAATTTTTCTGTAAGTTTTCAGAAAGCACCTCTCCAATTTTTTCTTAAGTACCCTACATATTCTATAGGCAAACATATGTTATTTTCCAAACCAAGCATTTTGAAAATTCTTCTTAGATAGAATAAACTTTGCTTCTCTGCACTGGCATACATCTGTTTTAGTATACGTGCATGCCAACACACACTGTGACACACAGAGGCGACAGAGGGAGGGTAGAAAAACTATGGATTTAGAGGCAGAAACCTCAGGAACCAGTTAAGATTTGTTTACCAAATTATATGACATGAACAAAGTCACTTAATTTTCCTGAACTCCAATCTCCTTTTTTATAAACCGGTTATACTAATTACCTCTCTGCCTATTTCAGAGAATCATGATCATACCCACCAAAAGATGACATATAGGAAAATATTTTGTACAAAGATATGATTTTCACAAAATATTTAAATATATTTCTTATGCTTTAAGGGCTCAGTTTCAATAAGAGCTATCTTTGTTAGGCAAAAGTTGAGTTTATGAAACTAAAAGTACAACTTTCCATATGATGTGGAGTTTCCTGTTCTGTGTTTTACAAGGCCATGCCCCAGATGGGGGGCTATTTATTACCATACGACCAACTCAAGCTTTTATTACAGTTACTAGAACATGAAAATATGGACAGAGCTGAGACCCCTGTGGTGAAATGGGAGGACCATGAAAATCTAAAACATCACGGGGCATCACACTTCACTTACGGGTTCTAACAGCTAAAGAGACGGAGGATAATTTCAACAACATGATTACAGTTGGAAATAGGTCAAATATGACCTTACTGGTGAATTTACCAACTAGACTTCCCTGCTGGTCCTCAGCGGTCATGCTGAGACGTGGGCTTTGATGCCCCCCGTGAGGCTGACCCAAGGCCAAGGAGAAGGAAGTCAGTCCTCCTTTCTGGGGCCCCGCTCTGGCGTGCTGCCCCACTGCCCTGGACCGGTTACCTTAGCTATAGCTCAGGGCCTGGGGTGGGGCCTCCCTCCCTCCCAGTCCATATGCCTCAGCCTTGCCTTCACTCCCAAAGAGCTTCTTATTGTCTGTGAAATTGCTGCTCTGGAACCAGGTTTCCTGTGCCTCATACAAGTGACAGTCAACTCAGCTGACTGACTTCAAGGGTCTCACCCTGAAATGAGCACAGGGGGCCAGGCAGAAAAAGTAAATGGTAAAATGGGCCAAGGTGGGTCTGTCACCCTGGAGAGTGCCTGAACCCTGGGAGCAGTGACCTCTGAGCTGTAGCTAGTTGTAACCATACAGAAATATAGGCCCCAGTGTGGCCAGAAATTATCAGGAAAAAAACCAGAAATTTGCCTTTGTAGCTCAAATCTTGACTTTCTAAATGTTGGCAAGTAAATTAAAGTATTTTCTAAGGCTTTTTTTTAAAAATTTCTTTGTTTGCTTTAATTTCTAAGTTGACAAAACACATCAACAAGCGGTATTCAACCAACCAGCAGCCACCCCGCCACCTCTTATTCAATGGGTGCAATAGGGAGACTATTAAAGGAGGGCTCATACACACAGAGTCCTCCTCGCCTCGTCAGTTCACACATGTGCGCTGGAGAAACAGCCTGTTGACCCACTTTTCTTCGCTGGCAATCAAAAGGAGTTGGTTACGATGAGTTTTTCAGACGAGATTGGAGGAAAAGGTGACCCGTATCACAGAGGAGGAAATCGTGTTGGAAATTCTGTCCTCGTGGCTCCCCCTTGCCTGCTCTACTGACAGATCTTGCTGACTCTGCACTAAATCATCCTGACAGCTTCATCCAAGGCGGACACCGTATGGCTGCCCCACTGGCTACTTTGTCGCCCCTCCCGCAGGCCTTCTCCTGGTCCAGGGTCTCTAGGTGAAAGGAGAAGAATGTACTGCCAGAAGGCAGGACACACACAGATCAACACACCAACCCAGTATCCAGACGAGGAAGTCATAGGTCAGTTAACAAGTTATTAGCCAAGACAGAAATAAGAGCAGAGTTCATTCTTTCCAGTGAATCCAAAAAAATTGTCACTGATTCAGAGAATCACAAAGTAATTACCCTAGATAAGACTCGGGGGTCATTTGCCCTGCCCGATCATTTTTCAGATGAAAAGATCAACGCCCAGAAATGCTTCTAAACCCACTATGTCAACACCACGTGCCCGTTTACTGCCCAATACAAACAAATTGGAGAAAAGATGCCATTTTGTGCCCAGGCTCCTTCACTCAGGTATAGACATTGCTAGATGCTGCATAAATGTCAGGCCAGCACTTCTCAGAAATGGAGACGGTCAAGAGATGCTATTAGTGGTCACTGTATTAGTCTATCACTGATTATAATACCAACACCCAATAATTATCTCCATTTCAATCAGAAACTGGTCAAGTATGACAAATATGCCCTTGTTACTCAAGAGCTCACTGCAAAGCATCGCTCTGCTGTTTGTGATTCTGAAAATCAAAAAATGACTCAGCCAAAAAAGAAAAAAAAAAATTGATTGAATTACCTTGCAGAAACCACCTTTAAAACCAGTGAGCCTGCAAATGGGATCTCAACCGGTCTGGAAGGAGGCACAGCAGGCTTTCTCTAAAGGGAGCCAGTCTGTCTGCAGCTATGGAGAAAGCGAGGTCTAAAGTTCATAGTCCAGGATGCGAGATCTGTCTGCAGCTCTGCCAAGGCTAGGGAAGGAGCCGCTCTCCTAGGTTATGGGAAACAGGCTTACAGGACACCAAGAGTGGCTCCCAGTGAAAGCGACGGGTGCTGCTCAGTGGCCGTCACCACAGAAACCGGCTTAACAGTCACATCCTGCTTGGTGAGCACCGTGTGTTCCTGGGAGGTTTTTATAGATATTTATTATTCCAGAAAAAAACAACTCATCAGGTCAGTCCTGAGCCTCCCATTGAACCCATGGAGAAACTAGGGTGAGCATTTGGCCTTTCTCAGCCCCCTTCCAAGATGAGTCCCTCTGACACCTAGGACGCTGAGGCCCAGCCTCCTGGTCACGGCAGCAGCGGTCCCCTAAACTGTGGTGCAATGTGACAAGTGAGGGAGAAGGTCCAGATCTTGGAGGAATTCATCTTTTGGTATGTGTTGGTTAATTTGGGCGAGAGGGAGGGGCAGTCTCTACCATTTCAGAAATGCAGATTGAGACCTTAGATGGCATCCCCACAGAATATATTTTGCTTTTATTTTTTTTTTCAGACCAGATTCTGCCTTAGGAACAATTTCCAAGCGTGACTTCAACTGGAAACTTTAGTAGCTCCTTCAGGCACGACCTGTGTCATTCAACAAAATGCTGCTTCCGTGTAGAAATAAAGGTGCTTGCAGCAGGGGAACTGTGTCTACCATACAGAGGAGTTAATTGTACCCACAAAGAACTGACCTATTACCTATTATCATATGCTCCGAAGGGAGGTAGCAGCTACTCATGTCAAGTTTTATAGAGGGAAAAAAAGTGGGACATGCTCTATAAAACAAAATCCTTTATATTTGTATAGTAGGAGTTTAAGGTGCATTTGTGTATAACTAATGCAATTCTCACAACCACCCTTGTTTTATAGATGAAGGGCCAGAGGCTCAGGGGTGTTAAAACTTGCCCAAAGGCCCTGAGCTTCTAAAATGCTCGAGTCCACCGATGATGCCTCCAGCTCCGCTTCTCCTTCAAACACATGCTCTTCCCTCCCCAGCTCTACCTGCCCAAGTGAAGACGGAAGCCGGGCTTTCTCCATCTAGGACTCCCCTCCTACCATGAGATAAATACCTTCATGCCCTCTTCCACAGCAAGCTCGTCCCCTGCCCTGCACTTTTGGTAAAATCCTAAGTCATCATAAGCACGAGGACCAGGGCCACACCCACCTTCTTCCCTGCTCTCTCCCCAAACCAAGCACGACGCTGGCCCCTGGTGCCACAGACATTTTGCAAAAGGGAGGGAGGGAGGATCGGAGGGAAGAAGGGGGGAAAGGAGGAAAGAAAGAAGAGAGGGAGAGAGGAGAGAAGGAACAGAGGAAGAAAAGAAGGGAATCTTAGAAAATTCCTCTTCTCGCAGCAGTTAACCACACATAAGTGTTTTTAAGCACTTACTAGGTGCTTATATTCTGCCAGGATATAAGAGAAGTGCCCATTAGGGGTCCCACAGTCAGGAGAATTACAATATAGCTAAAGGAGAACCAAAATGGATCTGAGAAAACACCATGGAACAGACTGTCAGAGTAAGGAGACTGGAAATGAGGAGATGCTGGGTCAGGAGAGGCTCCCTGGCTTGGGGCCCTGGGGGAGCCCCAAGCTGCTTGAGCTCTCCCTTAGGGGACAGAAGAAAGGAGCCTCTCAGGGAGTGCAGGCTGACGCAGGAGGAACCTGGAGCCCGTGTTTTACATGATTCCAGTGCTTTACGTGAGACAGGCCAAGACCACAAGGTGCCACTGGCTACTCTGTAGGCATGAAATGACTCCGTGAGTCACTGCTAGAATGTCAAAGGGATTTCTTAGTCAGAAAACAGTCCCCACCTCGGTGTTTATGATCAACAACGTAGACAAACAGAAGTCTAAAGAGCAAACAAGCCAGCACAGCGCCCCAGGCCCCGCTAAGTATGAAAGCACCCTCAGCCTCTGCGCACCAGGCCTTTCACGGCTGCAGGGACGTGTGTGACTGCTCTGTGTACACGCCTGCCCTCTGCTCAGCATTTCACTCAGGGGGCTGGACCAACACTGATGCACACACAATGCACCCACAGTAAGATCTCTTTGAAACTCACAATAAAAAGTTGTGGAATTGGGCTCCCTTGGTGGCGCAGTGGTTGAGAGTTCGCCTGCCGATGCGGGGGACACGGGTTCGTGCCCCAGTCCGGGAAGATCCCACATGCCGCGGAGCGGCTGGGCCCGTGAGCCATGGCCGCTGAGCCTGCGCGTCTGGAGCCTGTGCTCCGCAACGGGAGAGGCCACAACAGTGAGAGAGGCCCGCATACAGCAAAAAAAAAAAAAAAGTTGTGGAATGGCTTTGTCATTTCCACATAAAAAGATTGTTGAAATCCTGATCCATGTCACTCCACATAATCCCCACGGGGCAGACTATGACATCCATAGCTTGACATTTCATTCTTCTTTAAAGGAAAGGCGGTTTACATGAACTAGATTGAAATCGTTTGAAAAGCAAGAGTTTATGTCTTGCTGGACAAACATGTAGAACCTTGGAGTCACCCAATATCTGGGGCCTCATTTTGCTCATGAGTATAAGGCTTAAGTGGAGAGAGGAATCATCTCTATCCTTCCCTTTCAGCTCGGAGATTCCATGAATCTGATCGCTTTCTCTTCCTGAAGTAGAAAACAACACTAAAAGGCACGTAGTCTCCTCTTAGGAACATTCAGGACCCCGAATACCGTGCATGGCCAGTAAAGCCACATCGGCCTCTGCAAACGGAAGGCCACTCTCTCTCCCCCAGTAGCTGAGATTAAGCGAAATGACTGGAGATTTGGAGATGTTATCAGCAGATTATGTTAGTGGCATTCGTTTTCCTTAAGTATTAGCAAGTCTTTCTTTGTCCTAAAAAAAAATAATAAATCATCAAATTATTCTGCCACCAGATCTTCAAAATATTGGCCAAAAAAAAAAAAAAAGAGCACCAACCTTTGAACTAGAAAACCGAGATTTTAGTCCTGGCTTTACCGCTTCCTACTTAGGTGACTCGATTCTCGGCACTCAGGGCCTCACAGGCCTCATTCTCTTAGAAAGGGGGTGGGGGAAGGCACAGGGCCTTCCACGTCCAGCTCACGGGTTTGCCTGAGGGACCCAGGAGAGAGATGGTGTAAAAGTGCTTCGTAAATCTTAGCATGTTCTACACACGAAAGGGGTTGTAGTTTTTTACTGTGAACGCTTGTGCAGGTGATTAGGAGCTGCATCTTTCAGCACACTAAGAGCCTAACCGTGCAGTCTAAAAGTTAATGCCTTTAGCCAAAGAAGCAGTATTTTTATTATTACCCCGACTGAGAGGACAGAGAGGAATTCAGCGTTAACAATCAGAAGTAGACTCCTCAGAGGGAGCTCCACCCTTTCAGGCTTATTAAACCTGTGACAACACAGGCAACCCTGTGCACCTGAAGCACCTCCCTCCCTGAAGCAACTCAGGTGACAGTGGCGTAACTCACCCTTTCCTTGGTATCGAGTGCAACTGCCACTGAGAACACCACCCTTGTCCAGGTAATGACAGCACCAACGTGGGTCAGTATCACCTCCTCAGGAAACGCAGTCCCATGACAGAGACTTGTGATGCCACATGAGATTCCACGTAAGCATCTTGGTTGGCCAAACAGACCTCCAGAGAAGCTCAACTCCCCCAGCTCTTTGCTCTTCCAGGCCACACTGGGACTGTTCCAGAAAGGAACACCTGTCTTACCTGGGGTGGCATAATCACAAGTAGCATGAAGAGTCACCAGTCAGAAACAACATTGGACTGGGGTGCTCTTGCAGGGCAGAACTTTTCCTGAAAATCCTGAAGTTCAGATGTCTACAATTACAGGCAATGAGGCTCAAAGAGCCAGCCTCATGGATCACTTGGGTTTTATTTTTGGTTTTGTTTTCATTAGACGCAACACTGAGCTGAGCTCTGAGCCTTCCAGGGAGTTGCACAACCTCAGCTTTTAGAGACTGTGTAGCTTTTAGAGATTGTGTTTCATGGTCACGGGGGGGAAAAAATGGATTTAATAGGTTTTCACAATCGTATTATCTACTTAAGCTTCCAAGATCATTTCTCACTTAATTGCAAGTCCCAAGGAAAGATCATAGAGTAGGGGCCACAAGAGGCGGTCAGAACGATAGAAAGGTAGATTCTTCACAATTGACGTAAAATCTAAATATAATAGCAAAAGCCATTTCAAGAGCTCTGATTGAAGCACCTCAGACCGGAAATAACTGCCCTCCTTCGATAATTATTTCCACTACAAAATGGATACTTATATGTTCTATGTTTGTATATTTACACGTAAATATATATTTACATGTGCCTAATAGAGATTATACGGATCTAAAGTGACAAAAATATAAGCTTTAAGCTGTGGGTGGCAGGCTCTCGCTCTGTTACACCATAGCTTCGTACAAATGCTCTCATCCCCTTATGGAAGAGTAAGTACCACTGGGAGTTCTGAGGTCCATTAGAACAGGGGTCCCCAGAGGGGACTCAGAGGTGCTGAGTAATTTAACCTCAAGTCAAAGAGCGAGTAAGTGGCAGAATCACGAGTCAAACTTAAAACTTCTGACTATAAATCCACTGCTTGCTCCCTATGTCACCCAGCCTATTGAGGGTCAAGGTGGGAAGTGTTTCTTCAAGAAACCTTCTGGTGGTAACACAACCACAAACAAGCCTTGAACACCTACCATGTGCAAAACTTGCCCTGGCCTCTGGGAAGGAGATATAGCAATACAAAGATGACTGCAACACTGCCCTTACTCAAAGGAGTTGAGTGAAGGGAAGAAAAATCATGGGAGGTGAACTAATTCAAGGAAGTTAATGAATCTGGGCAAAGGGAAAGAGAAAGTGCTGGTGGGGGGTGGAACCTAAATGATTGAGATTGAACTTGGGTATTATATACTCTGTCTCAATTACTCTTGGGCCAAGAAGCAAGGAGTAACAATACGGTTTTCCATACAGACTTTTCTACAGTAGAGAAAGTATGCTGCCCAGTTTACACTAGTATTCTTTTCTGTGTGTGTGGTATATGTGTGGTATTTTTTTTTAATTTTTTAAAAAATTTTATACATTTTTTAAAGGTTACACTCCAGTTACAGTTATTACAAAATACTGCCTATATTCCCTGTGTGGTACAATACATTCTTTTTTTTATTTTTTATTTATGGCTGTGTTGGGTCTTAGTTTCTGTGCGAGGGCTTTCTCTAGTTGTGGCAAGCAGAGGCCACTCTTCATTGCGGTGCTCAGGCCTCTCACTATCGCGGCCTCTGCTGTTGTGGAGCACAGGCTCCAGATGCGCGGGCTCAGTAATTGTGGCTCACGGGCCTAGTTGCTCCGCGGCATGTGCGATCTTCCCAGACCAGGGCTCGAACAGTGTCCCCTGCATTGGCAGGCAGATTCTGAACCACTGCGCCAACAGGGAAGCCCTACAATATATTCCTGTAGCCTATCTTACACCCAATAGCTTGTATCTCCCACTTCCCCACCCCGATATTGTCCCTCCCTTCCCCAACTGGTAACCACGAGTTTGTTTTCTATATCTGTGAGTCTGCTTCTTTTTTTTGTTATATTCACTTGTTTGTTGTATTTTTTTAGAGTCCACATGTAAGTGATATCATATAGTATTTTGACACAAGTGTTCTGATTCCTGAGAATTAGCTCCTAAATTATAAATTGGAAGAGTATTTGAATAACAATCCCAAAAAAATCCCTTAGAATTGGGAAACTGCACATGAGTCTTTAAGAACCTGAAAGCTTTCCAAGAACTGATAAATGTTTTAATCTACAAAGCTAAAAAGGAGACCTTGGACCTATTATGATTCTCTGAAATTTTGTCTAGAATTACCACCTGGTCTCTGTTTTTAGCATCTATTTACCTTTGAAACTTTGAAACAAATGGTATGGCTAGACAACCTGAGTTACTACCATTTCTCCAGGAAGATGAGGAAAAATTCAGTGAGAGTTGGCATTGGCCATAGCAGACAGTTGAGAAAGTGTTACTCATGGTCAAAAGCAGCAACTCTGGTAAGAAAAGAGGCTCTGAACTACGTCAAGCACTCCTTAACACAATACTATCTGTTGTGCAAGGGGCCGGACCAAACTGTGTTTCCCTTGTATGGATGGGACGGGATCATGCTGTCTCTGCAGACCATCAGGGCTTCCTTTGTGTAGGAGTATTATCGCTGTGAAAACTCAGTCATGACGCTCACTGCTTGAAAGACCAAACAGGAATTTTGGAGCGTCCCACCAACCCCACTCACGTGTCCTGTCCACCCTGACCTCTTCAGGCCGCAAACCCCAGACAAGAAGCCACCTTTGGCACCTGGCACGTGCTGGATGCCACGGAGTAGAGAGGCACCTGGAGACAGATGTTCAACTTCCTGAGGAGGAGGTGAGAACCTAGACCCTAGGAGACTTGAGAGAGGGAACTGAGGAAGGAGACAGAAGACTAAGGAGAGAGGTGGAAGAGCGGGGGAGATATGCGACAGCCTCTTTTCACAGACCCCTTACCCTTATGCCATGGAAGGAAATGAAGTCCTGATCCTGTTATGCCACCCTGCTCTGTGAGGTCTACCAGATGTCTGAGTAAAGAACTGTGCTTACCTGCTTCCCTGTCCAGAGATCTAAAAGGAGTCAACTCCCTTGTGGACTATCAGGGGTGTCATCACTAGCTATTAACAGTCTTTCTCTTAAGCTACCCCAAATTCATCTAATTTTTTAATTTATTTTTTGCCTAAGTTAACCATAGTTATTTTCTGTTGCTACAGCCAAAGGATCCTAGCTACTCCCTCCCTAATCTTTTCAATACTGTACTTCTAAACCCACCTAGATCAGCATCTACATTCTCCCCATCCTATTGTTACAATGAAGGAAGCGTCCCTTCTCCCATGGAAAAACAATCTCTTCGGTGGGTTCTACAACCCACCTCCTTCCAGACTTTCTAGGACGCCATTTCTTAGGTTATTTTCTCTTTTCTGCATCACTAGTCTCTCCTTGCCTACTGGATCATGCTAAGCCTACAAACAGACTCTGCAAGCAACCATCTTAAAGGATCCCACTTGTCCCTACATCCCCTACAATCGTTACTCCTTCCCTCTACTTCATGTTATAACTGCTCTTCTGCAGAAAACAGTGTACATGTGCTGTTTCCATTTCCTCACTCCCCAATTCTCTTTTCAACACACTCCTATCTTGATTCTACCCCCGACATGGCACTGGCACTGAAACTGCTTTTGCCGGGTTGCCGGTGAGCTGCACATTCCAAATCCATTGGATATTTTCCTCGTTTTACTCTGCTTTTTGGTATCACCGGCCTCGCTGGCTGCCTCCTCCTTCTTGAAGCCTCTTCTTTTTTTTTTTTTTTTTTTTTTTGCGGTACGCAGGCCTCTCACTGTTGTGGCCTCTCCCGTTGCGGAGCATAGGCTCCGGACGCGCAGGCTCATTGGCCATGGCTCACGGGCCCCCAGCCGCTCCACGGCATGTGGGATCTTCCCGGACCAGGGCACGAACCCGTGTCCCCTGCATCGGCAGGCGGACCCTCAACCACTGCGCCACCAGGGAAGCCCTTGAAGCCTCTTCTTGACTCATGAACAGGCTGTGCTTGCTGAGAGCAAAGAGGAAAGAGCGCAGCTGTGGGAGTTGTGGGGTCTGAGGAGTCAGGAGGCCCCAGGCAGAGCCTACGGAAGCTCATTTCACTCTTAGACGGCAGGACCCGTGGTCTCCTTAAAGAGTTCCCATCATTTCACTTCCCTAATTCAAATCTTTCGCTGACATTCCTTCATGCTTACTGTAAACGCCACACTCTTTTTTTATTGTTTTTTTTTTTTTGCGGTACGCGGGCCTCTCACTGTTGTGGCCTCTCCCATTGCGGAGCACAGGCTCCGGACGTGCAGGCCCAGCGGCCATAGCTCACGGGCCCAGCCGCTCCGCGGCATGTGGGATCTTCCCGGACCGGGGCACGAACCCACGTCCCCTGCCTCAGCAGGCGGACTCTCAACCACTGTGCCACCAGGGAAGCCCAAACTCCACACTCTTAAATGCCCTCAAGGGGGGACTTCCCTGGCGGTCCAGTGGTTAGGACTCAGCGCTTTCACCGCCAAGGCCCCGGGTTCAATTCCTGGTGGGCAACTAAGATCACACAAAGCCCCGCAGTGCGGCCAAAAGCAAAAAAAAAAAGCCCTCAAGGAAACCCCACATCATCTGGTCCTATCTATTGATACATCTCCAACATAGAAAGAGTCTCTTGACTTCTCCAGTACCCTGTGTTTTCCTTTCAAAACATGAAGTTCTGTCTAAGAGTTGTTTTCTTCTGTTTTTTTTTTTTTTTTGAACTATATAAAATCACTGTGGTACTGAAAATAGAAAGTAAAAAACTCATTGGCTATTGAATCCAACAAATATTTGTATACAAAAGTCTATCACTGCCGGACGAGACGAAGATGGCGGAAGAGTAAGACGTGGAGATCACCCTCCTCCCCACAGATACACCAGAAATATATCTACAAGTAGAACAACTCCTATAGAACACCTACTGAACTTTGGCAGAAGACCTCAGACCTCCCAAAAGGCAAGAAAGTCCTCACGTACCTAAGTAGGGCAAAAGAAAAAAGAATAAATACAGACAAAAGAATAGGGACAGGACCTGCACCAGTGGGAAGGAGCTGTGAAGGAGGAAAGGTTTCCCCACACTAGGAAGCCCCTTCACGGGCGGAGACTGCGGGTGGCGGAGGGGGAAAGCTTTGGAGCCGTGGAGGAGAGCACAGTCACAGGGGTGCGGAGGGCAGAGCGGAGAGATTCCCGCACAGAGGATAGGTGCCGACCGGCGCTAACCAGCCCGAGAGGCTTCTCTGCTCACCTGCCGGGGCGGGCGGGGCTGGGAGCTGAGGCTCGGGCTTCGGTCGGAGCGCAGGGAGAGAACTGGGGTTGGCGGTGTGAACACAGCCTGAAGGGGGTGAGTGCGCCACGGCTAGCCGGAGGGAGTCCGGGGAAAAGTCTGGACCTGCCGAAGAGGCAAGAGACTTTTTCTTCCCTCTTTGTTTCCTGGTGCGCGAGGAGAGGGGATTAAGAGCGCTGCTTAAAGGAGCTCCAGAGACGGGCGCGAGCCGTGACTAAAAGCGTGGACCCCAGAGACGGGCATGAGACGCTAAGGCTGCTGCTGCCGCCACCAAGAAGCCTGTGTGCGAGCACAGGTCACTATCCACACCTCCCCTCCTGGGAGCCTGTGCAGCCCGCCACTGCCAGGGTCCCGGGATCCAGGAACAACTTCCCCTGAGAGAACACACGGCGCTTCAACGTCATGCTGGCCTCTGCCGCCGCAGGCTCACCCCACATCCGTACCCCTCCCTCCCGCCGGCCTGAGTGAGCCAGAGCCCCCGAACCAGCTGCTCCTTTAACCCCGTCCTGTCTGAGCGAAGAACAGACGCCCTCCGGCGACCTACACGCAGAGGCGGGGCCAATCCAAAACTGAGCCCGTAGGACCTGTGAGAAAAAAGAGAAAGGGAAATCTCTCCCAGCAGCCTCAGGAGCAGCGGATTAAAGCTCCACAATCAACTTGATGTACCCTGCATCTGTAGAATACCTGAATAGACAAAGAATCATCCCAAATTGAGGAGGTGGACTTTGAGAGCAAGATTTAGGATTTTTTTCCATTTTCCTCTTTTTGTGAGTGTGTATGTGTATGCGTCTGTGTGAGATTTTGTCTGTATAGCTTTGCTTCCACCATTTGTCCTAGGGATCTACCCATCCATTTTTTTTTTCTTTTCTTTCTTTTTAAAAATTTTTTTCTTAATAATTATTTTTTATTTTAATAACTTTATTTTATCTTTATTTTATTTTACCTTCTTTCTTTGTTTCTTTCCTTCCTTCCTTCCTTTCCTCCTTCCTTCCTTCCTTCCTTCCTTCCCTCCCTCCTTCCTTCCTTCCTTTCTTTCTTTGTTTCTTTCCTTCCTTCCTTTCCTCCTTCCTTCCTTCCTTCCCTCCTTCCTTCCTTCCTTCCTTTCTTTCTTTCCTTTCTACTTTTTATCCCTTTTATTACGAGCCGTGTGGATGAAAGGCTCTTGTGCTGTAGCCAGGAGTCAGTGTTGTGCCGCTGAGGTGGGAGAGCCAACTTCAGGACACTGGTCCACAAGAGGCCTCCCAGCTCCATATAATATCAAGCGGTGAAAATCTCCCAGAGATCTCCATCTCAACACCAGCACCCAGCTTCACTCAACGACCAGCAAGCTACAGTGCTGGACACCCTATGCCAAACAACTAGCAAGACAGGAACACAACCCCACCCATTAGCAGAGAGGCTGCCTAAAATCATAATAAGTCCACAGACACCCAAAAACACACCACCAGACATGGGCCTGCCCACCAGAGAGACAAGATCCAGCCTCATCCACCAGAACACAGGCACTAGTCCCCTCTACCAGGAAGCCTACATAACCCACTGAACCAACTTTAGCCACTGGTGACAGACACCAAAAACAACGGGAACTACAAACCTGCAGCCTACAAAAAGGAGACCCCAAACACAGTAAGATAAGCAAAATGAGAAGACACAGAAACACACAGCAGATGAAGGAGCAAGGTAAAAACCCACCAGACCTAACAAATGAAGCGGAAATAGGCAGTCTACCTGAAAAAGAATTCAGAATAATGATAGTAAAGATGATCCAAAATCTTGGAAATAAAATAGACAAAATGCAAGAAACATTTAAAAAGGATCTACAAGAACTAAAGATGAAACAAGCAACGATGAACCACACAATGAATGAAATTAAAAAGATCTAGAAGGGATCAGTAGCAGAATAACTGAGGCAGAAGAATGGATAAGTGACCTAGAAGATAAAATAGTGGAAATAACTATTGCAGAGCAGAATAGAGAAAAAAGAATGAAAGAACTGAGGACAGTCTCAGAGACCTCTGGGACAACATTAAATGCACCAACATTCGAATTATAGGGGTTCCAGAAAAAGAAGAGAAAAAGAAAGGGACTGAGAAAATATTTGAAGAGATTATAGTTGAAAACTTCCCTAATATGGGAAAGGAAATAGTTAATCAAGTCCAGGGAGCACAGAGAGTCCCATACAGGATAAATCCAAGGAGAAACACACCAAGATACATATTAATCAAACTGTCAAAAATTAAATACAAAGAAAACATATTAAAAGCAGCAAGGGAAAACAACAAATAACACACAAGGGAATCCCCATAAGGTTAACAGCTGATCTTTCAGCAGAAACTCTGAAAGCCAGAAGGGACTGGCAGGACATATTTAAAGTGATGAAGGAGAAAAACCTGCAACCAAGATTACTCTACCCAGCAAGGATCTCATTCAGATTTGATGGAGAAATTAAAATCTTTACAGACAAGCAAAAGCTGAGAGAGTTCAGCACCACCAAACCAGCTTTACAACAAATGCTAAAGGAACTGCTCTAGGCAAGAAACACAAAAGAAGGAAAAGACCTACAATAACGAACCCAAAACAATTAAGAAAATGGGAATAGGAACATACATATCAATAATTACCTTAAATGTAAACAGACTAAATGCTCCCACCAAAAGACACAGATTGGCTGAAAGGATACAAAAACAAGACCCACATATATGCTGTCTACAAGAAACCCACTTCAGACCTAGAGACACATACAGACTGAAAGTAAGGGGATGAAAAGAGATATTCCATACAAATGGAAACCAAAAGAAAGCTGGAGTAGCAATTCTCATATCAGACAAAATAGACTTTAAAATAAAGACTATTAGAAGAGACAAAGAAGGACACTACATAATGATCAAGGGATCGACCCAAGAAGAAGATATAACAATTGTAAATATTTATGCACCCGACATAGGAGCACCTCAATACATAAGGCAAATAATAACAGCCATAAAAGGGGAAATCGACAGTAATACATTCATAGTAGGGGACTTTAACACCTCACTATCACCAATGGACAGATCATCCAAAATGAAAATAAATAAAGAAACACAAGCTTTAAATGATACATTAAACAAGATGGACTTAATTGATATTTATAGGACATTCCATCCAATAACAACAGAATACACATTTTTCTCAAGTGCTCATGGAACATTCTCCAGGACAGATCATATCTTGGGTCACAAATCAAGCCTGGTAAATTTAAGAAAACTGAAATCGTATCAAGTATCTTTTCTGACTACAATGCTATGAGACTAGATATCAATTACAGGAAAAGATCTGTACAAAATAAAAACACATGGAGGCTAAACAATACACTACTTAATAACGAAGTGATCACTGAAGAAATCAAAGAGGAAATCAAAAAATACCTAGAAACAAATGACAATGGAGACACGATGACCCAAAACCTATGGAATGCAGCAAAAGCAGTTCTAAGAGGGAAGTTTATAGCAATACAATCCTACCTCAAGAAACAGGAAACATCTCAAATAAACAACCTAACCTTGGCACCTAAAGCAATTAGAGAAAGAAGAACAAAAATACCCCAAAGTTAGCCGAAGGAAAGAAATCATAAAGATCAGATAAGAAATAAATGAAAAAAAATGAAGGAAACAATAGCAAATATCAATAAAACTAAAAGCTGGTTCTTTGAGAAGATAAACAAAATTGATAAACCATTAGCCAGACTCATCAAGAAGAAAAGGGAGAAGACTCAAATCAATAGAATTAGAAATGAAAAAGGAGAAGTAACAGCTGACACTGCAGAAATACAAAAGATCATGAGAGATTACTACAAGCAACTCTATGCCAATAAAATGGACAATCTGGAAGCAATTAACAAATTCTTAGAAATGCACAAGCTGCCAAGACTGAATCAGGAAGAAATAGAAAATATGAACAGACCAATCACAAGCACTGAAATTGAAACTGTGATTAAAAATCTTCCAACAAACAAAAGCCCAGGACCAGATGGCTTCACAGGCGAATTCTATCAAACATTTAGAGAAGAGCTATCACCTATCCTTCTCAAACTCTTCCAAAATATAGCAGAGGGAGGAACACTCCCCAACTCATTCTACGAGGCCACCATCACCCCGATACCAAAACCAGACAAGGATGTCACAAAGAAAGAAAACTACAGGCCAATATCACCGATGAACATAGATGCAAAAATCCTCAACAAAATACTGGCAAACAGAATCCAACAGCACATTAAAAGGATCATACACCATGATCAAGTGGGGTTTATTCCAGGAATGCAAGGATTCTTCGATATACGCAAATCAATCAACGTGATACCCCATATTAACAAATTGAAGGAGAAAAACCATATGATCATCTCAATAGATGCAGAGAAAGCTTTTGACAGAATTCAACACCCATTTATGAGAAAAACCCTGCAGAAAGTAGGCATAGAGGGAACTTTCCTCAACATAATAAAGGCCATATATGACAAACTCACAGCCAACATCATCCTCAATGGTGAAAAACAGAAAGCATTTCCACTAAGATCAGGAACAAGACAAGGTTGCCCACTCTCACCACACTTATTCAGCATAGTTTTGGAAGTTCTAGCCACAGCAATCAGAGAAGAAAAGGAAATAAAAGTAATCCAAATTGGAAAAGAAGGATTAAAGCTGTCACTGTTTGCAGATGACATGACACTATACACAGAGAATCCTAAAGATGCTACCATAAAACTACTAGAGCTAATCAATGAATTTGGTAAAGTAGCAGGATACAAAATTAATGCACAGAAATCTCTTGCATTCCTATACACTAAGGATGAAAAATCTGAAAGTGAAATCAAGAAAACACTCCCATTTACCATTTCCACAAAAAGAATAAAATATCTAGGAATAAACCTACCTAAGGAGGCAAAAGACCTGTATGCAGAAAATTATAAGACACTGATGAAAGAAATTAAAGATGATACAAATAGATGGAGAGATATACCATGTTCTTGGAGTGGAAGAATCAACATTGTGAAAATGACTCTACTACCCAAAGCAATCTACAGATTCAATGCAATCCCTATCAAACTACCACTGGCATTTTTCACAGAACTAGAACAAAAAATTTCACAATTTGTATGGAAACACAAAAGACCTCGAATAGCCAAAGTAATCTTGAGAACGAAAAACGGAGCTGGAGGAATTAGGCTCCCTGACTTCAGACTATAGTACAAAGCTACAGTAATCAAGACAGTATGGTACTGGCAGAAGAACAGAAATACAGATCAATGGAACAGGATAGAAAGCCCAGAGATAAATCCATGCACGTATGGTCACCTTATCTTTGATAAAGGAGGCAGGAATGTACAGTAGAGAAAGGACAGCCCCTTCAATAAGTGGTGCTGGGAAAACTGGACAGGTACATGTAAAAGTATGAGATTAGAACACTCCCTAACACCATACATAAAAGCAAACTCAAAATGGATTAAAGTCCTAAATGTAAGGCCAGACACTATTAAACTCTTAGAGGAAAACATAGGCAGAACACTCGACGACATAAATCACAGCAAGATCCTTTTTGACTCACCTCCTAGAGAAATGGAAATAAAAACAAAAATTAAAAAATGGGACCTAATGAAACTTCAAAGCTTTTGCACAGCAAAGGAAACCATAAACAAGACCAAAAGACAACCCTCAGAATGGGAGAAAATATTTGCAAATGAAGCAACTCACAAAGGATTAATTTCCAAAATTTACAAGCAGCTCATGCAGCTCAATAACAAAAAAACAAACAACTCAATCCAAAAATGGGCAGAAGACCTAAATAGACATTTCTCCAAAGAAGATATACAGACTGCCAACAAACACATGAAAGAATGCTCAACATCATTAATCATTAGAGAAATGCAAATGAAAACTACAAGGAGATATCATCTCACACCAGTCAGAATGGCCATCATCAAAAAATCTAGAAACAATAAATGCTGGAGAGGGTGTGGAGAAAAGGGAACACTCTTGCACTGCTGGTGGGAATGTGAATTGGTACAGCCACTATGGAGAAGAGTATGGAAGTTCCTTAAAAAACTACAAATAGAACTACCATATGACCCAGCAATCCCACTACTGGGCATATACCCTGAGAAAACCATAATTCATAAAGAGTCATGTACCAAAATGTTCATTGCAGCTCTATTTACAATAGCCCGGAGATGGAAACAACCTAAGTGTCCATCAACAGATGAATGGATAAAGAAGATGTGGCACATATATACAATGGAATATTACTCATCCATAAAAAGAAACGAAATTGAGCTATTTGTAATGAGGTGGATGGACCTAGAGTCTGTCATACAGAGTGAATTAAGTCAGAAAGAGAAAGACAAATACCGTATGCTAACACATATATATGGAATTAAAAAAAAATGTCATGAAGAACTTAGGGGTAAGACAGGAATTAAGACACAGACCTACTAGAGAATGGACTTGAGGATATGGGGAGGGGGAAGGGTAAGCTGTGACAAAGGAAGAGAGTGGCATGGACATATATACACTACCAAACGTAAAATAGATAGCTAGTGGGAAGCAGCCGCGTAGCACAGGGAGATCAGCTGGTGCTCTGTGACCACCTCGAGGGGTGGGATAGGGAGTGTGGGAGGGAGGGAGACGCAAGTGGGAAGAGATATGGGAACATATGTATATGCATAACTGATTCACTTTGTTATAAAGCAGAAACTAACACACCATTGTAAAGCAATTATACCCCAATAAAGATGTTAAAAATAAAATAAAATAAAAAGCAATTATACTCCTATAGAGATTAAAAAAGATAAATATCACTGGCAATGAGATTTAGGCCCATTCTTATGTTGGGAGCTCTCTGTTTTTTCAAGCAAACAAAACCACAACCCTCTTATCATCAGTTGTACTAGACCTGCCACCTCAACCAGAGGTAACACGGGGACCCTGTCTTGTAATATACTAGGTGGGAGAGACCTCACAGAACCAATGTTTTATCCACGTAAGCCAAGATGAAGTTCGAGACAGTGTGTGAACTTGCTAGCCACCTAAGAAACGTGATGAAGCAGTTGACTTAAAGACAAGAGTTAGCACTCATGGCAGACTTGTCTGTCCCTTGTTCCCCATGCCATGAATATTTGAGATTTGGCTGCAATCCTGAAAGTATATACCCCCATTTCATTTCACAGTTTTGCCTTATACTTCCAGGGAAATGTGTCCACATCCAGGGAAATGTGTCCACATCCTGGATCAGATTTATACAGAGGAACTAACCCACCACTGCAGTCTGTATTGTTTTCATGTACAGCATGGATTATGTTGTTTTGCAAAATTTCTAAACACAATGGCAAACATTGCCCAGTTTGTCTGTCTATTGGTAGAGACAGCTACACACTCATTAGGCCAAGAAAAGAGTGGTTTTCTATGAGGTGTAGAGGTGGACCAAGGGTGGTGATTTCCGAAGAATAATAGAATCAAAATCTCTAGCATTTTAATCCTTTGCTTTTGCCTGTGGTTCACAGTGGTCTGTGCTGGGGGTCAAGATGCCTGGCCTCTTTTCGGACAGACATCCCTGGACAAAGCTATCCAAAGGGTTTAGCTAGCTCAGTATTTATCTGGATTTTAGCAACCTGTTATGGTTAGGAAAATAAAAGTGATTTCAAAAACGAAGTAGAAAGTCACACTCCCTTTTTAAATTTAAAAAAAAGGGTTTTTTCAAACCCAACGGCTTCCTTTTTAGCCTCTTTCCCTCTTAAGTTAATTTGCTTCGTTATTTTATCTTCTTCTAATATGCTCTTCCCCAACATCTGGGTGTAACTGAATCGAAAGATTCTATCCTTTTTCCTTTTTCTGAAGAAGGAGGATGTAGGTGTGACTGGCCCAGTGCAGCTGAAACAAGGCATAGAGCCTGCGATATCACTGGCACTGTTACAGTATAAAAATTAACCTTCAAGGAACTTGAGCTTGGGCTTCAGTGACTGGCTGAGTCGGTGGAGGTCACAAAGAGATTCAGTAGCATTAAGTAGGATTGGTCAGTCAAACAAGGAATCAATAGGAATTTGCTAAAAACTCCTGGGTGTACAGAGATTAATTCAGCACTGTGAAATTTAAAGAAAAACACCCATCTGGTCCCTTCTTCAAAAAGTTCATAACCCAGGGCTTCCCTGGTGGTGCAGTGGCTGAGAGTCCGTCTGCCGATGCAGGGGATACGGGTTCGGGCCCCGGTCCGGGAAGATCCCACATGCCGCGGAGCGGCTGGGCCCGTGAGCCATGGCCACTGAGCCTATGCGTCCGGAGCCTGTGCTCCGCAACGGGAGAGGCCACAACAGTGAGAGGCCCGCGTACCACAATAAAAAAAAAAAAAGCTCATAACCTAGAAGGGGAAACACAATCAACAGCAAACTTTCATTGTCTTCTTCACCATGCCAGTTATTATTCTCTTGTTCTTAGGAGAATTCACCACCCTCCAGTTTTGAGATAGGAAGAGCTCTGAAATCAGCACACATCACTACAGAAATATAAGTATTTGGGTCCCCAGGGCGTACTGTTCCATTCCCAGCACGCAAGCAGCACTTGCAATTTTCCAGGTTCTCCCTATTCCTTCATCCTTTCTATCATTTGGGTATCGCTCTATCTTCTCAATTTGGAAGGGTAGGGAGGTGGGAGTGTGAGGGCTCCCTTCAAGTGCTAGAACAATGCGACTCATTCATAATTGTATTCCCCACCGTCTAGCGCTTGACATGCACCTGCACATAATTGGCACTCAAGGAGCAATTGTTTATATAATTTGAAACCAAGGAAGAGCAATGAACAATTAGATACCTCCAAAGCTGGATGCAGGAGAATGACGAGAAAATTCAGAGTGCCAGGAAAAGCCACCAACTGAGCAGATGAGATCAGATCAGAGGGTGGGAGACCGGAGGTGGGCAGGTTGGCAGGGAAGGGGCTATCCGTGACCTAGCCCTGAGATGATGAAGATGCAAATTAGGAAATGAAAAGGACTCAAAAAGGTAAAAGATGTTTGGGGGGAGGGTGGAAATCGGTAGAACTTGGTGAATATCGAGCATCATGGGGAGAGGCTATGGGGTGGGCCAGGATCAAGGCAAGGGAAGCATTAAAGATGACTTCAAAGCTGGGAGCTGGAAAAATTGTGAGACAAGGGTGTCATGGCAGAGACAAGGAACTTGGAAGGGGAACTGGTTTTGTGGGGAAGGTGATGAGCTCAGTTAGAGACTGTCGAATACAAGGTGATGGAAAGATGTTCAAGTGAAAATGACCAGTGAATAGCCAGAGATATGGGAATAAACCCTGAGCAAGGGGCAGGACGTGAGCTGTCAATCTGTAAGTCATCAGCCTCATGCGCTTGCAGCCATGAGAATGGAGACAATCTCTGTGCCTCATGGGGACCAGCAAGAAGAGAGGAAGACCAAAGGGTAGCAGGGGACATGAGGGGGAACCAGAGGCAGACGGGAAACTTCAGGAGAATTGGGAAGTTAGCAGGGAAACAGGAGAGTTTAATGCTGAAAATGTGAAAGGACAAACATTTTCCAAGAAGACCTGGGTGGAAAAAGTAGTGAGGGCTGCGGAAAAGATAGTGAGAATGAGATTGAAGGAAGCACGCTGGCTGTTACAATGACAGTCGGTGACTTTTAGGAGCCAATTTGGGCAAAGAGGTCGGGGTGAAAATTAAATCTCAGAGAGTTCAAGAGGGATTAGGAAGAAAGGAAACAGAGTCTATGAATCATATATGCAATAAAACGTCAGTAGAAAAATATAGTATCGTGGCTAGACAGGACAAAAATACAATAATTATTTGTGGAAAACTTTTTAGAAAATACTTTATCACATTTTTTTCAAATGAGGTATTTTATTCCTACATCCCTTGTTGACATGGAACCTAGAAATTCAGATGGACTTTATAAATATCCTTGAAGCAGAGCTCAGTCCTCACTCCACCCGCCCACACACTCATACGCACACGCTCACTCACACTCACTTTAAAATTCCACAGACCCCTACGTGTGCCTCAAGGGTTGCACTTCTCAGGATGTGGGCTTCTTGATACACTTGCCACAGTGGCAATTTGGACTCCAGCGGTATCAGGCTGGGGAGCAACCATTGCCCAAGCCTGCCTGCCTCTCAAAGGAATGCTCTTATTTGGGCATTTCCTCTCAGCCTTTGCCCCTAGTTCTGACAATCCACCTTTTATGCAAAACAGACATTGTGCAAAACAGACCTCGTGTTCAGTGCTCACGTTTATCATTTAACTAGCCTCACCACGTTTGGGGCTTTGAAAATGACTAATTCCATCATTCTTGAATGGTCAGTCCTACACTGGTTTCAACACAGTTTCTGAGAAGACTGAGAAACCTACAGACCCAACTGCTAAGCGTGTGCTAAGAAACAGCAAGAACACAGTGACCAATACCTTCATTTTTCACATGAGCACCCATCTGTCTAAGGCCATCCCACCTCCTGTAACCCCACCCCTACCTTGTCCCAAAACATAAATGCCCTATGCCTTTCCGAGGTTAAGGAAGATAAGACCTATGAAGCTAGAATGTGTACTTACTGTGTAAGTATTTAATATCATTTCAAATCTGGTATCCGTGATGCTGCTTGATACTAAGCCCAATTTAAATTTGAATAGGGAACATAAACTTCCATAAGTTTCATTTGGAAAATAAAACCAGTTTTCCCTAAACCTGAGAGTAGTGAAAAACAGATGCCTTCACAGAAACAAACAGAGCACACCCATGATTTTGATTTGGGGATTTAAAAAGAAAAACTATTAAATTCTAACATACAAAAAAAAAAGTGCACGAGTTTCAAGCTTAATAAATTTTCATAAAATGAACACATTTAACCAGCACCCAGATGAAGAAATAAAACATGACCAACCTCTTAGAAGCCCCATCGAATCGTCCTTCCAGGTCACTACCTCCCTGTACATGAAGTCATCATCCTGACTTCTAAAATCATGTATTGGTTTTACCTGTTTTTAAGTTTTGTAGAACTAGAGTTATAATGGATAGATTCTTTTGTGTCTGGCTTATTTTGCTCAACATTCTCTTTGTAAGATTTGTCTGTGTTGCTGTAGTTTGTCATAGTTTGTTCATTGTATAAATATACTGCAATTTATTTATCCGTTCTTCTGTTGATATTTGGGTTGTTTCCATTTGGAGGCTATTGCAAATAGTGCTGCTGGGAACATTCTTGGACGTGTCTCTTGATGCCCACATGCTTTCATTTCTCTTGGGTATAAATGTAGGAGTGGAATTGCTGAGCTGTACTGTGTGCACACTGTCATCTTCAGAAGACACTGCCAGACAGTTTTCCAAGGTGGTGTACTTGGTTAGCCTCCACCAGAGTGTACTTGAGCTCTAATTGCATGATACAATCACCAGCACTCAGGACTGTCAGGTGAGATCAGGTTTTTTTGTGTTTTTTTTGTTTTTGCCATTCTGATGGGTTTGGCACTTAAATTCTCTGCAAAGACCACAGTGTCAGGAACAACAGCAGTATGAACATTCTCAGCCCTCAATGAATGTTACTAATATTGAGAATTCCCCACTTTAAGAATTTACAATTCTGAAAATGATCTTTTTTAACATCTGACACTTACTTTGTGTTTACGTTGAATGGGGATTTCACTGGGTCTTTAGTTTAAAAGTCATACCATCCATAAAGATAAACTGAAGTGCTGGAGTGCCTCAACTCTACTGCCAGATGTCTTAAAACATAAACAAAAGATAGGCAAAGAAAGATGGTAGGAAGGAGGGAGGGAAGGAGGCAGACAAAGAGACCTTGCTGATTCTCACTAACCAAAGTGATCTCATAAACATGACTTTTCAACAACTAAAAGGGACAAGTTCTACAGAAAAATCTTTGATTGACTTCATTTTATTATAAATTTATTTATTTATTTTTGGCTGCATTGGGTCTTCGTTGCTGCACGCAGGCTTTCCCTAGTTGTGGTGAGTGCGGGCTACTCTTTGTTGCAGTGTGCGGGCTTCTCACTGCGGTGGCTTCTCTTATTGCTGAGCACGGGCTCTAGGCACGCAGGCTTCAGTAGTTGTGGCACACGGGCTCAGTAGTTGTGGCTCATGGGCTCTAGAGCTCAGGCTCAGTAGTTGTGGTGCACGGGCTTAGCTGCTCTGCAGCATGTGGGATCTTCCCAGACCAGGGTTCAAACCCACGTCCCCTGGATTGGCAGGCGGATTCTTAACCACTGCGCCACCAGGGAAGTCCCTGATTGACTTTAATTCCCTCATAAGTATATTATCCTTTGGGAATGACCATGCCCCCCAAAAAATACATACACATACACACACGTACATATTTATATACATGTAAAATAAAGTATAAATACAAATAAAGAGAAATATCATATTTCTTATATGCAGAATCTAAAAAAGAAAATGATACAAATGAACTTACTTACAAAGCAGAAACAGACTCACAGACTTAGAGAACGGACTTATGGTTACCAGGGGGAAGAGTGGCGGGGAAGGGATAGTTAGGGAGTTTGGGATAGACATGTGCACACTGCTGTATTTAAAATGGATAACCAACAAGGAGCTACTGTGTAGCACAGGGAACGCCGCTTAATGTTATGTGACAACCTAGATGGGAAAAGAATTTGAAAAAGAATAGATACATGTATATGTATAAATGAATCACTTTGATGTGCACCTGAAACGAACACAACATTGTTAATCAACTATACTCCAATATAAAATAAAAAGTTTAAAAATGCAAATAAAAATAAATGGAGGAAAACACTGACGTCTGTGAGAGGATATTCCCAACTTCACGTCTCTCCAACACATTGACTACTGCTTGATTTAGATGGTTGCAGGGAATGCCCCTGAAATGCCTATCCTATTCATAGTCACCCCTTGAACTAACCGTGCACAACTCCTCGAAAAACCCCCCAAAAACATGTAGGAGGAAAGGCAAAGGGAAAAGGAACAAGCCATGTGTTAGCGAGTCCTTTGCTTGACTCCACACGCAGTGTAGATACTCCTCGGAAGCCAGTTCTGAAGCCGACTGCCTAAGACCTTCAGGTCACGATCGCTCTGTTTCCTTGAGCTCCAAAGTGCAGAGCAGGCCAACCTCCTCCCAGATTCCTGAGCAAACAGGGCTCCTCCTCACTCCTCCCAACACATGCCGTGTTCACCCCATTGTAGCATTGTGGTCCATCTAGGGCCAGAGAAATGGCTGTGAAATTCAAAATGGCAGAACCCAGGTCTTACTCATCTTTGGAGTCACCCAGAGTCATATGCACCTCGCAGGCACAGAGTAAGGCCCAAGAAAACTTACTGCGTTGAACTGCCCCCCAGGCCAACTCGGTTCATACCGAGAGTAATAAGTTGCCCATAAGTTTAAAGTACATGCTGTGTTCTACAGTGTGAAACCGTTTAGATCACGTTTCTATAATTTTGGATACTTCCATCCTCTGGACACACACACACACACAGGCTCACACACACCTCTTCCTTCGAGCACTGCAAAACCACTCTCCTGGCAGAGATCTATCACAGCCTGGCTAGCCTCACCCCGTTCAAAATGAAAGCACAGTTGGAAACAGTGCGATGGGAGAGACCAAGATAGATCGACAGAAGGAGCAGTGAAGTCTACTTCCATCGGCCACTAACTGGCTGGGGCTCTTGTCTTTGGAGCCTCGCCTTTCTCACGCAGTAGGAGGTCTCCCGGCTTCCAGCAACATTACAGAGGTGTGTGTCTCCAGAATTCCTCAGAAGGAGGGAGCTCTGCTGCTCTTCTCCCAGTTTCCCCAGGACCCTGTCAAAGCCCGAGCAAGGTCTGAGTTTCTCTTTGCTCAGAAAGCATGTCGGTTACATCCAAGATCAGTTGGTTAAATAAAAGTGCAGTGAGAGCGCTTCCTGTCTGTTTTGCCAACAAGATACTTGGAAATAGGAACTCAACAGCTGTACTGGCAGCCTTCGAAACTCACTCTCCCTTTCCAAACCCAGCCTGGTTGGCTAATTGCATGACGGAAAGGAGGAGACCCTTCAAACAAGAACCAGAGACTGCACAATAGAAGCCCAGCAGCCAAGGACTTTATCAAGAGCTCAGCCATTCTCTCCCTTTCTGTAGCCGAAGAACCATAATTTTCCAAATTACTTTTTGCCAGATTGTTGCTCACAAGAGCCGGTGCGGTCTTGGCTTTCTCCTAATCCTGAACAGGTTGAATCTTAAGAAGTCTAAAGTAGCTTTTCTTCTGAGCTGTCTGATCCATGATAAAGTCTGCACAACCCCCTGTGTGAGTCTGTTTGCCTTTTCTCCCAAAGCCAAGACAAAGAAGTCACTCTGGGAGGGCGAGAGACACTTACTGAAGTTCTTTTTCCAGCGCAAAGTAAAAACCTGGATGTAGAGACCGATAGAAAGCTGGATGAACAAAAAAAAAAATGTATCAATAAAGTCGGTTCCCTTCCAAAAAGCATGGGTCTAAAGGTGTGCTTGGATGTTTTAACAAGATACCTGGAGGGAATTCCAAAGTACTTCCTCTTCTGGAAGAATAGAAAATTCATTCTGGCTTCGAAGATCAGGAGTGAGACTGACTTTTTTTCTTCGATCTTTTTTTTTTTTTTTTTTAATTCCAGGCTGAACATGAACACGGCCAAACACCAGATGTTTAAAGTGGTAAACTAACTGCTGGAGTTCTCTGCAAAAGTTGTTCAGCCAACTGCACTTGGGTGATGGCTGTCCCTGCTGGTCTCCAGCCCCCTCCTTCCCATATATTTTTTTTTTTTCAGGTTAAAGTTCAACCCCAGCTAAAGCTGCATTCAGAGAGTGGGAGTATATGTCTGGCCACAGAAGAGACGGAGGTGGGGAAGGTGACTTTCTCTGTAGTTGTCTGTCCTAGATTTTCTGAAATGATTACATTCTGAGGACTCAGAGGCAGCTCACACTTTCAAGTCTGAATGCTGACTCATGTCCTCCCCTTCAGGGCAACTGAAAGGAAGGGTGGAGCTGGAGAATCTGGTGTTGGGGAGTAGGGTAGGAACTGGTAGGGGTTGGGGGGAGCCGAGAGGGAGGGCGTGTGGACACCAGCAAGATCCCTTTTCTGAACGCAAGTCTTCCGATTTCCTTCGAGACTCGTGAAACTTGATGGAAGAGTGTGCAAAAGTTGCCCATATGGAGCTTTCTCAACCTTGATCAGCCCACTCTTTCCTTTTTACTTTTGAGATCTGGGGGACTCAAACAGTTAATAAAGGCCGAGGGAAAATATCAAAGGGCTATGTCTGTCTTGTTTGCAAGGATCAATGAAATGAGTCAAATGAATGGAGGAAAACAAAAAACAAAAACCCATTAACTCAGGCTGATCCCAAAGGGAATCTTTGCCGAGACTTAAAAGTGTCATTTCCTCCAATGACTTAAATGGGTTCATGAAAGTTTGGGTCATTCATACAGCTGGCCACCTGCAGGGATTTTGAGTAGCCTAATCTTTTAAATAGCCAGCATTTTGGTGGTGTCACTTATCTGGTTATTAACAGGAAACACACACTCTTTCCTAGTCCCAGGTCCTATTGGAGTGCTATCAGGAGAGCCATTGGTGGTGGGCCCAGAAACTAGCGCACCCCTGGTGATCCAAGACATGTTTAAGGGACAAGTTTGAAACCAGCATTTTATGTTACATTGCTGGTGTATACAGATGTGTCTCTCACAGAATCGATAGTTAATGATTTTTGATGGTTTTACTGTACTCGGATAATCCCTTTGTGACCACTGATTCTTTCTTCAACAAATATTGCTTTTCTGTGCCTACTAAGTGTGAGGCACCTTGATGGGAGCTGAGGATACATGCAGCTCATGTCTACTGGGGCGCCTGACTATAGGCACATCCACCCACACACATCCACCCACAAATGCATGTATTTAAACCCCACATCGAGGTGGGCGCTGTGATGGAAGTGAACAGGAGGCGGTGGGAGGTCTGAAGGATGAGGTGGAATCAGCTGTGTAGAGAAAGATGTGATCCACTCCACTGGCTGGAGTCAAGTGCTGAGATGGGGTTTCTTTCATCTTTACAGCCCCTTTGCCCACCCCAGTGATGAGCACACAGAGGACATTTAATCGTGTGGCTCTAAGCTTCACCTCACTCACTACAGATGCTCTTAGGGTGACATTCAGCCTAGGCACACTGGCTGTACTAATTGTTCAGTTGCTATAGCTCAGAGACTCTGAAATGCCCTCCTCCACCCCTGCCAAGCCCATCCCCAAGACCTTCCCCAGGATTCGGCAACTAACGGGGTCATGGGTCCCCAGCACAGCCAGAAGCTTCAGGGCCCTGCTCTAACAGTCCCACTGGTGCCCATTCTAAATTGTGAGTGCTAGAGCTATCTTGACTAAAATGCTTCAGAAATTATCCCTGCTCATAGACCTAAGGGGCAGCGGGGGCAGGGTACGTGAGCGAGTACAACCTCAGCTGGCTGAGAAACAGCCGCGTGCCTTGGGGGAACGGTTAGGGTTTTGACAGTAGTGTCCCCTTTATCAGTCTCATTACTGTCATCAAATACTATCTCCCCATCCCAAGTCCTAGCATAGAATGGCAGAGAAACTAGACATGGCTTGTGCCTTTTAATACTATATACTTAAAATATAGAAGGTAGACTTGTGTGCAAAAAGTGGCACTGGGTGTGAAGAGAGAAGGCATTCGTGTTACCTCAGCAAGTTTGATTTGGGGCAAGGACAGTCCTATCCAAGTTAACTATTTCTTCCTCAAAGCCCCACCTGGCATTCTGGTCCCAGTGATAAGTCAACCAAACAGTGAAACTCTTCAACTATAGGAATTCGAAGAAGCAGAAATAGAAAAAGACCTATTTGATTCTCCTTTTCCCGACATAAATATAAAACACATATTTGCACGTTTCATTTTAAAATATAACCATGAAGATAATAGAAACTGCATCTTTAAGTTTAGGGGCTCAAGATTTAATTCAGAGCGAAATTTTGGAGATATATAAACACTTAATCACAGTAAGTCATCTTGTTCTCTGTGGTGAACTGAAGTCTGGTTCTCCTTTTTCTGACGTAAGAAAGCTCTCTCCAGTCACTGCCATCTCTTTCTGCTCTGACTCCTGGTCAAAAGCTTCACCATTCGTTTAGACTTCGAGAGAATAATAGACCTGCAAGTCCCTGTTGGTGGCCTCTCCTGCTTCTCCTTAATAGAAAGGAAAACACCGCTTCCTTTCATGTGGCTTAGCTGAACCCCATTCCTGCTTACTGTCTCAGCAGAGGAGAATAAAACAAAAACAACAAACCACGGGGCTGTGACTGTAAAGTGAGTTCTTCCTGGTGGCATCTTTCGAATCAGAAAAAATGAACCTCTCTCAAGAAAACAAACAACCCAATAAAAAAAATGGGTGGAAGATCTAAATAGACATTGCTCTGAAGAAGACATAAAGATGGCCAAAAAGCACATGAAAAGATGCTCAACATCACTAATCATTAGAGAAATGCAAATCAAAACTACAATGAGGTATCACCTTACACCAGTCAGAACAGCCATCGTCAAAAAAAATCTACAAACAATAAATGCTGCAGAGAGTGTGGAGAAAAGGGAACCCTCTTGCACTGTTGGTGGGAATGTAAATTGGTACAGCCACTATGGAGAACAGTATGGAGGTTCCTTGAAAACCTAAAAATAGAACTACCATATGACCCAGCAATCCCACTCCTGGGCATATATCCGGAGAAAACCATAATTCGAAAAGATACATAAAGCCCAGTGTTCACTGCAGCACTATTTACAATAGCCAGCACATGGAAGTAACCTAAATGTCCATCAACAGAGGAATAGATAACAAAAACGTGGTGCATATATACAATGGAATATTACTCAGCCATAAAAAAGAATGAAATAATGCCATTTGCAGTGACATGGATGGACCTAGAGATTGTCATACTGAGTGAAGTAAGACAGAGAAAGACAAATATCATGATATCGCTTATATGTGGAATCTAAAAGCAATGATACAAATGAACTTATTTACAAAACAGAAATAGAATCTCAGATATAGAAAGCAAACTTAGGGTTACCAAGGGGGAATGGAGAGAAGGATAAATTGGGAGATTGGGATTGACATATACACACTATTACATATAAAATAGATAACTAATAAGGACCTACTGTATAGCACAGGAAACTCTACTCAATAGTCTGTAATGGGCTTTATGGGAAAAGGATCTAAAAAAGGATCTAAATGTATATCTATAACTGATTCACTTTGCTGTACACCTGAAACTAACACAACATTGTAAATCAACTATACTCCAATAAAAATTAATTAAAAAAGAAAAAATGAACCTCTCTTCTAGAGTCCATCTCTCTAGTTTTGTAGATGCTTTGTGCCTTTAAGACTGGAGATCCTTGTATGGAGCAGAGAATGAACCCCCTGGGAGTAGCAGGAAGCTTCTAGTGGAGCTATGGAGCCATAGGGCCCTGAAATCACCGTGAGCGGTGCTCCGTCACTCCCCATCTTACAGCTTTAATCTCTTGTCTTTTGCCTTCCCCAATCTTCTTTTTCTTCTGCTCTGCCTAAGCCTCTATCCCTTGATGGGGTAGCTCAATTAAGTTACTTCAGTTCATTTCAATTCAATTCACGTCATTAGGTGGGAGGAGGTCTTGACAGTACTTTGTAACAGATAAGGTGTTTTACAAAGTTATTATTACTAAGTACTCATTATGTGCTAGTCTCTTTGCTGGATGTATGTGGGGATGGTGAAGGCAAAAACGATGAAAAGCCTTGACTCTGATGTTCCAAGAGTCTGGTGTCTCATAGAGGAGATGGAAGATACTTAAGAAAATATGATGACTGCAGTAAGAACTAGAGACCATGGGTCATGACAGTGGTTTTCCCAACCTCTTGGAGAGGAGGGAGCATTTGAATGCACTTAGGAAGGCACGTGAGACTTCTACTGCCACAAGTAGTAAGGGGGTTGAAAAAACATAAGACATATGGTATGTCTCTTGCTCAGGGATTCACACGTCATGAAAGAAGTGGATCCCTTCCAAAAAGGAAAGAATCCCACCTGATCGATGATAACCCCAAAAGAGAGTGAATGAGGACTCTGGTCATCTAGCCTTAGCCTCCATGATGTTGAATGTATGAATTAAGTGTCTAAGTTTCATCCCTGTTGTGAAAGATGTCAACTTACACCTGAGGTCCTTAAATAAGTATGACAGAAATTCACCTGTGCACAGAAAGGAGCCAAGTCCTCTCGGTCTGGTTGAGGGCTTGAAGAGACTAAGGGTTTCTCTGAGCCATAGAGTGTAGCCTGGGAGTGGAGGGTAGAAGGTGACATTCTTTAGTGCAAACACTCTTATAAAGAAAGGTGCATTTAGAAGGAATGTGGTCCCCATACATCACCTGTGATTAGCTTTGGGGCAACTTCCATGGACAGGAAGGCTTCTATTCAAGAGCAGACAATTCACCTGCTTACCTTGTGGGTCTTAGGTCATCCCCCGAGAATGGGAACAATGCCCCCCAGACCTGTGGAGGAAACTCAATCAACCAACTCAGGTGTGCAACGAAGCGTTTGAAGAGCCACTGAAGATGATGTTTACTCCATTGGTTTTTTGTGTTTTTTTTTTTTCTTTTCTGTGTGGAGGTAGATAACATGATGTCTTTTACTAGAAACTACATCTGGGAGATTTTTGTTTTTCTGTTTGGGGCTTTTACCAGTTCTGTATTCAAAGACCAACACAAAACCCCTATTTACTTTCTGTCCTGGAAGATGCTGTCAGCTATGTGTTGAGCACTTCCTAGAAAACCCTCCCCTCCCCCATCCCAACAAGCCTCTTCAGTTTGGCTACAAAAGGGTATTTACCTCTGACACTTACCATCAGGGTTCAAACCTCGTCAACTTTTTACCAGCCCTGAACACACCAAGCCACACTCCCCTAAAAGGACACTGGGCTCTCCTGGATGCATTTCAATGACGGTTTTCCTCTAACTTTTGCATTTTGGAAAATTGCAGAGAACCAGATCTCATGTCCACTTGAGACAATTTTGTCAGCTGTGATTTTCCTGAGGCAGGGACCCATATTCAAAGACGAGGGCAAGAGGAAATTTTAGCCCAGATATTAAAGGGGAAACAAACGAAACAGAGTAAATGAGCTTGGAATTGCTGCAAAGTTTTAGCTTTTCCGAAGGAAAGTAAGGACAGAACTGTAATTAGAGTCTCAGATTATAACCTTCTGATTATATCCACTTGCTTTTCCCTTCCATACTCATTCAAAATCACTACTTCTTTGATGAAATTGAAAAACGGAGTGTTTCTAACATAAATCCTCACTGGGTGATTGAAAATGGAAGTGGGGGGATTTGGGGGGTGGGACTCTCTAAACGGCACTCGATGCAAAACTAGCAACCTACATATATGAAAGAACTAGTGAGTGAAATAAATCGCCAGAAGATGTAAAAGAGAGGGAGTGAGAGCCGGGCAGTTTTAAAACTCTTCCAAATCTACAATTCAATGTGTTTAGCTGGCTTGCTACTGCTGCAATTAGATCCGCAAGGAAAGAACCAAAACGACAGACAGTAGGATCAGACAGCACGGGCAGCATTTTTGCGCCATAAGCCCTTGTAGAAAGGGAATGTTTATCATTATTCTCGGGGAGGGGGTGTGTGGAGAGAAACCCTTCTGGCATCCACCCACACAGAAAATTTTTGTACTTCTTACCATGAAAATATTAACTTAGAGGAAAGGAACAGAGCCTTGGGGACTTCCATCTTAAAGCCTTTCTGAAAGGGAAATGCCCAGAAACACATCCAGAAGGGAAGAGACTGGCAAATGGATTTGTGCAGAATCCAGACACCAGATACGTCCCACAAGCTGCACTTACTCACCGGGGAGTCATGCAGATCACTTTCTCATACTGAGAGGCACTGCCAGTCCTGGCCACTCCCAGCCCACAGCCCACTGTCAAGCCCTCAGCAGAGCCTGTGGTTGTTTGAAACATCACATTGCTGCACCTGTCCCTGATCAAAACGCACCAACTCCCTGCAGCATCCTAGGTGCCCCAGATAGTCTTACCTTAGTTGCCCTTCTCAGAATCCTCACTGATCCTACAGCGGCAGGACCCAGGCACTAGACATACTTGGGGACCCAGGTTACTCTATAGCCACATCCCTTCATCCAGAATGAATCTCCCACTTTCTAACATATCATGAAACAGAGTTGGAGGGGGTAACCTTGGGGGACTGCTAATGAACTTTCCTAGTAGGCAATTTCTCCATGTTTCTTTTTCCTTTGAAGAGGCGAATTCATGAAACCATTTGCACAGAGTCATAGGGAAAACCCTGGGTTCAGCAACCATTCTTTCCCGTTTACAAACACCACCACGTTCACTGCAGGCTGACGACTGGTCAAAAGGGGCTATAGACACGGGGCGGGGGTGGAGTGGGGTGCTGGGTACTCTTAGAACACCCCGCCGATTCAGTGATGTGTTTACCATAAGTCCGATATGCTCCAGCTTCAAGGTAAAGAGGAGAGACTGGAAAAGAAACCTCAGAACATTGACCCCTCCTCCAGTTCCAGGAGTGGCCCAGTTCCCTTGTCTATTGGGGATGGCATGATCATTTAATCTAAATGTCCATCTACAGATGGAGTTGAATAATTGCCGTGTAGCTCCTCATGATTCGTAAAGGAGGCTGTTCTCAAACGAGAGGCACTGAAAACAAAATTACTTTTCATGGAGAGGACTTTCACGGTGAGAATACGTGAAGTCCTGAAGTCCTACTTTGCCTCTCACCAGCTAACACAGAACTTTGCTGGATACAAAGATCTCATCTGAAACATGAAGAGGGTGAACTAACAGGCTTCTAAGGCCCCTTCCACAATGAAAAGTTCATGACCCATTTTTCTTCCTATAAAAATATTCAGTTATCCAATTATCCAGCAGACACTCAAACTGACCTCTCCCAGCCTCCCAGTCTACTACTGCAGCCAAGGCTGTGTCAAATGTGCAGCTGAGAGAGCTGGGATTTTGCTGCATTCCTAAACCACCTTAGGCTGTCTTTTCTGTTGCTAATTGCCCGCATCTCTTCTTCTCCCTGTTGGTACAGATTACTCAGCGTTAACTCTCTAGTTGATTCAGCCAAAAATCACCTGACAGATGTGCATCCTGGGAAGTTTGCCACACATATAAACAATAGGACATTAGAGGACCAAAGAACCTTAGAAACTACCAGCATGAGTGGCCTCCAGCGTCTCAGGGGAATATACAAGGCGATCCATCAGAATGTAGGAAAAATATTAGATCACCTGTTTTTATTTATTGTATCATATGCCTTTAAAATTTTATTTTAGGAGTATGTTTTATAAGGTACCTAGTATCTTAGAACCTTAAAGATTCATAGTATTTATAAATTAGTATCCATCTATTGAGGCATGCATGCTAAACTTTGTTGTTGTTGTTACCTACAGGAGTGTGTGATCAACAAAAGTTCAAAGATTAATCATATGTGGCCCCAGACCAAGTTCTGTTTCTGCAAATAACATTTTATTGGGACATAGACACACCCACTCATTAAATACCATCTGTGGCTGTTTCCACACTAAAAAGGCAGAGTTCAGTAGCTGCAGCAGAGATGGTGTGACCCACAGACCCTGAAATATTTATTATCTGGCCCTGTCCCGAAAAAACTCACTGGCCCTTGATGTAGACTAACAACTCATTTTTATAGACGAAGGAACTGAAGCCCAGAGATGTCCACTAAATTAGCAAAGCACAACTAGAACCATGGGGCTTCTTCAAAGCATTCTTCAGCTGAGGCTTTGTGCACCCTGTTACACTGTCAGCCCCACACCCTGTGTTCTTCCGAGCCTTTTTTTGCCCACACTAAGATATTACTTGACTAAAACTCCATTTCACCCACCAAGGCTACATCTGCCTGAGCTCACCTCTCACCTTTCCCCCATGCCTCTCCCCTACCACCTGCTGGGTGGCATCGGCTGCTTCTGTGCCACACTGGTGGCCTGCCCCTGCCGAAATATGCTGTCACACTACTCATCTGATATTCAGCCCAAACAGAAGATCACCTATTATTTTTTTCCTTTTCTTTACACACTGTAATTAGTACACTGCATTTCTTGAAATACCTGGAAATGTGGTGACCAATAACACATTCACCTATTGGAAATATCTGGCAAAGGTGTTAGTGCTGGTAAGATAATGAACATCAGTCAGAACTCTCCCAATGTGGAATCACCAATAGATCGTGGTCTGCCCGCGTGCTGCCCCCACCGCCCGCCAATATCTACTTCTTCAAGCACGTGAACTTTCTAGTCGAGTCACCAACACAAGCAGGTGTAAGGGTGGAAGTCTGCCCCCATGAAGGGAAATTAGTCTGGGACGGAGGGACTGAGTTTCATGATGGAATCACTGAAGTTATTGGTCCTCTAAGTGTGGTCCAGCAGTAGCAGCATCACGTGGGAACTTGTTAGAGATGCAAAATTCTCACCCCAAAACTATGGAATCAGAAACTCTGAGGATGGGCTACAGAAATCTGTGTTTTAACAAGTTCTCCTGTGGATTCTGATGCTTGCTGAAGTTTGAAAAACACTGATGAAAGGAATCTGGCATCACAGCCAAGGACCAGGAGTCAGAAGGAAAGGAGCTCTTCTACCACCATGGCCCTCCCCTGAAGTCTCAATCCTGCCAACCTTCACTCCATCTTTACATTTGCAGAAGGTCCAGGGAGAGGCACTACTTCCTTGTCTTCAGTGGAGCAGAAAATATAAGAAAGAGCTTTGGGTACTAAATGGGAAAAGAAATTCCAGCTCACCTGCTGACCATAATGTCTTAGCTCAGTTACAGGCCTTTTGCACTGCTGGCTCACTGCATTTTTTAACGCTTATCAAGAACTTACTAAATAAAAAACTCTTACATAGAAAGAGGGACTGTGTCCCTCTTTCTCAGTGAACATTTAACCAATACTATGGAGTTTACGTGCTGATGAAGGAGATAGATTTTTAGCTAAGAAAATTACATGCAAACAAATATTATGGAAATCCAAGTTAAGTTCTCTGAAGGGAAGGAACCAGCTGCTGCACGAATGTATCATAGAGGAACTTGCCCTAAATGGGGACGCTTCCCTGGGGAACTGACATTTGAGCTAATCTATCTCCAAGACAAGATTTTAAAAGTTTTGAAAAAGAGGAGAAAGCATTGTCCAGTAAGGGGGAATAGTTCGTGCAAAAGCCCAGTAGCAGAAGGAGGATAATATTTTGAAGAAGTGAGAGCAGAGCAGTGGGGCTGGAGCACAGGGTGGGAGGGCATATGGCAGGAGAGAAGGCAGGGGAAGCGAGATGTACGCTGGAAGCGAGATGTACGCCGGAGAAAGATTCTGTTAGCTATTCTCACAGCGAGCAAGCTCGGGCTGCTGGTGGGAAACTATAAGGAAGCTGAAGTGAAGTGACCATTGTAGCTGTGCAGGCCAGACCAGAAGGAAGGCAGCTTAGGCCAAGAAGAGGCAGAGAGAAGCAAATAGATTTTGGAAGATACTCCAGCGATAGCAATATAGAAGACTTGGTGGCAAAAAGAGGAAGTTGTCAGGGAAGACTCCTTAATTGCTGGTGTAGGAAACTGGATAACTACTCACAGAGAACACGGGAAGAAGAGCAGCTAGGGCTGGGTTGGGGCAGCTATGTGAAGTCTGTGAGGTCTGTTTTGAACGGGCATGTTTGGGGTTCCTTTGATATTTACAAGTGAGAGTTCAGGTAGGCAAAGTAGAGTTCTTCTGGAGTGCACAAGAAAGACCTAAGCGGGACATAAAAATTGATATTCATAGGCATAGAGACGATAACTAAATCTACAGGTTCAGAGAAAATTACCTACAGAGAGTACATACAGAGACAAAGAAGAGGGTCTGGCAGAGAAAGACAAATATTGTATGATCTCACGTATATGTGAAACACACGAAGTGTTGAACTCGTAGAAACAGACGGTAAATTGATGGTTGCCAGGGTAGGGGAATGGGGAGGTATTGGTCAGAGTGCAAACTTCCAGTTATAAGATGAAAATTTTCTATAAAGTGGGGGGAAAAAGAGGGCTCTGAGACAAACTCTTCAGGAAATACATGTAGTCACATATATATGAGAGAGCACTTCCTCTCAGAGATGACTGAGAAAGAAGACTAGAGTGGTTGTGAAAAACCAAGAGAACAAGCCATCACAAAAACCGCTAGAAGAAAATGTTTCCAGAAAGAAGACTCTATTCCCAAGGTAGAACTCCAGGCAGAGTCACCGTTTTGTAAGAGATGTAGCGATAAGCAAGAACCTTGGCTGGGAGTGTGCTGAAGCTAGAAAAATCATCCGAATTTTATTCAGAAAAAAATGATTCTGCTCTGTTAGACTTCGTCACTTTTGAGAAACCAATCTTTCCTTAGGATTGATTCAGTAATTAAAATCCAATCGCACTTAAGAAAAAAAGATATTGGGCCAAATTTTCTCTGTATAGTAAATGACCTGCAAAAGCCTCCATTTCCTAAGCTCTCTTCCAAGGCCCCATCGGGTGGCTCAGATTTTTGGACAGCAATGGAAAGCTCCTTTCCTAGTGGTGGCTAAGACAACAAATACAATGTCTTAGCTCTAAAACCATGTCACAGGAGAAAAGCATTAAGCAATATCAAATATGATTCATCCTCAACCTCCTTAGGTAAAACTTAACACAACACAGGATATGTGTAGATAATGGAAACCATGCAAAGGTAGTAGTTGGCGCAATAGATAATTACTGCTTTGGACCCACAAATTTCCTTTTAACAATAAGTTCTAACATTCCCATCTGGTCTGCTGTATATTACCTCATTTAGCCTATATCCAAAGGATTGACATAGACAGTTATAAAGACTTCGACAAGACAGCACAAGTTGGGTAGGCCTTGAGGGCAGAGGCTATCTGCCAGGGCAAGACTTGTGTCTGATTCTTCCTTGTGTTCCCCACTAATACAAATGAAAGTTAGGATATGCACGTATGTTGGGCACAGGGTGGTGATTGATTGATGAAGAACACGAGGGAGGGTGTATACATATAAAAAGTCTTTGAGCTGTACACTCAGGATTTGTGTACTTTATATTTACATACTTCACTAAAAATAAAATCAACCTGAACATAAATACTGTTTGATTGCAAAATGTTTACCCTGAATTGCTTGACCTGAGGCTGTAACCAGTCATATCAAACCATTGAGTTCCTTGTAACTTTATTTTGCATAATTCTTTTGACAAGAATGGGTGGGGGGTGTGAGGGAGGGGCAGGCAAGAGTGGTCGGCCCTGAAGGCCTGAACCTGTAACTCACCTCTTCTGTACTAGACACTTAAGATACATCAATCATATTTAATCATCACAGAAATTCAATGAAATAGTTATTATCATTCTCACTTCACAGATGAGGAAACTGAGACTCAAAAGGTTTAAATAACTTACTATATGTGTCTGAGCTCAGAGACAGTGATATTTTCAATAAACCTAATGTGCAATAAAGAAATATTGCCCAGGAAGCAATATGGCCAAGAGGCAAGCTCTATCAGTATCCTCATATTCCAAGGTGAGGACACAAGAAAGACCTGTTAAGGAAGAAGGCAAAAAAGGAGAAAGGACCCAGACCATGGAAACAAAGCTTGCATTACGTGTGGGAAGCTTGGAGAAAATTGTTACACGTAGTATATTTTTCAGAAAAGTAAAGCCTGTGGAAAGAAGACACAAAGAATTTTAACTCTTCAAAGATGAATATAAGTCAGTATAATGTTTAGCCACTTTTGAACCAGAAGAGGAGAGCCAAAATAGAAATGTGTCTTATTTCTATACAGATTTTATCCACTTGTTTAAAAAAATTATTATTATATAATTCTTATGAAACAAGTACGTCGCATCATTAATTTGTTTATTTGAACACCTTTTTTTCTAAATGTGTTTCCTTGGATCTGGCCACTTGCTGAACTATCATTAATTCTAATAGTTGATTATCTTGTGTTTTTTAGGTAGACCGTCCTGTAATCCAAAAATAACAATTGACAGTTTTGCCTATTTTTTTCCAATCTCTGTGCCTCTTATTTGTTTTTCTTAACTTGTTGCATTGGCTAGACCCTCTAGTTCAATGCCGAATATCAATAGTGATAATAGATATCCTTTCCTTTAATGAGAATGTTTCTAATTTCACAGTTGTGTTCTACTTTCCTATATTTCAGCCTCTCTCTCATGTTTCTGCTCTTTCTCTGTTTTCACTCTATTTATGTCTACCTTGAAGGAAGATTTTGAGAAAATAGTGAATTAATTTACTTTGGGCATGGAAAATAAAGGCCAGAAGTGCTGGGGGCTTGGAACAGCTCAATCCAGGGAATCCCCAGAGCACAGGTGAGGGGGAAGATGAACATAAGCACACACTCATCACCAACCAAGTAGAAGAGCAAATGCTCACCTTCTAAAGAGTGCTGAGGTTGGGGTGGGAGTCCCAGAGGTCCTGTATGCCACATCCATATGCAAGTGCCAGGGAAGCAGCACCAGCTCCTGACTTCAGATAAATGATCTGGGGACCGATTTGTCTTTTTACTACCATGTGCAGAGGTCAAGGGGCATTTTCATATGGACCAGAGTTTGTCACATATTTGCATCAGTGGACAAAAGAAGAAACTTGATACTAAAGAGATGTTTCTTATCTTATGAAACCTGCCATTAGGAATTAAGACCAGTTGTTTTCAGCCTTTTTCCTTCTGGGAGGTTATTGATACTAAGCAATTTTTATGCCCCACAGCATCAGCATAACCCTATTAAAGGATCTGAAAAATCAGCATCTCCCTCCCTGAGGCAGGGAATCTTTAATCACTTCTGACTTCCTATTCCTTAAATCACCCCTTTGGCAAAACCCAGAGACTGACAGAAATATTTCAATCTACAAAAGAATCACATCTCATGGAAAGAACAGAAATTAATTCTTTTACAACTTTATCAGTTGATACTTATTAATACATTTAAAATATTCAAAACTGTATATGTATACATGAGGAAACGGGGTATAAGTACAGCGTAATTTTAAATTTATTTATTTATTTAATGACTTTCTTGATTCTGCTGAGATCCTTTGTGTACACACAGAGACGGTACCATCCAAGAATTTATAGACTTGACTAACCCCAGATAGAATCTGATCGCCAGCTACACTGGGTTCTCCTGGGAAAGCTGTGCAGCTATGAATCAGACATCACCACAGACACACATCAGAGAGTATTTAAATTAAAAAAAAAAAATCCCTCCTTTCTGAAAAATTACTATTCATTGGAATGCTGTAAAGATACCATGGAGGGACAATGTACATCAGAAGACAGTACTCCCTTCCTACACTCCAGCTCCTCCAGCCCAGGCAGCATGCTTTCCTTCACCTCATCTTCCCTCACCAGCACTCTGCAGACAAGGGAAGACCATCAGACCCAGAAAAGGAACTTAGAGGTGAGTAGAGGCCAGTTTTTGATGTCTTCGACTGAGAAAGGGAGAAAAGGGGAAGAAAAATGAAACTACCTGGTGCAACTAAGAACACAAGAATAGTAAAGGGAACAAATGCAGCATTTCATTCAAAAGAAACATCGATGGAGAGCGAGGGATTGTTATTCCATGCCAAGTGCTGAAGGGAAGATGCAAACTTCATGGGGATTCCTGGAGAGTCATTCTGTGAGACAAGGTTTTGTCCTTGATAGCTTCTCACTAGCAGTCTTTTCTTTTTGAGTCATGACTTTGCTTTTATAGCAATAGTCAGGGCCAAAACATTTAAGAAGGTTACCATTTGAAGAAGAACAAAAACTTCCCTCTGTTTACACTATTTCCTCATGTTGGGAAACTTTAAAGGCTAAAACTTTAGCAAGCTGAATTTTCCTGTAACTCTTATGGGTTAAACTGTAGCCAGTGGGGCTGAGTTCTTCACAGATTTAAAGTTCTGTTATCAGGAGTAAATTAAAAAAAAATAAATCCCTTTATATCTGCTCCCTGAGATACTCACTCACTCCGACCAGGAACTAACACTCAAACCACAACCAAGTATGATATTCAGAAGAGCTAGTAGCTGGAGAGAGAAAGTCAGTCAATCCAAGAAATGTGTATGACATCTTACCTCTTTCTTCTCCTGGGATCAGATCCTTAACTTACTAATTCACTGTCAAGTCAGCAAACCATGGCCCACAAGCCAAATCCAGCCCACAGACTGTTTCTGTATAGCCCACAAGCTGAAAATGGCTTCACATTTTTAAACAGTTAGAGAAAAATCAAAAGAGTATTTTTGTGATGCAAAAATCTGTGACACAAATTATATGAAATTCAAATTTCAGTAGAGTTAAAAATTTTTTTATTGAAACACAGCTACACTCATTAACTGACTTACCACCTACGGCTACTTTTGAGCTACAACCGCCAAGCTGAGTAGCTCTGACAAAGACCACATGACCTTCAAAGCCTAAAATATTTACTGTCTTGTCCTTTGCAAAAAACGTTTGCCAACCCCTGTGCTACATAAAATCTGGCCATCACCGTCCTATAGTTTGAAAGCTTCATATTTCATAATGTACTTAATATAACCCAAATGCAGTATCATTCAACAGGACGAAAGTCACCACTTATACTGGATTTTGTGGGGCAATCCTTATTTTAAATATTCTGCCATGTTGCTGACATATACTCATTATGCAGAGCCCGTGTGATACATGGCTTGTAAAAGGCAGGAACCAATCCCAAGGGGCCTGCATGTTTTGCTTTCTTGTTTGGGAGTCAAGATGGAAGTTTACACTAACAAGCATTTCCAAATGAAACTCTTGTGGAACAATATAAGAGAAAGAAAAAATCACACACTGAAATTATGCAGGAGTTCAAGAAGACCCAAATGTATTGATATTTTCCCTAGAAGGTTCTCAGTTGCTTTTGCTAGTGAGGCCGACAGCTCTGCTTCAAAAATTACAGCAAGGTTGAGAATGAAACAGAAATTACTGTACTTTTCTCTTTATCTGCAGAAAAGGTAGTCGAAGGGGACGAGTTCTGCACCTAATGCAGCAACTTAACCTTAAGACACCGGACATCAGGAAAAATGCCTCTAGGAAAGCTAAGCATGGAGAGGAATCAGACAGCCGCGCTGTGGACTGGGGTAGCTGAGCAGGAGAGATCCACAGGAAACTGTCCACAGCATCAGAGAGACTGAAATTGACAAGACTTCTCTGAAACTGTACCCAAAGAACTGGCCAAGGACTTCTCACAGAGTGTTCCAACACACGTGTGTGTGTGTGTGTGTGTGTGTGTGTGTGTGTGTGTGTGTCCAAAAGGAAAGTTCAAGGCACATGGTGATAAAAGAGTGTGTGATTGGATGTCTTGAGGGAATACACCCGCACCAATGTAACTATGCTTTCTATGCAGTAACTACCCAGGTCAGCTTTCAGATTCTCACCCTGTTTTCAACATCATCAAAAGCATCCATTTAAGTGGGAGCTTCCCAAGGGATTATGGTCTATGTATGGTCTTGGGAAATAAAGCCCAAGAAACAGCCCCTGTAAGAACAGACCATTTGGGCCCATCCTCCAGCTGAGGAGAGCATGGCGTCTGGTCTCTCTGTGCTTTCTCCACCTTCTCTGACCACCCCAGGTCACAGAAGTAGAACAAACACCCGGCAAGTTCCTCTGATCCGTATGTGCCACAGACTTAACTTTCTCCACTGACCAGGGCAACAATTTCTTAGCGCAATTCCCCATTTTTGTACGTATTTCTGGATTTGCATGTAACTAGGGTTCATACACTTAATATTTCTGTTTTATAAAACGAATTGCCTCCGTAGCTGTTTCTACACCTTTAGGTGCCATTGCAGTCTTTTTTTTTTTTTTTTTTTTTTAATGTGAACACTCATTCAAATTGACTTGAGAGCTATGATTTATGGAACAGACTGAGTCACTAATCTCAGCTGGCTGCCTTTGCCCTTGTTGGTGTACTTCCTTCTTTTCTAAAGGGAATTTTCTTTGAAGAAAAAAAAAATCACTTTTAGATGACTTGTGACAGAACTTTTTTGAAAGGGAGTTTTTTTGGGAAATTATATGAATCCAACAGTGAAGTTCTCACAGAGCAAAGGTTCTACTCTTCATGTTGTGGACATTTACAAAGAAGCTAGAGAAAACCATCTGTGCAGAGAGTGTTTATAAGGCACTTTAATGAAAAAAAATCTTTTCTTAATAAAATTGACTTGGGGGTGTGCCACTACCTAGCCATTTAACCTCTCTGGGCCTCATGGTAGCCTCCTACCACGAAATAAATTAGTTAGCTAATGTAATTGTATTCGATCATGCTAAGAAGAAACATAAAATGAAAGGTGTTTTTAATACTAAAATTAAAAATAAGAAATGTCCTACTAAGACAAAAGAAAAGTCCCAATTTATGAGTCAGTAATATATGAGGTAATTCAAGTGTTATAAGGGATTTTACTGCAGGGTCCTTGTCATGGCCAGGTCATGCTGGATCTCTCAAAATGGGATCCAATTCACAAAAACTGATGAATGTAACCATTTTGAAACCCTTATACTGCTTCAATATGATCCCTTTGTATATACGTTGATCCATATATCAAAATATATCAGATACACTGATGTTCTAGGCATTTCATACACATTGTCCAATTTAATCTTCCTAACTTGGAATTTACAGATAAGAAAACTGAGGGTAGACTGAGTGACTATTGTTTGAACCCCACTTGAGTCTGTCTGATACAAGCATTTATATTAACTCTGTGCTTTGTAGACTCTGGTTCCAATGAATTTTCACTTTGTCACAAAAAGAGATCTGGCCAAGTATATTTGTTCTGTTGGTTTAAGTTCCTTTTTGGATTAAGTTCCTTTTTACCTCCTTTCCCACCCCCAACTCCTTTCAACTGTAGTGTTCTTTTTCTCTTTTGTGGCTGGGTTTGATTTTCAACAGACTTCTTAGGAAAAGAAGTGTGTAACACTGAAGGGCCAAAGAGCTTCCTAACTAGAATAAGCAGGTCCTATTTGAGGGGATGGAGCGCTTGGTGAGGGGAAGAAGCCCACCTCAGTGAGCCCCAGGGAGGGATTTTCTTACATATATGTGTGCCTGGTGATGTATCTCCACACCTCACTCTCTTTAGTTCATGCAAAATGTTACGCATGCTGTTTTCTTTTCTAAATGAAATTATAAAAGGATTTTACCTTCACTCTAGCTCCTTACTGAACATAAGTGATCAAGGAGATGTAATGCCATTCTCCAAAACCAATTAATCCAAATGGTTACTTCCAAATTGTTGTCTTCCCAGTTTTATTTAAATCTATAAGCAAATCGAGACCTGCCAAATATTGACCTCAAACGTTAGTTTTTTTCCTACATAAATAGCTCTTGGCATTGAAACTGCGGCTTGAGAACAAATGACTTCGGTCCCAAAGCCTTGGGAAGATTGCCTTTTTTTTTTTTCTCTTTCTAACCTGCTATTCATAGAGTAACAGGAATGTTAAGTGCTTTCTATGATAGACTTGATGTTGGAAGGGAGAAATTGGCTGAATGTGATCTATTTGGATGGGATTTAGTTTAAACCTTTTCCTATTGAATATTGTGAATTTCGGATTGAGAAACAGCTTGGGAATTCCAAAAGTCGGCACACGGGTGGCTTCTTTCTGTCCCCCCATCTTTTCCGGCACATTGACAGTGCTCCTTTTTGTGTCTGGAGGAGAAGAGTTGAACACGTTCCTTCATCAGCCGCCACAATCAACCCAATTGTCTGCAGATGGACGCTTCGCACTGTGACACATCATCTTGACAGCAAATTCTTTTCACGGCCGTGAGCTCTTCTGCTTAAACAACTTACTTCATTGACATAAACAGGATCTTCTTACCCCGGCCCAGCAGGAGACAGAAGAAAAGTCTTTTCAGAGCATGTCTTCCTCTGCCACAAAGTGTGAAGCCAGAAGTTTGAAACTAGCACCATCTTGTACAGCTAGGCCTTGGCATTACTCCAAAGTGCATGATATCTTGGGAACCAGGTGTGCAGTCAAAAATAACTGCTTTCATTTCTATAACACTGAGAGTCAACAAAACTCATTTACATACATAATTTCATTTGATTCTAACAATAATCCTGTGAGGTAACCAGGACAAAAACCAGTATTGCTATTTTTCAGATTAGGAAGCCAAGATTCAAAGTTACTATTATGATTATTTTAAAACAATGGTAACAACAAAGAATGGGGTGTTGGGAGCACAGTGTAATTTCACACGCATTCTCACCATTGCATTGACAACAACACTGCAAGGAAGCCGGATAAATGCTCGTATTTCAGTATTTCAGATAAAGAAACAGATACATAAAAGTAACCTTTGTTAGCGTTTCTGCTAACAGATATCTCTACAGAGCTTTTGGTCGAACACACTCCCCTGAGGTACTGTCCCTCTTTGTGGGCAGCTGTGTGAAGAGGACAGGCCAGGGCCCTGTGTGTCATGTTCTGCTTGCTGGCTCTAACTCCACCCCTTTCCTCCCACTCACTTCCAAACCCACCAGCCAGCCTCCACACAGCTGTGGAGAACAACTCAATTAGACATAGTTTTATTGAGAATTTGAATAAAAGTAATAAAAATAACATTACTGAAATTTTGGAAAATAGAAAGAGAAAAAAACCACCAAGAAGTCCCATGACCCTAACTAAACCTCTCTTAGTATTAGGGTAAGTTTCCTCTAACTTTTTTTTTCTTCCCTGTACATCTGCTTTTCTATTTGTAATTATCAGACAAATTTGTATATATTTTAATTTTGCACTGTCAGTAATTGTATCCTAAGGTGTTTATCTGGTCACTACACTAGTCTTTTTAATGCCCATTTATTCTATCAAGTAAATAAAATATAATTTACCAGGACCCTATCGTTAGACATATATGCTATTTCTGCTGTTTCATAGCTGTAGCTTTCTCCCTGTTTTGGATTGCTCTTCAGGATAGATTCCCAGAAGTGGGATTGCAGGGTCAAAGGGCATTTTTCTGTCTCTTGATCGTGCCAAACTGCTTTCCTGCGGATTTGTCCTAATTTAAACTGCCACCAGCCAAATAAGAGATTCATTTCATTGGGATGATTATTGTTTTAATTTTTGCTATTTTATTTTTTATTACTCTATTATTTAAATGTGTATATTGCTAATTATTAGTACATTTCAACATTTCCTTATTTTCATATATTCTTTTTGTGAATGATCTGTTCGTGACCATTAGACTCGGACAGTATTGTTTCACTGAATAGTTAAAACTATGAGTAGTTCCCAGAACATGAGGGGGAAAGATAATGACTTCTAAAATCATACTTAAATGACTTGGCCGTTCTTCTGCCTTGTATATCAGAGTTTGATTCATGTATGTGATATGGAAAGCACAGTTAAAATTACATCAAGGTCCACAAATGATCCTGAACTAAAACACTTGACCTATCTTTACACTTGACTGCAATTCTTATTAATTAGCACAGAGAAAGTAAAGGTACTACATCACGGGATCAAACCCAGGCCCTGTGTACTCCATACCGAGTTAACTTATTGGAGGAGGTAAACCAACTAAATGTGCTGAGCCTGTGTCTTCATTTATAAAAAGGAATAATATTAATCCCTACACAAGTCTGTTGGGATGACTGGGGAGACAGGTTTACATACGTATATTAAGATGCAAGAAATTAGCAAATTTGCCTTCGTTTTGAAACAAAACTTAAAGAGCTAAGAATCCCTAGTAAAGATTACGCTTGACACTAGAAATGCCAACATGGATACGACCTTCTCATTTTCTAATCATTGAGGACATACAGCTGAGATATACACGGAACAGATAATATTTTCTTCTTCTATGTTTGAAGTTCAATATTATGAACAGACTTTACAAAATCTACCAGCCCTTATTGTAACCACTCAACAGAGACTGTAGGCACTGGACAACTATGGTTGCAAATGTGTCTTCTTCCTTCTAGACTCTCATGGGAGCAGAGCCTGTAAACTCTCCAACGCCTAAGGCAGCGCATGGCACAGTAGGCATTCCATAAGTATGTGTTTACAGGATACAGAAACTAATTCTATCAGAGTAACCAGAAGTTACTGACTCCTGCCTCAGGCCGAATAAACAGGCTGACTGAAGGAACTTAGTTTGCTAAAGACATCTGTTTGAGGGAGAAGAGTGGAAGCTAAATGACCTGACTTCACTGGTATAAAAAAACACATACAAATTTAAACACCAAATCTATGCAGTCTGCTTCCCAACAGCATTAAAGAGCCTCTTACTCTAGCTCTCTGGGCCCTTTGCAACATATACCTGCCAAGCACAGGAGGAACCAGCTTGTGTTTGATATCCCGTCACTGTATCCTCTTGATATTTTTCAGAAAACAAACCCACTGAGCTGCATCAGGACAGCCAAAGATTTTGATTTAAAAGCCAACTTAGTGAAACAAAAATGTACGTACCAAGGACAGGGAAAGGATCTAGTCCATTGACATGTTCAAACATTTTAAGGAAAGCTATTATTTCAAGCACATGTCAAGACGATGAGGAGGGGGTGTAATGAATTACAGAAAAACCGGTGTTTATGCCTGAGAGGTCCCTGGGCTGCTCTGTACCTCCTGGAAATTGTTTATGTGCACAAGTCCTGTGATCATGGGGCTATGATTAGCGGATGCTGACAGTGTGACAGCAGAGGAAGGCATGAATCACCGCCGCTCCATACAGGAGAAAGCTGAGCGAGATCAGCTCTGCCTGAGACGTGGACCTTCTTTTTCCACGTTCTGCCTAAGTTCTGGTAACTCGGTGCGATGGGACAGGATGGGGAAAGAGGGGGAGGACAGATGAGGGATGAATTTCACCATTTCAGAAAATTCCACTTCTTCCTATAACTCTCATCATTCAGGAAATTACAATTTCTTAATTTGTACCTAACAGCTAATGACCTCCTACCTTTTTGCTGTATTGATTCATCCATTTTTTTTTAATTAAACTCCCCAAAGTGCCCATCACTGCATTTCTGAAATGGTTCTAGCAATAGAAACATGCATTTCTCTTCTTCATCCCATGCTTTCTCTGCATCAAGAACCCAAGATAAGAATGCCACCAGTCAAGGGAAGGTAAATAAAATTTGGTAACTTTCCCAAATTTCTAGGAATTATCCACAGTGAATTTGACTGGATGATTGAGTTATAATAATATGTCATGGAATTTAGAGATATTTTGTTATAATCTGGAAATGGTAGGGAAAGGTAGCCAGAAAAATGTCTTTCCTGAACACAGGTGGAGATATCCGTCTTTGGCAAAGTCTGTACAATGTTGTTTGGTTAAGATGTTCTATCTGTCTTTTGCTACAAAGACAGATTATGAACCTCAGTTAAAGCAAGTAACTAGAGAAAAAATGTGGTGATACACAAAACTGCCTAAATCCGTCACGAGACACTAGTTTGCTTCAAGTATTGGCATTACTTGATTGCAAAAGATTTTGTAGCTCTGCAACCCTTGAATTTGTTATGTCTGACCCTCTGGGTGAGGGATAGCAATTCTATATCTTACTGTCTATTCAAGAGAGGTTCTTGAAAAAAAGTAGACGCACTCACCACTGTCATGGACAGCAGTAGTGGATTTGGGCCCATAGCTTCGTCTCATCTTCCTGTGGGCCCTTTTCCTATCTAAGTCTGGAAAGATGACCTAGTTCTAACTAAGGGGTGATGTGGTGGGGAAGATCAGTTAACTTCAGGTAACCAAGAAGAAAACACTCTCAGAATGACACGAGGTGGGACAGTTAGTGTTGGTATCATCTTCTGATGTCTTTCCAGTGATTTCCTTAGAAGAACTCTGTCCGTGATCACTCACATAGACACAGAAAAGAAAAAAAAAAAAAAACAAAAAAAAACGGGGTTGGATGGGGGCCTTTATTCACAGCTGAAACTGATGAGGCCTCCTGGCAAAACCCCAAAGCACTTTGTTTCCTGTCTTCTCAAAGCCCTGACCTCCAATATTTAAGGAACCAATAACATCTTCCAATTTCTTGAGTTATTTTTCTCATGCAACTCATGGCAGCTGTTTGCCAGCTCAGCATTCAGGCTAATTTGTTACAGAAATGGGGTTAATGTGTGTTTACCAAGTTCTAAAGGTTAGCATAAAGGCCTAATTCCGTGTCACGTGCAACCAAATAAGGTGTATAATACCTTCATCAGTCACATGTATTGTAAAGTTAGAAGCTTGAGATCCAGAACACTTAATTTCTAATCTGTCTCCGTTTCTCATTTGTTGTTTTTGTTTTTCCTTGGAAAATAGGACAACAAAATATTCTGATAATGATTTAACTTTTTAAAAAAAACTTTCTGAAAAGAAACACAATTTTTGTATTAGCTATGTACAAGTGCTATTTAAAAATATTTTTCTTCTGTATTTAGAGTAACCATGGGATTCACAGGTAGCTCAGCAATCTTGCATACTTGTTTTGAGGACTGGAAATTTCTGCCCAGATAATGGGAAAGAAAAGAAAAATACATATATTCTGTTCATTTCTTCAAATACTAAAATTTTGCAAGAGTTCAGCCTATATAAATCATGTTACTATCTGCTCTCACTTGAAAAAAATATTAGTGATACTCAAGTACAAGGGGGAAACACTGATATGTGATTGCCCCACTGACAGCTAAAATCCACTGGAAACCACACACATTCGCTTCCTTTTTTAAAAATTTCCAGGAACTCTCTCAAAAGAAAGAACCAAAAAGCTTCCCAAGCAATAGCCAGACCATTGTTCCTTTGTCCCTTTTGGAGTTTTGTAGCACTAGTTGATGGAGGAAAATGTAGTGAGCCGTAGCAACATTTTCTCAAGTTTAAAGCCTTCTCAAATATTGGAGTTGGGGTCCAACTTAGGTATTCTGGTGCATGACTGTATATTTCCTTGTCCAAATGCAACTTCCCATTTCTAAGAAGGGCAAAGGCTGGAACAGTATAGTAAAAAGGATCATAAGGCTGCTTGGATATCAAAGAGTGCTCCCAAAACCACATTTTGATGAGTTAAGTGTAAATTAATCAGAAACTCATGGCTTACATTTCCCTGAAAACACACATGGATTTAAAAAAGAGATGAGTGGGGAAAAAAAAATGTCCCTAACACAATACATTTAGTATATTGCCTACCAACATTTAAAAGAAAATAATTCAATACTTGCAGCAGAAAAAAAGGATTTGCCCAGGATTGGTCTGAGACCCTGGGCACGTATCTCTGCTGTCCCTAGCCCAGCACAATGACCTTCAGGGACTCACCTCCTATGACCCAACCCAATTCAAGCACAAAAGTACATATTTTTTCTTTACCAGTTTCTTCATTGCTTAACATTTTCTTTAAAGAATAAAAGTTGAAAGATACCAATGGCAATGGACAGAGTAAAACATAATACATTATTTTCTACCTTAAAAAACTCATTTATTCACTTTTTCAACAAATACGTATTGAGCACCTACTATGTGTCAGGCTCTGTTCTGAGCTCCAGGGAGTCAATAGTAAATATAGTAGATAAGGCTCTGGATTTATGGAATTTACCATGACAGGAAACCTTCCCTCTCATTACTGTTGTGAAGCAATTCTCTAGCTGTTGTCAAAAACTTGGATTTGGACGTCTGAATAACTAACTTCGTGTCCATCCTGAACATCTGGAGAAGAAGGAGGAATAAAAGGTCCCAGAGAACCCCAAGTGAATTTACGCGAGGCAGGCCTCAAGCTTACTTGAGTTGGCTTTCTAGCAAAGACGCTGTGAACAAAATGATGTAGACTGATCTGATTTTCAGAGAGAAGATGATGTTATAAAAGTTATGATCCTTAAGGGGCTCATTTTAATCAGCTATAAATGATACAACCATACCTGACAGAACACAGATCTTTAGCCATTATAAATCAGTTCAACAGGGCAAGTACTCAGATAGCATTTTATTTATTCCCAGCTCAAGAGAGGTGCTATGAGGAAAGGGGGAGACCTAAGGAATAGCTTCATGTGTTACCCAGCACTTAGATGCCCTGGGCCTACATGTGTTCCCCTTACAGCAAGACATTAAGGTAGATCTCCAACTTCCAAAAATTGCCCACAGCTTCTATCTTAACTCACAGACACCAACCCAACAACACTGCTGTTCTAAGGCCTGACCTCCTGACCCCCCATCTCCCTCCTTGTATGCCTCTACCAGTGGTTACACAGTCCCCTACCCAAATACGTACCCCACTTCCTCACCCCCAGCCTTCTTTATCTCAGCCTCCTACACGTTTCCTTCACTGTTATATCCTCAATGCCTGACTCATAGTAAGTAAAGTAGTTTTTTATTGGATGGATGGATAAGCTTCCCTGAAAAAATTCCTGACTTGAGGCTCCTGGTCTTTCTAAGACTAATGCTTCCATGCAGACTCCTAGGGAGAGACCCCTGACAGATTTTCCCCATCAGTAAATTCCTGAAAGAAGTCAACACAAGTGGACTCTATTGTCAAAGAGACCAGAGTTCAAATTCCAGTTCTCCTGGAATTTATGAGCTCTATTACTTTGACCAATGACTTTCCATCTCTGAGCCTCAGGGCCTCATATTACACCTGTGTCCTCAGGTTGTTGAGGATGGCATGAGATGGGCTCCATAGAGCACCAGGCACATGCTAAACTCTCCGTCTCCACCCATCCATTCTCTAAGGTAAATTCAAGACGAGTAAGCTGGAGAAAAAATAATCAACCACATACCATTAAATTTTCCTTAAGAACTCTTGAGGACAAGGGCTGGGAACAGCAGAGGGAAAGGCTGGGAGGTCTTGAGATAACTGCTGTAGACAATTTTCTTGAGAACAGCTGTGGCTAGGGACGGCTGCCAGGGAGACCACTGGAAGAGAGCAGGAAAAGGGGGGACAGGGTCGGTCCTAGAAGGTGTTAAGACTCAGAATATGTCAGGAAGAAGTGACAAGTCCAGAGGTCTCCAAAGTGCATGAGATGACCCACTGGGATGTGGAAAGGAAGCATTAAAGTCTCTACTTATAGTTTTTTAATCCAAAAAGAAAAGCTTTTTAAGAATCAAGCTTTACCAGTATTTACTATGCAGGTTGGCACTGGCCTCCTCATCTTATCCATACATCAAGAGGTCAAGGCCTCAGTGACTGCTCAGGCAGGGTCCCGAGGGAGAGGATTCCCTTGGTGGACAGTGGGGCTGGGGCTTGCAATGTATTGCAGCTCCCACGTGCTTGGCTAAGTGGACTTACAGCTCACCTAGTCCAGTTTTAACTAAACTACCCTTCTCAAAACAGTCAGAAAGTTTATCCTAGAGAAACTGTGGGTTGAAGATAATACTCATAATACGAGGACCAGCAACAGGAAACAATATCAAACAACAAGAAACTACGAAGCCGACACTTCTACTCCAAGTAAGAGCTCTTCATATCCACATCATGAGATTAAAAACTATAACGATCTCGTCAGAACTGGCATATTAAATCGCACTGCTCTCAAAAATATTATTAATATTTATCTCAGCAAGAACAGAAAGGTCTTTTGTACCACTGAACTACGTAAATAAAATAGAAATTATGATTAAAACATCACTGCAGCTGTAGCTCATCCTTTTAAAAGTTACCTATCGTGTGTGCCTTGTAAAATATATATATATCTTGATATAGTAGAACATGCATCTATTTTATCCGTAAGTAAGTAGGCGTACACCAGAAGCACATGCTCGTAATTTCTCCTGACAGGGATTTCCCCTGATAACTTGGGAGACACTGGCCTTGACAGCGGTTTCTACACGTACACACTGAAGGAAATCACCTGGCTGCAATGAGCAGATCCCTGCAAGTGTGAATCAGCGTGAGCCAAGCCCTGTCTGGGTTCCTGGAGACCACCAACAGTCAGGCAGTGGGACAGGATACACGCAGGTTCCTCAGGGCAACCACGTGGTCAGCAGCCAGGACGGGGGTAGGCAGGCAGAGCAGCCCAGGTGAAGACCCACTAGCATGAGTAGACATTTATGGCCCTGTTTATACAGCTTACTCATGAAGAATATTTTGAGGAGGAGATTAAAAGAAAAAATGGAATCTCACTTTTTGAACCGGAAGGGGGAAACTTTCAATTGCAGCCAGCGGCCTGGGGGAATGCAACAAGATAGGAATTGCAGATAAGAATACACCAGGGGCAGCGAGAGAAGATGACTCAGCTAAGGGCGGATTGAAGAATGAAATGAATTCCTATTCTGGAAAAGCAAACAGGGAAGGAAGCTCCTTTGCTGCCAGGATTCTCATTTTGAGACATAACTATAATGACATGCTTCACGATGGCAGAGAGAGGCGCAGGAAAGACGAGGGGTGGTGCTCAGCATTCAGCCCATCTTCAGGACTAAGAAACAGGCGTGCGCCGTTTGGGAAGATGGCTGAGCCTCGGAGGAGGGCGCTGCCTCGGGAATGTGCGCTGCCAAGGGGGCCGGTACACAACGAATCAAAGTGGGAAGACAGTGTTTCTGCTCCACCAGCCTCCCCACCCCTCCCTTTTCCTCAGTGTGCTGGGGCATTTCTCGTAGCAGGCTAGCAGGGGCCAGTCTAAGGAAGGATGATGAGGGAGGTGGACATATTTACAGAGGAGGTAAAAAGGCAGTGACATCAAGAGGATGAGAAAAGGGGAGCAATAAAAAGAAAGAGGAGGAAGGGAAGTAGTTAACCCCAGAAGTTGGAACAAAAGTACAACAATCACATTAAAAATGACAAAAAAAAAAAAAGGATGATGAGAATAATAGGGTTGAGTAGTAGAGTTACATGAAAAAAGGTATGAATAAATTAGCCAGAATTAGACGAGGTAGTAAACTCAAATTTCACTCACATGCAGAAAGAAATCTTTGTCTCATATAAAAGAAAGAAATCTTAGACCACATTGTGGGGGGCAGCTGCTCATTTTGGAAATGATAAAACCGAGTTGCCGCCTACCCCCCAGAAGGCCATCAACATGCCGTGGGGCAAGGAGGGGCACCCATGCCTCACTTTCCTGTTATTCAAACATCTGGCCATGTTTCCCAGGTTTATGCCTTTGAATCATGGGACCTTGAGCCTGCCAGATTGTTGAGTTCACAGTCCATGGGACGGCATGAACATGAAGGAAAGGAAGTGATAATAAGGGTGGAAAAAAAGATATTAAGTGATGGGGAACATTCAAAGCCAACACCAGGAAACTCAACATGAGTTGAGGCGCCATCATGTCCTCCAGCATCTTGCAAGGAGCAAACATGTCTGCCGATGCCCTGCTTCGGAGGAGAGAAGCTTTTCCTTTTGTCATCAACTACTATTCTTGGCACAAACACAGCATTCTACTTTTACATCTTAAAAAAATAAAATGGTCTAGTTCAGTTTGGAATTGAGCTCAGATAGGACGTGGAATTCTTCATTCAGGGAGCTCCATACTGAGGTTTGACAGCCCTGTCATCACCTTGGCTGATAGTTAAACTGGATTTTTATGTTCCTAAAGGAATTAAGGACAAGCAGGCAAGCAGTAAGGACTATTGCCTCTTAAAACAACAGCAGCAGCAACTCCACAGAGCTTCACTTTTTAATTATCTTATGTTAAACTTATTAAATACTAAGCGAAATATATTGACTTAAAGACGATAAGACTTCTCTGGTGTCTATGTTCTTCTTAAATGCTAAGGTTAAAGCTATTCATTTTTCTTTTACTCAAATCAGCCAAATAAAATGTGCATGAGCAAAATATCTTATGCAAATATTGCCCATTCTTCAGCTAACATGGAAAAACTATATAGATCTTACGTGAAACATAACTTGATATTTTCCCGAATTTTTATATCATAATATTTCACAACGGTTAACTAGATAAGAGTAACATTAGAAGAAAAAGTTACGAGAGACACACAACGCAGGTGAGGCAGTGCCGCTTGTATGCTAGCTGAGGGCCCAAGATACACAGTTCTGATTCTCTCCTTTGCTCTGGGTCCTTGATATCTAACTGTGAGACAGATACCACCAGAGGTGTCTCATTTTAATACTGAGAAAGCTATTCCCCTTTCAGTTCTCTTTCTATCTTTCTGATTCTATCACCTAGAAAGTCTCAGGTGGGCTACTATGGACTTATCATCTCTCTAACAATTGCTTTTCTCCCCTTTTAATTTCAAAGAAAAGGTAGCTCTCAAACTTGGGACGTTCAGCAGGTATCTCAGTCATCTCAGGCTACCATAAATTCCCTAGGCTGGGTGGCTTACACAACAGGAATTTATTTCTCACAGTTCTGGAGGCTGGGAGGTCCAAGATCAGGTGCCGGCAGGTTAAGTGTCTGATGAGAGCTCCCTTACTGGCTTGTAGATGGCCGCCTACTCACTGTGTCCGCATGTGGATTTTCTTCGTGCATGCATGTGCAGCCCGAGAGAGCTTTCACATCCCTTCCTCTTTTCCTAAGGACCACTCTCTTGACCTCATATAAACCTAATTACATCCCAAAGGTCCACCTCCAAATACCATCACATTGGGGAGTTAGGGTGTCAACATATGAATTGGAAGGGTGGGGACACAAACATTCAGTCTATAACAGCAGGCAGGCAACATTTACTAGACTTAATTTAATAAACATTTTTCATTACACTTACTTTTGCAGTTACCTTGTATTTCTAGCAAGTGATCACGGGTTTCCATTTACAGGAGTGACAAAGTAGTTACTTTCAAAATATATTTGTCAAAAAGTTAATTAACTTAGAGAAAAATATTAAGTAAAATGTCATAAAGGGGGTCTGAAGATATGGCAAAAATCATGAAGGTGCTAGAAGAATGACTGGTTGTCCTAGAAAGCCATTCAAGGAAGTCACCCTTAGCTTGGATAATCTGAATGGAGAAAACCAGAGCCTCACATCCCTCATTTGCTCCATGCCTCCAGGGCATAAGTCACTTGTGTGAAGGAAAACCAAGATTCTTATCAAGAGCATTTGGGCAAAATTCACATAACTGGCAATCTGAGATGGATCTAGAAAACTGGTCTAGATGTCCGGAAAACACTTGTTTTCAGCAATTTCTCTTCACTACGGTAGATTCCAAGTAGGTTTACAAGATATAAAAAATATTCCAAAGTGGATAATGGAGGAGTAGAGAAAGCTTCCCTCTTCCCTGTGGAAGAGCCCATCTATCAATTACGAGCAGCTCACCCTGAATATCAAGGGCTTTTGAAATCCAAGGAAGCTTTCTCTCTCACTGTTGCAGAGTCTAGGTGAGACCTGCGGCTCTGCAGGGCAGCTCCCTTCCAACCTGTGACTGAGGAATCAGGCAGTCTCCACCCTGTGGCTCCATAATTTTAACCCACGGTTTCCAGGCCAGCTTGGCAAGGGAAGAGAGAGCTTGAAGGTTGGGAGGGCTTCCCACTGCCTCTGCCTAGAAGCAGCACGTGTCATTTCTACTCATGGTCCATTGACCAGAAGTAGCTGGGAAACGTTGTCTCCCACGTGCCCAGGGAAAACAGGATATGAGTGAACATTCAGATGATCTAAAAGTACACAAGCACGCACTTTGAACTACACGATGAATTCTCTGGAGAATCCATGAAGAATTTAGAAAATGTAACTGAGAGCATGAAATAAGCAACCTGTGTATTCTCAGCAGTACTTTGCCAGAAGGTCTTGTCCCCCTCAAAGGTGCCTAAATTCCCTGTTAATATCCTAGGGCAGAGCTGCCTACTTGGGCAGGTGTCTCCTGTGTACATCACCAATAGCAATTACCTTCTTCTCCCTGGTTCAAGGGAAACTTCCATTTTTACAAGAAGATTGGTACAAGGTTTCCAATAACAATACAACAATTTCCTCTCCAAATAACTTCTTGATAATTTTGCTTGGATTCAGGGGCTGAATCAATTCAAGGAGTGATGATTCTCCACCACCTCATCGTGCCTTAGATCTTTACCATTCTGTTCCATAAACTTCCTGTTCCCTTTCTTAAATGAAGGGTTCTGTCCCCAGAGACTCTCCGTGTTCATTTACAACACTTTAATCTTGACCAAAAGCCTACAGGATCCATTGGAACACAGGCCACGCTGACATGTTTCAAGGCAGGAGTAGAATGACTGGGGTCAGCTGCCACAGAGAAAAGTAGAGAAATGCCTCAAGTCCTGATTTCACCAGCACTGCCTAAACTATCAGTGACTCCAGGGCCTGGACACACTGAGGGCTGGGGCAGGCTCTAATCCCACACACGGGGAAATGCAGAGGCAGTTTGGGGAGTTACAATGCTCATGTACAATACAGTGGTTCTCAAGTGATTCCTAGAAATGCCCAATCCTTTGTGGAAGGTCCAAACTTTGAAATCCCGGCCTTGGGGCAGGTAACAGGGGGAGTCACCTTCCCTTTAGCCACAAGCATTTTCCTTTTCTTCATCTATGAATTAGGGATTTAAAAAATAGTTCATATTCAGTTCAAATGGTCGTTGTGAGGATTCAATGAGATAATGCCTAAAGCAACAGTGCAGGGCTCAATCACTTCAATCTCCTGGTGGCATTAGTTCAGATGCAGGATATTCCTGAGCTGCAGGGTACAATACAGGGCTTATGCAGAAGGCAGGGAATTTTTCTTTTCTTCCCTTTGTTCCTATCTCTCTTTCTCAACTCAGACCCAGCCTTCTCAACCCATATTGATTCCTCTTAAAATCTGGTCATTCCATTGAGATTAGTGAGAGAACTCCGCTGCTCCAACGTTTAGAGAAGCAAATGGAAAAATGGAATGAATAAAACTGGATTCAACCTAGACAAGAAGAGTCAGGAATTTTATGAGTCAACTCTAACAGAGTTTCTCCTTCCATACTGAAATCTTGCCCTTCTTATTAAGAGGCCCGTATTGTGGAATATTATGGACAGTTTTGAAATGCAAGTAAAATGGGATGCAGAGACCACAATCGTGTCCACACATGACCTGAAGCCTCTGTTTGGCCTAGCCTCTTCAGAGGAAAAAATGAATATTGCATCAAACTAAGTGTGCCGGGACCTAGACCTTTAATTATACAGCTTTGCTGTATAAAGGAGGCCGCCACTAATTTTAAATTGTCTGACTATTGCCTGAACAAGAAATGTTGGCAAGAGAACAGAGCAATCCCGAATTGGGCCATAAGGACGAAGGTCTGTGCCATTTAGTGCCCCCAAATAGGTAAGCTAAGACACAAATCACCTTATTTCCATCCTGTGAGATTGCAATATAAACGACGAAGTAAACTTTCATTGACGCAGATTACAGGCTGTCCGTAAGACATTCTATGAACTAGCAATCCACCCTGGTTACTTCCACTCTGAAAACATTTATTAGCTATTGATCCAAGGAGAAGCTTGCTCAGAGAGCACAATTCAATCAGAAATTTCCAGCAAGAATTATAATAATACCCTCACCTGACAAGCAAACATTGTGTTGTATACGTTTACAAAGCCTTGTGTGTAACTTTTGGTGCCCCCGGCACCATGAAAAGAAATCATGACTCTTGACAAAGTGTGATGACCTAGCCTGTAACCCAGTGGCACAACATCTGTTACCATGTTTTTAATCATTTATTTCCTATGATAAAAGTAATCACTTTAAAGGTAATCCTGGTTCACTGCAGAAACTTTGGAGAATATGATAAGGAGACTAAGAATTCATAATCCCACCACCCAGACAATCACTGACCATGTTTTACTTTTCCTTTGTTCATACATATTGACCCGGATAGCAGAAACCACACACACATCTTTGTATACTACCCTTTACACTTAATATTATATCTTCAGCACTAACAATCATTAAAAATCATCTGCTATGATCATTATTACAGCTTCATTCCTTTGCATTGAAGGCCATGCTACTGTTTACTCACCCATTCTCTTAAAGTTAGACATTTAGGCTGTTTCCAGGTTTTCTATTCTTATAAGCAATGCTGTGTTGAACATCTTTATGCATACAGTTCTATCAGTGTTTTAAACTGTTTCCTTAGAACATACTTCCAGACACCAAATTATTGAGGCAGAGTATATGAACATCTTATAAATAAGTGTTTGTTTCTAACATGTAGCATACGTACGGGGTCACACTTGTCTTTCTAAGGTGGGGTGACGGGAAGAAGCAGACGAAGTTTAGGGAGGGAGTAGGGAATGGTGAGGAGGCAAGCAGGAATCCCAATCTCTAGTTATCCTATGAAGCATTCCAGCATCTGCACCACCTGCTGAAATGGTATCCACTCACCTAGTTCCTGATGTATAGGATGTGTTGACAGAAGGACAGGAGGAAAGAAACAAGCTTCCTCTTTCCAGATAGAGAAGGGCCACTAGGACAGGAAACGTGGCTGGGGTCTGTGGGTCTTCCACCTGTGGGGCCCCATGGCATCCAGAGAACCACTCCTATTCACGGCCCCGTTGCCCTGGTTTACCTGCCCAAGGACATCCATGCAGCTTGCACCTCTGTCCGCAGAACCCCCATCCTTTTGCATTTAATGCGGGAGGAAGCAATCAAGTGACCATTTCTAAATGTTCGGGAAAATCCTGTGCAACATAGCGGGTATGTCAGGCCTCCGGGGAGGCAGCAATTCCCTCCACTGGGATCCCCTAAACTCACCTCTTAGGAATGCTTTGGAATGAGTGAACAGCTCATTCACGCCTTTCATTTCTCAATTTGTTCTTTGATTCGAAATATATTTATGGGGTCCTATCTACCACCAGGCTACCATTTTCGGCAAGGAGGACTCAACAGTAAACAGAGTGACTGCCCCCCCCTGCCTAAAGCTTCTGGTCTAATCAAAGAGACAGGCAATTCAGCAAGCCCTAACAACACAGAGGGACAGCAGGAGCCAGTCTGGAGACGCGGAGGGTTCTGGGGGAGGAGAGGCAAAGCAGGGGCCATGGGGGGACCCCAGAAGAGAAGTGCCCCAGGCAGAGGGGAGAGCTGCAGGGCGGGAAGGAGGATCCGCACACTGCCGCCCCTCCACCCGCCAGGTGCTGGGGGTTTTCTCAGTAGCTTTTCCTTTGGGTACTCAGTACATACATATTCCTGGGTATAAATACATGTGTTCTAGATAATATCAACAGACACAGATGTAATAGTAACCTGTAGGTTTACAGAAAAAACTTTTGACTCCGTTACTATCCCTCTCTGAATTTGGCTGAAGTCCAATATTTGAACTGCATTAAATAAATAGTCAGGGTTTGGGGTGGCGGGTGGGAAAGCAGCTGCTTTCATAACTCTGGCACGCAACTGAGAGGATGCACGTCCCTACTGAATCACTTTAAGGCAGAGTGGCTAACCCCATTGTTTGTGAGCATTGAGTCAATTCATGGGCAAAGATGAATAGTGAACTCAGGAAATGACGCTGAAAATTAAATGGCTGTCGCACGGTAGCCACAGGCAGAAGCCCTCCGCAATCAGTGGGGATATTCCCTCCGTGGAAGAAGGTTCAATTGAGGATGAAGCATGATGTGATTACGGACCTTCAGTACATCAACTAACCTCTCCTGAGACTGCAAAATCCTCCTCCTCTCCTTTGTGTCTTCCTTTCCACCCCGCTAACTGAACCGCAGTAATGGATGTCAGAACAGTCCTTGCGTTTTTTTCCCTATCAAATCTGTTAAGAGGGGAAGAAGGTTCCTGTCGTTAATTGCAGGGGATCTCCCACTCTTTGTTTTAAGGAAAGTTTAAACAAAATGATCATCCACTCTGGGGCTTTAAACAAAGTTCAAACAGAACAAAGTTCTCTTGCCAAGGTTTAAGGCAAATTTCCTCTGTCCAGATGGCTTCCTCAAGCAGGCCAATGTAGGAACCGAGACACTCAACCCTGCTGCCTTTTAATGCAGCTCCTTGATTGTTCCTAACGATCCCCAGCTGTCTGGCTTTGCTGGTTCCTTCACCTCCCTCTGCCGGCCACATCTGAGGGGAAAGGGAGATGCTTTGCCCCCAAAGCAACACAGGTGGGCTCCTAAGTGGTGGGACCATGCACAGGGGAGAGGGTTAGAAAATTCATTTCCACAAGAAACTTCAGGAAAAAACTCAAGGGTCATTTTTCACATCAGGTAAGTAAACTTGATGATGGGAAATGCCACTAACTAAAGCAAACTCATCAAGAATACAGGAGTGTGACCATTGTCCTGGGCAGGCCACTTGCCCTACTGACTGGTGCACACATTGTTCTGGGCATCAACCTAGGTTGTGGTGGTGGCCATGAGAATTCTGAGAGTGTTCTAGGAACATGTGCCCACCCTCTCCACTCTCCTCCCCAGCTGTCCATTTTACTCAAGCCCAACACCCATAAGACACACTCACTTTGGATCGATACCAGATACAAGGGGGGGTCACATCCATGTCCTGTATTGATTGAATGCTTCCCCTCTGATTGTGTGTGTCCTGCAGACTTCTAGCTCTGTTAGCCAGTGTGCCCAGAAGTCTTCATACACAAGCCTGCCTGGGGGTCCCTGCGATTCAGACATTAAAAAGTGTTTGCTGGTGATATCACCACACAGAGTGCACAAGTTTTCATAGTCAAATCCACTGTCTATGTTTGTCTAAGTTCCCTTTCTATGCCCTGTATCCTTTCTCCCCCAGATCCTATTTCTCAGGGGAAGCGAACTTATTATCTTTAGCCTAAAATCCAAACATAAGAGTCTAACTTAGCAGGTTTCTTGTTTATTTGCTTATTTCTTTGTTTTAGCCCATGTTAGGATATTATCAAGTATTCTTTCTTTTTAGTTCCAAATATTGGAAAGGAAGTTTGAGCTCCCTGATTCATCCAGTAAATTCATGGCATGAGGCTAACAAGAGGCACAGAATGGTCTCGTGCAGAAGGATGACAGGCCTTGCATTCAGACCTGGATTGAGATTTTGTTCCTTTGATTACTTATCCTCTGACACTGGCCATATTTGGTGGCACATCTGAGCCTTTGCCTTATCACCCTTGAAACTAGAGGACACACTCTGGCTTTCAGGGTCATTGTGGGGATTAGAGATAATATATGTAAAGTTCTAGCCCAGTACCTGACACGTAATGGGCACTACGGGAACTATTATTAGATGTCAAAAAGTCTTTACATTTAGTCGAAATGTGAGCCAGTTTCTTCCCAATAAATGGCCATTTTGTCCCAAGGACATGATATGGAAAAGAGTAGATGGCTCGGTTAGAAAACAAACTGCCCATAGAAAGCCCAGAGATAAACCCACGCACATATGGTCACCTTATCTCTGACAAAGGAGGCAAGAATATACAGTGGAGAAAAGACAGCCTCTTCAGTAAGTGGGAAAACTGGACAGCTACATGTAAAAAATGAAATTAGAACACTCCCTAACACCATACACAAAAATAAACTCAAAATGGATTAAAGACCTAAATGTAAGGCCAGACGTTATCAAACTCTTAGAGGAAAACATAGGCAGAACACTCTATGACATAAATCACAGCAAGATCCTTTTTGACCCACCTCTTAGAGAAATGGAAATAAAAACAAAAATAAACAAATGGGGCCTAATGAAACTTCAAAGCTTTTGCACAGCAAAGGAAACCATAAACAAGACGAAAAGACAACCCTCAGAATGGGAGAAAATATTTGCAAATGAAGCAACTGATAAAGGATTAATCTCCAAAATTTACATGCAGCTCAATAACAAAAAAAAAACCAACCCAATCCCAAAATGGGCAGAAGACCTAAATAGACATTTCTCCAGAGAAGATATACAGATTGCCAACAACTACATGAAAGAATGCTCAACATCATTAATCATTAAAGAAATGCAAATGAAAACTACAAGGAGATATCATCTCACACCAGTAAGAATGGCCATCATCAAAAAATCTAGAAACAATAAATGCTGGAGAGGGTGTGGAGAAAAGGGAACCCTCTTGCACTGCTGGTGGGAATGTAAATTGATACAGCCACTATGGAGAACAGTATGAAGGTTCCTTAAAAAACTACAAATAGAACTACCATACTACCCAGCAATCCCACTACTGGGCATATACCCTGAGAAAACCATAATTCAAAAAGAGTCATGTACCGAAATGTTCATTGCAGCTCTATTTACAATAGCCAGGAGATGGAAGCAACCTAAGTGTCCATCATCGGATGAATGGATAAAGAAGATGTGGCACATATGTACAATGGAATATTACTCAGCCATAAAAAGAAACGAAATTGAGTTATTTGTAGTGAGGTGGATGGACCTAGAGTCTATCATACAGAGTGAAGTAAGTCAGAAAGAGAAAAATAAATGCTGTATGCTAACACATATATATGGAATCTAAGAAAAAAAAGTAAGTCATGAAGAACCTAGGGGTAAGATGGGAATAAAGACACAGACCTACTAGAGAATGGACTTGAGGATATGGGGAGGGGGAAGGGTAAGCTGTGACAAAGTGAGAGAGTGGCATGGACATACGTATACACTACCAAACGTAAAATAGATAGCTAGTGGGAAGCAGCCCCATAGCACAGGGAGATCAGCTCGGTGCTTTGTGACCACCTAGAGGGGTGGTAGGGAGGGAGACGCAAGAGGGAAGAGATATGGGAACATATGTATATGTATAACTGATTCACTTTGTTATAAAGCAGAAACTAACACACCATTGTAAAGCAATTATACTCCAATAAAGATGTTAAAAAAAAAGAAAACTGCCTGTAGATGCAAAGTGGCTGGTGACCAGTGTCTGCTCACACAGTGACCCTGGGGGAGGGGCACCCCCAGAGTCCCACCAGCACCCCCCTCAAGTTTTCTATTCCTTAGCACAGGCCACTAGACCTCAATTCCACACCTATTTCTGATTACAATTAAACTATCCACCAGGAGGCTGGCAAAGATAGAACAACACCTTCCAAACTTGATCAAAGATTTGACCACTACCTCGTACACTTGGTGTCTAGAACATACCTGGCAATAGGAGGCATACAAATATCATCCTGCCCAGAAGAAGAAACCCGAAGATGAGGCTTCCTGATACAGACCTCAATTTTGCATTGAATTTTGCTCACTGCAAATCATGTAAATACTTGATGTAAAGACTTGACTGTCTCCTCACTCGTTGGTATAATGCTCTTATCCTCTCTGCCCTACACGTGTCCCAGAGTGACAGATATTAGAAGCAGGATCCCAATGCTGACCAGAACCTTCAAAAGAGGGTTTTTGACAAAAGTGAAAGCAATGTGGACGCAGGAAGCTTACTTTCTCACACTAAAACACGAGATAAGCTCTTCAAGGCCTCCTAATCAATGATATATTGATGAAATATGTCTTACAACATTAGAGGCAAGTCTAAAAAGTATTTTTTCCTGCTAGAAAGATTGCTGGGCCATCATTGCCAGAGTGCTCTCAAGCCAAAAGAAAGGAACAGGCGAAGTCAGTTTAAAAGTAGCTTATTCTTTATACTACACAAAACCCCCTATATCCATGGCTGCTAGCAAATATATTCTGGGTTTCACTCGGTTATATTTTTCAAACTTTCTTCAAATTTTCAATGTTACTCATCTTTAAAGATGATTATGACAAAGCTTGACTCCATCAATGCACATATATTCGCCCCTCCTTGATGGTAAAGCAGAATTATCACTGGTCCCTACTCCTAATTCAGAACTTCCCTCTCCAGGGGATCCAGAGGTTTCCATGCCATCTGTTGAACCCCAAGAAATCTGCATTCTACTCAAAAGGACAACAACATGGTATTATGTTTTTGTGAATATAAATAAAACGTTATGTAATGATAAATCAACAGTAGTAAGAAGTCCTGCAACACAAAGTCGAACAACAGCAGCTGCAGCCTGGAACGGGTAGTGAGGAGCCATACCCAGAAATCAGAAACAGCTTTTGTGCTGAATCAAGGCCTGAGAAACCCCCTTCGGTCTCCGTGACTTGGCCAGCAGGAGGTCTGCCCCTCTGAATAACAACAAACACAAACCCAAAGAGGGATGGTGGTATGAAGCATGTTTTGATCCATTTTCCTTTCCAGCCTGGCCAGCTGAACTGGGTGACATCCTCGCAGGACCAGCTTCTTAGCAGGTTCTGTCACCATCAGTGACTCTGGCCACCGCCTCAGAGCACACACTCCTGCTCCATGGGCAGGTCCTTAGCCGAGATATTTCCAAAGACCTGGCTTGGCCTGATCTTTCCAGGCCAAGCTCTGGTGTCCATGTACCAAGGCCAGCAGGACAGGGTGGGAAGTCTGCAGGGTGATGTCCCTGGGAGAGGGGCATCCAAAGTTACAGAGACCAGGAGGTCATAGCAATGGGCTTAAGATAACAATAATGTTAAGCTTCTCTTCTGACAGTTACGTTGTTGGGGGAGGGTGGTAGGAGCTTCCTTAGGTCAAATGAAGCAGATAAGATCAATTTGGTCTGGCAAAGGTTGGAGAAGAGAAGAAAGATACTCCCCCCAACAGAGCTTATGCTATGGCCAATACAATGCAATTGCAAAGGGTATTACTTGTTTTCATTTGACTTATTTTTTTAAATCTTTAAAGGCAATTATAAAAACAGATTGATTACAGATGAATTCAGTGTCATCAGTTTTAGCCAAAAAACAAACCAAAAAAACTGATCATGTAACAGCAGCATATAATAACCATGCCTAGACCCTTTGATAACATCACATTTCAAAGCCATTTATCTTTCCCTTGTTGAACTACTGAATTAGCAGATCCTTCCTAATCAACTCTTTTAGTAACATTTTTAAAAGATTGGGTTAATGTGCTCACAGGCAAGAAACTGACATGCTTCATGGGCAAGTCTCAAAATCCAGCTGGCCTGCACAGTAACAACTGCAAGAGTGACAAGAGCAATAACTCAGGCTGCCTTCTCAGGGAAAAGATGCGATGCAGACTGCCCTGGATGACACAGATGCACGTGTACCTGGGGCGGGGTGTAAGGACAGATGAGGAATTACAGACCCAGACCCAAAAAAGAAAAGGCAAGAAATGTTCACCTCAATAGTAGAACTGAGAGTTCTGACACAGCATGTTTCCTTCCTCTTTCACCCAAGGGCTCCCTTGGTCATTGGAACCGTGTGGACAATACATTGGTCTTTGGGCCTCTGAGTGATTCTCTTCCTATCAAAGAAAATTGAGCTTATGATCTAACGGTAATAACTGTTAGCAGTACTTACTGAAATAAGTAAATATGCACTAGTTGGGCCTGTCTCCTTCTGCTGACAAAGGTCAGGATGTATTGATAATTGGAAGAGGAAAAGCAAGAGAAGGGAAAGGAAGCAGGGTGGCAAGGATAGGCTGTTCCAAATCAGTGTTGGGCCACAGCCAATTCTTGGCCAAAAACCAGAAAATCCTCCTTAAAGATTAAATCATCGCATAAACTCTATTTCTCCAGCTCTATTCCTTTCCTTTCCCCTCTCTTCCTTTTTTCCTCACTGCATTTCCTCTTCCCCCTCTTTCCTTTTTTTTTTTTTTTTTTTTTGCGGTACACGGGCTTCTCACTGTTGTGGCCTCTCCCTTTGCGGAGCACAGGCTCCAGACGCGCAGGCTCAGTGGCCATGGCTCACGGGCCCAGCCGCTCTGCGGTATGTGGGATCTTCCTGGACCAGAGCACGAACCCGTGTCCCCTGCATCGGCAGGCGGACTCTCAACCACTGCGCCACCAGGGAAGCCCCCTCTCTTTCCTTTGAAATCACCCAGCAGACTAGATATGGCTTAAAAGCAATCCAAAAACTAAAATTTTTAAATATAAATTATGTTAGAAATTCAGAGGCAAGGATAATATATATTACAATAGAAACTTGAGCCAAAGGGAATTGAGAAAACATAACCGCGGGCTGAGGATCTCACAGTTATGCAAATCAAGTTCCAGATAAACAAAGAAATGAAAACTGACCCCAGAAGAAACAGAGATATTTCAAAGAACTGAAGAGAACCTTTTGAAACAGCGATTGGCAGTCTCAGAGACATTTAATGTGAGGTCCAGTTTTTAAAAAAGCCTAATATGAAAAGGAACAGTTAGAAAGCATGATAGACTTCACAAAAACAACAACTGTGATTGTCAAAATAAAATATGAAGAGACCAAAGAGTAAATTAAGTGGAGCAAAGACCAAGTTGGGGATCTAGATAGTCAAGTGCAGATACTATCCCAACACATAGAGCAAAAATTAAAAGAGAGACATGAGAGAAAGATCACGAGTGGGAGGATACATCTAAGGAGTCCCTTTTCCATTTAAGGGAAAGACTATATAAGTAATAAATAATCAAAAGAAAAGATACAATAACTGTCACCAAGCTGGGCAAAATCACAAGTCTTAAGAATGGAAGGGGGCTTCCCTGGTGGCACAGTGGTTGAGAGTCCACCTGCCGATGCAGGGGACACGGGTTCGTGCCCCGGTCCGGGAAGATCCCACAAGCCGCGGAGCGGCTGGGCCCGTGAGCCATGGCCGCTGAGCCTGCGCGTCTGGAGCCTGTGCTCCGCAACGGGAGAGGCCACAACAGTGAGAGGCCCAAGTACTGCAAAAAATAAATAAATAAATAAAAGAATGGAAGGGCCCTACAAATGAGAGATAAGATAAAATTTTTAAAAGATCCACACCTAGATAAACATTGTAAAGCTTCAAAATTCTTTAGATAAAGAGAAAATTCTGGTGGGTTCCAAAGAAAATAAATGAGAATCAGACTGACTTCAGACTTCTCATCACCACATTAAATGCTAGAAGAAGCAATGCCTTCCATTTCCTAAGGGAACTTTATTTGACTCTAAAATGTCTGTGCCCTACCAAATTACCAATTAAGGGTCAATAAAGGTATTTTTAAACATGGGAGAACTAAGAAATCTTACTAGCCAAGATCCAGTAGGAATACATTATCTAAAACAATATAACAGCAACACCAAAAAATGATTTTAAAAGAAAGAAAATGACAAGAGAATAAAAAAACCGTATCATCTTAATATGACCCAGGAAGAGTAAAAGAAGCTGAAAATAATTAAAAGAGGATCCACTGGACCTTGACACTTGAGACCGTCTGTTCTGAGCCACAAGATTTTCAGTGACACAGGATTACCTTTCCTTCAAAATGGGGTGAATCACACGGCTTAGTTTTTGCTGTTTGGCGGGGCGGGGGGTGGGGGGGGCGCTTAAATTTTTAGAAGTCTTTAGAAGCAGTAACAGAAGAGCTTAATTTTATTAAAGGAAAAAATGTAAATGACATAAACCTTGACAATTTAAAAATGATAAAAATCAAAAGTTGAAGCAGGAAAGGGAAGTGAGAGGTAGTAAAATGCTCTTGATTCCTCATGGGGGATGTAACATGCATTAGCAAATGATAAAGCAGGAAAGAAAGTTCAAGTGTGACTATGTTAGGTAATGAAATAGTGAGTTTTCTTTATCAAAATGGCCAAATGAGGACATGAATCTCTTCCCTCCCAAATGCAAGAAAACATAAAGGAAACTGAAAAGGTATAAGCCCGTAATATCAAAGAGAACTAACTGGAGAAGAACCATCAGAACATGAGTTTCTGAAAAAATGAATGAAGTATTGATAAATTAAAATAGGATGAAAGGAACCTCAGTCGATTATTCCTGGGGAGGAAGTTGCCATAGAGGAAGGAGCAGGGCATCACAGGTATGAACAGGTGGAACAGAGGGCAGGGGTGAGGAAAATGGTGAAAACGTGAAGACTAAATGAAGGTCTTAATCTGAGAGAGTTACCCACCCCGCCCCATTCCAGTCCCTACTCCTATATCCAGACTGACAGACAGCTAGCTACTCATTATCTCTAGGCCTTCCCCCACCCCAAAATTGTAGGGATCTTTGTTAAAGAAATTAACTGAACTCTCAGAGGAGAACTAGGAAAGCTAACACGAAGTCCCCCTCATTCTGATATTTAAGGGACATGTAGGGTAAAAGGCAGCTCCCCACCCTTTCTATCTAAAGCAGACAAGCACTTCAGTCCACAGAACTACCAAACGGCCTCCCCACACAGCCCCCTCTAGCTTCAAACTTAAATTTGAATGGATAGAATAGATGTGCAATTGAAGTACAAAATACATGCAGAAAAATAAACAGATCATTAGTGTACAGCTCAGTGTAATATCACAAAGGGAATACACCCATTAACTACCATCAAAACCACCTAAATTTTTTTAAAAATATATATTACCCGAACCTCAGAAGCCTCCTTCATGCCCCCTCCTAGTCACAACTCCCTCTTCTCCACAGAGGAAACTGACTCCCAGATTTGTTTTGTCTAAGTTTGAATTTTACATAAATGGAAGCATGCAATATCTGTGTTTCTGGCTTCTTTCACCCCACATTGTGTTCATGAGATTCATCCATGAGTCTATGAATAAGATGCACATGGTCCTGCCCTCATGGAGCTCACACTTAAGTGTGTGGAAACACTCAACAGGCAAATAAGAAAAACAACAACAAAACTATCAGATACACAATAGAGAGTTTTGTACTAGAGAGGGACTAGTTAGTTCCTTTAGACTGAATGAGCGGAAAAGTCCCTCTGAGATAGTAACGTTGGGCTTCCCTGGTGGCGCAGTGGTTGAGAGTCTGCCTGCCGATGCAGGGGACACAGGTTCATGCCCTGGTCCGGGAAGATCCCACATGCCACGGAGCGGCTGGGCCCGTGAGCCATGGCCGCTGAGCCTGCGTGTCCAGAGCCTGTGCTCTGCAACGGGAGAGGCCACAACAGTGAGAGGCCCGCGTACCAAAATATAATAATAATAATAATAATGTAAAAAGATAGTTATAAATGAGATAGTACCGTTTAAGCTGAGACAAGAAAGCACCAATCATGATAAGGATAGATCCATAGATAAGGAGTAGTGTAGAATACACAGAAAGCTCCCCTCCCCCCTCCGTAAGAAAAAGGCAGTCAAAACAATACAAATTGGGCAAGAGAATGGAATAGTCATTGCACAAAAGAACATATCCGATAAATATATCTAATATCTAAATAGTCAATAAATATACAAAATGTGCCCAACTTCATTAGTAGTCAGTAAAGTTAGCCACCAGAAAGACTGAAAAACCCGACACACAACTGATTTTACCAAGAGTTAGGAAAGATGTGAGAACAACTAGAACTCTCCTATGTTGATGCAGGAGTGTCAGTGGGTACAACTGATACCAACCAGGATTCTTGGTCTTCCCCAATCAATAGAAATTGACTAGGGGCCAGACAAGAAATTCAGGCAAAGCTTTATTGGGGCCCCTGCTGCAGCAGGGGGGAATGAGAACAGGTAACAGGTTCCCTTGCTCGCTCCCTGAGGGTGGGTTCGGGGGGGCAGTCGAGCTGGTTCCTTCTATGGGGTGAGGGTAGGGTTTGTCCAGAGGTGGGCCAGAGGGGTGGCTTAGGTGTTTTGCCCCCCCTTTAGGTGATGTTGAGTGCAGGGACCATGCGCGGTACCCTGCTTTTTCTCTCAAAACCCTATTTTTGCTCTGGGCTCTTCAGAAGCGGCAGTTGGGTTTTTTTTGGTCTTTTTGTATCTTTTGTCCATAATTTGCCCCAACTGTTCAGGCACACAGTTATTTTTAGTCCCTTAGAGTTTCTTTGTAATTTGTAGCTTGAGGAGACATTTGTCCAGGTGCCAGCACTGCAGGAAAGGGTCCCAGGTCCCAGCCTATCTCACAACCATTTAGAAGACTGTCTGCCTTTATCTTCTAAAGTTGAGTTTAAGCTACTCTCTGACCAGAAATCTCATTTCTATTTACGTCCAAAAGAAATCTGTCATATGTGCACATATGACATTAAAAGAAAAAAACCCATTTTTTCTTTTTAATGTTTATAGTAGTTCTGTTTGTAAAAGACAAAAACTGGAAACAACCAGATGGCCAGAAACAAGATTAATAAACTGTGGTATATTCACACAACGGCACACTGGACTACGGTGAGAATGAATGAACTACTGCTACACAAAACCTGAGGAAAAAGCCTGCCTCCAAAATCCCCTTTTTCTTCTCCCTGAACCTGGGCGTTCAACCTCCTGTCCTTAACTGAACTGGGAGCCTCTGCCTCCTGCTCTGTGCTTCCTGGCTCCGGGTCAAGGGGAAGCCACACAGACAACCCTTTCTTCCCTCGCATGCTCGCTGGCAGCTGGTAAGGTCTTCATACTCTGATTCCTCAGTTTTCTGGTGACACTGACCTGAAGTAGTTGGCGGGACAATCCATGCCAGGACAGCCTGTGTTCTTCACCATTGTGTGCCCAGCTACTAACAATGCCTGACACAGAGAAGGGGCTCGATAAATATCTGTTGAACAAAAGGATGAATGTTCAATCATTGATGTCCCTGTGACATCCCATTTGGGATCTACTGAGATCTAACTGCTTGAAGTAGTGCACTGTCTGTGTAAGGGGTTGAATTCAGTGGTCATTCGGGTAGGCTTAGTTGGCATGTGCCTTGTTGCTTTGCTAATTTTGCACGCACACACACGCACGCACACACACACACACCCCATCAAAATTTGTGTTTTCCTCTCACTGTCTTTTCAAATGTAGATACAGGATGGGCAGCTTGCTGTTCCCAGGCAAAGATGAATTAAATTTGCTTTCACTTTGTTTGCCATTACAGATGGAAACTTCCGCAACTCTGTTTAGGAAGGTGCTCTCAGACCCTGAAACTCAGAAAGTTTAACCAAGGATTTGAAGAAATCTTTACTCCCACAGGACTTTCTAATATCCTAAATGTTATCCTTTCCTTTTTGTGTAAGGCAGCCTGAGAGTTGTACTGAGAATCAAAATAAGTTCAAAGAAAGAAATGGAACAGGAAATCCAATTATAAAGTAAATTTAAATGAAGGTGAGCTAATTAGTAAATAAATGGCATGGCTTGCTGACCCTTTGGTTAGATGGTAATTTGCCCACAGATAGAGTTCTAACAATAATGTCTAGCAGCTAGTGTATACTAAAAATGTATTATGTGCCAGTCAGTGGGTTCACACTTACCTAGATAAAGGCAGGATTGATTTTATCAGGGTGCCAGATCAAGCCTGGAAGAATGCAGTTCTTACGTGTAATAGATAATTCGATAGTTGGTGCTCTGGTGTGAACTAAAGTCAGAATGACGGGTTTCCCCTTGTCCTTGCTAAAACTACTTTGCCATAAAATTGGCTGTTGGAAAGTCCTGAAATTCTGAGAAATCACAGGAGATGCAAAGATGAATGTAAGAGTCAATGCCTGCCTTCGAATTGCACGCCATCTTGAGTGAGAAGGACAAATAGATAAATTCAATCCAGAATGCTAAGGACTATGAAAGGCATGAGTGCAGAGGTATTGTGGGAGCCTGGACTTTACCAAGGAAGTGATGTCTAAACCGAGTTCCTGAAAGAGGAATAGGAATCTGGAAGGAAGACTCCTCCCAGGCAGAGGGGCCAGCACATGCCAAGGACTAGCTGTGGGAAAGGGCATCCTGAATGAAGGGAACTGAAAGCAATTCAATATTGGCTAGAGCACCGAGCGTGTGCGGGCACAGCAAGACTTGCTACTGAGAATTAAACAGAGTCCAGACTGTGAAAACTTTGTAAGCCAAGCTGAGCAGTTTGGAATTCATCCTGTGGACCATGGGGAGTCACTGAAGAATTTAAAGTCAGGGAGTGATTGATCAGATCTGTGTTTAGAACAATCACTTTCTAGGGGTGAGACTGGGTGTAGGGCTGGGTAGTGATTTCAAGGAGACCGTGGTGATGACATCATAAGCCAAATTAGAAGCAACAGGAATGAAAAAAATAAAAAGAAGAAAGGCAAGAGGAGAGGGAAATAAGAAATCAAAGATGACTCCCAGGTTTCCAGATGACTGTTCCAGAAGAGAATATTACACTTTGCAATATATGATCAAGGATGCTTCCAAGTCAGGAAAGACACATTCATTTGTTTTTCAAAACTTCAAATTCATTAATTACAATTACAGTGCTGCTAATACCATCAGGGGGCTTGACCAGAGCTAAGGGGAAGCTCAACGCTACGGTTTCTTGTAGTGGGGGAACTTACAGTTTTCCTAGTTCATTTCGTCTAAAGAGAAAGAGGACTTGAAAGACAGTTAACCAGAGGCACCAACTGATGACAGTCTAGGGAGAGACCAGTTAGATGTTGGTCAATCTGCAGAACAGACTCTCCTGGCAAGAAGGCAAAGGGAGAATTGAAGAGAACGATTAGTGTTAATGGGAATGTCACCAAGTGGGCACTACAGGTGGGAGTGAGTTCAGGGTAGAAGCCGAGAGTCAGAGTTGATAGGACGGATTGATTTGCTGAGAAGTGATTGGCCAGAGGTGAGACAACGACCCTGTACTTTAGTAAATTGGTTCAGAAATATCTCTGTGTAACCCAAACTGTTTCCTGTTTGCTGTTAGCAAATTGAGCAAAAACACTTGGAGATGCTCTCAAGCAGCTGGCATGGCAGACTCCCTGAGTTCTGTAGAAGGCGGCAGCTCTTGCTAAGTGGTTGTTTTGCAGACTGAGCTAGGACTAGGACTAGAAATCCTCAACTAATCCCGAACCAGCAACCACTGCAATAGGCTCATAAAGGAGGTGTACCAAGGAAAAGCACCCACAAACAAACACCGTTGTTCATAAGCCTTCTGCCTTGACACCTACGGTTTTCTTCTGGTAAAGTGGGCCGGACCAAGTGAAGCCAGAAACCTCCTTTTGCCTAGAAGCGGTGCCCTGAGGTCTGGACAAGTTCTCCAGTGTGGGCTTTAAAAATACCCACAAGTCTGAAGAAGCATTCTTAGAGGTCTTCAAGTTCTCAACAAGAAGTTTTTGAGTTTCCAGTTCAACAATGATTATAAAAATTAATATAAACGTATTTGGGATTAACTTCGTGACCTCCTTAAAATCCAGTACTGCCCAGTAGTGTCAGTGTTGTCTTTGTTTCCAGTGTCCAGTCACATTGGTAGCAAGTAGTACTTTGTTGTCATGAGCTAATGAGAGGGGGGAAAAAACAGAAAACACATGCAGTAGAAGTGATTCTTCAGGTGGAGTACTCCTAAACACTGCAGTAATGCTGGAGTACTTAGGTAATACAGTACAGTACGTCGCTAGGTAGATAATATTTCAAACACTAAGGTAATACGAATAGCCATCAGGAAGAAAGAGCTGCATCCTGCTTTCACAAATGACAAGACAAATCTATCTCGGTCAGAAATGCCCCAGGGGAGAACTCAGAAGACACAGGCAAGGCAAGAAGGAGAAAATGTGAAGACCACAGGGGTGGCTGATGGGCCCTGGCTAACAGCATCAGAAGCTAAAGTACACAGGGGGAGAGGAAGCCAGAGTTTTGGATGGAACAGAAGTTGAGACAAGAAGGTGCTTGGGAGGCCTTAATACAGAGCAAGAACTCTGTCCTAAAGAAAGTCCTTCGGGAAGGTAGGATTGAACTTGATTTTTTTTTCCTCTGAGCTTCTGCATTCTTAGGGGTTCTGTTGCTTGCAATCCATAATACCTAGATTTGAGTTGTTTTTCTTACGATACATTTGTAAGGCTGAGGTAACCTTTATTATTAGGCTAGAAGACTTTCGGAATTTGTCAGGTTCTGCTCGTGTAACGAGGAAGAGCATCCACCTTAACGGCGTCCCCAGGCCAACAGTAAATTTGTTCACTTACTCACCATATGTTTACTGGCCATCTATTCCATGCTAGCCACTAGGATATAGTCGAGAACAGAACTGGCTCAGTCCCTGCCCCCACGCGGCTCTCTGCAGTCTAGTACTCCAATGATCAACCCCACGGGACCACACGCTTAAAGGTGCAAAATCTCCTCCCCATCCTGACACCGCATGTATGTTTTAAGTAAAATAATTAAATAGATGCCAATGTACTGGCAAGGTCTGCTCTCTGGCAGGTCCCTCCGCATTCATCCGGCTCCTGTTCCAGCAGCAGCAGCACCTGGGAGCTTTTAAAAAGGCAGAATCCGGGTCCCATCTCAGACCCTCCCCATCCGAACCTGCATTCTGATTCCCAGGTGATCCATGTTGACATCAACATTTGAGAAGCACGGTTCTCTAAGACAGTTCTAAGAGAAACGGCTGCCTTTTATCCATGAAGATAAATCTGCAAATATTTTATATGTATTTTTTCAAAAACAAATAATTTAGATTTGATCATAGTTTCTCTGGATGAGCCCTATTTCAATGGGTCTCCGGCTGGCCAAAAAAAGCGTGTCTGGTAATAATCTAAAAATAAATTCCCAAGTTCCCTTTAGAACTTCTGCATTTCTCATACTTGCTTTTTTACTTTTACTTCCAAACAGCCTATTGAAGGGAAAAAAGTTTCGATTGCTGTGACTTTTCTTGAAAACTTTATGAAACCTTTAACCTTGGAATTCACGTATTTAGAATATTTATTAAGATTGTCTAAAATAATAATCATAAATCTGATTTACCAATAAAATCTCACATTTGAATCCTTAAAAATTAAGAATGTAACGATCACAAAAGTCTTCTACCAATTATATTAAAGGTATACATCCCTTTGTATCAACTGTAAAGATAATCAAGGGAATTCATCAGAACTTTATATAGATATATTTTTAGATATATATTTTTGTTGGGGGGATTGGGTGAGAAAGAGAGAAACTTTGTTCACCAAATAATGTTAAATAAAACTACTTTACGACTCTCCCTGCACAATCAAACAGCAAGGAAAGTAAGAATTGTTTGGAAAACACCTTATCAGTTCTATGCCCTTCACTACCTTAATATCCCACTCTTCTGCCTCAGGGCTTTCCCCCTACTTGTCCAATCACCTAAAAGCCTTTCCCTTCTCACTCACTGGTTGTCTAAATCTCTGATTCCCCAAAGTGTTCTTTACTTCTTTCTTTTCTTTCTTTCCTGGACTTCTACCACTAGCGCTCTTATACAGCCAGCATCACACTACTATCCCACACTTTAATACATTCAACCTTGTCAGTTTTGCTGCTAAAATGTTAGGCTCTTAAAGACATTAAATTAAATTTTATATATATTTTTTATATTTATAAAGTAAATATATTAGATTATAGATACAAGAAAATTCTGGGCACATAATAGATGCCCAGTAAAAATCCATTTGTTGATTGGTCAACTAGGTAAAAACTCCACTTGCACTGAATGAACAAGGATATGAAAAAGGCTTCACGTCACTTAATTTAAATGAAGCTGAAAATTATTAGAATTAATAAGATTCACAATGAACACCTGGCCTAAGGTTAAGAAATTTAGGGGTTTCACAGTATTTGGTTAACTCTTTTTCTGTTCAGTTTCCCCTTCAAATTAGCTAAAGAACTAAAACAATTCAGGAAAGGTTGTTTTCAAAGTGTTTCTGTGCCCGCAAATCTTATCAGTATTAGTAACAACCTTATGAGCACGATCAAATGGGAGCTATAAATAAAAGGAACACAGTCTAATAAGAATTCACAGGCACATGCTGACCTCTAAGAAGATACAGCGCAACTTGAAACTTTGTCTACACATGACTCCATAGTTGACCCCCAAAAGCCCCAAATTAATTTTAAAGTTTCCCATCCTCTGTTGTCTTTTTGATAGATTATACACCTTATGCTAAATCTTCAAAGTCCATTAAAAGTCCCATCTCTTCCAGCAAGCTGTCTTCTGCTCCTAACGATAATAACCACCCCTCTCTTCTGCAAACCACAATTAAATTAAGATTTAAACTACCTTAAAGAGTATTTGTTCTCATAAATGCTTTGTGTTTAGGTCTTATATTTTTAAAACTTTGATATATCTATACAGAGCTAGGCACATAGGCACACAGGGAAAATCTGCTAATCCAATTGAATAATTCTAGATATAGTGACCAAAGAAAAGTGATTATTTGCTCATACGTAGTAGGATAGGAAGTTTTGGAAGTGAATTAAAGTCCTGAACAATAAAGGTGAAGATTGGGGAATGTTGGATAAAAATGACAAGTGATTTTGTATCTCACAAATGTTTGGGGCCATACATTTTTCTGAAAGTAGTTGGGCATGAATTGAAGATGCATATATGAACACCCCGTCTTCTATGTTGAAGCATCGGCTCTAAGGAGAAGGCAAATGATCTCTCCTTGCAGAACAGATTGAGAGAGTCTAATTAAAGTTCAGCTCAGAGTTACACCTCTTCTAAATCAGATGCCAAATCCTTTCACATCAGCCAGTCCCCATAAGCCATAAAACAGCCATCAGTCTATCAAACATGATGGAAGAATTTGTAAAGTTCCTGGAATAACTGTCATTCTGGGTATATTTTTTTTCTTGTCCTAGGGGAAAACAACACAGGAACCAATTCTATTCGAAAACCATCACATTCCAAATTTCATCACAGTCAACTCATTCTTAGCACACAGACATGTCCCATATACCTCACTCCACCTCCACTCCCCAGTTCCCAGTGATAAAAAAAAAAAAAAGAACTTCACCCAAGTCCTGCTGACGTCAATGGTGTGCTTGCGTGCAAAGTCAGTCTTGTGGATGGATTGAAGACAGTGGTGTTGTAACTTTTCTTAAGGCCTCAGTTATTCAAAGAAACCTCACTTCTAAGGGGAAGTGTCAGAAAGCCCAGAACTCTATTTCAAGGAAAAGGCAGCAAGTAAATCTTAAAATAACTGAACGTGTTTCAAAGCATGTTCTTAAACTGAAAGTTGACGTTCATGTCTTGGCAATATCCTAAACCTCATAGTAATAAAAAATGGTAATCATACCTCCTTAGGAGGGAAATAAAAGGTAAAGAAAAAAAAAAGCATGAATAGAATCACAAGGATCCACAATTTTTTTGTATTGGGGATTTTTTTCCTTTGTTTCTTCAACATTTTACTTATGCAAAATACCATCTACGAATCTAGGTTCTCACAGAGTTTTCTGAATAATCAGAAAATTAGTGCTGGACATTCAGATACCTACAAAGAGCCACTTGCTCAAAATAATAAATTAGTATTTATTAAGAAATAAAAATGTCACGTTGGATTTTGTGCTACATGATGGGGGATGGTGAGTATCTAAAACAACTAAATTAAAGAGAGAGATTCTTGCTCTCAAACATTCACAATCTACTAAAAGAACAGGTATATATATATATTTTTTTAACATCTTTATTGGAGTATAATTGCTTTACAATGGTGTGTTAGTTTCTGCTGTATCACAAAGTGAATCAGCTATACATATACATATATCCCCATATCCCCTCCCTCTTGCATCTCCCTCCCTCCCACCCTCCCTATCCCACCCCTCTACGGGTCACAAAGCACCGAGCTGATCTCCCTGTGCTATGCAGCTGCTTCTCACGAGCTATCTATTTTATGTGGTATATATGTCCATGCCACTCTCTCACTTCGTCCCAGCTTACCCTTCCCCCTCCCCGTGTCCTCAAGTCCATTCTCTACATCTGTGTCTTTATTCCTGTCCTGCCCCTAGGTTCATGAGAACTTTTTTTTTTTTTTTAGATTCCATATGTATGTGTTAACATACGGTATTTGTTTTTCTCTTTCTGACTTACTTCGCTCTGTATGACAGACTCTAGGTCCATCCACCTCACTACAAATAACTCAATTTCATTTCTTTTTATGGCTGAGTAATATCCCGTTGTATATCTGTGCCACATCTTCTTTATCCATTCATCTATCCTAAGTGTCAATGGACACTTAGGTTGCTTCCATGTCCTGGCTATTGTAAACAGAGCTGCAATGAATATTGTGGTACATGACTCTTTTTGAATTATGGTTTTCTCAGGGTATATGCCCAGTAGTGGGATTGCTGGGTAGTATGGTAGTTCTATTTGTAGTTTTTTAAGGAACCTCAATACTGTTCTCCATAGTGGCTGTATCAATTTACATTCCCACCAACAGTGCAAGAGGGTTCCCTTTCCTCCACACCCTCTCCAGCATTTATTGTTTCTAGATTTTTTGATGATGGCCATTCTGACTGGTGTGAGGTGATACCTCATTGTAGTTTTGATTTGCATTTCTCTGATGATTAATGATGTTGAGCATTCTTTCATGTGTTTGTTGGCAATCTGTATATCTTCTTTGGAGAAATGTCTATTTAGTTCTGCCCATTTTTGGATTGGGTTGTTTGTTTTTTTGATATTGAGCTGCATGAGCTGCTTGTAAATTTTGGACATTAGTCCTTTGTCAGTTGCTTCATTTGCAAATATTTTCTCCCATTCTGAGGGTTGTCTTTTCGTCTTGTTTATGGTTTCCTTTGCTGTGCAAAAGCTTTTAAGTTTCATTAGGTCCCATTTGTTTATTTTTGTTTTTATTTCCATTTCTCTAGGAGGTGGGTCAAAAAGGATCTTGCTGTGATTTATGTCATAGAGTGTTCTGCCTATGTTTTCCTCTAAGAGTTTGATAGCGTCTGGCCTTACATTTAGGTCTTTAATCCATTTTGAGTTTATTTTTGTGTATGGTGTTAGGGAGTGTTCTAATTTCATTCTTTTACATGTAGCTGTCCAGTTTTCCCACTTATTGAAGAGGCTGTCTTTTCTCCACTGTATATTCTTGCCTCCTTTGTCAAAGATAAGGTGACCATATGTGCGTGGGTTTATCTCTGGGCTTTCTATCCTAGGAACAGGTATATATTTGCCTTCTTGTTAATTCAAAAAACATTTGCTACGAACCAGATACGTAGTATGAAATATTTGAATAAAGCTTTAAACATCAGTTGACCAATAAAAAGTAATGAAAGTTACAGCCAATCCCAAGTGCATTCTAAGAAACGTGAGCAGAGGTTGGTGGGTATCTGGGATCAGGAGTGGGTTCCTCAGGAAAACGGTTTATTTGGCCCACCCTTAAGACTATTTGTTTCTTGCACTCTACCCCATTGTAGACAACAGGCTGGGAAAACATCTCTGTGACTTGGAACTGTCTTCATTTACAAAACTCTGTCAACCAGAAGTTCAAAATAAGAGTGGACTTCTTTTCCAATTTCTACGTGAAAAAGGAATCCTTTGATTCCAGGAAAGACAGTATTACCCAAGTGAATCACAAAATTGTTGCTTTGACACACTTCCAGATTTGTGGTTGTTAAAAGCAACTTTCGAGTAGAAGATGCGTCTAATTGTCAAGTAGCCTGCACCTCGGGGTCTTTTCTGAAGTGTAGGGTACAGATCAGCTGACCCGTTTATTTCGGTTCACCTCAATTCCATACACCATGTATAAAGATCTGTTCTCAGGGCTGACGTGCCACGTGAACAATGAAGACAGAGCCTCCGCCCCCGTCTCCCCAGGGGACTCACTTCTACATAGAACCTCGTTAGCGCCCTCGCGCAGCAGGGACACACCAGCCAGTCTGGTTATCTTAGCTTCTCTAGCTTGCTTTCTTCATGCATAAAAAACACCATTATTAGAGGGGGATATTGATAATGGGGGAGGCTATGCACGTGTGGGGACTTATGGGAAATCTCTACCTTCAGCTAATTTTGCTCTGAACCTAAAACTGCTCTACAAAATAAAATCTGTTTTGAAAATGCCATTAGATGAGCTAAGTGGTTTTATTCATCATTTGAATTTTACTACTTTGGTCTTAAAGGATTAACCCACCTACATAGGTGTTATCTTTTCTCTGAATGCTCAGAGGGTTTATCTAGAACTTTCGCCAGACTTTGGCCTTCTCTACCCTTCCTGCTCACTGTTTTCAGGCAGGTGCTGTATTTGTGTGTTCACTCTCCAACTCCTCCATTAGAACGTAAGCTGCAAGAAGTCAGGGCTTCTGTTTTCTTCACCATGATAGCCCCAGAGCTCGGCACAGTGCCTGGTACCGAGTAAGTACTCAATAGAGTTAACCCAGCAAAGTGAATGAATAAATTGTTGGAGAATGAACCACAGAGCCACCCTTCTAGACTCTGCTCTCCGGGGGCAGGGTGCCTATCAAATGATTCTCTAAAACCTGCAAAATACACACTAGGGATTCAGTAATTGTGTGATGTATCAGGGAATCGAATCACAGCATCTTGCGCCGGTCTAACCGTACACAGACGTCCTTCTGCAGCACCCCAACTGGACAGTCATTCAGCCTCTCCTGGATGCTGCCAGTGAGGGAGGCTCAGTACTTCCACCACAATTTCTACCTTTATGTTAACATGACAAATGAAAAAGAATTAATTCTATCTTTATCCAAATATGGTGCTGTTCAGATAAATTAAAAGACATGATCCTTGCCTCCCTAAAGGTGCCCTTTTCTAGCAGAGTATCATCACTGAGCCCAAGCTGATGACTCCTCTGGGTGTCCCTTGTATGAGTGGATAACCTAAGGCAGCGTCATTCACAATGTGTACCTCTGAATCCTCTCTGAGCCTCAGAAAAATACAAATACCAAGACTCCTCTTCTGACCCCCCCAAATCAGAGTATCTGGGGGAGGGCTCTGGGTAGACATATTTAGCTAACTAACCAGGACTGAAAAAACACTAAGATAAGGACATTTTTAGTTTCAGGTTCAAGAAAGAAAGATGTTTGTGGCAGAGGTCCTTAAATCTTGAGTAGGAGAGAAAAGGTCTGAAGACATTTCTCTGCCCTTCTCCCGAGATGGTTTGGGCTCCCATGAGGGCAGCAGAGGCAGAGGTGGGAAAGTTGAGAGATCGGGGACTGGGGACATTGTGACACACGGAGGGAAGCCAGCATGCTGATGCAGTGCAGACGTTTGGGGGGAGGTCAGCAGCAGCTGCAGTCACCAGGGAGACAGGCAGGGGACTCAGAACAGCCAGAGGCCACAAGGGGACTGTGGTTGACAGATGGACTTGAACACATGGTAGACACCCTGCTGGGGACTTCCAGACTGGTTTGGGGAGGAGAACTCTGCAGGGAGAGTCATTCTTTCATCTAAAACATATTTGCTGAGCACCTACTATTTCCCAGGCACTGTTGGAGGGTCTGGGGTTGCAGGAGAGAGTGGGAATAAGTGTAGAATCAAGTGCAGGAAATGTGAGTTCTTAAGGCTCATGGGACTGTCAGGGGCTCTGCCTAGTAAAGTCCTGAGGCATTAGGAATGCAATTTAAATAGCTAATGTCAAATCAGATACACACAGATCCCCAAAAAAGTTACTCTTAGTGAAATAAGTCAGACAGAGAAAGACAAATACTCTAGGTTATCACGTATATGTGAAATCTAAAAAATAAAACAAACGAATATAGACAACAAAACAGAAACAGACTCACAGATACAGAGAACAAACTAGAGGCTACCCGTGGGGAGCGGGAAGGGGCCGGGCGCAAGATAGGGGTATGGGATTAAGAGATACAAACTACTATGTATAAAATAGATAAGCAACAAAGATATATTGTACAGCACAGGGAAATTTGGCCTTGTTTTGTAATAACTTAAAATGGAATACAACCTATAAAAATAGTGAATCTCTGTGCTGTACACCCGAAACTAACCTAATATTGTAAATCAACCACACTTCAATTTTTAAAAAATTGATACACATAAAGAGATCAAGAGGTTATTTGTCTTCCTAGCCTCTTACTTGAAGAAAAGGGAAATCACTTCTTGGCCTGCCTATATTTTTGAGAAAGGTACACATGCACAGCAAACCCCGGCACCCTCTCTGGGACACCAGGTATCACTTCTACACGGAGCCGTCCTCTGTTCGTTTCCCGCTCTGCCCCACAGCGCTCAGGAGAATGTCAAGTGGGGTGCGGCCTCCCCTTTGTTCTGGCCACAGCTGTCTCGGCGGGGATGAGCCTCTAACAGCCCAGGGTAACGGTCTTGCCCGTAACTGCTCACAAAAAGCTATGAAAGGTGAAACAGGCTGCCACATGAACACGATGCTCTTTAATTACAAGGTCACCCCCCCCACCCGCCACCCCGTGGAAGGAAGGCCAGCAGACAGGCCAACACATTCCAATTATGCTAATACACCTGGTAAACATCAATTTTTTTTATTCTGAGATTAAAGAGAGCCTGTATCCTCACAGCACTCCTGAGACGACCGTGCATCTCAGGGCTGTTGCCAGTACTACTGGGGAAACAGGATTTCCTTTGGTTAAAATAGACTTTCACAAAAACAACAGCCTCGAGGTGGTCAAATGTGACTTCCACTGCAGGCTGTCCAAAATTTCAGTCATAGCTCTCAAAAAGCTTTCAAGAAGGACCGAGTTCATATTCTCAGAGGAAACTGATGAGCCTCCCCTGTTTTCTTCCAGCCTTTTCCCCAACCACACAGAGCCTGTGGTCGGTTCCCTTGGTTAAGCCTGGAAGTGGTGGGCCTTGGGGCTGAAGTCTGGTTGCCGTGTGGGTCACCCGCCTGCACTCAGTGTCAGCTCCTACTGGGCCACACACACACGGATGGAACTAACTCAGCCACGTTCTCGGGTCCAGGTCCGCGAGGGACCAGTGGCCTGAATGTGCCAGGTGAATCGTCTGGGTCCCCCGCCACTGGTTCCAAGCTCATCTGAGGAGAGGTGGTGATGAGACTGAAGAAACCCATGCATGTGCCTTTCTGAGAGCAGGCTTTCTGGTGGGTCACCATCATACGAAAAAAATATGTCCTTGAAATTCCTGATTCTCTATTACAAATAAATGTTGGCACAAATAAACTCCCAAAGGAAGAGTTTTTCCATTTGAATCAGTAAAACTCAACTCCTATATGATGAAAAATCCTACTCAGTGCAAACAACTCCACGTTACAGCAGTAGCTGTCTATGGTCTGCTGAACAGTGGCAGGCAAATCAGTCTTTATAAGGGCATCACAGTTTCAACACCTAGGAGAGCTCAACACACAGAGAAGACAGGCAGCGAATCCTTGAAAACTCTCCTCTGGTGGCATGGACATTCACTTCTAATTTCTCCATCACATTCATCTGAATTTTTGTATGTCAGTCCCTCAAAGAGAGTGTTCATGCTACGTATTGGGGGAAATTATGCCTTATGAATCCCTCTACAAAACACAGTCTCTCTGAGATCGTGGAAGGAGGTGGTGAGAACAAGTGACTCTTCCACTTTAGGGGCTCTTACAGCAAAACTCCAAGATACTTGGGGGCTACTTGAGTGCTCAAAAGGCAGGAAGTGGGCAAGGTGGGCCTGAGAAGAGACAAACCTGTCTACACCCTCCTGCCCGCCCTCCCCCTCCAACCCACCTTGGGCTTTATACAGATTCAAGTGAATATCACGGGAAGCACTGAAGGGCAGGTCAGTCGTAAGGGCACTGCACGGGGAGAGTGAGAAACGAAAGGCAGGGTCCGTTCCCCACACGTCCCACATTTGGGTGAGGGAGAGCACGACGGTGCGGGGTGATCTAGGCTCATTGTTGGTACCCGGGAAGCCAGAGCATCCATTGCTTTAGGCACTCAGTAAACACCCTGCCTACCTAGCTATGACGGAACAGGCACTGGGGTGAGTGCTGGGGTTGGAAATGTGAGTTGGACAAAGCCCTCAGCCTCAAGCTGCTGGAGTCTGGTACAACAAGTACACAAGGAAACACATTCAAAACTAAACAATATAAAAGTTCATCATACATGATGTGAAGAGAATACAGAAATGGAATAAAGGAGCAAATGATTACCTTGACCTGGGTGGGAGCAGAGTGGTCAGGGGAGGGGGGTTGTCTAGGCTTTGGTGACACGAGCCAGACCTTAAAAAATAAAAAAGAAACCCATCAAGGAAAAATGAGAAAATAAAATTCTGAGCAGAGGGAACGATCCCTGGAGAGGCACAGGTGTGTACAATAGTATGGCGCACTCGGGCAACACCGGGGCCTTCAGGATGGCTAACACTGCTGAGGGTAGAGGCAGGAAGCCAGGCCGTGGGGACCCTTGAACCCCAGGCGAAAGGATCTCAACTCCATCCTGTACTCTTGGGGAGCCATGGAAAGCGGGGGGGGGGGGGGGTGGGCAACAGAGTCACTTAATCTGCAATGTGTTTTCCAAAGATCACTCTGGCTGAAGAGGGGAGCACAGATCAGAGGAAAGCCAGACTGAATGAAATGGAAAGTTATGCCTCAGGTTCAGAGGAAAGCAAGGGGAGCTTGCACTAGGGCAGTGGCCATGGAAATGGAGAAAACAAGAGGGGTGGGAGCCAAGTTTAGGAATCAAGTTTATGAGGTTGAATCATGACAGGATTTAAGGAATGAGGAGGAGGAACTACATCTAGAATGATGTTTTTTTTGTTTTTTTTGCGATACGCGGGCCTCTCACTGTTGTGGCCTCTCCCGTTGCAGAGCACAGGCTCCAGACGTGCAGGCTCAGCGGCCATGGCTCACGGGCCCAGCTGCTCCGCGGCATGTGGGATCCTCCCGGACCAGGGCACGAACCCGTGTTCCCTGCATCGGCAGGCGGACTCTCAACCACTGCTCCACCAGGGAAACCCAAGATATATTTTTTAATTAGAGAAGAGTGTAGTGGAAAAGTGTAATACGAATGAGAATGCCAAAGGAATACTAAAGATGAAGAGACTGTCACTCATGAACATGGTAAATTTCAAATTTACTGTATAAGTACCAAATTCTCATTGTCTAGTAAACTTGGTGAACCTCTTCTAGGTAAAAAAAATATATATATTTTTTCCCCTTCTCCTTAAACTTTATGTGGAAATCACTGCATTAAGAGTGGCAAGTGACCTCATTTCCAATTCCAAATCTGTTTTTACTTTTCCTAAAAACTAAAAGTGATGCTTCTGAGCAGACATGGATAAGCATTTTAAGGACTGCCTTCTTCTATGAAATCCAGCCCCTATCACACTTTTTTGTTTTTACTAGAAATTTCTAATACATTACGAAGACTCCTATTTCTTTAAATAGAAAATAAAAGTCCACTTTCCCATCACTTAGATCAGAAAGACTGCTTCTTGTTTGCTGGGGGGTTTTTACAGTTGCAGCTTAAATTCAGGATGAGTTTTACGAGGCAGGGAAGATGTAGATCCCTCTGCAAAAAGAGGAACTTGCACAATGAGCGAAAACCAAGAGTGCTGATACAAGGGGCTGGGGGAAAATGATGTGACCACAGCAGCGCAGTGAAGGGAAGCGTAGCCCCAGCCGCCTTTCCCAGCCCGCATGCTGGTCCCACACACGCCCCCATGCTACGGATGCTCCTCCATGGGCTCTGATCCCCGAAGCAGGGACCACAATAAAGAGTCAAACGCCTATCTTTGCTTCTAATACTGAAACCAGCTGTGTTTTTCCCTCCCTGACTCCCTCACCTTCTGACTGCCCTCATAGCCTGCACAGAAAAAATGTCTTCGGGCCAGACAGGCAACCTTTCAGCTTCACGGACCACGTAATTTCTTAGTAGCGAACGCCTTCTGTAGGCTTGTTTTCAAAAACTGCAAGTACCCAGTAGAAGCCCCGGTGATATATAAAAGGATGTTCTCCTCTTAGAAGGAGAAACTTCAAAGCCATCCCTGACATGCCAGAATTCACTGCTTTTCCAGTAAATATTATCTATTTTGGCCAGAGAATTCTAGGTTTGGGGACAGATTGGAAGATGAAGCGCCTGTGTTTGGTGTAGCCTTTCTATTTATATTCTAAGCTGGAAACGTCATCCACTGGGTATGTATAACCTCACAAGGCGGCCGCTCAGAGGGAGTGGAGCAAAAGCTCACTCTGACTTCGTTGACCCCGTCCTTGAAAAGCCACGAGCAAGCACGCAGGCAGGCCCAGCACAGGTGCTGTAGTGATGGATGCAAGAAGCAGGGCTGGAGGGAAGTCTGTGCTCCAAGGAGTGTTCAGCTCACAGGAGAAGGGCAGGCACCCTTGTAGAAAGCAAGGTTAAGGGATTTGATGCATAATTTTTAAGATGTAAAAATACTGTAAAATAATTGCTATACTAATTATGAGTATTTTATATGTAGTTGTTATAGAATTTACTTAAGGAATTACACGGGTTTTTGGCTTGCGTGTGTTTTGTGTGTGTGTTTGCTTAATTTGTGTCCTCACTTTTCATTCGTAAGATGTCCTTTCTGTCCCCAGCCTGGGCTCCGATTTCACCATCTTTCACATGCTCACCACAATCTTCCCCATAAGCTTCACCAACAGCTCAGTTGGACCATTGCTCCTGACACGAAGTACCTTTCATTCTGTAGAGAATCAACCTCAGCAAAGCCATGAACATCTTTTTTTGGGTTTTTTGATGCGAGGAGGGGGATAAAACTGTTCACTCTGTGACTTAGAGATCACACCTGGGGCAGCTCTAACTCTTTACCTCTTCATGATCATAACAAGCATGTCACGCAAACTCTTCTCTACCACATGCAAAATAAAATCTCAAGATCTCTGACACAAAGGAATTCATGAGCCGACCAGATCCAAGGCAGTAAAGAGGCAGTGTCTAGAGAAACCAAATGTAGACAGAGCCATGACGCTGATTGGAATACCTGAGATTTCACTGGGCTGAACACGGGATGAGAAGTTAGAGACACGGGTATTTGAATCCTACTTTGCCATTGACTCACACGGCAGCTGCTCATGTCCCCTTTGCCTCAATCCCTCCATGGTGTCATTTAAATCACCTACCTATCTAGGACACACAAAGTTAGCCCCTTTTCTTGGACCAAGTTTCCTATGTGGTTGGTGTGAAAAGCAGCATTCTTGGGAATATCTACTTCTTAGGAGAAAACTTAAGTCTCCAGTCCTCTTAGTGTCCAAAGACTAGAGGCATCTGTCAACAGATGCCCAGAGGCCCCTTGCCCATCCCTGAGCCCCCTAAGCCTAGACAAATAATTTTTTTGTTTTTCAGCTAAGAGAGTCTGGCTGGGGGTTCCAGATTGAATCTCACAGGTATCGGTTCTTGACAGAGCCACTGCGGGTTCAGAGCTTAGTCTTCAGAAACTAAGCTTCAATCAGCTGAGCCAGTGGGAGCCCTTCTGGAGGCAATGAGCTCGTGCTACCCAAACCCACACAAGGGCAACTGTTCCAGCAGCACACAAATGAACTGATGAGCTGGGAGGCCTGAGTCCACGCATCTGTGGAGGTTGCCATTTCCTGGTTGGGTTAGTCATCCAGTAGGTCCACGAGGGAACTCCTGCTTAGTGAGCTCCACTTTCCATCAGGAGCAGCTGGTCTTTGTCAAGGACTATAGCTCCTGCTGGAAACACTCTTAGAGACTGCTCCTCTCTTCCCAGGAAGCTTTCTATACCAGGAACTGAGGCTGGCTGCCCCGAAATCGAACACATTCTTATCCAAATACAGCTGGATGGACTTCTTCCTTGGCTTGCTTCTTCCTGGCCCTTGTACCTAGCACACCCTTCTATTGCAGGCTAACAATTAGTCAAATTGAAATGCAGCTGAGTCGTGCACACTTTCTTAACATGCTACATTTCTGGCTTTTGCTGATAACATCCTAGGATCAGTGGCAGCATTTCAACAAACCATCTCTTAAGGCAATCTCCTTCACTTTCTGTCGACCCTTTCCAGCTTTTGTTTTCTCACCAGGGCCCCAAATTTTGAGAGTCTGCCTTCACAGCCTGCTACTTCCCAAGGATTGTCTGTGCAGACATGCCCCTTGGGTGTCTCTGAAACAGAATCGAAACAGGTCTGACATGTGTCACACACAACTAGGCATCCTTAAATGAGCTACACTGTGTAACAAGAGCAATCAGACCCACCAAGGCTATAGGTAGCTTTTTCTCAGTAAAGAATGCTACACTGCAGTATACCAACAGTGTACTCTCCTTGGGAACAGTAAAGAATGTTCCCAAAGGGCAGTCTTTGGACCAATTGATTCAACTGATTAAAAAACTATGCAACTGTTAAAAAGATATATTCCCTGGTCCCCATACCAAACCTACAAATATTAGAATCTCTTTGGTAAGATCCAAGAATCTGTATTTTTTTTTAACTTTCCTAGGCATTTCTTTTTTTCTTTTTTTTTAGCTAGAATCTCAGTTCTGCTATTACTTAGGGACATACACTGGGGAAGTTACTAAATCTCTTTGAGCCTTAGTTTCCTTCTCTCTAAAATGTTTATAATACCCACACCTTAGGGTTTTTGTGAAGAATAAATGAGATGGTATGAGGGAACTACCAGACACAAAGTAGGCACCTTAGACTTGGTAGCTATCAACAACAATAATAAAAGAGCAATGCAAATGAGAATGGCCTTGCATCTGGAGCAGGAAGGAAACCAGGAGGGACTGAGCACAGCACTGGGTCACACACTGAGGGGCAGATGCCCCTGAAGGTGCTCGGACACCATGCATCCCAACAGGCAGACACAGCATCCAAGTGCAGGCCCAGCTGTCAGCACGAGAAGCACAACAGGAAAGAGCAGGGATGTCTTGGGACATCCTAGGGAGAAGCTCTTGGGACTAGAAGGAGGAGCCTAGAAGCAAGGGATCCAAAAGCCTCAGAAATCCAGTCCAACCATGCAGCCTCAAAGAAGCAGGCAGCCACGTAATCTGGCAATCCCACTTCTGGGTTTATATCCAAAGGAAATAAAATCACTGTCTCAAAGAGGTATCTGCTCTTCCATGTACACTGCAGCATTAGTCACAATAGCCAAGATATGAAACAACCTAAATATCTGTCAGATGAATGGGTAAAGAACATATGATGATATATACGCACACATATCACACATGTATACACATTTAGCCATCAAAAAGGAGATCCTGCCATTTGTGACAACATGGATGAAACTGAAGGACATTATGCTAAGTGAAATAAGCCAGACACACAAAGACAAATATCACATGACCTCACTTATATCTGGAACCTAAAAAAAAAACAGGTTGAACTCATAGTTACAGAGAGTAGAAGTGCAAGAGACTGGGGGATGGAAGGAAAAGGGAGATGCTGATCAATACTGATCAAAAGACACGAACTTTCAAATATATGGAAGTTGACTGATTAATGTTAAGGATCAAAGCGTAGGGACTTCTCTGGGGGTCCAGTGGTTAAGAATCTGCCTTCCAATGCAGGGAAACGTGGGTTTGATCCCTGGTCGGGGAAATAAGATCCCACATGCTGCAGGGCAACTAAGCCTACATGTTCTGGAGCCTGAGCCACAACTAGAGAGAAGCCTGCGTGCCGCAACGAAGATCCCACATGCCGCAACTAAGATCCCACGTGCTGCAACTAAGACCCGGTGCATCCAACTAAATAAATAAATTTCTTTTTTTTTTTTAATGAAGAAGAATCAAAGTGTAGAATAAAGGCAATACCTGGGAGGCAGGGGGTGGGGGGAGGAAAGAAATTGGTGACGGAGAGTAAGAGGTACAAACTTCCAGCTGAAAAATAAACGAGTCACAGTTATGAAATGTACTGCGTGGGGAATATAGTCAATATCAAAGTAATATCTTTGTGATGACATGTCGTAACCAGATGTGTGATGATCATTTTCAAATGTATAGGAAAAAAATCACTATGCTGTGTAACGGGAGCTAACGTTGTGTTGTAAGTCAATTATACTTCAAAAACAAACAAATATACAAACAAACCTGTAGAAAAAGAGATCATATTTGTGGTTCCCAGAGGTGGGAGTGGGAGGAAGGGGAACTGAATGAAGGCGGTCAAGAAAGGTACAAACCACCAGCTATAAGATAAATAAGTACTAAAGATGTCATGTACAACATGACTAATACAGGTAACACTGCTGTATGTTATATATGAAAGTTAAGAGAGTAAATCTTAAGAGTCCTCAGCACAAAATCTATTTCTTTATGTACTTATTTTTGGCTGTGTTGGGTCTTCGTTGCTGTGTGCGGGCTTTCTCTAGTTGCAGTGAGCAGGGGCTACTCTTCGTTGCAGCACGTGGGCTTCTCATTACGGTGGCTTCTCTTGCTGCGGAGCACGGGCTCTAGGCGCCCAGGCCTCAGTAGTTGCAGCAGGGGGGCTCAGTAGTTGTGCCACACGGGCTTAGCTGCTCCACAGCATGTGGGATCTTCCCAGACCAGGGCTCAAACCCACGTCCCCTGCATTGGCAGGTGGATTCTTAACCACTGCACCACCCGGGAAGCCCTCTATTTCTTTAATTTTGTATCTATATGAGATAATGAATGGCCACTAAACTTACTGTGATGGGAATTCCCTGGCAGTCTAGTGGTTGGGACTCCTCGTTCTCACTGCCGAGGGCCCCGGGTTCAATCCCTGGTCGGGGAACTAAGATCCCACAAGCTGCGTGGTATAGCCGAATACATAAATAAATAAATAAGCAAACTTATTGTGATAATCATTTCTTGATGTATGTAAGTCAAATCGTTATGCTGTACACCTAAATTTATACAGTGCTGTATGTCAACTATATCTCAATAAAACTGGGAGGAAGTAAATAGATAAATCCAATACCCATACTCACCATTGTACATAATTTGCTTTTAGTTACAAAATTTTTAGAATTTCTTTCCCTAAAACATTCACAGCAGAGGTATTCATTTCACTTGCCTATTTCACCTCTAAATACCACCACAGTTACTGGGATTACATGAGGTAAAGGAATAAACCCAATGGCTATTAACCCAACATGGCTATCTGGAAATCTGATAGGAAAGTTACCTACAGCCATGTCTTACAAAGTGCTTAAAAGCTCAACCTGAGACCTTAAATACATAAATTTTAAAGACCTAATGTACAGCATGGTTACTATAGTTAATAATGTATTACACGGTGGAAATCTGCTACGAGGCCAGATCTCAAGTAGTCTCACTACACCAAAAAAAAAAAAGAATTACGGGAGGTGATGGATATGTTAATTAATCTGATTGTGCAAATCATTTTACAGCGCTACATATATCACATCATCACGTTGTATACCTTAAATATATACAATTTTTATTTTTCAAAAACACATAAATAAAAATCAAAACAAAACCAAAAAAAAAAAAAAAAAAAAGCAGGCATTCAAGCCTGGGTGATCCTACTAGGATTCCATAGCAGGATTCCAGTCCCTTAAGACAGAACAGAGGACCGCGGAGTAGGCTTTTTACAAAGAATAGGGCAGAAGCCCAGATATCAGAACTCAAGATAAATGACCCCCAGAGGACAAGGCCTAGAGCCCGATCAACTTCTTCAGAAAGCGTGGGCGTAAGTCTTTGTCATAAGTTGGTCTGACTCAGGCGAAAGCCACAGTATGACTACAGCAGCTGAAACAGTGGGGCTGGATGGACCCAGGTGGCGAGTCACTGGGGCTGTCACCCTGCAGGGGCAGCTGGCAGAGCAAAGGTTCTCATCCCGACAGGTGCAGCAGGGTGGGGGGCTGCGGGGGGGGCCAGAGGGCAGGTGAGAGTCATGTGATGGGAGAAAATAAAGGACTTTTCTCTCCTGGGATATCAGAGCCTTAAAGCGTTAATTCATCTGGGGAGGGAAAGACAAAAAGGCACACCAATATGTTCTCTAGGGAAAAACAGAAGAACTCAACTGTCAGGAGGGTGGGCAGCGTGACAAACCGGGCGGCACATGCTGGAAGGTATGAGGCAGACACGAGAGGGCATCACAGAACAAGACAGCAGGTACTAAGTGAAAGCGATCAGGAGCTGGGGGTGGACGGGACAGGAGAGTGAGGGGCCTCCGAGCCCCTGGGAGGCCCAGAGAAGAGGGCAGAGAATATAAAAAAAGAATTGTGAGCTATGTTCTGGAACACTCTCAAATGTCAGCAAGAGGGTTAGAAAAGGATGAGAATTCCTATCTGTGCTCCTTGTAACACAGCACTTTGAGAGTGAACCACGTGGGTCCCGGCTGCCCGATGGCTGAGGTTTGCGGGAAGGGCAGTGCTGAAGAAACAGCGTAGCCCGGCAAGACCTCTCCCATGATCACATCTAGAGAGTGAGAACCGGATTTGTGGGGAAAAAAGAGCCAGGCGCCCCTGCCAAAGCCTCCTGGGTTGGCAAGTCCCAACCTGCCCAATCTCAGCTCGTCCCAAAGCGCCGGCCACACCACAGGCCTGGCCATGTTCAGTCCTGTTGCACAACCCCTTCCGCTTCCCCCATAGTAGGTGTCCTCATGCCTGAGGGCCAGCTAAGCGCCCGTCCTCCCCAGAAGGGAAGTCTGAGCGCTGCTAACCTGAACCTGAACGTGAACCTGCCCCAGCCTTTGTCCACTTCCCCCCACCAGCAGCTTCCAGCCTTGGCTTCACTCACCATTTTACTCATGCCCTCATTCCAGCAACCCCTGGAGACTCCAGGAGGTGCCCCCCCCCCACCCAAGAGCACATGCCCCAGTAAGGTGATTCTGCCTCAGTCAAACAACTAATCAACCAGGAAACCCAACTCCAGACCCAATGGAGAAAACAAAGGAAAAGGAGATAAACTATTCCAGAGGGCAGATTAGTTCAATGTGGTAAAGGAAGGCGGAGGATGTAGGCTACACCAGAATCCCGGGTTCTCAACTGGACCACACACACCAGATTCGAGGCAAGAAGAGTAATTCTAGGTCTCACTCACGGAGTGGCAGAGGTGCTGTTAACTTCCTGCGTTGTTCAAGAAGAGAGCAGCTTAAATCCTCAGCGGCAGCGGCAGCTGGCGACAGGGAACCTGCTGTGAGGGATAAAGACAGCAAGGTCTGAGCTCCAGGGACTGGGATGGGCAGAGGTCAAGGAGGTCAGTCCCAGGGAGAAGATACAGGAGTGGGGGGTGGGGGGGATGTTGGACGGAAGGGGAGAGATGCGATATTTGTCAAGTACCTACCAACCGAAGGGCACTGGGAGATGCTTTACGTATGTCATCCACGTTCATTCCTACAGTAACTCTGGGAGGCATCTCCATGTCACAGCGGAGGCGCTTAAGCCTGTTTCTCCTAAATTGAAGCTAAGGAGCGATGGGGCTTAGATCTGAACACCTGTGTGTCTCATTCTACATCCTGGGCGTGTTCCTACAGCACCAGTGAGCGTGAACCAGACACCACAGAGCAACACAGGATCTGGCCCCAAAGTGTGCCTTGGGTGAAAGCAAATGACGTCTGAGATCTGTGTCAAAAATCACCTGGCGGGTGGTGGGTGGTGAGTGGGAGGAGAGCAGAAACGAGGCTGGCCACGTGTTCATAACGGTTGAGGCCAGAGGATGGCTGAGCCCGAGGCTCAGTGTACTATCCTATTTTTGTACATGTGTGAAATTTTCCATAACACAAAACAAACTCTCTGCTGTATGAACAGTCAAGTTAACACACCATTTCCTCTGGCTTTACCCATCACTAGACGCTTGCTCTTTGGTCTGGGGCTTCCTTTTGGTTATAAAACTGAATATTCGCTTCACCGAAGAATTCTCATACTTTCCTAGGAATTTGCTTCTGTGTTGGGTAAGCACACACAGTAGGCACAGTTCCATGGAAGAGGACACTTTCAGGAATTTGTTGTTCCATGAAAATAAGAAACTTAAGAGCTTTTTCTCATTATAATATTAAGGGGGAAAATATGATACAAAACCACATCTGAATCATAAAATGGACTGGATATAAATACATATATAGAAAAAGGAAATGCACTAACATGAAAACCATGGAGTTAACTTTCTGAATTTTACAAACTTGACAATCAACAGGCGTTCATCTTTGGAAAATATTTTAAAGAAAGTTGGTTTTTTGGTTTGTTTTTTTTTTTTTGGTACGCGGGCCTCTCTCTGCTGTGGCCTCTCCCGTTGCGGAGCACAGGCTCCGGACGCGCAGACCCAGCGGCCGTGGCTCACGGGCCCAGCCGCTCCGCGGCATGTGGGATCCTCCCGGACCGGGCACGAACCCGAGTCCCCTGCATCGGCAGGCAGACTCTCAACCACTGCGCCCCCAGGGAAGCCCCAGAAAGTTGGTTTTTTTAATGGGCTTTAGGGAAACAGAACTGGACTAATTAAACGCTTTGTCTACAATACTGTGTTGTCATTGGTCTAGCAGTACTTTTCCAATAATTAGTATTGAGAGGCTACTATTAACAGCTATCGTGTGCCAGGCAATGCATAGGCTATTTCTAATCTTTACGACAATCCTGCAAATTGGAAGGTTTTGCACTGATTTTGAACTCAGATCTGCTGGTTCTGAAGCCTGTCTTGCTCCATCACACCTGACCTCCTGCTTCTTCAGCTCTTACATTCTGGAGTGCAGAAGCACCCCCAGCAGATCCCTGGAACAGTTGGGACTAGAGGTTTACACCTCCAGCTGTGGCTTGGGTTCTCCTATGCTGTCATGACCCATATTGCCCAGTAGTCTGGGTCTGGCCAGGATGCAGCTGGTTAATCACCATCTGGCCAACAAGACAGACTAGACTCGCCTGTTCTTCCTTCCTCTGAGCTGACAGACTGGAATCCCAGCACCCTACTCTACGAATGGATGACTTCTGATTTATACTGGAATATGACCATCCTCTCCAAATAATACTCATATAACATTTAGTTTAGGGCCTTGGAAGGGAGAACACTATTTCATTAAGGGGGAAATGGGCCAAGATTACCTCTCCTTCCCCATGACAGCAGAAGCCACTACCTGGTAACCATGGCGAAGTACAGAAAGGGGAAAAGGTGCCTCTAAGGAGGCTGAGGGCAGACACTGAAGCCAGGGGAAAGTCGGGAGTCTGAGCCAGACGCTAAAAGAGGTTTCAGACAACCGGCTGGATGGGCTACCGGTGCTGGCAGCCTCTTGAGGTGACAGGGCAGGCTGGCCTGTTTGTAATCGGCCATCAGGGAAATGATCCGGTCAGCAAGCCGGGTCTGGAAGTTCACAGTCTGGGAGCTGTTGTGAGAGCCACTTTCTTCTAGTTCTCCCACCCTCCCTCTGAGTGACGGTGAGGCCTGAAGCAAACCCAATTCATTTTCCTGTCGGTGAAACGTGGACACACCTGCTCCTTGACAGGAAGGTGTCTTGTTCTATGAAGTGTGTTGAGCAACTCAATCAGAAGTATTATATACGCAGTTCTATTTTATAACAAATCCCCCTAGAAATGGCCAAATCATTTCCCCTGGTAACTAACGCTGTCCACCGCACCCCAATTCCCCGGTGGTAGGTTAACCACTGTGGTAGCACAGCTGTGCACAAGCCGTGCGGCCTCTCACACCTAACTGGTTCCCAGCGGGCTCTCGGCTAGATCTGTTTCCCAGGCGGTCCGAGACTTGGCTGTTGTGTGCTGCCGATTCTTGGTCTTGCTTTGTTCTACTCAAATTAAAACAACCAAAAGTCATACATCCACCCTTCACAGCCTCCTCGATTGTAAGAATAGGTAGGGATCCGATGTGGGAGGAAAAAAAAAAAAAGCCCAGGAAAGTATTCAGAACCACTTTCTTCTGGAAAAGAAATGGAGATCTAAGGAGGTGGTGTATCTTATAGAAAAAAATCATCCACCTTTGCAAAACAAGAGTAAACCAGGCCTGAGTGGGATAGAAATTACTTCCTAAAAAACAGTTCTTGCTGAAGACACTGACGCCTGAGTCTCTGAGAGTGGGCAAGGAGGGAGACTTCAGCAAAGGGATTAAAGTAACTCACTGGTCACTGAGAATGAGAGGGTCACTTCACAGCCACTGTGGCCCCAATCGTCAGGCTATTTGGCCGACCTAGTCTTAGCAGCTGTCTGCCCTTTGAAGGCTTCCCAGGTAGCTGAATGACTTCCGTTCACTTTGGGCTACCTGGATTTGATCATCTCACCTTGGATTTGGCTGTGATCCCAAACACTAATCCTGAAATCTACAGTGCCTTAAGATAATCAAAATAAAGAAAAAGAAGACATCGGAGGCTTAGGAATTCCTGCTTTCCGTTATTTTCGCCAAAGAAAGTGTTGCTCGCTCTATGTTTAAGGGGCAGGGCATTTTCTAAAACATCTAAGGTGACTTAAAGGACTAGGCATCAGTTTTGGTTTGATTTTATATTTTAATGATTCAAAAATTACTAGTCATGAAAAAAACTAGTAGCCCTGTATGAAGTGATTTTTACCTTCAAAAGCACCTTTGTGTACAGTGGTTTTGGTTTATGTGGGTCTTCTGTTTTTGTTTTGGGGTTTTTTTTTTTTTTAGTATAAAGGGAAAATGGTGGGGAAAATACATATTGTATTTTATCAAACCCCAAATGTGAAAAATAGTTTAAAAGACTGCTGACGCAATTGCAGCTGGGCTCATTGAAGCCTAATTAAAATGCCGGTAACACATGATCCTGCCCAGAAGTGCTGACTACCGCTAGGCAGAAACCAGGGCCATTCAGCTGAACAATATTAATAACACCAGCAGCCAGAACATTATCATAAACGTTTTGAGTGAAGCCCCCAACCTCTATTTCAAGGTTTAGAAAATCTATGATTTTCCAGGCAGTGGTAACCACAGAGAAACCAGACTTAATTACAGAATAAGAAACCAGCAACTGAACATACGGCTTAGACAAAGGGACTGCTCAATCACGAGGATCCGATCCTTCATTCGTTGTTCTGGCAATGCATTAGAAGCCGGGGATACAAAATTAGAATAAGGTTATGATCCATGATCTCAAGAAGGTCCAAGTCAGAGCGCTAAAACCCTTGGACTTCAATCTTACGTTTTCTGAGTGACGAAAAAACCTGGTAGAGAGGTGAATGACAAATTAACTCCAGACAGAAAGACAACATGAATGGCTGAATAGAAGCTATAGGAAGGAGATCTATATAAAGCCCTCTGCTGAGTACTATGAGAAGATAGTTGAGTAAATAGAGATGATGCCATCATTCAAATGTATATAGTGCCCCAACATACCTGGCATTATACTGGTAGCAGTTAAAACAAATTTTCTCTCAGCCCTAACAATAATAGAGCACTGAAATAGTGTCTACTCCATGCCACACAATATCCTAAGTACTTTACATACATTCACTCATTTAATCCTCAAAACAACCCCATGAAGTAAATACCGTTATCATCCCCATTTTACAGATGAGGAAACTGAGAGGATAGTAACACATCCAAGCTCATTCAGCTAATAAGTGATGGAGCCAGGATTTGAACCAAGTCAATCTGGCTTTATAGACTGTATCCTCAACTACTTTGTTATACCTCTTCTCTATAAAAATGGTTATGTTAAAAACAAAGGAACCGTACATAAACACTGTACCGTAGTTGCTAAATTTGTTTCTCATGGGGATACAGGTTAACAATTCTGAAACTGCTTCACAGTTATGCTGTGGTTGAACAAATATTAAACGGACAGTGGACAGTGGGAGCCAGGTTTCCTGCTATTGGAGAAGGGGTTACAGATAAGCAAGAATGACTAGAATGAACCCTACAGTGCTGTATTATAGTCAGAGACACCAGTATAAACTCATGTTTAGCTTAATGTATATATACAGATGTTTAGATACAGAAATAATTATAGATATGTGTTTACACAACTAATACACACACACTATTCCCAGCTCTGTTTGCTGACAGAGCCCAGAAACAATGGGGCCCAAGAAGAAATGAGCACACCCAGCACCAAGATCTTGGTTTCTAAATACCATTTTCCAATTAAAGGAACCAGGGCTCTTCGAAGAAATGGCTATTTCTGGGAGTGGGGCAGGGAAAACACAAGATATACCTGCAGGTTCTTGTGGTATCAGAAAAGAGAGATGTGTTCAAAAAAATAAAAGGATGGAGGCATATCAAAGGGACACAGGAACCAACCTGAAAGAGCTCCCATGGCCAAAGGTGGAATAATTTAAGCAACAAAATAAATAGCATCCTATAGGATTATAACCCAAAGTAGAAAATAAATACACGAGTCCACACTGATATAAGCAAATGATTAAATAAGTAGATGGGTGAAAAGAGACAAATCTTGCTTAAAGAAGAATTCTAAATAATGTATGCAGATACTCTTCATTCCAGGAGGTACAGCTTATCCCCTCCCTGTTTGGGGATGGACTAACCTTAGTGACTCACTTCCAAAGAATACAGTGGAGAAGTGGAAAAATAATACCTTTACAGTGGAGAGATCTGCCCGCAAATGCTACCTTAACCAAGTGATGAAGGTTAAGCTCCTCTGTGATATTATGTGGGTATCACGTACCCTGTCATATGATGTGACAAGAAGGACACTCCACTTCTGTGGTATTCTTTCTAAAAAACCATAACACTCGTTTTTAATCATGAGAAAACATCAAACAAACCCAGACTGGGGGACACTATAGGGTATCTAGCCAGTGCTCCTCAATACAGTAAGACTGTCAAAGTCCTGAAAAACAAGGAAAGACTGAGAAATTGTCACAGACCAGAGGAGACCAGGGAGACATGTCTAAATGCCATGTGGTTCCCTGGATTGAATTCTGGAACAGAAAGAGGGCATTCATGGAAAAAACTGGTGAAAGGCAAATAAAGTCTAGAGTTATGTTTCTTCGTTTTGACAAATATACCATGGTAATGTAAGATACTAACATTAGGAGAACTGGTGATGGGCATACAGCAACTCTCTGTGCTATCTCTACAACTTCTCTGTAAACATAAAATTTTTCCAAAATAAAGAGTTTAAGAAATTATTTTCTTCGAAAATAGGCAATCTATGCAAAATAAATAAAAGAGCAATCATGTATCATGCCAGTGAAAGGAAGCTAGAAATAAGAGCATAACAATTTTCACGTTAATGTTAGCTTTCTGCTACCTAGCACTACTGATAGGACTGTTATTCCTTAATTCTTCATAAGGTATTGTATTCTGGGGGGAACCCTAAACCCATCCAAGCTCATTCCATTCACAAACGCTTACTGGGTACATAAGCGCCAGGCACTGTCCTAGGCACTAGAGATGCACTGGTGGACAAGACATGCTTCCTTTGTCCAAAGAACATCTAGCTTCGTTGAAGAGCGAGATATAAGTCAACACAAAATAAAACACAGCATGTTAAGTCCCGACTAAGAAGAGGTAATTTTAAGATGGTAGGGGCACACCCAGGAGGAGCATCTGACCCTTTCAGTGCCAAGGCACCATGGAGGACAGAGACGGTCTCCTGGAAGAGTCCATGAATAATCTAAGTGTCTTATGACCATCACAAGGACCCCTGGTGATGGTGATATATGCCAACCTCCTGGCAGCATAAAGTGCATTCGGGAAATACAAATTTAATTATGCCACCTCTTCCTAAAACCCTTCAAAGGCTTTCCATTACTCCAAGTTCCTCACTGTGTGGGATGGGTAATTTGATATGCTAACTTGGCTAGGTTATAATACCCAGTAATTACCCACTAGCTGAGGTGGGTTTTTTAATATTTTAAAATTTCTTTTTAATTTTTAGTTTTTGGCCATGCTGTGTGGCATGTGGGATCTTAGCTCCCTGACCAGGGATCGGAGGGTCTTAACCACTGGACCACCAGGGAAGTCCTAATTGAGGTGTTTTTGTGAAGACATTTTTAGATGTGCTTAATGTCCATAGTCAAATTTTTAGATGTGCTTAACGTCCACAGTCAAATTTAAGTAAAGGAAATTCCTTGATAAAGTAGTGGGCCTCATCCATTCAGTCGAAGGCCTTAAGAGAAAAAAACCAGTTTCTCAGAAAAGAAGAAACTCTTGGGACTTCCCTGGAGATCCAGTAGTTAAGATGCCACACTTCCACTGCAGGGGGCGCAGGTTCAACCCCCGGTCAGGGAACTAAGATCCCGCATGCATGCCACCGTGAGGCGGGCACGGCCATAAAAAAGAAGAAGAAGAAATGCTGCCTCAAGATTGCAGCATCATCTCCTGCCTGAGTTGGTAGCCACCTGCCTGCCTGACCTACAGACTTCAGACTTGCCAGCTCTCTTTATGTAAATATATTTCATATATGGGGTTATATTATACATAGGATATTATATAGAGAATTATATATATGTAGTATATATATTATATATAAAATAGGATATGCATTATACATCTCTTATTCTGTATTTTATATATATATATATATATATATATATATATATATATATATATATATATATATATATGTTGAAGACATATATATCTTCTCTTGGTTCTGTTTCTCTGGAGAACCCTAACTGACACACCATGGTCATGGTCTCCGGGCTTCATGTAGTCTGGCTCTTACCCTCATCAGCCATGCCTTCCCCCCCACACCTTCCCCCCCACCCCTTTCACACTGTCTCTTCTACTCACACTGGCCTTTTCTCATCCTGAGTCCTTTCAACTCTTCCTGTCCCCTCCTTCCACAGGCTGCTCTCTCTGTCTGGGTCACTCTCCCTTCTTTTCCTGATTGACACCTACTCAAGCCTCAGACCTCAGCTCAACTGCTGCTTCCTCAGGGAAGCTTCCCATCATCAGACCCACTTAGTAAGCCTTCAGAGCACCTCACAGCTCTCCTGAGTAGCTGGACAAATTATCACTTCAGGCCTCCTTACACGTAAGCTCCACGAAAGCAGGAATGATGTCTGGTTTTGCTCTTTTTTTGTAATTATATTCCCTAGCACAGTGCTTGGGGCATGAAAGGTTCTCAATGAGCATTTGTTTAACGAATGTCAACACAGGTGTTAGAAGAGCAGAAACCTGCCCCTCTCCATAGCCACAGCCTCTGAAGTTCTCACAGGTAGAATCCAGCGACACAGTCCTCTTGACAACGCATCAAGCTGAAACTCAAGGTCAAAAAAAAAAGAAAAGGGGAACTTGGAAAGGCAGTCAAAGCAGGCAGAAGGAGGGGGCTTTACTTGCTGGAGACAGAAATGTCTCTGCAGATGGGCTGGAGGTAGTCAGTGCGGCTGCAGCCTCAAGTTGACACTGATTTCTCCAAAAATGCCACCTGCCTCTTCACCCAAACTGGGCTTTATACAATCACATTTCCCACTTATTACCGACTGCCAAATGTCGAAACTCTCAGAAGCACCTTTTTTAAGTCTTAAAAGAAATACACTCTAGCCTATTAAAGAAGAAGAAAAGAAAATGAAGATATGTTCTTACCAGACTTCTTTTAATAAAAAAGGTTCAAACCTAAAAAAAAAATTTTCCCCAAGTTTAAGTGCTAAGATTTTATTAGGAGGTACATTCCGAAGGCAGCAAGGGTGAGGGGAAAGGCAAAGGAAAGCAAATGATATGCGCAAGTGATCGTTACATTTCTTCTTTAGGTTATTTTTACCCTGAGCTACCTGTACTGGACAAGCTGGCAAATTTCCCAAAACATCAGGCCACTGGGTCACGTTTCTAAAGGCAGTAACTACAGCTGATGCCTCAACTCATATACGTGACAATTTTAAAGCATATCTTCAAATTTATTGACATTTTTCCTAGTGACACATGGGGTCTATAACCCCTGCTTTTTTTTTTTTTTTTTGTGGTACGTGGGCCTCTCACTGTTGTGGACTCTCCCGTTGTGGAGCACAGGCTCCGGACCGCACAGGCTCAGTGGCCGTGGCTCACGGGCCCAGCCGCTCCGCGGCATGTGGGATCTTCCCGGACCGGGGCAGGAACCCAAGTCCCCTGCATCGGCAGGCGGACTCTCAACCACTGCGCCACCAGGGAAGCCCCACCCCCTGCTTTTGACTCTGGGAAGTTTGTGATTCACTTGTATCCAGTAATATGTGTTGAAGTGCTGCCGAGTGACTCCAGGGCTTGCTTATGGATAACAATACAGTTCTACCTTATTCACAGGGACAGTCATCGGTGGAGCCCTGAGCCCACAGGTAAGAAGTGTGACTTTCCTAAGGCTGCCATGCTACGAGGAAGTCAAGCCACAGAGGGAGGATGCGTGAAGGTGCTCCAGTTGGCAGTAATGGTCTTCAAGTCCTCCTCTCCCAGGTGCCAAATATGTGAGTGAGCATGTTCTCAGATGACTCTAGTCCCCAGCTGTTGAGTCAACCCCAGACTTTGAATCTTCTCAGCTGAGACCTCAGACATGGGGGAGGGGAGGGCACAAACAAGTCATCCCCACTGTTCCCTTTCTGAATTCCTGCCCCCAAAGCATACAAACACTGGTATTGCATTACAGTACTGTGGTTGAAGGGGTGTTTGTTATGTAGCAACGGTAACCCGAACAATATAGAAAAATGGGAGTTATTTCTTAGATGTCAAAACAGGGGTCTAACTTTCCTCCACAGGAGTCAAAACCCATCAACAGCTTTTACCTCTGACAAATCTCTGAAATGTAAACAAGCCAAACAAACAAATAAACAAATAAAAGCTGGTTTCGGCCTTTCATGAAAGGAGTAGATTTCAAACAGAGAGATACTTACTCAGAGAGAGAAAAGAATTGTCTTTGAGAAGGGAAGTGCTCAATGTTTGATGAATGAAGAAAGGAATGGCTCAAAGAACCATGAAATGTTTAGGTGAGGATATCGCAGAGGGCAAAGGATCATTTTCCAAGATCAATGGCAATCTTAGTCCCCAGTTCAAAACATTCGGTCCTCCAGAAATTTCTAGGGCTTATCCTTGTGTCCCCTTCCTGTAATATTTAATGATTTATCAACAAGCAAATCACATGCTGAGGATGTATACTTGTATATGACACACTTTCTGATGCAAAACTGAGCTGGATAACAAACACCTTGAATGACAGAAAGAATCAAAATTATTTTGACAAGCTGGAGTAATGAAGCAAGATAAATATAAGTGGCTGAAGTAACCCTATCCTAGAGGGCAGCTGAAGAGACTGTGCAAGGACTCCAGAGTCTTTGGGGGAAGTGTTGGACTCACCCTGAAGATGACAGGAAGCTACGGAATACTTCAGAATAGGGAAGTGCTGTACTAAAACACAGTGTTTTAGAGGATGAATTCAACATCTCTTTATGTGACGAAGTAAAAGGAGAACAAATAGAAGGAAGAAAGGCCACTTAGCACGTAGGAGACATCTGCAGTCCCACAACAATAAAAATATATAGGTCTGAGCTAGCATGACCATGGCATGAGGAAAAGAGGGGCAGCGGTGATTCAGTGGCACCACCAGGAAGACCTGGGCAGCCGATGGGGTATCAAGAGTACAGGTGAAGGAAGAGTCAAAGAAGATTCAGAGGCCTAGAGTGGGAGGTCAGTAGAGCTGATGGAAACAGAAAAAATGGAGGAGAAAGTATGCTTTGAGAAGAGAAAAAAGAGCTCAGTAGGAACCCATGGCCTTTGAGATGGTGCTAGCAAGACATTTAGGTAAAAAGAGCCAATGGGTAATAGGAGACCTTGGATTAAGGTTTAGGGAAAGAGACAGGCCTAGAGAAGTGGAGCAGGTGATCCCTAAAGCCATGAATGAATTCCCATAATGCACCATGTTAGACTCTGTTAAATCTTTGGTCTTTATGGCATATTATAGCTCAGAATGCAATATTTTGAAAATATACTGCATCTTTGTCATGTAGTGAGTGGGCTGCATAATTAGGGCAACCACAGCACAGCCCTTATATTGACCTTTTAATAAGTAAGAAACAAAGATATAAATTGCCAAGAGTACCAAAACACGAATTTGTTTGGCTCCCAATATATTGGGTTGGCCAAAAAGTCCGTTCGGGTTTTCCCCTACAATGTTATGGAAAAACCCAAATGAACCTTTTGGCCAACCCAATATTTTGAACTACTCCTCCTACTCACTTCAACTGACAGGATTGGCCTCAGAAATTAAGAACCATTTTTAATGCCTTTAAAGAATATCTGGGTGGGCTACTATCCCTTCGGCTCTCCACTTGAGTAAACTGTAAGAACACCAAGAGCTCGTGTGGGGCCAAAAAGGACCAAAGAATGTGCAGCTGGAGGTGTCAGCTGTGCATGTCGAGTTCTAGCCAAAATAACTCCCCAGGGTGTCCAGCTGTAGAGAGAGAAAGAAAAAGAGAAGAAAGACAGTAATTCAGTCGGGGAAGTTAACAGTGGCTGAAGATTCGAGTTGGCCACAGAACTCTCTTAACAGTTGGGTACCAGAAGACACGCTGCTGCCACATTTGGGTAACTTACAATTACAGAGTGAACATCTGTCTGTGACCATCTGTCTGCAAGCACGCTGGGGGTCAGAGGCACAGTGAAATATAGACCTGAAAGTGGAGTGAGATAAGATAAGGAGAGGAAAATATGTAAGGCATCTAACTGATTTCACCTAGAGAAAGACAGCCAGTTGAAAGCAAGTGTGGACGGGGTCTTCTTAAATAAATTATGACTCAGCAAGTGCCATTTTATCTGTCTAAGAAAATAATTACAGGAAAGCAATGTTTCCTGAAAAGTGTCTCTTCCGGAAAAAGCCCGTTTGGAATAGCGGCAGAGGTTTCTGGCAGATGGAGGGTAGCACTGCATGACTTCTGCAGATGACCTGGCCTGAGCTCAGTCAGGTACAGAACTGAGACATTACAAGCAAGCCCTTCTAGAGAGCACTGAAACCTGCTTTCCTCGGCCTCCATGACATCTACCATATTTCATGTGTGGATGGTCCTCTGACCACTCACTTTTACAGGTTTTTCTTCCTCTGTTGTTTCTTAACCCCAGAGCTCCTCTGGGCTCTAAGCCCTCCTCTCTCCCCACTCAAACACTCCCCTTAGGGCATCACATCTGCTCTGTTGGCCTTAGAGCCATTCATGTGTTGATGACTGTCAAATATTTACTCTCACCCAGACCTTTTGTCTGAGCTCAGACCTGGACAGCAACTGCATACTGCATAACTCCTCTTGGGTATTTTACAAACTCAACTTGTCTAAAATTGAACCCATGACTCCTGGAGACTTATGCCTTCTCTACTGCTTTCTATCGGTAAATACCCCTCCACTGTCAGGTTACCCAAGTTGGCCACCTGGGAATCCTTATTTGAATGTTCTTTCCCTTGGCCCACACTTCACCCACACACCAGTGGCCCACATTGACCCACCACTCTCCAACCCCCTTTCCCTTAGCCTAGACTCAGGAACCACTATCTTTCATTTCATTATCACAACAGCCTTCTGAGTTGTCTTACTGTCTGTGATCTTGACTCTGCCCTATTTCATCTCCATTCCATTCTCAAGCACTCACTCTGAAACAAATCCCAGCACCTCACTTCTTCAGCCTGAAACTCTTCAGTGGGTTACTACTGTTTTTAGGATAAGGTCCAAAGCTGTTAATACGATCTGCATAATTTGGCCCATCCCATCTTCTTACCCCTCATCACTGCCTCCAAGTCCAGCCATGCTGAGTTTTTTCTAGTTCCTTGAACCCACCAACTTCTCCTTCAACTACAGACTTTTGTATATGCTACCTGGCATCCTCTTCTCCCTTTCTTTGCCAAACAATGACTATTCCTCCTTCAGGTCCCAGTTTAGACAAAACTTCCCCTGACAAGCCTTCCCTGTCCAGTCCAGTTTGTGTTAGGTGGCCCGCAGTGAACTCCCAAACACTACTTTTCCCCAACAAATCACACTCTACTCTTAATGCCCACTTATATGCCTTTATCTTCCACTAGACCTTGAGCTCAATGAGGGCAGGTAGCATGTCTGTTTTGTGAGCAATTGTATGTCCAGCACCCAGCCCAGCATTGTTATATATTGAATATGTAAATGATTCCATGAAATATGGGATCTGTAGGCCCTCTGACCAGCCATGAAACACTGCTAGGTCTATGTCAAACAACGTCCCCTCAGAGAATTAGAAAGATTTTCAAAGTTCCTTTGTCTAAGATGAGCCTAGCAGCTGGAACATTCATCCAGGAACCTTCATTCCCTGATGTGTGGCCAACAGAAGTCTACTGAAGGATTCTCAGCTGCAGCTCACTGCAAATCTCCTACTCCTAGCACAGAATAGTCTCTTCAATTCCAACAAGGGACATCAAGAAAAAAAAGAATCTTTCCTTTGGTGTCAGGAGACTGGGAAGGCAGAACATAAGGCAGAAAATTCTAGATGGACTCAGAGTCTTCCTAGAGAAGATTGTATTGGACTGTCCCCTAAATCAGTGGTTTCAAAACTTGAATCATAATCACCTGGACAGCTTGTCAAAGCACAGATGTCTGAGCCTGACCCCCAGAGTTTCTGATTCAGTAGGTCTGGGATCGAACCAGAGAATTTGCATTTCTAATAAGTTTCCAGGTGATACTGATGCTGCTGGTCTGGGGACCACAACCTTGAGAACCACTGCACTAAACATTTGAGTCACCTCTTAAACACACAAACATAAGAGAAGTAGCCTCCCCCTGGGCTGGGGGAGGAGAGGCACTCTTCCTAAACCCCTACAGAGCAAGAGCTCACTGCTGGGAAGGGAGTGGGGAAACTTGCCTGAGGGTTCAAGAGCCTGTGGGAAACAAGAAATCAGAAAAATGAAAATTCCAATCCCTTCTGCATTGAGGCTGAAGGCTACTAGAGCCACTCTGATAACTTAAGACAGTTCAAATTATAATAATTGTTCAAGAAAAGGACATCAAGGGGCCTTGTGGTGGAAGTGCCTACCCAGCAGTCATTCACTGGGCACAGGGAAGAGCTCCAAACATAGGTCTGTCCAGTTAGTGTGCACACACACCCAACCCACAAAGATTGGCTCAGAGCTGCCTAATGAGAGTCAGCACCAAACAACTGTTGGATCAGAGACCCTCTTTTTTTCCTCTGGGGTTGCCAAACTGATAGGCAATAAGTCTGGGGCTTCTGGTGGCCATTGCCCCAGAGGGAAGAGTGTGGCAGAGAATGACACCAACACTGAAGAAAACTCAGGCAAGAAAGGACAGGGACAGACTCCTGATAACATTGTCTGAATCTAGCAGGGCCCGAAGTTCAATATCCTTGAACTTGAGCTGAATTTCTGTCACTTGCAACTGAAAGAGTCTTGACCGATGGAATTCTACTAGCAAATCAACACGTTGCTCTGGCCTAGGATGTTTAAGTAACCATCTGTTCTAGCAGTTTCTCTGGAGATAGACAGAACTTCCAGGCCTACAGCTTTCCCAGCCCCTCTGGGATTCTACTGATAAAATTTTTTCTAACAAATCACTGCTTTAGCATAGCACTTAGCCTCATCACTGCTTACTTGCCTTCATTCTCTCCTCTGTGAGCTCCCTGAATGTATACTCTTTATAACAGTTTTCTTGGTTCCCAGGCAAAGCAGCTGGCTTACAGGTACTCAATCTGCAAACAGCATTTAAATGAAAAAATAACAAATTTGGGTCAGATTCGTTTGACGAATGAAAGAAAAAAAGGAGAGGAGGACAAAGCACGCTTGAAGAAATACTAGACTAAAACCGGTAATAACTCACAAAGGTGAGCTCCTAAAGTCAGGTAAACCTTCACTCGACTCCAGAATATTTCTAACTGAATCCCAACTCCCACTAACAGCTTCAGCATTTTTCTTTTCTTTGAAAAAACTATTATGGAGGAGGGGGTGCCAGAGAATGACAATTGAAACGGTGACTCCCACACAAGTCAGCTTCCTCTTCCCCAAATCAGTTTCCAGAAACTCTGCCACATCATTCACCGAGAACCCCCCGGCTTCCAACTCAAAGGAAAGTCTCAGACGTCTCGGGCACAGACAACAGCAGCCCTCCTTTGGTGGCTTTCAACGATAAACAGCTTCCTGCCAGCGCTCACCAACCCTGAACTCGTGGAAAAGAATTACTACAGAACCCAGGAAAGTGTTGGAAGCGTACCCGGCACAGGGTTTGTCACTCGCATCTCATATGAAATGTGCCTTTTGCCTCCTAAGGGAGTCTATCGGAATCCCTGGGCACAGCTGTGGTCACGGAGGCTCCATCCAACAACTGGACCCGAGAAGTGACCCATCTTTCTGACATCAAGAGACCTGCCGTGGAAGAAAAACAGAAACGGCACAGATGGAGCTGCCTTTTCAAATCCTTGTGAATGTCATGAGATTAGCAGCTTTCCTCTGAGTCGGCCTCAAAGACTTCCTTTACAATTGTTCATAAGCTAGCTCAGGGATAGGCAGTGAAATTCACTCAAATAAAAACATAACCTCAAACATCCAAAACAGCTGGTGGAAATTGTGACTGTGTTAGAGGAGCAGACTTATCTAGCTGAGTCAAAACAAGTGTGAGTGCTTCAAACAGGCAGGAGATCAGAAACAAAATTAGGTGTTTATTGAGTGCTGTCCTTCTTGATTTTTTTCCCTCCCTTGCCGGACATGAGTCTCCACTTTAGCTTCATCCTGACAAGGAATAAAATCCTTTATGATATCAGAATTGACATTTTTGGAAATTTATTTTAAAGTAACTTTTTTCTAATTATAAAAGTAGTACATGTTCTTCGGAGAACATTTAGGAAACACAGAAAAACCACAAATCAGAAAATAAAAATCATCTGTAATCACATTGCTACTCTCCGTTTTGTTCTTTTTTGACTTTGGTTTTTCATACACATGCATACACCACGTAATTTTAAATATGTATTTAAATATATATAATCATTATTAAAATGACTCCTTTTGATCCTGATTTTTCATCTAGTCCATTATGACCATTTCCCCAAGTCACTGATATATTCTTTCACACGTATTTATGCCTGCGTATGAACACCATAAATTACTGAGCTAATGCCAATTGTAGACATTTAGGGTACTTCCAATTCCACGCTATTGTAAACAGTGCTGTGGAGAATATCCTTGTTGATAAATCTTTGCACACATTCATACTTAGAAAACTTACTTTCTCTTTCAGGGCACTGCAATTCAGGATGTAAAAGGGATGGTAATTGGCACTGAAGGAGTGTAGCCCCTTCCTCCCTGTGAGTTTCTGCCGATTGTTTCTTTTGCATATTTTCAGACAAGTTAGCTACTTTTAGAACCTGTAGGCCTTCCTGGTCTCGTAGAAGCCTTGTTTTCAGTCAGGTTAATGGTCTCTCCAGTTTGCAGTGCAGAAGCATCGAAATAACTGTTTCTTAAACGTATGGCAAGAAATGAAGGCAAATAAACATTAGAAAAGACTACTAACGTTATTAGGAAAAAGAAAATAGAGAAAAGTAATTCCATCAAAAGAGGTTATCAGACTGATTAGACTGGGCTACTCAAAACTTTGTCTTCCAGAAAACTCTCAAATGTAGATGATTCGTAGCAGGTTTTACAACAGAAGAGAACTAGCTAAAATTTTCCACTTTCTTATTTTTCCTATTTTCTAATCACAAGAGTGAAATGAAACATTCCTAAGGAGAAGACTCTTAACTGGCATTATTACCTCTCATTTGAGATTTACTGCCAACATCGAACAACAATTGCTTCTGTATTGGCACAAGCCATTCAGTCACTCACCATTGGGGGATGAATCACTCCCCGTGAAAAATCATTCCAGAATTTGGATAACAGAGAAGTTTGCCTCCAGCCAAAAGCTTGACAAATGCTGGCAAAATTTAGGAAAATCATTATCATGAAAGGCTGCCATGGTTTCAAAGAGCATCTCTTAGTATTTACTGCACTCTATGACCTCTAAAAAAAAGCGCAAGCAACTTCATGCACACACACAGCCCCTGCCAGTTTCACTTAAAAGTCTCATTCTCTTCATCACCACTGAGTGGAATTAAAAACAGTTGGTCAAGCTCCACTAATTGACAGCTGCTTGCAATTAGATGAAGCATTTAGAGCCATTCTCTTAACTACCTTCCCCACTGCCTAAGCATTCAGCATGAGCAATACACCGTGATAATTTGCCAGAATGTTTAACTTATCTCCATCTCTAGTGGTTTCTATACCTTCCTTATTTTCTCCAGTCTTCCCACACACTGTCTGACTCTTCCAGTTCCTCTTGTTAAATTAGGGGTATACAGAGAAGAGATTATACAAAACCAGGTCGAGCTGCTTTGTGCTAAGATGGAAAATTCTACCCAGGCAACTATTAGAGGGCAGAGTAAGTCTTGATGTTTCTCAAAGAGAAGAGAAAAGACGCCCTTTTTCCTCTTTTTTTTTTTTTTTTTAAACAATGAACGGGAAAGTTCACTGTAATTTTTCTCATCAAGGATGCTGATGAAAAATAACAGTGCCTGGGCTTTTGTAAGCTCTTCCCAATTCTCCATTAATTTTGGAGTAGGGAGAAGACGCACAGATCACTTTATTCCATTTTTTCCTTTACAAACTGGGCATTAAGAGTCGAGATGCTTTCCCCAAGATCCCAGAAAAAAGTGGCAGAGCATGGCCCTAATCCAACTCCCTGACTCTCAGTCAGTCCAGATGGCTTTCTGCTACTTCAGCTCCCTTTGCTAAAGAGAAAGTCTTCCAACTCTTCTAGGAGGCAGGGGTCAGCACGGCTACACCACTTGCCCAGTCCAAGGGGTAGAGCAGCTGTCCTCCCAAACCTCTCCAGCCAGGAACCCACTCTGGGGCTTAAAGCAGAAAAAAAACCACCACCAACAACAACAGAGATGATATGGCTTCACCTGTGCAATCACCCCTCTCACTCCCCCACCTAAATAAGAACCTCACAAACTTAACTACATTCAGGGCCACATAACCATGTGTTTTCTCTGTCTCACGCTCCCTGATGCTGATCGCCATCCCATACTCACCTGACCTGTTGTGTGGTAAAGGGGGCAGGAGGGGAATGCAGGGGATACTGGAGGAAGGGAGGGGAGAAGAAGCGAGAGAGACGTAGGGCAATCAGCAGAAGGGAGCAGTTACCCACCCAAAATTCAAGAAGCGGAGTGAGAGTCGAGACCAGAATGGGAGCTCTCATGCCCCAGACTGCAGGCCCACAGCCCTGGCTTTTCCTATCTCTGCTCTTCTAGAGGCTAATCCCCTTTTTTCCAGAAACCTCCTCCCCACATGCCCAGACAGTCATGGAATCTTCCTTCTGTATCTGAGGCCAATTCACTCCTATTTAACTCATTAAATATGAGTTAATATTTAATTAATTCATATTAAACTCATTAATTCATTCATATTAAACTCATGTTTCCATTATACTTACAGCAGAGAGTTATCCTTATATTTTTTCTGCTTCAAAGTCTTTCTGTTGACCCTTTTATGTTCTGTTTTATATAGATAGATAGATAGATTCCTGTTACATATAGAAAGTTAGATAAAGATATATAAATAGAGATATAAAGAGAGATTGAGATAAATTTTTTAAAGTTTTTCGGTGACCATAAATGTTCTAAGTGTCAAAACATACTATTCTGGCTCTTTCCCATCTTGCAAGATGGTGGATGAAAAAACAGAGAAGCTGGATATAAGGAGAAGAAACCTGAAGCCAAGAAGGCTGATGCCAGGGCAAGGTTAAGAAGCGTAACCTCAAGGCCAAAAAAAAAAAAACACCTCAGAAGGGGAAACCCCACCACAACCAAAACCCCATCCTAGTCAGCGGAATTGGAAGCTTTTCCCCATCTGCTATGTGTTCCAGCAAGGCCATGGCGAAGAGGAAGTCACCTGCAGCTACATTTAAGGTTGAAAAGAAAGAGACATTTCTTGCTTGGGGGTGACAGAAATGGTGGGACCTGAGTGGATAAGCGTCACAGAATGCCTGGATACTGTTCTACTGAAGATGTGCCTTGAAAGCTCTCGAGCCACCAAAGAAAACCTTTCCATCAGATGTAAGGAAGCTGCGAGCTAGCATCACTCCCAGCACCGTTGGGAGCAACCTCACTGGGTGCCACAGAGGCATGGCGGTGGTTTTCCTGAAGCAGCTGAGCGGTAGCACGCTGCTTGTGACTGGACCTCTCGTCCTCAATCGAGTTCCTCTGCTAGAACACACCAGAAATTTGTCATCTCCACCAAAACTGGTAAGTGGTGTGGAAATCCCAAAACATCTCCCTGAGGCTTATTTCAGGAAGAAGCAGCTTCGTAAAGCCCAGACACCAGGAAGGTAAGACCTTCGACGCAGAGAAAGGGAAATCCAAGCTTACAGAGCAGAGCAAGATTGACCTGAGAGTCCTGGACTCAAAAACTCTGCAAAGAAATCAAAGTTGTTCCTCAGCTCTAGGGCTACCTCTATTCTGTTTTCTCTCACAAATTGGTGTTCTAAATTTCTTACAAAGAACCTAATTAAATAACTGATACATTTCCCCCCAAAATAAAATTCTGGTTGGTGTAGGTATTACGTTTATCACAAGTATAAAGCTAGTCAACATAATTATAAATTGTGTAGATAATTATTAAATATATACAATGTATCAGAAATGAATCTCTTAATGAATTCAATGACCCTGTTTTGTATCCCAATTAATTCATGTATCTATGATTTGAGAGTACTTAATGCTAAATTATGACAGTTTTCAGAGTCGATTCTTTTTCTAATTTTTCATTTTTAGAGAGGTAAGAGAAACTGCTTGTTTTATCCACCTAAATAAATAGAGGAAAGGAAAGTTTTGTTACAGCAATGACACTAAATGCTAGTCTCCTTTCCAGTTATACGTCAAAATAACAAAGTGATCCATCATCAAAAATAATTTTTAATGCCCTGCCGCTGACAGCTTACTTAGGGCCTCCTTCAATTTTGCTGAAAGCCGAGAACCAGAGACCAATTGCCTCGAGAACAGATTTTGTTTTTATTCCACATAAGAGTCTTTTACTTTTTCAACACCAAGGTTTTTTGAGGTCTTTTATTTTTTTGAGTTTTTTAATTGAGTTATTTTATCTTTTTCAGTTATATTTTGAGTTATTCCTTGTTTTATCCCCCAAGTGATTTTTACACCCTAGGACAAGATACCGTAGCAAGATTCACTAGGAGATAAGTTTGCCTTTATTCATAAAGAGGTAGAAAAGGTAAATAAGTACTACCAAAATACTGGCCATTGGGTTGATCCATTTTAGGAGAGCACAAAGGAAGATGATTCTCTTAACAGTACATGTGCCCGCATACCCCTTAGAAAGTCTTGATGCTATCCAGGAATGTGCGCATCCCAATTTGAATGTCACTCGACTAAAGACCCCACATGATCTAGTCCCTACCCACTTTCCAGTCTCTATTCAAATCCTTCTCTTGCTCATGTTTTTAGTTCCTCTGGTTTATTGATGTGATATTCCTGCTGCCTGAAAGCTATTTTCTCAGACATCATCTCTGACTATCCAATATATAATAGGTTTCCCAGTTTCTCTCTCTCTCTCATAGTTCTCTTTCCTAACATTTAATCACAAACTGCCGTCAGATATTTATTTGTAGTTATTTAAGTAGCCCGCTAGACCAGTGCCTAATGTGGTCCCCTACCAGAACCTTTAGCATTAATTGAGAACTGGATAGAAATGCAAATTCCCAGGCCCCACCCCAGACGCAATGAATGAGAAACTCTGAAGCCATCTGTATTTTATTAAGTCTTCCAGGTATTTCTGATGCTGCTAAAGTTTGAGAACCACTGTACTGGGTCATAATCCCCATGAAGAAAGAGCCTATGACAGTTTTCTTCATCACTATATACCCAGGCCTTTGCCCAGTGTCTGGAACATAAGAGATGCTTCATAAATATATATTGTTGAATAAACTCAAATAAGACAAAAGCTTGCCCCCAATAAGAAATACATTTATTAAATATATGGAAATAGGGACTTCCCTGGTGGCACAGTAGTTAAGAATCTGCCTGCCAGGGCTTCCCTGGTGGCACAGTGGTTGAGAGTCCGCCTGCCAATGCAGGGGACATGGGTTTGTGCCCCGGTCCGGGAGGATCCCACATGCCGCAGAGCGGCTGGGTCCGTGAGCCATGGCTGCTGGGCCTGCGCGTCCGGAGCCTGTGCTCTGCAACAGGAGAGGCCACGACAGTGACAGGCCCGCATAACGCAAAAAAAAAAAAAAAAAGAATCTGCCTGCCAATGCAGGGGACATGGGTTCGAGCCCTGGTCCGGGTAGATCCCGCATGCCACGGAGCAACTAAGCCCCTGAGCACCAACTACTGAGCCTGCGCTCTAGAGCCTGCAAGCCACAACTGCTGAGCCCACATGCCACAACTACTGAAGCCCGCATGCCTAGAGCCCGTGCTCCACAACAAGAGAAGCCACCGCAATGAGAACCCTGCACACCACAACGAAGAGTAGCTCCCGCTCGTTGCAGCTAGAGAAAGCCTGTGCGCAGCAATGAAGACCCAACACAGCCCAAAATAAATAAATAAATATTTTAACATATATATATATATATATATGGAAATATATACACACATATATATGTATATATGTGTGTGTGTGTGTGTATATATATATATATATATATATATATATACACACACATTTCACAAAGTAATACCTTTACTACATGCCATGGACTCCAAACATTCTCTATCCTATTTGTTTTATTTATTTTCCTCCTTTTTTTCTGGTAAGAGGACCCCCAAATTTATTTCATCCTCTGCTAATGGGTCTTATGTGCAGTTTGAAAACCCTAGTCACTAAGGTTGTTCTAAAGAAACCCACACTTATGGCCTTGTTCCTCTTTTAATCTGGAATTCCCTTCCCTCCCATCTCCTCACACCCAAGTCGCACTGATTCTTCAAGGCCCACCTGCCAGAGTGGATTTCTCTGTTGTGAAGGTAATCTTTCCCTCTTTTAAATTCCCACCATATTTTCTCTGCACTCAGCTTATGTCTTTTCTTACTTGTTTCTTTTAATATACTGTTTATGGAGTATCACTTTTCCTATTAAAGTTCATCCTTCAGAGCAGAATCTATATCTGATTCATCTTTGGACTCTTCCCAGCATTTAGCATATAAATTCCAATGTTTCCTAAGTAAACTAGACCTTCAAGGTTCCAGGGCAAAATATTTCTAATAGAAGTAGGATTTCAATGGGTGGCTGAGAGAGGGAGGGCAGGTGAGAAAAAAGGAAGCATATGGGCAAAGTGCCCGTGACAGAAAAGGAAGGCACACGTAGGGTGTGTTATGTGTGTCGTGGAGCAAAGGCGGGAAAGGCGGGTGTGGTCAGACGGCAGAGCAGACTTTTCTGCAAGGAAAGGAGAACCATCACAGGTCTATGGCTGTTTTCTGTTTTTCTGCTTTTAAATGACAATTTTGGTGGCAAGATGTAAGCGATATAAGGGTGCAGAGGCTATGAACATGTGCCTCTCGGACCTCCTGCATATTCCAGCACATTCAGCGGCCCCCAGCTGCTGCCCCTGTGGACCCACCACCGTGTTCATGCTGAGGACACTATTTCCCGGCTGCCCCCAGCCAATCACTGGAGGAAGTAGCACTGACCCTTTCCTGTGAGACACGGGACTCCTTCGACTTTGGCTCAAGGACTCCCACTACTTGGGCGCAATTCTTTGAAAACAACTCACTGCAGTGTGAGCCTTCCCATGCCGTCTCCTCCTTTCTTCCAGCCAGATCTGCACTGCAGGGTGACATTCTCCCCACCATCCCTGCCTCCTCACGTTAATCCTTCCCAAGCATTTCCCCTAAAATATCTCCTACACTGCTAATCCTGTCTTGGTGGCCACTTCTCTGGGGATATGAACCAACTGCAGAGGCGGAGATAAGATCAGAAAGGAGGTAAGAGGCAAAGAGGTAAGATGGACATGCCTGGGCATTAAAATACACATATGCCTGAAAATATACCTACGTGTTCATTAATGTATACATACAGATACTGAACTACAATAGACACTCAAACTTACTGAAATTACCAAAACTGAAGGAAGGAAGAGTTCACCTAGGAAGCCACTGTTAGGAAAAAAAAGGCAGATCTTTCATCAAACCGCATTTCTGAGTAGGCATAAATCTATCTAAGGTCAGATAACACGAGACAATCTTTCACAAAATGTGAGATGCCCTTCTGACCAGAACTCTCTCGCCCTATCACATGCTGCCAGAGAAGATTGGACCACAAAATACAAGCAGATGTCAACACTTTCACCTTCCACTTTCTAAATATCGCTGATTGGGCCAAGTTGCATTTCACTTATTGGGCCACTTTCCATGTTAGGGGAGAAGGGTTGAGAAAGGGCGGAAGAAAGCATTAGGATTCAAGTTTCATATCTGCTAAAGTAAACTGATGTTGCTTACTGCTGGGTTTCAAGAGAAAAGCTTCCCTAAATGAGGCAACAGTTGTTCAGAGGAACACATAGACTTGAGGTAGGCAAATGTTTTCTGTAAAGGGCCAGATAGTAAATATTTTTGCTTCTATGGGTCATGAGGTCTCTGCTGCACCTACTACTCTGCTGTTACAGCCCAAAAGCAGCCATTGACAATACAGAAATCACCGTGTGGCTGCATTCCAATAAAACTTTATTTACAAAAACAGACAGTGGGCCAGATTTGGCCCATGGACCATCATTTGCCAACCCCTGATACAGAGCACTAGGACTGTTTCCCCAAAATACCCTCTTCTGGTTTGGATGTGGATACTCCACCTGCTTTCTAATCTTTTATCTACTTACTACAAAAGGCACACAATTAAAATCTAGTTGAAAATGATCAGCTATATTAAACACCAATGCTAATAAGGGAAATGACTATGAAACAAGCTCTGGCCTGGAGGAAAGGAGGCAAAATCGTCATCAGACTTCAACCTGAAGTTACTTTTATCTACCGGACCATTGGTTCTCAAAGTGTGGTCCTTTTTGTTTTGTTTTGTTTTGTTTTGTTTTTTTGCTTGTTTGTTTTTGCGGTACACGGGCCTCTCACTGTTGTGGCCTCTCCCGTTGCGGAGCACAGGATCCGGATGCGCAGGGTCAGTGGCCATGGCTCATGGGCCCAGCCGCTTCGCGGCATGTGGGATCTTCCCGGACCGGGGCACGAACCCGTGTCCCCTGCATCGGCAGGCGGACTCTCAACCGCTGCGCCACCAGGGAAGCCCCAAAGTGTGGTCCTTGTACCAACAGTACCAGCTGTGCCAGGGAGACTGTTAGAAGTAAAAAATTCCTGAGCCCTGTCCCAGACCTACTGAATCAGAATATATGAGTGGGATCCAATGTTTTAACAAGCCCTCCAAGTTATTCCGATGCAAGGTCAAGCTTGAGAAGCATGGAGCTATGTCTGAAGCTGCCTGTGCCTCAAATTCTCCAGCAGCAAAGTAAGGATGTTGAAATCTTGTTATTTTCCCCTATCGCTAAGGTCACAGAGATTGCCAGGACCTGGCTGATACACACTTAAAGTGGTTCACTGAAGCCTATTAGTGTTTAAGTCAAAATACATGTTCTTTTCTTCTTCTTTGAATTTGGATCATCTGCCATTTAGAAGAAAAGATGATTCAGTTGTAAATCAAGTATATATTCGTAAAGATTTTCTTCAGCTTGATTTGTATATTGATCAATAGAGTCCCTAGAATTGTAGAGATAAGATATATAACTTGTAATGGGGATCAGAACCCATTGGCCGAAGCCAAGATTTGTGTACCACAGGTGTGTGGAATTAGGTAATACCCAAACCCTTCCTAAGTACCTCTTTGCAGCCCTAACTTACATGGGGACCAAGGAGAATCCTGGGGGAAATCTCAAGCCTATCTATGACTGGGCATCGGATATTCAGAGACCTATCTGGGAGACTTGGTGGGGTACACGGGGAATGGAAATGAAGAATGAGAGGGGAACAGAAGCCAGATTTCAAGTCTCCCCCTTCCCCACTTGCACACACACACCAAAGTAAAACTGACCATTACTAATGGAAAGTCATCTGACCAACTGGATATGGCCCTTTAGAATGCCCCTTGGAGCCTAAACAGCTGAGCAGAGTCAGGTTCTGGGTGCGGCATGGCGTATGAGCGATCTCCCCGCAGCTCTCCTAGAGGCACACGTGCACTTAGGGATACACAGTGCCTGGGTTCACTAGGCTTGTACATGGAAAAGGCAGGCTCACTAGGGGACTTCCCTGGCGGTCCAGTGGTTAAGACTCTGTGCTTCCACTGCAGGGGGCACAGCTTCTATCCACACACGCCATGCAGCCAATAATAATAACTAAAATTAAAAACTTTATAAAAGCTCAATAAGTTCTATAATGTTCCAAGTTCTATAATGTTCCATGGGTCCGAGAGATTCGATCCCTGGTCGGGGAACTAAGATCTGGGCAGCCAAAAAAATAAGTAAAAAGTTTTAAAAAGCAGGCTCACTGGGCTTCCCTGGTGGCGCAGTGGTTGAGAATCCGCCTGCCAATGCAGGGGACAAGGGTTCGAGCCCCGGTCTGGGAAGATCCCACATGCCGCGGAGCAGCTGAGCCCGTAAGCCACAACTACTGAGCCTGCGCGTCTGGAGCCTGTGCTCCACAACGGGAGAGCCCGCGATAGTGAGAAGCCCGCGCACCTCGATGAAGAGTGGCCCCCTCTTGCCACACTAGAGAAAGCCGTCGCACAGAAACGAAGACCCAACACAGCAAAAATAAATAAATTAATTAATTAAAAAAAAAAAAAAGCAGGCTCACTAAGTTCTATAATGAGGCACTGGCAGCACAGCAGAGGCCAGGAGTTTTGCAGTCAGGAGCACCACAAGAGCTTTTATTAGGCACCTTTTGGGGACTTCCTCAACACCTGTAGAAGTCTATGCGAGGTCCTGGAGTTCCCAAGTGAGCCAGCTGGAGCCTGGATGCAGCAAGATTCTGGTAACCATGTTAATGTAGTTTCATGGTACCCATAAGATGGTGAGGCTGGGGGATATCTGACACCCTTTGGGTCCTGTATCAGATACACTCTGCCTCACCTTTCATTTATTCCAACAGTCGCTACAGTGACTGGTTTTGCACAGACTCCAACAAGCCTCACCCAGGTGTAACCCAAAGGGCCTCTACTCCAGCAAGCCTCTTGCCTCCCACCCCGGGGCTTCTCTGTTGAGACTGGGGAGAGGGGCAATTAATATGCACGGGGTGAAGCTTTGACCAGTGGGGATAGGAACTCATCAGTGAATATTTCCATCCGCTTCCCACCACCACCACCACCAAATGGAAGGCTCTGAAACCCATTTCATTCAGCTCATCAGGAAGACCTGGGGAATCAAGTAACCAGTCGCCCACCGTTGTGGTTGACTCTGTACAGCAGGCTTGTTTCGGGTCTCCCACTTTCTTTGCTTTGCAACCCTGTCCATTCCTGGTGATTCCTGGATCACACTCCCCACATGAATATTCGCACTTGAACCTATGGTTCAGCCTCTCCTTTCTGAGGAGTCCAGGCTAAGACAGGAATGTTTCATTTTCACGTGACTTAAAAGTAATAATACATTTGTGGTCAGTATAGGGCTTGTCGATCTTTCAAGACAAACAAATGGTACTATTTTCTATGATTTACAATAGTGTAATAATTTCATTACATTCCTCTAGCAAATATATATTGAATAATCCTCATCTATTTCCTTAGATTCCTAATCTTGCATTTCCAATGTACAACGTACAGTGAGCCTTCCCATGCCGTCTCCTCCTTTCTTCCAGCCAGATCTGCACTGCAGGGTGATGTTCTCCCCACCACCCCTGCCTCCTTTTTTTAAAAAAGCTAAATATAACCACAGGCCAGAACTCTAAGAATTCATTAAACAATACTCTAGTGACCTGAAACAGCAGTATCAAACAAGTTGTGAAACAGACTCAAGATAGATGATGAGAAGAAATATAAGCAGAAAGAAGACACAAAAATGACAGTCTTAGTTTCAGCAAAGAGAATGAGCAACTGAAGACTCCCCTTCTGCAGCTACAATGCTGCAGAAATCATTTCTAAAAACCAAGGGTAAAATCATCATTTTCTAAAAACCAAGGGTAAAAATGTCTTCACTCATATTTAATTTCCTAGTCTAGCCTGCCCCTCCCTCACACCACCCCCATCCTCCCACTAAGGGACTTTTGCTTCTCTGAACTGGCGGTTGCCGCTTTATTCTGTTTTCTGTTTCAGGCTTTAAAACTCTCAAAGATCATTTAGATTGCAGGCAAAATTCAAGGAGAATACTTTTATTAAGGGACAGAAAATAAAGCAAATGCAGCTAAGATTTTCAAAATAATCCGTAGGTTAAAACACTTCAATACTTATTTAAAAAACAAATTCTTGGAACATGAAGGTCGAGGATAGGGAGAAATTCCCATTTTAGATACTCTTTAATCCAAAATGGAAAAGGATGCAGGTGTGGATTGATTTTTCCACCTGTGGTTATCAATTTTAATGTCTTGGGCGTCAGTGGAAAAATAACCTTCCTTCTTTGTCATAGCTGGCACATGGAGCACCTCACAGATCGCCTCAAAGACCCCTAATGCTGCCGGGCACCCCATACCATCAACCTTCAATCCTCTGCTGCCTCTGCCCAAGACCTCACCAGGTGCGAATCAGTTTTAATTCCAGAAAATATTCTTCTGGAATAATTCTTCTTCAAAGATAAAACTTTAAGTGCTATTAAACATACCCCTCGGTACTTTTGTCATCATTAGGACAAATTCTCAACCCTTGAAGCTCTCAGGGATTGCATCCCTAAGGATAGCGTAGGCTGGCCATCTGGTCCTTTGGCCTTGAACAACCTTGTTTTGATGACATCGCATTTTGATCACAGTGATGCAATCACCCTATAAAAAAGTACCACTTTGATATTATTTCAATAAAAGGATCAAATAATTTACTGAATAAATGATTTTGTTGAACTCAAGTTACATGAACACTTCTTTCAAACTCACCTTCTCTGCCCTCACAAATGTCTCTAGTAGTAACCCAGGACCCACACAGATGTGCTAGGGAAGGAAACCTCAGCTCATTGGATTTTTCCCAGCAAAATGAAATGGCCAAAATAAATAAACCACCTACGTAATCAAAAGAACACATAATACTATATTTCTCAGCTCTCAAACGTGGCTATGTTCTGGCTAACAAAATATAAACATTATAAATGTTTCCATTTTTTCCTAAGTTTATCTATAAATACAATACGATCCCCATAAAATTCCTTCATTTTTTTTCCCCTAGAGCTAGACAAATTGATTATAAAATTATTGGTTCTTCTGGGACAGGTCATTAAAAGAAGCTTTTATCCCTTTCCTCCTTCCTACTGTTAAAAGTGAGACGGCTGAAGCTGCAGCAGCATCTCAGGCCATGAGAGGTCTTGCAGATGAATGCCACATGCTAGGATGGTGGACCAGAAAGACAGAAAGAGCTTAAGCAACTGATGATATTAGAACCACCATACCAACAGTGAACTCCTACATTCAACCTTCTTTTACCAGAGAAAACAAATTCTTTTCAAACACATTAAGCCACTCTGCTGGGTTTTTATTAACTTTAGCTAAACCTAGTTCTACCCGATACAATATACCATTGGCCAAGCAGCCAGCTGGTAGCACACATGATTCAAAATAAGTTCAGCGTTTCTGATGTCCCCCACAAAATAATAAGATGTAATGATAAATCGATAGAGGAATGGAGAGAGGTAGATAGATACACGATAAAGTAAATGTGGCAAAATACTAATGTAGAATATAGATGGTGGGTATATGCGCGTTCACTATATAATTCCTTCAACAATTCATAATAAAATGCCGAAAATCCTACTGACAAGCCATCAGTACCATTTATTATGCTTTTAAAAGATATCCCTCGTAAGGAGGAGTTTTGTAGCTTCTTTTCTCTCACGAACAAGGCCCCTTCTCTTCCTGTTCTATAAACACTATTGTGGCCTTAAAGTCTTAAAAAATAGAACTGGAAGTACTGCCAATGGGACAAACTGGGTGCAAGTAAAAATTTTAAAGGCTGTATAAACAGAAATCCATCTGGAAACATGTTTTCTCCATCAGCACAGTAAAAGCTAGAACAGAATTTCCTGATATAGATGTACTGTTTGACTCTCTGCAGATCCCACTGGGTACAAGAGAGAGGCCTCTTGCTCTTTAATTTAAAAGTAACTTTCACTCATAAAACGAGGCTAAGAATGTTAGAATTTCAACTCAGCTGAGCTCAGCACTGGGCAACATCATTTTCTTCGCCTGTTAACTGTCCCTTCTCTTTCCCCATCATCACAGGGACATGACTAAGGAGATAGAATTTCAGCTTGGTCTTCCGATCAACTTGAAGCATTTCTGTTGAGAGAGTAACAACTGTGGTGTTGGATCTTTTCCCATTGGTCTGTATTCTAAGCAAAGCAAGATTGGAAATGACTGCTGAACAATTCCTGGCAAGAATTCTAAAGTTTGCAGAAGCATTGCCTGCAAACTGTCAATATAGAAGAAAAAGTCTTTTCCTATTCTCCAAGATGCAGTAAAAATAGTAAGAATGTGAATCGGGGTTGCTGAAAACAATGCCAAAACACTGATTTGGACTATCATGTCTACTAAAAGAATCTATTCATTGGGACTAAAATGCCTTCAGAAAACGGTACAAATTTAATTCCAGAGAATTTAGCTCAGAACTCATCCAACGGTATTCATTTATTATATTTATTGAGGGATATGAGAGTAGACACTGAGCAAACTGAAGAACATAGATTCACATTGTAATCCCATAGAGTCACTTGTTTATGACTTACTGAAAATTTCTGCTTTCAAATCAACATTTTCCAAATTTGATCTCATCTCAGAAAGAATGCTCTTACAAAGCCTGGAGAAAACATCCTTAGCTGTGTTTAAATTATTCAGGGATGAAAAAGAATACAATTTACAGATATACTTAATTTTGGTAGAAAATCACCCACACTACATGGCGTTTTATAGCATGGTCTTCTGGGAGAGAAACAAAGGCTGGAGAAGTTAAGACATTATAGACATTGTCAATATAAGGCAGAATATTAAGCACTTTACATGGCTTATCACCCCTGATCCTCACAAAATCTTGTAAGACAGGGATGGTTATTCTTCCCATTTTATAGATGAAGAAACAGAGGCTTAGAAATGTTTACCCAAGGTCACCTCTCAGTAAGTGGTGGAGCCAACAATGGGACCCAAGTCTGTCTGATGCCAGAGTCTGGTTTCTTAACTGTCATCTGGTATTGCTGTGACCCTTGAAAGTCAAGTGTCCCACAGAACACTCAGTGAAAGAGGGAGGGAGGAGGAGGGAAAAAGGAAGGAGGGACGAAGGGAGGGAGGAAGAGAAAAATCTGTCTAACATATAGGTTGGGAATATTGTAAAAGAAGCATTTAGAGGTTACAGATACGAAGTATTTCACATCAAATCTGGATGATTTCTTTGCTTCTTGCTTACTTTTTCATTCTTCATTTCCTCCTTGTTTCATTTCTTCTGGTAAAATTTTTTTAAAAAGAGGAGCAGTACTTATATCTTAATCAATTGTGAAATTGATTCATTGTAAACTACCTCTTCCTCCCTTCCATTTTGTCCAAATATTTATTAAACACCACTGTGTGCCAGACCCTGTCATTTCTATTCTACCTTCACTATAAAATAAATCCAATTTAATTTGCTTTTATTAATTAAGAGGAAAAAATATTTTAATTCTTGACACAGACTAAGACCATGAGGCACTAAACCAAAAGGCAACAAACGAACCGTCAGAATATTAAAAGTGTTGACATGAAAGAACTGGATGAAGCCTCATGTTCATCAACCAGACCAGATGTCCAGCTTGAGTGACTACTTTCCATGACCTTCACCATGAAAGACATGCAACCACTACTGATATTAAGGCCACTTGAGAAGGGCATTTTGTGGGAAGGAAAACAGATAAAGAGAGTGGATAGGAACCAGAGAACCAATGACCGTAGATGAGAAGAATTGAGAATACCTCATTTTCACTTTGTTTATGGCCTGGTGGCTCTGTGAGTTATGAGAAAATAGTCAAAACCTTGTCTATCCTGTTCACCATTGTAGACACAGCACTTGGCACTCTACGAGGAATACAGTAGGCACTCAATTTTAAAAATTGGTTAAATAGACAAATTAGTTTATGAATAAGCCAGAAAATGACAAAGAAGCAGTGACTCTGATAAACAACAAGGTCCTACTGTATAGCCCAGGGAACTATATTCAATATTCTATATCCAATTTCCATAATGGAAAAAAATATAAAAAAGAATGTATATATATATATATATATATGTATAACTGAATCACTGTGCTGTACAGTAGAAATTAACACAACATTGTAAATCAACTATACTTCAATTAAATAAATAAATAAAAGCAGTAACTTTATTGTCTCTGTTATTTGACACAAAAGGAAGAGCCATTCATCCAGAAAATGTTGACGTCTCTATATCCAATTTATGTACATCCAGAAATCTCTGACAGCCTAGAAAATCTATTATGAATCTGTATCTCACAGTAACCACACCACAGTAATCTATAACTCTAATATAAGATACAGTCATAGATAAGAGATATAGAAAGGCAGCACATGGAGGGAATGACTCACTTCCTTACTTCTAAACCTGTTTGGTTTCATAAAGAGATTTAGTAATCCTCAAGATATGTCATAACCCTGAGGGAACCTTCCTCTTGGAAAGATCACCTTGTTGGTTTCTGTTAAATGACCCCATCGACCACTGCCTTCCAAGCACCCTGAATCAAGAAATGATTGTGAAATGTGGGGAAATCTCATTTAGCTCAAATCATAAGGCCCTAAAGCCCTCACCAATAGTCACTGATATTTAGTATGATCAAGTGTAATAGGGAAAGCAAATATTCTGCTCAGTTTTCCTCACTGATGTCACCTGTTTCTCTTCCTACCTCAACCTAAGGGGGTCTTATTTAATAGAGTCGTAATAGTTCAGTGTAAAAAAAAATTAGAACACGTCAAAATGACAATGTATTTCAGTAGTCATTTTTATTCAAGCTTTTTGAGTCCCTCAGCACACATTTGTTCCCTGTCTTAACATCAATCCTCAGTAGCCATTGAGAGTAATCGCCCTGGAGCCACTCTGTCACAACTAGAGAAAAGTCAAGATATGACCCAAAGGAGCAAAAGAAGAGCAAGGCTCAACGGAAGTGAGAAAGCACATCTGAAAGGGACACAGAGTAGAGGAAGCTGGCATGGAACCCAGGGTCCCTGAGAAAAACAAATGGACTAGCAGAGCTAAAATGGGTTAAAAAGAATTTGAGTCTTGATGTGGTGATAACAGAGAATACTACTACCCAGATAAAACATGAAGAAAGCGGTATATAGATGCATAAGAGAAAAAAAGGAAGCAAAGAGACAAATTAAATACAGTGTCAGAGTAATCCAAACTTAGGTGATGGAGACCTTGGCTAGAGCTGTGGTCATAGAAAAGTCAAGAAGGGACCAGATTAAAGGCTCACCAGACTGTGTGTCCTTGTTGCTGCATGTTTCTGGCACCACCATGCACAACACATTTATGGTGAATGAGTAGAATGAAGAATGAGAAGAAGAAGAAAAGTGACAGGCTCAGTAGCTATAGGATGGCTCTAAGTATTTGCTTCAAAGGATAAGAAAAGGAGAAGTACCTGTGACAAGTTAGAGAAGCATAGCACTTGGCCATGGGATTGGTGTCAACAGTGGGAACTCCAAGTGGAGCTGCCCAACACGCAGTCAGCAATATGGAAATTCAGGCCATGGCAGAATCAGGACTGGAGATGGAAGTTTAGAGGTGCGATCTAATGGCTGGCAAGTAAGCGAGATCATAAGAGAGAAGCCGAGGAAAAGGAGCAGAGCTTCAGGTACATTCGGAAAGGGAACTAACAAAGGGGACTGAGAAGAAAAAGCCAGAAAAAAAAAAAAAGAACTAAGAAGATGTCATTTCACGATTTTGGTGGAGAAAGTTTCAAGGAATGGTTTGTGGCGTAATGAGGACTCAGACCTGAGGGTATGGGACGCTGAACCCGAGCCCTGCCTCTGCCAGAAGCCTACTTTGTGACCTGGGGCAAATGTCCAAACCTGCGCGGCCTCCATGTCATAATCTGCAAATGGTCTCTGGGGGTTATGCCAGTTTTCAGGTTCCCTGGACTTCTGAGGACTAAAGGTGTCAGAGATCAGGACGGATGAAATGAGGAAAAGAGAGCGGTAATCAAATCAAAGCAAAAGTGTCTCTATTAAGGGCAGAAACCAACAGGCAAGGACTGAGAAGAAAAGAACAGATAGGACTTCAAGACTCTGCAAACAAATACACATGCCCAAAAAAGCAGCAAGGTTGGGCTTCCCTGGTGGCGCAGTGGTTGAGAGTCCGTCTGCCGATGCAGGGGACACGGGTTCGTGCCCCAGTCCAGGAAGATCTCACATGCCGCCGAGCGGCTGGGCCCGTGAGCCATGGCCGCTGGGTCTGCGCGTCCGGAGCCTGTGCTCCGCAACGGGAGAGGCCACAACAGTGAAAGGCCCGCGTACCGCTAAAAAAAGCAGCAAGGTCAAAGGGAGATTTGTTTTGATGATAGGAGAGGCTACAGTTTGTTGAAGCCAAGGAGAAGAGAGATTAAAGGCGAAAATTTGAGACAAGGTCATAGAAAAGATGAGGAAGAATGGGATCCAAAGTATAAATAGAGAAAAATGAAAGAAGGTTTTTGTTCCTGGGGTGCGAAGGAGAATGATGCCATATAAGTACTATGAGGGCAAAATTTTTGGAACAGAGACTATTTATACCTAGAGCTGAGTCTCTTTACAACATAGTCGAAAAAGGAGGCAAATCTTTGTACTAGTTACCTTTTGCACTATTACAAATTAGCCCAAAACCTGTGGTTTAAAACAACAAAAATTATAGTTGATAAGAGGCAGGAATCCAGAAACATCTCGGCTTGGTTGTTATGGCTCAGGCTGTCTCATGAGACATGTAGTCGTGATGTTTGCCTGGGCTGCAATCATCTGAAGATTTGACTGGGCTGGAAAATCCACTTCTGAGATGGCTAACTCACATGGTTGTTGGCTGGAGGCTTCAGTTCCTTGTCACGTGTACTTTTCTCATGCCATGTCACCTGACTTCCCCCCAGAGCACGTGATACAACAGAGTAACCAACATGGATGTTGCAATGTCTTTTATGACCTTGTCTCCGAAGTGACACAGTCACTTCTAACATATTCTATTCATTAGAAAAGAGTTACTGGGACTTCTCTGGTGGTCCAGTGGTTAAGAATCCACCTTGTAATGCAGGGGACACAGGTTTGATCCCTGGTCGGGGAACTAGGATCCCATATGCCGCAGGGCAACTAAGCCCGCACGCCACAACGAGAGAGCCTGTGTGCTGCAACTACAGAGCCCATGGGCTCTGGAGCCCATGCGCCACAGCTACAGAAGCCCACATGCTCTGGAGCCTGTGCACCATAACTACTGAGCCCGCAAGCCACAACTAGAGAGAAGCCCACTCACCACAACGAAAGATCCTGTGTGCAACAGCTAAGACCCAATGCAGCCAAAAAACAAATAAATAAATAATTTTTTTTTAAAAAAAAGAAAAGAGTTACTAAGTCCAGCTCACTCTCAAGGGAAGGGGAATTAGGCTCCACCTCTTGAAGGGAGGAGTATAAATCACTTGTGGACAAGTTTTAAAGCCACCACAGTCTTCAAAGTCCATGTGGATTAGGAGGAGGATTGGCAATTTAAAAAACAGTAGCTGTGAATATCCGTGGAAGGGGTATTCTAGGGCTTATTTAGTGTAGATTAAAAGGTTCCCAAGAAGGTTACACTAACGCTACAACAACAACAAATTGGCCTTTTACAAAGAGTAAAAATAATGACATGACTTTATACCAGGAAGAGCGCTATGGTTATCAGGCAGAGTAAAAGCCCAAAAGGAACCCATTAAAGGTCATCAAGGGTAAGAAACTAAAACCACACCAGATACACCGACACACTGGTCCTCTCTAGAGTTAGGGAGGAAACACTGATGCATGCACAAGATCTGGCCATGGCTATGCTCACTGCAGTGGTCAACAAACTCCAATTTGGGCCCTTACCCAAGTGGGTAGGAAAGTTCCTGGGCTGTTTGCCTCAGTGCTCTCAGTTTCACTGAATTAATTATCCCCTGAAAGCAATTTAGAGCAAGAATCATGTTGTTACTATTATTGTTGTTGTTTATTTTAGTATCCCCAATGTTAATGTAACATCTGGAGGAAGAAAAGCATAGAGAACACATAAATATCTATTTGATGAAAAGACGTGTGGATGGATGGATAGATGGATGGATGAAACTAGTTCAAATAGAGAAGCCAGTGTATGTTATTTCCCTTTATGCACTTCGAATGCTTAGATTTTAATGGGACAAGAAGGTATTGAACTCATTTCTTCTTAAACTTGGAAATATTGGTAGTTTACAAAGGATCATATAGCACACCATGTGGTAGGCAAATATGCATTCTAATATAGGAAACAATTAGCAAATGTATTAAGGGTGATATTATGTTGAATAATTAACAAAGTTATTTGTTTAGTTTTTTTTTTTGTTTTTTTGTTTTGTTTTGTTTTTGCCTTTTGGCTGCATTGGGTCTTCGTTACTGCATGCAGGCTTTCTCCAGTTGTGGCGAGCAGGGACTACTCTTCGTTGCGGTGCGCAGGCTTCTCATTGTGGTGGCTTCTCTTGTTGCAGAGCACGGGCTCTAGGCGCACAGGCTTCAGTAGTTGTGGCTCATGGGCTCTGAGCGCAGACTCAGTAGTTGTGGTGCACGGGCTTAGTTGCTCCACAGCATGTGGGATCTTCCCAGACCGGGGCTCGGACCTGTGTTCCCTGCATTGACAGGCGGATTCTTAACCACTGCACCACCAGGGAAGCCCCTTTGTGTATTTTTTAATTGAATGATTTATTTATCTTTAATTTTCTTCTGCCTGTCACTACTATTTAATGATAAATGTGTACAATAGATATGCTTGAACTTAACATATTTTCAAAAAGAAGGAATACAGGCTCAATTAAAACTTCCTTAATCTAATTATTTTTAAGGTTATCTATCTTACTTTAATTAAAACCTGATTTAAAACACATGTTTATCAAAAATAAATACATAAACAAGAAAACCAGTTAGAATACTAGCTAAATTCTTCCCAATTACAGATAGCTCGGGTGTGTATTTTGACACATAAGAAATATTATTTCTCCCTTTTCATAAAAATATAATAAACTTATATCATCATAAGCATATATTTAATTTTGTTGAGGATCTGTTGTAAATAAATTGGATATTGTACTGGAAATAAAGAGCATATGAATGTCTTCATCTGGGTAAAAAACATAGAAATAACTGTTTGGTGGATAGCTAAAAGAGTTGTTCAGATACATTTTTAACATGGCTATAACTTTTCTGCACATTTTAGTGTATAATGTAGAACAACATTAAGTTAAATAAGATTAAAAGCAAGTGGGATGTTTGTTGCTTGTTTTAGTATTAACTTTATTGTACCGTTATTCTAACTTAATATTATACTCGTGTTTGAAACTTATTATACACATGGAAATGTATAATGTATCACATAATGAAATATGAAATGTATATAAATGGGAATTATGTAGGGTGGTGTAAATATCAACATGTCAAATGGTCTTAAGAAAGAAATGCATGCTCTGCTCTGAACTTTTATAGAAAACGATTTAATTTTCTACTTGTATACAAATCAACTTCAATCATTTCTAAACACTAGGAAATGAAATGTTGTATTCTTTATAATGGAAGGGGGGAAGAGTTAAAGCTTGAAGAAATTTGAATAAAAATTCATCTCCTAGACGCTTCTAAGTAATTCCTCAAAGTGGCAAACGGTGAAATAGAAGGAAAGTATACTACCTGCTCACTATGAGCAAGAATGGGCTGACAGGGCTTCCCTGGTGGCGCAGTGGTTGAGAGTCCGCCTGCCGATGCAGGGGACACGGGTTCGTGCCCCGGTCTGGGAAGATCCCACATGCCGCGGAGCGGCTGGGCCTGTGAGCCATGGCCGCTGAGCCTGCGCGTCCGGAGCCTGTGCTCCGCAACGGGAGAGGCCACAACAGTGAGAATAGAATGGGCTGACAACTGTGACTGTTTCCATAAGTGGGCACTGATTTCATTGGATTTCTCTAGTAAATATCAGACATCCTAACAAAAACACCAGGGTATAATAAGCAACTCTAAATCCATTCCCAAGGCCTACAACATGAGCAAGGATCCAGAGACTTCAGGTCCTGGCCCTACTTCGAGACAGCCAGGGAGAAATTCCCCACGCCCACGGTGTTAGTGTCTGGGTATCTGATGGCGGAAGTGGGGATTACATTCAGTGGTGTGCTGGAGTCAGATCTACAGTCTCTCAAGAGCCAACCGTGTGTGTGTACCTCTTCCCAACTCCACATTCAGGGATGCTGTACTGGTAGCTTGACATGGGCCATGTGGGAATATTTATACCACAAAAGTTGGTAAACCCTACAAATCAGGGCTTTTTATCCAGAGAGCCAGCTGTTGAACATTTATAGGCATTCCACTGATTGATCACAAGTCAATACGTCCCTACAGAAAAGCCAGTGAGCAGTGCTTGTGCCACAGCTCCCCAGTGCAGTGATCCTGGGAAGATTACCTTCTTCAATTCCCAAGTCTCCAGTAGATGTCAACTCCCTTGTGAAAACACATTAGGCTATAACTATGAATTAATCTAAATGTCTGAGTTATTGACTGTGCTGATCCCATTGTCAAAGTCAATAAAATGTCACTGGATTCAAATTTTCAGTCCTTAGCAGCAGAGAGACAGAAAAGTATAAGATGTGACTGTCCCACACAGTACCTAGAATTACTTTACTTTCCATCAATGTTTATTGAAATGAATTGCCCAGACAATAGCAGTTATCTATGAAAGAGAATGAAAAAGAAGTAAGTAGCATGGGATGAAAATAGAGGAAGAGATGACAACTAACAACCCAGGGGCACCGGTTGCATCCGCTGGGATGTACATTCCTAAAGACCCCATTCCAGACTATAGTTTGAAACAGATGGCCTGACTCCTTTCCATTCCGTTTCTCTAAGCTGGCACTAACAGTAAAGATGACTGTACTTGGTAAATTCATTTCCCCTCCCGATCTGCTCTCCACCTCTCTTCACCCTGCTCTGTGCCCCAGGAATTGACCGTAGACTGCATCAGTTAAGGCTCCCTTGTCATCTGGCTCCAGGAAAGGCAAGTGGGGAGGAGAGGGAGATCAGAGCCTTTCGCCCCAGTTCTTTTCCTCCACCAAAAGGTGGCTGCATCCCTCCACCAAGGATCACAGCTCTTGTCGGGCAGCCCCTCCTTGAAGGTCCCCAATTCCAGTTCCAAAACCCCATCCTTCCATTGCCCCTTTAAGTCTTGGGTGAAAGCAATGCCCCACCGAGACAGTTCCAGCATACTGCACCATCGCTTGTGGGCTGCCTGACACCTCGCCAAGAGCTTCTAGTTGTCCATTTATTACATTCTCTTCCTATTACTCAATTTGAGCAGACCGTCTATTTCCTGCTGGGACCCTGACTGATACAACAGCGTTGGAAAATCTAGAAAAACCACTAAACATCACCAGATTATTGCCTTCCCTAATGCCTCTGATGCCCTCCACATGACTCTGTGCTGCACAAAACTCTCGTGCTTTCAGACTCATCTAAAATATCATGCAAACAATTCACAAGAGCTCAGGGAGCCCCTGTCCCACACCCAGCACCATCCCGGACACTGTGTCCCAGGTTACCTACAAGGGGATCAAAGTGGTCAACTTTTTTGCCAAGGGGGATGAGGTGTAGGGGAGGGATGGATTGGGAGTTTGGGATTAACAGATGCAAACTATTTTATATAGACTGGATAACCAACAAGTTCCTACTGTATAGCACAGGGAACTATATTCCATACCCCATGATACACCATAATGGAAAAGAATATGAAAAATAATGTACATATATGTATAACTGAATCACTTTGCTGTACAGCAGAAATTAACACGTTGTAAATCAACTATACTTCAATAAAATAATTTTTTTTTAAAAAAGTGGTCAACTTTTCACTCTTCCAAGTTGAACTCGGAAGGCTGATCTAATCTGGGGCCTGATCTAATTTCTCCCATAGAGCTGTACAGGTGTACATGACTACATTAACTTTGATATTATTTTATTCCCCATATCAAAGTCCTATGTTTAGGTATGGGATAGTTACCAAAAAGAAAATACACAAAGCTCCGCCTCCTTTATAGCATCAGCATAAGGCCAGAACAGGACTGGTAGCAGAGAGCACATTGACCTCCAAAATGTCAAACACTTAAGTCTAAACTGTACCCACCTCAGTATTCTCACACAGAACCATCCTTGAAGCCTGATAAGAGCTAACATTTTTTTTATTACTTCCTATAGGACAGACCTTGTGCTGAGTGCTCTACCTGGACTGTCTCATTCCACACTCTAAATAGCTCTTCGAAACAAGCGCACGGCATTAGTACTCCCATTTTATAGATGATGAAACTGAAGCTTACAGGTTACGGTCCTGGTCCAGGCTCACACAGCTGGTAACGAGATGCGATTTGAAGGCAGGCAGCCTGCTTCTAGAATCCAGGCTCCTACCCACTCACTGCACCAGAATTCAGGCTGGGGCCAAGAAACTGCTGGTGATTGGAAAATCTTATGTTTGAGGGGACAGTTTTAAAGAAGACGGAAAAACCTTCAATTTTCCTGCAAAACATTCTCTTTTTTTCCCTTTGAAATCTTCAAGGCTACCCACTCAGATCTGGGAGTTGGGGCGGGGATGGGGGCGAGAGGAGTGTTCTATATATTATTTTTGTGCTCTGGACAGAATGCCTTCTTGGCTTCAAGCTCTGCTCTCCCCACACCCTGAAGGGTTCTCAAAGTTCACACACTTCCAGAAGCCCCTATTGTCCAGGCTCCTTAAAGGCTCTGTAGTGCCCAAGGCCATCAAGCATTTATTCCTGTAGTTCCTTCTAACTGACAAAGGCAAAAACAATGATGTCAATGAACGTTTTACCTACACTCTCTTTTGTGATATTCCAGGTATGCAACAATTGATAGAAGGAGTTCCCCAGGGTGTTCTAACTATAAACTTCTTCCCACGGATGTGGAAGGAAACGGTCTATTCCACAGAAGAGTATTTTGTAAAACTCAAATGTCAAATTGAGCTGAAAATGAGTTCAATTATTTTACCTAGTCCTTTTCTTGTCCTTGGAACACCAGCATATCAAACTAGAACTTCAGACAATGCCCGTCAGCCACTTCCTCTGGTGGCCAGTTTGGGTTTAAGATTAGAAATTCACTGGAACTAGCAACCGGCCTTTTGGGTTTCTAGGAACATTGCCACATCGATTGTCATCTATCTGCTCCTTTGTAACTCTCCAAAAAGCTGAATGTCCTGCTTCGTTTTCTCCCCAACTCTAAGGATTGGGGTATTATCAGTGTATTTGTTTGCTAGGGCTGTCACAGACTGGGTGGCTTAAACAACAGAAAATTTATTTTCTCACAGTTCTGGATACTAAAATTCCAAGATCAAGGTGTTGCGGGTTGGTTCCTCTTGAGGCCTTGAGGTGAGAGAAGGACCAGTTCCAGGCCTGTCTCTTTGGCGTATGGATGGCTGCCTTTCTCCCTGTATCTTCAAACTGTTTTCCCTCTGGACATGTCTGTCTCAAAATTTCCTTTTCTTATAAGAACACTAGTTGTATTGGTTACAGTCTACTCTAATGACTTCATTTTAACTGAATGACCTCTGTAAAGACCCTGTCTCCAATTACAATGATATTCTGTACTAATTGGTGTTCGGACTTCAACATATTTTTGAATTTTGGGGGAGACATAATTCAGCCTATAACAATCAGTATGTGACCTACAATCAATGTACTGTCCTTTTCATATCAACCTACTGGTCCTTAACGTAAAAAAAAAAAAAAATCCTAATAACACATCTGCTTTTGACAAATAAGACCCCTTACATTTCAAAAGCAGCAGCTACCCCACCCCACCCTGACTGAAGACTTTTAAAACTTGTTTTGTTTTCAAAAAGAAAAGAAGAAAGGGGGGTGAAGACAGCTTATTGAGAAAGCTTAGATTTTAAAACAAGTCCACCTAACAGAGCCTCAGGTCCTAATCCTTAGAAATTCCCACCTGAATACCCTCATTCTATCACTTATGATTCTGGGTGCTGGCCTGCCAGTCTGCCTCTGCTTTTTTTTTTTTTAATTACTGTTTTTCACTCTTTAGAACATTCATTGTTGTGGTTTTCTTTTTATGTATTCCCCAGGGAGAATTTTCCCAATTGGGTTTTTCTTCCTATATTTATCTTTCCCATGGCTTTGGATGATGTCGATGTGGGCAGGTTTAGTTGGAGAGAACAAGATAAGGGCAGTACAATCACCACACTCCATCAATAGCAAATGAGCTTCCTTTCATAACATTTTTCCTTGAGTACCATTTCTTACTTTAAAAGAGAAAGAGAGAAAGTTCCTGTTAATGCAAGAAACATTTCTTACTGGCCTATCCACTTTGTCATCCCCTCCAATTCCAACCACTACAAAATACACATTCAAAAAGGTGGCCAGGGCTTCCCTGGTGGCGCAGTGGTTGAGAGTCCGCCTGCCGATGCAGGGAACACGGGTTCGTGCCCCGGTCCGGGAGGATCCCACATGCCGCGGAGCGGCTGGGTCCGTGAGCCATGGCCGCTGAGCCTGCGCGTCCGGAGCCTGTGCTCCGCAACGGGAGAGGCCACAACAGTGAGAGGCCCGCGTACCGCAAAAAAAATAAAATAAAATAAAAATAAATAAATTTTTAAAAAGGGTGGCCAAGTGGGAGCTCAATATATGTGCATGAGCTGAATGAGTGTCTTTATCTATGTATTTTATTTTACAGAACTGGTTGGCTAGTGATTCAATAGCAGAGCGTAGCGATTCAAACACTAAGTAGTTTATATAACCCTCAAGAAGTCATTCCATAGCTACACCTCATATTTCTTATCAATAAAATCTGAGTTATATCACCCAAGATACTTATTTTATAGATTTCAGGTGAAGAAAGAAAGATACTATATGTTATAGAAAAAGAAATGTCCACTGACAGAGGAATGGATAAAGAAGATGTGGTACATATATACAATGGGTTGGTACTCAGCCATAAAAAAGAACAAAATAATGCCATTTGTGCCAACGTGGATGGGCCTGGAGATTATCGTACTAAGTGAAGTAAGTCAGACAGAGGAAGACAAATATCATACGAGATCACTCAAACATGGAATCTAATTTTTAAAAAATGATACAAATGAACTTATTTACAAAACAGAAACAGACTCACAGATATCGAAACCAAACTTATGGTTACCAAAGGGGAAACGCTGTGGCAGGGGTTGGGGGTTAAATCAGGAGCCTGGGATTAACATTCACACACTACTATATATAAGCCAGATAACTAACAAGGACCTACTGTACAGCACAGGGAACTCTACTCAATATTCTGTGATAATCTATATGAGAAAAGAATCTAAAAAAGAATGAATATATGTCTATGTATAACTGAATCACTTTGCTGTACACCTGAAACTAACACAACATGGTAGATCAACTATACTCCAATACAATTTTTTTAAAAAGAATAAGCTATTTTCAGCTTACAGATGGGCTCTCTTCCAAAATAGACATTGACAACTAAATTACTGGGAACTTGGAACACATTTTCCCAGGAAAAACAATATGACAAAGGGGGTTGGGTTTGCAGGCACCCCCAAGGGAGCTGAGCATCCCATAAGCAGGTGAAGTGCAGAGCTAATGTCGTCCTAGAATACAATCAGTGCACTTTTGATAATCATGGGAAAGTAAACCCATGTTCTGGCGAGGAGTTATCAGGAGTTCCTCTGTGTCACTGGGACAAAGGGCACCTCTGGGATATACGTTATCTGTAGTTGAATTGCCTCTGCACCTCCTACACATTCAACTCAACAAGAAACTCTAAGGGCAGATGAAGGGGGTCTCTAGGCCTACAGGAAGGGGCGTCTTAGAAGTAGAAGAGAATAGGGACTTGGCAGCCTCAAGGGGATAAAAAGGAGAAAACTGGAATAAAGGAATCAGGAGGGAGGGGCTGTGGGGAAGAGGTCTTAGAACCACTTGTCCAGAGGAGCTGATGAAGATTGGGGGCAGTAGGTGCTGATATATGGAGCTGCCAGTGTACGCAGTATTCTAAATCAGGCTCACAGCCAAGTCTGTAAACTAGTAAGCCAGCCATATATATATATGCATATATGTGTGTATATACATTTTTTTTCCTAATTTAACAGAACACTTGTACACTTAGAGTATCCGAAAGCTGACATGAAGGCAATGGTGAAATGTAGTCCTCAAGATGAATGATACCTTTTTACGGCACTGGAGGACAAGCTTCTGCTTAGCATTGCCCAGGGTGTAACAGAAGCCACACTGGAACCTCATTAAATCGTTTCAGAATGAATGAATAAATATAAGAAACAAGAGCTGGATAATGAAGCCAGAGGTCAGAAAAAGCCATGGATATCCACTTTAACTGAAATACAGTTGTTACATTGTAAATACAGTTAAATGTCCATCAGTAGGACAAATACCATGCAGCTTTTTTAAAAATAAAGAGACTCTGTAAGTGCTGATCTGAAATATGTATCTGTGTATACACACATATATATACAGATTTAAGGTATATTGTTAAGGGATAAAGGCAAGGGGCCAAACAGTACACGTTTTAAAGAACAGTGACATAGGCCTATATAAATATATACATACTTGTATATAACAAGATTTCTAAAAAGATATCAGCTCTGGCTGCCTCAGAGGAGGGATGAATTGATGGTAAAAGGCTGAAAGACAAACCTTACTGTTTTATCCTTCTATGCTGTTTAATTTTTTATCACAATAAGAATGACTTTTTTCATTTTTTATTGCGGTAACATATACGTAAAACATAGAATTTACCATTTTAAACATTTTTAAGTGTGCAGTTCAGTGACAGGAAGTACACTCACTCTGTTGTACAATCATCGCCACCATCCATCTCCAGGTGAATAGAGAAAAGCTGAAACTCTACCCATTAAACAATAACACCCCACTCCCCCTTCTCCCAGATTGACTTATAACTTAAGAGACTAACATAGGGAAACTCTTTCCACACAAAACAGCCATGCTAAATTCGCTGCTAACAGTGCTACCTTTAGAAGTGATAAACATACTTAATCATTTATGATAGATATAACTTGATAATAAATCCATGCTGTGAAATCAGACTAACAAGCAGGTTTTGTAGGTTCTGTTGAAATAATCATCAGACTCTTTCTGAAACAGGAAATTCCGTAACACAATACCAGACTGAGTGTTCATCTGTATACAATTAATGTATGCAATTTATTAATCATCCCTGATGGGGTTTTTTTCCCACCTCCTAACTGTTCTGACTCCTGATCATTGCCACATCCAAGCATTTGGGACTTTGACAACACCACAAAACCGAAGTATCGGCATGCTAATACGTGCTCAGTGCTCCACTCACCCTTCCCAGACTCTTTTCCCCTACCCTTTTCCTAGTTACAGGCCAACCATGAGTCCATCCAGAGGGGAAAGATATTCTATTTACACAAATGTGTGTCCATTTGCTCTGAAAGGGGGGGACACTATACAACACATGCAATGCGTGTTCAGGTGCCACTTGAGAGGGAAAGGCTAGCGGAGGCAGGAGCAGGCAGGCTGGGTGGGTGTACCAAGGGTAGGAGGCATGACAAGGGAAGGGACTGTGGAGGTCCAGATGGCAGGAGCACAGCCAGGGGCATCTGGCACACAGATCTGGGGGGATACAAGGAGCCAAGATCTGGCTGAGGGTCAAGAGAACGGATAGAAAGCTTAGCATCCAGAGATCTGAACTGTGGAGCCGCCTTTGGACAGTGAGTTGTTTGGTTCATTCCGATCTACAACACATTACTCAACCAGTCTCACTACTAAGGCAAGAATATGATGTAACTTTTCTCAGGATATTTTGTTCTTGCTGTGTCTGCCACATATGGAGCTAAAGGAAATCAGACTTAGGACTTCCCAGTTTATAAAGACAAAACCACGTACCTGAGAATTTTCACCTATCTAGTTACTCCCCAAGAGAGCAACTTAGAAAAATGAATGTGAAACCAATGATATTAGCCACGCGTAGAAGTAGGTAGTGAGCAGGAAATGTGAGACTGAGGAATTGTGAGGCGTCCAAAAGCAAGATGGTTAGGATGTGTGACATCAGGGAAGCATGTCCAGGATGAGATTACAGTTAAGAAAGTTGAAAACGAAATACTTGTATTGAGGAAGTGTCCAGAAAGATTATTACAGCTGGAGGAAAATTATCTGCAAAGAGTCTGCAAAAGTAATGACAATAAGAAGAACAAGAGGTAACCATTTCCTGAGTGTTGTACTCAGGCATCATTCTAAGTGTTCAGCATATGTTAACTCACTAATCCTTACAGTACCCTAAGAGGTCAGGACTGTGAGTATTCTTCCCATTTACAGATGAGGAAGATGAGGCATACATCAGGAGAAGTGAGGAGATCTTCTTATATTCCAGCACTGTACAGGGGACAAAAACACTGGATGACTGAACACATATTTTCTGCTCATTCAAGAGGTACAATCTGCTGTTGGCTAGGAATAGTCCATGGGATTCGTCACAGCCAACATGACATGTCCAGGAGGCCATCCACCTTCCTTTGCTTTGATGCCATTCTTTCCTGGAAATTATCTGAATGGAAATTCTGCCTCCCTGGGACCCTGATTAGTGAGCAGAGTACCCTTGGCACCAGAAAGGAATATCCACCAACAGAAATTAATAAGTTAACATTCAAGCTTATACATCAGTCTCTTGCACGTTTCATTAACCTAAGTTGGCCCCAGAAAACCTCCAGAAACTAAACGATTTCTCAACTTCCAAGCTGAGAAACTGGGCCAAGATGGCCTCATCTCAGAAGGCCTTGTCTAGGATGTCATTATTTCTGGTCCATCTAAAATAGTGAAAATTAAGATTAATTTGCCAAATTTAGTATTGGTTCAGCTCTATTCTTTCTTTGCACACAGTTGTGGTCCACCCTAAACCTGCCCTTTCTCTAGTATCTATAGTAACAAGTCTGTTTCTTCACAGATGCCTGCCTATTCACTATCAATGATGAAAGAAACCCCTGGCTCCAGGATAAGAGAAAAATCACAAACGGCTGGGTTCAAGACTTAGATGAACAAGCACATAGAAGGGAGATGATGGTAATTTAAGGAGCAATAAATGGTGAGGAGTATCCTACAAATTTTTGCCTAGGACTTAGATTCATCACCAGGTTTCAAGAGCTTATTTTAATTGAAGATAGATTCAACAAATATGCATAGAGCATACCTCCATGTCCCAAGCCACATGCTGGGATCTGTGGACATATAGGCAAACTAGACCTTAAAAATCTCACTTTCCCCAGACCTCAAGAAGTTCACATTCTACATTTGTTTCTGTTTCTTTCTCCTCTCAAGACCAAGAGATAATAGTATACGATACATAAATTCTTCCTGAATTGACTTAAATTTTGGTAATTTCAGGTCAGTGAGATAACCAAAGAGTTTGCAGATGTACTCAACCACCTGATTCTCTAACGCATTATTTCTATGCCGTTTCCACCAAGTTCTAATAGAAAAAAGTTTAGTAAGGGAATAAAGGTCCAGGAAGGGGAAAAAAATTGAGTTTAATCTTAAGGATTTACAAATATCCCAGAGACCTGTCTTCCACATAAATTTCCCCTGACCTAGTCTTTTACATATGAAAACTAGACAGATGCAGCTGCCCAATACAGAAAGTCTAAGGCAGGTCGGGTAAGTGTTTTAGTGAATGCTTTTCCTCTCACTACTACTAAAGGTACTACCTTTAGATCCATTAATAATAATAATTCCTAACCCCCCTACACTGTTGGTGGGAATGAAATTGGTGAAGCCACTATGGAAAATAGTATGAAGGTTTCTTAAAATACTACAAATAGAGTTACCAAATGACCCAGCAATCCCACTCCTGGGTATATATCTGGAAAAGATGAAAACCCTAATTCAAAATGATACAGGCACCACAATGTTCATAGCAGCAATATTTACAATAGCCAAGACATGGAAGCCACCCAAATGTCCACCAACAGATGAATGGATAAAGAAGATGCTGTACATATATACAATGGAGTATTACTCAGCCATAAAAAAGAATGAAATATTGCCATTTGCAGCAGCATGGATGGACCTAGAGAATATCACACTAAGTGAAGTAAGTCAAACAGAGAAAGATAAATATTATATGATATCACGTATATGTAGAATCTAAAAAATAATACAAGTGAATTTATTTACAAGACAGAAACAGACTCACGGATATAGAAAATAAACTTATGGTTACCAAAGGGGAAAGGGAGTGGGAGAGGGATAAATTAGGAGTATGGGATCAAAATATACACACTACTATATATAAAATAGAAAAACAACAAGGATTTACTGGGTAGCACAGGGAACTATATTCGTTATCTTATAATAACCTATAATGGAAAATAATGTTTAAAGCTATATATGTGGGCTTCCCTGGTGGCGCAGCGGTTGAGAGTCCGCCTGCTGATGCAGGGGACACGGGGTCGTGCCCCGGTCTGGGAGGATCCCACATGCTGCGGAGCGGCTGGGCCCGTGAGCCATGGCCGCTGAGCCTGCGCGTCCGGAGCCTGTGCTCCTCAATGGGAGAGGCCACAACAGTGAGAGGCCCGTGTACCGCAAAAAAAAATAAATAAAATTTTTAAAAATATATATATATATGTATATATACATATGTATATGTATATATGTATATGTACATATATATAGAACTAAACCACTTTGCTGTACACCTGAAACTAACACAATATTGTAAATCAACTATACTTCAATTTAAAAATTAAAAATAATAATAGTAATAATTCCTATAATGTTAAGGGAATGTATTTTGGAGTCAGGAGGTCTCAACAGGAGTCCCAGTCCAACCAACGAGTAGTTCTGTGAATTTCTCACTTCAATTTCCTCATTTGTAAAATGCATATGATCATAATAATACCAACACTGACTACCCTCACAAGAGCACCGTAAGAATTGTCTTCTATATAGAGTAAACTATTTGTATTTGAAGATAACAATACTAACAACATTTTTTTTTTTAAAAAAAGGCAGGTAAAATCCCAGGCAGCGTTCCACTTTCCTTTTCATGCAGAAGCAAGTAAACAGTGTTCTCTGGCTTATCAGGAGCAGAAGCTTATGGAACTTGTTGGCTTCCTGCTGCCCCACTTCTTTGCACTGTCTTGGTCCTTGAAAAGTCTTTGTTAGAAGCATAGATGCTGTTACGGCTACTGGGGTTGTATTATCAGAAAATGTCCTTCAAGATAGCCAACTGCTGAGGAAACTTACGAAGAATCAGCACCTGAAAATCTTAGAGCACTCTCCACTTGGATGAAAACGCTCATGGTTCAGACTGGACTTGGTTGTGTTAGGAAGCACTTCCTCACCACTAGAGCCACACTGTGACTTTGTGGGCCCCTTCCTCCATAAAACAAACAAAAAAAGCCAACATTAAAATCACATTTTGGGAATTCCCTGGTGCTCCAGTGGTTAGGACTTGGTATTTTCACTGCCATGGGTCTGGGTTCAATCCCTGGTCAGGGAACTAAGATCCCACAAGCCGTGTGGCACGGCCAAAATAAATAAATAAAATCAAGTTTTATGACTACATTGGTAGAAAGACAGATATAATCTGGGCAGTATTATTATATATTCATCATTATTATAGCATCTGTTTCTTTTAAAAGAAATTAAAATCCTAAAAGTATTGTGGGCTCTAGACACCGGCCTGCTGTGTCGAATGGACAAGTTGGTCCCGCTCACTGATGCAGGTGTCCACCATTGGGCCCCGGTCACCTCTCCAGTGATCTCTGCACACACACACCCCTATCCTGCTCTGCTCTCATTCACTCATTCACTCTATTCCAGCCCACCTGGCTCTCCTTCTAGTCCTCCAACACTCTCAGCATATTCCCATCCCAGTGCCTGAGCCCTCAGGGGTCCCTTGGCCTGGAATCCCCTACCCCAGATCTTCACATGTCACTCAGGCCTCAGCACAAATGTATCCACCTCAGAGAGGCCTTTCCTGATCACCCAGCCGCTCCCCATCCCATTACCCTGTTGTAGTTTCTTTTTGGTGCTTACAACAGTCTGAAAAGTCTCATTTCTTTATCAATTGTTGGCCTCTCATGCCAGCAAGATATAAAGGATATGAGTTATATGAGGGCAGGGACTTGAACTGCCTTATTCATCCTCATATCCCCCCAGTGCCTGGTCTACGGTGAGCCCTCAGTAAACATTTAAGGAATAAGTGAGTGAGTGGAGAGGCTGCAGAGATTTCTCAGCTCACTCAGCAAAAGTGGGAACAAAACAGAGTGTGAAAAAAAAAAAAAACAGAGTGTGTCTGCCCCTTTGTTCTTTTGTCTTTATAAATAAGAAGCCTCCAGCAGACCAGGACAGGCACTTTGAGGAGTTAGTGTCCAGCACTGCAGGAAGAGGAGGCAGGAGGCACGCACTCCTTCACTTACCACAGGACAAGACTCACAGGAGAGCGCAGGACATCCCCACAGCTGCATTCTCAGGTTCCTTTAAGAAAATCCATTCAACAAATATCTGTTGAATGCCTGCAATGGGTCAGCCACCATCAAGGAAGAACTGGATTTGTTTCTACCCTTAAAGGATGTAATAAAAAGGCAACCAAACAGAACGCTGAAGACCAGAAAGCACCTTGAAAGGACATATACACGGATTCCACTCCTTCCCTTCAGGCAGGACCCTGGACATTGTTAAGGACTCAGAGAAGAGTGGTTTTAGGGACATGGGATCTTTTGTTCGTTGGCCAGCTGCTTCTTTTTGTAATAGTACATCTATTATTTTTGAGGGGATTCTCTCTCCCCCATTATATGTAAATTTGGTGGCAATCTCATTCAAAGTCCCCTTCTGTCCTCTTCTCTAAGGAATGGTCATGTGACCCAAACAGAGCCAATCAGACTTTCTCCAGAGGCTTGAATCTTACCAAAGTGACTCAAAGAGTTGGGGGGCGGGGGGGGGGGCAGTGGCAGGGAATTGAAGCGTTCATTTATTCCAGTAGTGACACCTTCAAAAACCCATGGGTTAATTCCTACTTCCAAGAACCCCAGGAATATCCTAGTGTCCTTCTTTACCAAGCCCTGTTCGCCAATGTTCCTTGATTTTGTGAACTGCCTATTAAATACTTTTCTGTTTAAGGAAGTCAGAGTCATTCCTGGGAAGCCCCCTAACTAACGTAGTGGGAAAGATGTGGACTGGAGTCGTTAGACTGGGAATCCAAATGACCCCTCCTTTGTACTTCGGCTTCCTGAGACCTACTCGATAAGCATCCCAACATTACCAGAAGGTTAAAATGAACTAGTAAGTTAACCGGTCCATGTGGCAAGTAGGTCTCCCTTAAGCAGATGCTGAGACAGTTAGGAGAGCAAGTGGTTTATTTGAGGGTAACACCTCTGCAAGATAAAAGGGGGAAGAAGCAGAGCCAGGCAGGGCGTCTTCAGCCCACCATGTGTAATCTTGTTGTAACTTGATGATGATGGGAACCTACACATTCATAAAAAGCAAGGAATCTCTTGGCGGGTTGGGGGCAGTGGTGGGGATCCAGACCCCAGTCTTTTCTCTTTCAAGATTCAAAATTATTAGTACTTCTTGAATGAGCTGTCAGAGTCTCAACTGGATGCCATAGGGGAACTCACCCTGAGAGCGGGTGTCTAGACCAGGGCCTCAGGCTCACTACTAGGTCTGTGGGTGTCGGAGGAGAGGGTGGTTCTAGCACTGCTCGTGGAAGCCCGTCCTGAGCCACCCTTGTTCAGAATCTCAGTTTCCAAGGCCCTGATTCAATAAACAGTCTAGACACCAAATAACTAAGTATTAACTGTTAAAAAGAATTTTTTAGGTCTTTCCAGCACTACCCTCCACTATGCCTAGAAAACTGTTGAAGTTAAAGGATGACAAAATAAATAAATGAGATTAAAAAAAAATTAAGCATTTTAACTTAAGTGAAAAAATAGAGTTCGAAAGATTTAAACCAGTTTAAACCAGATTAAGCTCGATTTGCTTATGTGCTGGCGATAAAAGTATTACATTTGTCTCCAAAAGAAGGAACAATCCTGGTCAGAAAGAGGGAGCATGAAGGATTTCTCCTGGCCCATCTGAACCAGGCGTTAAGAAGGAAACCACTGGCTGAAAAGTGACAGGCTTCTTTTTCAAGTACGATTTGTAGAGTAACAAAATCAGGGGTTGGGCGTCAGGAAGGGAGGAATTCTTTTTCTCTCCCAAATGGCCCTCGTGTTGCCAGTAGGAAGACAAACGCTTAATTCTAAGCGACCTTAGGATCCACTTATTTGTCATCTAGGAAACAATAAGGTAACAGTTGTCAAAATACCTGAACAATATAAACAAACAGCTGCTTTGACTAATCTGGGAGCTACTGCTTCCATGAAGTCACTTCTGGGACATTTTCAGAAAGATCTTTTTTATTAATCTCCCGACAGCAAGAAAGACCTTGCCTGAAAACTGGTGTGTAAAAGGAAGCCATCATTCACACTAAAGGCGCCTTCGCTTGCTGCCCTGTGCCCTGAGCTGTCCTAGAGCTTGAATGTGAGGCTGCTTAACTGCAGGGATGGGCAAGAGAACGTCACCACCCTTCCTAGGCACTCCAAGTAGGCTTCTTCCTAGCAGATTTTCTTCACGTTTTCATCCCAAACTACTCTAATCACTAAAATAAAGCACTCAAATTTCTTCGCACCTGAATAGTGCTGACATATATGGCCTCAGATGAGTAGGGTGTTTAAATCCCTTCTCCACCTCCCACCCCAGCAATAGCCATGTGTAGTGTATGGACCCAGTCCGTCTTTTATTCCAAGTGCTGTTCTCAGTTTGTTTTTTCTTCTCCCTGCCTCCCCACTCAGGCATACGTACAAAATTTGAATCACATTCAAAAGCTGAACCAATTGTTCTTCTCGGGAATAATTCCTTTTGCTTTCTGAAATGAGGTGAGAAATTTCATTTGTTTTTCACCAAACCACAAAAATGGCTGATGTCACCTTTATACCACAGGAACTTGTGCTATAAGCTCGACTGAGAGAGGTATGTTCTCATTTCCAACACAAATGATCAAATTACGCGCAGTCTTCGTGAGGAACAAGAGAGCAAGGATGAAAGCCACATTATAATCACTGATTATGCACTACCCTCTCGCGGGATCTGCCGGGGCTTGGTTCCAGGACAACCACAGATACCAAAATCCGCGGATGCTCAAGCCCCTTGTATAAAATGGTGTACAGTACAGTGGGCCCTCAATACTGAAGGTTCCACATCTGCCGAAATCAACACAGGATTCCATCCATGGCTGGCTGAATCCGCGGATGTGGAACCCGCAGATACCAAGCACTGACTGTATTCTTCTATTTCTCCCTCCCTTTAGTTACTTCCGAAAAGTGTTAACGGAATATTTGGGGCTTATTCCTTTATATCATTTCCCCTCAGCTGGGAGCTGCTGGCTAGTTATCTAGATTGGTCCCAAACAAGAGCAATGTGCCTAATGAGAATAAAGTTTCCACCTCTTCAACTGTTTTTGTAACAGGGTTTAGGTGCACAGAGATATCACTGAAAATTGTATCAATCGTGTGGTAAAAGGCCTGCTTTATAGGTCCTTTGAATATTTTTTTAATCAGATGAGCCTTTTTCAAACTTAGAGACATTATATAGTCCAGCTAGACTGTCCTCTCTCTATGAGGACCAAACAATGGAGGGGATTTTTCTCAATATTGCACACCTAATTAGAGGCAAATTGAAACTAGAACCTAGATTTTCCACATCTGTCTTTGTTGTATGATTATAAGGGTGGTCAAGAAATTTATATTTATAAAGTGGAATTTAAGCTAGATTTTTCTATTGAAAGAACTGCTCAACACTATTTTCCATATTTTTAAATCTTACTATGTCTTCAACACTATCACTTCTGCACAGCTATCCAGATCTGTCTTCAGCTTTGTCACAGAGCAAATAAATATGGAGAAATAAATTTAGCTGCAGTATGCTGAAGTGGCTTTAGACTCAAAGAAGAATCTGAAAGGAAGGGTTACTGAACACTGGATTAACCAGGCAGGCAGTAAAACATTAAAAATTACAGAGCCCCTGAGGGCATGGAGCTTAACTCTCCACCATTTGAGTGTGGGTTGGGCCTATAGACTTGCTTCCAAAGAGTAGAGGGGGGAAGCAATTTTATAGTGGTGAAAACTGGAAAACACCACCTCAGCCCTGTCATCAAGGTTAACATCATGGTGATAGCATGTACCTTTTTTCTTTTTTAACATCTTTATTGGAGTATAATTGCCTTACAATGGTGTGTTAGTTTCTGCTTTATAACAAAGTGAACCAGTTATACATATACATATATCCCCATATCTCTTCCCTCTTGCGTCTCCCTCCCACCCTCCCTCTGCCCCCTCTAGGTAGTCACAAAGCACTGAGCTGACCTCCCTGTGCTATGCGGCTGCTTCCCACCAGCTATTTTACATTTCGTAATGTATATGTGTCCATGCCACTCTCTCACTTTGTCACAGCTTACCCTTCCCCCTCCCCATATCCTCAAGTCCATGCTCTAGTAGGTCTGTGTCTTTATTCCTGTCTTGCCCCTAGGTTCTTCATGACATTTTTTTTCTTAGATTCCATATATATGTGTTAGCATATGGTATTTGTCTTTCTCTTTCTGACTTACTTCACTCCGTATGACAGACTCTAGGTCCATCCACCTCACTACAAATAACTCAATTTCATTTCTTTTTATGGCTGAGTAATATTCCATTGTATATATGTGCCACATCTTCTTTATCCATTCATCTGTTGATGGACACTTAGGTTGCTTCCATGTCCTGGCTATTGTAAATAGAGCTGCAATAAACATTTCGGTACATGACTCTTTCTGAATTATGGTTTTCTCAGGGTATATGCCCAGTAGTGGGATTGCTGGGTCGTATGGTAGTTCTATTTGTAGTTTTTTTGTTGTTGGTTTTTTTTTGCGGTACGCAGCCCTCTTACTGTTGTGGCCCCTCCCGTTGCGGAGCACAGGCTCTGGACGCGCAGGCTCAGCGGCCATGGCTCATGGACCCAGTCGCTCCGCAGCATGTGGGATCCTCCTGAACCGGGGCACGAACCCGCGTCCTCTGCATCAGCAGGTGGACTCTCAACCACTGCGCCACCAGGGAAGTCCCCTATTTGTAGTTTTTTAAGGAACCTCCATACTGTTCTCCATAGTGGCTGTATCAATTTACATTCCCACCAACAGTGCAAGAGGGCTCCCTTTGCTCCACACCCTCTCCAGCATTTATTGTTTCTAGATTTTTTGATGATGGCCATTCTGACTGGTGTGAGATGATATCTCATTGTAGTTTTGATTTGCATCTCTCTAATGATTAATGATGTTGAGCATTCTTTCATGTGTTTGTTGGGAGTCTCTATATCTTCTTTGGAGAAATGTCTATTTAGGTCTTCTGCCCAGTTATGGATTGGGTTGTTGGTTTTTTTGATATTGAGCTGCATGAGCTGCTTGTAAATTTTGGAGATTAATCCTTTGTCACTTGCTTCATTTGCAAATATTTTCTCCCATTCTGAGCGTTGTCTTTTGGTCTTGTTTATGGTTTCCTTTGCTGTGCAAAAGCTTTTAAGTTTCATTAGGTCCCATTTGTTTATTTTTGTTTTTATTTCCATTTCTCTAGGAGGTGGGTCAAAAAGGATCTTGCTGTGATGTATGTCATAGAGTGTTCTGCCTATGTTTCCTCTAAGAGTTTGATGGTATCTGGACTTACATTTAGGTCTTTAATCCATTTTGAGTTTATCTTTGTGTATGGTGTTAGGGAGTGTTCTAATTTCATACTTTTACATGTACCTGTCCAGTTTTCCCAGCACCACTTATTGAAGAGGCTGTCTTTTCTCCACTGTATATTCTTGCCTCCTTTATCAACGATAAGGTGACCATATGTGCATGAGTTTATCTCTGGGCTTTCTATCCTGTTCCATTGATCTATATTTCTGTTTTTGTGCCAGTACCATACTGTCTTGATTACTGTAGCTTTGTAGTAGAGTCTGAACTCAGAGAGCCTGATTCCTCCAGTTCCGTTTTTCTTTCTCAAGATTGCTTTGACTATTCGGGGTCTTTTGTGTTTCCATACAAATTGTGAAATTTTTTGTTCTAGTTCTGTGAAAAATGCCAGTAGTAGTTTGATAGGGATCTGATAGCATGTACTCTTGATATGATGTAATGAGAATGGCCCTTCATCTCTGTGGTCTTCCTCCCAAAACCCATAATCCCTGTCTAACCATGAGAAAAACACAAGATAAACCCAAACTGAGGGATATTCTACAAAATACTAAAACAATACTCTTCAAAACTGTCAAAAAACAAGAAATATTTGAGAAACGGTCACAGACCAGAGGAGGCTAAGGAGACATGACAATTAAATGTAATGTGGTATCATAGATGAGGTCCTGGGACAGAAAAAAAAAAAAAAAAGACATTAGGAAAAAACTAGTAAAATCTGAATAATTTCGTGTGTAATTTAGTTAGTAATCTACCAATGTTTATTTCTTAATTGTGACAAACATACCACACTAATATGGAATATAACAACATGGAAAAACTGTGTTTAGGGTATATGGGAACTCTGTACTATCTTTGTAACTTGTCTAGAAATCTAAAACTATTCTAAACTTAAAAGCTTACTTAAATTTAAAAGTATACAGCAATCTTATGCCTTAGATACAGTTCTGTATAACATAAATGAGACCCTAGAGTTTTCTTCATCTTGGTATTTTGTTTCATTCAGAATGAGATATAATGGAAAAATTCACATACTTCTCTCTTCTGTGAGTTGTAAGAACCATTAGATCACCTCATGTTTCACTTGTGGAAACATCATCTTCAAAAGTGGTAGAAAGAACTTCTGCTACTAAATATGTTGAAGTAGGTTGTATCAGACCATCCATCCTGATGTTCTCAACAATCGATCATGGATATAATATTTTTAAAATATGTTTGAAGTAAACAGAAAGCATCTAAGACAACCAGAACTTGAGAAGGCAGGATACTGGAGAGAAGAGATGTATAAAGAAGTGGGTCTGACATTAAGAGCAGCTTTTCTCCTCAAGCCATTTGCCAAGTTATAAGCAGCAGCTGTGAAGTAGAAAAGCTTAGCAGAGCATACTTCAGCCTCATGGACATAGGGACAAAAAAATTGGAAATTAGGGTGCTCCAAAGAAGAGTCCTCATAAATATCCCATGCTTTCAGTTAAAATTCCTGAAGGATTTCACTGTGAAACAAGGGCTAACCAGAAATAGGCCAGCTCTCATAAATATTGAAACCCAGCCTTGAATCCCTGATTAGATTAAGCTAACTAGCTTAACTACCTGCCAGAGGTAAAAATATATCCTCTCTGGAAGACGATAACATTATCCAGAGCCTTAAATTAGCACCAGTTTTTCACACACTCTGAACAGCATTCAAGAAAGATTATCAGAACATCCAGGAGATAAAATTTAAATGAGCCCAAATCAAAAGGAAGAAAACACACAATAGAATCAGAGCCACAGGAGATCCATGTACTTTAACATAAATGTAGTATTCAAGGAAATAAATGGCAAAATGGATACTTCCAGAAGAAAACAAAATCCATAAGAAAATATTAAACTGAAATTCTTGAACTAAAATAATAGAATAACTCAAAATGGGAAGTCAATAGATAGGTTTAAGAGAGAAAAAAAGGATGGAAAATACAGGAAGGAGTGTGAAAGTTATATGAGACATGGATAAAAGATCTAACATGTATGTAAATGGATTCGCAGAAGGTAAAGAAAGAGAGAGTGGGGGAGAAGTAAAATTCAAAAATAGAATAGCCAAGAATGATCCAACTGATAAAAACATATTAACCTATAGTTTCAAGGAGCCCCAAGCAGAATAAATATAAAGAAAACCACACCTAGGTACATCATAGTAAAATACCTGAAAACCATAAAAGCAGGCAGCTGGGACTTCCCTGGTGGTCCAGTGGCTAAGACTCCACGCTCCCAAAGCATGGGACGTAGGTTCAATCCCTGGTCAGGGAACAAAACCCACATGTCACAACTAAGAGTTTGCATGCCACAACTGAAAATCCTGCACGTGGCAATGAAGATCCCTAGTGCCGCAACTAAGACCTGGCACAGCCAAATAAATAAATATTTGTAAAAATAAAGACAAATGAAAGCAGGCAGCCAATAAGACACAATATCTTCAAAGGAACAGTCATGAGGCTGATGACTGACTTCTCAACAGAAATGATGAAACTCCAAAGACAATGATGCATTGGTACAGTCAAAAAACAAACATAGAGGGCTTCCCTGGTGGCGCAGTGGTTGAGAGTCAGCCTGCTGATTCAGGGGACACGGGTTCGTGCCCCGGTCCGGAAGGATCCCACATGCCGTGGAGCAGCTGGGCCTGTGAGCCATGGCCGCTGAGCCTGCACGTAGGGAGGCTGTGCTCCGCAACGGGAGAGGCCACAACAGTGAGAGGCCCGAGTAACACACACACACACACAAAAAAAAAACATAGAGAGAGGATACTACAAAGACTTATATGTCAATTAATGTGAAATTTTTAAGGAAATAATTTTCCAGAAAGAATGGATTTATTAAACTAAATAAAGAAGAAATAGAAAACCAAATAGTCCTTCTGCATTAAACAAATTGAAACTGTAATTTAAAAGCTTGTGCTCTCATATATTCTTCCAAGCATCTTTTTCATAAGATCTTCCAGAGAATAGAAAGGGAGGGAACATTTCCTTACCAGTTGTATAAGGCTAGCATAATCTTAATATAAAAATGGGACAAGGGAATTCCCTGGCCGTCCAGTGGTTAGGACTCAGTGCTTTCACTGCCATGGCCCGGGTTCAATCCCTGGTTGGGGAACTAAGATCCCGCAAGCTGTGCAGTGTGGCCAAAAAAAAAAAATAGGGAAGATAACATTTCAAGAAAAGAAAATCACAGTAAAATCTCTCATAAACATAAAAGCAAGACATCTTAAACAAAATATTACCAAATTGAATCCAGCAATGTAAAAAGCAACAGTGAAATGGAATTTAAACAGATGGAGAAGAGGCATTTCAAAAAATTAAACACCTACTCAATATTTTAAGATAAATATAAACGAAGCACATTAGGAATAAAGGAGAATGTCCTTTATCTGAAAAAAGTTATCTACAAAAAATTTATAGCAAACATAATACTTAATTGTGAAATTTGTTGAAAGCTTTCCCCTGAGACTATAATAAAACAAGGTAATGAAAAAAGGACGCCAACTATCACCACTTTTATTTAACATTTGTATTTGCGGTCCTAAATGGCTCAGTAAGGAAGGAAAACAAAATGAAATAAAAGACATAAGGATTGATGTACTCATGTAGAAAAGCCCAAAAGAATCAACAGATAAACTATTAGAATTAGGAAATTAATTTTGCAAAGTCATTGGATAAAATATGAACAAAATTAACTATATTTCTTTTTTATTATTATTTTTTTGCGGTACGTGGGCCTCTCACTGTTGTGGCCTCTCCCGTTGCGGAGCACAGGCTCCAGACGCGCAGGCCCAGCAGCCATGGCTCACGGGCCCAGCTGCTCCGTGGCATGTGGGATCCTCCCGGACCGGGGCACGAACCCGTGTCCCCTGCATCTCAACCACTGCGCCACCAGGGAAGCCCTAACTATATTTCTAAATAAGCAGTAAGCAATTGTAATAGCAACCCAAGAAATAAAGTACTAGAAATATATCTATCAAAATATATGTAAGACCTCTAGGTCAAAGACCACAAATTACTGAGAGGAGTTCTAAAAGGTCTAAGTGAATCAAGCGACATATGATGTTAATATGTTGGAAGACAGTATTGTAAAGATGTTAATTCCACCTAAATAGATCTGAAGAGTCGCAGTTCTAATCAAACTCCAGCAGGGGTTTTTTGTTTGTTTTTCTCCCAATGGAAATTATTTCTACACATTTCCTTATATAGAAATGTAAAGGATCAGGAAGAGCCAGGACAATCTTGAAGAAGAATAAAGTGGGAGAACTTACTCTATCAGATATCAAGACAATATAACGCTATTATAACTGCAAAAATTGGACAACAAGCTGACGATAGAAACAGGGTAGGTAGTTTTGAAGGTCTAGGTGAGGATAGTGACCATGAATTCTTTGTAGCTTCTGTTGGTGGTGGGAAACCTGATTTTCTCTTGATAGATGTTTCCATATGAAGGAGCTAACATTCCCGGCTTCTTTCCATCCCCTCAACTAACTCCTTTCCAAGGAGGAGGAGTGCCTTACTTGATCAGTGAGTTTGAGAGAAGTTGCTGAGCCTGCAGTGAGCAGACTGTTCTCTCCTTGGGTGCTACCCAGCCCATAGAAACACAGCTTGACAAGGCCAGGTTCCCTTAGCAAGCAGTCTCAGCTGAGGCTGTAGGTAGGGACCCAATACTACAAAGGCAATGGTGACCTATGAGTGTATGAGGTGCTGGTAATGAGGTTTGCCCAGGAAATTAAGAAAGAACTGGTGTGATTCAAAACTATGCTTCACTCCCAGGAGATTAAAGGCTTGAATGACATTCCTTCCTTGGAAATTCTGAAGAATTTATAGGTTTGATGGATTTTTTAAAAATTCATGTCCCATGACGCCTCAACTAGTTTGTGAGCATCAGGGATCATACCTTTCCCTCTTCGTTACCCCAGTGCCTGGCAATAATAAATAATACCTGGTAATGAGGGAGGTGAGAAAATGGCTAATCTGATCACTTACGGAACTTTCTGTTGAAGACACTAATGTTAAATCTAGTTTCTAAAGTCTGCACACAATGGAGAAACAGGATCAGCATTTCCAATATTACAAAACAAAGAGACGCGTACCCATCCCTCTTCCAGAACCCTTGAAGCCAGATTGTTTTGGAATTTAGAATTTTTCCTCTTCACTGAGGTAGCACTTCCCATAAATATTTCACAATAAGTGGGTAAATAAAAATAGCAAAGACTGTACATACCCTCATGTTAGTTCAGATCAGGTGTGAGTTAATAAAATGAACCTTGATAATCTGAAAAATAAAACTATGCTTCAGTTTTATTCAGAATGGAAACAGTGGATGAATGAAAAGGATTAAAGGAGGACTGGCTAAAATACCTGGAAGAAGAGAAAAATTATTTCAGGAAAAGACTGAAGTCTTAGAAGGCCAGCTGCATAGAATGGACATATAGAAAAGAAAAAAGAAGATGCACTCGGTTCTAATGGTTCTTTGAAAGGAAATTCAAAACAAGATGAGATCTGAAAGACTACCAGGGCCCAATAATCTAACAGGGGAAGGAAGGCATGATTTTGGAGGACAGACTAGAAAACTGCCTTCACAGGAAACTACTGGGAAATATTCTCATAAAACCTCAGATACAGAGTCCATTATAAGAACACATGAATGATGACCTTTTAAATATTATGACATCTGTTCCAAGTGACTGGGTACAGACTGGGCATACCTGAGAGGAAAAGTTCAGAAATATCAGAATACTCAAAAAAATTATTGAGCTAACTTTCAGGGTAATACAACTATTATACATGAGTACATAGGTCTTGTCTGCACCCTAGGAAAAGGTGCTGAAGAAAATTGTGGAATTAGGACCATAAGGGCAGCCATAGCAGGGACAAAATATATTAATGGAACCCAAGAAGAACATATTGTGTCCAGACCTGGATAAGATATTGGTCTGGTGGGTGGGATCAGCTAATCCAGGTAGACAAAATGTGTTTGAACAAGAACGCTTTTGACAAACCCCAAATTCACTGATTTTGTATCTCTTGTTATGATACCACAAGACATAATCTAGATGGTAAAGGAATGTGTAAGAAAAACAATGATCTGATCCATAAAGTACTGAAAAAGTATGACAGCATACAGAGCTAGCCCCACTTGTGTTCGATAAGGAGAAGGACCAAATTTAAAAGCAGATTGGAGAGATGGTAGTGAAAATGATGGACTAAGGACTTCCAGAATTTCTGTGCTCCACAAAAGCCACGAGAATTGTCTGAATCACTTCGTTAATTTATTACGAAGTTATACATCACTTGGTTAATTTATTCCTGTGAATTTTATTCTTCTTGATGTTACTGTAAATGGAATTAGTTTTTTAATTTCGTTTTCCGATTGTTCGTTGCTAGGGTATGGAAATACAATTGATTTTTGTATGTTGAGCTTGTATCCTGAAACCTTACTGAACTAACTTATTAGTTCCAATATGTAATAGGTTTTATGTAGACTTCTTTGGGTACTTAGGATAATATCATCTGCACATAGAGGTAGATTTACTCCTTCCTTTCAAATCTGGATTCCTTTTGTTTCTTTTCTTGCCAAATGGCCCTGGCTAAAACCTCCAGTACAATGTGGAATAGCACCGGCAAAGCAGATTTCTTTTTCTTGTTTCTGATCTCAGGAGGAAAGCTTTCAGTCTTTCATCATTATGCATGATGTTGGCTGTGGGTTTTTGAAGGTCGAGGAAGTCCCCTTCTATTCCTAATTTGTTGAGTATTTTTATTATGAAAGGGTGTTGCGTGTTGTCAAACACTTTGTCTGTATCTGTTGAGATGATCATGTGGTTTTTGTCTTTTTCTCTGTTAATATGGTGTATTACATTGCTTGAACTGGTAATCAAAAAACTTTCCACAAATAAAAGCCCAGCACCAGATGGCTTCAATAGTGAATTCTCCTCAATGTTTAAAAAAGAATTATCATCATTTTGTCACAAATTCTTCCCAAAAACAGAAAAGGAACACTTTACAAATCATTCCATAAGGCTACTATTACCTGATATCAAAACTAGCAAAGATAATCAAAAAAACTACAGACTAAACTCCTTATGAATATAGATGCAAAAAAACTCAACAAAATACTAGCAACTGAGTCCAGCAACATATAAAAATGATTATGCACCATGAGCAAATGGGATTTATCCAAGGAATGTGAAGCTAGTTTGGTGAACATATGAAAATCAATCAGTATACCTCTTAACAGAAGATCTCCCTCAATCGAGTTTATTTTATGGGTCATGAAATAACGGCTGGCATCAAAGGACAAGGATCATGGCAAGAATGAAAACTAGAATTTTTTCCACTGAGTATCTGCCATGGCCTTTGGCAAACCTGAGTCCTGGGTTCTGGGAACATCATTTTGTTTGAAATAATTGCCCTAGGGCTGAAGATTTGCTTATTTTCTAAATTTCGTGGGTGTTGGCTATTGCTGTGACAATCTTGTATATCCTATTTAATTCTTTAGACTCTTAAAAAAGCGCAGGCACATGAGAGCCTTTGTGGTGAATTAACATAACCTCTGAGGCTGTGAAGACTTTGGCTCCTGAAAAAGAAAGACCCTTGAGCTAAAACTAAGCAGAGGGCTTCCCTGGTGGTACAGTGGTTGAGAATCTGCCTGCCAATGAAGGGGACACGGGTTCGAGACCTGGTCTGGGAAGATCCCACATGCACGAGCCACAACTACTGAGCCTGCGCGTCTGGAGCCTGTGCTCCACAACAAGAGAGGCTGCAAGAGTGAGAGGCCCACACACCGCGATGAAGAGTGGCCCCTGCTTGCTGCAACTAGAGAAAGTCCACGCACAGAAACGAAGACCCAACACAGTCAAAATTAAATAAATAAATATAAATAAATTTATTAAAAAAAACAAAAACTAAGCAGAATAAGAAATTGGAGAGGATGGATTTGGGATTCAATTTCTTTATACTTTAACCCCTTTGAACTTAACTTTTTGGGGAATTTCATCTTGGGACTTGAATTTCTTCCTAAAAAGACTGATAATGGAGGGAATTTTTATTCACATTTGAGGCACCTCTATGTTGGGGGCACTTTATTATTGGAGCATCCTTCTGTGGGTGTTTAATCTTATTGTAGAACATCTCTATTGGATAGATGTGAAATAGAATAAGAAGTAAGATTTCTACCTTAGGTTACTTTAATAATTGTCCGTTACAGGTACATGTAAAAGTATGAAATTAGAGCACTCCCTAACACCATACACAAAAATAAGCTCAAAATGGATTAAAGACCTAAATGTAAGGCCAGAAACTATCAAACTCTTAGAGGAAAACATAGGCAGAACACTCTATGACATACATCACAGCAAGATCCTTTTTGACCCACCTCCTAGAGAAATGGAAATAAAAACAAAAATAAACAAATGGGACCTAATGAAACCTAAAACCTTTTGCACAGCAAAGGAAACCATAAACAAGACCAAAACCATAAACAAGCCTCAGAATGGGAGAAAATATTTGCAAATGAAGCAACTCACAAAGGATTAATTTCCAAAATTTACAAGCAGCTCATGCAGCTCAATAACAAAAAAACAAACAACCCAATCCAAAAATGGGTAGAAGACCTAAATAGACATTTCTCCAAAGAAGATATACAGACTGCCAACAAACACATGAAAGAATGCTCAACATCATTAATCATTAGAGAGATGCAAATGAAAACTACAATGAGATATCATCTCACACCAGTCAGAATGGCCATCATCAAAAAATCTAGAAACAATAAATGCTGGAGAGGGTGTGGAGAAAAGCGAACACTCTTGCACTGCTGGTAGGAATGTGAATTGGTTCAGCCACTATGGAGAACAGTATGGAGGTTCCTTAAATCCTACAAATAGAACTACCATATGACCCAGCAATCCCACTACTGGGCATATACCCTGAGAAAACCAAAATTCAAAAAGAGTCATGTACCAAAATGTTCATTGCAGCTCTATTTACAATAGCCCAGAGATGGAAACAACCTAAGTGTCCATCATCAGATGAATGGATAAAGAAGATGTGGCACATATATGCAATGGAATATTACTCAGCCATAAAAAGAAATGAAATTGAGCTATTTGTAATGAGGTGGATAGACCTAGAGTCTGTCATACAGAGTGAAGTAAGTCAGAAAGAGAAAGACAAATACCGTATGCTAACACATATATATGGAATTTAAGAAAAAAAAATGTCATGAAGAACCTAGGGATAAGACAGGAATAAAGACACAGACCTACTGGAGAACGGACTTGAGGATATGGGGAGTGGGAAGGGTGAGCTGTGACAGGGCGAGAGAGAGGCATGGACATATATACACTAACAAACGTAAAATAGATAGCTAGTGGGAAGCAGCCGCATGGCACAGGGATATCAGCTCGGTGCTCTGTGACCGCCTGGAGGGGTGGGATAGGGAGGGTGGGAGGGAGGGAGACGCAAGAGGGAAGAGATATGGGAACATATGTATATGTATAACTGATTCACTTTGTTATAAAGCAGAAACTAACACACCATTGTAAAGCAATTATACCCCAATAAAGATGTTAAAAAAAAATGATAACTACCTTCAATATATAATGTAAAATTTAAAAAATAATAATAATAATTGTCCATTGTAACCCATTTAAGCGATTTCTGGGGGGAAATTTACACTATTTATCAGCAGTCCCCAGTAGGTTTGGGGAGCTGCTTTGTGGAGGTAGAAGAAGGAATGCCTTGGGGGACTGTCAATGCCCTCTTCCTGGGGGCCAGCCCCTGAATGATCAAAGCCTTCATGGTAAAGCCCAAATGCTTAAACCAGGATATTGGGCAGAGGGGTAAGTGTGCCAATATTTTCACAGACTCTCTAGAGAGTGACACACCTGGGTTTTGTCCTTGGGATTGGAGAGATTGAGGGAAGGAGATAAGCCAGCCTATAGGAAGCACACATTCTCTGTTCCTTCATGCCTTGAGTTTTATGGCAGTGGAAGTAGTTTCGTAAGCAAGCTGGAAAGATAGGAGCTGTGATCGGAGAGTGAGAACTCTGAATTAGTAACTTTGGAGCAAGGGCAGTATTTGGTGAAGACAGGATCCAGGGTGTGTGGCAAAGGGTCATTGACATGGGAGAAGAAAAGGACCATTGGAGGTTGAGGAGGACACAGTCCAAACCAGAGTACGGAATGCACCATCCACAAGCACTCCAGAGCCTGCCAGCAGAAGGTGGGTGCTAGGAAAGACCAGGAGCCTGCTAAGCCACATCTTTGATGAAGAAGGCACACCTGGGAGGAGACAGACGACAGTGGAGGAGCAGTGACGCGTGCGGCTGAACACCAGGAACCTCGGTGGAGCAAAGACCTCTAGGTGATGGTGGCACAGGGTGACCTGGAAGCAGCAATGGAAAACAAGGACAATCCCCGACCCTACCTCCAGACTTGGAGGTCTAGGCATGTGAGAGAAAGAAAGCGTCCAGGTGAGACTACGGGGGAAGGGTGGAAACTTTCAGATGAGACTGCACACATGGAGTGGGTTTTGCAGCAAGAATGACGGTGGGGGCTGGATCGTGTTTGAGGAATTAGAGAGAGTAAAGTATGCCCGGGTAGCAGATGAGGATTCGGACCAACAGGGCTGGGAGCTAGGGAGGCTTGTTCTTTGGACAGAAAAGTTTTGGTACCTCCCTGGTAGAAAGGTAACTACCCAGAGTCATCATTCTAAAAGACAAGCCAGATAAAGAACAAGGACCTGAGCTTCCCTGGTGGCGCAGTGGTTGAGAGTCCGCCTGCCAATGCTGAGGACACAGGTTCGTGTCCCGGTCTGGGAAGATCACACATGCCGCGGAGCGGCTGGCCCCGTGAGCCATGGCCGCTGAGCCTGCGCGTCCGGAACCTGTGCTCCGCAACGGGAGAGGCCACAACAGTGAAAGGCCCGCGTACCGCAAAAAAAAAAAAAAAAGCTTCCTTGCTGTTCCTGAAAGAGCCCAGTGTGCATCCTCCTCAGAACCTTTGCAACTTCCCTTAGCTTTCTTTCTCTGAAAGCAGAGTCTGAGACGAGGCTAGCCTGGAGTAGTTTATATGGGAAAAAACAAAGGGACAGAAAACAAGATGAACAGGAGTGTCACAGAGAAGGAAGGCAGGCAGATATACAGATGCATGATTCATTTGATCACCTCTGTAGGAGACAGGTACTCAATCCCATGGCACCATTCTCAGGAAATTCATCTCAACTGTCTGCCACAGAAACAGAAGAGATTAGAACCTACCTATTAGAACTTCCTATTAGTCAGAACCCCATGCCGCAGCATCAGAGAGGTCCCAAGCCAGAAGTCAAAAGTGTGTGAATACATGTGGTGCAGGTCCCAATGGAGGAGCCATCAGAGCACACCTCCATGCAGCTGGCTGAACACTGGGGGACTGGATGTTGCAGAAATGGCTGGAGAAAGTAGCAGGAAGACAGCATTTGTAGTGGCACACAGGTGTCCAAAGCAAACTTGCTCCTTCCTCTGCCTAGAACGCTTCCATAGATGTCTACATGGCACTCTCTCTCGTGGCTCAAATGTCATCTTCTTAGAGAGGTCTTCCCCAAGCATCCAATTTAAGATCGTAACCACTGCACACACACGCAGATCCTCCATACTTAAAATTATGACTCCTATATGATTTAACTGATATTCTAATTAGAGGGAAATGGACAAAAACATTGCTACATAGAGCCTAGAAGATTGTGAACCATTCTGAAGTTTACTTAAAAAAAAAATGGGCAGGGGCTTCCATTGTGGCACAGTGGTTAAGAATCCGCCTGCCAATGCAGGGGACACGGGTTCAAGCCCTTCCGGGAAGATGCCACATGCCCCGGAGCAACTAAGTCTGTGCTCCACAACTACTGAACCTGTGCTCTAGAGCCTGCAAGTCACAACTACTGAGCCCGCGCGCTACAACTACTGAAACCCACGGGCCTAGAGCCCGTGCTCCGTGACAAGAGCCGTGACAAGAGAAGCCACCGCAATGAGAAGCCCACGCACCGCAACAAAGAGTAGCTCCCGCTCGCCGCAACTAGAGAAAGCCCGCGTGCAGCAACGAAGACCCAACGCAGCCAAAAATAAATAAATAAATTTATTTTTAAAAAAGTAAATGGGCAGGGCTTCCCTGGTGGCGCAGTGGTTGAGAGTCCGCCTGCCGATGCAGGGGACACGGGTTCGTGCCACGGAGCAGCTGGGCCCGTGAACCATGGCCGCTGAGCCTGCGCATCCAGAGCCTGTGCTCCGCAACGGGAGAGGCCACAACAGTGAGAGGCCCGCGTACCGTAAAATAAATAAATAAATGGGCATATGGTTGGCTGATAATACTTTGCTGAATCCTATTTAATATCAGCTATAACCCTGTAAATATGGAATACTAATCAAACAGCAGGAAAATGAAGCTTTCGTTATACATGATTTCCTAATCTGAGTGAAGGATTTTTTTTTTTTTTTTGCAGTACTAGGGCCTCTACTGTTGTGGCCTCTCCCGTTGTGGAGCACAGGCTCCAGACGCGCAGGCTCAGCGGCCATGGCTCACGGGCCCAGCCGCTCCGCGGCATGTGGGATCTTCCCGGACCGGGGCACAAACCCGTGTCCCCTGCATCGGCAGGCAGACTCTCAACCACTGCACCACCAGGGAAGCCCCTGAGTGAAGGATTTTATCACTAGGACAAATAGGAGAAAAGGGGGGAAAAATCTCTTTCCCTGAACCACCTAGGTCCTGTGTAGTTACAGATCTGCCTATCTGAAACCACTGGAACATTGTATTAAAGAGACATGAAAATCGTTTCTCTTCGAAAAAAAAAAGCATCTGTAGAACTAATGGTCTGCAGACAGGTAGGATATGATGGATTCCGGAGTAAGAGAAACAGCATGATTATTTAGTGTATTGATTCATGGTGAACACAATCTGTGTAGTTACGCGTACTGTGCTTCCGCTGTGAACAGTTGCTCCTCAGAAACCATGAGTGGGAACCAGGTTCAATGCCACTTTTAGAGCCTTAGAAGGAATGCTGAGAATATCTCTCAACATTTAGAGAAGGTCTTATTTAAGACAAACCCAGTGGGTGACCACCTTATTTTAAAGTCTTCTGGAGAAGAAAGGGACATTCAAATGCCCCATTTAGAAGCCTGTCTCCTTTTTTTTTTTTTTAATTTTTATTTATTTATTTTTGGCTGTGTTGGGTCTTAGTTTCTGTGCGAGGGCTTTCTCTAGTTGCGGTGAGCGGGAGCCACTCTTCATCGTGGTGCGCGGGCCTCTCACTGTCGCGGCCTCTCTTGTTGCGGAGCACGGGCTCTAGAGCGCAGGCTCAGTAGTTGTGGCCCATGGGCTTAGCTGCCCCGTGGCATGTGGGGTCTTCCCAGAGCAGGGCTCGAACCCGTGTCCCCTGCATTGCCAGGCAGATTCTCAACCACTGCGCCACCAGGGAAGCCCGCCTGTCTCCTTTTTGAGCAATGATTCTATTCTGTATCTAACTCAATCCTGCCAAAATGTATGTCCATTATGTGCAGACTTAATAAAGCTATCAAACTCTCTAACAGTCTATATATCTGGTATGCATTTTTACATTGCCCTGCAGCTTCCATCTTTGTAATACTGAGGATAATTTCTTTCATCCTTTCTTGCAAGTTTAGTGTCTTCTCACTGTGTCTCTGGCTCAGTTTCCTACTTCCTTTGACCTGAGGATTCAACAGGCTAACCCAGCATGGGCTTCTGTAACAGGATTGATGATTTGTACGTTTGGTGTTTCCAAATTCAGTATGGTCTAGCCCCTTGGAAGCTTGTTAGAAATGCAGATTCTTTGGCCCCACCTCAACCACTGGATCAGAATTTGCCTTTTAACAAGATCCCAGGTAATTCATTGCACTTAAAGTCTGAGAAGCATTGCTCTAGAGAAGTAGAAAATGAGAGTAACACCATCATCCCCAGTACCCTCAAAGGGCCTGGTGTTTTGATCTCTTCTGCTACTGATTTTTTCTCATAACTGCTTCTAGCATAAATTAGTAATTTATCTGTACAAAATCAGTAAAACTACATCATTTTAGAGCCATCCAGAGATGATGGTCTTTATTGTAATCTTTGAAGAAAAGTTATTTCTTCAAGATGCCATCTACTATTTATCATACAAATGATGTTCAATATATGCTACCTTGCAATGTGACTTGCTAAGGTTGATCCCTCACCCCCTAGATTATAAACCCCCTGAAGGGCAGGGACTGGGTTTTATCTCTCTTTGCAGCTTGAAAGTGGGCATATATTCAGATTTTTGTAAGCAGTTGTTGATGACTATAAAAAGAAGGCATTTCCTTGCATCTTTTGTCCTAAACAATTAGCCCATGGATATGCAAAAAGTTGGGAGAGTCAATTGCACTTGTCAATTTCATTGTGAAAAAACAAAACCAAAATTCTTGTTAAAATCAATATAGATAAAAATCTGCCATTTCCTTTTGCCCTACCAATCCCATTATCCTACCACAGTAAGAGATAAGATAGTCTGATCACATTTAACACCAGGCTGTCACTACCTAGGGCTTCTTCAAATTGCCAGCAGATTAAATTCATGATTACTCTTTTCCCTAATAGCACACTTTTAAGGGTCATACTTTTTCTAAATTTTAGATATATTTTCTATCATACACAATTTCCTAAAGATAATTAGCCGCACTGCGATCTTAATCAGTGCACTACGAAATGTTACTCTTTCTACAGCCCTAAAATATGAATAATCAAGGTCGATTTGTTTAATTTTTCATAAGGCAAGTTCCCTTCTTCATTTTGGTTCCTCTTCCTACTGAACTGCCTTTTCAGAGTAAAAGAGATCACTTTTTCGAAGGAATGTATCTACATGCTATGATATTGTCTTTTTCGAGTCATATCTTAGCAACTTTCCATCTTAAAAAAGGGCATCAACATTTTCTTTTACTTTCTCTCTGTTGCTCTGTATTGTGGGTACAATAGAGGGATCTTTTTAAAGTCTTCCTTCTGCCTGAAACCCTATGTTCCAGAGTGTTCCCTCCGAAAGGCTGAGTACAAAATGGCTTTTTCAAGGTGCTTTTCTGAACACTCCTACAAGCCTTCAAAGCTTATTTGTATTTGTTGATAATCTGCTCAACTATCGCACTTTCTCCCCTTACACAACTCTGTGCGCCTCATACAGCATCTTAAACACTTCTTCACTGATTGATCCACTGATTGGCTTCTATTCTTTCACGGTAGATAAAGTCTGTATCCATACAGGTAATGTAAAATTGAGAGTTCAGGCAATCAGCTAGCTAATTAAAGCAAAAGCCAATCATTCTCTCCAGCCTCCGTTTTCCTCCCACAATAAAACTTGCAAACTCAGCAGACTGCATGCTTCTAACACGAATCCACACATAGTCACTAGAGTTACTCAGCCCTCCACCAAAGCATCTTGTTTTAAAGTAGCCAAGATGACTCCCCTGGTGGCACAGTGGATAAGAATCCCCCTGCCAATGCAGGGGACACGGGTTCGAGCCCCTGTCCGGGAAGATCTCACATGCCATGGAGCAACTAAGCTCGTGTGTCACAACTACTGAGCCTGTGCTCTAGAGCCTGCAAGCCACAACTAGAGCCCACGTGCCACAACTACTGAAGCCTGCGTGCCTAGAGCCTGTGTTCCACAACAAGAGAAGCCACCGCAAGGAGAAGACTGCACAGGCAATGAAGAGTAGCCCCCGCTCTTCACAACTAGAGAAAGGCTGTGCCCAGCAACGAAGACCCAATGCAGCCAAAAATAAATTTAAAAATTGAATCTTAAAAAAAAAAAATAGTAGCCAAGATAGCACAGAGCTTTGTAAAACATAAAGCCAGGATGGACATATATACACTACCAAAGGTAAAACCGATAGCTAGTGGGAAGCAGCCGCATAGCACAGGGAGATCAGCTCCGTGCTTTGTGACCACCTAGAGGGGTGGGATAGGGAGGGTGGGAGGGAGGGAGACGCAAGAGGGAAGAGATATGGGGATATATGTATATGTATAGCTGATTCACTTTGTTATACAGCAGAAACTAACACACCATTGTAAAGCAATTATACTCCAACAAAGGTGTTTAAAAGAAAAAAAAAAATACAGCCAGGGTAACCAATTTCTCCATATCAGCACAGGGTTTCAACTTATTGTATGTATTATATCATCCCAAAACATAATAAATCATGCTGCAGCTTATTTATTCATTTTCTTTTAAAATCTGACCTCTTCCTTTTTTGCAGGATACAAAGTGAAGAAGAGGCATCTTAATCTGTATATATTGGAGATAAAGCAACAGGCTTTCTAATAAACATTAAAAACATTAGCTTTGTTTTAAATTAAAATTCTCTCCACTGTGTACAGAGATTCTGTAACTGCATGAGATTTAACAAAATTTTTTTCACAGTATTTGGATGTGTATGCAAATGGATTTGGAAATAGTGTAGTGTATATATATATTTATACTTATATTTATTATAATCACCTCATTCCAAAAAAGTATTTAAGATGGTATACAGAAATGCAAAACTCACATCCACATACTTATAAGCACTTACACACACATATACACTGACACGTACTATGAGACAGCCTAGGCACTATTGAGAATCAATTTTACAGCAAAGTTCAAGCTTTAGTTCCTATTTGATAATGTGTCATTTAATTACAGAAGACAGCATATATTAATGTTTAAGTTATAAGTTAAACTGTATTAAGCTCCTTTGCTGGTTAGACTTGAGTGAACATGACTGCATACTCTGATTTCAGGACTATAAGTAACAATATACTACATCATTAGTCATCTTCAAAGACTAGGAGGTCTTCACACCTTTCTCTCAATTTCCCCTTGCCAGAACCAAAAAAGGATACTATAAATGTCATGTTGTAAACAATAAATCCCCTTTTTATGGACTTAGAAGTTAATTTTGCTTAGAAGCATTTTTATGGACTTTGGAAGCTAAAGAAGAAAAGCAACTCGGTTTGTAAGATCAAAAACGTTCCTTCCACGGAGAAGCATTTGTTCTTTGTTCCTGGACATTCACCATTGGCTTCAGTTTCTTCTTGGTATTTTTTCACTGCTAAGAGGTATAAACTGAAAATGACATATATGTAATGAAGGCAACTTTTTACCCAGTCTCTCAATGCACAGAGAATTTTTTTTTGTTATGTATGAGAAACAATAAAACAATATTGGAAAGACCTCCCTTTCCTCCTTGCTGATGAGACGATTTTCTCAGCTGTCCACACTCCTAAGGACATGAGAAAGAGTGGTCCAGGTCCATGGGGTGAGCTGTGGTTAGTCTATGGCCTTCATAGTAATGAATGATGAGATTAGGAAGGGGCATGTGACCTAGGTCTGCTCAATAAGATCCCATTTCTGCCTCTACTTCTTGTCCCTCAAAGGGACTGTGGGTGGGAGGGAGGGAGACGCAAGAGGGAAGAGGTATGGGAACATATGTGTATGTACAACTGATTCACTTCGTTATAAAGCAGAAACTAACACACCATTGTAAAGCAATTGTACCCCAATAAAGTTGTTAAAAAAAAAAAAGGGACTGTGAAACTACAGTGGCCGTCTTGCTACTGCAAGAGAAGCTGTGCCACCTTGATGAAAATGGCGGAACAGAAACATGGCACCTGGATCTCTGGTGCCCCTGTCGTGCCACCGGATTAACCAACTCTGAAACTGCGCTACTTCTGAAGTTCTTCTGTCACCTAATAGTAAATTACTAATCTTTTAAATTACTAAATTTGAATTAGGAGTTTTAGTTATTTGCACCTGAAAACTAATACACCCCCTTTTATCTCATGCTGAGATGGAGGAAGGGGAAATGCAACATGAAGAGAGACTCGCTTGATATTTCACTATATACGTAGGAGAAAGGGAGAAAAGTGAACACAGGACCTGAGCATGAGTACTCCAGTCATGTATTAACTGTCTCTTTAACCTCAGTGCTCACTCACTCATTCCATCTTCTTTTGTAGAACATTAAATTCCCTAGCATTTTGCTGGGTACTAGGATACAAATATTAAGATACTACAAACCTCACTCTCATAGGCCGATGAACGAGACAGATGTGAAACTTGAGGGGCACCTAATTTAACCTGGGAGTGAGGGGCCAGCCGTCTCATTTGTCTGTGTTAAAGGAAACAGACTATTCAGGGAGGGCTCCAGAAGGATTTTCTTCCCCAAGTTCTAAGATATTTTCCTTTAATTTATCCAAACATTTCATTCATGAAGTCATTCATTTCAGAGCAAATCTAAGTGACCCTTAGAGTTACTCTTAAAGAATCAGTCTTAGCCAGACACAGGCAATAAGAGAAGGGACCGTCCAAGAAGGGAACCACAAATGTGCACAAGGGCACAGAGGTACGAGAGAACACAGCTGGGAACTAAAAGTCACCTAGTACGGCTGGCCCTGGAGAAACGGACGTGAACCAGACGATACAGGTCTTTATCCTGGTGAGAATCAAGAGCTATCAGAGGACTGCAAGTGACAGAGAGACATTACTATATATATATATTTTTTAAGCAAACCACTCCAGCATTAGAAAAGGATGATAAATGCAGAAAGGGAAAATTGAAGAGAGAGAGGGACGACACTCTGAAGCTATTGCAGAAGTCCACCCAAAAATGGTTAGGACCCAAACAAAGGCTGTGGCAACAGGGACAGAAAGAAAAAGAGGGAAGATAACGATGATTAAAAGAAATTGATCCGAAACAGAAACAGACTCACAGACATGGGGAACAGACTTGTGGTTGACAAGGGGGCCGGGGTCGGGGGGTAGGGGGGAGGTGTTGTTGGTGAGGGAAGGATGGATTGGGAGTTTGGGATTAGCAGACGCAAGCTATTATATATAGAATGGATAAACAACAAGGCCCTACCGTCTAGCACAGGGAACCATATTCAATATCCATAAACCATAATGGAAAAGAATATGAAAAAGAATGTATATATATGTAAAACTGAATCACTTTACTGTACAGCAGAAATTAACACAACATTGTAAATCAATTGTACTTAAAAAATAATAATTTTTTAAAAACCTGATTGCTGGCAAAGTAAATGGAGGGACAGGAAAGGTAACCTAAGCTGACTCCAGGGGGAGATGACCCAGCCAAGAACAGAGACAGGACATCCACGGAGAGGAGAAGTATAGCACAGCATAAGCAAGAGACACTGCCCTGGCCAGGAGCCGTGAGGAGAGTGCCATGTGTCCTGATGGCAAATGGTCCGTCCCAGTGTCACCTCTGCAACTGAACCCACCTGAACTGAGTTCATCTCGGAAAATATGTCACTCATCAACTGTGAATAAACGATCATCCCCTCTTCCTAACCCCTTTCAATCCTCAAGTAACAGAAAACTTCAGATGTAGATATAAATACAGGGATTTATTTTAGGACAGGTGGATAAAACACAATGTAATACAAGGGAAATGGAAGAGTAAGTTGAATATCTTTGTTTACCTAGGAGCATAAATAAGCTCAAAATTAAAGAGAAATCATTGAAAGTGATTTTCCCGTTTTACTTTGGCTAGTTGGTCTGTATCACACTGTGTAAATGCAACAGTTAACTTCTATTAATATTTACATTTGCTTATTCATGTATGTTGTATAGGAAATAGGAGATATATAAATACATAGATATTTTTAAGTTACCTTCTGATGGTATCCTTAAAGACACAGATGTTGGGCTTCCCTGGTGGCAGTGGTTGAGAGTCCGCCTGCCGATGCAGGGGACAGGGGGGTGTGCCCCGGTCCGGGAAGATCCCACATGCCGCGGAGCGGCTGGGCCCGTGAGCCATGGCCGCTGAGCCTGCGCGTCCGGAGCCTGTGCTGCGCAACGAGAGAGGCCACAGCAGTGAGAGGCCCGCGTACCGCAAAAAAAAATAAAAAATAAAAGACACAGATGTTGCCTATGAATAAATTTACTTGCAGCCTTCAATGACATTCTATATGAAAGGGAAATGGCCTTCAACAAATGGAAGGACAACTGGAACCCCCAGAGGCAGCTCTTTTTGGCCTGAGGCAGGTACCTGGGAGAGCAGAGTCCTGTTTCCTCACGACCCCCTTCGCCCTGGCTGAGTCAGCAAAGGCTACACCAATCTCTCTCTCCAGCATATCTGGTATCTAACAAATAACTGAGGTTGACTTTTCCCTCACTGCCTACCTCAGAAAAATGGTATTAGATATGGAGGAGGTAGGCAGTAAGGAATGCCTACTACTCATTCAGGAAAAAAAATTCGTGGAGGAACTGTTGTGAGTAAAGTGCCTACAAAGACGTAGCTCCTGCCTTCAAGGCGTTTACAACCGTATTAGTCCTGTACCGGTGGTGAAAAGAGGGAACCACAGCAGCCACAGCAGCGCCTTGAGCCGCGGGGCTTGATTCACAGCAGCATGAGGAGCTGAGCTAGCTCTTAAAACTGAGTGAGCTTTCTTTAAGGCGCAGGAAGAGGAAAGACTATTCGAAGTTAAAGGAACAGCGTGAGCAAAGAAATGAAGGCCAGAAAGAACACGGTGAACGCAGGGCATAACTCACACGTCTGCTCTTCGGTGACTCCCCTCGGGCCTCTGACGCCACTCCGGTGCCTCCATAGCGTCTCCTACGGCTCAGAGTTACCTCCTTACTGATGTCTCTCCCCAGCGAGAATGCTAACTACTAGAGCCTGGGACGTGCTTTTTCACCTTTGCATTCCCAGCACGTGCTGCCACACCTGTGCATCATTGGTATTCAGCACCAGCTTGTTGAAGGAACATGACTGCCTGTATGCTTCAGTGAAGGCAGTTCCAGGCAGCTGGAACCAGGGGGGGTTGGGGAGATGAGATGGGAGATGAAATAAGAAATGGAGCTGGAGCCAGACCACGAAAAACTCAAACCCCATTATTAAAGACTTTAGACTTTATAGAGCACGTGGACTGTTTTCACCCTGAGGCACTGGTGGTGGACGACCAGATAAGAACCTATTATGATGAACAGAGGCCTTGAAGATTGGGAATATGAGAGACAGCGTGAGGGACAGAGGACTTGGAAGCAATTTAGAGTCAGTACTTACCAGGTGCCAGTCATTGTGCTAAGCACTCTGTCGAAGTCTGCCTTTTCACTAAATCTTCGCGGTGCTCAAGCAGGTGCTATTGATATTATCCCCAATCTGGAGATAACGAATCCCAGTCCAGTCTTCACTCTTCTCAGCCACATCTGACTCTGAGAACAAAGCAGTATTTTGAGCAAGCAAGTATGAGGAACCCAGAGGGGAAAAAATAAAAATTCCAGCACTGATCAAGAAGAAGCACAGTCTTCCAACAGGACTGGGGCAGTCAGTCCCCTCAAGGAAAACTGAAGCCCGCAGCCATGGACACAAACATAAAACTCCATCTTTGCAATGATTTAACCTCATGATGAAAAGTTTTAACACCGACTTTAAAATGTGCAGAGTTGCATCGTTTTTTATTTTGTTTTATTCTTTTCAGATGGTACAAGAGCAGAGATATTTGAAGACCCTTGCCCCGGAATAGATTTCTCCATAAAATTTTCCATGCAGGGCTTCCCTGCTGGCGCAGTGGTTGAGAGTCCGCCTGCCGATGCAGGGGACACGGGTTCGTGCCTCGGTCCGGGAAGATCCCACATGCCGCGGAGCGGCTGGGCCAGTGAGCCATGGCCGCTGAGCCTGCGCGTCCGGAGCCTGTGCTCCGCAACGGGAGAGGCCACAGCAGTGAGAGGCCCGCTTACCGCCAAAAAAAAAAAATTTCCATGCAAGGAATATTTACAGGGATAACTATTTTCTCCTTGTAGACATGAATTTGCTCTTATTCATTTTTGTACTTGACCTAACACAACCCTTCACACATAGTTGAAGCCCTATAATATATCTTAAACCAACTGGAACCTAATCAGTTTGGGAATGGTAGAAGGCGTGGTGGAAAGGTGACGACATTGAGTGAGAGGCTCAGAATCCTAAGTGTTGTCTCGGGGGTGGGGAGGAGTAGAAGAGAGAAAGAAAGAAAGAGACCACAGACTTCCCTCTGCAGGATACAGTGATATTTTCCCAGAAGCAGCCTCTTAATGCCTGTTGCTATCAGGAGAAGAAATCATAACTGATCACAAGTTAACATTTACTGCCTTTGTCAAAAAAAAAAACCCACAAAGTAAGCATGGGGGGGAAAAAAGTGAAGATCCTTATTGCCTGGAACGAAAGCGTGCATCAGTGACGTGCAGAACAGACAAGGGATGCCTACATCCTTTTTGAAAGAAAACAAACCCCCAGGTGATTTTTTTTTTTTAACGGCTACTAGATTATAACAGTCTAGAGAGTGAGGAAATAAGGATTGAATTAGAAGAAACACTGATATAAGGAGATCATGATGCAGTTTTACAGAGCAGTATTAATATTGTAAAGAAGATAATTGGAAAATAACGTCACCTCTAAAAATGTATGAATTTACTTAGTTTCCGTATTAATGAACTTACTGGTGACATGAAATAACATCTTAATGAATCCGTGCCGCTAGAGCACACTCGCACCAAGTGTTCATCATCCAAATCTGTTGCCTTTTAGCTGTTTTCTTCATTTGCTAAGTAGCCAGCAAAGCCTCTGAAAACATTCTTTTTAAAGAACCAAAAATCAATGTCTTGATTCTTTCATTCTTTGTACAAGTATTTTTCCTAACCATTTATTAAACAGAAGCACTCGATACTCCTGCGCCCTGGGGGATGTGATGATAAATGGCAAATTCCAGAGGTAGGGAGTTCTAATCCTGTAGCAGAGCTGACAGCTCCACAAAGAACTACAATTCAAGTAGTCAGTGCCACGGGAGAGATATTAACGTGCCCCTAGGAGTTCAAAAAACGGAGAAAGCACTTCTGACCGAGGTGATCAGGGGAAAGCTCCTTACAGGAGGAAATGAGTAGGTTCCTAACCTAAAAACGCCCCCTCCTTTGGCTTTCAGAAAGAGATGTCACCTAATGCCAAATGCTTTGCTTTCCCCTCCGTGTGCTCGCTGGTTGACTGAGAGAAGAAATCCTGACCTGTCTCCTTCAGGACCCAGGTGCTTCTTGAATAAATACAACAACACACAAAAAATAACCACCAATAGAATTCCTAGACGTGTCTTCAAATTAGTGACAATAGTTTTAGCAAAGTGGGTGGTAAATTCAGTGGCATGTTGTGAGACGATTTACCTTTTCCTTCTCTGTGCTTTTCACTCATTCATACAAGGGAAGTGTTTTCAGCAACACACCTGAAACAAACAAATGACCTAACATGCAAACAAACAACCCAAGACTATTGGCTATAATGATTTAATCCTTGAATATTAGTGAGGACGATGCAATATTTGGCTTTAACCCCTGGCTCCCCTGTGTTCACTAGAAGCCCTCCTGACAAGGGGAGATGGAGGGAAGGGACATATTCCATCCCTGCCCCCACCTCCAGATGTGAGCCTGCCTCTGTCCCCTTGTATTCGTCACCTTTCTTCACCTGTCAGCAAAGAGGAGGATATAACTGTGTTCTCATAATGAGTGTTAGACACATAGGAATCATCTAGAGCGCTTTTCAATTATAAACATAATGTAACTAAATTTTGAAAATCTATATTTCAGTACATTGAAAAAATAATGTATCTATATGGTCTTCCTTTTGGAAAGAAGGAAAAAAGAGAATGTTAAAAATATTTCTAAATCTCGCACTATTTCTAAACCCACTCACTTCCCCAGACACAGATGTTCCTTTGAGTTTGGGATGTATGCAGCCTTTCTTCTATTTTTTTTCAATAAACAATATATGGTGTTTTCTCTGCTTTTTGAATTTATACAAATGGTATCACATTATCCACGTCATTCTGCAACTTGCTATTTTTCTTCTTAATGTTGTGTTTCTAAGATCTGTCCATGTTTGTTTTGCATATGAGATCTGGTTCATTACCAGATCTCATATGCAAAGATAATTATAATTATGGTCTGCTTCATGGGCCCATTTCCCACTGATGGGCAGTGAGGATGTTCCCTATTGTTCACTATTACGATGCTGCAAAGGTTTTCCTCCTGTGTCTGTCTGTGCAGCTGTGCAATAGTGTGGGGCATTTGCACCATTTTAAACTTAGCTACGATGGAAGTACATTTCCCAGAATTCCCTCCCTGTATATTTCCCGGGTAGCTGGAGCCATGAGAGTTATTTTGCCCAAGGTTTGGGATGCAGATGTGAACAGCAGCCAGTCCTGCAGCTCCTCCAGCAGGTCTCCTCCTTCAGCCCCTTTCCTCCCAGGCCAGGTGCATGTTGAGCTCTGAGACAAAGGGCAGCAGCTTCTCCTGCGGGTTTCCCCCATCGTCAAAGCTGAAAGGTTGGAGGTGGTGAGAAACCTACAGTCTCCAGGCCATCTTTGTTGGTTCCAACTTGTCCTTGCTCCAGATCCATCATTCCTTTTCAACTGCCCGGGCTGCTGACTTCAGGCTCCAGTACCAGACACAGAGGCAACAACCTCACGTAGACAAAGTCAATTCCCTATAATAAAGCCATTATTCTGCATCAGACCTAGTGCATCAGCTTCTCTGGATCCAACCCTGCCTGGTACGCTGAGGGGATGACTTCAGAGTCAGAGAAACCCAAAGCCGCCATCTCCTCCAAACACCTCACTCCCTCCTGCTTCCCTTGGAGGTGTGGATGGACAGTAGCTGCCTTATGCCTAGGGAAGAAAAGTTGTTCATATCAGAAGAAGATTCCCTCCCACCTCCTTTGTTAACCTTCTTTTCATCCTTTTGAGGGCAATGCCTACTCCTTGCTTAGAAATTAACTGATCAGTGGAACATAAAATTCCTTCTTGCTTTCTTACAAAAACTAAACATACTCTTACCATACAACCTAGCACTCATGCTCCTTGGTATTTACTTCTGTCCATGAAAACCTACACATAGATGTTTATAGCAGCTTTATTAATTTATTGATTCATAATTGCCAAAATTTGGAAGGAGCCAAGATATCCTTCAATAGGTGAATGGATAAACTGTGGTGCATCCAGACAATGGAATATCATTAACCACTAAAAAGAAATGAGCTATTCAGACATAGAAAACAAACCTGTGATTACCAAAGGGGAAGGGAGAAAGGGATAAATTAGGAGTTCGGGATAAACAGATACAAACTACTATATATATAAAATAAACAACGAGGACCTACTCTACAGCACAGGGAGCTATGTTCAATATCTTATAATAAACTATAATGGAGGAACTTCCCTGGCAGCCCAGTGGTTAAGGCTGCATGCTTCCACTGCAGGGGGCACAGGCTCGATCCCTGGTCGGGGAGCGAAGACCCTACATGCCACGCAGTGCAGTCAAAAATATTTTTTGTAATAAAATAGAATAAAATATAAAAAAAAATACAAACAAAAATAGAATAAAAAATAACCTAAAATGGAAAACAATCTGAAAATGTGTATATATATGTGTGTGTGTGTGTGTGTGTGTGTGTGTATGAATCACTTTGCTGTACACCTGAAACTAACACAACATGGTAAATCAACTATACTTCAATTTAAAAAAAAAAGAGAGAGATCAGCTATCAAGCCTGGAAAAGACATGGAGGAAACTTACATTCATATCACTAAGTGAAAGAAGCCAATCTGAAAAGGCTACCTACTATATGATTCCATCTATGTGACATTCTGAAAAAAGCAAAACTATGGAGACAGTAAAAAGACCAGTGGTTGCCAGGGGTTGGGGTGGGGGAGGGATGAAAGTCAAGAGGATTTTTAGGGCAGTGAAACTACTCTGTATGATATTATAATTATGAACACGTATCATACATTTGTTCAAACCCACAGAATGTACAACACCAAGAATGAACCCTAATGTACACTATGGATTTGGGATAATAATGATGTGTGTATGCAGCTTCATCAATTGCAACAAATGCACCACTCTGGTGGGCGATTTTGATAACGGGAGGGGCTATGCATATTTGGGGGGGAGTATATGGGAAATCTCTGTATCTTCCCCTCAATTTTGCCGTGTACCTAAAACTGCTCTAAAAATTGTCTTAATAAAAAAATTTTTTTTTAATTCTTTATTGCCACAGGCATACAAAGAAGGTAACTGCCTTATTTTTGAGTTAAAGGAAATTCACTTTCTTGATTTTAAATACAAACCATGTGTCCTTTGAAAACAACGAGTAAGTCAACACAGCACTTCACCAGGGCTCCCTCTTTATTGGGTTTTCATCAATATTGAAACAGATGAGGAGAAGAAGAAAAACTTTTTTAATTAGTTTTTAAAGCCGAAAGGTGTAGCTGAGACAAGTAATAAGGCAAGACTAAAAATCCAACAGCTTTGCTTATCCCAGGGAGAAATGCGACAGAGCCAACCCTGTGACATTCTAAGAGGGGTCGTAGGGCAGGGCTAAGCTGAACGTCCCTCTTGAGAGGATGCCAGCAGCCAGGGCCCATTAACAGCAGCGCAGACAGCAGGGAAGGGAGAATGTGATTCTGGAAGCTCAGTCTCCTGAAAGAATTTCCTGCCTCGTCAAGAGGCCAAGGAGCTGAAAGCTGGGTCCTGGAAGAGAACTAAAGCACCGCAGTAAAAAAGACTGAAATCCACTGACTCTCTCACTTTTTTGAGTTAGATTACTTCATCCTACCAGCACTAACCCTTTCCTCCCTCAACTTTAGATTGATGAGGGATGGGAGAGGAAGGGGGGAACAATTCCTCCTTCAGTGCTTTTTCTCTTAGGAGGGAGAGAGAAAAAAAGAGAGAGAGCCTCTGAATAAGTTAAATATTTTCCCCTCATGCAACTGTGCTCAAATTAGGGTTATAAAACAGACACGTGAAATCATAAAAAAAAAAAAAAAGAGAGCAAAAGGTAGGACAAGATAGTTTTGGCAAAATAAGTAGTAGAACAAATAAGTAGTCAGAATTATTATTGTACCTAAGACTCCTATGTTACACGCATTCTTAACATAGCTCTACACCTGTCGTGGTAAAAGGAATGTAGCTTTATATGAGTCTACTTTAGAGTGAAGGGTGAGTGCAAGTTTGGTAGTATCTGAGTTCATCTCCTGTTAAATATTCAAATCCAAGTGAGAAAGAGCCTCCAGATAAAATAAGTAACTCTTTGCTTCCATTGGATGCCTTTATCTGTGAGTCACCAAACACCCAGAGATGCCCTAAACTCTCAGGGCACTTATTTTCTTACATAACCAAAGTCCAGAGGGAGACTAGTACCAGAGCTTATTAATTCAGTGGTTTAGCAGCAAAGTCCTGCACCCAGGGTCTTTCCATCCTCCCACCTCATCTTCAGGGTGCCAGCTACGTCTTCTCATAATCACAAGACAGTTACAGCATCACATCCTCAGTCACCAATGTCCAGAGGTGTGTGTCTCTTTTTAAGAGCTAAGATACCTCTTTCAGAAACTCCTTCCCATCTCCTTGTGGAGAACTCGCTCGTGGGCCCATCCCGAAGCCATTCACAAGTAAGAAAAATGAAACCTCCGTGATCCGCTAAGGCTAGTTGGGGTTGAGCCAGCTCCTACGGGTGGACACAGGAGCCAAGGCAAGGCTCTGGGTGAGCCACTGAGAGCATGTGTTCGTGCTGAAAGCCGATGTCTGGTCGACTTCTACTTAGGAAGGAAATATTTGCCATCAGGTTCAAAATGGGCAGTTTCCATAATTTTTTCTAGCTTAATATTTTGCCTATTGAGAAGTCTAATGAATAAAATGTTAGTAGGAACTAAGCCCATCTGAAACATCTTTATGCCAGTAGTCAGAGCTTATTCTAAATGAGCGATTTGACAGGTAACATTCCCCCCAAACATCAACAAAATAGCCAAAGACCACCTAACTTCCTTGTTGAGAAAAACACTCGATGTTACATGAACAAGTTCCAAAATCCTGGGTGTTTATCAGACAGCCACCTTTATTTGTCTACCCAGTAGTCTTCTTTCTGTTGAAAAACATAATCCCCTGCCACCCAGTATTCCTATAGGGTTTTGGTACACCTGCCAACTACAGCGCCCACTGCAGAGGTGACACGAGGTCCAGGCCTTGGCAATCAGGGCACTCCAGTCCCTTGACTACAATATTAGACTCTCAACCAGACATTTAACCCTAACCCAGGCAAGGACCCAAAAAAATAAGTCCTTCTTTGAGATTTCTGAGATAAAAAAAACAAAAGAGCAAGTGTCACCTTTCTTTTATTGGATACTGCCATGTTTGGATCCTGGGGACCACAGGAGAAAATGTGGCCAAGAACACACAAAAAGCAGCAGAGACTAGTGGCCGTGAGAGGGAGAGACAGAGAAAGAAAAGGAAATAAAGAGGTGACTCCAGCTGGCCTGACCCTGTGAACTTCCCAGCGTGACAGATTGCATAATTGGCCCCAATTTTCACCCCTCCCTGTATCCACCACTTTGGCTCTGAGACTCTGCAGTTTCCCTCACTTCCATGGGGAGAGCGTATTTTCCCACTCCTGACTTTGATCTTGGTCAGGGGACTGACTTTGGCCAAGGCACTGGAGTACACATGACCCACAAGGGCTCTCATTGCCCTTGCCATCACCAGGAGAACCTGCCTCAGCTCACCTGTCAGAGAAGCAGGCGTGGATCCGGCTCTGCACTGCAGCCTCCCTCGGCCAGTCTGCTGATGCCTGAGCACGCTCAGTTGAGATCAGCAGAGCTGGTCCAGCCACCCAGAGTGTGAGCTAAATCAGTGCCTGCCTTCACATGTCACTGAGATCTGTGCGGTGGCTTATTACACAGAAATGGCTGTATGAGCCCAGAGATCACTCCCTGCTTTTCTTCACCTAATGTCTGTTAGTTTGTTTTCGATCACCAAAATGGAGGATTCAAAAGGCAGGGCTTTTAGCCTGTTTTCTGTTACATCTCTAATACCAATAAAAAAAAGACTGGGACATTGTGGGCACTCAATAAATTTCTGATGAATAAAGCAAGTTTGAGCTGCATTGCTGTCACTTCAAGCCCAAGCTCTGACTAATACAAGCCACAGAGCTGATGGGGTTCTTTTGTTTGGGGGATTTTTTTTTCTATTTTTAAATTTATTTATTTATTTTTTTTTGGCTGTGTTGGGTCTTCGTTGCTGCGCGCGGGCTTTCTCTAGTTGCGGCGAGCGGGGTCTACTCTTCGTTGAGGCGCGTGGGCTTCTCATTGCGGTGGCTTCTCTTGTTGTGGAGCACCGGCTCTAGGTGTGCAGGCTTCAGTGGTTGTGGCTCGCAGGCTCTAGATTTCAGGCTTAATTGTGGCACACGGGTTTAGCTGCTCCGCGGCATATCTCCCCAGACTACGGATCGAACCTGTGTCCCCTGCATTGGCAGGCAGATTCTTAACCACTGCGCCACCAGGGAAGTCCCCAGATGGATTTTTTTTCCTTTGATTTTATAGCATATGTTTACATCATAAAAGTCACATCAATAGAATTTAGTCTAGTGGTTTTCTCCCATATCGGAGGATTTTCTGGATCAATAAATCATTCATGTATCAAGGGATGGCACAAAAGTACAGATTTAGTACTTAAGTCAATCCTCAATTATTTCTTGATAGAGAAAATGCAAGTTATAGAGCCCTAAACTCACCCAGCCAAGGCCACACTACGGCACTGTATAGCAATGCTATTCCTTTCTTACCTACACCTCTGCTGATTATTGAGACCAGAGACCACCATTTGATTTTTGTTTCTTATTTTTTATTTCACACAGAAAAGTTTCACGAATGGTACAAAGAACTGCTGTAGGTCTTTTATCCAGATTCATCCATTGTTAGCATTTTGCTCCATTTGCTTTATCATCTGCTCACTCTATTTTTCCCCTGAATCATTTCAGAGTAATTGCAGACATAATTCCCCTTGATTTATAAATACCTCAGTGTATATTTCCCAGGAATAAGGGCTTTCTCTAACATAACATAACCACAGCACATTTACCAAAATCAACAAATGTAACATTTAATACTGATATCCAACCCACCACTCATGTTGTTTCCAATGGTTCCAATTATGTCATTTATAGCTTTGCTTTTCTTTTTTTTTTTCCTGTTCTGAGATCCAATCCAGGATCACACAACTCCAATTAATTGTCATGCATTTTTAGTCTCCTCTAATTGGGAACATTTCCTCAGCCCTTCATTGTTTTCATGAGTTCAACATTTTAAAAAATTTGTAATTGAAAGTAAATGTATTTAATAGGATTGATTCTTTGTTGACCATTGCACTGAATTGTATATTTAAGTTCTCTTAATCTCTCTCCTATTATTTAGTATATAGTAGCAAGGAATTTTATTTATCCTAATTTTTTAAATTGTAGTAAAATACATGCAAAATTTATCATCTTAACCATTTTAAAGTATATAGTCAGCAGCGTTAAATATATTCACACTGTTGTAAAACCATCATCGCCATACATCTCCAGGACTCTTCTCATCTTAAAAACTGAAGCTCAGGGCTTCCCTGGTGGCGCAGTGGTTGAGAGTCCGCCTGCCGATGCAGGGGACACGGGTTCGTGCCCCGGTCTGGGAAGATCCCACATGCCGCGGAGCGGCTGGCCCGTGAGCCATGGCCGCTGAGCCTGCGCGTCCGGAGCCTGTGCTCCGCAACGGGAAAGGCCACAGCAGTGAGAGGCCCGCGTACTGCAAAAAAAAAAAAAAAAAAAACTGAAGCTCTACACCTGTTAAACAACAACTCCCCATTCCTCCCTCTCTCCAGCCCCTGGCAACAACCGTTCTATCTCCATCTTTATGAATTTGACTCTTCTAGGTACCTCATATAAGTAGAATCAAATGGACTCATTCCGGGTATTTTGAGGGGAGGGGGGGTTTCGACTGGCTTATTTCACTTAACATATTGTCTTCAAGGTTTAACCATGCTGTAGCTTGTGTCAGAATCTCCTTGCTTTTCAAGGCTGAACAATATTCCATTGTATGTATATACTACCTTTTGTTTATTCATTCAGCTTTCCATGGACACTTGTGTTGCTTTCACCTTTTGGCTATTGTGATTAATCCTGTTAATGAAACTGGATGTACCCGGTTTTCAATGTTGGGGGTACATACCCACCAGCAGAATTGCTGGATCATGTAGTAATTCTATTTTTAGTTTTCTGAGGAAATGCCATACTGTTTTCCATAGAGGCTGCACCATTTTACATTCCCATCAACAGTGCACAAGGATTCCAATTTCTGTATATCCTCACCAATACTTGTTCTTTTCTTTTCTCTTCCTTTTCCTTTTTTCCCCCCTAGCAGTAGTCATTCAAATAGATGTGAAATGGTATCTCACTGTGGTTTTGATTTGCATTTCCCTAATGACTAGTGATGTCGAGCATCTTTTCACGTGTTTGTGAGCCATTTGTATATCTTCTCTGGAGAAATGTTTGTTCAAGTCTTCTGCCCCGTTTTTGAATTGGTTCATTTCTTTTGTTGTTGTTAAGTTGTAGGAGTTCTTTATATATTCTGGATATCAGCTTGTTATCAGATATATAATTTACAAATATTTTCTCGCATTCCGTGGTTTGCCTTTTCACTCTGTTGATTGTTATCATTTTATGCACAGAAGTTTTAAATTTTGATGTAGTCAAATTTATCTATTTTTTTCTATTGTTGCCTGGGATTTTAGTGTCACATCCAAGAAATCATTGCTAAATCCAATGTCATGAAGCTTTTCCCTCATGTTTTCTTCTAAGAGTTTTATGGTTTTAGCTCTTACATTTAGGTCTTTGATCTATTTTGAGTTAAATTTTGTGTACGGTTTTGGTGTCAAGGCCCAACTTCATTCTTTTGCATGTGGATATCCAGTTTCCCCAGCATCATTTGTTGCAAAGCCTGTCCTTTCCCCACTGAATGGCCTTGGCACCCTTGCCAAAAATCATCTGACCATATATGTGAGGTTTTATTACTGGGTTCTCTATTGTATTCCGCTGGTCAATATGTCTCTTTATGCCAGTACCACAGTGTTTTAATTACTGTAGCTTTATAAGTTTTGAAATCAGGAAGTTTTGAGACATTCACCTTTATTCTTCTTTTTCATATTCAGGGCCCCTCAAAAATACATACTTATTTTAGGTATGCAAAAAAACACCATTGCGATTTTGACAGAGTGCATTGATCTATAGATTGCTTTAGGTAGTGTTGACACCTTTACAATAGTAAGCCTTCCAATCCATAAATACAGCATGTCTTTTCACTTATTTGTGTCTTCTTTAATTTCTTCCAGCCACCTCATGTACTTTTCAGTATACAAATCTTTCACCCTCTTGCTTATGTTTATTCCTAGGTATTTTATTCTTTTTTATGCTATTGTAAATGGGGTTATTTTCTTAATTTCCTTTTCAGATTGTTCATTGTTAGTGTAGAGAAACGCAACTGACTTTTTTTTTTCTTTTGGCTGCGTTGGGTCTTTGTCGTTGCACGTGGGCTTTCTCTAGTTGTGGCGAGCGGGGGCTACTCCTCATGGTGGTGCGCGGGCTTCTCATTGCAGTGGCTTCTCTTGTTGCGGAACATGGGCTCTAGGCATGTGGGCTTCAGTAGTTGTGGCACACGGGCTTAGTTGCTCCACGGCATGTAGGATCTTCCCAGACCAGGGCTTGAACCCGTGTCCCCTGCATTGGCAGGTGGATTCTTAACCACTGCACCACCAGGGAGGTCCCTGCAACTGATTTTGTCTGGTGATTTTGTATCCTACAACTTTGCTGAATTTGTTTATTAGTTCTAATGCTTTTTTGTGGAATCTCTAGAGTTTTCTACATTTAAGATTATGTAGTCTGCAAACAGAGATAATTTCAATTTTCCTTTCCAATCTGAATGCTTTTTTATTTCTTTTTATTTTCTAATTGCTCTGACTGGGACTTCCAGTACTGTTTTGAATAAAAGTGGCAAGAGTGGGCAGCCTTGTCTTGTTCCAGATTTTAGAGGAAAAGTTTTCAGTCTTTCTCCATTGAGTATGTTAGCTGTGGGCTTTTCATATATGACATTGAGTAAGCTGAGGTAGTTTCCTTCTATTTCTAGTTTATTGAGTATTTTATCATGAAAGGTGTTGGATTTTGTCAAATGCTTTTTCTGCATCAATTGAGATGATCATATGCTTTTCTTTCTTCATTTTGTTAAAATTAAATGATAAGTAGTCTGTTCTCTTGCTCTTTGATTAAGGTAAAACAAGCTACTACAACAGCAAAAAATATAACCGACCCTCAAAGAAAGTTCAAGTTAATTCATTCATTTAGTCAAATATTTATTGAGAAAATGTTCAGTTTGTGGCAAGCAACTTTCTTATCACTAGAGTTCAAAGATGAAGGCCTAGATCCTTTCCTTCAAGAGTGTCACAATCTACTGAGGGAGACAGGCCCTTCCCCAATCAGCCCATGATCTCTATGCTCTAATCACAACAGTATATCAACCACATCCCCCGTTTGATCACAGAGTTCCCTGAGACCACGGAGCTCTGACTCTCCTCCCTTCTTCGCCTGTCAAAATCATAGATATTTTTCCAGTCCTAGCTCAAATTCTACTTCTGAGAAATACTCTCTGATCACCTTGTCCAGAATTAATTACTCCACCTCTGTAATCTCTATTATACCCCACTCACTACTCTGAAAATTAAAAAGTAAAGAGAAAGCATGAAGCATTTATCCTGCCTTTTCCTATACCATAGTGCTTCAAGAGAGCAAAAGAGCAGATGGGAGAATGTTTTTAAAGAAATATTCCAGTTAATAAATGCAGATGAATGACAGAGAAAATCACCATGTATAAACCTCCAGTGAAATGATGGATCTTCTAGGCAACAGTCATCAGTGGATCCCAAAACCATTAGGTGAAAGGCTGTTGGGGAGATTAAGCTGACACCCCCTGAACCCACTGATCACTGAAATCAGGATAACCAGACATTATCTGCTTCAAGAAATGATGCCAGAGCAAGTGTACTATAAAGTATTCCTGCTGAAGTACACTGAACCTGCTGAAATACACCGAACCTATATCTAATCAAGCTTCTAGGTCTAATCACCAATCCACAGGAAATACAGGTGGAGGAACAAGATAAACACCACCACAAAGGAAGCAATCTGCCAAATCCACAGACGGTGCCACATTCTACGAGGATAAATGTGTTGGTTTCACTAAAAAACCATTAAACAAAAAGGAGGAGGAACAGTTATAGAATAAAAGAGGCTTATGAACCATAACAACAATTTACAATGTGTGGACCCTATTTAGAGGCCAATTCAAACAAACCAACTGTAAAAAAGGTACCGTTGATACTGTTAGAGAAATGTGAATAAGGAGTAGGTATTAGATGATATTAAGGTTTATTGTTCATTTTGTTTGGTATGCTAATAGCATGGTTATGTGTTTTAAAAGTCTTTATCACTTAGAGTTGCATACCAAAGTACTGACTGGTGAAACAATATGGAACCTGGGATTTGCTTTAAAATACTTCAAAAATAAATAAATACATAAAAACAAGGGAATAGATGAAATAAGAATGGTATAAACGTAGGCTATATATATATAGAGAGAGAGAGATAGAGAGAGAGAGAGAGAGAGAGAGAGAGAGAGAGGTTCATTATACTATTTGCTCTTTTTTCATACATATTTGAAATTTTCCAAAATAAAAAAGTAAAACAAATCTTAATTAAACAAACAGTAGCAAGAGAAACCCTTTGATGTGGAAGAACATTGGAGGATCAGAGGGTGGGCATCTATGTCAGAGTCCAGATCTGCTACTAACTAGCCACTCTAGGGCTCTGGGCCTCAGCTTTTTTGTTCATAAAGTAAAGAGTTGGATTTGGACTTCTAAAGTCTCTTTCAATTCTAACATATTATGACTCTGTTACTCTGAAATCCCCATCTCTGGTTCCTTCTCAAGAATCCTTTCCCAACTAAGTAACTGTAAGCAAGATAGGAGTTTCCTCTAATTCTCCCAAGACTACTCTCTGAATATATGACTTGCCTATCTCACTTTCTTTTCTCTCATTCAGAGAAAGCACCACAAGTAATTCCTCTTTATCTCAGTCATTCAGCACTTGCTGCAGTCCATATACACATCTGCTTCTGTTATATGTGTATATGTGTCAGTGTTGTAAGTCGGAGACTGTAAACTAGGACACTGTCAACCCAGCATATGGGTGTTTGCTTTAATCACGCTGATGACTTAGCACATTGTCAGCACGCAGCCAATGTGTAGGATTATAATACTACGGTGTAAGTAGTGAACTTTCTAAGCAATCTGTTGCAGCTGGCCCAACTGGCCACAGAGAGAACACAAAAACCTGTATATTCTGTCTTAATTTGCTTCTTTTCCTCCTGTCCCACATTGTGAGATGTCATTTGGCGGATCGTATTTCCAGGGATGAGAAATGTGAATAAGGAGCAGGGAAAATAGGCCATGCAACATTGGCTTAATCCACAATATTTCTCTTTTCCCTCACTAAATCAGGGTGTATGACCCCTTTCCTGTGTGAGGAATGCAAACTCCTCCAATTTTATCTTTTAGATAACTTCTCAAAACCAGGTAGTGACCACATGAGAACTTAAGAAGATGTCTTTTCTTTTCTCTTTCTTTTTTTTGTTGGCGGGGAGGCGGTGTTGAGGAAAGGGATGAAACAGACGGCTGTGCTTTTGAATGTTTAGCCAATTCCAACTGGGTCATCATATTTTGCCTATATGTAAAATTGCTTTAGGTAAATTTTCTCTAATCCATCCTCTCAACTGTAGGATGACCTGGTTTAAGGTTGTTAAACACTATACGTAGATGAATTTCATACCTGCTGAAGCAGTGTTTCAAAACCTTTTCTTCATAAAAAAATGTGGCCATAAATTTCCATCAGAGGTTGCCAAAGGGTAGCCCTTTACTGTTGCAAGTGACCTCACAAGACTATGCTGGTGGGGTAGTACCTTGCATACTGAATTACAAACAAACTCCTCAGCTTGCATTCTATACACAGGGTAACGATAGTTCCTACGTTTCAAGTATCTATTACGAGGATCCAGTGAAACAATACACATAAAGTGTTTAACACCAAAATGTTCATTGCAGCTCTATTTACAATAGCCCAGAGATGGAAACAACCTAAGTGTCCATCATCAGGTGAATGGATAAAGAAGATGTGGCACATATATGCAATGGAATATTACTCAGCCATAAAAAGAAACGAAATTGAGCTATTTGTAGTGAGGTGGATAGACCTAGAGTCTGTCATACAGAGTGAAGTAAGTCAGAAAGAAAAAGACAAATACCGTATGCTAACACATATATATGGAATTTAAGAAAAAAAAATGTCATGAAGAACCTAGGGATAAGACAGGAATGAAGACACAGACCTACTGGAGAATGGACTTGAGGATATGGGGAGGGGGAAGCGTGAGCTGTGACAGGGCGAGAGAGAGGCATGGACATATATACACTACCAAACGTAAGGTAGATAGCTTGTGGGAGGCAGCCGCATGGCGCAGGGATATCGGCTCGGTGCTTTGTGACCGCCTGGAGAGGTGGGATAGGGAGGGTGGGAGGGAGGGAGACGCAAGAGGGAAGAGATATGGGAACATATGTGTATGTATAACTGATTCACTTTGTTATAAAGCAGAAGCTGGCACACCGTTGTGGAGCAATTATACCCCAATAAAGTTGTTTAAAAAAAAATGCCTGTCATATAGGGTGATTCTGAAGATGAATAGTAACGTGTACCATTTATTAGGGGATTTACTATAAGCTAATCAATTTATATATATATATATATATATATATATATAATTGCATTAATCTTACAGAAATTCCACAAAGTAGAAATTATTATTCCATTGAGAAAAAAGGCTCATGGACGTTAAGTTACATGACCAAGGCCTAATACCTGATAAGCAGCGGAAGTGGGATTCAAACTCAGGTCTGAACTGGCTTCACATCAAGAGACACTACACTTTCTTCTAGAAGTAATTGAGATAATATCTTTAAAATGAACAAGGACTGTACCTGACATAAAGTGGACAATAAACGGCAATTGCTGTTATCATTATGATAACCTCCTCCTTCATGTCCAAAACACACACACACACACGTGCACACGTGTATGAAATAAAAAAGAATCTGTATGCTAAAAAAAAAAAAGTGTTTAACACAGTGTCTGGGAGCAGTAGTCAAACAAGATAGTCCTTTGTAAGCACTCCCTTGCAGTCCCTAGAAAGAGGACATTTTCAATAAACATTTGTTGAATTAATACATTGAATGACGTAATTGGAAAGATAAGTGGTTCGATATCCATGAACAAATAGAGGTTCTCCTTTAACGGGGTCAAATAACTTCTCAAGGCTTTTTACAAAGAGTGTTTTAAGCTACAGAATGCCCCAACACAGAGCTTTAAAATCAAATAACTCAATATTGAAATTTTAACAGGGAGAGTTAATAAAGGGAAGGCCCATTTATTCAGATGAATCAAAGATGAATCTGAGATATAATCATATTTTATGTGTACAGGTCATTCACCCTAGAATCAAAGCACTCACCACATATTTCACTAACCCTTGTAACACCCACAGGTAGATGTTGGAGATGATCCCCTTGTTACTGATGGAGAGAGAGCCTGAGGCCCAGGACAGTGAAGGGACTTGTCAGAGGCCACATCAAGTGAGTAATGGAGCAAGAGACGGAACTAAATTCTAGTCTTCATCCCTGGTGCACTTTAGGTTTTACCACAAAGTTGCCTAACATCTCAGTTACTTTTTAACTCTAAAATCCATTTTGAAATAAACCCTCCCCTTAAAAAAAAAGAAATTAGCCAAGAGTACAAGATTCAATAACTAAAATAGAAAAAACATAAATCAGCTGGGTTTTTTGTTTGTTTTGTTTTAATGGTTCCACATCAGTTAGCAGCGTCTAGGGAAGAAAACGGAAACAAACATTGGTTCAAAAACAAAATTCTGCATAAGGCAGATGGCTGCCTTTTAGGGCAATTAATGCGAACGCTAATTTGCAACTGAAAACAACGAGGATCTGGTTTCGAGTTTCCAAACAGAACTATAGAGGTTGAGCAGATTCCTTCATTGATTTCCCTATGATTCTACCTGGGGGTGGTGGGTAAAGAAACTCTTTTTAATTGACTCATTAGAACAGGGATTACCAGAATTTTCTGGTATTTTAATCTCCACCTTCTCCCAGAAGCCCGCAGGATGAGTAGTTATGGTTTTAGTATCCCTTGACTTAAGATAAAATAAATAAAGACAAAATGACCAAAAGCTCCTATGAATTCGGTGACATTCTCAGTGAACTTGTGTTTACTACTCCCCATATCTCCGTACCAAAAAACCACCATCGCGCTGCGAAGGCGTGCTGGGTAGACGGGTTCCCGGACGCCCGCGAGGAGCGCCCAGGCAAGGACCCCGGATTCGGGGGCGCAGGGCCGGGAGGGTGGAGTTTACGTTCACTCCATCGCTGCAGTAATGGAGAAAAACGGACTCACAGAGTAAACCACTCCACTCCCAAGCGGTTTTTCTGATTTTTATTTTTTAAGCATAAAGACGATGTGAACGAGGAACTCGCTGGCAGCGGCTTGCCCGGCCGCGCGCCCGCTCCCGCCGCGCGCGCCCACGCCCACGCCGCGCCCGTGTCCGCGCGTCCCCGCCGGGGCTCGGCGCACAGCCCGCCCAGCGGAAACCCGCGCCCGAGCTCGCCCCGCACGCCAGCTGCCCGTAGCAGGCGGGCTCTCGGTTCCCAGAGCAGTAGTTCCCAGTTTCTAGTTTCCTTATCGACACGATTTCTCTCTTGGGTCTTCCGCGGGGATCAGACGGTGGCCGCGGCCGCGGGTGGGGAAACCCGCGCCTGCGCCGGGCTCGGTCTATCCGGCCTCGTGTGGCTGGCTTATTCCTACCCGGAAACTTCGAGCTGTGTGGGCCCCGGCAGGGACTTGGGAGGGAGGGAGTTTGAGAAGAGGCTTCACTTTTTAATCTCCTAGGCAGTTTGATGGGCGCATGCCAGGCCCGCGCTGGCTTCGGGGCAGCTCGGCCAGGCCCCGGGACACACCCGGCGGCCGCGGAAGCGCTGAGGGGATGTTTGGATGGCCGGAACCTCTGGCTTCCTCTCAACCTTCTGACCTTTCAGAGTCCAGGCCTGTTGTGCCTGCGGCTCGCGATCGGCCCTCTTTGCCATCTTCCCACGAGAAGGTTGGGCCTCCGAGCCTAGACCCAGATTGCGAGGATTCTGGCCTTGGCTTCACCGTTTATCAACTGCTTACTGCCGCTGACCAAGTTACTGACCCTCACTGGTCCTCAGCTTCTCTGCGAGTTGGGAAGTGTAAGAACACCAACTTCAGAGGGCTGTCGAGAAAAGGCATTTAAACAGTTGGGGCACAAAGATTGTTCAGTTCGTGTCAGGGGCTGCTTGGCAGAATTCAACAAGCTCGGTATAAGGACTCATCCGACAACAGGTATTTCTTGACCCTGCGTGCCAGGCCGTGCCCTGGGAGCTAAAAAGAAAGCAGCGAAGGTAGCAGACAAAAATTGCTGTCCTCTTGGAGCTTGCATGGCTGACGCGGAGGGGGCCGGGGAGGGGTTACCCAGCAAACGTATAGTGTAGCCCATAGTGAGAGCAGGCACCGGGGCACAGACGCAACTCTAAACAGGGTGGAAAGTCGAGTAAAGTGAGGGTAGGAGGGGGAGCCATGGGAGAAGCTGGTCCAGCTAGAGGGAAGGTCACTAAGGATCTGCTGTCCATTCTGCTTCTAAATCCTGTCACTCCCTGGACCCCTCCCACCTCAGGCGAGCACATCACCGGGAGAGCCCGCCCTAGGGAGCTCTGCCTAAGGAAACAGGCTGGGTAGCTGAAGGGAAGCCCAAAGGTAGTCCCAGTCCCAGCCCTCACGTTTAAATGAAGTTCTCCTCCCTCCATCCCACCCCACACTCTGCAGCCCATCCCGGTACATCTTCAAAAGAATTTCCCTGCTAGAATCATAAAGGGGGTAAACTCACATTCTCGAAAGGAATCCAACTTCCCCTTCCCCCTTTCCGTGGAAGATGATGAGGCTGGCGGGTGATGGCCAGCAAAAATGGCTTCGCCCCGTCCCACCCCCAGAGCTCTCAGCAGGAATAGTAACCGCACACCTCCAAGACACTGTACACAGAAACATCAACAGAGGAACAATTTCAGCTGATGCTACTACATTCTTCTTTCTGCACCACTACAAACAGAGAAATGGCTTCTAAAAGCTACGTAAGGTACAAGGCATATGTGCACACTTACCAGTCTGGCCTGAATACACACTATCAATCTTATATATCAGTAAAAATCACTACCACTTACTGTGCTCTTCTCATGTGCTTAGTGTTTTCTGTGGATTTACTTATTTAATATCACTGATAACCCTATGAGGTAGTATCTACCATCATTTTACAGGTGAGAAAACAGTTTTCGAGCAGTTAAATAACTTGCCCAAGGTCACAGAGCTAGGATTTTGTGGAGTACTCCCTTTCTCCCATTTTATTGTGGGTTCATTCATAATAAAATAAATATTTATTGAGTGCCTTCCACGTGACAGACACTGTTCTAGGCACTGGAGATACAGCAATTTTTTAAAAAAATCCCTGCCCCCGTGTATATGACTGACATTCTTGTGGAGGGACAGAAGCAATAAGAGGGGGGAAAGGGACTTCCCTTGTGGCACAGTGGTTAAGAGTCCGTGTTCCCAATGCAGGGGGCCCAGGTTCTATCCCTGGCCAGGGAACTAGATCCCCCATGCATGCCGCAACTAAGAGTTAGCATGGCGCAACAAAGGCGCCCACAAGCTGCAACTAAAGGAGCCTGCCTGCTGCAACTAAGACCTGGCCCAACCCAATAAATACATCAATAAAATTTTTTAAAAATAGAATAAAGATAAAAGAAGAGGGGGGAAAGTAAATACAGTATATGAGAAGTTAAATACTGAGCAGAAAAATAAAGCAGGGAAAGAGGAAAAGGAAGGGATGAAGTCGCAATGCTAAACAGGTGGTCAGGGAGCACTTCACCCAGAAGGTGACATTTGAGCACAGAGCAGAAGCAAACTATGCCTTTGTGAGGAAAAGCACTCCCCCCCCCCCTCGCAGAGGGCACAGCAAGTGCAAAGACCCTGAGGCATGACTAACAGGAAGGGCAGGGTGGCTGCGGAGAGTAAGCTTGGGCCAGGAAAGAGAGGTAGAAGTGGTCAAGGAGGGGTGGTCACTCAGGGGTGTAGACTGAAGGACATAGGCTGTGACCCTGAGTGAGGTGAGGAGTCACTGGGGGCTTCTGAACTCCCTCATAGAACTGGATCACTCTGACTGCAAGGGGGGACAAGGTAGAAACATGAAGAGCAGTTGAGAGGCTGTCATAACAACGTAGGTGCGAGATGATGAGGGTGTGGGCCCAAGTAGCAGTCGCGTTGGTTAGATTCTGAGGATACACAGTAGATAGAAGCTCAGTGTTTTCCAGTAGGCTCCATCCTGAGTGTGAAGGGAACAGGAGTTAAAGATGATGCCAAAGTTTTGGCCTGAGCACCTCGTGGGAAAAAAAGAAAAAAAAAATGACCTGCTCTTAAGGACGGAGCAGGTTTGGGGGCAAAGCTTCAAACAAGTTACATTTGAGCATCTTGTAGACGTCTGGGTGGAGATACATATCCGGCAGGCAGTTGAATAAACAAAACTGGAGGCTGGACCTTAGGGAAGAAGTTCAAGCTGGAAATATGTATATTTTTAATGGGGGGTTGTCAGGCTCTAGGTGCTGGTAACTGCAAGAGATCACTTAAGGGGTGAAGGCAGTTGGGGAGAAGAGGGCGGGAAGCCGGCCCAGGTGTGCCCCTACTTTCTCTACTTCATTACGACCAAAGAGAGAGGGAGACGAGGACTCGGCTTACTAGGTGCTTCCACGCTGAAGCTCTGCCCACTCTCCTGGGCAGAGTTAATCCCTCTCAGCGAGGCAGCTGGAAGGAAGCAAGAGTTTGGCGTGCTCCGCTGGGCATTAAACAGCCCGAAGCTCCGCTGTCATGATCCCAGGCAAGCCGCTAAATCTCTCTGGTGTCAGTATTCCCCTCTGTAAAATGGGGATACTAACACCCGTTTACTTAGTAGTAATCTGGATTCAGTGAATGGAGCCCAGCAAACCAGCCCTTGTGCTCCTTCCTGTTACTCAGGGCTCTCCCCAGCATTTCACGTCCTGTCCCCTCCACGCATTGTCCTATCTTCGTACACTCTCCCCCAGTGCCACGCTGGTACAAAACGGGTGTTCCGGGAAAGCATGAACGAAGCCTGAGATGGAGAGTGGACTCCGGAGCGGACGCCCGGTACCGGAGCGAGCCCGCAGCTCATCCCGCCTTAAAGGGTAGGGATCCCGAGCATCAGACCTGGTGCGGGGCCGCGATGGCGTGCCTCTGCCTAGAGCCTGGAAAGGGGGCGCGGTCGCCGACGCCCCCTCCCCCGAACCCACAGCCGTACGCGAGCGCCTTCTTCTCCCCGCAGACGCGGCGGGAGGGGCCCCGGCGCTTCCGCCCAGAGGCGAGCAGAGCAGAGCCGGCTGCGGTTCTCCCGGACCAGCTCCGAGAGGCTGGCAGCCGTCGCGCTATGGCTGTGCCGCCGCCTGGACGCGGAGGGCCGGGGCGAGGACTGGGCGGCCTGCGCGCTGGGAGCTTGCGGGACTGCGCCCACCCCGCCCGCCTGGATGCACCGGGAAAGGCGCCCTGGCTGCGGTTATATTTTTTAAAAACAGGGACTCCTCTCTCCCCACTGACTGCCGTCCCTCTGATTTCTGAAGGAAAGGGGAACACAAGTTTCTTGTAGACAGGTCATCCGAGGAATATCGTGTTAGGATCCTCTTCGATCTGCAGACCAGACGGTTGTTCTGGCAGAAGCAGCCCTGGCGCCCGCGACGCGGAGGCGAGGGGTCTGCCCGGGACGAGAACGCACGGAGAAGAATCCAAGCCTTCGGACCGTTTCCCATGCCCGCGGGTGAAACCCTCAGGCTGGTGTTGAGGATCTCACGCATTAGAGTAGAAATTCATTAAACCGAATTTACTTTCCAGCAAACCGGGCCAAGATCTCAGTCTGGCAACAGTGGAGGAATTAATCTGGATGTTACACGCGGTGCTACTTCAACTTTGGGAGGGAGGGGCGGGTGTCACCGATCTCTTCAAAATCGGACGCAAGCTATGGACCTTAGCTCAAAAACACACACCAGTTTGGGATGCATGTTTGACGTTTCAGGAACACACACACAGACACACACCCCTCTCCTCTATCACACCTGGAGCCTTAGAAAAAACCCGGTGCCTGACAGAAAGAGTATGCACAGGCTTTGTGATCTCTGTAGAGGAAAAAAAACAAAAACAAAGCATCCACAGGGCTTGTTTGGGTGGTTGGTTTTTTCCTCAGTAACAAGTGGACAACAGCTAATCAAGCGATCAAGTGAGTTTGGTGGATATGAAAGGACACAGACCTCCTGGGAAAGGAAAGATGCAATTAAAATAGAATCATTCCCTTGGGTTGTCCTGCCCTCTCCAAACCACCAGCAAAAATGTAATTAGGACAAAAATGTTTTGGAAGGAAGTTAGCAAACAGGGAAGGTTAAACGTAATGATGACAGTTCTGTACTTTTGTTGTCCTGTTAACCAAGAAATTTCTATGTTGTAAGTCAAGAACGTTTGATGGCCTCAGAGAGGCAGTACATGTGCTGTTTTTTTGGGGGGATGAGGTGGTCAGGAATGCCTTACATACTGCTCCAAGGATAGCAGCTCTCCACCATCTAACCGGCCTGCTGGTGCTGTTTTTGTGTAACCGTGGAGGATAACAAATCTGTCTTATTTTATTTCACCAGATGGAGAAAATGGAACAATATTTGAGAAAAAAAAAAACCCCTACATTTCCTGTCTTTTTGTTCTTAACATAAAAAGTACTTTATGGCTATTTTTTTCAGCATATTTTCTCCTCCTCTGGGGTGCTTTTTAAAGCCTCAAAGCATATATTTGCCAGGAGTCTTTGGATTTTCACAATATTCCTAACTTTTTCTATAACCAAGACTTGCTGGACCTGCTCCATTAGGGAAACTTGTGTTTTACAAGCTGTAGACAATAACTGCAATACCTAAGCTTTTTTTTTTTTTTTTGAGGGAAAATTTTAAACTTAAAACACTTAGTATTTATGGGCCATTGCTTTTTCTTTTATTACCCATTTAACCATGTCTTTTCTTTGACGCTCATCCAGAGAGACTCTCATCACCCATGGCTAGATCAGAGAAGCCAAAAGGAAAGGTCTTCATCATCTCTAATCTCCATCTCTCACCTCCCTCCAAAGCAGTTTACAATAAAGAGAACTCACTCCCACATCCTGAACCCTGCGCTTCTTTGATCTTCCCCATCATTTTCTTATTAAAAACAACTACCCTGTTGCCACCACCACCAGTTTCAGGTTGTCTGAGTAACTATTTTCATCCTTAAATTTTTAATTTTGAAAACCAAGTCACATATTAGAGTTATTACGGCAAATACAGTATCCCTACTTGAAAAACGGGAAATTTGTAGAGCACAACCTATTAATTTTCCACCAGTTAGAAAGCACTAAAATGCTACTTTCTGAATAGGGGTCTCTGGTTTTTTTCCAGCCTGGCTTCTTCCTGTCTCAGTCACACCACCTTTCATGGTTTCCTGGATTATTTCTTCCACTGAACAGTAACTAAAAGTGAGTGAATATTCCATTTCATACCCACCAACATCCCCATTTTAAAATCTGCATTCTGTAACAAGTTACCAAACTCCAGCCAATGATGCAATATACCACCAAATTCCAGTAGAACAAAATAATTTGAGAAAGACTTCAGATTTCACAGTCTTGGAATTTAGTAACTACTAAAACGCACGTTTCCTCTTGACTAATGAATGGGGTAAATAATTAATTTAGCAAATAAGAAAATGTAAAACAAAGGTTAAAAAGCTTATGCTTTAGATTTTATACATAAAGATTGTAATCAAATTTGGGGAAGGGGCATTAACATTAGCCAAAGTTGAAAAACATGAATAAAGCAAGGTTCTTTAGATTTTTATATAATGCCTAGACTTGTATAATACCTTATACAAGTCTCTAGGGGATTCTTACATTCACAGTTAGACATATACCTCCAGTTCCTGAGTTTCAGTGTCCCTAAGGTCAAGGGTACATTCCACTGGAATTATCTTCCTCCAGGAAATATGTTCTCATCATACAGCTTTCACCAGGTTGGGTGGCTGGGTCGGGAGCTGCTGCTACAGTTCCCTCAGCGGCATTTTCTCCTTCCAGCAGAGCACTGGCTGAACATTACTGCCCTTGCTCAGACAATTGGGAGTCTTCCCTGCTATAGTGTAAACTGTACCAGGGAAGGGATTACATCTATTTTGTTCAGTATTGCGTTCCAATACTTATTAAGTATTTAATGAATTAATAGAGAGTTGAATTGATGTCTTTTTTTAAGCCTAGGGAAGTCAAGTGCAAGAAACAAAACCAAAGTCTCTCCATCTCCTTCATTCAATCTAGTGAGGAAGCCTCATGAGTAAAACAAGGGCTGCGCAGCAACTGACCAGCAGCTGAGTTTAAAACCCACCTCAGATACGTACCAGCTGTGTGACTTTGGAGAAGTTACCTAGCCTCTCTGAATCGCATCTCCTCTTCTGTAGAAGAGGTATAATAAAGCCCACCTTGTAGGGTTGTTTCAAGAACTTATAAACAGAGAAAACACCTGACATATGTAGGCAATCTATAACCAAACAGTTCCCTGTTCTATACAGTAGGTCCTTATTGTTTCTATAATAATAGAAACAATAAGGACCTACTGTATAGAACAGGGAACTGTATTCAATATCTTGTAATAACCTATAACGGGAAAGAATCTGAAAAAGAATATATATATGTATAACTGAATCACTTTACACTTGAAACTAACACAACACTGTAAATTAACTATACTTCAATAAAAAAGGTTTAATTTTTTAAAAAAATCATCATTCATTCATTGAATGTATGTCTGCTATGAGCGCCGGGGATACAAAGATGAATAAACCAAAACCCTTCCTCAAGACATCAATCTCGTAAGTAATATGGCAAATGCGGTACCAGAGACAATCAAAAGGAATTATGGGAGCAACTCAGCTGGAGAGAGGGGTACAATCCAAACAGAAGGGAGCATATGATTAGAGACACAAGGTCTAAACACTATGGCTTGTGTAGGTGACCACGTGAGGCTGGCTTCCCATTTAATGCAAAGCGACCCACCGACTTATTACAACGGCTGATGAAAACCCATCCAAAAATCACACTCACACATGCTGTCATCTCTCTGACCTCATCTCATACTACTCCCTCTGCTCTCTCCTATCCTGGATGTGCTAAGCACACTCCACCTCAGGGCTCTGCGCTGGCTGTTCCTTCTGCCTAGATGTTCTTCCTCTGTTTATCCATGCCTCACCTCCTTTCGCATCTTTGCTCTAATGTCATCTTTTCAATAAAGCCAAACTTGATCAGCCTATCTAAAATCACACTCCCCCCAGACCCTATAAAATGTGCTTGCTTATTAAGTCTATTTTTTACTGTTACCACCCACCCCCTTCCATAAAAACACCATGAAGGCAAAGATCTTAGTTTTGTTCTCCAAGGTATGCCAAGTGCCTAGGACAGTGGCTGGCACACAGTAGTGTCAAATGAATGAATCAAGTGTGGCTGGAATGTGAAGTCAGGGCAGGAAGGAGAGAGAGGTGAAGCTGGAGAGATGTACAGAGGCTTTGAATGCTGTGGCTAAGAGCTGAGATTTTTATCTGGTAAGTAAGGGGAAGCCATTAAAGGTGAGTGGCATGTTCAGATCTGCTTTTTAGATAAGTCACTCAGGGAAAGGATTTGAAGGGAATGATAATGGCAGAGCCTTAGAGTTAAGAGGCTGCAGCAGCAAGTGAGCTAGAGAGTAAGATAGGAAAGCCCTACACAAGAGCGGTAGAAATAAGAAAAGAAGGGAGGGGACATATCTGAGACATAATTAGGAGGTTAAATCAGGACTTGATAACTGACTTAAAGCAGAGGGAGAGAAAGGAGACTCAAAAATGACTCTTTGGTGTGTAGTATAGGTGACTGGGAGGTTGAATTCAGTAAGGTCTAGAATATGGAGAGGGAGGGGGTGGGTGATGAGTTCATTCCATGTATATCCATAGTGGTCCCAGTGTCACTTGTGGAAGAGGAAGTTTGAGCTCAGGAGAGAGGTTTAGATCAGAGATATTCTTTCTACCTAGTGAAAATTACACTAATTTTAAAAGGAGAACAACTTTCATTTCAAACATCCAAAATCACAGAAACAGTAGGAATTAAAACGCAGCTATGTTTCTTAAGATCTTATATGTCTACGTAAATATCTATGATTTTTTCCCCCTGATAGCAAAGAAAATGAGATTTGTTGTTGTTATTTAATTGACTCTTGCTCCAGACTTCACTATTGTTAGATTTTCAGCTAACTGCCCAGAGAAAATAATAATCTCTTCCCCTCCAAAAGTTACCATGTTTGGTTGTGAAATAACTAGTGGTATAATACAGACAACATACCCTTTCATTTTGTAAAAGTGTTAGGGGGAAGTTAAAGAAATTCAAAGGCGATATTATATATTCAAAACAAATTTGAGGAAATACTTTCAAAATGACATGTAATTAGTGGAAGTTACTATCACAACATATGATTGAAACAAATTGCCTTATGAGCGTTCTCTTTTCCATCAAACCTCTATATAAATATAAAGCATGGAAGAAGGGACAACACTATACTGTCCCTTAAAATTACAATTAGGAGGAAGTTTAAATTGTTTTACTTCACTAACGATAATAATAATAATTTATTGAGTATTTACTTTGTGCCAGTGCACTGTGCTAGGCAATTGTCCAAGCTTTCCCTGATTTCTTCTTGCCCTTTGAAGGGAACAGATGATAAAACAACAAAACAGGACTTAGCTGAGCAACTTGCTAAAGGTCACTTTGCTATCAAGTAGTGAAGTCATCTTTTAGGAGAGGGGAAACAAAATTTTTTTCTTTCCAAGATCCAATTATTAGTTGCAACTTGCCTTGACCTGTTACGGATGGGCGCTGTGAAAGCACTGCAACGTGAGGCAGTCTGACTGGTTCACAGTTGCTGCTATACCCAGAACCTAGCAGGTCAGGCACTTAAAGATATGTACTATGTGTAATAACTTTGTTATATAAACAAATGACCAGATAAGCCCATGTTAGTTGATCTGAGAACTCTCTCCACAGTGTTCATAATAATATAACTGTTTTCAATATTGTGAAATATTTTCTTTCTAAAGGTGAACTTATTATTTAGGACTCTGGAGAGAATGTTTTAAACTCAGTAGACAGTAACTAGCCGCGATCATAGAAAACAAGTGATAATAGCAAGTAAGTGCCCAAGCACACACACTGGATTGCGAGCTGGGCCCTGGGTTATACAGACTCACAAGCTCATCCGGGAGCCAGCGCAGAGCCCTCGCCCTACACTTTTGCTGAACTGATTCCAGCCAGGTCACCCATGGATTACAAGTGACATGGAAGCCATCGTCAGTTTTTTAAACCAGCGCTGTTTCCTAGGCTGCATAACAGGCTAGCATCTGTGGACCTTTACTTTAACCAAATAAACTGCGTGAAGGAACTCCCTCTTCAAAGGCAAATTACCAAATCAGCGCTCAAAAGGTGAAGCTCCGACTGCTTTCTACTTTTGACTGCGATCCCCGCCGCCCCTGTAATTCGCAGAACGTTTCGTAGACCCTTGGAAGGCGGGAAACACCGGCTTCCCAGCCCCTCTCCTTCCCGGAGCGTGGACCCGGGGTCAGCCCCCCACCACAAGCACATGCAACCCTTATTTCTCGAGAATGCCTCCTTTTTGTACCGGTGACCTAAAAATCCTCTTTAACCGCCCCCTTCGCTCCATCGCTCGGCTGTGAACCCCAGTGCAGAAAGTGAAAGTGGGCGCAGGGCCCTGCCGCTGCCTCGGAGCGCGCGCGCCGAGGGTGGGGGCGGGGCGCGAGGACGTCCTCCCGTCACGTGACGCGCGGCGCCCCAATCCCATACCCGCCGCGCCGCGTGCGCCGACTGGGCCTGGGAAGCTCATCTCTGTCAATGAAAGTTGTCATTTGGGCTGTTACCTCCTAAACACAGTGTAAAGAGGGCTTTATACCTCCTTCCGCTTCAGACCACCCCCCCCCCCCGCCACTACCTGTAGACGTGGAGAGTCAGACGTCCCGAACTCGGGGCTCCTGGACACTGTGCACAATCACTTTCATCAACCGCTACCTGCTTCGTGTGGGAAAGAGCAGCTCCTTTTAGGTGTGTCTTCAGGTGGGCCCAGGAAGGACTGTGGCCTCAGTTCTCTCTGCTTTATTTGCTGGGAAGGGAGCTAGGACTGTACGCCTCCTTCCTCCAAAGCAGAAGAGCAAAGAGATGGTTAGGAGTCCGAAGCCTTTGGGCCCCAACATACGACCCGGAGAGTCTCCCTGTCGCCACCTTTCCTAATTTCAGAGAGGGGACCTGCGAGCCCCTGGAAAAAACGGCAGATAGATGCAGACGTCAGCCCTTCTTTTACAATATTTCAAATAACTCTGAATCTTATTCTCCACTGGAGTCTTCATGCTTAATTCAGTATCTTAAACAATTTAAAAGAGCTGGAGTCCTAATAGATAAAGTTTTGCCCTTTCCAAGACTTCTGGGAGGCTTAACTGTAGCTTCACGGTTTTTACCCCTAATATCCACCACGAAACAAAAGCTAGCTTTCCCGAAGTCAATGACAATAGGAAAACTGGTTTAATCCACCTCTGGGTAGGCAACCCCCAGCCCCCAAGCCCTCCTTCACACTCCAACCTGCCCTGAGGTATGTTTGTGTAATCAGAGACTGATTGTAGCTGCCTCGCCGTTTCTCCCCGGGAAAGCTTAGTTTGAATTCCTTGAAGTTGCTTGTTTTCTAGGTTAATCTAGGCGAGCAGAGAAGATGCCACTCGGAAAACAGCTGGGTTTCCTGCTCGGCATCTTCAGGAGCGGGCTGAGCTGCGCAGGTGTGCGGGTTGTGACTGCGTTGAAGAGGGTGGCGTTAAAAGGTCTTTAAAACGTTACGTTTGAGATTTTAGGAAATATATTTTCCAAGACTACGGTGACTAAAAATATTTGGGCTAAGATTTTAGTGAAGAGAATCACGCCCAGGGTTAGTAAGAAGAACGGTGATTTGGGGCTTTGCTCTTGCTTAATCTGAAACCCTGGCGATGCTGATAGGTATCTCTCCGGCATTTATTATTTGGTATTTTAAAACGGTGTAGAAAGAGGGCCGTTAGGATTGATTATTACGGTTTCTTTGAAGGATAGAATTCCGTGTCACCAACTTGTAAGGGTAAATGAAATGCAGAACCGGGTACACCTTATTTTGGGAGTGTTGAACTTTGCTTTCCGAATTTATGAAATGTGAAGGGGAGCAAGGATGTCTGCGCTGGTTGAACCAGGGCAGGAGCGTTTATTACTCTCCAGTCACGGAAAAGCTGCGCCCAAAGTTTTGCAGAGCTTTGGGACTGTGGCGAGGGGGGCGAGGAGCGGTAGCGGCTCTGGGGACGGGGCTCTCAGCCGGCCTGCGGTGGACGCAGTTGGGAGCTGACCGTTCACCGGAGACGCCGTGGGAGGCCGGGGGGTCGAGGTAAGACACAGCTAAAGGGGGACCCCGCTGGAGACAGGCTTTCCCCCCAGGGTCATTGCTGAACAAACACTTTACACGGTGAATTCTACGGAGCTCAGCGTGTGTGCAACTAGCGGCTCTCGATTGGACTATATTAGCCTAAATTAAGTAATTAAAAAAAAAATCCGGCAGCAAAGCTTCAGCTCGAAGACAAGCGAGGACCTGTGACCGAGCGGAGATAGCTTCTCAATTACGCACCTCTACTCCGTGCTCGAACTCCTTTCTTTAAAGTCGCTCACCCCTCAAAAAAGGAGGTGGGGGCATGAGAATTACCAAAACGTTGTGTTCCTTTGGACGCGATGAGTAGGAAAGCATTAAGTGTCCTGACATCAGGTCCAGAGGACTCTCGACATAGGTTGAATTCGTCATTTTGTCTCGAGGTTCGCGGGGCTCCAGGACAAGCTTGCAGGACAAGCTTCCAGAGAAATCCTTTCCCGGATGCCCCTGCAGGCACAAGCCTCATCACTTCCTAAGAGTAACTTTCTTGTAGCAGATTTCGCGGCTCGGATGACTGGGTGTAGAAACTGTAAGGTCAGTTTCTGCGCGCGCGTCCGAGAGGCTGAGTGGGGAAGGCGCTCCCGCGATCCGGCCTCTGGTCGCGCCGTTCGCCCCAGTCGGGTGACCGTGGGCAGGTCTCAGGAGCCTCCGCAGACCTCGGAGCATCCCGAAGGCTTGATGATTATTATTTTATTTATTTATTTATTTTTGGCTGGAAGAGAAGAGGGCCCCTTGTCGAGAGGATTAGAGTGCGCATTTTTCTCCCGCCTGGCGCACCGCCTAACTCCTGAGCAGCCGCGCACTTCCCTCTTCCCGGTTTTGAAAGCCAGAGAGATGAGTCAAACTCAGACGCAGAGGAGTGACAATCTGAGCTGCTCGCCCAGTCTCTACCAACTTCCCCCACCCCCGCCCCACCTTCCTTTAGGTCCTAGGTTCGAGGCAAGTCTATAGGTTAGGCTTGGGCGGAAGAGGCTCTGGGCAGGTGCCATCTGGGGGCGCCTACCCTGTTTTGTCACATTCTCCTTGGGGGTTAAGGAGCCACTGACTGCGTCTCCCTTTGATAACCAGGCTGGGCACGTGAACTCAGCCGTCTCGGCACTCTGGGGGGCGGACCCTTAGGGTTTTTCTTTTTTCCTTTTTTCAGCGGAGACTTCTAGGGAAAAAAAAAATTTTTTTTAAGTTTTAAATATTTTGATGTATATAGAAACGAAAAATAAAATTTCCAAACGGGAGGCGGGGAACCAAAGGAAAAATCTGATTCGGAGGTGTTTCTGCTCAGCGGTCACTGTCGACGGTACCCCTGTGCAGGACAGAGGAAGAGCGTTTCCGAAGAGAACTGGTTAAGTAGAACCTTTAGCAGTAACGTAACAGGAAAGACACAAGTGGGGAAAATAATAAAATGCACAGTAGATACACGATACAGATGATTTGAGAAGCTCTGCCCCCACTGAAAGCCTTGTTGGACACAAATTATTTGGTTGCTTTCACAGTGTTACATCTTTTTTTGAATCAAACTTCTTTTTTTTCCATCAGCCAACTAGACTTGGTTCCTTAATTAGAAGGCACAATGAAGTTTCTTACAGATGTAGTCAGCCACAAACTCTGATCCAAAAGAATCAGTATAATTAATTTTAGAGGACATCTTTAGTTTATAAGGCCTGAAATTAAAATATGATGTGTTTTAAACATTGTGGTACAAAAACACAGGGAAACATATTTGTTCCAGAGCCTTGTAGTGACACCATTTCCTTGCTCTGTGTTCAGTGAAAAAGGCTTCAGTAGGATATGGCTACTCTCCTCTCTCATTCCAGTACCTCTTTATTCCAACTTGATTTCTTTCTGATCAAAAAAATCTTAGGAAATACTACTCTAAAAATATTTCCTGATTATAAAAAGTCAGCAAGACCAGATGAAATCCTTTACATACCACATGGTCCTGAACAGATCACACAAATATTTTTTCTTATAACCTCAGTGTTATAAAGAATATGCTTGAACAGCAATTCATCTAAATATAGTTTTTAAATATGTATAATTTAATCTGAATGAATGTTGCCAAACTCCTAGTACACCAAAATATAAGCACAAAGGTCAAATTCTTTATAATAATTGTCACATAAATGTGATAACCACTGGTTCTTCTTGGTGAAGTGAAAGTTAATTGATTGATCATTTCTAAATTGAATCTATAACGTCAAGACATTATTAAGTGAGATTTCCAAACATATCCAGTTCTTAATTCTTCTGGTATCCTGCCTTTTAAACTCTCTGTGTAGTATGTTAAAGATGTGGCATTGTAAATTGTTTCCTTGGCATTGGAAAGAAGCAGAAAGTGAATATGTTTTCTATAACATTCAACCCTCCCCTGGCAAAAACCCTATGGTTTAGACTGTATTTTAATGTATGCCATATTTTGAAATCAGTTTTTGTTTTTGTTTTATAAATTTATTTATTTTTGGCTGCGTTGGGTCTTCGTTGCTGCATGCGGGCTTTCTCTAGTTGCGGTGAGCGGGGGCTACTCTTTGTTGTGGTGAATGGGCTTCTCATTTCAGTGGCTTCTTTTGTTGTGGAGCATGGGCTGTAGGTGTGCGGGCTTCAGTAGTTGTGGCGTGCGGGCTTCAGTAGTTGTGGCACGCATGCTCAGTGGTTGTGGCTTGAGGGCTGTTGAGCGCAGGCTCAGTAGCTGTGGCACAAGGGCCCAGTTTCTCCGTGACATGTGGGACCTTCCCAGACCAGGGCTCAAACCCGCATCCCCTGCACTGGCAGGTGGATTCTTAACCACTGTACCACCAGGGAAGCCCAGAAATCAGTTTTTAACAAACTTCAGCCTCTGTGCAAGAACAACTTATTATCCTTCAGTAGATCTTTATGGCTACTTTAAATAAAAGTTTTTAAAAAGTAAATACCAAGAGAGAATATTACAAAGTAAAGTCTGTATCTTCTTAGAAGTTCATATCCATTTGAGTCTTTGGATTCATAAGTACATTTCATTTTACAGGGATAAAGTCTTTTAAGGGGACATAGACCTGTATTATCATCTCCCTTTGACAGAGGGGGAGGTTGTTCTGACACAAATAAAATGTTTCTGCTAAACAGACTTTCTCCTGGGTTCAAGTCACATCACCAAGATTTTGGTTTGCTATATTTAAGTAAATTAGAAAAAAAAATGTTGGCCTTGCAAACGCTGCTTCTTTTATGACTGTGATCCCTTCACTTACCTGCCCCGCACTGTACACTTACACTACATACTTATAGGCTGCTGAGGAGTACTGAGCAGTAAAAATCTTCTTGATGGGCAATCTAATTTAAATGACAGCTGTGTATTGGACACATGATATAAGGGGGGAAACGTAAAAAGTAGAAGACATGAAACCCAGAGTTTACAAATAAAAATGCTTCACCAATAAACAAAAGGTACTGGGATGGATCATGTTACTTTCCCGGCAAATTCTTTTAATAGCAGTATGTTAAGTTTTGCTCTAAGTAACTTCTTGCTGTCTAAATTGTTGGTGAGCTTTGTTATGTCTTATGGAGAACCTGAAAGTGTGGGCCAGGAATATAATTTTTTTTAATCATTTCTCTCAGTTTATTTATCTCTTTTTTTAATACTAGGATAATTGCTTAATTGATGGTACAAGTTTAGTCCTTTCTAAACAAAATGACTTATTTGTTCTTTAAAGTTAATGACATTTCTCAGTTGCACTTGATTAAGAGACTCACTGTATTTAGGAAACTGTCCGGTCGTGTCTCCTGAACTGGTTAGTGGTGATCGTGCTGCATTTAGGACTCAAGTTTCCCTAAGTACTGCTATCAATCCACCTACAATTTTTTTTTTTTATTAGAAGTAGGTTGGAGAGGTTGTCCTTAGGAAGCTTGTCTTCTCTATACTTGTAAGAGGAATTTTGAAGTATTTCTTTACCTAGTGGAAATTTTAAAAATATTTGGAGGTATTACAAACTACTGGAAATGACTAGAAACTAGTGAAAAGGAGAGATCTCTGGGCTTTATAATAGACATTTGGGGGAGAGCTTCCAGAGAATGTATTTTGAAAAAAGGAACCATACCATCTATTTCAGTAGTAGTTTACTGTTCAGTAGTTAAATATGTTGGTTTCTTGCCCTTCAAAAATGTACCTTAAGTCAAAGATTTTTCTTTCAACGTTTTAGCCACATTTGCTCATAAGTTTTCAATGGTTCTGTAAACAAAGTTGCTTGTGTAAGCAGTGGAAGGCTTTGTACACCAAACGGGATGTCTTTCAACAGTTGCCTGAGTAAAATACGTGTGAGGTTTTCCCTGATGAGATTTCAAATATAGCTCTGAATGTTAATACAACCTGTGGGTAACATATGAAAAAAAGCGTGTGTGTTAAACATTACCATTGCAGAAGAAAAATACTGTGTTTCGTTTGGCTGGAACGTTTTAAACTTTAGTAATGGTGAGGATCATTGCTTTAAAGAAAACATCACCGCATGTAATATTTATTCACGTCTGACAATCGAAAGTCAATGTTTTGTAACTAATTCACTTAGTAAAAGGGTGGTGTATGCTCAGGCAGAATTAAAAAGTCAACTGATTGTTAGATTTTAGAAATATTTTATTAGAAAACTGCATGCTTTGGTCGATTTCTATTTTACATTAATACATGTAATTATAAAGTGCAAGGAGTTTGAATATTTTGAATTTTGAGTATTTTTGTTACAAAATTAATTTGCATCTGGTTGTGGTTTTCTAACTAGTTTGCTATTACAGGTTAACATTGCTGCCTCTCACAATATTTCACACATGAAATATCTGTGAATTACATTATTTAGTTTGCGGCTAAACATTCACCCTTTTTTTAACTTAAAGGGGTAATTTAAATATAAGAGAAGAGACATACTTGAAAAAAGCTTCCTAAAATATTTATATTGAATAATAAGTATTTTCTGTCCCCGACATAAATTAATCTAAAAAGTGCAACATTTTGGTTTAAGAGAAGTTTAAACTGTAAATAAACCCATGAGTCAAATGGCTACACTGAGTAGTTTCCTTCTGTACCTTTGACAGTTAATTTTACTTTATTTAGATTTTTACCACTCCCAGAATTGCCATTCTCAATCTATTCATGAGTCAGACACAGGGAAGCCAGTTCACCTAGTTTAAAATAAAATGACATTACTTCCCAGTTTTTCTCAGTACATCATTCCTTCTTCTCGCATTTTTCCTTTGTCAGCCCAAGGACCATTAGCCAACCCACATCAGAAGGAAGCATTTTATCATTTATGGTTCTATCTCTACTGGGCTAGTCACATTCATCTTCCCTCACGGGGTTATTACAGGTCAACCTGGCTGTGGTTTTGCATCAGGATTTTTAAAAAGATAATACTCATGTACTTTTTCATCCACATTTAGAAAACACATTGTGATCCATTAGAATAAAAAAAAAATTTGTATACAAAAGTGACACATAATGCTTTTGTTTGTATTAATCTAGAGCAAGACACCAGCTACCAGAAAGTTTGTGGCTAGTAATTAGGTGGAGGACTGTGCCTTGGAACCAGAGAGAATTGGTGTGCCAAGTACACAGTAGACCTAATGCCCTTCCAAATAGTTCCCCATTTGGAACCTTTCTCCTGCTGGTTTCTCTCTTCATTTTTGCTCATCGAAATACTGTCAGTTCCTGGTGGTCCAAGTAGACTTGATTCCAAGGGCATCCTTTGTTCAGCCGGTGGCAATCCTGTAGACTTCTGTTGCATTTGTTGCCACTTTTGTGTTACTTGCCTTGTATTCAGTCCTCTTGAACATTAGAGCCATTGTGTGCTGGGCTTAAGTATATCAGTCCTCTGCCCTCAAGTAATGTGGCACTGGCTCGGGGCCTTGGGTGCAGCAGAAGAGATCTGCACCCAGTGTTTACCCGCAAGCTGATGTAACCTTTGGAGTTACCCGCAGTGCTTCAGTTTCCCTATCTGTTCAATATGGGGAGTTGAGATGAAATGGTATTTGAAAAAATATGCAGCCAAATCCAAGAGCTTCAGAGTATTTTCAGAATACTTTGTTTTATATATTTCAACTATATCCAAAAGAATAATATAACCACCACCATGTTCAATGTGCTTATCTCTATGTACCTATCTCCAAGGCACATCAAAGCCATCTTTGCTTCAACTTTTTAAAATATACACATTTTTATGTTATATTTTTTTAGGAGGCTTTTTTATGTTAAAGCCTCCTAAATTTACTCTTTTCATCTCTTTTTCCTCTCTCCCTAAGGAAAGTTATTCCCATGCATAGGTTTTAGACTTATTATATTTGTCTCTATTCATAGCATTGTTTTGCTTATTTTAAAAAGCGACATAGGGATTTCCCTGGTGGTCCAGTGGCTAAGACTCCGAGCTGCCAACACAGGGGTCTGGGTTCGATCCCTGGTCAGGGAACTAGATCCCGCATGACGAAACTGAAGATCCCGCATGTCACAACAAAGGTCCTGCATGCAGCAATGAAAATCCCGCTTGCTGCAACTAAGACCCGGTACAGCCAAATAAATAAATACATAAATAAACAAATAAATAAAATATTTTTTAAATAAAATAACAAAATTAAAAAGTGACATAAATAGCACCATACTGTATACGTGTGTTCTTTTTAACTAAACATTTTTTTTTTGAGATTTACCCACACTGATATATGCTGCTTTGGTCCATTCCATTATCAATGCTGTAGTATTCCATCGATGAACATACCATCACTTTTTTGGGGTAATTACTATTTTTTTTTAAATTTTATTGAAGTATAGTTGATTTACAATGTTGTGTTAATTTCTGCTGTACAGCGAAGTGATTCAATTATACATATATATTCTTTTTCATATTCTTTTCCATTATGGTTTATTACAGGATATTGAATACAGTTCCCTGTGGTATACAGTAGGAACATACTATCATTGGTTTATCTATTTGGTAATGTTCACTATTTCAAATAATGCTGCTATGAAATTCTCCTACACATCTCCTTGTGCACAGGTTGTCTCTCTAGAATTTTACACAGAAATGGAATTGTCGGTCATAGGCTTATGCATATTTTCAGCTTTGATAACTGTCACTAAATTGTTTTCCCAAATGTTTGCACCAATTTACACTGCTCCTAGCAGTATGGGAGAGTTTCTGCTACATTGATATTGTCACCAACACCTGCTAAGATTAGACTCTCAAATATTTTCCCACTTCAGATGGGTATAAAATGGCAACTCCTTATTGTTTTAGATTATATTTTCCTAACTGCTAATGAGGCTGTACGTTAGACACGTGGCTTTCCTCTGCTCTGAATTGTTTGCTCTTATACTTTGCCTATCCTTTTCATATTTGGGGTGACTTATTTTTCTTACTGATTTATCATTCTTTTTCCATTCTGGATTCTAATTCCTTATTGGTTATGTTTGCTGTAAAAATATTTCCCTGTTCTGTGGCTTAGCCAGGCGTTGTTTATGGTGTCTTTAAAAATGCATAAGGTAGGGCTTCCCTGGTGGCTCAGTGGTTGAGAGTCTGCCTGCCAATGCAGGGGACACTGGTTCGTGCCCCGGTCCGGGAAGATCCCACATGCTGCGGAGCGGCTGCCCCTGTGAGCCATGGTCGCTGAGCCTGCGCGTCCGGAGCCTGTGCTCTGCAGCGGGAGAGGCCACAACAGTGAGAGGCCCGCGTACCGCAAAAAAAAATGCTTACGTTTTATTTTTAATGTCATGAAATATATTTCCTCTAGAGTTTGTCCTTTTTTCTCTTGTTTAAGGAAATCTTCCTTAGCCTGAAGTCATAGGTTTATTTACCTATATTTTCTTGTAAGTTTCATAAAGTTTTGCTTTGTTTTTAAATCTACCTAAAATGTATTTTTGTGTTTGGTATGAGGTAAAAATCTACGTTTCCTCCCAAATAGATATCTAATTGTCCAAGCACCATTTATTAAATAGCCCATCCTTTTCTTATACTTTGAAAATGTCACCTCCATCCTATATCAGATTCATACATACATCTGTGTGTCTCTTTTCTTTTTATCGGTCTAGTTGTCTCTCCTTGTACCACAACAGTGGAGTCAACTGCTTTATGTCTTGACATCTGGTAAGTTCCCCAACTGTGTTCTTCAAAATAGTCTTGGTTTGTTCTTGGCCTTTTTCTCTTCCATTAGATTTTAGGGTTAATATATATATACTTTTTCAAAGTGGAAAAACAGATTATAATATTTGGGGGGAGATGCTAGTATCTGTAAATAACTTTCTGTGGAATTTCAAGTTGGAAATATTCATTTGATATTTTCTGCCTTTAAATTTTGGATATTCATTGAACTGTGTTATGTAGTTGATACTAAACTACCTTCAAATCTGCTGCTGAATTTGCCCGTCCTGAATTTTGGTTCATGAATAGAGTTGGAAAAGTTAATTTAGTTTAAGAAAAAAAAATCAGAGGTTGACTAAGCTGAAAAGTGTTCTGTTGCAAAAACTGAGGGGTTTTGTTTTCTTAAGTAGCATTTGAATTGAGATGTAGAGGTAAGGCCAGGTAATCGCTTTCTTTTCTCCTTTTGTCATTAAGTAGAGATAGAACAATGGGTGTTATTTGAAAGCTGCCCTTCTAACCTTTGCTGCTTTTAAAATGCCTTCAGGTCACCACAGGTTTCTTAGTGGTGTTTTAATTTTTTTTAATTTAATGTTTAACTTCAGAAAGAATTGCTTAGAAACACTCAACCTTGTTGAGCTGCAGGAAAATGGTTAGATAATTCTATCTATTGGTGATGATAAGGGATTTCATAACATGTTTATTTGGGGGCCTGATTAAAAATAAGATTGTCAAAGTTATATCTAACTGAAAATTTACTTTGAATTCTTTCATCCTTAAAACATCTAATATTGGAAATGAATAGTATTCAAAAGTAGGAAGACTTCTAGGGCTGTGATTTTTTTGTAATGTATTCTGCTTTATACAAACTTAGAAAATACTTTGAATTATCCTCATTGACTATGAATCTATATCATAATTGTTTTATAAATATTTGGGGTTTTTTCCTTACTTACCTCATTGCCTTTATCCACTGGAAGAAGAAATGATGCTAAGGCATTCAATTCATTCCATTCTATAATTTACCATGGATTGGCCCTAGGTGTTGCTGTGTATACCTGTAGAGAGTGCAGTTTCTGGTTCACAGTGTTGATTTTTCTCCATTTCTCATCCACTTTCTGCTTTGAACTTTTTGGCCACGTTCCTCAGCTGTGTGTGTGTGGCCAAGAGAAAAAAACAAAAACCAAAAAACCCCACGGAGTTAGCCATTCTCCTTTGGAGCCTTCAGCAGGATTGTGGTGTTTGGAAATTTTTACTTTATTATAATGCAATGGTTTTAGTTTGTGGTTATTTTTTGTTCTTTCATTGGTTTATTCCAACTTAATAAAGACTAAGACAAGCCTAGTCAGAGAATTCCTTTACAGATACACATAGGAACATATAGTTGGAATTGAAGATAGTTGCTTATTTATTCATTCACTCATCATACATACACGGACATATTATGAATAGAGTGACCATATAATGTGCTGTCCAAAGCAGGACACTTTTGAGAGTGGAAGGGGGCATTAGGAACAATAAACACAAACCAGGGTCTTCCCTGGCAAGCCATCAGGCTCTGAGCATTGTGTATCATGCTTCCTACAATCAGGAAGTTTTTTGAAAACCTAGTTAACTCTCTCAGAATGGGAAAGGAAGGGAAAGAATTGATTAGAAGGAAGGGGGAGGCTTCTGTATAGGCACTGCCCCTATTAATATAAAACAAACACCCAGAGACTGCAGGTTTATTGGGTGCTAAGTGTGCCCTGCCTGTAATCTGCTAGTTTCATTGAATTCACACATCCTTGGTCCTGCTTTTCTAGAAATCGTGTCTGTCTCTACCTTGCTTTTTTATTATCCTTAGACATTTTGGAAAACTATATAACTGACATACAACGTTGTATTAGCTTTAGGTGTACCTTCGACACTTAAAAAATTTTAAATGTCTTTAGTGTCTGCATTTCTTTCATTTTGGACGGGTAACGTACTTCTGGCCCTAGCCTTTGTTACTAGTCTTCTTATTTTATAGTTAGATTAATTAGACTTCCAGGCCATTCTCTAGGCAAAATCAATTGGCTATTTCTTTTGACTATTTGAGACGCCTCCTGGAAGAACAGGTGCTTTTCATTGCTGTTCAGTCATTCAAGTCACAGGATCTGTAGGTTCTTGTTTTGGATTATAAAGAATCTGAAAGGAGCACAGACGTTCACCTCCGGTCTGGGCCTTGCTAATTTTTGGACCTGAGTGCAGATGATTCTCGAAGCAGAACAGCTTTGTGTGCCTGTGTTCCAGCACTGTGGCTTTGCAGTTTGCCTCTCCCTCCAAAGGGAGAGGGAGTGTTGAGTGGAGGGGAGAAAGAAGCAGGAAGGGGTTGCCTTGCCTTGTGTGGCAGACAGGATGGGGAGAATGTATGGACTGTTTGGGAAAGAGTCATTCTGGTTTTGTGGGTTATACCCCTCCCTTTTCTGAAATCTATACTTGAAAGTACAAAATATGGGAGTGTGTGTTTGCTGATAGTCAGATCAAAGGTTCCCAGGGGGCTGAACTACTTGAAAAGGGAAAGGAGGAGAGTAGCTCTCTGCAACCTGACCTCTACCTGCTCTCATTGTAACCAGGCTTGTGATAGGCAACTAGATAGAAAACCACTGGGTATGACCTTCCCAGGTGCTTCTGAGATGGAAAGTATGGCCCTGTGTATGGATATGGTAAATTTGAGCCATTGGAGGTAGAAAGACAGTAACATACATGCTAACATAAATATTGAAACAGATTGCTCATCTTTCATCAGAGCCCCTTGGTTTAGAATCCTTTTGTTCAGCAATAATGAACGTAACTATTGACTAATACTGTTTAAAAGACTGATACTTGTGGCACCAGAGGTAAGCGTAACCTGAGTAACTTCTTGACCCTTTGCAAATATTTACAGGTTGAAAGAATATAGTTTGACAAAAGAGCCAAGTGATTTTGTAGTGGTTTACTTTCTGGTTTTCCTACAGTTCAGTAGATAGCTTATCTGGAAAAAAAGGAAGGATTTTTTTTTTTTTTGGTGGTAGTGTAATAGAGTATTCTAAACTGCTTTGTTGTTTTTAAGCTTTTTTGAAACAGAATCTGGATGAATTTTTTTTTATTGAGGGAGGCTGGAGATAGTGGTAATAGCATGACATATTATGCTGTTATGAATATATTAAAGCACTTTAAAATCTTTTCTACGTTTTGGCATGGTGATTAAAAATATATATGGTCGGCATACAGCTACCTTTTCTCAGAATAGATGTTGGGTTAAAAAATGTATTTTTATGAGCTTCTCAAAACAACTATTAGGAATGATCTATTTGTGAAAAGGAGAACAACCGTCCCCAAATAAATGATTTTATGGAAACAACGAACTCCTCGCTAGATTTCCTCTCCTGGTTTTGTGGTTCTAATAATGTCGTAGGTTTCCCCTAGGACTGACACCTTTAATTCTCCCGTCCCTTGGCACAGTTAAGTGCTGGCTGAAATCTTCTCGAGGCTGAAAGAATGACACATTCAAGCAGCCTTTGACAGTGTTTAAACACCTCTTATCAAAACTTAATTTCCATGAGTGATTGATTTTGCCACTTGATGGAAGGCTGAAGAATGTTCAATTACCCCATTTTCATGTGCTAATGAAGCCTAAAGTGACTTCAGGGGATTCCTTTCCACCGGGGCAGCCTGTTTGGATATGCACATGACTTCTTAGGTTTCTCTCCCAGGGTTTGTCTCTACTAAATAGTTGTTTTATGGAGTAACTGTGGCTAATCTGTGTGCTTGGCCACAGGCCTTGGCCTTCCTCTGCCGAGCGGACTGTAATTAGTGAAGCTGTCAAACCAGGTGTTTAATTTCAAGAAAACTTATTTTGTACAAGTCTCCCAGTAACTTGCAACGTCAATGAGGTGGTTTTCTATTTGTTCACAGGCGCTCCTTGGGTATCAGGTTTTGAGTAAAATCAATATGGAAAACATTTTAAACGGGAAAAAGCAACTTTCAATTCCAGATTTGGGGTTTTAAAGCTTGACCGTTAGATTCAATTTTTCACACACTGCACTAGAATTTTGATTAAAACGTTTAGTCCAAGCTTGGCCGGAAGTATAAGTATAAAATTTAAGGATGTCCTGGCTTCTTTTTTTGAAGGGGAGTTGAAGGAGAGAGGAGAAAAATTGCACTATAGGAAAATTCTTAGTATTCTCCCCACTAAAATATATGCTGGTCATGGATTTAAATCTTCATGCTTCTGCTACATGTTCTTTTATGATCAATCTTCAGTAAATTTTAGCATTAACAAGCCAGAAAACTTTAGATTTAGATATCCTTCTGGGTTGAGATTCCCTTGGGGTTTATAATTCTGTAGATTCCAGAAAGGTTGTTCCTCTGGCTTCTGAAGACTTCTGAAGACTGGAGGAAATCAGAGGTTGGGTTTGTGACCCCAGATGTGCTACTTCTATAGCCTCTTAAATTCCAAACAACAACAGTCCTCATCCAAACTGCTTATTACTTCCTCACGGGTTCCAGTTCCTTCTAATGAAGGTGTCTGACTCGAGCGCCAAGCATGGAAAGTGCTGGATTCCCGGGAGATCAGATTCTTGTTTAGATTGAGGCAAACATGCTGTGTGTAAACACTTAAGCCTCTCCTTCTGGGTGTGTTCAGACTCAAGCAAGACTGACAGTGGCTTTTTCTTTTTTTTCCCCCCTTTTTTATTTTCCTCCCCTCTGTGGATGGGGTAGGGATGACCTCCTACATAGCAATTGAGTCGTTGATTACTGACCCCTGGCATGATCTTTACTTTTGTAGGAAGAGGGAAGTATGTCAGGGAAAGGAGCAGCTTTGCTTCCTCTAAGGACCCCTGCCGAATGAGCTTGCAGTTAATAAATTTGCCTTTTGGGGTGAACCTAAACTCTGATTAAACGGAAGCTTGAGATTCTTTTAAAACCTCATTTAACTTCAGGTATCATTTTGGCAACCATTTGTCCTTAGAGGACACCTTTCCTTTTCCTCCACCCTCCCACTAGTTATTCTCCCATTCCCCCACCAAAACGAAACAAGACAAGAACAGAAAGAGAACAAAAATGAGACCATTAGCAGATATCACCAAAGTATCCTCAGGGTTTGGCTGGTACTCAGAATGGAGAAATGCTATCTTCCTTCCAGCTCTGCAAGGTGACGTCCATGTCCTGGTCTCCACTTTCCATCAGAAACTGCCTGTCCTGCTTCCTACTCAGATACTGTGTTGTAGGGGAAAGAGTATTAAACTGGATACTAAAGTATTAAATATCCAGTAATAATATCCAGTATTAAACTGGATATTAAAGGTATCCCCCGCATGGCTTCTCTACTTGGACAACAGAGGAAAATCATCTTGTTCCCGGAGCCAGAGTGTACGTTTAAAATGTCCGAGTTTTCTCCTAACTCCCACGCTCAGTGATTGTTTATGCCACTCGCATATAATACGGAAGGTGTGTTAACATATGATAACACGCTGCACTCAAATTAATTATTATTATTTGCAGTTTCCCCGGTGTATTTCATGAGGCCTTAGTCACAGTTAGATCTGACCTGTTTTCCTTCTGAGTGATTCCTGTCTCGTTTTTTCTTAGTCTGCTGCATTACCATTTCACGTGTTCTTTAGGAGTTGGTGAATCAAAAATTATTTGAGGCAAAAGCAACTATCGGGCTTCCCTGGTGGCGCAGTGGTGGCAAAATGATCTGCTCTATTACATCTTCCAAATTATGTGGAAGTAAACATGCGGGGGAATTGACAATTAAAAAGTTATATTCCAAACTAATTTTCTTGGTGCATTTAATCTTCTTAATTTCTTAAGACTATTAAACAAAGGAGATAATATAGACATTTCCCACATTGTCTGGACTTTTCCCTACTTCTTTAACACTTAAGACCTTCTCTTACTGTCATTCCTCACTTGGGGGTTAGCAAATCAGGGCATGCCTACCTATTCCTTTTCTATCACACTGGTTAGCCTTCTTTATGTTTTCCTGAACTCAACTACTAAAGACCCTCCAGCTCCAGGCTCTCCCACTTTCCTCCACAACGGAGTCACCTCCAGCTTCCTAATGCACTGACGGTACTACGCCCTGTGAGGGGAGGGACGAGGCCTGTCCTCTCCCCCGCTGTATCCCTTTCACTCACTGGGTGTTGGTCCAGTGAAAAATGTACCACTTTGATGAAATCTCTTTTTATCTCCAGAGCCCCTAATGGCTTTACATTATATGCAAGCTAAATTTCATGCACCTTTATCCCGCATTCTTGTCAAAGCCTTTTAGGAAATGGTCCCAACGTTTCTCACGTAACTCACATTAGTGGGAATTCTCTCCCAGGTTTACCTTCCTTCCTGTCTTGGTGCAGAGCTGGGGTACCCCCTTCTTTAAGTACCTGCTTTCTAGGATTTTCTTCCTTCCCCAGACAGGAAGGGACAGCCCCTCAGGTAACATCTGAGTGTAGGAGGGAGAGTGGGGTTGTTTGGTGGTGCCCCAGTCTTCATCCCTGATTCTCCAGGGCTTTACCAGATGCTTTGCTCCAAATAGATGTGTGATTACTGGCAATCTCTTTCCCCTCTTGCGTGCCCTGTCTTCTGCTCCCACCAGCCCCTCCCACCTGGAATCGCCTCCCTTTCAACTCTGCCTTTCACCAAGTTCCCATCCATGGCCAGACACCATCTTTCCCTCCTGAAGACCCCAGAGACTGAGCATAATTCCCACATGGCAGGGATCAGATTCTGCCAAGTGTTCGTATCTTCCCCTTGGGTCAGCTACCTTCTCCTGTCTTATCACTATCTTAGTCATTATTGTCTCCCCTAGAACCCTTGACTGGGGCCTGTTATGCCCTTGGTTTTGCTTCTCAGCATGAAGTAAATTCACTTTGACAAAAGATATTTGAAGCAAGGACAGTGAACAAATTCCGAATGCATGAACTATACTAGAGTTATATATGTGACAATCAGGTCGTTTTTTTAAATTAATTTTTATTGGATTATAGTTGCTTTACAATGTTGTGTTAGTGTCTGCTGTAGACAATCAGGTTTTAAACTGTGACTCCTGTGCTCCAAAGTAGATTCATTCCAGTTCCAATTTATATTGTAGCAGATATTAACGCGGATTTTAAGGATTACTTTCTCTTTCTTCTCGTCCAGAGAGCTGGATCACACTAAGATGAAGAAGAAATTGAGAAAGGCTCCACACTCACTCGGATGAGTAATCAGCACTCCTTAGGTAAATCATTCCCCCAGGGTTATATTTTGTTTTAATTTTCCTCCGAACTCTGCTCACTTCAAAAATTCACACAAGGCTTCCCTGGTGGCGCAGTGGTTGAGAGTCCGCCTGCCGATGCAGGGGACACGGGTTCGTGCCCCGGTCCGGGAAGATCCCACATGCCACGGACCGGCTGGGCCCGTGAGCCATGGCCGCTGAGCCTGCGCGTCCGGAGCCTGTGCTCCGCAACGCGAGAGGCCACAACAGTGAGAGGCCCGCGTACCAACAGTGAGAGGCCCGCGTACCGCAAAAAAAAAAAAAAAAAAAAATCACACATATTCAGAGCTGCAGTAAAGGGAGGGAGAGAGTACAGAAGATATATCCATATAGGTACATACAGAGGAAAGAAAAAGCTATATCTAGGTGGAGAACAAAAATGAATCAGTAAATCAGGGGTACAAGTAGGAGAGAAAGCATTGAAATTAAAGAAGGGGCTAAGAGAAGGGGGCAGAGGCCAGGGGAAATTGCTGAGCCTCTGCCGGGAGGGGGTGTGGGATCCTACCGCCCCTGATTATCTGAGTCACCACTATGGCAGGTCAGAGTCAGACGAAGTCCCGTAGGCCACTCAGAAAGCTATGGGGTGCCCACATGTGCCCAGGCCCCCGCTCTGGAGTGTGGTGAGGTTGGTTTAGGCCCTCTGCAAGCTAATTTAGCTCCAGCCTCACGGCTTGAATACCCCAGACTCCGGCGGGACGTTCCTAAAGGTGTTTCCAACCCTTTATTTTTTCTCCTTCAGGAACAGACCCCTTTTTCAGAGAAACGTTTACTCAGAATCTCAATAAATAAAAAATACGTAAGTGATAGCTTATTAATATGAATAAAATGCATAACACCATAAATTTATATATTTAAAACATTCATTTATTATGAGATGAATCAGTTCAACACTCGTTGAATCCCAAATATGAAATCTATGGTTATGTAGTATAGTTACAGCCTTCCATCTGCCTGGGCATCCAATTAATTTCTATATGTTGTTTTGTGTTCACTTTATCAGATCAATCCATTTCGTGACAGTATTGCCTAATTCGGTTCAATTCATCTTAAGACTGATTAATCGTGTTACATCTGTCGTCAAGTTCTCTTTTTAGATTTTCCTTTCTTTGATCTCTAATTTGAGAATCAAAAAAACACCCACAATGTACAAGTACTGACACCAGAGCTATGTACAGCATGCAGCTGTGGACCTCTCAACGCCACGTGCCCTGTTATCACACGGGTCACTTTTTTAAAAAAAAAATATTTATTTATTATATATTTATTTATTTTGGCTGCGGCAGGTCTTAGTTGCGGTACTCGGGATGTTCGTTGCGACAAGAGAACTCTTAGTTGCGGTATGCATGTGGGACCTAGTGGAGTCTTACCCACTGGACCACCAGGGAAGTCCCTCACACAGGTCACTTTTAGCAGAGAATTGGCCTGGGATCTCAAACCATTTCTGGGATCTCACTGAGCTCAGCCTGTAGGGACTGGAGGTCCATTCAGATAGCTTTACATGCACAAACTTGCTCAGGGCTAAGATTTTTTTTTTTTTTTTTTTTTTTTTTTTTTTTTGCGGTATGCGGGCCTCTCACTGCTGCGGCCTCTCCCGTTGCGGAGCACAGGCTCCGGACGCACAGGCTCAGCGGCCATGGCCCACGGGCCCAGCCGCTCCGCGGCACGTGGGATCCTCCCGGACTGGGGCACGAACCCGCGTCCCCTGCATCGGCAGGCGGACTCTCAACCACTGCGCCACCAGGGAAGCCCGGGCTAAGATTTTTTAAAGACTCATGCCAGACAAGTGGCCTTCTAATCAATAATGCACATCTGAGGATTTCAGCTGTAGCCACAGAACAACAGCAGGAGCAGCCTGCAGAGCCCAGTTTGCAAACTGTTGCTCTGGTACACCTGGCACCGTTATTATCCAGATAGTACAACTTTTTTTTTTTTCTTTTTTTTTTGCGGTACACGGGCCTCTCACTGCAGTGACCTCACCCGTTGTGGAGCACAGGCTCCGGACGTGCAGGCTCAGCGGCCATGGCTCACGGGCCCAGCCGCTCCGCGGCATGTGGGATCCTCCCAGACCGGGGCACGAACCCGTGTCCCGTGCATCGGCCGGCGGACTCTCAACCACTGTGCCAGCAGGGAAGCCCGATAGTACAACTTTTCATGGTTATTGTCCTCTCTCATTTTGTCTTTTTGTCTTGGAGTAGTTCTCTTTTGTTTGTTTGTTTTGTTTAGCTTTTTTACTTTAAAGAGTTGCATCGCATCGTTACAGATATTACGCAATACACAAAAGGCTGAAATTTGTCACTTTTTGTTATAGAAAATCCTAGATGTAAGACTCTATGAAGAACCTCCAGCGCCCGATTTTGGTCTGGCCTGTGGAAAGGGAAGTTGGCACGACACTGGGATATCCTGATGTTGAACTAAACCTTAAACCTAAAAATGCACTTTGGGGGTGTGTGTGTGTGTGTGTGTGTGTGTGTGTGTGTGTGTGTGTGTGACCTGAATTCTCCAGCCAGTTTCTAGACTAGCATATGGAGAACATTAGGGCTTGTTTGGGTCTTGCCTTCCTGAGATAGAAGTAGGACAGGGTGCGAGTGGAGGAAGGCTTGAACGTGTGAGGAGTGTGTGCTCAGTGCCATTCTCCCTGATCAGCTGTGCCCAAGGACACGAGTCAAGAGCCTCCTCATTCTGCCCTTACTTTACACCCTATCCTGGAAAACAGAGTATGTGGTAGAAGGAGGACAAGCCTCAAAGTCAGAAGTCCTCATTACTTGAAATTTCTAATGTGCATGGACAGTGGCATCTCCAAAGGGACAGGGACTTGGAAGTGGCCCTCGTTCACCTCAACATACAACGTAAGTGAAAACAGTGTGCTTGGTGGCTACAGCCCCCAACTCTCAATCAGCCTGCTGCCAAGCTCCCGCCACCTCCACCCCCAAAGAAAGAGCCCACGGTTACGCTTGCTTTGCAGCTTGCAAGGCCCCCCGCTGCCAGCCTATGCCTCCAGATATATCCAGGTGAATCGTTTTCTAGAGCAACTTCAGAAAATTCAGTAGCTCTGAAAAGTTGAACCTGAGTGATATGTCCTAAGGAAAAGATTACTTGCCCCTTTGTATGTTTGGAAATACTGATTTTAAGTTTTAGAGTTTGTTTTCTACTTTTTTTGTTTTTTAGTTGGTTAGATGGCTGAATAAATATGGAGTTAGATGTATAAGACCTGCCATGTCCTTTTTTTCTCTTTACGTCCTACTCTCGATATTTGCAAGTATATGTCCAGCATCCTTCCAAATCCTTCAAAAATAGAAATAATTTTATAGCCGCCCACCCAAACTGAGCTTATCTTCACCATGCATGTAAACTGCCTTCTGACCTTTCCTTGAAGCTCCACCTTTCATTCAAGGATCATCTTCACAGCGAACCAACTGTCTTCATCTTCGTTAGTGCTGCCAAGAGTTTCAGAAAACCCCACGTTGGTCCAATAGGGCTACAGAGGCTGAAGCGGCTGCAGGGCTTGCTCAATGCATGGTTCTTGAAACACACCCTCCATTAAGCTAACAGACCACAGCTTGGAACTTAGTGGGTGTTACATAAAGTTCTGTTGAAATGAATGACCCAGATTCCCACCTCAGAAGAATAACTTGTCAGAGACCTTCACGTTGCTCAGGAATGTCAGAACCACTCTGAATGGTTCAAACAGCAATATTAGATCTGCTCGTTTACCATGATCTGACCCTCCACTCATTTCCCATCTCATTTAGGATAGAATCCATGGTCTGTGATGGGTTGGCAAATGTTTTCTGGGAAGGGCCAAATAGTAAATATTTTAGGCTTTGTACGTGTGTTGGTCTGCTCAGGCTGCCATAACAAATTACCACAGATTGGGTGGCTTAAGCAACAGAAATTTATTTCCTCACAGTTCTGGAAACTGGAAGCCTGAGATCAGGGTGCCATCATGGTCAGGTTCTGGTGAGGACCCTCTTTCTGGATTACAGCTGGCTGCCTCTCCCTGTGTCCTCACATAGAGGCGGGGCTAGCGGGGTGAGGGTTGGGAGAGGAAGAGCAAGCTCTCTCGTCTCTTTTTATAGGGGCACCAATCCCATCAGGAGGGCCCCACCCTCATGAACTCATCTAAACCTAATTATCTCCCAAATACCCCATTTCCAAATACCACTACATTGGGGGTTCCAGCCTCAACATACGAATTTGTTGGGGACAAAATTCAGTCCATAGCAGTGGGCTACATGGTCTCTGTCACAACTTCTCAACTCTGCCATTGAAGCACAAAAGCAACCAGAAAAAAATAAGTATGCTGAAATTTTAATTCTTTGAATTTTCATATGAAAACTTGTCATGAGTTATTATACTTATTTTGATTTTTTTTCCATTGTTAGCTCATGGGCCACACAAAAACAAGCAACAGACCAGACTCGGTCTCTGGGGCATAGTGTACCAACTGCTGACCTATGAGGCCATACTTGTCTGACTTCTTCTTGCTTCTTTGACCTTCTCTCACTGCTGCCTTCTCCTCACCCCAGTGTAGCCTCCATGTTCTCTACCATTCCTTCCCAGGCTCTTTCCTGTGTCCCTAATTTCCCAGGGACTTGCCCTCTGCCTTTATTGGGTTTGGTCACCTCCTCACAGGGGCCTTTCCTGATGGTCATGTCTAAGAGAACTTCCTCCTTCCTCCTTTGCCGTCCTGTTATCTTGCTTCATTTTGTTATTTCATAGCTCTTGTCACTGCCTAAATGTATGTATCTACTTGTTTTTTAAATTTTTCTTATTTTATACTGGAGTATAGTTGATTAACAATGATGTGTTTATCACAGGGGTACAGCAAAGTGATTCAGTTATATGCATACAAGTATCCGTTCTTTTTTTTTTTTTTCACTCTTTTTCAAATTCTGTATACTTCTTTGCTGTCTGCCTCTCCAGCCAGAATGCTAACACCACGAATGCAAGGAATTTGCCTGCCTTGTTCACTGTTGTATCTGGAACCATTTCTGGTACATAAAAGATGCTCAAAAAAATACTTGAATAAAAAAATATTAAATAAATGAATGATGAATGAATGCAAATGCTGAAGTACTTAAGAATTTTTAAAAGTTTGAAACCAAATTCTTTTAATATATATGTTATCTACCTTTAGTATATAATAGCTACTACCATTGTCACTTCTAAAGTTTGGATTTATCCTGAAAAGATAGAAAGTGGGTTTTTTTGTGTTTTTTTATAGAAACTTAAAAGGCAGCAGTTGGTTTTCTGGTGACAGGTGCCTTTCTCTGTCTTTTAAAAATAGCCAAAGTTGTAAATTACTGTGATCAAAATAGTTTGGGAAAATGATGGTCTGGATTTTGCTTTTTTTGTCTGTCTTTTTGTGAGATGGGGTTGAGGGGAAAGGAAGGAGGCCCAGGGACAGAATAGGTTCATAGAGTTCAAGGCACAGTCCCCTGGGTCGCCCAGTGAACGTCCTTAAATTGAAAAGAACAGAGTCTTGCCCTTGCAGTCTGAGCAGTGATCATCCAGAGGCTACCCCACCCCCGACCTCAAGTGTTCCCTTTTCTGGGATGGATAACTCAAAGGTGGGGTGGTTTCATTTCTTCCTTTCTTTTACAAGGTGGTAATCTCTTAGCTGCCTATGGAAATAAGGCTGCTTTGAAAGAGGAGCTTTACACCTTGTAAAGTTTTCCCCCAGGGCAGGTCAGCCATCCTTAACGCTTCTTGAAGTTAAAATTTCTTTTCTCTCTTTTTTTGTTTTTTTAACTTTGTTAATGAAGTAGAAAGTGAACTTCGCTGCACTTGTTAAAAAGTGTTACTTGGGTAAAAAAATTATGTCTGTGTCTTCTTCCCGCACCAATGTGTAAAATCATCAGTTTTAAGGTACATTAAAACATTTCAAACTTCTCAAGATTTAAAAGAAAAGCAAAGTGCTAAACAATGAATATAATGTGCTACCTTTTGTGTAAGAAATAGTGGAGAAATGAGATATCTATTTGCGTTAGCTTCTGTTTGCTAAAGAAGAATAAAGAAGAAAGGGTAACGATGGTCTCTGATGGACAGCTGGGACTGTGAGGGCCAGTAGGAGGGCAAGGCTGGAGACAGGACCAAGGGTGAGACTCACCCTGTATATCTTTTTATATCATTCTGACTTTGAGTCATGTAATATATTCTCTAACCAAAAATGTAAAATAAAAATAAAAATTTTCCAAATTCTCAACTCCCATCTTATTTTGATCTTTGGCACTTACGCTTCTAAACTTTTCTTTCTTTCTTTCTTTCTTCCTTTCTTTCTTACTTTTCTTTTCTTTTTTTTGGAGGGAAGTGCAATTTTTCAAAAAACCGTGGTCAAATACACACGACATAAAATTTACCATTTTAAACAGTGCAATTCAAAGGCGTTAAGTACTTTCACAATGTTGGGCAACCACCACCAATACCCCCATTTTCAGAACGTTTTCATCATCTTAAACCATAGCTCTATAGGCACTAAACAATAAGTCTCCCATTGCAGCTCCTTGTAACCTCTATTCTACTTTCTGTCTCTGTGAGTTTGGCTATTCTAGGTACCTCATGTAAGTGGAATCATATGATATTCGTCCATCTGTGTCTAGCTTATTTCACTTAGCATGCATGTTGTAGCATGTATAGAATTTCATTACTTTTTATGGCTGAATAATATTCCACTGCATGTATATACCACATTTTGTTAATCCATTCATCTGCTGATGGGCATGTGTGTTATTTCCACCTTTTAGCTATTATGAGTAACACTGCTTTCTTTATACCTTATATACTTATGGCATGTAATTATTTGCATTTTGTCTTTCGCCCCTTCTAGACTGGGAACTTTGAGAGTGAGGGCCATGTCTTATGTATCTTATTCATCTCTCTGAATCCCCAGAGCTGGTAGAGTCATAAGCAGGTGTTTACTTGGCACTTGTCTGTCTGTCAAATGACTAAGTGGTAGGTTGAAAATGAGTTTTGAGTTTACTTCATAAAGGACAATAGAGAAGTCAAAGGTGTTTGTTCAGCTCTGTCAGTTTTGAAGCAATGATCTTGTTTATTTGGTATTAGTTTTGAGTTAAAATACACTTAGGTGATAGGAAATAGCTGCAGAAATGCAGCCATTTTCCAAACACAACATGGCAGCCAGACGGCAGTATTAATGAACGCAAGCTAACAGAAAACACTCCTGCTCTGTGTGTGTCTGAGTGTGGGTATGTGACTTCACTGTGAACTGGCCATAGAGGCTGACCTGTGCACTGCCACCCTACCCCTGCCGGAGGGCACCATGTTAAGAATGAAGTGACTAAGTTTAGAAACAGGCAAAAGGGAAGCAGCAATGGGGTTTGGGGTAAGTTCACGCAGTTGCTTGGCCATTCTGACCCTGGGCAGATGTCCCCTCATCTCTTAATGATGGATGATACACCAGCTTTGACCACTGAACAACCCTGGTTCCAAGGCCAGCTGCCAGCATTTTTAACTTTTTGCAAAAGGACGCTGAAGGGAGGTTGATTTAGTGGTAGCCCCTCATGGTTGACTCTGTCAGTCAGGGCGATGATGTGTGGAGCAGGGGCAGATGAAAGGCCAGGCCCACTTTTGGAACGAGAAATAAAGCCTGTCGCGGGCTGAGAAAAGGGGGTGGGGTAGAGGTGGGAGAGTTCTCTGTTATTTTGAATGTGTGCCTCTGGTTTTTGGAGAAATAATATTGAATATGGTGGAACTGGAGAGCTGTAAAGAACCATACTCATAATCTAGTCCAGCTTGTTGGATTTATTGGTATGGAAATTAACAGATGAAGTTGTTTAAGAGGTCTTGCATGTGGCTATAGTACTCTGAGGACAAGTTGGGAAAATATCAAGACATTTTCATCTGAACTGCTCAGGCTTTATGACACAACTTGATTTTCCAATGACGGCTATTCCCTCAGCAGAACACCATTTTTTTTTTTTTTACACAAAGCTGGAATGAATAGACATTTGATTCTAGGAAAATAAGTTTGCTAGTAATGGACTGTATAGTTATTAAAATAGTGCTGTTCATGAAAGGATGCTCAACGTCACTAATTGTTAGAGAAATGCAAATCAAACCCACAATGAGGTGTCACCTCACACCAGTCAGAATGGCCATTATCAAAAAATCTACAAACAATAAATGCTGGAGTGGGTGTGGAGAAAAGGGAACCCTCTTGCACTGTTGGTGGGAATGTAAATTGATACAGCCACTATGGAGAAGAGTATGAGGTTCCTTAAAAAACTAAAAATAGAACTACCATATGACCCAGCAATCCCACTCCTGGGCATATACTCTGAGAAAACCATAATTCAAAAAGAGACATGTACCACAATATTCACTGCAGCACTCTTTACAATAGCCAGGACATGGAAGCAACCTAAGTGCCCATCGACAGATGAATGGATAAAGAAGATGTGGTACATATATACAATGGAATATTACTCAGCCATAAAAAGAAACGAAATTGAGTTATTTATAGTGAGGTGGATGGACCTAGAGTCTGTCATACGGAGTGAAGTAAGTCAGAAAGAGAAAAACAAACACCGTATGCTAACACATATATATGGAATCTAAAAAAAAAAAAAAAAAGGTTCTGAAGAACCTAGGGCCAGGCCAGGAATAAAGACGCAGACGTAGAGAACGGACTTGAGGACATGGGGAGGGGGAAGGGTAAGCTGGGACAAAGTGAGAGAGTGGCATGGACATATATACACTACCAAATGTAAAATAGATAGCTAGTGGGAAGCAGCCGCATAGCACAGGGAGATCAGCTCGGTGCTTTGTGACCACCTAGAGGGGTGGGATAGGGAGGGTGGGAGGGAGGGAGACGCAAGAGGGAGAGATATGGGGATATATGTATATGTATAGCTGATTCACTATGTTATACAGCAGAAACTAACACACCATTGTAAAGCAATTATACTGCAATAAAGATGTTAAAAAAAAAAAAACCATATTCTCTAGATCAGGGTTCCTTAATTTAGGCACAGCCCCAGTTGTGGGAGGCTGTTCTGTGTATTGCAGGATTTTTAGCAGCATCTCTGGTCTTTACTCACTAGATGCCAGTAGCGCATGCTCCCCCTGCCACACCCCAACTGTGACAATCAAAATATCTCCAGACATTGCTAAATGTCCCCTGGGGAGGTGGGGGGGAGAATCACCCTGGGTTGAGAACCACAGCTCTAAATTATAATTTTATCCAGATTTTATTTTATTATTTTGTGTCATTTTTGTTACCCTTTGTTATGATATAGTCAAGTTTCATGTAGTTTTCCCCTAAGAAGTTATTCTTTCTCTTGGGTGCAAAAATAAGTTTTAATCTCTACTGATAGTTTGTCTAATAGCTCAGCTTCCCATATTTACTTAAGCTGGTTTGATTATAGGTAGATTATGCCAACTCAGCTCTTTGGACAGATGTTTAAGCTGTTAAGAACAAAACAATAAATTCTATACGGATGGTGAAAAAATAAATAAATAAAATAGTGTTAATGTAATGATTTATAGTGGTTTTTTAAGAAATGACTTAGAGGGCTTCCCTGGTGGCGCAGTGGTTGAGAGTCCGCCTGCCGATGCAGGGGACACGGGTTCGTGCCCCGGTCTGGGAGGATCCCACATGCCGTGGAGCAGCTGGGCCCGTGAGCCATGGCCGCTGAGCCTGCACGTCCAGAGCCTGTGCTCCACAAAGGGAGAGGCCACAACAGTGAGAGGCCCGCGTACAGAAAAAAAAAAAAAAAAAAGAAATGACTTAGACATACAGAAAAACTGGTAAGATAGTACAGGGAGTTTCTTCTGTTATTAACATCCTACATCAGTATGGATCATTTGTCAGAATTAATGAACCAGTATTGATTGATACGTTCTATTAACTAAAGTCCATACTTTTTTCAGGTTTCCTTAGTTTTTACCCAATGTCCTTTTTCTATTCCAGGATACCATATTATTGTCATGTCTTCCTTAGGCTTCTCTGGTCTGTGACAGTTCCTCAGACTTTCCTTGTTTTTCATGACCTTGACAGTTTTGAGGAGTTCTTGGTCAGGTATTTTGTAGCATGTCCCTCAACTGGGATTTATCTAATTTTTTTTTTCATGATTAGACTGGGGGTTATAGTCTAAAATAACTATATAAGACTTCCTTCCTTGGGGCAGAAGACCACAGAGATAAAGTACCATGTCATCATATCACATCAAGGGTACATATTATCGACATAACTTACCACCATTGATGTTAACCTTGACCACCTAGCTGAGGTCGTGTTTGGCGGGTTTCTCCACAGTACTTTGTCCCCCCATCTTCTAATACTGTACTCTTTGGAAGGAAGTCGTATGCATAGCCAACATTTGAGGAGTAGGGAGTTATGTTCCATTTCCTCAAGGGCAGCGTATCTACATAAATTATTTGGTGTACAGGGTTTTCATATTCTAAGAAAAGCTTAATCTTGTATATATTACTTACTCATGTAAATTTACCCAGGTGGCATCTCAAAATAATATGAATAACTGAAACATAGGTAAATCACAAATATTGAGTTAGTCTATAACTTTTGATTATTTCTTCCCCCTACAATTTTTTTTTTTAATCAGAACTGAAAACTTGATAAACTTGCAAGTTTGTCCATCTGTGGCAGGAGTCAGCTGGCTAAGAAATGGAATGGAATGGTTGGAGAAATGGCTGTGAATATTCCACATACTGGTTATTCAGCTCCTAAGAAAAAATGATTCCTTGTGTCTATTACTGATTAATTTCTTTATTCTCTCTCTCGCCTTAATTTTTGAAAGTTTACTTAATGTTGAGAGAGAGAAAACCAGCATTTACTTAGTACTTCTTGTATGCCTGGTGGGTTACGTTTATATTATCTGACAGAAATATAAGAGAGCTGATCGGGTGGTCAGGGTTGGTAGGAGTCTATTTTTCCTGTTTCACAGATGAGGAAAGCGATACTTGGAGTGATTAAGCCATTTGCTCAAAGTTTACATGGACTAGTCCAGATCCAGTCCAGGTCTGCAAAACCCTTAAGTGCTCTTTGTACTTTACTCTGCACTCCCATCCCCAATGGTGAATTTTTTTGGTTTTTTTGGTGTGTTTGTTTTTATGGCCGCAAGGCTTGTGGGATCTTAGTTCCCCAACCAGGGATCGAACCTGGGCCCTCATCAGTGAAAGCGTGGAGTCCTAACCACTGGCCCGCCAGGGAAGTCCCTTTCATGATGAATTTGATAGAGGAGAAGGGAGGGTTTGCCGTGATAGAGAGAACATTCTAAAACCATGTCCTTGGCATTCCACACAAGATCATTTTTCTATGACTTGTATAACTTATAAATTGCTTGTTGGCTTTTTGCTATTTGGGTAAATCCCTTTACCCCTAAATCTCAGTTTCCAAATGGGTAAAAAGAGAACTTTGAGTAGGTCATCTCAGAACGCCTTCCCAGCAATCACACTGCATCCTCTTTGAGGCCAGCCCTTGCCCATTCTTTTCTAGCTTCACATCCTCTGAGGATTTTGACTCTGTTGGAGTGGATTGTGGCTTTTATAAAAGGCTAATAGCGTTAATAAGTAGAGTAGAAATGTAGGCCATTCATAACAATAACTTGTTAAAGATAGTGTTGTTTGGTTTTTGATAATTGAAAGGAAACACAAGTGTGTGCACTAAATGACGTTGGCAAGAGTGTGTAATCTGAGGCCCAGTGTAAACTGAAGAGACTTCAGGCTTGCTGACATCAAATTCTTTGATTGTGTTTTCTTTTTCTTTTGTTAAGTACTTCCAGTTTCCTACTGGTTTCCCTTCTCGACCTCCTCCCCTACTCCTCTTCCAATTTCAGCAAAAGATGCAGAGAATGGAGAAAAAGCCAACGAAGACTCTCTATGTGTGTGTGTGTGTCTATGTGTGTGTTGGGGGGGGCGGTGCGGTTGGGGAGTGGCAGTGCAGCAGACTCTCCCTGCCACTGAAATTTGCCCAGTAACTTAGACTTCATCCCTGAGTGGAGAAAGCCAGACAGGGTTGGTTTTCTTCGAGTTTACAAACCTGAGGCTCTTGCTCCTTTACTTGGGGGAGAAAGGAAGCTTTCCTGAGCGCTATTACAGGAAAAGATAATGATGGTCATGCCATTAATTACAAAGCCAAAGAGACATTCCCATTTTCCTCCAAACTGAATGTTTATTTCTTCAAGCATGTGCCAACACTCATGAGATTGTCACTAAGGAGATTGATGATTCTGAGAAAGTCATTTTAAGTCTGATGGTTCAGTTTCCTCATATCTAAAATGGGAGTTACAGAATCTGTCTTCCCACCCTAAAGACTGGTATAGGGATAAAATAAGACAAGAAGGAGCATAGGATGTTTAAGGTGCCACAGAAGCATGATGGTATTTCTATTGAATGAGCAAGCTTTTCTAGAAGAATTGGAAATATGAAATTCCACGTGAATCTACCTAGTAAGGCAATGTGTACCCTTAAGCAACACATAGAATTTCGAACATCACTCTACTATTTCTTACAGATTCAAGGTCATCACCATGAATATTGGCTATAGAATTTTCAAAGTCCCTGGAGTCAAATTTAGAATGGGGCTAGTTGTTCAGTAGCCTACTCATTGATTATCTGAACAAAAAGAGGTCCTGAATTTTCTTAGGTATATCTATCTACCTATTTGTTACTTGTGAAAACAAACAGGAATGTTTACTTAGGTACAATAAATATTAGCTTAATAAAAGCAGATATTCACACCTCCCTCTCAAAAGAGAATTGGTGGCTTCAAGCTGCTGTGATTTTTTTTTTTTTTTTTTTTTTTTGCGGTACGCGGGCCTCTCACTGTTGTGGCCTCTCCCATTGCGGAGCACAGGCTCCGGACGCGCAGGCTCAGCGGCCATGGCTCACGAGCCCAGCCGCTCCGCGGCATGTGGGATCTTCCCGGACCAGGGCACGAACCCGCGTCCCCTGCATCGGCAGGCGGACTCTCAACCACTGGGTCACCAGGGAAGCCCGTTGCTGTGATTTTTTTGAGTTCTTGTTTGTTCTGCTTTTTCATTTCTTTCTCACTGAAAGGACTGTTGGCTGCCCCTCTTGTGTAATATATGCAGTTTCCTTCATCCTCTCTGATTGCTTTTTCTGATTTTCTGCTTTAGTGCTTGGAAATCTGGTAATTAATTCATTAGCAGTGTCTTTGATACCAAAGTAAATGACCAGCAGGGGGGAATGGCCATGATTTGTGGATGCAAACTTTGTTGCTTCTATTAGTTATTTGGTCTCTTATAGACCATGGACGTTACTCTACTCGTATTTTCTTCCTTTTCCTCTATCTACTATGGTGTATTTTCTATAGCGTTTGCATGACTCTGGCACTTTTAAGACTACTTTAGTGTGTAACAGTGGTTTAGATTTTAATGATTTAACATAAGTTCTGATCAAGCCCTCCGCTCCCCTAAGAAGCTTTCCTTAAGTAGGCAAGGGAGGTCGTTACTTTTTTTTCATTTGACAGGAACTTTGCTTAATTCCTTGTCTTGTCATCTCTGTTGAGTAAGCTGGGTTCTTAGCTTTTCCTTAGGGTAGGAGCTACACTAATTGCCTGAAAAAGCCTGTCGTTTAGGACAAGTTGGATACTCTTTGCATAACTGTCCCTGTTTTTTACAAACAAGGAAACACTGGGGCTGTTTTCAGTAGCACAGGCCACATGGCTTGTGGCAGGGCCAGGACTGGTGCTGATGGAATCTGCTGGTGTCTGACTCCAAGTTGTTTTTCTACCACATCTCAACTGTGACCTGAAGCCTTACTTCTCTGATAAAAGATCCAGAAAAACCAAGCCAAGTGCCTCCATGTCCATTTAAGCTCTTGAAGCCTGTTTGATTCCTTTTGTGCCTATCAGGCCATCTCTCCCTGTGGAGCATGGCCTTGTGGCTGTCTCCACAAACCCCCCAAATTAAATGCATAGCCTATGGCTATGACCATAGCTTTCTTCAAAGTTTCAAGGACATTTGGCCTTTAAAAAAAATGATATGTTGGGCTTCCCTGGTGGTGCAGTGATTGAGAGTCCGCCTGCTGATGCAGCGGACACGGGTTCGTGTCCCGGTCCGGGAAGATCCCACATGCCGCGGAGCGGCTGGGCCCGTGAGCCACGTCCGCTGAGTCTGCGCGTCCGGAGCCTGTGCTCCGCAACGGGAGGGGCCCCAGCAGTGAGAGGTCCGCGTACCGCAAAAAAAAACATAAAATGGTATGTCCTAACGCAATATCGTTTGTACATTACAGATGACATTTCCTCCCACCTAATTAGTACTGTGTCCCATTCAGAGGATTAAAATACCTCAGACACCTCCTCGTTTCATTTACATGCTATGGTAGCAGATTGCAGTTAAAATTTTTAATTTGTCTTGGATTGCTCTTCTGTGAAAGGAAATGACTTTCTCATGAGACAAACAGGTGACATTTGAAAATGGCATTATGCTGTAAATTCAAACTATTATTTTCTGCATTCTTAATCATCTGTCCGGTGGAAGAAGTCGCATCAGAAGGTGTGCAGCTTTTAAAATTTCACCGAATCTGAGTCTGTCTTTTTCTATCCAGTAGAGTACAAATGAAGGCAATTGGTTTTTCCATGGGGTAGGACAAGAGTTCACCTTGGTTTTTATACAAAGTGTACCAGACACTAGGTTTAGCTTATCCTTCCATGAGGTTATTTGCAGGTAGTGAAATCCCTTGCTTGTTAAAAAAGAAAAAAAAAAAAAAAAGGCGGAGAAATGGAAATGGTTCTGCCCGTAGGAAGATGACTGGGTCTAGCACTTGGGGGCGAATCCCAGTTTCCTGCCTGCTGCAGGTTCTATTTATTATCTCTGCAAAGGTAGAGCATTTTTGACCTCTGCAAGAAAGAAAAGGATATGTAAAAGGCATGATTTTTAAATGTCATGCTGTATGTAGTTGAGATTTTTTTTTCCAAACAAGAAAACCACCTCTGGGCTATCTGGTAAAGTTGAAATATGTTATCAATCAACTTCTTTCACATGTAAAAGGAGAAAAGAAGGGGCGGAGCAGTGGAAATGGAGACCTTATGTTAAGTTCGAAAAGCACTTGAGGCCTAAATGTTAAAATGCAAAATTGTTATTGTGTAATTTAGGCTCTTCCACAGCTGTATTCCTTTGTGTTGTTGAATTCATTAACTTTCATGCCTTATGCTGGACATAATCCATAGTACAGAATCATCGAGAAGCACGAGAGGACTGAACTTGCCATAGACGGTCCATAACTTTCAGCTCACAGACACTCCTCAGGTTTAGAATGCTGGCAATCTTTTAGGCTTAAAAACATTTAATTAGTATTTATTCTCCATAGTGATGCAAGTTGAAGATTGCACTTCTTTTTTTTTTTGAATTGCTTTCCAGGTGAAAGGCAGGTTTAGAGTATTCAAATTGTGAATCTGCTTCGTAGAAGAAATGTTTTAGTGTGAGATGAAGGCTGCTTAGTGTGTTCAGGCTGAACTGAGAAGAGAGATGTATGTAAAAGGAACTTTCATTTCTCTCCTAAGAAAATTAAAAAGAATGATCCGTATCCTTCCGTATAAAGGTGTAACAGCATGGCATTATGATGCATTTTCTTTCTGTCAAATAGGGACTCTTTGGGAGTTAATAAGTTGCGTGTGGAGTTTTCTCACAAAGTCATTTGGCCTTATAACATCGTAATGTCTTTCTGGTGTTTAGTCATGGAGAGTAATAAGAACAATAAACATGACTAAAACTTCGTAATCTTATATACAGGGGACTCAGAAGTTTTGAAACAGACCTTATACATTTCGTAAAGTTAAGTGAAACATTACGAAAGCATTCTTTCATTTTCTCTCATTTCTTTTTCCTTTATTTCCTCAACAATCTTCTCAAAAATTCTGTAACTCAGGAGAGGTCTATTAACTGAGACACCTAGGATGTTGTACCTTTCCTTGTGAGCTACATTAAGGAAATCAGACAACTTCTTTGAAAGAAGGTGGTTTTCTGTTTCATTTAACATAGTTTTCAATACAGAGGGAATCCCATTTGTGTATTTTATTTAAAGAGCAGAAAACTGAACAATATGTTTTTCTCTGATGCTGTGGAGGGGAGGGAGGATTGTGAATTTCCTGCTCGTTAGTGACAGTAAGAGGAAAGTGTGCCGAGCAGCGCCTGGCTGACCAACAACAGATGGGTATCACCTAATAATTAGTTTCTTGCTTCTTACTAAGTTCGGCCCTTAGATCTGCAGGCCTTTGTTTTTCCTTAGAGGGAGAGGTATTTGTGCATAGAAAGATGTCTATTTGTAGAAGGGGGTCTGTAGATTAAGAATGAATGCTCATCAAAATAGTTCTGGATGAGAAGCAAACAGAAAACTCCCCATCTGTGGGAAAACACGGACCAGCAAAACCACAGACAGGAAACAGTGCTAAATCTAAACGAGTCACAGCAGTAAGTTTCAGCAAATGGGAAAGAGAACGTAAGATGTGCTGTTTTTACCAAAGACATGTGTCAGAGTTTGAGCATCACCTACCGCAACTTCCATTTTTTCTCTCCTCAGCCCCGCTCCTCCCACCCTGCTGAAATTCACATCCCCACCACCCACCTTATTTTTCCACAATATGTCCTATGTGATCTATTCAGATCTCATTAAACTGATTTACTGGGCCCGCTGGCTCTGCTCACCCTCAGTTTATTCCTACTTTGTTTAAAATTCGGGAAGTGCTGGGGGAGGGGCGGAACATTAATCGCTGCACTTGTGCAAACGGAGTGCCAGCTGATTTATGGCAAAGGTTATAAAGGAAAAGTATTAAGTGTGCCTCATTCCATTTGGCAAAGCCATCCTGCACAATGTCCACAGAAACCCCAAGAGCCCTGTTTTGTAGAAAGAAGGGGGGAAAAACTCCACCGAAGATGTGCTCTTCTTCTTTTGAGCATTAATTAAGACTGTAAATCACAGGCCACATGAAACAACTGTATACGACAGAACGTGGATGGTTGGGGAATTCTGCTGGGCTTGTGTGATCAGTCTGAATACCTACACCAAAGCCCTAATGGGAGGGCAGACTTCAAAGGGCAGTTTTGGCATGAAGGAGAGGTCTGCTCCAGCGCGGCAGGGAGAGAAAGAATAGTAAAGTACCGGCTGCTGCACGGAAAATAGGTGGCGGGGGACCAGGAAGGAGGGGAAGAGAGAGAATGAGAGTGGAGCGGTTGGTTGTTTTCTCTCTTAAGAGTGTCAGATAGGTATTAAATGATGTATTATTCCTTTATCATAAAACAGTGGTTTTGATTGTATGGTAAAACAGCTAAATTCCAAATGAAAAAAAAACAACCTATTTCGGGGGAGAGGAAACTGTTGTTTATATTCTCATTTTTTTTACCCATGTAAAATGTCCTTTGGCTGCTTTTTTGACCATTTCACCATCCCTTCGTGCTGGGTCTCGGGCAACTTGGAAAAGCGGTAGTTAGCCTGTTACGCGAGATCCCCTGTGTGGGTTTGCAAATGTGAATTTACTTACTTGATTCTCTTTCCACAATGCAGGATCCAGCCGTCAGCACCATAGAGCTGAGATAGTGTTATTTTCCTTGGAGAGCTCTTCTGCATTCCTCTTCTACCCCAGCATATATGCTGAAGACCTGCAATAAATATTTTTTTCTTTCATCCTTCTTTTAAGGCTGATGAAACGTGTTCTTTGCATTCAGAGGTAATGTGATAGCTCCTTTTCAGCATGTGCTTTTTTCTCTTCTGGTGAGGCTGGATTTGTGTTGATTTTTTACCTCACCTTGAGCTGGTCCAGCGCCTCCTGGTCCAACTGTGTGTATTTTTAGCACAGCAGTTCAAGACGGAGGTTAAGACCAAGTTCACGGCTCTGGAACAGAACTTTAATGTTGGACCTTTGCTTCATGAGTATAGTACTCTAACCAACTGAGGTAATGCCACTGAGAATTAGACATGGCCCCTCATTGAAAATGCTGTTTTCTGTGGGTCGTGATAGTGAGCAGTTGAAAGCAACTTGAATATCAAATCACAAGGGTTTGGTTAAATAAATCAGTATGTTCATATAATGGGATATTAAGACAGTATAGAAACATAGGCATTTGTATAGAAATGTGTTCACATCATATTATTAAGTTAAAAAATACTGTAGTACGTATGTATGATCCTATGTTTGATTTTTTTTCTACTTTATTTAAGTATAATTGGAGTAAACCAAACTATACATATTCAAAGTATACAATCTGATGAGTTTTGACATCAGCAGACACCTGTGAAATCATCGCCACAATCAGCATAATAAACATTCAATCAGCTCCCCTCCAAAAAGTTTCCTTGTGCCTTTGTAATTGTATTAATCCATTCTTCCTCCCACCCCTCTCCACAGGCAAACACTGATCTGCTTCCTATCGCTATAAATTAGATAGCGTTTTCTAGAATTTTATATAAATGGAATCATGCAGTATGTGCTCATTCTTTTTGGCTTCTTTCACTCAACATAATGATTTTGAGATTTACCCATGTTGTGTGTATCAAGAGTTCATTCCTTTAAGTTGTTGAATAGTAGACCATGGTCTATTCATCTTGTGGTGGTCATTGTTCTACTTATAGCTCCCTGGTAGCTTTCTTGGCCTTATGGAATCTCACCTTAACATAGTAAGCATATTCAGTCAGACTCAAGGAGACCCACCTGCCGATTTCTTAAGCCCTTCTTCTGCATAGCTCCCTCTGTTTGGTTCTTTGCCATACAAATTCCAACCACCTCTGCTGCCTTGTTCTTTGATATTTGGCACCTCAGGTTAATGAGATGGCAGTAGTCTTCTTGGGGTCCCTTCATTTGCTGTATCTTATAGGTGCTCAGGCAGAAAGTTGGGGGGTGGTAGGGCTCATCTTGTTAGTTTCCCGTCTCTCAAAGATCACAGTTCTGTATCTGAAAACACTTGTATCATATTTTTGTCCAGCGTTCTAGTTGACTTTAGTTGGAGAATTGGTTTAGAACTAATGACTTAATCATAACTGGCAATGTTAAGTCCACATGAATTAATTTGTGATAGTGATATCTAACATTCAGTAAGAAGATTTGTTTTTAAAAATCTTAAGGATTTTCCGAAAAGGGAAGGTGACTCTTAGTAGGTATTTATCTTCTTATTTCTCAGGGCAAGTACACCACTTTAAGAGGATTCTGTGCGAGTGCAGAATCAGGAAGCAATGGTAGTATAGTTCGTATGCCTATGGCAGGGAGAAATCTTACTGACTCAAATTTCTTTGAAATCGCTTTTCATTTTTCATTAGGAGCTTTCCTCATTGACTAGAGTGAACCAAAGCTAACATAGAACAATTAAGATAGTTCAAATGTCCATTTACCAGATGGAACCCATGCAGCTCATAGAGGCAGAGGAAGCTTGGTTTAGGATGTGTGTACTATCTGCTTAATGAGATAGAAAGAGTCCAGCCTAGACCTTTTTGTTTTTCTTTCAAACACATTCCCCAGCCGACAGATTCTATTGATAAAAACAATCTGCTTAAAAATCAGAGGAAACAACGAACGACCTTTATTTTTGGTGTTTCAGTAATAATATGTTATCATCATCCAAAGGTTTAGCTAAAGGTTACAAAAAGGAAAATGCAAATATCACTTATGGAATAGACATACAACTGATAAAACCCTTGCCCTTTTTTCCATCCATGCTTTGGGAATCTACCAGTGTTGTACCCAGGCTTGATTTTTGACTAGAAACTTCTAGAAATTTTCTCATTTAAGTCTCAGCCAAGCCTCACCAAGTACTTGGCTAGAACAATTCCCAGAGGTTAATTTTTTTAGTTTAAATTTTCTTTGTGACTATTTTTGTATTGTGGCAAAATGCACGTAAGATTTACCATCTTGCCCATATTTTAGAGTATAGTTAAATGATATTAAGCACATTCATATTGTTGTCCAGCCATCACTACCATTCATCCCCAGATTGCTTTTCATCTTGCACAACTGAAACTCTTAGTATAATGTCCTCAAGGTTCATCCATGATATAGCATATGTCAGAATTTTCTTCCTTTTTAAGGCTAAATAATATTCTATTTTATGTATATACAACATTTGGCTTATCCATTCATCTGTCAATGTACAATTGGGTTGTTTCCAAGTTTTAGCTATTGTGACTAATGCTGATGTGAACATGAGTATACAAATATCTTTTTGATACTCCACTTTCAATTCTTTTAGGTATATAACCAGAAATGGAATTTCTGGACTATATGGTAATTTTATTTTTAATTTTTTGAGGAATCACCGTACTGTTGTCCACAGCGACTGGAACATTTTACAATCTAACCAACAGTGCACAAAGATTCCATTTTATCCACAAATGCTCCAACACTTGTTATTTTCTTGGTTTTTGATAGTAGCGTATTCTCTCATCATGGTTTTGATTTGCATTTCCCTATTTTTAGTGATGCTGAGCATCTTTGCATGTGTTTATTGACTATCCATATATCTTGTTTATTTATTTATTTATTTATTTATTTATTTTGGCTGCACCGGGTCTTAGTTGAGGCATGTGGACTTCTTAGTTGTGGCATGTGAATTCTTAGTTGCGGCATGTGGGATTTAGTTCCCTGGCCAGGGATCGAACCCGTGCCTCCTACATTGGGAGCTCGGAGTCTTACCCACTGGACCCTATATATCTTCTTTGGAGAATTGGCTATTCAAATCCTTTGCCCACATTTGAATCAGGATTGGCTTTTTGTTGCTGTTGTTGAGTCTTAGGGGTTCTTTATATATATTCTGAATATTAATCTCTTGAAAGATACATGATTTGCAAATATTTTCTTCCACTCCATTTGCTACCTTTCACTCTGTTGATAGTGTCCTTTGATACACAGGTTTTAATTTTCACAAAGTTTAGTTTGTCTATTTTCTCTTTGTCTTTTTTTTTTTTTTTTTGAAGTTTCTCCACCAGTCATTACAAGAGTTTATTGGGACCTTCAGTTTTCTTGCCTGTGCATTACTGATTTTTTTTTTTAACATCTTTATTGGGGTATAATTGCTTTACAATGGTGTGTTAGTTTCTGCTTTATAACAAAGTGAATCAGTTATACATATACATATGTTCCCATATCTGTTCCGTCTTGCATCTCCCTCCCTCCCACCCTCCCTATCCCACCCCTCCAGGCGGTCACAAAGCACCGAGCTGATCTCCCTGTGCTATGCGGCTGCACGTTTGGTAGTGTGTATATGTCCGTGCCTCTCTCTCGCTTTGTCACAGCTCACCCTTCCCCCTCCCCATATCCTCAAGTCCATTCTCTAGTAGGTCTGTGTCTTTATTCCTGTCTTACCCCTAGGTTCTTCATGCCATTATTTTTTTCTTAAATTCCACATATATGTGTTAGCATACGGTATTTGTCTCTCTCTTTCTGACTTACTTCACTATGTATGAGTCTATCCACCTCATTACAAATAGCTCAATTTCGTTTCTTTTTATGACTGAGTAATATTCCATTGTATATAAGTGCCACATCTTCTTTATCCATTCATCCGATGATGGACACTTAGGTTGTTTCCATCTCTGGGCTATTGTAAATAGAGCTGCAATGAACATTTTGGTACATGACTCTTTTTGAATTATGGTTTTCTCAGGGTATATGCCCAGTAGTGGGATTGCTGGGTTGTATGGTAGTTCTATTTGTAGTTTTTTAAGGAACCTCCATACTGTTCTCCACAGTGGCTGTATCAATTTACATTCCCACCAACAGTGTAAGAGGGTTCCCTTTTCTCCACACCCTCTCCAGCATTTATTGTTTCTAGATTTTTTGATGATGGCCATTCTGACTGGTGTGAGATGATATCTCATTGTAGTTTTGATTTGCATTTCTCTAATGATTAGTGATGTTGAGCATTCTTTCATGTGTTTGTTGGCAGTCTGTATATCTTCTTTGGAGAAATGTCTATTTAGGTCTTCTGCCCATTTTTGGATTGGGTTGTTTGTTTTTTTGTTATTAAGCTGCATGAGCTGCTTATAAATTTTGGAGATTAATCCTTTGTCAGTTGCTTCATTTGCAAATATTTTCTCCCATTCTGAGGGTTGTCTTTTGGTCTTGTTTATGGTTTCCTTTGCTGCGCAAAAGCTTTTAAGTTTCATTAGGTCCCATTTGTTTACTTTTGTTTTTATTTCCATTTCTCTAGGAGGTGGGTCAAAAAGGACCTTGCTGTGATTTATGTCATAGAGTGTCCTGCCTATGTTTTCCTCTAAGAGTTTGATAGTTTCTGGCCTTACATTTAGGTCTTTAATCCATTTTGAGCTTATTTTTGTGTATGGTATTAGGGAGTGATCTAATCTCATACTTTTACATGTAGCTGTCCAGTTTTCCCAGCACCACTTATTGAATAGGCTGTCCTTTCTCCACTGTACATTCCTGCCTCCTTTGTCAAAGATAAGGTGACCATATGTGCGTGGGTTTATCTCTGGGCTTTCTATCCTGTTCCATTGATCTATATTTCTGTTTTTGTGCCAGTACCATACTGTCTTGATTACTGTAGCTTTGTAGTATAGTCTGAAGTCAGGAAGCCTGATTCCTCCAGCTCCGTTTTTCGTTCTCAAGATTGCTTTGCCTATTCGTGGTCTTTTGTGTTTCCATACAAATTGTGAGATTTTTTGTTCTAGTTCTGTGAAAAATGCCACTGGTGGTTTGATAGGGATTGCATTGAATCTGTAGATTGCTTTGGGTAGTAGAGTCATTTTCACAATGTTGATTCTTCCAATCCAAGAACACGGTATATCTCTCCATCTATTTGTATCATCTTTAATTTCTTTCATCAGTGTCTTATAATTTTCTGCATACAGGTCTTTTGTCTCCTTAGGTAGGTTTATTCCTAGATATTTTATTCTTTTTGTTGCAGTGGTAAATGGGAGTGTTTTCTTGATTTCACTTTCAGATTTTTCATCCTTAGTGTATAGGAATGCCAGAGATTTCTGTGCATTAATTTTGTATCCTGCTACTTTACCAAATTCATTGATTAGCTCTAGTAGTTTTCTGGTAGCATCTTTAGGATTCTCTATGTATAGTATCATGTCATCTGCAAAGAGTAACAGCTTTACTTCTTCTTTTCCGATTTGGATTCCTTTTATTTCCTTTTCTTCTCTGATTGCTGTGGCTAAAACTTCCAAAACTATGTTGAATAAGAGTGGTGAGAGTGGGCAACCTTGTCTTGTTCCTGATCTTAGTGGAAATGCTTTCAGTTTTTCACCATTGAGGACGATGTTGGCTGTGGGTTTGTTATATATGGCCTTTATTATGTTGAGGAAAGTTCCCTCTATGCCTACTTTCTGCAGGGTTTTTATCATAAATGGGTGTTGAATTCTGTCAAAAGCTTTCTCTGCATCTATTGAGATGATCATATGGTTTTTCTCCTTCAATTTGTTAATATGGGGTATCACGTTGATTGATTTGTGTATATTGAAGAATCCTTGCATTCCTGGAATAAACCCCACTTGATCATGGTGTATGATCCGTTTAATGTGCTGTTGGATTCTGTTTGCTAGTATTTTGTTGAGGATTTTTGCATCTATGTTCATCGGTGATATTGGCCTGTAGTTTTCTTTCTTTGTGACATCCTTGTCTGGTTTTGGTATCAGGGTGATGGTGGCCTCGTAGAATGAGTTGGGGAGTGTTCCTCCCTTTGCTATATTTTGGAAGAGTTTGAGAAGGATAGGTGATAGCTCTTCTCTAAATGTTTGATAGAATTCGCCTGTGAAGCCATCTGGTCCTGGGCTTTTGTTTGTTGGAAGATTTTTCATCACAGTTTCAATTTCAGTGCTTGTGATTGGTCTGTTCATATTTTCTATTTCTTCCTGATTCAGTCTTGGCAGGTTGTGCCTTTCTAAGAATTTGTCCATTTCTTCCAGGTTGTCCATTTTACTGGCATAGAGTTGCTTGTAGTAATCTCTCATGATCTTTTGTATTTCTGCAGTGTCAGTTGTTACTTCTCCTTTTTCATTTCTAATTCTATCGATTTGAGTCTTCTCCCTTTTTTTCTTGATGAGTCTGGCTAATGGTTTATCTATTTTGTTTATCCTTTCAAAGAACCAGCTTTTAGTTTTATTGATCTTTGCTATTGTTTCCTTCATTTCTTTTTCATTTATTTCTGATCTGATTTTTATGATTTCTTTCCTTCTGCTAACTTTGGGGTTTTTTTGTTCTTCTTTCTCTAATTGCTTTAGATGCAAGGTTAGGTTGTTTATTCGAGATGTTTCCTGTTTCTTAAGGTAGGATTGTATTGCTATAAACTTCCCTCTTAGAACTGCTTTTGCTGCATCCCATAGATTTTGAGTCGTCGTGTCTCCATTGTCATTTGTTTCTAGGTATTTTTTGATTTCCTCTTTGATTTCTTCAGTGATCACTTCGTTATTAAGTAGTGTATTGTTTAGCCTCCATGTGTTTGTGTTTTTTACAGATCTTTTCCTGTAATTGATATCTAGTCTCATAGCGTTGTGGTCGGAAAAGATACTTGATACAATTTCAATTTTCTTAAATTTACCAAGGCTTGATTTGTGACCCAAGATATGATCTATCCTGGAGAATGTTCCATGAGCACTTGAGAAAAATGTGCATTCTGTTGTTTTTGGATGGAATGTCCTATAAATATCAATTAACTCCATCTCGTTTAATGTATCATTTAAAGCTTGTGTTTCCTTATTTATTTTCATTTTGGATGATCTGTCCATTGGTGAAAGTGGGGTGTTAAAGTCCCCTACTATGAATGTGTTACTGTCGATTTCCCCTTTTATGGCTGTCAGTATTTGCCTTATGTATTGAGGTGCTCCTATGTTGGGTGCATAAATATTTACAATTGTTATATCTTCTTCTTGGATCGATCCCGTGATCATTATGTAGTGTCCTTCTTTGTCTCTTCTAATAGTCTTTGTTTTAAAGTCTATTTTGTCTGATATGAGAATTGCTACTCCAGCTTTCTTTTGGTTTCCATTTGTATGAAATACCTTTTTCCATCCCCTTACTTTCAGTCTGTATGTGTCTCTAGGTCTGAAGTGGGTCTCTTGTAGACAGCAAATATATGCATCTTGTTTTTGTATCCACTCAGCCAATCTGTGTCTTTTGGTGGGAGCATTTAGTCCATTTACATTTAAGGTAATTATCGATATGTGTGTTCCCATTCCCATTTTCTTAATTGTTTTGGGTTCGTTATTGTAGGTTTTTTCTTTCTTTTGTGTTTCTTGCCTAGAGAAGTTCCTTTAGCCGTTGTTGTAGAGCTGGTTTGGTGGTGCTGAACTCTCTCAGCTTTTGCTTGTCTGTAAAGGTTTTAATTTCTCCATCAAATCTGAATGAGATCCTTGCTGGGTAGAGTAATCTTGGTTGCAGGTTTTTCTCCTTCAACACTTTCAATATGTCCTGCCACTCCCTTCTGGCTTGCAGAGTTTCTGCTGAAACATCAGCTGTTAACCTTATGGGGATTCCCTTGTGTGTTATTTGTTCTTCCCTTGCTGCTTTTAATATGTTTTCTTTGTATTTAATTTTTGACAGTTTGATTAATATGTGTCTTGGCGTATTTCTCCTTGGATTTATCCTGTATGGGACTCTCTGTGCGTCCTGTACTTGATTAACTATTTCCTTTCCCATATTAGGGAAGTTTTCAACTATAATCTCTTCAAATATTTTCTCAGTCCCTTTCTTTTTCTCTTCTTCTTCTAGAACCCCTATAATTCGAATGTTGGTGCGTTTAATGTTGTCCCAGAGGTCTCTGAGACTGTCCTCAGTTCTTTTCATTCTCTTTTCATTATTCTGCTCTGCAGTAGTTATTTCCACTATTTTATCTTCCAGGTCACTTATCCGTTCTTTTGCCTCAGTTATTCTGCTACTGATCCCATCTAGAGTGTTTTTCATTTCATTTATTGTGTTGTTCATCATTGTTTGTTTCATCTTTAGTTCTTCTAGGTCCTTGTTAACTGATTCTTGCATTTTGTCTATTCTATTTCCAAGATTTTGGATCATCTTTACTATCATTATTCTGAATTCTTTTTCAGGTAGACTGCCTATTTCCTCTTCATTTGTTAGGTCTGGTGGGTTTTTATCTTGCTCCTTCATCTGCTGTGTGTTTTTCTGTCTTTTCATTTTGCTTATCTTACTGTGTTTGGGGTCTCCTTTTTGCAGGCTGAAGGTTCGTAGTTCCTGTTGTTTTTTGTGTCTGTCCCCAGTGGCTAAGGTTGGTTCAGTGGGTTGTGTAGGCTTCCTGGTGGAGGGGACTAGTGCCTGTGTTCTGGTGGATGAGGCTGGATCTTGTCTTTCTGGTGGGCAGGTCCACGTCTGGTGGTGTGTTTTGGGGTGTCTGTGGACTTATTATGATTTTGGGCAGCCTCTGTGCTAATGGGTGGGGTTGTGTTCCCCTCTTGCTAGTTGTTTGGCATAGGATGTCCAGCACTGTAGCTTGCTGGTCGTTGAGTGAAGCTGGGTGCTGGCATTGAGATGGAGATCTCTGGGAGATTTTCGCTGTTTGATATGTGCAGCTGGGAGGCCTCTTGTGGACCAGTGTCCAGAAGTTGGCTCTCCCACCTCAGAGGCACAGCACTGACTCCTGGCTGCAGCACCAAGAGCCTTTCATCCACAGGGCTCCTTAATTTGGGATGATTCGTTGTCTATTCAGGTATTCCACAGATGCAGGATACATCAAGTTGATTGTGGAGCTTTAATCCGCTGCTTCTGAGGCTGCTGGGAGAGATTTCCCTTTCTCTTCTTTGTTCTCACAGCTCCCAGGGGCTCAGCTTTGGATTTGGCCCCGCCTGTGCGTGTAGGTCGCCAGAGGGCGTCTGTTCTTTGCTCAGACAGGACGGGGTTAAAGGAGCCGCTGATTCGGAGGCTCTGGCTCACTCAGGCCGGCGGGTAGGGAGGGTCACGGAGTGTGGGGCGGGCCTGCGGCGGCAGAGGCCGGCGTGATGTTGCTAGCTTGAGGCGCGCCGTGCGTTCTCCCGGGGCAGTTGTCCCTGGATCCCGGGACCCTGGCAGTGGCGGGCTGCACAGGCTCCCCGGAAGGGGGTGTGGATAGTGACCTGTGTTTGCACACAGGCTTCTTGGTGGCGGCAGCAGCGGCCTTAGCGTCTCATGCCCGTCTCTGGGGTCCGCGCTTTTAGCCGCGGCTCGCGCCCGTCTCTGGAGCTCTCTTAAGCAGCGCTCTTAATCCCCTCTCCTCGTGCACCAGGAAACAAAGAGGGAAGAAAAAGTCTCTTGCCTCTTCGGCAGGTCCAGGCTTTTCCCCGGACTCCCTCCCGATTAGCCGCGGTGCACTAACCCCCTGCAGGCTGTGTTCACGCCGCCAACCTCAGTCCTCTCCCGGCGCTCCGACAGAAGCCGGAGCCTCAGCTCCCAGCCCCGCCCGCCCCGGCGGGCGAGCAGACAAGCCTCTCGGCTGGTGAGTGCCGGTCGGCCCTGATCCTCTGTGCGGGAATCTCCCCGCTTTGCCCTCCGCACCCCTGTTGCTGTGCTCTCCTCCGCGGCTCCCAAGCTCCCCCACTCCGCCACCCGCAGTCTCCGCCTCGAAAGCTCCCCCACTCCGCCACCCGCAGTCTCCGCCCGCGAAGGGGCTTCCTAGTGTGTGGACACTTTTCCTCCTTCACAGCTCCCTCCCACTGGTGCCGGACCCGTCCCTATCCTTTTGTCTCTGTTTATTTTTTTCTTTTGCCCTAACCAGGTACGTGGGGGAGTTTCTTGCCTTTTGGGAGGTCTGAGGTCTTCTGCCAGCGTTCAGTAGGTGCTCCGTAGGAGTTGTTCCACGCGTAGATGTATTTCTGGTGTATCTGTGGGGAGGAAGGTGATCTCCGCGTCTTACTCTTCCGCCATCTTCCCGGAAGTCTCCCCTGACTCTTTCTCTCTTTGTCTTTTGAAAGTTTGATAGTAATATGTCTCAGTGTGGATCTCTTTAAGTTCATCTTACTTGAAGTCCATTGAGCTTTGTGGTTGTTTATATTCATGTCTTTCATCAAATTTAGGAAATTTTCAGCCATTATTTCTTCAAATATTCATTCTTCCTCTTTCTCTCTCTCTTTTCCTTCTGGAACTCCCATGGTGAGTGTCGGTCTACTTGACTTCCAAAATAATTACGTCAGACGGATTTTTCCAGTGGAATTGTCATTTAGTTTGGGCAATGGATTCCTGGTACTTCTTACTCCACCACCTTCCCAGAATCTTCTCCTTCAATTGCCTCTTTTTAGAGTTTATTTATTTATTTATTTTTGGCTGTGTTGGGTCTTCATTGCTGCACGGGGGCTTTTTATAGTTGAGGCGAGTGGGGGCTACTCTTTGTTGAGGTGCACAGGCTTCTCATTGTGGTGGCTTCTCTTGTTGTGGAGCACGGGCTCTAGGCACGTGGGCTTCAGTAGTTGTGGCACGCAAGTTCAGTAGTTGTGGCTCATGGGCTCTGGAGCATAGGCTCAGTAGTTGTGGCACATGGCCTTAGTTGCTCCATGGCATGTGGGATCTTCCCAGATCAGGGCTCGAACCCGTGTCCCCTGCATTGGCAGGCAGATTCTTAACCCCTGCGCCACCAGGGAAGCCCTCAGTTGCCATTTTGAACACACATGTTTTATCCTTCTACATGTATTTTCAGGAATCTTATTCAGATTGGCATAGAACTTGTCCATCCTAATGACCCATAACTAGAGAAGATCAAACGAGATGACATATAAGTATGTGTTTTAAAAATATTTAGAAAATAATTAAGGTATGTTATTTCTTGCTCACATACCTTTAGAAAATGCAGAAGTAGCTATGGTATGAGCATTCCCTTTGATTTCTTGCGGTAATCTCTATCTTTCCAGTTTGTATTGTTGAGGTGGGGAGAGGCTAAGAGGTTTCCTCAAAGGATAAGGACATTTCTTACAAAAGAGACAGGTAAGGAGCATTTTTGTAGATATAGATTTTTATTACATCAAGAATATAAAATTACATTTGGTCTGTGTATTCAGAAAAGTCTTCTTAAGTTTTTCTTTCATCTAAGAGAGAAGTGAATCAATTCCTGTTATAGTTTTACAAGTTTCTGTATTATACAGCACACTGATTATAAGGAGAGGAATTATCCTCTATAACTACTATTTTGGTTACTCATAAATGTTTCTGAAACATTGTGCCAACTTATCAGACAAGTCTATAGTCCTAAGCCCACTCATTTCAGGAAGCAACCTGTTTTTTTCTTTTTATTTATTGCTTTTATTTCAAAAGAATTGAAATATAGGCCACCTGAAATTTGCTCCTTTCTGTCTCTCCTTATCATTAAATTCAAGTATATAATGTTACCCCTAATATGTTCAGTGAAACATGATTAAAATGTTACTTAAAAAGTTAAAATAAGCTAGTTTGCAAAACAGTAGTACTGAATGGGTTAGTACAACACAAACCTATTGTCATCTAATATTAGAATTAAGTATTTCTTGCTGACATCCCTGCCTTAATCAGTTAGCTAGTCCATAGTGGCTTAGTAAGACTGTATTTAGCCTATTTTCCAAATGGCAATTAAGAAATGGTTTCATTTCCTAGTACAGGTTTGCCGGTGAAATCTCTCTGGCTTGTCCACCCCTATGAATTCTCTGCCTCCGTCCTTCCCCCTCCCCTCCCCACACCTCTCTAGAAACTCTTTTCCTTTCCTCATCCCTAAGACCAAAGCTCTCCAAACATTCCCTGTGTGTTTGTACAGTGCACAGTGAGGAAGAAATGATTAAGCAGTGAAATGTTTGAAACCCAGCTAATGCAAGGATTACCATCTATTTAACTCTTTCTTATCTTGAACTGGGAGGTGCTTAATGGCTGGACTTATTGTTCTCCTTTTTTTGACATTAATGAAGAAATCAGAGCATCCAGCTGATTTCCAAAGGTGTCTTAAGAGTGACCTGCTGAATTGATTTATTTGTCCCCTCCTTCCAACATTGTTCCAGACTGGAGCAATGGAGAGCGTGGTATTGTTAGAATAAATACACATGTGCATGCGTGCTTGCACACACAATACAGGCACACCACCTCTGTCCACACTCAAGCCAGAGTGTATTTAGCCTCTAATAAAAGGATTGAAGGGGCTTGCAGGTAGTCTGCTTAAGAGATATACTCCTAGTTTCTGTTCTACTTTCTCAGTGATTAACAATCCTTTCAGTAGCAGCCTGCAGCTCCTCTGTATAAAGCAGGCTTTCCAGTTCTAACCTGTATCTTGTGGGCTCAGGTGTTGTTGGAGTACATACCTTACTGTAGTAGATCAAAATCTTATATATTTCTTATTTTTTTATAGGTAGAAGAATTATTATTAACTTGCATTTTATGAATTAAGAATAAAAACTCCACTTTTAATGTGAACATCGTGGTGTGTGTCCTTTGTTACCTACTTCCATGGTCATATAATTATAGAGGAACATAAAGGTATACAGCATTTTCTGTCATTGTTTTGTTTGTTTGTTTTTTTTGCGGTACGTGGGCCTCTCACTGTGGTGGCCTCTCCCGTTGCGGAGCACAGGCTCCGGACGCGCAGGCTCAGTGGCCATGGCTCACGGGCCCAGGCACTCCGCAGCATGTGGGATCTTCCTGGACCGGGGCACGAACCCGTGTCCCCTGCATCGGCAGGCAGTCTCTCAACCACTGTGCCACCAGGGAAGTCCACTGTCGTTTTTGAAAAATCAGGTCATATTGTGTCTCTTGCTCTTCTCAATAAATGCATGAGGGAAATCCTTCTAAAGCTATTACAGATCCAACTTCTATTTAATTTGTACCTGGCATTCATTGGTATGGCTGTGCCTCAGTGTATTCAACCATTCTCTGTTAATGGGCATTCATTTAGTTTCCTATTTTTTCACACTATAAACAACACAACTTTCTAGGAGAGGTAATAGTAACATGGATGGTGAAATTGAACTGCTTGGATTAGAATCCTGTTAACACCACTTACCAACTGTTTGATCTTGGGCAAGTTACGCAGCTACTCTCTGCCTCATTTTCCTCCTCTCAAAATGGAAAGAATGAAAGTATTTACCTCCTATGTCTCTTCCACAGCAAAATTGAACACTTGCCTAGCCTTAGGGCAAGAATAATTCAGCTCACCTGTTCAGCTCTCTAGTTGGAGGAAGGAGTCAAGGTAGACCTTCAGGCTGCGTCCTTCTTGGGTGGGTGGGATGGGCCTTCCAAGGATCCTGTGAGAGCTGTGTGTGTTTGGGATCGAGTGGGGATTCCATCCAGATTTCCTCAGGTCTTCCCATCCAGGTCTTACCTTCACATAGGAGCCCAAAGCCTCCCTTCCCCACTCCAGGCCTGCCCAACCGCAGCAGGTGCTCCCTACTTGGATTTGCATTGAGAGGGGAGGGCAGTAGGAACACCGCAAGCCACCATCTTCCTGAAATCCTGTCCAGAAGAAAACTACCTACCTAGACTTGGCCTCGTAGAAATATATTTTTCTGCTTAACAAATTAAAAATGAAGTATCTACTCTCAATCTTGGATAATTCAATCGGAATAGACCTTGATGGTTAGAAAGTTGTGATGGCCAATTCTTGTAATACTATGCAAGACCTAGGATTACTTGTACATGTGCTAGTATCATCGGAATAGATGCTTAATTAAAAAGAAAAAGAGGGCTTCCCTGGTGGCGCAGTGGTTGAGAGTCTGCCTGCCGATGCAGAGGACGCAAGTTCGTGCCCTGGTCCGGGAAGATCCCACATGCCGCGGAGTGGCTGGGTCCGTGAGCCATGGCTGCTCTGTCTCTCCTCCCCACCAGGTATTTTGAGCTGGCATCCCTATTAATGTTACTATACGTCTCTGTTACTTTTCATTGACATTGTTCATTTGAGAGCATCTTCTTCTGAATGACATAAGGCCTCCCCTGGCTCTATCCACAGTGATGATATATTTTCACATTGCTGAAAGCTTAGTATTTCTGGACAGGAGCAGAATGAGTTAGCTGAGGAAGGTTCTAAAATTTAAAAATATATGAAACATATCGATCTCAAATAATGATTAAGAAAAAAGTCATTGTTTAGGGAATTACTGTTTACTATGTTCTTTTGTTTCCACTACTTCAAATTATGTGTTTTTACCTGAACACCAAAGCAATACTTGCTAATTGCAGAGAGCTGGAAGATACATACAGAAAAGTAAAAAGATTAAAGTAAGCCATCAGGTGTGGCTATAAAGGAGTAGCAGGAGGAAGTTTTTTTGGCGTGATGGTACCACCCTGTAACTTGATTGTTACAAGAATCTATACATGTGTTAAAATTCACTTTACCATATGATAATTGAAAAACAAAGTTAAACAAAAATAGAACTATCTATAATTCTTCCACCTAGCTTTAATCGTTTTTAACATCTTGGTGTATTTCCGTCTCCTATTTCTATGAATACAACTACAGATGCATTTCTCTTTTACAAAATTGCTCTTATACGTTTATGTATATACTGACTTTAAATATCTTAAACATTTTTTGTATCATCAAATATTATTTTGAAATATCTTTACATGGTTGGAAAATGTTCTATCATGAGATGTAGCTAATTTATTTAACTATTCTCTTACTGTAGTATATTTCCACAATTGAGTGTGCAAAAAAAGTTAATTTAAAAATAAATGCTTAACTGTCACTCCTACTAGAATTATCCTCAGAAGAAAATCCTTTTCTCACCATGAGCTACAAAGATCTGTTGCTTCTGCAGCCTCAGCTCACGTCACTCACCCAGCCACAGCAGTGGCCCTTCAGCCCCCAGAACTCACTGGGCTTCCTGGTTTTGGAGCTGGGATGCTTCTCTTCTTTCCATCCCGCCTGGCCTCCGCCTCTGTCCTCTTCCTCTCTCTCCAGTCGGCAAGGCTGACACCTTTAAGCTTCAGCTTAAAAGTTCCCTCACAAAGTGGTCTCCCTTGAACACCCAGTTCCCTGCCATTCCTCTCTTCTCTCACACAGCACTCTCTCCTTTTTTCCTTTCCTATCACTTCCCACACATGGTGATTATATTTTTACATTTACTTGTTTCATGTCAGTCTCTCCCTTAATGAGAAGCTCCATGAAGGGTATGGACCATGTCGTTTTTGCTAAATACTGCATACCCGCTGCTTAGCACAGTGCCTGCTACATAGTGGGGACTCAGTAAATCATCGATGGCTGGCTGAATGGCTGAGTGAACCGAATGAAGAGCTGTCATCCTCTAGCGACACAGGCCTAATGATTACAAAAATATGTTGGGAGAGCTTACATTCAGACTTTAGTATTTTTAATTAAATTGACAGTAAGTGGCATTGAAATCGGTAGGTGACCATCAGTGTAACTTAATTTAATAAAATGGGTTGAGATCCTATTATTCTGCACTGGAGTGAGTATTTTAAATTCTAAGGAAAGGCTTTTTCTCACTTGCAGTTCTTTTCTGTGTTAATTTTATGCCCTACTCCTCACCCCTACTCTGTCTTTCTCTCTACATACACACACGCGCGTGCGCGCACACACACGTTTGCCTATGTATATCTATATCTGTATTTTTTAAGTCACCATTGCTTTTAAAGTTCTCAATTTTTTTGGAAAAGAAAAGCTTTACATTTTTTTCCCATCAACCACCTTCTCCCTTTTTGTCCTTCTTTCCTTTTTTGTTGTTACCTTTTTTCTATTCTTCCCATACACACACACATACACACCAAATTCTGTTAACACTCTAACTCCATTTCTCTTCCTTTGAACTGTTTAGAAGATTTAAAAGTTGTAGCTGAGTAATTAAATTGAATACTAGGTAAAATTTGGCACTACGTTATTGTGTGCAGGTTTGCTTGTTTTGTTTTTTGTTGTTGTCTGCTTACTTAATAAATCACTTAGTATTTTTTGCCAGGGGAAGCCAGAAGTCAACCATCACTGCAAAGCATAAAATAGATCCTATCCAGGGCGAACATTTGGGTGTGGAGGGAGCAGTATCTGACATTAAATCACATAACCTGTTTCTACACTTCAATTCCTTCAGTCTTTTACTAACGCTTCCTAGAAAATCTTAATTGTCTAATTCAAAGTGGATCAAGGACCTAGAGTTAAAAGGTTTGGATTCCTGCTACTTCCCAAGCAGGTGAATGGATCATTCCCATTCTTGTGATTGTTAAGCCCATTTCTAAGCTTGGTAGTCATCAAAGCAGGTTAAATCAGGTTCTTTCTCCAAGGACATCCTATCCACCTAGATAAGACCAAGGAAAGGAGGAACGATCACTCTGATTTCCAGTGAGAATCGGGAGACAACAAAAAGGTACTGAACATCATTTTTACTGAGGACTTTTTCCCCTCAAAATGAGAAGGAAAAAAAAGGTGAATATATAGCCACCTTTAGAAACTTCACTTTCACTTTAAAGTGACTAGGAAACCAAATGGCTAGAAATGTTAAATCCAAGTTAACCCTTAAAGATAAGATAATTGGATACATTGTAAATGAAAAATATGGCATTAGAATATTTTTTTAGGTAATTAAAAAAGAACTTTTATCTTTCTGTTAAGTCACTGTGGCTAGAAAATGCAATTTCTCAGCTGTCTTACCAAGATTCCAACCAATTCAGGAACTATCCCAATAAAACACCATCCTAATTATGACATAGCTCAGGTGGTGTGAATAGCAGTGTTAAGCCGCAGAGAAGTGGCTATTGCACAAGTGGCAGCAGGGAGATAGCGGTGTCAATAGGATTCAAAACTTGGATTAAGGGTCGCAAGTCCATGCTTTTACTGCTTTCCTTAAGATACGTGGTTTTAAAAAGAAAATTGTTTCGTATCAGACTGTTTAAAACAAACAAACCTTATTTAGTTTGCTAGATTTTTTTCCTGGTGTCTGGAACTATGCCCTCATTTATTGTGGCTTATTCAAAACAGCATATTTTAAAGCAATAATTAAAGTACAGATGATCAACAAGGCCAAATATATATGCTATGCTAATCTTTGTACAGTGTTCTGAGAAATCAATGTTGTTGTTCTCTTTTGTTAGTGGCTGAAAGTAGTTAAGAAATATTTTCATTAAAACCTGGCTGAGGGTTTCCCTGGTGGTGCAGTGGTTGGGAGTCTGCCTGCCCATGCAGGGGACGCGGGTTCGTGCCCCGGTCCGGGAAGATCCCACATGCCGCGGAGCGGCTGGGCCCGTGAGCCGTGGCCGCTGAGCCTGCGCGTCCGGAGCCTGTGCTCCACAACGGGAGAGACCACAACAGTGAGAGGCCCGCATACCGCAAAAAAAAAAAAACACCTGGTTGACATTCATTACTCTAAGAAACAATGAAGGGGCAGAGGATAAATATCCTTTGGCTTTTGTGTGGTTATCATTGGTTCTCTCTAAAACGTGATGGACAAAATACTACAGAGAGGTACGAATCTATTTCTTTGTGCTCCAGTCTGATGAGGGTATGGGGCAAGATTTAGAAGAACTTGGAGTTTTAAAACTCAAACTAAGGGCTTCCCTGGTGGCGCAGTGGTTGAGAATCCACCTGCCACTCCAGGGGACACGGGTTCGAGCCCTGGTCTGGGAAGATCCCACATGCCGCCGAGCAACTAGGCCCGTGAGCCACAACTACTGAGCCTGCGTGGCTGGTGCCTGTGCTCCGCAACAAGAGAGGCTGCGATAGTGAGAGGCCCGTGCACCACGATGAAGAGTCGCCCCCACTCGCTGCAACTAGAGAAAGCCCACGCACAGAAACGAAGACCCGACACAGCCAAAAATACACAAAACAAAACAAACTCAAACTAAATGTATTATTTATTAAGCAAAGGCTAAACAAAACCAATGTTTGTGTTCTAGACAAACGTTCTAAATAACAATCCCTTCTCCCCCACTAAGGCTCACAAGATAGATGCAGAGCCTACCCCAGATCCTCATGGATGATTTTATTATAAAATACACTCTCACAACCATTGCCGCCAAATGTCTGATTTTTTACCTTGAGCAAGACAAAAAAAAAAAACCCACCATTGTTAGAGGAAAGGAAAGTATTCGTCCTGATCCTAGCAGAGCTGCTTTAGGGAAGAAAACACACACATGCACACACACACACACACACACACACACACACACACACAATGTGTGTATAGGATGCTAATCAGGCCTCCTCAGAAAAGCCCTAATTAATGTAATTAAAATCTGTCAGATCAAACTGATTAGCCTGATACTCAAGCCGGAGTAGAGGGAGTGGGGCTCCTGGGGGGAGGGGAAGCAGGGACCGCTAAGGTGGGGTTAGTTTTCAGTTGAAGGAGGTGGTTGGTCTCCAAGGTGATCAAAGCAACTTGTCTTTCATTTCCATGGAATAAGGACAGTGGGCTCCTGGCCACAGATCTAGTTTCCTGTGTCTCTAGTTCCTGGCACGTCCTAAACCATTCAGGTGGGAGAAGCAGGTCCTTTCTGGGCTGATGGAAGGCAGTGGAAAAGGCTGCTTGTCCTCCCTCTTTGACAGCAGAATACAAACACATGAAGCATTTTGCATCTCCTGGCAATCCCCTGTCGCAGTCTTTGGCCATGACCACTGACACACCAGCAGGAAGGAGACAAAGGCCATGTCATGTGATCGTCCCGATAGGGCTGTTGACACAGGCCTCTTGCAGAGCCGCTTTGGGGGGGTTGTGGGAGAGCTGCTCTGCACTGGGTGAGGGAGAGCTCTGCTCCGGGCGGCTCCTTCAGAGGTCCGGAGGGGAACTCCAGGCCGCTTGAGTGGAAAAGTGAGTATTTCATCAACAGTGGGGGAGAGGCTTATTCTAGCCAAATTAAAGAAGAATGAAGGACAAGTAAATTCAGGGTTCAGAAATTCTCTGAGCTTCTAATTGTGTCCTGAGAATATATTCTTTCCTATAGAGGGAAGATGACATTCTTCCTAATAACAGTTTTTCTGAAGTTTCAAGTAAGATCATCATAGGTACTTTTCACTTTTTTACTGATGAAGAAGTTTGAAAAGCAACACTCATTAAGAGATTGACGATCACCATAGGAAGTGACCTATATGATCTTTCCTTGTTTCTTAAACTAATAAATACAGAGGACCAAGTGTCCCAGGTTTTCTAAATTCTTTATGCACATTGCATCTATTTTGATTTCTCTGCTAACACCTATATCAGAAATACTAGGAAAGGAAAAAAGAATAACTAGTGGAGGTGAGGGAAGAATTTGGAGTCTTAATTTGTTTCCTTAATCATAAGTACTACACATAGTGTACCCCTCATTTTTAGTCACAATTTATGCCATTTCTTTAGTTTTTGAGGACAGTGAGAGAAGTAGTTAATTTGGGTTTTATTGGCATAGTACATTTTAAAAATAGTCTTTAGCAGTGAAATAGGTCTTTGTGGAAATGCCTGTAAAGAGACAGACACGTGGATAGTTGGTCTAAAGGTAAATTGAGAATTGCATATCTTCTTTTCATTGTGTGTGTGGCTTAGCTAATCACACAAGAGTAGGATATAAAGAGGTAAATCTTTGTTATGGAAAATTCACTGGGACTTTCCAAGGGGGAAAATGTGTATTAGGATGACCACTTCTGTCATCCTTATCTTCAGAGTTACATTTCGCTACAACCTCTCATAATAGTTGCACCAAAGGAATTAGAATTACATGAACCTTCACTAAAATTTTAAAGACTAATAAAAAAATTATTTATGGTAACGGAGAGAGTAAGAGCCAGGAGTTGAGAACCCTGGATATTGTCAGTTTTTCCTGTTGATAAGCCAAGTGTGAACCAATCCCAACCCTCTCTGATCCTTGGTTTCCTCAGAGCTGAAACACAGGAGCTGGTTAGAAGAACTGCACAGTTCTAAAAGTCTGGGGCATTTTAATAAATAAATTCAAAGTAGAGGGAGAGTCTTTTTTTTTTTTTTTTTTTTTGGGCTGTGTTGGGTCTTCGTTTCTGTGCGAGGGCTTTCTCTAGTTGTGGCAAGCGGGGGCCACTCTTCATCGCGGTGCACAGACCTCTCACTATCGCGGCCTCTTTTGTTGCGGAGCACAGGCTCCAGATGCACAGGCTCAGTAGTTGTGCCTCACAGGCCCAGTTGCGCCGTGGCATGTGGGATCTTCCTGGACCAGGGCTCGAACCCGCGTCCCCTGGAGTGGCAGGTGGATTCTCAACCACTGCGCCACCAGGGAAGCCCGGGAGAGTCTTTTTTTTTTTTTTTAGCTGTAAAACTTCAGATTTGGCACTTCTTAAACAGCTTATGCCAGAAATTCTGAAATGTTGCAAATAGCAAATGAGTGCTATGCCTTTGTTTATATTTTATTTGGTATGAAAAACCAGAATTTGGAAAATGCCTCTCCCCTTACCAGACTTCTGATGGCACGGGCTCTGCATCTCTCAAAAACAACATCTCTGGAAGAAACAATGTGTGAGTGGACCTGGGCAGGATTGGGGCGCTCAGAGCTGACCACACTGCGTTATCCTGATATCAGCAGTTTAGCTGTCTGTCCACGGCCGTACTGATCAGGCTAGGCCAAGCCTATGTTTGACTCAGCCCCCTTTTCTCGAAATTTCACAATTTTATGGCTCTTCTGATTGCACTGATATCCTTGAAAAAGACAGCTTAGTTAGTTAGTGAACCTGCAGTAAAGTGTGGCTGCCTGGTCAGCACAGGGTCTTATCAGGAGGGAAATGTGTTTTATGGAATAGTGAAGGCCAGGCTGTAGGGGAAGTCTTTTCTCCCTTCCCTTGGTGTTACTTTTGTCTTGCTTCAGAGTTGACCTTTTCCATTCCTTAGTATTTTAGAGCTCTTTTTTTTTCTAAATGTGAGGGAAAGGCTTTCCAACTGTCTGTTAGCACTTCTGGGGCAGCATAGTACCGGGAAGGGCGGGTGAGTTGTAAAGACACTGATTCTGGAAAGCAAACTGGTTGCAGCCCTCCAGAGCTGACCATGCTATACCTCTACTGTTTCTACCAAAACGAGCTCGGCAACAACTGGTGAAATCTATAACCTCATTTACCAATAATCCTTAGGTGGCTGCCCTAATTTTATGCGTTATTTCTAGACGGATTTATCTTCCATGCATACCCTTAGTAAATAAACACTTCCTTTACTCCCCAGTCCTTTTCCCCCAACCTGAAGCCCTGGCCTCCACACTGTCTCCTGGCTACCTCTCTTCTCCCTACTTCCCACTCCTTCAAAGTTTGGGCCAAAGTAACTTCCTGACATAGTTCCCACAATTCTGTAAGTGGCCTTCGTTTCTGCCAGAGTAGATGGGAGAAAGGCCGGCGTTCTTCCCTTCCTTTCCACCCCTGTTCTCCAGCCATGGCTGCTGGCATCCATCCTTGGTGCCACCATCCCCCACCATAGTTGTTGAGGCTCGGCTCAGAGGACACTTTCTCTGTCACCCTCCCCTGGTCACCCACCCCTCCCCGGTGTGGCCTCTGTCACATCCCGCCTAGGACGGTATGCGCATGCGCATATGCACATGCGCGGTACCACAACGAATAGTAAACTTCGGTCCTGAAACGGTGTCCGAATTTATCTGGGCATCTTTCTCAGTGCCTGGCGCAGGTAGGCCTGCTATAACGGTCTGCTGAACGAATGAATATAGGAAAGAATGACGAATGACTGCCTTGACCCTTCAATTCAATTTGGTCCCTTTTCCTGATTCTCTGTCTTTATTTCTTGTCTTTTGGCCTTGTTAACGCAAATTGAGGTGATCAAAGATTTCAAACACACACTTCTCTCCCCCCACTAAACTTTGTGCTGCTTCTTTAATTCTCCTACAAGTGCAAAATAATAAATTACTTGAAATTCCGAACTGTTACGATTTGGTGGAGAGTAAGGTAGGAGATGGCAGTGAATAAGGAGCGCTCGTGCTAGTCTCAGCTGCAAGACTGGTGTGGTGTGAACTTGGAGAAGTTGCCTAACCTTATTGGGTCTCTGTTTCCACTTCCGTACAATGAGGGGATTGGACGGCCGCAAAGTGATTCTCGGGCATGGACCTTGGACCCCTCAGGTTGCGTCCCCAGTCAGATTTCTGCTTTTATCTATATTCCAGTTGCTCAGAGCACTGTAAGATTTCGATAGGTTTAATAGAAGAAAAAAAAAGCAGAGGTGGTTCCACTACTAAAAAAAAAAAAAAAAGTTTGGATACTATACTACATTATCTCTAAGGTTCCATACAGAATTCTAAAACTGTGTGATTTTAAGAGCGCATGAGAAAAGCTTTACAAAAATTAAAATGAAAGCCTGAAAGAGAATTATTACACACAGGAATTTTTTTAACCAGAACTATTTATGGTACTTCAGAATATAAAATGTTGAGGCTCTTTTTAAATTGTTCTTTATTATTTTGCAAAAACAGATGAGATTATTTGAAAATAATGTATATTTTTGAGCTGTCATCTTTCCAGGCATGCTAGGTTTTTTCCCTTCATCCATTTCAGCTACAAAGACAAAACTTCCCTACCTACAGAAGGCTGGGTATGGACTTGCTAGTTTCGTGTGATAAATTTAGTACAAAGTTACACCTTCAAAAACATATGAGTCAGTACTTAGGTGATTTCAGTCATTCATCTTTTCTCTTTTCTTGAGGGAAAATGAAGCAAACCAGTATACTCACACCTAAGCTATTGAGAGAAACACTTTGCCCAAGTTACAAATGAAAACATTTTTAAAAAGTCACATCCTTAAAGAATTGTATACTTTTCATCCTTATAATCCAATGATAAATTGTACTTAGAAAAAAATTTATAAAACTATATTTGGAAGAGGTAAACTCATAAAGTCTTTACATCAGATTGGGTGGTTTTCCTGCGATACCTATAGTGTTGTATCGGTTTTCAAAAAAAAAAAAAATTCTTCTGGAAAATTCAGATTTCATCTGTCATAAGACCACAATGCTGTCTATTCAGCTTGTGTATTCTTTGCACTTAAAACCTTTGGGCCCAACTGAAGAGAAACTTAAGAAAGGTCAGAAAGCAAAAAAGTTCCCTTAATTATACCTGGGAGTAAAAAGCATGGTAACAAGAAAATGTGACATGTAATATGGCCCTTGTTAATCGTTAACTCTTTGAGTTGGACCTGGCTCCTTAAACAAACATAACCACGGTGGGATGGGTCCTCTTTCCCCTGTAGACCCAGGCTTAAGAACTAAGCTGGAGGATAGAGGCGGCCTCTTCCCCAGACTTAGAGAGTGGACTCGCAGCAGGAGGGCTTTCACTGTCTCTTCAAACAGGAAGGGAAGGGATCATGTTACTTCAACTGCTATTTTCACATAAAGAAGGCAGAGAAGGGGGACTGGTTCTGTAAATGTCTTTCAGATCAGAGGGTAGCTGACCTGGCTTTCTCAGCTGTTACTTTGCTTGTTTAACTGACCCGTTGTCTGAACAGGTGTGTGGTACAGCAAAGTGTTGCTTAGGATAGCTGGCATAACTTTCTTTTCCGGGCTAGAAGTAGACCACAACATGGCTTGTCCAGGAAGATTCTGGAGTCTGAACTCTTGAAGGGGGAAATGATGCTGAAACCTGAATTTTTTTTATAGAAGGCAAAAATTATTTTTGAAAAGGTGAGTGGGTGGCCTCTGATGGTTGTACTGTATTTTGGGAATGATGTCGCCTTTAGAGTTTCCAAATAACAAGTTTTTTTCTTTTTTTTAATATATAAATTGGATAATTAAGATTTACATTTTTAAGAAAATTAACATTATGCTAAGTGAAATAAGCCAGACACAAAAGGACAAATATTGTATGATTCCACTTATGTGAGGTACCTAGAATAGTCCATTTCACAGAGACATTAAGTAGAATGGGGGTTACCGAGGACTGGGGCTGGGAAGGAATGGCGAGTTGGCGTTTAGTGGGTTTGAGGATCATGAAAAAGTTGTGGAGATGGATAGCAGTGATAGTTGCACAACAGCGTGAATATATTTAATGCCACTGAACTGTGCACTTAAAAATGGTTAAAATGATCGATGTTATGTATATTTTGCCCAATTTTTAAAAAAATTAGCTATCATAAATATTGTTCAAAGACATTTTTATTATAAGATATACCAAAGGAAGCCTGTAGAAATTTGGTTCAGTTGACTTGGAGATTAACATGACTAAGACAAAACCAGTGGCTTGGTTTTGTTTTGCTTTTTAAGTGAACTGAGTCTTCGGGTAATATTTTTTACTTCATAGAAGCTTTTCCACATCCCATGTGTTCGAGGCATTGTCTCCTTGAATTTCTAGTGAACCAGATGCCTTTTATCTCTTTTATGCTTTATGTGCTTTACATTTAATTAACACTTCTAAAAATAATTATCAACTTGACGTTAATCATATATACTTTACCTCATCAGACCATCACAGCAAAATATCCAACGTATTAAATTCAATAGTTATTTTGGATCCATGGTTGGAAGACAGACTGTCTCCTGCCTGTTAGCCATTGATGACGATTTGGGGGGATGGCAGATTTACACCCAAAGACTTCTTAACTAGCTGTGTTTAAATCATATAACTTTAAAAATTCATAGTGATCATCTAGAGGTTATTAAAACCTAAACATTTGAACATATTATTATTTTCTACAAATTTACACCTTAATTTAAAGGGATTGTTTTGAGTGAAATTTTATTTTAATTAAATTTGAGTTTTAGAACAAATGTATTCTTTTATTTTCTTCAGTTTAGGCAAACCGGACCCAATTTCACTTCCTGCTTCCCCTGGTGATTTTATATACACCAGTTTTAAGAGCATGGAGACTCCCTTCTTCTGTCCTCTTCCTCCCTCCCCAATTAAGAAAAAGCTTTTTGCAGTCTAGGATCAAATAATCTAATTTCAATTTGTAGTCAAAACATCTTTGAACCTGACAGAGGTAAGATCTCTTCCTAAAAACTAAAACGCGCTTCGAAAATTAAAATTAAGACAACCAAATTCGAAGGAAGCAGAAATGCTAAGTCATAAGTAATTTCTTTTGAGGAGCAGTCTCCCCTTTATATGTATTTTTTTCCCCTGTGTTTTATTTACAATTTAAAAAATAGAGAACACTGTTGCAACCCAGACTATACATATATATTCTCTTCTATCGTATCCTGATTCCTTTAACTCTTTTAAATACACTTTTAATTAGCACCGAAGGATGCTGACAAAGGTTGAAAATGCTAGCGCTCTAAAGAGGTTTGCTTGTTTTCACTGAGACCTAGCTCTTGAGTAAAAGGGTTGAAGTTGAAATTGGGTTCCCTGAACTGAGAGAGGCTCCCTGAATAAAAGTGTCTTGGCTAATGTCCTTTTTTATGGTTTATTTTAGCAGTAGCACCAGGCCTCCCCCAAATGTTTACAATCCCCTGTTTGGGTAGAAAGTTCATGCCTTCGAGCATCCTTAGCCCCTGGTTTACAGAGTGGTGAGGTAGTTTGAATGAGTGTCTAGAGTACAAAGGTTATGAACTACTTGTAACAACTTCCAGAATAAAAGCCCCTCTTTGGTTTCACTGCAGGGCTTGATCATTGGGTTGGTCTCTTTTTTTTTCATGGAGACTAAATTCTTGGATCACAGGTCATCTGCTGGAAGCATCAGTCTGCCTACTGCTTGGTGAAGTGGCCCGAAGACTGGTAGTGTTTCAGGTAGCTGTCATTATTCGATTGTAGCAGACAAATACAGAACAAGAGCATCTAAAAGTTTTTACACAAACAATTATGTATAGAGAAAACTGAAGGAAGACACAAAACTCAGATATTTTACAGAAAGGTTTTTAAATGTTTTTTGACCAAGTAGATGATTTGCCTCTTATTCTTCTTATAAATAATTTAAGATCTTTTGTGTGTATGCCTGGTTATATTTTTGCTCTAAACTGAAAATCAAATTGCTACTTGTTCCCTTCTATCTGTCTGTCTCTCACTTAAAACTAATTCTGAATTGTGCTAGTGGGAGGGGAGTGTGTCTTCAGTTCTTCAGTGGTATTCAGTTTTCTTTCAAGATATTCTTCCAAGAATATGTTAAGTATTTAAAAGACTATTAAGTGAATAATAAGCATAGCTCTTCAACTTCTGTGCTTTGCAAACCAGTATATGAAAGACTTGGACATTTCAGCCTAAGAAGATAAGTGTCAGATTAATATATAAGCTTTAAGAAGATAAGGACCACGTGCATTTTAACTTCTTCAGGTAGAGCTAAGAATAGCTACACGAAGCTTAATCAATTATTTTATGCTAATTGTAATGAATCATACCTGTAGTTTCTAAGGAGAAAGGAGAGAGAAGCTTAGTTTAATGCTTTTCAAACTTTTCTATGCCAAGAAAAGGTATACATTTCTTTTGTCTTTATGGGACGAGTGTTTATGTGTTCCTTTATAAGCAAAAACACACTACTTACTGATCTTTTCACAGAGGAGACATATATTTTGAATTCGTAGTGAAGATAGGGTTCTGACATCTCCATACACACCATTTTACTTAAGATACTACCATAAATATTGGCACGTGGTTTATACGCTTGGAACAAGATATACTGAAATGATCCCTACTTCTTTTGGATTTGTGACCTGGGCTTCATGAGCTAACCAGCACTTCTCAGTCCTGGATTATCTGAGCCAAGGAAGGAAACCATTCACATCCAGGATGGCTCTGCCAAGGCTTCCCAACAATGAATGGGTTAGGACTTGGTTCACCGCACCCAAACTGCTCACCCTCCCCTGGGCATGGGTACCTTTGCAGAAGGGGTTGTCGTGAAGGATGATCTTCCCACTCAGCACTTCTTGGTTCAAAACATGCCATGGAGTACTGTTCAACAGTTATAAATCACCGCCAGTTAAACTTTCCTAGTACTCTGGCGGGTAGGAGACTGGGCGGACAGCCTTAAATATATATCAAGTAATACCCTACTCTGCAGTTTGCTGAAACAAACTGTTTTTCAAAAGAATTTTTTTTCATTTAGGTATATTTTTGTGAACAAAATGCTATTGTTACATTGGGAGGGTACATACACACATGTCCTGCATTATTATATATATGGGATGTTTTATGAATCTGGTTAGCAACCTGGTTCACAATTATGAGTAGTTGTCCATACATCTTTTATATTTTATTTACTTGTTAGAACATTTTAAGTGCAAAATGTTTGTCATTTGGATGTCTGAAATCTTACAAAAGAAAAGAAAAGAGAAGAAATATGTGTCCCTTTGAAAATCCTACAGATTAGATTATCAGCACAGCTAATACTTCAGGGACCTTGTGTCTCCCTAACTTGCCAATACCTATTTGTTGAGTGTTGCAAGAGTTTGCTAATTAAACAATTCAGGAGGTGTTTTGAGTGGAGTTTGTGGACATTTCACCAATTAAACAATTTATTGCTGCAGTTGAAAAAAGTTAGCTGGTGTTTATTAACTAACTTTCTTGCCATGTTTATGGAGAATCATTAGTGCAACTTCTGGTCCCCTGACTCGATTTTAAAGGGTTCTTAGTCATTATTGACACTTTAGTTGCCAAGGTGCCTGTTATCATTCCAAGCACAGCCAACACTTTGCTGAATTTGCAAATTTAAGTTAGGTAATAAGACTCTTTTGACTGAGAGGCCAAATAAAATTAAATCTGTATATATGAGAAGAGGATTGGGTGAGGGTCATTCTTAAGAACAAACATCAAATTTTTCACTCAGGGAAAAAACTCGTTGTTTCCGATATAAAGGTAGAAATTGTATTTAAGATGAAAAGAAGACCCTTTCAAGCTAGGAATATCCATATCGTAATTCTTAACAGATGAAGCTACCAAGCAGTTTTGTTTCATTAGTTAAGTGCAAACTTCCATCACCAACTCTGTTGTCACAGCCCAGCAGGATTTAGGACGTTGGCTTCCTACTCCAATGTCCAGTGAGGGCTCAGCAGTCACGTGGAGAAAGCACAGGGCATTTGGACTGGCCCACAGACCCCTAAGGGTTTAAGGGTGGTTTCTCGTCTCTACCTTCCTGCCGCCACTCCTACACAGGTGACTGAACTCTAACTAATTGGCCATTCCTAAAATGCAATTAGTAGGAATATTAATCCAGGCTTGACAAGAGTGGAAAAACTGTCTCATTCAGCAGATACCATATCTAATCTGCTCCAAGGTGTATAAACTTGCTTGGGCTTGAATCCCTTAGACCTAATAGCCCGTTTTATCAGCCGTACATGAACCGCTCAGAAGCAACAAGAGAAGCTCCTGCAGAGGAAGTGGGTTTGAGTCTACTTGCCCTTTGTTGTGGTCAGTAAAGGAACTACTTGTGCTTTTTAATTAGAAGGGTGGGACCAGAGTCTTCTTAATTGCAATTTGAGCTATAATGTAAAACATTTAAAGAAGAATATTTTTTTTTAAGAAATTCATTTACATTCTCTCTTTTCTTTGAGCGACTTCTCATTTTACATGTTTTACTTAACCCCTCCACCAGAATATATTCAGCTTTCTCACCTCGGAATACATTTGCGAAGCTGCAACGCTGCTCGTGTTGCTTATTTAGTTTGTGAAGGTGCCCAAAGCGTGCAAAGCCCTGGCTGGTAAGAATGCAGAAACGCTGGGTGTGCCCTTTGTTCTTGGAATGGGGATTCAAAAGTGCCCACAAAGTATGAATTCAGCAGTGCACATTTGAAATAGTCAGAAAGGGTTCATCAAAAATTGCAGACAGCTGCTTGTGCTAAGTAGGATTTATCCTTAGAACTAGACAAGGAAATTTGTATTTCCTGTTTTAATTAGAAGGGACTTTCACAACATAAGAATAAAAGGCATGGTTTACCCCAGAGACACGCATCTGCTTTATATAAAAATAAATGCATTATAAGTGTGAGAAATTGCTTGAAGATGGCCACGATGTTGAGAATATGCTGTGTATTTACTTTATAGTCATCTGAGGTTTTCTTTTCCAGTAAGGTTAAGAACCTCAAGAATTTTTATGAGTGGTTTAGAGGAAAGCATGTTCAAGCACTCTTGTGAAAGTTATATTTGCACAGAAAGGTGAAAAGAAGCTTTTTACCTCATACACCTGCCAAATATATTCACATAAAGGCAGCTTTTTCTTGTAGACCTTGAGAGGAGGCAGTGGTTCTTAATTTTTCACCACAGTTGTTGGTTTGGGATGCATACTGAATAGAGTATAAGTCAATAGGAATGTGTGTGTGTGTGTTCTGATTTTGTAGGATGATTTACTGGTTTATTGCACAATATTGATTTTCCTTTTTAATAAATCAGCTTTACATATATCTATGCCAAATTCCCTGTGTTACAAAGAAAAACATGTCAAAGAACCATTTAAAATCATTTGGAGTGACAGGATTCCTACCAGAACCATAAATCGTCTTTTAAAATGAAACTAGATATAATAATCATTTGGTCCTTGGTTCCTGCTCTATATAAAACCCAGTTTTCGTCTCTGTGCTTCTCTTACTCTAAGAAAATATGCCTTAAACCTTAGATAATTTGTTTTCTTTTTAAGTAAACAAATATAAAGGAGATGGGAGGGGCAGAGTGTGCTGAGGCCCCAGGATGGTCACTGGATGGTCATGCCTGGGAGGGCTCTCACAGTCCTTTCCCCAACTCCATCCTTGGGAGTGATGCGGCCGTGGTCCACACACAGGGATGCCGGTGGTAGGGGCACCTGGGGTAAGCTCCTCCCACAGTCATGCATCAGCCTTGGACCAGCGTCCTTCTCTCATGTGAGCCCCTTCCCCTCTTTCTTGCTGCGTTCTACCCCAGCCCCAATTCAGAACCAGAAATCCCAGAAACTCTGAAATTCTTCGTTCAGCTCTTGCTGTTAGAAGTAGGTAGAACATGATGCAAATTAATCTATAGTCTTCCTCTCTTGCCGCGTGCTGGTTCCTCCTTGGGCAGCAGCACTTCTGGGTTGTATAGGTTTACATTCTTAAAATGCCTTGTGACTTTTCCTCGCCTTGGCCCCTCCTTACATTACATACCGTCCTGCAGCAATATCTGGCAAAAGTTCTTTCCCACTCTCGGATGCACTTCTTAGAACAGCCTCAGGGCAAGTGATGCTGGCCTCCGTTTGCTTCCGTCTCACGTGAGTAGCTAGCCCATCTCTAACTCCATCTCCATCACGTCACTGTTCCTGCTCAAGAGATCACCACGCTCAAAAATCACTTAGTGAACAAAATTTAAATTTATAGCATTCAACTTCTCCATCCACTCATTCAGTAATTCGCTTGTCCAACAAATATTTCTTGAGTACCTACAAGTACCAAGCATAGTTCTAAGTGCTAAGGACTAGAGGTAAAAAGACAAAAAACGAAAGCAAAAAATACATTCTATAACTTTAATGGGGATTACATTCTAGTGGGATAGACAGATAAATCAATAAACAAACATTAATTAATGCAATTCCAGATTTTAATGAGACAGTGATCATGATAGTAGAATTAAAACAGTGCAAAGCGCTAGAGAATGATGAGTTAGGGTGCTATTTCTAGAGAAAGGTAGATAAGAAAGGTCTCCCTGAGGAGGTGGCATCTGAGTATAGACTGCAATGAAATGAGTGAGCGATCCATATAAGGTCTGGTGAGAGAAGAGCACAGATTCAAAGGTGAGAATGATTTTGTTTGTTAGAGAAACAGCAAAAAGACAGTGTGGCTAGAGCCTGGAGAACCAGTGGGAGAGTGAAAGGAGATGAGATTTGAGAGCTAGAACGTGGAAGGTCTTGACTATCATGGTAAGTAAGTAGTTTAATTTCATTCTGAGGATGATGGAAAGCCCTTGGCAAGTTTTATCACTGGAATGACATGATCTGATTTATGCTTTACGAGCTCTCTGAATGTTGGGTAAAGAATGGATGGTGGAGGACAAGACGGGGAGAAGACCATCTAGTAGACTCTTTCAACAGTCCAGGCAAGAGATGATAGTGTCTGGGGCTAGGGTAGTGCTGCTGGAGGTGGTGAGATGTGGTTGAAGGATTTGGGATATATTTGGAAGGTAGAGCTAGTGAGACAGGCTGATGGACTGGATGTGGAGGGAGGGGATAGAGAGAAATAGGGAAGCATAAATGATTGATGATTCCTAAATTTGATCTTGGTGGATGGAGGTCCCACTCACTGAGACTGGAAGATAGGGAGAAGAGTGATTTGGGGAGGGGAAAATCTATTCTATTTCGGTTTGTTAAGAAGGAGACGTCCATAAAACATCAAAGTAAAGATGTCAAGTAGGTTGCTGGTTAGAGAAGTCTGGTGCTCAGTGGAGTGTTCCCGGCTAGAGATCTAAAATTGGGAGTTGTCAGCATGTAGATGGTTATTTAAATCCAAGCATTAGATGCTGCAGCTGAACCCTAGTTCACGCCACCTCTTAAAGGAGGAAGATGAGAATCCAACGAAGAAGACTAGAAGCAGTGGCTAGTGAAGAAAACAGGAGAGTGTAGTGCTTGGAAGTCAAATGAAGAATTTCCTCAAGAAGGAGTACACCATTGTGTCAAGTGATGCTCATAGATAAACACGATGAGAACAGAGAATTGCCCACTCATTTGGCAAGATGGAAGCCATTGGTGAACATGTGATTTCAAGTGCAATTGTGGGAGTGAAAACTTGATTGCAGTGGATTGGGGAGAAATTGGGATGAAAGAAAGTAGAGTCTGAAGACACAGATGACTCTCTTGTGTACTGGTAAGTATGACAGAAGTGGAACTATATAATTGAAAACGATATGCAAGGGAGGCCGATCATAGACTCAAAATTGGGTGATAAGGGAAGTCAGAACAGGAGATAAATATCAGAGAGTGAAAAAGTAGGGCAACTCATCATTGGGCTAAAAGATCTGATGTGATTTGAGAAATTTTTGGAGTCAGGATAGTAAAGTCAATATCCTGGGAAGACCGGAGAGGAGGAGATTGAGACAGACACTTGGAGGAAGGATGCTTCTTGGTTATTCATGATGTGATGCCATTAAGTGGACTGGGAATGGGTGGCTGGGGTAGGAATGAAGGTGAGAAAAGATCAGGTGATGTCGGAAGTAACAAGAAGTAACTAGCAAGGAAGAAGGGAACCAGGTGTGAAAGTCAGTAAGAGGGGGATAGACCAGGGGGTCTGTGGATAATGGCAGCGAGCAGAGCTGTGGCATATGCATGTCGTGTCCTTCAACAGAAGGGATTGGGGGTGGGGAGAAATGATCTAGACGCAGTCACGAGAAGCAAGAAGAATCCCAGACTCAATGCCATGACTGCCCCTCTCTCCCCACCGCCCCAATTACTTTTTTTGGTTTTCAGCCAGCGTCCTAAGATTTAGCCAGAACAGTTAACTGGTTCAACTAACCTGGACTGATTGCCTTCCAGCAATTCATATCCACCTTGTCCTTCAGAACCTGACTCAAGAGTTATCGCCCCAGCCAGATGTCTGAATTCATCTGCCTTGGGTATGATAATTGTGTCCCTCAGCTCAGTGTTATTTCAAATCTATTTTCCATTATGCAGTTAGATTCTGAGTTCCTCCACTTCATCTCAGTCATCTCTAGCAACAAGCACTGTGGTATAAAGACACACTATTTCTTGTTTGAGTTGAGGGTCTTAATAAGGAAATTGAGGCTCAGAGACATTGACTGATGGGCTTGAAGCTTTCAGCTAATTAGGGGCAGAGGTCTTTGTACATTTCAGAGGCATTGGGAGACTTTAATGATGTCTAACAGGCCAATTCAGCTCTGGCCCATCCATGATCAGTTTCTACTTTTTAGAGAATGGACTTAGAATATAGACCTGTCAAAGAAGAAGTGAAGTGGACAGGCTTTAAAGCACAGTTTCAAGATATGGTCAGGAGGCGATCGATCTATCCTGATGTACAACTAACCATCCCATATCATTTTGCTTATCGGATTGACAAAGATGATAGCTGGAAAATGCCAGTATAGGCAAGGGTGAGGGAAAAACAACTATTGGTGAAGTTGTAAATACATTCATCAGTGTTGGAAAGCAAGTGGGACATATATATTACAATTTAAAAGAAAAAAAAAAAAACTCCTGGCTCCACTGTCTACATATCTTGTTCTTACAACTCGGGCTATTCTTGATCATTTCAGATTTAGAGCTAGCTATAGAATCTTAAAAATATATTTTTGCTCCATCTATTGGGACACATCTCTGTAATGCAGTGTTTCTTTTTATTCTTAAGATCTAAGCAGTATCAAGAGTAACTTTCTATGTCTTTTTGTCCTATAGCATTCATTTTCAATCTATTTTTCTTTTCATAGGGAAGGAAAATGTATAACCCCGTCTTTCATGAGGTTACTCTGTAGCACAAAAGTTCATATCTTGAAACTGATTTTTCCACAGATTTATACTGCAGAACAGTTTGAGATGCATTTCCAGTCCTCCAGATACCACTGCCAGCACAGTTGCTGTTGGGAGTACAGAAAAGCAGAATCTCAACAGTGTATTTGTAATGTGATATGTACCAAAAACCTTGGCCAAATCCGGCCATTTCTAAGAGTGGACTAGCTTTTATATGGACTTGCTCTAACAGAAGTTATTCCTGATAGAAAAAGTTAGGAAGCGCTTTCAAGACCGTTTACACCTCCCCACCTCCAACACACGTATCTTTTCTAATTATGGGTTTTGACTAAGTTGTGGCTTGCTGTGGTTAATAGGACGGCTGCTAATGTGTTGGGCCATGTTGATTCTTCCCCAGTTGCCTATGAGGGTTTGGTGGGGGGCACTGGGTGGAAATGAATAATCACTGTTGGCTTCTGTTTTTCAAAGTCAAAGGAAATGGCAGGCCTCCTCCTTCCACCCCCCCAAAAAAACCTAATGAAGATGGATGGATTCCCTCCCACCCAAAGGGCGAAGAGGATGCCCTCCGTCCACAATAAGAATGGCAGGGTGATTCTTGGGTCCCGGCAAATGCAGCCCTTTCCTTGTGCTGTTTTCCTGACTGTGGCCGCTGCTCAGCCCCTAAAACCTCTACCTCCAGGTCAGGCTGAGGTTAATGTAAACTAACTCAACACCTCCTTTCCAGATCATTCTTCAAATGGCAAAAAAAATTACCAGGGGAAATAACATGCTTGGATTTTCCAACGCTGCCTTGTACACCGAGGATTTCACCTCTTGGTTACAGAGCAGGTAGTCTTGGCACCAACTAGAATGATCTAAAGTTGGTAGAGTTTACCTGATCTTAATCTATATTCTGTCTATAAATGTCATGCAACCCCACCTCTGAAAAATGAGCAGTCACATCTCAAAACAAGAACATTAATTGTGGCTGGCATGAGTTTTCTCCTCATTTTCGGGTATTTAAGAATCAGGTTTGATTGCCTGCTCTGTGTGATACGTTTTTTCTCTAAAGCGTTACTTATTGCATAAAGTTAATATATCAATTTAGTAATTCCTGGTTCCTTGAAAAATAATTTCTAAAAAATAGAAAAAGATGTGAAAGAGTGGCATTATGATCAATCCCAAAAATATTTTTTTGTCGACTCTGGAAATTCCATTTTAAGTGTACTACGTATTGAATCAAGTTCTTGATCAAGTCATTTGTTAGCCTGAGATTAAAAAGATGGAGTGAGGATAGTGGTTGAGAATGGTAGAAGGCAGAAATATGTCAAGAAGCTTTTGTTATGTTGGTTAATTTCCCCCTTGTGTACTAGTCTTATTTAAAATAAATGATCTTTCATCATTGTGGCAAGAGTGTGGCTTGTAGGGATTTAGCCTATACTCTGTTGACTTTCACATTTTAAAAGAGTTCAGTATAGAGGGTATGGCTTTGGATTTAAAACTGTTTGAGAGAATTCTAAGCTCACTCACTTTGTAATAATGCCCTCGTATTAAAATTTTACCCCAAATCCAGCATCTGGGAGGGACCCGAATGCAAGAGGATGTACATATCTCATAGATGAAAGGGAGAATTCACTGTCCTATCTAAAAATAGTATTGTGTCTTCCACCAGTTACTATCAGCTGGAGGTAGGATTAAACAGTAGTTGTCTAGGAGGAAAAGACAATAACTGAGTGTGACCATTTCTTCTGCAAGGCTAGCCCAGGTGGTGAAAGTTAAGTATTGTCCTTTGTCCTCCAGAGTTTGACTCCATGTCTGTTTGGCTCTTCTGCAAAATGTCCTCTGTGGGTGTTGAGCCGTAGACAGACACAATCCGACCTGTTCGCGGGGCTCCCAGGTTCTTGGTGAGGGGCTCAGCTGGCAGGGAAGCTGCCAGACTGTTAAAACACACAGGTGGTTGTTTTTGCGATGGGTCCAAGTCCAGAGACTTGAAGAGTATTTGCCAAGTGACTTGAATCTGATATTTTAAGGAACATCTGAATAATTCTTCTCCTGAGTGAAACTGGAGAAAGGAAGCAGTACTTGAGGGCTTGTCTTCTGAGAGCAGGCAAAGCAGCGTCCATTTATCCTGACCTCTATGAGCAGGAAAATTCTCTCTAGTTTTCCTGGCAGTGGAAGCTTAAGTCGGGTCCTGATGTTTCAGATGTTCCCAGAGCTGGTTCTCCTTAGTGAGAAGGAAAGAATGCACATTTAACCTGAGTTCCCCCCAATGCAGAATTAAAGCTAGCGTTGATCAGGGAACTTCCCGCTGGGGTGGGGTGAGAGGGACAGCAGAGGGAAATAGCCCGTGGTGCCTCACAGATTCCAGTGGGTTCTCACTCAGCCCGGTCTCTGAATTGCTCTTTGAACTTGGGACAGTTGGTTAATTGAGTCAGTGTTTCCTCACCTGTGGAAGAGAACTAATGCTTCTTGCTATTGGCCTACCTGGTCCTCAGTAGGACTTCAGCCAGCCAGAGCTGTGTTAATGTGACAAACCTCGCACAGACTGCAGGGATGGTCCAGGACACCCATCAAACTTATTCTCATCTCCACAGTGCCTGGAGGATGTCTATGGCTTTAAAGTTTTCTGTCCATCTTGTCTATTATTTATTCAACAAGTATTTCTTGAGTATCTACTGTGTTTAGACCTACCCCTACACAAATCATTCCACAAGAGCTAGACCCTAGAAGACAGTACATTTTCAGAGAGCATCCTATAACTTAGCTTCTTTGACAATGCCCTGTGGAGTTAATAAGCTGAAATGAACAGTGGCTAAAAGTCTCGAAGAAGGAGATGGTAACCAACAGTTCATTTCCTATGTGTATCGTTAGCATCCTGCGTCATTGGTAATGTTCAGGTTATTGTGATTATCTATGAAGAGGGCTACACTTCTGCTATGCAAATAGTTTTCAAAAGTCTGTTTTTAATTACTGCACAAAAGTTCATATGTGACTAGGCTGCCTGCCCAATAATATCATGTCACTATGTATTGTAGGAAATGATTACAATGTCATCTGTAGTTTATCAGTTTATTTTAAATAAAAACTGGGTCAATAGGCCTTCAGATAAGAGGTTAGGGTAAAAGAAGATTGAGACTTCATTGCTTCCATAGATTGAGCCTATGACTTCCAAAATCGGGGGCTGCCTGGTAATCCTAATGGATTGACTTCCAGAATTCCTTGTATTTGCCCTGCTGGACTTGTCTCTCTGGGGCTTAGCTGGATCTTAGCTGCAGATAGATATTATGGTTTATATACAGTAATTCCACTTAGTCCAGCTGTAAATTGAAGTCTTTTGTATTACTACAGCATTGAAAGGCAGCCTCACTCATGCCCGTGGAAGGGGGCCTGTCTTGCAGACATGTTTAATAGAAAATCAAGGATTTTCAATTAGTTGGTTGAGAGACCCTTGGAGAAACAGCCTCCCTGCCTAACCGCACGTTGGTTGTGGTTTCTGCCTGTCCCTTCCAAAGGGGGCAAATGAAGAGATTCTGTTCGTGGTCATTAGTAGGCAAGCTTTGGCGGGGACTTTGTTCTTAAATGGGGGCTTTATCTTATCCCTGCTGGTTAAGCCCCTCCATGCACTCCTCACCTGTCATATCTGTCATACATTTAATTCATCACGCTGGGAACAAGAGCTAGCTGATCATGTCAAAAGGCGGGAGGGAGCTGAAGGAGGGGGGCTTGGTCAAGTCAGTCTTAAAACTTTACCGGCAAAGATGATTACCAGATTTTAATAAAGATTTTTAAATAAAATTTTAATCGTAGGCAGTTTTGTAAAGGAGAATTTTCTGCTTCATGATTCTTCCTTCAAAGCGGGTTTTAGGATCTAGAATTTCTGAAACTAGGACATCAAACTCTGTTTAATTTTAGGAATCCAAATTAAAAATGTGATGGGTATTCAAAAAACAGCTCCTCTATCCAATATTTTTAACTTGTTTTTCGATTATCAAAGTAATATTCATTCTTAAAGATTTGAAAAATCTTGAAAAAATGCAGAAAAAAAATGAATTGTATTTCCACCACTTAGTTATAATTAATATTTTGTGTATCTATTTCCAATTTTTTGGATATATATGCAGATTTCCACCCAAAATCATTATAGTAATGTCAGCTATAAATCCAAGTATTTTCTCCATTTTTACACATATTCTGCAACAATTATTTATTATAAAATTAGGGCATGCTTATTGTAGAGTATTCTAACCACACATACGGACACTTATTAAGCACATTCTATGTGCCAGGCTCTTTTATACATGAATGTTCCATGTATATATTAACCGGGTTAGTCTTTACAACCTCTCAATGAACATAGTACAATTATTATTTCCATTTTGCTTCTGAAGAATATGAGAAGTAGAAAAGGTAATTACCTTGCCTAAAGTCAGACAGCATGTAGATAGTGGAGACAAGATCTTAACCCAGGCAGGAAGACCTCAGAGCCACTTCTCTTAACCACTACCCCGAACAACCTCATGGACTTTGCTTGTATAAATAATACATTTAATCTATCCTATATCACTTGATCATTTGGCTTGCTTCTACTTTTTCAATTTTATAAACAGTGCTTATGTTCAGTAACCTGGTAGGTAATTATCTGGGAACACCTACAATTACTTCCCTAGAATAAATTCCTACAATTATCATTTCTGTGTTAAAATGTATGTGAGTTTGCTTCCTCAAAAAGCTAAACAGAATTACCATATGACAGAACATTTCTACTCCTAGATATACCCAAAAGAATTGAAAACAGGGACTCAGATATTTGTATGTTGATGTTCATAGCAGCATTGTTCTCAATAGCCCAAAGAGGAAAATAATGTTTTCACTTATATGGGAAATTGAGGCAAATTCACTGAGACAGAAAGTAGAATAGAGGTTACCAGAGGCTGGGAAGGGGAAGAGTTGGGGGGCGGGTGGGGAATGAGGAGTTATTGTCTAATAGATACAGAGTTTCTGTTTCAGGTGACGAAAATTGTCGGAAATAGCGGTAGTTGTTATACAATTGTGTGAATATAATCAATGCCACTGAATTATACACTTAAATGATTAAATAACCAAGTTGTGGGCTTCCCTGGTGGCGCAGTGGTGGAGAATCCGCCTGCCAATGCAGGGGACACGGGTTCGAGCCCTGATCCGGGAAGATCCCACATGCCGCGGAGCAACTAAGCCCATGCGGCACAACTACTGAGCCTGTGCTCTAGAGCCTGCGAGCCACAACTACTGAGCTCACACGCCTAGAGCCTGTGCTCTGCAACAGGAGAAGCCACCGCAACGAGAAGCCCACGCACCACAACAAAGAGTAGCCCCCGCTCACCGCAACTAGAGAAAGCCCACGCACCGCAACTAGAGAAAGCCCGCACACAGCAATGAAAACCCAACACAGCCAAAAATAAATAAATAAAATTACCAAGTTGTTTTATATATTTACCACAATTTTTAAAATGTATGATAAGTTTGTCAAATTGCTCTGAATCACGATTTAGCATATCTTCAGCAACATTATTTTTTAAATTGAAAGCAATACATATATATATACATATATATAAATTATATTTGATTTATTTTGCGTGGGTAAATACACATGGTTCAGAATTCAAAAGGTGCCAAAGATATACAATGAAAACTCTACGCACATGACTAGCCACCCAGTTCTCCTCCCCAGAGGTAATGACTCTTTTCAGCCTCTTGTGTAGCCGTCCCTATGTATATGTGCAGTATATCTTCTCCCTTCCTTTTCACATAAATTGTATCTCATAAAACATTCATGTTAAATTTGTATCTATAGAAACCTCTCCCACTTCATTCACTTTTTAAAAGCCTGGTTAAATTTCCCCTCTCCCATCCATAGTCATACAGTTGAACATTGTTATTTAACAGGCTGTACTGAGCTGGGGGTTTGGGCCAAGAGATAGAACCCCCACACACCTTGTCTGGAGACGTGGTTCAGTCTCGGGGTAATCTTTCCAACTCTAGATACGATGACAGCCTGATGGGCACCTCCTGCAAAGAGAAGGCAAACAGGCATTTTCTTTCCTCACTTAAAGAGATGAACGTTATCCTCTCTTGTTTGTTTTCTGAGAATAAACAAGTTCTTTAGGAATTGGTGCTTGATGAACGTTCTTTATTTGGCGGCTGTGGGATGTCCTCCGCCTTTGGCCACTGTTATGTCAGCATAGACAGAGCCTTCCTCAACTGCAAGGGACTTCCCGTCACTCACTGATCTTTGTGCCAAATGGGCTGGTGGCACGAGGTTGCCAAAAGCACACAGGGACTTGGGTGTAAAGATTTCAGATCTGGTACCACCCCTTCCTCCGCTAGCCGAGCATCTAGCCTTTCTCATAAAATGAGGGAGATGACAGTAGATTCACTTCTGACAGCTAGAGTCTGTTAAGTGTACAGTTGCTTAGCACAGGATCGGACCAATTAAAAAACGTAAGTCAGGGACTTGATTGTATATAACTCCCAATGATGTCTATATTTAACAAATAAAATAAAGTAACAGTTCCTCAGAATGCATAGATGAGGGTGTTAAAACTGCCTTGTGATGCAGAGCTGTTTTTTGAAATCACAGTTATCAAAAATTGTTTATAGACTCATACAACTCCAAAGTGGTGTTAAGAGGAAAGAAATGGAAGCATCTTTAGAATTTAGGAAAAATATTACATGTTTCTTCTTACAACGGTGATAGATAGCTAGGCTAACCTTTTTTTATTGTATCAGTCATGGAAAAAAGCAAACTGGAAGCTGAGCAAAATGCCCCACTTATAAATTCAGATCATGCTCTATCTTACTACTTAGCAGTGACACTACTCCTCCGATGGTTTGGCAGCCCTCTCCACTGCTCGAATGCCATGGAGAAAGAGAGACCAGCTTCTCAGATACTCCAAATGACACGTGCCAAACACGTGGAAGGTAAATCCCCTAATTCAGTCCGCTAGTCCAGCATTCTCTGGCAGACAGCCAAGCTAAATATTTCTGCTGGATAAAAAATACACTTGTGAGCTACACTCTTAACTAGTTGCCTGACTTCAGTGGAAGGGGTTGCCTTAGTGAGGACGATGGGGAATAAGGAATTGGCTTCCAATGCCCTGTGTGTTTTTTTCACCTTAAAAATTTTTTCTAAACTATTTATGAGCTGTGATTGGATTAACTTATGCTTGAAGGAAGGAGGAAAATTGGAAAATAGATTTAATGCAATTCTTCCTTCTCCCCTCCCTCCAACTCCCCCTCAATTTGCTTTTAACGATTATCTTTTCAGGTTTCCTAGGTGGCTTTCATTTTGTGTCTGTTGCATGTTTTTTAGCTACATAAATTTTCAAAGGCTCTTACGTTTGGTTTACTAAGAGGCCCAACATATGGACCAGCGGGTGCGTGTCAGATGGGGATTATAGTTAATTGTAATTTATGACAACACTGCTGACTTCATTAAGACTAATTAGAGGAGTAGAATTGGGAATCAACTTTCATATATACCCTTCTAATTGTTTTAGATGTTTTTATTTTACATAAAAGATAGGACATTTTTAGTAGCTATAAAAAGGAATACGAATGGAATCATATCATAGTACAGTTTTGTATCCTCCTTTTTTCATCCAGTGGTGTATCATGAGCATTCTCTCATGTTACATTTATTTAAAACCTTTTTATAACGGCCACATCATGTGGCTGTATCATAACCTATCTGGCAATTTCTATGAATATGAATATTCAGGCTGTTTCCATTTTGTCATTATTCTAAACAACATTGCAACGAATATGTTGATATAAATCTGACTCCTCAAATTATTTTCTTGTCGGTATATCTCCGTCAGTGTAATCATCTGACCAAAGCTTATGAATCTTTAAAGCTCTTGGTGTATAGTGCTGAATCTCTTTCCAGAAAAGTTATACTATCAAAGTATAGCTTGCAAATATCTGGACATTTAGATTTAACTTAAAATGTCAAGAACCTCCATGTTTTTGTATTTTTCTCTATGTAACTATTGGTGGCTTTAGTAATATTTGAAAAATCGTTCTGTGGCATAGCACTTCCATCATTTGTTCATTTGACAGACATATTGGGCGATGCGTTCTAGGCACCATGCCATACCCCAAGGAGTAGCTTTGGCTACTTTCAAATATTTCTTCTTTCTTAAAAAAGAAATATTTATTTATTTATTTATTTGAGCTGCACTGGATCTTAGTTGCGGCACCTGGGATCTTTAGTCACGGCATGCAGACTTCTTAGTTGCAGCCTGCGAACTCTTAGTTGCGGCACGCACGAGGTATCTCATTCCCCAACCAGGGATCGAACCCGGGCCCCCTGCATTGGGAGCGTGGAGTCTTACCCACTGGACCACCAGGGAAGTCCCTCAAATATCTATTCTTCTTTTTTTCTTTTCTTTTCTTTTTAAAATTTTTTTAACATCTTTGTTGGGGTATAATTGCTTTACAATGTTGTGTTAGTTTTTGCTGTATAATGAAGTGAATCAGCTATACATATACATATATCTCCATATCTCTTCCCTCTTGCATCTCCCTCTCACCCTCCCTATCCCACCCCTCTAGGTGGTCACAAAGCACCGAGCTGATCTCCCTGTGCTATGCAGCTGCTTCCCACTAACTATTTTACATAGGGTAGTGTATATATGTCCATGCCACTCTCTCACTTCGCCCCAGCTCACCCTTCCCCCTCCCCATGTCCTCAAGTCCATTCTCTACGTCTGCGTTTTTATTCCTGTCCTGCCCCTACGTTCATCAGAACCTTTTTTTTAGCTTCCATGTATATGTATTAGCATACGGTGTTTATTTTTCTCTTTCTGACTTACTTCACTCTGTATGACAGACTCTAGGTCACTACAAATAACTCAATTTCATTTCTTCTTATGACTGAATAATATTCCATTGTATATATATGCCACATCTTCTTTATCCATTCATCTGTCGATGGGCACTTAGGTTGCTTCCATGTCCTGGCTATTGTAAATAGTGCTGCAATGAACATTGTGGTACAGGACTCTTTTTGAATTATGGTTTTCTCAGGGTATATGTCCAGTAGTGGGATTGCTGGGTCGTATGGTAGTTCTATTTTTAGTTTTTTAAGGAACCTCCATACTGTTCTCCATAGTGGCTGTATCAATTTACATTCCCACCAACAGTGCAAGAGGGTTCCCTTTTCTCCACACCCTCTCCAGCATTTATTGTTTGTAGATTTTTTTGATGATGGCCATTCTATCTGGTATGAGGTGATACCTCACTGTGGGTTTGATTTTCATTTCTCTAATGATTAGTGATGTTGAGCATCCTTTCATGTGTTTGTTGGCAATCTGTATATCTTCTTTGGAGAAATGTCTATTTAGGTCTTCTGCCCATTTTTGGATTGGGTTGTTTGTTTTTTTGATATTGAGCTGCATGAGCTGCTTGTATATTTTGGAGATTAATCCTTTGTTGCTTCATTTGCAAATATTTTCTCCCTTTCTGAGGGTTGTCTTTTCATCTTGCTTATGGTTTCCTTTGCTGTGCAAAAGCTTTTAAGTTTCATTAGGTCCTATTTGTTTACTTTTGTTTTTATTTCCATTTCTCTAGGAGGTGGGTCAAAAAGGATCTTGCTATGATTTATGTCATAGAGTGTTCTACCTATGTTTTCCTCTAATAATTTTCTTTGTTGCTGCATGCAGGCTTTCTCCAGTTGTGAAGAAGTAGCAGGGGCTACTCTTCATTGCAGTGTACAGGCTTCTCATTGCCATGGCTTCTCTTGTTGCAGAGTATGGGCTTTAAGTGCATGGGCTTCAGTAGTTGTGGCATGCGGGCTCAGTAGTTGTGGCTTGCAGGCTCTGGAGCACAGGCTCAGTAGTTGTGGCTGACAGGCTTAGTTGTCCGTGGCATGTGGGATCTTCCCAGACCAGGGATCGAACCCATGTTCCCTGCATTGGCAGGCAGATTCTTATCCACTGCACCACCAGGGAAGTCCCAAATATTTATTCTTAAAGCAATCTTCCAGGCTGTTTCTTTGAACAATCATGACTTATATCAATAGGTTCAAACCATCTACATTAAGAATGCATCTTGGGGCTTCCCTGGTGGCACCGTTGTTGAGAGTCCGCCTGCAGATGCAGGGGACGCGGGTTCGTGCCCCGGTCCGGGAGGATCCCACATGCCGCGGAGCGGCTGGGCCCGTGAGCCATGGCCGCTGAGCCTGCGCGTCTGGAGCCTGTGCTCCGTAACGGGAGAGGCCACAACAGTGAGAGGCCCGCGTACCGCAAAAAAAAAAAAAAAAAAAAAAAAAGAATGCATCTTGCCATCACCATCCATTCATCTTTTAATTCAGACTATGATCAGAATCCAGTCTGGTAAGAGCAATAACATAAAGGCCAACAAATAATTGATACACAAAGATGACACTACTGACCCATTTTCAGTAGAAGGTAGAATTCTGAGTTGATTTTCTGGTATTGGGTATTGCATTGGCATTTACTCATCCACACTCTTGGTGGTGGTTTCCTTTTCCAGGCACAATATTCCTCCATAACTGGAATTAGGGACACAACCTACGGCCACAGACCCAAGCCAGCCTAAGGGACCCCTGTGGTCCTTGGCCTTGCTGCCCCAGTTCTTTGCTAATCTCAGAGGCAGAGTGCCTATTACCTGGTGATTAACCCAAGCCATATATTCAGATGCCATTCCTGTGAATGTTCCCTGATACATTTCCTTAGCCAGGGGACGATGGGGTAAGACAGTATTTCAAGTGCAGATTTAATCTAAAAGGTGGGCATCTAATTAAGTAAATCATTTGCTTCCCAAACTTGGCAGCACAAGATCTTTAAAACCTAGCTTGCTGGCTCCCATGCCAGTATCCTGATTTAACTGGTGTGAGGTGCGACCTGGCCATCAGAATTTTTTATTGTTCCCCAGGTCATTCTAATATTCAGAAAAGTTTGAGGACCACTGAGGGAAGGCTTTTGTGGGGCATATTATAATGACCTGCTGTCAGTGTGTTCCATTCACTGATGCCTTTGCCTGGGATTTGCATTTATGTCCACACCAAGTCATAGACATCTATCTTCTTTACCTACCGTGATGAAAAGCTCGCCTTCATTCTTCTTAGTTATTTCTTTGGGGGAAGGAAAAGGGGAGAAAAGTGAGGAGTAAATTCATAGTCTAAAAGGCAGCAGAATAATGCAGGCATATTTTGGGGAGTAATATATGAGTCTTAAGCAGAAATGCAGATTATAAAGGAGGCGGTTCTGGGAATCGTGACCTTCTCTGCCCTCTCTACACTAAAGCATAGCACACAATTGGGTGTGCCTCGTCTGCCACTAAGGTATTTCATATTCTCCATGCCCAGGTCTCTGCTTCTCTGTTGTAGAGTTTGAGTATTGGTCCAATGCCAAGGGGAAGAGCAGGGGGGAAGCAGAGAGATGGAACAATTCCCTCTTCTTTCCCACAGTTAGTCCCACAGTGAGTCTTTCCTCTGTAACCCAGTTCTAATGAAACTCAAGACCGGATAACCAGATCTCAGTGTGTCCTGTTTGGAAGCCTCTGCCCAGATGTGTGTGCAGCTTCTCCTGCCATCTGCAGTGCCGTCTGCGTCGGGGAGCTTCGGGACAACCTTCTAACCATTTATGTCATGAGCCCTGAGGAAACGAGAGCAGAAACATGGTGGGGCAGATTTAGCTCTTCCCTGGAAAGGGGATGGTTTCAATACTCTCATCCCAGACAGAATTCCAGGGTATGCTTTGAAGGGAACCTTATGCCAGCAGGCCTTTGAGCTTCCCCGGAAGGCTGGGCTTGTGTTGTGTGCAGATTCGACTCCGGTGGGCCGGGGAAGGGGAAGCAGGGCTGGCACAAGGGTGTAGAGGAAGGGAGGAGAACTGGCTGCTGGCTGTTCTCTTCACCATGAGGCAACCAGGAGTAGGCAGAATCCCAGTGGTCAGTGAATTTCTGCGTCTGTGTGCATATGTATCATTCTAAACCCGCTGTATCTCTCAGTAGCCTTTGGATTGCGTATATTAAGGGCAATATCATAGCCTAGCATATAATCTTCTTCAGTCTAAAAAATTGATGAGGCCATTTTATTGTCCCTGTCTTCATCAGCTGAACAGTATTAAGGAACTACTATTTTCATTTATTGTTCTGCCTAGATAACGTATGGCTACATATCTTACTATTGTTTAAAAATTACTTGTGACTTTTAAGTTTGTATAAGAAGAGAAGAGATTAAAACTTTGTAACTCATTTCAGCCAGTATCTTTGTTTTTTTTTAATAATTTTTAACTTTTTTTTTTTTTTTTTTGGCTGCGTTGGGTCTTGCTGCTGCCCGTGGGCTTTCTCTAGTTGCGGCGAGCAGGGGCTGCTCTTCATTGTGGTGCGCGGGCTTCTCATTGCGGTGGTTCCTCTTGTTGTAGAGCACGGGCTCTAGGTGCGCTGACTCAGTAGTTGTGGCTGGTGTCCTAGAGCGCAGGCTCAGTAGTTGTGGCACACGGACTTGGTTGTTCCGCGGCATGTGGGATCTTCCCGGATCAGGGATCAAACCCGTGTCCCCTGCATTAGCGGGAGGATTCTTAATCACTGCACCACCAGGGAAGTCCCTCAACCAGTATCTTTGTTAGGCCACCATCAGTCATTGTATACGGAGTCGCAGCCCCGGTGACCAATTGAGAAACGTGACCTGGCCCTTGAATTGACCCTGATGCAAGTCCTACTCCTTTGTCTGCATCCCTCAGGACCAGGTGTGACTTAGACTTTGGAACTTCTGAGAATTTAGGGTGGTAATATTGATGCATATCCACCCAGTGAGGTGTTCTTATTCAAACATTAGTGTTTCTGCAGCAGAAAACAGCATGACATTTCACTAACTGAGGCAAAGACAACAGGCTGTCTTGGGTCAGCAGGGGTGGGGGCCATGCAAGGGTTTGGGGGAGGGAAGGGCCATGGGCAGGCTGTGATTCAGAGCGATAATTCCAGTAGCAGTGATGTTGATGAAATCCTGGTGGAACTGGAAATGGAGAAAACAATTCGAAGACCATTGTAGTATCTTGGTGATGAGAGTGGATGCATGGTGGTAGGAATAAAAAAGTGAAACAACTTTCAATTTTCAGAGCTTTTTGGATTGGGGGCTGGTAGATAAGATACTATAGGCCTTATACCACTAACTAGACCAAAAGAAAATTACCCTCTCTGTCTGTGTCAGCTTTTTTCCCCTCTGAAATTAAAAAGTTAGATAAGATCTCTAGGGATTGTAACTTTTCATGGACCGAATGCTCCTAAACTTCAGACTCAAATTACTAATTGCCCACAGCATTCTGTATAATAGTTTAAAAATATATTAATGATGTAAGTTTGATGATTAATAAAGCATGGTATGATATGTGCACTTTGGAATACTTTATAGCAATTTAAAATGATGCAGGCATGGGCAGAGGTTTTCAGTAGTAGGTGAAAAAAAGTGGGTTATAAGACTATTTACAATAGGATGTTATTTTAAAAATGATACTTGGATAAACTCAATAATCTACACCATAATGGTTAACAATAATTGTTTTGTTAGGGTTCACTTGGTAGCAAGGAATAATAAACCCACTTAAACTATCTCAGGTATAAAGCCTTTTGTTGAAGATTTATGAACGGGGCACAGCAGATAATCTCATGGCCATCTATCAAAAGCAAATGCAATAAAGCTGCTGTGATATTGTATAAAATATTCATTTCTTTTTTAATTTAACCATGAGTACTGATTCCTTGTGTATTAAAATAAATGGGTAATTTATTTTTAAGTGTAAGTTTTTTTAAATTTCTGAATACTTCCTTTATCAGTATCACTGTTGATTCAATTCTCAAATAGAACCTTAAGAACCATCTTGCTTCTGCTTTGAGTTCTGTTAGTAACGATTTGTTGTTAAATTCAATGAAGGCATCTCATAACTCTACCTCTACCTATGAAAAAAAGGACATATTTTTGTGTGATGCTTTCTTAACTAAGCATAGGTTTTATAGTTTTGTATTATATAATAAATATCCTTTTACCTTTTAGATCAGAATGCTTATTTTATGGAGTCAATATTTCCAGTTTACTAATTATTAAAAATTATTTTTCATAGTTCAGAAGAAATGTGGACAATAAGAAAAAAAAGAATAATGTTTTTAAACCGCAGCATCTTCTTGGTTACACTTTACAGTATCAGCTGCTTCAAAACAATTTATTATCCCAAGAGTGGTGATTTAGAAGAATTCAGTTATTGGCTGATCACCTAGAAATGCTATTAACTCACCTCACTAAATAACTTGCTGGGTGTTTTTATATTCTCTGTGCCCTCTGTAAACACACTGACTTTTTACTCTCATGCTTCCCTCATCAACCCCTCTCTAACATTCCTTGAGCATTTCTGCTCTGTATTTTTTTTTAAATATTTATTTATTTATTTATTTTTGGCTGGTTGGGTCTTCGTTGTTGCATGCAGGCTTTCTCTAGTTGCAGCGAGCGGGGGCTACTCTTTGTTGCGGTGCGCAGGCTTCTCATTGCAGTGGCTTCTCTTGTTGCGGATCATGGGCTCTAGGCGTGCAGGCTTCAGTAGTTGTGGCACGTGGGCTCAGTAGTTGTGGCTCACGGGCTCAGTAGTTGTGGCTTGTGGGCTCTAGAGCGCAGGCTCAGTAGTGTGGCACACGGGCTTAGTTGCTCCGTGGCATGTGGGATCTTCCCGGACCAGGGCTTGAACCCGTGTCCCCTGCATTGGCAGGCGGATTCTTAACCACTGCGCCACCAGGGAAGTCCTCTGCTCTGTATTTTCTGATTTGTATGCTTACCAAGAGATACTTGTATGTGTTCCCAAACTTGATGATGTTAGTTGTAATTATGTAATTTAATTAAATATTGTATAAACCAATGAAATATAAGTATTAAGACTTGGTTCCATTAAAACCAAGTAGAAATCTTTGGAAAGACTTGATAAATACTAGTTGAAAAAATTCCTATAATTGAAATAGATGTGGATGAAACAATTATAAAATATTGGGGAGGGGGGGATAAATCTAGGAGGATTTTTGCCCTCAGGTTTCTTGGACTGAAAGGCATTGAAGTATGAGAGGGTTTATGCAGGAAAGACACTGGGGACTTCAGAAGGAAGAGGTTCATTCTCAGACAGAGGCCTTGGCCCTGCATCAAAGACAGTAAAATTGACATTCATTGATATATTATCAAATACAATGTTTAAGGTTAGTATTTATTGTTTTTTGTGAGTCTCTGGTTTAACTCTTTATATAATTTTTAAAAATTGGGGAGGCGCAAGATAGAGGTAGGAGGTTAAGGGGAACAAACTACTATGTATAAAATACATAGGCTATAAGGATATATTGTGCAGCACAGGGAATATAACCAATATGTTATAATAACTATAAATGGAGTATAATCTTTAAAAATTATGAATCACTATGTTGCACACCTAAAACTTATATAATATTGTAAATCAACCATACCTCAATTTAAAAAAATTGATAGAAAAAAATCTGATCTTAGTTGCACTGAATAAGAAACATCAACTGTATTGACTAGCCACTAAATTGGAAAAATAAGTAATTTTGACCATCGTAATAGAACTTGGTTTGAATTATCAGTATCTCTTACTATATCAACAGATCTCATTTGCAAAATTTGTACAAAACAAAATTTTTATAAATTGAGCCATACTTTTAAAGCAAGAACAATTTACTATTTAGAGGAATCCTTCAGTGGCTTCCTTTCTCAAGCAAACTAATTTTCACAAACTCTTCACTTCCTACACTAAATTAGATTTTTAGAAGCTAAAGTAATATTCTAGCCATTCTTTTAGCTCTAGCTCTTCACCACTTCTATATATTTTGAGACAATTGGATTTTTATTTCCAGTGATCTGTTTCTTTCAGAATAAAGACATAATACTTAGCAACAATGACTTCTTGGGAAATCCAAGAGATAAAAAAAGCTTTACAAAGCCTTATATTAACTATTAAATATCCCTGGTTCTGATGTCTCTTCCTTGGCCCTCAGAGGCTATTGTGTTTGTTTTCCTGTAGGATTATCCCCATTTTAACACACTGAGAATTCTATTACTGTCAGATGCTCATGCAGACTTCTAGTGGAAAGAAGACTATACTTTTAATCAAGTGTAGGCTTTCCCTTTGCAGGTGTAGTTGCAGAAATCTTCTTTTTCCTTCATCGCCATGCTCCTATTCCAAAAGTCAAGGGAGTTGGTGTAAGACTATGATAAAAATCACTACGGGTAAAATCAAATTAAAGTATATAGAACTCCCAGGCTTCCCTGGTGGCGTAGTGGTTGAGAGTTCGCCTGTCGATGCAGGGGACACGGGCTCGTACCCCGGTCCAGGAGGATCCCACATGCCGCGGAGCCTGTGCATCTGGAGCCTGTGCTCCGCAATGGGAGAGGCCACAACAGTGAGAGGCCTGTGTACTGCAAAAAAAAAAAAAAAAAAAAAAAAAGTATATAGAACTCCAAATGTATGCTTGAAATCTTATGTGACACTAGTATTGAATAATAAGCAAAACATTGGAATTTTGCCACATTTTTGGTGTACAGAGAAAAGATTTTACAACGATAGTGATAGAAAAAAATTAGAAATCATAGTATTTTGTGTAATTTGGAATTAATATTGACAGGACCTGGTGAGGTTGAGTGGTAAAGGAATGAAAGGTTCTAGGTGGTAGTGTTGTTCAGTGGACCTAGCTTGGGTGTCTAGGTCGAAGGCAAAATCATAACCACAACTTGAAATAGTCTACCCCTCACTGATCCCTTTCAAATTAAGATGGCACACAAGTATTTTGTGTAGAAGCATTCAGGAAATTGGATGGTGTTGATTATGTTTACATCAATCTTCCTTTTAAAAAACACAGAAGATGGGACTTCCCTGGTGGTGCAGTGGTTAAGAATCCGCCTGCCAATGCAGGGGACACGGGTTCGAGCCCTGGTCCGGGAAGATCCCACATGCCGCGGAGCAACTAAGCCCGTGCGCCACAGCTACTGAGCCTGCACTCTAGAGCCCGGAAGCCACAACTACTGAGCCTGCGAGCCATAACTACTGAAGCCTGCGCGCCTAGAGCCCGTGCTCCGCAACAGGAGAAGCCACCGCAATGAGAAGCCCGCGCACCTCAATGAAGAGTAGTGCCTGCTCGCTGCAGCTTAAGTCCACCACATACACAGTAAAGACCCAACACAGCCAAAAATAAATTAATTAATTTTTAAAAAACCACACACAGAGAAGGGCTATTTACTTATTAATAGGAAAAAACGAGGCCTTTGTGTCAGAAGCATTTAAAACTCTGTAACACTGGAAAAAATAATCCTAATTAGATTCTTTAGGTCTGAATTAATATTATTTGAAGAAGGCATAATGCTTAGTAAACTATAGTTGAAATGTAATGGTAATTTTAGACTGCATGTTTAAGACGTCGAAGTGTGTTTCCTACACACAATTGATGATATGCAAAATGGCTGCATAACTTATTTATCTTTGTTTTAAACTGCTTGCACATCCTAAAACAATTTTGCAATCAGAATTATCAGCCCACTAAGCAGCAAGGAGTTTGTTTTGTTAATTGCTCTTGTTAAACCTAATTACCATGGGGTGGAATGGCTGTGAAGGGGAGGAAGGCCCAAAGACTGGCAGGGGAAGATTTTAGGGAGAGGTCCAGTGCTGTATGAGCGCACGAAAGCAGACCCCACAAAAGCAGACCCCACAAGGACTAGGTAAATTACTTAGGCCTGGGAAACTGTTACATTTGTTTTTAGCTGGTGAAGTTATTTTCAAGCTCTATTGTCAGAGGTAGGTTCCTCCCTTCTCTCATAAATATGCACATTTCTATGCCTGTGGCTTCTATCCAGAAACATTTTTTCAAGTTCCATGAACAAGGGCTGAGCAGCAGTATATACCTTCTCTAGACAAAGAGAAAGTATCTCCAGAGCCTCTGGCAATGCCTCATTCACAGGTGGGACCCGAGAGCCATTTTTTATCCGTTCATGCAGCGCACATTAGTCAACCATCCAACACACGCCAGGCACTGTGCTGTGTGTTGGGTGCTCAAAGATGCCTGGGATTGCTCGTGGGCCAGTAGGTAGCAGACTGCAGAGACAGGTCCTCACTCAGTGCATGGATTCATTGGTAGAGTATGAGCAAAAAAGTGGTACACACGAGGAAATGGAGCCTGGAGGCACAGCCCGGCCTGGAAGCCAGGCGTCCTGGCCATGCCTGCCACGGTTACCATCTTCCAGCAGCTCTTCAGCAAAGCGTGTACTTCAATAACCCAATATCGTGTATTGACTGTCGTGCTGGTCTTTGCTGGTTGCGGCTTCTGAAATGAAAAATATTTCAAAGAATGTCTAAAATTATATGAATGAATGTGTATGTTTAATATGCATCACAATTTGAAGAATAGGAAAACACAGTGTTTTTATGTCTAATGGTATTTTGGAAAAAGTTCTCTCCTAAGGAACAGAGGGACATTATCACTGGAGAAAACTTTCGTCTGGCAGAACCTTTTTATATTAGTGTAAACTAGATGTTAATGAAATAGAGGTCAATAAGGAGATAAACCTTTGATTTGTTTGAATATATTCTGAGTAGAACATCGAGACGAATTGGTGTCACTTGTCTGATGAGTGAAAAGCTTCGGGAGAACGTTGAGTTAAGCAGCGAGGTACTTGTGATTAGTCCTTTCTTGCTGGGTAAATGTGTTTACTTTTTCCACTGGTATTTATACTAGTTAATGTGTTGCACCAGATAAATCTACTTCCTGAGTCCATCTTTCAGCTTGTTCTCCTCCTTTTGGAGCTAACAAATGATTTGACTTTGACACGGTTTATCAGTTGAGCCCCTGCTGGGTGCTCCCAGCTGCTGGCTCAGAATACTGCAGAGAAAAAGTGAGTTAGCTGCCATATTTCATTCCTGGTCCCTCTATCCGGAGGAGGGTGCATGACTCAGGGACCGATTCTGATGGCTGTGAGTTGTTTGTTTTACCCTCCTGTTTTCAGCCCAAGACGGGCTCTTAATCATTTCCTAGTGGGGTCACTGTAAAACAGCACCCAGTGAGGCACGATTTTCAATTTTATCAGAAGGGCGAAATTAAACATATTTGGTGACTGTTATACCTCTCATGCTGAAGGGCACTAAAGATGGCTTACATCTGCCAAACACTAAAAAAACTTGTCCCCCAACATGACTGCAATCCCAAGACTGCTTCTTTTCGCAGGGGCAGGATAGCAAGCAGGTGTCTCCTTCACTTCGTATCAATGCTTCTCAACGTGCCTTCCCACTAACAGAAGGTGATAAACTTGAGTTCAACAGCGTGGACCAGTCAGGCAGAACTTTAAAGTTTTAATTTTTCACCTTTTTAATGTAAAATTTTATTTACAATACTGAAGAACATGATATAATGCACCCTATGACCCAGTTCAACAATTATCAACTCAAGACCTGGATTATTTCATCTGTGCCCCAACCTGAGGAGTTTTGAAGCAAATCCCAGAAAGCATGATTTCACCCATAAGTATTTCAGTATGTATATCTGAAATACAAGGATTTCTTTTAAAAACAATCAAAAAATTATTGTATTTTTTAAGGACTGATCACAACGTACTCTTTAGGATACTGACTGGGGAAGGAATAGATGGCTCTAATAAAGACTTTTCAACATAAAAAATAAACCCTAGGGCTTCCCTCGTGGAGCAGTGGTTGAGAGTCTGCCTGCCGATGCAGGGGACATGGGTTCGTGCCCCGGTCCGGGAAGATCCCACGTGCTGCGGAGCGGCTGGGCCCGTGAGCCATGGCCGCTGAGCCTGCGCGTCCGGAGCCCGTGCTCCGCAGCAGGAGAGGCCACAACAGTGAGAGGCCCGCATAACGCAAAAAAAAAAAAAGCAAAAATAAAACCTCTAAGGGCCAAAATTGTATTGCAAAGATAGTTTTGCTCCTTTCCTAAGTTTCTGGAAGGAGAGCACACACATGCAGGCAGGCACCAAACTGGCATTTGAAGCTCTGTTGCTGAGATAGAGTTATATGCTTTGGAGCGCTGGGTGAGAAATGAATGCTTTGCTCTGAGTAGCTGGTGGTGGCAGCATAATTAGTGAGATGTCAGCTACAAATAGAATCACCGAGGCATATGCTCAGCACACATGAGCACTCGCAGATTTGGCAGCCAGCAGTGATCTAACAGTTGGATCCTCCGTGTGCCCCGTGCCACTCGTTGAGTCTAATGCGAAGTGCAGTCTAGTCGCTGGTGTGTCCGCGAGCATGATTAGCTGTTACCGATTAGTGAACTGTCTGAGGCCCCAGGGGTATTGATTTGGAGGCAGCCCTCTGTTCCGACACCCCCTCCCCACCAACACCCTTCCTTCTCCTCTCCTCAAGCTATGAGGAAGAGGAGAAAAGTAGAAGAGAAAAGGGGGTCCAGATGGGAAGACAAGAATGCTGAAAAGATCCTGTAGGAAGTAGGTCAGGTACTTTGGAGATTAGAGGAGCGCGCTTCATCCCCGAATGCTGGAACCAGGGACAAGTGCATACAATTAAGAGGCATTAGAACAGCAACAAGTAGCTTGGATTTATCAGCTTTAATTGTCTATTGTCAGGACAGAGCTCTCCTCCCCAGGATCATGGCGGCGGTCTACATCCTAATACTTTTAATGGACCTCCATTGTGGGATTATCTCTCCTAAAGATGGTGCCTGTTCTTTTAAAAGGAGCTGTTGGGAAGCCAGCCTGAAAAACACGAAGCCCTGGCTTTCCCTGTGATTGGTCCCATTCTAGGGTAATGCTGGGTTGCCCTTCTGTCCCCAGGGGCACACCTTAAGGGGGAAGATGCCTATTGAACATTAACCCCTCAGCCCCAGCTTCCCCTGTGTATTTGCAGGAAACAATGGGCTGTAGATGGAGATCAGATAAGCCAGGGCTGCCGGCTTCACAATCTCCACACTATCTTCTTGTTGAAAGGTTTCCTGGCGTATTCTTAGTATTCTTCTGTCAACATCGGAGAGTTTTTCAAAAGATAAGATGTCTATTAAATTAGGTTTGTCATTGTATTGCCTTCCCTTTCCTCCATCACCTCTCAACTCAGGTGGAGAAGAAAGCATTTAAAGGACCACTCACCAGTCTCCAAACCCAGGCACCGAATTAGGCAGGTTTAATTTTATTCCTGTCACCACCAGTTTAGCATTTAAAAGATTCTACAATAGGTGAGTCTCCCCCCTCCCCCTTTCCTAGCCCACCTGTACTTTAGGCCTCACAGGTGCTAAAGCATCCAGGAGGATGAGGATACGACGCTCAACAGAGCCAGGTTCTGGTTTTGCTCTCTGTGGGCGCTGAGGCCTGCCTGGGGGCTGGCATCTATCTGCCGGGTTCCCAGCTGTCTGTAAGATCCAAGTATGGAAGGAGGGCCGGCAGGGATGAGCTTCCTGACCTCTGGCCCTCAGCTTCCTCAGCAGGAAAATAAGATGTTGGGCTGGGTCTATGGTCCTCACCGCCGTTGGCATATGAAATCCCCTTTGGAGCAGAACTGGGGGATGGGGGACATCTTTCTGTCTTTAAACAAATTACAAAGGTCCTACTCCCCCCCCCCCGCCCCGTTTGGCGGGGAGTTCAAAGGATTTCACTATTATTTCTGTCTCTTCTCTCCTAACTCACTCTGGCACATAAAAATCAAGCCTCCGCAACCTCGAATCTTTGCTTAGAAAGGGTGGGAAGAAACCGTCAGTCCCATTTTTTTTTTTTTTTTTTTTTTGCAGTACGCGGGCCTCTCACTGTTGTGGCCTCTCCCGTTGCGGAGCACAGGCTCCGGACGCGCAGGCTCAGCGGCCATGGCTCACGGGCCCAGCCGCTCCGCGGCATGTGCGATCTTCCCGGACCGGGGCACTAACCCGTGTCCCCTGCATCGACAGGCGGACTCTCAACCACTGCGCCACCAGGGAAACCCTGTCAGTCCCATTTTTAATAAGAAACCATTCTTCCCTGATCCTTTGTTAAACACTCTGGGGTTTCAGGGAAGCAGAGTGTGGCAGGCCCAGCCGTGGGGCATTTTTCCTGTTCCGTGGGGACGGCCCCTGCCTGTGCGGCCTCTCCTGGCCTCACGGCTGCCCTTCTGGCTGCTGCTGCTTCTCAGGGCTCACCTTTGTGTTAAGACAACTCGCCCCTCTTTCATCTTACTCTGCTAAAACATCCTCTCTACAACCATCCTTTGTATTTCCACCTTGGATCCCTACTCCACCCCCCCCACCTTCGGTGTGGTTTCTTCCTCCCACTGGAAGGTGCGAGAAGCAAACTTCTGCCGTGAGGTGTTCCTTCTCCTATGTGGCAGCTGCTTCTCCTCTTCCGTAAAGGAAGAGAAGAGGTAAGAGGAAGCCGAGTTTCAGGATGGACACCTTTCCCGTTGCTCTCTTTCTCCCTTATTTACAGCCCATATTTTGTCTCCTGTTAGTTTGTTTTATTCCTTTGTCCCACCAAATGCAAGACTAGGAAATGTTTTCTGGATTCAGAAATGATCTTCCTTCCTGTGTCCTTCCCCATAGCCTTTTCAGACATTTAAATCCCTCCCTTGTCTGACTGTTGGATAAAATAGATACATGATGAGGAAGAAACACCGACATTGGACACCCACCTTGGTTTCCCCCCAAATCACATAGAAATGATTATAGTTGCTGCTGTTGTTTATTAAGTGGGTGGATGTCAAACTCAATGAATAAATTTAAAATATGTAAATGATTCAATAAGAACACAAGTGTCTGTCTGCAGGGAAGGCTGACAACACTGAGGTATGATGAGACACAGGTGGTTCTGTAACTACTGAGACCTCGGACCTTGTGTGGGTTTTATAAAGTCCTTTGGATGGCGCTTGCCAGTGCTTTATTCCTAGGAAGGGGAGAGAACTCAGCTTTGGTTCTTCAATTTACTTAATTTTTGTTTCTCTTATTTAAGAATTCAAAATACTGACCTCATTTCAAAACACCCACAGCCCCCTAGGATCACTGACCCGAGGTTTAGGCCCTGAATACGTCTGTCCAAAGTGTTGGAGCGGTGAGCTGTGTCACGGGAAGGAAGCCTTGTGCTATTTTTAAACTGATGCAACCCATCATTGAAACATATCATGCACATATCATACCAGTGACACACACGCTGCATTGTAACATGGCATGTGTCATACATACATTCTCTCTCACTCACACACATCCCTGCCCTTCTTGTCCGGCTTTAAAAAAGGAAGGCAGCCAGCACACCGAGCACAGTGATTTGAGTTGAAAAGGCTGTTAAAGTGTAAAAACCAAGTGCCCCTCTAGTGCTCAGCATGGCTTTGAGACATGTGGGAGGGCTTCAAAGCCTCAGTGCCCCTCTTTTAGAGCTCAGGCTTGCAGTTGGTCCCCAAATGTTTACCAGCATGAAGATGCCTGACTTACAGGAAGTGGGAAGTGGGTGTTGGGGTGAGGGTGGGGAGTGGGGAGAGGAGGGTGGGGTGTTCTCTTGATGTGGTTAGTCCGTCATTGACCTTGTCTGGGTAGAGCAGGAGTTGAATTAGAAAATGAAAACACGTTTCATTCTAGGCACATTTCATCCCATTTTTTACTTTCCTCAGGAAAAAAATTTTTCTTTTTTTTCCTGAGTCAGGTCTCCAGATTTGGTACTCAATTTCCCTTCGTTCTGCAGTAGTCTTTGCCCACACTTATCTGACCACCTACATTGCAACTCCCGGGCCACCGAGGACTGGGCCGGCCCGGTAGCTGAGACTGAGTATTATAGGCCTGTCGAGCCGTTGTGATGATACCATAAAAGGGAATAGATGGGAGTTTCTGAGAGCTGAGCTGTTGGGATCATTCATGATTTGCTGCCATTGTGAACACTTGTAAGGAGAGAACTCTGCCTGAGAAGTGCTGATTAAAAAAGGTAACTGATGGGCTTCCCTGGTGGTGCAGTGGTTGAGAGTCTGCCTGCCGATGCTGGAGGACACGGGTTCGTGCCCCGGTCCGGGAAGAGCCCACATACCGCGGAGCGGCTGGGCTCGTGAGCCATGGCCGCTGAGCCTGCGCGTCTGGAGCCTGTGCTCCACAACGGGAGAGGCCACAACAGTGAGAGGCCTGCGTACCGCAAAAAAAAAAGAGTAACTGAGGTTGGCTTTTTTTGTGTGTGTGTGTATTCTAACAGGGAAGGAAATAATATAGTGACTAAAAAGGCATCAAGGTACTACTTAGAAACAAGCATTTTGAGACTTAAGGTTCCAGACAGTGGCAGCCTCAGCTAGTTCCCTCTGCACAGCTGTACCAGTACTGACATCGGCCTGCTTGTCAGCATTCTAAATGCCACGCTCTGGCCGTCTAGAAGCGGGGAGTGAAGTTTGGAAGACCCCTTCTTCTTCCCCCTTAACACTTTTGTGCTGGACACACCTAGATATGACTGTATGAACACGCTTTTCCTTACCATGGGGCCTGCTTCCTTTATTCCTTCTTCTGTTTTTGCAGCTTTCATGTTAAATTATATTACGGCCTACCCTTGACTGCTATGATTGCAATAAAAATGGCTGGGTTTGGTGCTTTTGGTATTATCGGAAGGATCTCCTAGTCCAGTTCTCTGGGTGTCTTTTTTCCTTAAAGCTCCACTCCTGGCCTTCTCCAGCTCAGCTGGAGCACCTGGAACTAATTTTAGGGTTGCCTGGCTAAGTCCCACACTGGTATTTGAAGTTTGCATCCTCCTTAGACTCAAGCCCATTTCACCACCGCTGAAGGTGAGTGCAGGCTGATATCAATTAACAGAGAGCTGATTCACTGGCATCTTCCAGTCATTAAAATAAATATTTGGTTTAAAATAGCCTCTTCCCACCTCAACTCTCCAACTTTTGGCCCCTTCCCTTACTCCACCGTGGTTGACTCACCAGCGCTTGCAGGGTGTATGTGGCCTAAGAACAGCGTTTGATTCTAAAAGGGAAGTGAAATACTCTTTAACATCTGCAGGCGAGACTGTTTGAACAGCAGGCCAGCCTTCAGTATGACTACATTGTTTTTTTGTCCATTGTGGTGCTGACTCAGCATCGGTTAATAAGTCCTCTCCAGAAGCCTGGATTTCTCTTGTTTAATTATCATCTTGGAGCTTTCTGAGAACACTTTAAGGAATTGTTCATTCAGTTTTATACCCCTAGCACATCTACCAACTCAAAGTCCTGTTTCCTCTAGGTGCTAGCGTCCCCTCTGGCATAACATGTAACCACAGGTCACCAGGCAGTGAGCGGGGAGTGTGTTACTTATGTCCCCTAGTGGGAATTTAATTGTTCTGTACTACAGAGATTGAGGAAGAACTTTAGACATAAATACCATTTCCTGGCAAGTAATCTTTTACTTCCCACCTACCCCCCCAAAAAAAAATTCTAGAAAAGTTTCCTAAAAGAGAGAAAAAAATTTTAAAGATAAACAGACATATTTTTATGATCGGGCTGGGCTTTTTTTTGCTTTCTTTTGTTTCTTCCTATAAACAAATACTCACATGTCCACTTCACTGTATGACTAAGTTGGTATCATTAGGTGGGGACTGGGTGTGTGTACGTCGGGGTGTGCATGTCTGTCGGGACGTGAGTGTGTAGGCACACGTGTATTTAAAATGTTAGAGAAAACATTGCAGCCTAAGGTTGAAGGAGAGAGATGATTTTAAAAACCACCATGTATAGAAGGCAAGCAGGAATAGTGGGAGACTTGTGTTACAGTGACCTAAACAGTCCTTGTAATGGGGTGTCTGCTCTAAATGGACCCTTTGCATCATTGTTTCTCTGAATTAGACGATTCCTTGCTGAAGGCACAAGACCATTGAAGGAAGTAAAGCATCTGGTTTGTTTTGTAATGAGAAGCAGGAATGCAAGGTCCACGCTCTTAATAATAAACAAACAGGACATTGTATGCCATCATCACAGGATGTCCTTCCTTCAACAGAGGGCTGACTGGGGCTGGAGGAAAAGCCGGGCAGGGCTCCCAGCGTAGAGCGCCACTAATTACTGCCTTCGTCTGCCTTCCACTTGCTGCGATCAGTTCCACATTCCCTTTAACTAGGAAACGATTAATGCTCTACACTTTGCAAACACACTCCTCGGAAGTCTGCCTGTGGGCTTTGGGGAGGAGAGAAAAGGCAAAGAAATTTTAATCTGTAGGATTATACCTTTTTCCTATTTCCCTATTTACTAAATAATTGAAAGAGGGAAGTCAGTTCTACCAAAGATGAGTTCCCTTTAGTTAGCAGGAGAAATGGAAGCTTTCAAGTTTGCGGGGAGGAAACGTGTATTTCACAGGCAGTAGCTTGAGGACTAGACAGCTACATCTTATTCCATTCCAGGCAAAAATAATTGCTCTTTTCACGTGATCTTTTCAAGTAAGTTTTGTATGTTCTGTAACTGGATCTGAGCCGAGGAACTCAAACGATTTTAGGTCATTTTTAGGTTTCCCTGAATTTAAGGAATGTGCGCCCCTTATAAAGCCGCAGCAGGAAGGAGGGCGGTCTGGAGTCTTTAGAATACAATACAGCCCGAGTAAACGCTGAGGTTAAGTGCCCTCAAAGGGAAGTCAGAAGATTCCGAGTAAATGTTGAAATTCAGATACGGAGGGAGGAAGCTCTGGGCGCTCGCGGGCTGGAGGAAAGCCCTGGGGTGAGCTCTGCACGGCTCGGCCAGGTGTGGCCACGCCCCCACTTCAGGCGGCTGGTAGGAGTGAATCACGAATGGGAAATCTGCGGCAGGGAGGGGGAAAGGGCCGAGCCGCCGGCCGGGTTAACACAGACTGAGCGTGCTGCCGTGACACTCGGCCCTCCAGTGTTGCGGAGAGGCAGGGCAGCGGGCAGCGAGGCACCTGTCCGCGCCGGGATTCGGGACACGGGCGCCAGCCGCCGGAGGAGAGGGGCACCGCCGCGGTCGGTGCGCGCCAGCCCTCGGCTGGGAGGGGACGCGGAGCACATGCGGACTGTGTAGGCATGAGCGACATTTATCTCAGATGTTGGATATTTGCTTGGAAAAACGTGTGGGTACGACCTTGGTAAGGAACTTGATCTTGTTTTTCATTCTGAAATTGATCTGAAAACTTTTTTTTTTTTCTCTCTCTTGGCTAACGTAGTCGTAGTAGAAACCAGAAGGGCTTCTGCTTTCGGGCGCTTAGTACTGTCAAACATTTATAAGACTTTTTCCTTATGAATCATTAACCCTTTCAGTTCTAGGCGTAATTGTCAGTTCATTGAAATTTCGGTAGTGGCTCCCGCCCACACCCGTCCAACAAAGTAACTATTCCGCATTGGCTTAAGTTTAAATTTTGGGTTTATTTTAACACTCATTTGGCATCGTGACTGTACATGTTGCAACTACGTAGAAATAAGCACGTTTGTTTAAATCGTGGCTGAGGGAAAGACAACTTCGCATCCGACTTTTTTTTTTTTTTTAAAGAGCATCATATTTAGGGAAGAAATAAAAGAATGGAAAAGCCACCCTGAAGGACTTGGACAGTGTTATGTTTACATTCTAACAAGGGCATGTTCTTACATGGAAATGATACCCACGTTCCTACTTCTTCCCCAACCCGTCTGTATGCGAAAACACTGCAGACGTTGTTTACCTTTTTTTCTCTCTCTTTCTTTGGAAAGCACTTTTCCTGCGTGTGAGGGGGGATTTGCGGGAATACCCTTATCAGTTTGTAAGTGGAAGCAGAGCTTGTCTTCTGAGTCTTCTATATTTGTTATAACTTTAGTTACAGTAACTGTGGCCCATCAGTGACTTCTGGGAATTCGTACACTTTCAGATTTAAATGGAAAGTGCTATTTGTAGCTGAGGGCTCCTAAAGGAATTCTCTCCAGGGAATTCTGTTGAACAGTTTTATGTTTTGTTTTTACTTTTTCAATTTGGCGTGAGATGCCCACAGTCAAAAGAAACTGCGGGGAGTTGCCCCCCCTTCCGCCCCCATCTTTCCTTCTCTTTTCCTATGGTCCAAACGATCTCGGAAAAGCTGCAGCTCAGTGATGCTGGCAGGATGCAGCCCTTTTCGGCCTTCCCTGTGAGAGGATGAAAGAGATCGCGCTGCAGAGGGGGGGGAGCGAGTTGTTTTGAAAGTTGTTTTGAGTTGGGAGCTGGTGGGAAAGTTCAGTCTTCCCCATTTGGAAAAGGCAGGCTGGGTTCCGCTCCTGCACCACACGCGCTTTCCATTTTTAGCTTCATTCAGAGGCAGACAGAGCTCCTTCCTCTTCCTCTCCTTGTTTGTGACACTTTTCTGAGGCAGCTTTTCCACAGCGCTGAGGGTCTGGCGGCCATGACCCCAGGCGTCCTGGGACAGAGGACTAGGCGCCTCAACGTTTTTCTGCCGTGAGAGGTAAAGCCAGGGATTGGAGGTGTTTCTTTTCCTTTTTTCTTTTTTTCACTTTGTCCCCCAATGTGGTTGCCACACTTTTTTTTTATTTTTATTTTTTTTCCACTAAGGATAACATTTTAAAACCTTGCTTCTCCAAGGCAATCTTTATACGGCTTTCTGGCTCTTACTCAACTGTACCAAGCACTCTGCATCTGCTTTGAAAGTCTTCAGACGACTGTATTAGTCACAGCCTCTCTCGGAGGAGCCACAGGACAATGGGGATTAAAGGCCTTTCCTTTCTCTTCCAGGCTGCCCCTAAGTGTAACTCCAGTGCTGTGAAGGTTCCAGGGTTGGCAGAGGGGACTGAGGGGACCATGAAAATGGACATGGAGGACGCGGACATGACTCTGTGGACAGAGGCTGAGTTTGAGGAGAAGTGTACATACATTGTGAACGACCACCCCTGGGATTCTGGCACCGAAGGAGGCACTTCGGTTCAGGCAGAGGCATCCTTACCGAGGAATCTGCTTTTCAAATATGCCACAAACAGCAAAGAGGTAAGCCTCTGGTTTCTTGCTGAAGAAGATTGGCACCTGACGCCAAATCTCCCTACTTGCCCTTGAGGCCTCGTATGTCTGTGAGAATCTGTAAGTATCAGTAAATAACTGATCACTTAATTCACTTCTTTCATTGTTTTCTCTTGCCCTAAGTCCATCCCTTCTTATTCCTCCAGCTCTTCACTGTTCCATAAGAATTAGTAAACAGTGAAATCTTTTTGCCAAGTTGACATGTCTTGGAAAAGCCGACTTGCAGCATGGGGTGGGTGAAATCGTCAGCAGCTTTGAGAACTCGTCCCCCAGTGTACTAGCTTTTGAGGGAGAGAAACTTTTTCTTAGAAAAACTGTTTGACATGTTTCTTTTGTCTCTTTTTGGTCATGAGATGGCTCTATTTATTTACTTGTTCAACGAGCCAGCTTTATTAGCTGGGTTTCTAAAATTATTCTCAAAACCTTGACGTGTTTATGAACTGAAGTGATGGTATAAACGGAGAAGAGTTTCATGTAAAAGTGCCCTCTGTCCGGATGACTTCAGAGCTAACCCCTGTTTATCTGCGGCAGCTCCTTTGCTCTGACCGGGCTGGCAGGCCAATTTCTTCTTGGCCTCTGAAGTGGGTACACCCTTTGTTGTTTCAAAGGGGCTGAAAACCCAAACTTGGAATGAGCAAAGGATTTGTGTTTACCCTTTTCTATAATGATTGTATCTAGGCGTGATGTTTGGCTGTGAAATAACTTGCAGAACCACCTCTTGTTTTGAGAATTCAGCTACTGCAGCTGCTTTCATTGGTCTACTGCCTGCCGGGCTGAGCTGGAGGAATCCACCCGTCCACAGCCCTGCCATCACAACCATTCCCATAGGTCACTGTCCGTCCTATCACTGCCTTCAGAAAGTCGCGAAAAGGGGGTCATTTGCTGCAGGAGCCCAGAATTCTATACTGGGACTATTCATTACAACCATGTCAAATCACTTTCCTCCTTCCCTAAGGAACAGCATTTGAAGGAGTTGAGAGCCGGTTTGGGAAATACTTTGTCTCTTTCCTGTTTGTGTATCTGAGTTCAGTGTTTTTGGTGAGGGGGTGACACAGCTGTCTAAAATTAAATAGAGCAACTCTGCTTTGGGTTTCATTAAAGCTCAACTTTTTTTTTTTTTTTTTTTTTCTTTTTTCCTGCTGGGAGAGAGGAGGTTGATTTCGTAGAAAGCAAAATTTAAATTGTATTTTAATGTGAACATTACCAAAAATTTCACGCCGGAGATCGGCCTTAATTACACCTCTTTCTGAAAGTAACACCCTTTTCTATAGAAGGTCCCTTAGTGTGTGGCCCATGGAATCAGTGTAGGATTTGTTCGGGTATTTAAGGTTTGGCTGTGGCTTTATAAGCTGTAGCATTTTTTCGCATATCAAATCTGACCAAATATTGATCTGTTCCCTGGTTTCGATTGTGCTGTGTTGCCCCATCCAGCCCCTTGGGATTGAAATCAAGACCTCTATTCTGTGGGTCATCCTTGCCCTTTAGTTCTGTAGTGTTCTTATCCTCAGTTTAGCTCTTAGCTTAAGTTTTTCAATTTTCATCATTCTATGTAAAATCATAGCTAAATAGAATAATGCCCTTAGTCCAAGGTTCAGAAAGATAGTCACTTACTTAAGGTATATACTTAGAGCCAGAGCTAGGCCTTGGAGCAAAGTTCTTCAGACTTCCCCAACCAGTGCTACTTGATTGTGCTACACTGGCCCCTCTTGGTGTCACTGTGGTTTTAGTTATCGTCTTAACATAACTCCAGGACGATCATTTATTAAGCTTGTTTGGGGTTTTTTTCTCTGAATGTGTAACTCCATATTTCATAAATTCAGCACCCAGAAAGCATACAGTGCCTGTATTCCTAAGGAGGGTCCTTCAAAACGAACCTAATAAGAGATCAGCTTTCTCTTATTCTATTTTCCCCTAGAAATGCTTGAAGAGAGCAGTATATCTGTTGTCCCTCATCATAAAAGCGACCAGGAGACCAACTTAAATGTAATGCTGTCTTAAGCTCTCTCTGGAAACGTGTACCTGTTATTCAGTTTCTCCCTCCTTCCTTTTTGCACTTTGGGGAAGGAGAGCTCCCTCCAGGTGGTGAAAGAGAACCGTAGAATTGAGCCATTGAGAGTATGAGAGCTGCACACCAGTTCTAGAACAGAAATCTTCAGGATGGGTGAAATGTTTACATTATCATTATTCAGTTAGTTCTTTCAGTCCCACAAGCCGTGGAAAGAGGAAAAAGGCCTTTGTACGTGTAGTTTTCATCTGACTGATTTATCTTGCCCTTCTTTAAATGTTTTCATTTGAGTAGCGAAGATGTTACCTTATGTACTGATGTTCTGACATCCTGGGGATTTTTTTTTAGCAAAGACCATTTTTCATTATGAATTTGCGCTATGTGTCAGCACCTTTTTTTTTTTTTTTGGTTTAAAAACAAAACATACAAACCATATTTCTGATCTTGACCCTCATTTTTAGATTGGGTTTAGAATCATTCTGCACCTTTAATGAGGCTGTTCTTACTTCCTATTTCCAGAACTCAGACCAAATATAGACATACTATTCAAAAAACTTGTAAAACTTTTTAAACTGCTGGGTTATTCTTTTAGGGGGATTTTCCCCTTGACCTCCTGAAATAATCTTCTGTGAATACTTGAATACAGAAAGATCGATTGAAACACTTCTGTTCTGGAAGCAGTAGCCTGTACTGAGGTTGCTTGAGTTGAATTCAGAGGCTCTGTGGCTCCGAGCCTGACCTCCAGAGTCGTGTGGCAGTGAAACATCAGGCCAAAGATGGGGACTCAGTGGCCATTTTGATTGAAGTCCATTATTCAGCCATCTCTAAAAAGCATCTTGCCATAAGTGCAATTCCCTCTTCATACTGCCTTTTATTGTGGAGACTATGTACCCAGGCATTGCCACATTTCCTTTACTATGAAGATAATTAAGGAGACTTTCCAAAAACATCGTTATCCACTCCACCCCGTTTTTTTAAAAATGGGGTGAAGTACAGGCTGAAGTCTTGATCCAGTGAGTATATACCCACTCATCCATTGAGATGAGCTCTAGTCATCTCAATGCAACTATAATTGTATTCGAAATAGAATTTTAATCGAATGAGTCATTTTTATGGAGGGAGAGGGGAAGAGGTAGCTAGTAATTTAAATGATTTTAATATAATTTGGGGTGAGGCTGCTTATACCACATTTAGACCTGAATGATGTTTCTGCTTGAAACTCACTGCGATGCATGTGTATTCATATATTCTAAAGAGGGAATTTGCTTTCAAAAAAAAAAGCAAATTTGTTCTTCTTACTATCAGACTTTCATTCAGAACCCCCAGTCCACCTATACTAAGTTGTGACATCTTCATTTTGTAAAATGGAAAACAAGCCCTGTTTTTTGTCTGCAAGCCTTGGACTTCAGGGTTTGTTCTGTAACGGAGGCCGCTGACGGATCTGAAGGGGTCAGCCCCACACATAGCACACAGTGGGGAAGAGCGGGCAGGCGGGGAAGCGTGGAGGCCAGTGTCCTCTCGCTGGTGGCTTTATGGGAGGCATGCAGCAATCCGTGCCCAGCAGGGATGCTTTAGGACCCTGGTCAGTTCCAGTGAAGTTTCCTTCCTGAACTAGGTGACCACATTCTTAGTCTTTTTAGCTCTGGGAAATTCAGGGCACATACCAGGTTCCCCTGTAACATAGGCTAGCTCCAAGGATAGAACTTTGTTGGCTAAGATTCACATCTGGATCTTTCCAGGGCCAGAGGGAGAAGTATGGCTTGGTCTCCCACGAAAAACTACCCTGGTTCCGATCCCCACTCCGGTTACCTGGCTGAGCACTGGAATCTTAGAATTGGAATCTTAGAGTTGCAGCTCTTCTGTGCTCTTTGAATAATGTCTCAGACACGGATTTGAGGTGAAGGTGCTGATTGTGAGATAGGGTGCTGGACTGGGAACGGATAGAGATGGTATATAAGCTACACCGTTCCTTCCAACCTTGAAATTCTGTGATTTTGTGTCTATTTATTCATATGTGTGAGTTTACATGTACCCAAAGCTCTGGGCATCACACAGCTTAAAATATTAGGGTTCTGTCTCACTTGCAAAGATAATCTAATATTGAGGCTCTTTTTATTTGTTTGGGACATGAGGATTTTCACAGACCTCCCTTTCCTAACAAATTATTCTCCTGTCTGGCCTGCTGAGTTTCATTTGTAAGGTTATCGATGACAAGAGCTACTTCCAGTGCTGTCACACAGCTTCCCCAGTGACTTGCCTATAGCTGTGCTCAAAGGTGTCAGGTGGCTTATGTCTACTTCAGATTCCTTTGTGGGAACAAAATGCTAGTTGACTTCTTCTGGACCATAAGAAAATGGTGTATGTTTCTTAGTGTAAGACTGATAGCCGAATACCACAAAGCCCGTTGGTTAAAAGAATGGCAATTCAGAAGAAAAACCCTGGCCTCAATGTCATGCTACTTGTTGGTAATCAAGCTCTGACCCCCAAGACACTGTCTTCGAGAGACTATAATTTAAAACAAGGTTGAGAAACCAGTTGAGTACCTTTCTTAGAATTACTGCTTTGAAGTGGATATGTTGAAAATATCAACCGCTAATTATTGGCTCACCAACAAATGACATTATTTGTTTTTCCTGTTTGTCATTTTAATATTATGGAATAATCATTCAGACATGAATGCCAAATGATTTGTGTCATAGAAGCCAATTCCATGCATTTTTCAAATTAATTATTTTCAATAATATATCATAAACAATGAGCCTCTGAATAAGTAAGTCTACTTAAGCTTTAGGATGTATTTTTATCTCAAGACTGTTCTGAAGTACTCCCGTCCCCCAGAGTTATACTGCCAACATATACCAATAATGATGAACTGTTATTGAAAGGGCAGATAGATGTAAATGAGGCAGAGGAGGATGAAATGAACATCTGCTTTTTTCAGCTCTTGCCAGAAATTTATAACGGGCCAAAAATAACACTAGCTCACCAACCTTGTTTCAACTTGTGTTAGATATAGGAAATTTTCTTTTTTTCTGTCTTTCCAGTCTGGGTATGCTCCATTGGCTTGTATATTGAATACTAAATTTTTAAAAAAATTAATTCTTTAAGTCACGTACATGAGAAAGCCTGGTCTGTCACAAGCATGTAGGTATGCTTATTCCATATTCATTTAAACAGAGACAAATTATTGATGAAATTAGTGAGGTGTCAGTGTATATCATAACCAGAACCTTAGATTCCACTGCAGACATTTATTGCTTCATGTATTGGGGCCTACCATTTCAGGTACACAATTATAAAGGAGCCACCAGGGATAATAAAAACTGGAAATAAATATGTTTTACCTCCTTTCTTGGTCCATATCAGTAAGTTCTTCAGTAAGTGATTTGTAGGCTGTTTGGAGCAAAAGGAAAATGAAAAGAGGAGAGTGAGTGAATAAAAACCAAAACAAAATGTACTACAAAATGTACTGCAAAATGTCATAAGGGACTATTACAGAGGAGAAGGAGTTCTTTTGAATAGTAATGAATTGCTTCCTGATTCCTGGTTGGTGACTTTTTTTTCAACCCCCCCCACCCCCAAAGAAATTTACGACCCAGGAGGAACTGGTATATTTAACATGCTTCTTTAGCAAGGCCCTACAAAGTCAAAATGTGTGATACATCCAAGTCTGAGAAGGTCATTTCCTCAGATCTTAGAACCCACAGCTCTCCTCGGTATAAATTCCACTTCAAAGGAAGACTTTTGACCACTGTTGAGCAGAAGATGCTAGAGAAGAACAAAGTTACTTGAAAGAATTCCCTTCTATTAAACAGAACTTACAAGTTAGAAGAAGAAAAAAAAAACCCTCATCTGGAATGAAAAAAAAAATAATATGTTTTGTTTCTGGTTCCTTAGGCCTTTGTGGAACAACCAAAGAACATTATTTTGGTTTCTGAGGTTAAAACTATTTTATTCCCCTTAAGCATACTGTGTTTATGGCTTGAGGGAGAAGAAGAAATAGGAAACTAGGAGCCGGCTGAAGTGGGCTAAACTTGACTGTCTAGTTCTTCAGTATCTGAAACTTGTTCTAATATGGAATGGTTACCCTCTCCGTTCTCGCATAAAAAGTATTAATAGAAAATAGAGGACCCTCAGTCACCGGAGAATGACTGTTTTATACTTGGTTGTGTATTTGCTTATGACCTGCGAGTTTAAAAGATGGTCTTCCCCAAAAGTCAAGCTCGCTGTTAATTATGTAGGCACCATTAATGTCTGCTCTCCATAGTACAATTTCATCATTGTTGGTTATATTACCATTTGACAATTCAACTCATTGAAATGAAAAGGTTGATTAATATTTTACAGTTGAACTCATTGTTTCATATGTTTTACCCCCTTTAGGTTATTGGAGTGGTGAGTAAAGAATACATACCAAAGGGGACACGTTTTGGACCTCTAATAGGTGAGATCTACACCAGTGATACAGTTCCCAAGAACGCCAACAGGAAATATTTTTGGCGGGTAAGTAGGGAAATTTTTCCAGACTCATTAAGTATTAGGGGAAAAAAATGAAACTAAAATTGCTGGGTCACTTCCATTTTCAACCTGTCCTGGGGCTCCCCACAAGTATTCAGGGTCCCCATGGACATAGGGAATTCTAAGCAACCGTGATGAACCTGGTTCAATGTTTGGCCTGGGAAACACAGCCTGTAGGTGGTTAGGGATGGAGAGATGGTCTATATGTGAATCTTAATTTTTGCAATTCATTAGAGCTTTGTGATGAAAGGAAAGAGTTTGCTGCTTGCTTCAAGGGTAAGTTCATTTGCATTTCTGTGCAAGGAAGTAGTAATGAGTCACCAAGCCTTAGATTTCACCCCTTGTTGATTTCTTGCTGACTTAACTTTAATTGAATGGACAAGTAATCATAAATGAATTACCTCAAAAATAAATGCCTTTGGGCTTCCCTGGTGGCACAGTGGTTGAGAGTCTGCCTGCCGATGCAGGGGACACGGATTCGTGCCCCGGTCCGGGAAGATCCCACATGCCGCGGAGCGGCTGGGCCCGTGAGACATGGCCGCTGAGCCTGCGCGTCTGGAGCCTGTGCTCCGCAATGGGAGAGGCCACAACAGTGACAGGCCCGCGTATCGCAATCAATCAATCAAACCAATAATGATGAACTGTTATTGATTGATTGATTGCGGCAAACAAAACATTGATTTTGTTTACGCAGAATAAATAAATAAATAAATGCCTTTAAGGAAGGATGGGTAGAAGATGGTACTAGGGGAATGGAGATGGACCACAAGACTCGTCCTGTTTCAATGCACCTGTACCATGAAACTTTTGGGTTTGATAGTACATAAGTTACTCCCATAGCGTAAGGGAAATGCTTATAATCATTCGGGATGATGAACTTTCCTTTAACATCCAAAGAGTCTGGCCAATCCAATTTCCTTTGGAATATCACAGTTAGAAAGGATCTCACAGGACTTCCCTGGTGGCGCAGTGGTTGAGAGTCCTCCTGCCGTTGCAGGGGACCTGGGTTCGTGCCCCGAGCATGTGCTCCACAACGGGAGAGGCCACAACAGTGAGAGGGCCGCGTATCACAAAAAAAAAGGAGAGAGAAGCCACTGCAATGAGAATCCCGCACACGCAACGAAGAGTAGCCCCCACTCGCTGCAACTAGAGAAAGCGCACACAGCAAGGAAGACCCAGCACAGCCAAAAATAAAAAATTAATTAATTAAAAAAATAAAAAAGGACCTCAGAGGTGAACTAATTAGGTGGAATCTTTGAGTAAAAGACCCTGGATTAGGATGAACAGAGAAAAAATTGGACTGCTTTCCGTTTTCCCATAGATCTCTTTGGGATATTTGGTTTCCTTTAATTAGAAAATAAAGCTACATTTACTAAATTTAAAAGCAATTTTTTTATATACATACTTGCACAAAATGTACATGATTACTGGGAAACTGTTACTAAAATTCTTTTAAGAAACAGCTGCATGGTAGCAACAAAAATTGTATTATACTTACTCTGGCCAGATTTACCTAGAATGCTTATATCATCTGGACAAGTATATTTATAAAAGACTTCTATTTGGGGATCACTCAGAAGCTGTTCCTAAGAAACAAGGTTTTGTTTTAAATCTGGGAAGTTTTGTGTTTTAAGAAATGTATTTTACTATTTTCCAAACAAAAGAGATCACTGAGAATTTTTCACTCTGAGTTGTGTGCTCACAATTTTTATTTAATTAATTAGTCATGCTTAAAATATATTTAATACCTGACTAATAATGGGCAAAATGTAAGTGAGTTCATTTTCCCCTTTACTGCCAATAAAGTCTTCTCAGAAATGAGCCATAGACACGTGTAGTTTTTGGAGTTGAAGGTCGGAATTAAGAAAATCCAGCATAAGTCTCGTTAATTCATGATCCTTTTGAAAAAAAATGACAAGAAATATTTAAGAACCTCCTATCTCTGTCCCAGTTCCCTGCTTCATTGAAGATTCACTCTAAGTAGCTGAAATGCTTTCCTTGGGAGGATTTATTGAAATCGGCCCTTCACATGCAAAGGATATTGTAGGAGATAACTTCCCACATGTTGTTAAAAGCATCCTGATTTTGCTGGCAGGAATATGAACATCTGTTGTGAGGAAAGAAAAAGTTTCATGCAAATTACACAGTCAAAGAAGAGAAGGGATGTTCAAGTTGAGAAACCAGTGACATTTCTTGTAACTGTGCTATGAGTCAGCACGTTTTTAATCTTCTTGATAATATATGGAAATGTAGTGAGGGTGACAGGGAGCAGTGTTCATCTGACGTATCATTATTTTATTTTCGTGTGTGTGTGTGTGTGTGTGACTTCATGGCGTCGACGTTTCTGTTTTTAAATGAGCATACAGTAAATTGTAGTCCGTGGAAGGCTGACTGGAATCAACATAGCCGTAGCTTTAGAAAGCAGTTTCCGCCCAGCGAAGAGTGCAAGAGCGATGGAACCCCGTGTTCCTGGAAGTTTGCACATCAGAGTAAACAAACTTGAAAACCCCTCTTGATAGCAGAATTCACCCGGCCTTGTTCCATTTTCTCTTAACAAAACACACCGCAAAAGCTCTCACAAGCTGCTTTGATGAAGCCACATGTATTTCCCCCTTCACAATTTACAGGAAGTTACTCTTAAAAGAAAGTGATTCTGGTGTTTACTGCCCGTGTTAAAGGGACAGAGTTCCTTTTTGTCTGATAACATTTGAGCGAAATACAGAAACATTTTAGAGACTAGCATAGCATGTGACTAAGAAGAAAGCAATAACCTGCTGTCCGGTTAGAGCAAAACTTCTGCTATGAACCAGGCCCTATGACTTGGAACCTCTAAGTTGCAGATAACCAGGTATTTCTTATATATGTGTTAAGGATCTCTTAAGTCTGAAGACGAGTTGGGTATATCTTAAAAAGAGGGAAAGAGAGAAAGTTACTGTGGAAGGGCAAGGAGTTTGTTTATAAAGTTGTTTATAAAGTTTCAGTAAGAATGTATACTTTAATTTTTCCTATTCTTACCTCTACCTTTTTACCGAGTGGCCTGAGGGTATCTGTTAACCAAAAGCAGTATTACTCTAGGGCAGACTTTGAATTCTTCATTTTGCATTGCCTTTAAAGAACAACATGGTTTCTTTCTGTTCTTTTACCAAAAACACGAACCTTATGGCTCTGTGAGTGGTGTTTTAGCCCAACCACCTCACGGATGAGAGGGTTCCCTCTCCCCTCCTCTGCCTTGAAAGAAAAGTGCAAGGCCGAACACGTTTATCAAGAGGAAAAGTGACTTCTCAGTAGACTGTCTGATGCTGGCTTCTGTCCCAGTGCTCACTTTGTTATGGCAGGTGAAGTTCACCTTGGCCTCACCCAGCATTTCCCCAAAAAGGCAAGCTTCCAAGTATTCATATGAACAAGTGTTCCTGCTGGACTTGGAGGCTTGGGGGTGGAGGATGTTTGCATAGTTTAAGCCTTGGGCGGGGGTGTAGGAAACGGCAAGTAAAGAGGCCATAGAAAAAGTTGAGAGACTCGGTTTGACGTACTCAGTCGGGTTGGTCTAATACCCAGTGACTCAAAGCATTAAAAGTCTGCATGATCGGAACTCAAGTTAAGTAGCATTGCCTGTGTGCCATTCACTGTGGCAGCAGAAACAGTACTCGGTGGTTGTTTAGTCCTTCTGAGGCAGCTCCTTAAATGAAATCTTGTGTTTCACTCTTCTGTTACTTTTCCCCAAAAGTGAAAAGACACTAAAACTGAAATGGAAAAGGTAACTGACAAAGTGTCCCTTCCCTCTTTCTGCCCTTATTTCTGCTGATTCAAGACAACTCCGGCTAAACTGATTTCCTTTTCTAACCAGGCAATAAGGGACCAGAAATCAAACCCGGTATTTGCTGGGTTTATTCTCAGAGGTGCCTGGGAAGCTTTTCGTTGCTTTGGGGCTTTCTTTTCCATGTCTGTCTTCTCTTTTGGGCAGATCTATTCCCGAGGGGAGCTTCACCACTTCATCGATGGCTTTGATGAGGAGAAGAGCAACTGGCTGCGCTACGTGAACCCAGCACATTCTGCCCGGGAGCAGAACCTGGCCGCCTGTCAGAACGGCATGAACATCTACTTCTACACCATTAAGCCCATCCCCGCCAACCAGGAGCTTCTTGTGTGGTATTGCCGGGACTTTGCGGAAAGGCTTCACTACCCTTATCCTGGAGAGCTGACAATGATGAATCTCAGTAAGTGGATGACAGAACAAAAAAATTAGAAATGCCAGTAACGTCAGTTCTGCCCTTTTGCGCTAATAACATGTTGTTTAATTACATGGCTTCATCTGATGGGCCAAGTAGGTGGCTTAAACTAGGGACTGGGAACAGGAAAACAGCTTTTTTTAGTCTCTGTTTCCTATAATGAAACTTGATCATTTAAAAAATACTAAGAGCTACTTTGAATGTTCAGAAAGTTACAGGAAGAAATCTATGTTCAATGCTAATCTATCCAAAAGGGGGCAGGTAGGATTATAATATAATAGAGATTCGTTCTGACATGCCAAGGATGCACGGTATATAGTTCCTTGTTTGTGGTAACTTGTCAGTGCTTAACATGTACATTGAACTATCGTAGAGATGCACATTTGGTTATCAAGTTATGGTCTGATGTGAAACATAAAAGGTTTCTAGAAAAACTCGGAGATATAATTTTTCAAATCTCATTTGAATATGGATAACCCTAAAGATTTTATATCTTAGCTTCCTCCCTAATGGTAAAAACCTAATTATCTGATCTCCTGATGAGTATTACAGTAACCACCTATCACTTGATCTTAACAAATTCTCCGTTCCTTAGGTCTGCAAGCTTTTACTTTTTTATTTGGTTAAAGTTGGCTATCGTGACCTCTCTGCAAAACCCTACTTCATTTTAGTCATTCTCAAGTGATCTCTATGAATGATTTAAGATTTACCATAAAATTCCAACCTGTTGTAACTATGGTTGTATATTCTCAGACTGCTAAGTTTTAAAGCAGTTTTTTAAATCAGCTCCTTCTGGTTTAAAAGTTTTGGCCTCTAAATGCTGACATTTTTGTAACCTTTTGTTTTGATCTCATTTCCAACCTAAGGAGAAGTTGCAAAAACAGTACAAAGAATTCCCAGAGACCCTTTAACCAGATTCATCAATAGTCCATATGCTGTCCCACTTGCTTTATCTGGAGGCTAAATTGTTTTAGTTCACACTTTGTCCTTTGAGATGAATGTTAATATTAACATAAATTAGAATTTGACTTAAACTTTAGGACCAATTATTTATCCTAGTCAGGTATAATCCAATTGTACAGCTATTTGGTGCTCATCCCACACTGTCTAGTTTACTTTTGCTCTCCCTGTGATCCCAAGACTATATTTATAGTTTTCTGAAAAGCTGGGGCTATAAAAGCTTAAGGACCTCCACCATAAGATCATCTTTAAATTTGTGTTTGTGGTCCTTACACACACACATATAGTGCACCTTGAGCTTCAGGAAGAAGTCTTAGAATAGTTGGAACAAATTGGCTTACGGCTTGAGTATGGTGGGTATAATCAGGTCCTGGCCAATGGTGGTGGTTCTTTTCCCTTATCTCTCTTTAGCGCTTCCAAGAGTCTCCATCCTGTCACTAGTGCCAAGCATCCCAGGAGCCCTTCGGCTATTATACCACCTGTAGGTGCCAGGCGCAGTGGTAAAAGGCAACTTATATTCCGGCAGGACATCTCCCAGGAAGATGTGCTGCTTCCTCCTGACTTTCTCAGCATCGCCGGTCACTTCCTCTTGAGGGTCTCCTCCCACTCCTTGAGCTTCATCATTCACGGATTCAGAAAAAGACTTTGATTTTTTCTTTTTTGAACAGTAACTCCATTTGAGATGACCCACCCTGCTGACTTTGCTCCAACCACAAAGAAGTTTTTTCACATACATCCCTTACCTCCTGCCAGTCAAAGAAAGGTCTTAAAAGGCCTTGCATTTATTCAAATGCTTATTCTTTGTGTTCAGAAGCAACTGTCCTGTATACTATGAAATGACACCTTTGTTCCCTCAAATGTCCCTTTTTGTTTACGCAGAATTTTTTCTAAATGGTGGTTTAACATTTTCAGGTACCCATTCATTGTCCAGTATTCGTAGTAAAGAATGAGAGTTAACGATAGCCAGCGACAGTAAGTAAGCCAAGACTCCAGTTGCCTTGTGAAACCAGTTGTCGTAGGTGTGGTAACTGATGACTGAGATGCTGATCAGGAAAATCTCCACTGTTTCATCAGGCCTAATAGGCAGATTGCGTCCTCACATGAGTTGTATTGGGTTCCATGCTTCAAGCACGATAGAGGCTTGTGTCAGAATCTCCGTGAGGGCTTTAAAATGGCAGTGATAGTTCAACTGGTAGAGTTTTGAGGAGGAGAGAGTTGAAGAAAACTGAGGTAAAGAAAAATAAGTAGCCAGAAATCATAAATAGGCATTTTTGAAAAACCAAAGAAAAGGAGTAGGAACTCTCAGGTTTAACTCTTACCCCTCCCAAGTTTTTTTGGTAGTTTTTTTCAATCTATCTAACTAACCCATCTAGAAAACAGTTGACCAGATTATAGACTTCTAAATGTTAATCTGCGTTCTCAGTTTCAGTTGAAAACAGGCTTTGTTTTGCCTACTGCAGAACTTCTAGGTTCTTTCTTGTAGTCTTGGGGGTTCTTATTATAGATCGAAAATGTGAGTCGGCATAATTAAGCCATTCAGAGCCTTCAGAAGCAGTTCACTCTTGAAATGACTCCGTCCGCCTACAGCCATTTAAGATTGAAGAACAAAAACAGATCTTGATTTTCTTTTTCATGTTAACTCAAGCTGCTGCTGAGTGGGAGAGTCAGAAATGACACCAGCTCCACTGATTACTCAGCTGCTGAAGGATGGTTTTCTTAAATGTACCTTTTCACATAGACTCCATGATCGCCACCTTAGAACACCTGAGGGGGGCTGACGTTGCCCTCCGGATATTGTATTTTTATGAAGGCATAAGAGATATCGAACATATATCATGGATTTACTATATGCTAGGCACACTGTGCTCAGTATTTTGCACAGAAAATTATAAATTCCGACTTTCTGGTTTGTTGGCCCAATCGTTAGCTTTTTTTTTGAAGTTTCTTTTTTTAATTAATTTTTATTTTGGCTGCACCGGGTGTTAGTTGCAGCATGCGGACTCTTAGTTGCGGCATGCGTGAGAGATCTAGTTCCCCGACCAGGGATCGAACCGGGGCCCTCTGCATCGGGAGGGCGGAGTCTTTCCCGCTGGACCACCAGGCAAGTCCCCAATCGTTAGCTTTGTGGTAGTTCAACAATCGGATTATGGAGGTGCTCAGTAAGAACACCAGGCTAAATAAATAGTAGGGACAGTGCTACGGACAGACGTAAACTTTTTGCTTATGGCTTTAATTTATTGAATTTTAGAACCAAGACAGTGTTGAAGCCAGTAAAGAAAATTAGGAGACTTAGACGTAACTTGCCACATAAAAATGGCAGAAAGTTATGATGGTGAAGTTTCTGTATTTTCATTATTTTTAGGGTGACATCTTTCTGTGGATGCCTCCAAATCATTCTTTTTCACCTCAAAATTCCCTCCTGTGGGTGTGAGATGCCTTGCCTATCAGCTCTCCAACTTACTTGTCTCTCTTCCTTTACCATTTCAGCTTTAAAAAACAAAAGTGACAATTTGAACTTCCTGCCTGCTGAGCCTCACTGAAAGACTGATATTGGCCTGATAAGGGGCTATTTATTTTGGTTTAGTGGCTTCAGAAATCCCTCTCCCTCAACAAGCTTTCCATCACTGCCCCCATCAGCATCTTCCCTGATAGTGTCTGGGCTGTGTTTATTCTGGGGCTGCTGGCTCACCCAGGAGTAACTGATAACAGCCAGCAGAGATAACATTCTGTGAGGGGCTCTCAAACTGGAATCGAATCCCTCAAGCTTGTCAGTCTAGAGAATGGATTTGAAGAATTCAGACTCTGGAGTTCCACAGAGTTCATTTCTAGACCTATCAGGTATCAAGCCTGGAGTTCCTCCTCCGTTAAATCGAACAGGGACTTTTTTAAAGACAGTGAATGATACTTTTACAGAGGCTTCAGCCCAGTCCCCCAAGCCTGTCCTCTTCTGAGGCTAAGGCCACGAGGTCCCTGCCTCTCCTGGCATCTACACACACCGACAGCTGATGCCTATGCCTACGGCTGGTGTGCAGGCTGGTGGGGTTGCCCTCCAACAACCAGAGCTCCGACTAAGCAGCGTGTATTTTACTTTTGGTTTCCAGGGAAGGCTGAGCAGCGAGTGTTTGGTTTTCCCTGCTCTGGCTGGTGTCTTCTCGAAGGCATCGTTTGTTCTGTGTGTTTGGAGGGGCAGTGCTGGCGATGGCCTGGAGAGCCTGTCCTCTCATTGCTGCTGTTCCTAAACAGTCTGTTTACCAAGTAATAATATGCCGTCTTTTGGAATACACGCTATCGTCTTTGGTGCTCTAAGTAATTGAACTGGCTCAGGAAGTGCCAGTTGTGGTCTGGCAGAGATGCCTATGTCACGCCTTGTGACTCCAGGGGACAGCATTACTGGGAGCCTGGTTATAGACCAGAGCCTCAGTGAAATTCTGGTGTTGTCAGCAGATCGAGGGGAAGGGGTGGCATCACATCGCTAATCTGTCTGTTTGGGAAGAGGCAGTTTGAACAGGGTTTTATCAAATTCGTATTAAACAAGAATGGAGGCGAAAATTGATGACTGCTTATTACTTGAAATGAGTCTTAATCTTGCACATCTAGTTCTCAGGGTGTGCTGATTTCCTTTAGGTAAACCGTGAACATGAGAATGACTTTTATTAACCTGTGACACCCCGTCCCGGTATTGTTCCACGCCATTTTCATGGAGGCTCTCCTACTCTTGGTCGAACAGGACTGTCCTATCATGAGGTTTTTACCGTTGGAAACAAAATAACACAAACGGTGCTATTCGTTTTATCGATGCCACCAGTGACCTGGTTTTGCTGAGAAGGAACTGGAGTGGCGACAGCCTTCTAGAATGAGTGGGCGTTGAGATGCCAGGTGTCCCTCTTGGGGCAGCTGGGGCTCAGGTTTGCTCAAGGAGAGCGCAACTTGGGCAACGTCGCTCCGATTTTCTGTCTCCATCTGAGTAATCACCCTTTCTTTATTTCAGCGCAAACCCAGAGCCATCCAAAGCAGCAGAGCACTGAGAAACATGAACTTTGCCCAAAGAATGTCCCGAAGAGAGAGTACAGCGTGAAAGAAATACTAAAATTGGACTCCCACCCCTCCAAAGGGAAGGACTTATACCGCTCCAACATTTCACCCCTCACTTCGGAAAAGGACGCGGATGACTTTCGGAAAAATGGGAGCCCCGAGATGCCCTTCTACCCGCGGGTGGTGTACCCGATCCGGGCCCCTCTACCGGAAGACTTTCTGAAAGCTTCCCTGGCCTACGGGATGGAGCGGCCGCCCTACATCGCGCACTCCCCCATCCCGTCCTCCACGACGCCCAGCCCCTCGGCGCGCAGCAGCCCAGACCGGAGCCTGCACAGCAGCCCCGGGAACACCGTGTCGCCGCGGGCCCCCGGCTCCCAGGAGCACCGGGACCCTTATGCCTACTTGAACGCTCCGTACGCCGCCGCCGCCGCTGAGGGGCTGGGCTCCTACCCCGGCTACGCGCCGCCCCCGCACCTGCCGCCCGCCTTCATCCCTTCCTACAACGCGCACTACCCCAAGTTCCTGCTGCCCCCCTACGGCATGAACTGCAACGGCCTGGGCGCCGTGGGCAACATCAACGGCCTCGGCAGCTTCGGCCTCTTCCCGAGGCTGTACCCCGTGTACGGCGGCCTCCTGGGCGGGGGCGGCCTGCCTCCCCCGATGCTGGCGCCCGCCTCCCTTCCCAGCTCGCTGCCCTCGGAGGGGGCGCGCCGCCTGCTGCAGCCCGAGCACCCCCGGGAGGTGCTGGTGCCCGCGCCGCACAGTGCCTTCTCCCTGCCCGGGGCGGCCGCCAGCCTGAAGGACAAGGCCTGCAGCCCCACCAGCGGGTCCCCGACGGCCGGCACCGCCGCCACGGCCGAGCACGTGGTGCAGCCCAAAGCTACCTCAGCGGCCGCGGCGGCCCCCGGCGGCGGCGACGAGGCCGTGAATCTCATCAAGAACAAAAGGAACATGACTGGCTACAAGACGCTCCCCTACCCCCTGAAGAAGCAGAACGGCAAGATCAAGTACGAGTGCAACGTCTGCGCCAAGACTTTTGGCCAACTCTCAAACCTGAAGGTAGGCCTGGCGTGGGCCGCCCGATGGCGCGGGGTCAGTCCCCGGGAGTGCACGACGCGCGTGGGTATTTAGTTCACCTCCCGCAGGTTATAACTTGCCATTTCCACAGCGTGAGACCTGGGCTGGGCACGGTCGATGCGGCTTTGCTTTTGCCTTTGCCTTTGCTGCTCTGGCTGCGCCGCTTGGGCGCACGTTGCTTCCCCTCTCCTGCGTGTCTTCTGAATGATAAACACGTGGGGTTTGCGCTAGAACATCAGTTTCGAGTCCCTGCTTAGCCTATGACTTTTGTTCCTTTAGCTCCAACACAACAGAGTTCTGAAAATCACATCGGGGTTTGATTTGTTCTAAGACTTCACCTTGATGCTTTTCTTAAGAGGTTTGCATCCTAAATGCCCCAGTCCTTGCATGGGAATGTTCGCTTTTGCAGCCAAGTGACAGCCGACCTAACGTGTGTGGCTTCTTCCCAGGTCCACCTCAGAGTGCACAGCGGAGAACGACCTTTCAAATGCCAGACTTGCAACAAAGGCTTCACTCAGCTCGCCCACCTGCAGAAACACTACCTGGTACACACGGGAGAGAAGCCACATGAATGCCAGGTGGGCAGTGTTTTCTGGGTTGAACTTTCGACCTTTGTAGACAGTGTCTCAGGAGTCGCCCTCCCATCATCCCATAGCCCATAGTTTAAACCAGCACAAGAATTCTGCCTTCTTTGGGCTGCTGATGCGCTGAGATGATGACACACCAGCTTCCAGTGGTTGGACAAGTGGTCTGGAAGGGAAACAACACCCCATGGGCAGTGCGTCCCCATCGCCCCATTTGCCTAACGCTGCTGCGAGTTTTTTCACCTCCCAGGTTGCTGGGTGTGGGTGGGCAGCGCGCCCCTCCGCTTGGCAGTTCTTAACCTTCTGGTCTCCCACCTCCCTCCCGTGCCCCCTTCCCCACGCTGCAGGTTTGCCACAAGCGATTTAGCAGCACCAGCAATCTCAAGACCCACCTGCGACTCCACTCCGGAGAGAAACCTTACCAGTGCAAGGTGTGCCCCGCCAAGTTCACCCAGTTTGTGCACCTGAAACTCCACAAGCGCCTACACACCCGGGAGCGGCCCCACAAGTGTGCCCACTGCCACAAGAGCTACATCCATCTCTGCAGCCTCAAGGTCCACCTGAAGGGGTATTGTCCTGTGGCCCCAGCCACGGGGCTGCCTCTGGAGGACCTGACCAGAATCAACGAAGAAATCGAGAAGTTTGACATCAGCGACAATGCCGACCGGCTGGAGGACATGGAGGACAACGTTGACGTGACCTCTGTGGTGGAGAAGGAGATTCTGGCCGTGGTCAGAAAAGAGAAAGAAGAAACTGGCCTGAAAGTGTCTTTGCAAAGAAACATGGGGAATGGACTGCTCTCAGGATGTAGCCTCTACGAGTCAACAGACCCGTCCCTCCTGAAGTTGCCTCACAGCAACCCACTACCTCTGGGACCTGTAAAGGTCAAACAAGAAACAGTCGAACCAATGGATCCTTAAGATTTGCAGAAAACAAAAGGTGTTTTGTCTTTTTTCTTAACTTATGACTTGGCGAGTCAGGGTGCCTGTGGCAAATGCTTGTACGTAATTCCAGTTCTGCAAAGCTCTCCTGACGGCAGACGGTTCCCCCTCGCCTCTCTGGAATTGACGAAGGATCCCCAAAGTTACTGAAATCTCAGGGCATAAATGAGGGAAAGACAATATATATACATATTATATATACTTATTTACACCCCCATCTATATATTTGAACCTGTGTATTTTGAATATTTGTGTGGATACGTTTGCATAGCCCTCCCATTGCTAAGACTATTGCCTAGTCATAATTATTTTTTCAATGATAATCCTTCATAATTTATTATACAACTTATCATTCAAAAAGCAATAATTAAAAGAAGTTTACAATGACTGGAAGAATTCCTTGTAATTTGAGTTGTTCTATCTTTGTCTGGTGGCTGTTCTTTGTAGATAATTTCTGCACATCTGTTTTAAGTACCTGAGATTTAGTAAACAAATACATTACATCAGCCGACCTCCCTCTATAATAATGGTTTGAAAATGAGCTTTTGGTATTGCCATAGTTAGGCAGCTGATGTGTTCATTCATAGGACTGTATCGTTTGAGCAGCGCTGTATAACTTGGGGCTATGTGTGCAGAATTACCCAGTAAGAACTCTGGTAGAAGAAATAAGAAAGAGAGAATCTTGTATGTTTCTGTAGATAGTTCAGCATTTTCCCCCCAATCACAGATTTACCAGAAAGGCTACAAGAAGGCTTTGCTAATCTGTCTCCCTCTCCAAAACACAGGGTCGCCCCACCCCCAAAGTCATGTGACCATTCGGAGTGGCCACGAGACTTTGGCATCCCAATGTATTATCTGAAAATGTGAAGACAAAATGCCATGTTTAAAACCACTGCAAAACATTCCCAAAGCACAGGTGGTTTTGTATGGGTGAGGTGAGGAAGCATGAGTCTGGGTGTTTTTGTTGTTGGTCTTTTTTGTTGTTATGTCAAAATTGCACAAACGTGGTGCTCTACCAGGAAGGATTTGAGTTAGATAGGCTCAGGCCACACTTTAAAAACCAAAAACCGGAAAACGGGTATTCTCGTTGTCTTAGGGTCAAAGCGGGTAATGAACATTCCTATCCCCAACACATCAATTGTATTTTTTTTCTGTACAACTCAGACTTTCCTCAGTATTTGTGTTTTTACATTTTATGGTTAATTTAATTGAAGAAGAAAGGGCATTGCAGAATTGTTCAACAATTACCTCATTGAGTGTGTCCAGTAGTGCAGGAAGTGATGGCTTCTCTGATGATTTGCTACTCAAGAGGAGAGAGCCAGCGTGCACCAGAAAGCTGGAATGCGTCGCATTCTGTCTCCTCTTCTGCTAAACCCAAAGATGACATGTTGGCATTTGAGGTGTAGCGGAGAATGATGTATATTTATAAATCTATTTATACCACTATACCATGTGTATATATAATATATTTATAACCACTTAAATTGTGAGCCAAACCATGTAAATTATCCTTCTTTTCCTAATGGCATTAAAAAAAAAAAAAAAAACCCTTTCTGAGACTTTGCTTAATTAGCACTCGATGACCTCACAGTCATATTGGTGAGCTTGGGCACCCCCTTGCTATTGTAAGCGACCCTAAAACCTTGGTGCAAAGGTGGGGACTGCATAACAACCAGGGAGAAAGAGACATACTTTTTTACTATTAAGGACAATCTAAGATGGGGGTTTTTTTGGTTTGTTTTGCCGCATTCTGATGATGTGGTCACACCCAAGCCCCAGAAATAAAAATCCCATCGACCACTGCAACTTTTCTCTCTCTTCCTCTCCCTCCTTCCTAAATAACTGATGTATCACTCATCAATCTGGTTTATATATTCAGTATTTTGGTCCATGGCAACTAATGTCAACCTGCAGAAGAGAACAACAAATTTAGGATAATGCAGAGAAACCTAAGAGCCTTACTGATCTGTTCCTTTAAGTAACAAAACTGACAGTTTTTTATGGTATTTTTTAGTCAGTGTTTGACAAACACAGTCCTTAATTGTAGGTAAACCAAAGCATCACATTCTGACATTGACACCAAATACTTTCTATTCCCAATTACTCATTTGTTCTCTTTCTCCCCTTCCATGCTTTCTCATTAATGGGAATTTTTCCTGAGACCTGCACAGTGGCTTGAGACTTCTTGATTCTCTTTACCTTCTGACTTTCCCTGAGGCCTCTTACATGTGAATGTTGAGCCCACAATCAACAGTGGTTTTTTTTTTTTTCCTTCTACTCAAAGTTAAAACCGACCAAAGTTATTGGCTTTTTACTTTGCTAGAACAACAAACTATCTTATGTTTACGTACTGGTTTACATTGTTATTTATGTGCAAATTGTCAAAATGTAAATTAAATATAAATGTTCATGCTTTACCAATGCTTGTCTAGTGTCTTGAGTGAAGGGTGAGTGAACGACACCTTAACCATACTGCAAGGGTGGCCCCAAAACAAATTCTGAACATGACACAATTTGCCTCTATCCTGCCCACATCCCCACCCCGACCCTTCATCCCCCCCAGAGATGATTCCCTAATTTCACCTCCTCTATCGGCGACTGCTCTAACAGGGTTGGTCTCTTGCCTCTCTCATAACTCAAAGATTTTTCTCTTTAATTATGAGCTATAAAAGTGCCCTCTAAGGAGATCATTTCAAGCATTAGCCAGTAAGTAGGGGAAGATTTGTTTGCTTTTGTTGGACTTTTTTGTTTGTTTTACTTTGTTGATGGACGGGGTGGGGGTGGTGAGGTGAGGAAGAATTGAGATCAAGTCCAGAAATGCCGTCCTAGCCTTCATCCAGCGTGTATGTGTGGACCCAGCCAGCTGCTGGGTGAGGGGCTCTGGAGAGCCCTGGGAACCTGAGAAGCATTTTGCCCACTGGTGGTTTCGTTTTTGCTTCAGTAGCCAGCATTGAGCCCCCCACAGGGAATCAGGGCTTTTGTGCTTCTGCATAGTCTTCCTGCCCTCCATCCCATCGTATCTTTTTCCTTCACATCTTCACTCGGGAAGTAGATTTGCCACTGGTGCATTTAAAGCCAATTTCAAGAAAGCTGTTGTTTGGCCAGCCTCTGGGCATTGTTAGTATGAAGCCCAGGGATCATGGTGGCTTGGCCATGTGGTCCCAAGGGTCAGATGTTGGGAGCGAGTCTACTTTCTCATCCATTGATGCTCCAGTAACTCATCTTTCTCCAGTCACAAACAAAAAGGCACAAATTATTTTGAGTCTCACTTGGTAGATGTGAGTAAGAGAGACGCCTGTATAAAAGTGCTACTGCCCTCAATGAAACAACCAAAAAAAAAATTCTAAAAGCCCTTTGCAAATGGTTTTCATGCTTGCCATTTCATCCATTACCAAGTTCATGGTACCATGCCCATGCTAACTGCATGTTAAGAAAACAATGCTCCCTACATTTAGACACTCAGAACTGCCCACTTTCTTTTTAATGCTTCTTCTTTATATTCACTTAAACATCTGTGCCAAGAATTTGAAATGCTGCCAACATTTAACTGTGGAGTTAAGAAAACCAGAACCCTATTGTCATAAACGGGCCAAATGGTGCTGGTTGCACTGCTAAATTCTACAGAACCATTGTGGTAATAATTTTTCAAAACAAAGCCCAAAAGGAGTCAGAGTGTAACAGTTACTACCATAAATCATAGTTCTTTATGTGGCAAAGCATGCCTTTTTTTTCTTGAGAGTTATCTATCTCGGGAACACTTGTGGACTTAGCTGTTTAACGAAACATTACATGAGAACATAATATTCACTAGGAGCTCAAGTCTCCCCGGCCGACGTCCACCCTGTTGAACTGAGACTTTGGGCAGCTGTTTGTAGAGCAAGGCAAAAATGAAGAAGCCACCTTTTTGAATCTTTCCTTAAACTAAAAGCCCTGTTCAGAAATGATGCATTCAATTCTTCACCAGAAGAAAACATAGGATATACAGTTCCATGGGAGTATATGGGCACACATCTCAAATTTTTTCTCTTGAGGGACAGGAAACCAATTTAGGACCCATAAGTTTGTATAAGTGAACTTATTTCTGTGTGTGTGTGTGTGTGTGTGTGTGTGTGTGTGTGTGTGTGTGTGAAGCCTTCTTTAAAAGAAGACAATGGGGAAAGGCCAGAGCAGAGAAATGAAAGTAATTAGAGGCACATGGTGGAGGAGTTCTAATGTAAAACCAGGCCTCTGGGATAATCTGGTCCACAAAGGAAGGCTGCACCACCGAGGTTGGCAGCTAAAAACATTAATGCATAGAAGCGAAGTTACACAGAATGGGATCATTGAACCAACTGAAAAGACATTTCTATTTCCTTTATTAGACCATAGGGTTCTTTCTCCATAACATGTCTGTTCCATTATCAGTGTCTGGCCAGAAGAAACTGGATCATCCTGAGCACTGGCTACCTCTTTGGAGACCACTTCTGGGCATACAGCAGCTGCGAGAAATGTTTCAGGACCCAGGAATAAGCCTCCCATCACATCCTTTTTTAAGCTTCAAGTCCTCAGGACCCCCGAGTCCATTTGCTCAAAGTGCTACTGACAGCTGCTGCTTCAATAAGTGAGAAGTGATTTAATCTCAATATAGCTTTAATCATGTAATTTAGGCCCAAAACAGAGCAAGATTCCAAAAAGTTATTTTTAACCTGATTTATGCAAATACTGCCCATGCCCAGTTTCACAGAATACTGTAAACTAACAAAACCTCTCCTGGTTTGCTCTTCCTTCCAGGTTTGATAAATAACGAACCAGAGCTGGTCATGGACCCATTCCTTCTCTCTGAATTTAAGATAGAAGCTTTTATTTAGCATAAATGTGAACACAGTCACCTTGTAGTTTTCTCCTACTCCCATCAAGAAAGAAAGAGAAAGTGATAGGTAAATGCCAGTGGGTAGTTTTGGTAAGAAATGCTTCAGTGTGTTAACAAAAGGGGGTTGTTCTCATGGAATCCTGGTACAACTTCCCATCTTTAGGTATCTGAAGAATTCATCTGCGGGCTATGGCAACCAGGGTGAGGAATAGAGCAAAAGAAATGAAGTTAAATCATTAGCAGAAGGGACTTTGGTTTAAATGACAAAAAATAACACCCACCTTTAGGGTTGGTAACACAATGGGTTCCTTTCCATGGGAGGGAGGAAGTAGTCTCCTTGCTGGGAGGGCTTAGCGAGGAGCCAGCTTGTTTGAAAGCACAGGATAAGCAAGATGCCTGGCAAGTCCTTCCCACGTCTGTAATTCAAAGGTTTCTCTCAACCTTACAAATGATGGTGCACCTGGAGACGAGACAGAGCTAAGGCTCTGGTAGAGAACTTAAGTTTCCTTAATGTTCCTGAGGCCTCCTAGGAAACTATTTCTATAAATCTATATGGAAGACAAATCTGAAGAGCTTGTCTAATTCTGAGGAAGAGTCCATGACACCGCGAAATGAACTGTGCTGTGTATTTTCTAAAATATTTGGAAACGTGTTCCCCATTTGAGTTCTTCCCAGGGATTCTGAAAGGGGGTGGAAAATGAGACATGGTACCATTCTTACCTGGCACCCAGCACTCTGCAGAGCAATGTCCAGGCTAGCAGCCCGTCCGTGTAGTTACGCCTTGGGAAGAGAAGGGACCGTCTCCACCCTCCCTCCTTCCACAGTAAGGCTGCCCTATTGGGCAGTACAGTGCAAGGCTGTACTATTTCCCATCCACACAGGCAAAGGAAGTGGGATGCACCCTCATCCCTTTCTGTGGGACCCTTTCTTGCCTCCCCAGTTTTAGAACAATTGACGTGAGGGTGATTTGCTGTGAGACTAACCATCTAAAGATCATGAATGGGGTGACTTAAGTCCTTCTTCTGTGCTCCCCAGGCCAGAGTCTAAATATACGCCCAAGGTGGGAACTGAGATTATGTGCTCCTACTCTGCAGGAAGGAGTGAACTGGGGGTTTAGTTCTAGTCCTGGTTCAACGCCTAGTTACCTGTGTGCTCTCAAGAAAGTCCTGGATCTTCTTGGGCCTCAGTTTCCTGATCCATAAAATGAAAGAGTCATTCCTAGGTTTTCTTTGCCTCTTTCGGAAGTATTACATCTCTTAATATGCTAAAAGTCCATCATTTTCTCTTATTTCCTTTTGGTTTGTTTTCCTTGGAAGTCTGATTGTTGCTATAGGCAGATATTTGCAATTTAGAGAGCAGATGTCAGAGGAAAATGGAAATGAGGGGCAGGCTTATATGGAAAAAACTATTGTGGCTTCTTTTGGCAAGAGATTGGGCTCGCAAAGGTCCTGCTAATTTGTGAGAACCATGAAATTTCCCTAAGAATTAATATGCTCATCTGAAAGGAATCAAGATCCTTTTAATGGAAATAATGAGTTGTGTGTAAATCAAACCTCTGCTCAAGTACCATGAATTCTAGGCTGTTTAGTTTAGCGGCTTTTTGTTTTTTCTTATACATCGTTTTTCTTTCTTTCTTTCTTTTTATGCAAAGGCTTACTTGTATGAAGGCTAAGAAAGATTTCATTTTGCTGCCACAAAAAGGAAAGGGGGTCAAAAATATGAGAGCTAAAGAAGAGAAGGTGAGGCCAGTCGAGAGAACCCAAGAAGACGTTGAAAGACACATTCTGGTTAGCAAAGCAATGGAGGCCTTGGTACTGCTCTAACGGTTCAAGGTTTAAAAAGGGGAATAAAGAAAAATGAAGCAGCAAGAGGGAGGAGGAGAGGGAAAGGTTAAGCCAAGACAGAAACTGTGAGCAGACAGATGTGAAAGGGGCTGAAAATAAGTGAAAAGTGAAAAATTGCTTTATGAATAAACCGTTAAAAAATAGTGAGTGAAAAAGCAATCGTGCTTCCAGTTATTACTGAATCACCAGCTCGTGGCAGCCGGAGGCTGACCTGAGCTGCGACTCCAGGCTTAACCTATATGCAGCAGTTGGTGCAGGGCTGCTCCTGTGGGCGGACTCCGTTTTCTACTTGAGTGTCAGTTTCATTGTGATTACTCGCCATCACAGACGCATGTGGCCCATTTTACCGCCTTGAACCCAGAAGACATGACTTGATCCTCTCTCCAACCTGCTGACACTACAAGGCAGGCGATAGCTTCTCCGTACATACAGGACACAGGCAAGGCAAGGAGCGAGGGCCGAGGGCCGGGGAGGGTGAGCAGATCTTCTAAGAGAAGTTGATGCGGCCCGAACGCTCAGCCTGCCTCTGCCTTTTTCTGAAAATGAGGCTGTGAGTTCATACTCAGTGATCCTTTTCATTCCTGGTGGTGTGTCAGGGCAGGGACACAGTGGCCGTCCCACAATGTCTTCTGTGCCAAGAGCTGACAGAACACCCTCTCCGGATCACATCAGGGCCCGCAAAGAAAATGCCAATCATAGCAGAACTGCCTCTGCCCCCGCCTACTTGAGGAAGCATTGGGAGCCCTAGGAAGTGAACCGGTTCCACCAGTTGACCCCGCCCTCCGAGCCTCCCAGAAGCGTGAGGACCGGAAGTGTTCGCACCCGCCGGAAGACGGGTCAAGCATCACGAGGAAGGGCTGGTGCAAATAGTACAAGCCGTCTCCAAAGCTGCAGGGTCGCCCCCCTGCTCCTTCCAGATGTAGAACATACTTCTCTATCGGAGCTGCCTGCGTGCAGCTAACTTTTGGTTCTGTTTCCACAGAAAGGAGGTGGAAGATGGGCGGTCACAAATCCCGAGATAATTTGTTTGCGAGGGCTTCACTGGTTGTCTCTGGTGGACTCCAGGGAGGCGGGTGGCCCGCCAGGGTTCTAGGGGCTGGCAGAAGCCAGCCCCAGGGAACATTTGACTCAAGTGACCCATGGAGCAGTGAGCCCATGCACACAGCTGGCTGTAAAATCAAAGAATGAGGCCCAATTTTAATGAATCCGTTTCATTTTTAAGAACCAAGGTAAGACTGTAGTTCTGTACATCTGGCCAATGGGGCTGAGGTTTCCCTCAGAGCCTCACACAGATCTTAGTATCTGCTCTTCCTGTTGCTGCAAGAAGTACCTGGCCTTGTGCTGGTGGAAGGTTTAAGGCTTTCGTCCTTGAATGTTTTCACGAAGGAGGAAGGTAGGGATGGGCTTTGAGCATCTCCATCTTAGAAACGGGACTGTCAAAGCATTGAGGGTCAGGAGAGAGGCCCAAGCCACCTGACAAGTTTCTGCTGGACCTGGAAACCGAATCCCAGCTTCCTGATTCTGCTTCCCAAGTTAGCAGGTTACACAGCACTGCTATTGCCTAGCAGGGCAGGGCCACAGGAGTCACTGATGCTGTTTGTACTTAGGGCAGACTTGCCAAAACAGCAGGGTTTTACAGCATTAAGTAACTCTCTTTTGCCTTGTCTGGAGCTCGACTCTTAACGAGTTCTGCAGACATTTCAGGAAAGCAAGGTGGAGACAGCAAGCCTTGGGGAACCGTGGCCTACTACGGCCCAACGTTATTCTGAATCCATCCCAGCTCAACACAATTATTAACGTCTCTGAAACCAAGCTCCCTCCAGATGCCCCTTTTCTGAAAGGCTTTCATCACTCTGGGGTTAGCCAGTTCCCCTTCAAAGAGCCAGATTGAGTTGGCGGTTCCACGTGCGTTAACAGAGGGTGGGTGTCAGGCTTCAGTGGTTCCGGGTCAGCCTCAGGTCAGCAGTGCTCCAAAGAGGAAACTGAGGCAGAGAGCGCCTCATTCCCTGTCAGGACATGCCTCAGGGACCTGACAACTACAGCTGAGGGGCACAGTGATGCTCAGATAGAAGGCACTGCGCACTTGCAAAAATTCAGCTGCTATTTCAGATAAAGTGGATAAGCTCGTTGCATTTAAAAAGCATGGAGGGTCTGTGTTTTCTACAAAGGAGAGGAAACACATAAATGGACATCTTGTCTGCTTCGAGTACACATAAAAATTCTTTTGTTGCTTCTGAGTTTAAGGAGGTATGTTCTCTGTTTTAAGTATTGCCCATATATAGTTAACCAACATACCTGGAGACAGAGATGAAAGTTGAGAAAGAGCAGTCTGTTCTACCTTTTTGTTCCCAGGCAGTGTAATCCCAAAAGGCACGATTTCACTAAGAATTATCTGAAGACTTGCAATATACCCACCTGTTATACAGCTTTTGCAACCAACAGAAACCCTGTAGATTTATAGTCATGTTGCTTCAAATTGGTAGTTTTTGTCTCCTCTAGTTTTGACCTGCACATGGATTCCAGACTGAAAATTACATTTATCTGTAGCAAACCATTCAGCCCATCTTAGATAGGTTACAGCTGTTTCAATCATCCCTCCAACTTTAGTGTAATAACATCATATATTATGGTTCATCTACAGCCTGAAGAATTAGGTGCTCTTAAGAGGACTGGCAGGAAAGAAAGAAAGAAAGAAAGAAAGAGAAGGAAGGAAGGAAGAAGGAAAGAAGGAAGGGAAAGAGAGAAAGGAAGGAAGGAAGGAAGGGAAGAAAGAAAGAAAAGAAAGAAAGAAAGAGAAAAAGAAAGGAAGGAAGGAAGGAAAGAAAGGGAAGAAAGAAAGAAAAGAAAGAAAGAGAAAGGAAGGAAGGAAGGGAAGAAAGAAAGAAAAGAAAGAAAGAGAAAAAAGAAAGGAAGGAAGGGAAGAAAGAAAAAGAAAGGAAGGAAGGAAAGAAGGAAGGGAAAGAAAGAAAGAAAGGAAGGAAGGAAGGAAAGAAGGGAAGAAAGAAAAGAAAGAAAGAAAAAAAAGAAAGGAAGGAAGGAAGGAAGAAAAGGAAGGAAGAAAGGAATCTTTTAAGACTAGCTATATAACTTAGACATGAGAGAAGCATCTCTTGAATTCAGGTCCAAATCTTGTTCACATCAGAGGAATGAGTTAGAACGTGATCAGGTGGAGATGAGCATTGGCTGGCAGGGATGCTGAACCCCAGCTCACCATGAGTTCTGCTGAGGGCCACTGGCCTTCTTGAAAACAGAAGCATATATTTCTTATAGACAAAAACCAGAAAAAGGCAGAGCAAAGTCTGTGCTGAAGGTGCACAGACTTCCTTCCTTCCGTATTTGGGTTTTTCTCCCTTCTAAGGGGTGTTTGAAAGTTTTTCCTGTGCTTCTAACTGAGCAGAAACCACATCACGTCTTTTGTCACCGTCACTGCTCACCACTGGAGACCCTGGTGGTTAGAGAGGGAAAGTCCCTTTCGATGGGGGTAGAGGGTGTTGGGGGCCAGGCAGGGGGGTGGTGGGGAAAGGGGAGAGGGGAGAGGAGGGATCACTAAGGTTTCCTCCTGGCCTCTACATTGCACCCACCCCGGCCAGTCTCTCCAATCCTCTGAGCTGCAAAGCATGTCTTTTAATGCCCCTGATCACCTTGGGGTGATGGAGGAAGAGATCATTCAACGAAGGAAAGAACATCCACTTCCAGAGCTCTGTGGTTCTGGGAAGCCAGAAGAGTGGCCACGGGGACCTCTGTGTAGCCTGAGGATAGCTTATACCTGACTCCTTAGCACCCGTCCCGATGGACAGGTGACATATTGGGAGGACAAGGGGAGAGAGGCTGGGGCACAGCTATATATTTGGTTTGAGCTGTTTTAGGGCAGTCTCTGTAGTGACATTTCTTCTCTCTCTTTTTTTAAATCATGGTAAAAAAAAGTACACACAAAATGTACCACCTTCACTGTTTTTAAGTGTACAGTTCAGTAGTGTTCACTCTAATCATTGTTGTGCAAAGATCTCTAGGACATTTTCATCTTGCAAAGCTGAAACTCTAAGCCCGTGAAACAACAGTGCCCCTTTGGACTCCTCCTGAGCCCCTGTGCACTGACATGTCTTGATCATGAGTGCTCTTTTTTCAGTTAAATCTATAAACTTGATTTCCGTGCCAAGACCTGTTGCAAGTTCATGCACCAGCCTCCCTGTCCAGGGAGCAGTTCAGATTCACTCGGCCATGAATATTCATCACTCACTGGGGATCACGTTCCCAAACGCTTGTCCTCATCACTCCGGCTGGGCTTCAGCAGTTTATGGTCTTGTTATTGGCACCACCAAACTGGTCAGGAATGAAAATAACAATCAACTCCTTAAATGTTTACAAGCTTCCTGGGCTATTGCACATGTAATTTCAAGCTGCCATCTTGTCTCCTCTCGCTCAGTAGAATGGAATGTCCTCTCCAGCAGCTTGGTGGCTGCCGGACCCTGGGGAGGACAAGGACCCTTGCTCCGATTTTCTAATGGAGCCCGGGCTGCAGTCCTCTCTGGTGGCGGGTTGTTTGGGCTCTTGTTGCTCTGCACCACTTCCTCATACAAGTTACGTCTAAACAAATCCTCCCAGTAGGTTGTCCTTGGAGCCAGAGCAGGAGGCAGGTGAGGTACTCTCACTCAATCAGCACGATCAGTTTGTCATTCCCTGAAAATAGAGTCGTCCCTCCAGTCTGTCCAGTCTCCCACCCCCAGCACTTGGTGGCGGGGATGGCGAGGAGGGCACGCCTTGGAGCAAAGCCACATTCCAGGGGGAGGGTTCCTCCCACTCACCGCACTGGACAGGCGTGTTGTGCCTCGTGCCTGTAGCCACCCTTGAAGTGTTGCTGTTACACAACAGTCATGAACTCTGGAATGTCTCTGGTCATTTACAGCGTGACTGGGTCACTCCATAAATGACATGGTCAAGCTTCAAGGCTCAGAATGAGGTTGGCTTGTTTTTCAGTAGACCATTTTCTCCCGCCCAGAACAAAGCTTCCAGGCTTTTACGATGTACTTCTTACTCTGAGACTCCTGAGAATGGGAATTCAGGGGAAGGAAAATACGGGAATAGATTACAAATCACACTCCAGTAGTCCTACGGATGCTTTCAGAACACTCTGAACAACACCATACTATTTGCAGATAAGAAGCTTTCTAGAAATTAGCTGGGCACTTCTTAGAGTAACTTTTCATCTTCTCTCACTCCTGCCTTGACTTTTTCCTTCTTTGGTTCATTTCCTTCATGAGATAAATGAAGAGAGCAACAGATTAAGGTTCCAAAGAACATAGGATTTATGAGTCATGCCTATTTTTTTCTCTACTGTATTCATTGTAAATGGCATTGTTCCAGTAGAAGAAACAGAAAGTAAAATATGTACCTTAAATACTGATTTTGGTGCTTCTGTAGTACAATAATCATTATGAAAATAATGCCTCATTTGATTTATACTGTATAAGTTACTAGGGTCTGCCACGGCCATTTTCTCATTTTATCCTCATGAATACCCTTTTTTTTTTTTTTTTTTTTTTGCGGTACGCAGGCCTCTCACTGTTGTGGCCTCTCCCATTGCGGAGCACAGGCTCCAGACGCGCAGGCTCAGCGGCCATGGCTCACGGGCCCAGCCGCTCCGCGGCATGTGGGATCCTCGCGGACCAGGGCACGAACCCGTGTCCCCTGCGTCGGCAGGCAGACCCTCAACCACTGTGCCACCAGGGAAGCCACCTCATGAATACCCTTTGAGATGGGTTCTATTATACATACAAGGAAACAGAGACCCAGAGAGATCAAATAAGTTAGGTGATGCGGGGAAAAAAACCCTTAACCCAGTTCACATCGAAAGTACTCCAAAACAGTAACTGTTCTTAAGTAACTTGCTTAATATCACCCAGCTAGTAACTATGACCAGAACCTCCCTAAACCATGGCCACTAGCTTCTCTCTCTACTTCAGCATAGCAATCTTAGTCCATGAAATACAAGAGATTTAGTTTTAAACATTTTCTGGAACCTCCACTTTATTATGTATTAGCTATAGAATTAGTTTGTTGAGGAGTCACTAAATGTAATTCATACAACCTTGTGGGTTTTTAACCCATTTCTCCCAAGGGTGGGGGGGAAACGCTGGGAAAATCCTCCCTACTGCTCCTCTTATTTTTAAATCATTTTATCAGAATGACTGAGTTTGGGGTGCGGGGGGCATGTTTTAAATTGTGAGGCTTTCAACCTAATAATGAAAGGTGAATCCAGCATTTTGACTCATGCATTCAATCATTTGTTCATTCAACAATATTTATTGCCTGTCTATTCTACTTTAAATATTGGGCCAGGCTAAAGTATCCCAGCTGGCCAAACCAGGAATAAACCCAGGAGCAGGTACAAATAAGACCAAGATCTTGATGTCAAAGAGTTTCCTGCCTCTGGAGAGAGAGAGCTATGTACAATTTGATTGATGTTATTGGCCTCTTTCAAATAAATTAGTTCTGTTAATAACTGCTAAGAGGGATCAAATTGAATTAGAAACACAAATTCCTAGCCTTCATTTGAAGCATTTAGTTTTATATGTATTTTGGGTATCTTCTGCATATAACTCACCTTTGGCTCAAAAACGATAATTTAAGTAAGAACAGTGTACATCCTGACTATATTTGGGTTTGGATGTCTAACAGAGAATTCCATGTCCACTTTTTACATTTGTACCAGCCTCCATGGGGCAGTGCTAGAACTGAATATCAGCAAAACACATTGTTAAATCTGGCTATGCCTGCAAGGAATTTTTTTTAATTAAAAAAATTTTGTTATAACTCAGTGATAATTTAGGAGTTGGTGGTCATAGGACTACAGTATCATTTCTGCCTTCAGAAATGTGAGTTTCTGGATGAGATCATAAACAAAGAGAGCTCTAAGTTGTTTGTTCTTAATATTATATAAAACACACTATGCCGAGATGTGCTAGGTTTAACTTTAACTATCCAAGCATCTCATAAGGATTCATAAAATCAGGTCAGGTCATTTTTTTCTTTCAAAAAGATGTATTCCCAGAAAAATAGCAATAATGGTGGGGGGGTCTTGAAATGGAAGGGGCGCTATACTGGGGGGAGTTGTGGGGTATGGGGACAGGTAATCAGGACACCTGGGTTTATTCCTGGTATGGCCAGCTGGGCTACTTCAGCAAGAGGTGTAGCTTCTCCAGGTCTATTTCCACATCTGTAAAATGCAGTAGTTAAACGTCTAAGTCCATTTCTACAAATCAATGGACGTAAAAGCTTGTTGCTCATTTTAGTAAAGCTGTACTAACATGAAAAGATCTCAGGGAAACCTCGCTCAGCTGGTGGCCTCCCTTCTAGCCATTCTGTGTTTTAGCCAAACACGGTGTTTTGGTCAGGGTGGCAAAGGAAAACAGGGTGGCGTTGCCCTGCAGCTCTTGGCTCAGAGCTTTGGGAGGTATTGATGACTCAACACGTGGCTCTCTGCCCCGTGGTCAGGGCTGCAGGTGCCCAGGAGGGCCTTGTTAGGAGGGAGCTGCCAGCACTTTGGGGTGAGGCAGGAACTTGAAATGCAGACCATTCATAAGCACTTAGATTCCAGGATACCTTACTCAAGCTTAGGAGTGTCAACCTCCATCCCTTCATCAAACTGCCACCTTGGATAATTATGCTTCTCACATTAGTCTTGCATTGCAGTGCCATGTGGCATATCCACACTTTTCCCTGGTGTTGTGCAGTTTGCTTGTTGTCATCTAACCCATAAACCTGATGACAAGGCTTTTATTGCTTGGGGGTGGGAATAAGGGTGAATTGGGATATTTTTCTTAGACCCAATGAATCTGCTCTTTCAGGTCATTAAAGAGAAAAGAGAAAAAGAGAGAGAGAGAGAGAGAAAAAAAAAAAAAAGCAATCCAACACTCTTCCCAATTTGAGGACAAAGGAAACTTACCACCTCAAAAACATTGGTGTCAATATTAGAGTCACCCTCGGTAGACAGGGGTCTTGGAAATCCTGGAAACATTTTGTAAAGATTAATACAACAATTATTTGTATGGAAAACTATTTTTAAGTGGGTAATAAGTTGTGAAACTACAAGGCTGTATAATCTTTAAGCTATGAGATGTCGACATAATTATTTTGAGATCAACCAATCAGACAACACATTTCGTGCTACCAGGTTATAATGAGTGTTCATTAAACATCGTGATAACAACACCCTCCTTCTTTGCTAACAAAGGAGCATTCTCTTTATGTATCACCGATGACAGGTGATGTGGCACAATTACAGTCATCTACTCATTCCCTTTTTTCCTGATTTCTTTCAGAGCTGTCAAATGGTCAGAGAACATTTTTTTCCTCCTCCTGATATTTCCTCTTTCCTTCCTTCTCCTTTTTTACCTTCCTCTGGGTTGAACTAGGGTTCCTCATGTGAGGAAATGTCTCCCTCCTGACCAGTCAGGCACTTTGGGCAATGCTTGACTTTTCCAGGTCACGTTGGGTGAACTGCAGTCAACATTTATGGAGTGAACTTCCAATAGCTGGAGACATCTACCCACCTCCCAATACGACCAGTTTTTCCAGAGGAGTTATTTACTCACCTTGAAGAGCTAGACAATGGAGTGAACTCTTCCATGTGTGCATGTAAATCTGGAAAAATAGCCTACTTTTGGAATATTCTAAATATCTGCTTTTATTTGCATCTATTTTAATTTATTGGTGTTTCCTATGTCTGACTGGTTCTCTGTGATTTTAGGCAAGTCACTGAACCTTTGATTTACCATTTACTTATCTCTGAAGTATCATTGGTACAAATGAGGAGCTTTAATTCTTTCATCCAATATTTATGAAACCCAAACTTTTGTGCATGATGCTGCATTGTGTGTTTTCGGAGTCACAGGACAGAACAGTGTCTGCTGCTGTTTCCTAGAGTTTACAATCTAATTGGAAAGATGGACATTTACACATAAAAATAACACCAACAGAGCAAGGCCATAAGTGATTATGCCCAGTAAGACAAATGTTGTATGTACAAGGATATTCACTGCAGCATTGTTTGTTATAACAACATTTGGGGAAACATCTAAATGTCCATTAATACAGAAGACTGGTTAAACAAAACACGATCATCTATACAGTGGAATACTAGGCAGCTAGTAAAAAAGAATGGGCTGGCTCTCCATCTACTAAAATGGAAGCGCTCCAAAATACAGCTTTAAGAGAAAAAAGCAAGTGTGTAATAGTGTGTTCTATGCCACCATTTGTGGAAAAGACAAAAATAGGCATAGATGCAAAGTCTTATGTATGCATTGGATATCTTTGAACAGATATACAGGAATCTGGAAAAAGCAAATGGCTCTTGGGAAAGAGATGGGAGGCTAAGGAATGGGGAAGGAGGAAAAGTCACCTTACCTTTAGCATCCTCTTGTCACTTGTGAATTTTCCAACCTGGTACATATATTATCAAATTTTTAAATAAAATAATAATATTTAAGATGTGCCCTAATCCCTAACTGGAAGATCTACTGCTCTGATCCCTTCAAGTCAGTTCCCATCTGATGCTTCTAACATGTAGAGCAGGACAGAAGGGGTTTTTATAACCTAACATTCCATTAAACCTGGAGTTTTAGGGAACTGATTCAACATGATAATTCAAAAGGATGTGGGACATCGTTGAGGGAAGGAATTTGGGGAACACAGGAGAGCCAACCATATGTGCCCTGAGTAGAAGGTTCTTTCTTCCCTGAGAACCTCTTCTGACTCTGTCACACTTGTGGGTGTCCTTTGTCACCTGGACACCTGTGGCCAAGAAGGGGACTGACAGCCCTGGCTCCTGTCGTAAACAGGGTCACGTCTTCTTGGTTCTAAGTTCTTCCTGGCACATTCCCAGAGGGTATGGCAGCTTATCAGAACTTTGTTACCATTGGTAGTAACATCTCCTAGACCAGTAGAATCTCAGAGGCAGGAAGGACTCTGGAAACTCTCCTCAGTGCCCTCATCTTACAGTCAGGCCCTGGGGAAGACTGACCCGCCCATGGACACATCAGGCATCAGGCGCAGAGATGGGATGGTGCCCTCGCTCTTCTAATCCTGAGTCCAGGGCTCTTTTTATGACACTACATAAAGCTACAGTCCCCTTGGATTTTCAGTTGGGGTGATTCTAAGGCCATGATAGCCGTTCCTCCAAAATGGATTGAACACTGTGAGGGCAAACGCAGCAAGTCAGAGTCAGGGCTTCCCTAAGGCCAGGCTGCTGAGACGGGTTTCAGGGTGGGAATAAGGGGACCAGGAGATTCCCTCTCCCTGCTGGAGAGAAGGTGGGTATCACACAGACTCCCAGCCAACAGCCAGACAGGTAGTCTTCAGGATATATACCCACCACTCCCCCCATGGATCAAGTCCAACCTAGAAGCTTCAGCATGAAAAAATCTTCACCCCAAGATGTAACATACCAATTTTGATCAGTGAGGGGTTATATAAAACTTCCTACAGTCTCAGGTCTGGAAACCATACTACAGGAGCAAAGCAGTAAGGAAAATAGACAAATTTGTCCTTTTTTTTTTCTGTTGGAAAAAGAAAACCTCAGTCCTTGGACTAACTTTAAAAAACATAATAAGGGCTAAATGTGCTCCTCCATTCGATACCACTTCTCTTTCTGCTATTTGTATGAGTCCCCTGTGTCTATGGGATCAAGCTAAGTCTCTGGGCATCAGAGTCCACTGGGGTGGGTCTGCAAATGGCTCATCACTCCTGGGCGCTGACCTCTAACCCTACTGAGAGTCTCACATTTGCAGCTCTGACGGCTTTTACTTTCTATTTACTAAAATAAATTTCCTCCTTTATGATGACTTCAGAAAATGGACTCTGGACTTGGAGTTTATAAAGACAAGAACCAGCTTATCTCCGTCCTGGCCATGAATCACTGCCTCTTCCCACCCAGTTCCACAGACACCTGAGTTAATTTAGTCTCATCTAATTCCTCCTGCCGTTCTCAGCGGGACTTCCGCCAACTCGGCAGCATGAGTCAAAACGGATCATCCAACTGCTTAACGAATGAAGGTATTTGTTTGGAGCTGAATGTTTACAATGAAAACCACCAACTATCTTGTTTTTTCGTGTTGGGACAGCCCGGAAGCTGAGCTCCAGGGAGAGCGCCTCTCCATTCCTGCCTAGAAGATGGGGGGCTTCTGATTTCTTGGCTTGTTTGGCTTTCGTTGAAAGGTTCGAAAGTTCTACCCTATGTCCAGTGTCTCAGGTCTCGATGAATAAGAAAAGTGTCAGCACCTAAGTTAATCTTTATTCTTCGTTTCCAGCCACAGCTCAAGGGTTTTGGTGTCTGTCTTTGGAAATGACTCAACTAACAAAAGTGGGGGGGGGGGGGGCGGGAACTGCACCACTGATTAATTATGCTGCAACTTCAGGCTTTGTCCTGATTCATTTACTGAATCGTGTTTAATTAACAACTCAAGACGGCACTTCCTTGCAGTTGAGTTTGTGTTTCATGAGATCATAAAATTGAAGAAAAAGTCTGCCACACTCATTGCTCACCAGCCCTTGGCCCTTGCCTGACCCCAGCTGCTTTCATTCCTGAGTTCTCTCTGGCACTCCCCCGTCTAACTAGGAAAGTCTCCCAGTAGGGGCAGTGAGTGCTTGCCACTTCAGAAGTCACCTTCGGAGCACTGTCCTTGTCGCCTCTGTTCCCATGACTTTTTCCACTCTCTCTCTCTTCCTTTGTCTTCTCTGAATTTTTATTTGCCAGATACTGGTGGATCGTTAAGCTGCCATCACTATTTACATACAGTTGTTTTAGCTAATGGTCATTTTACGAATAGACACAAATAGTCACAAAGTACCTCCATGGCCTCGCTCCTTCACCGCCATTTTTACCATCCCTTTTTCTCTTTTTTTCCTTTGCCTGAAGCAGGAAGAAGGTAGGGGAGAGGGAATTTACTCTTGTTCTAACCTAGAACCAGTCTTCAGCCCTGGCTCATTTTTCTCCCTGACTAAAAATAAAAGTTCAAAAATAAAATAAAATAAAATAATAATAAATAAAAGTTCAAGTTTACCAAATGCTTTACCAATACCAACTCATGTAACTCCCAACAACTGTGTGCTTGTCCTCATTTTACCATGGAGGTGGTCTGGCTCTTAATACTGTGCTTACCCTGCCTCTCACCACCTATGTGCTGCCCAATCACCTCTTGGCCAATTAAAACACACCCCCACACACACTTAAATTTAAAAATAATTCCTCTGATGTGATTTGGATCCACGGATATTAACTCCCTTCAATAAGCTGACATCCTTGAGCCTAGGCATTGTCGACAGTGGTGGAGTCTGGAGTGGAAAACACTAAAATGTTGATAAAGGGGGGGAAAGAAACAACATAAAGCTCAAAACATAAGACAGAAATGTTATATTTACCAACACCATGTAAGTTATTTTGATGATAAGACCTTATCCACTGAGAATACTGGCCTCTGAGCCACCAGAAAGGGTCTCATAAAAGTTCAGTGCTAAAATCCAGCCCTCGGCGTATTAGCTGAGCCCCTCGTCTAGAGTCATTTACATCCTACTCACTCTTACTTTCTACACAATTCTAAAGGGGCCAGGGATCTTCTTACCAGTCCATAGTCAAAGACTAGAGACCGCAAATCAAAAGGCAAAGCCAGAGGGAAAGACGCTGGAAACCTGCTTCCTAGAGTGGGTAGAAGAGGTGGCCGACACCTGAGTAGGAGGAAGAGGTGCTTTACAAAGGAGCACACGTAGACCATTTAGTGTAGGAGGTGAGAGCTCCACCCGCAGCTACCCGACATCAAGAAACAGAGTAACTGTTCATCGTCACATCCCTAAGTCACCAAGACAAGGACCGACCACGACCAATTATAACACGATGAAGACGTTCACAACTTTGTCAAGGAATCCCTATACATAATGGTTAGAGTTTTACTGCCTGAAGGATATCAGTAACAACAAGATAGCAAAAATGACTCACTCCCCAAGATTTCTGGTTGGCCAAGTTTTACTTTGTGTGTTTACAGGCAAGTTATCCCAGAGATAAGCCACAGTGTCACTCTTAAACTAGTTTCTGATGACCATATTTTTATATCATCCAGTGACAAGTCCTCAGGTTATGTAACAATAATTACCCTTAATGCCATGAGTGTCTAAAGCATGTCTGACTATTTCAAGAGACTCTGCATTTTGCTAGTACAGGTTTCATGAATGATTCTGGCAAGAGCTGGAGTCAGCCCGGACTGTGGTTATTTTGCATACATGAAAAGTCGGGTCATCTCTTTGAAGGGCCTGGACTGCGTCCAAAGATCCCTTCCTTTTTGCATAATGGGGCTTTACTTCCTGGATTACAAAAATATTATTTTACTAAAGAGAAAAGAACTGGACTTGTGGCATACTTTTGTACAATAATTTAACTTAATTCCCCGTGTTCAAAATGCACCTGTCGGTTATGAGCTGACTAAATGAAATAATATATTTCAAAATCAACAGAATATTTTTATTCGCTCTTCCAACCTACATAGAGTCAAAAGCCCAACACCATCACTGCCCCAGTCTCTGGTTAAAGAGCATTCTAAGCCTTTCTATTATGGAAATTTCCAAGCATCTATAAAAGTAGAGACAATGGTATAATGAACTTCCATGTACCCATCATCCAGCTTCAACTTTTCTCAGTTTTTTGTCAGTCTTAAAGAGTACACATTAGGACTTCCCTGGTGGCACAGTGGTTAAGAATCCGCCTGCCAATGCAGGGGACACGGGTTCAAGCCCTGGTCCAGGAAGATCCCACATGCCATGGAGCAACTAAGCCCGTGCGCCACAACTACTGAGCCTGTGCTCTGGAGCCCACAAGCCACAACTACTGAGCCCACATGACACAACTACTGAAGCCCGCACGCCTAGAGCCTGTGCTCCGTCCACAATAGGAGAAGCCACCACAATAAGAAGCCCACACACCGCAACAACGAGTGGTCCCTGCTAGCTGCAACTAGAGAAAGCCCGCGAGCAGCAACGAAGACGCAACGCGGCCAAAAATAAAAATAAATAAATTAAAGAAAAAAAAAAGAGTACACCTTAGTTTCACCTACGTGAAACTCCTTCTATTTTCATTTTCCAGTAGGCTGGAAATATTTGGGGTTGGCCTCCAGCAGCGCAGAGCAGCCATGCATCCAACTACATGGGTGATTGGGAGCATGTCAAAGGCTCTTTACCCCCCAGATGATGACTGCCATCATTGGTGCTGACATTCCTGGTGATAACCATTGCACCTTCTCTCTCTCTCTCTCTCTCAAGTTCTGTTTCAAAATGCCCTCCTGCTGGGAAATTCCTAAAAATCTTGTTAATAATTGGTTTTATCAAAGTAAGTTGGTTTTTATCAAGTGATTTTTTTCTAGAAGAGAAGACTTGGAGAGACAGTCTAACATCCCTGTAGTCTGGAGATACACAGGGCCCCTGAAATGGTGAAAGAAAATAGAATAATGTGAGGTAAAAAAGACAAATTCACAGGGCCGCACAGGATTAGCCCTGGTAGCATTTCCTTTAAGAGAATGCCTTGGAAAAAATTCATAATTGAAACATTTTTATGACCAATAATCAGGGTTTGGGAGTAGTAAAAAGGATAGTCCTTTTGTCACTTTAAAAAAATAGCTTAAAGCCACATCATTTAAAAATACTTTTTAGTTAAGGTGAAATGACATTCAAAAGCCACCTCCATTTTGAGCAGCTGTGACAACTGGCTGGTCACCTTAGGAAGAATCATTTTGGTGGTCCTTTTCACTTATGTACTGTGAGAAACGGTTAGTAGGACTTTGTGTGTGTGTGTGTGTGTGTGTGTGTGTGTGTGTGTGTGTGTGTGTGGCTTGACAAAAGTGGTCCCTCTTTGGGAATTCCCTGACAGTCCAGTGGTTAGGACTCAGCGCTTTCAGTGTTGAGGGCCCGGGTTCAATCTCTGGTTAGGGAACTAAGATCCTGAAAGCCACACGGGGCGGCCAAAGGAAAAAATAAAGTGGTCCCTCTTTATATATATATTTAGGACATCCCTACAGCAGGGAGTGGACACGTTGTCAGGACTGCCAGAGGAAAGAGACTGAGTTCTTAGTTGTTGTTCTTTGAGGTTCAGTATCATAAGAACATTTCTGATGGATTGATGTAGCCTGGATTGAGGTCAGCTGATGAAAAAGGATCCTAGCATTCCACCCTGTGCCTGCCCTACCCCTGGCCTTGCGAACTCAGCGGGTGTGATGAAGAGTTTGAACTGGTGACCCAGGCTTGGGTCTGTCTTGTTCAGGAGAAAGTGGGTCTGGGAGCAACCATACATCCTGACAGCTCTGCAACCAGCAGCAAGACCAGTAAGCCTCCTGGTTCTTAAAATTATCACAGGAAGAAACAGACTTATAGGCGGGAAGGAAAGACAGACTCATAGGCAGGATGGGGGCTCAAATCTTATCAATTTTAATGTTAAAAGAACTGTGATTATTTTGTAGCTCAAACTGGTTAAGCAGAGCATAAGTTTCTAGGAAAAAGATTCTAGGCAATTTTATTCATGGGTTAATTATTTTATCTATAGTGTGAGTTTGTAGTACATTTTTGTTTTCTTTCTTATTCTTTTTTTGGTTCTTTTAAAGTCCACCTTTTCCACAATAAAAATGCATTGTTTTCTATTTAGGAAATATAAGGACAGTAGGAGTTTTCGTTTTTTCACCCAATTATCTTGCTAGGGTGGAATCCGCCTCTCCCACCGGGTCACCTGTCTCCCCCTCCTCCTTCCCTCTGCTTTCCTTCCCTCTGGAACACAAGAGAGCCTCTCCTAGAGGTGGGCACTGACTACCAACAAACTCTAGAAAGTTCCAGAGGACAGCAGGATGGGCAGTTTGGCTAGCAGACAATAAGCTTTGAGGAACAGGGATAGCAGAACACCATCTCCGGGAAGATGAGGGGGCGGACTGACAGCCGGGGGAAGCTAGAGACGGGGGTTGAGGGAAGGGTCAGGGCGGTCACTCTCCACAGCGGTTCGCAAATGTCCCCGGGGGCACTCACACAGAGTGCAGATTTCTGGGTCTCACCCCAGCCCCAGACCTGGTTTGGAAGATTCGGGGTGAGGCCCAGGAATCCCCAGGTGATTCTGGCCTGCAAGTAGCCTGACGGACTCTCTTTAAAATCTGCGGCAAGAGAGGAAGGAGATATGGGGATGTATGTGTACGTATAGCTGATTCACTTTGTTGTAAAGCAGAAACTAACACACCACTGTAAAACAACTATACTCCAATAAAGATGTTAAAAATAAATAAATCAATAAATATAAAATAAAATCTGCGGCAAGGCCGGTAAGTCCACCTGAAGAGGAAACCAAGCTGGGGTTTCGTAAGATGGTGCTCACTGTAACTCAGGAACCACCTCCCAGCAGCGAGCAAGAAACTCACTGGCTCTGGTTCCACAGAAACTCCCCGTGGACTTGGATGACGTAACGGGGTGATGACGACAGTGTCACGCTGGTTCCTGCTCCACACGCTCCTGGCTGACAACCTGAGGGCAGGACACCGTGACTTTGACGGGCATCACCCGCCAAACTCCCCTGGTGATATGCTCACTTTCCTGATGCCTTCTGGGTGGAGTCTGAGCCACACAAAGGGGAGGAACCATCACTTCACCTTCAGTGATTGTCACCCTCCCTTTTGGGGGTAGGGTCTTGCTAGAAGGTCTAAAATATATATATATTTTAAATTTATTTTAATAAATTTATTTATTTTTGGCTGCGTTGGGTCTTCATTGCTGCACGTGGGCTTTTCTCTAGTTGTGGCGAGCGGGGCCTACTCTTTGTTGTGGTGCGTGGGCTGCTCATTGCGGCTTCTCTTGTGGAGCACGGGCTCTAGGCGCTCGGGCTTCAGTAGTTGTGGCATGTGGGCTCAGTAGTTGTGGCTCGCGGGCTCTAGAGCACAGGCTCAGTAGTTGTGATGCACGGGCATAGTTGCTCCGTGGCATGTGGGATCTTCCCAGATCAGGGCTCGAACCCGTGTCCCCTGCATTGGCAGATGGAATCTTAACCACTGTGCAACCAGGGAAGTCCTATACATATTTTTTAGTGTGTTGCTCCTCAAAGTGCTCTACTGAGTACAATCATATCTACAGTATTGACAAGAATTCACAGGAAGTGTCCTACCGTTGACGCTTTGCACAAAGCCTGGCAGGGGTCCCTGGACTCTCTCTTGCTGCTCTGCCAGGCATTTCTGAATCCTGAACCACTGAGCACTGACACAGAAAAGCACCGAGTCCATGGCTGGAAAGAGCCTTCCTGCCCCTGATATTTTGTCACCAATAAGCTCTGCCTGGAATTCCCTGAGCACCGACTCCTGCTCAGCCACGTGGCGGGGGCGGGGGGGGACTTCCTGGGGAGGTAACCACATGACTGTCCTCCGGGAGCCTCCACTGGAGGTGGAGATCAAAGGCTTAAGGAGAGCTGAGATAGGCTTCTCCAGCCTCTGTACTTGACCTTCATAGTTTCCAGGAAAACCATGATTTGTGTAATTATTTCCTCACTAGACAGTAGACTCCAGGGGGTAGGAATGGAGTCTGTCTGCATCTTCAAAGCCTAGGAGAACTCAAGGCACATCCTCAGCCTTCAGTCCCTGGCTGAGGAATGAACAAATGACCCACCAGCTGGCTGAACCGTTTGCGGAGTGCTGGGAAGGGAAGTGAGAGGCGGAACCAGAGACCAGAGTGGGGGACTTAGACGACAGAAGCTCAGGGAAAGTTTCTGAGCACAGGATCACATGCAGCCTTCCATGTTTCAGGAAGATGAGCATGGGGTGAGGCTGATGGACAGGAGAAGGGAGGGTGTGCAGGAGGCCACCCCAGGAGGAAAGCATCGCTCTGGACCTCCTGCCTCCCCTTCCCCAGGAACTGTCACAGAATCGGGAGTCCCTTAGGTGGATTTTCAACCACTACTGCATTAGAAGGGATAACACCACTGGAGCTGTTTGTTTGTTTTTGCGGTACGCGGGCCTCTCACTGTTGTGGTCTCTCCCGTTGCAGAGCGCAGGCTCCAGACGTGCAGGCTCAGCGGCCACGGCTCACGGGCCCAGCCGCTCCGCGGCATGTGGGATCCTCCCGGACCGGGGCACGAACCCGTGTCCCCTGCATCGGCAGGCGAACTCTCAACCACTGCGCCACCAGGGAAGTCCTGGAGCTGTTTTTAATACACCAAAGAAATGGGGTTGCATGGACGCATCTATGGTGATTTTGAGAGCCGTACCTGTCCACCCGGAGTTAAGGAAGCATGGCTTGGCGGTACATGCCTTTGCCATGAACTCTGTCAGGACTTCAAGTATCCTTTAGTTCCTAGAAGAGCTCATTTTCCAAACACACACTCCAGTGCCCTGAGTTAATGGGTGTACATCTCACCCTCGTGGAATATTTTACTCACTCCGGCTGAACAGATGATTATTATGGCTATTATTAATATTGGGCCTAATACTAGTCACAGTAATAAACATGTTTCTCGGGGGCCACTGCATGGATAGCAATTAAAGCCTAAAAGAACATAGTCTCCAGGGACCTACAATACAAGCTAATCAGGCAGTTAGGGAGGATTTTTTTTTTTATAACTTTCCCCCTTAATCCCATCCTCACTGTGTGGGTGGAAATCACCCCTTGAGGGGTCAGCCTTAAGGCCACATTCTCGAGCTATTTCAAAAGGGCTAAGGGGTGGCGTTGTGGGCCCAGGACCCCTGTGAAGTAATGGCTGGTGCCTGAGATAAGTTTCTTTTCGAGAGGATTTGGGTGGAGGTGGCTATTCTACCAAAACACTGCTTTGTGGCTGCCGTTGCTGTTTCTTATTCCATAATTCGTGGCAATCCTGCCATTGGGGGAGGCTGGAAAAAGACAAAAGAAAAGGGGAAATGTGTGTGGGAATGTGGTAGTGAGTGAATGGAGGAACAAGAGATTAAAATAGGAAGGCAAAGAGCAAGGGGAAATGGAAAGGATAAGGAAAATATAAAAATAACCAGAAAAGTTGGTAAACAAATAGTATCAGCGTAAATAGAATCATGGCATATGGTAGCCAGCCCAGCCCAGTGCTACCCAACAGAAATGCAGTGCGAGCCACAGGTGTAATTTAAAATTTTCTAGTAGCCACTTTAAAAAAGGTAAAAAGAAACAGGCTAAAGAATTTTAGTATTTTCTTTAACCTAATGTATCCAAAATATCATTTCAACATATAATCAATCTAAAAATTATTAATGAGATATTTGAGGGGTTTTTTTGCTGTTGTTGCTCTAAGTCTTAGAAGTCTGCTGCTTTACCCTTACAGCATGTTTTTCTGCGAACGAGCCACGTTGCCAAGGTAGCTATTGGCTGCCATAGTAGGCATCACAAATGGAGCCCCTCTGGGAAGATGCTGGGGTGTCACCAGGCTGCGGACACTGTGGGCACCAAATGAGGAGGCCCCTCTCGGGCACTAACCACAGGAATTTAGTACTGGGCGCCAAAGTAAGGGACAATGTCCAATGCTTGCCCCTCCCGGTGCCACCTGAGCGGAATAAATGCTCTTCCGGTTGAGAAGAAATGTTGGGGCAGAGGGAGGTGAAAGCCTCTATCGGTTCAGAGATTCTGAGGTTTTGTAAATCTAAGTCATGTTGTTAGGAGTCTGGATGGTCAGGGAAGAGAATGACAGGCCCAGGCAGAACCAAGAGAGGAAGAGGAAGTGAGGCCGGTGAGAAGGGATTTGTTACACCAGAGTCTAGCGGGGAGGGATTGCTGACTTTGGGGCTTCCTGTCTACCTTGGGCTGGAGAGCTTGCCAAGGAAGGAAGGAGCCACCAACTGCACCAGAGAGACTTATCCTTAGGGATGAAAGTAATGTCGCTCAACAACCCAAGGGGAAGTGCAGACTAGTGGGCCTCCTTTGGCACAAAGACCCAGCTGGGCCACATGGCCAGTGCCCTGTCTCTAGCCACGAGGCCTTGGGGGCTGGGGGTGTCCACTCCCCCCTTCAGCTTACGTAAATAGAATTTGAAATAACACATTATAAAACGATCCAAATTATGTCAGATGACTCTAAGCGATTAAATTCGAAGCGACAGAGAGGTGGGTAATGGGCAGTGGCTGCCTGCCTCCCCCACTGTCTGTATCACTGAAATGAATCAACCTCGAGACTGAGTAATGCAGGGCAGGGCCACCCCACTTGGGCTGCTGCTTCCTAAAGAGAACTGGGATCTTTCCACATTTCACAGGTTCAGCCAGGGGATCTCGCCACAGGTAAAAGTGCTGCTTCACACCCTGAAACCACAAGATCTGCCTTCTGCTGCTTGGCAGGAATTTTCCGTTCAAGGCCACAGTGTGAAGTGATGCTTTAGAATTAGGCCTTTTAAAATGAACGTAGAGTTCCAGGGTCACAGGACATTGACCACTGTGACCGAGACTTTGGGTCAAGTGTCAGCCTATAAGCTGTGAAGACGGCACATGGTGTGGGCCTGGCAGGGCATGACCCACTGGGTTCCTCCAGGGCCAGGGTCCATTAGCACATTCAGACAGCTGGTACGTTTAGGCAGCTGTTGGGTTTCAGGCCAATTTCTAAAGAAATTATACATATTTAGGCTTTGGGGGTCGGAAAATGACCATTTGACTGACTTCTTGAGAGCCCAAGGGAGACTTCGCAGTCTTGCGGTGTGGGGCAGTGCCACCCAGAGGCCCACCCCAGCCATGTTAGCGATGTACCCATTCCAGGCCAGCTTGCTTGAAAGCCACACATCTGGCAAACAAACGGGAGGGAAACACGTTCATCCTGGGTTGGCTCCAGTCGTTTCTCTCCCACCGAGGAAACGGCCCACTCCCAGAGTTCAAAGCTTCCCCGCTGCTCGGGAGCTGGGACGATGTGTATCGGCCTACTGGGCTCTCTCTGCTCCGATTCTGAAAGCCCGGACACCGAGGACAGGTATCTGCTAAGTGACGGTAAAGAATGAAGTCCGAGGCTGGCAACGAAGGAGTAAGGCAGGGGAAGTCTTGCTCCAGGGAGGCTGGCTGACCCGACGATTATTTTTTATGACACGGCGTATATTATGTTGATGTTTTCATTTCTGGTTATTACTTTCTATTAAAAAGCATCTTGAGTAAGATGATTATGGGGGCATCTGATTCCCACCTCAGGAATCTACTCTCGAATTTTCAGTGGACTGTTGTTTTTCCTGGACATATTATTATGATTGTTCTTGTTATGGTTGTGGTTATGGGAACTGCTAGTTGTCAAAGGGCTCTTTTTATTAGCCATTGCTCACAACCCCATTGCTTTGAGGTAAACAGGGCACGGAGAGATTAAGTACCCCAGGAAGTTGTCTTCTGGCCAGGGCCTGCTCCTAGACTAGAGGGCCAGCATTTTGCTGGGGCCAGGGATGCCAGAGGGGGTCCCTCTCCTGCCCTCCCCAACCGCCCTGCCGGGAGCAGTCTTGGGAACTGTGAACAAATGAAGAATATGCCCAGAGTGGTGTCACTTCTCCTCGTTCTGGGTCCAGCTCCGGTGCCACGCTGGCGCTGGAGGTTTGCCATGGATCTCCTGAGCTTTTGATTTGAGTGGCTAGCCTAGTGGCAGACAGGATGGCCTAGGCTGGCCGCATTCCAAAATGAAGAGTCAGAGCTTGGAACCACAAATGTCCCTGAATCCTGAATTGGAACTAAAACACTACGGGCCGTTGTCACCTGGCTGTCCCACCAGTGCCTCAATCAATGGGTCTAAATCAGATGTATTATCTTAACCCCAAGCCAAAACTTAGCGTCTCCTGAATTCTGTCAGTGGCATCTCTCAGTTACCCAGGAGAAAAAGACTTAGATTTCTAAATAATCTAACTTTTTAAATTATACACTTATTGCAAAAAAATGCAGAAGCTTATAAAACAACTAAAAATATGCCCTGCAGCCCCAACTTCCCATCCCGCTCCTCCCAAGTACCGGTGTGTGTGTCACTCAACACTTTGTTCTCCGCAACCCAAACCAAGTTTCTTGTGTTGTGGCCACCATCTCTGACCCTACCCTTGCCTGCATCAACTCCCCCTAGTTTTTCCTTTATGTTTCTCATATCTTTCCATCCAAATTCCTACTGACCTGCGTTCAGAATATCAGTGTTCCACAGGGAAATGAGAGAGGGCTTTGGAACGGAAAGACTTAGGTCTCCATTTCTCCACTTGAACAACTGACTTTCCTTCTTTGAGTTTCAGTTTCTTTATCTGCTCAAACGAACAATAATATCTGCCTTCTGAGGTTGATAAAAACGGATAAAGTTGTAAAGTGCTAGGACATAGTAGGTGCTTAATAAATGTCCACAATTAATATTCTCTTCTGAGTGGCCTTGCTGAACACTCATTTCAGTTCCCTCCAAGTTAGCCTGCATATCATGGTTGGATTCATCTTTCTTAAAACACTCCTTTTATTTTGAAAGTCTCTTGCTCATACCCTTTAAAAGGCTTCCCACTGTTTATAGTGCTGGTGACAAATAGTCTTTAACTCACACCTCAGTTCTAGTTGATTAGTAGTGTCTGCTTGAGAGGTTGCCCCTGGGCCTGGTGGGAGAGAGTGCCGGGTTAGATTAGCAATATCTGCTCCGAGAGCAAAGGCAGGGAGTAGCAGGCAGCCCTGACCTGCAGAATAGAGTCCGACCTTACTTCATGTCCTCCACCCCCTGGAGGATTCCCTCCTTACAGGCGTCATTCTTCCCTCTGGACTGGTCTCCTGATGTGCCACACATACTGTAGATCCTCTGCCAGTGAAATCTCCCCCCCAGATCTTGCTGCAGCTGGCTGACTTCCCATCACCTGAGCTCACGTGCTATGTCCCCAAAGAGGCCAAGCACTTTTTATAACACTGCCATTGGTTTTCTTCATAGCACTTCATCTCTGTCGGAAGCAGTCCTCTTGATTTGTTTTCATGTTTATTGTCTGTCTCCCCCACAAAAATCTGAGCAACTGAAGGCAGGGACTTTCTCTTATTCACTGTGTGTCCCAAAAGCCTAGGCCTGGTCTGGCACCAGTGGGAGCTCAGCGCTGGGCGCCCATCGAGCCCAGGGCTCCTTCCGTGACCGAATCCTGTCTTCGCAAGCAGATTGTGGCTGGAGGCCAAGGCCTGGGTCTGATTTTTCTTGGTGCCCGCCACATGTTGTCCAGCCTGCCATATTAAATGTGCTCAGTAAATCCTGGATTGGCTGATGGCTATGGCCTTCAGGGGGAAATTTACTAAGGCATGTGCTCCCATGAACTGCATCAGATTCCGTGCTCAAAGGCTGTAGGTCGCACCTGTGGCCCATCTGCCTTATACAGGCCACTTGGCACGCCTGCTGGCAATTTCTCTCTGGACTTTCTCCTTGGTAGTTCTCACAAAATCACTTGTTGCTGAGTTTCCTGTTTCCCAGAGATACCTGATAATGTGCTGGTTACCTGCGTCATTTACATCTTGACTTCTGGTCTTCTACTTTCTGTCTAACATCATGTGTCTGCAGGAATGAAAGCATCCAAAGGGCTTAGAATTTTAAAATCCACCCTGCAGAGGAATAGCATGGACCTTAGAGAATGCTGCAGAACAGAAATGGTGGGTAACATGGAATGAACAATCTTTTTTTGCCAATGTGAGCTAACTTCCAAAGGAGAAATGATGAAAGATTATTAAGTCCCCTGTGTTTAAATATATTTTCATTGGTCATTTTTCTACTCCCGGTCATATTGTTTTAATTGAAGTTTTTTCTCCAGTTTATGTCTGAGATCACATAACATCAACACTGAAGAGCACATTCTGAAGGAGAAATGTTTTCATATTCTGCCACCCTAACAACTGCTTTCATTTTTCTCGTTTCCTCCCAATCTTTCTGCATATGCGTATTTTTTCACAGTTATAATCAGACATTTTTGAGAAAGATAAACGTTTCACTGCTAAAGCCAATAATAATAAACGTAAGAAAGCACCAAATAGGGCTTCCCTGGTGGTGCAGCGGTTGAGAGTCCGCCTGCCGATGCAGGGGACACGGGTTTGTGCCCTGGTCTGGGAAGATCCCACATGCCGCGGAGCGGCTTGGCCCGTGAGCCATGGCCGCTGAGCCTGCGCGTCCGGAGCCTGTGCTCTGCAATGGGAGAGGCCACAACAGTGAGAGGCCCATGTACCGCGCCCCCCCCCCCCAAAAAGAAAGCACCAAATAGTTTTACTTTCTATAATAATATGCTCATTTCCCCCCCCCCCCCAAAAGTCTAGGTTTTTCATTGTTGGCCTTGAACATAGTCCAGAGGTATAAAATATCAAGGAAGAAAATAATGGAAACGTCTGGTAAGGGATGCCCATACCTATACCGAAAGACATTTTACTTGTTCCTGGCTTAGACGGGTTGCGAAAGGTAAAACACTTCACCCTGCCCCAGGTACCACAGAATTGGCTTCCATGGGTTGAATGCCTGGAGATGATATAAGTCAATCCTTATTATTTGCAGATTCTGTATTTGCAAATTCATCTACTTGTTAAGATTTATTTGTAATCCCAGGATCAATACTCTTGGTGCTTTTGTAGTCATCTGCAGACACACACTTGTGCAGTGCAGCAAAAATTTTGAGTCATCCAATACGCACACTTCAGCTAAAGTTGACCAAGGCAACATTGTCTCCTTGTTTTGGCCCTGACACTGTAAACAAGTGACTCTTTGCAGTCTATTTAATTCCATGTTATGCGCCTCTTGTACTTTTTGTTAGTGATTTCACTGTTTAAAAAGGCCCCAGGCACAGTGCTGCAGAGCTGCCTCGTGTTCCTAAGGGCAAGAAGGCTGTGATGTTCCTGACAGAGGAAATCTGTGTTAGAGAAGCTTCATTCAGGCATGAGTTACAGCGCTGGAGTGCTGGCTGTGAGTTCAATGTTAATGAATCAATTTCTATTAAATCAGGTGTCTTTAAACAGAACCACACGTAACACAAAGTTATGCATTGATCAGTTGATGAAAATGTTGTGAGCAGAGGCTGGCAGGACCCTAACTCTGTATCTTCCCTAGGGGCAGTGGGTCCACACTCGTGAATTCAGTATTCCTAGCAGTCATAGAACATAACCACCACAAGGAACGAGAATTGACTCTGTAAACTTTTGTGTGCATTGGCATTTTTTTGAGAGGGAGAGGACGAGGACTTTTATCAAATTCCCAAGGGGGCATTAAGACAGGTTTAGTCATTGCATCACATCTTCTATTAGAAGAGAAATAATGCTGGTCCTCTTGAAAAACCATGGGAGTATTTTCAGATGACTGGATGGATCAGCTCCCAGATGGTCCCGGCCGTCATCTCGGTCCATGCTCGTCCCAAGGGAATGAAAAGCCAGGGTGTTCTAGGCCAAGCAAAATCAGTCATGTTTCATAGACTTGGAATGTAGAGGTACTCTGAACCAGCTTGGAGGAATGGTGAGTTTTAGAACCCTAAAGAAACAGTGCTCTCATTCGCTCCTGTCATCTACAGGAGGTGTCCTTTCAGTAAAGACGAACCAATATGTAAACTGTAAGAACATAATAACAGCTGCTGTTCATTGAATGCTTATTAGGAACTAGTATTATTGCAGGTAACTTTTTTTTTTTTAAACTTCAATCATTCTTTGGCAAAGACTAGTCCTTTGTTTTATTAACTTATATATTTATTTTTGCTGTGTTGGGCCTTTGTTTCTGTGCGAGGGCTTTCTCTAGTTGTGGCGAGCAGGGGCCACTCTTCATCGTGGTGCGCGGGCCTCTCACTATCGCGGCCTCTCTTGTTGCGGAGCACAGGCTCCAGACATGCAGGCTCAGTACTTGTGGCTCACGGGCCCAGCCGCTCCGCGGCATGTGGGATCTTCCCAGACCAGGGCTCGAACCCGTGTCCCCTGCATTAGCAGGCAGATTCTCAACCACTGCGCCACCAGGGGAGCCCTGCAGGTAACTCTTCCAACCATCCCAGGAGGGAGGGCATGACTAGCCCCAATTAACAGATGAGGAAAATGAGGCTCAAAGAGATCAAGCCGCTTACCGAGGTGACCCAGCTATGGCGGGAGGCGGGGCTGGGATTGGAGCTCAGCTCAGCAGAACTAAAAAGCCCACATTTCCAACCGCTGCCTCAGGGGGGTCATGACTTGTTTGCCCTGATCCTCCCCGCCAAGTCCTGTAACCACGAGGAGCCCCAGTGTGCTCGAGGTGTGATGCACTTTACTAACATCTGTTCTGATCACTTCTCAGAAGCCTATCGGCCACAGTGGAGAGAAGGGTGACGCTGCACTGCAGGGTGATGAACTGTAACTCTGGCTCTTCTCATACCATGTTGTGGTGGCAAATTCTAGGAGTTTCCAAAAATAGCATTGGGACTTCTGCTTTGCTAGAGAAGGGATTGTTCTGACCTTTCGCCCAACAAGGCCCACCTCCTGAGGGTGACAATTGCACTGCTTCACATGACATTTGGTTTCCCTCACATGTGGCCAGTCGGATTATACTTACAGGAAGTCAGAGAGAACCTCTAACCTCCTCCTGCTCTATTTTTTGCTTTTCATTCTCTTTCTCTTCTACTCCTCACCCCGCCTTTGGTTTCTTGAATCTCTGAGAATCTTCTTAACCCCCTCTCCCCCGCTCGCAGCCACAGTAAGTGTGCACTGGGGAACGTGTGTCCTGGGGAGGGAAAGGTGGCCAGGTGACACGGGCCTGGCTTCCACCCACTGAGCCGCCCTCTCTGCCTCTCCCCCACTTCAGAGGTAGGATTGCCCCACCATCCAGTCTCAGCTTCTCGAGGGAGGCGCTGCCTGAAGTCCTCCCAATCTATAAACACCAGGTGATCACTCAGCTTCCGGGCACAGGTGTTGTGAGGATTAATTACTGTCCGCCAGTGCTTTGTGATGCTCGGATGAAAGCCTTTCTGTAGTTAAGTCCTGTGGTCCTGTGTTTCTGAGCTTCCCTGCCCTGCACACTCCACCAACGTGACTCTTCAGCTGGGAGGAATGTTATCAGGTTGATGAGGTACATGTGAAATAGGACCAATATTCAGGGCAGAGGCCCGAATTCCTAGCACAGGTATGCAGAGCTGCGTCTTCTGGAAGGTGCTTGTTAAATGTTGTTGGGGGGCGGGAGTCGGCCAGGTCCAGCCAAAGCCAAACACGACACAACGGCCTGCACACAACCTTTCAAACATGGGGTAGCATTTCAGAAATCCCTTTTTTCCAGCATCTATGCCTTGATGCTTGTAAAGTCCAACTGACTAAAGCAGTGTCTGTAAGTGGATTTTGATGGAAGTGGAAATGGCGTTGAGGGGCTCAAAGCACGGGCAACTAACGTCATTCTGCGCGAGTCTCTCGCCGAGCCGAGCCAGCCTGGCTTTCTGTGTCCCGAGCATGGCGGCTCCACACAGACGCCCACCCAGATCCTGTTCTTCAGCAGCAAAGCTCCTCTGTGTGCTTCCTTCTTTCACCAAGGGCACCATCCCTGGGAAGAAATCCCCCATCAGGTGACTCAACTGGCCTCTCGGCCTTCCTAACACTTCTTGGGCAATTCTTTCACCATAAGAGATCCTGAAATATTTTCTACTTCCACTGAAACCTCTAATTACAGAGATTGTGGATGGGACTGTGGTCTCTAAATACCAAAGAGATGGAAGCCTGGGCTTTGGAGACTGGATGACACAGCTCAAATGCCTGTTCTACCACATACTAGCTGTGTGTCCTTGGGCAGGCCACTTAACCTCTCTGTGCCTTAGCTTCCTCATCTGTAGAAGTGAGCTCCTCAGCTGATGTGAGGGTTAAATGAGAGACTGTACGTAATCGTGCCCGACATGCCGTAAGTGCTCCATTCATGTTCGCTCTGCCGAAAAAGGAAGAGAGGGATGGCTGTGCTGAGTGATGATTCTAGATCTGAGAAGCTACTTTTCTTTTGTATCACTTGGCCATGTGAATTATGCTATAGCTCATGCCAGAAAACTCCAGGGTGGGGTGGGGGTGATTTTTCTGGGACATGCTTGCCTTACTTTCCCCATGACCAGTAGGTCGGATGCCTCTTCCGGAGTCAGCCTCACCACTGGCGTCTCTCCTCTGGATGCTGTCTCTCCTCTGCTCTCTCCGGATGCTCCTGAATTCTTCAGGATAAAGCATCTGCTCAAAAGTACATGAGGAGAATCGAATCTGCTGTCAGTGCCCACCTCACCCGCCGCTGTGAGCAGGGCTGTGGCCTCACTCACGGAGCTGCTCTGAACTGAGAGGGGGCAGGAGAGGGTGGAACCCGAGGCTTTGCCGGGGTTTGCTCTGCTTTCTAGCTCCATTCCAGGCCAGGCCTGCATTCTCGATGCACATTTGGCCTTCAATGTATTCTGAAGCTGCAACTTTTAAAAACGGAGCTATGTAATAAACTCACTATTTAATAAAAGAAATCCCACAGCACCTCAGGCCACAGCACTGGGCCACAGAGCTTGGTCAGGGGCGCACACAGTGTGTGGTGTTAGTTGGATCTCAGAGTCACCGAAGGGCCCTTCAAATGGTTTCTGAGGCTGTCCTCACAGCAGCAGTGGCCCCGTCAGGAGAGGCTGCACCCCCGGCTGTAGGATCAGATCAACCGTCCCTCCCAACCCCAAGGCCACACAGCCCCACCTTTGAGGGTTTAGACCTAGAACCAAGTAGTAGGTCTGTTGAGATGCCTCCTTTGGGGAACTAAGCTGGCAGAAGACAGCCAGCGCAATGGTTTGAAGGTTTGCGTGCTCCCAAATTCATATGTTGAAATACTAATGCCCAGGGCAATGTGTTAGGATTGGGAGGTGCTTCGCTCATGAGGGTGGAGTCCTCACGAATGGGATTAGTTCTCTTTAAAAAGGGGCCTCCCGCAGTGGTTGGGAGTCCGCCTGCCAGTGCAGGGGACACAGGTTCGAGCCCTGGGCCAGGAAGATCCCACATGCCGAGAAGCAACTGAGTCCGTGCGCCACAACTACTGAGCCTGCGCTCTGGAGCTCATGAGCCACAACTACTGAGCCCACACACCACAACTACTGAAGCCCTCATGCCTACAGTCCGTGCTACACAAGGGAGGCCAGCGTAATGAGAAGCCCACGCACCGCAATGAAGAGTAGCCCCCGCTCGCGGCAACTAGAGAAAGCACGCGTGCAGCACAGCCCAAAATAAATAAAATTAATTAAATTAATTTAAAAAAATAATAAAAATAAAAAGAGGCCTCCACACAGCCCCCACCCCTTCCGCCATGTGAGGACCCAAAGAGAAGTCTTCAAACTGGAGGACAGCCCTTCCCCGACCATGTGGGCACCCTGATCTCAGACTTCAGCCTCCACCATCGGGAGCCATATATTTCTGGTGTTTATAAGCCACCCAGACTGTGGTATTTTGTTACAGCAGCTCAAAGGGCTAAGATAAGCAGCAATGTCTGCACCCTCTGAGCCTCCGCTGAAAGAACATCTACCGATCCAAGAAGAGCTCTGTGCTTGGGGAGGAGAAATGCAGCACTCCACATTTGCAGTTATTCACATAGAGCAATCACTTGTCTTCAGATTAGTTCTATCATCTCAGAAGGAAATTTTGGAAAATACAGAAAAGAACATGACACCACCTGAAACCTCACCACCCTGAATTACAAATGGCTATTGAGGAAGAAGCCAGGCTGCAGAGTGGGAAGGCCAGCCTCAAGCCTCATTCCCCAACCAGCTCTGTCATCTTGGACCAGTAGTTTGACTGGATCTCAGATTCGTCATCTGTGAAGGGAGGGCGTTACACAGACGGATTCTGAGACCTCTCTGGCCCTGCCATTCTATGGGATGTCAGATTCTGGGTCCACAAGCCTCAGGCAGGACAGTGCTGGGGCTTCGGTCAGCACGCAGAGACCAGGTGCTCCTGAGAGGGTTCGCCTCGGGCAAATGTATCAGGGAGCCTCTTCAGTGTCTTCTGGCATATCCTGCCAGGTGTCTGGAGTCTGCTGCAATCACTGCCCGTGTCGAGGGCACTGCTCAGTCTGGGGCTCAGGAGAGCTGGGTGCACCCTGGCCCTGTCACTAGGTTCTAGACGCCCTGGGGCCTTAATGTCTGTAAAATGGGGAAAACACCACCTGCCTTCCCCAGCACACAGAGCTACTCTGTCAACGAGCACGTGTACATAGGAGTATCTAGAAAAGAGTTCAGGCCTAAAAATACGTAAAAGAGAGAATGATCAGATCACGTGAACAAGTGAGTCCATCCGCTAAATGGAAAGTAGGGCTTCACTCTGGGCTCCATCCTGCCCTCACACAGAGACGTTCTAATCACCGTAATCAAGAAATCAAATAAACATCAGCGAACTTACCAAACAGGTGAATGGGAAACAGGGCGGCAGTTTCAGAGCCTGGCTTTCGGTAAACGTTAGCATGACAGCCGCAAAGCAGGCAGTGCTTCGAGAGCAGGTGGGAGACGAGGAGAGGTTTCCTGGCCCCTGCCCTTCACCTTGGTCACTGACTCAGTGTGAAACAGCGCCTGCAGAGAGGAGGAGGGCTCTCATCCTAGTTCACAGATCAGCCTGCGGCCACAGTGGGGGCAGTGAGCTGAGTTCAAGGCAAAGGATGACTAAACAGCCTTCTCATCATTAATAATAATAATACTTGGCATTTATCTAGTTCTTTATGTTTTCAAAGTGCTTTATAATCAGTAATTAGTTAACTAGCACTCACCACTATCCCTGCTGTCTGCCTGCCGTGCTGAGCAGACGGAAGAGCCAGGCGGGACCTGCCTGTCCACCAGGGGATTGCAGATCTGGGGAAAGTGAGGGCCGGGGCACGTGGGGTGAAGAGTCGGGGGATGGTATCAACATGCAGAACTAAATTTGGAAGGAGACGGTTATGAATCAGTGCATGTCCCTTGACGAGGATGCCAAGCACACAGGCAGGGACGTGATCTGCACTTGGACAATGGGATTCAGTCCTCGGTGGGTAAGCATGGTGCTTCACCAGGGGGCTTAGGATTCTCCTAAAATCAGATTGTTCCAGCCCCTGCCAAGTGAGATGACACAGGATATAGGTGGCATCTGTGCCCTGGACGGTCAGCTTCACCCCTTCTCCTCTTCAGAATGCCCACGGATTTGGGCATCATTTTCTAAACTCCAGGGTTCTACACGTGGCCAAGACCCAAACTTGCTGGTACTGTTTATCCAACTTGCACTGGATATGAGGAGATTAACCTCCCTGCGAAAGATTAAAAGTGCAGTGTCTCCCAGACACTCAGCAGTGATCCTGAGTGGGGAAGCAGATGGCAGCAGGTGGGGTGAGGTGAGCTTTCTCTCCTTCCCCCGTGCCCTGAAGTTTAAATGACTCTGGGAAAAGCACAACGAGGCATCTGCGACTAGGTCAACCCACAAGCGTAGTCCATGAAGCTGGATGTGCCAATTGTCAGCTACCTACTCACATGGAAATCTGATAACTGTTGTACTTAGAGAGTAGAAACCGAAGTCATCAGCCAAATAAGTGACCAGAAGAAAGCGATTAGTCATCTTTCTTCATGAGTGATCACAACACTTCTGAAGCTTCTCCACCTGTAACTTGCAATTTAGGACCCTGTCTAATGACAGGCTGAGCGTCTCTTATTGATCTCCAGACTCCTTAGTAAATTAAATGGCAGGTACACAAAGAGGCGAGGGACAGGAGCGTGGAAGCAGCCTCACAACTCTTGCTCTGTTCGAACGAGGTTCTAGGAAAGCCTGTGGGTCTCTGGGCTGCCCTGGAACTCCAGAACCAAAGCCTGTGGCTGACAGAGCCTCCCGGGGCCAGTCCCTTGTGGTGAGACATGCATAAATCTGCTAATTAATAACAGCCTTGATTTATGGCCCTTCTCACCACCTGGGGCTATACCTTGTCAGATCTCAGGAACTAAAAACAAGGCAAGGGCTCGGCTTCAACGTGGCTGAAAAACCCAGAAATGATAATAATAATTAACACAGCTCAACTTCCACTTGCCCGATAAATAGTAATTAATGCACACGGCAGCCCAGGGAGGCATCTAGACTTTGATTATGAGCCTTGTTTTGCAGACAGGGAAACTGAGGCCAGGAAGTTAAGTGGCTTTTTCAAGGCCACACAAGGACTCCATATCATACCTGATGTAGGCTTCCCTGTCTCTCAGTCTGAGGTCTGGATCATACCTGTCAGTCAACGAAGACTTAAGAAAATCACACTTATACACACACATCAGAAAAGGCATTTCCCCAGAAGTCCAGGAAAAAACGATAGACTGAGTGTGGCACTGGCCTACCAGTCACCTGCTGTGAGTGACAGCATCTAAAACAGACAAGAACTGGTGGTGCTGTGTCCGTTCTGTGAGGAAAGGCAGTGTTCCCCAAAACTGCCTTTAATGCATTTAATTGCATTTAATGTCATGCACTCCGTCTGTTATACTTCCTTTCTTTGCCTCCTCCATTTTTGTAGTTTGAACTAAGGAGTTGATGGGGATAGTTGCCTTAACTTGTCATAAACTAAAGAATTGAAGATGTTTTTCCAATAACTTGGACACTGCATGGGAATCACCTTTCCTCATGTTTACCTTGCCCAATTGTTGCTTGAGTATTATAAAACTCTCATGAACTTAAGAAACTCCAAATATTGCTTGTACAATAATTGAAAACAGGCTCATTTGGTCTCTTCCACTCATACATCATATGTCTAATAATTGATACATTCAATATAGAAAAAACAAAATACAACTACCAATCCAGTTATTTTCTCCAAGTAGATACGTTTTAGTTGTCAAAAGGATAAACTTATTCTGGCCTCTTAGCTGTCAGTGACAGAAACTCCATTCAAATTGGTTTAGATGGAGAATTTCAGGGATGGCTTCAGATACAGCTGGACCCCTATGAGCAAACGATGTCATTGGCACCTGAGTTTCTCCATCTCTCAGCCTGGCTCACGGCTCATCTGTGGGGACAAAGATGGCCACTTGAATTCAGGCTGACTTCCCCCAGTGGAGCAGCTCTGCAGGTGGAGAGCCTTTCTTTAATGATAACACAGGCAAAAAGTTCTGGGACTGACCATGGCTGGCCCACTGGACCGCTTGACCCTCTCTGAGGTCACTGTGATAGGAGGACACGTCACTCTTGTTCAGGCCTAGGTCACACACTCATCCAAAGAGCCAGGGTATAGGGGTGGCCCCTCACAGACCACTGGGGTCAAGTATGGGAAAGGAGTGGTTCCCCAAAATTGGGGTGCTGTTTGCAAAAGAAGAGGGAAAGGATGTAAGGCAGTTAAAAGCAAAAGATCTCTACCACCTTTGTATAAAACTTAAAAGTCTACATTTTACCATATAAAGTAACAGAATATTCTTCTAGATGCTATTTCCATTGCCACTCATAAAACCCTAGCTAGGCCCTCAAATACAATTGCTAAGGGACAACACCACCTTGAGGAACCTAAAAGCAAATGTGATTCTCCTACTAGTTCGAGTGTCTGCCCACATCCTTGCTCATTCAGGATGCTTATGGTCATGGACCTCAGAACCACATTCTAGAGCTGGGAGAGGGAGCCAGGGCCAACAAGAAGGCAGACAGCATACCAAGCCAACAAGCACCTCCCTGCCTAAGAGATCTGGCAAATGCCACAGGCCTGGTGCATCTTGATTTTAACATAACACTTGACAAAATGTTCTCCAATGGGCTTCTGCATCATTTGGATTTTCATGAGGAGTACAGATAACTTTTGTAATTAAAAAGAAACCCCAACAATCTACAGAAAATAAAGATGAAGAGAAGTGGGTAGGATGATAACAACACAGCTAGAGGGCTGTTGGGCTCATTGACTCCCCCAGGTATGAGTCCACACCCAGAGCATGTTACTTACATGCTAATGTTAAATGTTAAATTGACAGTGTCTGAAAGACTTCCTCCTGTGGCTGAGTGCGTGTAGCCTGGACATCCCACATTCTCCAGCCCTCGCAGGCTACCCTCTCCTGAGTAACCCATAACAGAAAATCCAGCTATGTCCCCATTCCTCCTCTCATCGGTTGGGGACTCCCTAGGAGGATGTCCTTGTCCCCAGAGTCATCCTGTTGTTTTTTTTTTTTTTGCGGTACGCGGGCCTCTCACTGTTGTGGCCTCTCCCGTTGCGGAGCACAGGCTCCGGACGCGCAGGCTCAGCGGCCATGGCTCACGGGCCCAGCCACTCCGCGGCATGTGGGATCCTCCCGGACCGGGGCACAAACCCGCGTCCTCTGCATCGGTAGGCGGACTCCCAACAACTGCGCCACCAGGGAAGCCCTATATATATTTTTAATTACAAAGTATATCATATGAACAAAAAGAGTACGTAAGTATAGATTAAATCATAATAAAGTTAATGCTGTCACATCTACCACTCAGCTTAAGAAATAGAACATTACCAACCTGTTTGAAGCTCTGCGTTTATCTGTTCCTGAGCACATTTTCATTCTCCACCACATAAGTGACCATTATACTGAATTTAGTCTATCATTCTCTCTTTTTTCTTTATAGTTTACCATACACATAAGTAAGACTACATTGTAATATATTGTCCAATTTTGCATGTTTCTGAACCTCATAAGTGAAAACATCTGGATGTATTTTTCTGTGCCTTGCTTTTTTCATGCATCGTTATACTTTCAAGATTCATCCATACTAAACTGTGTAGCTGTAGCTCATTAATTTTCACCGCTGTGTTGTGGGTTCCATTTTATGCCCATCCTTAATGTATTTATCTATTCAACTGAAGATGGGCCGTTTGGTTATTTCCTAAGAGCTCATTCTAATCAGGGTTTTTATCCTTACAGTAATTAGCACTAAATGATTTTAACTGTCTGTTTTCCTACATGTGCAGGTTTTTCTCCAGATTGTATGAAGAGAACAGGTACTATGGCCCTTTTCTTTTGTTGGATTACTAAATATTGAGTGATCCTATCCCATCACCCACACACTTTTTCTGAGCACTAGCTCTGGCTGACTCAGAAGCCATATTTATACCCATGACCCCACCCTCCCATCAGAGCTGATTGGGCAAGAGGCAGATACAGCTCTCAAGCTGGACCAATCAGATGCTCTTTCTTGAGAATTTTAAACTAGTGCCAAAAGAGAGCGGTCTTCAGGGACTTCCCTGGAGGTCCAGTGGTTAAATCTCTGTGCTTCCAACGCAAGGGGTGCAAGTTCAATCCCTGGTCAGGGAACTAAGATCCCACATGCCGTGCTGCAAAAAAAAAAAAAAAAAAAAGAGAAAGAGAGAGAGAGAGTGGTCTTTGTTTCTTTGCTGGTTGGCCCTGTGAAAGTGGAAATTTGGGATCCTGGGTCAGCTCTGCTTTCTCTACCCTGTGTATGGGCGGCAAAGGGAAGGACAAGGGGGGGTTAAGGTATAAATGAGAGAACTGAAGAGGATGGATAGTTTTTTTTTTAAAGGGGAGGTGGGTGCTGAGAGATGGACCAAGAATCCTAAAGCCTTCCAGGCATCAGCCCCAGCCCTTTGCAGAGGCCTGGTCCTTGGGTCCCATGAGATCCTCTGCTGAGTCTTTATAATAAATTGACCTTTTTGGCTTAAATTAGTTTCAGTTGTTTTCTATTACTTGTAATCAAAGACCCTCACTTATCTATTCAATTTACTTCTTCCCAGCCATTCAAAAGAACTGCAGGGCTGCGAGGGACCCCTATTAACCTGAGAATTAGTTAAATTCTTTCCCCGACCAACAAGAGATAGGAAATTCTCCACTTCCAAAGTCAGCCGACTCCAGAGAGCTAAACAATGGAGTGGATACAAGGTATAAAGTAGGTATGCTAGTTTTATCTCCAGTTATTTTGACCAGCTCTTAGAAATGACTGAAGAATTTTGCCCTTAACTTCCTAAAAACAGGTGCTTGATAAAGACACCCCCCCCCCATTATCCTCAGGTGATTGGGAGGGTAACCACAAATAAGTGAATTTTACAGATAATTCCCAAACCTTATCTAAACTCTTATCTTGGGCAATAGCTTCCTCTTCTGCCTTTTAGCAGAGCTGTCGACAAGAAGCAAATGGACTGTGACAACGTGGAGTTTTTATCCCCTTTTATTCCCCTTGCACACCTCCAGTGGAGATGCTAAGGAACAATGGCAAGGACAAAAAGACATGTGGCAGGAGAGCAAAGAGGAGAAACAAAGCCTGGATGGTTTGAGCACTGGCAAGACAGCTTCCAGGAGTTGTCTTAAAGGAGTCGGGGGCTTTGGGAACATGGGTCACCGAGGATGAGGAAGAGAAGCAGCCGGAAGGGGAGCACAGTCACAAGTGGGGAGGGGGAGCCCTTGCTCCGCATTTCACAAAACACCTTTCCCAAGCTGGCACCTCTGCACTTACAAGACAACACACTCCTTGCAGGTATCTGAGATTCTGAAGATGTGGCCCTCACTAAGTGGAAGGGAAGCCCACTTGCCTCTTAAGTTTGGTTTTGCTTAAAATCTTCTATCCGTCGGTACAGCTCCTAAAAAGGCATCGGAGTTTTTACTCTAGCCTCTGCCAAGTGATGAAGCCAGAGCGCAGCCCGTCTCACTCTAGAGGTGGCCATTCAGCTTTGATGTGTAATTTGAGGCAAGCTATCTTCTGCCGCCCCTTTCTTTTTTCACTGAAAACCACTGTGTAGCCACAAAGCTCAAGTTCAGAGGGGAGGATGGCTCCCCAGCAGCGCCATCTTAGAACAGGGGGAAAAGACTCCGTTGCTTAACCTCAGCCCACTGAATCAGATCATCCTTTGCTGTGATGTTACAACTGTAACGTTTCAAACTTGCTCTCAGAAGCCGTTAGGTATTCCTTGCCGAGACCTTGACTTTGGTGGGCACTACCACTGCATAAGATTGCCAGCAGAGGAGGACAGTGGTGTTTCGTTATTCATGGAAACATGCTGCTCGTGTGCTTCGGGTTGAGCTTTTGATGAACAGAAAATGTGCTCTTTACATTTTCCTTTTTGTGAAATCCTGACACAGCATTTCTGGTTTCAAAGGAAGCTGTATAAAGACCAGCAGAAAATCCCACAAAATGAGACCACCTTAAAAATCAAGCTTACTGGCTAAATGGGATTAAGCTAGAGTTGTGTTTTAAAAAGAATAAACCAGAAGAAAACAAATCTTTGCTGCATGGTGCCCACTTCTATCTAAACAGCTCTGAAGTCCAGATGCAGGCTGTCACTGGAGCATCTCTGGAGAGAGCGTGGGAAGTTAAAAGTCAGTGTTTTTGATTAATTAATAATCATCCTCAGCTGTGTTGGCAAATGATAAAAACAAATTGTCTGCCTTTAAAGTAAGGGTGGAAGACGTGTGCTTACCCAGAACCGAGGGGGAAGGAGGAAGAGCCTAGTCGGCCCTCGGCTGGTCTGGTGGTGGCTGAACAAAAACGACGCTGTATGTCTCTTACCCTGTATGGTCACGATAACCACCACAGCTTGGGCAGTCAGTCAGGGAGGGGGGTGGAGGAAGCCAGTGTCTAAGGAATGGCCCAAAGGGCTACCCAGTTGTCTTCTAGAACAACCCAACTGAGCATGTGCAGGAATAACTGTTTCACCATGTTTGTCACTGTGAGGCGCGATTCAGCAGGCTCCAGCTAAGTGAGTGTCCGCGTGTGTGCGTGCGTGTGTGTGTGTGTACCAGGATGAGGTGAAGTTTCATTGGTAGTTTAGAGGAGAGATGCAAAGACCCCTCTCCTTTTAAATTTGCCACCTACAAGTTAAACAGTGACTCCACGTCATTCTTTCTTGAAGACTCTGACTGCAGCTGGACTCCATCTTCCTCCCTCCCGAACCTGTAGTTCTCCAGCCACGCTTCTCTTACAGGACTTAGACCATTTGTCTCTTGGTAGGCACCATGTCTGTGGTGTCTCACAGTCATTCCTACTTCCTCACATATAGTGATGTTTGCCTTTGGGGCAGCACCTGGGACAGATTATTGGGTAGAGGAGACATACGATACATCTTAAATATTGGAATGAGTGGAGGAAGGTGGGACTGATGGATGGACCTGTGCTGGATGCTATGTTCATTTCGTGGCTCTGTTGGTGGAATTTCTATCTTCCCCAGTGACTGTGACATTCCCTCCTTCCTTCTGTCCCTACTGCCAGAGCCACGATGCAGGCTCTGATTAATTTTTACCTCTTCTTCCCTCATGGTTGCAAATAATCCCCATCTCCTACCTGCCTCTACTTTAATCCATCTTACATACTCAGTCCACCTTGATTCTATCCCTCCCCAGCCTCCAAATTTTCCTTGGTCCCTAATTCCTCACCAAATCACCCAAACACACTACACCTGACGATTCAAGAGCCTTCACACACTGGGACCCAGAATACTGTTTCTGTCCTAACTCACACTACCCCTGATGTGTCAAGTGTCCAACATGCTATTTCTCTAAAAATTCACTCAGTTTCCTATTTCCATCCCTAAAGTAAAACACCACTCAGCCTTCAGGGCTCAGGTCCAATGTCACTTCCTCTAATAAGTTTTTGATTTCACATACTGGATGTGATTTCCCTTGCCTTGATCTTCTTTGTATTAGACTCCTTCAGTGATTGTCCAATTGCTATATTAGAAGCCCCTGAGGGCAGGAAGGCCAAGTTCATCTTTGCCTCGGAGTTGGCAGCAGAGTGCTGAGAACCAAGAATCCCCCTTATTGCTGAATTATATTCAGAGGGAACCAGGTGGCCAGGCTCTCCTGCTGGGAGTCTACAACCTAAGACTGACATCAACACAAGTGTGGCTGTAGCTACTGACCTGAGACCCTGGTGCCAGGATAAATGTGGAAAATCCACAACTCCAACACAATTAAATATTTACCTGTATTAGTTTTCTATGGCTCCATGACAAATTACCACCAATTTACCAGCTGAAAACAATACCCATTTATTAGTTCACAGTTAAATTCTATAAATCAGAAGGCTGGCACAACATGCCTGGGCTTCTGCTCAGAGTAACACAATGTTGAAATCAAGGTGTTGGCGCAGCTGAACTCTTGTCTGGAGCCTCTGGAGAAACAGGGCACTCTTAGCACTTTCTTGTTGGTAGTAGAATTTAGTTCCTTGTGGTTATAGGACTGAGGTCCCTGTTATGATTAGGTCAGGGCCACTGGGATAATCTCCCTTAAGGTCAAATGTGCTATAAAACGTATCTAATCACACAGGTAAAATCCATCATATCCACAGGGTGTGCACGCAAGTCGGGAAACAGGAAATCTTGGGTCATTTTAGAATTCTGCCTATCACATCACCTTAAATATAAATTTGAGATACTGGTGAGAGAGTTGAGGCCAAATCAGATTTGGGGGCAAATGGCAGCTGGAGAGACCACAATGTTTCTTCAGGCAGTACAGGAAGACATTGCAGAGAAGGAAAAACAGGAGTTCTTGAAGAGTTGGGAGGGGCCTTGAATTCCTGAAAGAGCCTAGATGGTACAGGAAGAGGAGGGCTTTCCAGGCAGAGAAAGAAATGAGGAAGAGGATGCAGGGAGTAGCTGAAGGAACCAGAGAGACCAGTGTGGGTGACAGAAGCAGTAAGGGAAGGAAACAAGCCTGGGAGCCCCAGGTCAGGGCTGTGTTTCTGAGCCACACTGTGTGGGGAGGTTGCCACCATGGCCAAGGCCGAGGGCACGGGGACCACTTGGTGGATGTGCTGGAGTGAGTGGGGAGGCCAACTGGGACGAGTCTGTAAGAGGCCAGTTGGAGTTGGACAACCCGCGAGACGGCCAAAGGGCTGTGTGAAGGGAGACTGAGGAAGGCAGGGCCTCAGGCTGTTGAGCAAACCTGAGGAGAACAGAGAGTGTTAGGGCAGGATTCACGGAATGAGTGTCACAAAGAACTCTTGCTATGGATAAGTCAGGAGACATCTTCTCTGAGACCACAGAGGCCGAGGCAGAGCCGAAGGCTGGCCCAGAGGCACAAAATTTGTGTGCTGGGCCCAGTTTACTGCTGACTCACCCTGCGGCAGTGGGTGCCTTACTTGCTCTTTCAATGCCTTTGCTTCCTGATCTACAAAGTGGAGACTAATGACAGCCCTGTCCTGCTCGGTCTAATTAGTGCATAGAGATCACTTTCCAGTCACTGGCTGCCGGGAACATGCCTTTCCCATTCCAGGGCTCTGCGCTGGGCCTCTGCTAGTGAGTCGAGTGGACAATTCCGTGCTGAGGGAGCACAGCACAGGTGAAGCTTGGCTGGTTATGTCCACCCCTGGGTCAGGCTGGTTCAGACCATCTCCTAGCTGGGCCCTGAGCCTAAGGAGATTCACCTCCAAATCCAGTGTACATCAGATGTCAAGTATTGTCCAGGAGACTCGCTTTAAGCTGTATAATCATCTCCTGTTAGATTCCTTTCTGGAGGAACTCTCCTTCTAGAGATCCCAGGGCAGAGAAGTGTGTATAAGCCTCATTTAAATCACTATTCACTTTCAAACCGTGTCATTCATGTTGTCAGGTGAAGCCCAAATGTCACTGCTGAAAATTCTGCTGAACTCTGAGACTACCAGAAAATCTTTGGAACAAGAGCCAAGCATTAGCCTCCACCCCGTATACCCCGTAGACATCCTCCGGGTGGTAGGAGAGGCAGTAGGAAGCCTCTGTGGGCAGAAGTCCATTCCTACGACGGGCCCAGATCAAGTCTTAAACACTCAAGACAACAGCAGGCAGTCACTGACATGTCTTAGAATTTTCCGGCCCTAAAAAGAAGTGCTTTGAAAGAGCTGGGTTGCCTTTTCAAGGGCTTTGAGGAGCAGGCAGAAATGTGAACTGAGGAGAAACCCAAAGTGAAAGGGTTCGTCCACAGCTGCCACTTCCCAAGAAAACCTAGGACAAAGTGCCTGGCAGGGGGGTGCAGGGTGCTTTGCTCCTGCCTGCTGGGTACAATGTCAGCGGCTCCTATAGTCCAGAGCAGGAAGATCCTCCCGTGATGCACGTGTCCTGTGGCCTGAAGGTCTCCACTGCTGACAGTGTGCCCCTCAGGACTGGGTCTTCTCCATGTGGGGTCTCAGTCAGGCCAAGCAGTTGGGCAGTGGGGTCCCAACGTGAGACTGCTTGCTGTGGGCCCACCTGCCCCCCAACTCCCAGGACGGACCCAGGGCCTGCGGGCTATACTGGATCAGGTCCAGAATCTTCTGGAGTTTCTAGGTAGATAGGCCTGTTGTGATCCAGAACCCAAAGTCTCCTGTGGAGTCTTGAGGTGCAACCAGAGCTCATGTTAGCAACGATCTTCCTTGGGCCTCTCTACCCAACCTGGAAGTTTCTTTCAGTCTTTTTCTAGAATTGAGTGATGTCCGGCCATATCTTCAATTCCAAGTGGCTTTGTGTGCAACAATTCTTGGTGCCTATTTTTGTTTCTGAACATACTACCTTTAACACCTCAAACTCCACCCTGTCCCTGTTCTGTGAGTAGCAGGAATTAGCCCTTTAAGAAAGGTCCTTCTGGGGCTTCCCTGGTGGCACAGTGGTTAAGAATCCACCTACCAATGCAGGGGACATGGGTTTGAGCCCTGGTCCGGGAGGATCCCACATGCCGCGGAGCAACTAGACCCGTGCGCCACAACTACTGAGGCTACGCTCTAGAGCCCGTGAGCCACAACTACTGAAGCCCGTGCGCCTAGAGCCCGTGCTCCGCAGCAAGAGAAGCCACGGCAATGAGAAGCCCACGCACCGCAATGAAGAGTAGCCCCTGCTCGCCACAACTAGAGAAAGCCCGCGCGCAGCAACAAAGACCCAATGCAGCCTAAAATAAATAAATTTATTTTTAAAAAGAAAAAAAAAAGAAAGGTCCTTCTGCAGCTTGGGGCTGTGGTTTATTGACTTGTTGACTCTAGGGTTGGTTTATAGGAAAGAATATAACTCCACCACTAGGGGCTGAGGGACTTTGGAGAAGTCACTGTGTGGCTCTGGACCTCAATTTCCTCATCTAGATAATGAAGAAACTGGAACAGATCAGTGCTAAGGTGCACTGGGCCCTAACGCCCCATCATCTGTGATCTAACCATCTTGGGCTTCCCTGGGGAGCTTCAGTTATTCACTCAACTCATGTTCATTCAGCAACTATCATGTGACAACTCCTATGCTAGATCCTGTTTTTTGTGGGGGCTGTTTCAGACCGGAGGGTAAATTTGGTCTCTATTAGTCCACATGGTCAGAAGCAACAGTCCCAGCAAACTTCTTTGATCATACAATCCAGTCCCCATCCTCTGCAAAATTAGAACCTGTATCCCCATCATATTTATATTTATTTGTAAATGTTATACACATATACTTGCAAATATGTATAGCAAATATTAGTCATATTATTATTACTAGTAGTACTAGTAAAGCTTAATTCCTTTCTTCATTTTTACATTAAAACATAGATGTGGGTACTTCCCTGGTGGCACAGTGGTTAAGAATCCGTCTGCCAATGCAGGGGACACGGGTTCGGGCCCTGGTCTGGGAGGATCCTACGTGCCGCGGAGCAACTGAGCCTGTGTGCCACAACTACTGAGCCTGCGCTCTAGAGTCCGCGAGCCACAACTACTGAGCCCACGTGCCGCAGCTACTGAGGCCCGCGTGCCTGGAGCCCGTGCTCCGCAACAAGAGAGGCCACTGCGATCAGAAGCCCGCGTGCCGCAGGGAAGAGTTACCCTCGCTCGCCGCAACTAGAGAAAGCCCGCGCGCAGCAGCGAAGACCCAACGCAGCCAAAAATAAGTAAATAAATAAATAAATTTATTAAAAAAAGAAAAACATAGATGTAAACAGAAGTTAAAATATTTTCTTTTTGCACTTCAGTGGATCATCCGTGTACTCCACAGGTCTAGAGTAGAAGGCCTCAGGAGTCCAGCTCTGTGAGCTTTCAAGATCAATTGAAAAAGATATCCAAGATACTTGGTATGGGTAACATTATACATTTAGTTCTAAAATAAGATGGTCAGAAAGGAGATTGGCACACTTTGGCTGATGGCAACTAAAGCTAAGGTTCTATAAAAATAGTTCTTTAAAAATAGAGTTATATGATCCAGCAATTCCACTCCTGGGCATGTATCTGGAGAAAACTATAATTTGAGAAGATACATGCACCCCAGTGTTCATAGCAGCACTACTTACAATAGCCAAGACATGGAAGCAACCTAAATGTCCACTGACAGATGAACGGATAAAGAAGACGTGGTATAAGTACAATGGAATACTACTCAGCTATAAAAAAGAATGAAATGTTGCCATTTGCAGCAACATGGATGTAACTAGAGATTATCATACTAAGGGAAGTACATCAGAAAGAGTAAGACAAATACCATATGATATCACTTATATGTGGAATCTAAAGTATGACACAAATGAACTTATTTATGAAGCAGAAACAAACTCACAGACATAGAAAACAAACTTGTGGTTATCAAAGGGGAAGGGGGGTGGAGGAGGGATAAATTTGGAGTTTGGGATTAGCAGATACAAACTATTGTATATAAAATAGGTAAACAACAAGGTCGTATTATATAGCACAGGGAACTATATTCAATATTCTATAATAAACCATAATAGAAGAGAAAAAAATAATAAAATAGAGTTTAAGAAATTGCATTCTTTGGTCCTGTTTGGCAAAATTCCTATTATCTTTTCCTTTTATCTTGGCCAGGCCTTACTTAATGCCAAAAGGGTCCATAAATATTAAATGCATTCTCAGCACCATACCAGGTAATATGGGTGAATATAAAAGATCTCTGAATACAGATGTCCATCTTGAGTTTAGCTGTATTTGCTTTCTTGCCTGTGTCACAGGTGAGATGCACCCATGGCTGGGCTTTAACCGCTAGCCCCAGGATTTGGGCTGCATTGCCTTTCTGGGACTTAAGACCTGTCTCACTCCTTTCTTCAACCAGCCTGTTCAGCCTGGCTTTCAAGCTTGGCTCACACAGCAGCAGCAGAAAGGCATCAAGGGGAGGTCAGGCTGGGGAAAGGTGCTGCAGACGCCGAGGTAGCTGTGGAACTCAGGGTGTTAATCACTTTCACTCAGGCGCCGCTGCTCCGGCTGCTGCAGGCTCCCCCCTTGCTGCCGGCAGAGGGTCCATGCAGCAAACCAGCAGGAAAAAGAATGGTCAGGAGAGAGCATAAGAAAGAAACATATCCTTTCTCAGACAGGAGCTTTTATTTCCACCCTGGTCCACAGCTTCAAAGGGCAGCTGCCTCACAAGGACAGTGTTTGACCAAATTCAGTTTGCATGTTTGAAATAAGAAGACCGCTTTCTTGATCTCTGAAACGGAGTCCTAGAAGGCCCCGTTCCCAGCATCCTTGCCGTCCCCTTCCCCTCCTACCCCGTCAGCTTGCTCCAGCTGTGCTGGTTGACCCTCCGGGAAGGGAGGTGTGGCCAAGAAACTACAGACCTGTCCTCCACTGGGACAATTTTGCAAACCTTTGTATAAGGACAGATTGCACAAGGCTGCATGGGTGAGGTGGAGGGAAGAAAAAGGGAAGAGCGTTTTCTGCTTATGGCCGGGACCCTGTTATTCATTGGCTTGGGTGTTTCAGCTGAGTTTTGTGGATTAGGAGGCGTCAGCACAAGAAACCTCCTGGGTCTCTGTCACATGTGCTACCCCACCTCTTCCCCGCAGCCCAGACCATTCCTTTCAGAGAACCCTCCCTGTTTCGCGCTTTCACAGATCAAAGCTGTTCTGAGTCTTGGGGTCACACCCAACTCACACATCCCAGCAGAAGCTGAGGAGAGGTCTGGGGTCCTTCTCTGTGGCCTCCATCTTCAGCCCTGCCCCTGCTTCCGCGGACGGGCATGAAGCAGGGCTCACAGTAAAAGTTGGTGCTGGCGTCTGGCCGTGGCAGAGCTTCCGTCCTGCCGAATTGGCTCAGGGGAGGGATGCTGGGCAAACGAAAGCTGGGGCGGCTGTGTAATGTGGGAGATGGCGAGGGCCATGTTCCCAAACTGTAAGTCATGATGACACTGTTAAAAAGGGCTGGTGGGTGGGGGAAAGTGAAAGAAAAAGAACAGGGGGAACAGAAACCAAAGTGAGGCACACAGAAGGGTCGAACAAGAGTAATGGCCAATGCACGAACAGAGGCCAGGGAATGGGACAGGCCTGCAAGAGAATCAGGGAAAAGCAGGATAAGACTGTGGGTAGGAGGAGAGAGATTAAACCAAGGAAAACACAATGAGACATGAACGGGAGATGTGATCATTTGCTGGAGGAAATGGCAGGTAATTTGCCAACACATACACCAACAGAGGGTGTTGGAGGCCTAGTCCAAGGACGCCCCTGGGTGTATCACCTTCAAAGCCCCAAATACAGGACAGATCAGCCCTGACAATGAAATCTACGTCTCTGCTTGCTTAAGGCCTAGTGAGACACTTAGGAGAAAAGAAAGAGGCTGTAAGCAGAGGGAAAGGATCAGGGAGATCCATAGATGCAGTCACAGCCCTTCCACAAGTTAATCCCCAGGCAGACCTGCCCATGGTCTTGCAGGTGGTGCAAAGAAATAGAAGCAATGGCTTTTGGCCTCAAGAAATTCACAATCTGAGAGAAGGGACAAGATGTACATATGCGAAGCAATAAATACCAGCAATATTAGTGGGACTGCTCAGGTGGACACAGTAAAGAATATTGGTTGAAAGAAACAAAGAATGAATTAAGATAAAGAAATGAACTACAGGGCTTCCCTGGTGGCGCAGTGGTTGAGAGTCCACCTGCCGATGTAGGGGACACGGGTTCGTGCCCTGGTCTGGAAAGATCCCACATGCCGCAGAGCGGCTGGGCCCGTGAGCCATGGCCGCTGAGCCTGCGCGTCCGGAGCCTGTGCTCCGCAACGGGAGAGGCCACAGCAGTGAGAGGCCCGTGTACCGCAAAAAAAAAGAAAAAAAAGAAAAAGAAATGAACTACAGAAAGGCTTTCTTGACAATGTTCCCATGTGGAAATTTTTTTAAATGCAGGAATTAAGTGAAATGATGTTGGTTGAACTGGATGAAACATTTAAAACTGGGCCAAGAAGGTGACCTGGGCTTCACTAGAGCATAGCACAGGCTCCGAATCAAAGCAAAGAACAGGAGGTATAACTGCCCAATCTGGTCTCCCAGGTGAGTTGGATCCACATAACATGAAATTCAGTTCAATATTCAACATTTTGAATTCAGTTCAATATTCAACATTCAACAAACTGAGATCAAGATCAAATGAATAACTGAGGTTGGGGGGAGGCCCAGTAGGTAGGTTGTATACGTGTGAGTCAAAGAGGCTAGGTCATTTAACTTGCGATTGAGAAAAAAGGATAGTGAAGGTAATGATAATTACAGCAACAACATTTATCGAGTGAAAACTATGTGCCAGGTGCTGGTGTAAACACTTTACATGCATTCGTTTACATGATCCTCACTACCACCCATGAGGGATTTTATTATTATTATTATTATTTGCATTTTATATGTGAGGAAACACAGAGAGATCAAACAATTACACAGCAGAGGTTAGCCCAGGACTCTAAATTCCACAGCACTCTCTCTCTGAAGCCATCAATGTCTCTGCTTCCTCATCTGTAAACATTTGTTATCTAACCTGCCTATAGAGACACTGTAGATGATAAAGCCTCTGTGAGGAGACTGGCTGTGGTGTCATTATGAGAGTATTAGCATTAATAGGAAGGCCATGCTTTTTCCAGGAACGCTAAATATATGCTCACTTTTTCATGTTAATACCACAAGGCCTTGAAGAAGTTTACAGAGGCTCATGAGGTGGATGGACCTAGAGTCTGTCATACAGAGTGAAGTAAGTCAGAAAGAGAAAGACAAATACCATATGCTAACACATATATATGGAATCTACAAAAAAAAAAAATGTCATGAAGAACCTAGGGGTAAGACGGGAATAAAGACACAGACCTACTAGAGAATGGACTTGAGGATATGGGGAGGGGAAGGGTGAGCTGGGACGAAGTGAGAGAGTGGCATGGACATACGTATACACTACCAAACGTAAAATAGATAGCTAGTGGGAAGCAGCTGCATAGCACAGGGAGATCAGCTCGGTGCTTTGTGACCACCTGGAGGGGTGGGACAGGGAGGGGGGGAGGGAGGGAGATGCAAGAGGGAAGAGATATGGGAACATATGTATATGTATAACTGATTCACTTTGTTATAAAGCAGAAACTAACACACCATTGTAAAGCAATTATACTTCAATAAAGATGTAAAGAAAAATAAAATAAAATAAAACCCCCTCCTCTGGGTTCACAGTAGACTTTAATGCCAAGTGAATCTTCTCTCAAAAGGTGAAAGGTCTCTTTCTGACACCCCTTTACAATTCTTATAATGTTTGGGGGCTGGGACTCTTGTTTCTTATGAAAAGGTTTCCCACTGAGAAGAGCAGCTTGCCGGAGCCTCTCCCACAAGGTCCAACCAGAGGACCACGCCATCTTAGAAATAGGGTTTTAAGCCTGAGAGGCAGCAGATAGAGAAACAGATAGCAAATACATCTGTTTTTACAAGAGCCTGTTGTTCTCTGTACTAACTGCTATAAAAACGACATGAAACTAGCCACACATTAGTTTTGGTTCTCGTGACTAAATCAAGGAATGGCATGATGGTGCTGTGTCATTAGAAATGAAACCAGTTCTTAAACAAGAGAATAGGGCCGACATTTTAGTAACCTGAACGATTTCATAGAAAAATCAAAGATGAAACTTCAACACCCCATCCCTGAACACCTGCTGCTTAAGTTTGGTTCTGAACCAGTGAAACTTCTTTCTCGCCATGAAGACACGAGATGGGCCCTGACTTGCCCAACACTCGGTGGCCAGGAAAGCCTTCCTTCCACCTGCCGTCCTACTAGGCGGCAACGTGGGCTCAGTCTTGGCTTCTACAGGACTGACTGTAATTGCCACTTTGAGAAAATACAAAAAGTACCTCATTTTATTTTTACTTTTTCAAATATATAACCTGATATATTTTGATATATATATATATATATATATATATATATGACATAATTAGATATATGAATTTTACCCTCCCTGAGGTATTTTCATCCACATCTTTTCAGATAAAGAAACTGAGACCTGAAGAGGTTAAGTCACTCACCTAGAAGCAGGCAGAACTGGGGTTCTGAACAAAGGTTTCCTTATCTATACCTGCACTGCCTCCAGTTTGGCCTTTATCAGGATAATAATGATGTTGATGTAGTAAACATACATAGGCTGCCTCCTTAGCGTCCCTCTCCTCCCTTTTCCTGCCACAGCACCCACATTTTGCCTTGAGGGAACCACCCACCCCCTCGCTGTCTCCCCCTTCTCTAACAGCTGGATACATCCAGCTCCCAGGGGTAGCCCTAATGTGCTTAAGCAGAGAGTACCCATCACCTGGCCATGCTGATTGGCTCAGGCGTGGGCATACAGCCCGATCCAGGCCAGTGGGATTTGAGGAAATGTTTCCTAGGGCTTCTGGAAAAAAAGCTTCCTCAGCCCTCTGTGGGTTTGCCAGAGGGGACAATCCCCCTTCTCCTGGATGGTGTATTGGAGAATACAAGGTTCAAAATTCCCTCAGCCATTTGTGCCGCCAAGAGAATTGCCAGCCGGAGGATGAAGCCGACACCCAGAAGAGGCAGTGCTCTAAACAAAACGGGCATGGAGCTGGCATCGCGAGGAAGATTTAAAATCTAGACTGCGTGCTGGACTTCTCTGGCCGTAAGCTAACACAATCCCTTTGTTTGCTTAAGCCAGTTTGAGTTTGTTATTCTGTCATCTGAAAATTCTTAACCAATGCAAACACCACTGGCATCACTCCCAGTAACATCTGATGGTTGCTTTGGTTTCTCAGTCAAGAGCATGAAACCCATCTGACCAAAAGGACCAACCCTTCAAAATTAATCAGCATTTCTGGAGCACGCCCATCTCTGGTGCCCGACTTTCCAGAGAGGACTCACAGTTTTCTGTACCTGGGGTCTGGCTCCTCCTGTTTTCTGCTCCATGTTGGCTCTGTCTAGGCCTGTCCTTGTCCCAGTCCCTCCACAGTGACAGGAGGTGGCTGCCCTCCGCTGAGGAAGCCAGCGGCCAAGTGGGCAGCCAGCTGCAGACCTCAGGCATCAGCACTGTCAAGAAAAGGAGTATCAAGAAAGGATTTGGCCACAATATATTTTACTAAGACATAAAATCGGGTGGGAGAAGGGTCTTTGGCACACAGCTATACACGATTACCCTCGGCCCCCAGCCAGCTCCCTGTCAGAATGCTAAAACGCCAGGAAGTTTGGTGCCCCTCTGAGGATCTTTATTTGCTAGTGATTGGCGCTCACAGAATTTCAGAGATTTGGCATCAAAGATTATAAAATCTGTGGGTCTGAAAATCTGTGCTAAGAACTGTTTTTTGTGATTTTGCTCAATCTCAGTTTCTCTTGAAAAATTCTGTTATTTCCACTTCTGGCCACTATGACTAAGCACAGAGGTAGAAACACAGTCTAAACAGTTAAAGGATCCTGTAACTGCCCAAAGCAGAGAAAGAAAGCAAATGTCAGCACTGGCGGGGTGCAGTGTGTGAGGGAGGGCTCTCACTCTGCCCGTCCACTTCCCCCAGACCCAATCTGTCAGCAAGACTTGCCAGTTTCCAAACATGTCTTGACTCAACCACTTCTCTCCGTCTTTACTACAGTCATGTAACTTATTCATTCAACACGTATACACTGAAGGTCTTCTGTGTTCCAGGCACTGTTCTAGTGGCTGGGAGTACAAGACTGACAATGGAATGTGAACGCATGTCCTAGTGACTCTTCTTGCTTGGGCCTCCCTCTGTACGACCCTTCTCGCTGACTGGCTCCGGCTTCCTCATTTGCCCTCTCCTTCCATTCTCCACATAGGAGCCTAAAACATCTTCTTAAATATCAACACTTCCCCATTTGAAACCCTCCAATGACTTCCCATTGCTCCTTAATGAAAATACCGAGGCTTCCTGGGCCCTGGCCCTGTTAGAGGGCTGCGCACCTCCCTACATTTACAGCCTCTTCTCACACCCTAGGCTCACTCCCCAGTCACACTGGCCTCCTTTCAGATCCTCGAGTATGTTACGGCTTTTTCTCTTTTCAGAGCTTTCAATCTGCCTTTATTTCCTCCTAAAACAGTTGCTTTCAACTTGTTTTTTTGACAATACTCCCCTGTAAGAAATACTTTATACCATGAACCAGTAAATACATCAACCTATAAATAAAGGCAACATTAGTTTTACATGATAATACTTCTGGTATGTTCTGTCCTTTTTTAAAAAAGCTAGCCATGACCCACTAACCTGCAGTTTGAAAACACTCCTCCCTCTGCTCTTTGAATGGCTGAATCATTCTCATCAACTTTCTATCTAAATGTTAGCTACCCATGGGGGGGCTTCTCTGGCCACCGGATGCAACCCAGGTCCCTGACTTAGGTTATTTTTCATCTGAGGGCCATGTCCCTTCCCTTTGAAGCACGTATCAAAGTTATAATTACGTATTTCTTTGTTGAGACTTGCTCATTGTCTGTCTCGTAGGCCACATCACTAGCTTTTAAAGGCAGGGACTTGTATGCTCTGTTCCCCACTGTATATCCCACATCTGGTTCAATGATTAGCATGAGAGAAGAATATACCTAGGTATTCCTTGACAGGCTGACTGAGTGAGTGGGTAAGTGATGCTGAGGTCTGGACTGAAAAACAGGCCTCCCCAATAAAAGGGACCGGGGTTCCTTGGAGAAATGGCTGATTCTAAGGCTGGGGCAGGAAATATACAGTAGTGCCAGAAAGTAAAGAAACACTCAAAAAACAAAAGGATGGGGCATGTCAAAGGGACACAGGAGCCAACCTAAAAAGAACTCCCAATGGCCAAAATCGGAACAATTTGAGCAGCAAAATAAATAGCCTAGTATCAGATTCTAACCCAAATCTTTACATAAATATGCATGAGAGTCCACACTGATATAAGTGGTTGACTAAATAAATAAATGAAGAGGGGGAGAGTTACATCTTTCTTACAGAAGAATTTAAATGATGTACATAAATACTACCCTCCAGGAGGTGGAGCTTAATTCTCCCCACCCCCTACCCCCTTGAGGGGAGGGGGAAGGCACTTAGTGACTTGATTCCAAGCAACAGAGTAGGTAAAAGGGGAACAGGGTCACCTTCAGTGAGGAAAGCTGGCAAACTGTACCTTGGCCAGGTGTTCAAGATTGATTGTACTGTCCCGTCATGTGGATGGCATGTACCCCCGACAAGATGTGAGAAGGGCACTACTCCTCTAGCCCACAACCCCAGTGCAACCATAAAAAAAGCATCAGGGAAACCCAACTAGAGGGGCATTCTACAAAATACCTAACTAGAGCTCTTCAAATCTGTCAAAACTCCATGAGAAACAAGACTAGAAACTATCATAGACCAGAGGGATTAAGGAGACACAACAACCACTTGTGGTGTGGCATCCTAGATGAGACCCTGGAACCGAAAAAGGATATCAGTGGAAAAGCTAAGGAAATCTGAGTAAGATATAGACTTTAGTTAATAACAACGTATCAGTATTGGTTCATTAATTGTGACAAATATACCATTGTAATGTCAGGTGCTAATGACAGGAGGAGCTGGCTGAGGGGTGTACGGGAACTCTGTACATTATCTTTGCAACTATTCTGTGAATAAAAAAACGTTTTCAAATTAAAAGCTTACTTTAAAAAAAGTTCAGCCTTAATGCCAAGAGCCGGGCCTTCATTCAGTCACTTTTATGGAGTGCCCACAAAGAGCTTCCAACCCTGCTGGGCACAAAGAAGACACTTAGACACAGGGGAGATGAACAGACGCATATACACAGGCAGGGCGTCCGGGGTGACGAAACGAAGAGCAGAGAATGCAGGTTTGCAGGTTGACTAGAGAGGGTAGGCGTGTGTGGGGGGGGCGGGGTGGGGGTGGAGGCGTGGGGCGGAGCTGGTAATGAGAGAAAGCAATGACCAGAATGAGGAAGAAAGACAAAGACTGGCTGGCTTTGGTGAGGTGGAGCCAGCTATTGCCCACTGGAATGTAAACTCCCCGAAAGCAGGAACCTTGTCTCTCTTCTCATACCCCTAGGAGCAGAACTGTGCCTGGAACACAGTAAATGTTCATAAATGTGTATTGAATAGATGAGAGACTAGATAAACAGACAAGTCCTGCTGGAACTCCACTTGAACTCCAGAACGCTACTGTCATGTGAGGTCTCCCAGGTGCCCACTGGATTTGCATTTTGTACATGGTGATGATTGTTCTGCATCATCAGAGGTCTTCTGGAAAGCATGCAGATGTTAGCATTGGTTTGGAATGGTTCTAATGTTCACCCACAGGCATGGAAGTGCCTTGGAGCATTCCTTGATGGTATTAACCGGTAGGTCTGCTGATACGAAGGAGTGAATGGCATCTCCTCTTTGCTCTGTTCTAGCGTCCTGTTAAACCCAGCAGGGGCTCCTAGAATTGTAAGAATGGAGAGTTAGCAGGGGCTTCAAGCTTTTGATACAGTCTCTACAAATATAAGGAAACAGTTTAGAGGGATGTTGAATTTCCCTGTAGGCATCTACTGACATTCCTCCTTAATGGTCCTAAATGCTCAATATATTCAGTTGCATGTAACTTTCTTTATGAAGAAAAATTCAAATTTGGGGGAAATTATGGAAAAATCATATCCAATTATGTAGCTATTAAGAATAGTGCAGACTATATGTATTAATATGAAATATTAAACATACAAAGTAAAGCTGTTTTCTGAAACAGACACAAGATACTGGTTGACAAAGGGGAGTTCTGTGAAGACAGCATGGGAGGGAGGAGACTTTCACCGTACACGCTTGGAACCTTTTGCATTTTGCACGTGTACAAAGTATTACAAATGAAGAAAACTTAAAAAAAATTATTTATTTATTTGGCTGAGTCAGGTCTTAGTTGCAGCACGCGGGATCTTCGTTGCAGCATGTGGGATCTTTCGCTGCAGCTCGCAGGCTTCTCTCTAGTTGTGGTGCGTGGGCTCCAGAGCACACGGGCTCAGTAGTTGTGGCGTGTGGGCTCTCTAGTTGTGGTGTGCGGGCTCTAGAGCATGCAGGCTCAGTAGTTGTGGCGCGCGGGCTCACTTGCCCGCAGCATGTGGGATCGTAGTTCCCTGACCAAGGATCAAACCCATGTCCCCTGCATTGGAAGGCAGATTCTTAACTACTGGACCACCAGGAAAGTCCCGAAACTTTTAAAAATGATTCCAGAAGAAGAAAATTTTGAATTTTGTCTTCAGGTTATGATAATCTCCTTTTCTGATCTATGCTTGATTACCTTTGAGCCTCTGCTTTCTGCAGGATCTGACCCATGTCGGGTGACAGGCAGGCTATTCCACCTGTCTAGTCCTGGCTTTTAACATCATCTCAAATAAACTTTTACATGAAGTGACAGAAGTATGCTGATGGGATTGAAAGAGGAAGACATTCATCATAGTTTATGCGTTCAAAACTAGGAATTAATAATAAAAAAATAAGTCCTATAGTTATTTTGTAAACAGCATGCTTACATTATATTGCAGTTTTCTGTTAAAAAGCATTATGCTGGCTTTTTGGCTCTCTGAGCAGCACCACGGTGGTTGGCAAGAACAAGCACCTTACGAAAGTGGCAAAAAGGGAGCCAAGAAGAAAGTGGTTGACTCATTTTCTAAGAAAGATTGGTAATGATGTGAAAGCACTAGCTATGTGTCAATATAAGAAATATTGGGAAAACACTAGTCACAAAAACTCAAGAAATCAAAATCACATCTGATGACCTTACGGATTCTGTTTTTTTTTGTTTTTTTTTTTTTGCGGTACGCGGGCCTCTCGCTGTTGTGGCCTCTCCCGTTGCGGAGCACAGGCTCCGGACGCACAGGCTCAGTGGCCATGGCTCATGGGCCCAGCCGCTCCGTGGCATGTGGGATCTTCCCGGACCGGAGCATGAACCCATGTCCACTGCATCGGCAGGCGGACTCTCAACCACTGCGCCACCAGGGAAGCCCCCGGATTCTGTTTTGAAGTGAGCCTTGCTGATCTGCAGAATGATGAAGTTGCATTTAGAAAATTCAAGCTAATTACTGAAGATGTTCAGGGCAAAAAATTACCTGATTTCCATGGCATGGATCTTACCTGTGAGAAAATGTGCTCCATGGTCAAAAAATGGCAGACCATGGTTGAAGCTCACATTGGTGTCAAGAGTACCCATGGTTATTTGCTTCGTCTATTCTGTGTGGGTTTTACTAAAAAATGTAACAGTCAGATTCGGAAGACCTCTTATGCCCAGCACCAACAGGTCTGCCAAATCCGGAAGAAGATGATGGAAACCATGACCCAAGAGGTGAAGACAAATGACTTGAAAGAAGTGGTCAATAAATTGATTCCAGGCAGCATTGGAAAAGACATAGAAAAGGCTTGCCAGTCTACTTATCTGCTCTATGATGTCTTTGTTAGGAAAGTAAAAATGCTGAAGAAGCCCAAGTTTGAATTGGGAAAACTCATGGAGTGTCACATGGTGAAGGTAGTAGTTCTGGAAAAGCTTCTGTGGATGAGACAGGTGCTAAAGTCGAACGAGCTGGTGGATATGAGACAGTAGTACAAGAATCTGTTTAAAATTTACACTTTTAATGATGACAAATAAAAGATCTTATTCGTGAAAAAAAGCATTACTTTGCTAAATGTTAACATTTAAAAAGTATATCTAGACCATTAATAATGAATCATACTAATACCCTAAAAACACTTGTAGAAAAGATTGAGAGGTCCCTTTGAATCAACAAACAGTATATCCCTCAAAAAAATAACTGATCAATAATTCACTATAGGGCTTCCCTGGTGGCGCAGTGGTTGAGAGTCCGCCTGCCGATGCAGGGGACACGGATTTGTGTCCCGGTCTGGGAAGATCCCACATGCCGCGGAGCGGCTGGGCCCGTGAGCCATGGCCGCTGAGCCTGCGCGTCCGGAGCCTGTGCTCCGCAACGGGAGAGGCCACAACAGTGAGAGGCCCGCGTACGACAAAAAAAAAAAAAAAAAAGAATCCGCCTGCCAATGCAGGAGACATGGGTTTGATCCCTGGCCCAGGAAGATCCCACATGCCGCGGGGCAACTAAGCCCATGCGCCACAACTACTGAGCCTGCGCTCTAGAGCCCGTGAGCCACAACTCCTGAAGCCCGTGCACCTAGAGCCTGTGCTCCACAACAAGAGAAGCCACCACAATGAGAAGCCCACGCACCGCAATGAAGAGTAGCCCCTGCTCGCTGCAACCAGAGAAAAGCCCGCGTGCAGCAACGAAGACCCAACGCAGCCAAAAATAAAATAAATAAAATAAAATAAAATTTAAATAATAATAATTCACTACAGATAAATATTTCATCAAGATCACATTCTGCTTTTAAGCAATTTCGTTTTCTAATATTCCAAAACAATATGGTTTCAAATTCTGAAGACAACCTTTCTTAGTACTGAGAAAATTAATGTTTGAGATACACATGAGCATTTTGAGTTCTTTAAAACTAGAACACATTTGTGATAAGATGTATTTCAACCTTATTTCAGCTAACTTCAGAAGAAAGGGTGTTCAGTATTTCTCACATAAATTCCATTACAAGGTTAGGCCAATGTAAAACGTTTACATTCAGCTGCCATTGCAAAAAAAAAAAAAAAAAGCATCCTGGAAGCAAAGATGGAAGGTCTAAGACAGCAGCAACCGCATCCCTGGGGTGTTTGTTGGAAATGCAGAACATCAGGCCCTGTCCCACCTCCTCTTCACAATCTGCATTTAAACAGGCAGTGATTCCTATGCTTGTCACAGTTGGAAAAGCTGCTGGGCTAAGAAACCTTAATCATGTTCAAATTCAGGTTATACTCCTTAGTGAACACTGGATATAATCTTTAGTAATAAGGACAAGGTGACTTTTTTATTTTTTGAGACCAGAGAGTCACACTTATCAGAAATGACTGTAATTAATAATCACTGGTCCCACCCTCCTCCTCTTACTTGTAAAACATCCTTCCTCTTTTCTGAGTCCACCCCCTCCACTTGCTCCAAGACCATCTATCACTCCTTCCTCCAGGATGACCACTGTCATTTTCCACTGATTCCTCCCCTTTCACCTATGAACACACTGAGGTCTCCCTTATGCATAAAACACACACACACACGCACACGCACACACACAGACATTTTCTCTCCACCATGTTAACAGCTCAGCTACACCCTTTTTTTTCCCCATCACTAAATTTCTCAAGATTAGTCTGCATGCAACCTGACAGCTATCAGACCCGAATTAGCTCTCTTGAAGGTCCCAAGTATTTAACTGCCAAATCCAAAGGCCCGGTCCCTGTGACTTCCCTAGATCCCTCTGCAGGTTATGAATTCTTTCTCTGGCTCTATTGTCTCTGGCCCTTCTTCCTCTTTTTGCCACCCAAGCAGGGGCATTCCCCTCAGCTTAGCCCAGGGTCTTCTCTTTCCACTCCATACCTTTGCTGTGTTCTTCCCTTCCTCCACTTGCTCCTGCTTCAAAGGTCACCTCCACGCAGAAAACTTCCCAGACAGTATCTTCAGTCCTGGCCTCCCTCTAGAACTCTAATAGCCTCTTATTGTTTTCACTCATTTAATATTTATTGAGGGCCTATGACATGCTATTGCACTGTGCTAGGCATTGGTGAACAAAGAGACTCACACCTGCCCTCATGGTACTTACAGCCTATCAGGTACCACAGATGTGGATCAATGAATACAAGGGAGATAAATACTGAGGAAAAGTAAAGAGTGAGCTAGGGGAGAGAATAACCAAATCTAGCTGGAAAGCAGGGTTTCCAGTTAAAATACAAGATGTCTGGTTAAAGGTAAATTTCAGATAAACAACTAAATTTTTTTAGTAGAAGTATGCCCCAAATATTGCAAGGGATATACTTATACTAAAAAATTAGTTCTTGTTTATCTGAAATTCAACTTTAACTGGGCATCTTGTATTTTAATCTGCTACATCAGCAACCCTACCAAGAAGGGATTGTGCAGTTACAGAGGAAAGTCCTGAGGAACCGAGAGAAAGGATAAGTAGGAATTAGCAAGCAAAAGCGGGTGGTGGGAGAGGACATTCCAGAGAGAAAGAATAGTCGAGGCAAGAGTTTGTATTAATAGAGCGCTTCATGCTTTGAGAATCTGAAAGACGTACAGTATGGTTGGATCATGAAGAGGAAGAGTAATGGGGAATAAATCTATTGGGGAGAAGCCAGATCTTGCAAAGCCTGTGTATAGTACAGATTTTGGAGTTCCTTAAAGACAACAGGAAGCCATTTCAAGATTTCAAGCAGAGGAGAAAATGGACCTAAAATGGTTCTGTACCAACATCAAAGTCCAGGGAGGGGGATGTTCCCCACACCACCAATAAGCGATTTTCTAGATACCAGCAGAGAATCCTACAATTCAACTCAATTCTGACACATCTGCCCAGAAATAGCATCACCTTCCAGAACTAAGGGTTTAGTCCCACAGGACTGCCTCCTCCCTCCGGCCACACCTCAGACCCCAATCGCCAACCCGCGCTGCTGCCTGGCCTTCGACCAAGAGCTGTAGACCAGGGGTTCCACAACTCCCGCTTCTTTTCACTTAATTCGCTAGAACACCTCACAAAACTCAGAGTAACATTTTGTTTTCTAGTTTATTATTAAAGGATATAAACCAGGAACCACCAGATAAAAGAAGTACATAGGGCAAGGTATGTGGGAAGAGGCGCCATTCTCTCCAAATGTCCATGAATTCACCCACGAGGAAGCTTGAGGAAGCTTTTGGGTTTTTACAGAGGCTTCGTTAACTAGGCATAACTGATTAAGTCATTGACCAATGGTGACTGATTCAAGCTCCGGCCTCTCTTCTCCTCCCTAGAGGTCAAGGCGGGGTAGGACTGAAAGTTCCAAACCTCTAATCACATGACTGGTTCTCCCAGCAAACAGCCCCCATCTTTAGGTGTGGTTCAAAAGTCATCAATAACATAACGAAAGATATCGTGATTGCTCTCATCACTAGGAAATTCCCAGTTTTAGGAGCTCTGGGCCAGAAAGGACAAAAAGACCAAATATGTATTTCTTATTATAAATCACAATATCATAAGACCTGAGCTGAAGCTTTAAATGATCTTTCTGGCTGCCAGATGGAGAAAGGAATTGCAGGGCCAGGAGTGGATGCAGGAACTCCATTTTTGAGATTACTGTGATAGTCAAGAGATGTTAGTGACTCGATCATGGCAGCCTTTCTCTCATTGGTCTCCCAGACTCAGCCTATACTAAACCTCTCTACAAGATGTTACCAGAGTCATCATCTCAAAAAGTTACTCTAAACATATGATCTAACTACTAAAAATATTCAGTGGCTCTCACTGCACACCAAATAAAATCTCATCTCCTTAGCCTGGTACTCAAGGCTTTCTATAATCTTCTCAGAACAGACCTTTCCTGTCATATCTTTCCTTCTCTCCTGCAAGTGACTTAGCCCAATTAGACAATCTTTGAGGTTTTATTCATATACCTCTCTCTGTATGAATATCTATATCCGTATCTCACTTTCCTTCCCTCTTTTCCAAATTTCTTGAAAAAAGAATTTCCCTTCAAGTTCCAGCTCAAAAGCCTTCTTCAATGAGGCTTTTCCTAACCTACTCAAATAGAAGCTTTAGAAACTTACGCATTCAACAAATATTCAATAAGGCCCTGCAATATGTCAGGCATCGTTAGAGGTAAGAGGATGAAGAGAAGAATATCCCTGCCCTCATGGAGCTTACACTCTGTTGTGAGACCAAAGGTAAGCTAAGGCAATTGCAGAAAGTGGGTGAGAGTGTGGACCTGGCCCGTTCCACCTGGGTTTAAATCCTAGATCTATTACCCACCTCATGATGCTAGTATAGTAACTTAATTTTCCTGTGCCCCAGTTTCCCCATGGGGATAATATCAGTAACTATCTCATACAGCTCTGAAACTAAATGAGTTAATACCTGAAAAGCACTTAGAACAGTGCCTGGAACACTCAATAACTGTTAGCTACATAGCCATGCAGAATCCCCAGAGGGAGAACCATCTTGGTGTATTTAAAGGACAAGGTGGGGAAGGAGGCCAGTACAGACATAATAAAGTAGTGGAGGCAGAGAGTGATGAGGTCAGAAGCAGGGATCAGATCAAGCAGAACTTGGTAACTTTAGATCTATTTTGGTGGGCTGGAAAGACACTGGAATGTTTTCATCAAAGAACTGCCATGACGTCACATGTTTTAAGGAGAGGCCAGATAAGAGGCTACTGTTAAGTAGTCCAGGAGAGACAATGATTGCTGAGACTTTGGTGGAAACAGTGGAGGTGGTAAAAAAAATATATTCAGGGTATATTTTAAGGTAGACTCATTAGGACTCGTTGATGGACTAGACACGGATGTGGAGAAAGAAATTAAAGATGACTAGGTTAGGGGACTTCCCTGGTGGCGCAATGGTTAAGAATCCAGCTGCCGGGCTTCCCTGGTGGCGCAGTGGTTGAGAGTCCTCCTGCCGATGCAGGGCACACGGGTTCGTGCCCCGGTCCGGGAAGATCCCACATGCCGCGGAGCGGCTGGGCCGGTGAGGCATGGCCACTGAGCCTGCGCGTCCGGAGCCTGTGCTCCGCAACGGGAAAGGCCACAACAGTGAGAGGCCCACGTACCGCAAGAAAAAAAAAAAAAAAAAAAAGAATCCACCTGCCAATGCAGGGGAGACATGTTCGAGCCCTACTCCATGACGATCCCACATGCCGCAGAGCAACTAAGCCCATGCGCCACAACTACCGAGCCTGCGCTCTAGAGCCCACGAGCCACAACTATTGAAGCCTGTGCGCCTAGAACCATGCTCCGCAACAAGAGAAGCCACCACAACGAGTAGCCCCCACTAGCTGCAACTAGAGAAAGACTGCACGCAGCAACGAAGACCCAACACAGCCAAAAATAAATAAATTAAAAAAAAAAAAGATACTAGGCTTTGGGGCTGGGTTGCATTTATTAGGATGGGAAAGAGAGAGCTACAGGTACGGGCAGAAAATCAAGAGTTCTGCTTTGACTCAATAAAATTTGAACTATTAGACATCTAAGATGGTTGTCAAGTAAGTGGTTGGGTAGAAGTCTGGAACTCATGAGAAGTTAATATTGCAGAAAACATATGGTGTTAAAAGCCACAGGATGAGCTCACATGCTGAGTGTAGCTAGAGAAGAGGACCAAAGCCTGAGCCCTAGAGTACTGCAACATTTAGGAGTGAAGAAAAGAATCATCAAAGAAAACTGAGAAAGGGGCTGAGGTAGGCGGAAAACCAGGAGGGTGTGGTGTCCAGTGAAGAAAGTGTTTCAAGAATGAAGGTGTGATGAACTGTCAAATGCTTCTGAGAGGTCAAGCAAGATAACATCTAGTTCGCTCAAAGTAAATCATTCTCTCAGCTCCATTTTTCTCATAGTGGTTTATTTGTATGTTCTCATTGCAATATCCAACTATTATGTTGTAGTTACTTTTGTCTTCTCTCCTCTTACAGAGGTCCCTTAAGGTCAGAGACCATGTCTTTTCTCTCAAAATATCCACTACCCTACTTGCTCAACAAATGTTTGAATAGACGAATCATGTAGAATTCTTTAAGATTTGGGAGAATATGCGGAACACAGAATTAGCAATCAGACTTGGTTTTTACTAAGATATCCTAAATGCTCTAAGACTAAGGCATGGTCTTCATTCTGCCTAGAATGAGAAGTGTCCACCATGCATCTGAATTAGAGTTGAACTACAGCTAATCACAACCTATCTGGCATTTCTATTTTTTTATTCGAATGTTTCATGCATGGTACAACCCCAAAGTAACTTAACTTTTACCTGATTTGCTTATATATATATACTCCTCCCCAACCCCTGCCCCCACCTGGCTAGCCCTCATCTAAAGTTGGCTCCAGTTGATACCTTCACACGTCAGCAGTATCATCAATAACTTTCTGTGTCACACTTGAATGTTAGCATCACTATGGAACATCAGAGACATCAGGTAAGTTGACATTTCATATTACATGATAATTAATTTCAAAACCATGACAAAGGGAACTATTGAAATACAGGCACTTAGGAATGACCAAATTCTTAAGGGGGGCATGGTTGAGATGGCCTACGCAGAAAAAGGCTAGTAGTCAGGGCACGAAATTTTTCTCTAGGCCTGCACACAACAGATCAGATACAGGTAACAGGTCACTGAGTTACTGTCTCTGTAAAAGAAAGCTAAAACCCAACAGTTTTGAGTAACAAGAATATCAACGTCCAAATTATGGATTTAAGCTTTCAGCAACATAGCTTATTTGGAAAATGTGCACTAGACAGCACAAAGATACAGTCACCACATCCCAAACAAGTACAGTGTCTCCCTAGAGATAAGAAACGCCTGCCACATGTACCAGTGCCACAGAAAATCACCCATCTGCGGAGCCAGGCTCTCTGCTTGGCCTTTCCATTTGGAGCTCTGGTAATTAGTTCCCTGGAATGCCGCATTGCAGCTCCATGGCTCTTTTGCCTACCTTAATGGAGGTACCCTGAGAGCAATTATTCACCCCTGATTCCTGCTTACTTTCACACCTAAGGACTGACCATTTGCCTAGTTTTTATACTGGGATGGAAGTCTTGTAAAGAGACCCTGTGGTTTCCAGCCCTTTGACCACATCTTACTCTGTATGTGCCGTCAAATTATGGCACTGCTGTGCACCCAGACCGTCCACCCAGCGTTACCACGACAAGTTCTAACCTATTGTATTTCTTGCACATAGCTTGGCATATATTACTCATTATACACTTGGTGAATGAATTTCAGGAATGATACTGACAAAAATGGAACATAGCTAGAGGATGGCATGAATAGACTCGAGATATTTTTTGGAGGGGTCCTAAGCTTAAGAGATACTTTCAAATGGAGTTGTCAGAGAAAGTGGGATAAGGCTTACGCTCTAAACCCTAGGTCATTAGGATGTAACGATTTAATGTAGTATTCCCCAAACTAGAGTTCAATATGATGTGGTACTGGAGGAAAAATCCTATAATCAAGAAAATTTGGGAAATGCTAGATCAAATAGGGCTCTTAACCTTAGAATTTCTCAAAGTCTTTAATGTATCACTATGCTTTGGAGTCTAAAAGGGAGATATACTACACAGACTTTTCCAACCTTTTATTCAACAAGTATGTAGTATATAGTCCGCTGTGTTGCAGCACAGTGCTAGGTCCTGAGAATACAATCCTGCGCCAAACAGACCTGGTCTCTGCTCTTATGGAGTTTGTGCTCAGTGTGAGAAACAAATAGCATACAAATATTTATTATAAACCACAGTAAACATTACGAAGGAAAAGTTCATCAGTATTTTCTAAATGATACATGAAGCAGATACCTCTTCCACTGAATATAAGACTGAAAGACAAATATTTCTCTTAAAGCTTTTCATAAACTTGGTCCTAAGAGTCTACCTCAGTTTGAAGAACCCTGCTCACAGGTCTAACACATTTCCCTTGCTAAACATGTATTACATTTTCAGAAGTAAGGTCTAAAGGCAAAAGCAAGACACAAACCACTCATTTATGAAAAGGCCAGAATTAATAAATACCTCTAGACGCTTGATGAGAATAGCTCAAACTTTAGGGGCTGCTTAAATTACAGTGATGTTGAAACAGAAGATCTGTGCTGCGGTCTATGCTACAACTAAAATGAACGTGGACTGATGCAAGGTTCCGATCCACAGTGGTTCCTGCTGAAAGTAGCCAATTTGAGTAAGCCAGTCTTCACCAGTACTGCAAACCTGCACTCACTGCACTTTGTATATTGATTTCTAAACAACAAGGTCCTTCCTATTTTTATAGCTGGTATTTTTAACAGGAAAACACAGCATTGATTTTAAAGCATCATTAAATAATCCTGTTTTTTTCTTTTTTATACATAGTTGCAAAGCACCAACTATGTGCAAGACACTCGACTAAGAACCATGGTAAACAAAGAGGAAAAAGCCTGGTTGTGCTTTATTTATTCTTGTGATATGGGGGTGGGGAAGCTATAGAGGGAAAGCCAAATTCATCACTTTCAGAAGAATCAATTAGTATGTTGAAACATGTTGACATTTCTAAATCTTCAGATTAGTCTTTATCTCACTGGTGATCATTCCAACATATTGTCAGTTGACAAGAATAGTTAAATATTAAAAAACTTAAATACTTAATGAACCACCTACAGGATCTAAAAGTAGAGTGCTTTTTCACTCTATGGTTCCTATATTGTGACTACTAAGATTCCATAGTAGTATTACACTTGCCAATAAGTGTGGAGAATCAAATCTGTAATTCATGTTTGAGAAAACTGGACAAATAAATCTATGTGGTAAATGCATTTTTATTACAAAGAATCATTTAATCTCAAATTACTTGAAAAGAGGCATGACGTCCTTCTCTCCAACACCTGTGTCGGTAATTTTTAATACTTTCAGACCAAGAGATGACTGTATTTATAAAAACTTAAGTGGATGACAGAACTCAAGAGACAGGTAAGTATTTTGACTGATTCCACGCCAGTGATTGACCATGAATGGAATGGACTATAAATACTGTCATACTTGATTTTTTCCTATCATACTCCAAGATCCTACACTTCTATTTCAACTGTGTTGGCACATCTAAAAGGAAACCCAACTTACCTCAGACCTAAATATCAACAGTATGATAAATAAAACATGAGACTGTCATTCTTGGGCATGACCCATGTAAACCATATTTCTGAAAATTGAAAGAAAAAAATGTTAACCTCATAGAGCCTACAAAATATAAACATATCCTAGAAAGATTACCATTAAAAGTAAGTGTCACTCAATATCACATCTTGTATATTGTTTTCTTAGCAAACCATCCATTCCCACCTAGCTTCCAGTGAATGGGGGAATAAACATAACAGGAGCAGCCCATCCTGCGTTCACGTCCGACGGACTACAATGTGTTCTGAACATCACCATGCTATAAAGACTAGTAGGTCAGCTTTAACTATGAGCAAGCTACTTTGGGTCTTTAGATACATAAAGTCCTTATCAGTTCACTCTATCCATGAACTTGGGCCATCCAAGTGAAAAACAACATTATGAAGGACAAGCAATGATTTCCTTTATTTAGGCTGAATTTATTCCTTCCTAGTTAAACAATGCCAATAACTTAAGAACACATTTTCATTTCCTTAGGATGCTCACTGCCGAGGATGAGTTAAACAAGCACACTGAGATTTGTGGTCCTCTCCAGTTTTCTTTCATATGTTCTCCTTTAACCCTCCTATCGGTTATTTCTTCGAGAAACTTTTATGACAGGTGTAAGAATAAGGAAATTTTAATGATTCCCCCAATAGGTAACCTGATTTATAGTAAATTTCATTTTCAACTTCTAGAAATAAAGACAGACACAAAATTAATTTAATTTTTTAATAAACCATAAAATTTAAATATTCAAATAAAAAGAAACAAAAATAGATATTTAAGCCAGCACTAATTTCTGTTTTTATTCTTTCTCTGGGTATCAGAAGCTTGACTTACCTGGGACTAGAGTAGAGTAATACAGTTATGATGCTGGTGTAATAATGAACAAGTAGGTAAAAATGGGAAATGGCTTGATAAAACTTACTTTCAAATCTGGAAGTAAAGATCAGTAGCTCACTTGAGCCCACTGCAGAGACCACGCATTGGTCTTGTCTGTGAAAACTACTAAGGCTTACTGCTCTTACCACACTTATCTTCTTCACAGCTTAGCACTCCTGGCATTTTGATCCCTTTGCTCACTGAAGCTCACATCAGTCTGTCAAAACATCAAGAGGGAAAATCCCCAAACTGAATAGATGAATAAACACTTTTAATGTGAACAATCATATTCAGATCAACCTCTTTTGAAAAAATACAAGTCAGTGGGATTTTTAATCCTTAAGTACCTGAAATATTACTATTTTTTCCGCCTTACTAAAACGGCGCTTTTCATTTTATTGACATTAGCCAAGTATTTGCTACTTGCTTCTATTTTTCTCTGATCATATTGGTATCCTGTGTTTTTCTTTTTGATTGAGGTGTATACTTTCCATTCCAGAATATTTGATCTTTGACTAACTTTATCTCATTCTGTGGATAAGTCTGCTGATTAGTGAAAATCATAAAAGGAAAAAGGAAGCAGTGAGCACTAGCTGGATCTCACTTCACATTCGTACAATTTTTTTTTTATGAGAAAAACATTCATCTTTATTTTGGAATCTAAAACCATTATTGTATGATACTGTCTTTTAGCATACTCAAACGGGTCAACATTCAATATGAACAGCAAGCTAGCTCACAAGAAACAAAGTGTAATGCACAAGTACGTTCAGCTGGTAGAATCCCAGCAGCGTGGTAATAAAGTGCAGCAAAAATTTCCTTATTTGAATAAGAACTCTAGTAACCTCTGAATATTTTTGGTAAAGTTAAGGAAAAGCTATTGCAGTCTGGAGATCGGTAATCTTTAAACTTCAAAGATTGGCTACCAGGGACCACCGTGAAACATTAGACCTGAGGCCAATGAAAAACACTAGCTTGAAAAGGAATGGGTTTTTCCAAAAAAAAATGTAAAATTATACAGATGCTTAAGATACTATGATTTGACAGATTTACAGTGATAAAACAGCAATGATAAATGGCAACATTATTTATACTTTTGGTGTAAATAACACAGATTGAAAAATCGGCAGCAAGAAATTCTATGACAGCTCCTGAGACAAGTTATCCTATGCCCTACACCCATTCCATGCCAATGATGACCAGACTGAAAGGTAACACACAGTGAAAACAGTGATCTAATGTATGTGAGTCAGAAAGTACTGGAAAAATGACAAAATTGTATGTTATTAAATGACAAAACATATTTAGAGGCTTTATTTAAAAATCTCTCACTGTTCATTATCAAAGTTACAAGATTGCATACCAATAGACAGACTGTAAACATAGGAAATTTTCATTAAGGAAAGATGGGTTTACTGTAATTTGATCTTTTACAAAAAATTACTGAAAGTTATTGATAACAGAATTTCTCTTTTACTTTCTTAAGTCTAATGCTCTTGAAAATTAAACCAATGTTTCCACTCCCTTGAGCTAAAGTTCAACCATGGTCACCTTAGGAAATACCCCTGTTTATTTGTTAATCAGAAATACAAATTGAGTGGCACATATTTCCATTTTCTTCTTAGGCCAAAGGCTTCAGCTTCATTATATTTTACAAGAAAACAGAAGACTTGCAGTGGTCCTGTAAAGTCTTTCATGTCGCAGCTGAGGTTTAATGACGGCAGCGGAGGAAAGCAGTGGTGATGCAAAGTAAGACCAGCCCAAGTGCCCTTATCTGACATGGAATCTTTTTCCTGTTTGGCTTGTAGCAGTGTTTCTGGTCAGGCTGCCTCCACCAAACCTGATTGAAGCAGAAAGGTGACATGCTCTGGTAAATCCTGTTTAACGGTGATTCCGTTTAAGCAAATGGTTGATCCTTCAATCTGTTGGTTGCGGGATGATACTAATATGAAGAAAATTATCTGGGTAGCTCAGATGTTCACTCAGCCACTGCAAAGGTGTTTCCAACATTGGTTCAATTCCATGAATCATCACTTGATTCTTTTTTCCCCCATCTATTCCAAGAAAGAAATCCAACAATAATCGATAAGAGTCAAAACAGTTGAAGAAAAAATAATCTGTTGCCTTTGAGAATCCTCAGTGAATTAAATGGATTTTACTGCTTTAACAGGTTAAAAACCTGGTCTGTTTCCTGAGCAGGAAATGTGGACATGGAGAAAGTTCAAATGTTGCAATATGTATCACCCAAAACAGAAACCTGAGGGTTACAATGAATTCTGATAAAAATTCTGTTGCTATATGTGAAAGTATTCATTCTTTCTTAATTACTGTGCTTACCTAAGATTGACGTTAATGAAACCACAGTGGAGAAAACAGCCCATTGTACCCACTGACCAAAATTTATTTTAGTTACACATTAAAAACTGTACTATACGGCTATTAAAAATGACAGGTGGGTGAAGTAGGTCAATACATATTTAAAACATACAAAACAGAAATGTGTCTAGAAGTCATCAAGAATAAGAGCAGTGTTTAGGAAGATGTTTAATAAAACAGATGGGAGCTGTAAGTTAATTTTCAATAAAGCTGTTCATATATGTATGAGAAAATTTTAGGGACTATTAGAAGAAGAGTTAAAAGTTTTAATGAGAAGGAACTGGGAGTCTGACTCAGGGATTTCTGTTTCAGAGTACTGAAACTTGATTGATTTTTGTTAACACCCATTCGCTAATTAAAACGTTGCTTAAATTCACACTCTTCTCTGAAGTTCAAATTTTATTACAAATTAAATTTAAGATTAGTTTTGTGTCTTTTATGATTTTTGTAGGATATACTGACGATCTTTAAAGAAAACGGAAGCATGCTTGGTTGCTACAGAAAAACAAAGAAAGTAAAACCCAACTCTTTTTCTAAAAACAGAAAACAAAATAAAACAAAACAAAGAACCTTCAAGAAACTTTGTATCACTCCTTTAGCACAATTCTTGGTTTGTCTCTTTTAGTCTCTTCAATCTACAACATCTAAATCTCTCAGCTTCCTGGACACAGAAGACAGCAAGGCAACAGGGAATTCATGGAACTGTATGAGAAGGAAATACCCTATTTCTCCTTTCTGCTCTGTTCAAAATGACTTTTGCATCCCTAGTGCTCAAATGTCTAGGCAAAATGGGCTGATGATGTATGGTGATAATGGCTTGGCTGGCACCTGAAACAAGAGACCCTTTTAAAGAAATATTTAAACTCCCTATTAGAGGCAGCACAGTCCTGGGCAGTGACAGTCAACAGATTGACAATGAGAGGACACAAAAACACTAGAGAATTGCTAAAAGAATGCCAAAAATAAAGACCTAACAAACATATTATCAACCCCAAAGATAACCAAATAAATGTCTCCAAAAAACCCTGAAACACTGTGTCATAGCTTAAAACAATTTTGGAAAAAGATATCACCTTATAATACTACTAACTTAAAAAAATTCTCTCATTGTTTTGATTTGTCCACCAATCTTTGTTGCATCTATACATACTTTTTACACAGTTGTGATCACAGTATTAATACAATGATTGGTTTCCATAATGATGTGAATCATTTATAACTAAAAGATTAAGCTATATACAGAATACTATAGAAAGCACAGTATTAGTACTTCGAGAAGATTTTAAAATGTTGATATTCAAATGGATAAGCCCTCAGCTATCTGGAATGATTCATACTTTGTAAGTTCTAGACTGCCAAGGTTTCACTGTATTAAATCTTTCTTAGAATATTTAAAAACATTTCCGCTGTAGTTCTCTTTATATTCTTGTATATTTCTTTGAAATACCTTAATGGTCTCAGAATCTTCCTCCTACTTAGCACCGAGTCAAAAAAAAATTAAAGAGCACTGGTATAAGAGTCAAAGTTCCTTAACTGTAAAGCTCTTCCTTAAGCAGTGTCACCTTTGGATACTATGAAATAGAGCTGAATATCCAAAATACTCTGCAGCATGTAAATGTGGCACACTGACGCATGGTGTGTCTGAAAGGCAAAAGGCTATAACCCTGTTACACAAGAGGACAGTTTAAGAACTGTACAGCAGAAGCTGGAGAACATAAGCACAATTCAAACACTTTGTAAAACAAACCCAATAAATCACGTTATCAGAAACCTGAATAGGCAGCCCTGATTCTCTGGTTTAACCTGGGGCCACTTTTAATCTGGAACATAAACGTGTCGCTAAACACAGACAACTAAGCAAGTGATGTCATATCCCTCAACACAACAGTCTAAGATTTTAAATATATAATTTGGTCACTGCTTACATTTGTCCAAATATTTCACCTGTGTATATTTATCTTTTTGGTTTTCCGACTTTCTCTGATGACGTAACTCTCATCAGAAGGATTCTTACAATGGGACAGCAGTTTCCTTGAAACTCTTAAATAATACTTCTCTCTTATTTATCACTGTATCCTCAGTGCCTAGCGTGGTACCTGACAATAAGTGTTTTCAGAGCTTGGATCATTTTGCTGCTGGTAAAACACACTATCAAAATTAATGTTTTGAAAATAGTTTCTAATGACTACCACTCCTATGTAGAAGAGCTCTACTGATAAAGACTGTTTTGGTTATTGAAACAACAAAAAGTCAAAATGTTTCCAAATAAGCCAAGAAGTATATATGCCATCACCAAAACTGACGCTACCACAAATAACAACAAAGCATGACTGGACATTTTGGCAATATCAAAGCTAACAAGACTAAATAGTAAAAATTTAGCAGATTTTTTTTCCCCTAACAGAAAGGAAACACTTGATGATACTGCTACTAAAGTAAATCGTGTTTTTGGTAAATATATCTTTGTGTTTCAAAATTGGAATCTAGAATTTAATACTTGGGAATAAGAAATATGTCACTACAAAGTAAATGACTCAGGAGAAATATGTTACTCCACGTCCCACCCACTCAGATTTTTAAAAACGTTAGTCTGATGCTTTAAAGTAGGCAAGCGTTTGAGACAGTTATCGAGTGAACTCATTCTATATGAAATTTTCACATACAGGGCACTTTTGGGGGTAACTTTTGATTTGGATATAATTTCAAACTTAGAGAAAAGTTGCAAGAATAGCACAAGGAATTCCTCTTCACCCAGAGTCATCAACTGTTTACATTTTTACCCCAATTGCTTTATCATTCTGTGTATATATATATAAATACTTTCTGAATCATTTGAGAGTAAATTAGAAACAGAGTCCTTTACCTTTAAATATTTCAGTATATACTTTCTAATAAAAATATTCTTTTATATAACCATAGTACAGTTATCAAAATAAAAAACATTAACATTGATATTATACTATTATGTAATCATTTCAAATGTTACTAACTATCCTAATTATTTTTTTCTCCAGTCTAAGATCCAGTCCAGGAACCACACACTGCATTTAATTTTCAGGTCTCTATACTCTCCTTTAACTTGGACAGTTTTTAGCCTTTCCTTGCCTTTCTTAACCTCGACAATTTTGAAGAACACATGTCATTATTTTGTAGAATGTCCACACAGCAATTTAAAAAAACAACTCTTTTAATTCATCTTGTAAATATACGGACAATCATTCATAAATACTTTGAGTTTGTGAATTAAGGAAAAGGACAGAAAAAAATATCAGAGACAAGCATTTTCTTTGAGTAGCAATTAAATTCACTTTAAGAGTTAGATGTTAAATCTAAAGAGATCATAAATCAATACAGAGAATATCATAATAAAATTTCATTTCTTATATTCATCTTACTTATAAGCCTCAGTATTATGAAAGATAAAAATGTAAACACATCACATAATGTTTTATTATCACCAATACCCTAATAAAAACAAACAATTCTAGCATCTACTTTAAAGTGAGCATTTTAGAGATGTGTGACATTTTAAGAAAAATATATTTAGACAGATTTTGGCTGTATGATTAAAAGAGTAAGAATTACATACAGAAACAAAAAGAAAAGAAAGAAAATTCATATTAGTCAACAAGTCATTAATGAAAATTATGAACTTTAAAAAAAGACACAAATTGGGAGGGAGGCAACTTGAATTCCAATTCTGATAATGAAGGACTCTAGGCAGAACTCATCTCTTTCCTTATATATAAAATGAAGATGTCTGTCTAGATCTATGGTTTGCAAATCTGGCTGACCATCAGAATCATTTGGAAGATTTTTAAAAATATATAACCTCTCCAGACCTGAATCAATCTCTGGGGTAAAGTCTTTTTTAAAATGTTCCCTTAAATAAATCGTATAATAATATGGGTATAGAATTTTTCTTCAAACAAAATCTTATGCAGAAGCACAAAATATAACACAGGTGAAGGTGGGGCAGCTTTGGCTGATGTGGGATTGAAGCCCGTCTCCCAAGTCCTGCTGCTTGCTGACTTACGATCCATGGCAGTTTGTGATTCAACGCCACGGGTCAGTTTGTAAAGCACTGGTCTGAAACAGAGGATTGGTAACAAGTCTTCCAGTTCTAGTACATGAGTCTTTTATGCAAAGACAGTGAACTATTTGAGTTTAAACCGGCATAATACACTAGCTTTTAATTCTTAGGCAAATCACTTAACCTTTTGAGTCCCAGTTTCCTCCTCCTACAGTGTAGGTAAAGAATTCTAACCTCCAGGGTTGCAGAGAGGATCAAATGGGATATCCAAATAAAGCACTCAGCACAGAGCCCAGCACAGGGCTTGGACATAGTAGGCATTCAATAAAGTGAGTGATATACCAAAACGTATATAAAAACTGTGGATTTAATTAAGTGACTGGCATGCAAAGGGCGTGAGAATTTGGCCTCATGTTAATATACACTCTGCATTACTCAGACCCATTATTATGCAGTGTGGCACAAGGATTTTATGCATGTGTTAAGAAAAAAAAAAGAGAGAGATGAGAACAAAAAAACCCAAAGACTCTATCATTATGCAAACAACAAAATGAATGACATTTTTAAAAAGTCATTAAGCACTGTAAACCTCTGGATAAATCTAGTACTGCTCTAAATATGTATATTCAGCAGAGCACATCCTGGATAAGTCAAATGAGCCCTACTGTACCATGGTGATGTTACTTAATAGACTTTAGGTATGGTTCTTATTTTATTTTAAAGATGAAAAATTCAAGTAGGGGGAAAAAAACTTCAAAAATCTTTGTTATACATTTTAAAGTATATCATTATTTGAGAACTTAAGAGTATGTGATGAATCTGCTTTTTAGAGATTTCTATTAGCAATGGCTCACAGCCTTCCCCATCCCAATCTGCATTTTAGCCATTATTTTTAAGCCAATTATTAACAAGGAATATGACCTAAATGTCTTTAAAAACAGGTTACTTGAGATTCTAGAGAGATGCATGAGTTTCACTCTTACTATTAATACGTGTAACTAAATATGTGAAACTTCTTTGAATTTAAAGGAAGCTAGAGAAATGGATGATATATCTCTAAGGGAAAGTGCTTTTAATCAGAACATTTCAGATTAGTAACTTGTTTTTTTAGTTCACACCTGTGGATATGGAATAACAGAAATCTAAGGCCAAAGGTTGTAACCACTGTGTTTAGATTTGTGGCTTCACATTTATATTTTACATAGTTCAGCAGAAAATGCCTTGATTTGCTATCTTGGAATGTGTGATGCTGAAGGTAAAACTTCTGAAAAATATTTGATACTTCTGAAAAACAGAGATAAACTTTTTTACTGTCACTATTCTGAACAATGTTGCTCTGACAAATTCTTTAACTTCTGGTATGTTCATTAGTAAAACGCCAACTAATTGAGTCCATCGACATGAAAAACCACAGGCTGAGATCTGAAGTGCATACATCATGCTGAAGGATTTTGACTCAGCTTCAGCGATAATAGTCAGTGAGGTCAGGTCAAAGAGGGTTAAACCAAGCCAGGATATAGCCAAAGGAATACATCAAACGCTGATTTTAAAAGGGCAATTAATCTTAGACAGAAATGCTTCCTGGGGAATGAGATCTCAATCTTAAGAGCATACTACATGATGTAGCAGTAAAAATGAACATATACAAGCTTACAGAGCTTTTATCCTATGATCACAAACAGAAGGAGAGTGCTGTTTATCAGAGAAATACAAACCTATTTAAAAATACTTACATTAACTTCTTCCGGATCTATGCTCATTTAGTAGTATAGGTTTTAATGAACATAGAATATCACAGTTAATATATACCGAATATCTTTTCCCATGCGTAAATTTTATCTTTATATATATTTTTATTATTTCTGTCCAAAATATTACCAAAGCCTTGACTCTTAACATTTTGTATAAGATTTTTCAAAACATGTCTATGTTATAACTGACTTGCTTATAACCTTTATATTTCTTAATGAGGAGGTAATAAACCAAAATTTAAACTTAACCCCCAAATTAGCTATAATTATAAAAAGAACATTGTATTAAGTGACTGTGAGACCATTTACATAAACTGATTAAATGCCTCCTGATAAGATAAAAGTGTGGTACAAGTTAGAAATTAAAACTTGTTCACTTCAAGAAACCTCCCGCCCCCAAAAATGAAACTTTGAAAATATAGGTTCAAATGTTTTTGAACTAATTTTATAAAATGATCCAGTAATTCTAGTTGGGTGTAATAGGGCTCGTTAATATTTGTCAATTATGAGTTACAGAATAATTCAAAACTAATTGTTTTATTTAAAATACAGGCAGTAATTACACTGTTTATATATGGTCAGATTAAGGTCTCACAGGACTTGTTTTAACGAAGAGATGACTTGCTTTTAATTGCCTGCATGTGTTATTATTTTGTTAAGGGAATTGTTTTCTAGTGCTAAAGATGAAATATTAATTGTGTAAGATCTGTTCCCACTTTTCAAAGAGTCAAGTTAATTCATTTAACTTCTTGGGATCTAGATAAAGGAAATCAGAGGCATCTCCTGACAGGCCCAGTAATCCCATCTTCACTAATGGAGAATAATGAAAATAATCAGTTTATTATTTCTTTCATTTTAGAAAAGACATATGTCAATGGGTTAAGTCATTAACAGATTCTGTACCACCAAAATCAGCCCATGTTACCCATGTGTTGGGACAAAGCACAGAGATGGAGGGAGAATCAAACAAACAAGGCGAAGAGTTCGATTCAGTTTAGATTTGATGACATAATCATACATTTAAGAAAATATATTATAATTACCAAGTTTAAAATAAGCCTCATAAGTTACTTCTGTCCAGACTTCAATATAGTAGATCTTTGTTGATGAGGGCTACATTTGAAGAACTTCTTGTATTACCACTGTGAATGACACTGTATCATTTCTTTTACACCCAGAGAGAGAAAACAATGAAGAGTAGAGAGTGTTAGGATAAGACTGCAGTCCAATGACCCAGTCCCACATGGCAGGCTCACGGTACCTCAGTGGAGTTACAAATGGGCCTTCCAGGGTTACTTGTGAATAGATGAAACTTCAAATAAATATGTGATTTGTTGCTTATAGTCTTCAATGAAAAGCTTTCACTAGCAGCAACACTTCCGGACCTCTTGCCTGAAGATTTTTCCTTTTTAACGTATTTTAACAAGTATATGCTAGTCCCGCTGGCTGCAGGGACTATGGAGATAAGCTTACTTATGTCTTACCAGAGCATTCCTAATCACATCCAGAAGGTAACTTCTAAAAAAAGTTAAAAACTCAGTAGCACGGAACTCTTGCCATAACCTGAGGTATAAGCGGTTCCAACATCAGTTTACATTTAGAGCTCATCCTACATCTCTATTTTCCGTGCAGAGGCTGAATATCAACACGTACTTATCTCTGCAGAGTAGGATTATCAACGAATGACAACAAGAAAAAATAAAACTGGTTCTTGCTAACTCCACTTGGTAAATTTCTTATGAGTACGGTTATTTGTGAAAAAATACTACCAAAACCATAAGAAAACAAAAAAATGTTAATTGTAAAACTGTGAAAAATATTAGATTATGAAATCTCACTTAAACAAATCTTTTGTTCATTTAAACCCTCCAACCATCCTATCGGGTGCGTAGCAGGTAACACCCTTATTTTATTGAGTAAGAACCATTAAAAAAAAAAGCAACTACTAAATGATCTTCTAAATCAATCAATCATACCTTTGTATGAAGGTACAAAAGGATACTAGAATGAAAACAAATTTTAAATGAGTGAAAAAAGAATTACTGAAACTGTAAAACGATTATTATTCTTACTCCTAAACCCTCATTCTGATGAAGTTTGGGGTTTGAAGGCTTCATGTTTCTGTGGCATGAACTGGCAAATTGAAATGCCACCTCTTTGGGGGTCAGTGTCACCATGCTGACAAAAGTGCCAATTTGAAGTTCAAACTTCAAATTGAAGGATCTGCCTTGGAAGAATAATGTGAGATTTAGATGTTTCTTCCTTTTTTTTTTTTTGCGGTATAGATGTTTCTTTTCTCTAATTGCTTTATGTCTGAAAAAAGCTGTTACAACAGTTGATTCACTTTATAAAACAATCTAATCATATGCTATGGGGCTAAGGAGAAAAAAATGTGAATGCACCATCTTTCCTTACTTTTTATAGAAACTATTCTGTGGTTTCTCATAAAGCATGTCAAAAATAAAGCAGTATTAATTTTCAAGTTAGACTACCTAAATGGGATATTATGACTCCCTAGCCTCAGTTGTTAAAATTATATTCTAATGTACTGACAAATAAAAGATTTGTACTAATAAAAGATTAGTACAAATAAGATTTGTACTAAAAAAGATTAGCACAAATAAAAGATCTGTACAATAAAAGACTTGTACAAATAAAAAGATTTGTACTAAGCAAATAAAAGATCAATTTTAGTCACTTAGTTCCTCAATACTTTCCCCCCACATCTGACCTCATTGAAAATCTTGTCCACATTTATGGGAGAAAAGTAGAAAAATAAAGCTAGTCTTTCAGGAAATAGAGTAGGGACATTTTAGGTCAGCATTTCAGACTAGACATTACCCCTGAGCAACCAGCCCCTGGCTAACTAGTGAAGGATTCTACTACAGTGGGACACTGTGACCTGGTCCCTCCTTTGCAACTAATTTCTGCTCATCTTTTAAGACTTAGCTCAGTCTTTACTGGCTACTCTGGAATGGATAAGACAATGAATCTTCCTACTATCTTTTGCATATCTCCATTCCTACACATATCACATCTGTGCATCTTTCTGTCCACTCCAACTGGACTAAAGTTTCTTAAAAGCAGGGACACCTTAGTAACCCCAGTGTCAGAAGACAGTATGATGTGAAGAAACTGACGAATAATGAAAGCTACAACATCAAATGGAACCCAAAAGTTAAATGGTAGTTGGGAAGGGGCTCAAAGAGTAAATAAAATCCCAGGAAGCAGGGCAGAAATGGAAAAAGGCAAGCAGCAAGAAGACTGTACTTGCTGGTAAGAGAGATGCAGGCAACCCTGACTAATTTGCCATTGAATGTAAGCCTTTCCCTATACACACACTCCATTTGTACAATACCAAATATAAATTCGGGATTATAAGAGCCCAACTGTTACAGAGGACTGATCAACCGGAACTTTGAAATAAACTTGTAAGAGTGAGAATGGGGCTTCCCTGGTGGTGCAGTGGTTGGGAGTCCGCCTGCCGATGCAGGGGACGCGGGTTCGTGCCCCGGTCCGGGAAGATCCCACGTGCTGCGGAGCGGCTGGGCCCGTGAGCCGTGGCCGCTGGCCCTGCGCGTCCGGAGCCTGTGCTCCACCAACGGGAGAGGCCGCAGCGGTGAGAGGCCCGTGTACCGCAAAAAAAAAAAAAAAAAAAAAAAAAAAAAAAAGTGAGAATGGACATTATTATTTTTATAACCCTAACTTACTAGGTTTTTATACATTACATTAGAAAACTAAGCAATGAAACATGATTGGGCAAAGCTTATAAGATTTTTGTATTCTCCAAAGTAAAAGAATAAAAGTTATGATTTTTAGTTTTTAAAAATTTTTGTATGTTGTTTCTAATGGGCAAAGAAAGAAATTTCACTTCAAGCCTGCTACAGAAGCTTAGCTCTCTGAGTCATTTTAACTACTACTGACACCACAGAAAAAATTTACCTGAGTTCACCTTTGGTTACTTCCTGTTACCTTGGCTAACTTATCTAGTCACTTACAAAACAAAAACAGAAACATATGAAGCAGCTCATCATTAGTTACAAGAATAATGACCTAAAGCACGTCTCCATGCATATTAGTACATTCTACCTTCATATGATGAAATAAGGCAAAATTCCTTCATGCATGAATCACTTGTTGTAAGGAATAGTAGACAATGGTGCCACATAACTTTTATGAAGCACTTTCTCCTGTAATCATGTGATGATAGCTAGTTCTTATCCATACACACCCAATCTTAAAGTCTTTCACTTTCAACTTAAGTTGGGTGCAGGTGTTTCAAAATGCTTCACTACGGACAATATCACAGGTGTACTGAACGAGACAGTAAAGTTTTTTACTGAAAGAGTGACTTGATGTTTTGAATACTCCCCATAGATCCTGAAATGACTGACAGTTATTTTCCAATGAGGTGACAAAAAGAAGAGGCAAATAAAAGTTTTTCCGAAGATAAGATACTGGTATTAGAAATGTGGCCTCCTCCTGGTATGAAATGTACCATCAAGAGTACCTCAAAAGTATACGTACTATTTACATCATTTCAATGAAGTATGTGTATGGTATGTGTATGTTCCCTGATGGATACAAGCATGTGACAGTTTGGGTGGGAAGAAGTCTGTCACAAAAAGATACCTGCCTAAGAGGCAGGTTAGTGGATTAATGCTGTGAGTGGCTACCTCACTGCCCTCCCTTTAAAAAAGACCCAAAAAACAAGGGGAGTCACCTTGTGTATTATTTAGGAATGGATGGGCAGGTAGTGCAGGTTAAAAATTTAGGAGAGGGCTTCCCTGGTGGTGCAGTAGTTAAGAATCCGCCTGACAACACAGGGGACACGGGTTTGAGCCCTGGTCCGGGAAGATCCCACATGCCACGGAGCAACTAAGCCCGTGCGCCACAACTACTGAGCCTGCGCTCTAGAGCCCACGAGCCACAACTACTGAGCCTGCGAGCCACAACTACTGAGCCTGCGAGCCACAACTACTGAAGCCCATGTGCCTAGAGCCCATGCTCCGCAACAAGCCACCGCAATGAGAAGCCCGCGCATTGCAACGAAGAGTAGCCCTCGCTTGCCACAACCAGAGAAAACCCGCGCATAGCAGCAAAGACCTAACATAGCCAAAAATAAATAAACAAAATAAATAAATATTTTACAAATGTTTTAAAAAAATTTAGGAGAGAATAAAGAGTCTTTAAAGGAATAAAAAAGCCTCACAAATGTGTGTGCCATTCTTGTGCAGGACCACAGTAACTTTGTATATGTACTGTGATCTGGGTGTAGGAATGGCAAAAAAGCACTAAGGTGCATTCTGACAAATGTGTCAGCTCAAACCACGTGACTGCTTATCATTTACATGTCAGAACGTCATAGACAGCATTTTCATAAAATCAACAAGAAGAGTAGCCAGAATTATACACAGGAACACTACAGTAACAACAGCAGCTCAGGTCCCTAATATCACGCCAGGGAACACTGAAAGAAAGTGTAGGTCTTGCATGCAGGCCAGATTAGGTACTAAACACAAATCATAGAATAAATTGAGTTAGGAAAAAGCAAACATTTCAGAATGTTATTTTAAAGTAAACAAAAAAGTGAAAAGATTGAAAAGGTGAAAATGAAAATAAATGGTAGCATAGTAAAGTGGAAAAACCAATGGACCAGGAGATGAGACTTGAGTTCTAAACCTAGTTCTACAATTAAGCAGACCTTTAGCAAATCATCTAAAAAACTAAGAGAATGGGGCTTCCCTAGTGGTGCCGTGGTTGAGAGTCCGCCTGCCGATGCAGGGGACACGGGCTCGTGCCCCGGTCCGGGAGGATCCCACATGCCGCGGAGCTGCTGGGCCCGTGAGCCATGACTGCTGAGCCTGTGCGTCCGGAGCCTGTGCTCCGCAACGGGAGAGGCCACAACAGTGAGAGGCCCGCGTACCACAACACAACAACAACAAAAAACTAAGAGACTGAACTAAAATAACTCTAAGGTTCAACAGTTATATGATTCTTTAAAGATGTCAAATACAAAATTAACACCCAACCAATTTCTTCCTGCTCTCCCTCCACTAAGGTTTTGTCTCATCATTCTGTGGATTTGTTGATAACTGTGCTGCCAGTTGGGGGGCTAGCGCCTTACAGTAGAACAGTTTTATTAAGGTTTTGAGTCTTATTGTGATGTTCTCACTCAATAGTCAAGGATGTTATAAAGAAGTACATTTTACATGACAATGTTCTGGAAAGAAGATTGTCAAAAAACATCTAAGAAAAGTACAATCAGGTAGCCATTTCAACATTAAGTTTTAGCTTAAATTTCAATTTACTCTTAATTGATAAAAGCATTTTTTCGATGTTCTTTAAAATACTGCAAAGTACTCAAAAAGAAAGAAAAATACAGTGCAGAGAAATGAATAACTGAAGGCCAATGCTTGCAGTGGGGGCAGCCTGTGGGTCCTGTCTCTGACAGCAATAAAAATGATCAATCTCTTAATTATACTTCAAATGGAAAAACTAGTCTATATTCCCAAATCTTCAAGAATGTAGCAAAATAGTCATTAAATAGATTTTAAAAACACACACAAACCCCTTATAGCATGGATCAAATGAATTGGAAAAATAAGATTATTCCTAAAATTACTGGGAATATCCCAGTCCAAATTTCTATAACTTGAGTTCAAAACTAAAAAGTTTACTTAACTATCTCTGTGAGGATTTACAGGAAAATGGCAACACTGGTTGTCTCTGGAGAGGGGAACTGAGTCAGGATTTTATGTACAGGAGTTGGGATAGAGACTTTTCACTAAATTCCTTTATAAACTTTTAGATTTTGGAACTATACAAGTGTATTGTCTACTAGAAAAAATATTTGATTATTTAACTGAACACATGTATTAAAAACCTTGATAAATAGGACTTGATCAAAATAAAATATTTTTTACTCTTCCAAAAAAATGAAAAGGTAAGTCTCAGACTAGAAGAAAATAATTACAAACCATGTCTGGTAAAGTACTTGTATGAAGAATATATAAATAACTCTCAAAACTCATGGATTATATGACATATAATCCATGAAAAAAATGAGAAAAGGATTTACATAAGACATTTCATCAAATATATCCATGAGTAACAATAAGCACATGAAAACACTCAACATCATTAGTCATTAGGGAAATTTTAAAAAACCAACATGAGATACCACTACACAACACTAGGATGGCTATAATAAGACAAAAAATATATACACTGATGAAGATGTGAAGAAACTGGAATCCTCATTCATTGCTGGTAGAACTGTAAAATGGTGCAGCCACTTTGGAAAAGTTTAGCAGCTTCTTAAAAAATTAAATATAAACTTACCATACAACCCAGCCATTCCACTCCTAGGAATCTACCCAAGAAAAATGAAAACATATGTCCTGTATGTGGATGTTCAGAGCAGCATCATTCATAAAGGTGAAAAGGTGGAAACAACCCAAATGCCCATCAATTGGTGAATAAATAAAATGTGATACATACACCCAATGGAATACTACTCAGTAATAAAAAGGAACAAACTACTAATTTATACTACAATATGAATGAAACCCAAAAACATTATGCTAAGTGAAAACAATCAGTTGCAATTTTGTATAATTCCCTTTATGTGAAGTATCCAAAAGAGGTAAATTACAGAGACAGAAAGCAGACTGGTAATTGTCTATAATTGCCAACAGGAGCAGAAATTAGCTACAAACAAGCACGTGGGAACTCTGAGGTGATGGAAATATTCCAAAACTAGATTGTGGCGATGGCTGCACGACTCTATAAATTTAATAAAAATCACTGAATGGCAAAAAAATTATTTAACAAAAACTCTTACTGAAAATGAAAACTATATAGCAATAAAGAAGATGAGGATTATAAGATACTATTATCCTATTATTAGAGATATGAGTATGTATGACAGTATCAAAAACCTTGACTAGTATAGTACAGTGGTGACAAATGACTCAGTAAATATAGTTTACTATATTTAGTAAACTGTAAGGTTATTATAAGAGGTTATAACTTAGAGGTTATTTAGTAACCTCTTAAACCAATGAAACTTGCTCAATTTTCATAATTTTGAGTAGTGGTCAATGATCTTTTCTATTGATCCCTTCTGGAACTGGTTCTGATGGTATTTCAGATGCCCCTCTTCTCCCCTCCTTTTGAGCCTTTGTGTATTTTCAAAGTGCTAGATATACATAGGAATGCCAGGAAAGGCAAGCATATTTAATTAAGAAAAATAGTTATATTCACAGGCCAAATAGCATACATTTTGAGTTCCATATTCTTTGTTTAGTCTTTTAGGCTAGAATATCAACATTCCTCTCAATCCTACTATTTCTAATTCTACTTAATAGGCAAACCATTTCCATAGATACTATATGATTCTTGAACTGTGTGATATAGTTACAAGTCATGTAAATAATACTGCCATCACCACAACTTAGGATATATTAATAAGAAACACAGCATTATCTACTGAAGTATTACCTTTGTATTTACTAATGCCTTACCTCTTCCCATAAAGGATTTAAAGTGGCAAGTTTTAAATGTTTTTCTATATGATAAATCCAAGTCTAGGCAATATATTAACAAATACAGCAATATGCCACTGAAATTTCCCCTACAGCTTAGTGTAACCAATAATAAGACAAGTCATTCAGTAACAGGGTGATGGTCAAATTATGGTACCTTGATATAAAGGACCATATGCTGGTATTTAAAAACATAGCTTTAAAGAATTTTTAATGACTATCATGTTATGTTAGGTGAAAAAAGCAGCAGGACATATAATTTTATACACACACACCCCCCTCAAATATTCAAGTATATATCTGCATGTGTGTGTCAATAGTGGCCTCTATGAGTTAGGGGTCTATAGCATTTCCCCCCCTAGTTTTCTGCATTTTCCTAGTGTTCCTTATGTTGCAATTAAGAAAAGAGAATTGTGGTTTTTATATTTTTCCTCTGCTTACAGGAAAACAATCTTAACCTAAGCTACAAAATGAGGACTACAAAACAGGGCAAGTTCTTGACTGGACTTGTGAAATGTTAAAGCCTCAGAGAACAATGTTGAGTAAAACATTAAAGAGTAGCAAAAAATTCAAATAAAATACGTATCCATTATTCAATATTTTGAAATTTAAAATATCAACCAAAGGCAAGACCTTTTCTTTTCTTTTCTTTTCTTTTTTACTATCTCTTATTCCTTTAGAATGAAGAAACACAATGGGAGATTAAAAATAATGTTTACCAGAACTGAATTCACAAATGAAAGATGCAAGGCCCCAGAAATATGAGAGTAACTTTAAAAGTGTATTTTAGTTTGCTAAAGAGAGTGAAATTCTTATTCTCTTAGTGTCAATAATTTATAAAATAGTAAGTTAAGTATCAAGTGCTTCTATTTCAAAAGATGAACAAGATAATGAAAATATCTTCCTGAAGTAACTAACAACTGTTATTTATAAATATAGAATGCTTATGTTACTTCAGTAACAAAGAGAAATGAAAGAGATGTTTTAATGTTGCTGATTATATTACCTTCAGGAGCAACTGCAGAAGGACAGACTTCTTTGAGGAGGTCTCCTAGTGTATGCAATTGTCCATCTGTAGCCACAGGACGAAAAAGCTTCTGAATGAAAGGCCGTTCAGTTGTTGTCTATTCGAAAAATGAAAAAAGATTTCAAACAATTAAGTCTCTGTTGCTGGGAATTATGAACTAATAGATCAGAAATTTAAAGCTGGCATTAGCTGTCTTCTGATATAGTGTAATCAGAAGCATATAACATCACAAATGTGGTATTATGGCCCAAAATGCTTAACACAAACTCAAGTAAATCTAATCACAGGAAGCAATAAAACAAATTCAGAACGTGCAGCATTCTAAACACAGCTGGCCTGAACACTTCAAAAAAGTCAAAGGCATTAAAAAAACAAAAACAATACAAAAAGATTAAGAGAGACTGACAAGATATAACAACTAAATACAAAACACAAAAGTCTGACTGAATACTGGATTGGAGAAAGAAATTTAAAAAGATCAGCTATAAAAGACATTTTTGGAATAAATGGGGAAATACGAAATGAACATTAGATAATATTATTTTAATGTCAAATTTCTTAGGTGTGATAATGTTTATAAGGACAATATCCTTATTGTTAAGAAATTCATGATCCAGTATTTAGGAGTAAGGTACCATGATGTCTGAAACCTACAGTCCAATGGTTTGGGGAGGGGAGCGAGAAAGAGTATGTGTGTAGAAAGAGACAGCAAATGTGAAAAAATGTTAATTACTGGTGAATCCAGGTGAAGGGTATTATATGGTCTTAGTTGTTTTATTATTTTATCTTTTCTATAGGTTCAACAAATTTCAAAATAGTAGATGTATTTCCTCTGACAACTGTTATTAGCACTATGTCATAATTTATTGCTAAGAATTTCAACGTCTTACCCATTCGAAAAATGAGGTTTAATTTTCTCAAACTCCCTCTCTAGAAGCACGACAACAATGATGCAGCCTCCCCATGACAGACTGCGGAGGCTCTGGAATCAGCCAATCTATGAATAAATAGCACTGTCGTTTTTGAGTTCTATGATCTTGCACCCAGTTTCTTTGGAAATCTGGGACATTCCATACCTCTTAAGTTTATTCTGGGAATAGGAGAACTGCCAAGAACAGAATAAGTAAATGATAAGGAGAATAATACCCACCACAACTCTTAACTGGTATTTCATTTTAAGATGGTACGTTTTTGTTTTAAGCTTCCTGGAATGAAAAATCATAAAAACCTACAGGAACAGAGTAATATCTTAATATTTTATAAGAAAATGATTTCAAATACCTAGCCACTAAAGACAAGTTTTTGGTTTGTTTGTTCGTTTTTTAATTAATTTATTTATTTAGGCTGCACCGGGTCGTAGTTGCGGCATGTTTAGTTGCAGCATGTGGTATCATTAGTTGTGGCATGCATGTGGGATCTAGTTTCCCAACTAGGTATAGAACCCGGGCCCTCTGCATTGGGAGCGCAGAGTTTTACCCCCTGGACCACCAGGGAAGTCTCTGTTTGTTTGTTTGTTTTTAAATCACAGAGGTATATACCTCAACTTCTTCAAGATAACTTTTACCGGATTTGGTAAAAAAATCATCTGATTTTAAGTGCAGACATAAACTACGATGTAAGAAAAGCTAGACGTGGTGCAAGCATGTGAGTACCTCTCCTGGCTTTACACTGTGTGTTCAGTGAATACATAATAAATGTTAAAAACGGTGTTACAATAATACAGTTGAGCATATATGGAAAGTATGAAAAAAACTAAAATTTTAATAAGTATGCACTGAATATAATGCAATTCACTTCACTAACTGAACTCTTCATTTTTTAAAAGTATGATTGAACAGGGAACTCTACTCAATACTCTGTAATGGCCTATATGGGAAAAGAATCTAAAAAAGAGTGGATATATGTATTTGTGTAACAGATTCACTTTGCTGTACACCTGAAACTAACACAACACTGTAAATCAATTATACACCAATAAAAATTTTTTTTTAAAGTGTGATTGATATCCTTCAATTTTGGAAGCTCATAGTTTTCCCACAGGTGAAACTGAGAATGATATCATGCACAATCAAGGATTAACTATGTGAAGATAATAAAGGTTAGAAGAATTCAGAGAAAAAAGAAATGAATAGGGGACTGCAATAATAATTTAAAATAGCCACCACCCACTTAGGGCTTTCTATCTTCCAGGCAATGAAGAGGCTTTTAAGACTTTTTAGCAAAGGAAGTGACGTGATGAAAGAGGCTTTTTCTGAAGACTAATGGAAAGCAGCTCTGTGTACAATGACTTGGTGAAGAGGTAACATCAGGATGATCGGTGAGAGGCTGTCTGAGTAATGCAAGCCTATGTGATGACAACTAGGCCCCGGTCAGTAGAAAAGGAGGGGCAGGACTGTACCCCCAATTAAAAAAAAGTCAAAATGTATCATCCATGCTCTGATCTGAAAATACTAAGGTTTTCAGCAAAGCCAAATAAATCTTTTCAAGATTCATTCGCCCCCTACTTAGTGACAGAACTATGAGGTGGCTTAGCTCTAATAATATAATATATATTATAATAATATGAAAAAATATGCTAAACAGGAAAGGCTGAGTAGTCTTAGCCACATATTAAAAAACAGAAATTCTCCCCTATTCCCATTCCTAGAAAAAATGGCCTGTAATTTCCCTGTACTTCTCTTTTTTCAACTCTCTCCCAAAGTGGAGCAGTTATAATAAAGGTATAACTTCAACAACCTTTATAATGCAATTTGCCTGGGGGGAGGGGGAAAGCCCACATATTCTAAGTAAATTCCGTAGAATGGTAACCAAGAAAACTCTCATCAAAGTAAACTGCTGTTTTTCAAATAATAAAAACCTTTATTAAGATACCCCAATAAAAAATCTAATAAACACTTTCTGTTTAACATTTATTCGAGTGCCTTTAAAAACCTGCATTCTCGGGCTTCCCTGGTTGCGCAGTGGTTAAGAGCCCGCCTGACAATGCATGGGACACGGGTTTGAGCCCTGGTCCAGGAAGATCCCACATGCCGCGGAGCAACTAAGCCTGTGAGCCACAACTACTGAAGCCCGCGCACCTAGAGCCTGTGATCCGCAACAAGAGAAGCCACTGCAATGAGAAGCCCACACACCACAAAGAAGAGTAGCCCCCGCTCGCCACGAGAGAAAGCCTGCGTGTAGCAGCGAAGACCGAACACAGCCAAAAATAAATAATAAATAAATTTTTAAAAATCATATTAAAAAAACATATTCTCATTCTTAAAAAGTTAGTATGTTAGAAAAGAGCCATTAAGTGTCTAAGTTACACCAAAGATTATGAAAACTACTCAATTTTGAGAGTTATTTATCCTTAAAACAAAAGCCCTCCACAGACAGATCAGGAATTCAACTACTGTACAGAGGTTCTAAAGGGCAATGGGAATGAAGGGTAAATTCATGTAAATTTCTTAACAGATCTCATTAAACCTAAGTTGGAGTTAAGCAGAGAAGACTAAATTATACTAGGAAGTATTTAAAAGCTATTTTCCTTTTGAATATAGCAAGAATTTTAAAAATACAAAAACTCCACGAACATGAATTCTTTAAACTTTGATTTAGTATACATAAAACCAGATAATGCTAACAATATCCATGGTAATCTGAACCTTAGCCTGATAGATAAGAAAGCCACTGTAATAAAACTACACCACAACACTTAATCTAGCCATATATTTGTAAATATGCAAACTATTTCAGGGACTTTCAAGAAACAGAATTACTTTCTCATGAGAAATAATATGACTTGGTAAAGTCATATTTGAAACTGCCCTTGCTAGTTTTTAAATTAAATGTTAGTCATTTCTTTTTTTTTTTTTGCGTCACGCGGGCCTCTCACTGTTGTGGCCTCTCCCACCGCCGAGCACAGGCTCCGGACGCGCAGGCTCAGCGGCCATGGCTCACGGGCCCAGCCGCTCCGCGGCATGTGGGATCCTCCCAGACCGGGGCACAAACCCGTGTCCCCTGCATCGGCAGGCGGACTCTCAACCACTGCGCCACCAGGGAAGCCCCTGTTAGTCATTTCTTAAACACATCAAATGTATATAAAATTAGGATGCTACTGGCTGGCTGTGCCCCATCCCTTCTTTACTTAGGCACCCTCATCACTGTACCAATAACTTTTTCTTGTATGAAAAGTTATGCTGTTGATTTACCTTGGAGATATACTGAACAGAAGCAGAGGAACTAAATTTGTAAAAATTTTAAGTTAAATTTGTAAGCTTTTACTGAATCAAGTTTGCACACATATGCATGAGTATAAATGGAGGTAATATCTACACTGCAGAGTTTCTGAGATAAAATATATACACAGTACAATCATGGTACACACAACCACCTAAATACACACTAAAACACACACTACCACCGCAACATTACCACCACCACAATCAACAGTTTTAGAGCACTGTAATGAATATTTTAACTTAATACTGTCCCAATTTAGCAGACTCAAATTTTATTTCTTTTTAGTTTTAATCTACTTTCTCTAAGTTCACTTATCTAGATGCTAAAAAGTCCAGAATCATGAAATTCAGCTTATGTTGTAATGTTTTTATACGGCAGGGTAAAAAAAGCAAAGTCACTTTAGGACTTGATTCAGAGCTAGTCTAGAACTTAACACCAAAAAGCAAGATCCATAAAAGGAAATATTGATAAACTGGACCCTTATCAAAATAAACTTTTACTCTAGAAAAGATTCTGTGAAGAAGATGAAAAGACAAGACTGAAAGAAAATATCTGCAAGACTACATATCCAACAAAGGTCTTGTATCCAGAATATATAAAGAACTCTAAGAATCCAACAGTAAAAAACACAAAGAATTCAATTAGAAAATAAGCAAAAGACACCAACAGACATTTCACCAAACAGGATATACATATGGCAAATAAGCACGTGAAAAGATGTTTGAGGGCTTCCCTGGTGGCGCAGTGGTTAAGAATACGCCTGCCAATGCAGGGGATGTAGGTTCGAGCCCTGGTCCAGGAAGATCCCACATGCCGCAGAGCAACTAAGCCCGTGCGCCACAACTACTAAGTCTGCGCTCTAGAGCCTGTGAGCCACAACTACTGAGCCCGCATGCCACAACTACTGAAGCCTGCATGCCTAGAGCCTGTGCTCCGCCACAAGAGAAGCCACCACAATGAGAAGCCTGCGCCCCACAACGAAGAGTAGCCCCCGCTCGCCGCAACTAGAGAACGCCCACGCGCAGCAACGAAGACCCAACTCAGCCAAAAATAAATAAATAAAATTAATTAATAAAAAGATGTCTGACATGTCATTAGCCACTAAGGAAATGCAAATTAAAACCACAATACAACATCCCTACACACCTACCAGCATGTCTAAAATAAAAAATGGTAATAATACCAAATGCTGGTGAGCATGTGGAGAAACGAGATCTCTCGTACTATTGCTAGTACAAATGTAAAGTGGTTCAGCTCTTATGGAAAAGGGTAAGGTAGTTTCTTACAAAACTAAACATACATTTACCATATGACCCAGCAATTGTACTCTTGAGTACTTCCAGAGAAGCGCAAACATATGTTCTCAAAAAAATTGTCACAATTGTTCATAGTAAAAACAATCCCAATGTCTTTCAACAGGTGAATGGTTAAACTGTGGTATATCTATACCACAGAATACTACTCAGTAATAATAATGTAAAAACCTATTAATACATGCAACAAATTGTATGGAATGCAAAGGAATTACACTACGTGAAAAAAATCCAATCTCAAGCTTATGTACTATATGATTATACTTACATAACATTAGTAAAATGATAAAATTTTAGAAATGGGGAACAAATTAGTAGTTGTCAGAGGTCAGGGAAAGGAGAAAGTGAGGTTGGAGGCTGAGCTATAAAAGGGTAGCCTTTGTGTTGGAACAAAACTAATGAAATATGAATAAAGTTTGTGGATTGTATCAACGTCACTTTTCCTGGCTATGATATTTTACTGTAGTTATAGAAGACGTCACCAGTCGGGGTAACTGGGTGAAGAGTATGGAGATGTTTCTGTATCATCTGTTACAACTTCATGTGAAGATTATACATGTTAATTTATGAAAAGCATTTAGAAGAAGGCCTAGTGAACAGTAATTGCTCAATAAGTGCTGTTACTGTTCTTATTAAGCATGACTTGACAGTCAAAGGAAATTTATTAAACACTAACATGTATTTTATATTGAGTTGTAATATGAAATATGGATGATAAGAAGATATACTAATCTTGTCATCACACTGTTACTACATAGCATTAGGGCTGATTTTGTCGTTTTGGTAATATATATTGTATCAATGTAATGAGTTAGAAATGTTAGTTTGTTGAAAATGACAAATTACAGCTGGACACATTTGGTTCACGGACCATGGAGTTAGTGACCTTAAAGAGGAAAGAATCATATCCAATAGGAAAAGGAGATTCTATTCACTGAAACAAAGAGATTAAAAGTTATGAAAGAGAAAAATAAAAATTCAGAAAGGATACAACCTAAAAGATGCCCAGTAGATGCATGATGCTTCAATTGTTTGTGAAACTTATAAACGCCCTTAATTAAAAGGCTGGGGGTAGGTGGGTCTCCTACTGATACATCAAGCAGTACCTCATGATGACAAGGGACTCCGTTTGTTAGAACTGCTTGGATAGAATCATCCCAGTAGTAGTACTCAGGTTCAGGATCTCTGATCTGACTCGCTGTAAATTGAATCCATAATATTTGGTCCAGTGAGCCTTAGACTGGTATTCTAAGCCCTTGGTTGGGCTGAAGAAATAAATATTATATTGATACTTTATATATGTTGTAGTTCTCCAGGTACAGCAACAAGTTTTGATATCATCAGCTACTTTGTATGTTTTGCTTTTAAGTCCTATGAAAGAGTCAGGATAATTGGTTTACTATATTTGTAAATAAAATTTGATTTACAAGACTTGCTTAAGTATATCAAAGGAGTTCTGGGCTTCCCTGGTGGTGCAGTGGTTGAAAGTCTGCCTGCCGATGCAGGGGACGCAGGTTCGTGCCCTGGTCCGGGAGGATCCCACATGCTGCGGAGCAGCTGGGCCCGTTAGCCATGGCTGCTGAGCCTGCACGTCCGGAGCCTGTGCTCCGCAACGGGAGAGGCCACAGCAGTGAGAGGCCCGCGTATCGAAAAAAAAAAGGAGTTCACTTGTTAGGTTTTTAGATTTTTTTAAAAAAAATCAGCTATACTGAACTATAACGAATTAGCAATGCCTACTTATTAATAGAGAATGTTAATTAGATTTATTTCATTGACTATATAGATAGTACTATGTGTTTTAGAAGAATTAAATATGGAAAAGGAATAAATTATAAAAATATCAAGAAGTGAAAAAAATTGCTCTGATTTTTATGCAAATCTACTATATTTGTAACTAGCATAAATTGAACTGAAAGGCATTGGAAACACTAGATTTTATAAGTCCAATAAAACACATATAACTGTAAAGTTACTTCCAATATTAAAAACTCCACTAACTAGGGCCATCAAAATCAGTGCATTTTCACTTGACACAATTTTAAAATAACTAAATTTACTATATTTTAAAAGCTTTACATAATAAGTAATGAAGCCTTCATTATTGCCAAAATGGTGACATGATGAACACCAATAAAACTTTCCTTATATCCGTAGAAAAAACCCACAATATATACTTTACTTTTGAGAATCATGTGGCCACTGATATTCCATTAATCCTTGTAATGTGACAAGCATTACAAGGATATAAAGATAAATAAACTGAAACAAAGAATATTACATTTATTTCCTGTCAATGTTTTTTTAAAAAAAGGATTTGAGATTGCTTGTAGCAAAAGCATGCATATAATAACAATAAAAACTATTAACACATCTTTGTCTTGGATAGAATGATCCCATCTCTTATATGCAGAATCCAAAAAATAAAAACAACAAACCAGGGGCTTCCCAGGTGGCGCAGTGGTTGAGAGTCCGCCTGCCGATGCAGGAGACACAGGTTCGTGCCCCGGTCCGGGAAGATCCCACATGCCGCAGAGAGGCTAGGCCCGTGAGCCATGGCCAGTGAGCCTGCGCATCCAGAGCCTGTGCTCCGCAACGGGAGAGGCCACAACTGTGAGAGGCCCGCGTACCGCAAAAACAAAAAACAAAAAAACCCAACAAACCAAGCTCACTGATCCAGAGAACAGATCAGTGGTTGCCAGAGGCGGGGAGTATGGGGGTGGGAGAATTGGGTGAACTGTTTTTGTTTTTAGTTTACAGAAATTGAATGAGGGAAAAAAAGGACTAATCCTGCTACAATCTATAACATAAATTAAAATTGGAAGAGATTGGAGAATTGGGGAGTCTCTTTGGTTAGCTTGAGAAATAATGAGGATAAGAACTTGTGTGGTGGCAAAGAAAATGGAGAGAGTGGATATAAGGGATGTGGATAGATTGTGTGATCTGAAAATAGATTTGTTTCCTTAATTCATTTGTTTATTCTTACTTTAATTCACCTCTTTTCTGTATCAGGCAGTTGTTAAAGGTGTTCAGCAGAAAATGAGCAGGGTTACTCCCCTCACAAAGTTCTCTGACCAGCCCTGAGTAGCTCTCCTTTAATCCAGTAACTCAAAAATTAGTCCCACCCCCTAAGAGTGCTCACAGCCTCCATCCAGAAACATTCCTTCCACATCCTTTCAAATTCTGCTTCCTAGCCTGTTCCCAAATCTCCCAGTTTCTGATCACCTCTTCTTTTCCTGACTATGATTCCACTTCACCCCATTGGCAGCTCTCATCTCTGGCTTCTTAGATGCACTTCCTACTTCCTATTTTTAGAGAGTTAGGCTGATTTCATGTGTTTTAGGTAAATTCTTGCCTAGTCCAGTGAAGCCCTGTGGTCTTGGCAACTAGGCACAGTCCTCATGGCTGTCTCCCCACCTGCCCCCAAACAGCCCAGACCCAGACAGTCAAGAGTCCAGCCACAACACAACACAACAAAACAAACAAACAAAAAGAATTATCCCAGTAGTAGTACCCATGTCCAGGATCTCTAACAACCAGAGGGCAGGGGTAAATACATTAGAAATCTTCATTCATTAAACATTTGTTGAGCACTTATGAAGGTATCACTTGTGCTAGTAAATACAAAGATGAACAATGCACACATAAACAAATAACTGTAACAGTGTTAAGTGATAACAGAAATATGTACAAAGTGCTATGAGAAAATTTTAAAGCCCAAGCATAAACTTTTTAACTCTGGACTTTTTGGCAGCTAGAGCAAAAACAAAAGTAAAAAACAAACAAACGTCAAACAAAAAACTGGTTACATAATTTCATTTTGTAAGTGTGCAAGATATACCAGTAGGTTCAAAGTAAAATATGCTAAGTGTGGTAGAATGTAAGGTATTAAATAAAATTGTAGGGAGTTTCTAAAGAAGATGAAAACAAAGGAGAGAATATAGGTCTTCCAGTTTCCAACTTGAAATGGAGAATTTTTTTTTAAAACAGAGAAAGAGACAAGACTATTTCAGGCAGAGTACAGCACCAATCCTTCCCTTTCATATGCCCCTCCCCACTAAAATATTCAGAGGCAGATGGAATATAACAGTACCTGTGAGAAATTAGTGGATAAGGGGAGCAAAGCGGCCTACAAATTTAGCACATAAAGCGTGGAATGTCAAATGCATTGAATTAGCAAGGGCTTGGTTGGAATCCCAACTCACAACACAACTGACTGGGTACGTAAGGCAAATTACATCAGTCTTTGGGAGTCTGTTTCTAAATCTGAAAAATGGAAATAATATATATTTTTGAATGACTGTTGTAACAATTAAATAAGATGAGATACACAAAACACCTAGTGCAACAGGTGTTTTAACAATGATTAATTCCTTTCATTTCTCCGTTTAAAACCACGGTTAAATGTGGACCAAAGAAAGGTAACACTATCTAGTCTTTACAGAACCAAAAACAGAGAGAATAAAAAATAATTAGTATCCAACCATGAGTTGTTCCCTTTGAAGTCTTGTTCATTAGAATATGTGGCACAAAGAAAAAGAAAATAGGGGTTTATAGAGGATATGCTTACAGACTTTACCAACAATGACACATGATATGTGCTTCAAACTGTCACATGCATATCTGGCCTTAGATATATTCATGCATGTCAAATTTTGCATCACATGCTTTTCAAAAGAAGCCTCATGTTAAAATTAGCTTAAGAATATACACAATTACAATACCTCATTAAGTAAAAAAGAACAGGCCATTTTCAAATGAATGCTTTTAGACCTTTACAGTAAACAGTCCTTTTGGTGGTGGGAAGTAGGGGGACAGGGAGGACAGCGGGAGGGGGGAGTCTGTGCCACTTAATCAGACTACTTTTATCCTTTATGTAGGGAAATAGGAGACTTGAAAATAAGCACTTTCTGTAGTTATGCTACCAGAGTCTGAAGTCCATTTTGAATATTCCCGACAACTCTGAAAAATAATAATTAACATTTGAAAAGCTGTCATTATTATAGTCAGGGACACTTAATCCTCAAAGCAGCAGTGTCTTAATTGAGACTATGTTTAAATGAAAGCACCCATCAGAATTATATCCACACATCTGGTTTGAAGCTTATGTTTTGTCTTATTTAAATTGTTATATTTATTATATTTCTGCCTAGACAATACAAAATATATTTTGCTGCATAAATAATTAAGGCAAATTTTCTTCAAATACAGGCAACAGTTTGTGTCTTCCTCATATCCTTTCACTGAATAAAATGTGTTACAGGGAAGTACCATATCCCTCTTACTCAAGATTGAGATCAATTTGATGCTGTTTATGAGCTAATTTATAAAACAAGTTATATGGCTTTAAAATGTTTTATTTGAAATTATTAGTAGAGTGGCCAACTGAAAAGCTTCCTATAAAAGTGCTAGGATTGATGTGTTTAGTAATAATTATCTTAATTCTTCTAAGGTTTCTCTGGAAAGATTTCAAAACCATACCTGGGGAATCATAGTTTAAATTTCATTATCTATAAGAGCTTTAAAATATCTTTTCTAATTTTACCTAAAAGCCATACTAAAAGGTAGGCTACTACAAGAGTAATGTAATTAATAAACTGTTTTTGACTAAAGAATCAAAGGATACTTTTATATACGTATTATTTCTATCTTTATGGTATAATTACATAAAATAACTATGCAGCACTTTTAATTTGTACAAATATAGAAATCCAGGTAGCAAGAAGAAACATCTGGGTAAAAGAGGTTGTGTTGACCTCAGAATTAAAATTCTGTTCTCTTGATGTCCAGTCAAGTGTCTTATCCACTAGAAAAGTGTTTCTAAACTTGGGCCAGGAGCTATGAAGCTCTACAAGATCCTCAGTCCTCTGAGCAAGGTCTGTAGGTTTTACAGTGAATGCTAAATAAAGTTTATACTATGGGAATGTTGATATTTTTGTTTCTGATACAAATAACTTTAAAAAATTATCCTACTGAAGTATCATCAAAAGCAGATTTCATAAATCCTTGTGAATTTTTTACAAGTAGCAAATAAAAACTAGTGATAAATATTTTACAGATCTCACTGTTGAAAGTAATCTGCTGATTAAGAAATTAAAAAAACATAGCCCTTGACTACTCTAAAAAACATATGAAGAAAAACAATGTAGTAAAACTATAATACTCTTGAAAGAAAACATAGAAGGAAATCTTTATGGCCTCGGATTTGGCAAGACAAGCTGAAAGCACAAGCAACCAAAGAAAAAATAAGCTGAATTTAATCAAAATTAAAAATCTCTGTATTTCAAAGGACACTATTAAGAAAATGAAAATAAAATCTACAGTATGGGAGAAAATATATGCAAATCATATATCTGATAAGGAATTAGTGTCTAGAAGATATAAAGAGCTCTTATAATTCAGTAATAAAAAGACAACCCAACTAAAAAAGAACAAAGGTTTTGAAGATATTTCTCCTAAGATAACATACAAATGACCACTAAACGTATGAAAAGATGTTTAACATCATTAGTAATTAGGGAAGTGAAAACTGACACCAAAATGATATACCCCTTCATACCCACTAAGATGGCTATAATTAAAATGATAGAAAATAACAAGTGCTGACAAGGATGTAGATAAATTGGAACCCTCGTACTTGGCTAGCGAAACGTAAAATGGTGCACATGCTTTGGAAAACAGTCTGGCAGTTCCTCAAAAGATTAAACATAGAATTATCGCATAACCCAGCAATTCCACTCTTAAGTATCTACCCAAGAGAGCTGAAAGTATATGTCCACACAAAAACTAGTACATTATTGTCTACAGCAACGTTTATCCATAACAGCCAAAATGCAGAAACAATCCAAATAACCATCAATTGGTGAACAGATAAACAACATGTGATATCTCCAAACAGTGGAATATTACTTGGCCATAAAAAGGAATGTACTGAAACATGCTACAACATTGATGAACCATGGAAATATAATGAAAGTGAAAGAAGCCAGACACAAAAGGCCATATACTTTAAGATTACATTTACACAAAACGTTCAGAATAGGCAAATCCATTGAGAGACAGAGAGAGAAAGTAGATTAGTGGTTGCCATGAACTGGAGGCGAGGGAGAATTTGTCATGGGCTGAAAGAAAGGAAGGAAGGAAGAATGAGTGACTGCTAATCAGGTGTAGGGTCTTTTGGGGGTGATAAAAGTGTTCTGAAATTACATAACAGTGATGGTTGCACCAATTTTGTGAATATTCTTTAAAAAAATCAATGAATAGCACACTTTAAAAGGGTGAACTTTAGGACTTCACTGGCAGCCCAGTGGTTAAGACTGCACTTCCGCTGCAGGGGGCCTGGGTTTGATCACTGGTCGGGGAACTAAGATTCCGCATGCCATGCGGCACAGCCAAAAGAAAAAAAAGGGTGAACTTTATGATATCAAAGTTTTACTTTAATAAAGCTATTATTAAAAAGAAAACAATGGGGGCTTCCCTGGTGGCGCAGTGGTTGAGAGTCCGCCTGCCGATGCAGGGGACACGGGTTCGTGCCCCGGTCCGGGAAGATCCCACATGCCACGGAGCAGCTGGGCGCGTGAGCCATGGCCGCTGAGCCTGCGCGCCCGGGGCCTGTGCTCCACAACGGGAGAGGCCACAACAGTGAGAGGCCCACGTACCGCAAAAAAAAAAAAAAAAAAAAAAAGAAAACAATGTAAAAAGTCTTCAAATGGGTGGGCAGTGGGGGGAGTCCTTCTGGGGTGATAATTCAGATTCATCATAGTTTGATTTACAACTATTCATCAAACCATGTTTGTTTCATGAGTTCTTAAAAAACAATAATTATACCACCCCCACAAATTAAAAAATTTTAAAGTCAAGAGTTTCCAAACAATAAGGATCAGGGAAATATCCCTGTCCTCATGAATTCAGAAAAATTATAAATTTTTCTTTAAAGAGTTGTATAGCATCGTGCCAATTTTAAAGTTGCCTGTGGGAATTTAAATAACTCTGCCTTAATTTGTTTAACTCATTTAAAATCATGTTCTGATGTTTAAAATGAAGCCCGAAAGTTTTGAAATTATAAAACCTAGTTTAAAGCATGCGTGTGCGGCGGGGGTGGGGTGGGGGGGACTTACTAAAATGAGTTCAGAATTTAATAATAAAGGGTTATATAAAACAGAATTAATCTATCTTACCAAATAGGGTGTCTGGATCATAAAAAATGTCCTTATTGATCAACTGTTGCCCAGCTTGTAGATTCATTACGTCTATTATTTCTGAGATTTCCCAGAACCCACTCCACCAGTCAGGGCAGGAGGGGAACTCCTCATCTACCTACTTCCTTCCTGCTAGCTTGGAACCTCTGATTCCAACCCACGCTTCTGAGACCCGAATGGAGAGGAGGGACTCTGCAGTAAGAGGGGCTCTTCCTCTCACAGATTCTCGACTTAGAATCTAGAATGGTAAAGGAATGATATTCTAAGTGCAGGTTTGGCTTTACAGTACCAATATCATAGTTCAATTTCATTACTAATTATGTAGCCTATCCTAGGAATTTTTTTTACTTATAATACAAGTCCTATCTCCTTTACAGATCCAAATTTTTGGAACACAATATATGAAGAAAGGACTGTCTGTAGAGTCCAAAGTAGGCTAATATATCCCATCAGAATTTTAGTTCAAGATAATTTTCCAATACCACCAATTCAGCAAGTCAGAATTGCAGGTTTCTTTCCACAATGGGAGTTTTAAAATAGCATAAACATTTTGCTATTTAGTGCACTGAAGTGGTGATTTTTTAAATAAGGGTCTAAGAGGACCATAGAGAGCGAAGATTAATTCTTGTGTAACTTAAGTGACAGTTTATCCAGTAGAGAAATGGAAGACTGTGGTGAGGCAGAAGAGAATAAACTGTGGCTAAAAGCTATTATCATGACACTTATGAAGAGTTATCAGCTGAACTACAAAATGGGTGAAAGAGTGTGTATTTCAACTTAAAATATAGTTCTTTATTTAAGGAATTTTATTTGTTGTTCCAAAAGCAGATCATTATTCCCCAGAATTAATTACAATTAAAGAAAGCCTTCTTTACACAGAACATAAATTACTATATTATTTAATGTGGACATTGTTAAAACATTCCGAAGTAATAAATCTATTCAATTATATGTGATATGACTCAGGAAGGCATGGAAGTAAAAAAGTTTTTAAAACAATAATGTGTTAGAGGGAAGAGCAAATTTGTTATTTCTACTCCATTAAGGATTCCTTAAGCAACGTAAAAACCAGAGTTCTAGTTATACTTTGATGTGTAGATCCTTTTGAAAGCTACTCTACCCTGTTTAATATGAAGCATCTGTAGCTAAAATGAACACCTAGTGAAGAGTACGAATGCTGCATTACACAAGCAGACGTCAGAACTGTCCCAAGGCTAAGTTACTTTAAACATGTATGCAGTCAGAAATTAGCTGTGGCTTACTTCTTAGAAGTAACAGATAACTACCCTCATCGTGATGAAAAAGATTTTAAATGTAAGCTAATAGAGGTATTTTTCCTTTAGTAAAGCTCTGCTTTTAAAAGTAAACTTCAAAACTTTAATTAAAATAGGAAATGCTGGGCTTCCCTGGTGGCACAGTGGTTGGGAGTCTGCCTGCCAATGCAGGGGACACTGGTTCGTAACCCAGTCCGGGAAGATCCCACATGCCACGGAGCAGCTGGGCGCGTGAGCCATGGCCGCTGAGCCTGCGCGTCCGGAGCCTGTGCTCCGCAGCGGGAGAGGCCACAACAGTGAGAGGCCCGCGTACCGCAAAAAAAAAAAAAAAAAAGGAAATGCTTGTTACATACTAAAAACTTCTCAGATTAGTGAGGCAGAGAAAAGGAGGGGTTCTGTAAAAGAAAAAGGTGGGACAGAAAGATGAAGAAAAAGAAATGGAGGAGGAAAAGAAAAGAAAGGAAGGAAAGACTTAAAGGACAGAAGTGCCTACTGAAATACATTATTTCTTTCAAATTTTAAACTAACAGGAGAAATTCTTTCTTCTCATATACATGAAATAACCAACGTTTCTCTTATCTATGCTTTGAAATACCTAGACAAACAGAAATCCAAGGCAGTATGTATTCTTAACATTTTGAGTGTTTAGTTTTGAGGACATGTTATTTCTTAGTTTGTTAATTTTCTACATTTGAAATGTAATATCCATTTACATGAATGTTTTGAAGACAGATTTAATATGGTGTAAAATATGGTTAATGAAGTTTAATAATAAGTAACATATTAGTTTGACTTCTCAAAGTTTTGTGCACATTAACTCAGCCACACATCTAATACACAAATCACTCATCAGTGAATTCAATAATCATTTGAAATCCTCAGCTTACTAATTCATACAATTTCACAACTGTATGAATTTTACAATTCATACAATTTCAAAAGTTGTATGAATTTTACAGTTCATACGATTTTAATTAAAGTCATGTACATAACTGTGTCACAACATAACAGATAGGTGACTTTCATGAAAAGATCACGCCCAAGGTAGACATATGGTCTCCTCATATATGACTGCCAAATGTAGATCCAATCCTGTTGAACTTAATTGTGATCAAGACTCATCATTCCATTGTTAGAGAGCCCTCCCTATCCACTACCCACTCTAAGCAACACACTCAAACAGTGGCTCTTTGAACCAGCATTGACATTCCTTTACATTTACAGGGTTGTTTGAAACAGACCTTTGAGAGACTCATCCTGTTTGAGACAAGATATATTCTATAAAATGCTCCCAAGGCATCAAAAGATAACGCAATTGACTGTTTAGTATAGTTTAGATTATATTTCTTAACTGAGAATTAACATTTTAATATATCACAATCGATCTGCAAAAGGAGCAACTTGCCTAGCCAACAATTTAGAAATTTCAAATATGTATATATCAAGATCTGCATCTATATGTAATAGCAATACAATTGATGCATGCATCAATATATCTACACATATATCTCTGTATTTACATGATCTCCTTAATACTTGTCTTATTATTATAAATGACCTGCATGGATCACGAAGCAAAAATATATAAACCCCCTCAAAACCTTGAAAATTAAAAACAAAATTTAAAAAAAAAAAACAAAATGGGTATGACCCAACAACTAAGACACAAACTTCATCAAAGAGTAATATACCAGGATATAAAATGCCAAACAAAATTTTCTAGGTTCAGGCCAGAAATAAAGAATAAGATATTACCCTGTGTATTTTTATATTGGTTTTTCCTTCTAATATTCCTAAATAATCACACATACATTACCTACTTGAAATTATTAGTAAGTAGTTATTTTAAAAGTATGAGTAATTAGACCAAAAGCAATTCTCATATTTACCCAAAAGAAGGAACCACTACTAAGAATCAAAGCCTAGTAATTCTGTTCTTAACGGACAGGTGTTGTGTGTTCTGGCCTGTTATATGAAAATCATTTATGAGAAGAACAGGAAAAAAAAAATCAGAAGGTAGTTTTCACTATTGGAATAGATAAGTGATTAAGCAAATTTTCTTACACCATGAAATTGTCAATAGATTAAATGATCACCCTATAGGGCATCATTTCTGGATGCTGGCATTCTCTGAGATGGAAAGGGACTGAAAGAAAAATGTGATAACGACACACACAAATGATATGGGTAGTAGAAAACTTTCTGAAGGAAAAAAACATTCTTTAGACAGGGACTGAGCTTAACATCTGCCAAGACCTCATTAGGCCAGCAGTAAATCAGGAAACTAAAACCCATGTCAGTTAGAAAAAGATGGGAAGGCTGTAAATCAACCCATTAAAGCAGCAGCTGACCATCCTAAGGTGTAGGTTATCCATGGCATACGGTTGACAATTCCTCCAAGAAACTCAAATATTACCTGTAATATGAGGTGCCTTAATAAATAAATAATAATAATAAACCAAGGAGTAAACTTGAATTGAAAATATTTTCTTAAAAGAGTTATACACCAAGATCTTATTTTGTGATATAAATACTATTGAATACTTAGGTATGAAACAACTCTATTTTCATTTTAGCCAAATTATAATTTTTATGTCATCTCACAGTTAACCTAAGCTTTTTTCAAATTTCAAACTGACTGGAGTTCAACTTATTTTTACCATATCTACTCATATTCTCAGAGTGTTTAAGGAGAGTTGAAATTATCAAAAGGAGAGAATGAGAAAGAAAATACACAAGAATAACTGACAGTAGTGTTAATTTTTACATATATTAGAATACCATAATAAAATATAAGCATGTTATTAAACTAATAATTTTTTATGGAGGGATCTAAAATATAATTTTTAGTGAAATAATTAAGACCATCTTATCAAAATTTGCCTATCTTTTTTTTTTTTTTGGCAGTATGCGGTCTTCTCACTGCTGTGGCCTCTCCCGTTAAGGAGCACAGGCTCCGGACGCGCAGGCTCAGCAGCCATGGCTCACGGGCCCAGCCGCTCCGCGGCATGTGGGATCCTCCCGGACCGGGGCACGAACCCGTGTCCCCCGCATCGGAAGGCAGACTCTCAACCACTGTGCCACCAGGGAAGCCCTGTCTATCTTTTTAAAATGAGGTATTTAATCTTTCAGTTCTTAAAATTACCCCATAGTACTACATGCTTAAGCAGGGGAGTGAAGTTCATTCTATTCCTAAATTTGAGAGTTTATGCTTTAATGTGATCACTAAAAATCGCTTAATTGGTAACTGGAAAAAGAACATTCTGTAAATAAAAGAGAAAGAAAACCGCACAGCTTTAGCTATCTGTTTCAATCTCTTCACACTAAAGGGAGGATGTCATGTTTTTACTTTCTGTCCTGCATTTTCTCTATTAGAAGAAGAAGAAGAAGTAAAAAAGGACTGAAGGCAGGAAGCAACAGAAAGGGTGGAGTAATAAGTAGCCTGATGTGTGTAAAAACTGGAAAACAGTCTCAAATGGAAAGTTGTGATAGAAAGGAGTAAGAAAATAAAAGCAATGAACTCAACAATGTATCAAAGGAATAGTGATTAAGAGTGAGAGCTCTGGAGCCAGACTTCCTGGGTTCAAACCCCAGCTCTTCCACTTCCTGAGTGACCCTAGGCAATTTTCAATAACCAACCAATTACTTCATCCATACAATAGGGACAGTACCAGCATATGTCCCAGAGGACTCTAGTGAGAAGTAAATGAACTAATACATGTAAAGTAGTATTTCAAATAGTACCTGGCACACAAAGTACTCAATAAATGTTAGCTATTATTGGTGTTTCTCTATAGCTTACTTTAATTACCAGCAATGTTTTTTATTCTTGAAAATATTAAATGAAACAATGACTTAGCTTAGTGTAACAAATTAGTAATAAGAAAATGTTGACTTCATTTAATAATAACTTTAGTACTTTGGGATAATACTATTAATTTGCATATTTTAACTTCTTTAACAATAAATTAAGGACAACATTTGCCATTACATTATCTGTGTTATTTTGGAATTAATAAACGAAGCAAATTTTTAAGAAGCTCTAATATATATCCAATGCCTTAAAAACAAAACAGCAAATCATCTGCATCAAAAAGTTCCCATTCTTATACAAGACAATTTAAAAAAAATATACCCGCCAAATAAGCTTATAATTAATAGTTGCTTTCATTTTTCAAAAATCCACATAGGAAGCAATTTAAGACTAAAACAATCCCAGACAGTAGTAGCTAGCTTATTTAGCAAGGGCAATCAAAATCTGCTGTGTTGGGCTGCCCCCTACAGGCCTCAATTCACCAATTTCTTTTAAAAGGTGTCTAAGGGAATATCATTAGAATCTTACATTAAGAATATTAATTAATTATAAAGCAAAGTATTATTCATTCATTCATTCTAGCAGGAAACAGTCTCTAAGAAACCTCTATAAAGATACAGAGAGAAATGAAACAATTCCTTGACCTCCAGTAATTCACAGGTTACATCTTACAGAGAAATCACATAGACTTCAACAGATCCATGGTGAAATACTGCAAAATAGCTTAAGAAATGTCTATATTACAATGTTGCATGTAGAAAAAGAACCAGGCTGGAAATCCAAGACTCAAGTTCTACTCTTCTTGTCTCTGCCATTAAGTATCCAGTTGAACATCTGGGCAAGAGTTTTGTGCAAGCTTTCTAAAATTAGGGGGCTGAATTAGATGATTCCTAAGGATTCCTCCTAATGTATAATTACATTTGCCATAATAAGAGGCAGAAGGAAATGTTTTAAAACAAAATTCAGAGAAAGAAGAAATAATTTATACATGGTATGAAGAGTTGGGGCACATACAGAGAAATCAAGAAAGACTTCTTGGGGGAAGTGACATTTGAGCTGCGTTAAGAAGCATTCTGGGAATAGGGGCTATTCCCAGCAGGAGTTAACAGAGTAAGAAAATTAAAATATCAAGCATGTTTTAGGGAACAATACATGATGTTATTTGGTAGGAGTCTAGCTTTGTTTCATGAAAATCAAATTAACAGTAACTGAAATTAGTGCAAATGGCAAGAAAGTGATAAATGCAAATAGTTCTGGTACTGTACAATTCTAAGAAACTAATCAAAAGAGATTCCAAGGTATTTTGTCTAGAAAATTGAAAGAAAGTGGTAAAGAAATAGGGAACTGAAACAGAAAGAGTCGGTTATGTGAGTACTTGGTAGTAATGAGTAATAGATTTGGGGGACCAGACAGAGCCTCACAGAGAAGACTACACTAAGACCAGAAATATATTGATAAATGGAGTGAACTATTTGTCACATATGTTATAGTAGTCATAGGGGGTATGGCAATCCCTATCATCACTGATAAGATAATTCACAGCAATAAAATCTAATAATAATTACAGCAAATAATTTGTAAATTATTTCCTATGTGCCAGGCATAATATCAAGAAGTATTACATTTAATTTTCATTAACAACCCTATGAAATATTATTATCCCTATTCTACGAATGATAAAATTGAGGTCCAGAGATGTGAAGTGAATGCCCCAAATCACAGCTAACTGGGATATACTTCCCTAAATGAAACTTCTCCATCTTAACCACTTGGTATATTAATGAAAGTTACAGATTCAATTCCTACAAATTTTTCAAAGTTCTTTACTGGAGAACCTATGTAGAAAAAAAATTCCAAAATAATCAAGGATAGACAACTTTTAGAAAAAGTAATAATCATCTATCATTTATAGCAATATTCATGTTCTTAAGCAATACGTTAAGTTAAAATTTTTGTATTTAGAAATAATTAGAAAGAACAGATTAAAAAAAAAACCTTAGAAAACTCCTCAGTCTTTATTCTCTTTCCCAAATTTCTACAAAATCCACCTATCTAAATTTGGAGGTTAAGAATTATTAGAAGTGGTGATGTCATCAGTAATGATGGAGTAAGGACTTCAAATATCCTATCTTCCATAAAAGCAATGAGAACACTGGCAAAAACTGTTGAGAGACTGAATTATTAATTTTTAAAACTTCCCACAAAGAAACACCCAGAACCAGATGGCTTCCCAGGTGAATTCTACCAATTATTTCAAGATTTAACACGAATCCTTCACAAACTCTTCCAAAAACTAGAAGAGGGAACACTACCCAACTCATTCTATGAGGCCAGTATTACCCGGATATCAAAACCAGATGAAGACATACAAGATAAGAATACTAGAGACCAACAATCATTATGAATATAGACACAAAATCCTCAACAAGAAACCAGCGAACTTGGATTTCCCTGGTGGCACAGTACTTAAGAATCCACCTGCCAATGCAATGGACACGGGTTCGAGCCCTGGTCCAGGAAGATCCCACATGCCACGGAGCAACTAAGCCCATGCACCACAACTACTGAGCTGAGCACCTAGAGCCTGTGAGCCACAACCACTGAGCTCGCGTGCTGCAACTACGGAAGCCCATGCACTTAGAGCCCGTGCTCCGCAACAAGAGAAGCCTGCGCACAGCAATGAAGAGTAGCCCCTGCTCGCTGCAACTAGAGAAAGCCCACATGCAGCAACAAAGACCCAAAGCAGCTAAAAATTTTAAAAAGTAAATAAATTTAAAAAAAAAAAAAGAAAAGAAAGAAACCAGCAAACCAAACCCAGCTACATATGTTATATAATCTGACTGACTGGTATCTATCCCAGGAATACGAGGTTGGTTCAACAAAGAAAATCAAGCAATGCAATACATCATATTAATAGAATAAAGGGGAAAAACCCACATAAGAACCTGAATAGACACAGAAAAAGCACCTGACAAAATCCAACATCCTTTCATGATAAAAATACTCAACAAAATATAGGGAACAGAACTCAATCTTATAAAGGGCATATAAGAGAAACTTACAGGCTAACATCATACTCAATAATGAGAGACTGTAAGCTTTCTTCCCCCTTAAGATCAGGAATAAAACAAGGATGTCTGCTTTTGCCACTTTTATTTTGATTCTGTACTGAAGGTTCTAGTCAGGGAAATGAGGCAGGAAAAAGAAGTAAAAGGCATTCAAACTGGAAAGGGAGAAGTAAAACTATCTCCATTTGTAGTGATATGACCTTCTATATGGAAAATTCTAAGGAAGCAGCAGTAAAAAAACAAACAAACAAAAAAACCCCCCCAAAACTGTTAGAAGTAAGAAACAAGTTCAATGAGGCTACTGGACAAGATCAATATACAAAAAAATCAATACTATTTATACACACTAGCAAAAAGTCCAAAAATGATAATAAAAACTGGATCAAAAAGAAAAAATTACGTAGGAATAAATTTAACAAAAGAAGTGGGCAACTTGTACACTGAAAACTACAAAACATCATTGAAGACCTACATATATGGGAAAAAATCCTGTGTTTACTGATTGGAAGACTTAATATTGTTTGTTAAGATAGCAATACTCCAGGGAATTCCCTGGCAGTCCAGTGGTTAGGACATGGGCTTTTACTGCTGTGGGCCCAGGTTCAATCCCTGGTCAGGGAACTAAGATCCTGCAAGCTGTGTGGTGCAGCCAAAAAGAAAAAAAAGATAGCAGTACTCCAGAAATTGATCTACATATTGAATACAATTCCTATCAAAATCCTAAGTGTCTTTTTTTTTGGTAGAAACTGACAAGCTGATCCTAGTATTCATATGGAAATGCAAAAGATCCAGAATAGCCAAAATAATCTTGAAAAAAAAAAGATGGAGGACTCATACCTCTTGATTTCAAAACTTACTACACAAAGCTACAGAATTCAAGAACAGACGTATAATCAGTGGAATAGAATTGAGACTCTAGATACAAATCCACACATTGTGGACAACTAATTTTCAAAAAGAGTGCTAAGACAATCCAATGAGAGAAAGAGAAGTCTTCAACAAATCACGCTGGGAGAACTGGAATATGTACATACAAAAGAATGAAGTTGGACCCCTTTACCTTACACCATATACAAAAAATTAACTCAAAATGGATCAAACACCTAAATGAAAGAACCAAAACTATAAAACTTTAGAAGAAAACATAAGAGGAAATCTTCATCACTTAGTATTAGGCAAGGTTTTCTTAGATATGATAACATAAAAGCATAAGTAACAACAACACAAAAAGAACTGGACTTCATCAGAACTAAAAACTTCTGTGTTTCAAAGGCCATGACCACGAAAGTAAAAAGACAGCCCACAGAACAGAAGTAACTATTTATAAAGCATATATCTAGTAAAGGTCTAGGATCCAGAATATATAAAGAACTTTTACAACTCAACAATGAAAAGACAACCCAATTTAAAAATAAGCAAAGAAGAGACATTTTTCCGAAGAAGATATATACACCGTCAGTGAGCACATAAAAAGACGCTCAGCATCATTAGTCATTAGGGAAATGCAAATCAAAATCATAATGAAATACCCCTTCATATCCACTTAGGATAACTAATCAAAACGATGTACAATAACAAGTGTTGGCAGGGACACGGAGAAACTGAAACCCTCATTCATTGCTGGTGGGAATGTAAAATGGTGCAACCAATTTGGAAAACAATATGGCAGTTCCTCAAAAGGCTCAATGTGGAGTTATTATATGACCCACCAGTTCCACTCCTAGGTATATACTCAGGAAAAGTGAAAACATATGCCCACCCCCAAATTTGTACATAAATGTTCATAGGAGCTTTCTTCATAACAGCCCTAAAGTGGAAACCACCCAAATATTCATCAACCCGATGAATGGTTAAACAAAATGTGATGTATCCATACAATGGAATGTTACTTAGTTAAAAAAATGATGCAGTACTACATGCTACAAGACAGATGAACCTTGAAAATATTATGCCACAGGAAAGAAGGCAGACACAAAAAGACACATATGATGTGATTCCATTTATACGTCCATGTAGCACATCCACAAAAACAGAAAGTAAATTAGTAGTTGCCAGGGAGAGGAGGGAAGAGAAGTGACTACTAATGGGTGATATGATTCCATTTATATGTCCATATAGCACATCCACAGAAACAGAAAGTAAATTAGTAGTTGCCAGGGGCCAGGGAGAGGAGGGAAGAGAAGTGACTACTAATGGTATGGAGTTTCTTTTTGAGGTGATGAAAATATTTTGAAATTAGATAGTGGTGATGGCTGCACAATTGTGAAATACTAAAACTGTACACTTTAAAGGGGTGAATTTTATGGATGTGAATTAGATCTCAAAAAAATAACCCACTAGAATATCTGATCCTAAAATTTTGCGATATGGAACCACAAAAGATCCTGAATAGCCAAAGCAATCTTAAGAAGAACAAAGGGCTTCCCTGGTGGCACAGTGGTTGAGAGTGGTTAGGGCAACAGTAGAGAATGATAGTTTACTCAACAGAAAATCCAGCCCAGAATTCTGTAGTAAAAATGTATGGTATGAATGTTACAGTCTAATTTATTATGAGACCAGAATGACCACCACCTTCATAGATAATGAGACCTTCCTTAGTTTGTTATACAGTTTGTGTATTTACCGAGCACCTATTATGTGTATGGCATTGTGATGAACACAAAGATATAAGCACAGTACAGAGGCTCAACTTCTTCTCTGCGCTTACTAAAGAAGAAATTCTCCTTAGCTGTTTAATAAATGTTTAAAATACTCTGACCAACCTAAATGTCCATCGACGCATGAATGGTAAAGAAGATGTGGCACATATATACAATGGAATATTACTCAGCCATAAAAAGAAACGAAATTGAGTTATTTGTAGTGAGGTGGATAGACCTAGAGTCTGTCATACAGAGTGAAGGAAGTCAGAAAGAGAAAAACAAATACCGTATGCTAACACATATATATGGAATCTAAAAAAAAAAAAAAAAACAGTACTGATGAACCTAGTTGCAGGGCAGGAATAAAGAGGTAGACATAGAGAATGAACTTGATGACATGGGGTGGGAGGGGAAAGCTGGGGCGAAGTGAGAGTAGCATGGACATATATACACTACTGAATGTAAAATAGCTGGCTGGTGGGAAGCAGCAGCACAGCACAGGGAGATCAGCTCGGTGCTTTGTGATGACCTAGACGGGTGGGATAGGGAGGATGGGAGGGAGGCTCAAGAGGGAGGGGATAAGGGGATATGTGTATGCATATGGCTGATTTGCTTTGTTGTGCAACAGAAACTAACACAGTATTGTGAAGCAATTATACTCTAATAAAGATCTATTAAAAAAAAAAGAGAGGGCTTCCCTGGTGGCACAGTGGTTGAGAGTCCGCCTGCCGATGCGGGGGACAAGGGTTCGTGCCCCGGTCCGGGAAGATCCCACATGCCGCGGAGCGGCTGGGCCCGTGAGCCATGGCCGCTGAGCCTGCCCGTCCGGAGCCTGTGCTCCGCAACGGGAGAGGCCACAACAGTGAGAGGCTTGCATACTGCAAAAAAAAAAAAAAAAGAGAGAGAGAAAAAAAAATACTCTGGAAAGAAATTAACTTCATAAGCTCACCTTAAATTTATATATAGAAAGGTGAAAATGAATGATATGCCTTCAACTTGCAGGTTATTTATCATTTCATAACTGTTACCTTCACTTGGATCAGAAGTGAAGTTATTTTGAGAACTGAGCATCCATTCTCTACTTTCTTGTCTTTACATATGAGATACAAATCCTGTTTTTAAGCACAGATGTCTTAATATTCATTGTAGCATGTACCGCCACAGCTAGAGTGTGAATTAAGTATTAGACACCTTGCCCCAAGGATTACCGCCATATAATTCTTTACATGAAAAAACAGCATAATAACAACTATACATGGAGAGGATTCTGGGAGCATGGAAGTTTAACGCTTCCCCCTCCCCCTTCTACTCCCAAATCTATCTCATACCCAACACAGTGGCTCTCCTGAGCTAAGGCACCTATTGGGGTGAGTAGGCAGGGAGGACCTACATGGAGGAGCTACAAACCCTCTGCAATATTCTCCCCTCTGGGTGGACATGAGCCTAAGGACCAACGAGCCTATGGATCCCCAAAGGCTAAGGAAAAAGCTGGGAAAAAAGGCTGAATTCCTGCTAGTAACATTTATTTTCAATACTGTCTTGGCAATGCAATACTAGCAATGTGATAAAGCAAATAAGAAATGGCTGATAAAAATGACAGCAAGAGGTGTTGTTTTTGGGGTTGATGCCATAAATAAATATCTAGAAATGGAAATGAAATAAAGAAAAACAAAATCTAAAAAACACCTAGAAATAAATTAAAAAGAAAGGCACAGGGCCTATTTGAGAACATAAAACAAAATCTGAATAAGAAAGATGTACCTGGGCTTCCCTGGTAGCGCAGTGGTTAAGAATCCGCCTGCCAACGCAGGGGTCATGGGTTCGAGCCCTGGTCCGGGAATATCCCACATGCCGCAGAGCAACTAAGCCCGTGCACCACAACTACTGAGCCTGCGCTCTAGAGCCCACGAGCCACAACTACTGAAGCCCGCGCGCCTAGAGCCCGTGCTCCGTAACAAGAGAAGCCACCACAATGAGAAGCCCGCGCACTGCAACGAAGACCCAATGCAGCCAAAAACAAAAACAAACAAAAAAGATGTACCATGTTCTTATGTAGGAAGATTTAATGATATAAAAAGGTGAATTCTACCAAAATTAAAACAGAAATGTATTTCCACTTATTAAGCATGAAAAGACTGAAAAAAAGGTAAGGGGTGAATTGTCCCAGCAGATATCAGAAGACTAAAATCAAATAAAAATAATACTGTTATAAGAAAATACGAATAGGGCTTCCCTGGTGGCGCAGTGGTTGAGGGTCTGCCTGCCGATGCAGGGGACATGGGTTCGTGCCCCGGTCTGGGAAGATCCCACATGCCGTGGAGCGGCTGGGCCCGTGAGCCATGGCTGCTGAGCCTGTGCGTCCGGAGCCTGTGCTCCGCAACGGGAGAGGCCACAACAGTGAGAGGCCCGCGTATCGCAAAAAAAAAAAAAAGAAAAGAAAAGAAAATACAAATAAACCAATGGAATGGTTTGTAAACGTTTTTTACATAAAGATACCACAAAAAATCAAGACAAATTTTATAGTTGTGATTATTTTTTACAAAGTGTTTGACAGAAAAATGGTTAATATCTATAAAAATAATTTTTTTAAATCAGATAAATAACCCAAAAGAAAAGTAAGCAAAATATTTATTTTGCTCCCAACTCTGTGCTCAAGACCAACAGGCTGTCCTCATACTTACAATGTCCCCTCTGCCTTCAAAGGTCCTCTCATTACTCTTTGCCTACCTTAAGTCTATCCACTTGTCAGACCTCAAAAGACATGACACTTTCATCAAAGAAGGCTTCTCTGCCCTATTAAGCTAGATCAGATTCCCCTTAGAGGAATTAGGCTTTATTGCACTATATACCTCTCCTTCACAGCACCAATCACAGTTGTGATTTAAAATTTGTTTGTGTACTTATTTGATTAATTTATTTCCACCTCTAGATTATAAACTTTTAAAGGATGATGTACCGTATTAATAACCACTTGCATCCCCTGTGCACAGTATTAGGCATAGCATGCAATGTCTGTGAACAAATGAACTTGAATGAATGAATGAGACAACCTTTTCATACATGTAGCATATTGGTAGGATAACAGTTATGAATCCACTGCTTCTTGAAAAACAGAAATTATGTGCCTAATTTTTACTATACAACCTAAATACCAATGCCTAAGGATTTCACAGTCACTTTACAAGTCTTTTTAAACAGATATCCTCCTTAATCACACCTGTTTACGTGTGCTTATCTCAATAACATTTTAGTTACATTTTTGAAGCACTTCCTGCCATTAACCTCGTCTCTAGAATACTGGCTAATATGAAGCACCTGGATTTCAGGAACACAGAGGCTAAAGTAAACTGCCATGTAAATGACAGAAATGACACATTTTGGGGTCTGTAATGGATCTCTAAACTACTTTTGGACCTATTTTACTTTTACCACTAAAATTCCATCATTGAATTTAGAGTCATTTTGAGTCCATGGTAATCAAATTACAGATGAAAAAGAACTGAAGTTTTCCAACAATCTGTATAAAAGTCAACCTTTAAAGAATATCACCAGTTAGAGATTTTCTAGGTTTGGTCAAAGTGGACTTCACTTTATGTAACACTTATGTCTTGAAAATTCTGTAAACTTAATTTTTATAAATAAAATTATATTTTCTTTGTAAGTCTCACCTACGTCTGGATACTAGTTGTTCCACATTTCATATGTGTGCCCCTGAGCAAGTGATTTAAAATTCCTCAGCTGGGGCTTCCCTGGTGGCGCAGTGGTTGAGAGTCCGCCTGCCGACGCAGGGGACACGGGTTCGTGCCCTGGTCCGGGAAGATCCCACATGCCGCGGAGCGGCTGGGCCCGTGAGCCATGGCCGCTGGGCCTGCGCGTCCGGAGCCTGTGCTCCGTAACGGGATAGGCCACAACAGTGACAGGCCCGCGTTCCGCAAAAAAAAAAAAAAAATTCCTCAGCTTCAGTTTCCTGAGTGTAAAATCAGATAATGATCCCTACATCCTAAGATGGTTTTGAGGCTTCCAAAGATAAAATGGGCCTCACCCAAGCATGCTCGCTGTCCTATCCTTTCTACCCCCTGCTATACAGGAATTCTATTAGAATGCTGCAAAGAAAAAAGTTTAGCAAAATTATGCCCTTTATTTGTCTTATTAATAAACCTGGATTTTCAGGTTTTATTTAAATTTACTTACTAATTTAAGGTCTCAAATAGTACAGAGATCTATATCTAGTATATTAAAGAAATGAAAAGTACAGATTAATCAAAATGCCACATAAGTAAAAGCTACACTTAATCAACAGACTATTCCAACCACACAAACTAATCAGCTGTAGAACAGGAGAAATATGGTATCACCTTTAGATCATATAATTAAGGAAAACAGAAAGCAGATGCCATCTTCCTTTGGTCAAGGTATGAATGAAGATTCAAAAGTACAAAATAGGGAAATGGAAAAAGCCAGAGAATGGACAGTGGGCAAAAACTAAGTCTCCTAAATTTTTATATTCACTTATGCATCTCACGTCTAAAATTTTAATCAAGTTCCAGTAAGAACCAAACCAGATAAGGGTAAAGCCAACAGCAAAGTCAATAAAGAGAACCAATAAAACCATGAGGCTCAGGGTCTTCTCTGGTGGCGCAGCAGTTAAGAACCCGCCTTTCAATGCAGGGGACATGGGTTCGAGCCCTGGTCCAGGGAGATCCCACATGCTGCAGAGCAACTAAGCCCGTGTGCCACAACTACTGAGCCTGCACTCTAGAGCTCACGAGCCACAACTACTGAAGCCTGCATGCCTAGAGCCCGTGCTCCACAACAAGAGAAGCCACCGCAATGAGAAGCCTGCACACCACAACGAAGAGTAGCCCCCCATCGCCACAACTAGAGAAAGCCTATGCGCAGCAACGAAGACCCAATGCAGCCAAAAATAAATAAATAGATAAATAACAAAAAACCCTGAGGCTCTGTCTCTCCCTGTTTGAGGAAAAGCTGCCACTGTCTTGACAGAGGAAAGATCAGGCAGCAAGCTCTGCCCTAACAGTCACCACCTGGCAGCCAGGTTTTGTCAAGCAAATTTTGAGAATTCTCTAGCTTCCCACTTTCTATCTAATTATAGCACTTTATGAAAACCATTCTCTCTCACACATACACATTCTCTTTCCCTCTCTCTCTCACATTCTCTCTCTGAATCCTTTTAATGTTATGATATGACAGTAACAGGTATGGATACATCTGACAATATTCCCCAGAAAAGAATGGTAAATACTGCCATAAAGGAAAGAACTGTACTTACTGTAAAAATAATAAATCTGCTCTGAAATCAGGAGTATAAAGTGTTTGAAAAAGAATATCATTGGTATAATTAGATAAACCTGTAATATGGCTTCTTTAAAGAACAATTCCGACCAGATGTATAAATTCACTCAGTCATGCCCTTTTCATTTTGTGGATGAGGAAATGAAGGCCCAGCAAGACAGTAAGCGCCTGTGGACACACAACTCGTCAGTGTCACACCTCCCACAGAGCCTCAGAGGCCTCCCTTCTAGTGCAGTGCTCTTAGTAGGAAACCTGTTTTTCAAGGGAAACTGCTTTGGCCTTTATGTCTCAAATATCTGACAACTTGGCGAGCTCAGAGAGGTTTACATGAAGTCACAAATTGTCAGACTAGGTGAATAAGGCAAAACTGTGATCTTGATCTATCATGCGCTGTTTCTGGATGCAACCCCTCCAACAGCTCTTTTCTACTTGCTCCTACTATTCTCCCACCATTTGAATTAATTTTAGAAGTGTGTTTTCTTCAATTACTACAACAGCACTATCCTTGTTAAAGCCAGCTAGTTCTTTCAGTTTTGGATTATTTGAACTATAAAGTCTTTTTTTCAGCTTCAGAATTATGTGATCTTTGGTGCTTTTAATATTCCAAGATTCAACGAAGTAAGTACTTGTGAAGCACCTACAGTGTACGTAACACTGTGCTAAATAAATCCTACTACACAGATTTAAAAAGGAAAAAACAAAAAAAAAGCCCAAACAAACAAAAAAAACTAACCTTGCCTTCAAAGATATCACTAGCATGTTGAGCGTATTAGTGTATCCACAGTGCTAGTTAGATCAAGAATTACCTAACTTGGGCAAATCACTGAACCTGTCCAGGCCTAGATAAAGAGATTTTCAAACTGTGCTTTAGAATTTCCATAAATATGTGATGCTATAACCACTGGTCCCCAGGAGGACAGAGTCAAGCCACCTGAGTCAATATCACTTATCCCCATCTACCCACCCCTTCCAAGTTCAACCCAAAAGTGGGCTGCTGCATTAAAAAAAAAAAAAAATGAAATCTACTCAGAAAACTTCAGGACCACTCTAAAATTCCGTAATAACCTGTTACTGTTTTTAATCCGTATTTTAATCACCAATATCTATGTCAGTGATGGTGAAGACGCAGCCTCTCCCTATGAGATTTACAGACCACATAAAGGATCCTACCCACTATAAGTACTATACTTAGTCCATAAAATCTGACTCCGTTTTGGCTTTTCTCAGTGCAATAACTAAAGCATATCACTACTGAATCTAGTTCTGTAAAATCACTGCTGAAGTTCTCTTAGGGAATACCTAGGTGGTCAGTACCAATTTATGTAACGTGAGACATTTCTTCTCTCCATACAACTAGGCTTCCTGCCACCTTTCTCACATTATTTTATGCAGATATAGAAACTGTCCTATTTGCACACTGTTTAACATTAACAGTTGCCGAAACTGTTCTACTGCTCTGCTGCCTGTACAGAGAAGACTGAGACTCTCTCATGTGAGCAGCAACAATGTTTCCCTTCCTTTTCCTTAACAGGTCTCTGCAAACCTCTCTTCTCTTGGGCTAAAAACTTTACTGGTTAATCCCAATCCTCAACTGCCTTGCTCCATCAATTACTTTCCTTCTTATTTGATAAACACATTCTTCCATAAAATAACCTAAAATTTTATTCTGCCTTAGCCTTCCCATTACTTCGCCAAGTCTTTATTATACTGTGGATGATCCATGGCTTACGACACATTGTCTTTAGCTATCGCTGAGTGACACTTCAGGAAGCAGCTTTACTGAAACTATTATTATATTTTTACTGTAGGTAAGGTATAAAGGATATTGATTGCCCTGTCCCTTCAAAGTGAGGCCATGTGAGAATTTCTTTCCTAGGTGGTGCTCAAGAAAAGTCAGCTTTCCTGATGATCTAGTAAGTTTTCATCATATATAAAATGAAAAACAAAGTTATATCTCATCACATTTCCTTCCCCTTTGCTCTGGCTACAAGGAAGCTTGGGGTCAAATTTATAGGTCAATTTTAATAAATTTGACGATCTCACTTATTCATAGCGTAGTTCATTTCATGCTGGGTTTCCATTTTATATCTTTGGTGGCTCTAATTTTAAATTTCAACCTTTTTCTATTTTGTGACTATACAAAATATATTCTTGTAAATTGCCTCAGATTCTTCATGATATAAGATAAAGTATAAATAAATAAATTATGGCATTTCCAAACCCACTGGGTAATATTTGTGCTTAACAAAGACTCGTGGAATTAAAATTTTACTTTCCTGAAAAAAGGAAGCAGAGGAGTGTGGCTGATTAGATCATCTGGTCTTTATTCCATCAGGCATTTTTCTCATTTTATTTCTATTGTACGTATTATGAATCCATGATCTAAACATAGTCTATTTGCCATTATGTTAATGAAATAAATGAGAAGCAACCTTATTTAAGTCATAAAAACTTTTCATTCTTTGAGTATATTGGGATTTTTGTTTTTTACTTTTCAATTGGACAGTTTGTTTTCCTCTTTGAACACACATTAATCTGATGGCACTATAAAAGATTAAAAAATAACTGTAGAAGTAACTATGAGTAAAGACTGTTAGATAGTAAAAATGGCTACAGAGAGAAGTTATGACACAATCTCTTTGAGTCTGAATCGAAGGCCTGCTAGATGAGAGTCTATGTTTGTGATACTGTGTTTCTAATTCCTATTCTTAACTGCTTTTTCCATGATCGTAGGCAACTAGCTTTCTGGATACCATTCATTCAATGAAAATTTACTCAGTATTGCTATATAGGAAATATATGGTAGTTTTAAAGTACCCTACAGAAACATGGAGTTTCTTAACCCCATGAAAGTGTACAGTAATGAGACGCTACTATTTATTTTGTTGTACAACACTGAGGACCCATCATCTAAAACAAATACAGTCGATTCTCATCTGTGGTACTTATGTTCTATAAAGTTACTGCAAACACTGACTGAATTAACAAATACTGAACCATTGCTCTTAGGGGGACTACAAGGGTTACTGCAAGTCTCTGGTCACATGTCTTCAACTCATCAATACATAACCTTGTTTTATGTATGTTTCTGTATAAAGGTAGCACTTCAGCACTATGCTTGGGAGTCATTTTTAACATCAAAATTACCAACGAAAAGCACAAAAACGTGAAGAACGCGGCACTAAATAGACTGGGAAAAGTCACTTGTTTACAGTATGAGAGCAGAAACAAGAAGGCACAGCATCACTGAAAATGTGCACATGGGCAAAGCAAATTTTTCATCACTCTGCACATGTCCAGGGAAGTACTGTTGAGTACTGACTTTGAGGTTGCAAATAAATTTTAGCAAGCAGGCTAATCTGCAAATACAAAATCTGCAAATAAAGAGCACCAACTAAATGAGTCACATATTTCACAGTACAGTCTCTGATTTGACTGCCACCAAAAGGAAGAGATCTGGAAAACCCTAATAAATGTTATTCAGTTACTATGCAAACTGAAAAGAGTTTGGACTAGAGTGCTTCAAGAAGTAAGATGTCCGAGACTTTCATAAGTTGGTATTGTTAAAAATGTTACTTCCTACCTGGTATATTCTAAAAGGGATGTAACGAAATCCATTTTCCTCTGCAGGATATTCCATGAGTTTCCGATTGATGGCCCAAAACTGGTCAAATCTGTCTGTAATGATAAATTATTCATTAAAAATGAACAACATTATAATTTAATACCTCATATGAAGAGATTAAAGTTGTTAAGCATCCATTCTAATAGAAGTTTCTGAAAGGGCATTATTTCTATATTATTTTTCCCAAACTTATCTTTCCATAACTAAACATAAAGCAAGATATAAAATTATTTTTTTTCTACATTATTGTTGCTTCCTTTTCCTAGATATCTCCATAGACATTTTTTCTCATAAGAGAAACTCTAAATAGATTATGACTACTGGTGTTATCACAGCAAAAAACATCAGGTATAGATGAATGTCTCGATTCCCTTGGTCCTATTCCTACTGTCTAAACTAAAAGCACAGCTTCAAGTGACCTAACGTTTAACCACAAATTGTTTAAAGAAACAAAGTAAAAATACCAAACACAGTACACATTAAACAGAAAAAAGATAAAATTATAGGACAGGCTTTGAAAGAAATGTGAAACTGACACTTAAATAACTGTCAGTTGCAGCTTAATCCCAGACTGATTAAACAACTCCTTTTTAAAAATGTAAGGCTTGCTTTAAACAAAAAAAACCCCACTTTACTGATATATAATTCACATACCATAAAATTCACCCTTTTGAAGTGTTAACTGAGTGGTTGTTAGCATATTCAGAGTTGCCAATATATAATTTCAGAACATTTTCATCATCCCCAAAAGAAACCTATACCCATTAATAATTATGCCCTCCCCCCACATCCCCTGGAAATCACTAATCTCTACTCTATTCCAGAAATTTCATATAAATGGAATCATATAATATGTGGTCTTCTGCATCTGTTTTTCTTTCTTACTATGTTTTCAAGGTTCATTCATGTTGTAGCATGTTATCAGAACTTTATTTTTACTACCAAATAATATGTCATTGTATGGAGATACCACATTTTGTTTACCCATTCAATAGTTTGTAGACATTTGGGCTGTTCCCACTTTTTGGCTATTATGATTAATGCTACCATGAACATTCACGTACAAGTTTCTGTATGGATGCGTATTTTCTATTTTCTTGGGCATATTACCTAAGAATGGAACTGCTGAGTTACACAGTAACTGTTTATCTGCCATATGGTAACTATGTTTTGAAGAACTGCCAAACTGCTTTCCAAAGAGGCTGCACCATTTTACACCCCCGCCAACAATGTATGAGGGTTCTGATCTGTCCACATCCTTGCCAACACATTATTGTCCATCTTCTTTATTATAGTCATTCTAGTGGGTATGAAGTGGTATCCCCTTATGGTTTGATTTCCATTTCCCTAAAGACTAATTATGCTGAGTATCTTTTCATTTGTTTCCTAGCCATTTATATATTTTCTTTTGGAGAAATGACTATCAAATCCTTTGTCCTCTTTTTAACTGGGTTGTTTATCTTTTTGTTGTTGAGTATTGTAAGAGTTCTTTATGTATTCTGGATACAAGCCCCTTAATCTGATAAATAATACACAACTATTTTTTTTCCCATTCTGTGTGTTGTTTTTTAACGCCTTTAACTCACCCGGATTTCTACCTTAAAATATTTTTTATACACAGAAATTTATCTCAGAATCAAATCTCTGTAAAGTACATGAATACTCCAGAATCTCAGGTCAGCCTGGTATATTCTCTACTACTAGACTCATCTCAACCCAATTTACTGGTAATATATTCATACTGCTTAAGCCATCATAATTATATATAAAAAACAAAGTTTAGCTGTTTCTTCTTAGATGACTGTGACAGGCTCTAGGCCTTCTCTAATCTCATTTTCAACTCCAATCTGGGGAAAGACACATACTACAATAGAACTGGTAGGATAGGGAATTTAGAACCCAGTCAGTCCAGGGCAATTTCACAGATGACAACTAAGGTCCAGCTTGTTATGAGTTTAGTTAAGAACCAAGACAAGACTCTTGGTCTTCTGATTCAAAGCCCACAACCGTTTCAACAGTTGCAACCACAAAACTGCATCTTAATGCTAAGAGTAGCTCCTTTAACCACAATTCTTTCATGTATGAATCAATTATTCAGTCAATGCTTTTTTAAAAGTATCTTTCTGCTTTCAAGTTATCAAGCAAGAATGTGATAGCTAAATAAAGTGATTCTTCGTGCACTGCTAAAATTTTACTCACTGCCTCGTCATTAAATCTCTGACACCTACCACAGTGCATGCACAACATATGCTCTTGAATCAATGAATAACAGAATACTACATATATAAATTTTCATTAAAATTTTTGGATTCTTATCCTAGGTCTGTAACTTAATAGCTAGACTAGAAATAACAAATCAACTGAAAATTCTGCCCTAATTCACTTACAGATGAAATAAAAGGAGTTAAATAGTTCTAATACCTCTTCTAAAAATAAAATTTTATAATTATTTAAGACACCTTCTTTATCAAAATATTACTTATTAAAAACCACAAGCAAACCTCTATTAAATGAAAAATTTATACTGTTTCTAACAGGGGGGAAAAAATGGGCTAAAGCAGTGGTCCTTAACCAGGGAAGATTTTGCTCCACTGTGGGTCTGGGGACATTTTTGGATGTCACCAATATGTGTGTGTTACTAGCATCTAGTGGGTAAAAGACAGGGATGCTGCTAAACATACCACAATGCATAGGACAGCTCTCCACAACCAAGAATTATCTGACTCAAAATGTCAATAGGGCTAAAGGAAGGAAAGCAAACACAAACAAACAAAAAGTACAGAAAGGTAATTAGTGAAAAGCTTTCACGTACCTATACTGCAAAAAAGTAAACTGGAAAAAGAAACATTACTGTGCACATTATCAATTTGCTGACACTCAACTCCAAATTCACCCTTCAATATATACACAGGCATAACGGACACAATTTCTTTAAGCATCTCTAGCGTGACAATCACATTAAGCTTTCTCAGTAGAGAGTACTGAAAGGACACTGCAGGAGAAAGGGGCTCCTGCCTACACACACACACACTGAAGGCTCCTTGCCCAAATTAGCACCCTGCTTTCCTCTGCAGGCCCATATGGGTGGCTGGCCTACAGTTTCCCACAGAGACGCCAGTCCCTCTGCATGCTTGTGCCACTTGTTGCTGGTGGCCCGCACTCCAGATTTTCCTGACTTCCCAGCCACTGCAGACCTGCTCCAATCTGGGCAAAATAGTGAACACTTCTCTACTAACCCAATGGGCTGGAATATACATTCTCCAATGAGTTCTAAACCCAGCCCTGGGAAGGGGCTCCTTTTAAGTGTGACCTTCCTCTTTAGCCCCAGGGTACCAGATATGATTTTCTTATATCTTCAGTTACTCTTTTACTGGAGTTTAATCATTCAGTATATCATACTTAACCTATTTATCCCTCTGTGTGGTTTCTATCTCCTAACTGGACCTAGCCTGATACAACTATGTTTTAAAGGAATAAAGACATAATAAAAATCTGTATTAATTAAGATTAGCTTTATCTTCTTATAAAAATGTTATGTTCTTATATAAAATAGGCATTTCCTCAACAATACCAAAAACATTCCAACCAAGAATAATCTAACTTTTATAAGTCAAAGTTATTAATTAGAAAGACACAAATAAAAGAAATTAAAAGAAAATCAGTGCTGAGTTTCAGTTTATAACCAAATGTCTTTCACACTGGGTTTTGTAACATCAGGAACTCTTTTATCCCTTAGTCAATAATTAAATAAAATTGGAGTAAGGATGTATTGCTAACTTCCTACATAGTAATGAATCAAGTATATATTAACCTGTCACCAAACAATTAGTTATTATAATTAAGTTGTAAATTTAGTTATTTGTGTCATTGGCCACGAAAACAGTACCTACAAGTAAAAGAAGCTCAATGGTCTTTAGCTGCTCATTTTTTAAACTGTAAAGTTAGGTAAATGTATATCTATTTCAACAGCTTTCATGTTAATTTAGTTCTAATTCTAAAACAAAACAAACTACTAAGTAGAAGAAAAAATTAAAACTAGCAGTCGCTTAGCTTATACAAAGAATGGGAGAAAAGAAGGTAACTTAACGTACTTCTTGCCAGAGCTATTAAGAATATGATTGATAAGCTGGTTTCTGTTTTCTATAGCTGTGCTATAGAAAGTCAATCTATTTTTTTTAAAGATATTAAAAACAGAATTCCTCAAAATCCTGGTGGCCACCAATTTTTTTTTTCTCACTCTCTGCTGAATTAAGCTTTTATATTGGTCTTGGAAATTTTTTAAAAATCCAGAAAAAAAAATTTTTTAAACCAAAGATCTTCTTAAGAAGCATGAAAAATAAATTGATTACATTTGTATTCTTTGTTCCTCACATGGAAAAAGCTGCAGAAAAAAGTGGCGATCTTAAAGGATGTTTCTGCTCTTCCACTTAAGCTTTATTAAGAACTCAAGGCAAAATAATTTTTAATATTCAAATGCCACAAACAATGTATTCGTTTACAGGATCCCACAGGAAACGTGGAGGACATCTAAGGGACTGCGACCCAGCCTCAATTCAGTAATGTGGTATTGCTGGCTGGGATATAACCATAGGAAAGGGGTGAAATGGCTTCCACATGCACACCATCCACTTCCTGCTCTTTAAGTCTGTGATGTCAAAAAGAACAGATTTACAGCACCCTAAATAAGTGTCAGATCATGATGGCCCATAAAACACAGGCTTTTAAGCTTTTCTTTAAAGAGAAAAGCAAATGGTTGAAAATCACTACTGAAGGGAACACACTCCTCACAGAATTCTGCATTTATCAACAGTATTATTCAAATCAGTACTACAGGTGGTCATGTAATATACATGGTGTTTTGACCAGAGGCTTTCAAAATTTATAGCAGAAAACATATCCAAGTACAGACCTATTCGAATTAATTTCTTAACATGTAATATAGTAAACATCTTTGTGAAGCAAAGTAGGAGGGGAAAAAAAACAGTGATTACTGGTAGGTACCAAACACAGGTGTGTTAAATATGTGACCTGTATCTTCAAACTCATTTGTCCTCTGAGTCATATGTTAACAGGACAGTTAGGGCTGACCCAGGGAAGGGAACATTCTCTGTACGGCAGCAAGTCCACTGGTGCTTGGATGCTTCTTAACAGAACTGCACCCATACATTTCCATGAGAACTTCTGTTTGAGGTTTAAAGTTACTGTGATGTATCTTCAAAGAAGTCTTGAAAATGTTTCAAGGACCCCTGAAAATTTGTCATGAAAACAGAAGTAGGCAGGACCAGCAGGCTGGCCTCTGTATTAAGGCTGAGAGGAGAACCAAACCAGGAGAAGGTCAATCCTTAATCCTGTTCGTAAACACTCATCTTGGCAATAGGATTGTACCCTGGGGAATTTGTTGTTAGAGTGAATCAAAAGAGCAATAAAACCTGGATCTGAGGAAATCTTTGACCTGGAGCATCACTGTCTCAGAATAAACTGAGAGAAGACATTTATAGTAGTCTCCCCTTATCCATGGGGGATACGTTCCAAGACCTCCAGTGGATGCCTGAAACAGCGGATAGTACCGAATCTTACACATACTGTGTTTTTCTTATACCTACATACCTGTAATAAAGTTTAATTTATAAATTAGGCACAGTAAGAGACTATCCCGATTGCCAGCATCACTAACATTTTGTGGCCATTATTAAGTAAAATAAGGGTTACTTGAACACAAGCCCAGCAATACCACAACAGTTGATGTGATAACTGAGACGGCTACTACGTGACTAACAGGAGGGTAGCACATACAGTGTGGATATACCAGAATCATCCCCTATACTTCACATGCTGAGGTGAGACGGAACAAGGTTTCATCATGCTACTCAGAACAGTGCACGATTTAAAACTTGTGAATTACTGATTTCTGGAATTTTTCATTTAATATCTTCAGACCACGTATGCCCACAGGAAACTGAAACTGTGGAAAACAAAACCATGAATAAGGAGAACTACCATAGTCCTCTGCCCTAAAAAAGAAGTGCTGTCTATTAAAATAAAGTCAATTACTGGGATTCACTCTTGGAAAACATTAAAGATGCTGTAACACACCGTCTAGAAAACTGGCCTCAAGGAGAGGAATCAATATATATTTTTACAGTGCAATTCTCTCTGTATTCACTGCTACAACTTTCATCTAAACCACTATCAACTCTCATCTGAACCATTGCGACAGCCTCCTAATTGGGCTCTGCCCTTCCACTTGTATCCATAATACACAGCATCCAGAATGCTCTTTTAAAACATAAATTGAATCATACCATGAATGAATAAATTTCTAAACATTTTTCTAATGGGCCATAAGGAATAATGCTTTATAATGTACTTTAACAATACGATTATTTGAAGTTAAGTACTAGAATCATTATTAAAAGAAAAAATCCAATGCATCTCCTTACTGGCTACAAATGGGGCAGACTGCTCCCCACTCAAACTCTGCATGCAAGCAACCATAATGTTGGTAATGAAATGCCTCCTTCCCGGGAAGCTGGTTCCTTTCAGCCCCCTCCCACTCCCTTGGAATGCAATGGTTCCTGCATCCCTCTGAGATCTCCCTGCTACCAATCTGCTTACTTACTAAAGCTCCAAATCACACTATTTTTCTTTTCTGTCCCTAGAAAACACCAAGCTTATCCCCATATCACAGTTAGAGGCTTGGAATCCCCCACTTTTCCAATCGTCACATAGCTGCTTTTTTGTCATCATCCAAGTCTCAACAGAAGTGTTACCTCCTCAGGGGAGAATTTCCTCATAATTCTAGCTAAAGTATTATTCTGTTTTCTTCTAAACACTTAACCGTTCTTTGAAATTACCCTATTTACATGTTTAATTAGTTACTCTCTCTCCCCCAATTAAAATGCATTCCAAGAGTCAATCCCAGTAGTTGACTTTATTTTAATAGACAGAATTCAATTACTGTATTTCAACCAATTAAGAAACATTTACTTCAAATTTATTTTCAAATTGGGCCAGTAACAACATAAAAGGGATTCAAAATTCAAAAAAAATCATAATGTTAAAAACCCGCAACTTATTCTATGTGCTCATGTTAAAAATTTAAAAAAAGGAAGAAATGACCCTCAATTATATTCAAGTCTTCACTGGCTCTACAAGACAATTTTTAAAGTAGCTTGTTTGCTAAAAAGAGATTTAAAGAGCTATAGCCAGTGGCAGGCCAGCGCTAATTAACTAAATGTATTCCTGCGTAAATCACCTATAGATTTTTAACCAGATTACCTGACTTGTTACCTTTCAAAACTACTGTAAATTGAGAAAATATTCTTCCTCTCAGGTTAAGTTACAGTTTATCACTTTCCTACATTCAGAGGGCCAGAAACAAACTTAACATGTAATCAAGCCCAGTTTTACTTCACTCAGAGCACTCCAAAGTCATAAGGCGAAAACAAAACTCTATTTTAACTTTTGAAAGACCAATGGAGAAAAAGATACTCCATTATATTCACTATTATCTTTGCAATGTTTGTTATGCAGGATACTCTATCTTTATTCTAATACAAATTCCTCATGCTTCTGATGAGAAACTGTAAATGAAAAAATTTTATTAATAATTCTTCATAGACAAATGACAAAAGCTTAAAAAGCTGGGTGGGGCACCAGCGGTCACTGGAGATGCGATATATCATGCAACATTTCTCAGCTGTAGCTGCCTACCTGGACCACCTGAGAAACTTTTAAAAAAATACTAATGTCAAGGACCCACTCCAGACCAGTTATTTCAGATTCCCTGGAACTGTATTTTTTGGAAACGCCCAGATGATTCCAATATGTAGCCAGAGTTAACAGCCTCCAGATGGAAAATACACTGGCTTTAGAATCAGAGATCTAAGATCAAATCCTGGTCCCATCTCTTACTAGCCCTGTAAGCTCTTTTCCTCATTTTTAAAGTTGATAATGTTTATCTAATTCTTAGGAAGAATCACTAAGAAGGCATATCCAGGACTGGGACATCACAGGAATTTAGTAAATGTAATATGATTATAGGTAAATTCTGTTCTATTTCAAATCCATCTCATCTGTCCAAGGTGGCTACATGAAAAATGCCTCTTTAAAAGAAGTCCCCCATTTGCAAAGAGTTCATACTATGAATCTCCAGTTTAATTCAGGCAAGGAAGAGAAAAGTAAAAGTAAAACAACTGATAGAAGTAACAGTGTACTCAATTAAGTTTTTACTTTGTAGGATCTGCATAGAGTTAAATCTATTAAAGTGTTTACTTACTCCTATTATGTACCTAATTGAGTACTGGGAGCTGTAGAGAATTAAAAACCAAAATATAAAACAAGTACACGGACTCTCCTTTACTTAATATGTAGCTGGGGAAGCCAAACTGACATACATAAAGTTACCACAATTTCTAATGGGTCCGATTGGTCCTTTATTGTGCATTAGTAGTGCCTGATGGTTCAAGTCCTCCCCGCCCTTCTCTTCTAATGCAGGTGACCAAGTGACAGATGCTTAAGTAAAAAGCATGTTAAAAGTTAGGCTGGGGACTTCCCTGGTGGCGCAGGGGTTAAGAATCTGCCTGCCAATGCAGGGGGACACGGGTTTGATCTCTGGTCCAGGAAGATCCCACATGCCATGGAACAACCAAGCCCATGCGCCACAACTACTGAGTCTGCGCTCTAGAGCCCACGCGCCGCAACTACTGAAGCCCGCATGATCTAGGGCCCGTGCTCCACAACAAGATAGGCCATCACAATGAGAAGCCCGCATACCGCAACCTGTTCGCCACAACCAGAGAAAGCCCGCGCACAGCAACAAAGACCCAACACAGCCAAAAATAAAAATTTTTGAAAAAGTTAGGCTGGTAAAAAAGTGGTATTAAAATAACTCAAGTGATGCTAGAGTGAAAAGTCATGGGTTCTGATTATAGTAGAAACTCAGAGATCATTTTTATTAATAACATACCTGAACAGAATTTAACTGTTTTTTTAAAACCCTAAATGAATTTTATGTTGTTTGATTTTCAAAGCAACTTTTGAGGGAAGCTGCGGTTCAAAGCAGGTAAATGATTTGCTTGAGGTCACCAGGTCAGTAGATTCTCAGGGATGCTACCATATCACAGAAAACTTTCAGTTACATTTCTATAAATTAAAACGCTGCTTGCTTGTTAAAACTCCAAGTTGAGTCAATTCAATGACGTATGATTAACAGGAATCTGAGAAACTGTTCATGAACAGAATGTTCACATTATCAAAAATTCCAGTCCTATACTTCAAAATTCATGGTAGTGTCAGGTATAATAGTTTACCAAATCTTGTCTCCTTTGGCAGTTACAGATCTCAAACTGAACAGTTAGCAGTAGCTGCTGCAGAAATACTTAATAAACATTTAAGTAAATAAAAATTTACTTCAACATGCACATTAAGGCATTATTTTTCAATGAGAACAAGGAAAAATGCAACTGATAATTGAAAACATCATTCAACTAGGAACAACTACCTCTTAAAAGCAGACATGGACAATGATGAGGAAAACGGGAAAATTCAACCATAGTTTAGCTTTTAGCTACTAGGATTATTCAGGTGGCAATTACTACACAATTTATTTATTATAACAACTCATTCACTATCAAAACAAAGTTGACTTGTAAAATTATACACATACCCCCCAAAATAGGGCCCATCCAACATTTTATAAACTATATTACTTCCTATAGTGAGTTTATTTTAGAATAAATACTATTATTTTAAATGTATTCAGTAGGTTTTAGTAATAAGTGATATAATGTATCCTAAAAGTTAATCAGGATTTCTAAGAATTCCAGTAGAAATAAGAATAAAGTTATTAAAAATTGAAATTATTCTACCAGTGCTTCTCAACTTATTCATTTACACTCAAATATCTGAATCCCACAGAATATTATTCTGAGTGTAATAACACCTTAAAATAAATGATGATAAAAATATTGGGGGGAAACTTTTTTTTGAATTTTATATTATTTATTTTGTACAGCAGGTTGTTATTAGTTATCTATTTTATACATATTAGTGTATATATGTCAATCCCAATCTCCCAATTCATCCCATCACCACCACCACCCTCCCCTGCCACTTTTGGGGGGAAACTTCTGTATGTAAACCCTTTCTCCTTCACTCAATGAGCCTATGCAGTTGCTCTCTTCTATTCCTCCTTCCCAGATATTAGATGTCCACTAATTGCCTTTTTTCCTCTGCTCCTCCTTCCTTATATTCTGAGTGGACAAATAGCAATACATTTTTTTTCTTGCAAAAATGTTTTTATAGGGTTTTAAAAACCCACATAAAAATAATTTCACCTTAAAATAAGTGAAAAGTTAAGTGCAGGTTAATATACTTGTAGGAAAAAAAAATCTGAGTTTATTAACAAAAACAAGAAGCTACTTTAAGAAAAAGAGGCCTATATCTTGAAGTGTACTTCTGAGTGTGGTTTATGGTAATGTGAAATAAAGCGAAATCTGAATCTGGTTAAATCTTTTATGCAAATAAACTCCAATTAAAAATACCATTTGGGATATTTTATTGATATTCCTCTACAGAGAAAGATAGAAATAAGCTAGATGTAGAAAAGCCCAGGAACCAGAGATAGTCTGGATCCTAAAGGGACCCTGTGGGAAGAAATGCTTCTTAAGTAGAAAGCCACTTTGAAGATAATGATCAGGACTTGACTGAACACCCTGTATCTTAGATACACAAATTTGTTTATTTTGCACTCATTTTTTATGGGTTGCTTCTTTTCTAGTTTTCTAGCATTTGGGTTAAAATCGTGCAACTCTCTAAATACTAATTAAAACACTGGAATAGTTTAATATTTAAATGTAATTTTCACATAAAAGGATTTCTGAATCTTTTAGTTTCTAAAGCAATAAAAGAGACAAGCAACGAATAATAACAAATTAGCCCTGCTATAGAACGGCAGTTACTTCTTTGGTTCAGAAAAAACATCATTAATATGGAGAACTGTGACATCAAGAACTTCTTATCACAGCCACTAGTCAGGACTGGTCTGCACAGGCAGAGATGGAGTAAATAGAATGTCACGGGGATAGGACTGGGAGAGTGGAGGGGGAGGAAATTCTAGAATTCTCAATAAAGTAATTTCTAGGTCTTTGTTAAAAAGTACATGAAATAGGTACCTGGGAATAGGTAACACACTGGCCCGCATTAATTAGACTGTTGAGCTAAAATGTTTATCTGGTCATCCAGACCCTAGAAAGATAATGAAAGAATTGGTCAGAGAGTAGGTAAAAGTTTAAATGAGAGGTAAGAGAGGGAAAGAAGTGTTAGCAACATACTCAGAACTAGATCAAGTGCCACACAGAAAGCTGGAGAGGGAGAGGAAAGGCAGCAAAAGAAGGAAAAGGAAAAATATGGAAGACACATGTTACTTCAAAAAATGTAAACAGGGACTTCCCTGGTGGTGCAGTGGTTAAGAATCCGCCTGCCAATGCAGGGACATGGGCTCGATCCCTGGTCCGGGAAGATCCCACATGCCGCAGAGCAACTAAGCCCGTGTGCCACAACTACTGAGCCCATGCTCTAGAGCCGACGAGCCAGAACTACTGAGCCCATGTGCTGCAACTACTGAAGCCCGTGCACCTAGAGCCCGTGCTCTTCTACAAGAGAAGCCACCACAATGAGAAGCCCACGCACTGCAATGAAGAGTAGCCCCCGTTCACCACAACTAGAGAAACCCCGCGCCCAGCAACGAAGACCCAACGCAGCCAAAAATAAATAAATAAATGACTTTTTAAAAAATGTAAACAGTCTTACTGAAATGACAGCATACTATTGATTCATTTGTCATTTAACAGTAACCTCAACAAAAATAAAATAATCCTCATCATCCAGAAACAATTATAGCTAAGTTTACAATAAGAAGTTCACATGGTTATGGTTACATACAAGAAGAGTTAACTGATTAAAATAACTTTTTAATTTGTTTACATGTCAAAGTCCTTTTGTTTAAAGAATATAGTTCCAAATACAGCCTAAATGAGTCACTGTAACAACTGAACATAGTAGTTCTCAAAGGCTGAGTTGGTGGAACAGATGAGAAACTTCATAAATAAATTGGCCCAGGCTTTAGACTTTCAAACACATCTCACAAGGCTGTTGAGATGACAGTGATAATTCATGTAAAGTACCCAGGACAGAACTTGGGGATTCAATAAATGATCACTGCTACTTTAATGGAGAAGCAGTTTTATGCAGTAATTCTACATCACGGACTCCGGAGCGCGGCCGGCTGCGGCGCTTGCACACTTGGAGCACGCCTGGCTGTCAGTAACGCCAGGAAGTTAGCTGTCGGGATCTAGAAAATTGTTTTCCGTCCCTTTTCCCCAGCTTTTAGTGTCAGGAAACAGCAACGTGTGACTGCCTCACAGCTAGCCGCAAAGCGCAAAAGCCGCCCAAGGATGACAAGAAGAAGAAAGATGCCGGAAAGTCGGCCAAGACAAAGACCCAGTGAACAAATCTGGGGGCAAGGCCAAAAAGAAGAAGTGGTCCAAAGGCAAAGCTCGGGACAAGCTCAATAACCTAGTCTTGTTTGACAAAGCAACGTATGACAAACTCTGTAAAGAAGTTCCAAACTATAAGCTTATAACTCCAGCTGTCGTCTCTGAGAGACTGAAGATTTGTGGCTCCCTGGCCAGGGCAGCCCTGCAGGAGCTGCTTAGTAAAGGACTTATTAAACTGGTTTCAAAGCACAGAGCTCAAGTAATTTACACCAGAAATACCAAGGGTGGAGATGCTCCAGCTGCTGGTGAAGATGCATTAACAGGTCCCACCAGCTGTATATTTTGAAAAATAAAACTTTATTAAATTAAAAAAAAAATTCTACATCACCTCTCTCAGAGCAGTGGTACTCAAATGGGGTGATTCTGCCGCTTAGGGGATATCTGGCAATGTCTGGAGACATTTTTTAATGTGATGATTGAGAACGGGGAGTAGTGTGCTCCTGGCATCTAGTGAGTGGGCAGAGGCCAGGAATGCTGCCAAACATCCTATAGTGCACAGGACAGCCCCTCCCTGCCGCCACCCCAACATCAAAGAATTATCCAGTCCAAAATATCTAATGGTGCCAACAATGAGAAATCCTGCTCAAGAGTAGTGGCTCTCAAACTTTAGTGCATCACAATCACCTGGAGGGGTGCTGGACCACAAGTTACTGGGATCTGCCCCAGAGTTTCTGACTCAGTTGGTTTAGGATACATTTCTAATCAGTTCCTAGCTAAAACTGATACTTCTGTCCCATTGTCTACACTTTGAGAAACACTGCTCTAGGGAAAAGTGATCAGGAGCTAATTGACAAAACAAAAAAAATATTACGAAAAGTAAGTACACTTGGGGTTTTCCATTCTCTTGAGGAGAATTACGATATTAAGTTTCAAAACAAAAGATTCATTTAAAAACAAAATAAGTTAAAATATATATGCACATATACCTTAACATAGGTCCTGGCAATTTTTTTCAGTCTGACATCAAAAGCAAAGCCAACAAAAGCAAAAATAAACAAGTGGAACTACATCAAGCTAAAAAGCTTCTGCTCAGCGAAAGAAATCATCAACAAAATGAAAAGACAACTTACTGAATGGGAAAAAATATTTGCAAATCTTGTATCTGATAAGAGGTTAATATCCAAAATATATAAAAAAACTCATACAACTCAATAGCAAAAAACCCCTAAACAATCCAATTTAAAAATGGGCAGAAGATCTGAATGGACATTTTCAAAGAAGACATATAGATGGCTAACAGGTAGATGAAAAGTGCTCAACATCACTAATAATAAGAAAATCAAAACCACAATAAGATATCACCTCACGGGCTTCCCTGGTGGCACAGTGATTAAGAATCTGCCTGCCAATGCAGGGGACATGCGTTCGAGCCCTGGTCCAGGAAGATCCCACATGCCAGCGGAGCAACTAAGCCTGTGCACCACAACTACTGAGCCTGCGCTCTAAAGCCCACGAGCCACAACTACTGAGCCTGCATGCCACAACTACTGAAGCCCGTGAGCCTAGAGCCCGTGCTCCGCAACAAGAGAAGCCACCGCAATGAGAAGCCCGCGCAACTCAACGAAGAGTAGCCCCCGCTCGCCACAACTAGAGAAAGTCCGCACACAGCAACGAAGATACAACACAGCCAAAAAAAAAAAGATATCACCTCACACCTGTCAGAATGGCTACTGTCAAAAAGAAAAGAGATAACAAGTGTTGGCAAGGACGGGGAGAAAAGGAAACCCTGTGCACTGCTGGTGGGAATGTAAACTGGCGCAGCCAGTATTTTAGTTATTTTTAGTTATTTTATAACTGGTAAGGTACAGCATGGTGACTACAGTTCATAATACTGTATGGCATATTTGAAAGTTGCTAAGAGAGTAGATCTTAAAAGTTCTCATCACAAAAAAAAGTTTTTTACAACTATGTAAAATGACATGTTAACTAGACTTACTGTGGTAGTGAGCACTTTGCTATATATACAAATATCGAATCATTATATTGTACACCTGAAAATAATATAACGCTACATGTTAATTATATCTAAATTTAAAAAATTAAAAACTAAAATAAAAATATAAAAACAAAGTTAAGTTAAATTATATATGCATATATACCTGTGTATATATATATGTGTTTTGTGTTTGTGTGTATACCGTGTTTTGTTTTTTTTTAAGAAGAAAGAGGAATCATACTGTAAATTCAAATAATAAGAATAGGTCATGAGTCCAAGAGTGAAAATCAATATCCGGATATTGATATTGGATCAATATCTGACAGATGTTCATCTGCATTTCCTTTATATAGGGTACCAACATTCATAAGAAAAAGCTTCTTGAACCTTCCCAAACTTACCTTACAAAAAAGTAACAGTACATCACAAGGCATACATTTTTTTAAAGTTTTTTAACTGGACCAGATAAATAAAAGATATGATAAGGTAGTCTTCTTACTGTAGATAATTTGGAATTTTACTTAAAATGACATTACAAACTAAACCTTTGTATTCCTGCAACACTAAGAGTTCACTAAAAATATTTTCAAGTACTGATCAGAGTTTAGACTGAACTATAAATCTAGTCTCATAGATTTGTACATTTATCAACTGAATCTCATACACAAAAATGTATTCTCTCTACCACTGATTAACTCTGGAACATATGACCATTCACTGTAATTAATGGATTCTTCAATAAACTTATGTTAGTATAATTTGTAGTGTATTATGAAATAACTCTAAATGTTTTCACCAAGTTTTATTATCCATGACGTTCACTGCCAAGTATACCCAAAGCACTGTAAGAAGCTATGATCCAAGTTATCACCAAATTTATTTATTCATTCAAATCATGTAATTCCCAAGAGCAATCTTTCTCCAGAAGCCAAGCAAAGTATCTTTATGATTTTATATTAATACACAAATGCATAAACTTTTTAGATTTTCATCATTATTTCTAATTACAGAAAGTTAGAATACCAAGAGATTGATTTAAAACATGTAGCATAATAGAGTAAAATGCTTGTTTGTTCAACAGTAAAACTTGAATGCTCAAGCAGGTTACAAATTTTCTCTAAGCAAATTTCTCACAAAGTTGTAGATTCTTGAAGCCACACACACAGCTTCAGACTGAACTTATTTATCTTACTATACTGCAGACAAAACAATAAAGGAAACGACTATCTCAGCTGTATGCAGAAAAAAAGCAAAACACAGTTAGTGGATATAAAGAACTCTCAAACATTAGGAATGTATGGGATTGCTCCATATTCATTGCCTTGTATCACTGGGACATCAACTGTCATATCCTTTAAGATAAAATAATAAACAGGGCACTTATTGTTAAAGTAAATGACTATGAAATTAGAAGTTGCAGCATTCGATTCAAATCTGTTAAGCTTTCTTCATCTACTGACACACACTCACAATACTTAATTCTATCAACATCTAACTCAATGCATCTGCACGTGAATGTCTCAGAGACATTTCCAACTTTTCTTTTTAAATTTATTTTATTTATTTATTTTTGGCTGCGTTGGGACTTCGTTGCTGTACACGGGCTTTCTCTAGTTGTGGTGAGCGGGGTCTACTCTTCGTTGCGGTATGTGGGCTTTTCATTGTGGTGGCTTCTCCTGTTGTGCAGCACAGGCTCTAGGCATGCGGGCTCAGCAGTTATGGTTCACGGGCCCTAGTGCATGCTCAGTAGTTGTGGTGCACAGGCTTAGCTGCTCCGCGGCATGTGGAATCTTCCTGGACCAGGGCTCGAACCTGTGTCCCCTGCGCTGGCAGGTGGATTCTTAACCACTGCACCACCAGGGAAGCCCACATTTCAAACTTTTGCCTTCAAGGCTGACCTTCTCAATTTGGCTTTGTTCCCCATCCCAAACCTATTTTTTATCTAGTTATTTCATATCATGGTATAAAGCGCTACTATCCATCTAGCTGCCCAAGTCAGAACTCAGGAATGATTCTTTCCTTTCTTTCAACCTAAACGTGAAACCATACACAAACCCCTGTGTCCCTGTCCTTTGAAGTAAAAGGCTTTTGCTTTAGTTTCCCAGGCCTCCCTTGTGTCTCAAAAGGCTGACTCAAGAGTTAATGATTAGGAAATGTGAAGATGTAGAAATAAAGAATAGCTGTTGGGCTGGGAAACTGGTAACAATTTAGACTAAAAATCCACCACACAGCACAGTCACCCAACTCCCAGGTCCCTGAAAGATACAGATAAAGGCCTGACACACATTCCTGAGTTGTCTTTTTTTTTTTTTTTTTTTTTTTTTTTTGCGGTATGCGGGCCTCTCACTGTTGTGGCCTCTCCCGTTGCGGAGCACAGGCTCCGGATGCACAGGCTCAGCGGCCATGGCTCACGGGCCCAGCCGCTCCGCAGCATGTGGGATCTTCTCAGACCGGGGCACGAACCCGTGTCCCCTGCTTCGGCAGGCAGACTCTCAACCACTGCACCACCCGGGAAGTCCTCCTGAGTTGTTTTTAAAGGAAGCAGGCCCCCACCAGATGGAAACTGCTGACCACAAGAACACAGATCCTAGTCTGGTTGAAACCAGAAGGTTGATGATGCTTGGAACTTCACCTTGATGCCAACCAATCAGAGAATTGTGCAACAGCTGATCACACACCCTGCAGCCCCTCCCTCACACTGCCTTTAAAACCCCTTCCCTGAAAGCCGTTGGTGAGTTTGGGTCTTTTGAGCGTGAATTGCCCATTCTCCTTGCTTGGTGCCCTGCAGTAAACACTGTACTTTCCTTCACCACAACCCAGTGTCAGTAGATTGGCTTTACTGTGTGTGGGTGAGCAGACTCAAGTTTGGTTTAGTAACAACCTAATACCCCACCTAATAATAGATTCTGTCAATGCTACCTCCAAAATAAACCCCAGATTTACTGACTTTTCTCCATCTCTACCATCATCACCCTAAAGGTCACCATCATCTTATACCTGAACCTACTACTACAGACTCTCCACTGCCACTCTTGGCTCCCTCTATTCCACCCTCTATTCAGCAGCTACAATGTTCTTCCGTCATATTCTGCATCTCATCACTCTCCTGCTCAAAAATCCTCCAATGGCTTCGCAATGCACTTAATATCACAATTCTTTCCTTGAGCTTCCCTGGTGGCGAAGTGGTTAAGAGTCTGCCTGCCAATGCAGGGGACACGGGTTCGAGCCCTGGTCCAGGAAGATCCCACATGCCACTGAGCAACTAAGCCCGTGTGCCACAACTGCTAAGCCTATGCTCTAGAGCCCACAAGCCACAACTACTGAGCCTGCATGCCACATCTATTGAAGCCCACGTGCCTAGAGCCTGTGCTCCGCAATAGGAGAGGCCGCTGCGATGAGGAGCCTGTGCACCACAATGGGGAGTGGCCCCCACTCGCCGCAGCTGGAAAAAGCCCGCATGCAGCAATGAAGACCCAACATAGCCAAAAATAAAAATAAATAAAATAAATAAATAAATAAATAATTTTCTTTTCCTTGACTTGAAAGGCCCTATATCACCTAGATCTTTCCCATTTCTCTAACCTCATTGCATGTCACTCTTCTGTCTTGGTCACTGGCCAAGACACACTGGCCTTCTTTCTATTTTTTAAAATGTACCGAACTCCTTTTTGCCTCATGTTCTTAAAACATGCCATTCCCTAATGTGACTAGTTCCCTTTCATCCTTAAGATTTCAGCTTAAATATCATCTTGTCAAACAGGTCTTTTATAACTACCTTAATAAAAACAGGCCCAATCCCTAATGATCTCTATTCTCAGCACTGTTTATTGCTTTCAAAATAGGGTAAGATCACTGCCAAAAGGATGCTTTCTGTCACATGAAACTTATGGAAAGAACCAGATAATAGAAAAGTGACATTTTTGCTACTTAGAATTTTTTTTTTTTAATGATGAGACTATACTATAGATTGTTTCTCACAGGGGAAATATGACAAGCACACTAGAGGAAAACGGTATCCTAGGGAAAACAACTTATGTTCTCCCTCACTTTTGGTAAAAGCTACTAATAGGATTAAGTCTTCAAAAGTACCTAGCATTTTTCCCCACCTCAGGGGCTTTGCCCCTGCCATTCCCTCTGCCTAGGAAGGTATTAGGAACCCCAGATAAATGTATGGTCCTGCTTTAGGTCTTCATTTAATGTCATGCAATCAGTGAGGCCTCTGAGACCACCTGATTAAAAACAGCAATGCCCTCTCCCAACACAGTCCTTTCTCATCTTTCCCTGCTTTTTCTCCCACAGCACTCCTCATCGTCATAAGGCACATAATGTATGTTACTTTTATATATACTTATTGTCTGTCTCCCCCACGATAATTTAAGCTGCATAAGGGCAGGAAATTCAGTCTATTTTTTTTTTACTACTTTATCTCCAGTATGGATTCAATAATTATCTGTTCAATGAATTAACACTAAAATGACACCCATAAAAGATGAACCAAGTTACAGCAGGAATGTGATGGTTAATTTTATGCATCAACTTGACTGGCCACAGATGCCCAGATTAAACATTATTCCTGGGTGTGCCTGTGAGGGTGTTTGGGGATGAGATTAGCATATGACTATGTGTCATTTCAGTAGACTGCCCACCCCAATGTGAGTGGACATCGTCCAATCAGTTGAGAACCTGAAGAGAACAAAAGGAACGGCAGAGGAAATAGGAATCTGCCCCCCTTTTTTCTGCCCCATTGCTTGAGCTGAGACATCTCATCTTTTCCTACCATTGAACTGGGATTTACACCAGCAGCATCCTTGGTTCTCAGGCCTTGAAACTCAGAGTGAATTACACCTCTGACCTTCCTGAGTCTTCAGCTTGCAGAGGGCAGATTGTGGGACTTGTAAGACTCCAAAATCACATGACCCAGTTCCTCATAATAAATCTGTGTGTGTGTGTGTGTGTGTGTGTGTGTGTGTGTGTGTGTGTGTGTGTGTGTATTCATTCTATTTCTCTGGAGAATCCTGACTAATAAAAGGAGTATGTAAGTATGTAAGAAGAGTGGCAGGAAGGTCAACACCAAGCACAAGATGCGGTTTATTTAAAAAAAAAAAAAAAAGGAGGAAAAACAAAACGAGCTTTATAAACCGTGTTTGGTAAAGAAAGAACGAACGCATGGAGAACATTATTGGGAAAGATGGTTATCATATTAAGAGATGACAGAGAGAAAGCTAAACTATCCAACTTCTGTTTAGTTTCCATTTTCTTCAACAAGAGAATGATTTTCAAAGAAGCAAGTGTGAAAACTTAGCTAAAATAAAAATGACATATTCAGACATAACAGTAGGTACTTTGCTTTAAATTAATGCAAGTCTTCAGACAAAGGAAAATTACTTCAGAGGACACTAAAAGAACTTAAAGATAGGATTACAAAACCAATGCCAATAATCTTATGAAACAATGGAAAATGAGAGAGGTGCCTGAGGTCAGCAGACAGGCAAATGTTTCAACCTAAAAATATGAATGGATTTTATCAACTGGTAAGCCTGACGTCAATCTTTAGCAAAGTTTTAGAATGTTTTTAAGCATTCAGAAAGTAAAACAATAATTAGTAGAAATCAGCATAAATTTTAAAATACTTATAGCATCAAAGAGACCATGTTTCTTTTTATGACAGTATTAAGGTACTGGATACCAAAAAAGTGGTTTATCTTAATGTAACGATAAAGATCTCCTTCTGGGTGTCTATAAGCTGGATAAGTGTAGTTAGGCACACTCAACAGTTTCTAAAATGTCTGGGAACAAACTATGACAGTTTTCATTCTATTACCCACCACATTCAACCAAATGCTAAGTCCTAGCAAGTCTACATCTCAAATACTTCTCAAAACCGTCCACTTCTCTCTACCTTCAAGACTGCCCTGTAGTCTGAAAAATTCATCTGCTACCTAACCACTGGAATGGACTCGTACTTGGCCTTTTAATTCCATATTTGTTCCCTTCTAATTCATTAACCATACAGTAGCCAGAGATAACTTAAAAAAGAACATCTGATTCCTTTATATCCCTGCTTATAATCTTTCAGCAGTCCCCTATCTACCTCGCCTCACTCCCTGGAGATTAAGTTCAATATCACTAAAATGTCCTATCAGACCCTGAATAGATAGGGTCCTCTATCCAATTTGCAGTGTTATCTACTTGCCACTCTCAATCACCGTGCTCCAGTCAGAATAGCCTTCTGGAGCCTTATAAAGAAAACTGAGGCCTTGGAGAACCTCTGACTAAACACAGAAGAACCACAGGAGGCTTGAAGGGGGAAGTCCAAGTAAAATGGCTTTAAAGGTTTGCTTAAAGGAAGTAAAAGTACCCCTTAAATAAAATATTGATTTTGAAAAAAAAAAAAGAATAGCCTTCTTAGAGCCCCTAGAATTTATTAAGCTCTTTTCTCCTTCTCAGCCTAACCTACATCATTCCCTGTGCCTGGAACACTTTCATCCCAACCACACTGCTCTCTATCCCTTCCTCTATAACTCAAGACACAAATGTAATAATTATTTAAAGGCTATCTGTTTAATGTCTGCCTCCCCCACCAGAATGTGAACTCTGAGGGAAGGAACCGTGGCTGTCATACTCACCCCAGCGCCCCCTATGCCTAGCACAGTGCCTGGCATGTGGCAGGTTCTTATAATTGGCTAATCCATACGATCAGGATCTGGGCATAACTCTCGTATAATGATTGTCCTTTCCAAGACTTGATTAAATAACAGAGTATAAAGTCTGTGAAGAATATAAATCTGTGAGCAATATTCGTAGCGCTAGATTAAAGAATGAAAATTTCTATAAACTCAAAGTGGGGCGGGGTGAGAGCAGAGGAAACAAGACTGACCATATACTGATAACTGCTGAGATGGGTGATAGGTGTGTGGATACTAATTACACTATTTTCTTTGCTCTTATTTATACAATGTGATCCCAGTGTTCTCATGACTGATAAACATCTGAGTTTTTCTAAAGAAAGGAAGCTTACCAAATAGTGACCTTTCACTGAGACAAAAGGTTCAAGAAGAATACTTATGCTTCCTATTGACAGTTCTACTTAGTAATCTCCTTCCACACCATCTACACATTAGAACAGTACTGACACTGTGATAACAGCACAGAAATGGAAGCTTCAAGATACAGAGTTAAGTCCAAAAATCTCTTGTCTTTCTGTTTTAGTAGTCTTTCTATGACACATTTATTTTTAGAAAGTTATCTATTGCCTTTTACCTAAGTCCTGCTTGAAAGGACCAGGGAGGAAGAGAGGGAAAGAGGGAGAGGTAAAGAGAGAAAGACAGAGAGAGAGAGAGAGAGAAATAAACAATAATTATTCTTCCAGGAAATCCTCTGGAATCAAGAATATCTAATCACCAGAATTCAGGTGTAAGTGATTACCACTGTACAGTCTTTGAATCTGAGTCTTGTGAGGTATCATCACCTTGACATTTATAAGGAAACTCCATCTCAGAAGAGTGATCTGCCATGGCCACACAACCAATAGGAGATAAGCAAAGAAAGATCAATGCTCCTTTGGAGCATATGTTAATGACCCAATGCTCCTTCTCGGACCAAGAGATTCTCAGTCCATTACTTACACTACTATATTGCAACTGATAAAAACAAAGCAATGCAATCATAACCCAACTGTCTCTATCATATAAGCCTGTGAGAACCATTGCATTTCTTTTGCATCACCCACCAAACAAAAGAATTTTCAAAATGCTATGACTTATCATAAAATTCACCTTAAGCTAACCACTATTTCCTCTTAAAAAACAGTTTTAAGTTAAAATGGTACACTACCAAATAACTGATTTCTCTAAAAAATTACTTAGCTCAAAAGGATTAACCATACTTTATAAAGGATGTAAATTTTCAATATTTAGCAGTGAAAACTTGCATTTATTTGAAGGTCTATGGAATTTATTTGATGCCATCTTTTCTTTTTTAGTATACTCAGAAAATCAAAGCTGAAAACTAAGTCATATATTATGTTAAAAATATTTTTTAGAGATTTCCTCAAATCTCTAGCTTATAAGAAAAACCTCCTGACATTTAATAGAAAATAGCCTGCAAATATAGTGACAAGTGCCTCATAAATAAGAAAAATGTTACTTTCTTCTCTTTTTTTGTGGTCATTACCTTTGTTTCACAAGGTGGTTAAATACTTTTATATCTAAAATGAAAACCCATAAAAAACACTGAAAGGCACAGTATGTCTTAAATGAGCTTTCTTGGTTTCAAAAGCTTTTCTTATTTCTCTTTCACAGAGATCTGAAAAATTAAAATTAGCATTTGAAAGTATTCAAAAATTGTTTAAATCGTTTAGTTGCTATGCTGTACAGGTGCAGTTCTGAATGAAATAAATTTACCATCTGCTTTTTCTCAATTCTGACCAGTTTACAATTACACTAACCGACAGGTGAAATGTCTTTGCCCTAACAAACCTGTAAGACTTTCTTTTGGATGGAAAAATTCTTAAACATAAAATCCACTTCCATAATTAAAAATTTTAAAGGTACTTCCTCTATTTTATCTAATATTAATCTATTTATAAAAAGCTGTTAACAGTATTTCCTTGTTGTACTACATAGGATTAAAATAAAGGAGTCACTCGGTCAGTATTTATTTTGTTCATTCTATGCCTAAGAATATACTAGGTGCTGGGGATACAGAAAATGCATGATACACTCTAACCAAGAGAAATTTATATTCTAGCAGAATACATAAACCATAACTATACCAGAGAGTGAATTATGAGAGCAAGAATGCATATGAATGGACAAGGAGCCATGAGAGCATGAAAATATAAATAGTTCTGCCTCCACTTGGCTGTAGCTTCACAAAAACAGGATTCATGTTTGTTCTATCACTGCTGGATGATCACTAGCTCCTAGCATAGTGTCAGGCACATATTAGATGTTCAATAAATAGTTTGTTGGCTAAAAAAAAATGAAGCAGGAAGTTTTCACTTAGAGGGTGACAAGACAGATGAGCATTAAAACATTAAGTAAGAATTAAATAGACAAAAAGGGAGGGAAAGGTTATTCTAGGCAGAAGGAACAGAATGAACTACTATACCCACCTTTCACCAATTTACCTTAATGTAGGTAACATTCAACATTTTACCCCAAAATATATTTCCTACAAACAACCTCTACCCAGCCAAAGATTTTCTAAATGTATATTTCAATTTTAAAAAGTAGAAAATAAACTATCAAGGTCCCCACTGGATACCACATGTAGGATTTTGAGTGTGTAAACTTAATCATTAGCAGTACCAATAAAACCAAACATAATAGCTACAAAAATAATTTATAGCTAAAAGAAGGAACAAAATATATTTTAACCACATACCATTTTAAGTTGGATTTAATGAAACTCAATTTGAAAAGTAATTTAATAAAAGTTAAATTAATAAAAATAACTTTAAAATAGTCATATATCTAAGCAAGAATATAAGCTAAGACAAAAACAGGAAAAAAGGAATTTTATAAAACAATATTTTTTTTATATAAAAAAATAGCAATGAAGGCAGTTATTAGACTAAGTCTGATACGTTAAGTTATACCAAGTTCTGAATGTGTGACACTGTGAGTCATGCTTTAGATCAATGATAAATACAAGCTGTTGGTTTAATCAACCTTCTATAGGCTGGCAAATGTTTTCTAAAAGGGTTAGAGAGTAAATATTTTAAGCTGTGGGCCACATGGTCTCTTTCACAACTATTTTTTTTGACTTTTTTTTTTAGCATCTTTATTGGAGTATAATTGCTTTACATTGTTGTGTTAGCTGCTGCTGTATAACAAAGTGAATCAGCCATACATATACATATATCCCCATATCCCCTCCCTTTTGCGTCTCTATCCCACCCCTCTAGGTGGTCACAAAGCATGAGTTGATCTCCCTGTGCTAATTGGCTGCTTCCCACTAGCTATTTTACATTTAGTAGTATATGTATGTCCATGCCACTCTCTCACTGTTTGTAGATTTTTTTTTTTTTTTTGCGGTACGCGGGCCTCTCACTGCTGTGGCCTCTCCCGCTGCGGAGCACAGGCTCTGGACACGCAGGCCCAGCGACCGCTCTGCAGCATGTGGGATCCTCCCGGACCGGGGCACGAACCCACGTCCCCTGCAGCGGCAGGCGGACTCTCAAACACTGCACCACCAGGGAAGCCCATGTTTGTAGATTTTTTGATGATGGCCATTCTGATTGGTGTGACGTGATACCTTATTGTAGTTTTGATTTGCATTTCTCTAATGATTAGTGATGTTGAGTACCCTTTCATGTGTTTGTTGGCAATCTGTATATCTTCTTTGGAGAAATGTCTATTTAGGTCTTCTGCCCATTTTTGGATTGGGTTGTTTGTTTTTTTGATCACAACTATTTAACTCAGCTGTTGTAGCATGAAAGTAGCCACAGATGTTACATAAATGAATTGTGGCAGGGTTCTAATAAATCTTTATTTACAAAAACAGGTGGCTGGCTCATGACCACACTTTTTGTTTGTTTGTGTTTTTTTTTTTTTGCAGTACGCGGGCCTCTCACTGCCATGGCCTCTCCCGCTGTGGAGCACAGGTTCCGGACGTGCAGGCTCAGCGGCCATGGCTCACGGGCCCAGCCGCTCCGCGGCATGTGGGATCTTCCCGGACCGGGGCACAAACTCGTGTCCCCTGCATCGACAGGCAGGACCACACTTTTTGCCAACCCCTGTTCTCGTGTCTCAAAGTGACTTCTCAATAATTCTTTTTATCGAGACAGCTTTACTTCCTTTCAAACACTTTCACATAAACTGTATTAGTGTTTTGTTAAAGCTTCTAAAAACATTTATAGGAAACCACAGCAGAAATTCTCTTATTTTACAGATAAAGAAACTGAAGCTAAAAGGGATTGAGTGACTTGCCCTAAGGAGCTACCAGAAGAGCTGAGTCTAAAAATCACACCTTTGTTATTTCCACAACTCTTACCCATCACCCTCCATAACTAATCCTCTAATGCCCCAACTGAAACAGTTCAATCATTTTTAGAATCCTCTCCTGACTCCCTGGGCTCTCTACAGCTGACTCACCATGCTCACAATAGATTTCAAGAACATCTACTTAAAAGTTCATCTAAATTATTTACTTAAATTCTGAAGACAAATTACTCTCAGATCTCTTCTCTCTTTAGAACATTCCTGTCTTCTTCCCTTTAAGCAATCCTTTTATTCACAAGCCTCCTAAAATGTCACTTCACCTACAAATAGCCAGCCAGGAAAAGGAAAACGTACACCTTCCTAAGGGGTTGTAAACTCTTTTCATCACTTAATAAGAATATGTGTACTCAGTAATATAAATGAAGTGAAAGGCCTGGTGCCTTCCTTTTGCAAACCTTACAACCTAATTGAGAAATATCAGAGGTACAAATATGAAACTAAGGAGCAACTCCATGTAACTTGGGTCAAATCTAAGAAACTTAAAAGAAATGTGAAAATTTAATTTACAGGACACACTGTCATAAAATATGTACCTTTTGTACTAATGAAGTCACAGATAATGCCCTATATTTTGCATAATGAAAGTTTAATAAATACTAAATAACTACAGACAACTCTGTGAGATGGTTAATGATATAGTCCAAAAGATAAAACTGTATCACATTTTTAAAATTTTTTTTTAAGGGGAAAAGAGGGGTCTTCTCTTATTCTCGTTGTTGCTATGAAAGAGCAGCTTATATTGTACCAACTCCTTGTCCAAAAACAACTATTGAAGATGGATGAAATACAGACAGTCCTTGCTTTGCACAGTAGTGCAGGACTGGAAAAATTACCATGTAACATAAAACCATGCAAAGTGATCTTAATAGTTAATGGGAAAATTTATGATTGTTTTGTGATCTTTTAGAAAATTGTCAAAATATTAAAAACTCTGATGGTTATAAATGTACAGGAAAATGAAAAAAGTAAATAAAACTAATATTTATTTAGTACTGTGTTTAACAGTACACTAATTAAAGCATTAGAAACATGGAGAATTAAAGTGCTTTATTTGTAAAAATCTTAAACACAGTTTGAATAGTGCCTGCTTTCTTACAAGCAAGCATCTTTCCTAAACTTTGGCAAATTATCATACTCCTTTCTAAGTTTGGATCAACTTCAAACATGTTACTTGCACTTTCAACACCATGAGATATCCCTGTTCCTTTAATGTGATATTTTTGCCAGTATCACTCCCTCTGGGATAACTGCATCCTTTTCATCACAACCACTTCCCTCATTTGTGTGGAAGAGTTTGCCTTCACTAAGCTCCTGGGGCTGCATATCTAAAGTCTCTCAAATGGTGGTAGTGTCAACAGCCCCACAGTTAGCTATGTCTTATATAATTCCACTACCTTCTATTCAAATTTCACTTCCAGCATTATCATTTTTTGTTTCTTTGCTACACTTTCATCTTTCTTGGCTAATTCCCTCTTTCAATTATCCAGTTTTACAAAATGTTATGTGGGCTTATCAATGGACACAAGGGGGCAACACAACTGCATGCTTTGCTGTCTGTGAGTGAATTAAATAACAGCGGCATAACGACGATTCACTGACAGACACTCAAAGAAAGTGACCGGTCACTGATCATGACATGTATCTGTTGTTACATAATGACTGAACCGAAGAGCTCACTCTTACGTAATTGTACTTTATGTGATTATTCACAGTTAATACACACAAATGAAATTTGAGCCACATTGTTGGGGAACTGGCATTATTTAACTAAAGCATGTTAACTGAAATTCATGCATATTTGACCCATGCAAAGTGAGAACTGCCTGCATACAGAACTGTGTGTAGGCACTGGAAGGCAATCAGTGCAGGCAAGATTAAGGAACTATGATGGCTAAGAGAAGAAGAATATATCAGTAAATTGCAGATTCCCCTCAGCTTTTTCCTTGAGTGTATTTTCTAAATCCCAGCCAGGAGAGAGAGAATCTGAGCACAAAGCAAGGCTTCCTGTTCTGAGAAAGCAGAGACTAGAGATTGTGCCCTACCCAGGTGGAGGTATTTTGGTACATACACAGGGTATTCAGTTGCAATTCCAGAAGGATCGTGACTAGGACTAAGGGCACTTTTTCCAGAAGCTAAACACAGGGAGTTTATACTGTCTTATATTAGGGGCAAAGCAATCTGTCTAATGCTAGGGAATCCAGGAAGAGAGGGATGCTAGAAGGGTACAATGTAAGAAAGGTATGACCAAAGGTGGCTTCTTTGTGAAATTCTGTGCACAGAGGCTGGAATTTAAACTTGTATCACCAACCCTAAGATGTACCAATTACTCACAGGATTATAGTTACTTCATACTTCATAAAGTAGTATTATGAAATTAAACATTGTTATATTTACCATTTTGTAAACCCATCCAGAGTTGCTTGTGATCTTTTTTCTGCATTTCATTGATTACTTGACTTTTGTGCTTTAAAGCATCTGCTTCTTTCACACAAGACATAAAATGAGCTTCAATTACATCCTTAGATGGACAGTGCAGAAGGTCCTTTTCTGGAAAACTCTATCAAAGGAAGAAAAAATACACATATAAAACAGGTACACACATTACAAAATTAGCTCTTCAAAGAACTGTTATCTCCTGCAATTTTCCAATATTTTAAGCAAACCATCTCCTACCTTTCCAATAAAGAGATTTTAGTATAACTCCAAATACTTTTTAAAATTAACTTAAAAATCTTTAGCTGTTTGGCATATTCTGCACTTTTTCCAAATAATCCTTATGTGATATGGTATGCATTTATACAACATGGAAAAAGATATGAAAGAACAAGAATTTTAAAAATAGCTTTTTGACTGGCCATACCTAGTATTGTCAAGAATGTGGATGGAAATGTAAAATGGTACAAACACTGTGGAAAACAGTTTCGTAGTTTCTTCTAAAAAAGCAGACACCTACCATCTGATCCTGTCATTCTACAACTAGGTATTTACTTAAGAGGAATAAAAGCATATGTCTACACAAAGATTTGTACATGAATGTTCACAGCAGCTTTATTTGTAGCAGTAAAAACACAGGAAGCAACCTAAGTGTCAACAGGTAAACAAATATATAAACTGCAGTATAAACTTATCAAAGTGTACACTTTTAACATGCATAGTTTCCTTTAGGTCAATTAGAGCTTAACAAAGGTGTTAAAATGTAAGGTCAAATAGCTAAATTTACATTCTTTACCTTCACTGAATCTTTTAGGCAGTTGAGGCAATGATCATTGGATAAATAAGCAGTAATGTAAATGAGATGACATGTACTTTTCACCGAAAAAAAAGAAAGATATTAACAATAATAGCTAACTGAACGCTTACTATGTGACAAACATTGTACTAAGACTTTAATATGGATTAAATCATTTAATTTTCCTAACATCTCTTGAGGTAAACACTATTGTTATTGCTATTTTACAGATAAAAAATATATAAATAAAGCTCTGGGAGTGGATGGAATTGTACAGCTTGCTAGTGGTGGAGCTAGAATTAGTCTGACTCAACAGTCCCAGCTCTTAAACCACCATGCAATACCACTTCCTCCCTAAGACCTAAATATGTACTTAATGATTCTATTTGAACATTATCTTACCAAAAAAAGACATTGTTCTGTAAGTCCTTTAATAAAAATGGAGTCAAATAATAATGGTAGAAAATAGCATTAGTTATAGCCTACTCATGTTATTAATAGACAATATTCAATTATCCAAGTCATGGAAAGCTCCTGAATGATTAGGAAATTTACCATAGATGCCCTCCTACCAAAGGAAAAGGCACTTGACTACCTATGGCTACCTCCTAAAGCATATTTTTTAAACGCAAATAATCAGTCACACCTCCTTCTATTTTCATAGAATCCAGTCTCACAGTTTCTGCTGAGTAAACGGTAAGCCACTATATAACTACCCGCTAGTCACAGTTGCCTAGAGCAGAAGGAAACAGCTGAAACAATCAAATTGTCTCTCTAGGTACAAATGGATTCCAGTTTCATGGTGCTCTTGAACTAGAAGTCCATAAAGAATTAAGATGGATACTTTCAAACAGGCACACAAAGGCAAAGAATAGGAGAAAATATAAAATGTCTTAAGAATGAAAAGGCAAAAGGAGAGTATGAGGGACAGATAAAACTAAAAGATGAGAGAGGATATGGACAGCAGAGAGAGTGTCCCTGCCTTAAGCAACTTTACAATCAGCTGTATTTGCTTTGAATCAGCTAGACTGAAGGGATTTGCCCTGGATTCCTGACCAGGACAAAGAATTAAGTGTACATCATATCAATTCTATTACAGTCAAATGGATTAGCAATATGATAATGATTAGCATTATGATTTAAGAAAATTTCAATTTTGTTATACTTGATCTATAAAATTAGAAGGGCTTTTTCAGACCAATGCTTTCTTTATTTTTTACTTTTTTAGGCGTGCAGCATGTGGGATCTTTGCTCCCCAACCAACCAGGGATACAACCTGAACCCCCTGCAGTGGAAGGGCGGAGCCTTAGCCACTGGACCACCAGGGAAGTCTAGAAGGGCTTTTTCAGTTGTTGTACAGTAGTCCCCAACCTTTTCGGCACCAGGGACCGGTTTTTCCCGGGAAGGGATTTGGGCGGGCAGGCGGGGGAGGTTCAGGGGGTAACGAAGCTTCGCTCGCTTGCCCACCACTCACCTCCTGCGGTGCGGCCTGGTTCCTAACAGGCTGGGGACCCCTGTTGTACAGTTCACTACACTGCTAATTATCCACTTCAGTTATGAATGAGTGGCAGAAAATATAAAAGTTCATATTCCAAAGAAAATATTGTCTTCATGTACTTTAATTTATGACCTATTTAAGCTTAAATACCGTTAGAATTTCTTAAAATTGTATACAAGCTGATTGTGAAAAAAAGGAGTTAGGATCTCTCAAACCACTGGTTTGAAAAATCAGGAGGAAAAAAATCCCGCCATTTTTTAGTGTTGCATCAGCATAGGCTGCTATTTCCTTCAATGGCTCTTGTAACCAGAGAAGGTACTGAGGTTTTCCTTTTCCCAGACTTCCACTGCTTTGCAGGTTTCTAAACTTAACCAATGCCGACACCTATAACTGATAGCTGACAATTCCAAATGCCTAGTCTTTATAGCAAAAGAGGGAGTCTGTTAAGAGAGTGCATGTTTGTACACCTACCCTTCAACAGAGAATGCCCTATCTCCAGATGAACTCTTTAATGAAATGAACTCAGGGGAAGCATGAGAGCAGTAACAGAAAAACGGAGATACCTGCTTAGGCAGCCATAGCAGTTGAATTAATTGTGGCAATGAATACAGTGTCAGATGTCTCAGCCAAAGCCACCACAGCTGCTACTCATGAAATGCTCTTCTTCCCATGATTAGCTTGGGCTGGGGTGGGAAATCTTTTTTTTGAAAGCTTCACAATAAAATTACAAGCAGAATCTTGATTTGCTACATTATATTTCTAAATCTCTTCTCATATACATGAGCAGTTGTGTTTAAGTGCATATCTTTTCAGTCCAAATTCTTGCAAATAAAGGCAGCGACTTTAACACCATGTTTACTTGCTTTCATTAATCTTCCAAGTCAGAATCCTAATAAACTAGATCTAATTTCACTTTTTTCCTGAAAGGTTCCATTTACTTATATATTATTACCTGTGTCCTTTAATTAAAATATTAATCCAGGCAGTCTGGAGTATGTCCAGATGCATTAGAGATAACCAAATAACACTAAACGAAACACTAAAACTACTTACAAAGTTAGTGGGAAAAAAAGCTTTTTCAGTCGATTAATAATAATATTACAAGCTCTATTATGACAATAGAGCAAAACAAAAAAACATTTCCCATGTACTGCTGATTCCTCCTTCTCCCCGTCTCCCACACCCAATCAAGTTCTGTTGAATCTACATCCTAAATAGATCTGAATCCATTCACTTTCAACATTCCCAATGCCACTTTCCTAGTACAAATTAACAACTATGTGAAATTTCTCAAAAACCTCGTGACTGGATCCCATGCCCAAAATCTTACCCTCTTTAATTCATTTTTCACATTTGGAGTCATGGTGATCTTTCTAAAATGCAAATCTGGTCTTCTCACTCAGCTGCTCTGTTCTACTTTTAGGATAAAATCAAACTTCTAATGCTTTCAACATTCAAATGATTTCTCTCCCTGCTAACCTCTCCAGCATAATCTCTTACTCGCATTTCACGTACTCCATTCTCTTTCCCTTCTCTCCCACATACAGTCTCTGCTCCAACGATCCTGAATATCTGTCATCTGTTCCGACATTCTTTCAGCCATACTCTCTTTTCTGTTCCTTTACACAAACTATTTCTTCTGCCTGGCACACTCTCCTTGCCTATCTCTCAACCACCTACATGCCTACCCCCCAAAAAAGTCCTCCTCAAAATTCAGATTCAGTTTTGATATCACTTCCTTCAGGAAATTTCCCTTACTCCCCAAGTCTAGGTCATGTTCACAAAGTCCTTATACTTAACTCTATAATATCATTTATATTCTTATGTCACCGTACTCTTAAAGCTGGTCTCTGTCGCTACAAGACAGAGACTAAGACTATTCTCAAGTCTGTGTCATCTCAATAAACTTTTAAAAATAAGTAACTTTACTGAGATATGATTTCACATACAGCCAAATGAAGAAATTTTACACATACAGTTAGATAAATTTTGATACTGCGTAACTGTCAGCCCAAACAAGATACAGAACATTACCATCACCTTCTAAAAAGTTCCTTGGTGCCCTGTGCAATCAGTTCCCCCATTTTGAACCTCAGCTACCACTGATGTGATTTGTATCACCAGAGATTAGTTTTGCCTATAATATAATCACATATCAACAGAATCATACAATGTGCGGTGTTGTGTACTCTAGCATCTTTCACTTAGCATGTTTTTGAGATTCATTTTTGTTACTGCATGTATCCGTAGTTTCTTTTTATTGCATAGTAGCGTACAACTGAATGGATATACCACCATCTGTTAATCCAAAACCCTGTTAGTAGACATTAAGATTATATGCAAATTTTGGCTATTATTAAGAAAGTTGCTATGAACATTAGTGTACAAGTCTTCTGAGAACATGTTTTCATTTTTCTTGAGTATATACCTTGAAATAGTAATGTTGTCATAAAGAAAGTTTATGTCTAACTTTATTTAAAAACTGCCAAACTATTTTCCAAGATGAAAGTACAATTTTACACTCCCTCCAGCAATGTAAGAGAGTTCTGGTTACTACATTCCCCAAACTTAGTACTGTCAGAATTTTTTTTTTTGGCTGCACCGCATGTGGCTTGCAGGATCTTAGTTCCCTGACCAGAGACTGAACCTGCCCCAGGGCAGTGAAAGTGCCAAGTCCTAACCACTGGACCACCAGGGAATCCCTTTTTTAATACACATTTCCCTGATGACTGATGATGGTGAGCACCTTTTCATGTGCTAATTGGTTATTCCCATATGAACATACATAACATACATATATTATATACCTGTTCATATATATATACATATATATGTGTGTGTGCATATATATCTCTGTTTAGACCTTTTGGATGTGTTCCAAAGTGAATGATGTATTAGGGAACAATTTGAACAATGTAAATTTCACGTTTACTTTTGTAAACATTGTCCACAATAGTAGGTGAAGACAAAAAATGTACCCAGCTAAACCAAACCAAATCAGAACACACAGAACACACACACACCTCAGAAATGGATCCACCACTTCAATTCATACTATGAGCTACACTCATCCACATCCTATGTTATAATTTTGTCTGATTTCAGGTAACCTTCCTCCTATCACTTCACAATAACAAGCTGCAATCCTTTCCAATGCTCTTTTCAACAAGCAAATTTCCAGTCTTTTTCAACATAGAGTGCCATATTCATTGTAGTACTTACGTATTCCTTAACCATTTAACATATGTAAAATTTGTTAAAATGTAAAATTGCGCTTTTATTAGGTTCCTATCTTTTTCATTTGTCATTAATGAAGTTTTGGGGTTTCCTCTGATTTTTAACAACACAGTACTTTTTAGGAATATGTACCTTGCAGTAGAGCAAAACTATGTAGAAGTGGTGAAAGCAGACACTCTTGCCTTTTTCCTGATCTTGGGTGAAACATTCAGTAAACCACCATTTAGCATGATTTCAGCTGTAGGCTTCTCATATTTAGTCTTTGTCAAATTGAGACAATTCCCTTCTATTCCTAAGCTTGCTAAGAGTTTTGATGAAAAACGGGTACTGAGTTTTGTCAAAAGCTTTTCTTGCATCTATTCATCAAATCATGATTTCTCTTTTTTCTGCTAATATGCTGAAATGAATTAAATCGATTCACTGATAATGAAGTTGAGTCACCCTTGTATTTGTGGGACAATCTCAACATGGTCATGGTGTATTGTCCTTTTTATATGTTGCTACATTCGATTTGCTTGTATTTTCTTGAGTGTCTGCATCTAAGTTCATTAGAAATACTGGTCTGCAATTTTCCTTTAATATCTTTAATAGGTTTTGGTATCAGAGTTATTCTGACCTGTAAAACAAATTGGGAAATATTCCCTCCCCTTCTATTTCTGGAAAAAGCCTACAGATTGACATTACTTATTACTTAAATGTTTGATAGAATTCACCAATCACGAAACTAGGCAAGGAATTTTACTTTGTGAGGATTTTTCTAATCTAACTTCTACATACATTCAGGGGCTATTCATATCTGCTACTTCTTCTTTTCATTGAATTTGTCCATTTGTCAAATTTTCTGGCATAAAGTTGTTCATGATATTTCTTACTATCCTATTAATGTTTATAGGATCTGTAGAAATATCCCATCTTCTTCATTCCTGGTATCAGAAATTATGTTTTCCTACTATAGAAAGATTTTTCTTTTTTTTTTTTTTTGCAGTACGCGGGCCTCTCACTGTTGTGGCCTCTCCCTTTGTGGAGCACAGGCTCCGGACGCGCAGGCTCAGCGGCCATGGCTCACGGGCCCAGCCGCTCCGCGGCATGTGGGATCCTCCCGCATCAGGGCACGAACCCATGTCCCCTGCATCGGCAGGCGGACTCTCAACCACTGCGCCACCAGGGAAGCCCTGTAGAAAGTTTTTAATTCCCTCTAAGCACTGCTTAGGATGACTCCCACAAACTTCAATATGTTGTGTTTCCATTATCATTCAGTTTGAAATACTTTTAAAATTTCCCTTGTGATTTCTTCTTTGACCCACAGATAATTGAAGATTTAGTGGCCTCATCCTTTAGATAAATGCGGCCACATATTTACTTACAGACATTATTAACCCTTCCTTAAAATTATATTATTCTTGCCTTAAACTGTCATCTCTCTTTTAAAGAAGTTAAAAGAGGTAATTTTTTCTATTTATCATTTATTTACCATTTCTAGTGTTCTTCATCCCTGCCTGTAGCTTCTTCCAGTGCTTTAAGACATCATTCCATTTTCTTCTGTTCTTCACTATTTGATGAGAAGTCACCCATCATTAACCTACTGTTCTTTTGTGTCATTTTTTTGGTGGCTGCTTTCAAGATTTTCTGTTTATAACTGGTTTTCAGCAGTTTATGATGTGCTTGGATGTGGTTTTCTATATAGTTACTTGCTTTAGATTTGCTGACCTTCTTTAACACACAGACTGTTTTCTCCCCCAAATTTGGAAAATTATTAATCATTATTTCTTTTTTTAAAAATTGAGATATAGTTCATATACAATTCACTTAAAATTGACCATTTTAAAGACCAGAACTCAGTAGTTTTTAGTATGCAGTTGCCCTCCATACCTGCAGCTTCTTCATCCATGTATTCAACCAACCACGGATCAAAATGCAGTTGGTTTTATCTGTGGATGCAGAACTTGTGGATACGGAGGGTTGACTGTACTACACCATTTTATATAGGGGACTTCAGCATCCAGCGGATTTTGTTATGGAGAGGGGGGTCATGGAACCAACCCCCCACAGACACCCAGGGACAACTCTATTCACAAGCTGTACAACCATTACTGCTATCTAATTACATAATATTTTCAACACTCAAGAAACAAACCTTGTATCTGTAAGCAGTCACTCCCCATTCTGTCCTCCCTCCAGCTCTTGAAAACCACCACTCAACTTTCTGTCTCCATGGATTTGCATATTTTGGACGTTTCATATAATGAATCATATAAAGTGCAGCCTTTTGAGTCTGCCTCCTTTTGCTCAGGCTCAGTATGATGTTTCAAGGTTCATCTGTGCTACAGCATGTAACAGTACTCCGTTCCTTTTTATGGCCAAACTATATTCCATTGTATGGATATACATTTTGTATAACCATTCATCAGTTGATAAGCATCTGGATTGCTTCCACTTCTTGGTTCTTATGACTAAAGCTGCTATGAACAACCATGTACAAGTTGATGGGTAGACATATGTTTTCAATTCCCTTGTGTATATAACTATGAATGGAGTTGGTGGGTCATATGGCATTTGAGGGAATTGCCAGATTTTTCTCCAAAGCAGCTGCAGCATTTTATATTCACAACAGTAACATGTAACATATGAAAAGTACCGATTAGCCCACTCTCTCCAACACCTGTTATTGTCCAACATTTTGATCATAGCTATTTTAGTGGGCATGAAGGGGTAACTCACTGAGGTATTTCTTTGCAGTTCCCTAATGACTAATTATGCTGAGGTTTTGTGGGGTTTTTTTCATTTTTTATTTTTATACAATTTTTAAAGGTTACTTTCCATTTACAGTTATTACAAAATACTGGCTATATTCCTCACATTGCTCAGTACATCCTTGAGCCTACCTAACACCCAAGAGTTTGTACCTCCCACTTCCCCCACCTCTATGTCTCCTCTCCCCCAACAGTGGTAACCACTAGTTTGTTCTCTATTATCTGTGAATCTCCTTCTTTTATGTCATATTCACTAATTTATCCTATTTTTTAGATTCCACACATAAGTGACATCATACAGTATTTATCTTTCTCTGACTTATTTCACTTAGCATAATGCCCTCCAAGTCTATCCATGTTACTGCAAATGGCAAAATTTCATTCTTTCTTATGGCTGAGTAGTATCCCATTGTATGTATGTATGTGTGTGTGTGTGTGTGTGTGTATATATATATATATATATATATATATACCACATCTTCCTTATCCATTCATCTGTTGATGGACACTGAGGTTTTTTCCATGTCTTGGCAACTATAAATAATTATGCTTGGTTTCTTTTCATATGCTTACTGGCCATTTATATATCTTCTTTGGAGAAATGTCTACTCAAATCCTTTTTCCATTTTTAATTGGGTTATTTACCTTTTTATTACTAAATTCTAACAGTTCTTTATATATTCGGGACACCAGACCATATTAAATATATAATTTTGCAAATATTTTCTCCTATTCTGTGGGTTGTCTTTTCACTTCCTTTGAAGCACAGAAAGTATTTCATTTTGATGAAGTCCAATTTATCTATTTTTTTCTTTGGTTGCTTGTACTTTAGTTGCTGTTACCATGTAGTTGTGTTTACTGTTGCTTTGAAACCAGGAAATGTGAGTCAAATCATATTTCTTAAAATTTTCTTTCTGACCCATGCCCTCCTTCCTTTCCTTCTAGGACTCCAATTACATGATGTTAGACTGCTTGATATTATCCTAGAAGTCATTGGGACTCTGTCCCCACCTCCCTCCAATTTTCTTCTCTCAGTTCTTTACATTGGATAATTTCTATGGATCTGTCAAGTTCACAGAAGCTTTCTTATGCCATCTCCAATTCACTGTTAAGTCCATCAGTGAACTTTTAGTTTCAGATACTGTTCTTTTCAGTTCTGCAATTTTGTTATCTTAAGTCACTGAGTTTTTAATAGTTGCTTTAATTCATTTTTTGCTAATTCCAAATGTGGGTTATCTCAGGGTCAATGTCTACTGACAGCACTTTTCCCCTTGATATGGTTCAAGTTTCCCTGCTTATTTGCATGTCTAGTAATAGACGATTGTATGCTAAACACTGTGAATATGGTGTAAGGATTCTAGATTATACTGTCTTTCTTGTTGAGTTTGTTTTGCCTGGAGCCTCTCCTTGATCTTAAAAAGGCTTAATTTTAGGCTTTATTAGGGCAGATCTAGAGCAATCCTTACTCTGTAAGAGAAGTTAAACTTTGTAAAGAGCAAGATGGTAAATGTATTATTTGTGGGCCATACAATGTCTATCGCAAGCACTCAACTCTGCTGTTGTAGTCCAAAAGCAGTATGTAAATGAATTAGCATGGCTGGCTGCATCCATCCATTATTTATGGTCACTAGAATTTATATTCCACATCATTTTCACATGTCACAAAATATTATTCTTCTAATTTCTTTTCAGCCACTAACAAATATAAAAAACATCCTTAGATCACAGGACATATAAAAACAGTCAGTGGGCCAGATTTGGCACACGGGCCATAACTTGCCAAACCTTTCCAAAAGCACAGCCTTTCAGGAATCTAAGATTAATATCCAGTATATTAACTAGGTCTTTCTCCACTCTGGCTGGGCTGAAATCCAACATCTCCAGGTATTATGATATTTCTCCCACTTTTAACCCCCTAACATGCACACTCTACTAGACCTTAAGGAACATCACCTACATGTGTGCAGCCCAACCCTCAGCCAGGCACTCTTGGGGAACTCATACTTCTGTACATACCCTCTTCTTCAACAACCTGTCTAACAAGTTCCAGCTGCTTCAGCAGCCCAAAACTCCAATCTCTGCACCCTCAGTTCAGTAGAACTTCCTTGCTCCGCTTGAGTTCCACTCCCCATGACATAGTTAGCCAATTACCCTGAAGCACAGAGATGGGCTAAATGTGGGGCTCACCTAGTTTGTTCTCTTTCTCGCTACATCCAGTGCCTGAAAACAGCTCCACTTCATATACTTTGTCTGGCTTTACAGCTGCTTATGACTAGAGGAAAAATACAATCCACTTACTGTCAGAGATGAAAGCAGATGTTAACCACAATAAATATTTGATACATAATTTAATGACTAAACAAACCTTATTTCATAAAGTTTTAAGTATGTGTGACCCTCTGTGATCTCAACCTCTTGGTGTCCACACCTTTCTGTAATCCCTTCCCCTGGAGTGTAGGTAGGACCTGTGATCTGCATTAATCAAAAGAATATGGCAAAGGGACTTCCCTGGTGGTACAGTGGTTAAGAATCCGCCTGCCAATAAAGGGGACACGGGTTCAATCCCTGGTCCGGGAAGATCCCACATGCCGTGGAGAAACTAAGCCCATGCGCCACAACTACTGAGCCTGCACTCTAGAGCCTGTGTGCCGCAGCTACTGAGCCCACATGCTGCAACTACTGAAGCCTGCACGCCTACAGCCCGTGCTCCGTAACAAGAGAAGCCACTGCAATGAGAAGCCCGCGCACCACAACGAAGAGTAGCCCCCGCTCGCCGCAACTAGAGAAAGCCCACATGCAACAACAAAGACCCAAAGCAGCCAAAAATAAATTAAAAATTAAAAAAAAATGTGGCAGAGATTATGGGATACTACTCCTGTGATTAAGTCATGTTATATAACTCTGGTCTTGCTAACAGACTAGCCCTAGAGGCTCTTTTTGTTGACTCAATGAAGTAAGCTACCATGCTGGGAAAATCCACATGGCAAGGAACTTCAAGCAGCCTGGAGGTGCTGAGTATGGCCTCTAGCTAACTGTCAACAAGAAGATATATCCCTCAGTCCCACAATCACAAAGAAATGAACTCTGCCAGCAACCTGAGTGAACTTGGAAGCAGATTCTCAAGTCTCGAGGCAAGAATACAGGCCAGTCAATACCTTGACTACAGCCTTGTGAGACACTAAGCTGAGGATCCAGGTAAGCCCCACCCACAGAAACTGTGCAAAAATAAATGTGCGCTGTTTTAAGCTGCTACATTTCTGGTGACCTGTCCCACCGTGATAGACAGGTAATATAATACACTATTGATAAAACACTTCAAGACAGCCACCAATATATAGAGCTGGGAAGTACAGGCAGCAGAAGCATAGGGGAGACCATGATGTGCACTTAAGAACAAGGAAAGCTACCTCAGATCTATGTCATCAACACACAGTGGAAGGAGCAGGGACATGGTAAATTACCTTAGAGAGAGACACAGTGGCTCTTGGCCTAGTAAGAAAACTTGTGCATCAGAAAAAGGGTGTTGTCAGTCCTACAAGTATAGTCAGGACCAGTGGTAGTGCCTTCCCATGCACCGCAGGAAAGATAGAGTGCCTTGATCCAAAAACCTAAGTTTGTCTGGTCACAATCATTCAGCAGTGTTTTACACAGAAACACCTACCTTAATGCTGACCCAATTTTGCCTAGCAAATGTGAGCTCTGACCCCTAATAATCACTGTCAAGATTCAAAATTTAAATGTCTGTTCTTTTCAAAACCTAAATAAATCAGTTTAGCACCATTTTATTAAGAGAAAAAGAAAAACACTGAATTATTGTTGGGTTTTTTTTACTCCATTAATTTTTTTTTAGGATAGATATGCAATAGACCTGAGCATTTTAAAGAGCCCACTCTCTTCATTCGATGTTACTAAATTTCTGAATCACACTACTAACTTCCCTCTTTAAAAACTGCACATGCTGTAAGCAACCTGTTGATTATAATGCAGCTTTGCAAGCAAAATGCCTATAGGAATAATAAAATAGCAAATAAAAAATCAGAGAGAAATAAAGCAAAGGTAGCAAAATACCAATTGGCAAATCCAGGTGAAAGGTATGTGGGTGTTCGACTCTCAATCTTTCTAATACAGGTTTGAATTTTAAAAAATAAAAGCTGAGGAAAGAGAAATAAAATAATTTTCTCAGGAGGCTAATCAGATTTAGGAATCAAAAATGTCCTTGAAGCTAATTAAGAAAACCATGAAGAAGATACCTTTTTCATTCCTGTTTTGGTAAACAGGAAAAGAAAGCAAAGCAAATCTGCATGTTTTAAAGTCGTTAACACTTTACAATTGCATAATATTTCTCTCTCAGAATTCAAAAAATAATATAAAAATTCCTACAAAAACAATTTTCTGAATCATCCTTTACAACCTTTTGGTTTTGTACACACCACTAACTTTTTTTAAAAAATAAATTTATTTATTTATGGCTGCGTTGGGTCTTTGTTGTTGCGCACGGACTTTTCTCTAGTTGCGGCGAGCGGGGGCTACTCTTCATTCTGGTGCATGGGCTTCTCATTGCGGTGGCTTCTCTTGTTGTGGAGCACAGGCTCTAGGCACACACGCTTCAGTAGTTGTGGCTTGCGGGCTCTAGAGTGCAGGCTCCGTAGTTGTGGTGCACGGGCTTAGCTGCTCCGCGGCATGTGGGATCTTCCCGGACCTGAGCTCGAACCCGTATCCCCTGCATTGGCAGGTGGATTCTCAACCACTGCGCCACCAGGGAAGTCCAACACTAACTTGTAAACCTGCATTGTTTTCTAAACTCTTGTTATTCAACCCATGGTCTGGTGCATCAACAGCACTGCGAACTTGTTAAAAATGCAGAACCTCTGCCCTCAGCGCAAACCTATGGAATCAGAATCAAAATCTGCACTTTAACAAGACACACATGTGATTTGTACGTATGTTAAATTTTGTAAAGTACTGCTCTAGACATTAAAATTCATTTACTATAAACATTATGAATCTATTCAAATGACAAGCATCAAAGTCAGTTAAAGATTAGAGAAAATATGTCCTTTCGAAAAATTTTTAACAGGTTTTCTCCCCAAGAATTCAGTGTGAACTATGAACTGACAGAAATGTGTGTGATGGAGGTGGGGGAAGCTCTTGGAGACTTCAGTGTTGCACAAAATCTAATTAAAATCAGTATCTTTGAAAGCAACTGTAAAATAAAAATTCTAAGCAGTCTGGTTAAAGCACACACATCATCTGACACACTCAATACAAAATCATAAAAGATAAAATACTGATGCATCAACTGACAGAAAGTTGTTACTCGATAAATTTAACCTGTTGATGAGAAATTATTTTCTAGAAATTTAAAGAAAACTTGTTTCCTCAATCTAAAAGCATTGCTTTTCTACCTGCAAATTTAATGCTTACTCAGTTTCATTATAATCAATCAAAAGCCGTAAGGCACTACAAGGGGATGTGGGCCTACATCAGGCCGTATAAGCTATCAATTAAATACCTGAGGATGACCTTTGTGGTAAACCAGGTCTTATAACCCTAAATAAAGGGAACTTAGTATAGGGAGAAAGAAATCTGGGCAATAATTTTCCTCCAACACAGGCCAGGGTCAGAAAGAGTAAGAGCAGCTGACAGAAACACGCTGGTAGTCGGAGCAAATTTAAAACATCCTCTAACATTCTGCTTTCTATTTAATTTCTCTAAAAAACTTTCCATCGGGGAAGACAATGTATGACCTACTAAGGATCCCAAAGAGCAATTCATTTTAAAATATCAAGAATAAACCCAGGGCTTCCCTGGTGGCGCAGTGGTTGAGCGTCCGCCTGCCGATGCAGGGGACACGGGTTCGTGCCCCGTTCCAGGAAGATCCCACATGCTGCGGAGCAGCTAGGCCCATGAGCCATGGCCGCTGAGCCTGCGCGTCTGGAGCCTGTGCTCCGCAACGGGAGAGGCCACAGCAGTGAGGGGCCCACGTGCCGCAAAAAAAAGAAAAAAAAAAAAGCATAAACCCATTACCTGTCAACACAAAAACCGTATTTTTGTGAAAAATAACTATATTTTCCAGGACGACAACAACAACAATTTAGGGAGAAGACCGGCACTGCTGTATAGTTTTGCAAATATCTTTATAACGTCTGGCTTAATGGGAAGTAGATGGAGTTATCTTATTTGCTTCCACATTCAATACTATGCAGCTGTTTTGGTTAAAGTATGTAATTATACAGGTTTATAAAAATATGTAGTTGGAAAAAGTAGTATTTTAATAGTCTTTTCAGATTTATGGATATTCTTTTTTGATACTACATCAATTCAATTAGTTTATTATAACATTAATGTGGAATCTGAAAACACATCAATAAACATTTTGACCTCTGTTACATTAAAATTCCTGATGCCAGCCATGCACTTTAAACAGATCTTTCACACATGCATCATTTCTCAACATAATGCATTGATCATTTGGAAAGTATCTGTTTACTGAGTTAAGGTAGGCCTTCTCCAAACGTTTTCATGTTTCACTATATAAAATTTCTTAAAAATCAATTTGTTAAAATGACCACCAATCTCATCAGAAAATTCTTTGAGAATAATAAAGCTGTCAAGCTCATGGTGGCAGATACATGTTTTCTAAAATTCTGATTTTCACTTAAAGTGCAAATCTTATTATTGGAAACAAATACTGTCAGTTGTTTTCTCTGCAATGAGAGGTCACTTTGTTTGTTTTAAAGAAACTAACAAATACCCAAGTGTGAATAAACCACAGTTTGTCAGTCACTCTTTCAAATAAAAAATGCTGTTTCGTGAGAAAAGTGGCTCATGTAGCTCTCAAAGTAAACAAGGGCACAATGCTTTTCCTTAAGACAGCCATCGTATTTGGCACACAGCAGAAGTGCTTTATGTGTATTCCCATTTCACCACATGAGATTAAAAAGACATGTACTTAAGAGTCAAGATTAATAATAATTAATAATTTGTACCACTTCACCCAGGACAGGCCTAGTGTGTGGTGGTGAAGAATACAACGACCACTAGCACATTTTGGTACAGGGCCTTCCTCTGTGCTAAGGTGCCAAAAGTTTTGCTCACCATCGCTTTTGCAGATCAGTACAAATTTAAACACAGTGGAAAGGGCAAATAGCATCTTAATATTATTATGGAAATAGGAATCCCCATGGATCTGGGTCCATCAAACACTCTGAGAACCATAACACTATACCAATCATAAGAATTCTAAGCCTTTCCTATCATTATTACAATCCATCAACTAATTCAACCAATAATTACAGACGGCCTAACAGGCAATGCCAACTAGGTACCATAAAATTTGTTTGAGTATCTTTTGTATCATTCACTCGTATATCCCAGGCTTCTAGAACAGTGCGTGGCTGGCACACAGCAGGCTCTCAGTATTTGTTGAATGAATAAATAAGTGGGTAACTATGATATATTTTAACCTAGATTTCAAAGTCTTTTAGAGTGCATTCTACACACACACACACACACACACACACACACACACACACAATCGATTACTGGAAATGCTTTTCAACGTAATGGGAAAGACCTGTTAGGCAATATGGAACCTCTACACTTATTATACTTGGAGTAGTTTTACCTTCCTACCATTCTACATTTAAATTATTATACATACAGGCAGTCCTTGTTCTTCATGGTAACTGAAACTCATGCATATTAGAACCATGTCCTCACTCTGTATGGCTCCGTGGTAACTAACATCTGTGGTAGCATGGTGCTGTGCAAAGTATATCAGTGCAAATAACAGTGAAATAAATGCAAACGCCCCACAAATCCACTTTCAGTATAACGGAAAGGAAAGTAACTTAGGAAGACTGGGTGAGCCTTTGGGCAATGACTTTGAATAAGTGACCCTAATGGGAAAGCAAATCAGACACCTAAATGACTTCTCAAACTCTTAGCATGTCTCCCTCCCACTATATGTCACCATTTGAGAATCACTGCCTAGTGATCAATTAATAGAGGGGGTTCAATCCTTCAGCGGTACTTGCTTGTGGGGTGGAGGATGGAGAATCAGGGTGTTTAGTGAGAAAGTGATGAGATTTTTATAAAATAATGAGACAAAATTAGGTTACAAAAAAATCTAGCCTGGACTCTTAAAAACTACAGGAATTAATATTTCTCAAAACAGACTTAAATCAAGTCTTTGTATTTCTGTCTCCTAACGCTTCTTTTCATTCCATCAAAAGAGCCTTAGAGTTACTCAGTGTTAGGTTGCCTCCTTCCCCATTCCCAAGCCCACATGCACTCAGGATTTTGTTCTTCCTATTTGAGGGTTTTTTTAATGAATATAAATATTCCAAAATATTATAAATTTTAAACATAGTACATCCAGCTCCAACAAAGAATAGGCACTTATACGTTAAATGTTTAAGTAGTTCTGTCAAGAGTTAAGAAGAAATTGAAAGGCATTTTATAAACACTAATGGCAGCTTAGCAAATAAAAAGTATCATGGGAAAAGCAATAAACAACTTAAAAACAAAATTCTACTCTAAGTCTACTTACTAAGTAGTACCACAAGTGGGACAAATGGGAAATGTTATTTAAACTATACCTTAAAATGTACTGTGATGTTCCAAGGAAGAGCTGAACTTGATGCAAGAAGATCAAAGAGCAAACCAATTGGATAATGCCTAAAAATGAAAGAGTATATTTTAAGATAAAATAAATATTTAAAGTTAAACTACAACTCCAAAATAAATTTCCAGCATGTTTCAACATCAAACATCAGGGGACTTCAACTACAAATCACAGAAAGGTAATGTTTTACACAGTTACTTGCCTGGGCTAATATGGCATAGTTTCTAGGCATCGGGTGTTTTTTTTTTTTTCTTTCTAACCATACCGTTCCCCAGGGAATCCTCAACATACATAATGAAATTGTACTAAGGCACCTTTTATCAGCCATGAGCACGGTTATGTCACAGTACTGCCACATCTAATTATCATCCAAGCATTCATATTGGGCAACCAGTTTTTTTCTGGAGGGGTGGGATAGGGAAGGTGGGAGGGAGGGAGACACAAGAGGGAGGAGATATGGGGATATATGTATATGTATAGCTGATTCACTTTGTTATAAAGCAGAAACTAACACACCATTGTAAAGCAATTATACTGCAATAAAGATGTTAAAAAAAAAAAACCTCAAAATTTTAGAAAATGTTAAGAACTGAGAAGAGCACCTAAAAGAGCATGCAATCACCTATTTTGTACTTATTACTATTAACATTACAGTATATAAATTTCCAGTCTTTTCTTTATGCATACATATCTAAATATACATTAGACTTATCCTTTACAGACTGCCATAACCTGCTTTTTTCATATAACAATATGTGAACATTTTCCAAGTCACTGAATATTCTTCTGTGGCCTAATAATAAAATAATAAATTTGGGACTTCCTAAATGAGAGAACATTTCCTAATATAACCATTACTCACAGTGAAGCAAATTATTTAGTAACAAACAAGTTAATAATACAACCCTTGCAGATTTCAGTGGACAAACCTTATTTTTTACATCCTTTTAAAGAATCTAAAGTAGCTTAATCAGTGAATCAGAATAAATAATCCTCCCAACAAAGACAAAAAGAAGACTGTCTGGTTTTATGTACAGTCCCGTTCTTTCCTATATATTAGTGAATTACTCCTAAATTTAAGAGTGGAAAACTTTGAAAATACATCTAATTTCCTTCCAAATGAGTGACCCAAATATATGACCTGATCAATATTCAAATATTAGCTAATACTATTTATGTTTGCTTACATCTACATAATATAATTGTGGAAAAATCATCAGTCATTAGAGATCATATATTTATTTAGAATGAATTTAAGATGAATGCCCTGCTAGCAAAATAAAACAGTGAGTAGTTTTAGTCATATATGTGTTGTATCTCTTAATAAAACCCTCAAACTTCTCTCTAGTCGAAAGTCAGTATCTAACACAAATCCTTCATAACTAGGAATGAATATGAAGTAAATCTTGAATTAACTAAATTACAGAATGCTTCCTTTAGGAAATTCTCTAATCAGGAAAAACTCCAGTCTCAGTTAAAAACTGAAATAAAAATATTAATTAAAAAAACACAAAAATATTGCACTATAAACAAGTTATAGATTCTATCCAATTCTGATCTTTCTCTCTGACCTCTTAAAATTGCACAGGCTCTACATAATGCCCTGCACTTTTACAAATTAGACCTTTTTTAGTCTTCATGTCCCTCTGAGTTATGTGCAACTAGGTTAAGAATGAATATGGGTACTTAAACTAATAGAGCATACTGCTTTCCAAACTCGATGTAGCACTGCAGATATAATTATAGAATCCCTTTAGCAAATTATTGACCTATTGGATAGTTTCACCAGTAACCCCATAAAATGACTAGCAATTCAGTGTTGTACACGTTCTCCACCATTCACAAATGGAACTATATACAAATTCTAAAGTTAAATAAAATATTATCTTAAAGTAATCTATACAGTCACATAAAATCAAGTACAACCTTAAAAATAAATAACAAGTATTTGAGTTAGAATACAATTTAAACATAAAAAGACTCAAAATAATCAGTTATTTTTTTACCCTCAATATTAAAAAAAAAAAAGGCCTGCAAGTGCACAGAATCTTGAACAAAGTAGCTAATAGCTGCTGAATGCATAAATCAAAGATCCACAGAATAGTTAACCCTTGGTATACCATGAAGATCCAATGCACCCAATTTTAGGTTCTGAACTTCTTTCTGAGCAGCTCTATTTTAAGATTAATACTTTATAACTTTTATTCTTTTTTTTAAAGATTTTTTTGATATGGACCATTTTAAAAGTCTTTACTGAATTTGTTACAATATTGCTTCTGTTTTATTTTTTTGGCCGTGAGGCATGTGGGCTCTTAGCTCCCCAACCAAGGATTAAACCCGCACCCCCTGCACTGGAAGGTGAAGTCTTATCCACTGGACCACCAGGGAAGTCCCCCCTTTTATTCTTTCTTAAAAGTCTTCCAAAAATCACAGAGAAAACTCACTTAAGAAAAAAGAAGAAAAAAACTTAGTCTGTCTAGTAACTGCCATGTGAATTCACTGGACTTCTACAAATCTAAGATATATTGTGGTATCTTAGTGATCTTATTTTTTTCCTCTATCTTGAAACATTTTGCTATTTCATCATTCTAGGGATTATTTCATCATTACTTATCAATTATTCCTAGCTAAAAAAAAGATTAAAATAATAAGAATTTGGAAGAATAATGTTATGCCTAGAAGAAAGATATAATAATGCATCCTTCTTCCATTTTCTTACTTTGTCACCCAAAACATTATATCATATTCCAAAAAGCATAAAATAAGGATGCAGACCCCGTCTTTGGAGTCTGCTTTTATCTCTCATTAATACAGCTGAAAATTCAAAATGTCTTATTTTCCACCTATATCGACAGAGGAAGATGTTACATAATTAGATAAATCAAAAGATTTTTGCAAAGAGACAGATAGCAGTACTTTAGACTTTAATGACATTGGTAAACTGATCATATAAGTGAAATCTCAGACTATGAGTCTTTAGATGATGATATCCTAGGTGAATTTTATAAAACTCAAGAACTAATGCATAAACAATGTATTTCTAAGGACATATGGCATTCTTATCCACTTAGTCATTCAAAAGAAAGGATTTCTTCATACAGTATTTCATGACTAGAACCTAGACCATTCCATTTTGCTAAAAGGATGTGGATCAGTATTCTTATCTTTAATGCCATTTGTACACTGCAATTTACTTGACAGTAAGTGGGCAAATATTAAAGCCAGATTTGTACACAAAGATGACTGGAAGGAATTAGATGATGTAGAAATTAAAAACAATTGGACTGCTCATTCAGGATGTTTACTCATGTAATAAAGAAATTATTTTACAACAAAATCACGATCTAGGGCTTTTTAAATTTCGTAAAGTATTGCCGTTAAACGCAAGAAGAGCCAGAAGCGATGACAAGCTGGAACCTCATACAAGTCTATTTGAATGTTTGACAACTAATGAGCAGTAACTTGCATTGAGGACATTGCCCACTTCTGGTATATATATACCTTTGAAACCAGGAAAACATGGAGTGAAAATTTGAATTTCTATATTTAAATGCTTATTAAAATTTCTATAATAAAGTTGTTATATGCCATTCCTTTATACTTCTCTAAGTTATTTATAAAGTGACTTACACACACACACACATATACACACACACACACACACACACACACACACACACACATATATTTTAAAGTTCATTGGTCTCAAATAGTAAATTATGGGCTTCCCTGGTGGTGCAGTGGTTGAGAGTCCACCTGCCGATGCAGGGGACACAGGTTTGTGCCCCAGTCCGGGAAGATCCCACATGCCGCACAGCGGCTGGGCCTGTGAGCCATGGCCGCTGAGCCTGCGCGTCCGGAGCCTGTGCTCCGCAACGGGAGAGGCCACAACAGTGAGAGGCCCGCGTACCGCAAAAAAAAAAAAGTAAAGGATGATGACTTTTTCCTGATATACTAAGGGTTAGGATGGAAATTTAAGTATGATAATTTCTAAAACTTATATTTAAGATTTAAAAATATAAAAAATATTAACATAAGAGCATTCTAAATAATACAACAGCTAACAGTTATCCTGTAACAATCGTTAGAAATAAAACTAAGCCAGAAAAATTTAGGAGTAAAATAACTATTTACTTCTATCTATTGTCAAAGTATATAGACCATACGTGGATCATCAATGCAGATGCTTATGTCAGAACGATTTTGATGCAAGTATTATACTAACTCCAAACAAATACACCACCTGAATTAAGTGGTTCCAAGATGGCTTATTTCTGATGAATCTATTAATATGCAAGAAAATCTAAAAAACAGAACCGGCAAAAATTAAAAGTACTGACTTTCTCTTACACTATTATCTGATTTATGTCAGATTTCAAAGTACTAATTTGCACAATTCCTCTAAACAGATATTCCATGTAATTCTGTTATGAGGCTCCTAACCCATAACACAGAAACCATGTAAGCCATAACTGTGAGTAAATCGTAATGTAGCCATTTGGCTGTTACGTTGCTATTCCTGCCAATTTAACCTAAATTTAAAAGAAAAGGAAGTGGTGAGGATTTGAACCTGGAATACCGCAGAAGAGGACCAAACTGGTAAAGTTTCAATCTACCGCACTATAAAAATTAACTGCACCGGAATATTTAGTGTTGTGTCTACTTTCACATTTTATTCATTTTTTTTCTCTTCCTTAAATTGCTCTAGCCTTTTCTAAATTCAATTCTCTAAATGAATTAACGTTTTCTTTTTTTTTGCATAAGTTGCTTCTTCTGTACCCTTTCATTACTGCTAAAATACATATACATACTGGCGCATGGCAGTAACAGATACGCTTTGAGGTCAGCCAAGGGTGCTCATTCTAGTCTAAACATCTGCAGTTAGATAGCAAACCAGTATTTTAAGATCAGTATTGAAAGGAATCTTCCCTATATACTAGAGAACTATTGTCCCACTCCATTTCACTGAAATAAATGCATCCTATTCATAAGTTTGCTACATTAGTGATTCACTGAAAACAGGATTACATTCTAATGAATAAGGGTTTAACTCAAACGTAAACCAAAGTAATTTAATGATTACAATCTATTTTGCGTTACTCTGTCTATAGTACAAACACAGACAATAACAGGCCAGTGCTGTGTTTCTCAGCTTTCTAAGCCTATTCTTATGGATGGAAAAGTACAGAAATAACCAACTAAAGGGATACTACATGTATAAAATGCTAAGTCAACCACATTTCAAAAAATCTAGTTTACAGAATAATTTATAAAATTCTAAAAATGCACAACCTTAGAAAAATGACTGGACATAAGAGAAGAGCCTGCACAATATTTACAATTAAGATGTTTAAATTACTTTGTTAAAATTTACTTTTGAAATCACATAGGTACAGTATTAAATTCTGGGTCACTGTATTATGCCTACATTTAAGATCAACATCAGTATTTGCTGCCTTTTTTTTTTTAATTCCAAAGGTAGTTTCAACATTTTCAACAACCAGTCCTGAAAATAAGTCAATTTACACAAAATAATAATATCCTTGTAGAGACACTTGTTTTACAGTTGACAAAGAACCTTTTTCTAAATTTTGTACCTGGAGGCCTAAGATCTAACTAGCATTAGGGTATACTAACAAAGTATTCTTTAGAAGAACCAAGAACTTTTCTCTTAAGATAAGCCTAATATAAAAGTAACAAATACAAATTTTGAACACTTGAGTTATGGTAACAAGAAACTTTATCCCTTAAAATGTAATGTTAGAGCACCCTCTGCTGACTAATCAACTCAAATCACTCTTTAAAAAGAGATCCTCAATTTGAATTCAGATCAGCACTTTCCATTTCCCATATAATTTTTAAAAGCACTAATCTGATAAGGCCTCCTTGGCATCTCTCTACAAATCAACAACATATTAAGTATTCATTATTTGCATACCACTGTTCTTAAATACTTTTCTATTCTAATATAGACAAATTAACATAAGTAATTAGAACATACAGAATCAGAGAAAACAACAACAACTAAGAAAGAGAATATCAGCATGTATGGTAGAGAGCCCTCAAAATATGGTCCTACTTGCTCATTTGAGTAAGTTATTTATTTGAGCCTCAGTTTTCTCAATTAAAAAAAGAGACTTATTTAGATTCATTTTTTCATTCAACAAACATTTATGTAGCACCTCTTACAAGCTACTGCTTAAGGTACAGAGCACCTGCTCAAGCATCTCACAGATGATTAAATATTTGTAATAATAATTAATATGAATAGGAGAAAGGGTTACAGAGAGAGAAGGAATATCAATTTATGCTTTCTTCCTTCTTTTATGAATTCTCTAAACTGGTGTTTGATTTCCTTTCTCACTTGAATTTACTTAAAACTCCAAAGAATCAAGTATAAGGCAGATATTATCATCCTACTGAAATAAATGCTCCTCTATGCTTAAGACACATTTATGGTCTCAAAAGTCCAAGTCCTACAAAGCTTCAGTGGTAGCTGCTTCCCTACAATGATTATCCTACCCTATGAAGCCCCTGCTTAAATGCCAGATAGATATTGACAGCCTATTTCCAGGAAGATAACTCTTATCACACAAAAGAAAATTGCTATTGTTGGGAGCAAAGACAGAAAAGATCAGAACTTAGCCCAGAGGTCCTAAATTCTATTCATGCCTCGATAAGTTATTCATTCCTCAAATATATAGAATACCTAACACTACAGGAAAAGCTGTATCAAAAGCCATTAAATACAATGAGTGTACAGCAAGACACAGCTATGAAAGTGGTATCATGCATAAAAAGCTTATGCTAACACCCCAAAAACTAAAATGAAGATATGTGAACACAACTGCTTTCACATAAGCTCTCTAAAAGGAAAAATAATTTCACTCTTTAATAAAAGACTTTCAGAGGGGATAAATAATGACAAAGTAGGAACACGTCTCTTGAAGCCAAAATCATCACTCTGTCGTAACAGGGAGGAATGAGTCCAAATGTTGTTTACTGATATCATATACAGAATACAAACCTACAGAAGACAAATCATAGCAAATACAAAAATAATCACCACACAAGATAAATTAAAACGGCAGCTGAAAGATGATGACTTAATAATCATTCACTATAAAAGCTAAACTGAGGTTTCCCATTTTTTCCAGAGTTTCTCAACTGGGGGTGGTTTTGCACCCCTTGCCCCAGGACATTTAGCAACATTTTTACAATCACAACTGAAGGGCGTGCAACTGGCAATAGTGGGTAGAGACCAGGGCTGCTGCTAAAAACACTACAACATACAGAGTAGCTCTCCCACAGCAAAGAATTATCTGGGTCCAAAATGTCAGTAGGGCCCTTGTTGAGAACCCATGCTTTACAGTGATAAAACTGAAAAGCCCACTGTCAGTCACATGAGTTCTTAAGGGAATCTATAACTAATACACATAAAGCAATACAATTTCAACATCCATCTATAATACAGATAGAACTGTCAAGAACACAGAGATATCCTATTGCTGCTACTCACCCACAATCTTTCCCCCTCCTTCCTCTCCCTCTACTCTCCTGATCCTTGCTCCTCTTATACTTCTTCTAAGCCACCTTCCCATTCCAAAACCTCCAATTCTTCTGAGAAATAAAAAGAAACAGAAAACATTGACTTATCTATGCTGCCAGAGGTCTAGAACTATTCAAGAGTCATAATGAGTCTGATAATGTGATTATGAAGCTCAGTATTCTGTTTTGACTAAATAATGAACGTTATACAAAAAAAAAAGAAAAGAAAAAAAAGGTTAGTGATGTGACCCATAACTCAATACAAGATATCACCTTGCATGTCTCTAAATCATTAAGAGAAATCTACCCACTCTTGGAAATTCATCAGCACAAGGTGAGTTCTAAAAGTTCACTCCTTGTTTCTAAGTAATCCTTGGATTCAAGTCAGCTGTACTTATTACACACCTACTAGCTTCCTTTTATTTGCTTTAAGTCTCTTTTAAAACTCTTCATTTTTATTATTCCCAGATTCAAAGAGCAAGTCCATTATTAAACTATTTACATTTTTCATATTTCACTTAAAGCTCGACTCAGCCTGTATCTTTCTCATTCAACTACATCTATATGGCAGCATTTCAACACCTATAGCTCAGCGTATCTTGAGTCATTTTTTAACATTCTTCTCCCTGTAATTTCTCCAATTTCATTAAATATTTTTGGAAGCACAATGACCAAAGCTCCCAGTAACAGAGGAAGTACAAAATTACATCATCTATACATGGATAAGCCCAGATTTATGTGTCTGAAAAGGTATTTATTTTAAATGTTTCTGAAAAAATGGTATTCCGATATACTACCAAAATTATTTTTCACACAAAAAGGAAATCAATATAATTTAAATACTAAACCAAGGCTAAACAACATGTGCTTAGAGCACAGTGGTCAACTACATATGACAATCAGTTTAAAAGATGCCCCTTTAGGTAATCATGTGTATATAAAGTTCTGTTTATAAAGATTTTAGAGATAGAAACAAAACTGAATAGTGTCACAGAGTGACTTATTCATAAGGGCGTTTTAAATATACGTTTAAAAAAAATAAAAAACAAAAACTCCATAACCAAATATACTATTATTATGCCGTATAAAAAAATCTATTGATGAAAATATACAAATCTGTCCAGTCTCCCATGCATCCAAATAGAAGACAGAAATATTGCCAATAAAATATTCCAGCATTGGTTTAAAATTCACTGTATTATAGAGCTAGACTAGTGATTTCTTGTATAGAACTTTTAAAAAACTGCTTCAAGGCACTATACCTTCTTAAAGCTAGTATATACTCAACGCTTAATAATGCAGAAAAATTCACTCACCATTTCAGTGGTGTGCCTTCATATTCAAACCATATCTCACTAATGTCTTCTTGTCTCATAACCTTCTGAAAGTGCTTTTTCACTTTGTCAGTTACCAACGTCAAATAACTTACTCTTGGCAAAAGCAACTGAAATGAAAATTTGTAAACCATATTTATTTACTATTTTTTCAAAAAGAAATACACTAAATAGGTTTTTTAATATATTTTGAATATTCTGAAAAACAACCATTTTCTTTGCATTATTCTGAATATTCCACACAATGTCAACTGCTTTTTATAGAAAATCAAAGGCTAAAGGCTAAGATGTTTTAAAATTTCTTATGAGGTCATTACTTATGTATAGCTTATAGGATAAATGCCTGGAATAATAAACAACACAAGTCTATGTGCAATCTTTCTGTAATACTTTTTTCCAAATAAAAATACAACGCAATCAGATGTCATACTATTTAGGATACTTATTAGTTCTATCAAATTTAACTTAAAAATTAATATGATTCACCTGAGTTAATTCAACTTCTGAGAAGATAATCAACTCAGTCTAATGTACACCTTGACTTATCAATCAGGACTTCTCAATTGGTCCCTCACATTTTGATAATCTACTGTGTACTGGCTTAGTTGCAGTGAAGAACACCAAGACAAGGACATAATCTATCCTTTTCTAAGAGGCTAAAATAAAGTGGAGGCTAAAAACAAAACAAAATAAAGAAAATTCATAAAAAGTACTTACAAAAATACTTCATGGCAGCAATAGAAAGAACTTTGAAGGTGGAATAGAAATTTTCATTTGATAAACAGTGAAGCCTACTATGATACCATTAATGGCATGATGAAAAACAGTACTTGAGGAATATTCTAGCCATTGTATGTAAAAATTGCAATAAGGTAAGATTCTAGATAGGAAATCTGTTAAGGAAATATTACATGAGATGAGAAAGAAGGAATGGAAAAGTGGGGGAGGTCTGATTTTTGTGATTACTAATGAAGAAATCTCAAGGAGAGAGGTAAGTTAGATGACTGACTTTTGAGCTACACATTCAAATATTTAAATGCAATGAAGTACAAGCTTAGAGTATAATGCTGGTAGACTGATGATCCTCCCACTGTCAATCAACTCCCTCAATCTATCCTTATGGAGGCTGGACCTACTTGGACTCTGGAGAGAGAAAAGTCTGGAAAGGAACACTGAGGTTGGTAAAGCCTCAACTGGAATAGTATGAAGGCTGTCAGCGTTTTTCCCCTAGGAAAGGTACCGAGAAAGAAAACATAAAAGAGCAAGAATTTATTTAAAGAACCTACAAGTAGATAAAAAGGAGGAAACTGGCAAAAATTCATGTATTTTCCTCCTTTGCAGCAGACTCTCCAGCCATTTCTTGTTTTCCTCAGCTTCTGTCTTCTTTTGCTGGTAAAACTGTTTTGTTACTCTCTTTCACCTGCTTCTGTGAGTGTAACTCTGCATCAATTTTCATGCTGCTTATTCAAGGTTATGTCTTTTGATCAGTAAATTAAGTAGAATTATGTAGCAGGCTGGGAAATACATACAAAGAGAAATATTCTGGTTAAAGGGACTCTGATACTTAATCACTGAAGATCAAGGTAACAGGTCCCAGTTAGGTAAGGGAACATGACAGTAGTCCTAGGAGCTACAGGGTATAGGGGTATGGGCAGTAGGTGGCATGCTCCAGTATGGAATAAAAGGTACCAATACTAGGAACAAGGTGTTGGATAGCTGTGTGGATTCAACAGAACATAAGTTCCTCTTTTATAAAGAAACAACTAGAATGTGATTAGGGAAGAAAAAAAAAGGAATCTAATACTATGTATAAGGAAAAGCACTAGCTGTTTTACAGGCAGAATTATTATCACCTCTATTTTACATACAGCTTAAATAACTTGCCAAAACCATATTCTATTAAATAAATGGCAAAGAAATGATTCATTAGAGTCAGAAATGACAGAATCAAGTACAGAAGTATCATGGACAGTCTCTAAGAAATTAAAATAGCACGGTAAGTTAGCCATTTTTAAAAAATAAATAAGTATGGTCTATTAGTCCAATAGTTCTATGTTAGTAAGTCAAGGACTTTAATTTAAAATGTCTGTTGGGCATTGCATAGCTATCTATTCTGTAGAGAATGATATTACCCTATGGAGATCATAGGAAGAAAGATATATCAGGACTAAATGAGTAAGGATATCAACTCCTGATTTTGGAAAGAGCTGTACTACATGCATAGGGTTCAACCAAATATGCTGAAAAATTCGCAAATGATTTTCATGAAACAAAAACTTATTTACAATAAGGAATGAGGAACATTAGAATGTAAGCTCCAGTAAGACAGGGGTTTTCATCTGTTTTGTTCACTGCTAACTAACATTCCCAATGCCCAATATCATGCCTGCTTCATAGCAGGCATACAATAAATATTTGCTGAATGAATCGGAGATGCAAAAGGTTAAGTGGGACAAAAGGTCAAAAGTGATAAATTGTAAAAGAATGCTCATTCTTCAGACAGAAGGTACACTAAAATGTAGCTGGAATCTTCTGTCCTAAATTAGCCTGTGTGAGTAATCAGTAACTAACATAAATATCTATACACAGTAGCACTAAGAAATAACTAGAGTAGGTATAGATACTTTATCTAGTAAATATTTAAATAGGTAAAAAGGGAAAGAAAGTAACAGGAAAAAGACATCACCCTGCCTTCTACAACCAGATTGTATCACATAAGGTTTTTCTTTGGTGTACCAAATTGGTTTACTTCAAGTTCATTTTTTAAAATTGTGGTAAAATATACCTAGTGTTAAATTTACCAGGTTAACCATTTTAAGTGTATAGTTCAGTGGCATTAAGTACATCCACACTGCTGTGCAACTATCACCACTGTCCATCTCCAGAACTTTTCATCATCCCAAACTCAAACGCTGTACCTATTAAACAGTAACTCCCCCGTTCTCCTCTTCCCCCCGGCCCTTTATAATCACTTTTTTACTTTCTGTCTCTTTGAATTAGATCATTCTAGGTACCTCATCTAAATGGAATCATAAAATATTTGTCCTTTTGTGTCTGGCTTATTTCACTTTGATTAATGTCTTCAAGGTTCTTTAAGTTCTTTTAATACAAAAAGGATTAAACCCCCCGGGGACACTGTCCACTACGTGGACTCTGTCATTCCCTTATTCCTCATTCAGCACTGTCAAGTACTCAGTATGACACAAGTGATTCATTTTTTTTTTCTGTACAGCTTATAAGTAATACATGTTTTACATAGTTGTATAGATTACTTATGTTTCAGAAAAAAAGTGCCCGTAATATTATTTGTTTACACCAAATCCTATTTTGTCCAACAATTTTCAATTATAAAATTAGAGATTCACTTATCTAAAAACAAAAACAGAATTAAAATACACTAGAATTCTGTCCCATTTCAATGTGTGAGGCATCACACTAGGTGATGAGGATAGAGCACTGAATGAGACAAAGAATTCTTCCTCTCATGGAGCTTACAGGCTTGAGAGGCAGACAGTAAAAACAAAATTATAAATATGATGAATGCAAAGAGGAAGTAAAGAACGTTATAGGAGCAAGTAGCAAAGAAATTTAACCCAACCTAGGAGCTCAGGGAAGCCTTGACAGGAAGTCAATTTTAAGGCAATGGTCAAAAGGGAAACAGGAATGAACCAAACATGCGTTGGTGTGGATGTCTGGGTGTGAGCAGGGGTGGGAGATACTGCTGCTCATTCCAGCAGAGGAAACTGCAAGAAGGCATGGCGTGAATACAAAAGGACAGAGACTGGCACGTGAGGAATTATAAGAAGTTGAATACAACAGGACTGTAGAGGTTTAGGACAGAATAATACTGAAGAAGCAAGGGACCAGATCATGAAGAGCCTTGCAAACTATATTAAGGATCCTAAAGACAATGAAGAGCCACTAAAGGTTTCTAGCTGGCAGGTGACAATGTCAGATACATGTTCTGAAAAGATGACTCCAACTGCAGACTGGAAAATGGAGAGGTCAAGACTGAAACCAGGGAAATTAGTTAATACTATACAATACACTAGTTTTTTGTTGTTGTTGTTGTTTTATAAATTTATTTATTTATTTGGCTGAGTTGGGTCTTCGTTGCTACGCACAGGGGCGAGAGGGGGCTACTCTTTGTTGCGGTGCGTGAGTTTCTCATTGCGGTGGCTTCTCTCATTGTGGAGCATGGGCTCTAGGCATGCGAGCTTCAGTAGTTGTGGCATGTGGGCTCAGTAGTTGTGGCTCGCGGGCTCTAGAGCGCAGGCTCAGTAGTTGTGGCACACGGGCTTAGTTGCTCCGCAGCATGTGGGACCTTCGCAGACCGGGGCTCAAACCCGTGTCCCCCGCATTGGTAGGTGGATTCTTAACCACTGCGCCACCAGGGAAGTCCCAATACACTAGTTTTTAAATGGTGGCCTGAACTAGGCTGTATCAGTGGGTATGAAAGGAATCAGAAAAGCGTGAAATATTTGAGATGTAAAATCAGATGGACTAAGTTATGAATTAATGTCAGGGATACGGGAGAAGGAAGTATCAAAGCATGAATACCATATTAATTACTGTAAGAGTAATTAATTAGCTGGATGATAAAACAGGAAGGGAAGATGGCAGATAATCAGGTTTTCTGGAGTAAAGATCATGAGTCCAGTTTCAAACTCACTCAGTTTGAGTTCCTTCAAGACATCTAAGTGAGGTTATCCAGCAGAAAGACATATAGGTCTGGAGCTCAGGAGAAAAATCATGGGGAGCTGTCAATATAAAAATGCTCAACAAAGACATAAAAATGGAGTGAAAGCTCTGGGGTGGAAAAAGAAAAAAAAAGGCAAAGCCCCAACGAATGCCAACACTGAGCAACAAGCAAAAGAGGTCCCCTGGCAAAGGGGACCACAGAAGCAAAACCAGGAATGAGGCACTGCAGAGCAATGGAGAAAACAGCCAATGACATCAAATAGTGCTGAGAGATCAAGCAAATGAAAGGTCAAAAACAGACTCTAGGTCTCGTTAAAAAAAAAAAAAAAAAAAAAAAAGATGTCATTAGTGACAGTGACAAGAACAGTTCTGTTGGAGATGGGTGAAATATGATTACAGTGAAGTAAGTGATGGGAGATGGGAAGGAAACAATGAGTACAAACAGTCTTTTTAATAAGTCTGGCTGTGAAGGAAAAGCAAGCAGTTGAAAGGAGGATGAGGTCAACAGAGGGCTGTTTTAGGATAGATAGGATTTGAGACAATATAAATACTGCAAAGAAGAATTCAGTAGATAGAAAAATTTGAAAGTAAAGTAAATAGAGAAGCAGGAGATGGAATCTAGAACACAGATGGAAGGCTGGGCCTTGTCTAGGAAGAAAGCACACCTCTTCCATTAAAACAGGAGAGAGGAGAAGTAAAAGTATGTTGAGTGCAGATATGTTTTACAGACTTGGTGGCAGAAAGTTAAGGAAGGTCCTATTGTATGGTTTCTATTTCCTTTGTGAAGTAGAAAGTGAGGTCACCTGTCAAGAAAGATGAGGTCAGGACTCAGAGAAATAGTCCTAGCGGAGAAGAACAGAGACAGCTAACTAAGGAAACATAAAAGGAATGCTGGGAAATGTTTAGGGTCCACTCAAATCGATGACCACATATCTGTGTGATTTCCTCTGGTAACAGTCACAAACTATGAATGCGATTTAGTATGTATGTTTCATGCTGGATAATCTAAATGAAAAGCAACAGTTCAAATGAATATAAGAGAAACAACAAAAACAGAAAAGTTGCCTATTTTCTAACAAATTTCCTTCCTAATACTCCCTGTAAAATAAGATGTAATTCTCAATGATATACATATAGGATGATGGCTGAAAGATTTATACGGAGCCAACAAATAGACAGGAATATGTCTAACATTAACATGCTTTTCCAATGGAAACAGGAAATTCCAGAAAACTATATGAATAATAATTTATAAATTTGGTACAAGTGGATATTTTTAAATCTAGTTTCTAAGAAATAAGCTATAAACATTAATAAAAATAAACTACATTCCCTTTCACCCATCCTTCCTGCACCTCCACGTGAACGTGAATGGACTCTTCAACCCTTGGTGACAACCCTGTTATGTTACCTCACCTGAACTTTGAGAATGTCTGGGAAAGAGGTCTACTGGCTCTCAGGCTATGATATTTTCATCTCATTTCATCCAGAATCTTTAAAACGTTATCATTATTATAACTCAAAGCAATTAAAAAATACATTCAAGTTTAATTTACAACCAAGAGACAGGTGAACTAAAATCATGTTGGCACTAAAATGCTCACCTATAATAATTCTAAGGGTAACCACTGCTAGTGGTTTTGTATATTGTCTTTCTTATACTTAAGTACGTATGTGTTTATTAAGTATGTATGTATTTAAAGAACAAAATCTGAATTATGCTGCATGGTTTTAAAATCCAGTTCTTTGTTTAATATTTATTATATGCCTATCACCCAATATTCTGCAAAAACATAATCACAATGACTATGTAAGAGTTTCTTTTGGGGGAAGAATTAGGAAGAATTCAAGAAAAAAAATCAATTACTATTAGACAAAACAATCCTCTTCTTCCAACAGTTATCCCCTGTTACTCTTTGCCATTTTTAATTCGATTAGGAACAGACAGAAAACAACTTACCCTCTAGTTCTCACAACGGTCTTTTCATATTTAAACAGATTCATATATGAGGAAGGAAAAATGTTACATTCTTTACTTGGATTTTTTTTTTAACTGCAGAAAGTGTGTCAAACATCATACTCTGATTTAAAAGTAAACAGTCTTAAATTATATATTTCTTAGTTTTTGCCACTTTGACCAACTGGACACATATACTCTTTTGTTAGATACTATCAGAAAGCTACCCAAAGTTAAAAGTTTTCATTAAAATAGCAAAAGCTGGTTTGGAAACAAACATAAATGATATCCTAACCCATGCTACAGGGGGAGAAGAGGAAAAATACATCTAACAAATGAAATGTCTCTAAAAATAAACTATGATCACACTTCATTTTTAACTATGGAAGTTTTTCTAAAGGCAGAAAATTGTTGAGGTTTCCAAAGTTAAAACGACTCAAATTTATAAATGTAATCAGCTATGACTACCTAAATAGTAGTACAAAAGACTGCCCAATTTCTCTGAAATTATCATTCATTAAGAAAACCCAGAGAAGTTAAAACAAACCCCTAACATGGGTGTGGAGAGGCTTTCATGCACTGAGTATCTACCATTTGCATGACGTATGCCAGATTCGAGAATGTGCAGAGAAAAATGCAAGTTCCTCTACCCAAAAATTTAGTGAATGGGCCCCTGAAGGAGCTTCTTCCAGAAGTCTGACTTCCCACAGCTGGAGAAGGCTGTGGAATACTGCTGCCTCTCCAACAGACAGGAATAAAGCCAAGCGCAAGCATTACTTAAGTGAAACAAGAGGACTTCCCTGGTGGCGCAGTGGTTAAGATCCGCCTGCCGATGCAGGGGACATGGGTTCGAGCCCTGGTCCGGGAAGATCCCACATGCTGCGGAGCAACTAAGCCCGTGTGCCACAACTACTGAGCCTGAGCTCTAGAGCTCGCGGGCCACAACTACTGAAGCCCTCGCACTTAAAGCCCGTGCTCCGCTACAAGAGAAGCCACTGCAATGAGAAGCCAGTGCGCCGCAATGAAGAGAAGCCCCCGCTCGCCGCAACTAGAGAAAGCCTGCGCGCAGCAACGAAGACCCAATGCAGCCCAAAAAATTAATTAATTTTTTTAAAAAGCGAAACAAGAAATAATCCAGAACCACAGATACATTTCCACTTCTCCAGATCCTCCTGAGTAAACAATATTATGTGTATCTGAGATGAAAAGAAAAAACCTAAAATAACAATTGAGAATGTCTTTGCCTACTAGGGACTATTTAGTAAAAAGGCAAGATACTATTATCTCTGACTGACAGATGCTTATGTTTGGATCATATATATGCAGTTAGAAAAGAAAAAAAAGCAGACTAAAATCAGAAGATAATTGATACTCTTTTTTTTTTTTTTTTTTTGTGGTATGCGGGCCTCTCACTGTTGTGGCCTCTCCCGTTGAGGAGCACAGGCTCCGGACGCGCAGGCTCAGTGGCCATGGCTCACGGGCCCAGCTGCTCCGCGGCATGTGGGATCTTCCCGGACCGGGGCATGAACCCGCGTCCCCTGCATCGGCAGGCGGACTCCCAACCACTGCGCCACCAGGGAAGCCCGATACTCTTTTTTTTTAGAACAGATAATACACTAACTCAAACCTACAAGCCTATATACAGTGATTTATGTTATTAAACAATATATTTCATATAATCTATATTAGCTCATGAACATATGAAGTCACACACACATTCATATGTTCACTCAGCTTGCAAAAGGATTTAAATAGTTGCTTTGAACCACCTAAATACAAAAGAATCAAGTCTGAACTTAGCATTTTCAAAATACCTTCCTGTTAAAAAACCACACATAACTTATGATTCATTATCATATACTATATATGCATAAGAAAAAGAAAGTCAAGAAGGTCCCACATCAACACAACAGTGGTTTTTGCCTCTGAGTAGTAGGATGAGAGGTAATTCTTATTTCCTTCTTTTCGTAGATCTGTCTCCTAATTTTTTCCCACAATAAGCACATACTAATTGTATATAAAATGTTGAAAAACAGCCTCCAGGTTCTTAGAGCTTTATTTACAAAAATGGACAAAGTTATGGTATCCCATTTGCCACCATCAACATACTTACATAATATGGTTCTGCCTCCCGTTCAGTTATCTCATCCTGATAGAGGGTGAAGCAAGTTGGAATTCGTCCAAACCACACATCTCGAAGCACATCTTTGTCATCTGTCATTCTTCCAATGGTTAAAGCAGTACATATAGGCTAAATTCTTTTCCAGCCAAAGCCAAACTGAAAATAAAACAGAGTATTAGATCCTTGCAGGTATAAATGAAACTGCTCCAAAACAAAGAAAGATTATAGGAAAAAAAGAATGCATACAGATTATTCACTTCAAAAAACTCCGTGATGGGCATTCTTTAGAATGAATGCAAAAATCAGTACAACAAATTCTAAATGTGGAGCTATTATTTATTTAAAGAGATCACGGAAGTAACCATTTCAAAATTACATATACAACTAATGAACCACAGCCAAAGTGAAATTATACTTGCATCATTCTCTCAAGCCCCAAAAGTCTACCGCTTTATCTAAAGTGAACTCTTCACCTATAACTTCTCTGTGTCTCAGTTTTCTCATCTGTAAAATGGGAATAACAGCACTGACCACATAAGATAGATATGAAAATTAAATTAATACATGTAGAACACTTAGAACAATGCCTATAACACAGTACTATAAAATGTATTTATCATCATAATTGATAGAACCAACCAGAGCATGTCTCAAAAAATGTTCAAAAGTCAAAGACTTTAAGAACTTAGAATAATCAAAAGCATTATTTAGTGTAAACTGGAATTATGAGAGTAAAGGAAAATAACTAAAAATTATACATTGAACACTGCTAATAACATTCAATAGAGAGTCAATAAACATTTGATCATCTGATATGTCCAGCTCTGTGGCAGGTGCTGAGGGCATACAAGATGATGATGATGATGGTGGCGATAACAACTTTTTTAAAACCTCAGGCATTGCCTAGAAGGTATTAGTTACAAATCTGCTAAACATACCATGCACTTTCATGTCCTTTGCATGGCTTTGCTCATGCCGGTGGTTCCTTACCCTGAAGTAGCCTTCCCCACCTCGCCTTCCAACTTACACATCATTCAGGACACTGCTCAAAATAGCCTTTCTTCTATGTATGAATCAGACAGAACCTCTGTTACCTCACTGTGCCTTTACTTTTCCTCTACTACAGCAGGATTTCCAATCTCATATTTTTTCCATCATACCATACTTACTGCCAAACATCCCTTCCAATTCCAAAATGTCCACGGTTATAACTAAATGTTACTTGTGAGAGCTTTCATAATGCAGGAGGGGAAGAAGTTAAATATTAACAGAACCTATAGTGTTCAGGGAAGAATCTTAAAAGATATTGAACTTGAAGAATGGGTAGAATATGGACAGACAAAAAGAAGACAAATATTCCAAGCAAGGCAAAATAGCATCAGCAAAGGCAGGAAGTGGCAGGCGCAGTATGTGTACCAACTTTTAAGGAAACTTTGTGTTGGGAGGAGTAGTAGATAATGAAACAGCTGAGCTGTGACACGTTTTACTATCATACCTGATCCTAGGTAAGTCACTTTACTTCACTAAGTCTAAATTTCCTTACCTGTAAAAGTCGCCAGGTTGTTCTAGAAAAAAAAAAAGTCTATAAAGTATTTGACATGGTAATGGACACAGCATGTGCTGAGAAATAAAAGCAATTATTACTCTTTTAATGTCAAATTTGTAAATATAAAATGTAACTGGATCATGAAGTACACCAAATAGAAAATTGTGGGTTTTCAATTTCATCCAACAAGCCTACAAAGGTTTTATAATAGTGAAACAAAAACAATTATCTGGTAGCAGTGCACAAAAGGGGATCCAAAGCCAGAGAGAGGCTAGCCAGGAAGCAATTTCAGCAACTAAGGCATATAATGAGTGCCTGACCTAGACTGGTAGCAGTGGATTGGTGAGAGACAGGAGGGCTTTCCAAGGAAGAATGAATAGAAGTTGGTAAAAAGACTGGCCGAGGGACAAAGAACAAGGACAGAGAAGATTTAAATGCTTACAGCAGGCTATACAGTAAAGTAGTTAAGGGGTTTTGAAATCAGACTGACATGGGTTTCAACCCTGACTTCCACATATAAGCTGTATGTCCTTGGACAACAAACCTGACATCTCTAAACCTCATATCTATAAACTGAAGATAATTCTAATTTCACAGGGTTGTTGGGTATTTAGCACCTAGTAACCAACCACTGGAAAAATGGTAAATGTATTTAATACATGGTTTCCCTGTGCTTCCATGGCCCCTCTGCTTGAATACCCTTTGCCCCTTCTCTTGGCCAACTCTTAATCCTCTTTTAAGAGTCAGCTTAACATTAACTCCTTGGGAAGCTTTCCACTAAGCACACTATAATCTAATTACTTCTGTTATTATATCTTTATTGTTATATGGTATAACAATGAATTGCAGCTGTGTATCTTATCTGTCTCTTGCCCCTCCCCACACTGACCTGTCAGTTCCTTGACAACAGAAACTGAGTCATATATACCTTTGTATCCAGGATGTTAGCATAATCAGCACATAATAGGCTCTGGAATTTTTGTTAAACAACTGGAAAATATATAAATAAATAAAATGTGTAAATCCAAAAGTTGTACTAGCTACTTAAACTTTTCCACCTAAACTCTTTCCTAAATATGTACAATCACACTTCATATTCAGCAAATTTCACTATTTTTCCCTCTCATACATATACTACGATATCAACACCATGCATCCAACTTGAAGGCAATGTTTTGGAAGAATAGAAATCCCAACCCATGATGCAGTCTACTAGAAGTAAGCTTCCTGAGGGCAGGGACTACCTCTTGACTGCTGTATTCTCAGCATCTAATTCATGGCCTGGAAAAGAGGCAGGTGGCCAACCAACAACACTCAGCAAACAGCACAGTGAGTATGATAAAAATATTGGGCTGGTCAAAAAGTTCGTTTGAGTTTTTCCATAACCTGTTACAGAAACCTGAATGAACTTTTTGGCCAACCCAATATAATGCACAATTAACAGTCCCTTTTACACTACAAACCAAGAAAGGCTAACCTATTACCTGAAGCTGTTTTGCTGACAAAATCCCCAACTACTCATAAATTACTTAAAATATCAAATACCTACTAGTAGTAGTAAATTTGTAAACATCTAAAAATATATATGCTGGCTGGTCTCCCTTTAAATTCATGAACACTGACCTCAGAAGTGGGCTCTGAGTATTGCCCAGTATTCTCATACTTCCCTAGTCCATTTATTCTTCCACTGTCCTAAATCAACTCCCCCTCCTCAAATTTTCACATCTCCTTCCTCACTCTCTCTCAGCTAATGACCTGGCTTTCTATTTCCTTCTATCTGGTTACTGAGGATCACTGGTTCTGAACAGGGGTTTTAAGGAACAGCCCCACCTCCACCCTGGGGGATAGTTCATAACTCCCTCCAATCTCCAAATGCTGAAGTGCCCCACGGTCCTTGAACCCTGCCTTTGGAGATCTCTCAGAGCTTTAAATATCACTTACACATTAACAATTCCCACATTTACATCTTCAGCCTAGACTTCTGAACTCCAGTTTCATATATACTACTGTATACTGAAATTTCATTTGAAAATTCATTTTTGAAACTGAAAATGATTGCAGATCTTCCTCCCTCCTCTCCCTATTACTCTGTGATCTTCCCCAAATCACTGAGTGGTAACTCCATTCTTTAGCTTCTCAGGCCATAAATCTGGGAGTCATCCATGACCCCTCTTCACACTTGATGGCTCTAGCTTAGATATAAATCTAGAATCTGGCCATTTCTCACCACCTCCACTCTTACCACACTGATCCAAGTCACCTTGACCTTTAACCCAGATAAATGCAATGGCCTACCAACAGAGGTCTCAACGTTTCTGCCCTTGCTGCAGAGAGACAACAAAGTAATCAGAAAAATCCTTTAAAACAGAAGTCAGATCAGTTCACTCCTTGACTCAAAACCCCACCATCTCATTCAAAGTAAAAACTAAAGTCTTACAAGGTGTTAGCAGGCCCTATATGACCCGACCCCACTCTGACCTGCTTATCTACTTCTCTCCGCAACTTGCTCCCCCAGTTCCAGCCAAACTCGCTGATGTGCTCCCGCCTCAGGGACTTTGTGGTTGCTCTGATGGCCCTCTCCACTACATCCACAGGCACCCTTCTTTATCACTATTAGGTCTCTGCTCAAATGTCATCTTTTCTAAGGCCACCACTATAATTTCCCATGCATGCTACCAGCACTCCCCATTCCCCTTCATTACTTATTTTTTCTCCATAGCACTTTTCACTACCTGACACATATTTTAATTAATTTTTAAATTAATGTCTCCCCCCTCAACCCTCAAAGTGAACTTCATGATGGCAGGGGTTTTTATTGTCTTCCTCACTGTTTACTGTTTTGTTTACTTTTTGTTCAGTGCCTGGCACATAAGTAGCACTTAGTATCTGTTAAATTAATAAAGTGAACCTACACTTGAAGCTTGTACCTTATTCTAAAAACTCTTAACCATATAGTACCATTCTGTTCACTTTCCCCAATTTTAATCAGCATACATTTGAGGATCAAAGCACCTACTTAAATCCAATATAAAATTCTAAAAGTTCCCTCCACTGCTACCCTCAGCCCAACATCTTTACTTTCAAATTCAAAATTCAACCAACAACTCCCTTTATGGAAAACACAAAATAAGTCCGTTCAGATCCAAGTACACACAGTCCCAAAGACTGAAATTTATCAAGTAAACTCCGGAAGGCCTTGGAAATTCAGTGCTGTTTGATAGCCTCTGGGTTCTGATTCTTGCTGAAAACATGCTGTGCCTCCCCATCCCTCAGAAAAATCTAGAACCAGTCCACTTTCCCTAGGTTCCCCAAGTTCAGGTGTGACTTGAAAATAATCCAAACTATAAAGTATGTGAAAGTGCTCTGCCAAGGGAAAATGGCTTTGTTGGCACTAAATATTATTATTAAAATGAGACAATGAATGCGTCTGAGAAGATAAATTGGGGAGAAACCCCACCGATTTCGGATAGAATCGAACTTGCTGTAAAAATAACTATGATCTAAATAACTAACTATTCCACGAAAAATGGAGGTCCCGAACTAAACTCTAGAGCCTGCGACGAGACCCAAGCTTCCCATCTTAGTAAGGAACAGACGTATTCCCCGAAAGACCGCGCAGGCTACACCCTCCAGCCGGCACTAGGGCTCCGAGGTCGGCGCTCGGCCAACGCCACCTCCCCCGGAGGAACCACCTTCACCCGCCACCACCGCCCGGGGGAGCGCTCCTCTCACCGCACACGCCCCCCTCCTTCTTACCACACCTACCTAGCACTTCCCCAACCCTCTTCCTCCGGGCACTTCCTCACACTGGGGTGACAGACACACACATACCCTACCAGAAGCTCAGGCTTCTCCTCCGCCTTCCTGCACCGGTGAGGACGCTCGGGTCTCGGGCTCTGGCTGGGCGGCGGCGGAGAGCGCCAGGCACACAGTCCCGCAGAGGTGCACCAGACTGGAGTCCCGCTGGCCCGCGCAGCCGCAGAAGGCACCAGCGTGGAGGTCGGAGTCGAACCCTGCTGCACTTCCGCCCTCCCGTATCCAGCGAAGACAGCCTGCAGCGCCGCGGAGCTCTGGAAGCCCACCGCAAGTGCAGTCACCCTCGGCGCCCGGAGATGACGTCACGGGGCCCCACGTGGCCCGCACTCCGCCCTCCCAGTTCGGCCCAACCCCGTGAGGAGGCTGGAGCCGCGCTTGAGCATGCGCGGACAGAGCAGAGAGCGTGAATGTTCGGTCAAACCCCTGGCAAGTTCCCCGCTTCTACCCTCTTCCGAGAGTCCTGTGCTTTTGGCATAGTCATTGTTGTTTAGTGAGGTTAATATAACAGTTCCGTGAGAGCAGAGAGTTTTACAAATAATGAGTCACTGCGTCACTAGAGCTTCATCGCAGCATCCCTGTCCTGGCTTCACACAGTAAAATTAATAAAACGTTGGTTTTCAAAGTGTTTTCATATCTATTTTCTCATTTGATCTTCTCCACTTTGTCAGAGCTACAGAACGGATTAAGAGCCGCATTTAACAAAAGACTAAAATACTTGAATACTGAAGCCCAGCCATCCCTCCAATTGTAAGTACCTATGTCTTCCTGTTGGTGAAAATGACAAGCAATTAGTCAATTTACTCCTAAAAAGTGTTTACATTAGGTCTATCCAGAAGTCTTAGCAGGCATTTAGCGTTTTTCTCTTCATTACACATGGCTTTCAACATAATGCTATGCATGCCAAGTGAATACTACTGTGCTGAGACTCGATAGGTTCCTGATAAGTGGGAAGACTAGGAAAATCCTAGTATTAGCCACAGGATCCTTTTTAAAGGAAGAATCTTCTAGGAACTCCCTGGCTGTCCAGTGGTTAGGACTCCACGCTTTCACTGCCTGAGGGCGTGGGTTCAATCCCTGGTCGGGGAACTAAGATCCCACAGGCCCGTGCAGCGCAGCCAAAAAAAAAACAAAACAAAACTTATTGGAGGTTGTCTAGCCCAATGATTTTCCAGTGGTGAATCACAACTCATTGGTGAGTCATCAAATCAAGTTAGTGGGTCATGACTAGCAATTTTTAAGTTAAAAAAAAATAGAAAATGTTGGCATGCTTCACACATACTAAAGGTAAATATTGTTTCCTGAAGTTTTTACTTTAGTATGTACATGGTTTACACTGTGTAGGAATGTGAAATACATTTCTTGATATGGGTAACAGTCAAAACAAATTGAAAGCCACAGTCCAGTCCACTCCACTTACTTAATGCAGAAATCCTCTCTATAGCGTCCCCAACAGACAAACATTAGCCTCTGTAAAAAAGCTCTTGGGATAGTTGCCCCCACTTCCCAAAGGTAGGCAAAACTAAATGGAATTTACTCTGAAATGTATCGAAAAAATTAGGTGGATGGACGAATGGCTAGAGGGATGGATAGATGGATAAATATGTGATAATGCAAGTACAGTAAAATGTTAATGGTAGAATCTAGGTGGTGAGAATATGGGTGTTCACTGTAAAATTCTTTCAACTTTGCTGTTATGCTTGAAGTTTTTCCTAATAAAATGTTTGGGGAGGGGGCAGAGAAACGATTTATGGAGAACCCTAATGGGTAGAAAGTGATTATATTGAGCTAAAATCCAGCTTCTTGTAACCTTTAAAAATTGACCCTGTTTATTTCCTTCCTCCCCTTGTCCCTCCTCTACCCCACCCCCAACCTACAATAGAAATAGCTAACCCTTGTTCTAATAGACAGCACTTCAGCTATGAAAAGATATGCCTTATAACCCACCCAGGATAAACACTGTCAGTTCTTTCAGCCATTCTTCACATGACATATCTCTCCTCTGGATATGGTCCAGTTGTTGTACTCTTTCCCATCTCATGGTTGTGCTCCTTGAGCAAAAATTTGGAAATAAGAGGAATTCTATATTTGTTCTCCGTCATTTCCATTTGTTAACATTACGTCGTCTCTCTCAATCAGTTACCAAGAGTGACAGATATCCACTCTTCCCTTTAAAATGTTTCTTAAACTCTAAAAAAAGGGGAAAAAATGGTAACAGGTTTCAAAAATTTGGATTTCTGACTTATCCTGGAATCTGACAACCCTGGGACCACATTCCCACATGGCAACCAAGTGCTGGAGTGGAGTTGCAGCCTGCCCCCTTTTAGGCTGGGAATGCCCTCTCCAGTTTCTCACTGTCCCCACACTATCACTTATTTAGACTTTAGATTACCTATCTGGATGCTAAAGGCTTTGGAGCGTAACACTCCTCTATAGCTCTTCTTCTAGTTTCTAAGGCACTGCCTACCTCAGTTCTTTGCATGTAAATATTCATTTTGAACAAAAGACCAAAACAACTAGGCCAGAATGCATTATTCAAATGTGAATAACACACATTTGACTGTGATTGTGATCATATTTATAGTTCTAAGTTTTTACCTTTAGGCAATTCTAAGGACACACACTTGAAAGTTGGGAAAATATCATTATACAGTGTTCTTTCCTGTGAGGTGAGAGAGTATTTGGAGGATTCAAATACTATTTTGAGGCTTTGAAAGCTGAACAGTCATAGACATCCCATTTGTATCTATTTAATTGACATTCTAAAATGAATCCAGGAGCTGGATAGATAGACTCTTTTAGCTTCAGTGACAGCCTTTCATTCACTGTGACAAGTCTTCATTCAGTCATTTAAACATTTCTTGTGTTCACATAATTAGGTACTTGGTAAAGTGAAAATAAGTAACTCTTAAGTAACAACAAAGGAACCTCCCAAATTTCATTACATGAATATATATTTTAAAATCACAATTTGGAGCAGTTTTCTTATGACTACCATGTCAACTATATAATACCATATGTAATTCCAGCACTGCTACAGATAAAATGTGGGTTTTTGTTGAAAATATTGTGTTATAAGACTATGATTCCAGTTACTCAGTACTCTCTATCTACTTGCCTACATAGATTGTATAGGAGTGAATCAAAACAATATGCCAAATATTCTTTGGAAAAAATATATACATTCATAACTTGTATACATTTGTGTTTTAATTTTTGATGCCCCAAATTACTATTATTCTTTAAAAAATCTTTGAATTAGATTATTTGGCTGTTCCCATAGGAATATTTTCTATAAATAGCTCCTATTAAAAACTGGGAAAAATTAGTCAAGCAGCTTTTCAATCTGTTTTCTCAATGTGTGCAGAAGAAAAATAGTCTGGGAAATATAAAACTGAAGGGAAAGTCTTAAAAAAAACAAAACCCAACTGAACAACCTGATTCTTGAAACAGCAAAATAAATCCTTGCAATAATACGTTGCTGTCACCAGGTGTCACAATGAACCTGACACAAAGCTCAGAGCTTCCCAACCAGCAAGTCCAGTCAGTAGCACCCTCAGTGATGTAATAGACTGTTTCCCAATAGGAAAGTGCAAGTTATCTCAAGAGATTTTGTGAAATCCTAAAAAAGTTTTCACAACAAAATTATTTTAATTTGAAAAAAAACAAACACTTTCTAAACCTTGTCAGTACTGACAAAATTTCCTTCAAATCCATTCCCTTTCCTTCACCTGTGTTTGTTCTTCGATCATAAACTAGTGCAGTATAGCATAGCTGAGCATGTGCTTTTAAATCCCATATGCGACGTCTATTATCTGTGTGGCCCCAGAAAAAAAAATATTTAACCAGTTCTGGCTACGTAATTCCACAGGGCCAGTGCAAAATGAAAATGAGGGCTCTTTGTTGAGGAAAGGAATTTGAAGATGGCGACAGCAGAGCATTAAATCAAGTGCTGTGCATACGACAGGTCACATGCCCAAGAACCTGACTCTTATGTAACTTCTCCCAGCCTCCATTTCTCCATTTTCCTCACGGTTAAATGAGGATAATGATAGCACCTGCTTCATAGACCCGTGAAGGTGAGGGAGGATGATGCACATGAAACATTTACCACAGTGCTTGGTAAATGGTGAGCTCTCAATAAACAGGAGCTGTTGTTTTTATGTCCTTCATCAGGCTCTGTGCCTCCCTTCCCCTGCACCAACCCATTTTACAATCTTCTGCCAGAGTAATCTTCTTTAGCACAGTTCTAATTATGTCGCTGCCCTGTTTTTTACAAAAGCCAACCCTCACTGCCTACAGAATAAAACCCAAATTTCTTGGACTAACCTAATCCAGTTTTCCAGCTTCATCACCCATCACTTGTCTGGCTCCCTGGTCTCTCTCTGACCTCTGCCTCACATCCTGCGTCTTTGCTGATGCTGTTCCTTCTGCTGGAAATGCCCTCTCCCTGGGACTGTAGGGGAAATGCAAGAATAAGAGTCACAGTTCTGCCTTAGAGCTGTTTACAATATAGACTGGGAAACAATATCACACAGAGATTCAGCAAGAACGCAAGACAAGATGAAAAGAATGGTCAAGGAAAAAAATGTCTTAGAAGTTCAGAAGTAGAAGCCATGACTGAAATGGCACTTTTTAAAGCATTTCATTTCATAGTTTATTAATGGTTACTATGTTATGCACAGACTCTATGTTATATGTATCAAAACACAGAGCTCCATGGATTCTTTTTCAAAAATATAATTCATATCCCTCAGTTATTAAATGCTAAACTTAAAAGCAGGGGCAATATATACTTTTAATTCATTATTTTTAGAGCAGTTTTAGGTTTACAGCAAAATTGAGCAGAAAGTCCGGAGTTCCCATATGCCATCGCCACACACACACAACTCCTTCCACTATCACATCCTGCAACAGTACGTTTGTTACAATTGATGAACCTACACTGACACATCTTTATCACCTGAAGTCCATATTTACATTATGGTTCACTCTTGATTTAGTCAGAGAGGCTAAACATGAGTTTAGTCAAATGTGTAATGACAGGTATTCACCATTATAGTATCATACAGAGTTGTTTCATTGCCTTAAAAACCCTCTGTGCTCTGTCTATTCATCCCTCCCTCCTCTGAACACTTGGCAACCACTGATCCTCTTATGTCTCCATAGTTTTGAGTTTTTGAGAATGTTGTATAGTTGAAATGATAAAGTATGAGGCCTTTTTAGATTGGTTTCTTTCAGTTAGTCATATGCAATTAAATTTTCTTCATGTCTTTTCAGGGTACAATGTTTTTTAAATAAAATTTTGAATGAAAGTCACATTTAATTATACAGAGTACTAGTTTATTACTTTAAAAAGTAGGTTTAGGACTTCCCTGGTGCCGCAGTGGTTAAGAAACCACCTGCCAATGCAGGGGACATGGGTTTGATCCCTGGTCCAGGAAGATCCCACATGCCGCAGAACAACTAAGCCCATGTGCCACAGCTACTACTGAGCCTGTGCTCCAGAGCCTGCGAGCCACAACTGCGCCTAGAGCCCATGCTCCACAACAAGAGAAGCCACCGCAATGAAAAGCCCACGCACTGCACCGAAGAGTAGCCCTGGTTCGCTGCAACTAGAGAAAAGCCCGCGGGCAGCAACAAAGACCCAACGCCGCCATAAATAAATAAATAAATAATTTTAAAAAGAAGACCCAAAACATACACATAATTTAAAAAGTAAAAAAAAAAAAAGATGTATGTTTACCAACAACTCTTGTGTTGGGGACCTTTCTGTGGGATAATTTGCCCACATACATACAGTAAGTATCAGAATTGTCATCTCAGAGGTGGTATGTTCCTAAAGTCTCTCTCAATTTTAGGGACAAGCGGGAAGGTTTAAAATACTGATTTTTTAAAAAATTCAGGTATTCAGTTTGCCTAAAAATAAAGTCTGTTGTGGAATAACTGCTGAATTTTTAAAAAGCCCATTGTGTAATCATTACTTTTTTCATTCGCCTCCCAGATCTGATGGCACAGTCAGTCCATACCTTTCTCCTTTATCTTTCTCCTTTAGTGGTATCGCTACCACACACATGCCATGGTTTACTTTTCATGTTTTCCTAAACACTACTACTGACACGCTCTATAGCCATCACTGAGTTCCTAGGATCCATTTATTACCTTGGGCTTTATAGGACTGTCATGATTTAAGAGAATGAGAGAGAAGGGAAAGGTATAGGTATTTCAGGAAAGGAAAAAAGAATGATCAAAAGCAGGGATGAAACAGTCACGTTCACGCCTGGATGCTGTGAGTATATTTTATTCTGCAAATGTAAGGTACTCTAGGTCAGGAGGTTAGACAATTCATCATACACACTACTTATCTAGTTAGTTAACATTTACAGAGCATACTGTGTGCTGGGCATGATTCTATAACACTTTTCTAATATTCTAACCTCATACAATTTGGGAGGTCCTCTTTGGAAAGCACACATACAAAGAAATACAAAATTAGGTGGCCTTAGAAAGGACCCATGTAAGTGAAGAGACCTGAAAATTAAGCTTCACAGTAAACTCACCTCCATTTCCCATGACTGAGAGACTGAAGTGAAGAAGTAAGCTTCAGGCAGCCCAATTCTTCACCTCTCACAGGTATCCAAGACTGCTTCTTGTCCCATGATCTCCATTTCTCCCTAGAAGAGCTCGGTTATATTGCCATTAGAGCAAAGGGCAAAATTAAACAAGAAGCTTTCATGTTCTGCTTGCCACACATTTCTAGCCACCATTTATGCACTGATTTTATTCACTGCCTTATTCTAGGCAGATTTTCTAACATTCTTTTCATCTTTTCATCAAACTATAACATGAAATTTCTGTATTCCAGAAAGACGGATATGAATAAAGTATCCTTTTTTGCCCCCTCTCCACACTTTCCCAGCAATTTATAAAATGATTAGTGTTCTCACAGAACAGTGTGTTCATTCACTTAATAGGCTTTTATGTGCCAGGCTGTACCAGGTACTCAGGATACTAAGATGCATCAGAAATTAATTTCTTCCCTCAGGGAACTCACATTCCAGTTTGGCAGAGAACAGATAAGTAAACAAATGATTGCAATAGTCCCTAACTGGCTGTAATAGGACTATGTACAACTGTTATGGGAACCTAGCTTTGAGAATCAGTAGAAACGTATAAAATAAATCTTAGAGGATAAATAGATACAACATGTGGACAAGGAAAGAAAGGGCTTTTAAGCCAGGGGCTCTTAACCAAGGGGTCCACGGTTCAAATTACGGAGCTTGAAGAATTTGGATGAGAAAATGAGTACGTCTTTATTTTCACTAACCTCCAGTTTGAAATTTATCATTTTTTTCCATTATAAATGTAGGGCACAAACTGGAGTAGTATTAGCAATACTTGTAACTTGTCACCAGTAGAAACATAGATATATTCAACATAGATATATTCATATTGCAGTTGACTCAGATTCTTGAAACATTATTTTACACATATTGCTACTTTGAAATTACAGTAGGAATTTGACTCACTGTGAGACCTTATTATTTATTGCATACTACATAACACAAATTTGTTTTCCTAACATTCTGATAATTGTATAGGAATATACAATTATCTCTTTGTAGTAATACGTATGTCTATGTAATAATATGTATGTTTATGCATTTAAATATATTATTCTGAGAAGGGCTCCACAGACTTCACCAGACTAAGAGATTCATTGTGAAAAGAGAATAAAAGTAAGGTTAAGAATCGCTGTTCCAGGCAAAGGGAACAGAAGACACAGCAAGTTTGGGACTTCCCTGGTGGTGCAGTGGTTAAGAATCTGCCTGCCAATGCAGGGGACACGGGTTTGATCCCTGGTCCAGGAAGATCCCACATGCCGCAGAGCACCTAAGCCCATGCACCGCAACTACTGAGCCTGCGCTCTAGAGCCCGCGGGCCACAACTACTGAGCCCACGTGCCACAACTACTGAAGCCTGCGCGCCTAGAGCCTGGACTCCGCAACAATAGAAGCCACCGCAATGAGAAGCCCGCGTGCCACAACAAAGAATAGCCCCCCGCTCATCGCAACTAGAGAAAGCCCGCACGCAGCAACAAAGACCCAACACAGCCACAAAAAAAAAAAGACACAGCAAGTTTAAAGATAAGAACTTGTTCAAGAATTCAGTCACCAGTGCTGCCTTTTCTTTCTCTTGACTCTGAATTCTTCCCACTCCTCTTTCTGCCACTCCCCTAGTTTGGGACACCTGTCCATTTGGCCCTCTTCTAATTTATGTTCCACACTTCCCACTGTTGGGAATCCATATTCCCAAAGCTGATATTGTGTCACTGCTATCCTGGTTGAAGGGGATCAGGAGAGCCCAGCCTGCTTGGCCTTGGTATTGCCTCTGCAGGCAGAGGCAAGATCAAGGAGCCCTTGGGATCCCTCGGACAGATCTGGAAACCCCTGGCCTAAAAGAGCAAGTGTGGCTTTCAACACCCTCCATGGGGCATTAATACCTCTCCATCCTTATCTTCTATCATATTCCCTGAGCTCTGTCCTCCAGCCTCACAGAAACACTTTTCACTTTTCATAAAGATCCTGCCCTCTATCACCTCCGGGGGTATACAAGCTATTTTTTCTGCTCGGGACTCTACTTCTCACCACTCCTTTTTCCTGGTTAACACCTACTTATCTGTTAGGTGTTAGTTTAGAGGTCTCTGCCTCTGGGAAGTCCTTCTACTCCCCACGAGAATGGCCCAAATATCTCTCCTATGTGTTGCCTTAACAGCCTGTATTTACCTTTTTTTTTTTCTACTTTATGTGGCATAAATATTTTGTCACACAAGGTACAAAAATACTTTCACGTTTTGGTTGGTTTCAAAGTTTGAAAAGAATGACGGGCCACAGTAGGGGTGGGGTGCGATGTGGAGAGGTACGCAAAACGGGCAGAGAAAGGATTTTTTTTTTTTTTGTGGCTGCTTTGGGTCTTCGTTGCTGCACATGGGCTTTCTCTGGTTGCAGCAAGTGGGGGCTACTTTTCGTTGCAGTGCGCGGGCTTCCTATCGCAGTGGCTTCTTTTGTTGCCGAGGCAGGGCTTTAGGCGGGGACTTCAGTAGTTGCAACACGCAAGCTTCAGTAGTTGTGGCACATGGGCTTCGTTGCTCTGCGGCATGTGGGATCTTCCTGGACCAGGGATCAAACCCATGTCCCCTGCATTGGCAGGGGGATTCTTAACCACTGGACCACCAGGGAAGTCCCGAGAAAGGATTTTATTAACGGCTGTTGGCCCATCTGAGGAGGAGGAAGCAGAGGACCCCGATTTGAAGTGACCAGGAAAATGCTCTGTCTTGGCTGGGTGGTCCTTCCTGTTGGGCCGAACTGGCTGCAGGGCTTGGTGCTCACTGAAGCAGGGTGGGTGCAGGGAGGGGTGTGGACAGAGGGGCTGGGAATGATGAACCATTCATGGTCAGGACCTGTTGCTATGGTGACACAATGTGAGAACAAATGGTACACTCACATATACACAGGTTTAAGTGTCTTAATCCATTCCAGAAAACATGCAAAATTAAACATGTCGTTTCTTTGAGATGGAGCTATGGAAGCACATTTGGACTGGAGGTCAGGCCTCGCTCAGTCCCAGGGAGGCCTCTGAGCTGGGTCTGGGTGTCCCAGAGAGAAGGCCCCTGAATCCTGCCGTAAGCACCTTGAAGAGGGGTTTGGGGGCAGGACAGGGCTGAGGAAGAGGAGAGAAAGGAAACAGGGAACAGTGCACTGAGTCACGCTTAAAATTCTCAGGCTTTGGAGGGAAGCAGCAGCTCTGCACAGGCTGCCTGGGGGCAGTGGAAGCTCAGGACGGCTTCCTCCTCAGTGGGGCGGGGGCCTCGAGCTGTGGTGACAAGACCGAAGAACTAACAGAACTGACAAGACTTCCAACCTTGCTGGGTGGTATCAGAGGAAGGGTACCAGCGCACCTCTGAACATCAGTTTCTTCATCCTGAAAATGGGAAAGCGCCACCTGACCTGCATCCTCTGAGCATGTAGGGCAGTGGCGGCAGCGGTAGTGGCAGCGGGGTAGGTGAGCGCAGCAGGTGAGGTGGCTGGGGTCAGCTCTGTGGTGTACAGAGGGCAGGGGGCCCAGGACCCTGGGTATGCGGGGATCAGAGGGGCCCCCATCAGCTCTGAGTGTGCTCCTAGGGAGGGGTGAGCGTTGGTGGATTTGGCGTAGCCGTCAGCTTGTTCTTGGACGTCTTGGTGTTGGCTTTGGCACACTCTAGCCTCAGGGTCTGCGGGTTCTCAGGATCAAAGCGAATACCGTTCAACGCCTTCTGGGCGGCTTCTGCTCCTGCCCGGTCGTCAGAGATCGTAAAACCAGCAGGCTGCCTCGATGTGAGCTTGATCGGAGACGCTTCATACCCCTTGCACGGCCTGAAGAGCAGGTAGAATTCTTTGGGTGGAATGTCCACAGGGAGTCCACTGGCGAACAGGGTCCGGAGCGCCTCCTCCGTGCGAGCCGTGCGGGCGCTGGGCGCGCAGTCCGGCATCAGGTTGCTCGCGGTGCTGGGGGTGGGGTGTGGTAGCGGTGACGGGGGCAGCCAGCGGGTCCGGCTGGAGTCGCATCAGGCTTCGCGGGCGCGGGAGACGGGGAGGTGGTGCGGCGGACGTGGCGCTGGGAACCCCGGCCGAGCCGTGGTGGCCGCCGCTTCCGCCTTTTCCCTGCGACCGGCGAGTCTTGCCTTCCTTTTATCACGGAATGGTAATAGACCTTTTACTGGTCTGCGCTCTTCTCTCTGGTCGGCACTGACCCTTTACCCACTGTTTAATTCCCCACATAGGGCCTGACAGTAGTGGGCGTTGGGCGGCTACTTACTGGTTAGACGGATAAATGAATGAATCCAGAATTGTCACCTAGGGCTATAGTAGAAAAAGGCTTGGAAACCGAGGTAAGTGGTTTGAACTATATCCCCTAGGCCAGGATTTTCCAAACTGTACCTTATGACCTATTAGTGGATTGTGAGATCAATTTAGTGGTTTGCAATAACTTTTTATGTGAAATAGAATTTTATAGAACAGAAGAATAGAATAGAATAGATCCGAGTGCATCACAAGAAGCAAGGGTAGGTTTGTTTCATAAAACTTTTACTGCAGTTATACATATCATGCATATATATGCACATCCTGAACTAGTATGTGTGCCTTGAGTTGTGATTATTTCTTCCAATAGATTAAGTCAAGAAGATTCTAAAGCTCCTGCTGTAACCACAGGGGAGCCGCTGGGAAGGGTTTCAATTAAGGATGTGATACGATCAGATCTGTGGTTTGGGAAACTTCCTCAGACCATGGCATGAAGGGTATTTTGACCAGCGATGGTGGCAATGGGAGCATCTGAAAAGCTACTAGAGTCAACTGAGAAATGACAAGAAAGATAATGGCGTGGGATGGAAAGGAAGGGGTGGGAAGGAGAAATAGTGACTGACTGGAAGACGGTGCTTTTGAGGGGGTTGAGGTTTAAGATCTAGTACTATGGGCTTGATCTGGAATGCCGTAATTCAGGTAATGGAAACATCACAGCCAATGTCAATTCAGTAGGAGGAAAATCAATTATACTAACTTTTGAATTGAATTGGCTGATCCGTTTGGTCAGAATAATTAGCCCACGTTGATATGAATTGCTCTGGATGCTAAATATAGTAGTGACTAATGGGCTAGATTGTCCCAAGTATAAATTACCCATAACTAGTGTTTGAATCTAGTTGCTTAAACATTTAAGCTACTTTTATTATGCTATCACTACAGTGTATGAAATTATCTATGTTTTTGAGTGGGGAAATCAACCTACATAGCCCATTGCTTATGAATTATCTATAGTTTACTCACCTACCTCAAATTCTTTTCTGGAACAAGACAAATATGAGGAAAAAAATCCAGTAATATGTAATTCATGTAATTTAATAAGCATGGCATATGAGAATAAATATTATTTTTGTTTCTCTATATACTAATTATGTCTTCTCTCGCAAAGTCCTCATTCATCTGGAAGAATTATATAATGTTCTCAATTTACTACGGATGGGTAATGCTTAACCTGGGTGGTATGTGGATCACCATATCTTAGTTGTAGGACGGGACCGCCTCCAAGCAATCTGAATGTAAATCAGGTGTGGGTGTTGTCCTGAATAGTTATTTAGGAGCAGAGGAATAATGGTGGACGAAGGTGCAGCCAAGGAATGAGACAAAATAAAATGTATTAGTTTTATGCATTAGATGAGTAAGCGAATGATAAAATAATGATTAAAGGCTCACATTAGAGCAACAACTTTTAAATTTTGACCCTTACCATTTAATGTTTAGTCTTACGTGTTAAACTGGATGTTAAATTCCTAAAGGATGTTGTGGGCCCCGCATAGCACTTAGCAGTGCCCTGAGCCATGCTTACTGACTGAATGATATATTTATTAAAAATTACAATGTTGCCCATCAACAGACAATTGGCTTGAGGAGATGTGATATATAATGGAATATTACTCAGCCATGAAAAGAATGAAATATTGCCATTTGCAGCAACATGGATAGACTTAGAGAATATTATGCTTACTGAAATAAGTCAGAGAAAGATAAATACTCTATGATATCACTTATATGTGGAATCTAAAGAATAATACAAATGAATCTATAAACAGAACAGAAACAGATTCACAGACATAGAAAACAAATTTATGGTTACCAAAGTGGGGGAGGAGAGGAGTATGGAATTAACAGATAAAAACTACTATACATAAAACAGATAAGCAACAAGGATTTACTGTATAACACAGGGATTTATGCCCAATATCTTGAAATAACCTATAATGGAATATAATCTGCAAAAAAAAAAAAATCTGAATCACTATACTGTACACCTGAAACTGATATGATATTGTAAATCAACTATACTTCAATAAAAATAAATAAAATATTTTCAAACTCTTAAAAAAAATTCCAGTGTTAATTTCCAATTACCACTAAATTCTTTTTATAGCTAAAATGAATTACTTGAATTAAAGCCATCTGCTTAAAGGTACAACTATAAATTTAGGTGACTTTTAAAAAAAACATAATGAAATATAAATTATGTTGTTCCTCAAAGTTGAAACTCCAGAAGGCTACACACTTGTTGAACAATAATGTAATTACTCAAAATGAAACAGGAGGGAAGGAGGCAGGGCACAGCCTTTGAAAGAATGACAGAGCCTGAGGACATGACATAAACTGATTAGAACCAAATAGGTCCAAAATGGTGGACAAGTCGACTTCCACTAGACCTTGAGCCTCAGTATACGCCCACATCAGCAAGCTGAATGACACACCCACAGGCGCCATGACAGTTCCATAAGGATCAAAAAGTGGGCAGTGGCCCAATTCCTAGAAATCCCCTCCCCTTCCTAAAATAGCTGGAGTACTCCTCCCACTCTTTAGCCTATGAAATTTATATATCTTTATATCTTATTTATATATCTTTATATCTCTCCACTCCTATAAAAACTGAAAAGGCCATACCCTGGGGCCTTTCTCACCTTCTGAGATGGCCCACACTCTGTCTGTGGAGTGTGTTTCTCTCTAAATAAATTCACTTCTTACCTAACACTTTGTCTCTCACTGAATTCTTTCTGCAATGAAACATCAAGAACCTGACCTTCGTTAAGTCCTGAAACCAGGTGTGTGATCTCAGTTGGAAGACTGTGGGTTTTGGCTCGGGTTCGAGTCCCAGCTGTGTGGGTTCAAGTCCCAATCTGAGGTGCATGGTTTCAAAAGCATCAGCAAACTCTTTTGCAATTGCCTTTAAAGCCAATTTAAGAAACATACAAGAAAAACAATTCAGTTTATAAATACGGCTAATTTCTGTTACCCCTCCCACTGGAAAAAAATACATATTTGGATTGTTCATTTTATTCATCATATTTGGCTTTAGATAACTCTTGGTTGTGTGTGTGGTACGTGGGCCTCTCACTGCTGTGGCCTCTCCCATTGCGGAGCACAGGCTCCAGACGCGCAGGCTCAGCAGCCATGGCTCACGGGCCAAGCCACTCCGCGGCATGTGGGATCTTCCCGGACCGGGGCACGAACCCGCGTCCCCTGCATCGTCAGGCGGACTCTCAACCACTGCGCCACCAGGGAAGCCCTCTTGGTTGTGTTTTTAAAAAATGTCCTTGAAGAATAAATTTGTAGCCATTAAATGTACTGAAATAAACATGACATAGGATCATTGTAATATACTAAATCTCCATATTGAGAAATTTTTAAAATTGTGTTGAAGTATAGTTGATTTACAGTGTTTGTTAATTTCTGCTGTACAGCAAAGTGACTCAGTTTTATATATATATATATATATATATATATATATATATATATTCTTTTCCATCATGGTTTATCACAGGATATTGAATATGGTTCCCTGGGCTATACAGTAGGACCATATTGTTTATCCATCCTATATATAATAGTTTGCATCTGTTAATCCCAAACTCCCAATCCTTCCCTCCCCTCCCCTCCCTTCCCCTTGGCAACCACAAGTTTGTTCTCTATGTCTTTGAGTCTGTTTCTGTTTCATAGACAGGTTCACTTGTGTTGTATTTTAGATTCCAAATATAAGTAATATCATATAGTATTTGTCTTTCTCTTTCTGACTTACTTTGCTTAGTATTATAATCTCTAGGTCCATCCATGTTGCTGCAAATGGCATTATTTCATTCTTTTTCATGGCTGAGTAATATTCCACTGTATATGTATATATCATACCTTCTTTATCCATTCATCTGTCAATGGACTTTTTTTTTAAACATCTTTATTGGAGTATAATTGCTTTACAGTGGGGTGTTAGTTTCTGCTGTATGACAAAATGAATCAGCTATAGATATACATACATCCCCATATCTCCTCCCTCTTGCATCTCCCTCCCACCCTCCCTATCCCACCCCTCTAGGTGGACACAAAGCATGGAGCTGATCTCCGTGTGCTATGCAGCTGCTCCCCACTAGCTATCTATTTTACGTTTGGTAGTGTATATATGTCATGCCACTCTCTCACTTCGTCCCAGCTTACCTTTCCCCCTCCCCGTGTCCTCAACTCCATTCTCTATGTCTGCGTCTTTATTCCTGTCCTGCCCCTAGGTTCTTCAGAACCATTATTATTATTTTTATTTTTATTTTTAGATTCCATATATATGTGTTAGCATATGGTATTTGTTTTTCTCTTGCTGACTTACTTCAATCTATATGACAGTCTCTAGGTCCATCTACCTCACTACAAATAACTCAATTTCGTTTATTTTTATGGCTGAGTAATATTCCATTGTATATATGTGCCACATCATCTTTATCCATTCATCTGTCGATGGACACTTAGGTTGCTTCCATGTCTTGGCTATTGTAAATAGTGCTGCTGTGAACATAGGGGTGCATGTATGTTTTTGAATTATAGTTTTGTCTGGGTATATACCCAGGAGTGGAATTGCTGGATCATATGGCAACTGTATTTTTAGTTTTTTGAGGCACATCCATACTGTTTTCCACAGTGGCTGTACCTATTTACATTCCCACCAACAGTGTAAGAGGGTTCCCTTTTCTCCACACACTCTCCAGCATTTATTATTTGTAGATTTTTTAATGACGGCCGTTCTGACTGGTGTGAGGTGATACCTCATTGTAGTTTTAATTTGCATTTCTCTAATAATTAGCAATGATGAGCATCTTTTCATGTGCATAATTGGCCATCTGTATGTCTTTTTTGGAGAAATAGCTATTTAGGTCTTCTGCCCATTTTTCAATTAGGTTGTTTGTTTTATTCTTATTGAATTGTACGTGCTGTTTGTATATTTTGGAAATTAAGCCCTTATAGGTCTCATCATTGGCAAATATTTTCTCCCAGTCCGTAGGTTGTCTTTTCATTTTGTTTTTGGTTGCCTTTGCTGTGCAAAATCTTATAAGCTTGATTAGGTCCCATTTGTTTATTTTGTTTTTTATTTCTATTGCCTTGGGAGACTGACCTAAGAAAACATTTGTATGATTTATGTCAGAGAATGTTTTGCATATGTTCTCTTCTAGGAGTTTTATGGTGTCTTGTCTTATATTTAAGTCTTTAAGCCATTATGAGTTTATTTTTGTGTATGGTGTGAGGGTGTGTTCTAACTTCATTGATTTACATGTGGCTGTCCAACTTTCCCAACACAACTTGCTGAAGAGACTGTCTTTTCTCCATTGTATATTCTTGCCTCCTTTGTCAAAGATTAGTTGTCCATAGGTGTGTTGGTTTACTTCTGGGCACTCTATTCTGTTCCATTGATCTGTATGTCTGTTTTTGTGCCACATATTGAGAAATCTTAAACCGTGTATACAGGCTGAAACTGTATAGTGAGGATTGTCTATAATTAACCCATGGACCACTCTCTTTAGGCATTCTTTCTTTTAAAAAATTTATTTATTTATTTATTTTTGTCCACTTTGGGTGTTCGTTGCTGCACGCGGGCCCTCTCTAGTTGCAGCGAGCGGGGGCTACTCCTTGTTGCAGTGTGCAGGCCTCCCGTTGCAGTGGCTTCTCTTGTTGCAGAGCACGGGCTCTAGGCGCACAGGCTTCAGTAGTTGTGGCATGTGGGCTCAGCATTTGTGGCTCGCAGCTCTAGAGCACAGGCTCAGTAGCTGTGGCGCACGGACCTCGTTGCTCCGCGGCATGTGGGATCCTCCTGGACCAGGGCCCGAACCTGTGTCCCCTGCATTGGCAGGCGGACTCCCAACCACTGCACCACCAGGGAAGCCCTCTCTAGGCATTAAGTTTGCTCAAGCATTAATACTAATAATACACCAATAAAGGGGAGAATTTTTACCGTGCATCTCCTAGGACCCAAAGTTGGTTAATGACAACTATGTTTGTAATATTAGCATCACCAGATGCCACAGCAGTTTGATTAAATGTAGATAGGAGAACAACTATGTTTTGTGACTATAAGCAAACATCTAGGTACACTTCAACATGTCTCCTAAGTACAAGAATAAGCTCCTATGTAACCACAGTATAATTACTACACTCAGAAAATCCAGCATTGATACAATACCATCATCTAACATAAATCCATATTCAAATATCCCCAACTGTCCATAGGCCACATGTTTTGAATCCAAAATTGAGAATCCCTCCCAGAAAGAAGTTCTCTACCACTAGGATTATATCTTTCACCTTCTTATCTGCCATATTCCTTGCACCACAAAAAGAAAACTCTTGGTTTGCTCTCATCTCTGCTGAATTTCAGGTCAGCTATTCTTTGTGGAATGTTTCCAAGCCAGCTATCGATTTGTATCTATTTTTGAGACGTTTAATATGTATTTGGGTAATTCCTGGGTTAAAGTCCACTTCTCCCACAAGACTGTTCCACAAGGATAGTGAGTGTTTCCTCCAGCCCCAAATGTATTTCCAGGTGCAAGTGCTTGGTGCACAGTAGGTTTTCAAGAAATATTTTTGGAATGAATGAATATATAAAGTGTTTAAGTTGGCAGAATGCCTGTATTGTCTTTATATCTCTCTGCATCCCATAGAGTGGGCCCTCAATGGGAGTTTAACAGACCTTTGTAAAGTGAAAATATTCAGCACCATAGCTGGAAGTATGTTCTGACTATTTCCTTTGCACTTTCCTTTGATATTTAATAACATTTAAAGAGCAGAAGAGGTATACAGGGAATGCTGAATTTGATCTCCAATTCAGTACACCGAGATGTAGGAATTGATTAACTATGGGGAGAATCATTGCTGTGACAATGAAAAAATCAATTTTTCATAATTTTCATATATTAAACTATCATTTATTATGCACTTACTAAGTGTCAAACACTGTGCTAACTACTTCACATGCATTGAAAATTTTTATTATTATATTTTTAAAGATAAGTTTTACTGAGGTATACTTGACATTCAGTAAAATTCATACCTTTTGGTGTACAGTTCCATGAATTTTGACAAATGCTTTAGTCATGTAACTAACTACCATTACAATCATGATATAGAATATGAATATTTCCATCCCCCCCAAATCCTCTTATGTTCCCTATTAACACACGTCACTTACTCTTCCTACTTTAGTATATTTTTCTCATTTTTTAAAATAAATTTGTTTATTTTATCTATTTATTTTTGGCTGCATTGGGTCTTTGTTGCTGCGTGGGCTCTCTCTAGTTGCAGCGAGCAGGTGCTACTGTTCGTTGTAGTGTGTGGGCTTCTCATTGCGGTGGCTTCTCTTGTTGCGGAGAATGGGCTCTAGGTGTGCGGGCTTCAGTAGTTGTGTCACGTGGGCTCAGTAGTTGTGGCTCGTGGGCCCTAGAGCTCAGGCTCAGTAGTTGTGGCACGCGGGCTTGGTTGCTCTGCAGCATGTGGGATCTTCCCAGACCAGGGCTCGAACCCATGTCCCCTGCATTGGCAGGCAGACTCTTAACCACTGCACCACCAGGGAAGCCCCTTTCCCATTTTTTTTGGAGAAGAAAAACTGAGGCTAAGAGCAGTTGAGTAATTTATTCAGAGTTACATAATTAGTAAGTGGCAGAGCTTGGACTCCAGCCAAGGTCCGTCTGACTCTAAATCACAAGATTTAAGTATGCCACCCTGCCGTTACTACTTTGTGGTATTCCACTTGCTCAGCATCGTATTTCCCATTTTGTTACACAATGGCCATAGAGCTGTAACAACAAGAGGAAATTAAAATGAACCTTTCAAAAATACTAAGAATAGGGTAAATGAATTACAAGATAAATTTTATGTCAAACTAGAGGTATATACTCTATTGCATAAGATTAAAAGCAAGTAAATTTTTGGTTCGTTGATATGGTAGTAAATATTTTAGTAGTTGTGAGTTTTAACTTTACTTCACAACTGAGGACTCTATTAGCCACTTGAATCTAGGAATATCCTAGGATAAAATTTGGGGGTTTGTCGCTGCCTGACATGTCAGACCCAGACAGTTCCTGTCCTCAGGTAGCTTACCACTGAATCTCAGATAAAACAATTACCTGCATTATGGTTTTATTTAGAGTTCTAACATGATGCATCTTAGCCTAAATCAGTTACAGAGTGTTTTGCTGAATTAGATAAATTAAAAATCTACTTAAAAATAATTTTAATAGATGGAACAGGGAATCCTCAAAGTAGCCTTAATATAATAAACATTTTGTATTTGTAGTATATTAGAAAGACAGTGTTCAATTTAACTACTAAATTTGGGGGTGGTTTGTTATGCAGCAAAAGACAATAGAAAACTGATACAGGTACTAGCTTATTGGTCTGTTCAAGCAGGAAGATCAAGTCGCATTTTTGAAGTCTCCAAATTACAAATTAGCTGCATTTTGTAAGTCAGTTGTTTAAAATTTAGAATATATTGTCTCATAGAAACAGATGCATTTTCTTACCAAGTAGTTTGGAATAATTGAATCTTTATGTGGTAGTTCAGGATTTTTCCATTGCCTACATTCATTGCACATCTCTGAGGTTAAGATACAAAAGGTGCTCACAACTGAGTTGGCTGTTTATTGACCTTGTGCCAGGTCACTGCTTTTTTTTAAGCAAATGTTTTTAGACAAAAAACTAGTGGCTTAAAACTGCACCATTTATTTGGCTCATGAATCTGCTGGGCAGTCCTGGTCTGGGACAGGCTTAGCTGATCTCCAATGGCTCTTTCGTGTGTCAGGGATCAGTTGGTGGCTTGACTGGGTATTGGCTTGTCCCAGATAATCTCACTCATATTTCTGATGGTTTGCTGTCTGTTGGTTGGGGGTAATAGGGGTGACTTAGCCACACATCTCTCATAATCCTGTAGGCTAGTTTAGGTATGTTCATAGAGCAGCAAGATTCCAAGAGAAGCAAGGAACTAAGCCCCAAAGTGCAAGTTCTTTTCAAGTACTGCTTGCATCACATGTGCTAATGTTTCATTTGCCAAAATAAGTCACATAACTCACCTAGATCTAAGGAGTGAGTAAATGGATTCTACTTCTTTATGGGAAGAGTGGAGAATTATGGGCATTTTTACAGTTTACCTCAATGTCAACTTAAATTCAGATAGAAAATATAAGAGAAGGCTAAAGAAAGAAATAAAAAATCAGTGTAGGTTAGAGACAGCTGGCCTCTTGACCTCATTCTCTGTTGGAGAATGAGAAGAGATGTTAAATGCACCTGAGATTGCTGGATAGAGGGAGAAGAGTGCAAAGGGCATAATAAGATAGAGGACCCAGCTTCTATCTATCTATAAAATCTTGAAGATAGGCATCACATGACGTTGCCAAAGGGATGCACTTTGCCCCAGACAACCTCCTACCTCTTTAACTGCACTGTCTGGCCTCTGTTGTGTGTAGGCTCCCCCTCACCTGCAAAGCACGTAAATGTCAGTGTTACTCAGGGTTTTGTCCTTGCTCCTCCTTTATCCTTATTCTACACATTTGCCCTAGGTAATTTCACCTGATTTCACAGCATCAGCTTCCACCTATTCGGTGATGAAGTCCAAATCTACGTATGTAGCCCTGACCTGTGGCCTCCATAACCATATGTTTCAATGAATTCTTAGACATCTGTGCCTATATAGCCTCCAAGCCCTTCAGCCTCAATATGTTCAAAACCAAATTATTTTCATGCCCAGAGACCCTGATCTTTCTCCTGCTTTCCTGTTTTTAGTTAATGGTTTCACCTTCATCCATTTACCTAAGCTAAAAATCTAACCTCATTGTCATTCTTGATTACTTCTTCTCTATTTACTACAATTCCTGGTGATTCCATCTCCTACATGATTTTGTATCCCTCCCCTTCAGTCCATTTCCACCCCATCGCCTTGGTGTGGACTCTCATCACCTCTCCCCTGACCTCTTGCAGCAACCTCTTAACTGGTCTTCCTCAAATATTTTCACCTTTCTAGTTTTTCGCTACTCCATTCCATTCAGGGACGTTGTAAGACCCAAGTTTGTTCATGTCACTCTATTTAAAAATGTAAGCTGGGCTTCCCTGGTGGCTCAGTGGTTGAGAGTCCGCCTGCTGATGCAGGGGACACGGGTTCTTGCCCCAGTCTGGGAAGATCCCACATGCTGCAGAGCGGCTGGGCCTGTGAGCCATGGCCGCTGAGCCTGCACATCCGGAGCCTGTGCTCCGCAACGGGAGAGGCCACAACAGTGAGAGGCCCGCATACCGCAAAAAAAAGAAGAAAAAAATGTAAGCTGGGTCCCTATTGCCTACAAAGCTAAGTCCCAATTCCTTAAAAGCATGGCTCACCAAGTGCTTAGCAATCTGGCCCCACCTGATCATACCAGCATCATCTCCTGCCATCCTGCCCCACCCCATCCCCTTTTATCCAACCTCACTGAACTTCTCACTATTCCCCACCAACACATGCACCTTGCACAATGCTGGGCTTTGGCCCATGTTGTTTACCCTTTCTGGATTGCCAGCCCTCTCTTCCCTATCTGATAAATTCTTATTCATCAGCACAGCTCATCAACCTGTCACCTCCCTGCTGATGACTTCCCAGAGCCATGCAGAGTTAGTCACTTGTTCTGTGTTCCCATAGCCTTTTGCCCTTTCCTTCGGCAGTGACCATCTTGTGTGCTTTTGGCTGCCTAGGTTCTTTTCAGTATCGGTGTTACATTTGGCAAATTTTGAGCCACATGAATTCCATCTCTCTGAAGTAGAACCCAGAAATCTCAAATTTCCCTTGCAGCTAAGAAGCCATTAAAGGATGTGAGCTCCCTCAATCAGATGTACCTGAACGGAACTTTTTTTTTAGAAGTGAGCATTAGTGTGTAAGGGGGCAAGGTGTGGGGCTGATCTTCGGTCAAGAGTGATCAGAACAAGTCTTTGATTCTCGGGATGGCAGTAGCAGAGCTGCCTGTGTGTAGCCCCTACTGCGGAGAGGTGGTAAGTGTGGTGTTTGCTAGACCAGCTCTCAGGAGTGGCTGGGCATGTTTGGGCTTCAGAGCCTGGCTCTCTAGCTTTGTGGGATAGTCTGTGAGCCATCTCACATGCCATGATAAGTTAATTTATTGCTTAAACAAGCCTAAGTTTGTCTACTTTTGCAATGACTGGAAAACAGTGAAACACTTTGGTTAGAACATATCAAGTTTTATGGTACAAGTTATATTTTATCAAGTTGTATTTAAGTGTCTATTTCCCTCACTAGATTAATCACAAGTACTGTATTTTAGGCCTCCTATATGTAGTTCTAATTTCTTATCACTCAGAAAAAAAAAAATCTATATTGGGTGCCAACTCTGTGCCATGCACCGTGCTAGTCACTGGGGATATAATAGTAAAAAAGACCCATGTGATCTTTGCTCTTACAAACTAAACAGTCTACAAGATCTGTGCCTGAAACATTCTAGGTATCCAGTTAGTTTAAATACCAATTCATTTGATTAATTATTTCAATGAATGGATATTTACATTTTGAAAATGTAAAAATAAATGAGAAATGTTCTTATGTTTCTCTCAGGCTAATAGGAGACACATACGTAAACAAATCATGTCCGATATGGACAGTGTGATAACTGAAATATGTTCCAGATTCCTTGATGGTAGAAGGGAATAGCATGAAGAATCTGCTTGGAGGAGTCAGGAATGAAAGAATGAATTACTGAACTTGTAATATTTGAACGAGTGTGCTTGAGAAGATGTCCTCTTTTTTCCCTTTAACTTCTCTTTTCCCTCTTTCCCTCTTCCCTTCTCTTCCTTTTTTCTTGCTGATCCCTTTGCCCTTCAAGATTCAACTCAAGGGGCTTCCCTAGTGGCACAGTGGTTAAGAATCCACCTGCCAATGCAGGGGACACAGGTTCGAGCCCTGGTCCGGGAAGATCCCACATGCCGTGGAGCAACTAAGCCCGTGCACCACAACTACTGAGCCTGCGCTCTAGAGCCCACGAACCACAACTACTGAAGTCCACGCGCCTATGCTCTGCAACAAGGGAAGCCACCGCAATGAGAAGCCCATGCACCGCAACGAAGAGTAACCCCCGCTCGCCGCATCTAGAGAAAGCCCGTGCGCAGCAACAAAGAGCCAACACAGCCACAAATAAATAAATAAACAAATAAGATTCAACTCAAGGGCTACTTTTATAATAAACCTTTACTGACCACTCCTCTTCCTCCCTCCCAAACTCCCAGGCTGGGTTAGTAATGTTTCCAAACTCCCATAAGGCCTGGTACATACCTCTACTAATTCTCTTACCCTTTGACGTATATCATCTATGTGTCTGTCAGTCACCAACACCCTTCCCCCCAAGTCAAGGCCTGGCACATAATTAGTACTCAGTAAACTCAATAAATGTTTCTTGAGGAAATATAAATTAAGACTACAGTGAGATAACATTACACCTCCATCAAAATGGCTGAAATTTTAAAAATTGATATCAAGTGTTGATGAAAATATAGAAAAACTGGAAGTTTTAAACATTGCTGAAAGGAGAATAAATTGATACAACCATTTTGGAAAAATTTTTGGCAAAATCGATTGAAGCTGAACATATGCCCACTGTGTTACCCAGAGGCTGAGCTCCTGGGTACAAATCCAAAAGAAATGGATGCTTATAGTGAAACAGGTTCACACCAGCTTTATTCATAATAGCCCCAATCTGGAAACACCTAAATGTCCATCCACAGTAGAACAGACAAGTGAATTGTGGTATATTTATATCATGGGAGAGTACACAATAATTTTTTTAAATGAAAAACTGCTATGTGAAGCAATGTGGATGATTCTCATAGACTAATACTGAGCAAAAGAAACCAGAGACAAAGAGGTACATCTTGTGATTCCACTTCAGTGAAGTTCCAGAAGAGTCAAAATTAATCTCTGGTGATATAAATTGAAATAATGGTAAACTTTTACAGAAGGGAGGGGTAAGGCAGTGGAAGGGGACAGGAGAGGGACTAAGGTGGTTTGGGAAATATTCTATATTTTTATAATGGTATATTTAAAATCCACATACAGAAGGATTTTCTAAGGCAATGTCAACTGTCCTTTTTAAAAACATTTTATACCCCCAACCACATAAATATGTAAATATTTGAGTTATATACTTAATGGTTTGTGCTTTTTTTTAACTATATGTAGGATTACATTGATAAAAATGTAAATATAAAAATAATTAAATAAAAATGAATGTTCTTGAATGAATGAATGAATAAGTTGGGTCTTCAAAGAGCAAAGAAAGAAGAAAGTATTACAGTGTAAGAGGGACTTGTACTGCATTGAATTTTAAAGCAGTACTTGGTTCTTCAGCACTTTATACTCCAATAATGCCCAAAGTGAATTGCTCATGGACTTCTTTTGCTTAAATATTAGTCCCCTTTGCTACTTAACCAGGATTGTGTGGTTAAAAAAGGAAATCATTAACAGTAAAACAGATGTCGCAGACGCCTGTGGGACTGGCATTAATTCACAATGAGGGATCTATTAAGCCCTTGGGAACTGGGGAATATGCCTCATTCCCTTCAGTTTTTTATCCTTTTGTGCTTTATGAGGTGCAAGTACAAATTAATTTTTCAGACTCTTGAAGGGAGAGGAGAGGAGTTGGCACCCGTGATTACAAACAGGAATAGAAGCCACCCCTCACATGACATTGCTCAAGACATCTAAAGGGCAGAGTAGATTAGTTCTAATTGACGAGCAGCCCGGCCACGGGATGCGCCTCTCCCCATCCTTCTTTCAGGCGGGGCTCGTGGCTTAGCATTCTTCGTGCCAGCCTTGCGAAGGCCAAGAGTGACCAGCAACTCCTCAGACGACCGATGGCACATGCGTCAGAGGTGGTGTCAAAACCCGACCCGAAAAAAAAAAAAAAGACCCGACTCTTGCTCCCACTAGGGTAAAGGATGCAGCGTCAGGAGACGCGGTTCCCAGGCTGTCCAGTAGGTGTCGCTGTCCCGCGGCCGCCGCGCTCCTCGAGGCCAGGGACCGGGGGCGTGTCCTCCCTACCCTGGGACTCCGGCGCGCGCACCTCACCTGGGCTCCCACCCCTTGCCTTCCGCGCCGCGGTCGGGTGGGGGGGGGCGCGCTGTGCTGCGGTCCCGCGACCAGGGGGCGGGGTCGGACGGCGCGCTGGGAAAGGCGGGCCAGCTTGGCGCCCAGGTGCGTTCTTCCACAAGGGCCGGGCGGCGGAGACGGCAGCATCCGAGCAGCCGGAGGAGGAAGCAGACGAGAAGATGCCACTGTCGCTGCCACCTCAGGGCGACCACGGGGAGTCCAGTCCGTCCAGGACCCCCAAGAAGCACGCCTCTTTCCATATCTGGCGCTCCAAGAAGAAACAGCAGCCTCCGCGGTCTGACTGTGGGGTGTTCATTCCGCACCCGCCCCCGGCGTCCTTCGGCGAGGCCAGGTAAGCCCCTCGCCGAGCTCCTCCCTCCCCCCAACAGTCTCACCTCCTCCTGCCCCCTTTCTACTCCTGCTGCGCTGACCCTGGAGTCCTCTCCACCGTCAGCCCGCTCGACCCCTCGCGGAGAAGGGGAAAGGCCCAGGGTCGTTTCCCCCGACAGGAGCGTAACGGGCTCCAAGGGGGGGGATGTGGTGGCCGCTGCGTGTGACCGGGTTCCTCGCGGCTTCTAGCTCAGACCAAGCTCCAGCGAGAGGAACTTGTGCCCACACATGTGTTCTTTATTTTGACTGGCAAAGACTCTACACCAGAGTCTATGCTATCAACTTGCTAACGAGAGCGTGTGGGTTGTGAAGGGTTATTACCATAATGAACGATGATCGGAGCTCCACCTGGGGATTCTGTAAGACTTGATAGTGGTGCCTGAATTGTGAAGAGTCCCACTCTTGCAGTTGTTATATCTCCATTGTCCTCAGAGGATCCGAATGGAGGAAGAAGTGGGAGGAATGGTTACCCCCATTTTATGCGTGGAGAATCTGAGACCAAAGGGTGAATGGCTTGTCCCCATTGGAATCAGTGGGAGAACCAGGCAGAACCTAGTTATTCAAAGTGTAACTGCCATTGTGCTTTTAAATTCTTTGCCATGATTTTGTGATGATTTTATCCTTTATGCATAATTATTCAATTATACTATCTGAACTGATGGATTCGTTGAACAATAATCAATTGGATGTAACAGTATTTTTATGGAGTACAGGTGTGTGAAATATTTTTAATGAAGGACAGTTGGCAATATCCAGTATATCCTTCTGTATGTGTTTTTAAAACACACCTTTATGAACAATGAGAATAATATTGTGCAAGATTTGCATTGTAGGAATATTTTTCCTTTGTTTCTAAAAAAAGTCTTAATTTGCAACACATTTTCATTCATTTAGCAAATATTTTATTAACTAAGTGCTGGGATATCAAAAACAATGAGAGTGGTCTCTGTTATCAAAGACTTTTTAGTGTCTTGAGGAGCCCAAAAAGTAAACAGTGGGATAAGTGCTATGATAGTTGTTAGCATAGAGGAGGGGATCTAGGGAGGCTTCCTGGAGGAGGATGACTGAAGCGCTTTAGTCAGACAGAAAAGGGGAGGAGCAACAAGTTCCAGGCAGAGGTGCATTATGAGCATCGCCAACACTTGGAAGAATATGGTACTTTCTGAGAAGTACTTCCTGAACAGGTGGTTCAGGGCAGTCTATGTGTGAGGGCATAGGGAGAGGTGTGCTAAGAGAGAAGGTATTTTTTCTCATATTTATCATTCCCGGTAGTACTTGGTTGTAATAGGACATTTTTTTAATCCACATAAAGACTTACTGTGCTTAACTACTAATTGAAATTTCTAACAATATATGTTACTTAATAATGATGTATCCAACATAAAAGCATTTTTCCTATTACCTCAGTAAATATTTTAAAAACTTCCATAATGGTGGTTCTTATTTGACCTAGTCACATCATTTCGTATCTATCAAATGAGATAATGCACAGCTGTAAACAATTTATTCAAACGCAAATACGTTTTAGATTGAAACTTAAAATAGGAGTCTTTGTTTCTCTCCTCGAGCTTCATGTATTTTAGTTCAGTCTTGAAGCATTCCATTCTTTCCTTCAGAACTATGATGAACTTTGTACTAACAAATGTCCTGAGAACTAAACTTACTGGTCTGTCTTTGGGATGTTTTTCTAGTTATACCATGTTTATAAATATTTTGTTTACTTCTGAGAGATTGTACCTGTTTCTAGTAAAGAGAGCAGCTAAAGCACACTTAGGTTTCTGGCCCATCTTTGGCCAACGTGGCTCTCTTGAGCCATCTGCCCTGTACGTTCATTTCTGTCCAGGATTTGGAGGTGGTGGACCTCAGCTGGAATGTGCAGCACTCACTGTGGCCTTTGTTTCTACATAACGATGGGACAGTCAGGTGGCCACACTTATCTGCTGGGCATACACGATTAATATTGTGGGCTTTTAGAGCAAATGAAAGTGAATTTATGTCCTGGATGCGTGACCTTGCGCAAGTTACTTCACCTTTCTGAGTCTCAGTTTCTTCATATGGAAAATGGAGAAAAGAGTAATACTAACTTTGTAAGGCTGTCATGAATATCACATGATAATTCATGTGATTAAATGTAAAACTCTTATCACACTTCTGGACACAAAGTAGAAACTCAGTAAATGTAAAGCCATCATCACCATCACCACCACCACCACCACCACCATCGTCATTATTATAAATGCAAAGGTCTAATGGGAGAAATGGAAAAAACAGGGTTGGGGAGGGGGAAAATGCTTCTCTTCCTAAAAGAGCTTTTACCACTCCAACGATGGTTCAAAGTTTATTGATGTCAGATTTCTGTATTCTGCAAATATTTGTGACTTTCAGTGTAGATGTTCTAAAATTCAGTGACCATTGCTTGCTTTCTTTACATAAAATAATTTGAACATGGCTGACTCTCCTCCTGAAATTCACCCTTAGAGGTTTTTTTCAGCTTGGTTTTGGTAAACATGTTAATATGTAATTTTCCATAGAAATAGAGCCTTGCCCTTCTGGGTCAGCCTCATCTCCTGTCTCGTCCATTCTGCTCTTGCCATCAGAGGGACCACGTTGGTGTGTGGAGAGGGCATGGCGAGCTATGGCCAGACTTTCCTTAGCAGCCGTTAGTGGCACCGTCATTTATTAGGTTTTGAATTATACTTCATTTTTAAAAAATTTTTTATTTATTTATTTTTGGCTGCGTTGGGTCTTTGTTGTTGCGTGCGGGCTGTCTCTAGTTGTGGTGAGCGGGGGGCTACTCTTCGTTGCGGTGCGCGGGCTCCTCATTGCGGTGGCGTCTCTTGTTGCGGAGCACGGGCTCTAGGGGCACGGGCTCTGTAGTTGTGGCTTGTGGGCTCAGCACGGGCTCAGTAGTTGTGGCGCACGGGCTTAGTTGCTCCTCGGCATGTGGGATCTTCCCGGACCAGGGGTCGAACCCGTGTCCCCTGCATTGGCAGGCGGATTCTTAACCACTGCACCAGCAGGGAAGCCCTTGAATTATACTTCATTTTGTAAACAATTTATTCAGAGTGTGGATTCCCTATCTGGGTTTAAATCCCTGTTCTACTTACTGTGACACTGAGCTGTGTCATCCTGGGCAAGTTATTATCCTTTCTGTGCTTCAGTTTTCTCATCCATAAAAGGGACATAATAAGCATTGTTATAAAAATAAGTAAGTTAATGCATGTCAGGTGCTCAGAAAAGTGACTGGCACATTATGAGTGCTCAATAAATGGGAGCTGTTTCTCCTTTTTCTTACTACTATCTTGCCTATACTTTCTTTTTTTTTTTAATAAATTTAGTTTATTTTATTTATCTTTGGCTATGTTGAGTCTTTATTGCCGCGCACGGGCTTTCTCTAGTTGCAGTAAGCGGGGGCTACTCTTCGTTGCAGTGTGTGGGCTTCTCATTGCGGTGGCTTCTCTTGTTGTGGAGCACAGGCTCTAGGCACGCAAGCTTCAGTAGTTGTGGCACACAGGCCCAGTAGTTGTGGCTCGTGGGCTCTAGAGCGTAGGCTCAGTAGTTGTGGCACATGAGCTTAGTTGCTCGGTGGCATGTGGGATCTTCCTGGACCAGGGCTCGAACCTGTGTCCCCTGCATTGGCAGGTGGATTCTTAACCACTGTGACACCAGGGAAGCCCTATACTTTCTTTTGAGTAGTAATTTCATTGTTTATTTTCTGCTAGAAAATAGTTCTTCCTTTTTATTCTCCCTAATCAAGACATCCAGTGTTATTTTGACTAGAAATGGGCTCTTCGCTAAGGTCAGTACAGTGAATTAAAAATGATCACCCACGAACTGAACTGAACTCGAAAGCTAGAAGCAAGCATTAATGCTCTCTGCAGGGAAGCCAAACTCAGGTGATGGCTGGGCTCCATAATCCTCTGAAAATCAGCAGACCTGGTTTCGTTTGGAGGAAAAAATGCAGCCAGAGCCAGAGAGCAGAGCATCCTCATTTCAGGGTACATAGGTTCAAGTTTTGGGACTGTCAACAGTCCCTTAGTTTTTCTGTCCTGGCATGGACCTTTTCCTTCTATAAAGGGAAAACAACTTACTCCCTGTTTATATCACTAGAGTGTTGTGAGGATAAACTGCTGTTTTATTCCATGAGAAAAAGAACAATAAAATGTTATTTGAAAGCGTTCTGGAACTGTAGAGTGTTAGTCTTCGTGACTTAATTGACTCTAATTTTCAGTCTTTTGTGGCTGGTTTAGTGTTTAGAACTCTAAACAGGTTTAATTATTTTCTAATATAAAGGACATAGCTAGATAAGCCTAAGTTTGTTTTACCTAATATTGCATCTAAACTGGTTAATACATACTGGGTTATTTCCCTTATTTAGCTTATGCCAAAGGCAAGAGTTTGACATTTTAAGTTTATGTGGTTTCACCACTGATAAAGCAGGAGTTTAAATTTTAGCCCTGTCGCTTACTAGTGGTGAGCTCCTGGGGAAGTTTCTTTACTGCTCTAACTTCAGTTTCATGATCTGCGACCTACCTCTTAGCATTGTTTTGGAGACTTCTAAGTATGTATTTACAATGACTAGCGCAGTGCCTGGAAGATAACAGAGGCTCAATAAATAGCTCTGAGAGCACGCTGCAGTGGAAAAAGGCATAGACTGTGGTGTTGGACAGACTCAGTTTCAAATTTGTCTCTGCTATTTGGATAAGTTTTGCTAAGCCTCAGCTTTCTCTGTAAAATGGAGACAATAGCACTTCTCTTCTGGGGCTCTCTGATGGTTAAATACTATCTATGTAAAACACCTGGCCCAGGGCCCAACCTGAAGTAGGTGCTGGACAGATGAAAGGTGATGGGAGTGGGAGTGATTGTGGCAGTGATGTTGTAATTGTCGTTGTCTGCATAGTAATGGTGGTAGCATTCATAAATCCCTTTGTACTTTGTAAGTGGAGCCAAACAACTCCAAGTCCAGGAGAGGTTGTAACCAGGTCTGTCAAGACTTGAAGTACCTTTGGGTAACTGGAAGTACCTTTGTAGTTGTAAAAGTGCAGGCCTTTGTGCATTCAATGACTTAAAAGTCTTAATACATCTGATTTAAGAAGCCAAAGATAAACTTTATACTTGAAGTTAGAGGCATTTCTCCTGAAGTGATTTTTTGGTTTTGTTTTGTTTTTTTAGATTTTTTTAAAATGTGGACCTTTTTTTAAAGTCTTTATTGAATTTGTTACAATATTGCTTTCTGTTTTTATGTTTTGGTTTTTTGGCCACAAGGCATATGGGATTTTAGTTCCCCAACCAGGGGTCGAACCCACACCCCCCGCATTGGAAGGCACAGTTTTAAACCACTGGACCGCCAGGGAAATCCCTCTCCTGGAGTGATTTTGGAGTCTAAGTTTAGTATAGGATAATTCTTTGCCACTTAGCTCTGCCATTATATTACTTTATCCACTCTATTTCTACACTTTTAGTCATAATCGTCTTAGTCCGTAACCAAGTGATGTGAACACTTTTGGAGACCTTTAGTACTTCTGGGCTTAGGTTTATTTCTTTTTTCTTCTGTAGCTTTCAATTATAAATTTTATTTATAAGGATGAGACAGCGAATCACTGCTTTACTATTCATGCATGATTAGAGCCATGTAGCAAAGATATTCAATATTGAAATTTATTTTCTAACTGCTAATATTCATTCAAAATGCCCATCTTACTATGAACATTAAAAACGCTTATCTGTCTTTTAGTTCACCTAAGGCGTTGGTTGTGTTTTAGGAATGTCCATGCAGAAAGAAGTGATTTAGTTATTAAAAAAACTGTGTCTGGTGAGATTATTTGAATCTTGAACTGTATGCATTTCTGTTTACCTTGAAAAATTTATCAAATGATTGTTTAATCTCCCTTTCATGTTTTAGTTACTGTATAGAAGATCTAGAGAGCCTGTTCATGAAAAGCAATGCAATCTTACCTACAGAATCATTTTTCTAGGATTAATGATACATTTTTCTATGGCAGCAAATTCCTTTCTGTATCTTATTGAAATGATTCTCAATCCGAAGTTAAAGAGAAGTTTCTTATGTCCAACAAACACTTACTGAGCACTTATTCTGTATCAGGCACTGGAGAAAAGAACAATGAAATTAGAGCTGACCTCTGCTCCTAAGATACTTGTAATTTAGTGGAGGAGGGGCACATGGATGAATAAAGTAGCATATCATGCCTTAAGTGCAGAAATAGAAGATTTAACCAAATGCACTGAGGTCAGAATAAGGATTACCTTGAAGGAGGAGAAAATTTTTTCTCTCCTGAAGAAGTTTTACTCATACTGAATAATTAATGAGAATTTTTATTCTCTCATATAAAGATCGTCAAAGGCTCTAAATCTTCTTCAGATTATGCTCATCTTAAACTATATCCAATACTGGACAAAAAGAAAAATCATGGAAACTTTTATTTTCTCAGTGGCATTTAAAACAAAGAGAATCATGTATTCAGGATTATGCATAAATAATTTTCTATTTAAAATATCTAGAGCCTTAGATTATCTCAGCTATTCTATCGCATTTTGGCACCTAGGAATAAAGATTGGCCTTCAATTGTGACATATTGATTTGAAAACCTTCGCTGAAATTATAGGTAAACATGATATTAATACTCTAAAATTACAGGCTGAAAATGAGTGGTTCTTGACATTTTTTAGATAGATTTACAGATCCAGAGAGGATTGTTATATAGGGTACACAGCTAACTTGGTGTCTACTCGATCTCCGTCAGAATGATTCTGGAGTCTCCTTCAGGAAGAGTCCAGCATTGCCTGTGTTCTAAAAGCAAGGTGTTCTTCCTTAAGAGCAACCTATCTTTATTGCCATACCAAATTTCCTGGCATATCCCACAGGTGTCTTTTCATATATGCACTTTAGAAAAATGAATTCTGGACTTTTACCCAAGAGAGGATTGAAATGTGAATTCTATATCTTGTCCCAAAGTGAGTTTTCAAGATAAGGTATGTATAAATATCTGACACCTGTGGGGATTTTGGCAAGAAAGGCCAGTCAATTGTTTATGAGTCTCATTAGCTCACTTATCGCTCCCTTAAAACACAGCTGCGTTGGGCCAATGCAAATGCCTCATCAAAATACCTCTGTGCGTTCAGGTTTATGAGACGCCTTCACGCTAGAGAATGAGCACTTGCTTAGTGCTGTCTTTACAGCACTGTGTGTCTCCTGGATTGGCCTATTCAATGGGAGTGAAGCAATGATAGAGAAACTTCATAACAAGGGATCATTTTGACAAAGTACCAGGAGACCCCCGAGACACACAGGTGAGGCAGAGAATCCTGAGTCCGTTTGTGGTGTCCCAGTTTCTCTCATCTACAAGTTATAGATAAGACGAGGACAGGTAGAACCTGTAGCTAACGCGGAAGAATGAAACACAGAATTAACGAGTGCCTTTTGTTTTTTACCTTCCCCTGTATGGAAGTTAAATGAGTGAAAATAAGTTACTGTTAAGCTTGGCAAGATATTGGTTTGTAGTTTGGTTCTCTAGTTGGATAGTTTTTTATCTTGAAGTTGGGGTCAAGAGGCAAAATAACGTGTGCTATGAATAAGACAAGAAAATACAGGAGGCAGTTGATTTATAATAGCTTTAGACCATGTCTGTGAAAACATTGATTTTCCATCAAGATTTCGTTGAAAGATGCAGTTTATTTAACATACACTGTGTCTGTCAGACACTGTTCTAAGTACTTTACAACTATTAACTCACTACAGTTAATTCATAACATCCCTGAGAGGTAGGTAATATTATCAATATTATTCCTATTTTGAGGAAGAATGAGGTACGGAGAGGTATATGGTAACTTGACTGTCAGGGAGTTCATTATGGTTGGGGCTGGGGTTCTCCAGCTGGTGGTCTTGAGTCCTGCAGTTAATCACTGCAAATTGAAAGCACTGTGGTTAACGCTACCTTCTTTGTATTCCCACAGTGAGTGTATTTAGGCTGAAGATTTCACATGCAGGAATTATAATATACATAGGAAAACAAATTAATGTTTGGTACTAAACAATTTCTATATTAATTAGTGAAGAGAAAAACTATTTAAATACATTAAAGTACCATGTGTTAAATTCTTGGAAGAAAAAACAATTTTAAAGCAGAAATTCTAAAGTGTATGTTATATCCAAAAGCATCCGTGTCTAGATCCTTAGTCTGGGGCTTCTGCCCAAGCTTCGTCAGGAAACAGCATGACCTGGAAGGGGACCTGGTTGGTACACCCTTCTTCTTCCCTCACAGTCTCAGCCCAGGCAGTAGAGTGCAAAGTCAGATATAAGTGGCTAGCTAGGTGGCCCTCAGAATTTATAGTTGCTGCTCAGGCTAAGTGGGGTGTCAGAATTTCTCAAGGAGTAACTCTCACTTAGGTCTCTAGAGGTTCTGCTGCTTGAATCCTTTGGTTTTACTTGCTGATTTATCATTGAGGGCTCCCTGTTAACGAATACAAGTTTCACCTTATGTTGACCTTACACTTCAAGGATTATAAACTACTGCTGGTATTTTATCCCTCATGAAGCTCGTAATGGCTCTGTGCAGTAAGCCCAGACCCTCATTTTGTAGATGAGGCAACTGAAGTTCAAAGAATGCAATGCAAATGGGGAAGTGCAACTAAAAGCAGGTTTTCTGCTTTCTGCTCAGCTGTTCTTTTGGATTCTCTTGGGTTATAGACTGTACCGCTCCATTCCTGGCCTCTACCCAACTCTGGCAGGAGCCCAACTGACTCATCTAACTTCCTGATGACTATTCTCTGGGAAATCTTTGCCTAGATTCATAAACCAACAACTATGAGACTGTCTGATCCCCAGATTGAGTTATTAGTTATTCAGCTGGAATATACACTGTAGTCTGCTTACTGACATGCTGAATACCTTCAGAGTTCCTGCTATAATTAGTACTTCACCTACTACCTAAAAAACAAAAAAGAAACAAACCCAAAACCCAAACAAACAAAACACGCACACACACAAAATATCTTAATTCATGTTTTCAAAAAATGTTTAAAGTTTGCACAACCCATATTTTATAATAATAAGATGGTCTTTAAAATTATAGAGTAGGGACTTCCTGGTGGCGCAGTGGTTGGGAGTCTGCCTGCCAATGCAGGGAACGTGGGTTCGTGCCCTGGTCCGGCAGGATCCCACATGCCGCGGAGCGGCTTGGCCTGTGAGCCATGGCCACTGAGCCTGCGCGTCCGGAGCCTGTGCTCTGCAACGGGAGAGGCCACAACAGTGAGAGGCCCGCATACCGCAAAAAAGAAAAAAAAAAAAAAAAGAATCCGCCTGCCAATGCAGGGGACATGGGTTCGAGCCCTGGTCCAGGAAGATCCCACATGCCACTGAGCAACTAAGCTCGTGTTCCACAACTACTGAGCCTGCACTGTAGAGCCCACGAGCCACAACTACTGAGCCTGTATGCCACAACTACTGAAGCCCATGTGCCTAGAGCCTGTGCTCTGCAACAAGAGAAGCCACCGCAATGAGAAGCCCACGCACCGCAACGAAGAGTAGCCTCTGCTCTCCACAACTAGAGAAGGCCCGCGTGTAGCAACGAAGACCCAACGCAGCCATAAAAAAATAAATAAATGAAAAAAAGTATAGAGTATATGAATGTGTCCCCCTAAAATTCATAACTGAAGCGCTAAACTCCAATACCTCAGAATGTGATTGTATTTGGAGAGAGGGACTTTAAAGAGAAAAAGTTAAATAATGAGGCCATTAGGGTGGGCCCCAAACAAATCTAACTGTTGTCATAATAAGAAGAGGAGATTAGGATACACAGAGAGACACCGGGGCATGTACGCACAGAGGAGCAACCATGTGAAGAGGCAGCAAGAGAGCAGCCGTCTGTAAGCCAAGGAGAGAGGCCTCAGGAAAATCAGCCCTGCCGACACTTAGGGCTGGGATTTCTAGCCTCCAGAACTGTGAGAAAATAAATTTCTGTTGTCTTATCCAAAAAATAAATAAAATAAAATTATAGAGTCTATCCATATTGTACCCATTCAAGAATTCCTTTTATGGGGCCTGACATAATAATGGTGCTGAGATGGGGAATATATTTTATTTATGATCTGTCATTTAAATGTTTTCGTAATACTGATGAATTTCATAAATACTCTATGAAAGCACAGTTTGATTGTTTTTGCCTCTGCTATTAGAAAAAGTTGACAGTAGAACCAAACTGTTGACATTGATGTTGACATACAGTGTAAGTGTCTCCCTTATCATGAGCGCCACGTGCAAACCTAAGAACTGGCCCTTTTCAAGCCTGTGCAGGGGAGGCTGCCCCAGGCCTTGCCAGCCGTTCTTGGCTCTACTTGCAAAGGTTGGCTTGCTTGCCCACTGTTCCCCTCCTGAGAACTAAGTGGTTGCTATTATCTGCAAGGAATATTATCTTGCTGTTATTATATGCAAAACAAAATGTAGTTGCTCCAAGGTGGGGTTACAAAACTATTCTCTTTTACTATTGACTCCCCAAAACAATTTTGTCTGGAATAGACTCAGTTATCGTTCAGGAATCCTTCATTGGAGGCTACTTTGGATGGAAACAAGAACATTTGTATTCCCCATATGTGTCAGTAAACATGTTTAAACAAGTTAGTCTAAAACTAGAAATTGGATAATTTTTTTCAAGATAAAAAAGCAAAGTATGACAAGTATGACTGAATATCCAGCATTGGCTCGGTTTTGACTTTTACCACTTTGCATATTGTGATTGTCCTAATCTCACCCTGTAAGAAGTTTCAAGTACTTTGACCTAGAAGTCATAGTAGCTAGTGCATTACCGGTGCTTAATTGTATCCTTCCTTGTTATTTCACTTTTATTTAAAGTTCTTTTTTATGCCCATAAGGGAACAATCAGTCCTAGATCTAGGTGATAACTTGATGCATTGAGGCTGTGTTTGCTTCATCACGTGGTTTCCCACAGAGAAGCGTCTCAGGAGTTTATGCATCGACTTCCTTGCTCACTACAGGACTCCTGGTTGCTTTCTGTGTGTGTAATCATACTCTGGTTACAATTCCACAAATTTACAAAGCCAGCAGATGTTAAACAAAGGGGAGCACCAATTTTTGTCTTCATGCCACCCAGGAACTGATCAACAAAGAGCAAAAGACAGCCAGTTGGGTTTGGGCCGTTTTCTGAGGAAAATGGGTGCGGAGGTGGGGAATGGAGGAGGGGAATTCTTCTCAGCCCAATAATTCCCAACCTCTCCTATAAGTTAAGTAAACATAAGAAACTTAAGAATACATAGGTGGGGACTTACCTGGTGGCGCAGTGGTTGGGAGTCCGCCTACCAATGCAGGGGACATGGGTTCGATCCCTGGTCCGGGAGGATCCCGCATGCCACGAAGCAACTGAGGCCATACGCACGGCTACTAAGCCTGCGCTCTAGAGCCCACGAGCCAAAAAGAAAAAAAAAGAATACATAGGTGAAAGGGCACGAGTTGTTGATTACCTATTATGTGACAGTTGCCTTAATATTCAGTGTATCTCATCTAATCTTCATAATAGCTCTGCTAAGTAGGTGATTTTACCCCCATTTTTACAGTTGAGAACACAGAACCTGAAAGAGGGGAAGTAGCTTACGCAGGCTGATTTAGCTGGTAAATGACAGAACAGTATTTGAACCCAGGTCTTTCAGACTCCAGAGCTCGTAATATTTTCACCACACCATGAGAAAACTAAAGCTGATTGGATGAGCAGTTGGTAGAATGTGTGAATGAGTGTGTGTGTGTGTGTGTGTGTGGTAGTTAAAGAACAGAAGCATCAAACAGAAATGCAGAAATGTAGTTATCCATTTACTCTCAGAGCAATCACCCTTTCAAAGACCAGGAAAGATGCATTTCTCCTTTTTAATTATCTGCACACTACCACAGCCTATTTAGAAAAGGGGAATACCCAAGAATGAAGAATTCCTGTGTGCTGGGAAGTCCATGAGGCATTCTTGTTTTCCTGGGAACATTTGACTTGAGATAATACTGCCGAGAATCAGTGACTCAGTCCCTGAAGTGTTAGCTAAACTTGTTGCACCTGATTTCCAATCCACTCTCAAAGCCACCAAGCCTTTACCTGTTGCTGAGATGATTCACAGAGTATGCAAAGGAATCTAAGGTGAAAAATGTTGAGGTTTTTTCACTCTGCGCAAAGATTAATCATAGCCCTAGAAGAGGAAGGAAAATGCTGGTGACCAAGACTCGGAATTTATAGGAAATACTGTTGGCTTGAAAGACGTAGATCTAGAGAGTTTGATGTAAAAGGATTATGAAAACCCTTTAAATAATCTTTCTCTTTATAGGAGCTAGCAAGTTTGTCTTTAGTGCTCATTTCTCTGAAAATTGAATTTTATTTTGACTTTTATGTGTTTGAGTTATTCTTAAAATTACATTTAAGAATGTTCATTAATTTCTATGAGTATTATTATACGCACAAAACTAACTTACAATAGTTCATAGAAGAGAGTGAATTTCTTTTTCCATTATACTAGGCTAAAACTTCTGCTCTGGTACTTAGATTTATTGTAGTTATTTTAAAGCCTAAATTACTATAGTCATTAGTACTGCCTAATTTCCAGAGTACAACTGGAAATTTGCTACTTTATCTTGAACCACACTCTCTGCTCAGTTCTGCTTATTATAGACTTTCTCCAATTTTAAAAACAGTTATCCAGTGATAATGGTAATTGAAGCATCAGGTTTGCTTCTTTCATGTGACTCAAGCAACTGAGCAGATGTTATCTCTATCAAAAGCGGTCTTAATGTATGGTCTTTGGTGTCTGTGTCTGTCACACTCAGGAAGGTAAGTAAATGTGAGAGTGAAAGTGCACCGATGGGGCTTCCCTGGTGGCACAGTGGTTGAGAGTCCACCTGCCGATGCAGGGGACACGGGTTCGTGCCCCGGTCCGGGAAGATCCCACACGCCGTGGAGCGGCTGGGCCCGTGAGCCATGGCCGCTGAGCCTGTGCGTCCGGAGCCTGTGCTCCACAACGCGAGAGGCCACAACAATGAGAGGCCCGCGTGCCGCAAAAAAAAAAAAAAAGAAAGTGCACCAATGTAATTCACTTATTTAACATATGTGGACATCTGCTGTGTGTGAGGCCCTGGGGTATGGGCTGGCAAACCAGTTCAAGCTCTATTGTTGGGAAACTGAGTCTCATTCCCCTGTCTCTGAAGACTGTGCAATACTCACCATTAAAATGAAAAGCTGCCCATTTGCCATTATAATAAGGTAGAAGAGTAAATGTTCAAACATGCACAAGACAGAGGCTGAGAGATACAGGAACTTACGACTCACGGGGGATGAAGGATTTATGTTTGAGAGGTCTCAACATTGATACTGCTAAAGGAATTCCAAAGACCACTCGATAATGTTCTATCCATCTGTTCTATGGACATATGTATGTGTAAAGTACTTATTGCTGGCATGTGTGTGTGTGTATATATACACACACTCTGTGTATCTTTATATGCACACACCTGTATGTATTTATATGTACTCAGTGTGCATGTATGCATGCATATGTGTATACACACATGTACTCATATCTGTGCTCAGTGCTAGATTACTTACTTGGTAAATTAAGCATGTGCTTACCATATTAGCAAAGCAGGGAGGGATGAGAAAGAGAAAAAACTTCAGAATATGCCTAGAAGTTTTATGTTATTTCAGAATATCAACATTTTGTTTTAGAGTTTAGAATTGTTTTTATTTTGAGTGGCATATTGGTTGAGAGAGGCATAACCTTTTTAGTGGTTCAAGTGATCATTATACAGACTTCTCTATATTCCTTGTTTAAAGAGCTGCCGGTTGGGGTTGGCGGGGGTGGAGGAAAATATGATGTGAACTATGGAAAGTAAGAGAGAAATGTGCCCAGTTTATTCTCATGTTCTTCACATGAGTTGTATTCCAGATCCCAAAAGTATCATTTTATCTTCCCTGAAAAGGCTTGATTGGTTGACACCACTTTTCAAATGACCTGTCCAGTTCTATGGAAGTGGTCAGAGTAGTGAACCTTCGAAGGGACTGTTCTTTTATGATTGAGACTCTCGTTTTTTTGGTTGATGTAGACTACATTTGCTTCAGCTATTTTGGTAGCTTTAATAACTAGTTATGAAAACACTTTCTGTTCTTTTTCTGTGCATATTTTCATATAATTTAGCACTAAAGATGAAATTACAAAGGCAGCATTAGATGCCTTTTGTGTCCTGTTTTATCTTCACTTAGCGTTATATCATAAGCATATTCTCATGTAGTTGAAATATGTAAAATAATTTTCTTACTCATTCCCCTATCGCTGGACACTTAGGTTCTTTCTGATTTTTCATTATTAGTAGTAATGCTGCAGTGAACAACTCTGTGTGAAACCTCAGTCTCTGGATATTCTCTGTTTGCCCTTCCAGATCCACTCTCCACCTTCCTCTGTGCTCCTGAGAGCTGATTGATAGACTGTGTGGACCAAGCTCTCCTGCCCTCTGGTTTCTAGCTGGGTTCAGCCAATGGGAGGCTTTGGAGGAGAGGGCAGGAGCAGGAGGTGGCACTGGAGTGTGGTAGTGGTTTTGTTACTCTGCTGAAAGCTACAGCCTCTTCTACAGCTCAGATCTTGCCAGTTCCAGTACTCACACCCTCCCCTTGCCTATCTGTCTAGAGGTAGCAATGATTTCCTGCTGTTAGGAGCCCTGGGCTGCTCCACTGCCCTTTATTGATTTTCCTTCTCCTTCCCACATCTTGTAAATAGTTCTTTAAACACTTTTCAGTCATCTCTTCTGTGTGTGCCATCTGTTCCCTGCTGGGATCCTGTCTGACATCATCTGAATCTGAGTGGTATGTTCTTTTTATTATATTTTGTTAGGGTCTTTGCACTGCAGAAAGGTAAAAGACCATTCAGAATAGGGTAGGGAAGTTCAATGAGGTCAGGACCAAGCTGGTGCTAGATTGAATTAAATTACTCTCATAGAGATATAAGCAAATTGCTTTTGGAACAGAGAGAAGGGGGCAATAAAGTCTTCCGTGCCCTGTGTTGAAAATGCCTGTACTTAAAAGATAAGGAGGATATCTTAGCTGCCAAATGTTTCCAGTTCTCATGTTGCATTTGGGTATAATTGGCTCAGTTCTGGGATTTTGTGGCTCACCCCTTATATTTTTCCTCCTGTTCTTGGCAGTTTGCACATTCATATATACGGCCTTCTATATCCACTTACATTGTGTTGGCCAAAAAGTTTGTTTGGGTTTTTCCATAAGATGTTATGGAACTTTTTGGCCAACCCAATATTCCTTCTTCATCTACATGTTTCTTATGACCTCTTCCTTATAGAAAGCACACTTAGGATTTTGTAAGCTGAGTAGATGCCATGTGTTTGGAATTCCTCCATATATAAGTGATAACTTCCTTAGTCTTTAAATAAAAAGCAAAGCACCTAGCAAACAGTTAACTTCATTCACTTTTGCTTCGTTTCGAAATCTTAGAGTCTATAATTTTCCAGAACAAATGCCAAAGTGTTCATCAAACTTACTAGGGGCTGTTATTAGTTCACAAATCTTTTCAGTCGAATGATAATGTCATCCATGGCTAATGGGTCATCACTGACCAGATCCCTGACTGACATGGAGTACTGAGGCTTATCCAAGGACTCACCTGGTTGCTCAAAAGTCTAGTCCCTTTTAAAAAATAAAGTTTATGTATTTTAGGAAATGTCTTTGTTGATTTGATATTCACATTATATTTCATGCCCTTAGAAATGTGAATTGTTATGAATATATTCTACCCCAGGTATGGAGTAAGGATAATTCACTTAAAATTCAATGTATAAAATTCTCACCATTTAATAATTACCACTGATGGCAGAAAAGAAAAAAACAAAACCAAAAACCCAGCAGTAGAGAAACGAGAGGGCTTCGGTCTTAATCCCGTATTTCTCAGTTCCAAATTAGAAAACTTTGGGCAAATCATCTAAACTCTTTGAGCCTCAGGGTATTCATCAATAAAATGGGAATGATACCAACCTGCCTAGCTCCCCACCAGGCTGTTGAGAGGCTCCTTGGAAACAGTGTGTGAAAAGTGTGGTGAGAACTGTGAGGTTTTCGGTAAACTCCATCACCCCTTGACTCATCCCTTGGCTCTCCTCACTTCTTTTCTGGAAGACTCGTAAATTATTTTCCCTTTTCCTTTGGTCTTTTCAAAACTGAGTGGATACATGGCAGTATTCGCTTTTCCTTATCTTTTCTCCATCCTAATCTCCTCGGTGTCCATTCCTCCCCGTCTCCGGAATTCTGGTCTGAAGCTGGTATGGGGCACTCTCATCCATGTCCCTGTGCAAAGTGACGAGGTGAAAGTGGGGACTCTGGATCCTCGTGCTGTTCTGCACGGCCCCTCCTTCTCGGCTTTCTTCCCCTATCCCTTCAGTCTGTGCCACCTAAATGCCTATGGGAATTGTGGTAGCTGGATGGACACAGCCAGCTATTTCCTCAGCCACTGCCAACCGGTTGCCTTTCTCTTACAGATGCAGCGTATTTCACAGAGGAGGCTCATGGGATTCCCACATAATTCTAGGTAGTTAGGTCTGGTTGTCTCCATTTAACAGATTAAGCAGTTGAGGCATGAAGTTTTTTAATGAAAGTGAGCACTATATCCCAGGACTCCAGAATTGCAGCCAGTGCTCTTTCCGCTCTAGCTTCACAGATGTCCCGTCCCAGCAGGGTAGATAGAAAAAAAAAAATGTTTGTAGCTTTATTGGTTTTTGTGATGTGCTTTCTTTTTCTTCCCTTTTTTAATTTAACATGGTCAAGTTAATGGAATAAAATGATATTTAAGTAGAAGAGGAAATTGAAAAATATTTACTTGATTAGTAGCGTAAGACATTATCCTTACATTCTACTTAAAGATTGCACTTTAAAAAAAAATAAATTTATTTATTTATTTATTTTTGGCTGCGTTGGATCTTCGGTGCTGCGTGCTGGCTTTCTCTAGTTGCGGTGAGCGGGGGCCGCTCTTCCTTGCGGTGCACGGGCTCCTCACTGCAGTGGCTTCTCTTGTTGCGGAGCACAGGCTCTAGGGTGCGTGGGCTTCAGGAGTTGTGGCACATGGGCTCAGTAGTTGTGGCTTGCAGGCTCTAGAGCGCAGGCTCAGTAGTTCTGGCGCATGGGCTTAGTTGCTCCGCGGCATGTGGGATTTTCCCAGATCAGGGCTCAAACCCCTGTCTCCTGTATTGGCAGGTGGATTCTTAATCATTGCATCACCAGGGAAGCCCAAGATTACACTATTATAAATATTAAATTTCTAAGATAACATTTCTAAGAAAATTCTATATGTAGAAAATAATGGATTTTTTTTTCTTTTTTCTTTTGCTGTACATGGGCCTCTCACTGTCGTGGCCTCTCCCGCTGCAGAGCACAGGCTCCGGAAGTGCAGGCTCAGCGGCCATGGCTCACGGGCCCAGCCGCTCCGCGGCATGTGGGATCCTCCCGGACCGGGGCACAAACCTGTGTCCCCTGCATGGACAGGCGGACTCTCAACCACTGCGCCACCAGGGAAGCCCCGAAAATAATGGATTTTTGTTAGTAACAAATGGATGGCTGTTGAATTGGCAAGTTTGACTCTTACCTATTGTATGCTCTTTTGAAAGACAGTTGTCTCTAGGGCCTTTCAGTGTTTGGAGTTGGATAACCAAAGACACTGTCCTGACTTGTACAACTTCAGTGGAGCAAAATCTCAGAAGTTATTACTCCACCAGACACCTTTCCTATCAGAGCTACTCATGTTCAAGTCCTAGCACACACCTTCAGTTGTGTTTTTTCCCCTAAGTGGAAATTTGAGTATCATTGAACACAATGTATTTAGGAAATTCAAATATTTAACAAATAAAAATATCCCTAGGGTAATTTCATTTGGGAACTCGCGATGTGAATCATCAAGAGGTTCTGTAGCCCCAAAGCCAAGGCTTGGGCATGGACAGGAACCCAGAGTAGCTGCAGTCAACTTCCCTGAGCATTGAAGCCTGGTGGTGGATCAGAGGGCCGGTGGACTAGCCACCTAAAGGAGTCTGATGGTTTATTAGCCATCGGAGGAGGATGTAGCTGTTTCTATCACAATCTTTGTATTTTTGTACCAGTCATGTAGATGAATTTTTTTTAAAAAGGAGATTAATAACAATTTGGGGAAAGAGCCAAAGCAGAAATCTGAAGACTTGGATCTCTACTTATTGGCTCTGTTAATTCAGTAAAATCAGTTGTCTTTCCTGGAGCTTAGGTTCCTCATTTATAGTAGGAGAGGGTGAATTTGGTCTTCCATCATAAGGTTTGTTCTTGTCTAAGTCCTCTGAATTATGTATTCGAGTTGATCATTTTCCAGGAAAGTTGGTCAAGGTTTAAGTACAATAAACAGCAATGTGTAAGGCATACAGAAACTGAGTTGGTTCTAATGATAAGTAGTTATTTCTACCCTTTTCAATGAGAGTGTCCCTTGATGAAAAGTAGAGCCATCAAGGTCATGAGGTAGGTTGGCAAGGTTAGAGTTTCTATACCTCTTATGAGTAGGAAGCTTGTACGTCTTGCACAGCTGCAAAAGGGAAAAGAAGGAAACATTAAGCGTTATGCGTTTAACTTAGACACATGACATGAAGGGTGAATCATATAAATACTGTTTTGAGGAGTCTCTTAAGATGTATACATCTGTGTCTTTATGTTTGGTCGTCATTTCACTAATGCAGCCTAGGATCATAAAATTCAACTGAGGAATGTGCAGACAATCCTATTTGCAGCCTAGAAGCCTTTACTAACGACACGTATTTGGGGAAAAAATGTAGAAAATGTCTATGTCTGGCTTCTACGTAGTCATAAAGTATCTTTTGACTTCATAAAATAGCATACTACTTTCTTTACAGGTTTGAGGCATAGTGTCTTCAGCCCTGAACTTGTGGCCAAAACATCTAAATTCTGCTCCTGGTTCAGCCGTTTCTGATTGTGTTGCCTTAGGCAAATCATTTCACCTCTTTGGAGCTCAGTTCCCTCAGATATGAAAAGTGAACCAGTGGGATGATGAAGGGATTTTAATCAACCTCTTTCCAGATTTTATATTCTGTTTGTCTACAGATTCCAGCTTGCTATTGGGGAGGTTGAACGACATAAACAAATGCAAATGTTATCTCCAACATTTATGCACCAGCCAATCGCAAATGTTAAAAACCGTATCCAGGGAAAGCTAGTTTAACTGAGGACTGGCTCCTAGGAGATGGTTCTCCCAGAAGCAGGTGCTATGACAAGGATTCAAGTACAGCTAGAACTCAGGAAATACTTCTAGGGAGTGAGAAAGTGAGCAGGCAAGGGAAGCCAGCCAGTAAAGGGGGAATGATCACTTCTGTTTCCACTGTAAGTAAATGGAGGTTAGTCCCCTCAGGGAATCCTGAATGTCACTGTAAAAGTCAGAGCTGTGCTATCTCTGGGGCAGGGGAATTGGAGTATTAGAACAGCAGGTTCTGCAAGTCACTGGTTGAGAGCTGCCCCTGCAGGGCATTGTTTCTCTGGCACTTCCTGCCTCAGGCGATGTGGACTGTTGCAGGCCAGAAAGCCCCCTGGTGGTTGGAAGTGCAGGGTCCCAGGCCACAGTGTCCTGAAGGGATTACAGTGCCTGCCATAATCTGGTTACAGCGGTACAGCCAGAGCAGTACAGCGAAACTACTGCCCTGTGGTGCACCAGCTGAGGGTAGGTATGCATCCACGTTCAGAAGGATGCACCACTAAAGGACACTGAAGCAGTTCACCCGGAAGTGATGAGCAGCCCTCCCAGCTGCAGAGATTTCCCGTCTAACAATGTTTTCCTAAACACAATGACATGTAGCAGCCAGGGAGGGGCAGGCTCCTGAGTGCCCGTTTAAGATCTGGGAGGCAGGCCATGGACATTGCAAAAAGACGTGTTGACAGTACACGTGCCATGAGTGTAGTCAAAATTGCAGGGCCTAATTGCTGGCTGGCTACGTCTGGGACACTTTAAAGGGAGTAGCATCCATGAGAACTTTGTGATGCAAAGGGTGAAACGCAAGGAATATGTTTTTGTTTTGTAGAAACTCTCCTTTTGATAGAGAAAGCACATTCTCTGAGGTGTTATAAAAGCATGTTAGGAGATACAGAATTTCCTTCTATCAGGTTCTATGGAGAATCAGACCAGCTGTCAGCAACATCCTTGACTGATTTTGAAACATCTGGGTTTTAAAATAGAATGTTTGGCATGAGCATTAAATTTTTGTTCCTTCAGCATCACCCAAAGTTTTGTGAAAACTCTGTTGCTTTCCAGGTGAAGTTGGCTTTTAAAAATCAATCTTTTTTTTCTATGTTTTGCTATTTATACAGTGGAAAAATGTGTTTTCGAAATATAACTATATTTCTGTTAGAAATGTAACTTTGTTTCATATTTCTGTAATAATTAAAATTAAATATTTAGGCCAGAATTAAAAGCTAAGTGTTTAAAAATGGTTTCTGTACTACTGGTAGGGAGAAGCTAGCAGAAGACCTTTGATAATCGGTGTACTTACCATTATTATAAAAAAGGTGTTATTAACAATAATATGCCCCAGTGTATAATTGTCCTTGATTTAGTCACACTGCAAAAGAAAATGATAATGAAGGCATCATGACTATATTGCTATTAGGTAATCTGCTTACTCCAAGATTATTGATATCCAGGTAGGACTAATGGGAAATCCTGCAATCGTTTTCTCATGTCTCCATGTCCATGAAAGGCAGATAAGAAATCAAGAGGGCAGATGGACTCTTTAGGTAAGATCTTTGGGGAAAGGATGTTGAAAAGTGAATTTGAGCTAATCATGAAGCAAAATTTTATGGATTTTTAAAAAGTATGTAAGGAGGTCTAGTGTTTCTCAAATATCCAAATCAGAATCACCTGGAGAAAAAAGCAGAGTCCTGTCCCCACGTCCAGGAATTAAAATTTGGTAGGTTTGGAGTAGGGCCTAGGAATCTGCATTTTGACCCACCTGTCAATGTTTGAGAACCACAGATCTAGCCCAATGGGGATTAGGATATAAAAATCTCAAGAGGATGGGGCTTCCCTGGTGGAGCAGTGGCTGAGAGTCCGCCTGCCAATGCAGGGGATGCAGGTTCGTAACCCAGTCCGGGAAGATCCCACATGCCGCGGAGCAGCTGGGCGCGTGAGCCATGGCCGCTGAGCCTGCGCGTCCGGAGCCTGTGCTCCACGACGGGAGAGGCCACAACAGTGAGAGGCCCACGTACCGCAAAATAAATAAATAAATAAATAAAAATCTCAGGAGGGTCTTCCCAAGGTTACCCAGCTGCCTGGTGGCAGAGCTGGGGCCAAAACCAGGTCTCTTGAGTTTAAAGTTTGTTTCTTTATATTTATAATTTTTATAAATATTTGAACCCATATTCCAAACTTATCCTTTGCATAAGTAATTATTGACTACAGAACCAAATACAGCAGATGTGTAAAGTCTCAACCCTCTTATATGTATAAATATGTAAATGAAATGTATGCAGACTAGAATAATAGGAACAGTTTTGGAAGGCTGGGCTTTACATCCTAAAAAAATACAAAGCACAACAAATGACTAGTTCTGGTATGAATGGATTTCTAACAAGGCTCTGATACGAATGTATCATATGATTTGTCACACGTATTTTTCCTCTGATCACTTCTTCATTTCCACATCTATTGTTCATATTTGACAAGTTTGCCACAGATAACTTCCTCCTGCAGTTTTTCATATTCAACCTCCTACGTGTTCCAACCAGCAAGTAAACTGCTCAGAGCCAGGTAGTTGATGACTGTGTGGGCTGGTGAGTTTGCATGATTAGTACTTGGGGCTAGGGAAGCTGTAATTGCGGTTCTCATTCCTGTATGTGACCAGTCAGCTTTGCTCTAAGAAAAATAAAATGCTTCCTTGTTCATAAACTGCATTTGTCACAAGGCAAGTCTTCCTGAATATGTGCAGTGTTGTCCGTGCAGGCACCAGGTGAGAGCAAGTGCACAGCTCAGCTCAGCACATCACCTGGGAGGAGGGCAACTTGCAGGGCACTTCCTGCTGTTGGTAAGTGGTTAGTGTCACCTTTGTTGAGGATGGGAAATTCCATGAGTTTAAACAAGGCTGCAGAGAATCTTCTGTGACCCTCTGACCCTCCAGGAGCCTCTCACAGGTACCTGGGCCCTCTAATTTAGAGGAGACAGAGTCGCGACAGGTTGATTTTGCACCAGGGTTGATTTTGACATGGATTAAAGCAAAAATAGAATTGGGAGACAATTGCTCTACTTTGTCTCCTCTCTTGCCCTTCCTTCTTGTTCTTGTAACCTTATCTTAACCCAGTAAGGATTTCAAGCCTTTACCAGGGGGCATAAAATATAACAAAGCAGCATAATTTACAAATATAGTAAAACAACAATGAAAAAACAAAGGTGGGACCCAAGTTAGTAAGGCTAAATTTATTGATCATAATGACCTACCCACTAGTATGACTGGGCCTCAAATTTGGTGCTGAGTTTTCTAACACTCTCATAAAACAAGAAATGGTTTAAGTCACACAGTTCAGTCCTTAATTTAGAAGAGACCCATAAAGAGAATTACAACACTTCTTTTTATTCAGATCAGAATTCTCTCTGGGGCATCCTTATAAAGAGAATTCTATGATCTAAGGAACAATGCTATTGACAATTTCTTAAAATAGATTAAACAATAAATTTCCTGGGGTGAGGGGTGTTTCTTAAAACCCCTAATGTTGACTTGGAATATAATTTAGTTAAGGCAGTTCTGCAGGAGGCCAATACAAAGCAATCTAGGAATTGATATGCAAATTAATAAAATGACAATATGAAGTTGTAGGGATTTAAAGAATGTGTTGAGCTGTTAGAATTTCCACCAACACTGAGGAGAGGTGAGGAAGAAAAAAGCTGAGGAAGATAAACTCAACCTGCCTTTCATGTGCAGGAGAGACAGAAGTTTCCAAGTTTCCTCATGGGGCCTGGAGCATGGGGCAACTGTACCTTCCTCTGTACTCACAGCCCACCCCTCCAGAGGCCCTTTCTCCTCTCCCCTGCCTGGCACTCTTATTACCAGCATCCCCTTGTACTCTTGAAAAGATCCTTGTTTGAACGATAAGTTATAAGGTCACCCCACCCTGAACTAACTACACTGCTTTTTCTAAGCTTAAACTTAAGGCCCTGCTGCCACATTGGGAGACTGGTGAATTACATGCACTTCTTTTCTGTGTATGTTGAAAAGCTTCCCCAGAAGTCTGAAAATCACTTGATGGGTATTTTTACTACCTACATCTTTGCACCTCCAACTATTTCTGGGCCCTGAACTATCTTGGGGCTAATGCAAGGGCTAATGCACTGCACTTAAATGTGAAGAAGGGAGGGGAGATTTGATTCCCTTTTCTACCCTGTCCCTTTCCTCCATCCTCGCCCAGGAACTAAGTATTCTTCATAAATTATTGGCAATTGTTTAATTGAACTACTTCCTTCTAGCTCTATTAGTAGCGATTTCAGAGCAAACTCTCTTATGGTTCAAAGATATCTTAAATATATAATTTTATGTGTATTAAGACATTTCATTTTCAGCAGAAGCCTCATAAAAAGGGGAATATACTTCAATTCAGAGTAGTATAGTAATTTCTGGCATCAACCATCAATCAGTGTGCAGAGAAAAAATACCATCTAATCTATGGCCTTGTGAATTACATTATACTTTTCACTTTATAGGTTCAGATTGGCAAGTTTATTTCTCAGGCTGTTTCTATTTATGTACTCTCCTAATAATTAGAGTAAGATGCCGCCATACAAGAAACAGTATTTGGGTTATAGCCATCTTGTGAAAACCCTAGCTTTATACCACAGAGGTGTCTAGCTAAGAGAAAAATCAGTGTCTTTCACAGTTTTATCTAATTTAAAATAAAAATAGAATTCTTTACTATGATACCTAGGAATATTTAGTACTTCTAAACTTTTAAAAAAGGAAATACCTAAGCAGAAAAATAAACACTGGCATAAAGTTGGTACCGATTTCACCAATTTCTAAATTACCCAGAGTTTAGTTTATATTTTTGCTCACCTATTTATCCTCAGCTCAGTACTGAGATTGCACTTTGAATTAAAATTCCTTTCCCCAAAACTTCCTTCATAGTTTCATCTGTCTTTCATAATTTTAAAAATCTCTTTTCTTTCTTTTAGGTTAAAAATTGCCTTTTGTTGATGTATGATTTGTATTTATTTGATTACTAGGGAAGTAGAAATTGCCTCATATGCTTATTGGCTATTTATTTGTATTTATTCTTTTGTGGCATGTCCTTTGCCAATTTTAATATTGGTGTGTTGGTATTTTCTTACTGATTTGTAAGAGTTTAGGAGTAAAATTAAAGTGGGCAGAGGGCGTTTATTGGCAATATGCTTTTTCTTAATATGGTGAATGGAACCACTTTTCTTTTACAAAATTCAAGTCTATATGTCCAATTAAAAATTTTTTATGAACCATAGTAGTGTTCCAAATTTTGTCAAAATTCATTCTTTGAAAAAAATACTATGAAATAAACCAATCAATTGCTTCAAAATTCAAGGCATCCTGGTAAGACAGAGATCACATATTTTTTTTTTAGTTTGTCATCTTAAGTTATATTTTAGAAAAATAGTAATTATTTACCTCTTTATATACTATAAGTGTGAGTTTTCTTTCTTGAGCAGGAATTGGAAGTAACTTATACAACATATGTTAGCTGGATATTTTTGTGTGTGAGAGAGATGGTTGAGTCCTTTTTGACATTTACTTTTATGAATTATATATATATATATATGAATATTTTATCACTTTTTATTTTTTGCATAATTTTCTAGTCTCATTGAACCCTGTAATGAGAGGTTGTATTGTATTTCTGTTGTATTGTGATTTTTGGCTTTTTTCAGCTGCCATAACTTGTCATTAATGTTAAAATCAACTTTATTTCATAATTACTGTTAAAGTAATTTAAGTGCTCACTCTTTTGGCAGAAGAAATTATTAATTTTTATGTCTGTAATTGATTTGAATTGAAAATAATCCATAGATTTAGATAAATAGTTTAATTAATTTTATCCCTGAAGACTGTTATTGTTCAAAGACAAATAGCATTAAGATGAATCTTTTGTAAGATGGACCTATAAAGAAAACTGTATTCTGATTAGACCTACCAAAGAACAAATATTCTACTGTTTGGAGATGCTGGGTTTTAAGGGCTTGGTAACAAAGCAGAAAATATTATTGTAGAAATTACCACAGGTTCTTTGGTGCTTCCTTATTAAATCACAGTGTCTGAGGCAGCGGCATGGTGTAGTAGCTCTCATGCCCCCCCAGCCCCCGCTTCCTATCCTCTCTCTTTCTTCACTTTCCTTTCCTCTTCCCTTCTTTCATTTCTAATTGTGGTATAGCTTACACAGAGCAAAGTACCAAAATATTAAGTACAGCTATTACTTATTAGTAGTACAGCTAGTTTATTTTTTATGTATTTATGTACCCATGTAATCACAGAACAATGCCATCACCCCAGAAGCCTTTCTTGTGTAATGCCCCCTTCCTCCACCAATGTGAAAATAACTGCTATTCTGGCCTCTGTTCACCATGAATTAACTTTACCGTTTTTATCTTTATATCATTGGAATCATATGGTATGTGTCTGGCTCTCACTCAATATTACATTTATAAGAGATCCATATTTTGCATAAAATAGTTATTGCTGTGTAATATTCTATTATATGACTATGTCATAGTTTATTTTATACATTCTATTGTCACTGGACCTTCGGGTTGTTTCCAGTTTTTCACTATTATGTATAAAGCTCCTATGAGCCTTCTTGTGCCTTTTGACAAACATAAACATCTGTACTCATATCTGCTGGGTATACTCAATATTTGAATGGCTGGGACATAAGGCAAACATATGCTTAGAGTAGTAGATACTTCCAAACTATTTTCCAAAGCGATTGTACCAACTTACATTCCCACCAGTAGTGTATTAGCATCCCGGTTACTTGTCAGTCCTTTTAATTTTGGCCATTCTGGTGTGCACTGGTGGTTGATAGTGTATCTTGTTGTGGTTTTTTTTTTTTTTTACAGATTTTTTTTTTGATGTGCACCATTTTTAAAGTCTTTATCGAATTTGTTACAATATTGCTTCTGTTTTATGTTTTGTGTTTTTGGCCGTGAGGCATGTGGGATCTTAGTTCCTTGACCAGGGATCGAACCCGCACCCCCTGCATTGGAAGGTGAAGTCTCAACCACTGAACTGCCAGGGAAGTCCCTCGTTGTGGTTTTAATTTATCTCTTTTCCCTGATGACTAATGATCTTGAAAACCTTTTCATAAACTTACTGGCCATTTGATATCCTTTTTTTGTGAAGTGACTATTAAATATTTTACCCATTTCAGAAAATGGATTGTTTTCTTTTTTATTTATTTTTAAAATTATTGGAGTATAGTTGATTTACAATGTTGTGTTAGTTTCAGGTGTACAGCAAAGTGAATCAGTTATACATATATGCACTCTCTTTTAGATTCTTTTCCCATAAAGACCATTACAGAGTATTGAATAGAGAGTTCCCTGTGCTATACAGTAGGTCCTTGTTAGTTATCTATTTTATGTATAGTCGTGTGTATATGTCAATCCCAATCTCCCAGTTTATCCCTCCTCTCCCTTACCCCCTGGTAACCATAAGTTTGTTTTCTACATCTGTGACTCTATTTCTGTTTTGTAGTTAAGTTCATTTGTACCCTTTTTTTTAGATTCCACATATAAGCGATATCATATATCTGTCTTTCTCTGTCTGATTTACTTCACTCAGTATGGCAATCTCTAGGTCCACCCATGTTGCGGCAAATGGCATTATTTCATTGTTTTTTGTAGCTGATTAATATTCTGGACTGTTTTCTTTTAAAATTATTGATTTATATGCATTCTTTTATATCTTTTATATATACCAAGAATGGTATATATAATATACAAATACAACATTAATTTATCAATCTTTTCTTTCATAATTCTTTTATGTTTACTATTTTGGAAATCTTTGCCCACCATGTAATAGACATGTAGTAAATATTTAATAGATGAATGAGCTATGGGAACAAGTATATTTTCTACATTTTATAAGTAGTATTTCATAGCACCAATTACTTCTATTTGAGGTGTTGTATCTATATTATTTATATTTTCTCTCCAGTCTTATTTCATGGAAATAAATGTATTGATTGCTGTTTCCCACAAGCTCTGTGCCCCTGCTGTATGGGAATGTCTCCTGCCTCCATCAAAAGTTTGGGAAACACCTGTTAAGGACAGCTGACGAGTCTGGGTGAGGTGCTGTAGGTCATGTGTAGCTGAAGATAAGCAAGTGTTTCTTTATTCACTAGTGATGAATCACCCAAGTTTGCCTGGCTCTGACTGTGCAGCCGGTGCCCTCCACATGTAAACACTCCATACTTAGGTGTCTTCTGCAAACGTCATCTTTCTTCTCTGCTTTTTTTGTCCACTCTTTCTAGAAGCACCTTTACTATGAACTTGTACACTTTACACTTGATTCAACTTCCCTGGCACCATATTTCTTTGGCATCTCTGAACACTGCTTGCTAGTAATTGTCTCTAACATTGTTTATCCTTCGCTTTGTCCTGTTTACCCTCATGTTTTCCGAAGGTTCCATGTCTGCTATTTTTCTTAGAAGTACAAAACAGCATCTTACACTCATGGGTGTTCACTACTCATTAAGTGTTTACTAAATATTTATATTTTCTGCATCATGCCCATTTCCATTTATCACAGACAACTGAGTACATTTTTACTCAACTGGTAAACATATTGGTAAACATTTTTTTTCTTTCAAACCTCCAAGCTTCTTTTATGTTCTTATAAGATTATCTTAGAGTTGTTGTCAAGGGATTGCTTTAAGCGGCCGAATTCTAGAAAAGCTGGGCATCAAAACACCTTGATTTTCATTCCTGGCATCGTTAAGCACCGTATCTGGTAAAGAAAAAATAAAGTGATTTTAAGTTATTTCCGAAATATAAGCTTGTTTTCTAAAGTAAAGCAGTTTCTAAACAAGTAAGTTGTTTGTTTCATAATAGTGCATTCAAGTTAAATGAACCATGTAATTTCTGCTTATGGATGTTAAGTTAAAAAGCAAACATTTTAAAGAAACTTGACAAGCTTAATCTTTCAAAGAAGAAAAAAAGAGTATTTCTTATTTGGTAGTGCAATGCCTTAGGGAGGTTATAGCAATTGTGTTAAATGCACACAGCAGGAATTGATACTAATCACATTTTAAAGTGCTCTTTCTAAAAATACTTAGACTTCAAAGGAAAAGTGAAGAAACACTGGAGATCTTACTAGAACCTTAAATATAGCTCAGTATATACTTGATGATTTGTAAAGAACAATTTAAGGGAAAAGGAATCACCTATATCAACTTCTGAAAGTAGAAACCTAAAAAGTTTATTTCCTTGAGTTATTCTTGCTACAGTTATTAAAAATATTATACATTATTATTATATCATAGTTTTAAGAGTACTTTAAATATTGAATCTCCTTTGAAATTATGGATATATTGTAGAGTTCCAAAGAGTGCTAATACCCATCTATGTCTTTCTTGAAAACTTTTTTGTTTTAAATTGTTCAATGTGTATTTCATGCACAAAAAATAGGTTTGCTTTTTTTTTTTTACAAACTTTATAATTGTTAACAATTTGCCAATCTGTCTCCTTTTTTTTTTTTAAGAAAAAAAACTTACAGATTTGTGGGGTTTTTTTTTTTGTGGTACGTGGGCCTCTCACTGTTGTGGCCTCTCCCGCTGCAGAGCACAGGCTTTGGACGTGCAGGCTCAGCAGCCATGGCTGTCGGGCCCAGCCGCTCCACGGCATGTGGGATCTTCCCGGACCAGGGAACGAACCCACATCCCCTGCATTGGCAGGCGGACTCCCAACCACTGCCAACCAGGGAAGCCCTTACAGATGTATTTTAAGGCTGTCCCCATTCATTCCATTTTCCTCCCTTTCTCTAGTTGTCATTTTTAACTGAAATTGGTGGGTATCCTTCCCACTCATGTTTGAATACTTTTATTGCATGTGCATGTGCCCGTAAGTGATATATATTATTGTTTTAAATATTTTAAGTTTACACAAATAGTATTGTATTGCTTTTACCTATCCTTTTACGATCTGCTTTTTAAAATACTCTATGTTTTTTGAGATTTATATATGATGGTATAAGTAGATCTAGGATTTTTTAACTGCTATAGAAATTTACATATTTTTGCAATATCATAATTTATTTATATCCAATCTCTTCTGATGGATATTTAGGTTTTCCTGATTTTTCTAATTTTCAATCATGTGAAAACACCATCCTATTTGAGTGTGAACACTGAATGAACTACCAATTCAGTGGGAAGCAAAGATCACATGACAATTCTTCCATATTTAAACATCAAATAATTATAGTATTAGCCTTTGTATGTATGACTTCACCAACCTCTAGCAAAGGAGAATTCTACCACTTTTGCCAGAGTTTGTAATTTCATTTCTAGCATTTCAGGAATGACCCATTTTTCCTCATTGACAGCTTTAACACCAGAGTCAGGAAAACCAGCACCTAAAATCTCTGGCATGCCATTCTTAGCATGGGTCAGTGGAAAGGCCAAGTCTAATGATATTGCCTTCTGACCAAATATGCAAACGATGTGGCAGTGAGCACCCTTGTCTACCTCTCTTTATAGCACATGTATAAACGTTTCTCTTGGGTTTTTACCTAGAAGTAGACTTGCTGGGTAATAGGATATGTGCATTTTAAACCTTATTAGAAAGTAAGAAATTCTTTTCCAGTGTGGATTTATCAAAATGTGTGAGTTCCCATTTCCTACATCCTCACCAACATTTGGTATTATCCAACTCTTAAATTTTTGCCAATCTGATGGGTGTAAAATGGTATCTGTGTGTTGGGTTTTTAAGAAAATTTTAATTTGGAAGCATTTTCAAACTTACAGAAATGTGGGGAAAATAATACAAAGCACTCTCATATACGCTTTACCCAGATTCACCGATTGTTAACATTTTGCCTTATTTGCTTTTTCATTCTCTCTGTATATGCATATTTTTCTGAGTCACTTCAGATTGAGCTGTTTGCATTATGCCCCCTTACACCTAAATGTTTCAATGTATATTTCCTAAGAATAAGAATATCTCTTATATTATCCCAGTACAATGATCAGCTTCAGGAAAATTAACCTAACATATAATACTTTTATCCAATCTACCACTCATAATTTTGTCCATTGACTAATAATGTCCTTTATAGCAATTTTCTCCCTTGTTCAAAATCAGGTGTAGTATTTGATTAAAGTCTTTGATCTTTAATCTGGATCAGATCCTCAGCCTTTCTTTGTTTTAAAGAATATAGAATATTTGAAGAATATAAGAATATAGTCCTAGTGTATTGATAGAATGTTCTTCATTTTGAGTTTTAATGTAGTTTAATCTACATTTTCCTGGTGAAATTTTTTTTTTTTTTTTTTTTGGTGGTTCGCGGGCCTCTCACTGTTGTGGCCTCTCCCGTTGCGGAGCACAGGCTCCGGACGCACAGGCTCAGCGGCCATGGCTCACGGGCCCAGCCGCTCCGCGGCATGTGGGATCTTCCCGGACCGGGGCACGAACCTGCCTCCCCTGCATCGGCAGGTGGACTCTCAACCACTGCGCCACCAGGGAAGCCCTCCTGGTGAAATTTTTTATATGTGTATTGGTTATTTAAATTTCCTCTTCCGTGAATTAATATGTGTATGTTTTGCCCATTTTTCTGTTGAGTTATCCTTCTTGAGTTCTTTCTGTATTCTGAATACTAATCCTTTGCTTCTTATATGTATTGTGAATAGCTCCTCTCAGCCTATGGCGTTTTTGTTGTTATTGTTTAACTTTAATGGTTTCTTGTGTAATATAGAAGTTTAAAAAATTTTAATGTAATAACATTTATCAATATCTCCCTGAAAGATTTCTCCTTAGTCTTCCTCAAAATTGCCTTGGCTATTTTTGGCCTTTTGCTCTTCCATTATAAATTTAGGATCATCTCGGTAAGTTTGTTGAAAAGATCTCATGGCATTTCTATTAGAAAAGCAGTGGGTTTGTAGGATAATTGGAAGGAAATTTGACATCTTTGTGATGTGAATTATTCTTATCCATAATTATATCTCTCTATTTAGATCTTTATTCATGTCCTTTAGGAAAGATTATAATTTTATTCCTGAAAGCCTGGACTGGTTTTTTGAATGCCTAGATACCTTTAGTTTTTGTTATTGTGGACAGGATTTTAACAATTTTTTTTACATTCTCTAATTATAGTTTTTGGTATATAGAAACATAACTGATTTTTGTACATCAATCTTAAATGTAACAACCTTGATAAATTCTCTTGTTACTTTTAATAGTTTGTAGATTGCCTTGGCTTTTCTTAGATAATCATTTAATCCATGAATAATAACAATTTTGTTTCTTTTATTCTAATCTTTATACTATATTTCTTTTTCTTATCTTTTTCACTGACTAGAAACTCCAGTTCAGTGATGAATAGACATGGTGATAGAGGTATCATGGTCTTAATCTTGGCTTTAAAGAGACTGTTTCTAACATTTCACTATCGTATGATGCTTGTTGTATGCTTTTTGTAGATATCCTTTGTCAGGGAAGAACTCCAACTTCTGTTGAGAATTACAGAAAGTAACAAGACTCCAAAAGAGACACAAGGCATCAGGTTGTCTTGCCATAACTCCACAGATGCCTAAAATAGGTAATGAGACTCAGTGGGTCAGAGCATGACAATTTATTATTCACACACAGCAAACAGCTTGAGCATCAGCATGGCATGCCAGTTCTCCTGACCCCCACGGACCTTGGTGTGATGTGACGGCCCAGTGTGCCAAGCTGAGAAACCCAGGGCTAAGAGCTCAGCACATTTTATATCAAGCAGTAAACAAGCCAGTCCTCCCCCACAGAATGAGTAGTTGTCCCACAGTCATGTCTCGGTTGCCTTGATCTATTTAGTTGGCTGCAGAAATGGTTCAAGGATGGGCTGGTTAAGGCCTTGAGATTTGGCATACTCAGAAAGGCCCTGTAAGGATGTTTGGAAGTGATAGCAGATTGCATCTCACAACAAGAATTTTTCTATTTAGTTTGCTAGGGGATTTTTTTTTTTTTTACTTTTTTAGCTGCGCTGGGTCTTTGCTTCGTTGTGGCGTGCAGGCTCCAGAGCACGCAGGCTCAGTAGTTGTGGCGCTTGGGCTCTCTAGTTGTGACACGCAGCCTCTCTAGTTGTGACGTGCGGGCTTCTCTAGTTGTGGTGTGTAGGCTTCTCTAGTTGTGCTGTGTGTGGGCTCCAGAGCACACAGGCTCAGTAGTTGCGGTGCGTGGACTCTAGTTGCAGTGTGTGGGCTTAGTTGCCCCGTGGCATGTGGGATCTTAGTTCCCGGACCAGGGCTCGAACCCATGTCCCCTGCATTGGAAGGCAGATTCTTAACCACTGGACCACCAGGTAAGTCCCTGCTAGGGGATTTTGACATGAATGGCTATTGAATTTTATCATGAGATTATTCTGTGTATATTGAGAAAACCATATAGTTTTTCTCCTTTAATTTGTTACTCTCATTTGTTATATTAGTAGTAACACTAATTGTCTAATGTTAAATCAGGCTGAAATTTATGGGGTAAATTCTTCTTGGTGAAGATACATTGTATTTTTATACATTGATTGATTCATTTTGCCAATATTTTATTTAGCATTTTTGTGACTATGCCTGTAATTGAGATTGGCCCACAGTTTTCTTTCCTTTATATAACCCATATCTGTTTGGATATCAAGTATATATGAGCCTCAAAAAATTAATTGCTGAGCTTTTCCTCTTTCTGTATTCTCTGTAACAGTTTACATAAGAGAGGTTATAAGATAAATGTTACCAGAAGTTTTAGTAAAGGTTACTGTAAAAATATCAGGGCCAATGAGTTTTTGGTAATTTTTGGAATACTGTTTCAATTTCCTTAATTTAATAGGACTTTAATCAGTGTGTCTATTTCATCTTGAGTCAATTTTGTTAATTTATATACTTTTAGAAAAGTTTCTATTCTCTTTAAATTTTCAAATATATTGGCATAATATTTCATGATTTAGAAAACCATTTCTGTTTCTGCAGTTAGGTTTCTGTCATTATTCCTAAAGTTTTTAGTTTTCTTTTTCCTCTCAAGTATTTGTTTCCTATTTCATTAATTTCTGATCTTATCTTTATATTCCTCTCATTTGTATAAACTGTATAAACTGTTCTTTTTCTAACTTATTATGTGAATGCTCAGTTCATTAATTTTTTATCTTTTTTCTTTTATATATATTTAAAGCTCTGAATTATTTTCCAAGTACTGATTTACCCAAATACCTTTAATTTGTTAAACAGTATAGTATTTTCATTGTTATTCAGTTCTGTTTTACGTTTCTAATTATGATGTCTCCTTGGACTCATGAATAATTTAGGTGTGAGATTATAAATTTTCAAAGATTTAGGATTTTGTTTATTTTCTTTAAGTGGTGGTTTTGCTTCTGCCCTACCTGCAGGAGTCTCATCTATTCAAGACTAGTTTTTATATTAGTTCCTCAGCTGTGATTACTACATTACAAAGGTACTATAAATTCAGACCTTGGCGTTTTGTTTTTCATGGGAGACTTTTTTCCCTATCCTGAGCCTTGGGCACATGGCAAGCTTCCTTATTCTTTCCCTGGGCCATTGTGGGGTGTTTCTGCTTCCATTTTCATGGAAGAGGTACCCCACCCATGGATCCAACCTTATGACTGGGTCTTATTTCCAGCTCTCTGCCTTGCGTGATCCTAGGGCTGTGTGTCTTGTCTCCTCAGGATCATTGAAGCCCTAATCTCTAGATATTAGAGCTTATTTCTGGATCTGCTATCCGCATCAGGATGTCTGAGTGCCAGCTTGTGCACTTACTGCTTTTGCTTTGAGTCCTTTATTTATTTCTGATGCCAGGATATTTGTTTTTCTTTCTTCTCTCTCTCTCTTTAGCTCAGCTATGAATTTTAATTTAGTAAATTTTTTCTCACATTTCTGTGTTTATAGTGAAAAGGTGTCAACCTTTGATTAGCCTCTCAGTGATCTTTCTAGGCAGAATTGTGACCCCTGTTTCAGAGTGGACAGCAAATGAACTCGTAAATTCAGTGGGAAGTAAAGAGCACATCACAGTTCTTCTGTAGTTTACATCAAGTAATTTTAGTATTGGCATCTGTGTGTGTGACTTCACCAGCCTCTAGCAAAGGAGAATTCTACCACTTTTGCCAGAATATGTAGTTTCATTTCTAGCATTTCAAGAAGGACCCATTTTTCCTCATTGACAGCTTTAGCACCAGAGTCAGAAAAACAAGTACCTAAAACCTCAGGCATTCCACTCTTAGCATGGGTAAGTAGAAAGGTCAGGTTTAATAGTATTGTCTTTTGACCAAATGTGCAGACTGTGGACTTGCTGATGCCCTGTTCTGCCAGAAAAACAAGACCTCAGGGCAACACCCACTGCTTGAATTTTGATTGATTACATCATGGTATGCAAAGACACCCAAACTGAAGTTGCTGTGGTATTACATGAAGTCATAGTATTTAAGAACTATATTTTTCCAAATGGCTGTTATCCTGATTCACTTTACTTTTAATATGTATGTGACTGTAGATTCAAAGAGGGCTTGAAATCATTGTTTCAGAAATTGCCTCAAATAAGAGAAACATCAGGTTAGAGTTTAGGAGCTGAAAGGTTAGGTACTTTTAATGAGCTCCATTCAGTTCATGGCCTGCGACACAATCCTTCTATAATCCCCGGCTTTAGTCCGCTCATCTCTGATGAAGGAGAGGGTGTGATCAAGGAACACAGAGTGCAGAAGTCAGCTTTATGCCCAGAATGAGGTGGTTTGGGGTCAGTGGAAGGCTATTTTCATACCTGCCTCTATGAAAACAGTGGGGCGTATCACCACCCACTCCCTGACGACTGAGTGATAATCTTCACATTTGAAATATTTCTAATGAAGAATTAACTAGGGATAAATTGTAATACTCACCCACTCCCTGTATAATTCCAGGAAATCCTGTGTTTTTACCCTTTGCTATTATAAATGCAGGAATTTGAGCTGCTGTATCTCTGCATCAATGGAGCCTTTGGGTGTTGACTGTCTCTAAATCAAATTTATAGGCCCTACATTCTCTAGCAATTAGTGTCATCATGAAATGTACCCTAGTTTATCAGCAAGTGCCAAAAAGACCAAGTCTCATTGTGCTGTCATACAAATTGTCTTTCATTTTTTTCCTCAGGAAGTTATGAAGTACAATATATATATTGAACCCTTGCCCATCTTCCCTACTTTCAAGGATCTCAGGTCTAGTAGACAGGAGTATACTAAGCAAAGGGAACAGAATAATAACAACAAAAATTCAACAAACAACAACCAATGAATTCAGAAGCCATTTCAGCAATCGATGGCAAAAAATCTATCTCCTATAAAATATACAGAAGTGTGTTCTTTTTTTAATTGAAGTGTAGTTGACTTACAATATTGTGTTAGTTCAGGTACAGAGCTCATTGATTCAGTTACTATTTTTTCTGATTATATTCCATTATAGGTTATTATAAGATATTGAATATAATTCCTTGTGCTATACAGTAAATCCTTGTTGCTTATTTATGTATAATAGTTTGTATCTATTAATTTCATACTCCTAATTTGCCCCTCCCCTTCTTTGGTAACCACAACTTTGTTTTCTATGTCTGTGAGTCTGTTTCTGTTTTGTGTATAGATGAATTTGCATTATTTTTTAGGCTCCACATATAGATGATATCATACAGTATGTCTTTCTCTGTCTGACTTACTTCACTAAGTATAATATTCTCTAGGTCCATCCATGTTGTGGCAAATGACAATACTTCATTTTTTTATATGGCTGAGTAATATTCCATTGTGTGTGTGTGTGTGTGTGTGTGTGTGTATGTATATATATATGTATCTCACAACTTCTTAAGCCAATCGTCCGTAGATGGGCACTTGGGTTGTTTCCATATCTTGGCTACTGTAAATAATGCTACTGTGAACATTGGGGTGCATGTATCTTTTTGAATTAGTGTTTTCATTTTTTCTGTATATATACCCAAGAGTGGGATTGCGGGATCATACGGTAGCTCTATTTTTAGTTTCTTAAGGAACCTCCATGCTGTTTTCCATAGTGATCATGCTAATTTACATCCCTACCAGCAATGTACAAGGGTTCCCTTTTCTCCATACCCTCTCCAGTCTTTATTATTTGTAGACTTCTTGGTGATGGCCATTCTGACATGTGTGAGGTGATACCTCATTGTGGTTTTGATTTACATTTCTCTAATAATTAGTGATGCTGAGCATCTTTTCATGTGCCTATTGGCCATCTGTATGTCTTCTTTGGAAAATTTTCTGTTTAGGTCTTCTGCCCATTTTTTGATTGGGTTGTTTGTTTTTCAGTATTGAGTTGTATGAGTTGTTTGTGTATTTTGAATATTAACCCCTTGTTGGTTGTATCATTTGCAAATATTTTCTCCCAGTCCATAGGTTGTCTTTTCATTTTCTTTATGGTTTCCTTTGCTGTGCAAAAGCTTTTAAGTTTGATTAGGTCGATTTGTTTATTTTTACTTTTATTTCTTTTGGATCGGGAGGCTGATCTAAGAAAACATTGCTGTGATTTATGTCTGAGAATGTTTTGCCTAGGTTCTCTTCTAGGGATTTTATGGTATCATGTTTTATATTTAGGTCGTTAAACCATTTTATTTTTGTATATGGTATGAGGAAATGTTTTGATTTCATTGATTTACATGTAGCTGTCCAGCTTTCCCAGCACCACTTGTTGAAGAGACTGTCTTTTCTTCATTGTACATTCTTGCCTCTTTTGTCATAGATTAATTGACCATAGGTGGGTGAGTTTATTTCTGTGCTCTCTATTCTGTTCCATTGATCTATATGTCTGTTTGTGTGCCAGTATCACACTGTTTTGATTACTGTAGCTTTGTAGTATAGTCTGTAAGGATTGCTTTGACAATTCTGGGTCTTTTGTGATTCCGTATAAATTTGAGGATTATTCTAGTTCTGTGAAAAGTGTCATGGGTATTTTGATAGGGATTGCATTAAATTTATAGATTGCTTTGAGTAGTATGGCCATTTTAATAACATTAATTCTTCCAATCCAAGATTATGGGATATCTTTCCATCTCTTTGAACCATCTTTAATTTCCTTCATCAGTGTTTTATAGTTTTCTGAGTATAGGTCTTTTAGCTCCTTAGTTAAATTTATTCCTAGTTATTTTATTCTTTTTGATGCAGTTGTAAATGGGGTTGTTTTCTTCATTTCTCTTTCTGATAGTTCATTGTTAGTGTATAGAAATGCAACAGATTTCTTTAAACTAATTTTGTATCCTGCAACCTTGCTGAATTCATTTATTAGTTGTAATAGTTTTTGGATGGAGACTTTAGGTTCCCTATATAGAGTATCATGTCATCTGCAAACAGTGACAGTTTTACCTTTTCCCTTACAATCTGCATACCTTTTATTTCTTTATCTTGTCTGATTGCTGTGGCTAGGACTTCCAGTACTATGTTAAATAGAGCAGTGAGGGTGGGCACCCTTGTCTTGTTCCTGAATTTAACAGGAAGGCTTTTATCTTTACACCACTGAGTGTGATGTTGGCTGTGGGTTTGTCATAAATGGTCTTTATTATGTTGAGCTATGTTCTTTCTATACCCACTTTGGTGAGAGTTTTTATCATTAATGAATGTTGAATTTTGTCAGATGCCTTTTCTGTGTCTATTGAGATGGTCATGTGATTTTTGTCTTTTCTTTTGTTAATGTGGTCTATCACATTGATGATTTGCATATGTTGAACCATCCCTGTGATCCTGGAATGAATCCAACTTGATCATGGTGTATGATCCTTTTTATGTATTGTTGGATTTGGTTTGCTAATATTTTGTTGAGAATTTTTGCATCTATATTCATCAAAGATATTAGCCTGTGTCTTTATTTTTTTGTAGTGTCTTTCTCTGGTTCTGGTATCAGGGTGATGGTGGCCTCATAGAATGAATTTGGGAATATTCCCTCCTCTTCAGTCTTTTGGAATAGTTTGAGAAGGATAGGTATTAGCTCTTTTTGTATGTTTGGTAGAATTCCCCAGTGAAGCCGTCTGGTCCTGGACTTCTTTTGCAGGGAGTTTTTTTTGCTTGTTTTTTTTTTAACTACAGATTTTCTCTATGAGTGATCAGTCTGTTCAAATTATCTGTTTCTTCTTGACTCGGTTTTGGCAGGCTGCATGTTTCTGGAAACTTGTCCATTTCTTCTAGGTTGTCCAATTTGTTTATAGTTATTCTCTTATGATTTTTTATATTTCTGTGGTATTGGTTGTTATTTCTCTTCTTTCATTCTTATTTTGTTTATTTGGGTCCTCTCTCCTTTATTCCTGGTGAGCCTGGCTAGAAGTTTGTTAATTTTGTTTATCTTTTCAAAAAATCAGCTCTTGGTCTCATTGATCTTTTCTATTCTTTAATCTCTATTTTATTTATTTCCTCTCTGATCTTTATTATTTCCTTTAGAAGTGTGTTCTTTTGAACACTAAAATATTCAAAGTCTCTCTGGGGTGACCTTTTTTCTGACCTTTAAGCTATCCTCAAGTCTTATTTATTCATTTTCTTATCCTACTTCTCAGTTGCTCGAATGTTATTTCAGAGTGCCACCTCTTCTATGAAATCTTCTTGGTTTCCTTCAAGCAAAATTGACCCCCTTCCTTCTTTTTGTCATATCTTCTAAATCCTTCTGTCACAATGCTTTCTTGCATTTGTTTGTTTACATGCCTGTTTCTCTCCACCAGAACATCAGCTTCTTAAAGGCTAGTGTCATCCTTTGTCCCTAGTGCCTAGCATGATATGTGGCACGTAATACATCTCCCATAGAGATTTGTTGAGTGAATAAATGAAGACTAGGTTAGTCTTAGTGTTTTTTACCTAGATTCTATTAAGAACAATAGTGCACCTTTCTATTAAACCTTTCCAGTGAGGAAGTTTGCCCAGAGAGCCAGTTTATTTTCCATAGTAGAAGCACCGACAAATATATAGAATACTTTAAAATACCAAATTTAATTCCAACTTGAGTCTGTGCATTTAAAAAATAACTGAAGAAGTGTGGTGAGTCACCTTGCCACTTCTTGTCAAAGCCTCTTCACCTCAGAAAAACCTTTTGGTCAGCACTTTGATAATTGGGTATGTAGAAAATCCTGACATGAGTCAATAGATCAAACACTGTAGACAGTTTTTGCAATAAGCTTAAAAGGAATTTCTTTTTCACCCTTTAATTGTCTAAATTACAATTTGTCTCATACTTTAGTTTACCCTTCTAACTTTCTAGACCAAAAAATAACTCACTACTATCTTACAACTTACTTGGTGCCCTTGTTGCACCTCAATCATTAAATATCAAGAACTTAAAAAGTTACATTCATGTTTCTTTTAGACAGTTTTGAACTTGCTGAGAGCAGCCATTTGAACAACTTTTTGGATGTGTAATATAGAGATGGTAAAACCTTTAAAAACTCTGTGGACCCAGGGAAGTAAGCTTTAAATATTCTCTTATTGTTTAGAAAGAGATTTTTCTGTGTGATAACTTTAGTTTGGGTTTTCCAGATCTGTTCTTTAAGATGCAATATTAAACGTATTGCCTCCACATATAAAAACAGACATTGCCAAATCTTACTTGAGGCAGTACCCTTTTTCTTTTTTTTTTATATTAGTGAAATTATGTTTGTGTTTTCTCCATCTCTTATTTCACTTTATTGGACCCTAGAAATGGATGGAAAAAATATTCCAGAAGGATAGGAATGAAAACAGGTGCAACAGAAGGAGCAGTTTGATCACAAGTGAGGGCAGAATATTTTCAGGTAGTCATGAAAAGATTTGCCTTGGTGTTGGAAGAAACTGAATGATTTATCGGAGCCCTTTAAGAGTGGACTCTTAAATATTTATTGGATACTTATAGAACACAGAATGAACCCCAGTAAGTGCCAGCCACTGTGCAAAGAACGAGAATAGAAATAGAAAGATGAATGTGATACACTTCATGCCTACATGGACCTCATAATCTAGTGGTACAGACAGACACTGACCAACTATCTATAATGTCATAAGAAAATTACGACACCCACAGCGTTTATGAGGACATAGAGGAGGGTGATCAGTTCTTTGAGGGAAAGTCAAAGATTTCACAAAGGAGGCACATGAGCTAAATCTTAAAGTAGGAGCTAGGTAGAGGAGGGCTAGGGGAAGAGCATTTTAAGCAAAGAGAAGGTGAGTACAGCTACGAAAGTGCCTGGTGCTTCGGGAAACTGTCTTGCTAGCTAGTTGAGGTATTGATCAGTGACCCAGTGCTATGCTCTCACTGAGGCAGTGCCCGCAGGCACTACCTTTTCTTCTCCAAGTTCCTAGATTATCTAATGATCTTCTGGTCATAACTGAGTTTTCAGGTAAAAAGAGGTATGAAGGATTTTTTTCTTGATATTAACTCTAAAATTGTGAAGATTCTCTGAACCTCTTTTCGACATGCAGAGCAAATAATAGAGTTGGATTCATTTGTAACAAATAACTCTTAAGAAAGAACTGGTGAATGCTTTGGACTTTACTTGTATTTTGTGTGTGTTATCTACCACGGAGAGAGTTTTACCTTCATTTTGCTTTTTTAAATTTTTATTATTTTTAATTTCTAAATTTCTTTTTCATTTTGCTTTTTTTTAAATAGGAAATTAGATTCTGAGAATTTTTCAGTCATATTTTCTATCACTAGTAATATCATTCTCTTGTCTTGTGAATGAGTCTTTGACACTTGCTCAGGATCATTCAGTGAATGATGGGGACATGTCAGGGGAAGTGACCGTGAGGAAATGACACCCGAGCCCTTTGTCTGTGGCCTGAAAAAGGAATGAGCATGAGATCGTTAGCTCAACGGTATGTGGGCTCGGGGTGCTGGGCCAGGAGTAGAGAGTGAGGGCTGTGTACTGAGCAGACCCACCGGTGGCGAGGAGCATGCTGCATTCAGACCTGCATTGTAAGCTCTGTGGGGGCAGGGAGCTGGTCCGGGCTAGCTCGTGCACCTAGAACATCGTCTGACATGTGGCAGGTTCCTAACCAAACAACCTGTTGAAGGAGGAATTGAAAAGATCCCTTTGTGGCTGGGACACAGAGCACAAGGGGTTGCATGGAATAATGTGATTCTGAGAGAAAGACAGAGCTATACAAGGCCTTGTGTCCATGTTAAAGATAAGGGGCTTTGTCCTTGGCAGTGGAACACCAGTAAAGGATCTTAAGCATGACTGGATTTGCTCTGCAGTATAAAGCCAGTGCTTTCCAACTCTTTGATGGTGACCAATAGTGAGAAACACATTTTACATTAAAACCCGGTAAAACACACATACACATAACTGAAATAATGTTTATGAACAGTGCTTATCCTTACTAAGTGTGTTGTGCTCCATTATTTTCTGTTCTATTTGGTATTTTTAAAAAGTAGTGGTCGAAACCAATATGACTCATGGGTCGTAAGTACACTTTGAAATGGATTTGATTCTGTGGGGAATAAAATCTCTACTGATGGAGGCTCTCTGCATAAAATTATAGGCACCATCAACTTTAGGTGATCTAAGAAAGGTCAAAACATGATAGCTTAAAAACAATATGCAAAGCAGAAATCTGGAGAGATGCTAGTTCCAGGGGAATGTATAACAGCTGTCAAGTGTGGGAAAGATTTTAGGAGTTATAGAATCCAGATGGAAAGTCTGCCATAGAGAAAACCTGCTTCAGGGCACAGGGGAGTACTATCAGAGGGGACTAATGCCCAGATTTCTCCCCTATCTGTGATCTTTCCATGGTTCCCTTCAGCCTTGCCTGTCAGTGCTTTTTCACAATGATCTGAGGCGCGGAGGCTTGCTGATCTTACCACCATTTCATACATCTGGATGCTGAAGCCTAGGGAGGTCATGTGACTTGCCGCAAGGCTACAAGGCTACAAGGCTACATGGCTACTGAGAGGATACAGCAGAGCTGGGTTCCAGGCCTCCTTATCACTGGTCTGGCGATCTTTGCATCATACTGCACTGTTTCATACATACGTGTGGAAAAAGAACTAGGCTTATAAAGCGACGGTGCTACGTTTTGACAGGTCTACGTTTCTGTGCTAGAACTATGAGTTCTGCTGCTAATACTATTTAATCAATTTGGTATTAAAAATGAAGATTGAGGTGTATGAACCGCTTCTTCAGAAATCTAGGAACATAATCGTTAATCTGTGTCGTAAAAAGAATGATTATATCTGAACATCCAAATCTCAGTCACATAATATCTTCATTGATATTTTGGCAGAAAGAGTGGGAGAGTAAATCAAGAAATGTATTCATCATAAAAATGCTAATGGTTGAAAACCCCTGGGAGATTGATTTTAATCTTAAGAACTGGGTAAAAAGATGAAAGGTAAAATGTGGTTAATAAGTAATGTATATAAATTAGAAAGCATTTGTGATGTTGACTTGAGGTAGTAAAATCAGTTTGAAATACATTTTCTGCTGAGCTTCTAGAGGAAATTGGCTTTTTGAACTATCACAGAGCACTTTGGGCCATAAAATGTTCTGAAAAAAAATTTTGTAACCATGTATGGTGACAGGATGTTAACTAGACTTCTTGTGATGATCATTTAGCAATATGTACAAGTATCAAATCATTACATTTTATATTTGAAACTAATACAGTGTTGTACATAAATTATACCTCAATTTTAAAAAAGAAAAGAAAAATCATGTACAAAACCAAAAAAAAAAAAATCCAACTTGTATTGACCTACTTTTGACTGGGAACGTTTCTGAGATGAGCTTCTCTGTAGCAGGGTTGATTTCTGTGGGCACCCCATGTGTGCCCTGGCCTGTGGGGTTACACCCAGGAGGCAGCCTAGCATCTGCCTACTGGTTTCACCAGGGTTCAACAGGTTTTTTTTGTTTTTTGTTTTTGTGGTACGCGGGCCTCTCACTGTTGTGGCCTCTCCCGTTGCAGAGCACAGGCTTCGGACGCACAGGCTCAGCGGCCACGGTTCACGGGCCCAGCCGCTCCGCGGCATGTGGGATCTTCCCGGACCGGGGCACGAACCCGTGTCCCCTGCATCAGCAGGCGGACTCTCAACCACTGCGCCACCAGGGAAGCCCAGAACTCAACAGTTTTAACGTTAGTTTAGTTTCTTGTCTGAGAGCTTCTGTCACCATATATTTGTATCTACATAGGCTTAAGGTGTTGGGTATAAATTTTTTTGAGTGATGTTTTTTTACCCAGAGTTCTCTTTGCATCTTATTGCCGGGGCTGCAGGTGAATCTTCTTCTAGTCCTTCTTACAACTTCACCTTCCTCACATGAGGCATGATGCCCCCATGCCCGTCCTGGTACTGGCATTAAAGACCCAGCTCTAGGGAGTGGATTTTTGGCCCCAGTATGCCCCCTCCCCCTATGCCAGGCAGCTTCACACTGCTTTGCTGATGGTTTGAGTCTCCTCTTCTTTTTGGCACCATAAAATTGTCTTTCTTGCTTTTGAGTGTAAATTACATATTTTAAATATTTTATTATGTATCCAGATTTTCTTTGTGTTTGGAATGGCATCACCTGAAGTACTTCCTATTACTTTAAAGTCTGACTTTGTTAGAAAAAGAAGGTATCAATATGTTATTGCAGTATTGTTTTATCCCACACATGTGCAGGGTGGCATGGACTGTAGTGGATTGTTACTGTGGTTGTGTGGTCATCACTGCTGCATGAGCCTCGCCCTCATGATTAGGGAAATTGGTCTTTGTTTACTTTGTCCTAACAGAAGTTGGGAAATATTAAAGCAAAGAAAATATGACAAAGCTTATTCTCTCTTATTTTCACCTTCAACTCTGAACCTGATGCGGCTCCAGATTTCAGTGCTTTTTGTTCTCCCCAGTGAACTTAGCCAAACTTTTGGAGAAGTTGGCAATGTTCTCATTCCTTGTAGCATCCAACTGAATGAAATTGCTGACACCTCTTGGTACGATCAGCTCCTGGCTTTGCTCCATCCTGTGTGTGCTCTTTCATCTGATAAGACTTTCTGGTTTGTGAGCCTCTTGGATACTACAAAGACTTCCATTGCCTTTGAAATATCCAGAAAGTTTCAAAAATTACCTTTTTAAACAACACTTCAAATGGAAGTGAATCTTGACCTTCTGTGCTCTGGTGGAATTCCTTTGATGCATAGCAGCACACTTAGTTTGCTCCTTTGGTGAAGAAGAAACTCCACGAGCTGTGCTGGCTCACTGACCGTCTGCACAGGCATGGATTGCTACCATGGGCCTGGCCAAAGAAAGCCTTGTTCGTTGCAGACTACTCCTCCAGAGCCAGAGTGGGGAATTTCTTCCCCTTTGAGAAGTTTTTACCAAGAACTGGAGCAGCATATCAAGTTTTTCTCTATTCCACAGAGGGCCATTGGTTCTGGAAGACAAGTTGGAAGTACTTAATTGACCTTCAGAAGTTTCACTTTCTTTTGACAGAGAGATAAGGAAAGTCCATTCTTGGAGCAAGTTTACAGGGAGCTGTAAATGTTTGTTTTGGCTTCACTTATACATGTTTAGCTTTGTCAGTCATGTGAACCTTGATACTCACAGCCCTGCAGGCAACGTTAAGGATGCTGCTCCTAGAGCAGAGGGAAACATGGGGAGATTAGCTGTGAGTTCTAAGCTATCCCTCTGGATGAAGAGTTCGGAGGCACACAATTATGTGGACTTTTCAGGACGAGAAGCAGGGTTGAGGCAGGCTTTCATCACTTTCTTTGTAGGCAAAGATCACCTGGAAACACTATCAATTACTTTCAAGAGTACTTTTTAGCCCACGTGACTTAAAAATTGGAAGTGGATTTATAATCTCTTCCTTTCTCGTAGAACCAACATCAGCCACATAGCCCTGGCTGAAGATGATCTTATTGACTTGAGGACAAAAGAAAGAATGCAAATGAATTCCACTGGCAGAATTTTGAAGAAATCCTGACCTTTTTTCACATAAATTTGACTGTAACCTGGCAAAGTGAGAGATGAGAGTTTTTTCTTTCCAGTTTTATTGAGATGTGATCAACATACAGTGAAAGCTCAGAGTCCACCTGGTTCTACAGCCTTTATGAGTCCAGGTTTTCAGCTGTGATTGCCCTTAATATGCAAAGTTAAAATTGATAGAATGTCAAAGACCATCTCATGGTTTTAGCTTCTTACTCAGGTTAAATAACATTAAGTATCTCATTAGGATGTTTCTTTATATTTTTTATATATAGTTAATTGTTTTTGGGAAATAGATATTACTTTTTTTCATAAAAAAATAGTAGGTGACATAATTCTGCATTAAAATGCTCTTTGAAAAATCTGTTTATATAAAAGTAATCCCCAGTGCTTTTTCTCCAGCTCTACTTTTAAGACTGGGCAGGGGAAGGAGTGATTGGAGGAAGAAGGGCAAAAATCTTCCACTTGGCTGGTAAAATTTGACTCTCCTCTTTTGGCTCTGCATATGGCAGGTCTTCAAATGTTGGCTGTTTCTCTCTTGGTTCACTCTTGGGGTGATTTTATGGATTCCTTGGAAGCTTCAACAGGTGATTTGACCCTGCAGCATTCCCCGATACGGGCAGTGATGTGACTCTCCTCTTAGCATCCCTTTTCTGGCCTCTGCCCTGGAGTCCAGCCCACAGCCTCTCATTGTCTAGTTCCCTTTGCCAGAGCAGCAGGCCTCTTGGGGGGCCCAATTAAGATGACGCAAGTCTGGCAACTTTGCAGCACGGATCTCTTCCAAGAAAAACTCCTGCAAACTTACTGGAGACTCTTCCCTCTGCTGCCCCCTTTCTTGGTCTCACAGTTGAGAGTGACTCTAGTCCCTCAGCCTTCAGACTTCTCCTGGTAAGAAGCCAGCACTGACCTCTGTCCGTGTATGTCCCCAGACTCCAGGGCATACTGGTCAGACTCTCCCAAGAATGCTTCTACGGTGGACCCATGGCACCCCCAGGGCCAAATTCCATAGTGCAATAAACAGTGTTGGGGGAAGTGCTGTCTTTCCTTCTTGCAGGCATTTCTAATTTCTATTTTTGATTTTCTTGGGGCTTCCCTCACTTGGTTTGCTGCAGTGGAGAGAAAAGTACTCTCTCTTCCCACCATGAGGGAAGGGAAAGACACCCAGGTGTAAGCTTTACTCTGATGGCGCTCTTAGGTCTCCCCTCAGATTTCTAGTCTTGTTTTATTTTAGCCTAAGGTAAAAGGCGGGGGTAGATAGTTGCTAGACTGGTTCTGCTGTATTTTAGTCAGTCTGGCACAGGGTTTTCTGATACCTTTCTTCAGAATGTGTTGCCCATTGTTCTCAAATGTGGAGCTTCAGCTGAAATTTTGAGAACAAAAAGGAAAGTTGTAAATATTTGAATAAATGAATGTTTATCTCAGAGTGATTTAGAAAAGCAAAAAAACTGGAACCATCCTAAAAGTCCTTCAATCAAGGATTTAGTAAAAAAAAAAAAAAAATTACGGTATTCGTTAAACACATTGTGTGTGTATGTTTTGGAACACAGAAGCTACTCATGATACACTGTTAAGTAAATAAAATAAGAACAGTATGTATAGTCTAATCTCATTTTTGTTGAAAAAGATGTGTGTGCATGTGTGCGTGTGCATATGCAGTGAATAATCTTTATAATGTTTATCTCTGGCTGTGGCATTATGGGGATTTTAATTTCCAACTTGTTTCTGTGGGTTTTTTCTTCCAGTTTTACTGAGATATAATCGACATACAGCACTATATAAGTTTAAGGTGTGCGGCATAATTACTAGACTTAAATATATTGCAAAATGATTACTGCAATAAGTTTAGTTAACATCTATCATCTCATATAGAGGAAAAAAAAGAAGAAACAAAAGTGTATTTTTCTTTGTGATGAGAACTTTTAGGGTTTACTCTCTTAGCAACTTTCCTACATGCCATACAGCAGTGCTAACTATGGTCATCATGCTGTACATGACAGCCCTAGTACTTATTTATCGTGTAACTAGAAGTTTGTACCTTTTGACCACCTTCATTCAGTTCCCCTACCCCTACCCCCGAGCTTCTGAAAACCACAAATCTGATCGCTTCTTCTATGCGTTTTTTTGTTTTTTTTTAAAATAAATTTGAGTTACTTTTTGATTTACACAATACTCCTTTTTTAAAAAATTTATTTATTTATTTTTGGCTGTGTTGGGTCTTTGTTGCTGCGCACGGGCTTTCTCTATTCGCGGCGAGCAGGGGCTACTCTTCATTGCAGTGCACGGGCTTCTCATTGTGGTGGCTTCTCCTGTTGTGGAGCACGGGCTGTAGGTGTGCAGGCTCAGTAGTTGTGGCACGTGGGCTCAGTAGTTGTGGCTCGTGGGCTCTAGAGTGCAGGCTCAGTAGTTGTGGTGAACACGGGCTTAGTTGCTCCACAGCATGTGGGATCTTCCCGGACCAGGGCTCGAACCCGTGTCCCCTGCATTGGCAGGAGGATTCTTAACCACTGTGGCATCAGGGAAGCCCCTTTGAATTTTTATTTATTTTTAAGATTCCACTTATACTGTGTTTCTTGAATTATTTTCCTTTAAGCATGTTTTTCTTTAACAAACAGAAGAAAGCCATAGTGGAATTTACATTTTTTTAAATTGATTTTTTTAATTTTTAAAAAATATATTTTAAAAGGAGGGCTAGAAATTGGCAGCTGAGATGTTGAAGAGTAAGGAAGAGAAAGTGGCAGCCGAGCTGAGACTAGGGTGAGTCAAGAGAGGCATCTAGGGTTTAAAACAGAGACGCTCGATCTCAGGGTCGAGCAAGTGGCCTGAGAGTGGGCACTTCTTTAGAGTTCGCACCATAGATGCCTCTCTTGCTCACCCTAGTCCTAGCCCTGTGTGTCAGAAAGAAACCCAAGGAGCAAAATGTGGAAGATATTGCTCTGTTTGACCCTCAGACCACCACCCTAGACACAGGGCATGTATGTCTCCCAAAGTCTAAATCCTGTAAAGATAATCAAATGCTCTTACCTTTTTCTGCTGCTTTATCTTCCATCATTGGTATCTTCCATCAACGGAAGGTGATACATTATCTGTTCTTTACCATTTACAACTCAAATTCAATTCTAAATTCCTTTTCCAAACTCCACTTTTGTTTCAGCCTGAACAGCCTCACCGTCAACTCACAGATGTTTTCCAACCTGTTAACTGCCATCATGACAAGAGTTTGGCAATGACTTGGGTTCATAATTATGGAGTCAGTAGACATGACTCATCTACATTAAGCATAGTACCACGAGAAAGATAAAGAAATATAAGAATTAACATTAGCCCTTCCAAGTTTTAAAGTGACAAGCTAGTCATGCTGGGAAAGCTTAGCACAGAAACGTTACTCCACTAATTCAGAAGAGCCTCCAGCAAGCTCAACGCTGATTTATGATCAAAACTCCCAAGGCAGGAAAAAAATCCTCCGAGTTGCAAATATAGCTGTTTTGAAATTTTTATTCCTTTCTGAATAGAGATTGAAGCTGTCCCTGAGGCCAGACCATACTGATTTAGATTTGTATCTGTAAAGCCACTGATCTAATAAACTTTGCTCTCTGATTTCCTCGGCAGTTCATCCTAAGTCTAGCAGATCAGAAACGTGTGCTTTTAGCATGTGTTTACAACGGGAGATGGGACCATATAGAAGTCCTCTCAGCCAGCTCAGACAGTAGGCTGTAGTAATTTTGTACACTTCAGTATGATTCCAAATATTAAAGGAAAGGTACGTTATATTCCGTGTACTCTGAGGGCAAAGAATCACATACTTTGGCACAAATTGCTGTCAAAAATGGTTACGTTTTTGGTAAAGTTACGTTTTTGGTAAGCTTCCATTTTTTAGTATATTCACTTATGGGGAAAGCCTCATTTGCTGATAATGCCAAGTACCGGAGAGGTGAGGGTAAGAGTAGGATGTGCCAACAGAGCAGTGAGGAGAGTGAGAACATGGACACGTGCGAAAAGGAGAGATCTCCAAGGAGGCTTCCTGGCCTTGTGGGGAGGCTTCAGAGGGGCTGGGGCTGTGCTGGAATGGAGGCAGAAAGCCCTCCCACCCGGAAAAACGGAGGGAGTCGACACATCCAGGAGAGAAGCAGTGACGGGGTCAGAGGCCAAGGAAGCCTGGGGATTTGGGAGGCTACAGTGGCAATGGAAAATAAGTCATATATCAGCATAATAATGCAGGGAGACTCATTACAGCTTAGCTGCTGACCGGATATGGGTAATGGGAGTGTAGAGGAGTAGAGAATGATTTCAGAATTTCACGTTTGGGCAATGAAGTTTCCCTTACCATATCCTGAACGGAACTTGATGTAAAGTCATTTTTGGCTGCAGGGGAGATGGGGTGGTGGAAACCATCCTTTTTATTATTGAAGTGTAATTGAATTGCAATTTTATATTATTTTTAGGTGTAAAACATAGTGGCTTGATATTTTTATACATTATGAAATGATCATCTTGAGAAGTCTAGTTGCTATCTGTCACCATACAAAGTTACTACAATAGTCCCTGTGCTGCACCTTACATCCCCATGACATTTATTTTATAACTGAAATTTGTACCTCTTAATCCCCTTCACCTATTTCACTCATCCCCCCACGTCCCCTCCCTGGCAACCACTAGTTTATTCTCTATATATACCATACTTTTCTACATGTAATCAGTTCCAGATGGTAGACGCCCATATGTGTGGATGTGTTTCTTGGGAGTTTGGGTCCCGATTGCCTTTAGGACCACTGGAGCTAAGCCTGAGAGAGTAGGGCCTCTAGCTTCCATGAGAGGCCCTCGAAAGCAGAGGGCTATGCGTCGGGTGTCATTTGGACCCCACCTTAGATATGACTCGGTATCTTGTCCTTCTAGTCTACGGACTAGGATCTCAAATTTCTCTTGGTTTCAGCTTCCTCTCTCACCTTCCTCCACCCCAGATTCAGCTTTCTTTCAGTGTTTTGGGCCTTGAGGTCAGCTTGCGGTCTTCTCTTAGTTCTTCTCATTAGTGTTGGTGACCCCCTCCTGGATCCTACTGTGGCCTATACATACGTACTTCCTTTATGGCCCGACAACCCTTTTTGCACACAGTCTTTACATGTTTGTCTCCTCAGTAGTTGATAAACTCTTAACAGAAGAAAACATGGCTTTGAAGCTCTAGTGACTAGTGATTTCCTGGAACCAAAGAATCTCAGTAAATGCTAGTTCGTGTGTGTGTGTGTGTGTGTGTGTGTGTGTGTGTGTGTGTTGGGTTGGCCAAAAAATTCATTCAGGTTTTTCCGTAACATCATATATATATATATATCCTTCGTTTATCCCTTAAAATATATTATGATTCCTTGAGAGTGAATTCACCAGAATCTGGGATAACCCCTTATATTTCCCCCTGATGTCTGATGTTTTTGATTTGGGGCAGGAAGGGTCACTTTAGGATAGGAATTATTCTTTGTTTCTCTGGTACTGAACAGTCTGCTTTCTTCTCTCTGCTATTAGCTCATTTGTTAGAATACATAAGGTATTCAAATTAGAATAATATCTTACATTCATACATCACTCTATTAAGTGATTTCATAAACATTATTAGACTAATCAAGTAACAAGGGCTTCCCTGGTGGCGCAGTGGTTAAGAATCCGCCTGCCAATGCAAGGAACATGGGTTCGAGCCCTGGTCCGGGAATATCCCACGTGCCGTGGAGCAACTAAGCCCGAGCACCACAGCTACTGAGCCTGTGCTCTAGAGCCCGTGAGCCACAACTACTGAGCCCATGTGCCTAGAGCCCATGCTCTGCAACGAGAGAAGCCACCGCAATGAGAAGCCCACGCACCGCAATGAAGAGTAGCCCCTGCTCCCCGCAACTAGAGAAAGCCCACGCACAGCAACGAAGACGCAACGCAGCCAAAAATAAATAAATTAATTTAAAAAAACCCCAACAAATCAGCCAAATGAATGCCTTAACAAATGGACAATTAAAAAAAGATAAACTTCTGGACAATTAAACTACATACATATATTATAATTTTCCATGTGATTAGTTATTTCTCAAAAAAAAAAAGGTTAATGGGTGCAAATTATTCCATTGTGTCCAGAACTGATACATGGCAGATGCCCACCAGTAAAATATCCTAGTCAACTTCCATTTGGATTGATTGGGTGTCTGTTTTAATTAGTTGGCATCTATCTGGTTCTTAAATATTTTGAATATCATCCCTCATTGTATGAGTAGATTATGTCTACTTCGAGACTATGAAATACATTATAATATCTAAATCCAAATTCAAATAAAACTATTTAAGACTTTCCTTATTTCAGTAGAATACCCATTTCTTCTGTATCTAGGTATGGTATCACTGTTTTATGACTTGAGAAAATTGATATCTCACATTTAATATTTTTAAGAAGCAATTTGGTATATTTTGTATTAACGTTTTCATGGTTTGGCCCTTAGTTAGCTATCCTGTCAACATTATTCTTATTAGTGTTTCAAACTGTATTTTTATGAATTCAAAATTGTAGTGCCCCTTTAAAAATAGTTTTCTTTTTTCCAAATAACCATACTCCTTTTCTCTTGCTACCCTGACCTATTTCATTTCTCCTCCATCCCACTCTCTCTCTCTCTTTTTTTAAATAAAATACTGTGGAAACTTGGAATTCCATAGAGGAATCAATTCCTTGTTAAAAGAGCATGTTAAGTATTATTTGGGAAGTATTGGCAAATAAAACTCTTCAGGTGGTAGCATTGTCAAGAATCTAGTAGATAGATTTTTGTTTTGTTTTTTCAGGAATAAAAAGCACACATTTCAGTCCTTCTTCTGCAGTCTAACTTGGGAAAATACATAAATGTTCTTATTTGCTACTTATTCCGTAATGTTTTTTATATAGACTACTGGGGATGATGAAAGATGGTCCCTTCCCTCAAGGAGTTCTTTTCAAGTAAATGGACAGAATCAACAGCTAGATAAGGATGTGGTGATGCTATCAACAATCGTGGAGATTAGGTGCCTAAAACCAGTGTGACTCACATTATCACCTTTTTCAGGAGCTTCATTTTAGAATAGTGATGTTGCTGTGGTAAAGTCGGAGAAGAGCAGGTACTTTTTAAAGTCCTTCAAAGGTGGATGGTGACTAGCATACTCTAAAGTGAATTGTCCTGTTGGTAAGTTCAACAGACTCTTGGAAGCAACCAGGACACCATTTGGTCACCTGCTGCCCTGATGTGGTTCTTGGTGTGTGGAAAAAAACACATTTACTTTTTAATGAACTCTTGATCTTTGGAAAATAATGAATTGATGTCAGAGAATCACAGTCTGGGTTGAATTAATTGAGGAACTGATATCACCTGCAGACTAAAGGAAGCTTGACTCATCAAAGTAATGCTGGAGTTAATTGTTTTTATGAACAAAGACTTTTTCATAGCAAGTACATTTTGCTAAGGTACCTCCCAGCCACAGTTCAGTCATTCAACTTCTTCTTTTTCTTTTTTGAATCAAATTCATTAGGGAAAAAAACTTGATCTGTCAAGCAGTTTTCATGTAAAACTCTGCAGCAGAAACATTTTTATTTGTGTTATAAATATAGACACAAGCATAACATTCAGGCCTATTTATGTTAATACAAGAGGTGTATTGAAGCACATTCCAGTTGAACTATTGGGGTACTGTTTTAAAATACTGGAAGATTTAATTTGCTTTAACTTCCTTTTCTCCCTTTCTCCTCCTCCTTCCTCTTCCTCCTTCACCGCTCTCCTTTATATGTTGTGATTTAAGGTAACCTAATATACAAAAAGCGAAATTATGTAAATAAGCAAGCCAGAACCATTTGTACTGCAAAGGATTCTCCACTTAGAAAAATAACTTCTTTTACCTCACAAGCTATAGATAATATTTGGTTTATAAAATTCTGCGTCCAAACAACTTTTCTAGGAATACATAGTACAAAGCACGATAACAGGTGGGTTTTTTTCCTCCTATTTGTTGCACTCTTTGAAGGGTAATTAATCAGCCAACTGGCTTTTCCTCAGCTTCCAAATAAAACTACAAAAGTTATTAACAATGTACATTTTAATAATCTAATGATGACACAGGACTCACAGGACTCTCTTACTGCAGTGAAAAGCCAGACTTGTTTCTATTGATTCACTCATTCACCACATGTGTGAGGAGCACGTGGAGGCCCAAAGAGCCCCCTGAGCACCACCTTCTCCTCCAGCCCAGCTGCACGTGGCCCTGAGAACCGGCCCCAAAAGGAGGCTCTAGTGAGAACCGATTCTTCAGAGGCCGTCAGGACCAACCTGCCAGGGCCTGCGTGCTGTCGGCCTCAGTCATTACCAGAAGTCTCTTCACTCTAGTCACTCTTTGTCATTGGGCTTTTCTCTCCAGACTCTCTGAACTTCTCCCCAAGTCCTTCCACTGTGTCCTCTGCAATCTGGGGTGCATCATCAGGAAAATCCCCCCAGACTCCCTCCGGGTACGCTTCAGAGCAAATATTTGATACCCCCCCAGGATATTACCTTTCCCGCGTCCCTCTCCCATAGTGGATGCCTGCTTTCTCAGTTCTGCCTCTCACTCAGTGGGGGAGGGGTTTTCCTGCCTCCTGTTGCTCTTTCTAGACCATTGTTCTGCCTACCTTTTCAGCCCCACAGAGACATATGCCATCCTTGCCAGTCCTCCTGCTACCCCCCTCTCACTCAGTGAAGACTTAGCACTGGGGTCACCTTCTCTCTGGCTGGCCCTATTCCTGGCCTGGCTCTTGGCAATTTCAATATCCATGTAGATGACCCAGCCTTGATTCTCAGGTTGCTGTCCTCACCTCCGCCATGCCCGCTATTATGCCCTAGGCCTTGTCATTACCAGCATTTTCACTATCTCCAGAAACCTTAGTTTATCCCATGCCTTGACCTTCGCCTTTTATACCGTCTATCATTCCACCCAACTCCCTCCAGTGTAGATTTTTGGTCCATTACCATCACTCCTTTGCACACAACCTCAGCTTCCTTGCCTCCGTCCCATTATATTCACCTGGGAAAACCCCAATACTGACAAAATACAGTTGCCTAACCAAATACCTTTTCTAACTGAAAGTGACTGGAGAAAAATTCACAACTGTGCTGACTGGTTTCACTTTACAATCATGACCGCATAGGCTGGATGGGTCCTAGGTGCTGACCCGCAAGCCTATGGTATTTCCTTAAATCCTTCATTCTCCCACATCATTGCCTGTCCCCAGATCTTCAACCCCACACCCCCATCTCAGCGGATGACGTTGCTTCTCATTTGGAGAAAATTCAGCCACCACTAATTTACCTTCATTTGTACTTATACCCTGACTTTTCTCCTACTACCATGGATGTCCATGCTCCTATGTAAAGCCAAGCCTTCCACTTGTGCATTTAATCCCATCCCTTCTCACCTACTCAGGGATCTTTGCTCCATGAGTAAGCTCTCTCCCGCTTCATTAGTCCTTCCACTCTCTGTTGGATCATTCCTATCAGCAAACTAGCACTATAATACCGTCTATCTTAAAATACATACAGCTGCCTTGGCCCCATGTCCCCCTCTTCATTTCTCTGATGCCCTTGAGCAGAAAACCTCACATATGCATTGTTTATACTTGCTGTCTCCATATTTTTTCTCTTCACTTTTTTTCCTTTGAAGCTTACTCCAACCAGTCTCCTCTGACACAGTGAGGCTCTGGAGGTCTCCACGGGCTGCCTAATTAATAGCACTCATTTTCTTGCCTGGGTTCTGTACAGATTATATCTCAGGCTCCCCGACCTGGGCAGAGATCCTGCCCGCGGAGAAGCAGAGAATACCTGCTCCCTGCAAGCAACCAGCTCCCAAGAGGAGGAGAGATGAACCAAGCATGCCCAGTTAATTCTGCCGAGATTTACCGCCTGGAGAAGTCACTGTCTCTACAGAGGCAGAGTGAGGATAGGTGTGGACAGGGGCCAAGAGTCACTCTAAATGAATTCCTTCCATGTGGAACGAGACATCAGGTTTAAGGGCTACCAGGCTGCAAAATTCAACAGTCAGTTTGTAGATCTTATTTAACTCAAATTATCAGCATCGTTTTGCACACCTCCAGGCTTCCTTCTTTCATTGTGCTCGTGTGACGCTAATACGTCTTCATTTCTCTCCTGTCTCCGTAGAATCTCTTTTTACCTCGTTGGCTGTTTATTCCTCCTCTTCCCAGTCTTGGAGGTTACTCTTTCTCTTCTAAATGTTGGAAGGCCTCAGGGCTCAACCCTTGGAGCCCTTTCCTTTCTCTGCATTTACTTTCTAGGTGAGCTGTCTAGTCCCACACATTTAATCATGCATATGCTGATGACTCTCTTATTTATATCTCCAGTGTCAACCTGTCTCCCACATCCCAGACTCATATATCCAGTAGCCTTCTGACATCACGACGTAAATGTCTAACGTGCCATTCTAGCATAACAGGTCCAAAACCCACCTCTTCCCTAGTGCTCCCCATCTAGCAAACCTAATAACCCAGTAGTTCAGGCCAAAAAAATCCTGTAATCATCTTGAAAACCTCTTTTTCTCACACCCCAACTTCATTTTATCAGTAAATTCTGTTGGCCATAGCTTTAAAATATGTCTAGAATCTGACCACTTCTTAGCACGTCCTCTGCTACTTTCATCCTGGTGCCTACTTGTACCATATCTAGCTTGGATTATTCTAGCGGCTTCTGGTCTGGTTTTTCTCTTTTCACTCTTACTCTCCCTACAGTCTGTTCCCTACATATCAGCCAGGGGGATTCTTGAAAAACCTGTCATATGGTATTATTTCCCTGTTCCAATTCTCCCCACTGCAATAAGAATAAAATTCCAAGCAGCATGGCCCATGACCTAGTCCCTAACTGCATCACCTCCTGCCACTGTCTTCCTTATTCAGCCCTTCCATACACACTAGCCTTTTTGACTTTCTTGGACCACATCAAGCTCAAGTCTTTGTGTTTGCTGTTCCCTCTGCATAGTAATGCTCTTCCCCGAGATGTGGGCTTATTTTACATATGTGTGTGTGTGTGTGTGTGTGTGTGTGTGTGTGTGTGTGTATATATATGAAATATATATATATAAATTAAATATCTCCTCTCTTCTGGTTTTTGATGTGTCTGAGTTAAACAATCAATATGATGTATAATAGTATATTTTTTTGGAAAGTTAAGAGTAGTACACTCATGTAATATACAGTAAAATGTTCCTATAAGGTAGGAGACCTTATAATAATTAAAATTTGTCATGAGCTTTGCAATTTACAAAGTGCTTTCACAAGTACCATCTCATTTAAACCTTACAACAACTCTGTGGCATGTCGTATCATCATCCTTATTTTACAGATGAATCTGAAAATCAGACAGATTAAGTGTCTTGCCCAAAGTGATACAGTTAGATGTGGCAGAGATGGTATTTTAGGTGAGGTCCTCTGATACCAAATCAGATTCTCCTTTTACTCTAAGGATGCAAGTACACACAAACGTTTGTCCTAAAACAAGCATATCAGTCCTTTAGTTCATTGTCCTTTGCACATATCAAAGCATCATCCTGAATTCTAGTGCGATTTGGTAAAGCCGAGAGGCTATGAAGGCTCTTTGTGGAAGTAACAGATCAGGTGTTCTGAGGTTTGGTAGCTTCTCCTCCAACTTTTTATCAGATAAACAAGAGTGTCCTTTCCCTTGATCTTTTGTGAAAGCAAGTTGCGGATTAAGGTTCTAGAAGCAACCAAAACTAGCCATTCACTTGGTTTTAGAACAACACTTCTTTGGGGATTTTTACAACGTGTTTAAACTCTTTGAAATAGAAAACTATTTTGTAGTGCTGGCAGAGTTGATAACCTGGAAATTATACCCTTTGACAAAATTATGTTCCTTTCATTTCCTTCTATTCTCTGGCTCTGTGTGGACTATATTGCTATCTGCAGCCTTGCTAATCAGGGTTATTGAGTATGAGCCCTCTCAATAATGAAAGGATAGCATGTACTTGTGTGAGGGAGAGTGTGTGTCTTTGAAAGAAAGGAAAAATAGGTGAGATGGGCAGGGCCAGCCGAAGTAGAGAGCAAATCAAATGTTACGGTTCACAGGAGGACTGGTCAGGATAAATCCTCAGAATCAGATGGTGATGCCTCCGTTCTACCTTTTGTGTAACAAATAATCTTCTAGGAAGTATAAAACAAAATAGCAAAAGGACAGATGTCCATACTGTATATGAGAAATTTTCCTGTAGCTTCCAATAATTATATAGCATGAATCTGACAGAATACTGTAGTAATGCAAAAGGATGCCAAAATGCATGCAAAATACTTAAGACCAAAATACGGCTTTATTTTCACTATTATTACTGTGGGACACATTCTCCTCTGAACATAAAGGTACCCAAATAATGAAACTATTTTACTGTTAAAGCTGCAGGCTGTATTGTACATTAAATAGTTAAAAGGCTTTCATGTTGGGCTGGCCAAGTTCAAATCCCAGCTCCACAACTTCCTAGCTGGGTGATTTTAGGCCAATTGCTTAATCTCTTTGAGCCTCAGTTTCCTCATCTATATAAAAGGCAGATAATAACAGCTATCTCACAGTTTTTTGTTTTTTTGTTTTTTTGCGGTACGCTGGCCTCTCACTGTTGTGGCCTCTCCCGTTGCGGAGCACAGGCTCCGGACGCCCAGGCTCAGTGGCCATGGCTTACGGGCCCAGCCACTCTGCGGCATGTGGGATCTTCCCGGACCGGGGCACGAACCCGCGTCCCCTGCATCGGCAGGCGGAGTCTCAACCGCTGTGCCACCAGGGAAGCCCTCTCACAGTTTTGTTGTAAGGATTAAATGATATAATAACTGTAAAGCACTTAGCACAGTGCTTGGGATATAGCAATCACCCCATAAAAGGTAGTTATTACTACTACACTACAATTATCTTAGGTGCTTAGTACTGCTGAGTTGATTCTCTATTTGTCCTCCCCTACTGCTCTATTCATTTAAAATAAGATAAAAATTACAAAACGTATATATATCTTTTAAAATAAAAACTGGGACTCCCTGAATCTTTCTATCCTTTCTAGAGTATATCTATTCAGATTCCAGGTTCTACCTAATAAATTCTTAGTACAACTGGATGATTTCTGTAAGAAATAACCAAGTGTGGCGTTTTAAAAAAAAAGGATTTTAGCAGAAAGCTATTTGACATTAGCCTGTTTCAGTTATCTATTGCTGCATAACATCTATCCCAAAAGTTGGTGACCTAAAATAACAATCACTTTATTGCTTCTGATGATTGGAATTCGAGCAGGACACATGGGATCAGCTTGTCTCTGCTCTACGTGATGTCTGCTGAGGCTGGAACTTCTCAGATTGCTCCCTCAGTCCCATGCCTGACAACTCAGCTAAACAGCTGGGAGCTGTTGGGGACTGTCCTACTGGGACTGTATGTCCAGGGCCTCAGTTCTTGCTTTTGGTCGAGTCCCAAGGTTCTCCCTGTATCCTCCCTCCATGTGGCCTCTCCCCCAGGGTAGCTGCATCTCTTATAAGGCAGCTCAAAAGGGGACAATAACTCCACCATTCAGCGTGAGGATTAGCAAGCAGAACCCAGAGAGGGCAGACTGCTGGGGCCGTCTCTGGAGACCACAGCCTCCTAAAAATGTGTCCATCCAGCCCTCTACCATTTAGGCTCCTAATCCCTGCTTTGTAATAAACCTCTCTAAATAGCCTATAACCTTCCTAAGTGATATATAAATACATTCTTAGGTGGACACTTTAATATTTCATTCAGTCCAAATACTTTCTTCACACAGTCTTTTCGAAACTTAAACATTCAGATTCCAAACCATCTTGGGAATCATGTCTGAAGTGGAATTTAAGACAAGGGGATTATAGACCCAGATGGGCAAACAAACTGCCTATTTTGGTCAAGCAGACACACCAAACTGAAAAAGCGGCATTGGGTTCTATTTTATTGACTTCATCTTTCTACCTGTAGGTAGGACGATTACACCAGGGTGGGGGGAAGATACATGCAGAAATAGCCACATTTCTTTGTGGTTTGTTGTATTTTTTGTTTTGAGCACTTTCAATATTTTGTCAGAGCTTGTCCTGTGAAGGTGCCCAGGTGTGCTTGGAATGTTTCTGTAGCCTGCAGCACCCACTGTACCGAGGCTTGGCTGGCTCCCTGGGAGTCTGTCAGGGCCAAGAGCTGATGTGGGTCCACTCTGGACTCTCAGAACCAGATGTTATCAGTGGGCACAAATGACATGATGAATGTGCCACCCACAAGGTTGTGTTTACATGGAGGGGTTTCTTTACATTGTTCGCTGAGTCATCAATTTGTTTACAGGTGCTTGTGGGCAGGGCCCTTGGTAACACTGCTATAAATAACGATTATGTTCTTTTTTTTTTTTAACATCTTTATTGGGGTATAATTGCTTTACAATGGTGTGTTAGTTTCTGCTTTATAACAAAGTGAATCAGTCATACATAAACATATGTTCCCATATGTCTTGCCTCTTGCGTCTCCCTCCCTCCCACCCTCCCTAACGATTATGTTCTTAAGGGAGCAGAATATTAATTTCAGCATGACAAAAATCATTGCTGTCTTCTGCGTGCCTGTTGTCTCTTGAAGCTCTTCGAGAGTGCAACATTCCAATACACATAGTCTCTTAATTGTGCCTCATAACCTAGATTTCTTAGAAGATGAGTCACTGTTAATTCAAAGAGGAGCTTTTCTCCCCTCCTTTGTCTTCCATTAATGTTTTCTGCCAGATTTTTGTCCACTTCAGAAATTGTAAATAGAAGGAAGTCCATCAAGGGAAATTATACACCTTTGTTTAAAATACTTTGTAATACAGTGGGTTTTATAGGTTGAAGAAGAAAATTATATTATTCGTCACATCCCTTCTTTACTTCCTTCCTCTTTTCCACTCTCCTTTCCTTTCTCACACATTTATTGAGGACCTTCCATGTGAATTCACTGTACTGCAAGCTGCTGGGGGGTACAAAGATGAGTACCTGCCCTCCAGGAGTTAAGTATGTTATCAGGGTAACAAAGGTTCTTGGAGGGCTTGAACAGTTGAGGGTCAAGGGTGTGATTCTCTAATCCAAACATAGAAGTTATTATGGAGAGTGTGCCCTGGGTAGTGAACCTGAGGAAAAAATGGGGTTCTCTGGTAGAATCCTGGTAATGGGGTGCCACCAGGGTGACCTCAGCCTGTCCCCACGACCCCTGATTTGGCCTCTGAGGCCCCTCCATTAAACTTCTGGGCTTTGCACATTCTCTGCAAAACATCCTAATACTTCACAGAAATAATCAGATGCTATTTTCTATTCTGATACTAATATTCTCTGTCTTAAATATTAATCTCTCTTAATGTTCTCTCTCATCTCATCTTAAAGTAAGATGACTCTTTTTTATTGAAGTATAGTTGATTTACAATATTATATTAGTTTCAGGTGTACAACATAGTGATTCAATATTTTTATAGATTATACTCTAAAGTTATTACAAAATAATGGCTATACATCCCTGTGCGGTACAACATTAAAGTAAGATAACACTTTAAACCTACAAGTCAGGGTTGCTTTGAGGATTAAAGATAGAATATCACATAAAGTCATTACTTTTCTAATGACTAAGTGCTACAGAAATGTGAATATTTTTGGTATCGTTCACCTCTCCTGGTAGAAGTACAAACAAGGCTGAAAGCTGTTTGGAAGCCTAAACTGGTCTGCGAAGTTTGAGCTCAGGTTCCCACGACACTTTGGGGGTTTGTTTGCTGTGTTCTGGTGGGTTTTAGTCCTCCTGGTGTGGACATGGTGTTGTTTCCAGGGCCCCCATGTTACCTCAGTCATCTCAGTCTTTAGCATCTTTGTTGCAGTAGAGAGGAATAATTAAGAGCTGCTTTAGTGGCTGACGTAAACCTGGAGTTTTTATAGTACAGAGGAAAGTTTCCGATTGGTTTGAAGCCCATGACATTTATATTGTGACCTGAGCTAGGTCCAATTCAGGATCCGTTTCAAGGACCATGTCTTATGTCTGACAGTCCTGTGCAGAAAGCTTTCCAAAGCTAGAAACTGGGATATGTAAGTGGAGGCAGAGGAAAGTGTATTCGTTACCTGTTGCTGTGTAAACAAATTACCCCCAAATTAAGGGGCTTAAAAAACAAACACTTATCATCTGACAGTCCGAGCAAATCAGGAATTTGGGAGCAGCTTAGCTGTGTGGTTGCAGCGCAGGTTCTCTCTTCGGTAGCAGTCAAGCTCTCGGCCAGGGCTGCAGTCGTATGGAAGACTGACGGGGGCTGTTACTCATATGGCTGTTGTGAGGGGGCCTCAGTTCCTCACTGGCAATTGGTTGGAGGTCCCAGTTCCTTGTCATGTGGGCCTCTCCATGGGATGACAGAGTAGGTGATGAGAGACAGAGAGATAGAGACAGAGGGAGAGAAAAGCTACATTGTTATGAGTCTTAGAAGTGAGATACCGTCACATGTGTGAGTGAACTACCCAAAGCCATAAATACCAGGTGGAGCAGATCATGGGGGACATCTTGGAGGACAGCTGCAACAGGAGTCAAGAAAACTAAGTAAATCAAAGAATTATGCAGATTTGGACCTACCTCTAGGATTGTGGGTGAATTTTTCCTGTCTTTGAATTTATCCAAACTTGGGTAAACTTGAGCCTAAGGTGTATGGTGACTACCTAATAATATTTATTAGAGTTTTAGGAGTACTTATTCCTCTTCAATGAAGGTTATAAAGGTGCAAAAAGAAGACCCTCTGCCAAGCAAGCCTGTAGGAGTTTATGATCTAAAAGAGGGATCAGCAAATAAAGGGCCAAAGAGTGAATAGTTTAGACACCGTCGACCATCTAGTCTCTGCCATTGTAGCACTAAAGCAGCCATAGATACTTCTGGGTTACAACTACTGTGTGGTTGTTTCAATAAAACTTTATTTACAAAAATAGGCAGTGGGCCAGACATGGCCTCCAGACCATAGTTTGCCAACCCGTGATGTAAAAGAAAACTACAGAATAATAAATCAGAAGATTTGGGGCTTCCCTGGTGGCGCAGTGGTTGAGAGGGCTCAGTGGTTGAGAGTCCGCCTGCTGATGCAGGGGACACGGGTTCGTGCCCCGGTCTGGGAAGATCCCACATGCCGCGGAGCGGCTAGGCCCATGAGCCATGGCTGCTGAGCCTGTGCGTCTGGAGCCTGTGCTCCGCAACAGGAGAGGCCACAACAGTGAGAGGCCCGCGTACTGCAAAAAAAAAAAAAAAAAAAAATCAGAAGATTTTATCCAGGATCAGTGTGAAAGCAGACCTCCACCAGTTTCATTTTACGGATTTACTGATTTATTCTATTAAATGTATATAAATAATAAAAAAAAAAAGCTGCAGGAGCAATAAAAAGATACAGAGCTCTGGAAAATGAAACAATAAGTGAAATCAGGATACTCATTGGTTATTTGCACCATGTCCCCTTTGAAGTAGAATAAATGATTTTGGAATTACGCACAGTAGGAAACAAAATCATCCTCTGTCAGTTTCTGTGCTCTCCTGTCCCTCATCTCAATCTAGCTGCCACCACTGCAAACCTACCTTTCGATCAAGATATGTTTTGACAAACTCAAAACAGATCTTGATTGCCTCAAACAGGGTGAGGTTCCCTGAAAGTATTCTTTTTCCTTGCAAATTTTTTTTTTTTTTTTTTTTTTTTTTTTTTTGTGGTACGCGGGCCTCTCACTGCTGTGGCGTCTCCTGCTGCAGAGCACAGGCTCCGGACCCGCAGGCTCAGCGGCCATGGCTCACGGGCCCAGCCGCTCCGCGGCATGTGGGATCTTCCCGGACTGGGGCACGAACCCGCGTCCCCTGCATTGGCAGGCGGACTCTCAACCTCTGCGCCACCAGGGAAGCCCTTCCTTGCAAATTTTAAAAACAAATGGTGTCTTGGAAACTACCCAAGAGAAAATTTGTGACTCTCATGAGATAATTGACAATAACTTGGGGTATTCCAAAATCTAGGCTGGGAATTATTGATATTAGCCTAAGAAATTGGCAAAAAGAAATTGAGACTGGCAAGTAAAAATCTGTGCATTAATATTTTATTAGATTATATAAAAAGTCTGTCTCATCATTTAGGTTTTACCTTCTGCTATTGCCACTCAAAATCATTATTTAAACTTCCCTGAGGAGGCTATTAGGAGTTTTAAAACTTTTTAAATTAAATATTTTTCTTACTGGAAGAGACTGTATGACAATGTGGAAAATACTGGTAAGAGCATAAATTACTCATAATCCAACTAGCCAGAGATGACCACTGTTAAGATTTTAGCGTATGTCCTTTCCGTGTGTTCTTGGATATTTAACATAGTTGATACATACAATTTTTTATTCCACTTTTCAACTTACCATGATATCACAAGTCTTACCCCATGCCTTAAAGGATTAATGGTATTCTATAATATGGATGTTCCATAACTTACTTAATCATTACCCAAGTTGGTTGAGTTGTTTACACATTTTATTATAGATAACACTGCCATAACATCTTGGTAAAAAAACTTTGAATACGTCTTTATTTCCTTATAAACCTTTCCTAGAAGTATAATCACAGGGTACAGGTATATTAACATTTTAAAGTCTCTGGATAGATACTAATAAATTGCTTACTAAATGGCTGTGGCAATTGATATACCTGCCCCCAGTAGTATGTAAAAGCATTGAGCATTGTTAATTTTAAAATTGTATCTATTGTTACTTTAATTTGCATATTTTAATTACTAGTGAATTTGGGGAAGTATTATCATTAAACATTTCTTTCTTTCTTTGAAAATTATTTATTTCCTTTACCCATTTTACCAGGTTTGTTAGTATTTTTCTTATATATTTGTATGATATCTTAACCAGTTGTTGGATGTTTATGTTGAAAATATTTTCTTGGCTTGTTATTGCCTTTCACTTTTTAAAAAATGTATAAAAATTTAAACTTTTTGCACAGTAAAATTACCAGTATTTTTCTTTTTCTTTTTTCTATTGCTTTTAATCTTAGGAAATTGTTTCCCATCCTGTATTATCTTCTAACATGACATATAGTGACCTTCTAATCTTCTTTGTGATTTCATGTTTTTATATTTAATTCTTTCAGCCACCTAGCATTAATATTGCTATATGTTGTGACTTTGCTAGGATATAAAGGAGCGAGTGGTATAGAGATATACAGTGCTGTTTGTTAGAGATTCTCTCTTAGTACTCCTGTGGTTCTTGATTTTATTTCAGGGTTTCTGGTTACCCGAAGCAGCGTTTTTTTACCTCAGGACTTTTGGTGTCTTTTGAGTGCCCTGGATGGCAAAGTGCATTCACCCTTTTCATTTCTCTTTCTTCCCTCCCTAAGGCTTAGTAAAATGCTCCACTCAAACTAGTCCAGACGCATATCTCCATGGAGGAGGCTGCTACATGCCAAGCTTTATTTAAAAGGAACTCAGAAGGCCCACATCCCTAAAAATGTCTTCTCTAAGTTATTTTTCATGCCGGAAACACCTGTTATTTCATCTCTTTGCATTAAAGATCGCCCTCTTCCAGAAATCTTCTTAAAAACGCACATTCACCTCAGCAGAGTAGCACAGTGTTTTAGTTTCTTCTGGCAGCCATGACAAATTACCACAAACTTGGTGGTTTAGAACAACAGAAATTTATTCTGTCACAGTTCTGGAGGCTAGAAGTCTGAAAACAAGGTGTCGGCAGGGCCATCCTCCCTCAAAGGCTCCAGGGAAGCTCCTTCCTTGCCTCTTCCCAGCTTCTGGTCATTGCAAGAAATCCTTGGTGTCCTCAACTAGCATCACTCCAGTCTCTGTCTCCAGCATCACATGGTTTTCTTCCCTCTGGGTCTGGGTCTGTGTTTGTGTATCCAGATTTCCCTCTCCTTATAAGTTCACCAGTCATTGGATTAGGGTCCAACCAAATCCAGTATGACTTCATCTTAATTTAATTAATTACACCTGAAAAGACCCTGTGTCAGATAAGGTCATGTTCTGAGGTTCCAGGTGAACATGAATTTGGGGGGATACTATTCATCCCAGTACACACAGTGAGTGAATAGTTCTTTCACATTACTTAGTTTTATTAGATCACCTTTCTGTTTAACAGCTGACATGGAACCAGAGGAAGATCCTGGGATCTGTAGTGAGGAGGCAAAGGGAGAAAATGCAGGGAGAACTGAGGGGGAGGGGAAAGGGGCCAATGTCAGATTCCACCCCTTTGTCCATGGCTGGTCCTATAACCAGATAAATGGTAAACCCGCATCTGTTTTGCTTTCTCGGTAACTTGCTTGCATTTTAAGTGGGGAGTCCAAGTGTTTAATTAGGTTGACCAATATCTTCCTTTTCTGTTAGTAACATATATAAACTGTTTGATGGGGAAGTAAAAGAATAAAATGAGTAATCCTTTGGAATGATTTAAAAGATTCATGTCAAATCTTTTCTGTTTTCAAAAAAATATATTACATAAATTAATAGTAACTGAAATCATTGGATTTTTTCATATTTGATGTCTAGTGACATGAGTTGTAACTACTAAATTCAATAACGGGAGAAAAATACTTCAACTCTTTCCTAAATAGGGGGAACCCTAAGATTCTGTTAATTTAAAGGGAAAAAAGAATGACAGATTGGAAATTAATTTTGCTAATCATATTATTTTGATTCTTTTTAGTAAAAAGCAATTGCTAAGGCTGGGGAAATGCCAGTAGCCCTTTTTATCCATTTAAAACAATATGCCAAATGAAAATTTTAAATAAAATTTGCATATCTACTATTTGATTTTATAAATTGCTCATTTTTTAGAAGCATTTTAAGTCCCACCATTACCTGGTTTATGCAAAACAAGTTTATTTCCTTTTTGAAGTATTGGCCATATTTAAACATTTTTATTACAGAAACAGTCTGAAGATATTTTTAAGCGAAGAAAGTGAAGATAGCTCTTCCTTTCTGTTAGCTTGTGGCTGATTTCACAGCCAAACAGTGAGAAAGTCCCTTCCTTCATCTTGAGTACAGAAGTAAAGCTCTCCTGTGTACACAGAGCTTGTTGACTCACAAGTTCCCATTATACTGATGAGATAACACTGCCTAATTTAAAATCCTATTAGACAAAATAAATATTTTCTTAGGGTAGAATGCTTTATGGTTTAGTGACTCAACTCTCTCTCAGTGCTGGAAACTGGGTTCTCAGTCAGTGCCACAAGAAAAAACTTGTTTTAAATCATCCCTGTCTTAAAAAAAAAAAAAGCATTTATTATATACCTATTGAGTTCAGGTTATAGGGATAGAAGAAGATATGATTCTTAACTCCTCAAAACACATAATTGAATTGAAAAATGATATATGTTCACAGAAAACCTAATTGAACACCTAACAAATAATACTAGGTTGAACCACGTGGAATTGCAATATTTGACTGGTTTTGACCTACACAAATGATACTTAAAAACATTCAACCTAAAAGTTCAAAACCAGTTACTGTCACTCACCTGAATTTTGCACGTTCTTTAGTCCTTTGTGTATAAAAAACTGTGGTGCACAACATCCTGTCCTGAGCCTTGTACCTCAACCCTCAGCCTAGGGGATGGGGGGCCAGTGGGTTTTCCCTCGGAGAACTGTGCACAGGCCATGCTGCCTCTTTTCTTCTGCCCTCAGCTGTCCGTCCCCAGCTCTATTATTTCCACATGTGAGGATTTTCTTTCCTCCTAAGCATAGCCTCACCTTGTTTTGAATACTTTCCTCTCTTCCTGTTTCCTTCTGGTTTTTGCCAAGGAAATTCTCTCCCCATCCCTCTCCTCCCTTCCTCTTCCTCTTTTTTTTTTAAATTTTTAAATTTTATTTATTTTTTTATACAGCAGGTTCTTATTAGTCATCAATTTTATACACATCAGTGTATACCTGTCAATCCCAATTGCCCAATTCATCACACCACCACCACCACCACCCACGGCTTTCCCCCCTTCGTGTCCATATGTTTGTTCTCTACATCTATGTCTCAATTTCTGCCCTGCAAACCAGTTCATCTGTACCATTTTTCTAGGTTCCACATATATGCGTTAATATACGATATTTGTTTTTCTCTTTCTGACTTACTTCACTCTGTATGACAGTCTCTAGATCCATCCACGTCTCAACAGATGACCCAGTTTTGTTCCTTTTTATGGCTGAGGAATATTCCATTGTATATATGTGCCACATCTTCTTTATCCATTCATCTGTAGATGGGCATTTAGGTTGCTTCCATGACCTGGCTATTGTAAATAGTGCTGCAATGAACATTGGGGTGCATGTGCCTTTTTGAATTGTGGTTTTCTCTGGGTATATGCCCAGTAGTGGGATTGCTAGATCATACGGTAATTCTATTTTTAGTTTTTTAAGGAACCTCCATACTGTCATCCATAGTGGCTGTATCAGTTTACATTGCCACCAACAGTGCAAGAGGGTTCCCTTTTCTCCACACCCTCTCCAGCATTTGTTGTTTGTCAATTTTCTGATGAAGCCCATTCTAACTGGTGTGAGGTGATACCTCATTGTAGTTTTGATTTGCATTTCTCTAATAATTAGTGATGTTGAGCAGCTTTTCATGTGCTTCTTGGCCATCTTTATGTCTTCTTTGGAGAAATATCTATTTAAGTCTTCTGCCCATTTTTGGATTGGGTTGTTTGTTTTTTTAATATTGAGCTGCATGAGTTGTTTATATATTTTGGAGATTAATCCTTTGTTGATTTGTTTGCAAATATTTTCTCCCATTCTGACAGTTGTCTTTTCATCCTGTTTATGGTTTCCTTTGCTGTGCAAAAGCTTTTAAGTCTCATTAGGTCCCATTTGTTTATTTTTGTTTTTATTTCCATTACTGTAGGAGGTGGATCAAAAAAGATCTTGCTGTGATTTATGTCAAAGAGTGTCCTTCCTATGTTTTCCTCTAAGAGTTTTACAGTGTCCAGTCTTACATTTAGGTCTCTAATCCATTTTGAGTTTATTTTTGTGTATGGTATTAGGGAGTGTTCTAATTTCATTCCTTTACACGTAGCTGTCCAGTTTTCCCAGCACCACTTGTTGAAGAGACTGCCTTTTCTCCATTGTATATCCTTGCCTCCTTTGTCATAGATTAGTTGACCAAAGGTGTGTGGGTTTACCTCTGGGCTTTCTATCTTGTTCCATTGATCTATGTTTCTGTTTTTGTGCCAGTACCATATTGTCTTGATTACTGTAGCTTTGTAGTATAGTCTGAAGTCAGTGAGCCTGACTCCTTCAGCTCCATTTTTTTCCCTCAAGACTGCTTTGGCTATTCGGGGTGTTTGGTGTCTCCATACAAATTGTAAGATTTTTTGTTCTAGTTCCATAAAAAATGCCATTGGTCATTTGATAGGGATTGCATTGAATCTGTAGATTGCTTTGGGTAGTATAGTCATTTTCACAATATTGATTCTTCTAATCCAAGAACATAGTATATCTCTCCATCTGTTGGTATCATCTTTAATTCCTTTCATCAGTGTCTTATAGTTTTCTGCATACAGGTCTTTTGTCTCCCTCAGAAGGTTTATTCCTAGGTATTTTATTCTTTTTGTTGCAGTGGTAAATAGGAGTGTTTCCTTAATTTCTCGTTTAGATTTTTCATTGTTAGTGTATAGGAATGCAAGAGATTTCTGTGCATTAATTTTGTATCCTGCAACTTTACCAAATTCATTGATCAGCTCTAGTAGTTTTCTGGTAACATCTTTGGGATTCTCTATGTATAGTATCATGTCATCTGCAAACAGTGACAGTTTTACTACTTCTTTTCTAATTTGTATTCCTTTTATTTCTTTTTCTTCTCTGATTGCCATGTCTAGGACTTCCAAAACTATGTTGAATAATAGTGGTGAGAGTGGACTTCCTTGTCTTGTTCCTGATCTTAGAGGAAATGCTTTCAGTTTTTCACCATTGAGAATGATGTTTGCTGTGGGTTTGTCGTATATGGCCTTTATTTTGTTGAGGTAGGTTCCCTCTATGCCCACTTTCTGGAGAGTTTTTATCATAAATGGGTGTTGAATTTTGTCAAAAGCTTTTTCTGCATCTATTGAGATGATCATATGGTTTTTATTCTTCAATTTGTTAATATGGTGCATCACATTGATTGATTTGCGTATATTGAAGGATCCTTGCATCCCTGGGATAAATCCCACTTGATCATGGTGTATGATCCTTTTAATGTGTTGCTGGATTCTGTTTGCTAGTATTTTGTTGAGGATTTTTGCATCTATATTCATCAGTGATATTGGTCTGTAATTTTCTTTTTTTGTAGTATCTTTGTCTGGTTTTGGTATCAGGGTGATGGTGGCCTCATAGAATGAGTTTGGGAGTGTCCCTTCCTCTGCAATTTTTTGGAAGAGTTTGAGAAGGATGGGTATTAGCTCTTCTCTAAATGTTTGATAGAATTCACCTGTGAAGCCATCTGGTCCTGCACTTTGGTTTGTTGGAAGATTTTTAATCACTGTTTCAATTTCATTACTTGTGATTCGTCTGTTCATATTTTCTGTTTCTTCCTTGGTTCAGTCTTGGAACGTTATACCTTTCTAAGAATTTGTCCATTTCTTCCAGGTTGTCCATTTTATTGGCATAGAGTTGCTTGTAGTAGTCTCTTCTGATGCTTTGTATTTCTGTGGTGTCTGTTGTAACTTCTCCTTTTTCATTTCTGATTTTATTGATTTGAGTCCTCTCCTTTTTCCTGGTGAGTCTTGCTAATGGTTTATCAATTTTGTTTATCTTCTCAAAGAACCAGCTTTTAGTTTTATTGATCTTTGCTATTGTTCTCTTTGTTTCTATTTCATTAATTTCTGTCTGATCGTTATGATTTCTCTCCTTCTGCTAACTTTGGGTTTTGTTTGTTCTTCTTTCTCAAGTTCCTTTAGGTGTAAAGTTAGATTGTTTATTTGAGATTTTTCTTGTTTCTTGAGGTATGCTTGTATAGCTATAAACTTTCCTCTTAGAACTGCTTTTGCTGTATCCCATAGGTTTTGGATTGTCATGTTTTCATTGTCATTTGTCTCTAGGTATTTTTTGATTTCCTCTTTGATTTCTTCAGTGATCTCTTGGTTATTTAGTAACGCATTGTTTATCCTCCATGTGTTTGTGTTTTTTACGTTTTTTCCCCTGTAATTCATTTCTAATCTCATAGCATTGTGGTCAGAAAAGATGCTTGATAGGATTTCAGTTTTCTTAAATTTACTGAGGCTTGATTTGTGACCCAAGATGTGATATATCCTGGAGAATGTTCCATGTGCACTTGAGAAGAAAGTGTAATCTGCTGTTTTTGGATGGAATGTCGTATAAATATCAATTAAATCTATCTGGTCTATTGTGTCATTTAAAGCTCTGTTTCCTTATTTATTTTCATTTTGGATGATCTGCCCATTGGTGTAAGTGAGGTGTTAAAGTCCCCCAGTATTACTGTGTTACTGTCAGTTTCCTCTTTTACAGCTGTTAGCAGTTGCCTCATGTATCGAGGTGCTCCTATGTTGGGTGCATATATATTTATAATTGTTATATCTTCTTCTTGGATTGATCCCTTGATCATTATGTAGTGCCCTTCCTTGTCTCTTGGAACATTCTTTATTTTAAAGTCTATTTTATCTGAGATGAGTACTGCTACTCCAGCTTTCTTTCTTTTTTTAATAAATTTATTATTTATTTATTTATGGCTGCATTGGGTCTCCGTTGCTGCACACGGGCTTTCTCTAGTTGTGGCCAGCAGGGGCTACTCTTCGTTGTGGAGCGCCGGCTTCCCACCGCAGTGGCTTCTCTTGTTGTGGAGCACGGGCTCTAGGTGCGGGCTTCAGTAGTTGTGGCTCACAGGCTCTAGAGCACATGTTCAGTAGTTGTGGCACATGGGTGTAGTTGCCCTGCGGCATGTGGGAATCTTCCTAGACCAGGGCTCGAACCCATGTCCCCTGCATTGGCAGGTGGATTCTTAACCATTATACCACCAGGGAAGCCCTCCAGCTTTCTTTTCATTTCCATTTGCATGGAATATCTTTTTCCATCCCCTCACTTTCAGTCTGTATGTGTCCCTAGGTCTGAAGTGGGCCTTTTGTAGACAGCATATATATGGGTGCTTGTTTATGTATCCATTCAGCAAGCCTGTGTCTTTTGGTTGGAGCATTTAATCCATTCATATTTAAGGTAATTATCGATATGTATGTTCCTATGACCATTTTCTGAGTTGTTTTGGGTTTGTTTTTGTAGGTCCTTTTCTTCTCTTGTGTTTCCCACTTAGAGAAGTTCCTTTAGCATTTGTTGTAGAGCTGGTTTGGTGGTGCTGAATTCTCTTAGCTTTTGCTTGTCTGTAAAGCTTTTGATTTCTCCATTGAATCTGAATGAGATCCTTGCCGGGTAGAGTAATCTTGGTTGTAGGTTCTTCCCTTTCATCACTTTAGGTATGTCATGCCACTCCCTTCTGGCTTGTAGAGTTTCTGCTGAGAAATCAGCTGTTAACCTTATGGGAGTTCCCTTGTATGTTACTTGTCATTTTTCCCTTGCTGCTTTCAATAATTTTTCTTTGTCTTTAATTTTTGCCAATTTGATTACTATGTGTCTCGATGTGTTTCTCCTTGGGTTTATCCTGTATGGGACTCGCTGCACTTCCTGGACATGGGTGGCTATTTCCTTTTCCATGTTAGGGAAGTTTTCAACTATAATCTCTTCAAATATTTTCTCTGGTCCTTTCTCTCTCTCTTCTCCTTCTGGGACCCCTATAATGCGAATGTTGTTGCATCTAATGTTGTCCCAGAGTTCTCTTAGGCTGTCTTCATTTCTTTTCATTCTTTATTCTGTTCTGCAGCAGTGAATTCCACCATTCTGTCTTCTAGGTCACTTATCTGTTCTTCTGCCTCAGTTATTCTGCTATTGATTCCTTCTAGTGTAGTTTTCATTTCAATTATTGTATTGTTCATTTCTGTATGTTTGTTCCTTAATTCTTCTAGGTCTTTGTTAAACATTTCTTGCATCTCCTCGATCTTTGCCTCCATTCTTTTTCCGAGGTCCTGGATCATCTTCACTATCATTATCCTGAATTCTTTTTCTGGAAGGTTGCCTATCTCCACTTCATTTAATTGTTTTTCTGGGGTTTTATCTTGTTCCTTCATCTGGTACATAGCCCTCTGCCTTTTCTTCTTGTCTGTTTTTCTGTGAATGTGGTTTTTGTTCCACAGGCTGCAGGATTGTCCTCTTCCTCTTTTTCTTTCCTTCTTTGTGTCTTCTTTCATTCCACTATGAATCATGATCACACGGTCAATGGCTGTAAAGCCCAAGAGTAAAGCCAGTGATACATTTGTGTGAAAGAAAGGGAAAACCATGAGTTTTGATGTGAAATAATGGCAATCTAGATCTGGTAATAACAAAAGCTCTGTAAAGTCACTTTATAATCTCTGAAAAAATCTCTAACCATTATCTCTTTTCAGCTGAACCTTTTTCTCAGTAATCCTTATCTCAGAAAGAGAATAATCCCCTTGGGAAAAAGAAAGACTATTTCTCAGACTGTTTTATTGCTTTCTTGTTTTTTTTTTTGTTTTTACCAATACTGAAACAGTTCTGTCTTTCATATTGGCTTTCATTTTTCCTTTCTTTTTTGCTATGACGTACTATTTCAGCTACATGAAATTGACTTTTAGGGCTTATTTGGGAATTAAACCACCATTATAACTTTGTATTTACAGAATAATGTATCAGTTATTAAAAAAAAAAGTTTGGAACACAACCTTTTGGTAAATTAGGATTTCCTTTAGTATAAACCGGATATCTAAGGGGTAAGGAAACACAAGATTCATTACAATCAGTGATATTCCGGGATAAATGACTTTTGTAATTAGTTTTAATAGAATCTGACAGCCAAAGATTGCAAAGAGAAAAGGGAAAAGAATTAATAGGCAGCCCAAGCAAAGACATATAAATAATGAAGCAAGGTGTACATAAGGGAAATGCAAACAGATTTCTCTGACCATGACTGAAAGGCTGAGTTTGGAGAGAGGAGAGGGGGGTTAGAGTGGTGTTGGAGAACCCCTCAGGGTGGGGAATTTGGAGATTGTTGCTAGCATCTCTGTAAGGACAACTTTATTAAGCTAGATGGAGAGTAGGGACACAGTGATAATCTCTTGTTGCCTCATACACCTGAGAGATTTCAGTTCATGAGAGCCGAGATGATAAATGTCAGTCTGTTCTCAGATCCAGCTTCCCACCATCTTCAGTCAGCAATCTGGATTCCTGATATGTCGGCAAGATGTTTTACATTATTACTTCTTGTTAGAGATGATTTTTAATTAGAGTTTTCTTTTGTAAAGACAATTAATTTTCTAATGTAAAGACATTAATTGAACTCATTCATTAAGTAAATGATAACAGTTCTAGTCACTACCAAAGGATGTATCTAGGAGACCCTTGTGGCGTTTACCCACCTGGTGCAGGTGGATAGGGGAAGCCAAAGATGTAATTCAGGCAATTATGTACTAATTACTGTGCATGTTACATTAATCATCAAACAACTGACAGGTATTTGGAAATCCAGTAAGTCTAACATGATGAAATTGACAGTTACGAAAATTAATGTAAAAGCTAACCTCCATAAGACTTATCTTGAAAAGTAGAAAAAAAAGAGATAATGAGGCTTCCCTGGTGGCACAGTGGTTGGGAGTCCGCCTGCCGATGCAGGGGACGTGGGTTCGTGCCCCGGTCCGGGAAGATCCCACATGCCGCGGAGCGGCTGGGCCCGTGAGCCATGGCCGCTGAGCCTGCGTGTCTGGAGCCTGTGCTCGCAACAGGAGAGGCCACAACAGTGAGAGGCCCGCGTAGCACAAAAAAAAAAAAAAAAAGAGATAATGAGACTCATCCTCATATTTTGAAAGTTTTTTTAGTTTCACATTATCATCAAAGGACATTTACTATAAGCACCAGATTGTGTGTGGGAATGTTTTAATGTCTTATAAGTAACATTTAAAGACTCAATTCTCACTTTTAGGTTTATGAGAATTACAGACCATCATATAGCAAAAACATATTGATTAGAGCCTTTAAATCTCTGAATTATAGCTGTGAGAATTTTGAGAGTATCTGATTTGTAGGAAAAATAAGTATTTGTAAGTTCAGGAAATGCCGTAAATACTAAGCATTATTGGTATGAGGAACAAATTACACAATTTCTCTTGAAACTTTATTGCTCCTAGAAATGCTACAAAGTAATAATGTTTACAGCAATGCAAGTATTATCAAAGCTCTGGATTGAGGAAGATAATCCTTTGAGTGCCTGGAAGGACTAACTAAGGCAGAAGAGTTCAGTTCCAGGTTATTTAGGGACCCCAGAGTTTCATAAACTCCTAATTGTCATGGCACCAGAGTCGTTTTGGACTAGTGAGGTAGGTGGGGCCAAGGTAAACAAAGGAAGTAGATGGTGCCTAGTAAAGGTGCTGTAAAGTCAACTTCAAAGTATGTGACATCACCATAGACTTGTGGAAAATAATGACAGACCAGCCTAGCATGCAGCTGTCATGGTTAGGAAGAGGTGCTTTTGAACTAAAGCTTTATGTTGACCTTCTTTGAAACAGTCGTAAACAGCAGGCTCTGCAAGCTGCTACTTACGAGTAGTTGTAAGCTACTAGTTATGAGTCAAACCATCTTTGCGAAAGGGGCTTTGTATTCTCTCACCCAGGAAGTCCTTACTGAATGTCTGTGATGTGCCAGATGTGGTCAGATGCTGTGTCAGAAACAGAGGGAATTATATACACAAAGGAACTTCCTCTCTGGGATGAGAGAAGGAACCATCCATGATTATGATAAAGCTAAATTACAGTAAAATTGCCTGTGACATAGGGCGTGTAGGAAAGCTATGTTTGAAAAGGTAAATTGGGTCCAGAAAGTAGAAGAGCTTGAATACTAAACTATGGAGTTAAGACTCTTCTGTACACAGTGCTGAACCGTCTGATGGTTTTCAAACACCAGTATACACCAGGAAGATCAATCCATTCATAGCTTTAGAATGGGTTAGAGGATGCAGGAGAGACCAGATAGCAGAGAGTAGCTGGAAAACTCTGTAAATTGAAGAGATAGTGAAGTTAGGAAGTAGGATAATGGTAGTTGGAGTGGACAAGGGGAGATGGACATCATACTGGCAAGGTGGAAGCATGTTCCATGCATTTATAACTTCCACCCCATCCCTTCCTCCTCTAAAGATTTACAGTTTATCTTGAATTAACAATGTAAATAAGTGAAGAAAACTAAAGGAATAGTAGTGTGATAAGGCCAGAGAGACAATTACTTTACAGAATGTATATGATTCTGTATAATTATTAACATTTTTTCATGGTCAGGTACACAGTCCACATTGTCTGAAAGACACCTGGTGAGGAAAAGAAAAGGTTTATTTGGCACTTAAGAAAGAGAGAAACTTCTCCTTTCAGTCCCTGCAGAGAGAATATTAAATAAGATGGTGGCTTACACCCTTCTCGGGTTCCCTGCAATATGTTCAACAAAGAGGTCTAATGTGGCTGCATTTTTAGTGGCTCTCAAAGCAAGCTCAGGTATGATGACAAAGAGCCCCTGACCAGTGATCGGAGGTGGGGTGCTGCGAACAGGAGAGCTCAGGGATAACTCCCCAGAGTTGCCTCTGGTGATTCGGGGTTGGTTTTCTACCCTTGTACATATAACTATATTCCAAGCTTCCTGCTCATTGCCTGCTCCATGGTTATATAATCACCATTAGCTCTTGTTTTGTGTTGCAAAAGACAGCAATTTAAAATACTCTCTCTTGGGCTTCCCTGGTGGCGCAGTGGTTGAGAGACTGCCTGCCGATGCAGGGGACGCTGGTTCGTGCCCCGGTCTGGGAAGATCCCACATGCCGCGGAGCGACTAGGCCCGTGAGCCATGGCCGCTGAGCCTGCGCGTCTGGAGCCTGTGCTCCGCAACGGAAGAGGCCACAACAGTGAGAGGCCCGCGTACCGCAAGAAAAAAAAAAAACTCTCTCTTGAGTGGCATGGACATATATACACTACCAAGTGTAAGATAGATAGCTAGTGGGAAGCAGCCGCATAGCACAGGGAGATCTGCTAGGTTCTTTGTGACCACCTAGAGGGGTGGGATAGAGAGGGTGGGAGGGAGACGCAAGAGGGAAGAGATATGGGAACTTATGTATATCTATAACTGATACACTTTTTTATAAAGCAGAAACTAACACACCATTGTAAAGCAATTATACTCCAATAAAGATGTTAAAAATAAATAAATAAATAAAATACTCTCTCTTGCATTATTTATTTGTTATTTATGAGCTTAGTAAAGTCATTAGTCTTTCTTTGGGGGTTATATATGTCGTCAAAAGAAGAGCTACATTTTCTCTGCTCTTAGGTTATAGAAATTTGAGTAGGCTTAAAAGGAAAATACGAGCAATCAAGGAAACTTTTTATATTTTGACAACTAAAAACTAAACCTGTCCAACTGGAATATTGTAAAGAAAAGCTGAAAAAAAAGCCAGAATCTTCAGCAGCTGTAAGTGAGAGCATATGCAGTCATGCATGAAACACAAGACTCCTGATGAACCTAAGCCATTCCTCGAGATACAGACCACGGGTCCTCAGTTCTCTCGGGGTTTTGGGCAATGATTCCCCGGCTGGTTTGGGCCCTGGTCCTCTTTGCTCTTGCTCAGATCGAGATCCTTCTTTCCTCTGGGACCAATACTAATAAAGCCAAACCTCGCTGAGCCCAGCCTGGTTCTGGGGGGGCTGCATAGTTTGTTAATCATGGGAAGCGATCCCAAGTGACCAAAATTTATGTATTATATTGGTCCCGAGATAGCTTAGTTAAATTTCACACACTCTGTAGCACCCAAAGCCTAGATTCCACTGCATGGAGCTACTAGGGCAAAACCCAGCCTTGGTAGGAGAGAAGATGATCTGCATTCCCAGCGGTCAGATATGAGGGGAACTTGGACAGACACGGGGGGAATTCTGTCCCACGCAGCACATCGGGAGATGGTTCCCAGCTTTTGAGCTGCCATTTAAAGCATCGAGTTTAGTGACACGCGCTGCACTGGGGTTTGCTGGCCACTGTATTTTTTGGTCATTTATAGTTGGGTTTATATTCTGTTTCAGAAATGATAGCTGAAAAATAGTTTATTTTTATGGAAATAATGAGCCATAGAAGAATGTTTTATCATTTGTTAGTGGCATCTGCCAGTTTCCTTGGCAGTGCATAACAATAAATAGCTTTCTTGCTCTAAAAAAAAAAAAAATCAAGGGGCCCAGAAAGATGGAGGCAGTTGGGAGCAATAGAGGCCAACCAAACCAGGGTGTGTTACTGTTTACAGAAACACTACTAAAAAGGATGAAAAGATTGATGCTCTAGTGCAACCACTAGATGGCAGCCTTTCTGCATTAAAAGCGATCACCGTTTGCTAACACCAAATACTGGTATTAATGATGTAAGTAATTCTTTATATGGCTAAAACTATGAAGATGTTTTGGATTTTCAAAACTTGAATGAGCATAGAGAATTTATTCATCTCTCCATCCAACTAGGGATTTTGTGATCATAAAACTCATCTACAGAGAATTTGAAATCAGTCTCTAAACTAGGAGTCAGACGGGTTCTATACCCTCAACTCTGTCAATAATTAGCCCTGTGACCATGAACAATGAACGCCTCTGGTCCTCAATGAGCTCAACTGAAAAATGAGATGATTGGGTCACTAGATTATCTCTGAGGTATCTTCCAACTCAGATATTCTCATTTCTATATCCTTTCGTAGTTGAGCCTGATAAATATGCTAGCTCAAAATACAATCCACATGATGCCTAGTAAGTTATTGTATTCTTCAGCAAATGTCAACTGATATTCATAGGCATAATTAACATAGCTGATACTTATTGAGCACCTACTATGTGGCAATACTAGGCTAAGTGTTTCATGAGCATTACCTAATTTAAGTCTTCTGACAGTCTGATTCTAATCCCCATTTTTCAGATGAGGAAACTGAGGCTGAGAGAAGTTAAGTAAGTAGCCCAAGATCACATGGCTAATGACTAGGCTGGTATGACTCTGAAATCGGTGTGTATACCATTGCTATATTTCCTCTCTGATTCAGGTGAGAAAAATACAAATTTGAATGCATCATTGCTTCTGAAAGAAAAACTCATTCTGTAAATCCAAAATCCTTGGTTTTCCAAGGGAAATATATTAGGGTTTTTTTCGTTTGGTTTTTGGTCTTTTTTCCTGGAGATAGGACAGATTTACTTGGCTCTACTGTCACACTGTCATTAGATGCCTCTTTGTGAGTCTTGGCAGAAAAGCCTAACATCCAGTTTCATGCACATGGGTAACCAGCAGGCCCAGGGCCCTGTCAACCTTGTGGTTTCTCAGAGCCAGTGTCTCTTTAAATGTGCAAAGAGGGACTGCACCAGGTACTCACTAGGGACCTTTCCAGGTCTAGAATTATCTGATGGTGTGTCCATAATCTGATACAGGGTCTAATATTAGCAGGATAGAAGTTGCTCAGTATATGGCAGCTCCCTACCATTTAGCAGTTGCAGCAAGGAAATACTACACATACTATTTAGTGCCGTTTGTTAGTGAATTAAAAGTTTCCTCCCTTTCTTTGCGGCCAGAAAACTTACGTAGCCTTACAACCACTGCCTTAATTCAGAAGAGTGGTTCTAATATCTGGTGTTTTCAGCTCTCTTGGAGACGCCTTTTGGTATCTTTCAAGTCACACCTCCAAGGTTTAGTAGAACATACTGTGAATTCTCTGAGTAGCCACTAGATGGCAGTAGAGCATCAATTTATACCCTAGAGTTAATCCCAAACCTTTAGTTTTCTGTCTCATTTTATTTTACATGTACATTATCTCTGAAGCAAGAATTATTAGACAGAGAAGCTCATAACTTGCTTTATATTGGGCTACGCATATTAAAATGCTTGAGGAACAGCTTGATGGAGCAGACCAGATCAGGAAAACCTGAGGTGGATTTATAGGAAGCAAACAAAGCTGAAGTTTCATGGGCAGCTCCAATGCCTTAGGAGGGGCCCTAGTGCTATAAATTTTGTTTTCTTTTTCTTAAAGAGGGCTCCAAAATTATATAAGCTTCAAGCCTCCCAAAGCTTGGATTTGTCTGGAAATAGCCATGTGGCTCTTTTAATTTAGGAAAGGGTAAACAATCCTGCCATTATTAATTTTCTACCTACCTAATCTCCAAGGACAAGGGCAATCTGGTTTTTAAAAGCAAGCCAAATAAAAAGGAAACAGGAAATAATGGAATGAGTGGGCCAATATTCCACTTGTTTATGAGTCTGAGTAAAATACAATACTCAACACTGAAACTCACTTCTGGCAGCATAATACCTGTACTAAAAAGAGGAAAGTACAGATTATAAATTAGCAAATTAGTAAATTATCCTCTGCTAAAACTCCAGACCGGTATGGCAGTGTTTGAGGATTTGATTTTATTCTGTCTTATTTTTTAACCCCAGAAGTGTTGTGCTTAATAAGAGACCAGTAGTGACTATTCAGAAGGGACAGTCTACTTTCATTTATAAATCTTAAATTTCTCACCAGGGGGCTATGCTTAGTCTTTCTTAAGACTACCAACAGCCCATCAGGAGTTAAACTGAAATGTACCCTTTGGAAAAGAAAAATGAACTTTCCAATTGGTCTTTCCTGTTGCAAACACTAAGATTTTCTTTTAAGCTAGGGGGACTTATCTGTGTCTAGCTCCATCTGTGACTATTATTCACAATTAAAATATTTTGTCCACGCGATGCGCTCCTATGTCTACTAGACCTTGATATCCTGAGGGCTTCACCTTTGTGTCCTTGGACATATGACACATGACAGGAAATGTAAAAATGCTTGCTGAAAGAATGAGAGCTAGATATTATTTCAAAGTTAATGTAGGGCCTGGGGGTCCCTCCAGCATGATTCTGGGTGTATTATATCTGTGTCATGTTTCGCAAAGGTTGTGTTTCAGGAGACACACTTGTGTAATACGTTTGCCATGAGTAGAAGTTCTGTGTCTGACATTAGAGGAACTAGAAAATGCTCACAGGGTGGCCTCAGCGTCTAGGGGGAGAAGCTCCCAAAGCTGAACTCGGCTTGTGAAGCCCTCCCAGCCCACACATCCCGTGGCCTTTCTTCACCTCCCAACCGAGTCCTGGGGCCAACTTTGAAATAATGACACCTGTGACCAGGTGCTCAGCAGGACTGCTTGGATCTGGATCTGGAAGAAAAGGAATTCAGCCAACCCCTCATCCCCCTCCCCTCCAAGGGAGGTCAGAGGTCACTGGCTGTAGCACAAACTCGGCAATTCCTGGCTTGGGAATTGCAGATGAAGCAAGGACCTTGCCTGGACTACCTGTGAGGGTCATCCCCTTCCTCTGACCACTGGGAAGCTAAATCTGCCTTCTGAGATCATGACCCAAAGCATATAGAATTGACCTTTGGATAGCAGGCTAAGTCTTGTTAGTTTATCCCCAAATCAGGAGGACAAGTACACTGCCTGGGTTCAACATGCAATGAGGCCAGAGTCATGAACGTTTCTGCTTTGGTAACTCAAATTCAACCATGAGTATATACCGACTCCACGTCTACCAACAGTGTAGTAGGTGTGGGGAATGTGTTGTCAGACAGGGAGGTGAGGTGACACACACCAACATCCACGTCCACTTGCCCCCTAATCCTCTCTTCCTGATAGAACACCAGCTTGTTCTGGTGCCCACTCTCTGCATGGTGATGTCCTTTAGGCCCCAGCCTCAAGGGGGTAGGTCCAGTGATTGTTTTGGTGTAGGCATGAGACACGTAGAGAAGTCTGCTAGGTGGTTTCTAGAAAAGACTTCCTTACTTCTTTATATATATATATATATATATATACACACACACACACACACACACACACACACAGACACATATATTTTTTATATTGGAGCATAGCCGATTAACAATGCTGTGATAGTTTCAGGTGCACAGCAAAGGGACTCAGCCATACATATACAGGTATCCATTCTCCCCCAGACTCCCCTTCCATCCAGGCTGCCACATAACATTGAGCAGAGTCCCCTGTGCCATACAGTAGGTCCTCGTTGGTTATCCTTTTTAAATATAGCAATGTGTACATGTCAATCCCAAACTCCCAAGACTTCCTTACTTCTGAGAGAGAGACACAGGAAAAGATAGTCTTTTCATCCCCTGGAATTATCGTATCTATCATATCTATATGTAATGACCAGAACTGTAGCAGTCACTCAATTCAGCAGAAACTGAATAAACCGATTAAACCAACTCAGTCCACCCTTCTCGTTTATATGCAGTAATAAACTTCGTGTTTGATTAGGCTTCTGTGAGTTGGAATTTCTGTTACTTGTAGGCAAAAGAATCCTATACTATAGGCAGGGATTGGATCACAAGAAAAATTTAGAAAAAAGAGCACCATTGCCAGCTTTTCATCACACAATACATAAGTATCTAGCAGGAAGGGAGAACTCCGTTTTGGAACTCTGCCCACCTCCAACAATATAAAGCTTAGGAAGCACATGTAGTTCAGGTTTATCACTGCAGCACTAGATCCATTCAATGGCATATATTTTTTTCCTCAAAAAGAAAAAATACTAAAAGTGGCAGACTTTCTGTACATTTCTTGTTACTTTTACAATTTATAAAACTGCAGTGGTTGGAATCCATTTTCTGTCCTGAGTCCAAGCTTGTACTGCTCACCTCACAATATGCCAATAAATCGAGAAATGAGGTGTTGACGCAAGGAATACGATTTTATTTGGAAAACCAGCAGCTGGAGAAGATGGTGGACCAAGGTCCCAAAGAACCATCTTGCCTGGGTTTGGATGCTAGTTTCTTTTACAGAACAAAGAGTGGGAGGAGGGGAGGCAAAGTTAAAAAGGGGATAAAGCTGTTGCAAATACTTCCTGGTCCAGCCAGACTCCAGAGGGGGTGTGTTAATTTCTTCTTTCCTGCTGCCGTTTACAGGTGGGCCTGGTGAGGATGTTTCCTGTGAACTTAAACAAAGGCACTTTAGCTTACACCTCAGGCTTGGGCGGCAGGGTTCCCAGATACCGGCCATTATGTATACTTTAAACTATAGGCAATGTCTCTTTAGTGATGAACTTGCAACAAAAGCAATAGAATACGAAAGTAAAAGGAATAGATGCAATATGGAGTCAGATTTGTTCTTCCCCATTGTAGTCCTAGTGGTCTTCTCTTGCTTGCTGCTCTTCTTGGCTTATTTGTGAGCAGAAGAAGGACAAGGAGTGTGGTTTAGGGTCAGTGGACCAATTAGTAAAAATAAGTCTTGATGCAGACATACAAGCGTGGTTAATTCTTTAACACCTTCTCAACTCTAAGATACCTTTCAGTTGTTAATGTGATTCTCAGGGAGCTAGGTGTGTTTTTCTATCCCTTTATACATGCCGTCTGTAATTCCTAAGGAGACATTTTCCTCAAAGGTGAACTTCAGTGCTTTCTTTTAGAGGGTAGAAATGTTTTTTTCCTAAGTCCTTATATATGATGTAAATATTGCAGGAAGGAAACAGTTCAGAGTGGTTACTTATGCAGAGAGAAATTGTGACTGGGCTAAAGAAATTATTTTTTTATTTCAGTTCCCATGGAGAAGACAAAAAGAAATTGTTGCTGCTAATATATTTTCTATAACACAAAGAATAATGTTTTCTAAAACAAAGAGGTACAAGATGAATTTCTTCAAATTACTCCCATACAGCCCTTAATTTCTCAGCCTTAATTATATGCTTAAGAAATATATCAACCTGGACTTCCCTGGTGCCTCAGTGGTTAAGAATCCGCCTGCCAATGCAAGGGACTCGGGTTCGATTACTGATCCGGGAAGATCCCACATGCCACGGAGCAACTAAGTCCGTGCGCCATAACTACTGAGACTGTGCTCTAGAGCCCGCGTGCAACAACTACTGAAGCCTGCATGCCTAGAGCCCGTGCTCCACAAGAGAAGCCACTGCAATGAGAAACCCATGCACTGCAACGAAGAGTAGCCCCCGCTCGCCACAACTAGAGAAAGCCCACGCACAGCAACAAAAACCCAACACAGCCAAAAATAAATAAATTTTTTAAAAAAGAAAAAGAGGGCTTCCCTGGTGGCGCAGTGGTTGAGAGTCCGCCTGCCAATGCAGGGGACACGGGTTTGTGCCCCGGTCCGGGAAGATCCCACATGCCGCGGAGCAGCTAGGCCCGTGAGCCATGGCCGCTGAGCCTGCGCGTCTGGAGCCTGTGCTCCGCAACGGGAGAGGCCACAACAGTGAGAGGCCCACGTACCGCAAAAAAAAAAAAAAGAAAAAGAAATATATTAACCCTTGTATCAGTTATAACGCTGCTCAACTACAGATAATAGAGAACAGGTGACTCAAAGTGGCTTAAAGAATAGGACATTTATTATGCAACATAACAAGAACTCTAGAGCTAGGGCAGGTCTAGGGTTGGTTAATTCAGCTACTCAACAATGTATTTGAAGACTCAAGTTGCTCTCATATTTCTGCCCTGCTTTCTCCTCCATCTATTCTCCATAGGCTAATGCCACTTCTGGTCCCAGGATGGCTGTCACATTCATCACATGCAGTCATGACACTGGCTTTCAGGGAAGAACTGTTGCTTTCTGTAAACCTTCTTTTAAGAGAAAGACCTTCTCCTGATTCCTTCAGCAGTTGTCTCTCTCATATCAGTGGCCAGAGTTGCATCAGATAAGTAGGGCAAAGTACAAACACTTTAAGGGTCAGGTAGACCTAAATCAGTGTGTTGATGCCAGCCAGACAGATATGTATGGGCATATGTCTGAGTCAGTTACTGGCGAGGGGAGTGGGACACCAGGATTAGACCAATCGTGATTGATTATCAGGGCAGGAAGCAGCTTCCTCTGAAGCACATGGATATCTGAACAAAATCAGGGTTATTAGCAAAGAAAATGTGTGTTAGGGGTGTGGCAGTTAGGCTGGGGGTTTAGATAAAGGAAATGGTTTTGGGCTAGGCAACCACCAGTGTCTGCTAAAACTCTCTGCCTTCGTTGGTTTGCATTCCTTTTAAATCTAATAAATATTATAATCCTGGGAACAGTTTCCTTTGCCTGGCATAGCCTAGATTCCTCCCCTAACTGGGAGTCAGTTTCCACTTTATTTCCAATGTTCAGGAAACATACAAATGTCTTTTTTTTTTTTCTTAAGAGCAATGACAGCAGAGCAACCATACAAATATAAAATGAAATTGTATTGCTTTCATGTCAAAATCTAACCATCTAGCAATTTACCTATTTACCCATCTATCTCAATTTGTTTTCTGCACAGGGTTTAAAATAATTCTGTTTATAAATGTGTTATGAGAGTACCAAGTTATCTGCAATCCTGTGTAGGCTTTGAAGAATGATTCATTATTTTGGTTGATTGGAAATATACACAGGGAAGTGTGCCTTTGGGCTTCTTGATTTTCCAGCATCCTTGATAAGTTGTTGTTTCCACTCTTTACAGAGCTTTGGAGGTAGTGGATGGAGGCCATGTGGCTGGAGAGTGCCAAGAATTTACACTGCACTGCGGGGAGTCCCGGTTCTTTCACACTGCCTGTGAGGTGCCTGGTCCTTTACCTACAGAGTCTGGAATGTTTAAAAAGGTAATGCTTCATTTCCAGTATTTGGCTCCCAGGACTAAACACTTTAATGAATTAAAAAGTGAAAAATAACCCCTGTCTGATTGAAAAACACATACTTGAAAAGAACGTAGATGGTAAAAAGGTCATTATATATCAACGCACCAGGATAATAAATAAGGATCAAGGGATAAGTTTGAATCTTTGCTCTTTGCTGCCTTCAAATGTTCTACCTCATTGTCCTGGGTGCCTTTTGCCTGCCTTTTTCCCTTTGTATACCTTTAACTCAAAGGTATACAAAATAAAATGACATCAATATTTGGAAATAATGATTCATTCCCATAAAAGGCATTTTTACTACTTCCTACTGTAAGGCATTTAGAGTTGTTACCATTCTATCGGTAGTTACATCTTAATATCTAGATGTTTGCACAGAAAGTTCTGACTTAACTATATTGCCTTGAAAAGTTTTCCCCAAAGTGGGAGATAACGTGTATGCATGTTAACTGCATCCTTTCACCCATGAAAAGACGTGGCTCCTGTCCTTGCCTGCAGGCAACAAAGTAGAATAAAGTCTTGAGTCACAGTGTGAGAGCTGGTTTAGCTGCCAGGCTTTGAAGGTTGTATAATACATTTCTTGTTACAACTTCTTATAAGATCACTGAGGGTTAGTAATGAAAGATATTTTGTCATGAAAGAAATCTCCCTCCCAAAGGAATTTGCTTTAGTAATGCTATATATTAAAAGTGAAAAAATTACTTAGTGCAAGATGAAAAATTTTGGAGATTGGATGCACAACAATGTGAATGTATTTAGGACTACTGAGCTATATACTTAAAATGGTTAAGATGGCAAATTGTATGTTATGTGTATTCTACCACAATTAAAAATTAAAATGAAAAAATATCCTTACTGGTGGAAAGCAGTAAGAAAAAAGGACATGATGCGATTATAAACTCATATTTTATTAGAAAATGACAAAAGTAGGTAGGGAAATTCAACAGAAAATGCTTTCTAACTCAAAGTAGGATAATATCAATCAGAGTACCAGAAATATAAAATTAAATTTTATGAAATGTTGAAATTAAAAAATCAAATTTAAACTAAAAAATTAAATAACCTGGCTTCCTATAATTTATACTCACTTTCAAATTGGTTTTGCATTTTGTTCTTCTTTCTGTATAAGAAATAGTTTATAACTGGAAACAAAACCTGATAAATCCAGTCACTGGCCCTGAGTTTCGAGTTGTTTTCTACATTTTTCCTTTAATAACTTAAAATAAAAATAATTCTGCAAGTATCATGCCATTAACTATCCTATGATGTTTCCTGAAGTCCAGGAAACAATTGGGGGCAGCATTCAAAGTTGCGGCAAAAAGTAAATTCCCTGAGAAGGGTGGCGGTGAAGGGTCTGCAGTGCCCCCTCCCTTGGTCTGCAGTTCAGCAATAGGCGTGTCTTCTTCCTAGTCCCCTTATCCCATCTAGACATGCTCTCTCAGCCCTTGCTTGCTGTCCCAGGCTGCAGTCAAGGAGCCCTGAGCACCAGGCAGCTCATGGGAGAGGCCCCGAGGCCAAGCCAGAGAGCTCAGTCCCATGAAGGCTGGCAGGGAGAAAGAGGCCAGTCGGTACACCTGGGGAAGGCAGAGGCCTGGGACCAGAAACGGATGAACTGGGAACCCAGTGTAGGAAGGGAGCCAGGGCAGATAGAAACAGGGTAGGAACTGGACGAAAGGAGCAAGCAGAGGCAAAATGTCCTTCTGGCTACACTGTCTCCACGTGTTGCCTGAAATGGGGTCAGCCAGGCACCGTCTGTACTCTCTGCCTGTACCACACCCTCCTGCTCAGAGATGGTCAAACGTCCACATCAGGAAGAACTGGCTCCCGGGTCCACTTCTGGATCTGCCTGTTTCTCCCTCTCCCGCTCCCCGCCTCCATCAGCCCTCTTTCTTCCTCCTGCTTGCTCTGGGCTCTAGCTCTCTGGATCTTTCTCATCTGCATATTCTACTAGGGCTGGGAGAAAGGAAGAGGCATGGAACAGACGTTCTCTTGCCTACTGATGTGTTCTCAACTTTATGTCTCTTGAGATCATGGCTGAGAGGAGTAACCAGACCATTCTCAGAAGTGCAGGACAGCCCCACACCACCAGCCTGGCCAGTAGTACTGGGAAACAGAAGCTTACTCCATGTAGATTCTGGGTAGTTCGTACCCACTGTGAGTGCCAGCATGCCAGGGCGCCTCCCATACGTCCAAAGGACTCTTCTCTTAATCCACTCTGGGCAGCAAGCCTGGTCATTTCCTGCAGGATTCAGCAGATTTACTAGGCAGTTGTATCAGGGCCACCCTTGGCGCCTTTCCCAGGCAGAAGGCCATCAGTTCTTCTTAAGATACCTGACTTGATCTAGCCCTCTAAGTTATATCTATTTACTCAGATGAATGTTTCAATTTTTTATTTTCATTGAAGTGAAGCCATGTGCCTTCCCCCAAACAACCAGGATTTATTCCTTCTCTATATTTGTTCCATACACTCTGTGTTACTGTGTTTACTTATTTAACATGCTATTAACATTCCTTAGACATTCTTTAGAGCTGACAATACTGTACTGAATCCTTCAATTAAAAGAAGACATTGTTCTTCCAGCTTGTATAAACGGAAATAGGGATTTATAATTATAAAGCTGGTATTGCCTCTCAAATGCATGTATACGTCAACTAGGAAAAAAAGCACAACTACAAATCAAAGGAGAATATTACTAGAATTTAAATCTTAGATGAGAAACATCATCAGGGATTATATTTATTTATACCAAACAATTTTTCCTTTAAACGGCTACATAAAACCTTTAGTCAGCTTTAGAGTAGAAGATATATTTATGTAAATATTTATTACAAATATTTATATTTGTAACAGACTTTTAATATGAGAGAAAAGCATAAGGAAGTGGTATCATTGAGTGAAAACATATATCATATGTGATAATTATATTGAATAATTCTTTCTTTGCATGTAAGAAAGGATTAATATTGTAGATTAATATGTTTTGCTGTATTATATACTTATTATATTTACTACTGAATTCATTTTTTAAGTGAAAATGTCTTAATTCCACTACATAGAGATATTTCCAGAACATGAAGTAACACCCTTTATTAATTAAAGCATTTCTTTAAAAAAAAAATAGAATAAGAATACTGAGCAAAGTATTGTTAATTAAAATTAGCATCTTCAAAGAGAGTAATTACCTTAATGAGAATTTCAGTGATTTCTAGTATGAAAATCTTTTAATTTCCCTTCAATTCTAGTCACTTATTTTGATCTAGAAAATTGTATCTGACAATAGTGATAAGTAAAATTGTCACATTTTCAATCCTTCTGGAGCCAAGTTCAAACAAGTAAAAAGGAATAAGTGGGCACAGCAATTGTTTGATTAATTCAAGCAAAAGAAAAGAATGATTTTGCTTTAGCCGTTTGGATTTTTTCATTCTTGACTTGGATAAAGCCTCTAATTCCCATTGCCTGTAAGTGTGTTTGCACGTGCGTGTGTATAAGTGTGTGTATGTATACTTTTTAAAAGAAAAAATAAGCCCCACACCCCCGAACCAAAGTTGCTATAATCTATAGAGGAGAAAGAATTTTGCCAAATCAGTGCTGCTTCTTCAGAACTCATGTGTACAGATTTTGATTCTTGTTAATGCTTCTCTGCCTCATCATTCAGGAGATATCTGTGAAGGTCTCATCCCACCCTTGAGATTGGGATGCTCCCAAATCATCCAAGACAGGTATCTGCTTTAGTCTCAAGTATCTCAGAGATGGTTCTACCACAGTTGCTTTTGACAGCTTTTTCATCGCCCAATTAATCTTGTAATTGTCAAGGTGGAGTGTTGTCCAGCTTCCAGCCTGGTTATTCTAGTTCAGTCAATAAGGATAACAGTTCAATTCAACAAGCATTTGTCGAGGTAGCAGAGAGGACAGAACATTTCCTAACACGTTCATTCCCATGTTTCTCAGGTGGTTGAACACTCTGAGAGGTGACATCCGTTTCTCTTCCCAACCCTATAACTTCTGCTTTCTGTCTCTCTAGCTGCTCCACATGGGCCCACTGGTTTTCCTCTGGATGCCCAATCCCCAGGCTTACCTCATTTCTTCGGTTGGACTAAGTTCAAAATATGAAGTACTTAAGAGGGCTCAGACTTGTCCACCCGCCCTGCCCCATCCCATGCAGCCCAGTGTTGGGTTGGCCTGGGACACAGTACGTGAACATTGGTTGCTGGGCTCCTACATTTTGTCTCAGATCACCCATGTTGCTGATCTCACCAAGGACTCTTCTGAAATTATCCTGCAGGTAGTAAGACCTTCGAAATCCAAGTTCCGACCCCCAAGCCCTAATCCTGAGACGGAGGCATTTAATTACTAAGGTTAGCCTTTCCCGATAGTGACCTCCTTGAAGGACTTAAGAGTAAAATCCATCTGTTCCAACTCTGCATTCCACACTCCTATTGGCACTTTGTCTTACACTTGCATGTGTCATCTGGTGTGTGATTAGGGACTGCTGGCCCCTTAGACCTACCTTGTCCCAAATCTCTGCTTTCATCGTCCTTCAGATCTTGACATCATTTTACCCACCCTACCCTGGGACCGGTCCTAGCCATACAGGTAGGCCTAGTGCCCAGTTTCAATCTCTCATCCCTTTCCCTACTGGCTGCATGGCAGGAGTCTCTCTGTGCTCTATAAGTACTGATCTAAAAGGCTAAATATACTGTTAAGAAAAATAATTCAACATAGAGAGCAATGTGTACAGCATGTTACATTTTGCGTAAAAGGGGGATTAGAATAGATAGATAGATAGATAGATATAGATATATCTTTGTAGATTCATTAAGAAATTATGGAAGGATACATGAAAAGCTAGTAATAATTACTTGTGATAGAGGTGGGGGAAAAGAGTAGATAGGGGATGCAGGTGGGAGAGAGACTTTACTGTGCACCTTTTCATATTTTGAATTTTGAACTATTTGAAAGTATTGCCTATTCAAAATATTTTTGAAGATGGAGGAATGAATAGATATGATTTAAGTTATATTGTGATTAAAGTCACATTGAAATGGTTTAGGTATGCACGTGTGATTTTTTTATGATCCTCTGATTTGCTGTAAACTCTACCAGTCCTGACTGCGTTGCCGGAGGACGTTACTGTTGTTCCCAAATTTCTTATTGCACCATTCTACTACCTTTGCCTATATTCTTTCCCATGCCTAGAAAGTCTTTCCACTTGTCTACCTGCAAAATTCTACTCATCCTTTAAGATCCTGCTGAAACAGCTCTTTCTTTGTGATCCCTGCCCTCAAAAACTTGTTTATTTACCTTGGGTGTATCATGAACTCAGCATTTACCATATTGATTTACAAGTCTCCTTCCTTACCAGACTGGGAGGCCCTAAGGGTCAGATTGCATTTGTATGGCTGGAACATTATCAATTTTGCATGAATGAAATGCTGTCTATTTGCAGTAAAAAGTAGTGGAAAACAATGCTATTGCAAATGTGCAGCATTTCAGCTCCGTATGAGTTGAATTTTTATTTACGCTCTAGAAGGTAGAGAAGGAAAGCTCAGCAAATGCATATACACACAGGTAAGCCATGTGTGGGCAGCAGAAAGAGAATGTGATTGTTTCCGGAGCATGACTCCACCCTCCTTCTCCAGCACTTGGGCTGTGGGGTCCGCGAAGATCAAGGTAGAGCATAGTGGCCTAGGGAGCACTTTCCCTCTGAAAAAGCCTGGTATTATTGGATGCAGCAAGAGGTGCTTTTCCTATATAGGAAGTTTCACATGTTGGGCATTCTGTGGGCTGGAGAATGTTGCTTTAATAACCCAAGAATGGCATTACAAAAGCAGGATATGGTATACCAGTTCTTTTTCTCATTAAAGCTAAATGTCTGGCCTTATAAGAAAAAGGTTGATTGCCTATGCATAGCTGGCTTTGGGAAAATCAAGCCTATGGATATAACTATCTGTGATATTGTACATTTGAAGGTACCATGGTCACAAGGAAGCAGCAGGAGATCAATGAGTGATTTGTTGTTGTTTTTTTTTGTTTGTTTGTTTTTTGCGGTACGCCGGCCTCTCACTGTTGTGGCCTCTCCCTTTGCGGAGCACAGGCTCCGGATGCGCAGGCTCAGCGGCCATGGCTCACGGGCCCAGCCGCTCCGTGGCATGTGGGATCTTCCCGGACCAGGGCACGAACCCGTGTCCCCTGCATCGGCAGGCGGACTCTCAAGCACTGTGCCGCCAGGGAAGCCCGGTTTTGTTTTGTTTTTTTACACCCCAAGTACCTGTGTTGTCTTCCTTTGAGGTAGTGGCTGTGGGTGCTGTTTATTCACATATGTATAAATAAATATATAAGTATATATTAACTAGTCCATTTCCCCATAACCCAAACTGGAAAGCTTTGTCTGTGGTAGGGTTTTGAGGTCTGTTTGTTTTTTAAATGTGGTAATATATTTATTATTTTTCTTCTAAATATTATATTTGTTTGTTGCAAAAAGTTTCCAAGAGTGTGAAACATACAAAATGAAGACTTAAATTCTCCCATTACACTTGAAGGTAACTAGTTTGGTGTGTATACTTTCAGAGTTTTTTGTTATGCATTTATGTAAACAGAGTTAGTGTATTTGTACTTTTCCAACCAAAAGATATCACTCAATGCATACAATTCTCTAATTTGTTTCTTTTTACTAAGCAATCTTTGTGATCATCTTTCCAAGTCGGTATCTATAAATACGCCTCTTCTGAACTACTACGTGATAGTATTCCATATGTATATTATGATGGCTGTACTATTCTATAGTTAACCAATCTTTATTTATGAACGTTTAAGTTATTTCCACTTTTTTTTCTTTTATAAACATTGCCCTCTCTCTGGGTGTTTTTTGTCAGTATTTCTTTTTTTTTTTTTTTTTTTGTGGTATGCGGGCCTCTCACTGCCGTGACCTCTCCCATTGCAGAGCACAAGGCTCCGGACGCACAGGCTCAGTGGCCATGGCTCATGGGCCTAGCCGCTCCGCGGCATGTGGGATCTTCCCGGACCGGGGCATGAACCCGTGTCCCCTGCATCGGCAGGCAGACTCTCAACCACTGCGCCACCAGGGAAGCCCTGTCAGTATTTCTATGGGATAAATTCTCTAGAAATGGAATTGCTGAATCAAAAGTACACTTATTTTTAGATGTTATAGATATTGTCAAATTGCCCATAAAAAGGTTTTATCAACCTAAGTTCCCAACCAAAGTGAATGAATGTGCCTATTTTCCTACCACTTCATAAATGTTGTATGTAATTGATTTTTTTTTTTCGTTTTGTTATTCTGTTGGTATCTCATTGTTTAAAGCTATAGTTCTTCAATTAGGAATGAGGTTGGGGGACTTCCCTGGTGGCACAGTGGTTAAGAATCTGCCTGCCAATGCAAGGGACACAGGTTCGAGCCCTGGCCTGGGAAGATCCCACATACCATGGAGCAACTAAGCCCGTGCGCCACAACTACTGAGCCCACGTGCCACAACCACTGAAGCCTGCGTGCCTAGAGCCTGTGCTCCGCAACAAGAGAAGCCACCACGAGAAGCCTGCGCACCGCAATGAAGAGTAGCCCCTGCTCACCACGACTAAAGAATGCCTGCCCTCAGCAACGAAGACCCAACACAGCCAAAAATAAATAAATTTATATAAAAAAAAAAAAAAAAGCATGAGGTTGGGCTCTTTTTCTATGTTTACTGGCCATTTGTATTTCTTCAGTGAATTATCTTTTCATGTATTTTGCTCACTTATGTGTTGGGTTTATCTTGCTTAAGATATTGTGACAAGGTGATAATCATTGGTATTCAAACTGGTTAAAAATTGTGTTTTTACAGGGGACATTTTAACCTTTTTGTATTCTTTTTCTTTTAAAAAGTTATTTTAAGTTATTTAAAATAACTTAGTGTTCGGTTATCCAGTTAAGGTTTAAATTTGTTGTGTGCTTGTAGGGGCGGGAGTTTTGTGTGGCTGGAACTGTTAGGTAGTGAAGACCCGAAATGCTTCTCTGCTCTTACTAGAGAGTGGGTATCAGAGGAGACGGGAGTGGGAATGGGACTTGTGAAATAATATTTTTTGGTCACTCATGCAGTGGAACTAAATGACAGTCTCAGAAGAGTCACTGAAATGTTTTTCCCTCTCATTCACCTCAGCCCTGCTCCTGTATGTCTTTCAGTCCCTTTGTTCAAATGAATTTCTTTCACTTACTATAAAAAATATTTACAACAGTCTTAGACTCAAAGTATCAAGGGCTGAAAATATTTAAGTTAAAGTCCTTCAGGATTCTGTGTCTAGCTCTAGTCAAGACAGATCCATTTCCATCAGGAATCCCTGGCTGGTGGTCATCCTGACCAGCATGGCTGTCTTGTAAGGATCGTTAGTGACTGTAAAGCCCAGGGCATATACAGAGCTCTCTGTAAGTAGTAATTATTGTTATTCTCTGATATCCTTAAATTTCAAACTGAATTCCTACCAGCTAATGTAGTACAGGAGAAAATTAAAGTTCTTTTGACGTCATTCCCAGAATAAAGAGGAGTCACTGGCCGGCGACACTCATTTGTTTTCCTGAAGAAATCGAGAGAGGATCACGTCGTCATGTTGGCCAGAGAGAAGACAATTTGGGGGGGGGGGGGTCTTCTTTTGAATATTCTAATCATAGAATATTTATGTAGGTCAGGAATCCCTCATTGGGGATCCCTTCTTTAGTCAAGAACAAAGCCCTCTGGCTACACTCGACGACATTTGGGCCAATTGGAACGTGATCTGGTTGCTTATGTAGCTCTGGACACTGCATTTCTGCAATACTTACTTCTGAGGAAAATCTGAAGACTGGCCTAACCCAGAGCCTCAATGGGTGGGTCGAACCTGCTGTGGTTCTGGTTGTGGCAGGTGCAGTGGGTGTGCTGACAGTCGCAGCGGGAGGGCAGACTCTCGGAATAGGTGCCCCGACTCCCGGAATAGATATGAAAATTCCAGAAACAGGTACTGTAACCGGGATCTAGAGGTGAGTCCTGCTGAGGGAATCTTTCTGAATATTGATTTGTCCAATGTCACTTTAATAACAATTGAGTATGAGGTACATGATTGGGAATCAGTATGTGTTACTGTTTCACAGGGCTAATGCCACGGTAGTCTTATATATTTGATAGTATCCTGGGCACTATTTATTAACATACTCCCTTACTTTTTTTTCTGAGTGTTAAACAATTTTTTTTTTTTTTGCAGTTGGTTAGAGCTTAATTGGGAAAGTCGATGCTGGTGAAGGTAGCTCCTGCTGGGTACTGCTCTCTGAGACTTAGTCTTCTCTACTTCAGGCTTTTGAGAACTTTGAATGCTGGGAGAGAACCATGCTACCCTACAGTCTCTCAAAAGCTACTTTCCTGTGAGCTGAGCTTATTTGCAGATTACCAAGTTCTTAATTGAATCAGATATTAAATCACATAAAGGTGCTTTGAACAGTGGAATGATTCGTTTAAGGTTCTGAATCAGCAGCTCAGAATTGCTTTTTGTGTACCGAATTTGACAGGAGCTGTTGTCTTTTTTATATATATATATACATTTATTTATTTATTTTTGGCTGTGTTGGGTGTTCGTTGCTGCACGCAGGCTTTCTCTAGTTGTGGCGAGCGGGGGCTACTCTTTGTCGTGGTGAGCAGGCTTCTCATTGCGGTGGCTTCTCTTGTTGCGGAGCACAGGCTCTAGGCGCACGGGCTTCAGTAGTTTTGGCACGCAGGCTCAGTAGTTGTGGTGCTCGGGCTTAGTTGCTCTGTGGCATGTGGGATCTTCCTGGACCAGGGCTCGAACCCATGTCCCCTGCATTGGCAGGCAGATTCTTAACCATTGTGCCACCAGGGAAGTCCCAGGAGATGTTGTCTTAAGATTGAGAGGTGACTCAAGGTCTCAACACCAGTGGTCACTCATGATCCCCAGTCCCTGTTTGTTAAAGCCAGTGTTTTGTTTTAGTAGTAGATCGTCTGTGCTACTTTGTAATATGTGAGGTGGCCAGCACCACCAGCCTGAGCTTGCCTTTGATGCTTATTCATCCCCCTCTTCTCCACCTGTAATATTATACATCTGCTTTGTTTTGCACATGATAGCTTTGAAGCTACTGGAATGGAATGTGTAGAATGTGTATGTCAGACTAGTTTTGTAATGTGCTTTAGAAAAAGCAAGCTCTATGTACTTCTGAGCTACAGTTTCCTCAGGGTACTGATTAGAATGTAACCCATAACTTAATGAAATGGGTAATAGATTTAAATATATATGTGTGTTTGTATGTGTGTGTGTATATATGTATATACATATATGTTTGTGTGTTACACGCATACACACACACACACACACACACACACACTTTTGAAGAACATCTAAATGCTGAAGTGACAGTTGAAGGTGGAATTAAACATTTGAAGTTAGTACTTTGCAGACCACATTGGTCAGATGGACCCCTCTTAGCTGTTTCTTATGTTCAAGTCTTCAGACTTGAATACAAGGGACTTAGTATTTTAATTATTCTATGTGTATTCCCATGATTATTGATTTTACTGTCTTCTTAGCAGAGCTTTGATTTCTCTCTGCCATTTTACCTAATGACTTTCTCTTTTGGAAGCTTTAGTCAAACACCATCTATAGAGAGGTCAAAAATTTAGTATTACAGATTTGTGTCCTCTGATAATTAGTGGTTCATTATCAGCTACCAAGGGGTATTTTTAATGACTTTCAACCAGCAATATGGAAAAAATGTCCAGAAAAACATGGGAAAAAACGAAAATTTGTGACTGGAAGACAACCAGATAACACTAACTTAAATGCTTAGAGCCTTTGGGTAACATGTGATTATGAGAGATCTCTGTAATTATATGACAATTGCAACCTAAGTGAATCTCTCCAAGGCAACCTGGGTCATCTCAATGAACAGTGGACCATCTCACCTAATTCCCTGCTGACTTTGAATGTAGATCTTAGAAACTTGAACATGCTATTCACCAAAATGATCCAAAAAAGAACCCCAAATAATGTGGAACTTTTGTCTTATTTGATTTTGTTTTATTAGTATCTTAAAATGAACATCAACCAACTTAGAAGATGAGGCAAGTAGGGACTGATTTGGCACTGATGCTAAAATTCCTAATTTAAAGCATCGCTCTATTGGTGATAATGTCATTCAAACCAGTGCAGAAGACTTTGCCCTTGAATTCTCTCATAAGCTTTGCCCAAAATAACTAAAGAGAATATCAAAATACTTCTAAGAATTAACTTCTATGAGCTTAGCAATTAAGTGAAGTTCCATCATAATGTATATGTTAATTCAAAATATCGAATTTTTTCAGATATTTTCCAAAATGACAATATACATTGTAACAATGATAAATACCCTGAAAAAAAAAACTCTTTGATTTTCTATTTTAAAATGGTGATAATCCAAACTGGCTAAAGTAATCTGGTAAGTACCTGTGAATGCGAAAAATTATGACTTATCATCATCTATTCATCTTTAAAACCCCAATTAAATATCATTTCATTTGTGAAGTTCCCCTGAATTCTCAGGTGGTATTGTCTGATATCTCTCATGTTCTCATGGAATTTTATAATATCCCAAGTGATTTCTCCATATTATTATTCAGAAATTATGTCTCTTCTCCACTAGACTTCTGTAGGGCAGGGTATTCACATTCACATCTTATTCACACCTAATACTGTGCCTGCCATATAGAAGACACTCAATACACTAATTGCAATAACTGGAAAAGTGAATTATAAAGCACAGAATGTAGCCCAAAGACCAGAGCTCTGATTTCAACTTTTATATTTGTAAATTAGGAGATGAGAGTTGGATGAGACAGTGCTCTGTAGAACCCTAGGGATCCCCTGAGATGCCTTGGAGGCTGCAACAGGAAGAAAGGGATGGATGGAAAGCTGGATGGGAGAGGAACTCAGGCTTGCAAGCTTCACGCCTTGTCTTCACTCAGAGATGCTCACTTATATCTGTTTTCTATATATGACTGAATCCCTGTACAACTTCTTTTGAATAAAATGCTTTACTGCTGATAGAATCATGAAAACAACTGGACTAGATTACATATAATGTTCTTCCACTTCTAGTGTCTGTAATTTTATGTAACATTTTTATTAATTCATCTTATCATATTGTCTTTTTTTACAGATTTATTATTTTTAAATTTCATTTTATTTATTTTTGGCAGCCTCGAGTCTTAGTTGCATCATGCGGGATCTTCGTTGAGGCACGAGGGATCTTTCGTTGGGGGTGCGCGGGCTCCTCATTGCGGAGCGCAGCCTTCTTTCTAGCTGTGGTGTGTAGGTTTTCTCTCTAGTTGTGGCACGCGGCTCCAGGGCACGTGGGCTCTGTAGTTTGCAGCACGCGGGCTCTAGTTGAGGCGCGCGAGCTCAGTAGTTGTGGTGCGTGGGCTTAGTTGCCCCGCGGCATGTGGAATCTCAGTTCCCCAACCAGGGATCGAACCCCCGTCCCTTGCATTGCAAGTGGATTCTTTACCACTGGACCACTAGGGAAATCCCTGATATTGTCTTTTAAGAGAAACTTAATAATCACATTGCTCTCACTGACTTGTTACTTATACCCACACCACCCCCCATCATACCAGTCTTTTCTGTTCTATTTTGTGCTTAGCCAGCTTGTCTATTACACCTTGTAGTTACTCTTTAAATCTGAATGTTCTTTAGTTTTGTAAAATCTGAATGTTCTTTAGTTTTTAAAATCATTCTTAAATTTAATTGTTTTGAAATTCATTCCTATCTATCTGAGCATTAGCAACCTTGAATATCTAGTTTCATCTATAAATCTGATGATAGTATTCAGGTTGGAGTTATTGGGAGAGGGATGGTTGAGTAAATTGATATTCCGATCTTCCTATGGTGCTTGCTGATTTTGCAATGAGTTGTCTTCTCGACCCTCATCTTGTTTAAAAATGATATTTGAGAGAGCAAATATTTTAAAGTTTGTGAGTAAATATTCATGATGGTCATCTAAAGTACTAAATAGAGCAACACATATTTTCACAGCATAGATAGTAATGATGGAATTAGTAGGTAGGTTATAGGAGAAAAGGAAAGAAGCAGGAGAAGGTCAAAGTACACAAAATAAGGAAAGAGATTCAAATACCCATGTGCTCAGCATTCATTCAAAGCTCATTAAACGTCCCTAGTGCGTCTGCAGTTTTAGTGCTAGCATTCTGCGGATGGCTTATCCTTTGTTCCTTATGTTTGGTACCTGTGCTATTTATGTATTCATTTCATGCTTGTTAATGAGGTACAAGCATGGGAGTTTCCTCTTTCAATGGAGGGGAATGAAAAGGGAATTGTTGGAAGTACACTGACTAATTCAGTCTCACAAATTACCAACAACTTACCCTAAAACAAGCCTAAAAGAAATGACAAACTAATTTTACTTAAGACAAAAAATAAGACCCAGTGTACCAGTTACATTTGATACTGTGTTGTTCTGTCTTACAATTAGGAAAGGCATCAGAATTGAGGCGATAGTTGAACACATGAGATGATAAATTAAGCAAAGTATTGATAGAATGTATTTGGTTAGAGAGAATGGTACAGAAAGGAAACTTAGGAAGTAGAATTTTTTTCAGGAATAAGTGTGGGGTGGGGTCCAGTCTTTAAATACAGAGAAATTATTGTAAGGTCTTGAGGAAAGAAGAATTTGTAATGAATGCAGTATTTCAGAGGTAGTGGCATTGATATTCCTGGTGTGATGGAAGGGCAGTGTTGAGGGATGTAAAAAGCTGTGAACAGAGGTGGGGACTGGGATCTCAGAAACTGCCCAAGAGGCTATTAAAACAGTATGGGCTTGGGGCTTCCCTGGTGGCACAGTGGTTAAGAATCCGCCTGCCAATGCAGGGGACACAGGTTCAAGCCCTGGTCTGGGAAGATCCCACATGCCACAGAGCAACTAAGCCTGTGCACCACAACTACTGAGCCTGTGCTCTAGAGCCCGCGAGCCACAACTACTGAGCCCGCGTGCTACAACTACTGAAACCCAAGTGCCTAGAGCCTGTGCTCCGCAACAAGAGAAGCCACTGCAATGAGAAGCCTGTGCACCGCAACAAAGAGTAGCCCCCACTTGCCGCAACTAGAGAAAGCCCGCGCACAGCAACGAAGACCCAATGCAGCCAAAAAAAAAAACAGTATGGGCTTGTATTAAGGTAGAGGCTGTTGAATGGGTGAAGTCAAGAGATCCAATGATGCATTACATGTAGGAGCAAAAGTGCATAGAATGAAAGATTTTAAGATTTTTAATTTGGGAGGCTAGAAAAAATGGTGTTCCTGGTGACAAATGAAATCCTTTAGAAAGGAAGCCTGCTTGCAAGGAAAAATTGATTTGTTCCTTTTAGAAAATGTTGACTTTGAAGTAGGAACTTGAAAACCAGGTAGAAAGTTTTAGAATAAAAGAGAGAACAGGGCTTCCCTGGTGGCGCAGTGGTTGAGAGTCCACCTGCCAATGCAGGGGACGCGGGTTCGTGCCCTGGTCCGGGAGGATCCCACATGCCGCGGAGCGGTTGGGCCCATGGGCCATGGTGAGAGGCCCACGTACCGCAAAAAAAAAAAAAAAAAAAAAAAAAAAAGAGAGAGCAGTATGGAGAAATAGATTTGTGCTATCATCAGAGCAAATGAGAAGTGGAAAAATTTTCAGTTTTACTTTTCTTTCTCTCTCTCTTTCTTTCATTTTTTTGTTTGTTTTTGTTTTTTTTGTAGATTGACATTGAAACTCACTTGGCAGCAAAATCTGACCTGAATGCTTATAAGGCAATTTATTATCTTTAATTATCCCATTTACAGTAAATTGTCATACATTTTTGCTACAGAAATATTAATGTGTTATGGTACGTATACATACTACCTTTCCAAAATCTGAAGATTGTTACTTTTGAAATACTTCTGACCCCAATGAGATTTGCATCAGGGATTGTAAGTTTGGAGAAAGAATGCCAGTGATGGGGTAAGACAGAATCATCCATAACTGGGAGTTGTCTGTAAGGTTGAATAAATGACAAGAGAATGAATGATTAAACTTAAAAAGAAAAACATTATAGTTCACACAAGTAGAAGGTAAAATTGAAAGAGGGAATTCAAGAAATAAGTAAGTTGAAGGGGATAATGGATTTGGCAAAAAGAAGGATATAGCTGCATTCATACAGTTCTTAAAGGTTATGGGAGTGGTGGAAAATGGGCACTGGCAGCTGGAGAGAGAGCCTGAGGTTTATTTACAGGTTAAAGGAGAGCAAAGACTGGACGGGGAAGATTTAGGAAAGACTGTCAAAGGGGTAGCAGCACAGAGGGACGGGCTGCTTGTTAAGATAGGACAAGGCAGTTATAGAAGCTGAAAAGAGGAAAAAGGAGAAGGACTATAGTAAAAATGCTTCAGAATGAGGGCATCATTTGGGAGGTGCATATTGGTTGCAAGACAGACCTTGAGCTCAGGTGGTCTGTAGTTTTGGAGAAGAGAGACATCTTCTCAAACTAAGAGGAAGCTATCAGAATGTGAAGCTGACACAAGAAGGAATTCCTCCTGAAGAGTTTCACTTTTCTTTGTAGAGAAAGAAAGTCGCTACCCCAAAAAGTAGGTCTGGGGGAGAATTGATGATTGAGTGTGGTTTTGGTGTAACCACTGACAAAAGTATGGTAGGAAGTCAACAGTAAACCGAGGGCGTCAAAAGGGCCAGGATGAGTAAAACACCATAAATCTACAATTCAGGTGTACACAGAGTACCACTTGGCAATGACTCTCTTGTTATTTAATGCGATCTAAAATTTCCCAGTCCACAAAAGTGGGATAGCTCTGTGTCCCAGCAGACATGTAGATGTGACATGTGAAGTGATGCACACAAAATGATCATTTGTCATTTGCTTTCCCAACAATGAGCAAGTAGTTATCCCAGGACTAAGGACGTAAGTGCCACACTGCAGTCGTCTCCTCGCTGGTCTCTCTGCCCCCCTTCTTACCCCCACCATTATTTCTGCATAGGGCAGCAGAGTCATCTTTTCAAGGCATAAATCAAATCCTACTGTTTCTCTGCTTGTAACTCTCCAAGGGCTTCCTATCACACATAAAAGAGAAAACTCTGGGGTTTTGGGTTTTTTTATTTTATTGGAGTATAGTTGTTCAGTTATACATATACATATATTCAGTCTTTTTTAGATTCTTTTGTCATATAGGTTATCACAGAATATTGAGTAGAGTTCCCTGTGCTATGTAGGTCCTTGTCAGTTATCTATCTTATATATGGTAGTGTGTGTATGTTCATTCCAAGCTCCTGATTTATCCCTCCCCCTGCCCCATGTTTCCCCTTTGGTAACCATAAGTTTGTTTTCTATATCTGCAAGTCTGTTCCTGTTTTGTAAATAAGTTCATTTGTATCGTTTTTTAAAATTAGATTCCACATATGAGTGATATCATATGATATTTGTCTTTGCCTGTCTGACTTACTTCACCTAGTATGGTAATCTCTAGGTCCATCCATGTTGCTGCAAATGGTGTTATTTCATTCTTTTTTATGGCTGAGTAATATTCCATTGTATACATGGACCACATCTTCTTCATCCATTCCTCGGTTGATGGACATTTAGGTTGTTTCCATGACTTGGCTATTGTAAATACTGCTACAATGAACATTGGGGTGTGTGTATCTTTTTGGATTATGGTTTTCTCTGGATATATGCCCAGGAGTGGTATTGCTGCATCATATGGTAGTTCTATTTTTAGTTTTTTGAGGAACCTTCATAGTGGCTGTACCAATTTACATTCCCACCAACAGTGTAGGGCGGTTCCCTTTTCTCCATACCCTCTCCAGCATTTATTGTTTGTGGGCTTTTTGATGATGGCCATTCTGACTGGTGTGAGGTGATAACTCATTGTAGTTTTGATTTGTGTTTCTCTGATAATTAGTGATGTCGAGCATTCTTTCATGTGCTTTTTGGCCGTCTGTATGTCTTCTTTGGAGAAATGTCTATTTAGATCTTCTGCCCATTTTTTGATTGGGTTGTTTGTTTTTTTGATATAGCGCTGCATGAGTTGTTTGTATATTTTGAAGATCAATTCCCTGTCAGTTGCTTTTTTTGCAGATATTTTCTCTTGAGAAAACTCAGGTCTTTATACGTGTTTACAGGCCTTTTGTGAACTGGCCCCTTCCCTTGCCCAGCTCAAACTCCCCCCAGCTCTGCCCCAGACACACTGGAGCAGTTACTTGATGTGCTGAACCCTTTTTTTGTCTTGAGAATTGGACCCTACCTGTTTGCCTGGCCTGGAACACACTCCCCCAGTCCTCACAGGACTGATTCCTTTTCATCCTTCACAGCTTAAGTGTCACCTGTGCAGAAAGGTCAGTCACCATCACCTCAACCTGCATGAATTATCTGCACAATACGGATTGCTATATATTTTCTTGTTTATTTGTTTGCTTGTTATTTTCTGTCTTTCTCCCCTACAATATAAACTCTGTGAAGCAGAGATTTTTGTCTCTTATTCACTGCTATACCCCCTTCCTAACACAATGTCTGACACACACTAGGTGCTCAATAAATGTTTGTTGAATGAATGAACAAATGTTTCTCTGTACCTTCTACTTTCAACTTAATTTCCTTAACTATTTTATTTTTTAATGACTACTTAGTAGGTATTCAGCACTTTGTTCAATTTTCTTAATTTGGTTTGATTTATTAATTTCAATTTGATACTGTAAGTACAGTGCTTCTCTTTTCTACAGTTTTGTAACTGTTGGGATTAACCATCCCTGCAGTGTTTCCTAGGCAGTCGCATCTGAAACCTGTTTTGTTCCCTTGTGCCACAACCTTCCCATCTTCTAACCCAATTAATGGCATTAAAAGGACCTTGCAGCTATCTTACGTAACAGAAAGTCAGTATTTTTGGTCAGGAACCAGTTTTGTAACAAACAGCTTTGACGACTCTGCCCCAAGGCCCATGGAGCCTACACATACAGAGATAGTAAGCTGTCACACGTGCTGCTGGGGGTGGTGGTATAGCACTCAGGCTGCCAGGCCAAGTCCTGGACACGGAGCTTCCCTTTGTCCCCAGGTCGTTAGTGTAGTCACTCCTGTCCTGTCTGTCCAGCAGAAGCCTGGTAAACACAATGCTCTGAAGTGACTGAAAGCCAGACACAGGTAAGAAGTTAAATAAGAAATATAAATACAGTAATTCTGCACCATGAAAAGGATGAATCTAAAAATAGGAAAACAGGGACTTCCCCTCTGGTCCAGTGGTAAAGAATCTGCCTTCCAATGCAGGGGACGCGGATTTGAACCCTGGTTGGGGAACTAAGATCCCACATGCCACAGGACACCTAAGCCCATATGCCACAACTACTGAGCTCACGTGCCTCAACTAGAGAGACCGCGTGCTACAAACTGCAGAGCCCACGTGCCCTGGAGCCTGCGCGGCACAACTAGAGAGGAGCCTGAGCGCCGCAATGAAAAAGCCCAAGTACTGCAACGAAAAAGATCCTGCGTGCCTCAACTAAGACCTGACACAGCCAAAAATAATAATAATAATAATAAAGAAAATAAATAGATAAAATAGGAAACCAAAAAACAAGTATATAATCATAAAGAACTGGGGTGGGTCTACTAAGACCACCTTCCTCAGTGATTGACACAGCTTTGCTGGGCTCTCACACAGTGTAATTCCCATGTGTTACTCCTCAAGGGACATATTACCTGCCTGTACCATGAAGCCTCTTTATATTTAGCCCTGTGCAATCATTAATTAGCTCATACATGAGCCCCTGAGTTGCTATCATTAGCTCTCCTTTGCAAACAAGAAAAAGCAAGGGTGTTGGTGCCTAGACTCCAAGCAGTGTGCTGCTGGGCTCAGTAAAGAATCCTGGAATTCCTGAACTTGAGTTTCCTGCACTGTAGAGTCAATGTATCACATTGTCAAACACAGTCAAATGGACATGACCCAAATACCTGTTGTTCTTGCAGTGTTTTGGCCCCGCCCTTGTGGTCTTCTACCTGAAGGGAGGCTGCTCTCTGCTTGGCACAGTTGGGGCTGGAGGAGAGGGACCGGAGAGGAGGGGCATGGCATGGGGAAGTGGAAGGGACATGTATCATGTGATTTCTAATCTTTAGAGAGAAGTTACTTGAACTAAGCTTTTTGAGGATGTCTCTTAGGTCTGAAAGTTATGTTGGTCTCCATGGAGCAGGGCTGAACATGCAACGTGGCCTCCCCTTCCAGAATGTTGCTGATAAATCCTAGAAGCAAAAAGCAGACAAATCTTGACTTAAGGCAATATCCCGGCGCCAGGAATGGCAGAACAATGAACTATGAAAACAGAGGGAACATGTGTGTATCAATGAGCGGGTCTTTTCTGCAGGCATTTCAGAGGTACCTGCCTGGTCTGCTGAGAGATAATGCTGACCTGGTTTCACTATTCATATTTCCACAGGATCATCTCTATTTTAATCGTCTCTATAAATTATTCAAATGAGCTCAGAAGCCTTTCTGTACCAGATAGGTAAAAAGTACCTGGGGATTAATTTCTGGAACATCATACCCCAAGAAGAGTCCTCTTAAGGGAGTGCTTGGCACAATCTCTTGAATGCAAGTTACTCTCCCAAGGAGGCGACAGCACTACCAGCCAGGTGACAAGTGGGATGTGGGTTAGGGGTGAGCAGGAGCCTCTGAGCTGTTGCAGTTTTCCAAGCCTCTCCCCTTCCCAAGCCTCTCCCCTTCCCAAGCATGTTTTAGCCTTATTAAGGTCTCTTTATGCCAGGCACTCAAAAGAGAAAGAGTCCTATTTATTTGCATGCCATAGACAAAAAGGATAGAATAAGTAAAAATAGATAATAGCTAACAGAATAGACAAAAACAGAGAATCTTTCACCCTCTATCTCTTATCTTTGGTCTGATTTAAGAGAGAAGTTTAATAGTAATTGTCGAAACATTTCTTTCAACAGAATGGGCTGGCCAATAAATTGCTCACTGATTCAGGGTATTTTTAAGCAAAAGATACTTACTCTCTGACACTAGGCATATCAGTATGGCTTTAGCTTCTCCTTTGCAGGGAGAGAAGAAGATCACAGTATTCTATGAAAAACTTTGCAAACATAAGATGATATCTGCTTAATATCTTTAATCAGAAGTGGAATTTGAAAAAAAGTCAAGTAGTATTTTTCCTTCAAAGAGTTATTAGAGTGGGAACTGATTTTGTTGAATTATTTTTTTTTCTTTTTAAGGTAAATTTGAGACTGCCATGAACACTAAATGTGTTTCTGTGGAAATATAAATTACATAGATATTTTGGAGAACCGGGTGTCTATCCCTGACTTGTGGTACTTGGCTGTCTGGAACTTTGGGAAGTGAGTTGTTCTAAACAGCTGAGTTTTATAGATGACTTAGTGTCTATCCTTGTATGTTGGAAACTTCTAAAGTTTTACTGTTTTGAGTAAAAACTATCTGAAGATATGTTTACTTATTTTTTCTTTTTTAAAACAGAATATGCTAAAATTATTTAGCTTTTTCTTGATGAAGCATGATTATTATGGATAACAGCATTTTTTATGGAAATACAGTAATGTTCTGAGAGCCTATTGAAGTGTATTGTTCTGTCTGCTATTGCAGCAAATTATTTCTGTATTCTTTTTTTTCTAGAAGTTTCCTTTTTATTACCTGTCATTTCTTACTTTTGTCACTGTGTACTTTAAAAAAATCTTTTAAAATGTTTAAAGTGTTTGGATTAGTTACATGTTTGGAAATTAGCTAACAGTGCTCTTTAGAATCTTGTATAAAGGAAGAGTAAATGGGCTTGAAGTGAGGCCAAGACTACCTTCTCTAACTGTTCTTATTTAAAAAAAATTTTTTTATTATGTATAAAAATTTTTTTTGGTGTGTATTATTCTCTCCACACGAAAGTAGAGAGAATAGCATAATGTACCATCACACCATTCAACAATTACCAACTTCTGGGCAGTCTTGTTTTCTCTACACCTCCTCTACTTTCCCACCTTACAGCTGGATTAAAAACTGCTTTCAACATTAGTATGAAATCATATTTAGCTTAATATAGATACAGGTGGTTACATATGGAAACATTTAGGTATATTTGTATATACACCAGTTAGTATACACACACATATTTCCTTGCTCTGTCAGGTGAGCGGGTCTAGAAGCAATGACACCGCAGTAGCAACAAGCACTAGAGCCCAGATCTTGGTTTCTGATACCATTCTCCAGTAAAATAAACCAGGGCTTCTTGAAAAAATGGCTGATTTTAGGACTGGAGCACAAAATATACAAGATGAGCCTGGAATGTCTTATAGTGCCAGAAAGTAAAAATGTACCAAACGCGCGCGCGCACACACACACACACACACACACACACACACACGAATATGCAATAATAGAGATACGTCAAAAGGTCCTAGAAGCTAACTGAAATAGTTCCCAGTAGTCAAAACTGGAACAATTTGAGCAATAAAATAAAGAAAGCAGCACTGTATTATAACTCAAAGTATAAAATAAGTATTGTTGAGTCCGTACTGATAGAAATAAGTGAGTAAATAAATAAATAAATAAATAGAGGAGAAGAGACAAAGCTCCAATGCAGAATTTCAAATAATTTATGTAAATACTGCACCTTTAAGGAGGGGGAACATAATAGCCCCACTCTGTAAGTGTGAGCTCCGCATGGGGACTTCCTTCCAAAGACTACGCTATAGAAGGGGGATCAAAGAGTAACTTCACAGTGGAGAAACATGGCAAACATTACCAAAGTCAACATCAGTAGCCACAAATCATGTTGATAGTATGTACCCTTGATATAATATGGTGAAAATCACATTGACCTCTGTACTCGTCTTCACCAAAACCCATAACCCCAGTCTAATCATGAGAGAAACACCAGACAGATTCCAGTAGAGGCTCATTCTACAAAAGGTCAGACCCGTACTCTTCAAAACTGTCAAGGTCATAAAAACCAATGGGAGTCACTCATGGCCAAGAGGAGTCTAAGGAGACATGACAACTAACTATTCAGCTAGTGTCATAATTGTCTGTGCTGTGACTGCATCTCTGCAAAAATTATATTATGGGAATATAAAAGATGAAAAACATCCATTTATTAGGCTTATATGACACTGGTAAAGTTTTAATCTTTAAAAATGTGTATTCATAATGTTAAGAAAGTCAATTCCAGAAGAGGGAAATAGCAGGAAGAGGATTACATTTCTAGCAAGGGTGACTATCACTGGAAGGTTTAAGGCACAAACAAAAGAGAAAAGAGAACCAGGTAATGGATGCAGCAGAAGTGAATAAAGAAAGAAGAGGGGACAACAGGAAAAAGAGAAGAGAGAGGGAGATACATACAGTGGAGAGAATGTCAATAATATTCTGTTCACCAGTAATAATAACTGCTGACCTAAACGATCTCTGTTTTGTCATCCCTTTTTTGGATTCTTTATTTACTATGAATACTAACAAAAAATTATCAGAATAAGATTGAGTACTGTTTCTTGACATTTTTCTTTTTCTTCGGTGGTACATAAGATAATTTTCTGGACATGTAATTTCAAAACATGTTTTGGTCTGTTGTCATCTTCTGAACTAACCATGAAAGATAGACTTGTCTTGCATAAACTGAGACAAACATATATTTACATATTCAGTGAGGAATCTAATTCATGGAGAGTTGACTTATGATTATATCTTTATAAGAAGAGCACTGCTTGCTTAGAAAAGATGGTGACTATGATTACATTTGCCAAACTACTCCATGACTCGGAAGCTAATCTGGAGAAGGACTGAAAAAAATAACAATGCAAAAGAAGCTGTGTCTTGCTGTTCATTAAGTTATACATCTGTGGTCATTTTTTAATTTATATATTCAGATATTGTCAGTTGTGACCTTGACACCTTTGCCAATGTGTTTTTTGTTTGTTTGTTTTTTTGCGGTACGTGGGCCTCTCACTGTTGTGGCCTCTCCCGTTGCGGAGCACAGGCTCCGGACGCGCAGGTTCAGCGGCCGTGGCTCACGGGGCCAGCCGCTCCACAGCATGTGGGATCTTCCCGGACCGGGACACGAACCCGTGTCCCCTGCATCGGCAGGCAGACTCCCAACCACTGCACCACCAGGGAAACCCCGCCAATGTGTTTTTAATATTAACCATCTTGCTATTCACACACTGATATGTTCCTAGCAATAGTTATAGTGTGTAGTAACTTGCAAACATTTATAATTGTACTATGTATTTCTCTTTTTAAAGTGCTTTTACATTTAAGAAGATGAAATTTAATTTAACTGATTTTTTAAAGTCATAAAGGTTTTACTTTTATTTGGTATTTTGATGCAGCTATACATTCTGAATGAATTTATGTTAAGAAGTAAAAAAGAACAGATTCAATATCTCCCCTAGACCTGGGCAAGAATGGCCCCACGTTAAAAAGAACTCTTCTTTGCCTTCCTCCCTGAGGGCAGGCCCTGCTACCACGGTGTGTAGCCCCAGGCCTGAGAGGTGGCAGGGAGTGTGTCCAGAGGATGGAGAAGCAAGGTAATATCCACTTGGCGAACGTGGGAGGCCACTTGTAGTGCATAATGGAGACAGGGGAGAGAAGAGAAGGAGGCAAAGCTGGGCTTGAGGTCGTTTTGAAGGTGTATTTTTTTTTTTTTTTTTTTTTTTTTTTTTGCGGTATGCGGGCTTCTGACTGTTGTGGCCTCTCCCGTTGCGGAGCACAGGCTCCGGACGCGCAGGCTCAGCGGCCATGGCTCACGGGCCCAGCCGCTCCGCGGCATGCGGGATCCTCCCGGACCGGGGCACAAACCCGCGTCCCCTGCATCGGCAGGGAAGCCCTGAAGGTGTATTTTTAAAGGCAAGATATTAGAACATACTTTAATAGTTTGTTAGCTTCATTTATAACGTTGAAATATTTAAACATATAGTAAGTGAGCCTCAATTTATATTCTTATTCCCCTTTAGCCACCAATGTTGGGGCAAATTTGGGTAGATTTTAAAAGCAAGACAAAAACACATTAAGCTCATCTGTTCCTATTTTCTTAATTCTCTTAACCTATTAATAAGTACTCTAACAGGTGATCTTTGAATTTAATCATGAATTATAGGTAAAAGGCTCTTACTTAAAGATATATCCTATAAGCTTTTCAGTTTTTAGAATAAGTGTATAAAATCATCCCAAATGTTTTCAGTGCCAGCTCTTCAAGGAGAATATTGGGGGAGGAGGAAGAAAATGGAAAAGCAATTAAATAACCAGCTATTGATACTTAGTTCTTTATGTGTTTAATGCAGAGGAAATATTTTTAGTCTTAAAAAACGTATCCTGCTCTAAAGGATAAACTGGATGGGAAGGCAAGAGAAATGCACATGGAAAAATTAAAGTAAGACTGCAAATATGAAATCAGTGTTACTAGTAATAAATGCTTTCAGAAAGGGAATTCAGGAAGTTTGGGTTGTCAGGGAGGCCTCCAGGCTGGACCTTGCAGTGTGAATCAGAATGGGATTGGCACATCTATTTACAATAGCCAGGACATAGAAGCAACCTAAGTGCCCATCAACAGATGAATGGATAAAGAAGATGTGGCACATATATACAATGGAATATTACTCAGCCATAAAAAGAAACGAAATTGAATTATTTGTAGTGAGGTGGATGGACCTAGAGTCTGTCATACAGAGTGAAGTAAGTCAGAAAGAGAAAAATACCATATGCTAACACATATATACGGAATCTAAAAAAAAAAGGTTCTGAAGAACCTGGGTCAGGACAGGAATAAAGACACAGACGTAGAGAATGGACTAGAGGACACGGGGAGGGGGGAGGGGAAGATGGGACGAAGTGAGAGAGTGGCATGGACATATATACACTACCAAACGTAAAATAGATAGCTAGTGGGAAGCAGCCGCATAGCACAGGGAGATCAGCTTGGTGCTTTGTGACCACCTAGAGGGGTGGGATAGGGAGGGTGGGAGGGAGACGCAAAAGGGAGGAGATATGGGGATATATATATATATGTAGAGCTGATTCACTTTGTTATAAAGCAGAAACTAACACACCATTGTAAAGCAATTATACTCAATAAAGATATTAAAAAAAAAAGAATGGGATTGGCACAGACAGATGAGGTGATATCCTGGGAGGGAAAAACCACATAGGCTAAGGTACCATAAGACAGGTAAACACTACGTGTGTTTGGGGGAACTGGAGACTTACTAATTTGGCAGGAGAGGACGGTTTGTATCACACACAAAGGCAAATGGACTTGAAAGATATGTAGTACTGTCTGTTTAGGGTTCTGAAAGTTTGGGCTTTACCCTGTAGACAGTGGATAGTTGCTGAAGGTTTTTGAGATACAGATAATAGTATGAAATCTGTGACTTGCAAGGAACGATCAAATGGCTGTGTTCAGACGCACTGGCAGAGAGAGATGAGAGGCAGGCAGACCATCTGGCAGGAAGTCCTGAGCTCCTGGACCAGAGAACAGGCCAGGGATCAGACATTTTGAAAAAGAGACATTTTCTTTTTCACAGAATTTTAAACATTTCCTGATGGTTTTCAGAAATATCAGCAACAGTTTCCACCAGGAACAAATGACTGGTGATGAAATATAATGGAATAATAGAAAATAAAAGTAATATACATTTTCCACTTAGGACACTCATATTCCATGTCCTAGTGTTTCTTATTTACCTGTCTGCTTCTCTAAATGAAGAAAGGTAAGCACCACCTAACTCATAATTGAAGCAGTTCAAGTATATTTACAAAATTCAACTGTTGGAATATCATTATGTTAACCTTGTCTGTACAGAGCATAGGAAAGTGTCTTTAGCCCCAGGTAATCAGAACATGTCACTCCTTTATATAAAAATGTCACATCGGGTGAGGCAAGCAATGTGGTAAAGAGGAAAAAGACATTGGAACCTAGGGGTCTGTGAGGTTGTTCTGGTGACGGTCCTTCCACCGAATGGCTCTTAAGACCTGGGGCAACTCCTTTATCTTTCTGGAACAGCCTCCCTTAAGGAGATTAAATTCTAAAAACTCCAAGGCCCTTTTCAACTCTAACGTTCTATAATTATGGAGTTAGATCTAACACCAAAAGAGCATTTCATAAAATGGATTTCTAATATACTTTGAGTCAGACTCTCTGGTTAGGTTTCCTGGCGGCTGAGAATAAATGCAAGTATGGATTTATCTACAGTTAATTTGAGGGAAACTTGAGGTAGAGTTTTTGTTTTTTTTTAATGCTGCATGTATAACAAGGTTATTAGGTCATTCAGTATGTGAAATGATATTTCCCCTTCCCCATGAATCACCGTTAAAAATGGGTTAGTGTGTAGATGTGACTTTTTTGGTTTTTTTTTTTTTTTTTTTTTTTGCCGTACGCGGGCCTCTCACTGTTGTGGCCTTTCCCGTTGCGGAGCACAGGCTCCGGACGCGCAGGCTCAGCGGCCATGGCTCACGGGCCCAGCCGCTCCGCGGCATGTGGGATCTTCCCGGACCGGGGCACAAACCCGTGTCCCCTGCATCGGCAGGCAGACTCTCAACCACTGCGCCACCAGGGAAGCCCGTGTAGATGTAACTTAATGGATGATATTCCTTCTGTGAAATTTTTAGGGACTGCCCACGAGGGACAGGAAGTGTGGCCAGTTCCCTGTAGACAGTGTGGTAAATTGGTTAAAAGCATACATTCTGGAGTCACATCACCTCAGGTTCAAATCTGAGTTCTGCCACTTGTTAGCTGTATGACCTTGGGATAGTTACTAAACCTTTCTGTGCTTCTGTTTCCTCATCTGCCTCATTGGGTTGCTGTGGGGATTAAGTGAGTTTATTACAAGTAAAGCACTGGGACACCACCCACCACAAGGATTTGGTAAGATGTTATTATTATTAGACAAGGCAAGAATAAAGCTATTTATCTAGGAAGGCACCCTGGCGTGGAGAGCTGGAGGCATAATTATGTGGACCAGCCTATCTCCTTCAAGATCAGTTCAGCCACTTTTGCAGTGATTTTTTGTATTGGTCGGATTGTAACTCCAAAGCCACAAAAAATGACTGTTCTCATCATTGTTTCATCCTATTTGCGGTTTGCTAAAGATGAATGTATTTTTTTCTGTATGCTTTCAAGAAGGAATGTTCTGCAGTGAACATTCAGGAAGAGGAGGTTTAGAGGCAGAACGAAGGAAGTGGATCTTATGTTAGCATTGTGCTTCCAGTAGATAGTGAATATTCTTTAAAAGGTGTTTTCTGGGGGAAAATTCTGCTATAGGTCGAGTTCAGCTGAAGCAGTGAGTCAGGGTTTCTAAGACCAGCCCCATCCAGGCTACTTCATCTTAGATAACAAACTGAGGTTGGTTTTCAACTCATAGCTAATGGATTACCTCAGATTACCTCAAATTAAGCTTCATTTATTTGGGTTTTAGAAAACTCCTAGCAAAACATCTCACTTTCAATCATCCCTGGTGATCCGAGCTCTGACCAAATAGACAGAAAAGAAAAAAAGAGAGAGGGAGGGGGACGATGGGTCTTCTTGTAGCCCCACCCTTCCTTCAGACCTTTGTTTGCCCTATTGGAGAGCAACTTTCTGCTGAGGTTTTCCTGAAGTTTCTCTCTGTTCCTTAGCTGAGAGGGAACCACGTTTATGGGGCTCATCAGAAGAGGGTGTGAAGGCTTTCTTCCTGTCTGAAGGATCTCAAGCCATGAAAAGGTCTTTTCATTCTTCATTTGGTGGAGCCAGAGCAGGGCACTGGGCCGTTTGGGAGAGGTGTGCCAAGGCACCAGTTCCTTCCCTTAGGGCAGGGGAGGCTCTGTAGGAGTTCCTGTCCCTCCTCCAGGAGGAGGGCACACTGTGCTCCCTGGCGGGGAGCCAGACAGCAGCTCAAGTGCCAGAATTGTGCCTCCTGGTCTGGGATGTGGCCATCCACAGTGTGAGACAAAGTGTGGAGGGACGGCGATGGTTTCCACGACTGCCCCCTAGGTTTAGAAGATGCCAGGAGAACCCTTCATACGCTGCCCTCCGAGGCTAGATCTGCACGCCGTGGAAGAGCTGCTCTGTAATGAGGGTGCAGGAAAATGAAAAAGAAAATGAGTGCGTTTTCTTTTATTTTAAGAAGATTAGCTCTATCTTATCTCTCCTTCTAAACCTTTAATTCCAATTATGTTTGTAACCAGACAAAGCCAGTTAAACTGTGGTTTGGGCTGAGGCTGATGACAGCTACAATCTAGAAACTGATGCACAGGCTGAATTGTAAAATCTTGGGCTGAAAGTAATGGCCACGTGGGACAACGCCTGAAGGATTGGGTTGTGCCTCTCACACATCTGCTAAGGACAGGTCGACATTTGACAGAGCACAAATCAATGGAAAGGATGCCCATGTCAAGTGTATTTTGCAGGCATTCTTTGAATACCGACGCCAGCTTTACTTTTGAACCCTTTCAGGCTGAAGAGACCATGCCTTTCCCAGGCCTTTTCTAATCGGTGTGTACCTCTGATTAGACATAAACACAGGACAAGAGAAACCTTGCTGGGGTAATAGCTGATGCTCAATGAATGTGTGAAGGAATGAATGAATGAACCCAGTTTCGCATGGGCCTTGACACCAAGAGCATATACTTTAATCAAAAATCATTTCCACCAGTGGAACATCTGTATCCTTCCTGGTGTTTTACATGTATTCTATGATTGTATGTTCACTCTCCTTATAGCAGCTACAACATGTTATACAGATTTCACCTTGTTCTATTTGAATCTCATATTCCACCCCCCCTTATAATCTAGAAGGTGCGTATTTTATCATTTGTGCATTTCTCATGTCCAGGTCACCCCCTCCACCTGGACCCGCAACTCAGCCTTGCTTTCTGAATTGTGAGGAGGGCTACTCATCTGAGTGGCATTCCTTTGATTGGGTAGGACTCAGTATGCGAAAGCAGAAACAATCAAGATTATTCCTTGTCATCACTGTCTTTTCAGAAAAGTTCTATGGGGCTTCCCTGGTGGCGCAGTGGTTGAGAGTCCACCTGCCGATGCAGGGGACACGGGTTCGTGCCCCGGTCTGGGAAGATCCCACATGCCGCGGAGCGGCTGGCCCCGTGAACCATGGCCACTGAGCCTGCGCGTCCAGAGCCTGTGCTCCATAACGGGAGAGGCCACAGCAGTGAGAGGCCCCCGTACCGCAAAAAAAAAAAAAAAAAATTCTATGAACTATTTCCTTTCCGTCCCCTGGATTTATCACTCCTTCTTAGAAAGTAAAAATCTTTAATTCCAGTGATTTAAATGTCTGGCCCAATGTAGTAGTTAAAATTCTAAATGTCATCCAAGTGGTCATTCTCCCTTTGCCCAGCTAGGGTTGGTTTTGGGTGGGGCCCCCTGCAGGGAGGGAGGGGGTAGCTGGCTTCTGCTCTGTTCCCCCCGCTCCCCGATTTTACCCCTTTGCTCTTCAGTCCCAGCTCACACTCATTCTCTGTGGGTTAGGCCCAGACGGAGTGGGGATTTGGGTGGAAAAGGGGCACTGTCTTATGTTGAAGGTGTTGTCTGGCTTAAGTGGATATTTATAGCTGCTTCTTTCTCTCCAGGGGCTTTTGTGGTTTTCTCTAGGGCTCTTGTTGGACATATAGCTCACTGTAATTCCCAGGGTGGCCAGAACTTGCCCCTTAGCCCTCAGGCGTTGAGTCCACCCCACACTGACCCTGCTAGAGTCCAGATCCACACCCTCCCCCTTCTCGGGCAGAGTCTCAGTCAAGACTGCTCCAGGCTGGCTCTTTCCTGCAGGGTCCACATCTGTTCCATGGAAAACTTCCCTCACCATCAGTCCAAATACCAGTGCCTCCTTCTTTCTGTCCAATAATCTCAGCCCCTTAACTTTAGATCTCCCAAATGTGAGGCAGACACTTGTCTTCTGTGTCTCCCAGCCTCTAAGAGACACACATGAAGCTCTCCATTTGTCCCCCTGAATTTCTCTCACTAGGCTTGAGGGAGGGGAAGCACCTGTGTTCTCTCTTCCACGGGGGAAGTGAGAGAGGGAAGAAAAATTCCACCCTGCAGCAGCCTTCTCCAAATGTAATCTCTTTCACAGCTTCTTTGACTTCAGAATTTCTTACACTGGCTCTGAGACATCACCTCTGCAAGTCCTGGTATAGGCGGTCGATGCACCTCACTTTGGAATGTGCAGGTACCTGGCACTACGGGTTTGTTCTCAGATTTGAGGTTTACCTGAAACTGAGCACAAAGCATTCCATTTCAACATCCTGTTACATATGTATATAGAGGATAGGTATTTTTACAAACCCTGCTCATTGTACTGTGTTGACATGGAGAAATTGTATAAAACAATAATAGCAGATTCTTACATAGCACAGCATTTATTGTATGCCAGGCACTGTTCTAATCCTGGAATTGTTTAGTGTTTTTGTTTTTATAGCAGTATTCACATATTTATTGAAAGGTATAAAATACATGTGGCCAATGTTGTTATTTTCATTTGCAAATGGAAGTGTCGGAAAGTATAAAGACCTGTACTTAACTTTTTGTCAAGGTTATCTGCCGTCAAACTACTCTCATTGAGGCTTCTGCAGGTCTGGAATTCTCTTTCCACTGGATAAGAGTATATAGTGGGAATCCCAGTTGATGATAACTTACTTGTTAAAAAAAAAAAGAAAATCAGCACAGTCAAGTTTCTTAGTCGTAAGGATTTTTGGATTTTGTCCTTGAAAGAGGTCAGGATCTTCCCGAGTCCTGGGTCCTTGAATGTTCTTTCAGTCATCAAAAGTGGAGTCCTTTATTTTCTCATACTCTGATTCCAATGACAATTCATTCATTTTTAGTTTTTGTTTTTCCAATTTAAGATCAATTAGATTACCAGTTTATTATAAAAGGATGCAACTCAGGAACAGCCAGATGGAAGAGATGCATAGGGCAAGGTATGGAGAAGGGACCACAGAGCTTCCATGCCCTCTCCAAGCACACCCCTCTCCCAGCACCTCCACGTGTTCACAACCCAGAAGCTCCATTTAATCCTTATAACAACTCTGAGGTAGATACAGTTATTACTCCTATTTCTCCAGATGAGAACCCTGAGGAATAGAGGTCTCTCGACTTGCCCAAGGTCACTCAGTAGTAAGTGTCAGAGCTGGGATTTGAACCTGTGTAACAAAGCTACATGTGTGCTCCTGACCACTGCATTATGCCACCTCACATGCTATTGTAGAGGGAGGGGCATCCTCTCTGGAGCCAGGCAGACCTGGGATGAATTCCATCCAGCTCTACTTGCCATGTGACTTTGGAAAAGTTACTCTTACCTCTAGTTTCTTCCTCCGGAAAATGAGGATAATGCATTTGGCCTTTTGCATCCATGTGGCATGCATCCGGTGGGACTGGGCCCTTCCCACTCCTTCTCTACTCTCCTCCCACCATGCTAGCTGAAGAAGAGTCTGTTTACATCAGGTGCTCCGAATCCTTTAGGATCTGTCCAGCATGGCGATAGTAAGCCCTGCTCTTGCTTAGCAAGCAACCAGAGATGGCATTTCTGCTCTGTTTAATGTGTGGTCCTCTCTTTAAGAATGTAGGGAAGGTCCTGCAAAGATATTTCTCTATTTCTGGTCAAATGCAGGCCTTGAGTGGAGTTTCTCAGTTGTGTGTCCTTCTTCCAAGTAGTCCTGAAACATTTTCAGGAGCAGCAGAGCTTTGGGGAAGGGTTCTAGCAGGATGTGAGTAGTTCCTCCAGCAGCCTGGCTATGATCAAGACTGTACACAAGGGCACCATGTGGTCCCAGGGACCTTGGCAGAGGGGGTGCTCTGGTGCATTTAAGTGGAGAAAAACCTACAGTTTCACCCTTCATCTTCTTTAACATGTGAAAGTGGCACCATGAGTTCTGGTATCAAACAGACCTGGGTTCAAAGCCCAGTCACATGACTTTGCAAGACAGGTCAATTAATTTAGTCTTACTGAACCTCAGTTTTCTCACTTATGAAATGGGACCATAATATATACCTCTTGGGGTGGCTGTGGGGCTTAAATATTATCAGGGCTCCTCAGAAATTAAGAGAGGCCGAGCTCACTCCCATTTTAGAAACTCCTAATACATTAGAACAACAACAACAACCAAAAGTCAAAATGTCAAAAATAGGGTTATGAAAATACTGATTTTTACTTTTACTAAATTTTTACTTTTTAAAAATTAATATTCTTAGCATACACAAATATAATTATGTATTTGCAAGATAAGGATATGCTAAAAAATACTAGTTTATATTTCATGAGATGTCATTTTATAAGGGACAAAAATTCCTGTTATTGTCTCCATGTACTTGAGTCTTTTATGTCATTGACAAATACAAGTTTGTATCTGAGGCCCTTCATGAATGTGAGCCCTGGGCTGACTGCCATGCTCCTGCCCCTTGTTAGGGACCTCAGGCTTTGCCGAAGTCGCCGACTCATAGGAGGCACTCCCGGACCTTAATTACCATCCTCCCTTCTTTCCATTTCCCTTTCTGCAGCTGCCACTAGAACACAGTGAGAAGGCCTTCCATAGCGCTTTCATGGATTTGGCCTTAGCATTGTTCCAGGGCCCCATAACTTTTTTCTTGCAACTTGAGATCTTATTTTACTTTCATTAGTTTCCTTGCACTGGGGCAATAAGGACACTGGAAATAGTCTCACTTCATTATTGTTTATCATCCATTTTTTAAAATTGAGAAGTGATCCACATACCATAAAACTTGTCCTTTTAAAGTATACAGTGGTTCAGTGGTTTTTATTTCCAAGGTTGTACAGCCATCACCACTACCTAATCCCAGAACATCTTCAGCACCCCAAAAATAAACCCATCCATAGTCCCTCCCCACTCCCTCTCCTCCCGCCACCCCCCCCTGCCCCATCCTTGGCAACCGTTAATCCATTTTCTGTCTCTGTGGATTTGCCCGCTCTGGATATATGGTAAAAGTGGAATTATACAATATGTGGTCTTTTGTGTCTGGCTTTTTTCACTTAGCATCATGGTCTCAAGTTTCTTCCAGTATGTAGTATGTATTGCAACATAATATTCTCCTGCATGGATATGCCAGATTTTGTTTATTCATTCATCAGTCAATGAACTTTGGGGTTGTTTCCACTTTTTCGCTATTATGAATAATATTACCGTGAACATTCATGTTCAAGTTTTTTTTGTGAACATGTATTTTCAATTCTGATAGTATATACCTAACAGTGAAGTTGCTGGGTCATATGGTACTTTTATGTACCAAAACTGGTACTACCAAACTGTTTCCCAAATTGGCTGCAATTTTACAATATATAAGAGTTCTAATTTATCCATATCCTCACCAGAATTTGTCATTGTTTTGATTGTATCTATCCTAGTGGGTGTGAAGTGGTATCTTATTATGCTTTTGATTTGTGTTTGCCTAATGACTAATGATGTTGAGCATCGTTTCATGTGCTTACTGTCTATTTGTATATCTTCTCTGGAGGAATGTCTATTCAAGTCCTTTTAGAATTGGGTTATTTGTATTTTTGTTGTTGAATTGTAAGAGTTCTGGATACTAAACCCCCACATGTGGTTTGATGTTTGATTTACAAGATATGTGATTTGCAGATATTTCCTCCCATTCTGTGGGCTATCTTTTCACTTTCTTGCTAGTATTCTTAGAAGCGCAAAAGTTTTTATTTTTGATGAAGTCCAATTTATCTGTATATATTTTTGGTGCTTTACATATTATAAGAAACCATTGCCAAATTTAAAGTCACAAAGATTTACACCTATGTTTTCTCTTAAGAGTTTATAGCTTTAACTTACATTTAGGTCTTTGATCAGTTTTGAGTTATTTTTTTATATATGGGGTGAGATGGGGGTCAGCATCCAGTTTTTTGCTAGAATTATAGTTTATTTTCTCAGTGACATGATGTCTGGGAAGACATAATTGCAGAAATGATTGCCAGGACTTAAGGGAAGTATAAAGCTCATAAGGTCTGAGGTCCAGTGATTCTCATTAGGTCCAGTATGGCCGGCAAAGATGGTGTGGGCCACAGGAGGGCCTGGCTGACCCTGTGACCAAGCTAGGATTGCTCAATGCAGCCTAGCATGTACCAAGAGGATCTGAGTATTAAAGGAAACTTGGCTGCTACAATGGAGATGAAAGTTCAGCTTAGAAGAATTCTGTCACTCTGACGAAGTAAATTTAGGAAGAGAATAATTACAAACCCTTACCAGCTGGTGATTCTTATCAGCCAGTAGAATTAGACCATGACTCATATGTCTGCAGTACTCCATGCTAGTCTTTATGATGATGAGGCCTCTAGCTCTTCCTTTCCCTAATCTCAGCTGCACCTCCTTCAGAAACGGCAAGAGGGAGAGGCGAGGCTTACTCTTGCCCCAGAGATTCCTTTGCCTTCTCAGCTGGAGACCCTCCATTTGGCCCTCTGGGTTCCTCTCCACCCTTCTCCAGGTCTGGCTTTGGCCTCTCGCTTCCTGATGAGCTCAGTCAAAGGGAGTCACACCAGGAGATCAGAGGGAGGGAGGGGAGATGGGGCATCTACCCACCCTGATCCCCTCCCTCCGGGGTGGCTGCAGGCTCCTCTCAGTGTCCTACTCAGCACAGCCCTCTGCTCTGTCTGTCCTGGTATCTGCTCCCTCCTTGCCCTTCAGACCCGTTAGCAGCCTCGGAGCAGGACATAAGCTTCTTCGCGCCCTGCCCACACCTTTGCCCTGTTGTCAGACTCTCATCAAATTCTCCCACTCTTCCTGTACTTACTTACACCTGGCTGATACACCTTATCTCCCAGTCAGGCATGTATGTGCAGACCAGACCTGAATCAAGCCTTTCACTATCTGTGAGTGCCTCTATTCATTAAGCGGATGTCTTTCAAGTACCTATTATACATGTGAGATGCCTCTTATGCGCCAGCTCTTTTAGGCAACTGGGGGTTTGGGGTGAGTGAAATAGGGAAAGTCCCTGCTCTCCAGGAACCTGCATTCTGACGGGAGACAATCAAATAGATACATTGTATCATTAGCTAGTGGTAGGTGCTGGGGAAAGCAGCACAGGCAGAGGAAGCAGAAATGATGGCAGGGAGTGCCATTTTAGATAGCATCAGCAGTCACGGAAGGCCTCCCTGAAGGGACTTGAGTTAAGTGAAGAATGCCCATGCAGCTCTGTGGGAGAAGGGCAGCACACACAAAGGCCCTTGGCTCTGTGAAGGAGTGGTAACGAGAGCACAGCGGCTGGAGGGGAGCGACTGAGGCAGGCAGGGGCTGGATCACGCAGGGGCTTGATGGCCATTGTCAGAGCTTTGAATTTCTTTATGAACATCATGGAAGCCATTGGAGGATTTTAAGCAGGGGAGTGACATGATCTGACTTGTGGTTTTAAAAGGATCGCCATTCAGCGGGACCAGGGAAAAAGGGTCCCTAGATAGCACTGTCAACTGACAAAAATAATACAATGTAGTAACAAGTTTGATGTCCTTTATTCAAGGGAAAGGACTGGATCTGGGAAGTGCAGTGCCTCACAAGCGGTGGAGCTCTCTTCCTGAGGGATTTTGGGCAAGAGCGAGATTTATGCAGCATTGGAAGTGGCAACAAGGAAACAGGATGTGATTGGCTAGGAGGTGGTGATTTCCATATAAGGCTAGTAGGTGCTGGTTTCTAGGGCGGGTGAGCTAAAGCTGAGTTGGAGAATTGTGATTGGTGTGTGTGTGTTCGGTTTCCTTGACAGGTGTTTCCTATAAGAGCCGGATGACTTAGATTTGTGATGTGGGCTAGGCTACTGGGGCAGTCTCCATTTTATGGGCCCCCATATACGAATTACCTTTATCAGCAACTAGCCTTGCCTCTTCCTGTGTGGCCTCAGCCACATTCCCTAACCCATCCCAGGAGGCTGAGTGTCTATCTACCCAATGAACTTGACACGGTATCTATGGTGCGGGAACATACCGAGAGAGACGCCCCCAGAAGATGGCTGGATGCTCCCAAGAGACAGCAGAAATTACATTTGAGGTGGCGGGGGGATTAAAAAGGAAATTGATAAGAGGGAGACAAGCAAGAGGGTTATGAGGGAAGACAAGGGGGAACCAGAGAAACAGAGTGGTTCCCGGTAGAGCAGTGTGGTGAAAGCTGGTGTAGAGAGCGGAGGGTAAGAACATGGGATTCGGAGCCCAGCAGCACTGGGTTTGAATCTGGACACTGTTGATTCGTTCTCTGCCCTTGGGCAAGTTACTTACCTTCTCTGAACTTGCTTCCTCATTTGAAAATGGGGACAGTAACAAGTACCTCTTCAGAGTCAATAAGATTATGTATATCAAGCACTTAGCAACATGTTTGGGACATAGTTAACCCTTATGGTTGAAATTTATAAAAATATAATACAAATATCTGCTATTTGGTGTCCCCCAAGACTTCCAGCCATAGGAGGACACCTGTCCTTCAATGCTCAAATAAAAAGAGGGAAGCCCCCTTCCACATGCTGGGCAAAGCCAGAGGCCTCCCTGCCCTCCCCCACCTCTGGCACTGACCCTTCTCAGGGTGTCCACTCCCTCTCTCACCTCTCCTCCCATGTTTCCTTTGGCCACACGTCAGCCTGTACGTGGACTTCAGTCCCCTTCTTGATTCTCCAGAAGCACCACTACCCTCACAGTCGCATACAGAGAACTCTTACTGAGGGTGTGGCACAGCATGGCTAGCAATTGAAAATCATGTATTCATCACTACTGTTGATAAAATTTCCTCAGCCATTCTCCACACTGGGAATGACTCACTGACCTTTTCTCTAAGTCTCAACCTTTATTCTATTTTTAGAGGCCAGTCTTCAATCCCCCAAATTCCTTTTTTTTAAAATTTCCCATGAAGATCTATGCTTCCTACTCTGATCTGTCCTATTTTTCAATATATAAATCTTTTAAAAATTTCTCTAAACCAAGGGCCATCTTATTTGAGATGTCTATCCACTAAAATGCACAGATTTTGAAATGATTATCTTCTTTTCCACATAATTTGATTCTTGTTAGATATGAGTCTCTTAAATGGAAGAGAGCGTATAGACTGAGCCTGCTGCTGCGTGCCCTTCCTCCACCTCCTGATGAAATGGATCCGGTATGTGTTTTGTTGCAGAGATCGGAAATCTCCTTTCTGTTAGTAAACAAGATATTTGATATCATAGAAGGAAAAAAACCCTTAGTGTTTACTGCATAGTGAGAATCAGGAAGCAGGTGAGATAACAGTATCAACATCTGAAAAGCCAGGAGAGAGCAAAGGATCTCCCTTATCTTCTGAACCAAGAAAGCAGTCAACCTTTCCACTTAGATGGAGAGCCAAACATTTGCTACCCTTGTTAACACACAAAAGGTGCCTCTCTTGCCTTCAAAGGCTGCCTGTTGATCACCAATAAAGTCCCAAGCAACCCCTACGGGAACTCTGTTTCAGCCAGAGTGTTTCATTGGCTCCTCCCTAAATAGACATTGCACTTTTCCATCTCTGCTTTGCTCACGCTCTTCCTTTGTCCTGGGATGCTGATCTACCTCATTTCTACCTAGCACAACTATTCAAACTCCAGCTTGTGCCACCGCTTTCACAAAGCCTTCCCTGACTGCTCTCCTCCTTCACATTCCTAGTTTAAGAATTGCTACAACTTATCAGATACATGCTGCTTTATTTTGTCCCCACAGAGTTGCCTATATTATGGTCCCCAGTAGATGAAAGTTTCTCAAATACATGGATTAATCTTTACACTTAAAAAAAAATCTATTGCAAAATGTAGCCCAGCAAAAAGTGGCCAATAAATATTTATTGATATTGAATTAGTTTTCTACTGCTGCATAACATCATGAATTTAGCAGCTGAAAACAACATGCATTTCATTGTCTCAGATTCCATGGGTCAGGAGTCTGAACAAGGCTTAACTGGATTCTCCACTCAGGGTCTCACAACCTGCAATCATGGTGTCAGCTGGGGCTGGAGTTGCATCTGAGGCTAGGAGTCCTCTTCCAAGCTCCTGTGGCTGTTGGCAAGATTCCACTTCCTTGCTGTAGACCTCATAGCAGCTTGCTTTTCAAAAGTCATCAGGGGAGAGTCTTTGATGCTTCAAGTTTCTGACCTCTGGGCTCTCTTTTAAAGGGCTCACCTGACTGGGTCAGGTCTACCTAGGATAATCTCCCTTTAGAGTAACTCAAAGTCAGCTCATTAGGGAACTTAATTACATCTGCAAAATCCCTTCACCTTTGCCTCATAATGTACCTAATCACAGAAGCGACATCCATCATATTGTTAGGACCTGCCCACACTCCAAGGGAGGGGATTACACAGGGTGTGTGTACCAAGGGTGGGAATTTGGGGAACCATCTTAGAATTCTTCCTACCACAAATACTTTTTGAGCAACAGTCTTAATAGAGTGTTTTTTATTTGATTGTGTCACAGATCCCAAATTACTTCAAAATAATAGGAAAAATTTCAAATTCATTAGTATTTTGAGAGATTGAAAAGGAAAACAATAATTATTTTGAATCATTTTAGTTTGGTTGTAGTTTATGTTGTTTAGAGTTGGTTTCAGTTCATTTTATTCAGTCTGTACACAAGAACACAAAATTATCCCGTGTAAGTGACAGAGTTGAGTTTGTTTATTAATAGTGAGGAAACAGACTAAATGTCTAAAAAGTGCATAGATTGAGGAACAGGTAAAGAACTATGGAAAGACTTTGTCTGGAATGGAGAGACTAATGCCTCTAGCAGGGCATGAAAATTCAACCACAGGGGAGTCCTTAGTCTAATGAGCTCACATTACAGTGTTGTTTCCCTCTCACAATCCCACCCAGCCTTTTATTAAAATATATCCACAAAAAAGAAACAAAATTGAGTTATTTGTAGTGAGGTGGATGGACCTAGAGTCTGCCATACAGAGTGAAGTAAGTCAGAAAGAGAAAAACAAATACCATATGCTAACACATATATGTGGAATCTAAGGGGAAAAAAAAGGTCATGAAGAACCTAGGGGCAAGACAGGAATAAAGACACAGACCTACTAGAGATTGGACTTGAGGATATGGGGAAGGGGAAGGGGAAGCTGGGACAAAGTGAGAGAGTGGCATGGACATATATACACTACCAAACGTAAAATAGCTAGCTAGTGGGAAGCAGCCACATAGCACAGGGAGATCAGCTCGGTGCTTTGTGACCACCTAGAGGGGTGGGATAGGGAGGGTGGGAGGGAGGGAGAGGCAAGAGGGAGGAGATATGGGGACATATGTATACGTATAACTGATTCACTTTGTTATAAAGCAGAAACTAACAGACCATTGTAAAGCAATTATACTCCAATAAAGATGTTAAAAACAAAAAACAAATATACCCACAGAGATAGGGTGGTGTAATGCTGCCGGTTTCTGAATACAGCTAGAAGAATCCCTAGTTCATGCTGGTGTGAATGGAAGCACTTTCCCCTAGAAGACTGTGAGCTTTGGGAAATCAACAGCGATGGCATAACCATCTTTAAATCAGATTTGTGACTGGTCTGATGGTTCCTAAAGGAATAAGCACAGAAAGAAAACTCTACAATTCAGTTAATGAGGGGGACATCTCACCAGGAGGATTATGAAAGAGGAATTAGAACCTAAAGCAATAGATTGAGTAGATTAAAAAAAAACAGAGGGTGGCAATTTAAAGATGAATTTCTTTTTTTTAATAAATTTATTTATTTTATTATTTGTTTATTATTTTTGGCTGTGTTGGGTCTTTGTTGCTGTGCCTGGGCTTTCTCTAGTCGTGGCGAACGGGGGCTACTCTTCGTTGCGGTGCGCCGGCTTCTCATTGTGGTGGCTTCTCTCATTGTGGAGCACAGGCTCTAGGTGCATGGGCTTCAGTAGTTGTGGCACGCAGGCTCAGTAGTTGTGGCTCACGGCCTCTACAACGCAGGCTCAGTAGTTGTGTTGCACGGGCTTAGTTGCTCCACAGCATGTGGGATCTTCCCGGACCAGGGCTGGAACCCGTGTCCCCTGCATTGGCAGGCGGATTCTTAACCACTGCACCACCAGGGAAACCCCTAAAGATGAATTTCTTTTGCAAAATTGTGAAGTTTGCATATTGAATTTTTGCACTGGGAAGATTCATTGGGCCCTGTGAACACATGCTCTGCATTTATTCATACGCCTATTCTGTGACTAGTAGCTGAAATATGTTGATGTGAATATTTTCCAATGTGATACAGAAGGGCAGGGCCAATGAATGTGAGAGGAAAGTCAGGCGTTGGCAATTCTGCTGTCTTTTGCATTTAGCTCCTGCTCTGTGCTCTTTAGAGACCCAGCCATAGAGTCAGGGGCAGGAATTTTTCGTATTTTCCTATTCCTGCCTTCCTGCTCCAGAATACAGATTCCCACAGGTAGAGAGGGAATGAGTGGGTGAGGAAATGAAAGGCCCTGAAGCTGGAATGACCCCTGGGGAACTGGGGAACTTGGCTGAGGGGGCAGGAGGGAGGCCTGCCAGATTCTCGGGCCTTTCCCCACCCCCTGTGAGGAGTCCTGTTGCTGGCTCTGAGCGTCTATTTTTCAAGTTGCACTTAAAAAAAATGTACAGTAATGAAACAGTACAGCACCTCCAGTGAGGCTGGAAAGTAAATGAAACTGGCAGCTCTTCCTCTCATCTCTGTGTGATGTTGATTTAATGAAGTCTCCTCTCCCAAGAGGATTTTCATTGGTTTCAAAACAGAACTACACGCTTGCTGTTTTTACTTCATTCATTATGAGAATCACAAAGCATGACCTTTTTTCAAACACTTTATTTAAACAAAATGATGTCACGTCAGAGTGGTTGTTACTTACGTTTATTAATGCCCTTCTCACTACAGAGGTGGCTCAGCAGGGGCCATGTGTGGATGAGGCACATCTGGAGAGACTGAGTCCTGACCCAGCTCTGTAAAGCGCCGATGGCAGCTGAGGACAGACACGGGTGTCTTTCATCTCTTTTACGGGGAGTAAGAGCACGTCTGGCCCTTCATAGAGCCGGCGATGCCAGTTACAAACTGTCACTTATGTCTTTCCTACCAAATTGTGATCTGGTATGTGACTGCTTGAGACTTCAGGTACGGTGTAGATATGTAGCTTTGAAAATGGAAATGGGTTCCAGGTCTGTTCCAGATGGCGTGTGGACATTTCCATGTGGAAACATTTACTGTGCCCTGAGTTCAACATGACTCACGCCAGACTCCTGAGCTCCGAGGGAGCTCCCAGGGTTCTCCGAGGCATCACGGAGTTCTTCGGAGTCATCTCTCTCTCTCTCTCTCAGTGTCTGCTTTCCTGCAGTCCTTTCTTTTCTTCCCTCTGTTTCCACAGTCGGTGGTCACTTCAGGCTCCTCAGCCCTTCATGTCTCAACTGCTGACTCCAGGTCCGCATGCAGTTGAGCCCACCGCAGCCTGCCATGCTTGTCTTCCTCCATCACTGCTTTGAATCATGTCACTTCCCTGCTCAGAAACCTGCAAAGAGCCCATATTTCTCGTGACATCACACCTAGGCTTCTTGACGAGCCTTTCAAGGCCCTCACCAAACTAAATTATTCTTACTTATTCAGCCTCCTACTTACTTATCCCACTGACCTTCATTATGCACCGTCACTCAAGCGAACCCCTATGCCTGTTGTCACTTCATTGCCTTTATTCTGGCTGTTCCCTTCACCTGGAATGCTGTTCCTCCACTCTTGCCTCATTAAATCTATCCTTCCAGGCAGTCCTAGGTCCTTCCTGCAGTCTTCCGGCACATTGTCACTCCTCTCTTCCTCTTTGAACTCTTGAAGCATTACAAATGTCTCTTCTACACGTTTTAGCACTTAATTATATGCCTGTCTGCACACTGGTGGTTTGGTGGTTATTTTATAGACAACTCTATAAGCTTCTAGAAGTCAAAGTAAGCCTTATGTTCTCTACCTCTCACCGAGTGAGTACATGGTAGGTACTTATAGAAGATAGTAATTGTTTCATGGCTTTTCTGTCCAGGTTGAGTCAGTAGAAGAATTCTTATTTTCATCCTATATATATATATATATATATATATCCATATCACCAGGTAAATATTTTTAATATAAATGATTTATATTAAACTGCAGAATTAATATTAGATTACAAGGGTTTTATCTGTTAACCACAGTACCATAACTAGGATACATGCATTTTAAGTATCAATTCAAATGCCACCCCTTCTATAAAGCACTACTTTTTCTACACAGGCCATCCATTCATGGTAGCTATCATCAGATGCCCACTGCATCCTATACACACCTCTAAACAATAACATTGCTTTGCTCTGTCTTGGCACACATCTGTCCTCTTTCCTTCCCTTTTACCCCAAACTGTGAGTTCCTTGATGGCAGAGACTGTATCTTTTAATTCCTGAATCTGCAGAAACTGACAGAGTTGGCAACCAATAACTGCTTGTTGAATGAATACGTGAACTATAAGAACCCTCATGTAATCATGAGTGTGACACTCTATAAATACAGTTATGGTTGGCAAATGACCATTGAGTCTTTTTATAAATAAACCTTTTAATATTTTTTAAGTAGTTAAGATAATTTTTTTTTTTTTAGTTTTTGGAGAGTTTATCTCTCAATCTATTCAAAATTTATCTTTTTACATAGATGATTACAGAGGAAATTACAGCTGAGTTTGCCAAGCCTAGAGAAATTTATAATATATATTTTAAATAAGTTTAGCCATCTACTTCTTCTAGCTTTTCTTTAGAATAGCACTATCGCTCAAAAACAAAACAAAACAAAAAACAAATAATCACCACTTCATCATTAGGAAGACCACTACCAAAAAACCAAAAAATAACAAGTGTTGGTGAAGATGTGGAGAAATTGGAACACTTGTGCCCTGTTGGTGGGAAAGTAAAATGGTACAGCTGCTAGGGAAAACAGTATGATGGTTACTAAAAAAATTAAAAATAAATGACCATATGATCCACTTCTGGGTATATATCCTAAAGAATTGAATGCAGGATCTTGAAGAGAGACTTGCACACCCATGTTCATTGCAGTGTTATTCACAAAAGCCAAGAGGTGGAAGTAACCCAAATGTCCATGAACAGATGAATGGATAAAGAAAATGTGATCCATACATACAGTGGAATATTGTTCAACCTTAAAAGAGGAGGAAATCCTGTCTTATGCTACAACATAGACAAATCGTGAGGACATTATGCCAAATGAAATAAGGTAGTCACAAAAAGACAAGTACTGTACGTTTCCACTTTATGCGGTACCTAAATAGTCCAGCTCGTAGAGACAGAAAGGAGAATAGTGGTTTCCAGGGGCTGCAGCGTTGGCAAAATGGGGAGTTGTTGTTCAATAGGTATAAAGCTTCATTTGTTCAAGATGAAAAAGTTCTAGAGATCTGTGCACAGCAGTGTGAATATAGTGAGCACTACTAACCTGTACACTTGAAAATGGTTAAGATGTAAATTTTGTTGTGTGCTTTTTACCATAATTTAAAAGAAAATTGAAAACATACAAAAGAGTAATAGTACCTCACATACACACTCACCATCATCAATACAAACTTGCACATTGAAATGAGCCAGTAGATGCTCAATAAATGTTTCTAATACTGATGCTCATGATGAAAAAATTAGGAGAGCACTTTTTTATGATTGATGTCACCTAATAACAAAGACTTAAGAAATATTGGTCTAATAGTAGTGTGACTATTTCGTTGAAGAATAAACTTGTTACCAAATGCTGAAAACTTCTGATCAGACATATAAACTAGAAACTTTTGGAACAAATGTCATGGTAATCTCTAGTTATTGAATCTTACTTATTGATGAAAATAGGTATCAATTGTTTGGGTTTTAATGAGGTGGACATAATTTTTACATTTTCTGTTAGGCTGCATGCTTTCATTTTTGGTAATGTTACATGGTATGTGGCTTATGGGATATAATTTATATCTTTTTAAGAAAGCATAAGTAAATAGAAGCTGGAATTAAAACGAGACATAACAAAAACTCGGCATTAAAGAAAGCTGACCTCGTTCACCAGAGAAAGAAAATCAAAGCTAAGAGGTTCTTCTCGCTCTACTTCCTATCAGGTTTTCCAATTTAATATATTCAGGGCACCTTTCCCCAAACTGCCCACTACTTCCTCTGTTGTCTTTTCAGCAATTTTGGGTCAGTGTCACACCCAAAAAAGGGCGCACCTCGTTAACCCTTTCAACTTTTGACTCAAACACGCCTTTGTTAAATGTGCTCTTCACATAAACAGTCAGTAGCTGTCATTCAGCTCGGGCTCTGGGAGAGAGCAGCACTGCCAGGAAGGTGAGCTGGAGAGAGTTAAACACAGTCATCTGGGAGGAGGAGGACAGACAAGGCTATTCTGAGAAGTCGGAAGATTGATCTTGGTAATGCCTGCCCAGCTACACTGTACTTCTCATATTCTCTTGGTGTGTCTATAGAAAGGAAAAAAGAAGCCACATCATGGTAAGAAACTAAGTGAAGTTTTGTTATCTCTTCACTGACCGAGACTTTTTATTTTAAATTAATTAGTTAATTAATTTTTATTTTTGGCTGTGTTGGGTTTTTGTTGCTGCGCGCGGGCTTTCTCTAGTTGTGGTGAGCGGGAGCTACGCTTCGTTGTGGCGCGCTGGCTTCTCATTGCGGTGGTTTCTCTTGTCGCGGAGCACAGGCTCTAGGCGCGCGGGCTTCGGTAGTTGTGGCAGTTCGGCTCAGTAGCTGTGGCGCACGGGCTTAGTTGCTCCGCGGCACATGGGATCTTCCTGGACCAGGGCTCGAACCCGTGTCCCCTGCATTGGCAGGCGGATTCTTAACCACTGCGCCAACAGGGAAGCCCGCTGACCGAGACTTTGTTTTGAATTTATGTAGTATTATTATTAATGACATCAGTTAACTTCACAGTGTGTTTATTGTCTAGAGCTGGTAAATTCTCTGGGCTTAAAAATCGTGAGCAATTGTGAGTAGAAGGAATATAGTAGGAGGCTGAGGAGTAGAGTGGGGGCTAAGTAGCCTTGGAGACTTTGAAATAGAAATGAAAACACTAGTATGTGATCTACTGTGTCTGCCCTTCTTGAGGTTCTTTAAATTATTGCAGGTAATCATTGACAAGCTGCCCTTGCTGACTATATTTGAGTTAGTTCCATCAGCCATTCTAACGACGCCAATTTTATAGACCTGTTGTTGAGTGTGCTGCAAAGAACTTAGTTACTCCTTTTTTCTCCCCTGAGTGGAAAAAAATCTTTTCCCCACCCCTTTTCCAAATATCAAAGGCAAACTGACATCTAGCCCCTTGGAAGAAACTAGTTGGGAAACATGGTGTCGAGTGCTAAGGATTGATTTTTATTTTTCATCATGGTAGGGAAAGGTAGATCTCTATTACACTTTCTTTGAAAATGTAGGTTATCTTTCAGATACATTCTCCACTGGGTGTCGGCTGTTGCTGCTCACGCGGGCCTGTCCCCGTAACACGTTATTATGTGTTGCACGTACTTTCCCCAAATGAGATTTTATTAGGACACAGAAATTTATAGGAGTGACTCGGCTTCTTACAACCCTATCATTCCAGAAGTGCCATGGCTTAAAGGAAGTTATGAGAAAAAAGCAATCTTGTAAACTTTTCAGAAAAAGGAGTTTATGTGAGAGTCTATTAAACTTTGCTTCACTACTTTGCTCAGAGAGGCACAAATATAAAGGGCCAAGTAAGCGTTGGGCATTGTTGCCATCATCTTCTCTGTTAATTCTTATCACTTTCCCCTATCCTTTGATATTTTAGACACAGTGGCTTAATAACTACGTGGACAAATAGTCTTTACACTTAGGATATGAACTCCTAATCATCCCCTAGAAATCTTAACAGAATTAATACCTTGTGTTTTACAAGAAATGCCTTTTTTAAAGTGAATTTTCCAAATTAAAAAAATAATAATAAACAGCTAGGATTAAGAGCATTAGGACTATAAACCTCCAGAAAACATCTTAAGTTTAATAAGTAAAATTTCTGATGTTTTGGTCAACCATCTGATTAAGGCCTAATTGTAAATATCTATAAATGCACTAAGCAGATTAACGTAACTGTAGCCTATGCACCTTGGTAAGTAAGCTTGGCGTGGGGTGGGGAGGACAGTGCGGGGAGGTATAGTGGCCAGGCTGGTAATTTTGAAGGTTGCTTTTCCCTTGAGTTTCTCTGTGATATGAGATAAAGGTACGTGGAGTGCTAAGAAGGCACTGTGGGTGCTAAGAGCGTGGTGGCTAGTGAGCCAACATTCTCATTTTAATTCAGATGTTGAAATGGGCAGGAAGCTGCTGCCTGTGTCTCCAGGCATAATCAGGACTGGGGCAGTGCTCAACCTGGGTGCACAGGCTTGTCCGCCTCAAGTCTGTACAGGAGCAGTGTTTGCAAAACACACTCTAGACCTGCAAGCTGAGGCAGAGAGTGGCATCCAAGGCTCCTGCCGCCCGCCAGGAACAGAGTGGTGAGAGGTGATGAAATGCTTCTCTTTTCAAAATTGAACGAGCAGCAACTTTCTCACAGTCTTCCCACTCCCAGCACACACACACACACACACACACACACAGTCCCAATCCCCCATGACAGAGTCTAGTGGAGTCAATGAAGAATAAGGCTAAATTCCTTGGGAGGGTAAAAAGGAAGCGAGAGGAAGGGTCAGAGACCCAGAAAGTGGAAAAAATATTCATTCGACGCTGGATGAAAACCCATAATTGTATAGGCCCCAGCGAGCTAAAGTGTGAATTCCCCCCACCCCCTCCAGTTTGTTGGTTCAGTGCTGTTCCCTGGACTCCCCTGGAGCTGCCCCTCCCAGCCATTTCCTGTCCTCACAGGGCCCCTCCTCCCCACCTTCCTTAGCAGCACCCTTTACTTCTCGGCTTTTTCTGTGTCTGGGGTGACCTCCCTTATCTCTCTGTTCATATTTAAGTATGGGTGGGTGTGTGTGTGGGGGGGGTGTGTGTGTGTGTGTGTGTGTGTGTGTGTGTGTAACCAATAGAAGGAGAGAAATAGCACAAACATCGCAGTGCATCTTCTGGTGCCACCAGCTATGCATGACCTTGGGCAAATCACTTTTCACATTGCAGTTTTCTCAAACGTAAAATGAGGATGATAGTTATCACCTCACAGGACTATTAAGAGGTACCTGGCACATGGTAGGTTCTTAAATGTTAGCTGAAATAAATCACAAAAGAGGAAAAATAAAAGGTCAATAAGGATATAAAAAACATGTTCAATCCCATTGGAAAGCAAAGAAATGCAGTTTACCTAGTCATTGTAGATTACAGCATGCATCAGAAAAGTGTGTAAAATATAGATGTAAGGTATAATGAATAATTATAAAGCAAGCACCTCTAATAACTAGGCGCAGGTCAAGAAATAGCATATTGCTACCACCTCTTAAGTCTCCTGTGGGTCTCTTTCTGATCACACCCCATCCCCTCCTTCACCATCAGGGCTAGTAGTAGGGTAAGGGGAGTGGGAGTAGGGTAAAGGGAGTGCCTCAGGAGCAAGTGGGAGTAGGGTAAAGGGAGTGCCTCAGGAGCAAAGTTTAAGGGGGTGCCAAAAAACTCGGTAATCAAGATAAATAATATATCAATCCAGTCTTTTATTGCAATATTTTTAAAAACAAAAGTTAAGGGGCTTCCCTGGTGGTGCAGTGGTTGAGGGTCCGCCTGACGATGCGGGGGACGTGGGTTCGTGCCCGGGTCCGGGAGGATCCCACATGCCGCAGAGCGGCTGGGTCCGTGAGCCATGGCCGCTGAGCCTGCGCGTCCGGAGCCTGTGCTCCGCAACGGGAGAGGCCACAACAGTGAGAGGCCCGCGTAACGCAAAAAAAAAAAAAAAAAAAAAAAAAAAGTTAATGCAAAAAATCCATGTGAACAAGATATCAAATTTTTAAACAAAGAGAGGATCTGTACCACAAGAGGTAACTACTCCCTTAACTGTTATAATCATCATATCTCTTCTTTATAATTTTACCACCTATGATTTTATCTCAAGACAGTGCAAATTAACTTACTTGTTCTTGAATTTCACATGAATGGAATTATACCCCAAGTTCTCATTCGGGTCTGGATTCTTTCAATCAACTTTATGTTTATAAAATTCATCCACAGATTTTGCTGCCGAAGTTCATTCATTTCTGTTGCTGTAGAGTATTCTGTTTTATGAATGAACCACAATGAACTTACTCATCTTGCTGTGGCTGGGATCTGGGTTGGTTTCTTGTTGGGGGCTTGTACAAGCAATGCTGCCGGGAACATCCTTGTGCTCATGTCCTTGAACAATGTGCATGAGCCTCGAGGGCAGCAGTTCTCAAAGTGAGGTCTGGGGACACTTGGGGGTTCCCCAGATCTTCCAGGGGAGTCTGTAATGTCAAAACTATTTTCATAAAAATGCTAAGATGTTATTTGCCTTTCACTTTCATCCTATCACAAGGGTACAGTGAAGATCGAGAGGCAACGTGATATGCGATGATGTCTTGCTCTGATGACTAATAGAATGTGTCCTGAGTATTGTTGAACTTTAAAAACAGCTCAGTTTTAATTTCTAAGCTGAGAAGTGTAGATCGATATAACCCATACAAACAAAGGCTCTTGGGGGCCTTAACTTTTTAAGGGTGTCAAGGAATTCTGAAACCAAAATTTTGAGGACTGCTACTCTAGGGAATATGCTGCTATGCTCATAGGGTATGCATATCTTCTGTTCTATTCAACAATGCCAAAGTGTTTTCCAAAGCAGTGGTTCCAATTTACACTCCCATCACCAGTGTGTGAGCGTTCCTATTGCTCCACAGCCTCTCTTATATTTGGAATCATTGCTCTTTTTAATTATTTTCCAATCTGATGGATTTGTAAAGATATCTCATTGTGGTTTTCCTTTTCATTCCCTTCACTACTAATTAGGAACATATCCTGTGGGAATAATTAAGGATGTGTGTAGAGATAAGGTACAAATATAGTTTCTGTAGTCTGCAATGCATTGAAAATAACATAAACTGTAGGCATTGTGGTACACTGACATGGTAGAATTTAATGCAACCATTAAAATATTGTAATAGAAATGTATTTATTGGCATGAATTCAGTGAAAGAATAATACACCAAAAAGCACGTACAAAATGCTATTATACAATGCCCTGATAAAAAGCCAGAAAGAAAAAATAGTAAGAGTGGTATTTGGGGATAGAAAAGATAAAGGACAATTTATATTTTCTTCATTGTACTTGTTTATATAGTCTGACTTTCAAATATGAATATGTATATATATTTTTTAAGGTTTCCTTTCCCATTCCCTGTCTCTTCCCCAGAGACTGTGCTAGGTGTTTCACAGACATCTCATTTGATCCTCAAACAGTCCAGAGGATGAGCATTTCAGAAACTGGATTTTAAGGGAATCATTTGAGAAGTGGGCCAAGGCTAGAGACAGGCCTTTGTTCCTGTCTGAGAACGTTCACTGAGGGCCTCAGTCATAATTCATTGCCCCCAAACTACTGGCTGAACCATTACACAATGTCGTCTGGCTCTTGTCTGTGGGAGACTGAGAGATTTCTGGAAAATATGGTTGGTGTGTTCTTTTGATAAATATTTATTCAGTGCCTATTGGTACCACACATTGAGGAAGGAATAGGGACATAGTGGTGAACAAAACTACATTCTTATTCTCATGAAGCTTACATTCTATGAGGAACGACAGACAACAAAGTATACAAATAAATATTAAGTATTTTCAGTTCAGGTAATAAGTGCTATGAAGAAAAATAAAGGAGCATAAGGTTATAGAAAGTGAGGTGCTTTTTTTACATAGGGTGATCCAGAGGTGTTCATTCTACCTAGTTGCATATCTTCTATGCATGATGATCTGGAAAAGATAATGTTTACGAGGAAGGGTAGACTTCAGTTTTTCATTATTCTAGTCATGACACATTGAAGATGAGTGCCCATGAGCAATGATATGCCAAGTTCTGCATGTCTATCATATTCTGTGTTCATCTCCATCTCACCAAGAATCATAAATTAATCCTGTTATTTAGTCAGCGTCAACTTGGGTTATGAAACATCAGCAGAATATCAGACTATGAATTATGCCAGCCATCACCGTCTTAGGTACTTTGTGCTTTTCAAAGCATGTTCACATATATCATTTCACGTGAATTTCTCAATACCCTCGAGGACAGAAGAGGAATTTTTGAGAGGACAAATTATTTGATCCCTATTTAGTAGTATTCCTGAGTTCTCTCCATGAAAGCCTGCATTTTCCTTCTTAATTTGAAATGAATTGCCAGGAAGTCAATAATTCTCACTAGAAATTGCAGAAAACGGAGATATTTCTGGGAAGTATATATTAATTGGAAAGATAAAGAAATAAATTTATTTTTTAGGGGAAAACCCCACCATTTTCTGCCATACTTTTAACTGTGGTTACACTAAGCTCAAGTTATGAGGTGTCAAGGTCACTAGAAGTCTCAGACGGAGCCTGGAGTTGACAGTGCTGTGTTGGAGAGGCTTCTTCATTCTTTACAGAGCTGCTACCTCCGAGTTCCTTCTCTCATCCTGGTCCCCTTAGTGGACTTGGTTGCCAGCTGTGCCTGGTGGAGACAGGCATGCTGTGTCAGTCTCTCTTGGTCTGCTTCACCCTCATCTCCCCAATATCCCTATCCGTCTCATCACATCATCTACATATGGATGACCTAACTGGAAGTTAATCCTTGCGACTTGAGCACTTGGATTCGGCAATGCACTGATGGTTTTCTAGTGTTTTAAAGTACTCATTCTTGGGCTTCCCTGGTGGCACAGTGGTTGAGCGTCTGCCTGCCGATGCTAGGGGACGCGGGTTCGTGCCCTGGTCCAGGAAAATCCCACATGCCGTGGAGCGGCTGGGCCCGTGAGCCATGGCCGCTGAGCCTGCGCGTCCGTAGCCTGTGCTCCGCAACGGGAGAGGCCACAACGGTGAGAGGCCCGCGTACCGCAAAAAAAAAAAAAAAAAAAAAAATCTAAAGTACTTATTCTTGATCTTTGGCCTGAGTTATTGTACAAGTCATTCTTTTTTTTTTAAATATAAATTTATTTATTTATTTTTGGCTGTGTCGGGTTTTCGTTTCTGTGCGAGGGCTTTCTCTAGTTGCGGCAAGCGGGGGCCACTCTTCATCGCGGTGCGCGGGCCTCTCACTATCTCGGCCTCTCTTGTTGGCAGATCACAGGCTCCAGACGCGCAGGCTCAGTAGTTGTGGCTCACGGGCCCAGTTGCTCCGCGGCATGTGGGATCTTCCCAGACCAGGTCTCAAACCCGTGTCCCCTGCATTGGCAGGCAGATTCTCAACCACCGCGCCACCAGGGAAGACCCGTCATTCTTTTTTTTTTTTTTTTTGCGGTACGCGGGCCTCTCACTGTGCCAGCCTCTCCCGTTGCAGAGCACAGGCTCCGGATGCGCAGGCTCAGCGGCCATGGCTCACGGGCCCAGCCGCTCCGCGGCATGTGGGATCCTCCCGGACCGGGGCACGAACCCGTGTCCCCTGCATCGGCAGGCGGACTCTCAACCACTGCGCCACCAGGGGAGCCCCTGTCATTCTTTTTTAAAATATATAAAGGACATGCTTTTTTTGTTCTGAGTCAATAAAAAAGGAACTAATTTGACAATGAGCACATTTTCATTTTCCAGTTTGGCTAAGCTTCTTTACTCCAACTAGGAGCTAGCTAGCTAGTGATTTGAATATGTACTTATCAAAATATGCCCACAACCCAGGAGGTAGTAAGAAATATTCGCTATCCCTGTCAAATTCCCATATCTCCTGTAATTTACACATTATACATGGGAAAAAATTATTCACCAAATTAGGATTATATTTACATCTCTACTGTAAAGCAAATTAATTCAGTGTGATAGAGAAAAAAAATGTTGGGGGAAACTGTTCAGTTTACACAGAGAGAAACATTGTGAGTTATCTGTTACCTATGATTGAGCACATAGTAAATCCTAGTCAGGATCCCAGCATGGGAAAGGGCACAGTCAACTTGGATGATTGAGTTAAGTAAGAGGGGCTACGTACAAAGCATGGGCAAAGTTTTAAGGAAACCACAAGAGGCAAAAGAAGCTTAAGCTTCACGATTTCTTCCTTCACAAGGCCTCTTCCCAGGCTCTGTCCCTAAATCTGTAATCTAATATTCTGTTGTCGTCTTCTTAAAGAAAGCTCTCAAAATTATATATGCTTCATGCCCCACAAAACCTGGTTCCAGGGGCTTCCCTGGTAGTGCGGTGGTTAAGAATCTGCCTGCCAATGCAGGTGACATGGGTTCGAGCCCTGGTCTGGGAAGATCCCACATGCTGTGGAGCAACTAAGCCTGTGCGCCACAACTATGGAGCCTGTGCTCTAGAGCCCGCAAGCCACAACTACTGAGCCTGCGTGCCACAACTACTGAAGCCTGCGTGCCTAGAGCCCATGCTCCACAACAAGAGAAGCCACCGCAATTGGAAGCCCGCGCACTGCAACGAAGAGTAGCCCTCGCTTGCTGCAACTCGAGAAAGCCCGCGCGCAGCAATGAAGACCCAAGGCAGCCAAAAATAAAAAAACAAAACAAAACAAAAAATCTTGGTTCCACCCCAAGCAAAGGATAGTGAAGCACTGCCAGGCCATCACCACTGAGACCCTTTCCATCCTGGGCCTGGAGGAGTGAGAGAAGAAGCAATTACTGGGACGTGGCGACAGAAGTGTAGCTGCAGGGGTGGTGCTATGACCGATGCTATGGTCATGCTGGACCACACCCAACCCAGAGCCTAACAAGGAGAGAGAGGGGTGGGAAGGAATTACCTTGACCTCACTCTAGTCCCTCCCTTTGGTTTCCTGTCAGTGTCTTCTACTGGTTGAACCTATCAAAGCCAAAGGGTAAGGGAGTCTGTTTCTCTGTTCCTCATGGTCAAGGGCCTGGGGCACAGAGAAGGGTGACAAAGGGTGAGCAAACAGAAGTGCCCACTGTTTACAGAGTTACCTGATTCTACAGCCAGCACTCCATCATAAGTGAGAGCTCAATCCCGGCCATTATTATATTGCAAGGCTCAGGAGGAAGCATGCCACACAGGTGTAACATACTCTATATAGTCAGTACGTACATAAAAGTGGTACGAAAGTCATATTCTAGTAAACGAAATCTTATTTTCCTAATGATATACTATAAGTTCAAAAGCAGACTCTCAATAATTATTAGCGGAATGAACGAGTAAACGACCCTACAATTCAAACATTCTATGATCTTACCTTCCTTTCTAATTGATCAAGTGTCAGTGGCTTTAAACAATTAGCTTTCACTCTGCTTCTTTCAAACAGTAAATGACCTAAAGACAATCCTTAGCTGGAACTGGGAGTCTACTTTTTAAAAGAAACTCTTTACTTCTTCAAACCCTCTGAAAGGGTGGGGAATACTTTTGGAATAACGAACATACAACTATTTCCTAAATTATGGCTTTCATATTCAATAACGCCTCTTTTTCAGGATGCTGTTAAACCTGACAGTTTAAAAAAAAAGTCTGCTGCTATTCTTTTACATAATAGTATACCTATAATTCTGTCAACAGGATATGGTTGCCATTTGGTTTGAAGTGACAACATTAGAAAAAAAACAAACATTGAGGTTGTAAGTAGAGAAGTATGTGTCACATGAAATGGAAAGGACAGAGATTTAAAAAAAAAGAGAGAACGATGGTGAGCAGCAGAGATGGGGTGGGCAATGGGATGCTGACAGATATTGAAAACAGCACAGGGGCAAGCATCCCACCCCGAGAGACAGGGGAGCAGTGAGAGTGGAGAGAGGCTCTGAAGGTCTGATGCAACATACTGTTGGTTGCACCGTATGAAATTGTACATAGATCAAAACTGGTTGAATGCAGTCATTTCCTGTGCCTCTTCGTAAGAGGCCTGCTTATGATTAAACAGTATTATAGTCTGTGGGTCATTTAGTGCAAACCTTAGTCTATACTCATTGTAACAGCCATGGAAGAAATCATTATTATAGCACAAATGTAAATAGTTCTGTCTCCAGAATCATTAAGCCGTAGCTAAATTATATTTAGTATACTCTGAGGGAGGGAACTTGATAACATATGAAAAAAAATACTTGAAAAGTTAAAATGAAAAGTTTCAGTGTTTAATAGGTCAAGCTGTATTTATGTGAACATTTCTTCGTTTGCATTTTGTGTGCATGTATGTTGTATTATTTAGAGTGGGCCATATATATTAGCGCAAGCAATACCAAAAAGATAGATTGATGAAGAGGACAGTAGATCATTTTAAATGCCTATTACAAATCTCAGTCCGTAGTGAGCTCACAGGGAATCACAAGTGTTTAAAAAAAAAGAGTTACTTTTGTACATCACTGACCACATTTTAGCAGGAGGCACATGTGAATACATGTAAAAGATCTTGATCTGCTTTCTCAAGTGAGACTCAGGCTGGGAACCAGCAGTAAACCTGAAGAAATCCAAGTTTGTGTGCCAGCAGCTGCGTCGCCGTGCAGAATCCTCACATGGGCAGAAGAGAGCTGCAAATTCTTGACCACACTAAGTCTTTTTTTTTTTAATAGATCTTTATTGGAGTATAATTGCTTCACAATACTGTGTTAGTTTCTGTTGCACAACAAAGTGAATCAGCCATATGCATACACATGTCCCCTTATCCCCTCCCTCTTGAGCCTCCCTCCCACCCCTCTAGGTCATGGCAAAGCACGGAGCCAATCTCCCTGTGCTATGTTGCTGCTTCCCACCAGCCAACTATTTTACATACTGTAGTGTATATATGTCCATGCTACTCTCACTTCGCCCCAGCTTCACCCTCCCACCCCATGTCATCAAGTCCATTCTCTATGTCTGCCTCTTTATTCCTGCCCTGCAACTAGGTTCATCAGTACCATTTTTTTTGTTTTTTAGATTCCACATATATGTGTTAGCATACGGTATTTGTTTTTCTCTTTCTGACTTACTTCACTCTGTATGACAGACTCTAGGTCCATCCACCTCACTACAAATAACTCAATTTCGTTTCTTTTTATGGCTGAGTAATATTCCATTGTATATATGTGCCACATCTTCTTTATCCATTCATCTGTCAGTGGACATTTAGGTTGGTTCCATGTCCTGGCTATTGTAAATAGTGCTGCAATGAACATTGTGGTACATGTCTCTTTTTGAATTATGGTTTTCTCAGGATATATGCCCAGTAGTGGGATTGCTGGGTCATATGGTAGTTCTATTTTTAGTTCTTTAAGGAACCTCCATACTGTTTTCCATAGTGGTTGTATCAATTTACATTCCCACCAGCAGTGCAGGAGGGTTCCCTTTTCACCACACCCTTTCTAGCATTTATTGTTTCTAGATTTTTGATAATGGCCATTCTGACCAGCATGAGGTGATACCTCATTGTAGTTTTGATTTGCATTTCTCTAATAATTAGTGATGTTGAGCATCTTTTCATGTGCCTCTTGGCCATCTGTATGTCTTCCTTGGTGAAATGTCTATTTAGGCCTTCTGCCCATATTTTAACTGGATTATTTGTTTTCTTGATATTGAGCTCTCTGAGCTGTTTGTATATTTTGGAGATTAATCCTTTGTCTGTTGTTTCATTTGCAAATATTTTCTCCCATTCTGAGGGTTGTCTTTTTGTCATGTTTATGATTTCCTTTGCTGTGCAAAAGCTTTTAAGTTTAATTAAGTCCCATTTGTTTATTTTTATTTTTACTTCTGTTACTCTAGGAGGTGGGTCAAAAAAGATCTTGATGTGGTTTATGTCAAAGTGTGTTTTTCCTATGTTTTCCTCTAAGAGTTTTATAGTGTCTGGTCTTACAGTTAAGTCTTTAATCCATTTGGAGGTTTTTGGTTTTTTGGTTTTTTTGGTTTTTTGCGGTACGCGGGCCTCTCACTGTTGTGGCCTCTCCTGTTGCAGAGCACAGGCTCCGGACACGCAGGCTCAGCGGCCATGGCTCACAGGCCTAGCCACTCCGCGGCATGTGGGATCCTCGGAGACCAGGGCACGAACCCGTGTCCCCTGCATCGGCAGGCGGACTCTCAACCACTGTGCCACCAGGGAAGCCTGGTATTTTCTTCTTTTTGTTGCAATGGTAAATGGGAGTGTTTCCTTAATTTCTCTTTCTGATTTTTCGTTGTTGGTATATAGGAATGCCAGAGATTTCTGTGCATTAATTTTGTATCCTGCAACCTTACCGAATTCATTGATTAGTTCTAGTAGTTTTCTGGTGGCATCTTTAGGATTTTCTATGTATAGTATCATTTCATTGGCAAAGAGTGACCATTTTACTTCTTCTTTTTCAATTTGTTTTCCTTTTATTTCTTTTTCTTCTCTGATTGCTGTGGCTAGGACTCCAAAACTATGTTGAATAAGAGTGGTGATAGTGGACATCCTTGTCTTGTTCCTGATCTTAGTGGAAATGCTTTCAGTTTTTCACCATTAAGTATGATGCTCGCAACCACACTAAGTCTTGTGCAGAAAAGATTTCCATTCTGTTTTTGTTTTGTTTAGAACTAACCATGTTTATAGTTGTCTGCAAGAGTGCTGATGACTCCCTTTGGAAGGGAGTGGGGATGTTACTAATTTTTTAGTAGCATCAAATAATTTATGTCCACCTCTACTGTAAGTCCCTGTGCTAGGTGCTGGGAATACAGATTGGTCAATTTTCTTGCTCTTAAGGGGCTTATATTCCACTGTGCAAGGAAAAGATGGGAAATATATGAAAGATTTATTTTTAAACAGTTTGTTAGTTACATTTTCAAATAATATGCTCAACGTATTTTCCTTCAACCTCCAAACATGATTTAGGTGAAGCACTTCTAAATTTAAAGCAACAACTTCAAGGTAATCTTTAAAAAGCAATAAACTATTTTGCCTGTATATCCAAACATTTTGGTATACTAACAGTTTATCCTGTATTTCCTGACCTTTTGTTCCCCACCAGTGAGCAGATAGTAGAGATCTCTGAAATTATTTATAACAGTACAAGGTAGCTTTTATCTAGTGGCCGCTGTTGATAGTAGGTGCTACCATACCAAGAAGGTTGAGAATCAGAGAACAGCACTGCAGCCAGTACTGCCTGGGCCTCTACACACTGCTGGACTGTGGTCTTGTTACAGATACTTGCACACGGCCCCCCATGAGCCACATGTAATGTTTGACAAAAAGAACACTAAAACGAATCCCAGCACACAACCCATGGACCATTTCTAACATTGTCCTATTGTGGATTACGCTTATCTCAGTAGGGCATTGGTGACAGGAGGATTCCAGGTGCAGGTTTCTGCACAGCGAGGTGGGCAGAAAGGACAGGGGAAAAAGCTAACTACAAAGGAGGTCCCGGGTTTGCATGGCTGTGCTATAGTCCGAGAACACCCAGCCTGAGAACCCTCAGGACCCTGACCACACCAGAAGAGCCTGAGGAGTAGCCTGGGGGAGCAGGAAGAAGACTGATGGGCCCCCATGGCCTCTGTGCAGAACACTCCCCTTCCTAACAGATGATCATCAAGGTCGAGGGGGAAGGTGCTGGGTCTTTGGCCTCCCATTCTAGGTTTAGGACTCTAGGTGCAAAGGCTCCTACTTAAGGAGGTGCCTACTCTCTAGACAACTCCCAGGCCATCTCATTTTTGTTTTCCATCTACTATACTCATCCTTCCTCCATGAACACTGTAATGAAATAATCCCTGGCTGAAAAGAAACGTGTCCTGTTTTAAGAAGGGGTGTTCCTCAAAGATGTGACTGTGAACTTTACTCAGGAGGAATGGTGCACTCTGAACTCTGAACTCTCAGAGATCCTACACAGAGATCTGATGCTGGAGATGCAGGGCCCGGACCCCTCGGGGGAAGACTGCATTCCCCTGTAAATGAGAAAGTAGCCTTTGAAACAACTTGAGGCCCCCATTGACTAAGAACTATGAAATGGGCACCTGAGCCAGATGGATTGTGTTTCTGCTCTTTACTTCCCAGGGAAAAACCTTTATTTTTAAATCAACTTTATTAAGATAATTTACATGTAAAAATTGTCCCCATTTTAAGTGTACGGTTTGATGAGTTTTGAAAGATATGTACACATGTGTAACCATCACCACAATCAAGATCTGGAACACTGCCTTTATCCCCCAAAGTTCCTTTGTGCCTGTTTCCAGTCACACCTCCTTGCCCACCCCGCACTCAGGCAACCTTTGATTTACTTCCTACGATTATAGATTGGATTTGCATTGCCTAGAATGTCATCTAAATTGAACCATGCAATACCTTTTGAGTCTGGCTTCTTCCAGTTAGCATAATGCTTGTGAGATTCATCCATGTCATTACATGTTTTAGAAGTTCGGTCCTTTTTATCGCTGAGTAGCATTCTGTTGTATGGGTGTACCACTATTGGATCCATTCACCAGCTGATGGGACATTTAAGTTGTTTCCAGTTTTTGATTATTATGAATGAAGCTGCTGTGAACATTCACATCTAAACAAAAGTCTGGAATTCTAGTAAGTTCAACAGACAGAGCAGCTTGGCAGGTGACAAACTGGCTGCCCCTCTGGGGGGAGAAGGAGTCAAGTAGTTGATGAGGTCAAGTTACAAAGAACAACCGGTTCTGTAAAAAGCAGCTATAGCCAAAAATGAAAAACAAAAACCCGTACTGAGCAGAGAAGACGGCTGATCAGACGCCTTTCAACCGCATGGGAAAAATGGATTGCAACATCATTGGCAGGACGGGATAACATGTACAGTAGTCTTTTTTGGACATGGTCTAGAATTGAGCCAATAAGACTCAAACCTATTCCTGGCTACTTCTTTAGGATATGTTTGAAGGCCTGTTGAGGCAGCAGAGACAAAGAGCTCCATTTCCGGAGTTAGAGAGACTACTGGCTGTGGGACCTTGAGCAAGGATAAGGAACCTTGGCAAATGAGCATAAAAACACTACCTATCTTCAGGGCTGTCTCTGATGAGAATCTATGTAAATCACTTAGTAAGTCTAGTGCCTAAGGAATTATTACGTTTCAAAACCATGTAATACCTTTGACTCATAGTGAAAGAGTCCAAATATATTCCTTAGGAGACTGGAATATTTTAATGTATTTTTTCTTAAATTACACAGTGAATTCTTCCTATATTATTTATATAACTACTGAATAATTATTAATCAAAATCTGGTTAAATTTTAGAAGCGTATCAACTCAGTCACAAAAGCTCCCAGTGGCTGCAACGTTCAATTGTTCCTCTCCTCATGCAGCAGCTGTCTAGTTCCAAAGCTCCCACCAGGGCCTTCTCAAGCGCGAAGAATCACCTCTGGAGTTTGTCAGTAAATCTGATTCAGGAGCATTTCCTCAGGAGCCGATTCTGGGGGAAGTGTGGCCTGCAGTCTACTCCTCTGGGCTGACTCTGGCTCAGGGTGCCCACTGCACTGCCATGTCCTCAGTGGGGAGTTGGGGGTGCTCGGACTGGAAGCTGAGGACCTGGGTTTGGATCCTGACTTTATTGCCCCCACCCCTAACACACCTTAAGTCTCTCTGCTCTGAGCTTTGCTTTCCTTATTTCTGCTGTTGGGTGACAAGCACCTCACGGGGCTGTTGCAGAATGACATGATGTTACAGTGCCAGGACTGTCTCAGTAAATGCTTGTGGACCCTGCTACTTCCATGCTTTATCTTACAGTCTTTCCTATTTCCCACCATCTCCCACGTCCACTGGCTGCATATAATTCAAATGAAATGAAGCCGCTTTAAAGAGTGATTCAGGAACCCCTCTGTAAGCAGTCAATATTGTAAAAACTGCCCTTCCGAGAAAGGTAGCTCTCGGGTTTTAGGTGGAAGAGGTAATTCTTAAGTTATTGTAGCCACACGTGTGGTCTGGGTTGCCGTGGGCTCGTTACCGGGAATAGGCTTCCCTCCGCTAGGAGCTTGTCTGGACTCGCCGCTCGCGCTCCCTCCTCCCGCAGGCGGGCCTCTTCCTCTTTCTGCCCGCCCGGGCACCTCGCGTACCGGCTCCCGGCGCGCCACGGCGCCCATTGGCCGATTTGCTTTAATTGATTTGTTCTGAGCGCCCTCCTGGCTTCCCGCGCGGGCGCCAGGTGCCGGCCGTTTTGCCGCAGGCTTTGTAACAGGCGCAGGTTTCTCCCCTTACCGGCACCCCAGCTGCTCGTCGCCGGCGGCCAGGGCCCCTCCCATGGGTGGGTCCGCCCCCTGGGGTTCCCCCCCGCCCCTGGGGTTTCCCCCCCGCCCCGGTGCGCAGCCGGAGCCCAGCGGGGTGGTGAGGGACCGAACCCCGGCCGAGGTCGGCTTGGGAGAGCCCCGCGCCCTTCCGTCAGCCCCGGCCAGATCGGGGTGGGGTCGGGGGGTGGGGACCTGCGAAGGCGGTCGCCCAGCACCTTCGCCCTCCCTCCCGCAGGTGCTCGACCTACTGACACTCCCCGGAACTACCCGCGGAGAAGACCCTCTCGGGTGAGCTCGGCAGGGGTCAGCTGTGTTCCATGAGGACTAGCGGGCGTTTGATGCCCACGTGCTTCTCCCATTGGACGCGCGCTGCCTGGCGCGCCGAGAACCTCGGGCTTGGTGAAGGGCACGCCCAGGGGCTCGAATTCTCGTTTTCTCAAGGTTTTTCGTTTGCAGTCACGTTGAACCCAAGTGGTTTCCTTCAGTTCTGGAGAAGGCTGTTCTTCCTCGTACTCCTTTCCGCCTACAAAAAGAAAAGGCGGCATTTCAGAAAAAATTCCGCCTTTATTATGGTTACTGCTGCCCTGTAGTCACGCATGGATGTTTTGCAATTGCATCTTTACAGAGGAAGGAGGTAAAAAGCAAAACGTAGAAAGGCCTAGGAGTTGTTTATTTTGCTTGAGTGATTATTTGGACCTTCCGAATTTTCTTTAATAATTTTTTTTCTGTAGTTAATGTTACTCTTCAGTAGCGCCAAGCATAGATGGTGATTGAGAAAAATTCAAAAGGTAAAATAAGAGTTTATTTTGTTGGAATGAATTCCCAAACACAAATCTCGTTTTCAGTTAGAAACTCTGGCCTATTATCATTTTGGCTTGTAGTTCCATAATATACTTAACTACTAAAGGAAAAAAACGGATTCTCAGGTTCTCTCTTTCCCCATCCCCTTTTATTTTTCAGTCCAGCGCACAACCACCAGAAGAGAACAAAAGGAAACCAGTTTTGGGAAAACTCGGCACTCTGTTCACGGCAGGAAGGAGAAGGAACACCAGAAACGGGTTAGAGAGTCCCACCAGCTCAAATGCCGTATCAGTCTCTCCCAAAGAAGTAACCTCTTCCAAACTCCCCGAAACAGAGACTGAGAAGAGTCAACTTCAGGGCAGCCAACGAAAGCAGACAGAAACGTGTGAGGAGGGCTCCCCCCAGGAAAAGTGCCAGGAGCCGGAGGGCCAGCGCCCCGAGGGCTGCGTCCAGGCGGCCCCCCCGGACGCCGAGCGGTCACCTGGCTCGGGCAGCCGTGCAGCGGAGGCGGCTGTGCAGCAGGGCCATGAAAGTGATTCACCCCAATTAGAACCTCTGGAGGCAGAGGGAGAGACTTTCCCAGATGCCACCACCGCTGCCAAGCAGCTGCACTCCTCACTAGGGAATTCCTCCGGGCAGGAGAACGCTTCGCCCGGCGCTGGCCGCGAGCAGGAGCCAGCTCGGGGAGCGAGGGGCGTGCCGGGCTCGCCCGCCGGGGAGCAGTCGGCCGACAGGGCCGCCCGCTTGTGTGCCCAAGGAGGCTCTCCGGAGCACCAAGACGCGCCGAGCCAGCCCCCCAAGGACGCATCGGCTCCTGCGGGCAACCGTCCCGCTGAGGGCGCAGAGAACCAGACGGGTTCGGCGCCGGGGAACAGCAAAGCCGACCCCCCGGGGCGAGATTGTCGGCCCCGCGAGCGCGCCCACCCCGCCAAAGTGTTGACTCTGGACATCTACTTGAGTAAGACTGAGGTGGCGCGGGTGGACGAGCCGGTCGTGATCAGTCCCGGGGCTGAAGATTGCGGCGATTGCGAAGATATGGAGAAGAGGTCGAGTGGCCGAAGGTCGGGGAGGCGGAGGAGGTCGCAGAAATCCACCGACTCCCCCGGTGCTGACCCGCTGCCGCCTGACTTTGAGCCCCGGAATGACGCGGTCTTCGACAACGAGGTGGCGCCAAACGCAGCCGCCGAAAACGGCTCTGCTGAAAAGAAAGTGAAATCTCCTCCAGCGGCCCCCGACGGGGGCGTTGCCTCTGTTTCCGGCCTAGAGTCCAAGCCCAGCCCCGACCCCAAAGGGCAGCCGCTAGGGGAGTCCGAGCGGAGCAAACAGCCGCCGCCCGCCTCGTCCCCCGCCAAGAGGAGGGGCCGGAGCCACGTTCCGGAGGCTGTGCCCACCTCACCCGCCGGCGGCCCGCGGGCTCCGGCCAAGGACTCTCTTCTCAGGAGGGCGTCCGGCCCCGGCCCGGCCGCCAAGGAGAGCGGGGAGGAGGCGGCCCGGGTCATCCACCGCAAGCTTATGGTCAAGAGCAGCTCGCTGCCGCCCGAGATCAAGCCCAAGCCCAAGAGGGGGCCGCTCCCCAACCTCTTCGACGGCCGGGGAGAGGGAAGTCGAAGCAAAGAGCTGGGCAGATCGGTCGGAGGTTCTGACGCCGACGGCTTGAAGCCCAGGAACCATTTCGGTGGGGGCAGGTGGACAGTGACCACTACAGTGACCATGTAAGTAACTGCGGGGTTGGGCTGGCGAGCCGCGGTCGCCGCACACGGGCTGGGCGGCCGCTCCGAGGGGCGCAGGTTCTTTGCATTTGTGGAAGAACTGTGTGCACTGGGTTTTCTCCTCGGTGGTGAAATTAAGATAGTGAAGGGCTAGTTAGCACAGTTAAGGTTTAAGAAGATGACCCATTCGGGACCTTAGTTGGTTGTTAATTCCTGTTAATATAAGCCTTTTAAGTTCAATGAATGTGAAAGTGAGCTATCTCTGGAGGTTCAGTGTTTACATAAATAATAGAAGACTGCATGGCTTGACGAACTAATTCTATTCTTTATTCAGAATATGCACCAGCATTCCTGGGTGGGTCATTCTTAAAACACAAATGAATTTGAAAACGGAGCAAACACTAGTACGTACAGTATACCCAGTAGCTTTGAGGTGTCTGAGTTCAAGAGAATTCACAGAACCTTTTATGGAACTTGGTGCATTATGGGCCTAAAGCTTTACAAAAAAAATCTCTAATACGAGTATCTTGGTTCCCTTTTATAATGTTAGGTAGTTTTGTGATATCTTTGCCACCAGGTCGAAAAGTAATTTTCAATTATTGAAATGAAGAAAGATCAGTGTTTTTACTGGAAGACTATTTGATAAATGAAAGGACACGTTAGAAGGATCAAGCTCAACAGCAGACTGTGACCACTTGCTGTTAAGTTTATTGATTTCTCAAATATTTATTGAGTACCTTCTTTCTGTGCATGGTAGTGTGCTAGGCACAATGGGAAAAATGCCACAACTGTGATTCAGTATATATTGCCTTTGAAAAGTTTATGACACATTCTGGCACCCAAGATGCTGACAAATCAGGTAACTGTAAGAGGTGATAATCTGATTAAACTGCCAAATGGATGTTACCATCCCCAAGGCTGGGGATGTGCACAGGAGGAAGAAATCACTGTTGGTGTTTTGGAGGAAATGGGATTGTGCCTTGATGGTGGGTGTGATCTGTATAGGTAGACAGGACGGGGAGGGCACCCTGGAAAACTCTTAAGACCATCCCCCTTCCCACACTCATCCTCCTGCGTCTCTCAGCACATGTGAAAAGTGAGTATCTAAACTTTTTCCAGCATTCACACATTTATTAAAAGAGCTGAGATTTTCACAGTGTTATCATTCTTTTTATATATATATAAATTTATTTCTGGCTGCATTGGGTCTTCGTTGCTGTGTGTGGGCTCTCTCCAGTTGTGGAGAGCGGGGGCCTCCCACTGCAGTGGCCTCATTCGTTGCAGAGCACGGGCTCCAGGCACGCGGGCTTCAGTAGCTGTGCACGTGGGCTCAGCAGTTGTGGCGCATGGGCCCAGTTGCTCCGCGGCATGTGGGATCCTCCCGGACCAGGGCTCGAACCCCTGTCCCCTGCATTGGCAGGCGGATTCTCAACCACTGCGCCACCAGGGAGGTCCACAGCATTATCATTCTTAAACTGAATGGATTCATTCTATTTGAATTCTTGGATAAGTAAGCTTAAGAGTAGGCAGTCTGCTTGGTAAACATAGGGGAGGAAATCCTGCTTAATGAATAACTTGAGCTACCTCACCAGCTGCCAACCTGGAGAACTTTGATAGAGTCAGCAATTTATTCTGTAACAGCAGCATCGGAGAAATAACCTGAGTGAATGATGCCCATTATTTGTAGAAGGCCAGTGTGACTGAACATTCAGACCTCCTAAGTGTGAGCCTTAGAGAAACTATGCTGTGTACCTGGTTAAGGGTGCTTCCCCGGTCTTCCAGTCAGAATACACCAGTGGAAAAACCAGAAATGTTACACCGTTAAGGGATAGGGTAAACAAACCAAGCAATCTTGCAGTGAAACTCTTCTTCATGTGCTGTTTCCTGTGACAGAACTAAACCAAATGTCTTTTTCTAAGGAGTGATTATTTCCTACCTAAAACTTTCCTTTGCCAGAGGCTCAGTTTAATTCTGTTTTGCACACGGCCTTGCACTTGGTGAATCGGCAAATTATTGGAATGGAGAATTAATAATTGTTTCTCATCCTTTGACCCATTTATGTTTGACTGATGGATTTTTTTCAGACCCTTTAGTTTTTCCTCATTGTTTTCAACTGGAGATGTTACGCAGATTATTTCTAAAAACAACTTGAATCTAAAATTTTATAGTTAAAACCATTTTATATTCTCCGAAAAATAATCACTGTGAAGCAGCATGTTTCTTGATGCTGCTAGAGAAATTATGTCTTCAGTTCTACCAAGTATTGAATGTTGAGATTCTTAACATGGTATGTTTAGAATAAGGAGAATTTTCTTCTCATACTATAGCCATGGCTTCTTAGACTCCAGAATATTTTCCCTTCTCACATCTTAATGAAGGCATTACAACGCGAATTATAGGAGTCTTCCTTTTAATCAGTTTGAACCAGGTTAATTGTAGTGACTCTCTGTAGCAGAAGTTAATAGTACAGAAAGTTTGGTTGTAAAATGTATTTTGATCTTGGTGTAAATCTTTAACGTGCAGATGTGTGTGTCCTGTCCTTAACGTAGCTTATTGGCTAACCTGGAGCATTTTCCATTTACATCATAAGATCTACTTTGATATTTGACTGTTCCTTGAGCTGATTAGTGAGAATTTTTTAAATGTATATTCCCTGCTATGTGAACATCCCTCATTAATTGATAGCATTTGTAAGTTCTCTTATTTCTAATCATCTCACTGGTTTTAGAATTTAATCTTTAAGGAAGTGCTTGTAAGTTAATTTTGCTTTTAAATTTCAGGTAAGGGCCCACCGTGAGGGAGCTTAGATATCTTAAGGAGCTATTGGGGAAAGCAATGCCAAGGAGAAATTCATGAGAATATATCAAATATAGTATTTAAATAAAAAATTTAAAAATGAACATCTAATTCTTAATGCTGTATTTGGGAAGGACATCTCAAGTCTTCTCAGTCTAATCATTTTCTCCAGAAGAATAAAGTGTCTTCTTCCAAGGTCCTACTGCCTGTTCCTTCAAAAGGCTCCTCAGGCCCAGCCTTCTTGAAGGCCAGTGAGTCCATGCAGGAGACAGTGTGAGATGTTAGTGCTTCCCTACTTTGTGTTCTCATTATCGAGGTGGCCTCTGAGGTATGATTATCTTACAGCTCTCTTGATAATTTACTGACTCCTTGGATCATAAAGCTGGACAGAACCAGAGGCGGTCATTGAGGCGAAGCTAGTCTGATCCTATCTGGGGAAGCAGAATAGTAGAGTTGTTGGGAGCATAGCATCTGAAACCAGAACACCTGGCTTCTGTCACTTACTAGCTGTGTGGCTTCAGGCAAAGTACTTACCTTCTCTAGATGCCAACATCCTAAAAGAGAATGTGGGGCTTCCCTGGTGTTGCAGTGGTTGAGAGTCCGCCTGCCAATGCAGGAGACATGGGTTCGTGCCCTGCTCTGGGAAGATCCCACATGCAGCGGAGCAGCTGGGCCCGTGAGCCATGGCCACTGAGCTTGCGCGTCCGGAGCCTGTGCTCCACAACGGGAGAGGCCACAACAGTGAGAGGCCCGCGTACCGCAGAAAAAAAAAAAAAAAAAAAAAAGAATGTGTAAAATTGTACATGAGGCAAGCCATAGAAAGTGCTTGACGATCAGTGAATGTCAGTGGGTGTTATCTCTTACATTTTATAAACCACTAGACTAATGATTTAGACATTTTTGTTTTTAGCTTTAGAGTCTGTTCTTCTTGGAAAGCTTATATAAAAGTGATATATAAAAATAAGTAGGAGTGATTCTGGTTGAAAGGAGGGTGGTTGGCCAACAATTCCATCCCCCAGTTTCTACTGTCCCCTTTTGCAGCCCTTGAAGAGAACCACAGGATATCTTCAATGATAACATGTATGTGTGTGAACCAGTACACACACACGTTCTAAACCATCTAGTTTTTTGTTTATTTTTACAGGTAGAGAAGGTAGAGTTTAGAGAGTTAAGGTGGCTTGACCAAGTTCACACAGATAATTGGTATAAGAGCCAGGACCAGAGCCAGAGGACATTTTTTTCCTCAGAAAGAAAACAGTGTGTACATTCAAAGACTTAAAATTTCCATTAGGGGGCAATTACACCCAAGAAATGTGAGAAAGAAGGGAGACCCTCTTTGCCCCCAGAATGGTGGCAAAACCAACAACTGAGTAATTGATAAGTAAATTGTGGTACATCTATATGATGGATTTTTATGCAGACATTATGAAGACTTTTCATATTTTTTAGTAACTTGAAAAATGTTAAAAATGTTAAATCTCTTTTTTTTTTTTTAAGGCAAGATACCAAACTCTATGAACAGACTAATCTCAATTCTATTGAAAATATTTCCCTATGCATACAAAAAAGACGGGAAGTATACTAGAATGTTGACAGGGATAGTGTTTGAGTGGTAACATTATGAGTGGTTTTTTGTCTTTATATTTTCTAAATGTTCTATAGTGGACACACTTGTATAGTCAGAGAAAATTTTTATGGGGGAAGGATGAAGGGAATAAACTATCCAAAGAGGTAAATAATAGATAAGTATTTTTTATAATCTCACTTTTGAGATAATGTAAAAAAAAAGTTATAAAAAAATACACAGTTGATTTTTGGGGAAATCATTTACATATTTAAAGTATGGGAGTACAGGAAGTATTTAAATTGGTTCTAATGTTCTTCAGTCCCAACTCTAGTGCCAAGCACTGTACTTATCTACTAGGTACATGATAAACTTATTAGAAAACTTGTTACCCTCTCACCTCTAGCCTTTCTTAGCTATGTAATTTTTCATCCCTCATACGGAAGCGCAACATCCATTAAAGGTAACTGATAGTGTATTTAGAATTGTTTAAAAATTGTTTCATCAAAAATGTTACCTATCAGAAAGATACTGGCTTTTCACAGTTTTGTAATAAATCGGTATGTTCACTTTAAAACCCAGGTTAATAACTTTATCTTGCTCCTTTATTCTTGCAGCCCTGCCAAGCCCAAACATGTGGAACTAAATCTTAAAACCCCTAAGAATCTTGGTGGTTTGGGAAATGGGCATAATCCACTTAGCCAGCCAGTTCACAAAGGAAACACTGCCACCAAAATCTCCTTATTTGAAAACAAGCAGGCAAATAGCCCAAGACACACTGACCTTCGAGGTGCGAGGAACACTCCTGCCTCTAATAAAACATTTGTCGGGAGGGCACAGCTGAATTTAGCCAAAAAAGCCGAGGAAATGGAGCGGCCTGAAAAGAAGTTGCCGCCAGATAGTCACCAGAATGGTGCGCTGGGGAAGGAAGCCTCGGCAGAAGCCAGAGTTACTGTTCCTGAAGAGGAGACTCCTGGTTCTCCGCTTAACCAAGGTGATAAGGTAGATGGGCAAACAGATGCTGGCTGCCCTTCTGAACCAGTGGTTGCTGCTCTGATTCCTGTTAAGGACCACGAGCTCTTAGGAGAGGACGACTCAAAGGTTGCCGACCGCAAAAGACTTGAACGTGAAAATATGACTGATACAGCACAAGACAGCCCTGCCGTTCTTGAGGCCAAAGATTCACCTCCAACAGCCATACCGAAGCCGCAGGATGGATTTTCTGACTCCCAGCACCCAGCTGGGTCATCTAATGGGCCTTCTCTTTCACTGGCTGCCCGCATTCCTGTGGATGATCCCAAAGACACAGGTGCTCAAGCTCCTGTAAGCAGTTTTCTGTGCACTGATCTGAAAGTGTCGGAAAACCATAATGGATGTACTCTGCCTGTGTCTCATCAGAATAATGAGATGATGTCCCCCTCCAGACTGGCAGGAGGAGGAGGGGGAGAAAGAAGCCCTCCTTTGTCCCCAGAGCACAGCCTGGCAGCTATGGGAAATGAGTGTCCATCCAAGGTCCTTGTCCAGGTCAGGTCCTTCATGCTCCCTGTGGAGAACACCAAGGATGTCCGCTCTGGGATCATCTCAGATAGCTCTGAAGTTAGAGAAGCACAGTTGCCAAGCTATCACAATAAGGAACTTGAAGTGGTTTCCGTTGCAAGTCGTACTCCCCAGAAAGAGGAAGTACAGGGCAATAAGAGCACATCACCCAAACACATTCATTGCACAGAGGAACATGTAACAAAATCTGGCCCACAAGTCATGCTGCCCGAATCAGAAAAAACTCTGCCTATTCAGGGCAACGGAAAACCCCTGAAGACTGAATCCAGCACCACCAACTACCCTGGCAACAGAAATCATTTAGAAACCCCTCAAAGACCCAATCAAAATGTTGTAAATGGCCAGGACAGTCCTGCAAGCCTTTTGAACATTTCTGCTGGTAGTGATGATAGTGTATTCGATTCTTCTTCTGATATGGAAAAATTCACTGAGATTATAAAAAAGATGGACAGCGCAGTTTGTGTGCCCCAGAAGAAAAAGAAGGCCAGGATGCCAAACTCCCCTGCCCCTCACTTCGCCATGCCTCCTATTCATGAGGACAATTTAGAAAAGGTGTTTGATCCCAACGTGTTTACCTTTGGTTTGGGTAAGAAAAAGGAAGGCCAGCCAGAAATGTCACTGGCTTTACATTGGATGCAGAATCTTGACACCAAATCCAAACTGAGACCCAAACGTTCATCCACTGAACAGAGTGTCCTTTTCAAGTCCTTGCAAACTCGCACTAATGGGAAAGGCGAGCCTCTGGCGGCTCCAGAAGTAAATGACAAGGAGAACAGGGATGTCACAAACGGTGGAGTCAAGAGATCGAGGCTAGAAAAAAGTGCGCTTTTCTCAAGCATCTTATCTTCTTTACCACAAGACAAAATCTTTTCTCCCTCTGTAACATCAGTCAATACCATGACCACATCTTTCGACACCGCTCACAACAGTTCTCTTTCTCGGCCTTCCGTGTTACAGCCTGTGGCTGAGGGTGCCCCACCCTGTGGTTCAGAGAAAGAACAGCCAAGTCTGCCACCCAGCAACGTAAAGGTCTTCAATTTCAACTCGTCAGATACGTCTCATTCGGGATTGGAAAGTCCGAGCTCCGTGGAAAAGTACCTGCAAAAAGAGGAAACCGGAAAAGATCTGGATTCACGAAGCAACCTACCCGTGCCCAAAACTACATATTCTGAATTTTCAAAACTGCAGAACAGTGGTGATATGGAAAAGGCTAATCATATTGAAAGTGTTCTTAAATCGAACTTGCCGAGCTATGGAAGCAGTGACACAGACTTCCCCGGTCTTTTCAAATCCACCCTGTTTGACCCAAGCATTTCTTTTTCTGAAATGTCATTATCAGATACAACAGTAAGTAGCAACATAGTATTATTTATGTGGGGTAGTTTTAAGTCAGAGGAGAAGGGGACGATGAACAATTCATGTTATTTGTTTAAAAATGGTTATGCTCGTGTCTGATAGTTTTTTATTCATTCATCACATATTTGAAAACCTACTATGTACAAGGGTCTTTAGAGTCCAAGAGAAAAGGTACTTGGATTCTGTTCTCAAGGCATTTGTAGTCCAGCAAGGAAAATAAGCTACAAATATTTTAGGGCACTTGTGAATTTATGTGTTGTGTTGTGAAAGGTGTAGTTAAGGTACCTTGAGAGCTCAGAGACAGGGTGTTTTTTCTTCCCTAGTTCTGTGTAAAAATGCTCAATACTATACCTAGAATTTTGAGCATTTATGAAGCAAGCTTCCTTTATCTGGAAAAGCCTCCACCGAGGAATCTTGTTCCTAACCGTTTCTCTTGTACTTTGAGATTCACTGTTTCTTCCCCTTACTAGCAATAAATGTTTATCCCACATGGTTGATAAAGTATTTTCTCTTTATCTGGAATTAGTTTTCATTAGGGAAATATTATTTTCCTGCAAAGCTGTTGGGAAGTAAAGAATTTGGTCTACATTAGCACTTTCCTGTAACGGAGTAGAAAGGATGGCAAAATACCATTTTGAGAAACAGTTAAGATTTCTCCATCTTCTTTTATCTGACTGCTGGAAGTTGTTTTCTTTACTCAGTTTTTGATGTGAATTTGTGGCGTTCCGTTACCAAGCTTGATACTCAAGTTGAAAGAGGGAGGCAGATAAGATTTAGAGCTCAGCTCTGCTAAGCCCAGAAACAGGAGTGGGCCTCTGTATTCCTGTTGCCCACCCTGTGAACCAGGCTACCTGGCAAGTGTAGATCAATATCCAACACAGTTTATCCAGGCAGAAAATATCTTGCCCACTTCCTCATTTGTACAGGGCACTGCCCCATGTTTGAATTTGTTGTATTAGCTTTTGCTACAAGCCTATCATGGAATACAATTCTGGAAGCTCTTTCAAAATGTATAGTTGGATTTCCAGCAGAGGCTCAGATCCCTCTGCTCAAAAGTTTTCATATTTTTTACTCTTAGGATGACACACACACACACACACACACACACACACACACACACACACACACACACACACACACACACACACACATAGATAGATATAGATATAAAGTAAAAATTATTGAGGACCCCAAAGAGTTTTTGTTGATATGGGTTATGCCTATTGGCATCTATTACATTAGAAATTAATACTGAGAAAAATTAGAACATACAAATGTACATTCCTGTAGCCATCAGAGCAATGATGTCATCACATGTCATGGACCCTCTGGAAAATTCCGCACTACACCTGTGAGAGAAAGAAAGTGAAAAAGAGAAATAACCTCTTCTTATTATGAAAATGGTTTTGACCTAATGGACTCCCTGCAGAATTATTGGGGACCCTCCAGGGACCCCTGGATTTCACTTTGAGAACCACTGCTGTAAACAGATAAAACTGAATCAGCCTATAGCACTTAGAAATCCTAAGATTTTTGAGTATTTCTCTGAAAATTGACACTGGTCCACTTCCCGTTCATTACAGCATTATTCTGTCTTTTTAATCATTCTTAGATTACCTCTCTTTGACAATGAGTCTGACAACAGAATATACAGTTTCCCTATGGAGTCCCTTGAAAAACCCAATCAAATGGAGTAAAAAGGAGAAACAAAGTACTTTATACTTTCTCTAGGCCTTTTTATGATTTAAAAAAATTTTTTTGTTTTTTTTTTTTTACACCTTGGGCTTTGTTGTCTATATAACTATTCTCCCTTTAATGTCTTAACTGAATTTCATTTAAATACCAGGCTTTTTCTTTAGCTTGTCTTCTTGAAATGTGCATATATAAATAAGCATATGGCATTTTAATCTGTAATAATGCTCTACTGAGGCCCTTCCTATGGTCTTTCAGGCATATTCCACCCTGGTGTGGTGCAAGAGCGATCAGATCAAAGGCCGTCCTTAGAATAGGCATCCTGTTCAGCAGTGAAAGTAGTCCATGTTTTATAATATTTTTACATGTGTAATTACTATTTTTATTATCTTAGGCATTTCTGGTTTTGCTGGTCAGATGGTCTTGAAAATGATTAGTTTTGGAGCCATATAAAAATATATTTTGTTCATCAAAAAGGAGGGATTAAAGTAACCATGTACAATGTACATTGTGAAATATACCATAAACACTTTATTTAGACTAGTTATGTGATGAAAAAACAGTAATTATAGATTCAGATAAGATATGTATATGAACACATAAAATGGATTCAGCTCATTCTAGATATGTGATTAATCCATTAGAATTTCTCTGTTTATTTGAAATTATACTGAGATGGTTTGAATTATAATCTCTTAGCTGAGTTCTTGTTCTGTGAACTGATGTAAAACATAGGTCTGACTCTTACGCCCTGAACTTTCCAGATTGGTGGAAGTATCCTAGGCATTTAAATGAAAAGAAATTGAAATGTCAAATACAGTTGCGGGGGGGGAAAGCCCTTATTTTAATAGAGTCAAAGAGAGTTTGTTTTGTTTTTTAAATTTTTATTTATTTTTATTTTGGGCTGCCTTGGGTCTTTGTTGCTGTGCGCATTGCAGTGGCTTCTCTTGTTGCAGAGCACGGGCTCTAGGCGCGCAGGCTTCAGTAGTTGTGGCACTCGGGCTCAGTAGTTGTGGCTCGCGGGCTCTAGAGTGCAGGCTCAGTAGTTGTGGCACACGGGCTTAGTTGCTCTGTGGCACGTGGGATCTTCCCGGACCAGGGCTCGAACCCATGTCCCCTGCACTGACAGGCGGATTCTTAACCACTGTGCCACCAGCGAAGTCCCGTCAAAGAGAGTTTTCAGACAACTTTGGCATAGATCAAGGTAGACATGTTTCCAAATTGACAAATACGAGGCAAATACGATCTTAAAGGATCATGAGAGGAGAAAAGAGGACTTTACATAAAGTTTAATTATTTGTTGTGTTTTTGTTCATCTGATTACAGACACTTAAAGGAAGTGTCCAGAATAAAATCAATCCCCGACCTGGAAAGGTAAGATTATTTTCTATTCCGAGTCTAGATTTCATTTTGATCTGTTAAAGTGCAGTAAAACGTGCTACCACTCTCACTTTCTTCAGGTGGTGATATACGGTGAACCTGACGTGTCAGAGGAGTGCATTGAAGTGTTCAGTGACATTGAGGATTGCAGCTCTTGGAGCCTCTCTCCCGTGATACTCATAAAAGTTGTTAGAGGATGGTAAGAGTGACACTTTGTGTTTCTGACTTGGAGGGTGTGTGTTTCACATTTTTAATTACCCTTTTGGTCATTAGTACTTATTTTAAATTATGCCCTTAGCAGTGTAAAGGGCAGACAATACTAGTCATAGTGAATACTAAAAGAAATTCATGTGTAAGAAATATGGTTTATAATGTTATTTCTGATGATAGGAATGCTGCATGTTAAAAGCATGTCAAGCTTTTGTTGACTTCTCTTAAGACCAGCACTGTCATATATTGTCATGAGGTTTCTCTTTAGTGTTCGGATGTTGTTGGGAAGAATACTGTAAAAATGCTTTTTGGGTCACGAAAGTTAAAGTATTACATGGTATATCTGAAAGTTGCTAAGACAGTAGATCTTAAAAGTTCTCATCACTAGGAAAAAAATTGTAACTGTGAGGTGGTGGATGTTAACTTATTATGGTGATCATTTTGTAATATACACAGATATCAAATCATCATGTTGTACCACTTAAACTAATACAATGTTATATGTCAATTAGATCTCAATAAAACTGCAAAAAATGTTTTCCATTAACAATAACATGCATGTAGTAGTCCTTTGTATCAATATATCCGTTGATATGGTTCTAATATATAAGTTAAAATCCCTCAAGAGAAGTGTTTTTTACATACATAAAAAGAAAAAAATTGCAATAAACGTCCATTTATCTGACATATTACTAAGTCTCCACCAACTGGCAATTCTATAAAACTTTAGTAGCTCTATAATGTTCATATTGATAGTCAAAAGTCCTCTAAAATCCTGATAAAATTCTTCAGTTATCAGAGCTTAATTATGCCCACTGAAGTTTTAGTTTTAGGGAGAGTTTATGCTGTTTTAATTGCTAGAGAATTGGCCACTAATATATGGTGTATATATATATAGTGGCTATTGGCCAGAATATTTGCGTATTCAAAATCTCTCTCACCAAGACTGGCTAATAGTTTTGCTATGTTTTATTCTTAGCTGGATTTTTTATGAGAAACCAAATTTTGAAGGACACTCCATCCCCTTAGAAGAGGGAGAATTGGAACTGTCTGGTCTTTGGGATATAGAAGATATTCTGGAAAGAAACGATGACGAGGCAGAGTCGGCCAAGCCTGTGGTGATTGGTTCAATCAGACTTGTGGTCCAGGTAGGTAAAATTCGTAAGGTTTTAATAAAGGCAAACTGGATTTCATCCATTCTTTCAGCAAATATTTATCGAATGCTGGGTATAATTCTTTTGAGAGAGAGTTTCATTTTATGATAAAAGTGGGACAAATATTTGGTGTTTTATGGATGTATTTTCTGTATTTTAAACATTTGTACATGTTAAATGAATTAGAACTAAGAAACATTCTAATTGGTTAGTCATCTTTTTCACAATAAATCCTGAAGGTAAATTTCTCATTCCGGCCCCCCATTCCCATCTGCAAATGTATTTTACTTAATAACCTAGTTTTGATGTGTTCTGTACGTACAGATTTTTGTTTTTTTAAAAATAAATTTATGTATGTATTTTTGGCTACGTTGGGTCTTCGTTGCTGCGTGCAGACTTTCTCTAGTTGCAGAGAGCGGGGGCTACTCTTTGTTGCGGTGAACGGGCTTCTCATTGCGGTGGCTTCTCGTGTTGCACGTGTTGCGGAGCACGGGCTCTAGGTGCGCGGGCTTCAGTAGTTGTGGCATGTGCGTACAGTAGTTGTGGCTTGCGGGCTCTAGAGCACAGGGTCAGTAGTTGTGGTGCACGGGCTTAGTTGTTCCGTGCATGTGGGATCTTCCCGGGTTCCCTGCATTGGCAGGTGGATTCTTAACCTTAACCACTGTGCCACCAGGGAAGTCCTGAACAGATTTTTCTTTCTTTTTTTTTTTTAATTAATTTATTATTTATTTATTTTTGGCTGCGTTCAGTCTTCGTTGCTGTGTGCGGGCTTTCTTTTTTAGTTGAGGCGAGTGGGGGCTACTCTTCATTGTGGTACACAGGCCTCTCATTGCGGTGGCTTCTCTTGTTGCGGAGCACGGGCCAGATTTTTCTTTTACTTAGTTTTTTGGTTGCTGTGCGAGTTCTTATTACCTTGAGTGGCTTACAGGAGTTATGTTTTGGAAAAATAAATAATCCAAAGATAATTCAGTTGATCAACTCTGGCATTTCATGTGGGTTTTTAGAAAAATAGGTATTTAAGGCCACTTTATGGATTGGGTAAAAATTTCTTGGTCCCTTATTCGTTGTTGAGGAACTTGTATCAGTTCTTCACGGTTCTTGGCATTTGATGATTCTTTACCTTTAAAAATGTAAAAGGTATCTTCCAAGTGAAAAAACTCCATTTGTGTACTAGACATGGGTGTTGGGGTACAATAGGGAAAAAAGCCATGTTCCAAAATGAGAACGAGTAACCGTGACTAACAGCTTTTGGCGGAGGAAAATGTCACCTGTTTCCTGGGTTAACATTTCTGAGTGACTTAGGTGGTAATATTGGTATTCTAAACGATTTATCTCTTACTAGTTTTAAGTACATAATGTGATGAACCTTATGTAAGACACGAGAAACACCATTTTAAAATGTCATAGTGGGATAATTTACCTGCAGTTTTTATTTATTACTCAAATAGTATTGGTAATGAAACAATATTTTAAACTATCATCCAAAATCCCATCTCTCATGAAGTGTCCTCCCTTCGTTTTTCTGAATTCTCTACTCTTTCTTGGCCATATTATAATCTGCTTTTTCTATAGTTGTAATCATAATACAGGTACAGTGTTGTTTTCCTTTAAAACTGTGATTCTCAATCCTTTTTTTCTCTCTCCATACCACTTTCCTGAAGGTTACACTCCCGTTTGTAACATCTCTCAATGATTTGCAACTGGGGGAGGTATTAGGATCTGGTGGGGTGGGGATTTAGGGATCCCGGAAGGTGGGCTAAGGGAAATGAAGCACATTGGTAAAGAGGCCTCCTATTTCCCCTGATAATAGCAGACCTAAGGTGAATTAATGCTTTTCATGTTATTATATGGTTTGGGGTTTAACTGAGCATCATATTCCAATGGTATGATGCGCTATCATTCATTTTACCTTTCTTCTTACTGTGGGACTTAGGGAAAAACTTACCTTAAATAATACTGCATGAACATTTTTGTGCATTTAATAATGTATACATTTTCTGATTTATTTCCTTGGGGTAAGTTTTTCTGAATGGTGTCATGTTAAAGGGAAGGAATACTTTCATGGCTCCTAATATGTGACGAATTGTAACTTTTTACAGATTGTGTTTATGGTTTCTTGACACATAAACATAAGTCACAACGTATATTCAAGGGGGTCACCTTTTCAGTTCACTAGATTTGTTCCTTTTGTTAATGTTTGAAAGAGCTGCCCTAAACTGACCCAAGTGTTAACCATTTTTTCTGTACCTCAGTTCACCTCGCTCTGCAACACAGAAGAGGTTCAAAGAACATTCGATCAGGGCTCAGGCACTCAGCCAGGAGAGGCCTTTTGTAGAGTGTTTGATGGACGTGCAGTGCATGGAATAGTGACTAAAGTGTAGAGATTTAAATCACCATAAACGTGTGCCTTTGCCTTTTATGACTTAGACCAAGCCGACATCATAGTCAAGGAGAGTTACCACAGGGGGCTTATGGGCACAAAACAGCTGAGGAAGATTCCAAGTGCAACCACTCTATAAACTAGTATCCCTGGACATGGACGGTCACAGGAGAGCAAAGGAACTAAAACTCATGTTACCAAGGAAAGCGAAGCAGTTTTGTTTTTTTGTTTGTTTGTTTGTAAGGATGAGAGAAATAACTATGTTCCAAAACTCTAAAATACATTTCTGGTGCTCTTTGCTTGAATGTAACACTGAGATATATGACTAAACCAATGTGTCTGCCCCGAAAGATCATATATTATTAGGTCATGGGTGAAAACAGGAAAGGGATAAAGTGGCAGGTGATCTGTGCAACCTATTGTATATTTAAAGCTTCTTTTAACTATTTGAAAAGAAGAATAATGAGCCTACTGTAGAGTTTAATACATGGTGTACTATTATACATGTATACGTGTATTCATTTTTCTTTTTTTTTTTTTTTTAGGATTACAGAGTTAGTCAAATTGACTTATTTACTGAACCAGAAGGGTTAGGACTTCTAAATTCCTACTTTGATGATATTGAAGAAATGCAGGGGTTTGGTATGATGCAGAAGACTTGTTCCATTAAAGTACATTGGGGCACGTGAGTATTTTATTTCCAATACAATTCTAATGAAGCCCTTTTTTGAGTGTAAAAGGAGGACTTAAGATACTCTGTCTCTGATTTGTTGTCCTGTCAAGTAATTATTGACTACAAGGTTTTATTATTTTTTTGATAAGGCACATAAAAATCTGATATTTTTGGTTACTGTGTTACCTATGTTCTTATGATTCAGCTCTCTTATAAAACAATGATGATTTCTTGGAGGAAGTGCAGGGAGAAAACTGCATTTTTTAAAAAAATTTATTTATTTATTTTTGGCTGTGTTGGGTCTTCGTTGCTGCACACGGGCTTTCTCTAGCTGCCGCGAGTAGGGGCTACTCTTTGTTGTGGTGTGCAGGCTTCTCATTGTGGTGGCTTCTCTTGTTACGGAGCACGGGCTCTAGGCGCGCAGGCTTCAGTAGTTGTGGCTCATGGGCTCTAGAGCGTAGGCTCAGTAGTTGTGGCGCACGGGCTTTGTTGCTCTGCGGCATGTGGGATCTTCCTGGACCAGGGCTCGAACCCATGTCCCCTGCATTGGCAGGTGGATTCTTAACCACTGCACCACCAGGGAAGTCCAAAAACTGCATTTTTAATGTGGGAATTTCCTTTTTGCAAACGAACCTGATTCATTCAAAGCTGAGTTGCAGATTATACCTTCAGGGTAATTCAAAGGGGGTAATTAAAACATGTGTGCCCCTGATATTTCAGGTGGGATGGAGGCCAACATGCATGCTACTTCCTTTAACATTTTCACACAATGCTTTCCAAAGCCCCTAGAATGTTGGTTTCAAAAATCACAGGAAATTGCAAGGGTATTTTGAAGGAAATGGGAATATCTCAGAGGAGAAATAAGGCTAGAAAGTTCAGGCTGCAGAACTGAAGCTTGTGGCTTCTGCAGTGGAGCGCACAGCCCAGGGCATGTGACAGACATCCACTGAGATGCAGGAAAAAACACTAAAGCTTCTTTATATATTATTTAAAATCTTCTTTTCAGATTTTGTCTTTGTGTATATTTTCTAATCAATTCATAATATATTCAGTGGTTATATATATAAGTTATATATTCAGAGACTGCTCAAGAGATTTTATTAATGGAATATGCATAAGATAATACATATGTAATGAGTCCGAAGGTAAATACTACAAGAAACATAAATTATGGAGAGGGACAGTGGAAGTGCTACATTAGAGAGTGGTCGGGAAGGTCCCTGGTGACCTTTAAGCAGAGACCTGAGGAAATGAGGCAGTCAGCTGAGGGACATCTGAGGGAGGCGGAGCAGGGGAGTGTCCTAGGCAGGAAGCCCAGCATTTGCAAAGCCCTCCAGGGGATGTTTGGGCAACAGGTGGGAGGTCTGGCTGCAGTAGAGTGAGCTAGGAGGACCAGTGATGGGAGAGAGGCCTCCTGTCATGTCAGACCTTGAAGGACTTGGGAGGGATTTTAGATGGCTCCAAGTGACGTGAGAACTCATTGGAGGATTTTGATCTAACTTGTGTTTTAGGAGGATCACTCTAGCTGCTGTGTAAAAGTAGATTGTAAAGAGGTAAGAATGGAAGCAAAGAAACCAGTGAGGAGGTCACTGCAGTTACATAGGCAAGAGGTTTTGGTGACTTGGCACGATAGTAGTGGTGAAAAATGGTCAGATTCTGGATACATTTTGAAGACAGAACCAACATGTGCTGACAGATTTTATGTGGGGTGTGAGGGGCTGAGAAATGTCCAGGGTTTGGGACCCCAGCATTTACCAGAATGGAGAAAACTAGGAGGGGGAATGAAATCCAGGAGATGAGTTTGTGAGGTTAAGTTGGAGATGTCAACTGCACATTCAAGTAAGAGGTCAGGAAGGTGACTGGATGCATGACACTGGAATTCGGGATTGGGGTGAGGCTGGAGATAAAATCAGGAGTCATCAGCACGGAGAATGTATCCAAACCGGGTGCTAGATAAGATCTCATCGGGGAGTGAGTGTAAAGAGCAGAAAAGGCATCTGAGCTTCCGGCACTTTTGTGTTTAGTGACTGGTAAGAAAAGGAGGAATCTAAACAAAAAAAGTGTCTTCATCTCTTGCTGCCTTTTATTTTTTTCACATCAAAGAGATCTCTACATCTTTTTTCTCAAAGCATTTAATGTTGAGAAATATCACTTTCCTTAGAAGAATGAAATAGGCGTCTGCCATAATATTTTAATCTCCATGTCTGGAAGGTTTCAGGACTCAGGCTTGGGCTATGTGGAAGCATAATGAGCTACACTTAAATAAAGTTTCTTACCTTGACAGTAAGTTTAACCTAGTTTTATAGGTGGTAGTTACAAACCAGTAATGTTTTACAAGTTTTGATGGGCTTGCGTGGCAGTAGACTTTTTTTTTTTTCCCTGGTTCTTCATTTCCGTTAGGATAATAGGAAGCTGCCTTGGATGTCAGCTCAAAGTTTGGGGTCATTGAACTTGGTCATCTTGGGACCAGGTCAGTAGTACTTTTACAGATCTCCAAGGAGAACCTCAATGGGTTGGAAGAATTCAGCTGATAACAGGTACCCGAGCTCATGTTGCTTCTGTTGGTGCAGCAGTCCCCTGAACTGGTGTAAGAGAAGATTTTGCTGGGGGTGGTGTAGGGGGCGTGGTACTTGTTTAGATTCCATTAGGAGATTTATTTCAGGGCCTGTTCATTCTGGGTTAGGTTTTGCTACACATACACAAATTAAGAGTATTACTTGTCGGTTTCTTATTTGGGAAAGTGAGACATTTCTAACTCACATTTCCTTTCAGATTCTGTTGCCTGTGATTTGTTTTTAAACCTTTGTTTAAAGCAGCTGGCTAATCCTGGTACCCGTCCTTGTAGAGGTGAGGGCGCATCTTGTTTTGAGTGTAGTTCTAATAAACAAAGCTAAAGGATTTTAGAACTTCAAAGGGAGCATTATGAGCATCTGTTCCAACACCATCATTTAACCAAGGAAGACAGGTTTTGGTCACTTTCTCAAGTTGGATTAGTTGTTAGGATTAGTCGTCAGCAGAACAGGTACTGGAATGCAGGTGTTCTGAAGTCAAGGGACATTTTTTAATAGCCACATATTCTTTTGATCAGTGCTGTTATGAAATATTTGATATATAAGAATATGTGTATATGTGAATTACGAAGTCTAGTAGTCAAGCCCCCACGTGCCCATCACCCGACTGAGAACCTCACCGTTACCAATGCTGCCGCAGGACCTGGCATAGCCCGCCTGCTCCCATCCCCCTGACTCCTCTACGTGTGTGACCCCTCTCTGAAACTTTGTGGTTTTCTCATTCCCTTATTTTATAGTTTCATCCTATGGTATCTGTCCCTGCACTGTTTTAGTTGTGCTTGCTTTTGAACGTCATAAAAATGTTATCAAACGTCCGTGTGGCTTGTTCCTTTTTCTTTACGTTGTTTCTAAGATTACCCATATTGATGAGTATATCTTTACTTACTCTTTTTGTTTGTTTTAAATTTATTTTTTGGCTACATTGGGTCTTTTTTTTTTTTTTAAATAGGACTCTATTCACAGGAGTCTTAGCCTCTAGAAATGTTTTGCATTGAAAGAAAGCTATAAAGAATTGATCTTTTCTTTAGATCAATTCTTTAGAATTGTTTAAAAGTATTATGTTATATAACCACATGTAAAAATTATGACTAATGAATTCAATCAAACTCCAAATACTAATCCTCTGAAAGTAGCTTTTAGGTTAAGATATTAAGTGTGGCTCAATGTTGTACCTTCAGTTGACTTGTCATCTATTGAAAGAAGGCCCACTTGGATGGGAGCCCCATCTTCCTCTCTGCCTTGACTCAGGTGGGCCTGTGCTCATACATATCCCTACTTGTAGGCATGACCTGTTCTTAGATTTCAACTCTCTGGTGGGTTCAAGAAATTCTGTAATCTTCTACTTTATCCAGCTTTTTCTTCTTGTTAGGATAACACTCTTCACAGCTTTCTCCATCTTAAGTGGAAACTAGCAGTCCCATTGTGATGATTTTTTTTAATTAATTATTTTATACAGCAGGTTCTTCTTAGTCATCCATGCTACACATATCAGTGTATATATGTCCATCCCAATCTCCCAATTCATCCCACCACCATCCCCCGCCACTTCCCCCTCTTGGTGTCCATACGTTTGTTCTCTACATCTGTGTCTCTATTTCTGCCCTGCAAACCAGTTCATCTGTACCATTTTTCTAGGTTCCACGTATATGTGTTAATATATGATATTTGTTTTTCTCTTTCTGCCTTACTTCACTCTGTATGACAGTCTCATCCATCCACATATCCACAAATGACCCAATTTTGTTCCTTTTTATGGCTGAGTAATACTCCATTGCATATATGTACCACATCTTTATCCATTCGTCTGTTGATGAGCATTTAGGTTGCTTCCATGTCCTGGCTATTGTAAATAGTGCTGCAGTGAACATTGGGGTGCATGTGTCTTTTTGAATTATGGTTTTCTCTGGGTATATGCCCAGTAGTGGGATTGCTGGGTCATATGGTAATTCTATTTTTAGTTTTTCAAGGAACCTCCATACTCTTCTCCACAGTGGCTGTATCAATTTACATTCCCACCAACAGTGCAAGAGGGTTCCCTTTCCTCCACACCCTCTCAAGCATTTGTTGTTTGTAGATTTTCTGATGATGCCCATTCTAACTGGTGTGAAGTGATACTTCATTGTAGTTTTGATTTGCATTTCTCTAATGATTAGTGACGTTGAACAGCTTTTCATGTGCTTCTTGGCCATCTATATGTCTTCTTTGGAGAAATGTCTATTTAGTCTTCTGCCCATTTTTGGATTGGGTTGTTTGTTTTTTTTAATATTGAGCTGCATGAGCTGTTTATATATTTTGGACATTAGTCCTTTGTCCATTGATTCGTTTGCAAATATTTTCTCCCATTCTGAGGGTTGTCTTTTCGTCTTGTTTATGGTTTCCTTTGCTGTGCAAAAGCTTTTAAGTTTCATTAGGTCTCATTTGTTTATTTTTGTTTTTATTTCCATTACTCTAGGAGGTGGATCAAAAAAAGATCTTGCTGTGATTTATGTCAAAGAGTGTTCTTCCTATGTTTTCCTCTAAGAGTTTTATAGTGTCCAGTCTTACATTTAGGTCTCTACTCCATTTTGAATTTATTTTTGTGTATGGTGTTAGGGAGTGTTCTAACTTTACTCTTTTACATGTAGCTGTCCAGTTTTCCCAGCACCACTTATTGAAGAGACTGTCCTTTCTCCATTGTATATCCTTGCCTCCTTTGTCATAGATTAGTTGACCATACCTGCGTGGGTTTATCTCAGGGCTTCCTATCTTGTTCCATTGATCTATATTTCTGTTCTGTGCCAGTACTATATTGTCTTGATTACTGTAGCTTTGTAGTATAGTCTGATTCTTCCAGCTCCGTTTTTTTCCCTAAAGACTGCTTTGGCTATTCGGGGTCTTTGGTGTCGCCATACAAATTTTAAGATGTTTTGTTCTCGTTCTGTAAAAAATACCATTGGTAATGGCATCGAATCTGTAGATTGCTTTGGGTAGTATAGTCATTTTCACAGTATTGATTCTTTCAATCCAAGAACATGGTATATCTCTCCATCTGTTGGTATCATCTTTAATTCCTTTCATCAGTGTCTTATAGTTTTCTGCATACAGGTCTTTTGTCTCCCTAGGTAGGTTTATTCCTAGGTATTTTATTCTTTTTGTTGCAATGGTAAATGGGAGTGTTTCCTTCAGATTTTCCATTATTACTGTATAGGAATGCAAGAGGTTTCTGTGCATTAATTTTGTATCCTGCAACTTTACCAAATTCATTGATTAGCTCTAGTAGTTTTCTGGTGGCATCTTTAGGATTCTCTATGTATAGTATCATGTCATCTGCAAACAGTGACAGTTTTACTACTTCTATTCCAATTTGTATTCCTTTTATTTCTTTTTCTTCTCTGATTGCCGTGGCTAGGACTTCCAAAACTATGTTGAATAATAGTGGTGAGAGTGGACATCCTTGTCTTGTTCCTGATCTTAGAGGAAATGCTTTCAGTTTTTCACCATTGATAATGATGTTTGCTGTGGGTTTGTCGTATATGGCCTTTATTTTGTTGAGGTAGGTTCCCTCTCTGACCACTTTCTGAAGAGTTTTTATCATAAATTGGTGTTGAATTTTGTCAGAAGCTTCTGCATCTATTGAGATGATCATATGGTTTTTATTCTTCAATTTGTTAATATGGTGTATCACATTGATTGATTTGCGCATATTGAAGGATCCTTGCACCCCTGGGATAAATCCCACTTGATCATGGTGTATGATCCTTTTAATGTGTTGTTGGATTCTGTTTGCTAGTATTTTGTTGAGGATTTTTGCATCTATATTCTTCAGTGATATTGGTCTGTAATTTCCTTTTTTTGTAGTATCTTTGTCTGATTTTGGTATCAGGGTGATGGTGGCCTCATAGAATGAGTTTGGGAGTGTTCCTTCCTCTGCAATTTTTGGAAGAGTTTGAAAAGGATGGGTGTTAACTCTTCTCTAAATGTTTCATAGAATTCACCTGTGAAGCCATCTGGTCCTGCACTTTTGTTTGTTGGAAGATTTTTAATCACTGTTTCAATTTCATTACTTGTGATTCGTCTGTTCATATTTTCTGTTTCTTCCTGGTTCATTCTTGGAAGGTTATGCCTCTCTAAGAATTTGTCCATTTCTTTCAGGTTGTCCATTTTATTGGCATAGAGTTGCTTGTAGTAGTCTCTTTTGATGCTTTGTATTTCTGCGGTGTCTGTTATAACTTCTCCTTTTTCATTTCTAATTTTATTGATTTGAGTCCTCTCCCTCTTTTTGTTGATGAGTCTTGCTAATGGTTTATCAATTTTGTTTATCTTCTCAAAGAACCAGCTTTTAGTCTTATTGATCTTTGCTATTGTTTTCTTTGTTTCTATTTCATTTATTTCTGCTCTGATCTTTATGATTTCTTTCCTTCTGCTAACTTTGGGTTTTGTTTGTTCTTCTTTCTGTAGTTCCTTTCGGTGTAAGGTTAGGTTGTTTATTTGAGATTTTTCTTGTTTCTTGAGGTAGGCTTGTATAGCTATAAACTTCCCTCTTAGAACTGCTTTTGCTGCATCCCATAGGTTTTGGATTGTCGTGTTTTCATTGTCATTTGTCTCTAGGTATTTTTTATTTCCTCTTTAATTTCTTCAGTGATCTCTTGGTTATTTAGTAACATATTGTTTATCCTCCATGTGTTTGTGTTTTTTACATTTTTTTTTCCTTGTAATTGATTTCTAATCTCATAGCATTGTGGTCAGAAAAGATGCTTGATATGATTTCAATTTTCTTAAATTTACTGAGGCTTGATTTGTGACCCAAGATGTGATCTATCCTGAAGAATGTTCCTTGTGCACTTGAGAAGAAAGTGTAATCTGCCGTTTTTGGATGGAATGTCGTATAAATATCAATTAAATATACCTGGTTTATTGTGTCTTTTAAAGCTTCTGTTTCCTTATTTATTTTCATTTTGGATGATCTGTCCATTGGTGTAAGTGAGGCGTTAAAGTCTCCCACTATTATTGTGTTACTGTCGATTTTCTCTTTTACAGCTGTTAGCAGTTGCCTTATGTGTTGAGGTGCTTCTATGTTGGGTGCATATATATTTATAATTGTTATATCTTCTTCTTGGATTGATCCCTTGATCATTATGTAGTGTCCTTCCTTGTCTCTTGTGACATTCTTTATCTTAAAGTCTATTTTATCTGATATGAGTATTGCTACTCCAGCTTTCTTTTGATATCCATTTGCATGGAATATCTTTTTCTATCCCCTCACTTTCAGTCTGTATGTGTCCCTAGGTCTGAAGTGGGTCTCTTGTAGACAGCATATGTATGGGTCTTGTTTTAGTATCCATTCAGCAAGCCTGTGTCTTTTGATTGGAGCATTTAATCCATTCACGTTTAAGGTAATTATTGATATGTATGTTCCTGTGACCATTTTCTGAATTGTTTTGGGTTTGTTTTTGTAGGTCCTTTTCTTCTCTTGTGTTTCCCACTTAGAGAAGTTCCTTTAGCATATTTTGTAGAGCTGGTTTGATGGTGCTGAATTCTCTTAGCTTTTGCTTGTCTGTAAAGCTTTTGATTTCTCCATTGAATCTGAATGAGATCCTTGCCAGGTAGAGTAATCTTGGTTATAGGTTCTTCCCTTTCATCACTTTAAGTATATAATGCCACTCCCTTCTGGCTTGTAGAGTTTCTGCTGAGAGATCAGCTGTTAACCTTATGGGAGTTCCCTTGTATGTTATTTGTCATTTTTCCCTTGCTGCTTTCAATAAGTTTTCTTTGTCTTTAATTTTTGCCAATTTGATTACTGTGTTTCTCCTTGGGTTTATCCTGTATGGGACTTGCTGCGCTTCCTGGACCTGGGTGGCTATTTCCTTTCCCATGTTAGGTAAGTTTTTGACTATAATCTCTGCAAATATTTTCTCTGGTCTTTCCTCTCTCTCTTCTCCTTCTGGGACCACTATAATGCGAATGTTGTTGCGTGTAATGTTGTCCCAGAGGTCTCTTAGGTTGTCTTCATTTCTTTTCATTCTTTTTTCTTTATTCTGTTCCGCAACAGAATTCCACCATTCTGTCTTCCAGGTCAGTTATCTGTTCTTCTGCCTCAGTTATTCTGCTATTGACTCCTCGTAGTGTATTTTTCATTTCAGTTATTGTATTATTCATCTCTGTTTGTTCATTCTTCTAGATCTTTGTTAAACATTTCTTGCATCTTCTGGATCTTTGCCTCCCTTCTTTTTCTGAGGTCCTGGATCATCTTCACTATCATTATTCTGAATTCTTTTTCTGGAAGGTTGCATATCTCCACTTCATTTAGATGTTTTTCTGGGGTTTTACCTTGTTCCTTCATCTGGTACATAGCCCTCTGCCTTTTCATCTTGTCTGTCTTTCTGTGAATGTGGTTTTTGTTCCACAGGCTGCAGGATTGTAGTTCTTCTTGCTTCTGCTGTCTGCCCTCTGATGGCTGAGGCTATCTAAGAGGCTTGTGCAAGTTTCCTGATGGGAGGGACCAGTGGTGGGTAGAGCTGGCTGTTGCTCTGGTGGGCAGAGCTCAGTAAAACTTTAATCCACTTATTTGCTGATAGGTGGGGTGTGGTTCCCTCCCTGTTGGTTGTTTGCCCTGAGGTGACCCAACACTGGAGCCTACCCAGCCAGGCTCTTTGGTGGGGCTAATGGTGGACTCTGGGAGGGCTCACGCCAAGGGGTACTTCCCAGAACTGCTGCTGCTGGTGTCCTTGTCCCTTGGTGAGCCACAGCTGCCCCCTGCCTCTGCAGGAGACCCTCCAACACTACCAGGTAGGTCTGGTTTAGTCTCCTATGGGGTCACTGCTCCTTCTTCTGGGTCCCAATGTGAACACTGCTTTGTGTGTGCCCTCCAAGAGTGGAGTCTCTGTTTCCCCCAGTCCTGCCAAAGTCCTGCAATCAAATCCTGCTAGCCTCCAAAGTCTGATTTTCTAGGAATTCCTCCTCCCTTTTCCAGACCCCCTGGTTTGGAAGCCTGACGTGGGGCTCAGAACCATCACTCCAGTGGGTGGACTTCTGTGGTATAAGTGTTCTCCAGCCAGTTTGTGAGTCACCCACCCAGCAGTTATGGGATTTGATTTTATTGTGATTGTGCCCCTCCTACCGTCTCATTGTGGCTTCTCCTTTGTCTTTGGATGTGGAGTATCTTTTTTGGTGAGTTCCGGTGTCTTCCTGTCGATGATTGTTCAGCAGTTAGTTGTGATTCTGGTGTTTTTGCAAGAGGGAGTGCGAGCACGTCCTTCTACTTCACCATCTTGAACCAGTCTCCTGCGTTGGGTGGAACCAATCTCCTGCGTTGGGTCTTTGTTGCTGCGTGCAGGCTGTCTCTGGTTGCGGTGAGTGGGGGCTACTCTTCCTTGCGGTGTGCGGGCTTCTCATTGCGATGGTTTGTCTTGTTGCGGAGCATGGGCTCTAGGTGCACAGGCTTCAGTAGTTGCAGCACATGGGCTCAGTAGTTGTGGTGTGTGGGCTTCAGTAATTGTGGCTCATGGGCTCAGTAGTTGTGGCTCGCGGGCTCTAGAGCGCAGGCTCAGTAGTTGTGGTGCACGGGCCTAGCTGGTCCGCCGCATGTGGGATCTTCCCGGACCAGGGATCAAACCTGTGTCCCCTGAATTGGCAGGAGGATTCTTAACCACTGAGCCACCAGGGAAGTCCCAGCCACTGACTTTTTGAAGAATTTAGATTAGCTGCTTAGAGAATGTGCTACATTCTGGATTTTCTGAGTGTTTCCTCATGATATCATTTAACTCGTTCTTCTGTCACCTGAATTTTCTGTATAGAGGTGGTTGAGTCTGCAGGTATGATCAGATGCAGATTGAAGAGTTTTGACAAGGTTGCTACTTCCTGTAGATAGTGGTGTATATTCATGCTGTATCACAACTTGTGGTACATGCCAGCCTGCTTCTCATTAATGATCCCAAGTTTGATTGCTTGGTTAAATTGGTGCTTCCCACATCTCCCCATTGTAAAGGCACATTTCCCCGCTTGAGATTCAGAGCTCACCCTCCTCTGAATAACCTCAAAGTTGGCACGTTCATACTTAATCTTTTGAGTACCCCGCTGGTTTCTGTACGTAGCCAACATTCATGTGCAGCCATGTCTGGAGAATAAGACTGAGGATCCAGCCGGAAATACTGTTTCTTTGTTTGTTTGAGAACAGTGTTTGTTTAAGATAAGACCAGTTTTTCTTGTCTGACTCAAAGGGTATTTCTGAAAGAGTAATTATGCAAATGTTTTTAATGAATGGATGGCCATTGTTATTAGTTCAACAATATTCATTTGTATGTATACTTCTGTTATTTTTTTTAAAAAGTTCTTTATAGTCATACTGTTTATTCATAATGTAAGCAAAAGCTCATTATCTGAGTACATGGGAAAATAAAAGAATACCTTTAGAAAATGAAATAACACTGCCTGAAGGTAGTTTCCTCCTCTCTTGAGCGCCTCGTGAATAATGTATCTTGTTGGAATAGAATTTAGGGGAAAAGGATCACACTCTGTATATGAGTTTTCAAATTCCAGAGTCCACCGAACATTCATAAATGTCTGTTTGAGTTACCCAGGAGGCCCTTAGCACTCACTCACTGAGGAGGAACCCTCAGAACAGCAGTCTTTTCAAGTGTGGCAGTTTATATGTTCAGTTTTTTGAGAAATTACCCTTTACCCCAAATTACCTTTCTTCTATGAATGTTATTGTGACTAAACCATGTGCTTCCAGGAAAGTGAGATATTTAGTATCAGATGAATACATACCCTCGGACCTCAAACTATAGAAGGAAAGACTGAATGAAAGGGTACTTCAGTAAGCATCATGTCGGAATCTCAGAATCACTGGTTTATGAGCTGTCCATTGTGTTTATGAAAAATTCACCCTGTTTACTTGTGAAGAGTCAGACTTCAAGGCCCTTGGCTAGTTTGCCAGATACCACAGTGTATGACAAGTTGCCATTATTTAGCTAGGGCATCAGTGTGCGGTGCGCGTGTGAGAGCGTTGAGCTCCAATGAAGACATAATGCATCCTTAACTGTCGTGCTTTAAACAAAAGGAGGTTTAGAGGGCCCCACCCTTAGCCTCTGCTTTCTTGTGGTTTAGGGATATTGCAGTGATATTTAAAAGATGTCTCTTTTTTCCCTTCATTTTTTACTGAAGTATATATAACATTTGTATTAAAAGATACACAACAAATCATACATGTGTAAACTGAGTGAATTTGCAAAATGTAGCCACCATTCAGATCAAGAAATAGTGCACAACCAGTGTCTTAGAAGCTCCCCCTCATTCCTGACTTCTCCTGGTTGTCCTTGTAGCTATTATCCTGACTTCTAACCCTGTGGATTAGTTTTGATCCCGCACCCATACACCACACACAGCCTCTCAGCATTCGTGTGTGTGTGTGTGTGTGTGTGTGTGTGTGTGTGTTGACAGGTCTTCAGTGGGATTTTGATTAGAAAACTCTGTATAACTAGTCGAACGAAGTTGCTGATTCATCCAGGGGAATCTTTAACAAAAACCATCACCAAAAATATGCCCTTGGGCCAAAATTGTGAACTAGAGAAAAACAAAGAGGGGAGAATCAGAACCATTTTGCTGGTAAAAGATTGCCTTTACAGCCATCCTCTTCTTGGTTCGGTATTCCGGGAAACATGGTCACGTTACCCCAACTAGGATGCTTTAGCAAGACTAATAAAGAATTGTCGGGTGTGAGTGATCACCGAGAATTCCTTATTTGTTTACGAAGAGGAGGGTGAGGCTTCTGATTTTCTGACTGCAGCAGACGTGACAGCTGACAAGTCTGATAGAAGGGTGTGCTACTGAAAAGCCGTAAAAATCACGTCCAAGAGCTCAACAAGCTTTGGGCCTGGGAACAAGCAGCCTTAGACTTTCAAAAGCCCCACAGACGTCACTGTGCATTGAGTCATACTCACGGCGATGATCTTGAGTCATTGTGAAATTACGTTCAGTGCACTCTCTGGAAAGAGAAGCATTGCTGTCAAAGGATGGTTGGGAGCTTGGCTTTGGGGTCAGCTAGAATCAGCCCTGCATTTGATACTTGTAGCTGTGTGACCCTGGGCAATTTACTTAGCCTCATCTGTAAAATGGGGACAATAGTATTTTTTCCCAATAGCATTGTTGTGAGGATTACATAGAATTCTGAGTGGCATTCCTTGTAAGCTCTTTTGCTAGATGTTACTAATTTTTGATTGTGAAAAATTATTAGGTGGAACATCCTATTCTTTGGTTACAAATGGGATGTAACCTTTTAAAACATTTGAGATCTCCTGGGTAGAGCCTCTCTAAACACATATAGTGCAAAAGATAACTACTTTCATTACTTGGAAGTAATAGAGACATTTACACTTTGAAGCAATTCATAGTAGAAAGTAAAATAAGTGGACAAAGACAGCCAAGCCAGGGAGACTAGTAAAAGCTCAAGAAGAGGCGCATATAATGGCCTGTTCCTCCTTGAGTTTAATGTTGCTCTGTTACCTAAGTGTCACCGTACATCGTCCAGATCCACATCCTCTCCTGCTCTGTTCCTCTCTCATTAGTGGGGTGCTGTGTCCCACTGACAGAAATGATGAATTGTCTCTGTTTCTTCCTTCCTTGGTACTTATTTAGATGGCTGATTTACGAAGAGCCTGGATTTCAGGGTGTCCCTTTTATCCTGGAACCTGGTGAATACCCTGACTTATCCTTCTGGGATACAGAGGAGGCGTATATTGGATCCATGCGGCCTCTGAAAATGGTAAAGATGGAATCCAACGATGTGTTCTTAGAATCAGTAATTCTTTGCTTAACTTTGGTAATTCATGGGATGTGACTTTAAAGCAATAAAGCAGACTTTTTAAAAACAAATATGTAGAAGATGGGACCTATTGCTAGATAGAAATAATAGAAAGGTTAACTTGCTAGATGCTACAGATGAAAAAATGTGGATAAGCCGATGGCCTTGGCCTTCAAGGTGTTCTCGGCCTTGCAGAGCCACTGATGTGTGTGCAGAGCTCGGCCCAGAGCAGAAATGAGAAAGTGAAGAATTAAATCTTTGGGGAAGAACAGGAGGACGGGCAGATAAAGTCCAACTTGTAGGTGTTAGAAAAGAGAAGGGGGATAATTAGGAGAGCTTCACGATAATTCAAGAGGGTCTTATAAACCAAGCAGGGTTAATTTAGGTGAAGGTTTCAGAGTACACTGCATGATCCAGGGCGGAGCTGGGCAAGGACGGGGCTTGCTGCGGACCAGCCAGTTGTAGTGACAGGAGGCCAGGCGGGTGGCAGCTTTGGGGGCCCTGGAGCTGGATGTCGGAATGAGTGTTGTTCTCCAAAGCTTTTGCCTTAGAAAGGGCCTGTGCTTCCTTCCCTGTATTTTGCCTTGTTCTTTGTCTGTTTCATCTGCAAGACTCTAAGCCTTGGGAGGATCCAGTCTGCAGCTCAACCCATGTTGAGCTGCACTGTAGTAGGTGCTCACTAAAAACCTACCGCATGAGTGAGGCTCCTGTTAAACCGTGTTCTTGAAATTCCGCTTCGTGATTGTCTTCTGAGGCAGTTTGAGACAAATTAGAAAGGCAGGAAGATAATTTTTTTATCTTAATTTTACCCCTCCTGCCAAAGCTTGTAGTGTATTTACCTAGATGTCTGCTGGTCTTCATGCAAATAGTGTTGGGCTTTTTTCTAAAGTTAAATCCATTTTCAAAGAACAAAGTTTTGTTAGTTTTATGAATGTATGAAAGAATCACCTCAGGTTTTGAAGCCAGGTTTTTTTTATACATCTTTATTGGAGTATAATTGCTTCACAATGTTGTTAGTTTCTGCCATACAACAGAATGAATCAGCTGTATGCACACACATATCCCCATATCCCCTCCCTCTTGAGCCTCCCTCCCACCCTCCCTATCCCTCCCCTGTAGGTGGTCACAAAGCACCGAGCTGATCTCCCCGTGCTATGCGGCTGCTTCCCACCAGCCATCCATTTTACATTTGGTAGTGTATATATATGTCAGTGCTACTCTCTAAGTTGGTCCCAGCTTACCCTTCCCCCCTGTGTCCTCAAGTCCATTCTCAATGTCTGCATCTTTATTCCTGCCCTACCACTAGGTTCATCAGTACCATTTTTCTAGATTCCATATATATGCATTAGCATACGGTATTTGTTTTTCTCTTTCTGACTTACTTCACTCTGTATGACAGACTCTAGGTCCATCCACCTCACTACAAACAACTCAGTTTCGTTCCTTTTTATGGCTGAGTAATACTCCATTGTACATATGTGCCACGTCCTCTTTATCCATTTGTCTGTCGACGGACATTTAGGTTGTTTCCATGTCCTGGCTCTTGTAAATAGTGCTGCAGTGAACATTTGTGGTACATGTATCTTTTTTGTTTTTTTTTTACGTAAGTAAATTTTATTTTTTTTGTACAGCAGGTTCTTATTAGTTATCTATTTTATACAAATTAGCGTATATATGTCAAGCCCAATCTCCCAGTTCACCCCACCGCCACCACCACATACTACATGTATCTTCTGAGGTATGGTTTTCTCAGGGCACATGCCCGGTAGTGGGTTGGTGGCAGTTTTTAATGGTAAGCAGCAGAACTGTGAAGTTCACAGCATTCCGAAAGGATTACTTTTGAAAAGCGTACTTACTTGGCTGTGTGAGCCCTGGTTTGTTGATAAAATCAGCCACATTCCTTTATAATTACAGTTCATTTGCTGTATTTGAGTGTCTTTGGCTGTACTTTTTTTTAAGGCTTTTAAACATAGAGGTGAAAACTATCCTTCTTTCCCACTGCTGATTTTAACTTTTACCCTACTTAATATTTGTATGAGATACCTCTTCTGTGGTTGATTTTTAGTGAGATTTTTGATTAAAAAAACCATTTTTATTATAAAAATAGAGCAACCCCCATAGACCCATCCTTCTGGCTGCTTTAAATTTATCTAACAGTTTACCTGGTTATTTCAAAAGTCCTTCAGATCATATTGTGAACTTGAGGGAACTTCAACAGTTTTGTAAGCCAGCGGTTGCAAAATCAAATGCCTCCGGGGCCAGGCAGCAAATAGGCGTGAGTAGGCTGGCAGGGAGTTGAACTGCGGAAGAGGTGGAGACAGGCAAACCGCAGCCTGTATCCTGGCTGGAGGGTGAGCCCAATTAATAAGCGCAGATGGTGAAGGTTGCTGCCTGTGAGAATTTGGGTCCAGAGATGTCAGATTTTAGGACTCCTTTTTAAGGTAAGTGAGAAATACGCATTTTTTTTTGAGAAGTTTATTGAGTTAAAACAAACAAACAAAAAAAACCCTAACACTCATTTGGTTAAAAAGCACAGCTACTGTACAGATTCAGCTTATAGACCGCCTCTGTGAGACTCTGCTTTAAGTCTTCCTATATCTTCCCTGCGTTTTTGGTAATTTTAGAACTGTCTCAGCATTGATTAAACAAACAGGAATGTGGTTGCTCTGCAGTTCCATGGCTTACCGCAGACTGCTGTGGGTAATAGAAAATGGTAACGTATCAGTGACAAACGGCTTTTCTTATTATGTTATTTTTCTTTTCAGGGTGGCCGTAAAGTTGAATTCCCTATAGATCCAAAGGTAATCTATATATTTTAAAAATTTTATTCCCGTTCCGTCTCCACGAAGGTAATGCTTGTGTGATTTTACATATCAGCTTCCATAAAACATAATTGCAGCCAAAGGAAGTTGTCCAACTTACACGGCATCCTTCAGGCTGGAAGGTGATGCTGACGGCACCAGTTGTCACTAACAGTATGCATAGCTGTGGCTCAAAGCGTTCGCTGTTGTATTAAGTTTGTAGTTTGTGGTTGTATTTACTAACTGCAGGACCTGTTGCTACTTGCCAGTTAGCAAGGAAAAACCTCACTTCTCAAGACAAGTTCTCCCTATTCCCAAATGCTCTTTCTGTTAGTTCTACTTGACACATCTATGACACATAGTTTGATCTATAGTTTGTTTCATTTTTAAAGCAACTTAGAATACTTTGGTTCCTTTAGTTTGGCCTGAGCAAAATTCTAAATATCAGTTATAGACATTGAACAAAAACCAATTATGCATAAACTGTCTTTTGAACCTTGACTTCAGGCTACCCCACAGCAGAAAAAAATTTCTGATTTTTAAAATTACATTTCATGGGGCTTCCCTGGTGGCACAGTGGTTAAGAATCCGCCTGCCAAGGCAGGGGACACGGGTTCGAGCCCTGGTCCGGGAAGATCCCACGTGCCGCGGAGCAACTAAGCCCGTGCGCCACAACTACTGAGCCTGCATGCCACAACTACTGAAGCCCGTGCACCTAGGGCCCATGCTCCACAACAAGAGAAGCCACCGCAATGAGAAGCCTGCACACCACAACAAAGAGTAGCCCCTGCTTGCTGCAACTCAAGAAAGCCTGCGCACAGCCAATGAAGACCTAATGCAGCCAAAAATGAATAAATTTATTAAAAAATTACAAGATACTGTTATTTAATTAATTTAAAAAATATTAGAACTTTTTTTTTTTTTTGCAGTATGTGGGCCTCTCACTGTTGTGGCCTCTCCCGTCGCGGAGCACAGGCTCCGGACGCGCAGGCTCAGCAGCCATGGCTCATGGGCCCAGCCGCTCTGCGGCATGTGGGATCTTCCTGGACCGGGGCACGAACCCATGTCCCCTGCATCGGCAGGCGGACTCTCAACCACTGCGCCACCAGGGAAGCCCTAAAAAATATTAGAACATTTTAATTTGTGTTCCAGGACTTAGTGATATTAAGTGACTAATTTAATGTTTGGCTATTGAGATATTTAACTTTCAACAAATTACTAGCGTATCTCATTTATGTTATAGGTAGTTATTTATGAGAAGCCTTTCTTTGAAGGAAAATGTATGGAACTAGAAAAAGAGGTGTGTAATTTTATCATGGAAGGAGGTGAAACAACTGGAAATGAACCTTTGCCCCTTACATCAGTGGGATCTATGAAAGTTCTAAGAGGCATGTAAGTAGACAGGAGTGACCTGTAAGGATTTCTTTTTATTCCCTTTAATAAAGTAAAAATACATGTTCTCTCTCTCCCAAAGATAGCATTCCAGATTGTATGGTAGAGTGAATTTCAAACATGTTTTCTTCAGCTGGTTGTGACCTGGATCTGACAGCAGTTTGATGGGCTGTTTTGGGGTCAGTCAGCTGAGCAAGGCTGATAAAGTGGCCCATCCAGATTGATCAAATCTACAGTCTTGTTTATTAATATTATGCTCCAAACTATTGAACTGTTAGTTTGCTTTCTATTTTTTAGGATCATATTTTGCACTTTATAGATCTTAACATATTTCCTTTAGAATTGTACACTGAAAATGGCGTGTAAATAGCCCAAAATCTACAATGTTTTAATTACTATTGGAAGAAAGTTCATTCAGTTTTATTTGCTGAAGTTCTTTTGAGTCAGTTCTTAGACACACATGTACGCATGCACGCTTACCCCACCATACCCCTTCTCGGAACGTTGGTGTGTGCATCTTAGGTTGATTTCTTGGGGCCATTCTGTTAGTCTCTTCAATGCTAGGGAAGCATTCCAATAGTCATAATGCATGAGTCCATGTCTAGCTTTATAGCTATTTATATTTGTCAATGAAACTGATACTTTAACACTACTGAAAATTTCTACTCCTTCATGTTCTTTTGTTGTAGCTGGGTTGCTTATGAGAAGCCTGGCTTTACTGGTCATCAGTATTTGCTTGAAGAAGGAGAATATAAGGACTGGAATGACTGGGGAGGCTACAGTGGAGAACTTCAGTCTTTACGACCTGTATTAGGTGTAAGTCAAAGAAAAGCTAATGGCTAATACTAGGGCGTTTTGGGATAATAAACGGCTAGCCTTTGAATTTTGAATTTTTTTTTCTCAATAGGATTTTTCAAATGCTCACATGATAATGTACAATGAAAAAAACTTTGGATCCAAAGGTTCCAGTATTGATGTATTAGGAATTGTTGCTGATTTAAAGGAGACTGGATACGGAGTGAAGACACAGTCTGTTAATGTACTGAGTGGAGTGTAAGTGCAATAACCCAATTGGGATTTTAAATATGGGTTTCGCTTTGGTTTGTGTTAAAGTAATGGAGTCTCTGACCCAGAGTAGCACTCAATAAGTACATATCTCAAAAACTAAAACATTAAGTCAGCCATTTAATACTTACTGCCACTATAATTTAATAGCTGCTTTTTAAAATCTTTCTCATATAGTATTTTTTATGTGTAATATAACATTGGAGCAGGCTTTTGAGTTTCATGATAGAAATCTGCAGATCCACTTCCCTTGTCATTCTTCATGGAAAGAACTCATGAATTTCTTATGATGGGAAACAAATAATAATAGTGATCTAACATTAGAAACCTGAGGTTGAGACAAAGTCCCATTTGATTTTCCTGTGGTCCTACACCTGCTCCATTATATTTCCTCACTTTCATGTATAATGTACAGCAGAGTTAATTATATTAAACATATTCTAGATTATATCCCCAGTATTTATCTTATAACTGGAAGTTTGTACCTTTTGACCCCCTTCCTCCAACTCCCCCTCCCCCCCCGACTCCCACCTCTGGTAACCACAAATTTGATCTCCTTTTCTATGAGTTTGTTTGTTTTTTAAGCATAATTGGACTTTCAACAGCATGTTAGTTTGTGGTATACAGCATAGTGATTCAGTATTTCTATGCATTTCAAATGATCACCATGATAAGTCTAGTTACCTTCTGTCACCACACAAAGATATAACATAATTATTGATAATATTCCTCATGCTGTACCTTTCACTCCCGTGACTCATTTATTTTGTAACTGGAAGTTTGTACCTCTTAATTTCCCTCACCTACTTTACTAAGCCTCCCACACCCCTCCACTCTGGCAACCACCTGTTCTCTGTATCTGTGACTGTTTCCTGTTTTGTTATGTTTGTTCGTTTTGTTTTTTAGATTCCACATATAGAAGAAATCATATGGTGTTTGTCTTTGTCTGACTTATTTCACTTAGCATAATACTCTCTAGGTCCACCCATGTTGTCACAAATGGCAAAATTTCATTCTTTTTCATGGCTAATATAATATATATATATATATATATATATATATATATATAGACACAGACCACATCTAGCTATCCATGTAGATAAATAGGTTGCTTCCATATCTTGGCTATTGTCAATAATGCTGCAGTGAACATAGAGGAGCACATATCCCTTTGAATTAGTATTTTTGTTTTGGTGGGTTTTTTTGTTTTTTTAATGGTACGCGGGCCTCTCACTGCTGTGGCCTCTCCCGTTGCGGAGCACAGGCTCTGGACGCGCGGGCTCAGAGGCCATGCCTCACGGGCCCAGCTGCTCTGCGGCATGTGGGATCTTCCCGGACCGGGGCACGAACCCGTGTCCCCTGCATCGGCAGGCGGACTCTCAACCACTGCGCCACCAGGGAAGCCCTGGATGCTAGTTTCTTTTATAGAACAAACAGGGGGAGGTGAGGAGGTAAAGTTAAAAAGGTGATACATTGTTGCAAATACTTGGTTCTGGTTCATCCTCCCCAGAGGATGTGCTAATTTCTTCTTTCCTGCAGCCAGGTTTGTGGAGATGTTTCCTGTGAACTCAAACAAGAGTATTTTAGCTTAACACTTGGGCATGGGAGGCAGGGTTCCCAGAGGTGGGCTATTTTGTTGACTTTAAGCTATGGCAACATCCCTTTAGGGATTAACTTGTAGCAAAAGCAATAAGGTTAAAGTAAAGAAAAGGATCCAGTATGGAGTCAGATTTGTTCTTCCCTGTTCCGCTTTCTATCTGGGACCTGTGGTGGGAGCATCTTGCTTTTGTTCTCAAATCTCACTGCTTCTAGGGGAAAGCTTCTCTTTCCCACAGAAGTTCCAGGTTTGACTTTGATTCTGTATGCTTAAGTCATGTGCACCTGTCTGAATCAATTGCTGTAGCCAAGGAGATGGCTGTGCCTGTGTTACATGCCCAGCCCTGCAGCTGAGATATAGGGTCAGTCCCATGGGGAGTACTAGTGTATATAGGGCTGAGGAGTTCCCCAGGCACATCAGAAAGAGTGGGTACAGATACTGGATTGGCAAAAGCAGATGTCTGTTAAAGTGATTTATACAGTTATTTTTATGGTCCAGGCTGATGTCAGTTATAATTTGTTATAAGTGAGAGTATTCTTAAATGGTCATATGAAATCATTTGACACCGATTCTGTTAAAAATGTTTGGTGTTAGGCTCTTATGCTATGAGTAACATAGACTATGCGTCATTCTAACCTCAACTCTACTGTATTTCAAGGGGCTTCCCACAATAGCCCTGGATATTTGAGATGTGTCTACAATGTAATATGCTTTTAGTGTTAGTCACGTTCACTAAAGTCTTGTGTTGGTTTAGAGAGAAAATACAATAACCAACTCAATGTGGGGAAACAGTTGCACATTTTCATACTCACCAGGTGTGTTGGTTTCATTAGTCAGAGCCCAGTCATGCACCCTAGCAGAGGAAGCAAAAGGATGCTGGGTGGAATTCCCTTAGGGCATTTACGTAGATTATGCTCTTAGCACCTGTAGAATTATTGTGCCTGGAGCCAGTCTCTCTTTTTAATCCAACCCTTACTTAAAATCCCTTTCCTTTATAAAATGTTGCTTTTATATGTTTCTATTTTTAGTTATTTCTAGTTACATTTCCTGGCTTAGGCTTTTTTTGGGGGGGGGGGTTTGTAGCAGTTGAGTTTTGTTGTTGGGAGGAAGTTGAAAGGAGGCATGCATGTGTGCGCGCACACACACACAACTTCCTTTTAAATTCTGTGGTTATAGAAGCGCTTCTGTACTTACCAGGGCCAGCTGCTTCCTCATATTTCATTCAGTCCATCGTTTGCTAAATATTTATTGAGGTCTGTTATGTGCAAAGCATTGTATTACATCCTCAAAGAAGTTACAGTATTTATATGAAACCTAATTATTGCTACAAAATACAGAAAGATTAAGTGCTTTGGGGATCCACGGCAGAGAGAGATTAATTTCCAGTTTGGACACAGGGAAGACTTTGGAGGAGGTAGCATTGGAGTTCAGCCCTGCAGGATGGGAAGGTTGAGATGCGCCACTATCACATGCGTAATAAATTCCCTGGGTGGTGAACTCAGTATTAGCTCTGAAACTGAGAACAGCCTTCAGGAAGCATCCTTGCAAATCCAGCAAGTGAGGTTTTAGGAACCGCATTTTGTTTCTTGTTGAAACATCAAAAGAGAGGCCTTTACACATCCCTCCTAATCATTTTCTAGTTCTGTGCTGTCTTCTTGTTCAAATAGTGGAAACTGGACTAATTTTTTTAAAACTCAGAGCAAAATGAAATATTTGTAGAGTCCAGATTTTTTTTTAAAGTGTTGGTTTTGAGTTTTTTCCTTTTCCCTCCACAGAAGGGCAGGTTTGCCCTGCTGCCCTTAAATTCTGAGCAGTGACCCCAGGAGGCTAAGACCCGTTTGTCCTTATACTTGGCAATCTTATAGACAGAGGAGTGTTGATTCACATGTACGGAATATGCTTAAACAAGGACAGGAAGGAGTTTTTTTCTTAAGAGTTTCAGGTGTAAGTTGTAAGTAGACTCTAGATCATAGATATACCAGAGAATCTCAGAAATGAATTTTGGATTGGGGGCTGCATCTTGGAAGGAAAACAACACTATTGTCAATTCAAGTGACATTTTAATAAATGGTTTTCCTTTTTCAACTTCAGTGGGTTAGATAGGCATACTTGGGTGTTGGGTATTTTCTTACAGGTCATTTATTTTGTTTTATAGGGAAATACAATACTCACAGTTGTGCTTTTTTTTAAAAAAGCACTGGCTAAAGTGTCATCCAAGGTTTGCTCAGTTGTCACCTTCTCTCCTGCATATTCAGACTTTCCCTCCTCACTGGCTGTTTTCCCTCCAAACCTTAAAATCAAACAATCAAGCAAAAAGGACTTTACCCTCTCTGTTTCCCTCTAACTTGCTATAGACCCAGAGCCTTGCCAAGACTACTTTTCTGTGATATGTCTTATCCTCTTTAATTTTTTTTGTTTTTAGGTCTTGGCTTTTGTAAAGTAGATGTACTTGCTCTGCAGAAATTCCTCCCCACATAGCAGTGTTCTGGGCCCCCGCTTTCTTTTCTCTTCATGACTCGTGATAAGCCAAAGGCTGTGTGAACAGAGGCCACACACAGAGGCACCTGTGAGCTGTACAGCCTCCCACCCTGTCAACACTGGGATCTTGGTCAATGCCCTTACTTAAAAATGAAAATACGGACTTTGACAAAGGTTGAATGACCTCTTTAAAGTTATCTGAAAGTTAATGTCATGACCACACCTAGAACCAGGCCTCCTAATTCCTCACTTCACAATGTTGAAGAATAGGATTTTAAAGTTGCTAATGAGGTTCTGAAGTGGGAAAGCGGCATTTTCTGAAATAGACTGATTGGTGCTTCTAGCAGTTTCTCCATTCAGCTGGCCAGAAGTGAGTCCCCAGATACTAGCTGCCGTAGCTCATCATCACTTGAGATTTTTATAGTGTTCTTCTTCATGGCTGCTCGTTTCCAAGTAATAACAGCACTTGAGTTTTTAAGTCAAACCCTTTAGATAGTAAAATTGTAATCTGTTGTAATTGTGAAGCATGTGGGCTGTTTTAGGTATGGCTTAATGGAATGGTAAATGAAAAACTACAAGGGTAGGTGGCAGTTCGGGTCACAAGGTGAAGAGACCTGGTGAGCCTCAGGAGACTTGGTCAAGGGTTCATTCATCCCTGGCCACTAACTGACAGGTCACTTCCCATTCAGAACAAACACCAACAAATAATACCACGTGATGCTCCGTACCCATCTCTGAACTTTCGAGGGCAAGGATTTTGTCTTTTTTTTTCATCTTGCATTCCTAGTGCCAGTCTAGTTCCCAGCACATGGTAAACGGCCAATCAGTTTGTTGAATGAATAAAGGAATTACTTTTTCTGTCTTTAGGTTTTCTTTTCAGTAAAATGTGAAAACCAGTACCTCCCTGTTACCGAGTCCAAGTGCGTACTGCTCGCCGCACAACAGGCTAGTAAATCGAGAGACAAGGTGTTAGGGCAAGGAATAGTGACTTTATTTAGAAAGCCAGCAGACGGAGAAGATAGTGGGCTAGTGGCCCAAAGAACCATCCTCCCCGACTTAGAATTCAGGCTTCTTTTATACTAAAAGGCGAGGGGCTGTGGTAGGTTGTTGCCAACTTCTTGGTGCTGGAATCCTTTGCTCTTGCAGCTGTCCACGTAGGTTTGGTCACAGTGTTCCTAGAAACCTCCACAAGACAGTTGTTATTTTCTGTTCTGCAACTTGATTTATCTCTATGTGAATGGAAAAGTTTTACACTAAAGCTTTAAACGTCAGAGCCTTGAGAATGGACCATCATGTGTATTTCAGGCAATAGGCAGCATTCCTTTATAAAGGTGCAGGGCCAGCATGACTAAGCACAGGCAACAGAGCACAAAGGTTAGAGCTAAAGGACTAGATCTAATACGAAGTTCAGGTTTATTATTTGTTATTCTGTGTTACATCCCTAAAAGATTAAACGTGATAATAGATGTGAATGCATTTTGGAAAGTTCTGAGCATATATATGGGCATAAAGGTATTATTTCTTTAAGCTGTGAGAGGATCAATATAGGGCTATGAATTAACTGAGGAGAAAACAGTATCTCCTGAATATAACAGAATTGAAAAACTCTTGTCCCTTCAAAGACTTTATCTTTGTATAAGAAATAGCGTCAGTAATTTGTTGATTTTCCTCTCTGAGTGTGGATCATTTAAAAGATAAATATGAAAACATTCCAAAAGAGATTCATTCTTAGTATTCTCAAGAGTTTGTTCAATTTTGCTTATTACATAGTTGTGTCATGTTGGAAATCCTGATTGAAACAAAATTTTCATTATTTAGCTGTTTTATTATCTTTTTTTTTAAGCATTTTTTTATGTCAGCTTTTTTTTTCCAGTGTGGTTTGTTGTGTAATAGAGACATAGCTTCCTGTAGTATCTTTCTGGAAAAATACTTTAACATTGATAACAGAAAGACTTGTTTATTAAAAGAACTTTTACAGCTACTTCTTTAAAGTCCAAATTGTTTCCTTAGAATAGAATTAGAAAGAAATATAGAGAAATGGGCTTATTGGAGTTTTCTCAGGGAATAAGATTTGATAAGCGAGAACACCAAAAGGTTCATGTAAAGATACTCTTTCACTTGCCACTTTGATTTATCCTACAGACAAATCTATCTGCTCCTATAAGATTAATGGAGAACCAGAAAAATTATTCAGATTACTTATTAGTAAAACAAATGAAAGTTGCTATACAATGTATATTTATCCAAATGGGTGTGATAGTTTTTTTTCTTTTTTTTTTTAATTTTTAAAAATTTATTTATTTATTTATGGCAGTGTTGGGGCTTCGTTTCTGTGCGAGGGCTTTCTCTAGTTGTGGCAAGCTGGGGCCACTCTTCACTGCCGTGCGCGGACCTCTCGCTATCGCCGCCTCTCTTGTTCTCTGTGGAGCACAGGCTCCAGACGCGCAGGCTCAGTAGTTGTGGCTCACGGGCCCAGTTGCTCCGCGGCATGTGGGATCTTCCCAGACCAGGGCTCGAACCCGTGTCCCCTGCATTGGCAGGCAGATAGATTCTCAACCACTGCGCCACCAGGGAAGCCCTGGGTGTGATAGTTTTATTGTGAATGTAAACTATGAACTATAACAAGTCAGTGTTTTTTGTTTCTTTAGATGGGTAGCCTATGAAAATCCTGACTTCACAGGAGAACAGTATATACTGGATAAAGGCTTTTATACCAGCTTTGAGGACTGGGGAGGCAAAAATTGTAAGATCTCTTCTGTTCAACCCATATGTTTGGTAAGGAGTTACATTTTTCTCTGAGAATATTTAACTGAATTTTGGATTCCCTTAACGTGTGCTTCTGGTTCATGTAATACTTAACTATAGAAACTATCCTGAGACTATTTTTAATGGTAATTGTCAATGACCCACAGAACAATTTGCAAGATGTCTGCCCCACTCACTTCCTTTTCTCTTCTCTCTAAAAATTCTTAGGATTCTTTCACCAGACCAGGGAGACAAAATCAGGTAACTTAACAAACATTCTATCATTCATAATTAGAAACCTTCTGTTAAAAAGCTGAATTTATGTGTAAAACATCATACATTTGGGAACATATTGTTAGTTTTACCCATTTTTGTGCCTGAAAGCATAACTATATTTTAAAATTAATTTAAGTTTACAGTAAGGCTTAATTGATAGCACTGACCCATATCTAAATATTTCTTATAAAATGTTCTTATGTAAAGTTAAATTTTTATATCATTACAGTGGATCAGAGTTTTACATTAATACACTAGGATTAGTATTTCAAACAACAGCGTAGAGTTATTGTGGAAAACAGTAAAATGAATTTTCGTATTTGCTGTGTCTGCATTAGGCTTTTTATATAGTGTCTTTTATATGGTGTCTCACTTAAGCCTTTTGAATGCTGACTCTCTGTATCAACTGAAGTGTTAAATTTGTTAAAGACTTTTTAATGGAAGTGTTCAGAGAGCCATAATTACAGAGGCACTAACACCACTGTAGCCTCCTTTATTGGCATACAAAAGAGTCTAATAAGTCAGCAGGTAGCTTCCATTGAGAGGGAGGAAAACTGCACTACATGTTTCCAAAATACAGTTTCTTGTAAATGTTAGAACTGTGAACAATTACTTTTGGCCACAGTAAAGCTTTAAAATGCCTGGCAGCTTGTTACAAGAGGGTGTTCTGTAGAAAGCTGCCTCTATTGTTGGACTATCCTTTGATGTCTCTGAATGAAATTAAACAATCACGAATGGTGCAGCCAAAGTATTTCTAATTGATCATTAATGTAGAAGTAAAAAATTAAAGGTTTTATAAAATTCATGCCAGTTTACAGTAACAAAAGTTAGCAGGTCATGTTTGGTTATCATTTCAGAGGCTGAATGAGTTAATGTGTTTAGGAAAAGAATTTTATGTATTTCCGTTTACTTTTTCAAAGATTCACTTGTTTTCGGAACCACAGTTTCAAGGTCGCAGTCAGTGTTTTGAAGAAACAACAAGTCAAATTGATGAGTCATTTTCTGCCAAGTCTTGCAGAGTTTTAGGAGGCAGGTAAGCAAAACAGTGGACTGGCAGAGCCCAACCCGTGGGGGAAAACAGGATTCACATATCAGCAAGTAAATACACTTGTAGGAGCCTGGTACCTTATGAGACCACCACATAGTACAAGACCGTGTGAGTACTGAAGTGGACTTCAGAGCACTGAGTGCTGGGCGGCAGAGGACATGGACATCAGTGTGGGTGGGAGAAGTTGAAGATCACCACCTCGTTGTGCAGTGGGACTCAGACCAGGTTCTCTGCTCTCTAGGCCTCTCCCGTCATCTGTAAAGGGACTTTAGATCATCTCTAAGGACCTCCCAAGATAGATTTGTTTTTACAGATGGGTAGGAGTAGGGCAGGCATTCTGCATGATAGGCAAGTGCATGGTTGGGGTGGAGATGCTGATGAGGGGCACACCACCCTCTCTAGCTGGGAGGGCTTTGTACAGGGGGGAGGGGAAGTGAGTTTGGACAGGGAGGGTGGGCTCAGGTGATGACTCTTCTGAGCATATGAATTTGGATGGATGCCAAAGGAAAACACAAGATGGGCAAGGCGAGGAGCTCAAAGTCAGGGAAACGGATCAGGAAACCCTTGGAGCAATCTGTGCAAAAGGTGATGAATTAAGTTGAATAATAATAAGTAGTAGTAGCAGTAGTAGTAGTAGTAATGCCTTTAATCATATAGTTCTTCATGGTCTAAACAGCACCATCATGCCATTTGGCAATGCAAAGTGGAAAGAGCACCGGCTTTGCATTCAAATGCGTAGATTTATATGAAGCTTCACTGTTTATTAGCACATACCTGCACCTCTGTCCTAGTTTCTCTTTGTCCCATATGCTGCTTCATTTATTACTACCAAGCATGTACTTTTTTGTTATTCATTTATTGTCTGTCTCAGCTCACTAGGGTATAAACTTCAAGATAACAGGGATTTTGTCTTGTTATATCCCCAGCAATGGAAAAATACCTGACACACAGTTATTCCTCAATAAGTATGTGTTGGGTTAAACAAAAACAAAACAAAAAGACCCCCACCTCCTCTAGGGAAGCATGGTAAATCACCATTTTGTCAATAATGCTGAGTGCTAGAGAGACTAAGTGACTTGTCTAAGTCACTGTGGTATCTTGACTCCTGGCCCAGTGCAGAGGTGTTGGAAATGAGGATAAAGGGGTGAGGGAGAAATCTGGGGAGGAAGCAGTAGACCCAGGTGACTGACTAGCTCTGAAGGTTGAAGGAGTGTTCAGAAAAGACTCGAAGACTCAAGGGCTTGACAGAACCACCTTGGCTGGGAGAATGGTGGCACCATGAGAGGTGCAAGGAATGCTGGTAGGTGGAGAGGTGAAAGCATTAATCATTTCATGGAGAAAAATGTTGTATTTCCCAAATGACTTATGAATATTAGGTTGCCACAAGATGAAATGCAGTAAACATATCCAGACATTTTTGCAGAGAGAACACTGTTAGCCATAAGCATTGTTTATTGTATGGCAGCTACCTCTAAATTCAGACTCCTTGACTAGGAAGACTCAAATTACACTTTATACGTGTGTGTGTGGTTTTCCCTCTATAGCTGGGTTGCATATGACGGAGAAAATTTCTCGGGTAATCAGTACGTGTTGGAGGAAGGCCACTATCCTTCGCTGTCTGCAATGGGATGTCTGCCTGAAGCAACTTTCAAGTCTGTTCGTTTTATAGATGTCGTAAGTATCTCAGGGTGAATATAGCGTTACAGAGATGTATGGTCACACAGCTGACAGACAGAGCAAGGGAACCAGCAGGCAGGCTTACTCAGGACAAAGTTGGAGGCAGAAAAAATAGTTTCGTGGACAACTTCCTACCCTGGTCTCTTTCCAGATCTTTAAAACGTAAACTGTTTGCTGTTTTCTCAGACTTCAGGGGCAGTGTTGGGCCAGTCATGGTGCACAGTGCACAATCATGGGCTAGTTCAAGGCCCTTCTGTCTTGTTTTTTTCCGTTTCACACCTGAGCCCTATTTCTTTTTTCAAGATTTATTTATTTATTATTAATTAATTAATTTATTTATTTATGGCTGCATCGGGTCTTAGTTGCAGGATCTTTGTTGAGGCATGCGGGATCTTTTGTTGTGGCGTGCAGGCTCCAGGGCGCATGGGCTCTGTAGTTTGCGGCACTCGGGCTCTCTCATCGAGGCGCCCGAGCTCAGTAGTTTCAGGGCGCTGGCTTAGCTGCCCCGCGCCATGTGGGATCTTAGTTCCCCGACCAGGGATTGAACCCGTGTCCCCTGCATTGTAAGGCAGATTCTTTACCACTGGACCACCAGGGAAGTCCCCCTGAGCCCTATTTCTATACCTCTACCTTTAGAGGTACCCATTCTAATGTGTTTGGAGTACAGCTTGGATATTCCTATAAAATACATGTTTTTAAAAATATGTATACAGCCTTTTAATTTATATACAGTATTATGCTGTAGTTCTCATCATGTTATAAAAACTCTCCTTACATGAAATTTTTTGGGAGCCATCCGTTATGGTGTGTACATCTAGTTATTGATTCTAATGGGTGCCCATGATGTAATATGTATTTACAATATGGAATCATTAACTAGATGTACATACAGCATAATGGATTACCCTGGGATCTTTGGGGGATACGTATTAAAAAGTGGATTGGGACTTCCCTGGTGGCACAGTGGTTAAGAATCTGCCTGCCAGTGCAGGGGACACGGGTTCGAGCCCTGGTCCGGGAAGATCCCACATGCCGCAGAGCAACTAAGCCCGTGCGCCACAACTACTAAGCCTGCGCTCTAGAGCCCGCGCGCCTAGAGCCTGTGCTCTGCAACAAGAGAAGACACCGCGATGAGAAACACGCCCACCACAATGAAGAGGGGCCCCCGCTTGCCGCAACTAGAGAAAGCCTGTGGGCAGCAACGAAGACCCAGTGCAGCCAAAAACAAAGAGTGGATTTACTGGATCTCACGTGCGTGAATATGCAACCTTCAGTAAGTACTGCCGAATTCCACCACTTTACACTGTTGCTGGCAGTGCATGTGGATTCGTTTTCAGCATCATGGCCATTATTGAGTATTCTCTGACATTCAAACTTTTGTCAGTTTGAAAGAATGGGGTAGAAGTTGTGTTAGTTTGCATTTCACTGTTGGTGAGATCTCATATACGTACTAGTCATTTAGGTTTTCTGTTCAGTGAATTGCCTATTTATATCCTTTGCCCAGCTCTTTAGTTTCCCGTCATTGTTGTTATTGATTTGCAGAAATTCCTTATAGTTTTTAAATCTATTCCTCTGTTGTTTTAGAGATTTGCAATGAAATGACTTTTCTCAGTTTCTCATGTATGTGCCAATCCAGGTTATAGTGCTCCTTTTTGACCAGAGATCTTTAATTTTAATGCAGACAAAGCAATATTCGATAGAACAATACTGCAAGATAATGTTCAGATGTTAAAGTCTGGGTGTATCTGACAGTTTGGGAAGTATTTGTTAGTTTTTGGTAGCTGATATCTCATAAAAAGCTTTAAACATACGTAGTTGGTGATTTTAGCTTTAAAGGTAGAAGGAACATATGTGAGCTGGCTTTTTCTCATCCCCTCCTGCCCGTTCAAATAACGAAAATGTTGACCTTCCTTGAGATGTGAAAATAGTAGCAGTGAAACATAAAATGATGTGGTAAGATTCATTAGCTTACAAATAATAAAATATCTAAAAATTTGATATTTAACCTGCTTAGAATTCTAAAAGCAACCTACAAGTATTTAAAAAAAACAAACCCACTTTAGATTTAAAGCTTTCAAATGCCTCCCTTCAAGCAGAACTTAGCATATATGCTCACATCACTTTTGACATTTACAGATGATGTTCTTTTAAGTTTTGATTACGATGAAATGAATATTTTACCCATATTAAGAACGTATATTTTAATTGTGACTTAGTACTTCAAAATCGTTTGGTTGTTGTCGCTAGATTAGAGTGCTTGGAACGTTTTAGCATGCCAGCTCAGAAAAGTGCAGTGAACGTGCAAAGTAGTGATACTACCACAGTTTCTGTCATTTCCTTCTTGTATGGTTTATATAACCTAATTTCTAGACCATATAGAACACGTCTACACACTGATCTGCTCTGTTTATTGGTCAAGATCTTTCTACACATCAGAGCACATCCACATAAATGAAGCAGTAAGGTGTCACACCGTTGCCACAAAACTTTAAGCAAGTTAGGGAATTTTTCATGTATCATTTATGATTTTAGGATTATTATCATCAGAGCTTAGTCTAGGGTCATAAGGGTCTGTAATCTGAAAAACAAGCATAAGCTGCCAACTTCTCATTTTTCTGAAAATCAGTGGACTTGAACTTGGGGCTTCCATCCTATTTTTTCTCTCCTAACAATTATTCCTACAGGAAAGTTTGGGGATACACAGAATCATTGTCTTATTGACAGTTAAAAACAACAACAAAAAGACATCTGAAAATGCATACAAGGGGAAGCTTCCTTTATTAGGCAGATTACCACTAGACCCCCAAAGATCACCACAGCCCCCGCCCCTCGCCATTTATGTCTTTGACTTTCCAGCCCCTTCTTATCTCAATAGAAAACAGAAAAGTTGAAAATAAAGTCCATTAGAATTGATATTCCAGGCATATATACCTGTTCCTTTATGCCTGGGATATGTTCCCCATTTTATAATACTTTACATTTACCTGCCTTTCTATGTAAGGGAAAAACTTTCTGCCCTCCATCCTTCCTTGCTTTAGCTTTGGAGTATATAACCACCCAGACGTTGCTGGAAAAGGGAGTTTATGAGCAGGCCAAGTCCAGCCAGATCTTCTGCTTTGTCCTTGTAACAAGGTGATTTTCATGTTAAGTTCGAATTACTATCAAGGATGAGTAACAGAACATTATTTTTGTTCCTAAACAGGAATTGTCTGAACCAACAATTATTCTTTTTGAAAGAGAAGACTTCAAAGGAAAAAAGATTGAATTTAGTACAGAAATAGTTAATCTCCAATCCCTAGGATTCAACACGCGCATACGCTCTGTTCAGGTGATTGGTGGCATGTAAGTGAGTTCCTACTTGTTTATTCAATAAAATAGATTTTAAAAATTAAGTTTGATCATATTTCTCTTCTCTGTTACCTTAACCAAATTGACATATAACCCCTTTTTTTCTGTAAGGGTTAATATTTATGTTCCCTCACAGTATACTTTTCCTATTGGGAAGAGCCATGTGTGGGACATCATCTCTTCATCCAGATTTTTAGTTTACTTAAGATAAGGACTCTCAAAGTTCCTAGGCGAACGCTTTGCAATAAATTGAGCACTTCCTTAGCAAGTAGGAAAGAGAACTGATTTTGCTTATCCTTTTGAAAGACCAAGTCCTTTGATTTTGGAGTAAGGGTTGGGATTTTCCTTCGGCTAGGAGTGACTAGCAGATGTTATAGGCAAAATGACTTAATGTCAACATGGGAACATTTTTCTCAACTTTGAATAATTTTGAAATTAAGATGTAAAAATGAATAAGGACTATCAATGTAATGTGTTTTTACAAAAGTATTTTTCTTTCACTCACCGAAACAGCAGGTGTAGTTTGAAGGCATCAAATGGTGGAGAGGACTATAGCTATTTAAAGAACAAATTCGGATTATTAGGGTGATTGATAGAATTTTATGCATGACTTTTTTTCCCAACAGGTTTAAACTAATATTTTGTTTTTATGATAAAATGACTACGATGATAACATTTTAGAGTTGCAGGGTTAAAAACAGAGAACCTTGATGTAATACATCAACCAGAGAGAAAGATTGCTGTGTTGCTTGCATGCTGGTCTGCGCTGGAACCCAGACTTCAGGTGTGGGTACCAGCATCTCTGTGTGGAAGAGACCTGAGTATCTTTAGTAGTTCTCTGGATTGAGGAAGATTACTCTCATTTTAAATAAAACTTTATTATCTATTTTTATCTAACCCTTATATAGCACCCTGTGTAAGAACTTTACAAGTATTAACCATTTAAATAAAGGTCTATTATTACAACTGAAGATGTTTTATGTAAAGTTCACAGGAAGTACTGGGCTGTCCTGCTAAAAGACTATCTCTATTGAAGAAAAAACTTACCTATTTCTCTTCAAGAGTGGAACTTTTGGGCATAAATACTCATGTACCATGAATTTGCTATTTGTCAAGACATGGGTGCTGTAGCTGTTTTTGATAATAAGGTAGTTTCCTTTTTTTATCCTCCAACATATATTTAAAGTATAAAAAGCTCGGTCTAGGTACTTCCCTGGTGGCGCAGTGGTTAAGAATCCGCCTGCCAATGCAGGGGACATGGGTTCGATCCCTGGTCCAGGAAGATCCCACGTGCCATGGAGCAACTAAGCCTGTGTGCCACAACTACTGAGCCTGCGCTCTAGAGCCCATGAGCCACAACTGCTGAAGCCCGCATGCTGCAACAAGAGAAGCCACCACAATAAGAAGTCTGTGCACCGCAATGAAGAGTAGCCCCCACTCACCGCAACTAGAGAAAGCCCAAGTACAGCAATGAAGACCCAACGCAGCCAAAAATAAAAAATAAAAAGCTCAGTCTAAAAATCAAAGTGTTCTGAAAATATAATTGGTGCCCACTGTGAAATGGATATTGCTACTTACTGTGGTTATCTCTTTTTGTTTTCCAGATGGGTTACTTATGAATATGGCAATTACAGGGGTCGACAGTTCCTGTTGTCACCAGCAGAAGTGCCTAATTGGTATGAATTCAGTGGCTGTCGCCAAATAGGTTCTCTACGACCTTTTGTTCAGGTACTTTCTTCTTTTACATGCTTTGAATAGACTCTTCTCTGAAATCTTTTTTGTAAATGTAATTAACTTTTTAGTTTCAATTTTAAGTGTGAAATTGGCCTCTCCCCCACCCCACCCCCGAGAATTTCTGAATTTCGGCTGTGTCTCTGGTGCCAGAAGGTTGTGACTGCTTTCAGAAATGTTATTACACCTGACATCAAAACCTGGTATGGGGCTTCCCTGGTGGCGCAGTGGTTGAGAGTCCGCCTGCCGATGCAGGGGACACGGGTTCGTGCCCCGGTCCGGGAAGATCCCACATGCCGCGGAGCGGCTGGGCCCGTGAGTCATGGCCGCTGAGCCTGCGCGTCCGGAGCCTGTGCTCCACAATGGGAGAGGCCACAACAGTGAGAGGCCCGTGTACTGTAAAAAAAAAAAAAAAAACAAAACAAACAAAAAACCTGGTATGTCCCAAGCCCTGGGTTGTCCATAGGCAGGCTCCCAGCCCCAGGCACTTTGAAATTCTGTCAGCCTCTCCTCACTGAGAAAATCCTAAAGCCTCTGAAACTCTCAGATGTAGCAGTTTTCCCTTATCCAGCCTCATCTGGGATTCTGCCCCTGCTACTGATGCTTGTTCAGTGCTTCTGAAGTACAGCTTGTATATGACTATTGCTGGGGTTTTGTCTTCTAGAAACGAATTTATTTCAGACTTCGAAACAAAGCAACAGGGTTATTCATGTCAACCAATGGAAACTTAGAGGATCTGAAGCTTCTCAGAATACAGGTCATGGAGGATGTCGGTGCTGATGATCAGATTTGGATGTATCAAGAAGGATGCTTCAAATGCAGGGTGAGCTTTTTGGATTAGACAAGGGTCTATAATAGCATCTCTCCTCAAGTAAAGTAGATGCTACTTCATGATTCCTGGAGCATTTTCAGAAATAAGTTAGAAGGTTTTTCATGAAACTATTTCTTAGTTCTGATAGAACCTGTTTAGGAACCAAATGGGAGGTAAATCTAGCACTGATCCAAGATAGAATCTTTATATCTATACTTGATTTTTATACAGTAATAGAAAAAGCAAGTGTCTGTGTTACCCTCCCCTTTTTCCTTAACCTACTTGTTATAGAAATAAACTTATAAGCCCCATCATTATCAACACAGATCACTCTTGGTTTGTTTCCATTTTGGAGGACCCCACAGACTAGGTTGAAGCGTGAAGAGATAACCACCCTGTGTACAACACAGTCCATTTCCTAATTGTCACACGTTGTAAAATGGAAAATTGCCCATCTCCCTCCTATCACTCCCGCCACAATGCACATTTAAAAGCTGAGTGCTGTAAGATTTTATGAGAGATGCTCACACTTCTATTGTACGTACTCATTTTAACTCCTTGATTTTATGGGCTTGACTGTTTGCTCCTGATTTTTTTAATCCTGGTGCCCTGTGAGTCAGCAGAAGGCATTACGGCCTGCTGAAAGGAAGTACAACTTGTTAATTGGGTCTGTTGTGCTTGAGGGAGAATCATCCTTTAAGTAAACAGAAGTACTATTTAGACATGCATAGAAGAAATAGCATGGGAAACAGAAGTAACTAATATAGAGGCATAGAAAAAGCTTCTGCCTTTGAATTATCTTAATTCAAGAAAATGGCATCTTTCAACAATTATTTCTAATGAACATTACAGTGATATTATTTTAACAGCTTTGAATTTGGTAGGTCAGTGAGAAAAAGGAAAGTGTCCTAGATTATCACAATCCTTTTATCTCAATATATTGTAGAACAGTACACTTTTCATAAGCATTTTCTATAGCAATATGTGTGAATGCCAATATGAACATGACTACCATACCTTATTTATATTATATTAAGGGTAGATTCACTTCATAGAAGGACCCGTAAGATCTTTGCATTAGAACACACTCTACTGCATTTATGTTTTCTCTTTTTATACTTGGATAGCATGCCTTTTTAGAAAATTTTAGACATTTCTCATGAAGGGGAAGACAAGACAAATCAGTAAATGGAATTCCAAGTTTTAAAATGATAAAATGCCCTTTTAGCAACTTCAGTGCTACAGCAGCCTTCAAAATTAGAGATGCAGTCATATTCCGGAAGGGTCAGGCTGAGTGGAGTGGATACATCGGGGAGATTAGCTACAGACCCAGCCTCAGATCATGGTGATTTCTGGGGGGAAATATCATGATGGGCATTTTTAGTGTTCTAAGGAGGCTTCCCTTACTTATAAGACAGAGGGCCTCACAAAGGGCATAAATCTCTTAACAATGGACAAGAATTGAGAACTTTCTATCACAGGTTATCTGAAATGAAGGGCATAAATATTTGTTTGATCCCAGTTACCATGGCTAAAAGCTGAAATTCCTCATGTGGGGTATAAATGAAGCTAGGAACTAAGATAACTTTAAAAATCAGCTCACACAGGAAATTGCTTACAATGGTAGCTGAATGTATATCCACCCATGTCTACGATACCTTGTCTTTTCCACTGAGCAGATAGCAGAAGACTGCTGCCTGACCATCGTGGGGAACCTAGTAACCTCTGGCTCTAAACTGGGCCTGGCACTCGAACAGAACATCGACAGTCAGTTCTGGAGCATGAAGTCTGACGGCAGGATCTATAGCAAGCTGAAGCCAAATTTAGTTTTAGATATCAAAGGTAAGGATCGTTTCCTTTATTTTCTTTGTTGTGTCTTCTTTAGTTAACTAAAAAGCTCTTCTTTACTTTTGAAAATGATGCATGTACTATTATTAATAGCAAGTGATCCCTTACTACGTGCCAGCCTCAATGCTATACACTGTACCTACGTTATCTCACGTGATCTTCACAGCAGCCCCAAGAGGCCTGTGTTATCCCTCCTCCCCCCACTTTACAGCCTCCATACTGCGGCTCAGAGGAGTTAATCAGTTTGGCCACAGTCTCACACCCATTAAGTGCTGAGGTGGAATCTGGACATGGGCCGACTTTAAACCATTTATTATAACAATGTTAGACTAAAATTCACAAGTTAAAAGGCTATGACCTCAGTCTGTAGAGTTGATGATTCTCAGGTACACGCATGTAAACTTTCATTGTAAAGATCTAAGACTGAAAAGGAATTAAAACAAACAACATAGCCAAAAAGATTTCAACTGAACATTTGTTCAGTGAAGTTAATCCAGAGCAAACCGATTGATGGTGCTTGGGGAAGAACAAATACATTTAGGCCAGGGGTTTCCAAACTTTATCTGCATGAGAATCCCCTGGAGGGCTTGTTAAAAAACACAGATTGCTGGGTTCCACCCTCAGAGGTTCTGATTCAGTAGGTCTGGGGTAGGGCCCAAGAATCTGCATGTCTAACAAGTTCCCAGGTAATGCCCATGCTGCCTGTCTACGAGAACTACTGATGATAATTTTAAAACAACATAAAGCAAAAAAAACTGACCTCAAGTAGACATGGGAATTCAGTGAACCTTTGTTGCTATAGACAAGCAAATGACGATGGTGTGTTTTATTCATGTCATATGGGGTAATTTTGCTTCAAATTATTAATGGAGACTTTCTGTCCCCTATCAGGAAACCAGTGTGGTTATGTTCGTCAATTTAGTGGAACCATACTATACCACACACCACTTTAAATCATGGCTAGAAAGTTGGCTCAGTTTTACCTGAGTCAGGGTTCTAGGCCAAAGCTGTCATTAAAAATTAAGACAGAGTGGTAAAGAAACAGCTGGTTTTAAACTAAATTTTGTGGAAGATGGAGAATAAGCCTGAACATTTCCATCAGGGGCTTTGGTGACTGCCCCTGGAGAAAAGTGGCCGTCACTTCTGATCTGCAGGTGGGGAGAGTGGCCAAGCCACCTAACAATGGGCTTCGAATTTACAGAGAATCTGAGGAACAGAAAAGTGCTCAGAGGCAAACTAAGTTTAGTGAGGCAAAGGCAGGGCACTACATGTAGGGAGCACCACTAAGCAATATCACTCCAGGCTGGATGGGGCCCAAAGTCGTACAGCGTATAAAGTACCAGCAGGAGACAAATGCACTGTAGGCTGGCACGACAGATCTGTCCACAAGTAAGATACCCATTGTATAGATGATCCACCGGAGGTTCAGACTGTTAAGAGTCACTATCATTCTATTCTTACTTTGAACAACTTGTTAAACTGGAGCTCCTCAGTCTATACAAGATAGAGTTTGAAAACCTCCAGAGAAGCCAAAGGAGTGTGACTAGACTGAATTGGAAACATGGATTTTGGGGAAAATACGGACTCATGTTTCTTACAGATGTGATCAGCTTCCTATGTCCAGGGTTAAGGTCACTGTAATCTTTACGAGCTAGTCTCTTAGAGCATTCCTTTTATTCTTTCAACATGTATTTATTGGGTACCCAATATGTGACAGGCTCTGTGCCACACACTGGGGGTATCAAACTGAAAGGAAAAAAAAAAAGACAGTACCTTGGCTTCAGAGCGCTTACATTCTGGAAGCTCCAAGGATATGGGATTTTCCCCCACTTGCTACCCTGGCAGTTGACCAGGAGTAAGGATTCCTGGCTTTCTAGTCTTCGACTCTGAAAAGGACTGTGGGACTTCAGGAGCCTCCTCCTTAGGGCTTCGCTTGAAAGCTCCAAGATCACTTCCTAAAATGCAATATAAATTAGTCCAGTGCCTTTGGAATAAGGCTACTGTTCTGTATGTTTGTGAACTCTCAGTATATCGAGTATGGTAGCTACAGTAATCACTTGTTAAACTAGTTTAAATGTCTCAGAATGTGGGAGAATGATGCCATCTTGTGGACAAGAGAGAGTAGGGCCACACATCCCACATACTGTGCAAGGGGGATAGAAATACATCCCTCAATAGGAGACTGTGACTTTCACTGGCTACAACTGTTGACCATTTGTTACCTACTAATATTACCATAAGGTTTATTTCTTTTATCTCCTGGTGTTTTGGTAGACATCCGTGTATTATTCCAGACCAAAGACATTATAACAACAGTATAAGCTAGTTCACACTCACTTTAAAAAAGTCTGTGAGGATTTTAATCCTCCCCAAAGGCAAAGAATGAATCAGATTATTTCTCAAGAACTTTCTAGTCATCATGACTCTAATTAGAATTATGATGTAATATACACAGAAGGTATGTTTAAGATACTATAATCTTGAAGAATGAAAAAAGACATTGTGACCTTAAGATAATATTTGCTGAAATCTCAGTGGAGTGGAGTGTGTTGTGTCTCAGTGGAGATGGTGGGGTTTGTGGTAGTGGTGACTTTTTTTCCCAGACTTAAGCATAAAATGCCCAGGGCACCTTGCCTTCGTATTCTATACCTAGCTGTGCAGAGGCTCTTAGTTATCATGATGATTAACCAATTTCTTAGAAGAGGGGCATGCATAAGAGATGATTTCCCTATCAAAATCTATTGTGTAAGTTTTCAGACCTTTTGGATGTTTTGTAAATGCTTTAAAAGAGAATAAGAACATTTAATTCCTCTTGGCCTGAGGCTGCAGTATGATTTCAATACCAGTCGCACTTACCCCAGCGAGTTGAACAGATTTTAATTTTGATGGAGTCCTTGGTGCTATGACGTTGGTACAGAGGCTTATGCTGAAAAGGATAAGGTATCTGTTTACTCCACACTGGAAAAAAAAATCACATGGCCCTTTCTTTTGTTAATGATACTTCTCCATTGAAAGAAGAGGCCACGAGGCTAAAGAATCTGAAATATCTAGTAGGCACCCTTGGAATATTCCGGTGAAAGGGAAACCATACTAGCTTTACAGTCTGATGGAACGCAGCATGTTAAATGCTATGAATTTTTATACACCACAGCCTGTGCGTTCCCAGAAGTGGGAGTGCTGCCCTGCCTATACTTCTGGGTGTCACTCAGACCTCCCCTTTGACCTAATACAACTATTTTTCATTGTTCATGCAAAATTTGTTCCGATGACTATTCTACTCAGGCCTGCCTGCTTATTTTGCTGGTATCTCAAATCCACAATCCCACACTGAATATTTGTCACAATCTCTTTACTCCTTTTCCCATTTCTAGATTCTGCCCCCGCCCCCCGCCGGTGCCATATGATGGGGCTTTTTAACACATCGCCCCCCGGAGGCTGGAGCCTCTCAGCCCTCCGTGCGTTTCTGGGCTTTCCTCCCTGCTTTGTCTCCTCGAGGCACATAGTTTTACACTTTGCTTGCTCTTGTTACATTGGTGTTGTGATAAACTGTGTCTGCTACAGCCTCTTCACGTGGGCATGTTTCCTTCTATCGTTTTCCTCTTCTGTCTTTCAGGGGGTACACAGTATGATCAAAATCACCTTATCCTCAACAGTGTCAGCAAAGAGAAGTCAACGCAAGTGTGGGAAGCCATGGTCCTATAGACCTGAATTAAAGAACGCAGGAGGAATATTTCTGGAGGTCTTTCAGCTACCTTATTTAAACAAACAAAAAAAAAAAGAAAAAACAAGGGCTGCAGACAGAAGCACCAAGAAGAAAGTGGACCTGCTCCTTCAACAGCTCTAAATTCTCTCTTGAATCACACCACCGTGACCAGGACAACCACTCATCTTCTCAAAAGACTGTAATCGTTTTAAACCAGTCATTTATCCTCCTCTTGTTTCATCCCTTTCATTTCTTTTCAGTAGCTGCTTAAACAGGTTGTCTTAGCAGCAAGACTATGTACAGTTTAAATTATATCCAAAGATAGAGAACAAGAACAAACTTACCGACCTTGCAGACCTACAAGTCCTGTACACTTTAAAGGGAAGGACAGAAGCTCAAGTTTGTATGGTAGGAGACTGTTCAGCATCTGAGAAGAAATAATTTATTAGGCCTGTAATTTTGGTCCTTGATCTTCTGATTTCTGGACTTAGTAATTATGCCGTACAGCAAAGTGGGGAAAGCCTTATCTAGTCAGACCTACCTTAAGCAACTAAGTATAAACAAAATGTTTCTGTTCATATTAAAAATTAGGGGACTTCCCTGGGGGCACAGTGGTTAAGAATCTGCCTGCCAATGCAGGGGACACGGGTTCGAGCCCTGGTCCAGGAAGATCCCACGTGATGCAGAGTGGCTGAGCCCGTGAGGTACAACTACTGAGCCTGCATGACACAGCTCCTGAAGCCCGTGCACCTAGAGCCCGTGCTCTGCAACAAGAGAAGCCACTGCAATGAGAAGCCCACACACCGCAACGAAGAGTAGCCCCTGCTCGCCGCAACTAGAGAAAGCCTATGCACAGCAGCAAAGACCCAACACAGCCAAAAATATAGTTTAAAAAAATTAGTAAATTTACAAAGATAGCATGTCCATGTCTGCTAACATTTATTAGCAGGATCTGGATTATTTTAACCCACTCTAGAATGTCACATGTGAGTGTTGTTTAGTGCTTTTCTTGCAGATGCTACTGAAACAGTATTACCATGACCTAATTTATGAGCCCATCCTCATCTACAGGTAGTTCTGAAGCAGCGTTACGCAGGCCTTTGCTAAACTCAGGTCTTTTAGCCCAATTTCCTGCCCCCCTGTCCGGCTGCACTGGCACGGGGCTGCCTTCCCTGTGAGGCTCCACAGCCCTGCACCTGCTGTGACTGCTGGGGGACAGCCTCAGGTCATGTACTTCTGGGAGCAGAAACGAGAGGTGTGGGGGGCTCAAGAGGATGACCAGCAATTCTCTCCAGAAAGCGAAAGAAAGGAGACTGAAGCAATCCTAGTTGGCCAAATCTCAGACCTGAGAACCCTAAGACGCAGCAAGTATTTCAGTGGGAATTGAAAATATTTAGCTGCTGATTGTACGCTCCCTGGCCTCAGTGCTGGTCATAGTTTGAACAAAACTGCTAAACATTCCTTGAATACACGCTTCCTCCTTTTGTCCTCATGTCGTTGTCCTCGTCACTGAACACTGGTGCTTGGAAGAACAAATCTTGTTTCCTTTTCAGCTACTCCGTATGTTTCCAGTTGTAAAATGTTGATCCTCTGGAGCCTGTGGTGGGCAGTGGCGGCCATCAGAGTAGTTTACCTTCAGCTTTAAGATGCTCGCACACGTCCGGCAGCAGCCGCCACGCGTCTTGTTCTTGGGTGCACAGCTCTGGCCTTAGGCCTTTGTGTGTCTCACTGCAGTAAGGTGGGGTAAGACTGTCTGTCTAGTCTGTGTTGAATTCATCTCTTGAATAAACTTGTTTCTGGTTAACCGTATTGATGAAATCTGAGAGAGTCCATTCTAGCCCTCGTAACACTTCAAAGAGGGTCAGCAGGCAGATTAGAAACAAATGTCTGATCTGGACGAGGTGGGTTTCAGAGCTGCTAGAATAACAGCAGGGGGAGATTTTTGACTACCCTCTTTCCAGACTCAGTGGTGAAGGGGCACACTCCACTTTTCTGAGTGGACATGAGGGTAAGTGAGGTCGTCCCTCGAGAGATGCCCCTCACTACCACTGGGAGGCCTCAAAGAGAAAGAGCTGAGGTTGAATTCAGAGAAGTCAAAAGTGGCTTATTCACACCTGGAAAAACATCTTGCTTTTGAGGTAAATTTGTACTGGTGAGAACAGCAATTCTAGAGAAAAACCCTCATGCAACACTACAAATGAGTGTCTATCAGGAAGAAACCAAGTAGAAGGCTACTCAGACAGGTCTACATCAGAAGCCAAATGATAGCAGCTGAGCTGCAGTAATGAGGGGATCGTGGCAGGAACTGGACACTTACCGTCAATGATCAGAGGGCACAGACTAGAGACTCAAAAGCCGCAACGGGTTTATTGGCGAGATACCTAAATGCAAGCATTTCAGGTCAAACTGGAGAACTCTGGTCCCCAATGGAATGGTGGTAATTTCCACGGAAAAGTCCCCAGAGAAGCACGTTTCCGTTGCCGAAAGAGGACTAGCCTTATGCAAAAAAGTAAGTGTTTTAAAAAGTTACAAACTTTACATCACATTTCATTTTCTAAAAGCGTAAACAACCAAATCGCTGGCGAGATTTTTACATATGACCCTAAGAGATTCAGAACTCAGGGCTGTTATGACCGCACACTGGAGCAGATGGAATAAAAATCAAAGGAAACTTTGGCCAGTGGGAAAAGTGCTCACTATGACCCTAAGAAGGAATTAGCTTTAAGTAAGCTCTTCATGCTGCCATCCCTCCACATGCTGAAAGTTCTAATCTCTCACAATTGTTAAGATGATAAAACAGAGTTTGAGCTACTAGAACAGAAGGTGCCGCCACAATTTGCAAATCTGCTGTGAAAGAACAGCTTGAAAAAAACAATAGGCAATTTTCAGCAACTTTATAGACAAGTCCAAGTGCAGAGATGTTCATATCTTGTCCCTGCTTACGTGTGTATCCCCTGCGCTTGGCATGGAGGAGCTCGGCGGACAGTGCGCAGCCGCGTCGGGGTAGGTGACGCGAGAACGCTCTGGGCAGAGCAAGGCGATGACAGAGGGTGGGGCTGTGGCTATAAAATCAGTCTCTGCTCAGCTCAGCAGACAGGAAATGACTGGCAGAAACGTGTGCGTGCTAAATTTATTTCATGGAACTTCTAGTCTAAGCTGGAAAGGGACGACTGGAAAAGAGTCGGGGCCTACAGGCACTCACCAAATAAGAGCCCACAGGCACCAAACTGAGTGTTTATTTAAACGACACTGACGACAGTCTTTCCTCGCGCGTGTCCTCTTTCTACCTTCAGGAAGGCTTCTGGAACTTTAGAAAACGGAAAGGTTTTCTCAATAACTGGCTGAATCTGTAAAACACAAGAAAGGTTGACGAGCAGGTGAGAAGAGCCGCGTGGGTCAAGTCGGGTGACGTCGGTGGTTGGTTGCGTCGCGTGGCCAGCCCGGGCGGGCCTCTCTCCAGTCTGCGTGGTGCCCCCGGGTCAGGAACTCAAGGCGGGCCGGCAAGACGGCTGCCCCCTGGCTTCTCCTGCCTCTTCCCGTCTCCGGTGTAAGGGAGCCCAGCCTGACCAGTAACCCTCCTCCGGCTCCACGCCGGGCGCCTCGCTCCCCTGTTCAGGGCCCTTCCACGGCGCCCGAGGCCAGCATCCCAAGGCCACTACCGTTCCAACCTCCACCCTCCGTGGACCCCGCGTTCCCAAAATGGCCTAGCTGCCATTGTCTGAGCGTGAGGTGTGTGCCCCTCTGCGACGTCTGCCGGGCGCCCGGCCCGGCCCCAACCCGAGCCTGCGGTGCGTCCTCTCCTTGAACCACCGCAGAGCCTGTGTGGCCCTCCTCATAGACGGCCCGCTACAGCCCAGTGCCCGTCTCAGCCACGCCGTCCTGCGTGGTAAACGCCAAAGAAGGCGTCCCAGGGTTCTCGCTGCGTGTGTCCCCGTGGCCCCTCACAGGCAGTGCACAGAAGAGGGACAGATTGTTTCCATTTGTTGAATGTCTGGCCCGTCTACTCAGTCAAAGCTTAGCGCACCTGTGGGCTAGTCACCTCTTGTATCCGCCCCCCAACACCCAGCACAATGCTAGGCACACAGCAGGAGCTTAATAAGTGTCACTTAGGTGAAAACCAGTAAGATAACTGGGAAGCGAGAGTCTTGCGTGGGCTCTGTGGCCCTTCCCTGGCTGCAGCTGCCCTAGGGGCTTTGCTAAGCCACACGGCAGCTGGGTAGAACTTACAGGAACGCCAGCTCAGCCAGCGCATAAAGGCTTGAGTGCTGCCGGTTCTTTTTACTGTAGCGTTAGTACTGCCAGCAACCTCCTTTGAAACTAGGACCAGTTAGCGCCCTCCCCCTATGCACGAATCCAACTGAACTCATCCTTTTCAAAACTTCAAGCAAAAATCAGTAACTATCCACTGGCTCTTTCCACAGGCAGGTGTAAGTTGTCAGAAGGCATAAGCCTACGTCTCGCAACCCTCTCCCTTTACAAGAGGAAGAAGTACGTGCTTTTGTGCTCGCATGCACCCGACAGACCTTGCTCTTGTGTGAATTTCACAGCCCTGCCACCAGAGAGCATCTCGGACTCCAAAAGTTCCCTTCTCCAGAGTTGAAAATTCTTTTGTACCCACAAACCACGATAAGCTCATAGAAGTCACAGCACACACTGTGCTCACTGTGTGCCAGGCACTCTTCTAAGTGCTCTGTATCATTTACTTCATTTAACCCCTACAACCACCTTATGAGGTAGGTACTATTATTCCCCTTTTACAGATGAATAAATTAAGGCGCAGAGTTAAGTAAGTTGCCCAACGTCCCATAACTGCTAAGCGGCAGAGCAGGATTCAAGCTGGCGCCAGAGTCTGTGCTCTCTCCACTGCGCACTGAGCCTTTCATACATCAGCAGCTGCTTTCCACATCTACTCCTGAAATCTTAAGGGGAGGGAAAGGTAGCCAAGGATTATGACGATTCATCACAGCCTGCATCTTGGGTGGCCTGCCTCATGCTAACAGACTGCGCCACCTGAGGATCCAGTCTCCAGGCCACCAGGATAGCAGTTGCGTGGTCCATAGGCCACCACTCCCACCTGCACCTGTGGACGACATCACTGACGAATAATCGTGGCACTCTCCAGCAAGCTGAGGGTGACCTCAACCTCCCCCAGCATGGTGGCCGCTGTGAACGGAACAGATCTGAGCTGGCTTGTTAGAGGAAATCAGCTTGCCTTGTCTGGTAAAGGAGTGGAATGCACCCAAGTTGTTCCCTGCATGTCCCACCCAAAACCTCCCGAACCCGTCCCTCTCCTTCAAGCTGCTGGGACACTGCTTTCTGGATGCTGATTACTTGAAAAGGAATCACCTGAATGCATGTTTAAAATGCAGAGTCCTTGGTCTCCAGTTAGAACAACTAAATCAGGATCTCTAGGGGTGGAGGTGAGTTTTCTGCACATCAGGGAGGGAATCACTGCAGCCTTTTGCCTTATGCTTAGGGTTCCTGACTTGTGTCCTGCACATTCACCCACTCCACAGAGACTGTCTGCCCTCTAAGTTTCAGGCACTGACGCAGGGCAGGCACACAAAGCAGGCACCAGAGAGAGACATCGAGAAAAGAAAGGAGGCAGGAACACCCATTCGTTGTCACTGAGCACCGGACACCAGCAGCACGGCATTACGAGAGGTCACAAGGGAACCGGAATCCACCTGCTCCGCCCAGGATGAGCGGCCCGCCCACCTAGCTCCGCCCACTCTAGAACCTGACCGGAGAGACAGACCCTGAACTGATGACCCAGGCAGCCCACAGCGACGGCACACTTTAATCTGGCTGGTCAGGCCTATTGTGGCGGATAATCCCACAGGGCTGACTGTAGCATAACGGGCATTCAGTTCTTCCCGTAAGTGACAATGAAAAAGAGGCTTTCAATTAACAGGCAGGCAAAAGCCACCGTTGGCTGAATATATGACAGCAAACAGAGATTAACGGGATAATGAGGCAGTGTCTACACACAGCCTCACGTCAGACCTGGAATGCTTGTTTGCTATGGACAAAGGGATCAGAGCAAAAATCCAGAGAGGGGAAAGAAAGGTTACTCACGGTGAGGTGGGGACATTATGTGATGACACTGCTGTAGTCTGGCCGGCTCAGGGAGTCCTGGTATAAAGCGGCGGGCTTGATACCACACTCGAGGGCGACACGGACGCGCGGGGCACACAGCTGACCGGGAGTCCACAGCGGCAGCGTTCATCCCAGTCTCAGACCCAAATTCAGGCTCTCTGATTGTCCTTTCCCTTCCTAAACAAAGGCTGCACAAAACCAGGCCCCGGGGTTTGGCACCTGCTGCCTGACATCCCTCCCGTGAGAACAGGGACCATGGGAACCTCAACCTCCCTGGTGTGGCCTCAGACGGGCAAGCCTCCCTGCTTCTCAGGCAGAAACCCTCTCAGCACAGGAACTTCGGAGAGCTGGTGGAGAGAGGATGGCACCCAGGCAGACACGGTGGCCTGCAGAGAGGTTCTCCCTCCATCCCCACTTCCCCGCGCAAATCACAGAACAGTAGAGCTTAAAGCAGGGGAGCCTCTGAGCCAGCCTGTTGGATAGATTAGGAAACTGAAGCGCAGGTGTTTACATGCTAAGTGCAAGGTCAGAGCTCTTAGCAGAGGAGCAGACTTAGGGTCCCAGACACCCGATGTCATCACTGCATGGCATGGGGGTGTTTTGGGGAGGTAAGCCCAAATCTGTCACCTCTTCCCCAGACCCTCAGCCGCAGCCTCCACAGGGCACAGAAACTGATCTCAGAGCGGGGGCGGGGGGAGTTCGAGGAGACAGAGGCCAATGACAGAGATCCAGGGAGACCTAAAGGCCCCTGGCAATCCCTGTCCTCACGCCTGTGGACAGGCCCCGCGCAGGGCGGCAGGACACAGTGCCAGCACCCCCTCTCGGATAGGCGTGGCCCTGAGCTCTGCCACAGGATCAGTATTTCCTGGGGCGGGACAAAGGGGCAGAAGGGGGCTTAAACCAAGCAGATATGAAGAAGGAAAAGGTGGGCTTTGCTCAGACTTGCTATTTCTGAACTTCCTGGCCCCAGATGGAAAACTCAAGGCTGGAAGATAGGAGGTGCGATTGAGCTGGGGGAGGATACTCTCCAAGGCAGTAAATGTGCATCCCAGGACTTGTCCCTAGGCCCCCCTAAAAACAGGCACTTCTTCTAGCCAGAAGGTGAGGGGAGAAACTCGGCCTATGTTTACCCATAGAAGCAATTTTCAGTGGCATCTGAAAACTTCAGTAGCATCAAGGCTGTGAGGTACCTACCACATCTGGCAAGATAACACTCTCGTAGTGGTCCCAGGGATTCAGTGCCTAGCCGTTACATTTTTTCTATGGGAGAAAAAATCCAGCTGCAAATAAGGAGTTCAAAGTTTTGGAATACAGTTCATTGCAAAACTAGGGCCTGGCCATCCCAAAGCGGGTCTGGGAAATCATTTGCCTCAGAACTTATTACACTGTCTCTAAAGCTGCACTATCCAAAATGGTTAACCTCGAGCCACACGGGGCTACTTAAATTAAATTAATCAAAAGTAAATAAAATGAAAAATTGAGTCCCTCAGTTGCACTTTCAAGTGGTCAACAGCCACATACGGCTAGTGGCTACCACACTAGACAATGCAGGCAGAGAACATTTCCATCACTGCAGAAAGTTCTAGTGGACAGCACTGCTCAGGATGTAATTCAGCGTGACCAACGCATCTCTCCACACACTACTGGGCGAAGCAAAGTGCCCACTAGCCCTCACTAACTGTTTTGAATTAAATTCAAATAACTTCCACAGGAACTATTCTAATGCTGGCTAAAATAAATAAACCGAGATACATCATCGTTCAGCCGAGAAGCTTGGCTAGTCACCTAGGATCTTGAATGGACCTGTGGACTCCAAAGGCCTTAATAAGTACATGAACCACAAGTGCGTACACATGCTCAACAAGATGAAAGGGTATGAAGGAACATCTCCCTCCCATACTTGATCCTCAGCCATCTAGTTCCCCTCCTCAGGGGCAGCAACCAGTATTGCAAGTTTCTTTCATGTCTTTTTTTTTTTAAGTGTTTTTTTTTTTTTTTTTTTTTTTTTTTTTTTTTTTTTTTTTTTTGCGGTATGCGGGCCTCTCTCTGCTGTGGCCTCTCCCGCTGCGGAGCGCAGGCTCAGCGGCCATGGCTCACGGGCCCAGCCGCTCCGCGGCATGTGGGATCCTCCCGGACCGGGGCACGAACCCGCGTCCCCTGCATCGGCAGGCGGACTCCCAACCACTGCGCCACCAGGGAAGCCCTAAGTGTTTTTTTTTAATAGAACTTTATTGGAGTATAATTGCTTCACAATACCATGTTAGTTTCTGTTGCACAACAAAGCGAATCAGCCATATGCATACACATGTCCCCTTATCCCCTCCCTCTTGAGCCTCCCTCCCATCCTCCCTATCCCACCCATCTAGGTCATCACAAAGCACCGAGCTGATCTCCCTGTGCTGTGCTGCTGCTTCCCACCAGCCAGCTATTTTACATCCGGTAGGGTATATATGTCCATGCTACTCTCACTTCACCCCAGCTTCGCCCTCCCACCCCATGTCTTCAAGTCCACTCTCTATGTCTACCTCTTTATTCCTGCCCTGCAACTAGGTTCATCAGCACCTTTTTTTTTTTTAGATTCCACATATATGCATTAGCATATGGTATTTGTTGTTCTCTCTTACCTCACTCTGTATGACAGACTCTAGGTCCATCCACCTCACTACAAATAACTCAATTTCATTTCTTTTTATGGCTGAGTAATATTCCATTGTATATGTGTGCCCCATGCATTGTGGTAGGCACCCCACCAAAAACAGTTTGCTAAATAGTATAAAAACAGGAAATGTTTATTGTGCTTAGGAGAAAATGCCAATAAACTTCAGGCATAAGGCACAGTGTCAGTAGCAGCCCATTAACCTCATTGTGCTAATTATAAATCATTTTTTTGTTTCACCCTACTGAATCACAAAACGTCTTTGGAATGCCCAAAAAACTGATAATGTTGGGGCCCTGACAAGGAGAATCTCCATGACTAAGGGACAGGAGTCAAAGGAAGAGTCTATGAAATAACTTTTCCTACCTTTTGGATTTTGAATATTACAAATGTATTATTCATTCCAAAGCTTAAAGTATTTTAAGAGTAGCCTCTTCTGGTTCATGGCCTCACACTGTCAAAAAACAACTCCAGCCCCTCTATCGGATACCTGCTAATTAGATTCATTAAGCAGTCAGCCAAAGGTTGGAAGGATTTCAGTGTCCTCGTCCAACTTTACAGTCTTTACTAACCACACAATGGGTAAGCAGATCTGTTCTGTTATCCTTTCCAACTTCCCAGTGTAGACAGGCAACAACCTCTCACACCCACAAAGAAGCAGGATGCACAGCACAGCTGGCCGCTTCGTGGATCCGGTGTCACATATCAACCGCCATAGTCCCAGAGCGCTTCACTGTCAGAAATGACTCCTGAGCCCAAATAACCCTGGTGAGAAGAGAATCAAAGGCCAGAGGAACATCTCCTCCCTCACCCTTGGAGGAGGACACTTGAAGGGCATCATTATTTCTACCATGTCCTCTTTTAGCCATTCCACCAGTTATCTACCAAATTCAATAGGGACATGTACACAAACACCTCTCTTTGTTGCATAAATAGTAATTTCTAGGTAGAGAGAGCGTCACAATATTTTGAACACAAAAGAGCAATGATAAGCATGTGGACAGTCTGGAGCCGACGTCAGGACAAGTGTGGTGACTTCTGGAGGACGGGGACCTCTCTAATGATGAGGCTGCATCCCCATTCAGCACTGTGCAGAACTATGGGCCGTGTTATCTGACGATGGCTCATTTCCTTCCTCCTAGAAATAAAATAAGCATCCCTGTGGGATATGGGGAGATCCCTACAGAGAGGCACATTGCAGCCACAACAAGGCTGAGCTCCTGTCTACCCAGTACACATCAAGACTTAGAAGTCTGAGAAGAGGCAAGCAAACTTGGAACCAAAATATTTGGGAAATAGTAGTGGGCCATTTTCTATCATAAGTTCCTTGGCTGAAATAGAATAAAAAAACTAAATGCACAAAAAGCAGCCAGTAGTTCCTAAAAACATTTTTTTCCCAAACCAAAATGGAAAGATGAGATGGGCCAGCAAGGGGCAGGTGCCAACACAAGAAAACCCATTTCAAGGGGCTCTTTCCATATGGCTTAGCAAGGATCACGTGGTGTGATGCTAGACTTGCTCCAGACCCTTTCCCTGCCCAGTGTAAAATGACAAGTCAATTTAAGCTGAAGTCCTAGATCAGCTTCAAGCACGAAGAATGCAGCTTAATGGTGGGGAGGGAAAAGCACAGGACTGGGGTCAGAGGTATGAGTCCTGGTCCCACGTCTACAAATTTGAGCATGTCCCCTTATCCCTTTGAGCCAGTTTTCTCATCTATAAAACGAGAATCATTTTATCTATGACTTCATGCAACCCTCTAGGGTACATAAGCCTCTCCAATCATTTGGAGAAAAAATAATCATTATTATTTATTTTATTTATTTATTTTTTTACTTTTGGCTGAGTTGGGTCTTCGTTGCTGCCCGCGGGCTTTCTCTAGTTGCGATGAGCAGGGCCTACTCTTTGTTGTGGTGCGCGGGCTTCTCATTGTGGTGACTTCTGTTGTTGCAGAGCACAGGCTCTAGGCGCGTGGGCTCGGTAGTTGTGGCGCACGGACTTAGTTGCTCCGCGGCATGTGGGATCTTCCCGGACCAGGGCTCGAACCCATGTCCCCTGCACTGGCAGGCGGGTTCTTAACCAATGCGCCACCAGGGAAGCCCTCCCTTCATTTATAATTCCATATAATTTCTCAATAAAATCACAAATATCAGTACCAGAATATGAGTTTGCCTTCTGGGTTATTCTTCCAGAGGTGGCACGTCTGAGCCGTTAAAACCACGTAAGAAGTTAAATAGGCAGGTGGTAGCTAAGGAGTCTTTCAACTGCCATCAGCCCTAAGAGCCCTTTCGACACCCAAAAGGGGCTGACCAGGCTCCAAGCAGTAGTCCCTCCCCACCAAGTCCGCTGCAGGACAGACTCGAATAGACAGAAACACCAACCAGCTGTCTCTACCAAAATCGCCATCAATCCTGAATCACATCCTGCCCACTGACCCTCTCAGACATACCATTTATTTGCCGACGTTATTACACTGGCCTGGGAACAGGAGACCCAGGGACCTAACTTCTAGTCCAGTTCTGTTTAGATTCCACAGTGTTTGATCTCCTTGCTCATCTGGAAATCTGCTTGCCTCCAAAGCAGCCTCACCCTCGGACTAAAGAAGCTCAAGAAGCAATTCAGCTGTAAACTCACAAGTGTGTCCCCACCTTTGTGCAACAGTTGCCTTCACGGTGCCTTCTCTTCAGGACCATTATCAAAATAGCAGCAGCCCAGCTGTAGATCCCAGCTCTGCTACCACGTAACCAAGCGTCTTTGGGAAAATCACATAAGCTCTCTGGGCCCGCCTCTCATCTGCAGACCAAAGGGGCTGCGCTAGATGGTGTGCGCTCTGTCTCAAATGCAGCAGCCTATGGCTATGATTCCCATGGAGACAGAACCCAAAACACAGCACTTAAACTCGGCGTGTAAGGCAGTATGGACATCGGCCGAGCCTACCTCTGCGGAGTTCCCATTGACTAGGCTTGCTGGGCAGGTCACCAAGGTGACAAGGGACGCCCTGGCAATACACTTACCTTTCCCGCATCCACCAGTTCTGCAATGTCATCTAGATATGGACCACTGGCCATGAAAAAAGCCCAGCGATAATGGACTCCTTGCCAGAAATGCTAAAAAGAAAACAAAACGTGTCAAATATAGGAAAGGATGAAATCTGACAAAATGCAAATTTTGGGAAAAGTATTGCCTGCATGACTAAGACAGACAAACTGCTTTCCCATTTCATGCTGCCACAATGAGCTGTACACCCAGCACCTCAGCACAGTGACTGACAGACAGTGGACGCTCCGTAAATGTTTCATAAATAAGTGAATGTACAGAGATATACCCACGTGAACTCGGGCTTCTCCCCCAGGTTGTGACTGACAAGAAAGTAAGCACAGGAAAGCCCTTCTTAAAATGACAGTCTAATCTTACACACTCATTTCTTCCCTAGAACATATGAGGGGCTGAGACCTCTAGACCTTCCCTACCAAGGTTTGAATAAAGCCCTGAGGCACCAGAAAAGAGCCTTCACCTAATCCAAGAATGCTTTAAGGGCAAAAAGGCACCAACAAATGATCTTAAACAAGAAATCCAATCAAAACATTTTTTTCTGGCTCCGAGAGGAACTAAGACGGCTTTCAAGACAAAACAAAGCATAAAGTTCCTCACGCATCGTGGCTGGATCTTCCCCTATAGTTATAGCAAGTCCCAAGCCACCTAATCTACTGTGGGGCAAAATGCCCCCTGGTGAAGACAGGCAAAAATCGTACACCAAGAGGGTTCATGACCACTCTACTGCCATAGCCACTTTGATTATTATTCTTTATGTCGGAGGTAGGGTAGGCCTTTATCAAAGCAGCAAGTGAGCTGAGGTTCTCAGTGATACCTCAACGACCTGCCCAACTAAACTTCATCAGACGGCAGCAACCCAGAGGCAGGAGGGGGGCCAGCCAGTACCTCCCCGCCACCTCCCTCCCTGCACCTGCCCCAACTGCTGGGCGAGCTCAGACTTTCTCCACTGAGCTCACCGCACAATCTCAGCATGACGGTCAGCTACCATCACGGCATGAAGCCGGCAGGTGCAGTGGAACTCCCCTGCTACTCTACCTCAGGCCTTGACAGCTGTGTTATTTAGGGCAAGCTACCACTTTCAGCCTGTTTCCCGGCCTGCAGAATGGAGGTACCACCACCCAGCTGACAGGGGGGCTGGAGGGACTAAATGAGAATGTATGTAAGGTGCCTGACACATCGAAAATATTTGATAAATATTTACCTAGTGCTGAAGGTAAAGCTTACTGAGGAAAGGCTGGGGCAATGCAAATAGAGTTTGAGATTGCGGAGAGACAAACCCAAGCTGTGGTCGAGGCAGAGCTTCGCAGTGAGTGCGCCAGGAACAGCCTACTGGTTTGGCTGGGTGACCCTTATTGTCTAACCTGGAACAACTTGTAAGAGTTAAAGGGGTCACCACTGATCATTATTTCAGGACCACAGATGTAAACAGAGCCAAGCTCACCCTAGCATAGGTATGACAAGCCCTCGGAGTAGCAGGGCAGAGCCTGGGCTAACGCAAGTCTCCAGGTAGCTTGCTCTTGGCCCAGAGTGGTCTCGATATGCTGTTCAAATACTATCATTTTCTCTGCGTGTCAGAGCATGAAAGAGGTCAGGAAGCATTGGTCTAGACAACTAACTTAAAAACAAACAAACACACACAAAAAAACCATTTGAAGGCTTAGGTGGCTAGACACCAGAGGCACTGGGACTGTCCCAAGCTTAGAGCAGGTCCAGTTAATTACAATCACAGAAGACCTGTTCATGTACTTCTCCATAGGGCTGGTTTTACAGACTATAGTTAAAACCTTCTGATCACTGTTCAGAGTTTTAAAGAGGAACAGCGGTGGCCATAACTGCCGTATCTGTAATTCCTTTACAGCAGGCTGCCCCGTAAAGGGAAACATTTGGTCTGCAACAGCAGAATTTTTATATTCTGCTCTAAGAGGTCTGTGTAGGTTTTCCAGGCCATTACAGGAGAGAGTAAACCAAAGCAGGCAGGCATTACAATGAGGCTTTAACTGTGCACATTCTCAGAAAGACATCAGAAACTACTTAAAAGGTTTTCACGTGAGATTACCACTATCATCTTTCAAGACGGGGGAAAGGGAAACGAAGAGAGCTATGCCTGTCTTACTCTCGGAGGATAGCTCTGAAGCTTAACTTGTAAGAGGTCTCACTGCAATTCAAACTGTGAAATTTTATGGAAAACTTAAACTTATATCTTAAAGCAGGTGGGAAGCCCGAGTTTCATGAAAAGAGAAAGAAGAGACAAAGGACAGCTAAGATTCCTTCCTCCACCACAAAGCGCCCCGTGGACACTGCTGCTGGCTGCCGTCTGAACCAAGTGAAACCGAAGAACCCGGAGCACAGCGCCCGGTTTGTTCACTCCTATCACCCAGACCCAGCTCCTAAGGACTGAGCAGCAGTCTCCTCCGTCACAGCTCTCCTTCACCACCTCTAAGGACTTAGTACACAGCATTCAAGAGACCAAAGTCCTCAACTTCACCCCTCAAAAGGTTCCAAATTAATTTCGAGAATCAAGGAGAAGCTAAAGAGAATTAGCAAGCCAGTCATCTTGCAAATACATGGCAGTGCTGGCTAGGTCGACGTGACTCACAACCTTTTCACCCTTGAGGGACCTTCTACTGCCTTTTTCCTGAGCCTGGAGTATTTTGTCTAATTAAAAAAAAAGAACAATGTATATTTTCTTGTCACTTATTCCATTTCAACACTGATTCAGATTTTAAACCAATAAGCTATAATTACCAACAGTGCATAACATGAAATTATAAGCCTCTGTCACCACTGTCATGTCAGGTAGAGAGCAGACTCTGGAGCTCTGCTGTCAGTCCTGTACTAGGGCTGATCTGCACTAGTCTTGAAGGCCCACCATGCACGGGATGTGTTCAGTTGGGTGACATAGCTCCTTACGGCCCTGTTAACAAAATCAGGCTGACTAATCAAATCTTTGAAACCCCCAGAATGCCATCAATAGTTAGAGTTTCTGATTCACATGGGACATGTACTGTCAAGACAAGTTGACACAATTCCAGAAGAAGCATGATGGTTCCATTAGTCTTTGTAGGCTCGCTGACGGAAGAATACAATTTCCTTCAGTTTCTTTTTAATTAATTAATTTATTTATTTTTTGGCTGAGTTGGGTCTTTGTTGTTGCACGTGGGCTTTCTCTAGTTGCGGTGAGCGGGAGCTACTTTTCATTGCAGTGCACGGGCTTCTCATTGCGGTGGCATCTCTTGTTGCGGAGCACGGGCTCTAGAGCGCAGGCTCAGTAGTTGTGGCGCACAGGCTTAGTTGCTTCACGGCATGTGGAATCTTCCCAGACCAGAGTTCAAACCCGGGTCCCCTGCATTGGCAGGTGGATTCTTAACCACTGTGCCACCAGGGAAGCCCCTTCCTTCAGGCTTTTGAAATTCAAAAAAATTCCCATGGACCTCTAAAGGTCCAAAAGCCCCAGTCTGGGAATCACTGGCATATCCCAGTGTTACTACCATGAAAACAGCCAGCTCTATGCTGTCTTAATGAAGCTTCTGCCTTCATATACAAGAGACTGTATGTATTAAGACAGTGAAACAGAGAGCCATCAGGTGCAGACAAGAAAAAAGCGGAAGGTGTATCAGATGGAATCAGGAGCGGTAATGATAGCTAATAATAAAGGTTAACATTTAACGGGACTTCCCTGGTGACACAGTGGTTAAGAATCCGCCTGCCAATGCAGGGGACATGGGTTCGAGCCCTGGTCCGGGAAGATCCCACATGCCATGAGCAACTAAGCCCGTGCGCCACAACTACTGAGCCTGCGCTCTAGAGCCCACGAGCCACAACTACTGAGCCCGTGTGCCACAAGTACTGAAGCCTGCGCACTCCACAACAAGAGAAGCCACCGCAATGAGAAGCCCACACGCCACAACGAAGAGTAGCCCCCACTCACCGCAACCAGAGAAAGCCCTCACGCAGCAAAGACCCAACACACCAAAAATAAATAAATAAATTTTAAAAATAAATAAATAAAGGCTAACATTTAATAAGAACGTCTTGGGTACCAGGCATTGTGCCAAGTTCTTCACATGGGTGGATTATCTCATTTAATCCTTACAACATACAGTAAGGGAGATACACCATTAGCCTCATTTCTCAGGTGAAGATGTTGAGGCTTAGTGACGCTAAGTAACTTGCACGGGGCTACACAGCTACCAAGTGGAGGCCAGAATTTGTACCCCGTCAGTACGTGACTCCAGAGCCCGGCTTGCAGCCACTGTGCTGTGCTGGCTCCTTGAGAAAAGAAACTGGCTAGGAGGAAACCAAATTCCAGAAGCCCCAGGCGCCTGCTTGCTCTCACCAACCAAGACTCTCCCCCTACCTTCAATGTCTTAGAGCCCACGGTGACGCCTGTCTGCAACATGCCATCCGCTATGCCCAACCGGTCCATGTTCAGGAGGAAAGGAGTCACCAAAGTCACGTACGTGGCTCCCGACCACTTCTTGAGAAAATTTAGAGCCCATGTTTCGGTGGATCCACCAACACTGTCGAGAATAAAATCAAACCTGGAGAGAAAGAATCAAATCAAAACATCCTGGTCAGCCTTTATCCAGGGCTCCAAGCCGCCTTCACTCCCAGCGCCGGTTAGCTACAGGGTTTGTTTCCGTGACAGCTCGCAGACAGCAGGGGGTGGATGCCCGGACAAAGGAGAAAAGGGCACACCCACTTACTGGATCTCTGGGTTTTCTCCACCGTATGTCAATGTCATTTTTTTAAATCATAAAATCATATTATTTTCAAATACTTTAAGAATGACTTAAACAAGTGGTTTTCAACCGAGGGTGATTTTGGCCCCCAGGAGACATATAAGGCAATGTCTAGAGACATTTTTAGTTGTGACGATTGGGGGAGGCGGTGGGAAGGGGGTACTGGCATCTAGAGGCGAGGGATGATGATAAACATCCTACAACGCACAGAACAGCCCCTCACAACAAAAAATTATCCACCCAAAAGGTCAGTAGTTGAGAAACTAAGGTTGTCAAGGCTGAGAAGCCCTGACTCAAGCTTTATAGAAAACTGCAAAGCTATCCATCCAATGTGAAGTCAAAGTACTCTTTCGTTCACATGAATACTTGAGAGAAAAGTGTATTAGGTTTTGACCCACACAAGTCATTTGCTTGCATTCCCTCCACAATCAGAACTGCTTGTAGAAGCATCCTCTTCACCTTATGGAATTTTCTTCTTTTGGTTTCATGCACATCAACACAAAGCAAAAGAGAAATCAACAGCCTGCTCTCAGTCTTCAGCTCTGCTCTAACATGCCAAAAAAATGCAGTCATGATGGAATGCACAGGAGCTGACAGATATTCAGCTCCTTAAATCTAACCTAAAATTGCTATAATTGCTACATTCTACTTAAAGGGGATAAAACCCAATGAAGCTTTAAAATACTTTAGAAAATAAAGATCTGTTTAGAGAATGCATGCTTACATATTAAGCAAATTAACAGAGGAATTCCTTTTGGTAAGTCCCTTTTCCCTCCTAAGTTCGTCTGGATGAACGTCAAAGCTTCTAAAACCAGCTTTGGCCAACTTTGTGGCTCTTGAGTTCTTTCATGGGACTAAAGAAGGGCAAATAAAAATTAAAAGATATGAAGTGCAGGAGAATGACCTTACTAGATGGTTATTCTCATTAGAAAAGAACAGAAAATTTCTTCTTCATGAGTTTACGTTTCTGCTTAAGTTTCTACTTTTAAGTTCCTATTTCATTCCCAAATTTTGGATAAACAAGCACGATGGCACTTAATTTAGATAAAACTTAAGGGCAGCCTGGTATTACAGAACTGGCACTGCCTGCAAAAAGAAGTCCAGAGACCAGGCTCTAGACCCAGCTCTCCCACCAATGATTAAGTGGCATGACCCTGAGCATGAAAAAAACTCCTAAATCCTCTGCCCCTTATTTTCTCGACTATAATGCCATAGAGAAGGACTGAAGGATTTCAAAGCCCTTTCCTGCTGTAAAATCCTAGGATTCAAACCCAAAAGGCTGCTGTTTGGAAGGAGGAACACATTTATTCTAGGTGGATTAAGAGGCCAACCTCCAGGCAGAAGTTACAAAGATCAATTTTAACTAAAGCGATCATTAAAAAAACAATAGCCTGCATTTGCGAGCTGGTGAGGTCCCCTGACTGGACAAGAGCAAGCAGAAGGGGCAAGGCCGCCAGGCGGAGACTCGGAGGAAGAGAGTGAGGTGCAAGGTGAGAGGCTAGCCTGGGTGCGCTCTCGCCTTCACCCGTCAGGGTCTCTATTCTCTGGCAAAAGATTCCAGACATGCAAAAAACTCAAGGTGGATGGGGGGAAAGGGTGGGCCTTGGCCTGTCTCTGCTGCTATTCCTAGAAGCAGCAGACGAGAGGTGATTGACCGAAACTACCACTATCTGGAAGCCTTGGTCCTGCCACACAGGCAGGGATCTCCTCAAGGGACAGCGTGCCTCAAATGTGCCGTAGAGCGTGTTCCTGCCACAGGGGCTTTACATTGGGTGTTAGCTCCACCTGGAACAAGTGTTCCTCTCCTAGATTCCCTCGACAAGTCATTAAACAAATACTGACTGTAGGTCACTACACCATCCCGGGGTGGAGGGGGACACAGCAGGGAACAAGACCCCTGCCCCCAACAAAAAGAAGTCCTATCCTCCTGGCTTGCTCCCCAAAGCCTCTGCCCAAATGCCTCACTTAGAGGCATTCTTCAACCACACCATCGCAAACAGCCTCCTCCTTCTAAAACAGCCTTTCTTTCCCCCTTTCGCTGCATCAGTGTTCTTGAGAGCACTAACCACTAGAACACAAGCCCACGAAAGGGGGCAATGTGTCTTGTTTGCCACTGCGTCTTAGCCTGTGCTTAGAACACTGCCGAGCAGGAAGGGACATTCCATAAAGAGCTCCAGGACGATGAGTGGCCGGCTGCTCCCGGCTGTACCGCCAAACATCTACTGTTGGGAGTTGGGGTGCTGGCTGAGAGTCTGGGCTGTGTCAGATAGGGGCTCCCTTTGTCTCTTTTTTTTAACGCATGAAAATATACTTCTACTTAAAGTGGGCAAGAATAATTAGCTTCTGAAAACTAATTTAAAAAAGGAAAAATCCTTGAAATAGAAGCAGTAAAACAGCTTGCCAAATACTCCTCAGGCACGCTCTCTGCTGCAGCTTTGCCTGGGCTGGGTGAAGACCAGATTCCTAAGCACCTCCGTCCCTGCCCGAGCCACAGTCAGGAGGGACAGGGCCTGAGAGAATTCCTGAATCCGCTCTCACTTGGTACACTCCGTCAGACCACAGCCTGGCGTTCAGACGCACCGAGAACATCCACGGAGTCCCATTACTGATATCTATACTGCCTTTGCTTCTCTGAAACCCTCATTATGAAGCCAAAACACTAATCATGTATTTCACGTACTGCTCTATGTTCTTCTTGTGGCGTCAAATGCTCCTGGAGGGAATACACTTCCAATTTTGCCTTCGGACCTATTACACACGAGCAATAAAAGGAAGTTAACTTAAAAATTAGCAAAAGGGGGCTTCCCTAGTGGCGCAGTGGTTGGGAGTCCGCCTGCCGATGCAGGGGATACGGGTTCGTGCCCCAGTCTGGGAGGATCCCGCATGCCGCGAAGCGGCTGGGCCAGTGGGCCGTGGCCGCTGGGCCTGCGCGTCCAGAGCCTGTGCTCCACAGCAGGGGAGGCCACAGCAGTGGGAGGCCCGCGTACCGCAAAAAAAAAAAAAAAAAAAAAATTAGCAAAAGGCTAGGTAGGCAAAATGTCTTCCTCAGTACAAATTTCATTCCACAATCATGTTGTATTAACATCTGGAGTTAAAACAGAAACCAACCTAAATAACCTCTGGAGACATGGAGTGTTTTCGTAGATTCTTATCTAAGACTCCAACATGACAGTAAGGCCACACAACCATCTCAGGCTTGCATTATCAGCTGTCTTTGTTCCCACCTTCCCAATATGAACATTGTTTGAATACATACGGCTTTAAATATTTCAACTGCTCTTCCATATTTCCGGATTTGTAATCAATTACATCATCTGCCCCGAGCTTCCTTACAAGTTCACTGGCATCCTGAGAGCAGACTGCTGTCACATGAGCATCCCACGCTTTCATTACCTGCCCAAAAAAGGGGAAAAAAGGGGGGAGGGAAGTAGAAAAACTGAATTAAATAAAAAATAGTTGGCACCATGTATACATATATCAGGTTAATCTCTAGACAATTCTAAGTGCTCTGTCTTAACAAGAGCTACAGGAAGCTATCTGCCAGAGACTAGTAAAATGATTAAACTTTTGTTCACTAAGAAAAATCCAAGAAATAGATCTCATTTTCCGTGGACGAGACAGTTAGTCGCCTTGCTGTCATGAAGTTATAACCAATCCAATTATAGAAGGGCTCAGTGCCTCACCAGCATCAGAAAAGACAGGAGTTGATGGCCTTAAGCTCAGCATTTTCAATGATGACAAAGGAAAATGGGGGAAAAAAAAATCATGTCCTCAGAAGATGAATATTTAAAATGCGCCCAAAACATAAAAACGCAACATCTCTTCATTTGCATCTCCAGTAAGTGTTAGTATAATCTTGAGTCAGACAACTGGGTAATCAGGTACTGGGTAATAAATGAAAGGTGCTCTTAAAAAGAGGGGAAGAAGGGACTTCCCTGGTGGTCCAGTGGTAAAGAATCCATCTTGCAATGCAGGGGACACGGGGTTGATCCCTGGTCGGAGAACTAGCAATCCATGTGCCGCGGGGCAACTAGGCCCGCGCACAACTGCTGAGTTCGTACACCTCAACAAGAGAGCCCGTGAGCCGCAAACTGCGGAACACACGCGCCACAACTAGAGAGAGAAAACCCACAAGCCACAACTAGAGAGAGGCCCACAAGCCACAACTAGAGAGAGGCCCACACGCCACAACTAGAGAGAAGCCCGCGCTCTGCAAGTAAGACCCACCACAGCCAAAAAAAAAAAAAAAAAAAAAAAGAGGGGAAGAAAACATGGCCATTTTACTTTTTTTTTTTTTTTTTTTTTTTTTGCGGTACGCGGGCCTCTCACTGTTGTGGCCTCTCCCGTTGTGGAGCACAGGCTCCGGACGTGCAGGTTCAGCGGCCATGGCTCACGGGCCCAGCCGCTCCTCGGCATGTGGGATTCTCCCGGACCGGGGCACGAACCCGTGTCCCCTGCATCAGCAGGCGGACTCTCAACCACTGCGCCACCAGGGAAGCCCCATTTTACTTTTAAAACATGCATCAGGTCCTCTCCTTTGGAGTAAAAAGACCTAAATAAATGGTTTGGAGGATTTAAAATGCAGATACCTTATATTTTAAAAATAATATATTTTAAAATAACTAGACTTAAAAAAAAAGGATTCAGGATTAAGTATCCAGAAAGCATCATGCTCCAAAATTACTACAGTTCCTTTCTATAATGACAATGTGATAGAATTAAAAGGGGGCCATCAGCAGCAGAATTTGAGAACAGTTGCTTGAAGTTCACTGAGAAATTTTCAAATGGGCAGTTACAAGTCATAACAAATCAGCTGTTTTCTCACTCCTGTCCTCAATACCAATTTCCTGAACTTCCCTAATATAAGTTGCAGAGGTTCACTAGAATATACAAGATCTGTGTTTGTTCTGTTCACTACTGAATCCCCATTCTGTGGTACACACAGATGCTGGAGATCTGTTAAAAACAAAAAACAATAAAGGATTGAAAAACTACTCACAATCTTATCTCTCACTTTTAAAAAGTAATACTGACCAGGGAATATGCCCTGGAAATCTGAGGGGAATTAAAACATTTAGGGACTGACATGATATATGATAGTTTAAGTTTATGGGCCACAAACAGAGACACTTGAGTATAATGACATGTTGCTTTCAACAGCAAGTCCCAAACTAAATTCAAATATGTGAAGAATACAATCCAAGATAACCATCCAGTATCTGTATAAAAAAAGAAACTGTCAAGGAAAAGGGAAATTGTGTTCTAAGCACCTACATTTGTGTTTTCCTTAAACAGTATTAAATCCTCAGGAAGAATCTGTCGTATCTTGAAACAGTTCAATGAATTTTTTTCCAAATTTCTAGATTTTCCTCTCCCACTTAGAACTATCTAATATCTTTGCACACTACTAAAAGGTTGTTTTACTATTTTATGTAAACTAAAACACAAGTATAAGAGACGTCCGTAAGGCAGACACCACTCAGACAGAGACAGCAAGCTGGCTGCCACTCCAAAAGCTCTTCCCTGTGCCTGGTCCCCACACAAGTCACCGTTACCCTGATATTTATAGTAATCACCTCCTTGCATTAAAAAAAAAAGGTTTTATCACCCATATATGCATTCCCTAGATACCATAGTTTACTCTTACCTACCTACCTATCGATTTATTTGACTGTGCTGGGTCTTAATTGCAGCACTCAGGATCTTCGTTGCAACATGTGGGATCTAGTTCCCTGACCAGGGATCAAACCGGGGCCCCTGCATTGGGAGTGTGGAGTCTTAGCCACTGGACCACCAGGGAAGTCCCTATCCCCTTCACTTTCTTAAAATTTATCTGTGAAAGAATCTAGGCCATGTGACCTGCAGAGTTTTTCCCACTGGAAACTCTGGAATTTCTGATTGCACACCTGGGACAGTTCTACCTGTTACTCTGTCCTCTGTCTCTTCTGTTTCAATCCATTTAGCAAGACTATGAATAGTGTCTGGCAAAATTATAGGATGCATAGCATATCTGGTTGTTGCCCTTTTTATTATCTCAGTGGCTGTCTACTGGTGGTTGCAAAATGGTGATATTCTCTCTCCTTTTTTCATTTAGTAGTTGGAATACTTTTATAAAGAAACACCTCTCCTCATATATTAGTTTACTCAGGTGTACAGTTCATATAGAAAAGGCCAATAATTTTTTCCTTTTTTCAGTTTATAAAATAATAAATTGGTTTCCTATCATCTTCCAAAAGTGACCACTTTTTAAAAAATATCATCATGAACTCATGGATTTAAACATAGTTGAAGGATTTCAATTCACTGTAATTTATCATTATGATTACTGAATCTCAAATTGTCTTCTTTGACGATCTTTGGGAGTTTCTTCAAGTTGGCTCCCGAGTCTTTTTGACATGGCTCAACTAGTCTTTACTAACTTCCTTGCTATTAATATATTCTAGGCTCATTCTCGTACATTTTGCGCCCTAGATCTGGAATCTGCCGTTTCTCCAAGGCGCTGCATTTTTTCTGTGTGTAAGCAATGATATTTCAAGAGACAGCTTTACATACATACATATACAAAATATCTCTTGAGTTCATATTGATACTTCCAATTCAAATTCCAGACTGTCAAGCTTTTACTTAACCTCTTTTCCGTTACATCTGTATCTCCTTTCCTCCACTCCTAAAACCCTGGTTGTCAAAGACAAAGGGGATGACAGAATTAAAATATGCCATAAATACCCAACTGTTCCACTGTATATTACAACATGACAGTCTCTGAATAATAGTACTAATATCAATATGATTAATGAAAGGATTCAAATAATTTTAATATATGCTCTCTGTTCCTCCGCTTTTTAAAAACAGCTGTACTGTTTACCTTGTCAGAGCATACGGCTGTTACACACTATACTCTCTTTTTCTAAGCCCTCATTTAGTTTTAGTTCTACAGATAACTTTATATTTAACATTTACCACCAGTCCTTGGTTCGATGTCTCTCTGGCCATTTTAGTTTTCAGAAGCTCATTTTCTAGTAGATTTCTCAGAAAGGGATCAGAAGAACATATTCCCCAAGTTCTTGCATGTTATTAACAGTTCATATGCGCCCTTTAGCGTTTGGAGCCCAGTTTTGCTGTATATAAAATTCTTAGCATGTTCCTTCTCGAGTGTCTTAAATATGTTACTCCATCCCTGCTGCCTCCACTAGCATTAAAGCACTGCTGTCAAAAAGTCTGCTGATAATTGAATTTTACTTACATGTCACATGCTCTTTTTTTAAAAAAATAACATTTTTTTCTTAAAAAAAAAACAACTGGTGTATAAAGCAGAAACTAACACACTATTGTAAAGCAATTATACTATTTAAAAAAAAAAAAAAAAAAGAATCGGTCCCAAAAGGGAAATGTGAAGGCAGTACTATGGAGAAACTTCCTCTACTTAACCACTTGACTCAATTCTAGATCGTAAAGACCAAGTTTGACTTTAATTATCTTTCTTTCCAAGTCCCTTTCATTATATCCTCTGTCAGCCTTGGTTTTCTCATTTGTGAAATAAGAATAGTAATGCCCACCTTATAGTTTTGTCAGAGGATTAGACATTAAAATAATTAAATGCAACCAGGATATTGTATCTAGCATCTAGTGTGTACTCAATAAAACTACTTTCCTCCCCGTGTAAAACAAACAAACAACAAGCAAAAAACCTGGTGGCGCAGCAGTTAAGAATCCGCCTGCCAATGCAGGGGACACGGGTTCGAGCCCTGGTCTGTGAAGATCCCACGTGCCGCGGAGCAACTAAGCCCGTGAGCCACAACTACTGAGCCCACACACCACAACTACTGAAGCCCACGCACCCTAGAGCCCATGCTCTGCAACAAGAGAAGCCACCGCAATGAGAAGCCCGTGCAACAAAGAGTAGCCCCAGCTCACCGCAACTAGAGAGAGCCCGCACGCAGCAATGAAGACCCAACACGGCCAAAAAAAAAAAAGAAAAAAAAAAAAATGTCCCAAGGTTTTTTTTGTTTGTTTCTGCTTTTTCTTTAAGTGCCAGTAATTTTACTAGAGTTCCCCTGGATATTGCTCATTCTGGGTCCATGTTCTTAGATAAGTGCTTTGGTTATTTAATACGTAGTTTCAAATCATTTAACTTCAGGAAAGCAGGGAAGTTTCTTGAATTACTGATTTTAGTATTTGTTCTATCCCCTTGTTTAGGTTTTCTTCTTCAGAAACTCCTATTATCCATACAGCAATCTTCGTTCCTGTCTTCAATATGTGACACTTTCTCTGAATCTGTTTTTATCTCTTCCCTTCTTTTGTAATTTACAATTTTTCCTGTTTACACGTTCTATCAGGCCAGCATTATGTATTGTGTTTGTTATTGAGTTCCTTCTAGTTTAGTCTTCATTGCTAAATAATTTGTTTTACTTTTTTTTGAGTTTTCCAATTATGATTTATTTCGTTCTTTCATGCTCTCTATCGTATTTTTTTAGATATATTAATTTGTTTATTTTTAATTAATTTATTTATTTTTGGCTGCATTGGGTCTTTGTTGCTGTGCAGGCTTTCTCTAGTTGCGACGAGCGGGGGCTACTCTTCATTGCCATGCGCAGGCCGCTCATTGCGGTGGCTTCTCTTGTTGTGGAGCACAGGCACTAGGCGCACAGGCTTCAGTAGTTGTGGCGCACAGACTCAGTAGTTGTGGCTCACGGGCTCTAGAGCGCAGGCTCAGTGGTTGTGGCGCACGGATTTAGTTGCTCTGTGGCATATAGGATCTTCCTGGACCAGGGCTCGAACCTTCTTAACCACTGCAATACCAGGGAAGCCCTCTATCGTATTTTTAATTGTTTTTTTAGCTTGTTTTTGAAATTGCAGGTTTCATTTTGATGTTTTCCAATGTGTTTTGTCTGTAGATATATTATTCTACCTTGATATTTATCTATTACTCAACTGTTTAATCTTACTAAAATATGTTCATTGTGAAACATAACACACAAAGTGCATGGAATATAAATGTACAGCTTAACAAATTATTATAAAGCAAATACTATTTTAAGCATCACTCAAGATTAAGAACTAGATTAATCTAGTTCCATCCCTGCTGCCTCCACTAGCATTAAAGCACTGCTGTCAAAAAGTCTGCTGATAATTGAATTTTACTTACATGTCACATATTTTATGGCTGAATAATATTGCTTTGTATATACATACATACATACACACACACACATCTCCTTAAGCCAATCATTCAATTGCGGCTTTGATTTGCATTTCCCTAATGACTAATGATGTTGAACATCTTTCCATCGACTTACTATCCATTTTTATATCTTCTTTGAAGAAATGTCTATTCAAGTCCTTTGTTGATTTTTTAACTGGATTGTCTTTTTGTTGTTGAGTTGTGAGAGTTCTCTACATATTCCGGATACCATGCCTTTATTAGATAAGTGATTTGTAAATATCTGCTCCCATTCTGTGTGTTGTCTTTTTACTTTCTTGATAGTATCCTTTGATGCACAAAAGTTTTGAATTTAATCAAGTCCAATTCATCTAATTTTTTCTTCTTTTGCTTGTGCTTTTGCTGTCATCTCTAAGAATCTATTGCCAAGTCCAATGTATGAAGATTTACTCCTATGTTTCCTTCTAAGAGTTTTATGGTTTTAGCTCTTACATTTAGGTCTTTAACCCCGTTTGAATTAGTTTTCACATATGACATGAGGTAGAGGTCCAACTTCATCCTTTTGCATGTGCATCTAGTTGCCCCAGTACCATTCACTGAAAAGACTATTCTTTCCCCTGTTTAATGGTCTTGCCACCCAGGTAAAAAATCAATTGGCCACTGGGACTTCCCTGGTGGTCCAGTGGTTAAGAATCTGTGCTTCCACTGCAGGGGGGCACGGGTTGCATCCCTGGTTGGGGAACTAAGATCCTACATGCCACATGGTGTGGCCAAAAATAAAATAAAATAAACCTTTAAAAAGTAAATCAACTGACCATAGGTTCATTTCTGGATGCTCTATTCTGTTCCACTGATCTATATATCTATCTTTATGCCAGTACCACTGTTTTGATTACTGTAGTTTTGTAAGTAAGTTTTAAATTAGAGAAGTGTGAGTCCTCCAATTTTGTTCTTTTTCAAGATGGTTTGGCAATTTGGGGTCCCTTGCAATTCCATATGCATTTTAGGTTCAGCTTTTTGCCCATTTATGCAAAAAAAAGGCAGCTGCCGTTTTGATAAGACTGCGCTGAATCTGTAGATCACTTTGGGGGAGTATTGTCGTTTCTATACAGCATTTTGGCTATTGCATTTCTACATATATTTTAGAACCAGCTTATCAATTTCTACAGAATTGTAAACTTCCATCCACTTTCACTGCCCATGGTCTTCCTCCTTAAAAGCTTTCCTACATTTGTTACATAGGCCAGCCAGAAACTCACTCATATATTAAACCACTGGAAAGGTTAACACTTCCTTCTACATTAGAAAATTTCCTTCTTAGAAGAGCAAGCTGAAATCACAATGAATGTAATTTCTCTCACCTTTCAAGGAAAAATAGTTCACAATATATAAATTTATAAATTCATGAAAATAATAATCTTCCTATTCACAAGATAAAGAAATTGTCTTACCTGTATAGCAAAAGTACCAACTCCGCCTGAAGCACCCAAGATTAAAACACTGCAATGCAAAAATACTATAACTAATGAAAATATTAAGCCAACATAACTGGATAAACAAATAAGACGTTTTCAACATGTAACTGGCTCAAAGATAATCCCCAAAGCAAACAAAATCATTCAGCTTCCCAAGATTCTACTACACAAGGATTTTTTAGGTTCACCAAGAACCTATAAGTGCTTAAAGTTAGACATACTATGAACTCTTTGCCAAGAATACAATATACCAAAAATACCAATGATTTGTATTTTTTAAAGTAGCTCAGATGCTGCTTGGTAACATCTGTCTTACAATTTTTCTGGGCTTAAATTACCACAACTTTCTCTATAAGAGGGAGCTTTGGGATCCTTTTTAGTGTGTTACAGTATATTCAGTTGCTCTCTAAGAAAAATCACATTCCTGACCACATTCTTGCCAAAGTGGAATAAACGTCTTTTGTTCAGACATGTCCCATCACACTCACCAGCTTTCATAAATGGAAACCAATCTTATCTTCAATTTGGCTTCTCGTTAAGCAGATGAATCTGTTCTGTCAGCACAAACATGCTTGTGCTCCAGGCTTTTACCATGTTTCCTTACTGTATGTAGTCTTCCTGCCACTCTAGACCAAGGATGTGCAGCCTGGAGTTTGTGGATGAGTGCTGGTGAGAGCTGTGATGGTGTGAACCCTGTGAAATTGTGAACTGACTGAAATAACATGCAAAGTTTGGTGAGATCATGCATATGTGCATCGGGGAGAAGAAGGATCCAGACTTATCATCAATTTCCCAAAGAAGGCATGATTCAAAAGAAAATCACGAGTCAAGAATCACTGCTTTACATATTCTCACATTTTATTCTGAATTAAGCTAGAGCTCCAGTGAACTGCCTTCCCTAGACTGCATAGATTCAGGTCCTCAGAAAATTGTTTGTACTGAACTGCACTTTGGTGTTCTGTTACCAGTCTAGGCTGAGAGACATTATAAAAAGTGTCCATTTGATATTTGACACTACATTAGCTAAGGAGATACTGTTGAGAGAATTCTTCCTGAGAATTCTCTTTATGAGTGCCCACAGGAAAAAAACATTTTTCTGAAGACTAAGTTGGTGGCAGTAGCTATGCTTCTATTTATCTGTCACTGCAAATTGCGTAACTGCAGGCTGTGGGTCCCTCTTTGACTTGGCTGCTGGAAAGCGCAGGGAATTCTGTCACCTATCTCAATCAGGTACACCTGGAACGTACATTCTGTCTACAATCTTAACCCTAGTTTCATTTTATTTTTTTTTCTCTCTTACCCAAATCACAGAAGGTTGGTTGTCACCCTTTAGATCTTAGAAGTTATTCGTAATATTTGTAAGCCAGCTATTCCCTTTGTAATTACCACCAAATTACCATCAAATGTAATTAAGGCAAGTCTTTTTGAAAATGATGTTCCTTTTAGAAGTTACTTTTCGTTTCATGGAATTATAAATTGTGAAGAATAAAAGAAACTTTAAAGACCAACTCCTCCAAAATCCTTCAATTCACACATTTAATAGCTTTAATGCTTCCTAAATGGGGGCACGGTTGGGGAGGGGAGAAGCACTAAGACTGCTTCACAGATACAGCCCAAAATTAGTTCATCCATTGGATATTATACCCTCTTATTTTGGCACATTCTTATAAAATGTAACTGGTCAAACTCTCAGTTAAGTTCTTCACAATCTAATCTTTTTTGCAACTCCGACTTCCTCTACTTCTGGAACAGAACTCTCCACCTGAGCCTCCCTAGTCCCCTCACTCGGAACCCAAAGTCCCATGCACGCTGGCCCACGCCTCAGGCTCTCAAATGCCTTTCACTGCCTGCTGAGGTCTCCCTTCCCTCAAAGGCTCAAATCCCAGTTTGCCTGCGCAATACCCTAGAGATAGCCCTGAGCCTGATATCCATGTCCGCATTTGGCATTGGACACATTGTTAACTTTCATTCACATGCTTGCTGCCCAGGCCATTCTTCAAGACTCTGAGGACAGAGACCTCATATTACACCCAGCACCAGCCATACTACCCTGGGTGTAGCAGATGCCTGATCACTGTTGCTTGACTTTAAAAATCATCTAGGGACTTCACTGGTGGCGCAGCGGTTGAGAATCCCCCTGCCAATGCAGGGGACATGGGTTCGATCCCTGGTCCGGGAAGATCCCCCATGCCACAGAGCAACTAAGCCCATGCGCCACAACTACTGAGCCTGTGCTCTAGAGCCCACAAGCCACAACTACTGAGCCCGAGTGCTGCAACTACTGAAGCCCATGTGCCCAGAGCCCGTGCTCCACAACAAAGAGAAGCCACCACAACGAGAAGCCTGTGCACCACAACAAAGAGTAGCCCCCGCTCGCCGCAAGTGGAGAAAGCCCGCACACAGCAACAAAGACCCAACGCAGCAAAAAAAAAAAAAAAATTAAATAAATAAAAATAATCGAAATCAGCATTATATCCCACAATTAACAACAACTGCTACTACCCCAAATGAGGGAATCACCTGGCTATTTGAAAGACTGCATTAAAATTTCTTCCAGTAAAGAAAAACTTGAAATGAATTTCTAATTCTCACCCTGAGAATTAAGAGGATACCAAACACAATGGATGCTTAAGGATCCAATGGCCAGACACATCTCCAACTCATTATTGTCAATTCATAGCTTCCCCATAACTCTTGATTCAAAGCAGTCTCACTCCTCTATATGAAAATGCAAAAATGTGTTTCTTAGCATTCTTGGTGGAAGAGGGAGTGGTTCTGCATTAGCAGCTTCAGTTCCTGATGGTGCCACTTGACGGCGCCCGCGAGTGCAAAACAGGCAAGGAACAAGCCCAAAGAAGTACTACAGACAGGTCAGTTTGTGAAGCAGCCCTGGGGGCACACCATTCATTCTCTGGTCATGCAAACTCCATGTTTCGTGCAGGTTCAACCAGGGCCTGTACTTTTCTTTAAACAAAGAAAGTCCCCAAAACGGACAGCAGGCAAATATATTTTTCAAGCCAGCAATAAGTCAGGTGGTCCTCCATGGTTCGAAGCCCTATGGCTGAAGGAACTATTCTTGTACTCTTCAAAGCACTTTCAATACAAAGGGAAAATACTGCTATTGCTTACCCCCTGTGGCCATTCACTTCATAGTGGGAATACTTTCTACCCTGCTTGCTATAATGGTCGTGAAATATATTCAAACTTCACCGAAGTAGTAGCCTATTTGTAGAGTGAAGAAAGGCGTACTGCTGTATCTTCTACGTATTGCTTATCGGTTTATAAAGAGTAAGGGCCCAGGAAATACTCTCTTTACGGAAAGCACTATAATTCAAAATTGCCAAGAATTTTAGTCACATTCTTCTCTTACTTCCTAAGTCCACACGCACAGCTTCTTTGGCAGTCAGTGGGAACCGCACTGTGGCAGATGTAAAAATATGAGAGAGGGCTTTCCTGGTGGTGCAGTGGTTAAGAATCCACCTGCCAATGCAGGGGACGTGGGTTCAAGCCCTGGTCCGGGAAGATCCCACGTGCTGCGGAGCAACTAGTTTCCTTTCCATGACTGAGTCACTTTGTGTTTAGCATCTGGGCACCTAAGTCCTCTACAATCACATTTTTCAGTATCACAATCTTACGAGACAAGGCATCAACACCCTAATTGCCTCACGCATAAAAAATATATGAAACATACTACAAAACAGCAGGCGATCCAGAAGCAGGGAATTGCCTTTCAAATTTCTACATTCTGGCTAAGCCCCAGAAATCTCTGAACGCCAGGGCCAGATATCTAGAGGCCTGGGATCTAGTCACAACTCTCTCATTAACTGAATCTCTAGGCCTCAGATTCATCAGCTATGAAATGATAATCACAGAGGTGTACTCTAGGTGTTAGTGAATGAGAACTGGCATTTTCAATCTAATTTAAGCTTATATTTAGTTTCTCCACCTTTCTAACGTAGACATATATGACCTTCACGATTCCCCCCAGACCACATACTTGTAATGGGAAAAAAAAAGTCACAAGAGTAGAGTGCCCTTCATTAAGTCCTGATGGCTCTGAAACAAGGCTGATTCAAATATGGCTAAATCTTCCATCAGTAGAAATAAGTGGTCTTTAAAAGATAAGGATGATGCTGAAAATGTATAAACTCATCTTTTAGTTTCACACACTACTTTTAAATCTGGAGGAAAAATGGGTGAAAGATAGCAAAGCGTATCATAATATGCTAAATTTATTCCCTCAAGTGAGAAACTTAATCTGAATAAGGGGAATAGAATTACAAAATAAATCAACCAAACATGACTAAGACAGCCTGGGTTTGTGTGTCCCCTTCTTCTACTCCTCCGTAATTCATGCAGACATTCCCCAATTTACAGAAGAGTTCATGTGTAAATTAGTTGTTCAGAACTTTAAACACATTTTCCCATGAAAACAAAGCTATTTATACATCTTGGCAAGATGCCCAGGGTAGCCCTTTAAAAAGGTTTAGTTAACCCATAATGGACCAAGAACCTTATACACAGTATAACGATGGTTCTGGGGGACATGTACTCAGAATTTCAACCTGGGGTACTGGGAACACATCTCCCCAAATGGGACAGGCAGTGGGAACCATTCCAAGACACTGGTTCCTTCCATCTGGTGGCAACACGAGAATGGATGAGAGAAGTAGCATGGTCAGAGGAGGTTCACCGTGGAAGTGACAGGATTCAGGAAGTACCACCTGAACATAAGGCACCTTAGCAGACTGAATATTTTAAGCTGAAGGAATTCGAGAAACAGCACGTGAGGGAAGGACCCTCTGATCTTCTCCCATGAAGCTGGTCATAAGACCCTCGTGTGAGAGGTGTACGCCCTAAACCTGGAGGAAAAGAGCACCTTATCTCCAAGATGGGACACAGTGAGGACTCGGAACGAACAGGCCTTGCTAAGTTTTCTCAGTGTACTACACTTGGCGCGTATGTTTGTCCTATCACGTTTTTTTCACGACTCTCCACTCTTCATCAAAGCTGGCATAAAAATGCTCAGGTTTAAAAATGGAAACAGGGACTTCCTTGGCGGTCCAGTGGTTAAGACTCTGTGCTTCCAGTGCTGGGGGCACGGGTTCCATCCCTGGTTGGAGAAGCAGGATCCCACATGCGGCGCGGCCAAAAAATTAAAAAAAAAAAAAAAAAAAAGAAATACACTTACAGACACAGAGAGCAAATAGGTGGTTGCCAGAAGGGAAGAAGACTTGGGCAAAATAGGTGAAGGGGATTAAGAGATAAAAACTCACAGTGAGGGCTTCCCTGGTGGCGCAGTGGTTGAGAGTCCGCCTGCCGATGCAGGGGACACGGGTTCGTGCCCCGGTTCGGATAGATCCCACATGCCGCGGAGCGGCTGGGCCCGTGAGCCATGGCCGCTGAGCCTGCGCATCCGGAGCCTATGCTCCGCAACAGGAGAGGCCACAACAGTGAGAGGCCCGCGTACCACAAAAAAAAAAAAAAAAAAAAAAAAAAAAAAAAAAAAAAAGCTTACAGTGATGAAATAAGTCATGGGGATGTAATGTACAGCATAAGGAATACAGTCGATAACACTGTAATAAGTTTGTATGGTGAAAGATGGTTACTGGACTTGTGGTGACCGTTTTGTAATACATTTGATTGTTGGATCGTGTGTCCTACACTTGAAACTAACATAATACTATATGCCAACTGTACTTCAATTAAAAAAAAAAGCTCAGGTTTAACCACTTCTTTGGGTCTTCATTTCCTTATAAAGGCTCCCATGTTGCATAAAACTTACAAACAAATAAATGTGTATGCTTTTCTCTTGCTAATTTATCTGCCTTTTGTTACCGGGGCCCCAGCCAAGACTTAAAAGAGCAGAGGAAAGATATTTTTCCTCCCCTACAGAGCCAGTGAAGCTTAAGCTTCAGTCCCTCCCACTTACACAAGGCCTGGAGAAGAGCCCCAGCAATGTATCTGAATGGACATGTAAGCAGATAGGGTAGGGGATCCCCAAAGAAAGAGAACCAGACCGGGCTTTCTTGACAGAAGAGAAGCCATTTTTTGGCCTAAACCATTTTGCGATTTAAGCCTGGCCACAAGGCTTGCCCTTGAACAGGTCTCAGTAATTAACGATCTTAAGGGAACAAAAGAATGCAGAAATAACTCTTATCAGGCAAGAAAGTAACAATAGCAAAGATAGTATGTCAGTTGTAATGACTCCCAGTTCTGTCAATGATAAAGATTAGCCTGAAGCGCTCAACCACCAGACGAACTGGAACCTAAGGGATGATGATGTTGCCCTTTTCTGACCCTTGTGACTTCAATCAACTAAAGGCCAAGCCCCTTCATGAATATTCATGTTCTCTTAGCTTAAAATTTACCCAATTTTGCTGTTTGGAGAGAGACTGCTTTGGGAAAGAGCCCCACCGTTCTCCTTACTTGCTGCAAGTGATAATGTTACAAGTCCTTCCTTCTCCTTATCTTTGGCGTGGTTGTGTCTTTTGGCTTGACACCCACCAAGAGGCGAACCAAGTTTTAGGGTAACAGACGTATGCTTTTGTAAAACTTGCAAAAGTAAGATATGCTAATGAAGGCTAGAAGAATATGGCACGCCAAAATATGCCACTTACGCATAAGAATTATTCAGAGCTGAAGGCAACTGAGAAGAAGTAGGCGTAAGAAATCTCTGTACTCCCCCTATTTGCCTAAAAGCAGGACAGAAGTTTACAAAGGTGCTTGCTTTACTCTTTACCAAGGACAAAGGTTAATCCCTGGAGATAACTGTAGACCCTTATCAATGGAGGAGGCAGCAATTTAAATCTGCATGACTAACTTTATTCTTGCTTTTCCTGGTAAACTTTCCACAACTGGCCTTCCCTACACTCCTCTATCTTTTGTCTTTTACTAAAAGATGGCATTTTGGCCTGAATTCTAAGCTAACTCTTTGAGTTACTCATTTTGCCTGGGTATCTCGTGTATACGTGAGGTGCACATGTTAAGAAACTTCTGTTTGTTTTTCTCTTGTTTCCCTGTCTTCTGTTACAGAGATCTCGGCAGAGAACTCAGAAGGGTAGACGGAAAATTATCTTTCCTCCCTACTAACCACAATCAGTAAAACTGCTGCCTCTTTCCACTCCTACTTTCCTCTCCACTATACTTCCTCTCTTGTCAGGTGACACTAGATTTGATTTGGAAATACAGCTGCTTTGGGCTTAGTGGGAAATACTGATGTGGTTCATAGTAATTTCTGAGTACAGTTAAGTTATTACAGGCTGTCCTGGTTTAAGAATGCCTTCCAGGAATATTCCTATTTCCCACTAAGTCAACACAACAAGGTATCATAACATTTTATTACGATAAGACTGAATATCATGGTACCTAGCATTGGATTATATGAGCAGTGAAAGAGAAGTGAAGCCTGAAATGTACAGAACCAGAAGCTGGTCTATAGAAAATTCTTCCAATTAAAAGACATGTAAAAACGTACAACACATCACTGATAAAGGTAATTTGTGATTCAGGACCCACAAAATGGAGGCCGCCCCAGTGGCCCAGCCCATGTCCCAGCCTGCCTCACTGCCAAGGAAACCTAGCACTAATCACCATCCTTCAACTCAGCTTTAGCTCACCTCACCCTAGAAACCAGCACCTGCTAGCCTTATAGGGAAATCTGACCTCCTAGCCAATCACGCCTTGTGTCTGTGTTGCCACTTCTAACGCTGCATAAAACACAGTCTTGCCCAAAATCCCTTGGGAAGAGAGCTCCGCCACTTGTGGACGGTTTTTCATTGAATAAAGGATATTAAACTGGTTATTAAATTGTATTATTTGATACCACTATAGGGAAGATATCAATAACAAGCTAGTAAATGAAAGTTGTCAATTAAAATGCAAAAGTATTTTGGGCTTATTCACTGCACAAGGAAACATGAGATGCCCTGGAATCTTGCAACTCATAAAGAAACTTGGAAGACATTTTTCCAAATCTGACAAGAATCCTAAGTTTTACATGACACGGACAATAATGAGTTGCACAGAAGGGGAGGGAGCAGGGTTTGGGAACAATACCATATTTTGGCTTATGGAAAATCACAGTTAACTGACAGTAGGAATATAGAGAAAGCGTCAGGGTGGTCATCGGTAAGTCTTGTTTTGTACAAGTTGAGTTTCAGCTGCAAAGGGGACACCTAACTGGATGGAACTGAGTAGAGAGGATGCGGTCAGAAATAGGATCTGCAAGTTACCAAAATATAAAAAGAGGGCTTCCCTGGTGGTCTGGTGGTTGAGAGTCCGCCTGCTGATGCAGGGAACACGGGTTTGTGCCCCGGTCTGGGAAGATCCCACATGCCGCGGAGTGGCTGGGCCTGTGAGCCATGGCCCCTGAGCCTGCGTGTCCGGAGCCTGTGCTCCGCAAGGGAAGAGGCCACAACAGTGAGAGGCCCGCATACCGCAAAAAAAAAAAAAAAAAATTATATATGTGTGTGTGTGTATATATATATATATATATATAAAGAAACTGGGAGCAGATGAGATAACCCTGGGAGACAGGAAAGACGGAGGGAGACAACGGGAAAGCAGGTACAGTGCAAGGGCTGGGGGAGGAAAGGGAACCTTTAAAAATGATAAGAATTGGTTCAAAAGGCAAGAAGAAAACTAAAGGAGTTTAGTGTCCCTGAAACCATGGAAAAAGTGAGCATAACAAAAGTGGGCAACAGTGCCAGAGACTTCAGAGGTCAAATTGTAAGAACTGAAAAGTATCGTTGGGTTGGCAACTCGGTCAGCTATGACCCCGGTGAGAACACCTGCACCTGACTGGCAAAGCCGGAAGTGAGGTTACGGTGCACTGAAGAGTGAACGACTCCTAAACGTCACAAGATAGTTTTCTAGGTGACAGGAGCAACTATCTGTAAAACACAAATGGCCAGGAAAGAGTTTGCTACTAATTCCTTTAACAGATCCCTCCCGGAGCTCCCTGGAAAACAGGCCTGGGGTGGAGACGATTCATCGGCAGCACACCAGCCAGGCCAGAGCCAGCACCCTTCCTCACAACCCCAGGATTTCTCCAAGCAAGTAGACCACAGGGGTTTCTTTCTCTTTCCCCTTTCCCCTCTCCCCGTACAATCTAGTCAAAGTGCAAATGAAAACCCAAAGTCCCCAGGGGTGGTGGGAGTGGAGAGGGCAGAGGAACAGGTGGGTCGGGTGGGGGAAGGACAGGCAGGCAAAGGCAGCTGAAAGAAGGAAGCTGTTGTAATTACCGGTGTAAGCATATGGGGTGGGGGGCGATACAATGTTTTATGTTTGAGCCTGTCTAATTCTATAAACAGAATTAATCAGACACCTAATTTACAATTACATGACTAAGTGTTACTGTCGTAAAGCCTAATCTCAAAAAAGAAAAAGGGAAAAGCATTCCTAAATCCACTTCATTGAGTTTCAAGTATACACAATTTAAAAGTGAAATTTATTTTGCGGGGGAGGAATGGTTCAATTTCTAACACTTTGTAATACCTCTGTCAAACAGTGAAGTACAACCTCGCAGCAAGAGATGAATTTCAGGCAGAGCATGACACTACCAATAAATATAACCATCAAATAGAACCCCTTTCCAAAAATATCTGGTGTAACCACTTTTTTAAAAAGTTCTATTCGTCTTGAGAACCCTAAGTTATCTATGTGTTCCTACGGAATAAATCACGAAGAAACTATGGATGGGCTGATAACAGGGAAATCATTTCATCTGACTTTTCTAGTGATACCAAAGCACGGGCAAAAAAGACACATGACGTCAATATTAAATTATCCCCTTGGTTAACTGATGCTCAGTTGTTACAGAAATATAATTATAGAACAAAGAAGGAAAAGCAAAACACCATCGAGGCCTTAGAAAGCTTTGTCTTAATTTCAAAAAGCTGTTTGTTACAAAGAAATCCTGTAAAATCTTTCAAGGTGGGTGTTTTTGTCATTGTTAGTTTTAGGGTTTTTTAATTAACTGGCTAGAAAAACACTGTTGGTCCTTGATGACAAACACTGATTTGCTTTGTGCAGACTAAAGACTACCTTAATGCCGAGAGCTAACAGTAAAAGAATAATTATTGCTTAGAGAAGCCAAAATATGCTCCACCAATCACAAAGGATAGTCAAACTGAAAAAAGCCACTTTGGACACCAGAACCTCTGCATTTAAGTTAGTAAAGTCCCCCTATAATAGTAATTTCTTCATGTAAAATTATTTTTACAGTATTTTAAGGTGCTCACATCTCTCATGTGATTCTCACAAATAAGGAGTTGGAGGGACTTCCCTGGTGGTACCGTGGAATCCGCCTGCCAATGCAGGGGACACAGGTTCGAGCCCTGGTCCGGGAAGATCCCACATGCCACAGAGCATCTAAGCCCATGTGCCACAACTACAGAGCCTGCGCTCTAAAGCCCGCGAGCCACAACTACTGAGCCCACGCGCCTAGAGCCTGTGCTCCACAAGAGAAGCCACCGCAACAAGAAGCCCGTGCACCACAACGAAGAGTAGCCCCTGTTCGCTGCAACGAGAGAAAGCCTGCGCGCAGCAACGAAGACCCAACGCAGCCCCCAAAAATTAATTATTAAAATTTCTAAAAAAAAATAAAAATAAGGAGTTGGAGAGGAAGGCCATTATTACTACCCATGTGTAATAATTTCAGTAAACAAATTTCCTAGAGCAGCAAGGGAACTCAGAACAAAGGCATCCTGAGTCACCACACATGTGAGAATGTGACACAAGTCCATGATATGAGCCAGTGAGGCTCTTTCAATGGATTTCATTCCAGTGTGGTTAACATGTGGCTAAATCAATGAACTGACGCAACTCAATATAATATATAAATCACTTCTATAAGTATAAAACTTTCCACTTCTCAAAGCTCGCCTAACAACCTACATTGTCCTACACTCAGTAACTTGGTGGAAACAGCAAAGAGACCATAAAAAGCATGCATGTGGTCAACTGATTAGTTAGTAGCGGTGTAGAGAGAGGAACCCAGGTCTCTACTTCCCCAGCTCCCAGCCATTACTGCTTAAACAGAAGATAACATAGTACCTACAAAGCCAACGATAAACTGGGAAGACAAGAGATAGTTAGATCAGTTTCTAACTCATTTTCTACAGAATACTAAAAAATGTATGCCTGGAGGGCCTGAACCAGCAAAAGGAATGAGAGCTCTTTATCTGGAGTGGTCATGGGGGCACAGAAAGCTGAATGCTTTTAAGGAAAAGCAAAACAAAGCATCAATGTCACTGCAGAGTCTACAATAATAATAAACGTCTAAAAATCCTGAACATGATTTTTGCAAGGTTATTATTAACTAAGACAAACCATTAGAAAAATCTACATGATCAAACTGATTTAATTTAAACAAAGTGTTGGACCAAAATGGCAACTTCAAGAATGATAAGGCCCAAAAGCTTAAAAATTAAACAGCGCTGACCTTTAGAATACTTACCTTGAATTCTATGATGAAGGGTAGCACCTCATTAGATGAATAGCCTTTATACTGCTTTCAGAAATACAGCTATTAAGCGTTCACTAAATTCAATGTCTATAATCCAACCCATTAAAGGTAAAGTGCAATGTTTCATAACAACAGGAGTATAGATTGACACAGACTTGTTATTTTTCTGGCACAGTCTTTAGCAATCAGAAAACAAAATTTGACCTACAGCTCTCTCCTTCATCACAATCACTGAATGGTTCTGAGGACCTAGTTTTCTCACCAAATAATAAAATCATCCGTTTTCTCTATGATGCCAACTTTCTGAAACACAAAGAACACAGTAGTCGCATTGCTAAGAACAGTAGCCACCATGTACTGAGTGCCTTCTGTGTGCCGCAGCCTGTGCCACCGATTTTATGTGTTATCTCTTCTCACCCCTAAAACAAAACTCACAAAAGAGAAGTGTCCAAGTGGGCCACCCGGCTAGAAAGCAGCAGAATCTGAATCTGAACTCAAGAACATCTAACACTCACTGTGTTTTTGCAAACTCAGCAAGCACACCTGCAAGTCCTGGAAGCACCAGAACTGCCTAAAGGAGCCTGAGAGAGCACAGAGCCTAAGAGAACTCAACAATATTCAAACCCTTTATATCTGTTTTTCATAGAAACCTTCAAGTGTGAAAGCAACTCCGTCATTCTTTAAAATCTGTAAGGAAGTCATTCTTAACCTTTTTAGGAATCTGATGAAAGCTACGGATCTTCTTCCCAGAGACTGACATACAAAAATTGTGCATCATTTTAGAAGGTTCAGACTCCTAACATCCATCTACATATTTTTAAAATTCTCAATTGATTGAGCTAAGAATCAACAGAATGAGATGAAAAAAGTACGAACTGGCACAAGAGTTCTTTGGAAATTGTTTGAACTGTTAGCACAACTCTGCTCATGTAAGTGAGCCTAGTTTTCATGCTTCTGACAAATCTACTGCAAAGACGTCACCAAATGAAAGAAGGGAGTTTTAGATGCCACTGCTGATGCTCACCGTTTTCCTGCGCAATTCTTATCATTCAGGCCACCGATCTTGTTTATGGCAGACCAGGCTGTGAGGGCCACGTATGGCAGAGAGGCGGCTTGACCATGAGTGAGTGACTTGGGCTTGTGAGAGACCTAGATTTGAAGATAACAGTCAAAAATAAGCAATGACTTGCAAACCTATGAACACAATTAAGTACATCTATCTTCACAGGAATCCGCTGTTTTCAGAGATGTAACATTCGGCCAGTTTCAGTGGTTATTGCAAACCCTGCTCCAAGATTATCCCTAAGGAATTTCTCCAAATGACTCAACCTGCCTCGCAGAGGTTCAGAAAGGTTTTATAGGTTACATTATCAGATACTGCTGCATAATGCTTCATAAAAAGACCACATTCAACAATACCATTAGTCCTAACTATACCCAGAAATAAACCCAAATAAACCTTGAACCCTCATAAATACAATCTAATTTGTTTTTGTGATCAGCTGTTTCCTTCACCCCCATTTACTGGAAGGTAATCTTTCCGACTTTTTCTAATCTTATCTTTTTTCTAATCCTTTCTCCCTTCCTGCCCTCCCTTCTGTAGGCAATTTCCTTAATATTAACCCCCTTCTTTCTAATTAAATCGTTAGGCCTCCTGACTGGATTTGATTAGACTCCTGTTTTGAAAGTTATCTGAAACAGCTTGGTACTTCCATGCTTCTGTTTATGATGCATCGGTATGCGCCACTTGGTATATTTGGTTTCAACTATTTATACTGGATAAAACCAAGAAACACAGCAGGGTTTCTAGATCTTGCTCCAAATCCCTGTTCCACAAGACAAAGATAAAAACGCTTTGGCAGGCAGTGTTATTTAAACGACATCCAATACTTTTTTAGATCTTTTAAAAATTCCTATTCTCTATCTCGGTTCTTTCAAAACTACCCATAAAACTTGAACCTGATCTCAAAAAAAAAAAAAAAACTCCAATTATTTCAGAGATATTTGTCAGTCTTTGTTTCTACTTTCCAGTGGCATTTCAGCACAGAACTGGTGAGTTACCTCATTCCCACTGACTACAACAAACTCTGAGAGAGTGCCTTGCTTCCAGGGAGGAACTGCAGCCCAGACCTGAAACACACACAACTTCGTTAGAAACAGATCTTTTTAAGCCAAAGTTAAGCATGAGAGTGTTCCCCAATACATATGCCACCCTGTGATAAAAACCACAAGTCAGCAATCCAGCAAATAATAGAGTTATTTTCACATGATATCAATGTATTATTTAGTATGATTCTAGATTTACCTAGTCAAACCAGTTTGGAGGTAGATAACCAGTAAATCCTGCTGTATTTACTGGCTACTTAGAGTACCAGTAAGAACACAGTCTCTGGGGCCTGAATCCTGGCTCTACCACTTATTAGCTGTGGGACCTCTTTATAGCTTGACTTTCCTCACCTGTAAACTGGGCCTAACTGTACTTACTTCATAGGGATTAAATGAGTTATTTTATGAAAAACAACTAGAACAGTGCTAGCTATTATTATAAGCTGACCTTAATTTCTTGGTATAAAAGTTCAAAGTGACAAGGGACAGGTGATTATATCAACCTTCAGCTATTTTAAAACCATCTAACCCATAAGGTAGAAATTGTCATTTAAAGACTTAAAAAGTCCCAATCATATATATCTTAAAGTCTTGCAATTCTTAAGCACTAGATTTAGAAAAGTTCAAGCACAGCAAGCTATTGTGACAGAACTAGAAACAACAGAAAGAAGAACTGAACCAAGAAAATGAGGGCTCCAGCCAAAGCTCACTATATTTGTTGAAAAGAAGAAAAAAGGTCAATGATATGGAATATATTTCCAAAAGCAGCAGAATGAAATCTGCAAATTTTGAGAAGGAATAGTGGAATGTGATAACTCACCTCATCGCCAGGCTTGAAGTACCTCACATCAAGTCCACACTCCATCACCACACCAGACACATCCCGGCCCAGAGTCAGGGGAAATTCTTCTCCTTTGATTTTAATATGTAAAGGATCACGTTTCATATTTAAAGCTGTAGCTCCATAGCCACCTATGAAATACAAGTTATTTGTTTCTTCCAAAAGAATGGGATGATTTCAAAACTACTGCAGGGTTACAGGCCAGGTACAATTCTAGATCTTCAAGATGCAGATTATAAAGTAATCAACCTTATACATTTTTTACCATCACACAAGAAAGCATAAAAACAATGAATGTTGTTCCTTTCAAAAAAATTATTTGGACAGTCATAATCACTGTTTTTAATTTTTATTTTATACTGGAGTATAGTTGATTCACAATCACTGTTTTTGAAATTCCAATTTTGAAACTGTCTTCAGAACTTTAAGTATTTCCTTTTATAGGTTTTACTTTGTTCTTTGAAGATGGTTTCTTTGTTAATTTATTCATTCATGGACTTTTTAAATAACAAAGTCATCGGAAGCCAAGTCTGGTGAAGAAGATAATGTTAAAGTTGTCTGGTTAATAAACAAATAAATAAGGCATGGATATAGTAGTTGACACTGACACTGGTCTATGAGTAATTGTCCCTGCCTCACAAAAAAATGTTTCTAGAACATCTCTGGGTTAAGTGCAAGGTTCCCAAATGGAAAAGAACCACTTGGCTGCATCAGTTCTGATATGTTAAATCAGGTTGGCTGCTTTATTATACATCATTTTATTTTTAAGAACATTTACATAAACATCAGCTAAACAGAGCTGAAAACATTCCTCTGATCAGTATTTTTTTGGTTCAAATAAATTGGCTATGATAATCCAAAGTAGTTTATTACACAGCTTCAACATCTAAAATGGCTCTTCTAAGACACAAAAGTACTGTTGTCATCTCTTCTGCTCGACATCCTTCTAAGAACATTTCTGCTATGTAAGGCTCTCCAAGATAAGCACCCTGCTTACCTTTCTAGTGTCATGTACCACAATTTATGCTCCAGAATCACTAAGCCACTCAGTAAGTCTCCCCTTTTCTCCCTCTCATCCTCATTAAATCCTAAGGATGGGGAGAAACCAGCAAAGAAGCCTGAGAAGGCTTGGCCACTGAAAAGGTGTTCAGAAAGCCAAGAGAAGAGGGTCATTTAAAGAAGTCAAATACTGCTGATGGGGAAGACAGTTTTTCAAATAAGGTCAAAAGCTGCCAATAGGCTTTTAAAAAACAAAACCCCCCAAACAAACAAACAAAACAAAATACTAGATCCAACAACACAGCAGTCTTTCGTGACCTTCATAGGAGCGGTTGCTGTGGCATGGGGTGACAGAGAGAATGGGAGTGAGGAATTGGAGATCATGAGAATATTCAACTCTTTCAAATAGTTTTGCTTACAGAGAAGAGCAGAGAAATGGGGCAGTGGCTGGAGGGGGACTAGTGCGATAGAGGAAGGATGTTTAAGGTTGTTTTTTTTTCCTCTTTAAGAATGGAGAAATTAACAGCAAGTTTGTATGCCAATGGGAATGATCCAGTGGAAAGGAAAAGACTGAAGATGCAGGAGAGAACTGCTGAAACAATGCTCCTGTGTGGGTGAGAGGGCATGGGGTCTAGAACCCAGGTGGAGAGCTGGGCTTAGATGAGAGCAATGACAGTTAATCCATGCAGCAGGAGGTAGAGGATACAGGGAGAGAGGCTGACAGGAGGGTAGCTTGCAGAAGTTGTTTTTAATAAAAATCAAGACACATGGAAGAAAGTGTTTGAAAGTTGGGAGAGTCCCAGAAAATCTAAGCTGATGGCCACCATGCCAATATTACATACTTGCCAGCTGGCTGGTTACGAGTGCATTCTATCAGGGGAAAGAAAAACTTCACATGTAATACTCACAAAAGTCACATTTTACTTTCCTGTCTTACATTCCTTTTCCACTCTCAAACACAATTAAACAATTATTCACTGAAATTCCTATGTGGTTTGATCAACAGAAGCGGGCATTTAGCTATGTCAAATTTTAGCTGCTGTTTCAGAGCTGCAAAAAAAAAAAAATCTTCAGTCCTCTCTAAGCTACACAGCCTGCAGGGCAAGGTTGTTTTCTTGGTCACCTCGATATCACCTGCGTTAACTCTGGCTCATTGGTACCAGCTAAACTAGCCCCAAATCCAGAAACAGCTGGTAGTTAGGAACTGAGAACCTGCTTGGTGACACAATGAATGGGAACCCTTAGGAGCTCTGTCCCATTCTTAGAGGTGACCAGTTTGGTTCAGAGTTGGAGTGGTTTGGAAAATCCTAAATCTGCCCTCCGTTTTAAAAGCTTTAATTCCATCTAAAGAAACCAAACTTTGCTGGTATGATGCTGTTGGCTGTATTTTTTTTCTATTTTAAGATTATTCATTAGCCATTTATATGATTTATGATTTTATGTCCAACAATAGTGGACATCTCCAGAAAAACAGCTGGCTTTCATCTTTCAAAACAGACACGTCCTTGCTTTCTCATCAAGGGAAATAACTGCTCCCTACACTTTACGATCTTATAATCATTATTTTATTTCCCCATATTTCAGGTATCTTCCGCAACGATAATCACACATTCTCCAAAAAGAATTCATGAGCAGGAAATAAAGAGGATAACTTGCAAATAATATTACCCACTCAAGTCATAAAAAAACTAAGATGTCTCAAGAATACTATATAAAAGTAAAATGTGTTATAATATTACATTAAATAGCAGCCTAGAAAGTCCAGATGCAGCCATTCTACTGAAGTTAAAATGTACACAATACAAACTGTGCATGTGCATTCAAAGAAATGAAAAGTTAACAGACCTAAATGAAGATGAAAACCACTTATTTTAGTTTGTAATCTTAAATTAGAATGAAAATATAAAATGACATTAAAAATAATGACTGGGCTTCCCTGATGGCGCAGTGGTTGAGAGTCCGCCTGCCGATGCAGGGGACGTGGGTTCGTGCCCCAGTCTGGGAGGATCCCACATGCCGCGGAGCGGCTGGGCCCGTGAGCCATGGCCGCTGAGCCTGCGCGTCCAGAGCCTGTGCTCCACAACAGGAGAGGCCACAACAGTGAGAGGCCCATGTACCGCAAAAAAAAAAGGAAAAAAAGACTGAATGACAACTACACATGTGAAGCATAGAAACAGGCTACAGTTGACAGGGCATGGGATCTACCTACAAAGAGCTTATAATCAAGGAAATGAAAAAAACATAATGCTCACTGGGTATAAATCTACCACTTAAAGATAATTCTGATAAAAACTACATTATCTTCATGCACAATGTAAATGTAATAAACTGAAACAATATGCCCAACTAGTAATAGCAATTATTACTTTAAAGCGAACAAAAAGAATACAAATGTGTATTTCATGAGGCAATCATCATCAAGTCATTTCAATTAATTCTTAATAGACCTCTCCAGCTACATTTTGAGTCCAAGTCTTTCCCCAAACTCCCTCCCCACAAAGAAATACGTAACAGTTATTCCTCACATGTCTAGATCAGCACTGTCCAATAGATATAATGCAAGCCACATATCTAACTTAAAATTTTCTAGTAGCCACTATAAAAAGAAAGAAGTGAAATTAATGTTAATATTTTACTTAATATATCCAAAATAATATCAGGTTAATATGTAATGAACATAAAATTATTAATAAGATATTTTACATTCATTTTTTTCTAAGCCTTTGAAATCTAGTGTATATTTTACACTAACTGTACATCCCACACTAGCCACATTTCAATTGCTCATTTTTTTGTCATTATTTTCCAAAGTTAAAGTAATTCACAAATGGTAATCAATCTTTTCAGCACTATAATAATTGCATAAGGAATACAGTACTCTCCAAGCTTTGTCAATATCCACCAGCAGAAATTAAGATAACATTATTCCCATTGAGGATGGCGCAAAACAGAAAAGTACATTTTAACTTTGCAGAATGCAACAGCAAAAATGAGGAAAGTACTGTGTCTATATCCTGGCATCCTGTTCTGCTGCTTTGTCCACTGGACCATTAAACAAAGCTGTGATTAGTGGGAGGGAAATAAAAATTACTATGGAAATGCTAATTCTGAACTGATATGAAAACATAAGCATACCTCTAAAACCTGTGATGGACCTCAGAATATCACAAAGTTCCCAGGAGAGTGTACCACAAAGTTAGCTGTGGATACAATTCTCAAGTCCCAATTTACATTTTTAGGTAGTATTGGAAGCAATTCAAACTTATATTTTGTTAAAGATTAAAGCATACCGTAGACATTGCAATTTCAAAAATTTTGTAAATAATATATACTGAGATACTGTCAAAACCCTAAACAATTCCTTTGTGTTAACCAAACAAGTGTAGTCAATAACAACTGACCTTTTAAAACTAATCCCTGATGAGATTGTCTGAAGAAAAAAAAAAAAGGTAATTGAGGAATGTCTTTTGAAACTTACTTCTCATATTAACATCTATAGGATTTATACTCGCAGCGTGAACTTTGATAATGACTTCATTTGGATAGTGTATCATTGGTATCATCATGTTCTGAGTAAATCGAAGCACTTCATTACTCCCATATTTATCTATCACCCAAGCGGGCATGACAGTGCTCCTTGGAGAGGTAGTACTAATCTTTCTAACTGAAGGCTTTTGTATAAATTGTCTTCTCCAGAAGCAAACCGCAGTGCATGCATTTCTTCTAAGTACACAGGTCTTCAGAAATCCCATCGTAAACAGTGGTTGAATTGCGTGCCCTAATTGAAAGGCACTTATACTGGCTCAAACCCTCACACCTGAATTCGGTCAAATTCTGCCAAACACTCTGGCCGGTTTCAAAGTTGAGAATTCAAAAATGAAGTTAGACTAATGGAGCAACTGAAGAAAGAAGAGTACGGAACTACTCTACTCTTCACATCTGAAATGCTCCAATTAACATTCCGGCCAGTATTCTGTCCATTCTCCTCCTCCCTTACACCCCCTCCCCTTAAAAACAAAAACAAAACCGCTGGAATCCTGCCCTGTCCCGGGAGCTCTCTGCGGGACAAGCCGACTCCGCTCGCGATTCGGATGTCAGAGAAATTCACACACTTCCAGGCTCCCGCCGCGACCCCCGGAGTCTTCTTGCCACCAGCTCTACTTCCCCGCAGGACTTCCTTAGCGGCGCCAGCCAATCGCGTGCAAAGATCATTTTCCTCGGGCTGCAATTCGACCAATCTGAGTACTCGGTGGTGACAGGTTCGCTGGGAAATGGCTGCGCCCATGTAATACCGGCAGCGGCAGCTGACCTTTCTTTTTCCTCCTTGACACCAAGCCCATGTGGTGGCGGGTGGGACACGAGGACCATGTTGGGCCGGACCCTCCGAGAAGTGAGTGGAATTGTCTGCTGAGGGCCCAGGGAGGTCGGGAAGATTCGCGGAGTCCTTGTTCACGTGGACGTGGCGTCCCCCGGCCGGCGTGCATCTTGGTCAGCCTCGCCGCTTCCTTCCCTGGAACTTGGTGGGGGATTCGGACCGCCGGGTTCTTAGGCTGTGCTCCTTATATCCGTTCAGGAATTAGGATCTCCGCGGGGGAGGCTTCTGCACCGCCGCGCTGTGGGGTGGAAGGGAACAGTGGCTTCTCTCGATTATTCGTTCGCCCTGGCTGCGTGGGGCCCTGGCCGGTCTCAGCCAGATATGGGGGATTTGGCTGGTCCACGTCAGTCTCTCTTGTCCGCTACACACATCTGATGCAGTCCTCACTAAGAAGCCCGCAAATCTGACCCTTGCAAAAGCCAAACTAGTGATTCTTAGCTTTTTTCCCTCCTGGACATATTCAAGCTTCAACTACCACCAAGATACCAATGATTCTCTTACCCGTGTCTCCATTAATTGGACATCGTTTTTGAACTCTAGGCTATATTTGTGAATGTCTAATGGACATCTCTTCCAAAACTCCCACAAGAGTTTGATGAATCTAACCAAAGCTGACTTCATCCTTGTAACAGAATCACCTCTTGCGTCTCAATCTCCATCATAAAAGACAAACAAAAACCTAATTATGGAATTCTTAATAGTCTGTTTTTAGCGGCACAACTGTTATCCCAGGTGCCCTTAGATTCTTCTTCATAGGTAATATCCAGTAAGTCACTAAACCGTGTTAGTTCTCTTTTGAACTTATGTCTGGGATCTGTTCTCTCACTTTATCCCTGCTGTTAGGGCTTTAGTTCCGATCTCCTTGCTTTCTGATCTCTCAACCTGCAGAGCTGTCTGCAGGCCCACTGCTATCAGAATCACCTCGGCCCGCCTTAAAACTATAGCTGTGTCCCACTCAGGAAGGTTAGTATGGTAAGGCCCAGAGTGTATGGTTTAACTTGGGTTCCAGGTGATTCTGCTGATAAGTAGCAATTGAGGACGTCCCCCGTCTTCCATCTTCATTTGTATCTTCACCTGGGAAGTCTTTTTTTTCTTTTTCCAGCTGGCAGCCTTTTAGAAAGCTGTAAATTATGAGAACTTTAAATCCACAGGTTTTAAATAATAGTTATTCCCCTAAATACATTTTTGTTTTATTATCCTAAATTGTATCTTGTATACTGTCAGTGAAGAATCCAATTTGTTTTTAAAAATTAAAAAATTTTTAACTCCAAACTTGTTTTAAAATGAAATATAACCTAAAAAAATACGGTATTTTCTTTTTCTGCCCTTTCCCCCAACACTACCTTTTTTGTGCCACCCCTTCCTAATGTCCAGTGAGCCATTGTCAGAAACAACTTTTACCTCAAGGGGGAAAAGGGAAGCTGACCCAAGGGTAGTGAGGAAATTGCCTTGGCATGATTACTTTCACTTAATCACTCTTTTAACAGATATTTATCGATGCCTATTGTGTGGAAAACATTATTTGCTTATTTTCCCAGCCCATAATATATCTTCTGTCCACTTTGTTCTTTCCATATCATTGTACCAATGCCCTAAATTCTACCAATTAGAGATTAATTAATTTAGTACACATTCTATTTTAAATATGTAAAGATGCTTGGGAAGGGTGAATGATTTATTTATCCACTGTTGTGAATTATTATAGTTCAATCAGATTTCTCTCCATCACACCCTGGCTGAGATAATCAGTTAAGGAAAGGGAAAATTTTGCGGGGGAGGGGATTGAGGGAGGGGCTGGAAACTATGGCATTTTGAGACAATTTGGGGGGCCTAAGTGGAGGCTTAGGGCAGTAGGGGAGCCCTAGGAGGAAGCACTAAAAGGAGGTAAAATGCCAAATAGGAGGTATACCTGCTACTTGTAAATTTTACCCAGGTACACTCAGTAAGGGGGAAGAGTCTTACTTTCACCTTCCTTTCTTGTGGCGTGATCCCAGTGTTTCTAGCAACCAGATGCCAGGCTAATATTATTAACCCTAAAGTTATATTAAATGATTACTGTTATATTAAAGAAAGTTAATTATATATCCAGTAGCCTTCTTGGGGGTCTAGCCTAAGAACATTTAATTACTGTTCTATGGGAAAATAGCCTCCAAATTTTAAACAACTCAGTTATTCATTCAGTTAACATTTATTGAGCACCTCTGTGTTCCAGACACTGGGGATTAGCATTGAAGACAGTAATTCCTGCCCTCATGAAGCCTACATTTTTGTGGGGAAGCAGGCATTAAATAAGTTTCTTTGTTTAAGTAAATAATAGAATTTCAGGTAGTGTAGGTGCTATGAAAAAAGGTTAAGCAGGCTATAGTGTGCGAATTAGTTGGAGAGATGGATGTTTTAGATAGAGTGGTCAAGGAAGGTTTCGCTGACTGAGTGGGTGATATTTAGTAGAGACCTGAAGGGTGAGAAGGGTGAGCCCTGGGAAGATCTGGGAGAAGGGTGTTCCAGGCAGAGGAAAGAATAAAAGTGCAATGTCTCTGAAGCAAGAGCAAACTTGATGTGGTCAAGGAATAGCAGGAAGGCCAGCAGACCCAAGAGAACTGAACGAGAAGAGTAGTGGGAGATGAGGTTATAGATAAGGAGGAGCCGGATTACCTTTCCGGCCATGTTAAGGAGCGTGGATTTTATTCTAAATGTAATGCAGATCCTCTGGGAAGTTGTGAGTCTTTGGACATGATCTGACTTAAAAATTAAAAAGCTCCTTCAGGTTATTCAGGATTATGGTCTATAGGAAAGCAAGTAGGGAAGAAGAAGACCAGTTAGAAGGTCGTTGCATTGTCAAGAGCTGATGGCAGCATGGATAGGGTGATGGGAGGAGAGGTAATGCAAAGTGGGTGTTAGTTTTTTGTTGTTGTTGTTTTGGGGTTTTAAAATTTTATTTAGTTATTTATTTTTGGCTGTGCTGGGTCTTCGTTGCTGCCTGCAGGTTTTCTCTAGTTGCAGCGAGCAGGGGCTACTCCGTTGCGGTGCACGGGCTTCATTGCGGTGGCTTCTCTTGTTGCGGAGCACAGGCTCTAGGCACGTGGGCTTCAGTAGTTGTGGCACATGGGCTCAGTAGTTGTGGCTCACGGGCTTAGTTGCTCCACGGCATGTGGGATCTTCCTGGACCAGAGCTCAAGCCTATGTCATCTGCATTGGCATGCGGATTCTTAACCACTGCACCACCAGGGAAACACAGGTGTTAGTTTTTTAAGGTATGGCTTTCTGGTGGATTGGATATGGGATTTGAGGGAAAAGAGATGAATCAAGGAGGATGCTTAGGTTTGGGGCCTGGGCAATTGGAGAAATGGTAACATTTATCAAGATGGGAAAGACTCTACAGGGAGCATGTTGTGAGGAGAAAGTTATCAAGACATGTTAATTTTGAGATGCTTCTAAAGATATCCAAGTGAAGATGTCACTTAAGCAGGTGGATATAGGAACGTGGAGATCAAGAAAGAAGCTAGGTATGAGGATATAAATTGTCCAGAGTAGAGGACATAATTGAAGTTATATGGTCAGATGAGATCTGAGTGTAAATATAGAACACGGCCTAAAACTTTCCAACATTTAGGGGTCAGCGGTAGGAAGCAGAGCCCGCAAAGGAGACTTGGAGGAGTGGCCAGTAAGGCAAGAGGAAAACCAGGATGGCTTGGTGTCCCGAAGTACAAGTGAAAAAGAAGTGCTTCAAGGAGGGAGTGATGTCTTGTGTTGAATGCTGAGTGCTGCTGGACTGGGCCATGACTGCTGGATTTAGGAATGTGGAGGTTACTGGTGATCTTGATGTGCTATTTCTTGGAACAATGGCGACAAAAAGCATGAATGTTAAATGAGTGTGTTAAAGAGAGTACCAGTCAACCAGACACTCAGCTTTCAAGGGCTCTTCTATACCTTCAGCATTTATCAAGACAGTTTTTCTTTTGAAAGACAGTTCTTTTCCTAAGTGAAGCTTTGATGCTATCTGTAAAGTTAACAAAATGTTCTCTCTTTGCTACAGAGGAGTAAATGCTGTAACAGCCTGCATAGAGAAGTAGTAGAGTATAGTGGTCCAGAGCATGGGCTTTGGAAACAAGATCAGGCCTTGGTTGAATCCCAGCTCTGCTACTTCCTAGCTATGTGATTTTAAGCAGGAACTTCAGTAATTTATCTGTAAAATGGAAATAATATCAGCCTCTTAGTGTGGATATGAAGATTAAATGAAATACAAAACATCTAGGATAATGCCTAGAACCAAGTGCCATTATTAACACTAATTTTGTTACAGTGACAAAATTACTAGATTATATGTATTTACAGTTTTCTCTTCCCCTGTTTTCTAAGAAGAATGGTTCCTGAGGGAGATTTCTTAATTTTTCTAAGAAGGTATATTACTTTTCTACTGCTGTGTAACAAATTAGTATAAACTTTTCAGCTTAAAATAACACATTCTTAAAACACACACACAATCTTATCATCTCACAGTTTTGTGGGTCAGGAATGCAGGAATGGAGTAGCTGGGTTCTCTACTCAGAGTCTCACAAGGCTGAAATCAAGGTGTCAGCCAGAGCCGCAGTCTCTTTGGATGCCTTGGGATCCTCTTTCCACCTCACTGGTTGGCAGAATCCATTTCTTTGTGGTTGTAGGACTGAGGTCCCCGTATTCTTTCTTTCTTTTTTTTTTTTTTTTTTTTAACATTTATTTATTTATTTTTGGCTGTGTTGGGTCTTCATTGTCGCACGTGGGCTTTTCCCTAGTTGCGGTGAGCAGGGGCTACTCTTTGTTGCAGCACGAGGGCTTCTCATCGTGGTGGCTTCTCTTGTTGCAGAGCACAGGCTCTAGGCACACAGGCTTCAGTAGTTGTGGCACATGGGCTCAGTAGTTGTGGCTCGCAGGCTCTAGAGCGTGGGCTCAGTAGTTGTGGCGCACGGGCTTAGTTGCTCCATGGCATGTGGGATCTTCCTGGACCAGGGATCAAACCCATGTCCTCTGCATTGGCAGGCGGATTCTTAACCACTGCGCCACCAGGGAAGTCCCTGTTCCCCGATTTTTTGCTGACCATGTGGGTAGTAGAGTAAATGAGCTCAGGGGACGAGATGTGGGATAATTAGAACTGAGGTTTGGGAGATGATACAGATGTTGGTAATGATATAGTCTGGGCTAATGACCATGTGAGCCGGTAACTGGGGTGAGGTGACGGAAGAGTTTGTGTGAAGTGAGGTCAGGAACGGAGAGGCCTGGTGTCCGTGTACCTGACTTGAATTTTGAAGTCAACAAAAAGAGCAATAGGAGCCATAGAAAAGAAGATTACAGCAAACCAGCTGCTAAAAACTTCAGTGAATGAAAAGGAGTATCAGGAAGACTGTAGATTAACACACCAGGGAGAGTTATATAATCTCCTTCAAGGCCTGTGCTTCAGATGAGCTGGGGGTTTTGAGAAAAGAGGGAAGAGAAAACTTTTCTAGTTGATTTCATCTTATATTCAGATATGATACCTTTAGTTTTGCTCCAGGAGAGCTGTACTATTTTTATGTCATAATCCTTACATCTAATCCATTCTAGCTAATTAGCATCTTTGTTTTCATTTCTCTTCTCCAATACCCTTATTGAGGTTGTCAAATCTAAATTTCCTAAAAATGATCCTAACAAAGATTACCATTTAAAATGAGTACTCCCAAAAAAATAAAAAATAAAAAAATAAAAAAAATAAAAAATAAAATAAAATGAGTACTCCCAAGGACTTCCCTGGTGGTCCAGGGTAAAGAATCCTCCTTCCAATGCAGGGGATGCAGGTTCCATCCCTGGTCGGGGAACTAAGATCCCACATGCCACGGGGCAACTAAGCCCACGCGCCACAACTACTGATCTTGCGTGCCCCAACGAGAGAATCTGCATGCCACAAACTACAGAGCCCATGTGCTCTGGACCCTGTGCATGTCACAACTAGAGAGAAGCCCGCGCACCACAACTAGAGAGAAACGTGCACCACAAGGAAGAGCCCACGCTGCAACGAAAGATCCTGCACGCCTCAACAAAGACCCAGCATGCTGCAACTAAGACCCAACGCAGCCAAACAAAATAAAGAAAATAAATACAATTTTTTAAAAATAAATAAAAAATAAAATGAGTACTCCCAGAACAGTAGGACGCGGCCTTAAAAAACTAAAAATAGAGCTACCGTATGATCTGCAGTCCCACTCCTGGGCATATATCTGGAGAAAACCATAATTCGAAAAAATACACACCCCTCAATGTTCATTGCAGCACTATTTACAATAGCCAAGACATGGAAACAACCTAAATGTCCATCAACAGATGAAAGGATAAAGAAGATGTGGTACATATATACAATGGAATATTACTCAGCCATAAAAAATGAAATAATGCCATTTGCAGCAACATGAATGGACCTAGATATTATCATACTAAGTGAAGTAAGCCAGACAGAGAAAGACAAATATATGATATTGCTTATATGTAGAAACTACAAAAAAAGAAAATTATACAAATGAACTTATATACAAAACAGAAATAGACCCGCAGACAAAACAAATTTATGGTTACCAAAGGGGAGGGGTGTGGGGGAGATGGATAAATTAGGAGCTTGAGATTAACATATACACACTACTATATATAAGATAGGTAACTATATACTTTATAGCACAGGGAACTATATTCAATACTACGTCATAACCTATAAGGGAAAAGAATCTGGAAAAAATAGATATATTTGTATGTATCACTGAATCACTGTGCTTTGCACCTGAAACCAACACAACATTATAAATCAACTATACTTCAATAAATAAAGAAAAAGAATGCTCCCAGACAGTCTCATTTCTTGCCCTTGTAACCATAACTGCAGTTCCTTACCTCTTATTCTCATATCACTTGGCAAGTCAGAAGACAACTTGGCATTAGGGGACTTGAAGGGAGACAAAGAAGAAGAGAAAATGGCAGGCATAATTTTCCTCATTTTTATAATTTTGCTCCGGGGTAGGCCTGTCTATATACCTCTCTGTGTCTCTAGCTTTCCGTTTTTGCTAGTTCTGACGCTTGCACTCAGCCTATTTACATAAGCCCACTCCATGTTTACAACATTACAATACACTGCTGTCGTTTCTTTTTCTCCAGTTTCTCTCTTCTAAAGAGTTTACATCTCATACAAACCGTTCAACAGAAATATCTCTTCTTGTTGCTAGGTTACCTCCTTTAAGTTGAGCCCAGCTGCCCCTCCCCATTCTGAACCCCTCCCCCAGCATCCCCATGGCAGCCCTTTCCTCCTCTTGTGCATCAGCGTTAGGGGTCCTCTCAATGGCCTATTTGCACTGCTTTTCTGGCTTAAAACCCTCAGACCTAAGAATACCACCACTTTGATGATTTATTCAACAGCCTAGAGCAGATCATTTGCAGATTTTCCCCTAAATGCAAATTCCTATTGCTTGATGCATATAGGACACGTGGAAGTACAGTCAGCATACAGGACAAGCTAAGCTTCCACTGGTGCAGAGAGAAATGGTGAAGGAGCAGTTAGTTACCTGTTAAATTTTAATATTACTACCTGTTAAGTTACTCTTTACTATTTCTGTGACTTTGGACACATCACTTAACCTCTCTTAGCTTCAGTTTCTTTATCTATAAAATGAGGTTAATAATACCTAACTTAAGTGGTTGGGGTTTTTTTGATTTTTTAATAAATTTATTTATTTTTTGGCTGCATTGAGTCTTCGTTGCTGTGCACAGTCTTTCTCTAGTTGCAGCGAGCGGGGGCTACTGTTCGTTGCAGTGCGTGGGCTTCTCATTGCGGTGGCTTCTGTCGCTCTAGGTGCACGGGCTTCACTAGTTGTGGCTTACGTGCTCAGTAGTTGTGGCTTGCTGGCTCTAGAGCGCAGGCTCAGTAGTTGTGGCGCACGGGCTTAGTTGCTCCATGGCATGTGGGATCTTCCCGGACCAGGGCTCGAACCCGTGTCCCCTGCATTGGCAGGCGGATTCTTAACCACTGTGCCACCAGGGAAGCCCTAAGTGGTTGTTTTAAGGGCTAAATAAAGTAATAATGAATCTAAAGCAACAACAGTGCCTGGCTCTTGGTAAATATTCAGAAAATGTTACTTTTCCCCCCATCCCCCTTGTCTGAGCTACCATCTTATCCAACTCTTTTCAGATGGTCTCTAAAGACTTGGTATCATCTTTGACTTCTTGTTATTCATTCCTTTTATTCAATTAGTAAGTATTTATTATTACTTCCTGCAGGAAGTATTACAAGTCATCACTTCACCTTAGGCTTTACTTACTGTCAATATGCAAGGTCTGGTCACTTGAAGTGCAGTTTATTTTAACGCGTTCTTTACTAGCCTTCCTAATGCATCAAAGACAGAGTTTTAGAAAAGCTTGTTTTTAGTTGGCTTTTGAACCCATATTTTACAAGCATTTCTCTCAATTTGTAGTGGCTCTTGCTTGAATTCTCCAATAGATAAAAAGGTCTATTTAATAAAGATCACTTATTTGGGGCCATAAAGTCCTGTAATGCCTTGTCTAGTTCATTCTGTTTTTTGCACTGTGGATGGCCTGTGTTGCAGCTAAGCTTCTCTCTGTACACTATCTACCCTAACCCATGATTCACCCACACTGGGCCTCTCCTTCTCCTAGACAGGGCGGCTTACCTAAACCAGCGATCTTGTTTGTTCAAGCCTGATGTAGAGTTCCTCAGCTAGGGCTATGACTGTGGTGTCCTCCAACCCATCTTTCAGCTGACCAATGTTACCCTTATTCACCACCCTAAGTAAGTGTAGACTTGATAGGTTCTCCTGGTTTTGAATCCAAGCCTCACTTTAAATTTTTATACTCAACCACTCTATCTGCACGCCTCAGTGTAACATTTGAAACTTCTGCAGACTTGGCAAAGGGTTTTTGAATTGTGTATACTCTAGGTTTCTGCGGCACTGAAACAAGGCCAAGTTACTCCAACTGAGCTCTGTCAAAGATGTCTCTCCCTTATCAAGAAGACCAAGTTTCTAAATGCTTACATTACTGTATCAGAAGAGGTGGCCTTAAAGCAAGCTGAAGAATCAGAGAAAAGATATAAGAAAGGTAAATTACTTTGAATTATACTTAATTGTGACATCCCAAGAGAAAGAGTTTAATTGGATGTAGCAGTCTCCATTTGGCAAGTGGAGCTTTAAACATAAGAAATTCCCTTATTTAAAGAACTGGGGAATTCCCTGGCGATCCAGTGGTTAGGACTCCGAGCTTCCACTGCTGGGGGCCCAGGTTCAGTCCCTGGTCGGGGAGCTAAGATCCTGCAAGCCAGCCGGCATGGCCAAAAAATTTTTTAAATATAAATAAATATATACATACATAAAAGAACTGGCCATGAGGTATAATAAAAATGAGGCTAACGGGTATAATGTCCAACTGTAATAATTTCTAACACAAATTTGATTTCTGAAGATGTATCTTTAGCAAAAACTAGTAGTTATTTTAATAACTATTATTAATATCTGTATTTTGAACTAGATACTGGGTTGGCCAAAAAGTTCATTTGGCTTTTCCCATAAGATGCTATGAAAAAACCCTAACAAACTTTTTGGCCAACCCAGTATTTCTTCTATTCTTTTGGCTTTTTAATGCAGGTCACTCACTTGGGGATTTAGATGGAATTCCTGTTGCGGTAAAAGACAACTTTAGCACGGCCGGCATTGAGACAACATGTGCGTCAAACATGCTGAAAGGTAAAGTTTAACTGACCGGAGCATTGTTTTATAAAACTAGGTATTTTTCAGTTTAAATTAAAGATAAGATACTAAAGCACAAAGATATTCTCAGACTGATTATATTTGCAAAGGAAATAACTTAGGGTAGAATATTACCTTTTTACTATTTGCTCTTTCAGAATGCAAAATTATTCTTCAGGGGTAGGCCTGCTTAATGGATGCATCCTACTTAGGAAGACTTGATAACTGACCACAAACATGCTAAGTGACCTCTAACACCCACTCGTTGGTAACACAGAAATAAGTATAAAGTGGCTGTCATTCCCCCTCTTTTGCAAATGGTATGAGGATTTATTAGCATCTACTGTCTGGTTTTTTTTTTTTTTTTGCGGTACGCGGGCCTCTCACTGTTGTGGCCTCTCCTGTTGCGGAGCACAGGCTCCGGATGCGCAGGCTCAGCGACCATGGCTCACGGGCCCAGCCGCTCCGCGGCATGTGGGATCTTCCCGGACTGGGGCACGAATTCGTGTCCCCTGCATCGGCAGGCAGACTGTCAACCACTGCGCCACCAGGGAAGCCCTGTCTGGTTATTTTTATCTCCTGACTCCTCCATCTATCACTATACTTAGTATAGTGAAGCTTAGTTTTATTTTTTAAAGTTTAGTAGGTCAAAAAGGAATCATATTTATCAAGATATTTGGATCCAAGGAGGAAAAAGAAATGGAAAAAGCATATTTAGGGTACTGTGCACTAAAACTAACATTCTATGAGGTGTATGCCCCAAGTTCCTCTGATAGGTAGACTTGTTAATTGTCTGGGAATATACACTAGATAGAGGAAATTTTAATTGACAATGAAGATCTATTCCTGCTGGAAATGGATAAAAATTACCATGGTATTTGCACATCTGAGAAGAGAAAGTCAAGTACAATGAGCAAAATAATGATTTGTGATTAGTTTCAAATGAATTGGGTACATCTCAGTCAATACTTTGTAGTACTAACTGTTAAAAGTCAATTGTTTTAGGATGTAAAGACAGAATATATAGACTTTCTTTGGAAAACATATAGCAATTAGCAGTAGAAAAAATTAACTTTCAGAAGAAAGTACAACCTACTACTTAAATTAGGAATAATTAACATGGCAATATGAATTGCTTAATTGCAGTTTAAAATTTTGTTTCTTGTATATGATTTACGTGTTCCCTGTTTTCTTTCCTATGATAAAAATTACTGAATTTTTAAGAGGACAGGGGCAAGGTAGGGGAGGGGATTAAGAGGTACAAACTACTGCGTATAAAATAAGCTACAAGAACAGCACAGGGAATTTTATCATAAAATTCCAACATTTTATAATAACTTTAAATGGAGTATAATCTATAAAATTTTTGAATTACTATGTTGTACACCTGTAATATAACATTGTAAATCAATTATACCTCAATTTTTTTAAAAAAGAAGAAAATAACTGAATTTTTTTCAGGTTATGTACCACCTTACAATGCTACAGTAGTTCAGAAGTTGTTGGATCAGGGAGCTCTACTAATGGGAAAAACAAACTTAGATGAGTTTGCTATGGGGTAAGTAAAATTGAAATTTTCTCTTCTTGTATTTCTTTCATCTGTATCTTTAATTTCATTAAGTGTAGGTACCTAAAAGTAGTGAGGTGATTTCTTGAGGACTCTAATGCCAGTTTCTCAGACCCTCCATGAGATTATGTTCTGCTAATAGGTCATATCTCATTTTAGTTTTAATTTGCATTTCCCTGATGACTAATGATGTTAAACACCATGTGTTTATTTTGCTACCCATACATCTTCAGTGAAGTATCTATTCAAATCTTTTGCCCTTTTTTAAAAGTTGCATTGTCTTCTTACTGAGTTATAATAGTTTTTTCCATATATTCTGGATTCAGGTCCATTATCAGATAGATGATTTGAAAATATGTTCTCTGAATCTCTGGCTTGTCGTTGCATTCTCTGAACATGCCTTTCAAAGAGTGAAAGTTTCTAATTTTGATGAAGTCCAGTTCATCATTTTCTTTAATGACTTATGTTTTTGTCTTTTCAAAGAAATTGTTACCTTTCCCAAGGTCATAAAGGTTTTTATCCTATGTTTTCTCCTAGAAGTTTTATAGTTTCAGTTCTTACATTTAAACTTGTGATCCAGTTGAGTTAATTATTTTGTACATGATATGAAGAAAACCAGAGTTCAGTTTTTTTACATATGTCTGTCCTATAGATCTGGGACTATTTGTATAAGAATTCAAATTAAATTACTTTGATTCCTTTGGCAAAAATCAGTTGAACAGGGGCTTCCCTGGTGGCGCAGTGGTTAAGAATGCGCCTGCCAATGCAGCGGTCCCGGGTTTGAGCCCTGGTCCCGGAAGATCCCACGTGCCCCGGAGCAACTAAGCCTGTGCGCCACAACTACTGAGCCTGCGCTCTAGAGCGTGCAAGCCACAACTACTGAGCCTGCGAGCCACAACTACTGAAACCCGTGTGCCTAGAGCCTGTGCTCCCCAACAAGAGAAGTCACCGGAATGAGAAGCCCGTGCACTGCAATGAAGAGTAGCCCCCGCTCACTGCAACTAGAGAAAGCCCACGCACAGCAACAAAGACCCAGTGCAGCCAAAAATTAATTAATTAAAAAAAAATCAGTTGAACACATATATAGGTTCATTTCTGGATTCTGTTTTGATCTGTGTATCCAGTATCACGCTATCTTGATTATTGTAGCTTTATAGAAGCCTTGAAATTAGGTAATAAGAGTTCTTCAACTTTGTTGTTCCTCTTCAAAATTATTTTACGTATGCTAGATCCTTTGCGTTTCCATATAAGGCTTAGAATTGGCTTACTAATTTCTACAGAGAAGCTTGATAGGATTTTGATTGTGGTGGTATTGAATTTATAGATCAAGTTGTAGAAAATTGACATCTTAATATGTGCCTTCTGACCTATGAATTCTGTATATCTTTCCATTTATTTAGAGTTTAATTTTTCTCAGCAATATTTTTATGATTTCTGTATATAAATCTTGCACATTTGATCTGTCTCCAAGTATTTCATGTTTTTTTGTTTGTTTTTTGCGGTACACGGGCCTCTCACTGTTGTGGCCTCTCCCGTTGTGGAGCACAGGCTCCGGATGCGCAGGCTCAGTGGCCATGGCTCACGGGCCTAGCCGCTCCGCGGCATGTGGGATCCTCCCAGACCGGGGCACAAACCCATGTCCCCTGCATCGGCAGGTGGACTCTTAATCACTGCGCCACCAGGGAAGCCCTATTTCATGTTTTTTTAATGTTATAGAAAATGGTGTTTTCTTTTCAATTTCTAATTGTTTAACATTGTTCGTTTATAGAAATGTAATTGACTTTTTAATTTTTTTTTATTTAAAAAAATTTTTTTTGGCTTCCCCATGCAGCATGTGGGATCCTAGTTCCCTGACCAGGGGTGGATCCTAGTTGCCCCTTGCAGTGGAAGTGTGGAGTCTTAACCACTGGACCACTGGGGAATTTGCCTCTTAAAACTTCTGATTAACAGAGGAATTCCTTCAAAAGACTACTTGTTAACTGTTTGGATGTTTTGTAACACTCTTCAACTGGAAGACCTTAATTTACGAAGGAAATCATCCTAAGCTGAATTAGATGATCAATTGGGATAAAAATTTTCTTTTCTTAGCAGACTAGTTTTTTCCTACTTTCCACCACAAATGCTTTTACTTCCCTTCCTTCACCTCCTCAACTGTCTAATTAAAGAAAGGTACATCTAAGCAGGCTTCCTACCTTTTCTAATTCAAGTTATAGTGGATTATACAGTGTCAGAAGCAAATAATACAATCAGGAGATGAAAATTTTACATAAAATGAATTGTATTAAGATAACTTGCTTCACTACTTCATCTCAGATCTGGAAGCACAGATGGCATATTTGGACCAGTTAAAAACCCCTGGAGTTATTCAAAACAATATAGAGAAAAGAGGAAGCAGAAGTCTCATGGTGAGAATGAGGATTCACATTGGCTCATAACTGGAGGAAGCTCAGGAGGGAGCGCGGCGGCTGTGTCAGCGTTCACATGCTTTGCGTAAGATGTTTTTTACTATCTGTACTTTAAAAACCCAACCTAATACAAATAGTCATAAACCATACACAAAATTCAACAATAGAGTCGTTCATACCTTGGTATTTTTATTTCCCTTTACTGAGCTATTTGTGCTCAATGGTGTATCAAAATTATATCTTAAATACACTCAACTTTATGGTACACTTATGTGTATTCTAACATTTAACTTCAATTTAAGACAGCATTTAAACTCTTCCTCTATAGTATATGGTCCTCTTAAAAACATGATTTTACAGAATAAACCAGTTAGCTTAAATAGACTTCATTGAATTTCATTTTTAAATAATTTATTTGGGTATCTGCTCACTGATACAGATATTTAGAGACTAACATACCTTGGCTTTAGTCGAGTGCTGCTGAACTAAATTGTTAGCTATGGTTTATCCTTCAGCTAAATCTGACTTAAGAAAAAAAAAAGGAAGGAAAGAAAGAAGGAAGGGAGGGAGGGAGGAAGAAAATGTTCCTAATATGTATCAATAGAATATATTAAATAGTGTTTTTCTAAACCTATAACTAAAAATGTATATAAGTACATAAAATTTTTTCAAATTTGTAGGGAGGTTATTTGTTCAACTGTCATAGTTTGTATTTGGAAAGAATCCATCAATCAATGCTTTTGTCTTAAGTCCCATTTGTAAAGCATTTCTTAACCATCTAAAGAAGAGTAAATAAATATTGCTGTTATTATATTTATTTTATTGGTCTCAATTTAACCAAATAGAATGTTTTCTTTAGCAGTACTATGTGTATTTTATCTCTCCTTAATTATCCACTGAAACTAAGCTCTTTCTGAGGCACTGCAATCAATAAATGATTTATAGTTTTTAGAGCTATGGAGATTTAGATTCTACAGGTTTTTAAGTTTCCCTGAAATCTTGTTAACAAGTAAAAGCATTTCATTTTATCTCTGTGGAATTTTATAGCACCACATTAATATTAATGAGAGTTCTGACAAGCAAGGGTTGCAAGATTAGGGGCTTTTTTCTATCCTCCTCACCCCACTTAGTGTTCATCTTTCTGAATGTGCTTTGAGAAGATGGCATTTTGACACATGATTCCTATGGAAATGTAGGTTTTACTTTTACCCAGACATCAGGGAATCCTAATAAGAAAATGTGTCCTTTTAGAAATTGTGAAAGCAGCAGTCTGATTTTGTGGCTCAAGTGGACTTGGTAAGAAAGACAATCTAATTTGCATTTTCTGTAGAGCACAAGGGCCATGTGACACATAGGAGCCTTGTTCAGTCCAAAGCTTCACTCTGGATGTACTCAAGAGAGGCACAGACCCAAAGTAACTCCAGGTTGAATGGGTCCCAAACCATCAGGTGTTCTGATTTGTTTTCCCCCCTATTGACTTGTTTCTTTTATAATAGTTTTTAAAACAGGAAGATTCTAGGAGTATTGATACTATGCAACCACTAAAAAGAATGATTTAGAGTGCTATGTGGTGACATGGGAAGAAATCCAAAATACACTGTTAAGTGGAGAACAAGTTGCAGAACAGTATGTATCGTATGTCTTATTTCTGTTAAAAATAATAATTACATATGTATATATGTTAGTTGCATGGAAGTGTCTGAATAAATATATATAAAAAGTGATAACAGGATTATTATGGGGGCAGTGATTATAAGAGAAATATCACTTTATAGATCATATAGTTGTAAAATATTTTAATTTTTACAGTAGACATTACACTTTTCTAATCAGAAAAACCTTTTTTCCTGAAATAGTTTAAATTTTTAATTGTGGTAAAATATACACAACAAAATTTCTCATCTTAACTATTTTTAAGTGTACAATTCTGTAGTGTTAAGTACATCCACATTATCACACAGCCAGTCTCCAGAACTTGTTTCATTTGCAAAGCTTAAACTCTGTACCACTTAAACAATAGCCTCCCATTTGCCCTTCCCCCACCTCTCCAGCCCCTGGCCACCACTCTTTTACTTTCTGTCGCTGTGAATTTGACCACTCTAGGTACCTCATATAAGTGAAATTGTGCAGTATTTGTGCTTTTGTGACTCACTTATTTCACTTAGCATAATGTCCTCAAGGTTTTTTTTTTAATAAGAAAAACATAGACTATATAGATAACTAAGCAAAGAAATGAACAGACACTTCATAGTTGGGTAATGCAAATACAAATAGATGTGAAAATTTATTCAAAAATGCACATTAGCAAAGCTTTAGGTTATCAAATTAACCAAATTTTAAGAGCTGCTAGTATTCAGTGATGATAATGAAACATAAAAAAATCCGACTCACTGCAATTGGGAATATAAATTGGCATAACCTTTCTGACAAGTAATTTGACAAAATATATTAAGAACTCATAATGACAGGTAGACCTTTTGTCCCATTAACTCTACTTCTTGGAAGCTAGCCTAAAATTTAATCAGATATATGGACAAAGATTTATGTTTAAAGGTGTTTATTACAAAGTACTTTATTGATTGATTGATTGCTGCACTGCATGGCTTGTGGGATCCCCAACCAGAGATCAAACCCAGGCCCTCGGCAGTGAAAGCACAAAGTCCTAACTACTGGACCACCAGGGAATTCCCTACAAGTACTTTATTATGCAGTTATACTAGCTGGCAACAACATAAATGTTTAAATAACTTAAAATACATTTCTAGCCATGAATCTAAATAAGGTAGTAGAATGGCTGTATCTGAATTTCTGGGAGGGGTGTGTTTAGTTTGTAAAAGCATATTATAAAATTGCCATTAAAAGAAGGTATAAGATTTGTATGTGTATAAATTGTACCAATGTTTTCTTAGGTCAGTCTCCCAAGGCAATAGAAATAAAAATAAACAAGTGGGACCTAATCAAACTTACAAGCTTTTGCACAGCAAAGGAAACCATAAAACAAAGAGACAACCTATGGAATAGGAGAAAATATTTGCAAACAATGCAACCAACAGGGGCTTAATATCCAAAATGTACAAACAGCTCATACAGCTCTATATCAAAAAAACAAACAACCCAATCAAAAAACTGGCAGGAGACCTAAACAGACATTTCTCTAAAGAAGACATACAGATGGCCAATAGGCACATGAAAAGATACTCAACATCACTAATTATTAGAGAAACACAAATCAAAACTAGAGTGAGGTACCACACCACCTCACACTGGTCAGAATGGCCATCATTAAAAAGTCTACAAATAACAAATGCTGGAGAGGGTGTGGAGAAAAGGGAACCCTCCTACAGTGTTGGTAGGAATGTAAGTTGGTGCAGCCACTGTGGAAAACAGTATGGAAGTTTCTCCGAAAACTAAAAATAGAATTACTATATGATCTAGCAATCCCACTCTTGGGCATATATTCAGACAAAACTATAATTCAAAAAGTTACATGCACCCCTGTGTTCACTGCAACACTATTCACAATAGCCAAGACATGGAAACAACCTAAATGTCCATCAGCAGATGGATGGATAAAGAAAATTCGTGTATATAATGGAATGCTACTCAGCCATAAAAAAGAACGAAGTAATGCCATTTGTAGCAACATGGATACAACTAGAGATTATCATACTAAGTGAAGTAAGTCAGAAAGACAAATACCATATGATATCACTTATATGTGGAATCTAAAATATGGCACAGATGAACCTAACTACGAAACAGAAAGACTCACAGACAGAGAGAGCAGACTTGTGGTTGCCAAGGGGGAGGTGGGGAGGGGAAGGGATCGACTGGGAGTTTGGGGTTAGTAGATGCAAACTATTACATATAGAATGGATAAACAACAAGGTCCTACTGTATAGCACAGGGAACTATATCCAATATCCTGGAATAAACCATAATGGAAAAGAATATGAAAAAGAATGTATATATGTGTATAATTGAGGCACTTTGCTGTACAGCAGAAATTAACACAACACTGTAAATCAACTATACTTCAATTAAAAAAATAAAGAACTTAAAAGAAAGATTTGTATGTATATGGATAGGAGAATGGACTTTAAAAATGGGAATCAGTTGGGAATTGCCAATTGATATGATAGAGTATTATACATATTTAAAATTTTCAGTAATTTTATTGACATAGTAAAAGGCTCATGATAAGCAAAAAAGAGATGGAAACTTATGATTACAGAATGACCTGAACCGTGAAAGAAAAATTCATTTAAAAAAAGACTTGAATATCAGATCAGAAATAAATGAAAAAGAAATGAAGGAAACGATAGCAAAGATCAATAAAACTAAAAGCTGGTTCTTTGAGAAGATAAACAAAATTGATAAACCATTAGCCAGACTCATCAAGAAAAAAAGGGAGAAGACTCAAATCAATAGAATTAGAAATTAAAAAGGAGAAGTAACAACTGACATTGCACAAATACAAAGGATCATGAGGTTACTACAAGCAACTCTATGCCAATAAAATGGACAACCTGGAAGAAATGGACAAATTATTATAAATGCACAACCTGCCGAGACTGAGCCAGGAAGAAACAGAAAATATGAACAGACCGGTCACAAGTAATGAAATTGAAACTGATTAAAAATCTTCCAACAAACAAAAGCCCAGGACCAGATGGCTTCACAGGCGAATTCTATCAAACATTTAGAGAAGAGCTAACACCTATCCTTCTCAAACTCTTCCAAAATATAGCACCGGGAGGAACACTCCCAAACTCATTCTACAAGGCCACCATCACCCTGATACCAAAACCAGACAAAGATGTAACAAAGAAAGAAAACTACAGGCCAATATCACTGATGAACATAGATGCAAAAATCCTCAACCAAATACTAGCAAACAGAATCCAACAGCACATTAAAAGGATCATACACCATGATCAAGTGGGGTTTATTCCAGGAATGCAAGGATTCTTTAATATATGCAAATCAATCAACATGATACACCATATTAACAAATTGAAGGAGAAAAACCATATGATCATCTCAATAGATGCAGAGAAAGCTTTCGACAAAATTCAACACCCATTTATGATAAAAACCCTGCAGAAAATAGGCATAGAGGGAACTTTCCTCAACATAATAAAGGCCATATATGACAAACCCACAGCCAACATTGTCCTCAATGGTGAAAAACTGAAACCATTTCCACTAAGATCAGGAACAAGACAAGATTGCCCACTCTTACCACTATTATTCAACATAGTTTGGAAGTTTTAGCCACAGCAATCAGAGAAGAAAAAGAAATAAAAGGAATCCAAATCGGAAAAGAAGAAGTAAAGCTGTCACTGTTTGCAGATGACATGATACTATACATAGAGAATCCTAAAGATGCTACCAGAAAACTACTAGAGCTAATCAATGAATTTGGTAAAGTAGCAGGATACAAATTAATGCACAGAAATCTGTGGCATTCCTGTACACTAATGATGAAAAATCTGAAAGTGAAATTAAGAAAACACTCCCATTTACCACTGCAACAAAAATAATAAAATATCTAGGAATGAACCTACCTAAGGAGGGCTTCCCTGATGGCGCAGTGGTTGAGAATCTGCCTGTCAATACGGGGGACACAGGTTCGAGCCCTGGTCGGGGAAGATCCCACATGCCGTGGAGCAACTAGGCCCGTGAGCCACAACTACTGAGCCTGTGCGTCTGGAGCTTGTGCTCCGCAACAAGAGAGGCCGCGACAGTGAGAGGCCCACGCACCGCAATGAAGAGTGGCCCCCGCTTGCCACAACTGGAGAAAGCCCTCGCACAGAAACGAAGACCCAACACAGCCATAAATAAATAAATAAATAATTTTTAAAAAAATAAAAATAAAAACCTACCTAAGGAGACAAAAGACCTGTATGCAGAAAATTATAAGACACTGATGAAAGAAATTAAAGATGATACAAATAGATGGAGAGATATACCATGTTCTTGGATTGGAAGAATCAACATTGTGAAAATGACTCTACTACCCAAAGCAATCTACAGATTCAATGCAATCCCTATCAAACCACCACTGGCATTTTTCACAGAACTAGAACAAAAAATTTCACAATTTGTATGGAAACACAGAAGACCCCGAATAGCCAGAGCAATCTTGAGAACGAAAAATGGAGCTGGAGGAATCAGGCGCCCTGACTTCAGACTATACTACAAAGCTACAGTAATCAAGACAGTATGGTACTGGCACAAAAATAGAAATATAGATCAATGGAACAGGACAGAAAGCCCAGAGGTAAACCCACGCACTTATGGTCACCTTATCTTTGATAAAGGAGGCAAGAATATACAGTGGAGAAAAGACAGCCTCTTCAATAAGTGGTGCTGGGAAAACTGGACAGGTACATGTAAAAGTATGAAATTAGAACACTTCCTAACACCATACACAAAAATAATCTCAAAATGGATTAAAGACCTAAATGTAAGGCCAGACACTATAAAACTCTTAGAGGAAAACATAGGCAGAACACTCTATGACATAAATCACAGCAAGATCCTTTTTGACCCGCCTCCTAGAGAAATGAAAATAAAAACAAAAATAAACAAATGGGACCTAATGAAACTTAAAAGCTTTTGCACAGCAAAGGAAACCATAAACAAGACCAAAAGACAACCCTCAGAGTGGGAGAAAATATTTGCAAATGAAGCAACTGACAAAGGATTAATCTCCAAAATTTACAAGCAGCTCATGCAGCTCAATATCAAAAAAACAAACAACCCAATCCAAAAATGGGCAGAAGACCTACATAGACATTTCTCCAACGAAGACATACAGATTGCCAACAAACACATGAACGAATGCTCAACATCATTAATCATTAGAGAAATGCAAATCAAAACTGCAAGGAGATATCTCACACTGGTCAGAATGGCCATTATCAAAAAATCTAGAAACAATAAATGCTGGAGAGGGTGTGGAGAAAAGGGAACCCTCTTGCACTGTTGGTGGGAATGTAAATTGATACACCCACTGTGGAGAACAGTATGGAGGTTCCTTAAAAACTAGAAATAGAACTACCATATGACCCAGCAATCCCACTACTGGGCATATACCCTGAGAAAACCATGATTCAAAGAGTCATATACCAAAATGTTCATTGCAGCTCTATTTACAATAGCCAGGACAGGGAAGCAACCTAAGTGTCCATCAACAGATGAATGGATAAAGAAGATGTGGCACATATATACAGTGGAATATTACTCTGCCATAAAAAGAAACGAAATTGAGTTATTTGTAGTGAGGTGGATGGACCTAGAGTCTGTCATACAGAGTGAAGTAAGTCAGAAAGAGAAAAACAAATACCGTATGCTAACACACATATATGGAATCTAGAAAAAAAAATGGCTCTGAAGAACCTAGGGTCAGGACAGGAATAAAGACGCAGACATAGAGAATGGACTTGAGGACACGGGGAGGGGAAGGGGTAAGCTGGGATGAAGTGAGAGAGTGGCATGGACTTATATATACTACCAAATGTAAAACAGATAGCTAGTGGGAAGCAGCTGCATAGTACAGGGAGATCAGCTCGCTGGTTTGTGACCACGTAGAGGGGTGGGATAGGGAGGGTGGGAGGGAGACACAAGAGGAAAGAGGTATGGGAACATATTTATATGTATAACTGATTCACTTTGTTATAAAGCAGAAACTAACACACCAGTGTAAAGCAATTATACTCCAATAAAGATGTTAAAAAAAAAAAAAAAAAGACGAAGTTACTATGCCAAAATGTTAACAGTGCTTGCCTCAGGGTGGTGGAATATTTTGTTACATCTTTACACTTTTCTGTATTTTAAGAATTCTCTGGGGCTTCCCTGGTGGCACAGTGGTTGAGAGTCCGCCTGTCGATGCAGGGGACACGGGTTCATGCCTCAGTCCGGGAAGACCCCACATGCCGCGGAGCGGCTGGGCCCGTGAGCCATGGCCGCTGAGCCTGCGCTCCTCAACGGGAGAGGCCACAACAGTGAGAGGCCCGCGTATCACAAAAAAAAATAAAATAAAAAAAATTCTCTGAGATGAGCACGTTTTATTTTTTGTAAAATCAGGAGGAAATACATTTTTAAAATATACATTTAAAAAGATAAATTCCAAATATAATTAGAGATATATTATCCTGCTAAAGAGAATTTCATTTAAATTTCAGGGCTTTAGGATCAGATACAGGAGGATCAACCAGAAATCCAGCTGCCCACTGTGGGGTTGTTGGTTTGAAACCTAGCTACGGCTTAGTTTCTCGTCATGGCCTCATTCCCCTGGTGAATTCAATGGATGTGCCAGGAATCTTAACCAGATGTGTGGATGATGCAGCCATTGTGTTGGGTATTTAAACGATTCCATATAGTTTCAAAACATTGTTATTTCACTTCAGTACTGTGTCTGTCACTCATAAATATTCCTACTTACAGGTATACTAGCTGGGCATGATCCCAAAGATTCTACCACAATTCAAGATCCTGTTAAACCATTTACGCTTCCCAGTTTGACAGATATGAGCAAACTATGTATAGGAATTCCGAAGGTAAGTCTCTCTTTACAAAAGTACTGTCAAGTCAAATACAGAGCACAGACTTGGGAAACAGACTGGTTGGGTTTGAAGCCCTGCTCTGCCACTTTTATTAGCTATGTGACCTGAGCACATGAAAATAGATATGTTAAATTACTAACCTTTTAAAATTTTAACTTTGAGCTTAGCAATAATTTTTTGTTCTGGGAGACTGTGCTGTGCATTGTAAGATGTTGAGCAGCATCGCTGGCCTCTAACCCTAGAGGTAGCATCCCCACCACCACCACTGCCCCACTAGCAAAACTGTCTACAGATGTTACCAGATATCCCCTGGTTGAGAGGAAGAGGAGAGGAAACTGCCCCCAGTTGAGACCACTGCTGTAGAGAAATACTGTAAAATCTTTAAATCTTTAAAATCTTCAATTAAGGTAATAGGTGTGCCTACTTTTAAGGATTTAGAGAGAAACAGACTTAGTTGAGAATCCTGGATCCTCTACTTACCTGCTGTGTAACATTAGGAAAGTTAGTTAACTTCTCTAGTCTCAATATTTTTCATTAATAAAAAGAAGGATGATAATACCTACATCGTAAGACTGTTAAAAGCATTAAATGAGAGAACCTGTGGAAAGTATCTAGCAGAGTGCCTGATATATAATGAACATTTAACAAATATAAGTTCTCCAACCAGATCTCCAATCTTTAATATTATTATATCGAGCTCACAGTATCTTGTCATGCCATAAGCACTCTTAAATTAGTTCAGTCTTTCTAGCTACCTGCTAGCCATTTAATCAGATGTTCTAATGTATTGCCAAAGTTTCTGGAGTACAAATTTTTATAACACCATCTATACGATATTTTAATTTCTGTATTTTGACTTTTTCCAATAAGGAATATCTTACACCAGAATTGTCGAGTGAAGTACAATCTCTTTGGTCCAAAGCTGCTAATCTCTTTGAGTCTGAGGGCGCCAAAGTAATTGAAGTGTCCCTGCCCCACACCAGTTACTCAATTGTCTGCTACCACGTATTGTGTACATCGGAAGTGGCTTCGAATATGGCAAGATTTGATGGGCTAGAATATGGTAAGTTGCCTGTGTTTTGGAAGTTGTCTCAAACATTTGAAAGGTTCGTTTATTAGTAGCAAAATATATTATTGCCAGGGATAATGTTAAGATTTAGAGAAGTAAATCAGTGAATCCTTTTACCTTTGTCATTTTAGCATTATAGTCACACTATTCATCATAATATCTCTGTATCTTCAGCTTACCCTCTGGACTGTGCGTATCTTGAAGGTAGAGTATTTTAGCTTTGTATTATCAGTCCATACAGTGTGGTACCTGGCACAGGGTAGGAGCTCAGTAAACATCTGAATAAAATGAATGAATGAATGAGGGAGTGAACAACTGAAGTTTCCCTCTTCATTATCATTTTCTCTCTCCTTGCTTCCTGACAAGTCAGTCAGTCCAAAGGCAGATGAAAAAGAGAAACCATTAAGGTCAATCTCATGAAATTTTAGTATTGGTCACAAATGTGAATCTAGACCTGCTTTTCAGCCAAAACTTTACTTCCTTTTCAATTAATGTTTTGTGGGTTTTTGTTTGTTTTTGTTTTTTGTTATCAGGTCACAGATGTGACATTGATGTGTCTACTGAAGCCATGTATGCTGCAACCAGACGAGAAGGCTTCAATGATGTGGTGAGAGGACGAATCCTCTCAGGAAACTTTTTCTTATTAAAAGAGTAAGATAATCAGCTTAGGAATTTTCCCCATTCTTGAAAACTCCATAGTAAAGTAGTAGCATGTCTATCAAGTCTTGTAAGTTGAGATATTTGCTAAGGAAGCAAAATCCTTATGATTTAAATTAGAAATCATAATTAAAGGCCCATTTATGGTACTTTTGGCTCCTGGTTATTCAAAAACAAACCAAATCATTGATGCTCTAGCTGAATGATTAGTACAAGCTAAGTAGGAAGCCCTGAAGGATTTTAGCCTCATTAAATGTCCCTTATTATTGCCACATTGTCTTACTGCTCTGAGAGCCTTAAGCAGGAAGTTACACTGGTGTCTCTTAAAAAACTTAGTGAATCAACGTAGTTTTCCCTTGCATCATGTATCTGTTCACTCCAAAAAAGAATTTTAAATTACTATGACTTTGGTATAAGTTTGTTCACCATCTTGTGAATAGGATTCATCTTCCATACTACCAGGTCTGTCTAAGAGGACATGAGAAGTGTGAAAAAGCAAGAGTGGTTGTACCAATAGCTTCCTGGGGTTTTGCTCTATGTCCCATTGATAGATAGATAGATAGATACATACATACATAGCATTTTATTCATCTGTGCATCTCCCCAGGGCCAATAGTTAGGATTACTTTTTCCAAAGATACTATTTGAACAGCTACTGTGAAAAACAGTATGGAGATTCCCCCAAAAATTAAAAAGAGAATTACCATGTGATCCAGAAATCCCACTTCTGGGTATATATCTGAAGGAAAGAAATCACTGCCTCAAAGCATTATTCACAGTAGCCAAGACATGGAAACAACCTAAGTGTCCGTCAACAGATGAATGGACAAAGAAAATGTGTGTGTGTGTGTGTGTATATATATATATATATACACACACAGCAATTTTATAGTCAATTATATCAATAAAGCTGGAAAACAAAAACTAAAATTATTATTTGATTAATGGGGAAATCAAAGGGCTTTGTTTATTTGCTTCCCTTCTAATGTTGTCTAATGTCTGAAAATGGTTGTTTCATTTTGTCTAGTTTTCGGTTGTTTAAAATGGCAGAGTAAATCCATCCCTAATATTCCCATCATTGATGGAAGCAGAAGTTGGGCTTTTGAACTATATTTAAAGTAGGAAGAAGTTTAATAGAAGTATTTGTTCTTTTATAAAAAGATATTGTTAGTACATTATTTAAGCCATCAGCTGTTGGGTAAATTATACGTGATGCCTGCATTCATCTCCCTATAGATCCTGTGGTCAAATGATAATAAGGACATCTGATATTTCTATAGCATTTTTCGAGATAAAAAGATTTCACATTTTTATCTCATTGTATTTGGTCCTCAGAAAGATTGGAGTTGTTATATCCATTTTTCAGGTGAGGAAACTGAAGTTAGAATGATTAATACTTTTGCCACCTTCATTAACAGCTTCAGGAGGATCTAAGGAGTATTTTCTTTTTCCATTTCTTTGCATCATTGACTTATACTCACGCCTATGTCTGGCTAATTCCTTAATCTTTTCAGTAAAGTAAGCATTTTTTCTTTTGGGGGCGGGTGGGGAGTAACCATATCCTTTATTATTTTTTTTTATTACCACAATTAGTTTAGTGAACATCTATCATCTCATATAGACACACCATTAAAGAAATAGGAAGAAAAAATTTTTTTCTTATGATGAGAACTCTTAAGATTTACTCTCTTATCAACGTTCGTGTATAACATACAGCCGTGTTAATTATATTTATCATGTTGTGCATTACATCCCTAGTACTTATTTATTTTATAACTGGAAGTTTGTACCTTTTGACCACCTTCATCCAATTCCCCCTCCCTCCACACCCCGCCTCTGCTAACAACAAATCTGATCTCTTTTTCTGTGAGTTTGTTTTTGAAGTACAATTGACCTACAACACTATGTTAGTTCCTGGTGCATAACGTAAGTGATTTGATACTTCTCTGCATTTCAAAATGATCACATGATACATCTAGTTGTCATCTGTCACCATACAAAGATATTACATAATTACTGACTGTAGTCCCCAAACTGTACATTTCATACCTGAAAGTTTATAACTCTTAATCTCCTTCACCTATTTCTCTCCTTGCCCCTCACCCCCCTCTTCTCTGGCAACCACCTGTTTGTTTATCTATGACTCTGTTTCTGTTCGTTATGTTTGTTCATTTGTTTTTTAGATTCCACAGATAAGTGAAATCATACAGTATCTTTCTCTGACTTATTTCACTTAGCATAATACCCTCTAGGTCTAACCATGTTGTCACAGATGGCAAGATTTCATTCTTTTTTATGGCTAATTTTCCATTTTTTATATGTATTGATACTACATCTTTATCCATTCATCTACTGATGGACACTTTAGATGGTTTCCAAATCTTAACTACTGTAAATAATGCTGCAATGAACATAAGGGTGCATATATCTTTTCAAATTAGTGTTTCTGTTTTCTTTGGATAAATACCCAGGAGTGGAATCGCTGCATTGTGTGGTAATTCTATTTTTAATTTTTTGAGGAATCGCCATACCGTTTTCCATAGTGGCTGCACCACTTTACATTCCCACCAACAGTGCACGAAGGTTCCCTTTTTCCTACATCCTTGCCAGTATCTGTTATTTGTTGTTTTTTTTTTTTTGCTGTATGTGGGCCTCTCACTGCCGTGGCCTCTCCCGTTGCGGAGCACAGGCTCCGGACGCGCAGGCTCAGCGGCCATGGCTCATGGGCCCAGCCGCTCCGCGGCATGTGGGATCTTCCCGGACCGGGGCACGAATCCGTGTCCCCTGCATCGGCAGGCAGACTCTCAACCACTGCGCCACCAGGGAAGCCCTGTTGTCTTTGATAATAGCCGTTCTGAAAAGTGTGAGGTGATATTTCATTGTAGTTTTGAATTGCATTTCTCTGATGATTAGTGAGGTTGAGCATCTTTTCATGTGCCTGTTGGCACATCTGTATGTCTTCTTTGGAAAAATCTCTGTTCTGGGCCTCTGCCCATTTTTTAATTGGTTGTTTATTTTTTTGATGTTGAATTGTATGAGTTCTTTGCATGTTTTGGATATTAACCCCTTATCAGATACAGCATTTGCAAATATCTTCTCCCATTCAGCAGGCAGGCCTGAAGCATCTTTTCATGAATTTCACATTTCCATTTCTGGGCTATACCTGTCTGTAAAGTACGAAATTGCAAACACTGCATACTTTCCCCAGTTACTGTGTCCAGAGCTTGCTAGTTTCTAGTGTCTAATTCTGATGGCATGTTAGAATTTTCCAAAACTTCAGAGTCCTTATAATAATTATAACTATAGATGAAACAGGACATTATAATAATAGAAAAGATTGGAATGAGCCTCCAGAGACCTAAGTTCTAGTCCTTCCTCTACCCCTGTCAATCTTTGCAGCCTTTAGAAAGTCATTTAGTTGCTATGCACTTGATTTTCCTCACCTGAAAATGAATGTTCTGGTTTAATGATGTCCATGGAAGCGTTAATATTTTGTGATTATATGTACAGAATTGCATCTACTGGTGATTTTTAATTAATTCCAGTTATACAAACTTTTAGAGTAACAGTGTGGTTGAACAAAATTCATTTTTATGTGTTGTTAGGAATCTTACTGGCGCCTGCTCCAACAGGCCAAGAATCCAGTGATTCTTTAACAAGCCTTATGCATGAGAATTGATTCAAAGAAATAACAAAAAGCCCTTAAAGTGTCATCTATTTTTTTTAACAAGCCTTATGCATGAGAATTGATTCAAAGAAATAACGAAAAGCCCTTAAAGTGTCATCTACTTTTTTCCACAGAAACTATGAGAATTATTTTGTCAAAGCACAGAAGGTGAGACGACTCATTGCTCGTGATTTTGTGAATGTTTTTAACTCTGGAGTGGATGTCTTGCTAACTCCTACCACCTTGAGTGAGGCAGTGCCACACACAGAGTTCATCAGAGAAGACAACAGAACACGAAGTGCCCAGGATGATCTTTTTACACAGGCTGTAAATATGGCAGGTGAGGATCCCTCAAGAACATTCTGGTTTTCTTCAATTTTTAGGTAGGCACCCTGATCTTCGACTTAGGTTCTAGCTAGATTGTTCCCTAAACACAATAGCTTGTCCTTCTGGAATGCTTGGGAATGTGTGTTTGTGTGTGCATGCGTGTATCTATAGGCTTGCACTTACCACACACACATACATTAATTTTCAAACCTACAGAAAAGTTGAAGAAGTCGTATAATGAATACCCATATGTCCTTTACTTGGATTCATCTTTGTTAACATTTTGCCTCACTTGCTTTCTCCTTCCTCTCTCTCTCTCTCTTTCACACACACACACTCAGCTTTTATTTGAATAATTTGGAAGTTTCAACATCGTGTTACTTCACCCCTAAATACGTTAGCATGAATCGTCTAAGAATAAAGACATTCTCCTACATAACCACAATTCCATCATCACACCTAAGAAAACTAACACAAATACAATAATATTCCAAATACAGTTCATATTTAACTTTCCTCAGTTGTACCAAAAATGCCTGTTATAGAGTGTTTTCCCCGATATATGTTTATGATATCTCTCAAAGTCTAGAACAGTTCCCCAGTTCTGTATGTTCTACAACAGTCTGAACCACATCAGACTGTTATAATTTTTGTTTTAATCATCAAACATAATGTAGGAAACTCAAGGGCAGAGGGAAAAGTCTGTTGTATTTATCTATCTATACTTTTATTTACTGTGTTCATTTCTCCCCGATGTATCAGATCCTTTGCTTTACCATATCCTTTCTGTTTGGAGAACAGTTAGCCATTCTTTTAGGGTAGGTCTGCTGGCAACCAGTTCTCTTAGCTTTCTTCTGAGAATGTCCTGATTTTCCTTTCATTTTTAAAGGTTATTTTTGCTGGATATATGATTCTGATTTGACAGTTCTTTTCTTTAGCACTTAAAAAATGCCCTGCTACTTTCTTCTGGCCTGCATAGTTACTGATAAGAAATACCCAACCTTTTAAAAATTTTGTTTTAAGTGACATTGACTCTTTTGAGGAGTCTAGTACACTTGACCTGTAGGATATCCCATCTGTAATCTGAATTTGTCAGACTGCTTCCTCATGATTGGGTTGAGTTGAACATTTTTGGTACAAATACTACATATGCTTCATGTCAAGAAACAGTTAAATATCAGTTTGTCCCACTTTTGGAAGCTAAGTTAATCCCTTGGTTAAGGAAGTAACTACCAGATATTTTCCTTATGAAGGCACATTTTCCTTTTGTCAGTTGTAAGCAATTGGTGATGTAATACTTTGAGACAGTGTTTCCCAATAAACTTGAACCCACTTTTAGCATCTATTGATGATCCTTGCCTGAATTAAGTATTACTTAGAGAATTACAAAATGCTGACTTTTCTAATTCTACCATTCCTCTACATATGTTAGCTAGCAGTCTTCTCTAAAGAACAGCTTTCCTGGGACTTCCCTGGTGGCGCAGTGGTTAAGAATCCGCCTGCCAGTGCAGGGGACATGGGTTCGAGCCCTGGTCTGGGAAGATCCCACATACCACAGAGCAACTAAGTCCGTGCATCACAATAACTGAGCCTGCGCTCTACAGCCCGCAAGCCACAACTACTGAGCCCACGTGCCACAACTACTGAACCCACGTGCCACAACCACTAAGCCCATGTGCCACAACTACTGAAGTCCACACGGCTGGAGCCCGTGCTCTGCAACAAGAGAAGCCACCGCAATGCGAAGCCTGTGTACCACAACAGAGTAGTCCCTGCTCGCCGCAACTAGAGAAAGCCTGCAAACAGCAACGAAGACCCAACGCAGCCAAAAAATACATAAATTAATTTAAAAAAGAAAACATAATTTTTAAAAAAGCTTTCCTTTTTTAAAAGAATTCAATGTATTATAAGTAATTAACTGTCATTATTTTTGATGCTCAAATTTAACCAACAGTTGCGTATCCTTTAGACCAGCCCCCATTAATTTTTGAAAACTTTCTTATTTTATGGCATAACAAGATGTCCCAGGCTGTCCTACTTTCTCTTCCCCAAAACTAAAATTAAAACGACCCTGAATTACTATTTTTCATGTAACAAATTGGCAAAAATTCAAAAACTGAACAACTCTATAGGTGAGGCTGTAGGAAAACACTCATTTTGCTGATAGGAGTTGAACAGGTACAACTTTTTTGGAGGGAAAGTTGGCAAAATATCTAATTACATATGCATTTATCTTTTGATGAAACAGTTCCTCTTCAGCTGAGAAACGTTCAGGAATACCAGAAAAATACACAAGGTAATTCACTGGGGCTTGGCATGAAATAGCTAAATACCGAAAACAACCAAAATCTCCAACCACAGAAGAATGGTTGAATAAATTATGGTAAAAGCACATGATGGAATACTATGCAGCTATAAAAAAGGAATGAAGAAGGTCTCTGTGAACAGATATACAGTGATTTCTAAGATATTAAATGAACAAAGGAAGATACAGAAGCATACATGTAATTTTTGTGATTCTTTTTCATTAACCTTGTCTTGTATCTACTGGCACTGGAAAGTGGAAGAGGTCTCTGCATCTTAGGGTGGAGAATTAATCAACATTTAATGGGTCTCTTTCTTTTCCTCAGGGTTGCCAGCAGTGAGTGTCCCTATGGCCCTCTCAAGCCAAGGGTTGCCAATCGGACTACAGTTTATTGGACGTGCATTTTGTGACCAGCAGCTTCTTACAGTTGCCAAATGGTTTGAAAAACAAGTACAGTTTCCTGTTATTCAGCTTCAGGAGCTAATGGATGATTGTTCATCAGTCTTTGAAAATGAAAAGTTAGCTTCTGTTTCTCTAAAATAGTAGTGATAACTATATCATGCAAATTATGACTTGTAAAGATTTTATATTCTAGAAAAGTCAAGTGATCTTGCAATTTGGTTCACTGTCAACACAGTCATTCCTTGGAATCGCTTTTTAAAATTCTTGTGATATAGTTAATTACTTATGAATAATCTGTCAGCATTTATTAAGCATCCACTAAGTATAAACAAAGTACAGGATTTCTATTATAATACAAGATACATGTTCCTGAAAAATGATGCATTCTGTAAAAATGTTCATTAAGAAGAACATTGCTTACAGTACTAGTACTGTACTGTACTGTAAGCAATGTAAGTACTAGTAAACCTCTCAAAACTTGTACATCTTTGTAACCAAAGCACTAACAAAAACAGGAAGTGGTACCTCCAGAGATAACCTGGACAGCCCAGCTGACAGGCAACTCATCATGCGGTGGAGGCCACCTCAGCGGATGTTAAAAATGCACAAAAACAATAAAATGGGAATATCCACTTCTAAGTCTGAGCAGAGCAGGTAGAGGAGGAGCTCTGAGCACAGGAGGAAGTGCAACCTGCTGGGGCCCAGAGTCCTGCAAGACAAGGGTGTGCCTCTCTCTCTGGGGAGAGCCCCAGGTGCAGACACTTCTCTAAGAATAGAGCTGCAATGACTGAGAACTTTTTTCCTTTCCTGCTAACAGTTAAAATCTTACTTCTGCCATTCCAGAGCCCCATGCCAAGGAACCAGAGTAACTCCATGTTACACTGAGTTCATTCTAGTTCGATCCCAAACAAGCTCAGTGATGCCATAGAGACATTTGTTGTGACCTAACAGACCAGACTGGACTCGAAACTTGGTAGCTAGTAGAGCATGGTTTTAGTGAGAAAGTTTCAAGATACACAAGTAAGATCCCATATGAAAAACTTGTATATAATTTGGTGAGGATGCCAAAGAGAAGAAGCCCGTGGACCTCCTCCCTTACCCCAGATTCTCTATTCCTTATGGTTTTCTTACCCTCTCGACTTTCTTTACAAGTGCTCTCTCTTTGGGCTCCTTGAGCACAAAGAAACATTAACGGGAATATGTATTCAGAATCTGAAAAAAAAAATCTGATGAAAATCATAATTTACCCGCTATAAAGTTTCACTGTTGGATTTGTCTTTGCCAGAACACCGTTGTCATCTCATATTTATCATGTGTTCTAATTTGACACTTGTTTACTGTTGATAAGTATAAGTGGGGAGCTGAATTATTATTTAACAGATTCACTTTGTTTAGTAAGAAAAAAGTCCTTTCTAAATATGAAAGACCTGAAGGAAAAACATAGGCAGAACCTTCCCAGAACCACTAGGATGTTGAGTGGTGGTAGTTTAACCTGCGTGGTACTTTTCATTAATAATTTTCTCTCCCCCTGGGATCCTCCCACTCCCAAATACTCTATCTGATAAACTTTACATAAAAGTTTTCTGTGCCAGGCCCGTAGGCCCACTAGGATTCTTAAATATTTTGACGTGAGTCCCTGAAAAAGGAAGAAATTCATGACAGAGAATTGCTTTACTTTATAACACGAGAAAACTTAGTTGGGGGAGCTAGTATGATGCAAATGGCAAGCAGATGAATCTTTGCCCCAGTCTTTCTTTTATGTGTGTATAATTCAAAATAAAAATTTTTCAAAGAATATTTATGTAATTTCTCTTATTCCTGTATCTCTGCTTGAGTTGCACTAACGATTTGAACTGGAAATAACAAAGTGAAACATTTACTGTTCTCACGTAATAACACCCAACTAGCGTGAAATGATACCTAATCTGTTCTTTCTTTTCCATCTTTACCCTAAGTCTAGTAGATCTCATTTTGCCAAATCACTGTCTGGGAATTTAAGGGGAAAACGGTTTCTGTGTCTCAGCTAATTAAACCCTGAAATAGTTAGCAACAGGGCTGCCACAGCAGAGCACGTCAGAAAGGCGAAGGTGGCTGCAAGTGTAAGATGAGTTCCTTGATAAGACAGCGAAACAAAGCACTGCTAGAGTGAAAAAATGTGATGCGTTCACAAATCTTTGCACCCTGACACCACACAGCCAAATCCAAGCCAGATCCGTGTTGACCAACACTTAGCGTTACCAAGAAAATCGCTTGAAACCAGGGAGGCAGAATGTTCTATTTGAATGGCTATTTGACACCAGGTTGTTGGGAACACAGGACTGTGGGCCATCTAGAAAAGACAGCATGGTACAGAAGAGGAGCTTCTAAAAATGACAAAGGATGGTGATTCCTATGAGGAAATCACCTGCACCTTCTACAGTGGACAAGAAATATCTTTAGGATTTTAGAACAGGATCTAAAGAACAGTGAAAAGAGATCTGGTTACAGGGCACCAAAAAGTAGACCTCGGGGATTCTGTAAACTGTGTCATACCCTGTTCCAGTTTAAGGGAACAAACTAATGGGATTTTCACAATAGTTTCTGTTACGAACTTTCATTTATTAACTACTTTTACTCTCCCTCCCTTTCCTCAAATATGTGATTATGCTGAGGCTAAATATGTGTTGCCTGTGCGAGCCTAGGGTAAAAATTACTCACTGCGTTTAGAAGCACCAGAGGACAGTTTAAAGTGGAAGGCTTTCCTCAGTTAGTTCACAACTTAAGCAGTGTGTACACTAGGACAAAACGCTGAAAATTTAATGAAAGCAAATAACACGAGAAAACCCCAGCCAACATTAAATAAAAGGAATTATGGGATTTCAGAGGGGCTTTCATTTCTTTTTCTTTGTACCTCAATGGAATATAAATCCAAAAGGATTTTAGGCACTTTATTAGAAATATATTATTACAATGGTATAAAAGTAAATAGTTGAGGAAATCACTGAATTGATAAAAATAGGGGAAAAGGTTAAAACCAAGAATAAGATTAAAAGTTAACGATGCTTGTCAAGGTATTTACTATACAGATACTAAGGCTGTGTAGTGTGATATGGTGGGAAATTTCCCAGTTGCTTCCCTAGTGGGTAAGGCCACCAGATTTAAAAATCAGATATACCTGGGTTTGAATCCTATTACTGCCATTTACAAGCTGTGTAACCTGTCTGAGCTTCAGTATCCTAACCTGTAAAACGGAGGTAATATTTACTCCGAGGGAGGGTTGGGAGGATTAAATTTAAATGATGCACTTAAAGCACCCAGCATAACAACACAGAATAAGTATTCAAAAGTTTGGAGCTATAAATATATGCATACAATCATGAAATTATCATTTTCCCATGGATGCTATAGATACACATTAAACTAATATGACCAAATTGCAATTTACTGAAAACTTATGCTAGAGACCAGCTATATAGCTCTCTGATGATCTGGCTTCCTCTGAAGATAAAGTTTAAAATACCTGGAAGAACTGATGGACTGCACATTTTTAAAGCAATTTCCGTGAGCCTATAATAAAGAATTGGCTAACACAGGGTTCAAAGACCCGGAGGTCTTTTTTTGTTTTTTTAACATCTTTATTGGAGTATAATTGCTTTACAATGGTGTGTTAGTTTCTGCTGTATCACAAAGTGAATCAGCTATATGTATACATATATCCCCAGATCTCCTCCCTCTTGGGTTTCCCTCCCACCCTTCCTATCCCACCCCTCTAGGTGGTCACAAAGCACCGAGCTGATCTCCCTGTGCTATGTGGCTGCTTCCCACTAGCTAGCTATTTTACATTTGGTAGTGTATATATGTCCATGCCACTCTCTTACTTTGTCCCAGCTTACCCTTCCCCCTCCCCATACCCTCAACTGTGTTTAACTTTTCGAGGAACAGCCAAACTTCTCCAAAGTGGCTGCACCGTTTTACATTCCCACCAGCAATATATGAGGGTTCCAATTTGTCCATATTCTTGCTAACCCATGTTATTGTCTGTCTTTGTTATTTTAGCAATCCCAGTGAGAGTGAAGTGATACCTCACTGTGGTTTTGATTTGCATTTTTCTAATAAGTAATGATATTGAGTATCTTTTCATGTGCTGACTGGACAATTATATATATATTTTTTTTGGTGGGGGGAAGAAATGTGTATTTAAATCCTCTGCTTATTTTAAAATTGGGTTGTCTTTTTATCGTTGAGTTTAAGAGGTTTTTTAAAAGATATATTTGGGACACAAGTCCCGTATCAGATATATGATTTGCAAATATTTTCTCCCATTCTGTGAATTGTCTTTTCATGTTCTTGATAGTTTTCTTAAAAGCAGTAAAGTTTTTTATTTTATCAAAGGCTAATGTACCTATTTTTGATTTTGTGGCTTTTGCCTTTGGTGTCACATATCAAATGTACCTGTAATGAGGCGGAGTCAAGATAGCAGGTGGGAAGATGCAGAGTTAGCATCTCCCCACAACTAGGGGGCCTAACGGCTGCTGGTGGGGGATTCTGATGCCCAAGGAGATGGAAGGAACCCCAAAGTGAACCGGTAGGACATAGCGGGACTGAGGGGGGAGGAGAAGTGGAGGCCAGACAGGATTGGCGCCTCTGAGACTGGGGAGATCAGGAGAGGTAGAAGGGAGGGACTCTCCGGGAAGAGTGGGAGAGGAGCAGGGGGTGATCGCCAGGACCACTCGGGCCGGGGAGCCTGCTGGGCTCCCAGGTGAGGTCCTCCGCCCTCTGAGACCAGGGGTGTGGGGCATGGCTGGGCCCTTCTGTTCCTTGAGCCTAAGCCCCACCCCTCACAGCCCCCAGGGCCTTTTCCAGCCATGTGGGTCCTGAGCATAGGCCCTGCCCACTGCCCAAACCCCACCCTTGCTTAGGCCCCGCCCTCCACAGCCAAGGCCTCCCCCCCTTTTTTTTCTTTTCCCTCCTCCTCCTCTTTACTGTTGTGGTACTGATGTACCTTCATTCATCTATATTTTAATTTATTCTTCCTAACATACCTGTTAGTTTCCTAGTCTAATTTTTTACTTTGTTATTGTTTTGTTTTTTCCCACCCCAGGTGGATTGCGGGATCTTGGTTCATGAACCCAGGGTCGGGCCAAAGCTCCTGTGGTGGGAGCTCCGAGTCCAAACCACTGGACCAACAGAGAACCTCAGACCCCAGGGAATATTCAAAGGAGTGAGGTCTCACGGAGTTCCTTATCTCAGCACCAAGACAAAGCTCTACCCAAGAGCCTGCAAACTCCACTGTTGGAAGCCTCAGGCCAAACAACCAGTAAGAAAGGGACACCAACCATTTAAAAAAAAAATGAGATGGCAAAAAAATGTCACAGATGAAGGAGCAAGGTAAAAACCTACAAGACCACATAAATGAAGAGAAAATAGGCAATCTACCTGAAAAAGAATTCAGAATAATGACGGTAATGATGATCCAGAATCTCGGAAATAGAATGGAGGTATGGATTGAGAAAACAAAAGCAATGCTTAACAAAGATCTAGAAGAACTAAAGAACAAACAAACAGAGATGAACAGCACAATAACTGAAATGAAAAATACACTAGAAGGAATCAATAGCAGAATAACTGAGGCAGAAGAACGAATAAGTGAGCTGGAAGACGAAATGGTGGAAATAACTACCGAGGAGCAGAATAAAGAAGAGAGAACAAAAAGAACTGAAGACGGGCTTCCCTGGTGGTGCAGTGGTTGAGAGTCTGCCTGCTGATGCAGAGGACATGGGTTCATGCCCTGGTCCAGGAAGATCCAACATGCCACGGAGCGGCTGGGCCCGTGAGCCATGGCCACTGAGCCTGCATGTCCAGAGCCTGTGCTCTGCAGTGGGAGAGGCCACAAAAGTGAGAGGCCCGTGTACCACAAAAAAAAAAAAAAAGAATTGAAGACAATCTCAGAGACCTCTGGGACAACACTAAATGCACCAACATTAGAATTACAGGGGTCCCTGAAGAAAAAGAGAAAAGGAAAGGGTCTGAAAAATATTTGAAGAGATTATACAGTCGAAAACTTCCCTAACATGGGAAAGGAAATAGTCACCCAAGTCCAGGAAGCACAGAGTCCCATACAAGATAAATCCTAGGAAAAAACACACCAAGACACATATTAATCAAAGTAACAAAAATTAAATTCAAAGAAAAAATATTAAAAGCAGCAAGGGAAAAACAAAAAATAACATACATAAGGAATCCCCATAAAGTGATCAGCTGATTTTTCAGCAGACATGTTGCAGGCCAGAAGGGAGTGGCAGAATATACTTAAAGTGATGAAAGAGAAAAACCTACAACCAAGATTACCCTACCCAGCAAGGATCTCATTCAGATTCGATGGAGAAGTCAAAACTTTTCAGACAAGCAAAAGATAAGAGAATTCAGCACCAACAAACCAACTTTAAAACAAATGCTAAAGAAACTTCTCTAAGCAGGAAACACAAGAAAAGAAAAAGACCCACAAAAACAAGCCCAAAACAATTAAGAAAATGGTAATAGGAACATACATATCGATAATAACCTTGAATGTAAATGGATTAAATGCCCCAGCCAAAAGACACAGACTGGCTGAATAGATACAAAAACAAGATCCATATATATGCTGTCTACAAGAGACCCACTTCAGACCTAGGGACACATACAGACTGAAAGTGAAGGGATGGAGAAAGATATTCCATGCAAATGGAAATCAAAAGAAAGCTGGAATAACAATACTTGTATCAAATAAAATAGACTTTAAAGACTGTTACAAGAGATAGGAGGGACACGACATAACAATCAAAGGATCAATCCAAGAAGAAGATATAACACTTATAAATGTATATGCACCCAACATAGGAATACCTCAATACATAAGGCAAATGCTAACAACCATGAAAGGAGAAACTGACAGTAACACAATAATAGTAGGGGACTTTAACACCCCACTTACACCAATGGACAGATCATCCAAACAGAAAACAAATAAGGAAACACAAGTTTAAATTATACTTTAAACAAGATGGACTTAATTGATATTTATAGGACATTCCATCCAAAAGTGGCAGAATACACTTTCTTCTCAAGTGCACACGGAACATTCTCCAGGATAGATCACATCTTGGATCACAAATCAACCTCGGAAAATTTAAGAAAATTAAAATCATATCAAGCATCTTTTCTGACCACAATGCTATGAGACTGGAAATCAATTACAGGAAAAAACTAAAAAACACAAATACATGGAGACTAAACAGCGCGCTACTAAATAACCAAGAGATGACTGAAGAAATCAAAGAAGAAATTTAAAAATACATAGAAACAAATGACAATGAAAACACGATGACCCAAAACCTATGGGACACAGGAAAAGCAGTTCTAAGAGGGAAGTTTATAGCAATACAATCTCACCTCAAGAAACAAGAAAAATCTCAAGTAAACAATCTAACCCTACACTTAAAACAACTAGAGAAAGATGAACAAAGAAAACCCAAAGTTAGAAGGAAAGAAATCATAAAGATCAGAGCAGAAATAAATGAAATAGAAACGAAGCAAACAGTAGCAAAGATCAATAAAACTAAAAGCTGGTTCTTTGAGAAGATAAACAAAATTGATAAACCATTAGCCAGACTCATCAAGAAAAAAAAGGAGAGGACACAAATCAATAAAATTAGAAATGAAAAAGGAGAAATCACAACTGACAATGCAGAAATACAAAGGATTATGAGAGACTACTACAAACAACTATATGCCAAAAAAATGGACAACCACAAAGAAATGGACAAATTCTTGTAAAGGTACAGTTTTCCAAGACTGAATCAGGAAGAATTAGAAAATATAAACAGACATATCACAAGTAATGAAATTGAAACCGTGATTAAAAATATTCCAACAAATAGGGCTTCCCTGGTGACACAGTGGTTAAGAATCCGCCTACCAATGCAGGGGACACAGGTTCAAGCCCTGGTCCAGGAAGATCCCACATGCTGTGGGGCAACTAAGCCCGTGCACCACAACTACTAAGCATGAACTCTGGAGCCCGCGAGTCACAACTACTGAAACCGGCATGCCTAGAGCCTGGGCTCTGCAACAAGAGAAGCCACTGCAGTGAGAAGCCTATGCACTGCAACGAAGCACAGCCCCCACTCTCTGCAACTAGAGAAAGCCTGCATGCATCAACAAAGACCCAATGCAGCCAAAAATAAATAAATAAATATATATATATTCCAACAAACAAAAGTCCAGGACCAGATGGCTTCACAGGCAAATTCTATCAAACATTTAGAGAAGAGCTAACACCCATCCTTCTCAAACTCTTCCAAAAAACCGCAGATGGAGAAACACTCCCAAATTCATTCTACAAAGCCACCATCACCCTGATACCAAAACCAGAAAAAGATATCACAAAAAAAGAGAATTATAGACCAACATCACTGATGAACATAAATGCAAAAATCCTGAACAAAATGCTAGCAAACAGAATCCAACAGCACTTTAAAAGGCTCATACACCATGATCAAGTGGGGTTTACCCCAGGGATGCAAGAATTCTTCAATATACGCAAATCAATCAATGTGATGCACCACATTAACAAATTAAGGAATAAAAGCCATATGATCATCTCAATAGATGAAGAAAAAACTTTTGACAAAATTCAACACCCATTTATGATAAAAACTCTCCAGAAAATGGGCACAGAGGGAACTTACCTCAACATAATAAACGCCATATATGACAAACCCACAGCAAGCATCATACTCAATGGTGAAAAACTGAAAGCATTTCCAGTAAGATCAGGAACAAGACAAGGATGTCCACTCTCGCCACTCTTATTCAACATAGTTTTGGAAGTCCTAGTCACAGCAATCAGAGAAGAAAAAGAAATAAAAGGAATACAAATTGGAAAAGAAGAAGTAAAACTGTCACTGTTTGCAGATGACATGATACTACACACAGAAAATCCTAAAGACTCTACCAGAAAACTACTAGAGGTAATCAATGAATTTGGTAAGGTTGCAGGATACAAAATTAATGCACAGAAATCTCTGGCGTCCCTATACACTAATGATGAAACATCTGAAAAAGAAATTAAGGAAACACTCCCATTTACCATTGCAACAAAAAGAATAAAATACCTAGGAATAAATCTACCTAAGGAGACAAAAGACCTGTATGCAGAAAACTATAAGACACTGATGAAAGAAATTAAAGATGATACCAACAGATGGAGAAATACACCATGTTCTTGGATTGGAAGAATCAACATTGTGAAAATGACTATACTACCCAAAGCAATCTACAGAGTCAGTGCAATCCCTATCAAACTACCAATGGCATTCTTCACAGAATTAGAACAAAAAATTTTACAATTCATATGGAAACACAAAAGACCCCAAATAGCCAAAGCAATCTCGAGAAAGAAAAACGGAGTTGGAGGAATCAGGCTCCCTGACTTCAAACTATACTACGAATCTACAGTAATCAAGACAGTATGGTACTGGCACAAAAACAGAAATATAGATCAATGGTACAGGATAGAATGCCCAGAGATAAACCCACACACGTATGGGCACCTAATTTACAACAAAGGGGGCAAGAACATACAATGGAGAAAAGACAGCCTCTTCAATAAGTACTGCTGGTTAAACTGGACAGCTATATGTAAAAGAATGAAATTAGAATACTCCCTAACACCATACACAAAAATAAACTCCAAATGGATTAAAGACTTAAATGTAAGACCAGACACTATAAAACTCTTAGAGGAAAACATAGGAAAAACACGCTTTGACATAAACCACAGCAAGATGTTTTTTGACCCACCTCCCAGAGTAACAGAAATAAAAATAAACAGGTGGAACCTAATGAAACTTAAAAGCTTTTGCACAGCAAAGGAAACCATAAACAAGACAAAAAGACAACCCTCAGAATGGGAGAAAATATTTGCAAATGAAACAACAGACAAAGGATTAATCTCCAAAATATACAAACAGCTCATGGAGCTCAATATCAAAAAAAACAATCCAGTTAAAAAATGGGCAGAAGACCTAAACAGACATTTCACCAAGGAAGACACACAGATGGCCAAGAGGCACATGAAAAGATGCTCAACATCACTAATTACTAGAGAAATGCAAATCAAAGCTACAGTGAGGTATCACCTCACACCAGTCAGAATGGCCATTATCAAAAAATCTAGAAAGAATAAATGCTGGAGAGGGTGTGGAGAAAAGGGAACCCTCCTGCACTGTTGGTGGGAATGGAAATTGATACAACCACTATGGAAAACAGTATGGAGGTTCCTTAAAAAACTAAAAATAAAACTACCATATGACCTAGCAATCCCACTACTGGGCACATACCCTGAGAAAACCATAATTCAAAAAGAGACATGTACCCCAATGTTCACTGCAGCACTATTTACAATAGCCAGGACATGGAAGCAACTTAAATGTCCATCGACAGATGAATGGATAAAGAAGATGTGGCACATATATACAATGGAATATTACTCAGCCATAAAAAGAAACGAAATTGAATTATTTGTAGTGAGGTGGATGGACCTAGAGTCTGTCACACAGAGTGAAGTTAAGTCAGAAAGAGAAAAACAAATACCATATGCTAACACAGATATGGAATCTAAAAAAAAAAAAAAGTTTATGAAGAACCTAGGGGCAGGACAGGAATAAAGACGCAGACGTAGAGAATGGACTTGAGGACACGGGGAGGGGGAAGGGTAAGCTGGGACGAAGTGAGAGAGTGGCATGGACATATATACACTACCAAACGTAAAATAGATAGTTAGTGGGAAGCAGCCGCATAGCGCAGGGAGATCAGCTTGGTGCTTTGTGACCACCTAGAGGGGTGGGATATGGAGGGTGGGAGGGAAACCCAAGAGGGAGGAGATCTGGGGATATATGTATATGTATAGCTGATTCACTTTGTTATATAGCAGAAACTAACACACCATTGTAAAGCAATTATACTCCAATAAAGATGTTAAAATAATAAAATAAAATAAACAAGTCATATTCATTGGAAGTAAAGAGATAAAATGATCACTTTTAGATTATACTAATTGCATACTTAGAAAATTCAAGAGAATCAAATAAGAAATTCTAAATAATGTAAGAATTGAATAAAGTGGCTGAACACAAAATTAATGTTCAGAAATAAATAATCTTTCTATATACAAATAAAAATCTGTTAGAACCGCTTTGTCCAACACAGCAGCCACTAGCCACACGTAACTATTTCAATTTTAATAACAAAGAAAATTTTAAATTCGGTTCATTAGTAACATTAGTCATACCCCAAGTCCTCAATAGTCACTTGAAATTTGGAGGGAAAGAGCTAATTTGGAATTATTTTCCATAGGCCCTATGAAAAAATAAACAAGCAATAAAGGCCAGGAAAATTCTGAAGAATAGTAATAACGGAAACAGTCCTATAAGATATCAAAACACATTACAAGGCTATAATAAAGTGTTTGAATAGACTGCTCTATAATAAATAAAACAGAATAGGAATTCTAGAAACTTACTCCAACACCTATAAAAATTTTGCATGTGATAAAGGAGGCATTTCAAATCAGTGGTAAAGAGGAATTATTCAATAAATCATGTTAGGACTAGACTTCTAGAAAAAAAACTGTATCCCTACTTCACTTCTTACTCCAAAATAAATTGCAAATGTAGCAAAGATGTAAACATAAAAGAAAGCCCTATTACAGGTTTGCTTATAGTAGCAAAGGATTGGAAACAACCTGAAGGCCCTTTAATGATTAAATAATCATGGTATATACATTCAATTTAATACTATTTAGTTAATGGGAAAGAATATTTGTATTATGTTCAGATAATATAAGTGGGCCACATAAGTGGCCCATTATCATTCCTTGTTAACAAAGAGGCAACCAATGCCTTCTAAATATATCAGATTTGTTTAATTCTTTTTGTCTTCACCTGCACTAAGGTTGCCAAGTGTCCAGCACTGGATTGTGGTTTAGCTTTCTGTCCAGCAAAAGGAAAAATTTAAAACTAGATACAAGATGCCTTTATCATTAAAAACTTACTGGAAAAATTTTTTAGAAATAACATTATCCTGGTGGGTAGACAAAGCAGTGTTTTTAATAAGGGGAAAAGAGGAATACCTGAATAAATGACACCATTTGTGGAGTCTCTGTCGTAACAGATATTTTTGTTTTAATTTTTTAAACAAAATTTGAGATCTAATCTATTGGCTTCCTGTCATGTAAAGGGAGGTTTTTAAATTTACAGTCTTCCACCTCACACACACACACAAAACACACGTTTCTCCTCTCAATTACAGCATAATTCTTGGTTAGATAAAAATTTAGCATTTACATTATTACAAGTAAGCTGCAGTGGATGCTGTGATGAGCCACCCAGCTCCCTCCTTAGTACAGAATATATCCCCCAGCTGCTGGAGGCACTGCTGGCAGACGCCTCTCCACCGGCAGCCTTGGAATTAGCTTCTGAGAGTCGGCTCACGGATGTCAAGACCCCTTCCCAGACATGGTGAGTGGCTGTCATTCAACGACTGCTCAGCATGGAGGTAAAAGGCCCTCACTGCAACTTGGGACAATCCTCAAGGGCCAGCCCAGCTTTAGAGCTCCCTATGGGTTCAGCTAAGGCCTTTATCAAGGCCAAATTTTTCATCTGCCCAGTCCTGCTTCCTTGCTTTTCTTCCTTCCCACAGGTATTGATCTCAAGAGCTCTCCCTAATAAACCTCCTGCCTGCCAATCTCTGTCTCCGAGGCTCCTTTCAAGGAACGCAACCTGTGACAGTGGGTACCAGAAATGGTCTGAGAAAGCAGTTGCTAGGATGGGATTCTGGAGCTGGATCTGCCGTCTGGTTGGCAGAGCCCCAGTGTTGGTGGAAGGGGAAGCAGACAGCATGAGGCAACAGTGCAATTGTTAAAACATTCACTGGTGGTAGCAAAAGCACTAGCTGATGCATTGTACCAGGCATTTGAACAACAGGGGGGAAATGATAATATTGGTAAAAGGACAGTGAAAGTGGCTATCGCTAAACTCAATTCATGCTTTGGAAAAAGATAACAGACTAAGAGTGATTAATTGACTTCATAAAGTGTGCAAATGTGAAAGCCAGAAGGCCTCCTTGGTAGCGTGTAAAAAATCTTTTTTCTCCTGCAGCAAAGATGTAGAGAAAGCTGAGGACCAGGCTCAGGACTTAATCATAAGGGTAGCAGAGCTCCAAAAAAGTTAATCTGTCAGACAAGGCAGGCTTGCTCTGCCAAGGTCAGAGCCCTGGTTAAACACACAACAGGAGCCTGAGGAGAGGATGGAGACCTCTGGATTGAGGCACCTGCAGAACTGCTCCATCCCCCGCCTATTACGGGCTAGCCCTCCCCTCTTCTAGAAGATAATTTGAAGGCCACACCCCTATGAAACAGCGTGACCCCCTCAGATCTGCCCCAACCTCCCAGCCTGGCCACCAGGCCAATCACTAGATTTAAGTCACAACACAACTCAGCTGAGGAGTGCAGGACTCAGCAAACAGGTCCTGGTAGGGCCGGGAGAGAATCCATGGGACAAGATTCAAAGGGTGTTGGATCAAAGCAGGCAAACTTTACTTTGGATTCAACACCCTGGCAGGAACCCCAGGAGACGGTGCGAGCATGCTGTCAGGATGACCCCAGGAAGTAAGGAAAAAGCAATGATCCGCATTAAGTGAGGTTTAAACGCCAGCATTGCCCTGTCAGATGGTGGAAGAAGGGGTAAAAGGCTCAGAGAAGTGGGCGTGTCAGAGTGGATGTACTCTATAAGGCATAGATGACTGTGCTGGGGGGCAGCACCAGAGGATACACGATTTACCAAAGCAGTAAGCGACGTGCTGGCGAGAGGGGTGCCAATGGCTCTAAGACTTCAGCGGTAGCTCTCCTCCACAGACCAGGGATGAAGTGCTGTCTTTACAGAACTCAGCTCACTGACAGCAGTGAGAGGGATAGGACAACTCCCACCTTTGCCCCAACCCCGTCCTCATAGAGGCCAGAGGTGGTACTTAGCCGTCAGAAGCCAGGTGGATGCAATTACTGTAATGAGCGGTAGGGTTGAAGTGGCAGCCAAGTGGCCTGACCTACATAGAGTTATGGAGATGGTAAATAAGCGTAGTGTTCCCAGAAGCAAACGCATGAGTAGCCAAAGAAAGTACTACTTAACCTGTACAAACAAAAGAAATCAAGGAGGATGGAGGATGGAGGCAGTCATCCCAATGAAAAGTCAGGATGCCTTTTGCCCATTTTACAGAACGGAGCCAGCTTTGGGCCCGGAACCCATCAATTAAAAGAGGCCAGGGCTTCCCTGGTGGCGCAGTGGTTGAGAGTCCGCCTGCTGATGCAGGGGACACGGGTTCCTGCCCCGGTCCGGGAAGATCCCACATGCCGCGGGGCAGCTGAGCCCGTGAGCCGTGGCTGCTGAGCCTGCGTGTCTGGAGCCTGTGCTCCGCAACGGGAGAGGCCACAGCAGTGAGAGGCCCGCGTACTGCAAAAAAAAAAAAAAAAAGAGGCCAGGTGCCCAGGAAGGCATAACAAGTGTTCACAGTAATGATTTCCTAGTCCTTCTCCAATGAAATCCATGGCCATTTACTTGGGTAACTCTACACTGGGGGAAGTGGAAGACCGAAACACTATAAGGACAGTTGGACACAGGGTCCAGGTTGACATTAATGCCCAGAGCCCTGAAACAGTAGTATGGAACCCTGTTAGAGTGGGGGCCAGTGTCATGGATGTGTGTGTGACCTGTGAGGTTCTAAGTGTGGTTTAGTTCTTGGTTTAATGCTCTGATATTGCCCTTTTGAAATTCTTAATAGCTTTCGAACAAGGGACCCTGCATGTTCAGCTTGTGCTGGGCCCTGCAGAGTATGTAGTTGGCCCTAGTGGGAATATATGAGTGGCCTGGAAATGAATGGAGCTCTAGCCGAGGTGTGGCTTACTGTGCATCTGTTGGGTCTGCAGACCCATCTGTAATACTTTCCTGGTCTCTGACTGTATACTTGGGATAGACATTCCCAGTAACTGACAGCAAGCACCATTCTGCCTCCTTGGCCTGTGGGATAAGAGCTATCACAGTGAAGACGGCCAAGTGGAGAGCGCTGAAACTGCCAATCTCTTACACTTACACACACACACACGCACGCACACACACACACACACACACACGGCCAAGATAGTAAATAAAAAACAATATTGCATCACAGAGGATCTGGCAGAAATTAGTGCCACTCTTAAAAACTTAAAGAATGCAGGGGTGGTGTGTGCACCCCATAATACCTCCATTTAAATTGACCAATCTGTCCTCTGCAAAAAACAATAAAACAAAACCAGAATTTGAAGGGTAACAGTGGACTATTTAAATGTAAACAAGAACTAGCCCTGATTACAGAGGCTGTATCAGATGTGGTATATTTCCTAGACCCCATTTAAATTCCACCAACCGTCCAAACCACCCCTCTTTTTCTTTTAAGGTCTAGATTCTCATATGGAATCATATTTATGTGTCAGTCTGAAACAGTTCCACAGTCTTTCCCTGTCTCTCAAGTCATCAACAGTCTTAAGAGGCTTCCCTGGTGGCGCGGTGGTTAAGAATCTGCCTGCCAATGCAGGGGACACGGGTTCGAGCCCTGGACCAGAAAAGAAGCTTCACTTATAATGTTTTTGAAATCTTCAACTGCTCCCTATAATATTTCTGTTTTCTCCAAGTCCCTTCTTTCTTCTTGTTTCTTCTCTTTCATACTGGAGGTTTTCTTAAAATACCTGGCCTCCCTCGGCTGTCTGTTTCATGAGAATGGGGCACCGAAAACCTATGTTTAGAAGCTATGGGGAAGGAGAGGAGGGAGAGATTATTGACTGATAGATTCTACTGTAGGGCTTAGGGTGATCTGGACAGGCTTGGTCAGTTTCTCATAATAATCCTCCAGTCACATGCCTGGATAATGCATTTGTGGATGTCTATGTTCTCAGAGCTGAGTCGAGCAAGAGGCTAGAATCCCACTGGCTTTATTAGATTCTTACATAATACCCACATTCAGTATGAAACCTTTACTTCACCTTCTCAGAATCAGCCTCTCTAAAGAATGAATTGCTGGCAGCCAGAGGATAGGGTTTTCTGCCTGGTGCCTCTTGCTCCTAGCCTTTGGGGAATTCTCTGGCGAGAACAAATCTGCTTCTGGACTCTCCCCTTAGAGATACTTTTGGTTTTTTTCTGATTCCCTAAATCAATGGTTATGAACCAGGGACAGCTTTGCACTCAGGAGACATCTGACAATACTGGAGATATTTTTGGTTGTCACAGTTGGGGAGGAGATGCTACCAGCATCTAGTGGGTTGAAGCTAGGGATGCCGCCAAACATCCTACAAGGCCCAGAACAACTCTTTACAATAAACAATTAGCTGGCCCCAAATGTCAACAGTACCCTGTTGAGAAACTCTTACCTAAATCATTCAGCGCAAATATTTCTTCCAGCTTCTAGTTTTTGGATGCCACCTCATTTTTTCTTCCACTCTGAGGTTTTGTACCTTTATGCCTTTTAAAAATCCTTTCCTGACATTTAAGAGTTAGTCCTAGTAAACATAATTGTTTAACTAGCACATTTGACCTAAACTCATATGGTGGAATTTGAATTTGGATTTGTTGAAAATATTTCAATTCCTGTCTCAAATGCTGGCTTAGATGAATGGTTAGTGTTAGGAAGAATGTGTGAACCAAAGAGTGAAACAGGATGCATGTGGAATCTGTAAGAAATGGATTTTGGGTCTTATGGAACATTCCATACAGTTGTTCTGAAGGTAAGCTGTCATTTTTTTTTTTTTAATAAATTTATTTATTTATTTTTGGCTGTGTTGGGTCTTCGTTGCTACATGCGGGCTTTCTCTATTTGCGGCAAGCGGGGGCTACTCTTCATTGTGGTGTGCGGGCTTCTCATTGCGGTAGCTTCTCTTTGTTGTGGAGCACAGGCTCTAGGTGCACGGGCTTCAGTAGTTGTGGCTTGTAGGCTCTAGAGCACAGGCTCAGTAGTTGTGGCTCGCAGGCTCTAGAGGACAGGCTCAGTAGTTGTGGTGCACAGGCTTGGTTACTCTGCAGCATGTGGGATCTTCCCAGACCGGGGCTCGAACCCATGTCTCCTGCATTGGCAGGCAGATTCTTAACCACTGCACCACCAGGGAAGCCTCTTAAGGCTGTTGATGACTTGAGAGACAGGGAAAGACTGTGGAACTGTTTCAGACTGACACATAAATATGATTCCATATGAGATTCTAGACCTTAAAAGAAAAAGAGGGGTGGTTTGGACAGTTGGTGGAATTTAAATGGGGTCTAGGAAATATACCACATCTGATACAGCCTCTGTAATCAGGGCTAGTTCTTGTTTACATTTAAATAGTCCACTGTTACCCTTCAAATTCTGGTTTTGTTTTATTGTTTTTTGCAGAGGACAGATTGGTCAATTTAAATGGAGGTATTATGGGGTCCACACACCACCCCTGCAATCCAAGTTGCCATTTTTTTTAAAATAAGAAATGAATAAATGAAAGCTACAGAGAGCAAAAACTACATTATCACTTGAAATGTATAAAATACTTTTTAATCTTCACAGGGGCTGATCAGAATTTTTTTTTTTTTTTTTGCAGTACGCAGGCCTCTCACTGTTGTGGCCTCTCCCGTTCCGGAGCACAGGCTCCGGACGCGCAGGCTCAGCGGCCATGGCTCACGGGCCCAGCCGCTCCGCGGCATGTGGGATCTTCCCGGACCGGGGCACGAACCCGTGTCCCCTGCATCGGCAGGCGGACTCTCAACAACTGCGCCACCAGGGAAGCCCAAAAGTTAAGTCTTTGGTTGAAAATCATACACATACTCCTCCAACATTTCTGGTTGTGTCTTTTTCCATGAAAAACCTCCATGGTTCTCAAAAACACAGGAGAAATAGCTGAATAAGTAAATCTTGATTAAATTTGTATATTCATTACTAAATAATTGCTTCAATTGTGTAATTCCATTTACTATAATTTGAAGAGAAAGGTATTTGTGTGGCCTAGAAAGAACATGTAAGACTCAGTCATCATAGTTTTTTTATAGATAAAATGATTCTGAAGCTAAATTATTTTAGCAATTCTTGACATAAAGATAAAGGCAAAAACATACATATTTTTCTCTGATGCCCTTTTCCACTCTTACAAGAAAAAAATAAACAACTGCATTTCAAAGAAAGTATATTAGTTGCCTAAGATTTGATCGGTTTTTAAACTATCAGGGAATTTGTTCCTTTTGAGAAATGAGAAAGCCTAGCTATGACCTGGAAGTGAAATATAGAGCTCTCATAACCACAGCAAGACCAAAAATCAATCTCTCAGATCTATGCCAAAGTCAACCCTTCCAGTCCCTCCCACCTGAGACATAGATAGTTCATTGAATTCTACTCCATGGCATTGAGGAATGAAGCCTGTCAGGCGGTTTCTGCATGTCAGTGAGGGCGGCCTTTCTGCTGGAGGTCAGCCTGGGAGGGAACTCCTAGGCAGCAGGGTCAAGGCCGCAAGTTGTGACACAGCAAGTTGGCAGCATCGCGTGACAGCTTGCTCTAGACTCTTCTTCGTGCGTGGCTTCGGTTTCTAACGCCACACAAAGCACTTCAAGACAAAAGGCTAGAAATGCTACCCCTCCTGAGACTTGCAGAGAAACTGTAGCTATAAGCCAATTCCCTGCCCTACACTCAGTGAAAATACTGTTACGCAGCCTCCCACAGGGTTTCCACAGAGGTAAACCTACAGAACTTCTGAAAATATTATTAATAATCCAGTATTTGTTTTCCTGCACCTCCTCCACTCCCATCAAATGACTCTGAAGTCTAATTTCTTTTGCTCTGACAAACAGAGCAAGGGAAGAATCCATGATCTCAAGGGAGATAAAGGCAAAGCAGAGATAAGGCCAGGGACCCTGGAATGGTGTCCGTATTCACACATCCCCTCTTGGATGTCCCCTGTACCATCCCTCCCCGCTTTACAACCCATTTCTGTTTCAGTAATCCTAGGAATCGTCAGAAAGGGGGTGGGGGGGTGGGGGGAAGGGTGTTTTTCATCCAACACAAAGTATTCAGCTGGGACTTCCCTGGTGGCACAGTGGTTAAGAATCCATCTGCCAATGCAGGGGACATGGGTTCGAGCCCTAGTCCGGGAAGATCCCACATGCCACGGAGCAACTAAGCCCGTGTGCCACAACTACTGAGCCTGTGCTCTAGAGCCCGTGAGCCACAGCTACTGAAGCCCATGTGCCTAGAGCCCACGCTTGGCAACAAGAGAAGCCCACCCACCGCAACGAAGAGTAGACCCTGAGAAAGCCCGTGCACAGCAATGAAGACCCAATGCAGCCATAAACAAACAAACAAACAAAGTATTCAGCAAGCCTTTCTCTACCCTCTTACAGCCTCCGGCTGGGCCTGAGGATTAAGCTGATAGGAGACAGATTAACAGGAGGAAAGCACGCAAATTCTATTTAGTAGTTTTACACGCACATAGGAGCCTTCCCAGGCAAATGAAGACCCAAAATGCAGTTAGGCCTGAGTGCTTAGACACTAGGTTGAACAACAAGTAGTCACTGTGGAAAAGTAACTAAAATGTCTGTGGAGGCTAAAGGAAGATGAAGGTTATCCTAACAAGGTCTGTTTGTACAGATCTCTCTTAGCCTCAACTTTCCATCTCTGTTGATAAGAACGTTTCTTTCCTCCTGGTACGGGGAGGGCATCGTTCACGTGGGAGTTTTATCTCCTGCTTTTAGGAAGAAAGGTGAGGTCAGCACACCTTTCTTGCATGTGCTGTTTTTCAAGTGCCTTTATCTCAAGATCATCCTTTTGACAAAGTGGTATGTTTGGGGGTGGCCATGCGGCTTATAGGATCTTAGTTCCCTGACCGGGGATTGAACCTGGGCCCCAGCAGCGAAAGTGCCAAGTCCTAACCACTGGACCACCAGGGAATTCCAAACAAGGTGTTATAGACTGAATTGTATCCCCCTCAAAATTCATACGTTAAAAAAAAAAATTTATAGGTTGAAGTCTTAACCCCTGGTACCTTAGAATGTGACTGTATTTGGAGATAGGACCATTTAATTAAGGTTAAATGAGGTCATATGGGTGGGCCCTAATCCAACATAACCCATGTCCTTATAAAAAGAGATACTGGGGCACAAGCACAGAGGATCCACCATGTGAGGACACAGCAAGAGGGCAACCATCTGCAAGCCAAGGAGAGACACCACAGAAGGATCCAACCCTGCAGAAACCTTGACCTCAGATTTCTGGCCTCCAGAACTGTGAGAAAATGCATTTCTGTTGTTTGAGCCACCCAGTCGTGATATTTTGTTATGGCGGCCTGAGCAGGTTAATATACAAGGTAAAAGAGTATCACATGAAATGTTTTCCTGAGGAACTATGTAGACTTTCCTCTTGATAAATTCCAGCAGTCTTAAAGCACAAGAAGATATATCTAAAGGAGTTCTGTAGCTAGTGAATGATTAAACTTAGAACCTATTTACAATCAGCGCTGTCTTCCGAAAGGTTACATCTTACAGGCTCTTGTCCGATGTGTGTGTTCTCCCTTCTGGCTCTGTGATGACACTTTGCTGCATCATTTGCCAGTTCCCTAATTGGTTTTCTATTTTCCAAGGGCCAGTTTTCTGATGAAAGCTCTTTACAGCCTCACCACTTTGGACAGAGGAGGGGGCGGGAGGGAGACTGCCTGTTGACAGAAGCTGCTTCTAAGAAACTCATCTCTTATTTTCTCTTGATACAGTCTGTGATGGGAGAAGAGACTGAAGGGACAAACTTAGGAAACAAAGTACCAAATCTCAAGCAGGGATGCGATTCCCTGCAGGGTGCTAGCCGCGAGCCATTCAGCCACTATGGCTTGCGCTCCAATCCTGAGCCAGGCACTGAGGACATACACAGCCAAGAATGAGTTAACCTTTTAGTTAAGTGTGATGTCTTTTTTTTTAGGATGCTATTTTTTTTTAATATTTATTTATTATTCATTTTGGCTGTGCCGGGTCTTAGTTGCAGCACATGGGATCTTCGCTGCGGCATGCATGTGGGATCTAGCTTCCCAACCCAGGGATAGAACCTGGGCTCCCTGCATTGGGAGCTCGGACTCTTACCCACTGGACCACCAGTGAAGTCCCAAGAGTAATGTCTTAATTCATGAACCCTGAGACTAGTGCTCCTCTAAAATGAAGTTGTGTGCATTAAAAAATAAAATAAAATCTCCCATTCTGAAGGCACCACAGAGACGTTTGGAGCTCAGAATGAAGAAAGTGGGGGAGAGGGTCTCACTTCCAGAGAGCTAAGTGGCAGAATCAGAATGAAGAGGCAGAGACATGGCAGAAGGGGGGTCGGGGCTAAGGAAGAGGCGGCCTCGGTGAATGGAAGAGGCCTTGACCTTCTCCCAGCTGTAACCTCAGGGCACCTCCCACCCCCCAGCACAATTGCTGACACCTTCTCTGTGGTGGGAACCTGTTCGCAGGGCTCCGCCAGCCCTCTAGGCAAGAGGCGGGTGTTTAGAAGGAAGGCGGGACCTTGCCCCTTCTGGAGCAGGAGAGCAACACCAGTGTGTGAACTGCAAGCCGCAGCTAAGCAACCAGACTGAGAACCGTCACAGTCTCCCTCGACCAACCTGAGACTCTCCCTCTATCAATCGCACCCCACCCCAGCCATGGGGTCAGAAAGCAGATCCCCAAACAACACCCAGGATCAACCAAACCAAAAGCTGGTTCTTTGGGAAAATTTCCAGATCTACCCACATGGAAAATAAGCAGCCCACAGAAAATTACAGGTTTTACTGCTTCAGGAAATAGAGGAAAAAATTGAGAGGAAAAAATGCTAACAGTGTGGGCCTCCCCGGTGGCACAGTGGTTGAGGGTCCGCCTGCTGATGCAGGGGACACGTGTTCGTGCCCCGGTCCGGGAAGATCCCACATGCCGCGGAGCGGCTGGGCCCATGAGCCGTGGCCGCTGAGCCTGCGCGTTCGGAGCCTGTGCTCCGCGACGGGAGAGGCGACAACAGTGAGAGGCCCGCGTACCAGGAAAAAAAAAAAAAAAAGCTAACGGTGAGTGATAAAAAGAGTGACCAAGGGAATGAACTTAGAGGCCCAACCCCCAGCCCTCTTCAATGCTGAGCTCCAGCTGCAAGCAAGCCAGTTTAAAAGATGAGTTCAGTGCATTTGACCTGGAGTTGGAAATTATTGAATTCCCAAAAGATGACAGCCTCCGGGGACACCTGGAGGGGGTGGGAGGTGGTACTGCTACCTCCTAGTTTGAACCTTTGAATCAGCATAGGTGATAGAACTACTTTACAACTAAACAAACCCTCAGATTCTATTCCTACCCTTCAAACAACAGGTCATGTAGACTTGAGGGTATTGGCTGGGCCACATTTGTAGTGTGTGGGTTTGTGATATATAGAAGAGAAAAACGAGCCATGAAGCCGTCTAGAAACAGAAAAGCACCACTTTGATTTCGGAGGTTTCCCAAACCCAGTTGCATGAGGAATAGTTCTACTTTGACCGGAATGCATGTGAGATGGTCTGCTGTTGTTCTACTTTCGTTTTTGTAACAAGCTCTCTCTTTTTTGAACTGACTTGGATGTGTTTCTGTCTCCTGTAATAAAAAGCTCTCTGGCTAAGACCCTCTCCAGAAGACCACATCTAGATGACCATAAAATAAGACATTTAAAAATATATCTACTGGCTATGCAATTTTCTACTCAGTGAAACAGAGGTTTCCTGACAAATTTTATATTCGGAGAGAAATGAAAGACCATGCCAGGAAACATGAAGTTCTTAGGAAATAATTTGGTTATAAACATATTTCCTTAATAGGATACAACTGGATTCTCTCATTACCTTTTGATAAGAACATAAGACACCCGTTGTTTAGTCAACGATTCATGATGCTTTCTCAAATGTTTGCAGCCCAGTAGAGTACACAGCAGATGCCAGCATCCATCTTCATTTTACTGATGGGGCTGAACTCTATGGCTGGAGAATATATGAGATCACAAGGGCAGTACGTAAGAAGCTGGCCCGTCTTTGGGTTCTTGGTCCAGTGCTCTTTTTACCACCATGCATTATTCCATGGTGCCTTTTTCACCCTTGTAAGCATCAAGGAAACTTTTTTCTGACCAAACAGACCTCCAGGTTCCATTAGAGCCTTTCCAGAGCTTACTGTTCCATAGAGGTCGTTATCATATCATGGTCAGTTAGGGAGCTCTTCAAAATATAATGCTTGTCATAAAGTCATCTGCTTGCAGATGTGTCCTTCTATGACCAGAAATTTCAGTGCTCTGAGGACATCCTAGCTTTGAAATATTTTATTGAACCCACTTCTATCAATGTTATGAAAATCACTCGAAGTCCCATTCTTGTAACAAAGGTGACCATATAATCAAACTTTTGGGCACTGTTCACAATGGCACAGCATTCAAATGGGACAACAGGGTAATCTTTATTCACTTCCTGTGGATATTCTGAAACATTATTTTGAAAGCTCACACCTGCCTTCTGCTCATAAAGTAGCAAGGTCAGTGTGCCCCTGATGCTGCCATGACCCCCTCCCAAACCAAGAAGCTTATTCAGTTTTTGCATCCTTTTGAAATGTTCTCAACCTTAAGTGGCCGTCGGAGAGTTTGGTTAAGCTCCAACAGAAGTTTAAATGCAAGAAACATTTCAGGGGCTTCCCTGGTGGCGCAGTGGTTGAGAGTCCGCCTGCCGATGTGGGGGACGCGGGTTCGTGCCCTGGTCCGGGAGGATCCCACATGCCGCGGAGCGGCTGGGCCCGTGAGCCACGCCCACTGAGTCTGCCCGTCCGGAGCCTGTGCTCCGTCCGCAATGGGAGAGACCACAACAGTGAGAGGCCCGCGTACCGAAAAAAATAAAAAATAAAAAAAATAATAAATAAAAAGAAATATTTCAGGAGGATTTCGGAAAAAGGAATAAGCTATAACGGTAGTTGAAGTGGTGCACTGACATTCCAAGTTTAACGTGGGAAGGTCATGTACCATTTGGTAGGTTTTGTTTGACTCTCCTTTCCCTGTCAGGCATGCCATCCTTGACCCTCCTTTCTTCTACTCCTGAGATTGGCCTTTATGCAACTCAGGCAAAGGCCAAAGGGGCTATGGCCTGAAGGGCTGCTAGGCCTGTCAACCTGCACCCTAGAATGTTGCTGCCTGGTCATCTCTCTGCTAGGCAAGAGCAAGGATGGACTCTGATGCGCACAGGTTTGCATCTCCCAAACACAGAACAGTCCACTGTCCATTAACCTGCTTCTCACGAGATGACTAGGGATAAGGCTCACACCCTGACAGTCAGTGACAACACAGCGTCAGATCATTTCTCAGCCGTTTCTCTGCTTCGTCTTATGTTTTGATCTCAAGTTGAAGAGGGTAGGAGGTTGTCTAGACATAAAGATACAGCTCCCTCTTTGGGGCTATTGTCAACAGCAGTCTAGAAAGTCTTTGGATCTGATTTGTGCAAATCTGAGAGAATCACACACAACTTAGTGCAGTTGTTCCTTGGTATCCATGGACCCCTGCAGATACCAAAATCCTGTTGATGCTCAAGTCCCTTATATAATGTTGTAGTATTTGCATATAACCTATATACATCTTCTCATATACTTTAATTCATCTTTAGGTTACTTACAATAGCTAATACAATGTAAATGTTATGTAAATACAATGTAAATGTTATGTGAATAGTTGCTGGAGCACGACAAATTCAAGTACTTTTTGGAACGTTCTGGAATTTTTTCCTCGAATATTTTTTCAATTGAAGTATAGTTGATTTACAATATTGTCTTAGTATCAGGTGTGTGGCAAAGTGGTTCAGTTATATATATAATTCTTTTCCAGATTATTTTCCATTATAGGTTATTATAAGATATTAAATATATTTCCCAGTGCTATACAGTAAATCCTTGTTGCTTATCTATTTTATGTATAGTAGTTTATATTTGTTAATCCCTTACTCCTAATTTATCCCTCCTCCACCTCCCTGTCCCCTTTAGTGACCGTAAGTTTGTTTTCTGTGTCTGTGAGTTTCCATTTTGTATATAATTAGATTCATTTGCATTATTTTTTAGATTCCACATAAGTGATGTTATAGGATATTTGTCTTTGTCTGACTTACTTCACTTAGTGTGATAATCTATAGGTCCATCCATGTTGCAGCAATATTTCATTCTTTTTTACGGCTGAGTAATATTCCATTGTATATATGGACCACATCTTCTTAAACTAATCATCTACTGATAGGCACTTGGGTTTTTTCATGTCTTGGCTACTGTAAATAGTGCTGCTATGAACATTGGGGTGCATGTATCTTTTCAAATTAGAATTTATCTTTTCCAGATATATGCCCAGGATCATATGGTAGCTCTATTTTTAGTTTTTTAAGGAACCTCCAGACTGTTTTCCATAGTGGCTGTATCAATTTACATTCCCACCAACAGTGTACAAGGGTTCCCTTTCCTCCACACCCTCTCCAACATTTATTATTTGTAGACTTTTTGATTATAGCCATTCTGACCAGTATGAAGTAATACCTCATTGTGGTTTTGATTTGCATTTCTCTAAAAATTAGCAATGTCAAGCATCTTTTCATGTTGGGCATCTGTATGTCTTCTTTGGAGAAATGTCTATTTAGGTCTTCTGCCCATTTTTTGATTGGGTTGTTTGCTTTTTTATTTTTTTGGCTGCACTGGGTCTTCGTTGTTGTGCACGGGCTCTCTCTAATTGTGGCAAGTGGGGGCTACACCTCATTGTGGTGCACGTGCTTCTCATTGCAGTGGCTTCTGTTGTTGTAGAGTACAGGCTCTGGGCATGCGGGCTTCAGTAGTTGTGGCACATGGGCTCAGTAGTTGTTGCTCGTGGGCTCTAGAGCACAGGCTCTGCAGTTGTGGTGCACGGGCCTTAGTTGCTCCACGGCATGTGGGATCTTTCCGGACCAGGGATCAAACCCATGTCCTCTGCATTGGCAGGCAGATTCTTAACTACTGCACCACTAGGGAAGTCCCCTGTTTGCTTTTTTTGATTATGAGTTGTATGAGCAGCAAATTGAACAATGTAGAAGAAATGGACAAGTTTCTAGAAATATACAGCCTGCTAAAATTGAGTCAAGAAGAAACAGATAATTTGAATAGACTGATCACTGGAAGTGAAAAAGAATCTAAATAAATAAATAAAAACCACCTCCCTGCAAATAAAAGTCCAGGACCAGAAGACTTCACTGGGGAATGCTACTAAACATACAGAGAAGACCTTGTACCAACCCTTCTCAAACTATTCCAAAAGATTGAAGAGGAGGGAACACTCCCAAGTTCATTCTATGAGGCCACCATCACCCGGGTACCAAAACCAAAGACACTACAAAAAAAGAAAATTACAGGCAAATATCTCTGATGAATATAGATGCAAAATCCTCAACAAAATATTAGCAAACTGAATCCAACAATACATAAAACGGATCATACACTATGATTAAGTTAGATTCATTCCAGGGTCACAAGGATGGTTCAACATACGCAAATCAATCAACGTGATACACCACGTTAACACAAGAAAAGACAAAAAACACACAATCATCTTAATAGACACAGAAAAAGCATTTGATAAAATTCAACATCCAGTCATAATAAAAACTGTCACCAAAGTGGGTATAGAGGGAACATATCTCAACATAAAAAAAGCCATTTACGACAACCCACAACAAACATAATACTCAACAGTGAAAAGCTGAACGCCTTCCTGCTTAAATTCAGGAAAAAAACAGGGATGCCCACTCTCACCACTTCTATTCAACATATTTTTACCGAATATTTGCAATCCCCACTTGGTTGAATTCTCGAATGCAGAACCCACAGACATGAAGGGCCAGCCGTAAATCTGTTTGAATCAAAACAAGTCTTCCTGAAAGGAGCTACCCTGATTTATACTGATCTTTAAGTAGGCCTGAGGAATTATCAACCAAGATACTCCCCTTAGATTGAGCCTATCTGTGCTTTAATCTCAGGCCCCAAGTTAACATCACAAATTTCTCTTCCCACTAAATTCTTCAAAGTGAGCCCATGCTTTCATTGGTCTAACCTACCTCCACAGGCCTCTGTGATTCCACCAATTCACCTCAACATTGAAGCCTGGAACAGCTGTGGGTAAATACCAGGGTTGTATCTCGGGTGATACGACAATCTGCATCTCCTAATTTTGCCACATCTCTTCTTTGCCAGTGGGGTTTGGCCCTTAGGGAATTGAGAATTTTAGTCTCTTGAGACTTCATTTACAACTTTTTTGGGGGGCCGAGTCATAAAGGAAAGTATAACCCCTAGACCTGAGATGTTAACGGGACAGTTCTAGGTCAATTTTTTTTTAGCCTCACATGATTGGCATTTGGGGCCAGATAATTCTTTGTCATGGGGGCTGTCCTGTGCAATGTAGGATGTTGAGTAGCATCCCCAGTCTCTACCCACTAGACGCCAGTAGCTCTCCCCACCCCCACCAGTATGACAAACCAAAAGTATCTCAGACAGAAAATGTCTCTTTAAGGGCAAATGGCTCCTGGTTGAAACCTGCTGTGCTTATACGAAGCAAAAGGCCTGCAAGGACTTTTCCCCTTGCCGGCCTTCTCTCACATGGCTCTCAACGAAACTCTGCCAAAAACTAAATCTTGGTTTACTTGCAGTAGCTCTATTCATGTAGCGTTTCATAACAAAGTTTATTCAGCATTCACCATAGGACAGCCTTTGTAGTAAGTGCTTTCCATACATTACTTCATTAAATCCTGACAACAATCCTAAATGGTAGGTACAACGGTGAGTAATGCCCAATTAAAAAGGAAGAAACTGAGGCTTGACAAGGTCAAGTGACTTGCCCAAGGTCACACAGTGAGTCAGTGCAGAGACACCTCCCCCGCCCCTTGACCACCAGGCTTTACTGTCTCATTTCTGCAGGACAATAGAATTGATGAGATTCACAACACTGGGCAAAACTACAGCAGACCTTGTGGGTATACTCATGGTTTCCGAAAACTCTTCAAGTCTGTGTGAATCTGTCTCCATTCATTTCACATGTTTTTATAAACACCAGGGGAACAATAATCATTTGAACAGTTAACTGATTTAGCACGGTAAAATCCACTTTTTTTCAGTCTTGAAATTACAGTGGATTTTGCCATTCTAACTGGGCTACTGCTTCTCCTTAGCCCCCGACACCACCCCATTTCTCTCCCGCTGCTCCTCAGGCCCCAGTACCTACACTTTTATTTTTCTTTTTATTTTTCCAAACAAGAAGATTGTATTTTATAGTCCAGATATCGCTCCAAGGGACAATCATGGGGAACGCTGCAGCCAAAATGCTCAGAAGGAAATCAAACGAATCGAGAACGGAAGAGAGTGGAAAAGGAAAAATGAGAACACAAATATTTTCTAGACCCCTCGAAGTTAAAGCTTGAAAAACCCCAGTGCTTTGCAAAATATCACATTCAATTGGTAGTTAAAAAAACTTTTGTTGGACGCGCCCTTTGTGCACCAAATGGTTGGGAGAAGGCGCTGTCTGACCTGGGGAACCGCACCCTGGGGGTCCAGGCCTTTCTGATATGGTAGAAAGGTATGAACAGAATCTTTTAAAATCACTAATCTTTCTTACCTTTCTCGAGGCACCAGGAGGCCTTTTGGGGTCCGGAGTTAGGTCAGGTTGGTTAGGTCCTCTCTCCCTCAGACTGAGTCTGGCTCGGGGTCCAGAAAGTGGCATTCAGACACGAATTAGGAGGTGAAGGGAGGAAAGAGCGTCTTCAGGTAAGACTGCCCGGCAGACTCCTGACGCCATAGTCCGAATTGGCATCATCCCCTTATATGGGTTCTCAGCTGTGATCTCAATTAGAACAAATCTCGAGAACAGCTGTGAATCGTTTATAGCTTAAGACGACCGAATCACACTTAAAATGTGAAAGCCTCATTTTAATAACAGTTTTAACCACAGTTTTCCCTGTTCTTTTCCAAAAGCAGGGCCTAGTCAAGATCTTTTATTTCACAAAGGTATTTGGTACTACTTTTCCTGAAGGAAAAACCCAGCCCTAAGGCCTCCCCTGCCTATTCTACCCCAGGAGGTAATTAGCATGGAATTCTTTGGAGGAAGAGGTCTAAGACTTTTAACATGCTTAAGTTTAGATTGAATTTGGTATTTTTAAAATTGCAACCCTTTAGAGATTGATAAAATCAATTTGGTAAGTTGCAAACAGCACTTGAAAAGAAAGAAAAAGATTCGACTCCCATGGCATGGTTTGAAGCTTTGCCTGGTGAGAGCGTATCCAGGAAAGGCCTAGCTTGAGTTCTCCCACCTGCAGGGAGGCATCCTCTCCAGGTCACTGTTTATCACAGTCAGGTGTAGAGGCTTGAGGAAGTTTAATAGCCCTTTCAAGAACTCACTAACGCAGTGGTAACAAGTCCTTCCCTACCAATCTGGTAGAATCTGCTTAGAAACTGCACACTTAGCCCACAGCCTTCTTCCCAAGCCCAGGTGCAGAGGGATACCTAGGCTTAGAGCAGTTTTATTTTCTAATGTAGGTTTTTTGAAAAAAGGTTTCTAGGGTCAACTATTTGAGAAACACTCTATACTGGGATCTTCTCGTAGATTCCCAGGGCACCTTAGCCTATGGAAGAATACAGTAAAGAGACCCATTTACTTATTTCACCTGATGTGTTCCCTGCATGTTTGACCTGGGCGTCCTTTAGTAAACAACCTCTATCAACAGTTGCGCTCCCCCAGACCAAGCCCTTAGCCTCGTAGCTCCTCCCTCAGCTTACCACATCGCAGCATTGCCCTTTATCACGCTGGGACCCGGGCAGTCTCTACTCTGCAGTCCACAGTAGGTCGTCTGTGTTCTCTTGATGGACTCAGGAAGTAAGATTTGCCAAATTACCTCCTCGACAATTCAAGGACCTTTAACACTGGGGACCCGATCATCACTATCACACTTTGGATTTTATTTAGAAAAGGACTTTCCACCCTGAGTTGATTTCTACCGTGACTGTGGAATTAAATCGAAATGAATCTAGCTGTTGGTCAGTTGATCACTGTGTGTGAAGTCTGTTTTTCTTGGCTTTCACGTTATTTTATATATTTTTTTCCTCTTTTTTCCCTGGGGTGCTGTGCTGTGCAGTGTGACCTGAGCACCTGCCGGTGTGCACAGCGCCGGGAACTCAACTGTTCAGCCACTTTCTTTCTTTTTGTATCATGTTCACACAGGAGAAACGGCTCGCTGGCCTGGAGTTCATTAAGGAACTGAATATATATATTGTTACAAAGCAGTCAACACTGCAGCCTGTCCTTTAGAAACAGGTGCCAAGAAAGGAAATGTTTCATATTTTCCAAGTGGCACGGACGCCATCAGAGAGTGTTTCCAATCAGAGTCTGTTTGCGCAGCAAAATCATAGGTCTCGATTCTTCCTTATGCCTCAAGGGTACGGTTGCTGGCTCACGGCCGGCCTCTCTCTGACCCTGCGTCTTTCCTGCCATCATGCTGCTGTGCCAGCTGCCACTTCTGGGTGAAAACCTAGCTCTGGTCCCCTCCAGTGTCAGCTGGCCTGGATATGTGAAAGCTACTCTTTTCAACTAACCCTTCTTTGTCATTTCAGAAACCAATCCTGCTTTCCAGCAACTAGGCTGGCCAGGGTGTTCCATGCTTGCCGACTGCAGCAGCTGTTTTCTGCCCCCAGTAGGAGCCCCGGGGACATACCCACCCACTGAGAGCCACCCTTGGCAGGCGACTTGAGGGGCAACTACTCAGCCCAGCCTGCTCCCACCCCGAACCCCCGATTTCCATCCTCTCTTTGTTCTAATTTCTACTTATTTTCCTCCCTCGCATTTAAACAGCACCAGTGAAATAATGCCAGATGTGAAGGCTTTTTAGTTGACAGGCTCTAATCATCATGTTACCAAATTCTGCATGTCCCTGCAAAGTAAGGCTTAGCGGTCTGAAGGTTTCATTTGTTCATTTTACCAGTAAGTATGGACTGTGAACTGTGTACCAGACAGTTCTAGGCCCTAGAGAAACAACAATGACACCATCCCTGCCCTGGTGCCTACGTACTAATGAGGGAAGCAGAAAATAAACAAAGCAGGCCAAATATATAGAACACTAGTGATAAGTGCTCAGAAGAGAAAATAAGGCTGTGAAGGTGGGGAATGGAAGTTTGGGGGCAGGGGTGGGGGGGTGAGATTCTAGCAGGGGTGACCAGGGAAGCCCTCTCTGACAAGACGGTGTTTGTACAAAGACCCGAAAGGACAGTGGGAGAGAGCTGTGTGAGGGAAGCACATTTCAGACCAAGGGACCCACCAGTGCCAAGGTCCTGGGGTGGGATATGCCTGGTAGGGTCAGTGTGCACCGAGCCACAGGGCTGCTGTGAAGATTAAATGTCTGTGGAGTGCCTGGCATCCAGATAGTGCTCAATAAATGGGAGCTATAGTTATGATAGTCACTGATCAGATATTTGTGGTTTGATTGTTGTAAAAAGGTACATAGGTCCAAGTAGGTCCAAGTCTGTTCCTTGGCCTCGAGAGGAGTGTTTTATTACAACTCTGCAGACCTCTGAGTGTGACCCCAACATGCCTCCCATTGGCATCCCTAGTTTTCCCTTTCAGTAGGGGCATAAAGCCATTGCCCAGCAAAAAAATGTTGCTGAGCAGATTGCGTTTGCCTACTACGGGGCAGTCATTCCTGAAGTCTCGGTAACACGTGGGAACTTGCTAGAAATGCCACATCTCAAGCTGCACCCAGATCTACTGAATCAGAAACTCTGGGACGGTGCTCAGCGAGCAGTGTTTATCAAGCCCTCCAGGTCATTCTGACATAGGCTAAGTTTCAGAACCACTGCCTAGAGTTTCTGTTCAAAATGTCTCCCAGGGCTGGAAAAGGCTTCACTAAGTCCCCTTGGTTGAACCAACTGATCAGAAAGAAGGTTTGTTTCCATTGTTGCTGTTTAAGTTTCCTGAGATGCCCTGTGGCCTCTAGGATGGTTGCTCCCCAGATCTCTAGAGATGGTACATCTGCTTTTCCTATGTCACCGAATTCTGAATGAAAACAGCTGCAGCTGGGCTCTGAGACCCACTTGGAGGATTCCCTCTGCCCTGATTACCTCCGCCAGCACTTGCAAAAATGACACTGACCACCTCTGAGAGCTATTTTAAGTTTTGTTATTATGGAATTTAAAAAAAAAACAAAACTTTCAAAACCAAGATAGACCAGCTCAGATTTTCAGACACGACTCAGCATTTATTTCTCTCCCTGTCCCAGGAAGATGTTATCTTGCTGTTTACTGTGAATGAGATGAAACCTGATGCTCCAGGAACCAAGGCCACTTCCACTAACTTTTCTGGCATTGAATGGCAACATGACCCAACTTTTCCATAGGAAGTGGTGTAGTTAGAGTAACAGCCCTACTGGTCCTCCACGTGGGGATGGGTGCGCTGCGGGGAGAAGAGGAAGGAGGTCTTTGAAAATCCCATTTTGTTGCTCCTCAGTTTGAACCCTCTGGTAACTTCTGTTGTCCTAAGTAGCAGTTCTCAAAGTTAATCCAAAACCTCAAAAGTGTGCTCAGTGAAAGAAACCAGACACAAAATAACACCTATTGTATGATTCTACTTATGTGAAATATCCTAAAAGGAAAATATATAGAGAAGGAAAGAAAGAAGATTAGTAGCTGCCTAGGGCTAGAGGTGGGAATAGGGAGTGACTAGATGGGCACAAACTTCTTTTTAGAGTAATGGAGTTGTTCTAAAATTAGATTCTGGTAGATGATTGTATAACTTTGTAAATATACTAAAATTCATTGTATTGTACACTTAAAATGGGTAAATTCTATGCTACGTAAAATATCTCAATAAAACTTTTTTTAAAAGCAAAAAAAAAAGTAGTATTAAAAAAAAAGGTAATCCAAAACAGACTTACCTGGGTCTCTTGTTTGAAATGTAGATTCCTGGGGCCCTAAAACAAGTGCTTCTAATACAGGTGGTCCTTCACATTTTGGGGACTCTAGGAAAGAAATAGCTTAACATTCTTAATTTCACAGGCACAAAAAAGTTCTTTATGATGTAGGAGTTGCTACCTCTCAAGACCAAATCTCCTACCATTCTCCTTTTGCCATTTAGGATAATATTTGTTCTTATTGTTTGTAGTCTTTAGTATGTTTTATCATTTTTATAAATTTTATCATTTTTCTTCTGTTTCTAATTTACCTTATTAGGAATGTCTGCTAAATTTTATTTTAAAATATTTTTAGGACCAAAATGTCCATCAACAGATGAATATATAACAAAGATGTGGTGTATATATTTACAATGGAATAGTATTCAGCCATAAAAAAGAATGACATAATGCCATTTGCAGCAACATGGACAGACCTAGAGATTATTATACTAAGTGAAGTAAGTCAGACAGAGAAAGACAAATATAATATGATATCACTTATATGTGGAATCTAAAAAAAATGATACAAATGAACTTATTTACAAAACAAAAATAGACTTGCAGACATAGAAAAAATTTATGGTTACCAAAGGGGAAAAGGGGAGGGGGAGGGATAAATTAGGAGTTTGGGATTAGCAGGTACAGACTATTATATATAAAATAGATACACAACAAGGACCTACTCTGTAGCACAGGGAACTATATTCAATATCTTGTAATAACCTATAATGGAAAAGAATCTGAAAAAGAATATATATATATCTATTCAGTTATCTTCCTAAAATCTCCATCTTTTATCATTTTAGGGATTGCCTGACTCTCTCTCCTATGGTCCTTATCTTCTTTCTTGGTTAACTCTCACATCGTGAGGGAGCACATCCTCCAATAGCTTTCTGAGGAAGGGTACATATAAGTTAAGTTTTTCGAAAGCTTCCAGAAAAAATTTTTTATTCTGCCTTCAGATCTGATGGTCTGTTTAGCTGGGGTATAGAATTCTAGACCAGAAATAAATTTTCTCTGAGAATTCAGAAGGCATTTCTCCCTTGTTTTCTGTAGAAAATTTTTGCCGTTCTCATTCCTAATCCTCTGTATGTGGCTTGATCTTTCACTGTTTTGTCCTTAGTGCTATGCAACTTCATAATGATTTTTTTAAATTAAATTAAATTAATTTATTTATTTTATTTTTGGCTGCATTGGGTCTTCGTTGCTGAGAGCGGGCTTTCTCTAGTTGCGGCAAGCGGGGGCTACTCTTCCTTGCAGTGCATGGGCTTCTCATTGCGGTGGCTTCTCTTTGTTGTGGAGCATGGGCTCTAGGCACATGGGCTCCATAGTTGTGGCTTGTGGGCTCTAGAGCGCAGGCTCAGTAGTTGTGGCGCATGGGTTTAGTTGCTCTGAGGCATGTGGGATCCTCCCGGACCAGGGCTCGAACCTGTGTCCCCTGCATTGGTAGGTGGATTCTTAACCACTGTACCAAAATGGAAGTCCCATAATGATGTGTTTTGTCAGAGATTTTTTTATCCTTGTGCTTGGCTCTGGGTAGACTCTCTCAATCAGTTCTGGGAAACTTCCTTGATAATTTTTTGTGTCTGTTTTCTCTGTTCTCTTTTTCTAGAACTCCTTATCATTCAAATACTGGACTTCCTCAAATGATCTTTGAATTTTATTATGTCTCTCTCTCTCTCTGGTTATATTTTCTTGGAGATTTCATCAAATTTGTCTTGGAACTAGGGTTACTAAATAAAATATAGGATACTTAGGTAAATATTAATTTCAGACAAATGAAGTATTGCCTGGGACATATTTATACTAAAAAAATTTGTTGTTTTCTGAAATTCAGATTAAACTGAGAGTCCTGTATTTCTGTTTGCTAAAATTGACAATACTTCATCTAATTATTCTCTTGAATTTTTCCTTTCTGCTATTCTATTTTTAATCTCCAATTAAAAATATATCTCTAAAATATATATATATATATATATTAGAACAGACTTCTGGTTGCCAAGCACGAGGGGTTTGGGGGAAGGATGGAGTGGGAGATTGGGGTTAGTAGATGTAAACTATTATATATGGAATGGATAAACAACAAGGTCCTACTGTATAGCTCAGAGAGGTATATTCCGTATCCTATGATAAACCATAATGGAAAAGAATATTTAAAAAAAGAATGTATAGGGGCTTCCCTGGTGGTGCAGTGGTTGAGAGTCCGCCTGCTGATGCAGGGGACATGGGTTCATGCCCTGGTCCGGGAAGATCCCACATGCCGTGGAGCGGCTGGGCCCGTGAGCCATGGCCACTGAGCCTGCGCGTCCGGAGCCTGTGCTCCGCAACGGGAGAGGCCACAGCAGTGAGAGGCCCGTGTACCGCAAGAGAAAAAAAAAAAAAAAAGAATGTATATATATGTATAACTGAACCACTTTTCAGTACAACAGAAATTAGCACAACATTGTAAATCAACTTGACTTCAATAAATATATATATATATAAATTGTTCTCTAAATGTTACTTTTTAATTGCTTCTTTTGTTTCTTGAATACAATACCTTTTCTCTCCAGGTGATACTGAGGACTTTTTAAGTTTTCTTCTGTTGCCTATACTTGTTCCTTTTTTCCAAATTTTTTTATCTTTCTTTCTGGTCTCTGCCTTCCATGTTAGATTTTTCTTACGTATCCGGTGATCCTTGATTATTTGCTCATATTTAAGAGTGATGTACTACAGACATAAAAAACAAACATGGTTACCAAAGGGGAAAGCGGAGGAGGGATAAATTAAAAATTGAGGATTAACAGATATACTCTACTGTATATAAAATAAACAATAAGTACTTACAGTACAGCACAAGGAACTGTATTCAATATCTTGAATATCAATAACCTATAATGGAAAAGAATCTGAAAAAGAATATATAATATGTATATGTGTGTGTGTGTGTGTGTGTGTGTGTGTGTGTATAACTGAATCACTTTGCTGTACACCTGAAACGTTATAAATCAATTATACTTCAATTTTTTAAAAAAAGAATGCTGTACTAGATGGCAGTGTAGGAGTTCAGTGTGTGGGTGGAATCTGTTGACTGGTGGGCTTCCCTGCAGCACCGTTTCATTGAGTGTTTCTAACTATCAATATCTTTAGGTCTTCTCCCTGGAGCTGGTCAGGTCCTCCAAGGGGAAACCTCCAGTTCCCTTCTGAGAGGGATAAGCATGGCTACTAGTGTCTGAGAGGTGCGGCACAGAAGAAGACCAGGGCCCAGGGATCCCACCTTTCTGTAACTCATCTTCCACCTCGTCCCCATTTTCAGTGTGGTTTCCTTGCCTCGGTGTGCCTGGTGGCCTTTAGTCCAGAATCCCTCTGGTTCAGCCTCTAGGAGAGTCTTTGGCCAGGAGGCGTTGGAGGGCCACTCATCCTGGGTGAGGCAAGAGAGGTGACCTGGGAGCCTAACTCCTTCTTATACAGATTTTTAAAAAAATTATATATTTTTTTTTCTGAGAACAAGATATTATTTTCCTCACCAATTTGCATCATTTCCCCACAGAGATGCTTCCGCTCTCTTCTGATTCCCCATCACTCCAATAAGATGAGAGGTTTAGAATCATTTTACTTTCCATTTTCCTCCCTTAGACTTTTGGAATTTTATTTTTTTCTCCCTCTCTTTCCACCCACCAGCAGTTGCTATTTTGTCATGGAAGCTCATATCCCTGTCCCTCCCCCACTCAGACATGCCTCTCACAGCTTCATCTTGCTGGGAATGTATTTTGCTTTTTCTCTCTGGCTGCTGGCCCCTTTTAGATGGCATGGTATTTTTCTGTGTGAGCTCTTCACGTCTTAGGACATGGGGGTTTATGAGCCCCAAGTGATGAGAATCCCACAGATGGCAGAAGCAATCTCTGTCCCCACGGGCTGACTTACAGAAGCTGCAGGAAACCCTTCCCTCCAGACTTCTCACACTGGCCCAGCTACAGGGTAGAGGACCCAGTCCCCATTCAGTTCCTTCTTCGCCTCTTGGGGTGGGAAGACCAGCACAGACACACTGGGCCTGTGTTGACTTTATCCCCAACAGCCCAATCTTTCCAGGGTTTGCTGCTCCCACTCCTGGCCTTTGACATCATTCTCTAGGCACCTGCCCACCCACTGGGAGAAGCAGAAACCTCACAATTCTCTCTACTTGGAACCCGCCAAAGCCCAAGGCCTCACTCATACCCAGCCACCCACAGGAGTTAGCAGCTTATCTGGTTCCAGAGAGGAAGAAATTGGGGGTTTGGGAGTAGGAAAGATGAAAGTTGCATCTCGGTTGTTATATTCCCAGACTCCCCTTCAGCCACCATAATTTATTTTCATAGCCATTCATCACACAAGGGCGGCCCTGATTAAAAAAGCAGAGTTGGAATGAATAGCTATAGTCCTGGTTTGAAACCTGAATACAAGCTCATCCCACCCTTGAACTTCGGATTGGTCCATCTGGGAGACACATGCCAACTCCTGTGTCCTACACCATGATTTTAGCACCAATGCATTCAGAGATGAGAGAGAGTTACTGCACTTTCACCGTGAAAGAAAAAAAAAAATCAAAATGACTCAGAGTAAAAATGTAAGCCTTTCCTAACCCTGCTTTATCTGATGAGATATCTACCTGCAATGAGGAATCACTGCCAGTCTCACCTCAGAAAGTTTAAGGATCAGGCTAGTTCTGGAAAGGAAGATTGAGTGGGCACGTTATTAACCTAAATGGAATTAGGTTTCTGTTTCAATAAAGATTCCCATGAAAGCTGAAAGCAATACAGCTACAGCAGTGCAGCCATAACACCCCACTGCCTGTAGGAAGATGTGCTTAAATTACACCTGGCTGTGCACCCCATTATCACTTTGCAAAAGGCAGTAACTTGAGGTGGACCTCTGTGGTCACAGTGTCCTTCAGGTGACAGCCTCAAAGGAATTCTAGCTTGGATGCAATCAATACTCCAAACAAGAGGCTGACAATGATTAATCAACTAATTATGATAGGCTCTCCTCATCCCATTATACGTGACTTATTGAATGTTTTGTATTTTTGGTTTAGTTGCAGTGAAGAGGGTGTGACAGCCATATTTCATTCAAACTGTGTCCATCTGGAAAGGTAATCAGCATCTTCATCCTCATCAGGTAGGCATCGCCAGGGCCTACCACACTGGGGCAAACAGCAATGCAAGAGACTTTGTCTCGTTTGCCTGTTTCCAGTCTGGTGAAAATTTCAATTCTCCTCTCTTACGAGACTCAGGAAGGACATCACACACTGGCAGCTTGTGGCTGCGTCCAGCCCTCAAATGTGTTTTGTATGAGCAACAGGGTTTTAAAAATGAATTCACTGTCAGCCTTTAAAATCAGAAAATTTAACATGAAAGTCTGGACTCCTAGCTTTTCTTGGAATAAAGATCATCCGGGGGACTTCCCTGGTGGCGCAGTGTTTGGGAATCCGCCTGCCAATGCAGGGGACACGGGTTCGAGCCCTGGTCTGGGAAGATCCCATGTGCTGTGGAGCAACTGGGCATGTGCACCACAGCTACTGAGCCTGCACTCTAGAGCCCGCGAGCTGCGGCTGCTGAGCCTGCGTGCCACAACTACTGAACCCACGTGCCACAACTACTGAGGCCTGCACGCCTAGAGCCCGTGCTCCGCAACAAGAGAAGCCACCGCAATGAGAAGCCTGTGCACTGCAACAAAGAGCAGCCCCTGCTCGCCACAACTAGAGAAAGCCCGTGAGCAGCAGCAAAGACCCAACACAGCCATAAATTAATTTAAAAAACAGGTTTAAAAAAAAAAAAAGATCATCTGGCCACTCTGGCCCTGACAGCTGGCAGGTCTGAGTGGAGGTCACCACTGTTTTGACGCGTCAAGTGCTCTCCTGTTGACCCTAGACCCAACACTTTCTTTTTTTTTTATATCCAGCAACTTCTCTCATTTTCACCACCTGCCTGGCTGCTGACTTAGGGGTACAATCCAGTAGAACAGTCTCCAGAGGCCACAGTTCCAGTCCCCACTGCACTGGGAAACTCTGGGCATCTCACATCACAATATTAAGGTTTTATTATATGTCAGGGAACAGGGAAGTGGTTGCCCGAGGGCATGAGTCTAGTATTCTTTCCCATGCACCTGTGATGAAGACCCTCCATGCAGGGCACAGACAAAAATGCTTCCATTATTCAGGGGCAAGAAAGGGCAGCAGGAGCTGAAGGGACATGTGGCAGCATGCATGTCGGGCAGGGTGCCTCCCTGGGTGACCAGACATGTCTAAAGGACAGTCCTAACCCTCCATAGAGAAAGAATGTTAACCACGCCTTAGTTCCTCCACGCCTGTTACTTTGGATCCAGATGACAAGTTCTAAGAATCCCTCAGCGCCTCCAGCCTGACTCTGGCTTGGGGCACCTCTGTCCAGATCAGAGTGCCAAGGGGAGTGACACATCCTGGATCTTGGACCCCACCTGTTTAATTGGGACAGCTTCCTGGTAAATTCAGAGATCACACAAAGCCCCAGGCGCCTTCCTGTTGATTTGAATCTGTTTAACCCCCAGCAGAGGAAAACAACATCAACAGATTAGTGGACACAGGAATCACCTGAGACCTTGTTAAAATGTGAACTCTGATTCAGAAGGTCTGGGGAGGGGCCCGAAACTCTGCATTTCTAACAAATTCCTGGGTGAGGTCAATGCTGCCAGTCCAAGGACACTTTCAGTAGAAAAGGGCTATGAAAACACCTTCTGTACCTGCTCATGGACATTTTTTGCCCTTCCTTCTGGGGCTCTTGTCTGTTTTCTCCACCCTATCCTTCTTTTTTCTTATCCTGCTTTTCCTCTCTCCATCCATCCTTCTTCTTGCCAACTCATTATTCCTACCAGGCATCCCTACCATCTCCCAACCTTCCCCCTTTCAAAGGATAAAGAAATTCCTGCCCCTTTCCCCCTGGACATTCATCTCCCTCCCTCCTCTCCTCAGTAGTGCCAGAAAAATAAAAGTCACCATTCATCAACAATTGTGTGCCAAGCACTGTCTCAGTGTGTTACTGTTACGTTGCACCCCGCAGGCCTGCAAGCCATGTAATTGCCCAGCTGCAAGACCCAAGAAAGAGCCCAGAGATAGAGATATCAACCATTTATTGAATAGGGAATCTTATAAGTCTGAAGCAAAGTCCTGGAGCAATACTCTATCATGTATGGCTGCAGTCAGGAACCTTCGCCACTCAGGGGAGAAGGAGGCTACCATTTATAGGAAAACCAGTGGCTGGGGCAGGGGGCAAGCGCATAGGTAGGTCATGATTAAGCCCTATGATTAAGAGGATTGGATAGTCATGTGGGTAGGGTATAGGTGAAGCAGGGACTGGTCCAGCAGGGGATGTATAAAGAGCAAGAGAACAGCCATCCTGAGTGGCCTGACCATACAGTTACCCATATTATTTAATTCTCACAACAACCCTACAGAGTATATATCAATACTGTCATTTTAGAAATGAAAAAATTGAGATTTGGGTAGTTAAAGAAACTTTGTCCTCAACTAGGAATTAATAAGTAGAGATTAGAATTTGGATCTGTTCAATGCCAAAGGCTACAACCTTTATACTACATTATGCTCATAGAAGGTGAAATGGTCTAGAAGTCAGCAGGTAAGGGTGGACTGAGAAAAAAAAAAAAAAAAAAGTGCCCCAAGCATCACTCTAGTTATGCATCCTGTATGGTCCTCTGCACCCTCCTTAAGCAAGTGCCCTATGGGACAGCTTGACATAGCGACAATAAGAGCTATTTTAGGAAAGCCCAGATTAGCTGCAGTGGTACAGGGTTCCAAATAACAGAGTAGTAGTATTAAAACCCAAACTTACCAATATGCCTAAATTTTCAAGGTAACTCTTAAATTGGGTTCATAACTGTACACATAGAACCTACTACCAAAAAGAGAGTCCCACCATTAGCCAATCACCCAATCATATGGAGTCTAAAGGATGGTTCCAAATCTCTCCTATCAATCCACACAGGGTCCTCCATGGATGGGAAGTCAATTCCCTTCTCTCTTTCTAGCTCCTCTTCCATAACCGCACCTCTAGCATCCCCTTGGTCTGTTATTATTCTCTGCCTGTTCTCAAGATTCTACCTAAGTGTCCTGGTTTCCAACCAGGGAGCCTTAGCTGATCTTAAAAACCTTTGTTTCTTTCAACAGAAACAGAATCACAGACATAGAGAACAGACTGGTGGTTGCCAAGGGAGAGGGGGTTGGAGGAGGGATGGAGTGGGAGCTTGGGGTGAGCAGCTGTAAGCTTTTATATATAGAACAGATAAACAACAAGGTCCTAGCACAGAGAACTATATTCAATATAGTTGAATATAGCACAGAGAAATATATTCAATATCCTATGATAAACCATAATGGAAAAGAACATTAAAAAAAAGAATGTATATATATGTATTGCTGAATCACTTTGCTGTATAGCAGAAATTAACACAACATTGTAAATCAAGTGTACTTCAATTTAAATAAATAACTACCTTTGTGTCTTTCAGATTCTTCAAACTGCAGCATTTACAAGACAAGCAAGTCTTGCTTATGTTGGCTATCTCCCTCCCCTGACTTTTTTAGGTGTAGCAAAATTTTTTTAAATCTCCTTTTAATTTATCCCAAAGATCCCAGAAGGTATGAAAAGAGAAAAGGCAAGAGGTACGGATGAGGAAAATTCCATCTTGACACAAAAATTTTTTAAAGGTCTAAATTCACTCAAAGGAGAAGAGTCAGAATTTTAAAATATGGAATGGACAGGCAAATTGGGAGCAGTATCATTTGGGGGAAGGAGCCCTGGCCCAGTAGTCATGAGATTTAGGTTCTAAATCCATCTTTGCCACAAACCAGCTGTGCAACCTTGGATAAGCTGTGTCAGTTTTTTGGACACTGGTTTCTTCACCTTTGGAGTGAGGGGATTGAATTGAAGGATTGCCAAGATTCCTTTGATCTCTACTTTTCAGTGTCTTCCCTAGCACCTAAAATAAAATGAACCAGAAAGCTGTTGTGAAATAATGTGGCATTTCACCAGAAATTTAGACATAAACTAGGTTGAGTCAATGCATGAAAACAAGAGGGTAAAAAAAACAGTGATTAATAATGATAAGTGAATAAAAATGATCAAAATAAAAGACCAAGAAATTAAAGACAAAAAATGGCTGATTCTATAGTTTTTCTTTTTAAAAAGATTTTAAATTCTCTACCAAGTGGCCACCCACTGTCCATAATTATCAGTTACTTATAAAGTATGTAATTGGGGCAAGGCATGTTCCATTCTGTAATATATTGTCATTGAAAAAATGTTTTCTGATAGAAGTATTGAATTATAAGGTCAACCACCAACATTTTTATCTAAACAATGGTAGGTAGATCAGAAATAAAATTAGGTCAATGTGAATAATTTCCTTCCTGTCAGGTTATGTAATTTTGCATACATGGTATTTTCCATCTCTGAAGTCAACATGTAATTATGTTTGTTTTATACCAACTCATCTGCCCCCAAATGTTTCAAACTGAAAAAGAGAAAAAGCGGCCTGTAGCTACCACTCCCTCCATGCACATACCCGGCCGGAAAAGAGAATTGCTGGGACACACCAGCCCTGGACTCTTTTGGGGAGTGTGCTTGGGGGAAGGCCCACCCCCCAATACTATAATGGCAAAGATAATAACTCTGTGTTTTCTAAGCATCTGGATCAGTAAAAATGTATCACTCAGTCTGTATGGACACCACCTTCCTGAGTCTGTAATTAAGGATGCCCTCCCACATCTGGCCCTTGAAGACCTGATCTCTCCTGAAGGGTCATCACTTGTCTTCTGTGAATCACCCTTCATCAGCCCAAACCATGTGTGTAGGAGGATGCCTCAGCCACTCTACTCAGGGGGCTGTGCCTTGGTGGAACATTTTCTGTGATGATGCTACAGTTGAAGATTCATCTCATTATCTTCCTTCTGGAGCTCCACCCTGGTCTCAGGTACCAACGCCCTCTATGCCAAAAATCACATTTGAAAATAATATTTTGATCCTTTGTCCTGAACTCCCCAGGCTGACTTAACATTTACCATTGAGAGAACTCTTCTTTCTGAAATAGCAGTTATTAGCTTGGAGAACCCAAGTCCCATCATTCTGTGTCCACCACATTCCCAGATGAGGGAAATGAAAGGCACCAAGAAGCCTGGGGTGTCAGAATCCTTACCTAGATCGAAGGACAAATTTTGAACAACCTCCTGCTCTTCTCCACTAGTCACTAGGACCTACTTACTTCTTACCTTCATCAAGAACAATTGGAAAACACGGCTGAAGATGTGGATTGCAAATTGACCCAAGCCATTTGACAATTTGGTAATTATGACACCCCTGTGGTAAATAGTGCTAGTACCTGGGGTTAGAAGAGGGTGGAGCCTCTGTATCCCTTTCCCCCACCATCTCACCCCCAAGCAGGTCATCATGGTGAAAGTCATTCTTAGGCCAGTTTCTGCCACACATACAAACCTTCATTAAGATACAAATACCAAATCACTATGTTGCACACCTGAAAACTAATATAATGTCAATTCTATCTCAATTTTTTTTTAACTTACTTTACAACGCTTCCCTGGTGGCGCAGTGGTTGAGAGTCCGCCTGCCGATGCAGGGGACACAGGTTCATGCCCCGGTCCGGGAAGATCCCACATGCCGCGGAGCGGCTGGGCCCGTGAGCCATGGCCGCTGAGCCTGCGCGTCCGGAGCCTGTGCTCCACAACGGGAAAGGCCACAACAGTGAGAGGCCCGTGTACCGCAAAAAAAAAATAAAATAAAAATTGCTTTACACATGAAGGGATAAATATTTAAATGTACTTAAAAAAATCTTCGTTAGCAAACAGGCACAAAACCCATCATCGTATCCTTCCTTTAATCTTGGTCAAGGCCACACACTCAGATACTAACACTCACCTTAATGAGAAGGAGCAGACATCCCAATATTCTGACAGCTGCTCAGCTGGGCTTCTGGAGAAATCAGGCAGCAGAGCCCCCCAGGCAGTGGAAGGAGGCAGGGTCAGATGGATTTCTGGACCTGGAGCACTGCCCCAACGTGTAAGGCTCGTGGGCTTGCTGGAAAGGTACACTTTTTCCATGTAAGGTGGGCGGGACCTATCAGTCTTCTATCAAACCTCAAAGCTTGAACACTCTTCATTTAGCCAATGAAAAAGTCTTTTTTACACCACCTAGGCTAGTTGACATATCCTCTGGAATAGAATTTTATAACAATATTTAGAATGCTTACATAACCACTTCTGGATGGTGATTTCCTTATTAGTTTCCTTCACGTGCTATCCGTAACTCCCAGAGTGAAAATTAGAGTTAATTTACACATATGTGCATCACAGTGTTTATAATGAATTATTTTCAATTACCAAAGAGACAACTTTCTGACACACCCTATCTGCAGATTTGACGTCTGAAACCCTTCCACTACTCTCATCCATTATATTGCTGGAGAAATTATGGAAACTTGCAAATAAAAATAGTAGCATTCTTTTTTGAGTTTACATCCCAGTTCCATGTTTAGCCATTACAGAAAATGTATTTGAATAGAGTACAGAGGAAGAAAGGCATGTGAAGACAAGGTGGAGAAAGAAATGACCTGGGGACCTAGGAAGTTGTTTTAGCTTAATTAAATTGTCTTAGCAAAGCAGACTTTGCTAGAAAGGATGGTGAGAGATGGGACAGAGGAAGGGACTGGAGAGAGATGGGTGGGGGGCATCCCCACAGGCATCTTCCCTGCAAAAGGAGCCCAAGCCACTTGGTAGAGGAGGGATTCCCTTTCTGGGCTTTGCGTGGTGTACACTGAGCTTATTAATAGCAGCTCGTGGAGTCACTGGTCAGATAAAAACACAGTGAAAGGGGCCATTGATCAGATCCTTCCATCACCTGTTCATTGAAGGAACAAACCAAGTTCTTTACCAGAGTCATTTACCTTTGCAGACAACTCAGACCATTGTTCCCTGGGGTAGGACAATGACTCACTTGATCAGTGACCTGCTGCTTTATCAGTTATAATAACTCATGCCTCGCCCCTTTCCACTCACTGTTGACATTTGCTTTGGACAATAAGTTAGTAGATTAAAAGAACAGCATAGTTTTACTTGGCAAAATGTTCAGGAACACGTTCAGTACTATCCCCTATTATTTTTCTTAATTATCAGTTATCAGTATTGAACTTCCACGGATGACTAAAAAGTCATAGAATAAGCAGAGCAATGAAAAAGAGACCTGGGTTCTTGTCCCAGCTCTACCACTCACTAAACATGTAGCAGCCTGGTCCCTTCTCTGAATTGAGACCAGACCAGATGACGTCTAAGGTCCCAACATTCATTCCTTTAACCATTATTATTATTTTTTTAAAAAATATATATATATATTTATTTATTTTTGATTGCATTGGATCATCTTTGCTGCACGTGGGCTTTCTCTAGTTGTGGTGAGCGGGGGCTACTCTTTGTTGCAGTGTGTGGACTTCTCATTGTGGTGGCTTCTTTTGTTGTCTAGCATGGGTTCTAGGCACGCGGGCTTCAGTAGCTGCAGCACACAGGCTCAGTAGTTATGGCTCGCAGGCTTAGTTGCTCCATGGCATGTGGGATCTTCCTGGACCAGGGCTCAAACCCGTGTCCCCTGCCTTGGCAGGCAGATTCTTAACCACTGCACCACCAGGGAAGTCCTCCTTTAACCATTATTTATTGAGCATCTCCTACATGTGAAACATTGTTCTAGGCTGTGTCTAGAGGATACGATAATGAATTAGAAAGAGAGTCCTAACCTAATGGAACTGACATTTTAATGGGGGGTGAAAATAATAAATAAAGTAAGAAAACAAACACACAATATGTCACATTATGTGATAACTGCTATGGAGGAAAATGAAGTGGAGTAAGGGGGATAGGGTGTTGTTTTATGTCGCGTGGTAAGAGAAGGCCTCACTAGCATTTAAGCAGTGACCCCCTGTCTCTGTGTTTATCGGGGTGAGGAGTGTTCTAGTAGAAGGAACAGCAAATACAAAGCCTCTGAGGTAGGAATGTGCTCAGAGTGAACAAGGAACAGCAAGGCAGCCAGTGTGACTGGAGCAGAGTTAAGAGAAGACGACAGTGGGGAAGAGGCGAGGGGGCAGTAGGGTGTGTAGGCATATGAGGTCTTTGGCTTGTACTCTGGGAAATGTGGGTGACCACTAAGGGATTTTTGACCTGAGAACTGCAATGTTCTGACTTACACTGGAACAGGATCCCTCTAGCCACTGACTACAGGGGTTAAAGCGTAGAAACAGGCCAGAGATGATGGTGGCCTGGACCATGATGAAAGCTGTAGAGGTGGTAAAAAAGTGGTCAGGTTCTGGATATATCTTGAGGACAGAACCAACAGTTTATAAGAAAAAGAGAAAAATCAAAGACACCTCTAGGATTTTTTTTTTTTTTTTAATTTTTTGGCCGCACCACGTGGCATGCGGGATCTTAGTTCCCCACCCAGGGATCAAACCCACGCCCCCTGCAGTGGAAGCACAGAGTCTTAACCACTGGAAGTGGTTAAGTAGGAAGTCCCCTAGGATTTTTGCAAATGGAAGAATGCAAGGGTTTTTTTCTATTTGTTAACTGGTGGTGTGAAAAAGTAGAATTAAGTTTGGCTTGGGACGTGTTAAGGACGAGTTGCCTATTAGATGTCCAAGAGGAGATATTAAGTAGCCTGTTGTATATACTTCTGAAATTCAGGAAGGTTTAGGATACAGATATAGAGTAGGTCCTGAAAGTGTCTTGCCAGTATCTATTTGGCACACGCTGGAGGTCACCTTCAGCTTGGTAGATAGTTTCCATACCTTCTGTGGCAGATAGACTCCTAAGGTGGCCCTATGATTTCTGCCTCTTGGTGTTCTTCCTCTTGTGGGATGTCCCTCCCTGTAAGTGTGGGACCTGTGACTTGAATGGAGCAAAGGTGGCAGGATATATGTGATTATGTGTACATGATTATGTGATTATGTTCCACAGAACTGCGGTGCCCATCGTACTAGAGTTTTCCTTTCCCTGTGAAAAAGTAAGTGGCCAAGTTGGGCAATCGCAAGTAGTGAAGAACCATGAGCATCCTCTAAAAGCCAAGGGTGGCCTCTGGCCAACAGCCAACCCAAGACTAAAGCTCTCAGTTCTATAACCACAAGGAGATATATGCTGCTACCACCACCATGTGAGTGGGGAAGTGAACCCTAAGGGCTTTCCTTGGAGCAGGGTAGCAGTATTAGAGAGTCAATGTCCCCAGGGGCAACCTTTAAGCAATGAGTAAGAGGGGTGGGGGAATAAATATTCCAGATTCCTCAGCCCTTGGTGAGATAAATCTGGAATGTGAAGTCAAGCCCCAAGGACAAATAGACCAAAGGAAAGGAAGGAGAGAATCCAGAAACAGATGCTCACTTGGATGAACACTTGATTGTGACAAAGGTGGCACTGAAGAGTAGGAAAAGAATGGCCATTTCAATACATAGTGCTAGATCAATAAGATGGAAAGAATTGAAACTCGACCCCTGTCTCACACCATACTAAAAATCAATTCCAGGGGGACTTCCCTGGTGGCACAGTGGTTGAGAGTCTGCCTGCTGATGCAGGGGACACGGGTTTGTGCCCCGGTCCGGGAAGATCCCACATGCCGCGGAGCGGCTGGGCCCGTGAGCCATGGCCGCTGAGCCTGCGCGTCCGGAGCCTGTGCTCCGCAGTGGGAGAGGCCACAACAGTGAGAGGCCCACGTACTGCAAAAAAAAAAAAAAAAATCAATTCCAGGTAGACTGTAGATATAAATTTGAAAAGTAAAACAATCAAGATTCTAGACAATAACATAAGAGAATAATTTTATATCCTCTGAGGTAGGCAAAGATTTCTTAATCAGGAATTGTAAAGCACTAACTATAAAGGAAAAGACTGACAAATTGAACACCCAAAATTAGGAATGTCTGTTCATCCAAGGACACCATTAAGAGAACCACAAAGAGGGTGAGATTATTTGTGACACGTATAACAAAGAGCTTGTATCCAAGCTCTCTAAAGACCTACAAATTAGCAAGTAAAAACTGACAACACGATAGAAAAACGGGCAAAACACTTGAACAGTCACTTCACAAGAGAGGAAATTCAAATGACTGAAAATATGTGAAAAGGAGCTTAACCTCATTAGTCATCACAGTGGTACAAATGAGATATTATTATATACCCACTAAAAGGCTAAAACTTAGTAAAGTAAAATACTGAGTATTGGTGACAATATACCTACTTAGTTTAGAAAACTGGCAATATCTACGAAAGTTGAATAGATGCATACACCTAGGCTGCATTTTCACTCCAATGTATATACCCAAGAGAACCGAGTGCATTTGGGCATCAAAAGATGTATACAAGAATGTTCACAGCAGGATTATTTGCAATAGCCAATAAATGGAAACAACTTACATGGCCATCAATAGCAGAATGAATAAAGGTGTTCTAGTCACACAATGGACAAATTACTCAGCACTGAAAATCAACAGAAGCCCCATTGATGAACCCCACAGGTGCAATGCTGGGGAGTGCAACAAGGAATGCCAACTTTAAGAAATGTTCTTCGTTTCATATAAAACAGTGTCTGAAACAAAAGTGAAAATTTGCCAACATTTGTTAATTCTGGGTAACGGGAACACAGGTGTTTATTACACTATTCTTTGTACTTTCTAGAATTAAAAAAAAATGTGCCCTCCTCAAAAGGCAAAAGCAAGCCAACGTGTGGTGTGTGAGCAGAGGTAGTGAGGATGCCCATGCTAAGGCCTATTTTCCTCTCTGCTAACTTTTTTTTTTTTAATACCACACAGTTTAACACCTAATTACTGATTATTTTGCCTCACTGGCTAATTGCTTCATGTATATTATTTTTGCAACCTGAACTAGATTGTAAATTCAGGCCACAGACTGAGTAACATTTCTCCAATATTCCTCACTGGTTCTTTGTATCATGAAAGGCACATCTTGAAATAATCAATAAACACTTGAGTGATTTATGAATTGATTGGCAGAAGGAAATTTGGTATCTCAGGCAAGACATTTACTTAACTTTCCAGGCTCCATTTTCCCCATTTGTGTGAATTCTTTCCTGTGTACTTTTATATCCATCCCCGTATTTCACTAAGGCTTTGCTGTAATAGACTTCAATAACTATGTATTAAATAAATACATTAATTTTAGGGGGATTCACACACAAGCGCACATATTTTCCCCATCTGGAAGATGCAAGAAATTTTAAGCTGCATCTCTTCCACTGGCTGTTGAGCCTGGCAAAATGCCAATATCTCCATAGAAATAACATTTTCAATTGTTATTAGTCATTTACACTTTAGCATAAACTAAGCCCACCATTTTAATGTTTTTAAAAGTTCAAAACCTATTTTAATTTGATTCCTCTTTTCAGCAAGCCCGGAGCACAGAACCTGGAGATGAAGTATTTCTCTTTAAATGTGTTATTGCCAAGTGAGGCTGGCCTGCCGGGGAATGCGACTTGCAATATAGAAGCAGCTAGCAAATTCATTCTAGATCGTCCTGGTGGAATGCGGAGTCTACTTGAAATTTGCTAAAGCAATGCCGAGGTTTTTTCCCTTTCACTGAGTTTGAGTGTTTTGGGGCTAAAAAAAAGAAAAAAAAATTAGTTTTTCGACTCCTATGTATAATACGGAACTGGTAGGAAATAGGCCTCATCTCTCCCATTCCTCTCACTTTTCTGCTTTTCCGCAATTTGCCCCAGCAGGACCCTTTGAATTCTGAGCAGCTCAGAGAGAGCCTAGACCCAAGTTGGAGCAGCATGGCCCCGAACCTCTTCCCAGAACCCTTCTTCAAGGCAGGAGCCACCTCCCTCCTCAGCCTTGGCCTGTGGCTACTGCCCACCTGGGCCTTAGTTCACAGTCAAATTCAGCATATCCTGAGACCCTCTGGGGGTGGAGCTGCCAGGATAGAAACGAAGTTTGAAGGTTGTTCTATGCAAGCAATTTCCTCCACAGAACAGGTTAATTTCAAACTGGCAAAAATTATACACTTAGTAATCATCTAGACTGGGGGCAAAGTACCAGTAAGTTGATGGCCACATAAAATAGAATTTAAAGAAAAGAGCACAGAGAGAAACAATCTGGGAGTTTGCCTCTAGCTATTCTAAGCAGATATTTGCTTACAATGACCCTCCGCTCTGTATCTTCTGCCCTAACCTGACTTGTCAGCTCCACACCCAAATTTCAACCCTGTGACCTTCAGTGACTCCTACTTGCCCTCAGGGAGCCATGTGAGGTGCATGCAATCCCTTTCTGAACCAGCCCCACTGACATTCCCGGCTCACACCCGTACGCCAGCCACACACAGCAGCTCCCTTGCAGCTCCCCGGAGGCCCCGTGCTCTAGGGGCCTTCCTGTGCTGTGCCTCCTGCCCGGAACGCTCTCCGCTCAGCCTTCCTGCCTGGCTCACTCCCGCTCATCCTCCAGAATGCAGCTTACGCCCCATCTCTTTACAATATTCCGGAGCTCCCTGCTCAGGGAGGTGCTTGTCTGTGCGTCACCACAGTTCCCATGGCTCTGTCTGATGACTGACTATATTGATCTGTTTTCTCATCTTTTGCGCACCAGGTTTAGTGGGGATCTGGGCCTTCCATCCTTGTGCCCCCAGCTCAGGTCCTGGGTACCTCTCCCAGGGACTTCTGTAGACACCTTCATAACAGGCTTTGCTGCTTTCAGTCAGCTTCTCCCCTCCCCCATTCTCCCTCTTCCCCACTCCAGAGTTATAGCTCTAAAACATTTAATTCCGCCCCCCTTCTTTTCTTTCAAAATCTTCTGTTGCTTCTCATTGCCCAAATTCTGGGGCCCGCAAGCATTCAAAGACCTTGCCAACCTGACCCCAAATTCCTCTTCCGTGTTCTTGCACCATTTGGGCCCTACGGCCCATCATCCATTCAGGATTCCCCAATGGGCTCACAAAATAGCTCTCTTCCACTTTGGCTCCTGGGGTTCCCTCCTTCTCCGTACCTGATAGGCAAGTCCCAGGTGAAATAGTACCAGTGAATGCCGTCAACTCCTAAGCCAGTGTCCAGCCCTTCTCTGGGCTCTGGTAACTCTGGCCAGCTCTGCTCAGCTTCTCCTCGGCAGGCTGAGCTCCTGACCAGATACTTCAGCTGCACCAGCAGGTGGCAGCTGGATTTGGTTGTCTGACCTTGTGCTCTGAGCCTGAGGTGAATCTTCAGGAGCTGAAGCAGCAACGGCTACCTCCCAACACATCACACAGACACACACACGACACAGACTCGCAACACACCGTGACAGCCCTTCAACAAGAGTGCGCCATCTGTCCTGAGCACCACCCAGGATGGCCAGGGGTGCTCTGTTACATGTACTATCACAGACCCTACTAGCCCCAGGGCATGGGTGACCACTGGGTCCACTGCAGGCAGCTGTCAGGGAGAAAAAAATTTCCTCTACCCTTCTAGGCTCTACTGACTGGTCTAAGAGTTAAACTGACATGAGACAGATGAACAGAAAGTCACATGAATTTTAATGACATGCATACATGAGGGAGACCCAGGAAAACTGAGTAACTTGCCAAAATGGCTGAAGCCACACTTTAAACCCCATCTTCAGCTAAAAACCAAAAAGGAAGTTGGGGGTAGTGGTTCGGGATTCAAAGGGAGGTAGGCAATTCACATGGAGATGGCAGAGCAAATGTTGGGTAAACAAATGTTTTCTGGGCCAGGCAGAGGCGATGGGACACAGAGAGGAATGATAATAAACAGACATTACTAGGTTCCTTCCTGTCTACACATCTAGCTCATAATGCAGTTATCTACATTATGATGGAGTTAGAGGACCAGGTCCTCTGTCTACATTCTTTTAGGCAGTTAAGAGGAAGGGCAAAGGTTCCTTCTGAGTCTTTTGGGCCTTACATATTTTCAGCTTGAAATAATCCACGTGCTAAAGAGACATGTTTTGGGGTGGCAGGTTATGCTCCCCTGCACCGCCTTCATGAATGCTCGTTTCTTCAGTGCTGTCCTAGTCCATTCAGGCTACTGTCACCAAGTACCATAGACTGGGCGCTTATCATCAGCAGAAATATACTGCTCACAGTTCCGGTGGCTGGAAGTCCCAGCTCAAGGTGCCAGCACGGTTGGGCTCTGGTGGGAGCGCTCTTCCGGTTTGTCTCCTTGTTATGTCCTCACATGGTAGAAGGGGCCCTAATCCCATTCATGAGGGCTCTGTCCTCATGACCTAATCACCTCGTAATCAGAGGCCCCATCTCCTAATACCATGAGGATGTCAACATATACATTTTGCAAGGAAACAAACATTCAAGCCATAACAAGTGAGATCCTCTTAAATCTTTCTGAAGAGACTAAGAACAGGCTCTAAAAACCTAGCATGTACCCTCTCACCAACCTTGACACAATCTGGTGCTTGGTTTTCTCAGGCAGCCCCTGTAGGGTGGATAAAAGTGTGGGGATGTGTACATTCTACTCCTTCTGTGGGACTCGAGGGACATTGTTCCAGCTAATGATTAAGAACTCTCCAGACAATAGGGGCTTCTTAGACAATGGGTGAATTTCCAGGATGTCCCTCCTTCTCGGAAATTCAATGGGTGAATTTCCGAGAAGGAGGGAGATAAACAAAATGTAAAAAAGGTATCTGTCAAAGACCAATCAGGAAGCTGGGGACAAGTTCCCTCTCTGGTCCAAGCCTAAGCCGGGACCAATCAGCAGGAAAACACAACCAACTCTATAATTTACATACGGGGAAATGGGAACCTATAAAACTGACATATTCGCGCCCAAAAGGGGTTCCTTCTTCGACCTCCTGCGTGAGGACCAAGGAACCCCGGTGCACCGGCCTTCAATAAACCTCTTGCGTTTTGCATCGGCTTCCGACTCTTGTTGTTTCCTGGGCGAGTCGAAACTCCTAGGAGACCGCGTAGGTCTAACACTTTCAATGGGGCCTCCCAAGACACACCTTCTCAAGCCCCAGGCTGAACAGGCTAGAAAGACAGTGCAGTGTCTGCCCTTGAAGTGAGTACTGACAAAACTGTATCTGTTCTGGGTGTCAAATAAGCCAGGTACACACCAACCACAGCCACAGAAATGTAGCCTAGTCCCTGCTGGGTCATTTAGTCTTATCTTGGCTGCCCCTGCTTCTGCAGTTACTCTTACTCACATAACTGCACCATTTCCTACTCACTCTTTATTTGTATGTGTGTAGTGTAGGTTAGAGAAAGTTTTTTCCTCTACCCTCCTAGGTTTTCCAGCTGGGGCCCTGCAAACTAGACTAACAAAAGACAGATTAACAAGGGAAAAACAAACAGAGCTTATTAACATGTGCATCTCACACACACACACACACACACACACACACACACACACACACACACACACACGAGAGAAATTCATCACTCAAAGGGCTGATTAGAACGTGGGCTTATATAGCATCTTAACAAAGATCAATACATTTGTAGAGAAGCTGCAAGACAAAGAAAATAGGTTTTAGGCTTCCAAGGGCAGCAAACTTGTGGGAAGGTGAATACATGGGGGAAACTAATGGAAGATAAGGGCTGCTTTAGTAAGTCGATTCCTCTCCTGTTGTCTCTGGACTGATAAGAGTCCCTGGTGGTAAGGAGTCTACGCCTGCTTTTAGGCAAATAGGAGAGGGAAAAAAAAAAAAAATAGGAGAGGGCAGAGAGCTTTTTTGCATCTGCTGTTTCTCAATTGTCTTCAGCTCAAAATAATCCTTATGCCAAAGTGGTGTATTTTGGAGTGGCACATTCTGGTCCCCTAAGTAGTGACCTCCAGAGCCAGCTCCTCTTAGGGGAAGCCAACGTCCTCTAGCTTCTTCCTGTTCTCTGGGTGCCTTGCTTCTCAGAGGACTCCAGTGTTTCCAGCTTTCACTGTTCCTCCAACAAAACTGGGGCAGATGAACTCAGCATGCTGTCCAGGGCCACGTCCCAGACCCTCAGCCTGCAGGGTGGAGCAAGCCCCAGTACACCCCAGGGAATCTCAGAGAGCCCCTTCTTCCAAGCACTCTGCTTACTAGAAAGGCATTTCTAAGAAAGAAATGAGCTGGGAAGTATTGCAAAATATTGTCGCTCTACAAGTATGACTGAATATTCCTGCCATGCCAGGGGCATGGGGACTTCCTGACTATATCTCTATGGGTCTGTTTGCATACTGACACCCAGCAGCCCTCAGGCTTAAGTGATAGGAGATTATCTGAGCCTCTTGGGGGATCTGGATCTCCATTACCGGAGGATTGCATTCTTTTTTAAAGTTTAGGTAGATGTCTTTATATTAAAGAGAATGCTGAGATCATATCACCTGTTACTCACCCCAAGGAGCCCACAGGTGTGATAACACAATTGGCTAAGAAGATTTCAACTCCCCACTGTGCCCGCAACATTGCAGTGAACCTGCTCATATACAGAGACAAGTTCACAGAGAGGCTGATGAAGCCTCAGCTTTGAGACTTCTCACCTGCACAAATCCTTTTCAAAGCTCTGTCCCCAGCTTTTATGTTTATAATCTGTACTCTTCTTCTCAAATAGTGTTCCCCAGTTATATAAACTTCAAGCCCCACAAACCCTGATTGACTCCTGCTTCTACGTGTCCCTTTAATGGGCATGCATGAGAATTGCTAAAGGACCTAGGCCATGAAGGGAATTGCTGGGTTCTAAGGTAACCATACACTTAATCTGATTAGCTACTGACAGATAATTCTCCAACCTGTGCTCCCACGAGCAGCAAGAGGAATCTCTATCCCCACACCCTGCCAGCACTTGGCATTACCCAGCTTTCTAGCTATGCTAGGCTAGTAGCTGCAAGCCTTATAGCATATTACTCCCTTCGAATATCACCTGCACCTATGCATTTCTCTGGTTATCAATGAGCAATTTCTTTCATATACTTGTAAAGCCTTTGGCTTTCCTCTTTCATAAGTCGTCTGTTTATATATTTAACCCATTTTTCTTTTGGTGTATTCTCCTTTCTAATTGAATTGCAGGAGTTCTTTGTGTGTTCTAGATGTCTATCCTTTGTCACTTCTAGACATCATAAACCTCATAAATTTCCCAATCTGTCACCCATCTCTTAAGTTCAACGGTGGTGCCGCTCGTTAACAGAAACCCTTAATTTTGATGTAATCGGATCTATCATTTTGCCTTGTGGTTTGTACTTTCTAAGTCTGGTTTAAGAAATTTTTACCTGTCCCAGGTTACGCTTTTCACCTGTTTAACTTTATAGTTTTACCTTTTGTATTTAGGTCTCTAATCCACTGGAAATCTCCTTTGTATGTGGGGTTAGAGAGAGACCCAACTTTACTTCTCTTCATTCTTTCTTTCACTGCCTGTTTTCCCACCACCACCTACTAAACAATCCATCTTCCCCCTATCGATCTGTGGTACCACCTCTGTGTGAGATGAAGTTTACAGGTAAACACAGGACTACCAGTGCACTCTCGATTCTTCTCCACTGCCACATTAAAAACAACTTTGTAAGCGTCTCAGTATCTGGTGGGCAATTTCCCCCTCTTTATACTTCTGTTTCTAGATTGATTTTGCTATCTGTGAAACTTATTTTTCCCTATACATTTTAGGATAAGTATATTAGGTTTCTTAAAAAAACTACAACTAGAATTTTGATTGGGATTGCACTGAATTTATAAATTTATTTGGAGATAGTTGATATCTTTATAATTTAAGTTGTGCAATCCAAGACGTGATATGTCTGAAATGACAGAATCGTGAGAAGAAATTAAGATAGCTATGAATGAATATCTTTGAACGGGCCCCAAACCCTGTTCTCACTATGCCTCCTTATTTGGGTCTGGGGAGGCGGGGCAATAAAAAATTCCCATGCTGATCAAGGAGGAACCAAGTGTGCAGGGAACTGTGCTTCACTTCCCGGGGTGTGGGCCAGGAGCTCTGCAAGCATGTAAGAGATGGCTCTGACTGGCATGGTACCAGCAGTGACTGGGCAAGGGGGCAAGGGAGTGTTTCAGAGATGCCCACTCCCCAGCAAGGGCAAGAGGAAGCAACCAAGTGTGCCCAAGTGGCCAAGCACTTCCAGCTTGCAGAGTCAAAGGAATCTGAGATGTAGATCAAGAGAATGTGAACGTGGAGGCCTGCTGGTTGGAGGTCGCGGTGGGATTGGGGGCATGAATGGTGGATCCCAGCCCACGAGGACAAGACATGATGAGTTCTGGCTGAGTTCATGCCAGTGGGGGGCAGAGGATGCCAATAAACCAGAAACTCCCTCTCACCAATGCCTGGGGGCTGCAGCGCCCTCTCTCCCTCTGCACAGGGACTGGGATGGCCTCCAGGGAGAAGGTGGACCAGGGGGAGGGAAAAAATCCAGAAACTGACTATTTATTCAGAGGAGTCTGAGTTTTAAAGCAGAAGTTATCTTGAATTAGTAAGTTCAGTTCTGTAGAAATAAATACTAGCCTTTTTTTTCTTTTAAAGCATCTGAGATGTCAGACTACAGTGGTTCTATAAATTTCATATCCACTCTACAGATTTTTGGTTTCTGCAGACTGGATTTCAGCAGTAGAAGAAAAATCTCGTAAGGAGGGGCTGGGAGAATTAAATAAATATGACATAACCGTAAGGCAGGTAAAGGAACTGAGGCATAAAGAAACCAAAAGCTTTGCTTCTCAGCAAAGTGAATGAATGGCAGGCAATCGCATCATTTCCGGTTCTCATTCTGGCTCTGAATTTCAACAAGTACCTTGAGGGGATTCTGGAATAACCCCCTTGAGACCACAGCCCTGCTCACAAGAGCTCTGCTCAGTCTAGGATGTTGAATTGCAGCACCGGGAGCTCTTCCCTGAGGCCCCCTGTCTGCAGGGTGATGTGACTCCCCACAGGAAGTGTCCAGCACACCAGGGCTGGCTGGGCTTCCTGCCACTGCCAGGCGACCCCTTTCTCAGACAGAATGTGCAGCCCCTTGGGTGGCCAAGCATCCTGCAGCTGATCTGGGAAGCCCTCCTTGTCCTCTGGTAAGAGATGGCTGTGGCTTTTCCACATCCCTCCTTTTGTGTGGATAAAAATGTTCTCAGCAGGGGCTTCCCTGGTGGCACAGTGGTTGAGAGTCCGCCTGCCGATGCAGGGGACACGGGTTCGTGCCCCGTTCCGGAAGGATCCCACATGCCGCGGAGCCGCTGAGCCTGCGCATCCGGAGCCTGTGCTCTGCAACGGGAGAGGCCACAACAGTGAGAGGCCCACGTACCGCAAAAAAAAGAAAAAAAAAAAAAAAAAAAAATGTTCTCAGCAGATACTGCTGCTAAGAGGACACACCGGACCCTAGGTCAGCTTCAGTTCTGGCGTTGGCAAGCTCAGAACATGCAGTCCCCCAGGTTCCTCTAGCACAAGTAGATGAAAAGCCCTTCTCCCCTGACCCTCATCAGCTCCGGGGAACCCGGAGGAGCGGAAGCAGGCTGCTTCTCCTCCGAGGAGAGCCTCGTGCCACAAAGGCTTTGGGTGTCACCCGCTGCCTCAGCCGTCCCTGCTGAGGTCCCCTGTCCTGCCATGGCCTCCGGCTGTGGGCCCGGGCAGGTCGCTCCTCTCAGCCCAGCCTTCTCTGAATCGGCTGGCTGCCAGACAGCATCCCCCAACACTCTCTCTGAACGGGGCCCCGGGAGCTCTGATGCTTTGCTCTCACCGCTCCGGCCGCGTATCACAGAGCTGGAGCCAGGCCCTTCTGTCCGTGCCTCTCCCTCAGCCACTGTTGCTCTGATGCTCCTGTGCCGAGGGGCACATGGCATTTCCACAGGGGGCTCACAGCCTCCCCAGGGCTCACCCTGGGAGGAAAGCCCAAGCCTTCTCCGCCCTGAGTGCCCCTACCAGCACGTTTATCTGAGGCACCCATTCTATACCCCAAACCCCCAGCACTCAGGCGGGGCAGAAAGCAGGCGCTTCAACCCTGCACCTATGCTCTCATATTGTTTTGGTACAGCCTGCAAGGTAAGGACGGCGCTTACATTTCTAAATGGCTGAAAATACATCAAAAGGATATTTTGTGGCACATGAAAATTTATAAAATTCAGATGTCAGGGACCAGAAATAAACTTTTATAGGAACACAGCAGTACCCACTCGTTTACGTGTTGTCTGTGGCTGCTTTTGTGCTCCAAGGGCAGATTGGAGTAGTTGTGATGGAGACTGTAAGGCCCACAGAACCTAAAATATCTGGCCCTTTGCAGTAAACATTTGCTGACTCTTGTCAGGCACGAACCCTCCCTGTCCCCCCTCTCCTGAAGCCCCACTGGCCATGTGTAGCGAAAGCTACCACTGCTCCGGGAATGGTGGGGAAAAGCAGAGAGAACAGCCTCCACCAGTAGACTGACAGCCACTGGAGGGGATCATGGCTTTCATCATCATATTAGGGGATCGCTACATGTTCCATCCTATAGTAAATAATTTTCCATAGCTCCAAGTTACAAGCTCTCCTTATAACCAAACTAATTTTTATTTCTATGGAAAAAAAAGGTTACTGCTTTCTTATAATAAATTAACTGTCCTTCAAAGTTACAATAGAGTGAGTTGATAAATAACTTCCAAAGGGGAAGATGATCTCAAACCAGTTCTGGTTAATTTTTAGATGAATCAGTTGGAACCACAAAATTGGGTACTAAAAGTACTGAGTACCATCTAAAATCAAAACAATTCCTCTGGGTGTGTGTGTTTATCCGTGTCTGTTTCCGTGTGTCTCTGTGTGTTGTTTAGTTCAACAAACTAGATTGAGAATAGGATAGGAGAATTTACCTTCTCAAGGGAGATTTTTAAATCTGATTAAGGATTTATATTTTAAAAAATTAGCAGTGTTTCTCTAATCTCATGGAATAGGAAAGGCTTGGGGAAGGGGAGTGGGTGCTAGGAAACATGACCATCCTTTGTTCAACTTTGAGAGAGCCAAACTGAAGGTATTGCAATCTAAGACAATAATTGCATAAACCTGTCTGCTCATTGGGCTTTCAAAAATTCTCTTAATCAGCATTCGTTTCCTGAGAACCCATTATTTACCATGCGTTGTATTAGGGGAAAAGAGCTACAAAGATACATGCCGCCATCTTTGCCTACAGAGAGAACACAGTAAAGGCTGCGGGGGGTGGAGGTGCTCTCGGTCCTCAGGGGCAGATCCAGGCTGGCTAGCTCAGGAGGAGGATTTTTTTTTTTGTAAAACTACATGTGAAGCGTTAATGGGGCTGGTCTTTCACGACGGCCAGGGACAGGCATTGGAGGGGGCAAGTTCCTGGCACTGGGAAGCCACTCTAGTTTCAGGAGACCGCTGGGCTCTGTGGCAGGAGTCATGCCTATTGACCTATAGCTCAGTCTCTGCTGGGCTTGAAACTCTTCTCTCCTCCATCACTTCTGCTTACTCATAGTTTCAATATTTTGTAATTTGGGCTCATTGTGACTCACTGTGGCCTCAGCTCTTATTTTCTTGTTTCTAAACATCCTACCAAGTCTTTTTCTCTTGACATTTCCCTGTTTAAATTTCTAAGGGAGAAATAGGGATGAACCCAGCTTTCATACGTGTGTGTGCCAGGTTATGAAATGAGCTGCCGACCAGCCTACTGAGTGGCTGCCTGTTGGTTGGGTGTCCACCCTGCACCGATCAGCTCTAGGGGTGGGGTCATACGGGACAAAGCGTAACCACTTACAGCTGCTCCTTTGGGTTTCCCCTAGCAGGGTTAGTGAGAATGACAGATAATGTGAATAAGTTGTTCACCATGGAGAGACCCATATAAAATTAACCCTCTGCTGTGAAAACACTACAAGCGAAATTCACTGGGCAAGCTTGGCAGCACAGGTGGTGGTGGGGAAAACAATCCTATAACCAGGTAGGACGGGGAGCCTTGTCAGCAGGGCTCCCTTCCCCAGGGGCAGCCAGGAGGGCGATATCCAGAGGAGTTAGCAGCTGCAGGCTGTGTATTGTACCCAAACGGGCTCATGGCAGCCGGTCAGGCAGCATAGCGTGGTTCTGGGTGATGCGTCTGCTGATAGCCAGTGATTGGTTATATCATAACCAGGGTAGGTTCTAGGCCTATAGGGAGGAGCGACAAGATCAAGGCAGGATCTCCATGTTGTCTAAGTTCAGAGCAAACCACTAATCCCAGTGAGGAAATGGAGTGCCAAGCAGACACACAAGATTGAGGCCCACTCTTACGGAATTTGCGTGGGGCACGCAGGTGTATGTGTAGGGGAGAGCACTGATACAACTCTGGGGACACGTATCAGCTGCAGTAACACCAAGGGTCAGTAGTGGCACAAATAGCTTGAGACCTCTACCTGCGACGGGGCTTGGGCTCCCGGCCAGCATGGAGGGTCAGCAGTGCATCCGTGTCCAGGGCTCGGAGGCTAGAGGAGGAGGGAGCAGCAGAAGTTTGTACAGAACCGGGGCAGCCATGACAGATGACTTTTCAGCTGACGTTTGCTGTAAGTATTTATCAGGAAAAAGGGAGGAAGGTGAGGAACCTTCCAAGTGGTCAGTAGAACCAAAAGATTCTGGGGCCCCTCTGATATCTTCCTCTGGGACTCAAAATTACCTACTTAGCTAAGGAGGTTGTAAGGGAACTCAGAAGGTAAATGACTCCCAGTTACAACCCCCAGACTGAGAGCCACCTGGGGAAGCCAGCAAGTAGACCAAATCCCCCAGAGTGTTGGTAGACACACTAAGAACGGTGGTGGTAGGGGGGGAGCTCCAGGGCCCAGCTGCTCTTCTCTTCATTTTCAAAGAGCAGGGTCTCATGGACCTTTCTTTCTTTCTTTCCCTTCCCTTTCCTTTCCCTTCCTTCCTTCCTTCCTTTCTTTCATGGCTGCATTGGGTCTTTGTTGCTGTGCGCAGGCTTTTCTCTAGTTGCGGTGAGCGGGGCCTACTCTTCGTTGCAGTGCGCAGGCTTCTCATTGCGGTGGCTTCTCCTGTCGTGGAACACGGGCTCTAGGCGCTCCAGCTTCAGTAGTTGTGGCACGCGGGCTCAGCAGTTGTGGCTCGCGGGCTTAGTTGCTCGGCGGCATGTGGGATCTTCCCGGACCAGGGCTCAAACCCGCGTCCCCTGCATTGGCAGGTGGATTCTTAACCACTGCGCCACCAGGGAAGTCCTCATGGACATTTTTAATTGCTCTTTAAAAGTCTCAGCGACTTCTGTTGTGTCCATTAGTTCACCATAAAAAACGTACTCAGGTTGTTGCCCCAAGTGCTTTAACTATCTTTATCTGGAATCAGAAGCTTGGCTAATTAGCAAAATGAATGATAGAAATGGCTTCTGTTGGCAAAATTAGAGATCTGTTAATTAACATAAAGGATATTATACATGGGCTTTTACCGTGAAACCTTAATGGTGTTCAAGACATGAGCTTGGCTAGAACATCAGGGCTATGCTCTCTGTCTACTCTATGTAAGCTGAGAATAAGATTCTAGCCAGACCTTTACCAGTCGCCTTTCAGAATGGCGTCAGAGGCATGATTTGGAACTTGTCCTGTGTTCAGCCATGAATTCAGACAATTCTGGTTGCCTGATGCCAACTAAAATCTGGTCTTTAGAATAGTGCCCTGTCACTCTCAAGAGAACCTTTCATGTAAAGTGTGGACGGAGCACCTAAAAGGTCAGAGGGCTGGGACTTCTCTGAGCTTACAGAACCAGCTGCTTGAACATTTTTAGATCTTCTTACTGATAAATATGTACGTGTGTGTCACAGCACTTGGTCTGAGACCTACTTTCATTATTACATCACAGCGGGGCTGTGGGGAGATGGGGTTAATCAGATCCCACCACATCTTGGCTAGGAATGGGCAACCTCAGTGATGCAGAAGTGGGATACTCTGTTGCGGTTGAATTCATCCCTTCAGCAAATATTTCTGGCATAACGTCTATTTGCCAGGCATGTGCTTGATACTGAGGGTACAATGTTGCATGAGGCAGACATGATCCCCTCCCTCGAGAAGCTTCCAGTCCAGGAGGCAAGTGATCAAGCAAATAGCAACAATCAGTAGTGAGCATCACGGCGGGGGGAAGTACAGAGGCGTGGGGACACGGAGTAGACAGGATATACAAACTGGGAGGTCAAAGCAGTTCCTCCTTTTTTCTGGAAAAATACAAGTGCTAGAATTGACCCCACAGGCCACTGGACAAATGCCCAAGGGCACTGATGTGGCCTGACCCTGTTGCAGAGTTTGAAGCTCAAGGATATTTTTGAGGTCCTGTGGTCATTCTCCTCCCATCAGTTTGAGCCCACATGGACACCTGGCTCCCTTGTATTTTTATCCCGGAGGCCACTAAGGTTCAAATCCACATGATGCAGTTGGCAGATTTCATCCCCAGAGACCGCAGCACGAAGAGGCTTAGTGACTTGCCCAAGGGCATGTATTGAGTCAAGTGTAGAACTGGGAACAAAACTCAGTCACCTGACGCTGGGGCCAGCTCCCCTTCCCTTAGACGCGTCACCTAACAGGGAAAATAATCTTCTGAAATATCAAATAGCATTGGTCTTTTGATGAGTAAGCAAGCTGATGAGCAAATAATGAGAAAAGTGGGTATTGAATTTCCTTTGACATACCCCTTTGGAAAACGCAGCAACAGATGCAAGAAGAGTGTGACTTATAAATGAAAGCAAAAATCTTTTAAGATAGCCTCAGACAGCTGATAAACAGCCACAAGGCCTGAGTGTCAGTGCAAAGGAGAGAAAGAACCAAACATGTAAGACACTAGAGTTCTCAGGCAGGCAAGGGAGTCGCGGTCTCAGGAGTCACGGTGTTTGTATAGGGACTGAGTTGCCCTTTCTCGTCCTCTTGGTTATGGAGGGAGAGGGGAGAGGTACTTTTGAAACACAGATCACTTAAGGGTAGTCCCATGTGAGACGTTGATAAGCTGACTGAAGACGCATGCCTGATAAAATCACGGTTGGCCGAGTTCTTGTTGAGATGAGAGAAAATACTACCTGCTTCTGAGAAACAAACTTATGGTTACCAAAGGGAAGGGTGAGGGAGGGATAAATTAGGAGCTTGGGATTAACAGATACACACCACTATATATAAAATAAACAGCAAGGACCTACCGTATAGCACAGGAACTATATTGAATATCTTGTAATAACCTATAACCTCTGCCCCGCACCAAAATAGTGCTGTGTCATTGCCTCAACGGCAGCACCTAGGACTAGGTTTCTCCAGCCTTCCTTTAACAAAACAGAACAAACAACAAAACTGAATTTCCTTAATGTCTTTCAGTTTGAGAGAGAAAAGGAAGTTGGAAGAGAAAAGGGTTTCCTTTGACCCTCTAATCCACTCAGTTTACTGAAACATGTCTGTGGGCTTCGTTTTGTAGATACAACCAAATACTGTCAACGTCATGGAACATATAACATCCAGGCCCCTGGGTAATTTAGGATCAGAAAGTTCAGGTGTGATTGGCCTCGGTGTGCTCACTGCACTCCATTTCTGCTTCCTCATCTAAAAGATACTCAAGTGTGGACTCCCGGGTCGTATTGGGAAAGGGGAGGGGGCAAAGGTCATTGGAAGTTGGTAACACTTTGACAGGTTTTATAAGTTTCCTAACGTGGGAACAAATCTCCCTAGACCTAACTACACAAGAAAAAAATTCTATTCCTATGAACAAATGTTCCACTTGACAGGATGAAACCTTTAGTCTTTCTTTTTGTAGGTCAATTCTATGGAAGAACCCAGAAGCTAGTTTACAGAGAAATCTCAGTGAGGATCTGTCTCTTGAGCTCTACACACATATCCAACTGTGGAAGTCATTTTCCTAGATGCCCCCAAACTCGACGCTTCCCGAGCAGAGCCCGTCGTCTCCTCTCCCCGCCCCTCCGGCGCTGCTCTACTGACCGCGCTCTGCCTCAGCGAATGCCACCATCTTCCTCACGGGCATCCAATCTAGAAGCCACGGAGTCCTCTTTGATGCCTTTCTCTCTCACTTGCTCCGCTTCCAGTAAGTTACCCAGTCTGGTTACTGCTGCCTCCTAAATCTCTCCCATATTTACTTGCTTCTCTTCATTCCCACCACCTGCCACCACCCTAGCCCAGTCTGCTAGCACCTCTCACCTGGATCACTGCACCAGCCCCTAATCAGGCTCCGCCTCCTGCCTTGCCTGCCATGCTTCCTACATGCGGGGAGAGTGATACTTCTAAAATACAACTCTGATCCCCTCACTTTCCTGCTAAGACCCTGCAATGGCTCCCCACCATCAGGGAATAAGGACCAAATAAGACCTTCTCTGTTTGAAGGTTTATCTCTTCGGATTCTTGACTTGCCATGCCACTCCTACCCCCTCATACTCCAACCTTGAGCTATGAAAACTTTTAGGTCCCGGACGAACCTGACTTGCACTCTGCCTCCTCTTGGCCTCAGGTATCCCTATTCCCACAGCTTGGAACGCTTCTTACTCTCACTCCTCCTCACCTGATTAACTGCTATTAGCCTTCAGCACTCAGCTTGGAAGTCCCTTCTTGACATCACTTATGTGCTCCAATAGCACAGTCTGTGTGTCCCATTTCAAAACTCTTGCCTCATTTGGGAGTACACATGCCTATTTACTGTTTTAGCTGTATTTGCTGTTGGAAAGTATGTTCCTTATATGATGCTAGAAAAGGCAAACTATAGGGACAGAAAGCAGATCAGTGGTTGCCAGGTGCTGAGGGTGGGGGGAGGGGATTGACTGCAAAGCAGCCAAGCAAACTTTTTGAGGTGATGGAAGTGCTCTATATCTTGACTGTGGTGGTGGTTATATCAGAAGGAGAAAGGGAAAGAAAATCCCATTTAAAAACACCTCAAAAAACAAAAACAAACCTAGGAATAAACTTAACCACTGATAAAGTAAACTGAAGATGATTCAAAGAAATGGAAAGATGTTCTATCCTCTTGGATTGGAAAAATTAATATTGTCATACTACCCAAAGAAATCTACAGATTTAATGCAATTTCTATCAAAATACCTATGTCATTTTTCACAGAACTAGAAAAAATAATCCTAAAATTTATATGGAATCAAAAAAGACCCGAAATTTCCAAGCCAATCCTGAGAAAAAAGAACAAAGCTGGAGATATATCCCTTCCAGATTTCAGATTTTACTACAAAGCTATAGTAATCAAAACAGTGAGGTATTGGCACAAAAACAGACACTTGGATCAATGGAACAGAATAGAGAGCCCAGAAATAAACCCACACACTTATGGTCAATTAATCTACAACAAAGGAGGCAAGAATATACAATGGAGAAAAGACAGTCTCTTCAACAAGTGGTGCTAGGAAAGCTGGACAGCTACATGTAAATCAATGAAATTAGAACATTCCCTCACAGGACTTCCCTGGTGGCGCAGTGGTTAAGAATCCGCCTGCCAATGCGGGGGACATGGGTTTGATCCCTGGTCTGGGAAGATCTCACATGCCGTGGAGCAACTAAGCCCGTGTGCCACAACTACTGAGCCCGTGTGCCACAACTACTGAGCCCGTGTGCCACAACTACTGAAGCCCTCACGCCTAGACCCCTGCTCTGCAATGAGAAGTCCATGCACCACAATGAAGAGTAGCCCCTGCTTGCTGCAACTAGAGAAAGCCCGCATGCAGCCAAATGCAGCCAAAAAATAAAGAATTTTTTTTAAAAAGAACATTTCCTCACACCATATACAAAAATAAACTCAAAATGGTTTAAAGACCTAAATGTAAGACATGACACCATAAAACTCCTAGAAGAGAACATAGGGAAAACTCTTTGACATAAATCAGAGCAATATTTTCTTAGATCAATCCCCCAAGGCAAAAGAAATAAAAGCAAAATTAAATAGATCCTAATCAAATATAAAAGCATTTGCACAGCAAAGGAAGCCATCAACAAAACAAAAAGATAACCTACGGAATGGGAGAAAATATTTGCAAATGATGTGACCCACAAGGAGTTAATATCCAAAATATACAAACAGGTCATACAACTCAATATCAAAAAAACAAACAACCCAATCAAAAAATGGGCAGAAGACCTGAATAGACATTTCTCCAAAGAAGACATACAGATGACTAACAGGCACATAAAATGATGCTCAACATCACTAATTATTAGAGAAATATAAATCAGAATCACAATGAGGTATCATCTCACTCCAGTCAGAATAGCTGTCATCAAAAAGTCTACAAACAGTAAATACGAGAGAGGATGTGGAGAAAAGGGACCCTCGTACACTATTGGTAGGAATGTAAATTGGTGCAGCCACTATGGAAAACAGTATGAAGGTTCCTCAAAAGACTAAAAATAGAACTACCATATGATCCAGCAATTCCACTCCTGAGTATATTATATAGTCAAAGAAAACAAAAACACTAATTCAAAAAGATACATGCCCCACAATGTTCACAGCATCATTATTTACAATAACCAAGACATGGAAGCAACCCAAGTGCCCATCAACAGACAATTGGCTTGTGAATACACACACGCACGCACACACACACACACACACACACACACACACACACAGGAATATTACTCAGCCATAAAAAAGAATGAAATACTACTGTTTGCAGCAACATGGATGGACCTAGAGAATATTATGCTTAGTGAAATAAGTCAGACAGAGAAACACAAATACTACATGATATCACTTACATGTGGAATCTAAAAAATAACACAAACTACTATACATAAAATAGATAAGCAACAAGGATTTACCTATAGCACAGAGAATTATACCCAATATCTTATAACAATTTATAATGGAATATAATCTGCAAAAACACCCAAAAAACAAAAAACTGAATCGCAATGCTATACACCTGAAACTAGCACAATATTATAAATCAACTGTACTTCAATTTAAAAATTTAAAAATGCATCAAACTTTACACTTAAAATCGGTGAATTTATTGTATAGAAATTACATGTCAATAAAGCTGGTTTTAAGAAAAATAAATGTATCCCCCCTGAGGGCAAGTTTGTACTTAGAACAGTGCCTGGCCCATAGTAAGTGCCTACAATAGGTCATTGTTAAATGAATGGATGGATGAATGAATGTATATTATTCCCTTTCCCTACTGTTTTATACAATTGGCATAAAAAATTTTTAAATCAATGTGTAAAAAATGTGTTATGACTTGCCCTGGCATCCCATGAATGGGATTCAAATTTCTCTCAGTGAAACATGTAAACATAAGCCCCATGCATGTCCTTTGGAGAAACATGGTTCCAGCAAGAGCTCAGGAGAAGGCATTTCAGTGACATGAGACAGCAGTTCTGCTCGCCTTACGAATGGAGAGGGTGAGAAATAAAAGCTTCAGTGGGGTGGCTACTGGCACTTCTGAGGCCTGTCTGCCCAGAGGCTTCCTTCCTGGAGCTCCAGGCAGATCTGTGCTCTGAAGACACTGACAACACCCACCTCCATTCCTTAGCTGCAAACTCTTTGTTCCCACGGACCAGGCAGCTCAGGAGAAGCGGGGTGGAAGCTGCTGCCTAGACCACCACGTAAATGCCTGGGCATCGCTGCAGAGAGACTAGAAACAAGCACCTGCCCTGGCCTGAGATCCCCTTGACCAGAGGCATGGGTTGTCCTTGGTTCACAGGGACCTAGACCCAGAGTTAACCCTTGCTCAGCTGTCCAAGGTTAAGAGCCCTTTCTCTGTATGGAGACCTACACTTACAATCCCTACCAAGAACAAAAGAAAATTTAGAACTGGAAAGGGTCAGCTTGCTCATTAGTTCATTTTCAGATGAGGAAACTGAGGTCAGAAAGGATGAGAGACTTGGCTGGATTCTGACCAGACAGCTGGGCTAGATCTTTGTTTCTAGCCATAAGGACCAGCTACCAGCCGCCTCTTCTCTGAGCGCTCAGCCTCCCTGGTCAGTTTGTTCACCTTAAAGCGCTGCAGTGGGGACCGTGCTTCTCCTTTACAACCAAGCAGGGGTTAACCCAGTTTGCTTCGCCGGTTTTAGAGAATACTTGGTGAATCAAAATAATGGATCTCGGAATTCAAATTTTCTCTCAGATTTTATCACTGAACGAATGAAAAGAAGAAAAAGCGAAAGCAAATGGACTGATTTTCTGATCACACAACTCCTTTGGCTGGGAGACGGGAGACTCCCCACTGCTCTTCGAAGGTATCGTCTCCCTGGGAAGGTGCCCGCTTCTCTCCCATCTGTCCAGGCACACACAGAACACAACAAGTCTGCTCTCTGTATCTCTCAACACCACCTCTTTTCTTCTCGCACACCTGGTGCAGACTGTTGAATGAATAAACAGACAAGCTCATTGGAAAGTAGGTGGCATGGAATCCAGGATACGTTTTCCAAAGGAAACGACGTCATGAGAGGGTTTGGGTTTCCTGAGCCTGCCCACAAAGCCGAATCAATCTATCACACCACTGAAAGGCTACATATTTTAGTAGGAAATAAGGGGGAAAAGAAGTACAGTTACCATATTAATCATAAAATAAACAAACAAAAAACCTGAACAAGAAATGTTTGCTGGGGCGGATCTTACCCACACTGCTGAGCTCCACTTGGAAGATGAAGGGGGGCCGTCTCCCTCTTGAGTGATTATGCCTTGAAATTAGTGACTTTCTTTGCTAACAGCCGAATCTCTCTCTGACAGCTGCTCAGATCAACCAGGCATGCATTACTTTCATCTTTAATAAACAGGCACTCTGAAGTCAGTGGCTGGTCTCCATGGCAACCAGATCAAGTTTTTCAACTGATGTTAGAGGCAGAAAGGAAGAAGGGATAGATCACTTTTGCTGAGGCGCTGAACCCTGAGATGGCAGAGGAAGGCGGGTGTGGGGTACACGTACTATCCTCCACTTCTTTATGGGTCCCAGGAGAATGGGAAGTGACTGTCCTGATCAGCAATATAAGACACAAGGGAAAGGGTTCCTTGAGACAGCATAGCCCACATCAAGGCCTGCACTGCCAAGCACCTAAATGCAATTCAGTCCAACTTAAATCACATTCACTGTGTGTGCCTGGCCCTCTGCTACATGCTTCAGGGGTTACTTACAGTAGGAGGATATAGAAAAAGTGACCAGCAACTATGTTGAGGGGTGTGAGGTGCGTGGGGCAGGTTCCCAGAGAAGGTTCAGCCCCTGCCTCTCCCAGCCCAGAATGGCTGCAGCTCACAGCACCCTTCCCCATCAAACTCAGCCATACCTAGTCCTTGAGCTGTAGCTGGGATGACTAGCAGCTGGTCAGGCTGGAATGAATAGTTTGTTGATAGTTCACCGCTGCAGTGTCCATGGGCCTTTACCACCTGGGGCCCATGGAATTTCCACCTTCTCTGAGCTCTCCCTGGTGGGTCCACTTGGTCTGCATGACTGGGATCTGAGTCACTCTCCTGATCCAGGCTGGGGCCCTGACATTTTGCCTCGCTCTTGCCTGCCTCTTCTCTCGGGCTTTGGAATCAGAATTGTAGTTCCATATCCCCAGGTGGGGTCCTGCTCTAAGGAACCTGGTTACCTGGAGCCACACGGAGAGACTTGTCCCTTAACTTCAGCTGTCGCCCCCTGCTGCAACCGTCTGCCTCTCTGCCCCAGCAGGAAGCTGGACCCTCCAGGTTACTGACTGATGCTTACGGGAACTAAGCTGTTAGTCTGCTGTTGGCCCCTGCAAACTGGACCTTGGGCCACTAGCACCCACTCACATTACCACCCCAAGGCCTGTCAGCTTCTGGTCCTAAGATCCTCCTTTCCCTCCCAGACCAGGGCTGCTGCCAAAATACCAGAAAGCCTTACTCCTGAGCCTGAGTGGGCTATAATGGACGTGGTATTTGAGGTGAGTCTTGAAGGGCAGCCAGGATTTGGAAGGTAGAAGAGAGAACTTTCTGTCAGAACAAGGGTCCTGGATGAGAGTCGGAGGGTGAGGAGGCATGCCTTTATCCAAACCTCAATTAGGCAATCCCAACTTCCTGCGCCCACTCAGCAGGGAAGGGTGCGGGTCATCCCGGCTGGAGGGGTCAAGTCCTGCAGGGCACCTGTTTCAGGAACTCTCTCACAGCTTCTCCTGGAGTTGGGCCCCGTAAATACAGTTGATACCCTCCTAGGATTCTTCAAGTGGAACTAGACAGCCAGATTCTGTGAACAGGATTGCAACTAAAATTTACTAACACATTAACTCATTATTCACAAAATAGATGAGGGTGGAGGAACGAGAAGGGATGTGTCAAGAAAGGCACTTGTAAGCCATATTAAGAAGCTTGGACTTTTTAAAGAGATAATGTCAAGCTATTAGATAATTTTAATCTGGGGATTAATGTGATCAGATGAGGTTTTATGTTGTAGGCGCAGTGGAGGGAGAGGCGAGCTCAGAGTCTGAGACGAAGAAGCCAGGAGACAGCTCGCCCACCCAGCTGCTTCCCGAGGGGCACAGATTCACAGGCTGCAGGTGCCAAGGGCACAGTGGCCCTGGCTTCGGGGTCTCGTCCACTCACACCATCTACGTTTTCATTGAACTCTCTGCCGGGTTCCCTTCCCCTCTCCTTGCTCCTGCTGTGTCTTCTGTTTGTTCCCCATGGTGCTGCCCTGTACTCACTTTCTCCCGTGCTTTTTCACTTTCACCCTCACTTCAGCATCCTCTATCCTGGCCTCTCTTTTTCCTGCTTTCCGTCTGCATTCTCAATGCAGATGGAAAGCTGCTCGAGAGACCCACCCTCCCCACCAACTTTAAAGGAAAAGACTGACCCCAGGAGACAAACGCTTCCTCTGGGCTGTTGGAAACAAGCCAGTTGATTTTTCCATTACAGAAGCAGAACACCAAAGGCTGTTGACCACCCCAGTAGATCAGCAGAAATGGCTATTAGGAGTTTATTGCTCACTTCTACCCATTCAGTGTGGAATATGCTAGGAGCTTCCCTTGACCCTCCCTTGACCTGAAATACCTCTTCTACTGATGCCTGAAAGCCCACCATTGAACCGGTCATTCCTTTGTGTTAATCATTACTTTCTCCCAATGGTTTTCCTTTGAACATACAAATCCTCCTGGAAGGGGAAACATATTAGCTTCCTAATGCTTTGATGTAACAAAGCACAGAGGGGAAAAGTACAAAAGGTTTCCATTCTCTCCTGAACATCATACGTGCGACTGGGGATACATCTAATTTGACTGGAAGCAGAATTAACAAAACATTTAAATTATGGAACTGCTGATGTCCATGTGATCATTTTCTTCTTTTACCTTTTCTTTTTATCTTTTTCGCTGAAGTATAACACATACAATAAAGCATACAAGTCTTAAGTGTACAGCTTAATGGATTTTTACATATTTACACACCCATGTAACTACCACCTAGATTAAATATATTTCCAGCACTCCAGAAGGCTCCCTGTGCCTCTTCCTAGTCAATATTCCCACAAAGATAATCACTGTTCTGACTTCTATTACCATAGATTAGTTCTGCCTGTCTTCAACTTTATGTAAATTGAGTCATGTGAACTCTTAGCTTTTGGCTCAATACAATTTTTCTGAGATTCATACACATTCTTACATGTATGAGTCATCCGTCTTTTCTATTGGTGCTTAGTATTCCACTGTATGAATATACTACAATTTCTTTATTTTTCTGTTAATGAACACTTAGGTTGTTTCTAGTTTCTGGCTATTATGAATAAAGTAGCTATGAACATTCTTTTTTTTTTTTTTTTTTGCGGTACGCGGGCCTCTCACTGTTGTGGCCTCTCCCGTTGCGGAGCACAGGCTCCGGACGCGCAGGCTCAGCGGCCGTGGCTCACGGGCCCAGCCGCTCCGCGGCATGTGGGAGCTTCCCGGACCGGGGCACGAACCCGCGTCCCCTGCATCGGCAGGCGGACTCTCAACCACTGCGCCACCAGGGAAGCCCCTATGAACATTCTTATACAAGTTTTTTTGTAAACATATGCACTAATTTTTCTTCGATATATATCTAGAAGTGGGATTGTTAGGTCAAAGAGTAGGCATATATTTAACTTTATTAGAAACTGTCAAACAGATTTCCAAAAGTGACTGTATCATTTTGCATTCCCACCAGCAAATATATTAGAGCTGCAGTTGCTCTGCATCCTTGCAAACACTGGGTGTTGTCAGTCTTTTTAATTTTAGCTATTCTGGTAGAGAAATATTTGTGATATGTTTGCCTGAGACAGGTGGATTCCTGAGCTGGGAGTTCTGAGCAGGAGAATGGAGCCCTCCTATCAGTGATAGCTATGGGAGCGGAGTCCTGATGAATTTTGTTGTTTGTTTGAATAACAAGAAACTGTAAGGGCTAGAAAGCTAGAGGAATATTTTCTGTTAGTACCAGCTTTAAAAAACCAATCCTGGAGGCTGTGTCACCAGTGGAAGAAAGAGCTCATTTAGGCTAATTCTAGAATATTCTAGACAGCGTAGATGTGAAGCTAACATTGCAGACCCACCTGGGATGGTCTAGCCAGAAAGGGATCTTGTACCAGAATTCTTGGTTGCAAGCAACAGAAACCAGTTCAAGCTAAGATAACCAAGTGGGAATGGATTAAAAGCCATCTGGGTACTCACAGAATGGATAGGAGTGTCAAGGGCCAGGCTTGAGATGGGCAGGAATTGAGGAGGGTCTAAGAGGTCAGGAGCAGACACGTCAGCCTACTCAGCATGGCTTCCTGCCAACTCCAGGTTAAAGTTCCAGAAGAGCTCATCAGATTTGCTGGCTTAGACCATATGTCCACCCTCGGGGCTGAGAGAGGCAGAAGCAGGTCTCTCCTAGAGTTTCCATAGTGGGGTAGGCACCTGGGTTTATACCCCACTACGACTGCATGCGTGGGGAGGAGGTGATTCCCTAAAAGAAATCAGATGCCGTCAGGGACGGGGGGAAAGGATGTCGTGTAGCCCAGGAAATACTACACGTTCACCACAGCCCTGACTTCAACAGCATTCCTTTCACACCAGGATGTTAATCAGGAAAGAAGTGGTGAAAGAACACTGGCCTGGGCCTACAGGGTGGGGAGGGAAAGGGAATTTGACAGGACAATAAAACCTGATTTGCTAACCTGTTTTCCAATGGACTTGAATAAGATGAGATCAAATGACTCACAGTTTGCTAAACTGTCTGTCATTTTCAGCAAGTCTGAGTCACTCCATGATCCCTTTACCGTGCAGTCAACCCTGGCTGAGGGAGTCCTGGGTGGATGTGAAGGGTGGGGACTGCAGAAACTAAGAAGAGAAGATCACCCGGACGGCACTCCTTTTCAAGTCCTCATCTCACAGGCTCTACAAACATAGTGTCTAGGGCCCGTGAGCTTCTCAGGGCCTTAGGAAACATCTGAGAGTCGGGGGGAAATTACAGGTGCCAAAATACATAAAGAAAAATCGCAAATTAAAAAATTTTTAAGTGCTCAATCAGCATTTAGCTACCCTTTTCCCCCTCTTTTGTGACACTCCTACCCCCAGCTCAGAGTTCCCCAACCTTCAGCCTATGGTGCGTTGTTCCTAATTACAAAGCCACCAGCAAATGAGAGTAAGCAAGAGAGAGCAGAGGCAGGTGACGTGGCTTCTCCACAACAGGTGACCACATCTTGGTCTTCATCTGAAACTAAGAGTCCAATCAACTCCAAAAAGAAGGAAAAATGACTAAAGCTTTAACCTTAAGTTCAGAGACCTAGTTTCTGAATCCCTTTGCTCAATGGAATTAACTCAACATGGCTTTACATCCAGGAAAGATTTTGAAAATGTCTTTGAGTTACCTGAAATTGGGCCAGAGGTCACACCCAGGCTGGACTTTTGGAGCGTTCATTTTCTCACAATGGTAAGAACACAGGTCTGGGCGTCAGAAGACCCAAGTATCATCCAGGCTGTCATGAACTCGCTATATGACCTCAGACAAGTCACAGCCTTTTTTCTCCTCTTTCCTCTTGTAAAATGAAAGGAGTTGACTGAATGAGCACTGACGTTTGTTCAAGTCCTGTGATCACTTAAACTCTTAAGTGGATTCCTAAAGCAAAGAAAGAAACCACATTAGCCTCGCTGACACGTCTTCCGTTATGCTCCACAAAAGACCAAACGATATAATAAAAAGCATCTCTGTCCCCCAAACCATGCTTAATCTCCAAGTTATGCAGCCTGTGATTAGTAGAACCTATTTCGCCGTAACTGAGTGGGGTAGTTCTAGGAAAAGATTATACCGAATTTCACTAAATATGCATTCATTTGGTTAACCAGACCACTAGGGCTAACATACTGTACCGATTACCTAATATGAGTACCATCAACGTTCTTCCATTTTCGGTGAATTGGCTTTTTAGCCATCAGGCTAGAGCTCACTATAATTTATTTTCTTTGTGGTAGCAGCAAGCATGTCTAAATTAGTTAAATTACTTAAATATGTGGTTGCTTGAAGGCTCAAAAATTCCTGACCGCTCCTTCCAAGGAAACATCAACCCACAACATGTGGAATAAATCTCCATTTTCATGTCTTTGTTTCACTTGGGGTTCTTCTGAATGACTTCATTTTTGTTGCTGTTGCTAAATCAACTTAAACTGGGGACCTGACTAAACACTCCAAGAGTTGTGCTTTTGACCAAACACCTTCCTTCATTTTCCTCCCCTGACCCCCACTGGGCAACATAACTGTGATCAATTACAAATTGCTGGATGGCGAGCTCTTCATTGTGTCCACAGCAAGATAAATGACTTCCTTGCCTAAACAACCTCTTGTGGATTAAGATTCTGACCTCCTCTCATTCTCCATCCTTCTCAGAGGAGGCCAGTCCAAGCCAGGCTGCCGAGCCACGTGGAGGTAATTAGAGCAGTTTGAAAAATGTGCAAACACGGTATTAGCAACGTGTTTAAACAGCACCATTCCCTGAGGTGTTCATAATCCTTTAAAGTTATGACATAATTACTCCTTCCGGCATCACTCTAACATGTATACAGCACAGCAAGAATTATATTTGTCAAGGAACATGACAGTTATGAATAAATAAAAATTATTTCTCAGATCACACAAAGCATTGGTCTTTATTTATGGGATCTAGGTATCCCCTGTCTCTTTCAAAAGGATCTGAGGCATCTGACAAACTAATGTTATAGCATAACTCTAACAAAATAGGAATGAAACCACGATGGGAGGTAGGAAAGCTCTACCCAACAAGACAAGAAGCCTTAAAGGGAAGTGTGACAGATTTGATCTCACAGAAATCTAAAAGTTTTAGGTTGCAAAGGTCAAGCAGCAGGGCAACAGGTAAGGGGTTAACACCACAATATCAACTGTATAAAAATGCCTAAAAATCAATAAAAGAACAATCACTCAAGTGTGTATTTTGTGTAAAGAATGTGAAGATTAGGCCAGAAGAAGAAATACAAATAATCAAAAATCTTGGGGAAAAAAATGCTTGAACTCTAGTTCCTACAGAAGGAGTTTCAAATTAACAAGATGACAGTTTGCACCTACTCAATGGCAAAAATAAAAATAGAAAGAGGTATAGCATACAGTATTATATGGCCATTTTGGTTGTTTTAACTTTTTTCCCAGTGCAAACAATGCTGTAATGAACATCCTGGTACATATATCTTTTAGCAAGTACACAAATATTTCTATAAGATAGGTTCCTAGAAGCAAAATTGAGTTAAAATGTATATGCATTTAAAAAAATGATAAACACTGCCCATTTACTCTCCTAAAATATTGTTCTGCTTTACACTTATACCTGTAGCATGAGTGTGCCCATTTCCCCTAAACATGCAATCACCATACAACCCAGCAATTATACTTATGGACATTTATCCCACAGAAATATAAACTCATGTTCACACAGAAATTGTCATGAATGTTCAAAACAACTTTATTCATAACAGTCAAAAACTGGAAACAATCCAGCTGTCCTTCTGTGGTTGAGTGGTTAAACCAACTGGTACGTCCACATCATGGATACTACTCAGCAAGAAAAAATATGATACACACAACAACTTGGATGAATCCCCAGGGAGTTATGCTAAATGAAAAAGCCAATTCCCAAAGGTTATAAACTATATGATTACATTTATAGAACATATCTGAAATGACCAAAGGATATAAATGGAGAACAGATGAGTGCTTGTCAGGAGTTAGGAGTGAGGGAAGGTGCAGGAGGGCAGGGGGTTGGGTATAAAAGGGCAACACAAGGATCCTCATGGTGACGGAACTGCTCGTACCTTGACTGTGATGGTTCACACAGGAAACTGCACATGTGATAAAACTGCATAGAACACACACACACCCGCACACATACACACACCCAAATGAGTACAAGTAAATCTAGGGATGTCCGAATAAGATTGACGAATTGTATCAATATCAATATCCTAGTTGTGATACTGTACTATAATTTTGCAAGATGTTACATCGGAGGAAACTTGCTACAGGGCATATGGGATCTCCCTGTACTATTTCTTACAACTGCCTGTGAATCTACTATTATCTCAAAACATAAAGTTTAATTTTAAAAAGCTATAAGGTGGATCTATATGATGTAATATGAGATCTGTGATATACTGTTGAGTGAGAAAAGCATGTCACAAAATAATGGGTACGGTATTATCCTATTTGTGATAAACAAACAAAGCCATATATCGGCTTGTGTGTGCATGTGAGTAAATAGAACATTTAACACTGCTTACCTCTGAGGAAGGAAGGGAAAAAGGGAGTCCATTTTTAGTCCGTATTTAGTCTGTATTGGTGCAGTGCTTTACAGCCAACATGTCTGACTTTTGTGATTTAAGTTTTTTTTTTTTTTTGCGGTACGCAGGCCTCTCACCGTTGTGGCCTCTCCCGTTGCGGAGCACAGGCTCTGGATGCGCAGGCTCAGCGGCCATGGCCCACGGGCCCAGCCGCTCCGCGGCATGTGGGATCTTCCTGGACTGGGGCACGAACCCGTGTCCCCTGCATCGGCAGGCGGACTCTCAACCACTGCGCCACCAGGGAAGCCCTGATTTAAGCATTTTTTTTTTTAAGCATTTTTTTAATTGTACGGAGAGATTAAATATGCCAACATGAGGGTTAACCAACTGCTCTAGAGTATAAGCTGTATCTCCTCAAGCAAACTGGGCCCAAGGAGGTGCTCACTGGAAGGGCAAGTTTCAGTGAAGGCAACGAAGCACAGGAGCCTGAGAGACGAACGGAAGGATGTAGAAAAGGGAGTGGTCTGCAGCGGAACAGGCATTGAGCGAAGGGTTGAGTGAGGGAGGAGCATCCTGGGAAGAAACGCAGAGCCGAGAGTAAGAGGGAAGCTGGAGAGCGACGCTTTCGGGGTTTCCCAGTGGGGACAGGAATAAAATATTGCTTTTGGTTTAATATTTGGGGTAGGGCATTTATCATTTATCAGGGAGGTGGTGGCACTGCCATCATAACCCTCAGGGAACCACCATGGGGAGCATTCCATTTCCTGAGGACATCTCCTCGAACGATCCATTCTGGGACAGGGGATCGCGTTGGACTGTGGTCTCACTGGACCCCTTGTTAGTTCAGGTCAAGGCTCTATCATCTGATCTCAATAGCCATTCCTCTAGTGAACCCAGATGGCATTTCTGATCTAGGGATCAGCATAAACTCAATAACAACCCCCCAAGGAGATGGATAGTACACTTTCCCCAGTACTCAGTCATCCTGATAAATGGTCACTTGTCCCTCTAGGCTTGAGGTAAGTTGCAGGGTCCTTTCTCAAAAGGTTCTTGGTCTGCAAACTGGCTTAGGTCTGGGAACTGGATAAGAAGCTATATATTCCCAATATGATGATGCAAGTTTGGTCTCTGCCCAGCAGAGCTAGAATTTTTCTCCCTACATTTGTAAGGAAGTAACTTAGTACACTGCCCATCCAGTTCATTTTAGGTGATCAATTAGCCATTGATTGCCACAGATCCCTGCATATAAAATTCTATTTCTCCATCCCTGTGGCTTATTAAGGTAATTGCATTTACCTTCTCTCTGATGGAAACCAGAGACCACAGAAACCAATTTCATTGCCACATCAGCACTGTAATTTCTTTTTTTTTTAACATTTTTTTGATGTGGACCATTTTTAAAGTCTTTGTTGAATTTGTTACAATTTTGCTTCTGTTCTATGTTTTGGTTTTTTGGCCACGAGGCGTCTGGGATCTTAACTCCCCGACCAGGGATCGAACCCGCACCCCCTGCATTGGAAGGCAAAGTCTTAACCACTGGACTGTCAGGGAAGTCCTCTGTTATTTCCGATCTTCAGAGAGCCACCTCAGAACTCTTCAATGATTCTGGTGCCCTTTACCAATGCATTTTTTCCTTCCTCGGTGGGTCCTCCCAGGGCATTTTTTAAAGATTAACTAATTTATTTATTTTTGGCTGCATTGGGTCTTCGCTGCTGCACGTGGGCTTTCTCTAGTTGCGGTGAGCAGGGGCCACTCCTCGCTGCAGTGTGTGGGCCTCTCCCACTGTGGAGCATGGGCTCTAGGTGTGCGGGCCCCAGCAGCTGTGGTGCGTGGGCTCAGCAGTTGTGGCTCGCAGGCTCTAGAGCGCAGGGTCAGTAGTGGTGGCGCATGGGCTTAGTTGCTCTGCGGCATGTGGGATCCTCCCGGGCACGAACCCATGTCCCCTGCCTCGGCAGGCGGACTCTCAACCACTGCGCCACCAGGGAAGCCCCTGATTCATTTTTGAAAGAGCAAATGCCCAAGCCTCAGCTTCAGAGTTTCTAATTCTGTAAATCTGGGATAAGATTTAAAAATTTCCATTTCTGTAATACATTCCCAGTTGATGTTGATGGTCCCAGGTGATGTGGTCACCACTCTGTTTGAACCACTGTTCTACATTATGCCAGAGAATTTACAGAACTTTGACCTAAAGAACCACAGACCATCATAGACTCCAGGCTCTAATATCCAATCCAACATACTATTCACGCCGCTCCCTGGTGCTTGAGCCAACCCTGAGTCCTAGGTGCTATCCCGTGTCAATATATTCAGCCTGATGGAGTCTCACTATCTTCCCCCAACACCCTTACAGTCTCCTCCCACATATGATCTTCCCACTCCTCCAGATACCACGTGTCAAGATCTTCTAACTCTCTTGGTGGGTAGACTATTTTACCCTGGAGCAGGACTTTTCTATTTCTCCTTATGGGCTATATTGAGCTCTAACTCTTCTTACAGAGCTGGAGGCAGAGAAGAGAGAGTGCGGGCCCGAGAATAAGCAGCAGCTCTCGAGGCAACTGCTCCATGTATAGTCACTGAAAACACTGTTTTGCAGAAACAAGGCTCAGGGACATTTAGAGCTCAAAGTTTTCAGCCTTATCCATGTCCCACCAGTGCCTTACACTAGCATTAGAGACCTAGAAAGGCTGAACTTTTCATTGGCACTTTAACTCTGCAACCCTTGCAATGAGACCCAGGGCTTGGCTGTTCGCGGTAAGAACTTCAGGACAAGAGATTTCTTCAAGTTTGCCATGGAGGTTCGATTCTCCACAAGTGTTCTTAAATATATTATATATATTATATATATATGTACATATATATATTCATACTCTTATCTTTTTTGCCTATATATGCACTTTGGAGCTGTAAGAAAAACGTAGATGACTCTATAATCTGTAAAATCACTTCCTTCAGAGCAGCTAAGTGCCACAGCCTCTCGATCTCCCCATGTCTTGCACTCCCCTTACTCTTCATGCCATGCTATGACCGCTGATCATCTGAATGATTGTGATACTACTGCATGCAAGGATGATGAGCGTCCATTTCCATCCTTTAAACCTCCGCATTCTCCCAAGGTTATCGTTCAGCTCCTCGAACATGACCAACCCAATCCCAGAAGCACATTATGAGGATCTATTTCTTGGTGCAACTTCTAATATCAATGACTCTATCAGCCGAGTACCAGAAAGAAACAGCAGGTGTTCAAATGAGGATAATTTCAAGAGGGAACTATTTACAATGGTGTAGACAGAATATAGGGAAATCACAAGAGAGAAAGCAATAACCAGGAGCTGGTAGCAGCTGAGCAGAACTGCCCTAGACTTGAGGAGGAGGGTCATGCAGAGACGCCCCATTAAGAGAAGCAGCGACCTTCAGTTAAGGGAATCAGGCAGCTCCTGGCAACCTCACAGACAGGGAGCTAAGGGAGTGAACACCTTGACCTCACTCTCTCCCCAGTTTCCAACCTCTCCCCAGGGATCCCCAGTGGCCAAACCCAAGTGGAAGTCAGAGGTAAGGGAGCCAGTGGATATAGTCAACTAAATCAGCCTCCTGGGTTGTGAAAGTGGATCTGGAGAGGAAAATGCAAGATCTCTGGCATGATGGGAAAGGCCATGAGTTTAGTTCTAAACAAATGTGTTTGTGTCATCTAAGCATAGATGTAAAGCAGGTAGTCAAGAAGCTCTGGAGATTGGAGAAAAGTCTGAGCTGTTGTACAAATTTGAGAGGATAGAGATGAGGCTGTGAAGGTGGGTGAGATGACTTAGGCAGACAGTGTAGAGTGAGAAAAGTAGAGGATCCAGGGTTGAACCTGAGCAGTTCCAATGTTTAAAGGTCAATTAGAAGAGGAAAATCTGCAAAGGGACAGAGAGATAGAGCCATAGAAGTGGGAGAAAAACCAGGAGAGTATATGGCAGCTTAGATACCAAGAAAAATAGTTTTTCCCAAAGAAGGAAGGTTAAATTGGCTACAGTCTACTGAGAGGTCAAATACTGTGAAAATTCCGCAGTGTCCATGAGATGTAGGGGTGTAGAGGCCACTGGATACTGTGATAAAAATAGTTTTAACAGAGAAGTAGGGGAGGATGCCAGCTGAACGGGGCTGATGGGTAAACAGGTGCTGAATGAGGGCAAACAATGACTGTGCACAACTCTCCCAAGCAGTTTGGGTGTGAAGGGGAGGAGAGGAAAAGCGTAGAACCAGGAAGGAAATTGGGGGTCTGGGAGCGGGATTTTTTAAGAATAGGAGTGACTAGAGCACGTTTAGATGCTGATGAAAAGAATCCATTAGAGGGGAACAGATCAAGGCTAGAAAAGGTGAGATGGTTGGTAACACACATTTTCTGAGAAGGTTGGAATCCATGGCCTTGGGAAGGGAACTGACCTTTCAAGGAGGAGGGACATCACTTCCATTTTGTCAGGAGGGAGGTGCAGAGAATGGGCTCAGGAGCTAGTACAGGTGCAGGCTGGGTTATGGGTGCAGGTGGCAGGAAGTGAGATAATTCCCACCTGAGGGCCTCTATTTCTTCTGTGAAGTAGGAACAAAGACACCTGGCACTAGAGAGGGATGAGATGGGGACTAAAGGCTTGAAGAGGAAAGTTTGAAATGGTTGTTCAGAGACTGAAAGGTGAGTGGACAAGAGGACAGTGGGATTCCTCAGGGGTGGAGGTGATAATGAAGAAGACTCTGCTAGGCTGGGGGGTTCTTCTCGAGTCGTGCTTTTCTGCCTAGGCAGAGATGTGAAAAGGGCTATGGTTGAGTTCTTCTAGGACTGACTTTTTCCCCAGGTAAAAGTGATAAAAGGACAAAATAGACCAGTAAGTTTTCGGTGTTGGTGAGATAGTGATTGACATAATGGACCATGTATCTAACGTGGCTTCAAAGGGAAACAGATAGAGTGGGTTGATGGATAAGGAAAAGTAGAGGGGCCAGGAGGCTAAGGGCCTCAGTAGGGTTGGGGCACAGACTAGGTGAGCAAGCAGACTAGACTAGAATGAGAGGGGATTGTGAACAGAGGGGAGTTTTGACAGATGACAAAGTCCACAGTGTGACAGAGAAGTAGGTGCTGGAGGTGGCAGGGTAGATTAAGGAACTGGGAGGCCAGAGTACGGACTGGGTCATCCGTGGGTACCCTCACGTCTTCCAGGAATATGGCAGAGTTGAGGTGTGAGGGAATAGTGTGCGTTAGGAGGCAAAGTTCTCAGGGAAGCAGAGGGAGTGTTCCAGCGGCCAGTGGCTGTCAACGACACCAGCACTTCAGAGAGCAGCCATTTTTACAGGAATGTTTGGACTCTGCTCCAGGGAATGAGGAGCGGGCTATTCCCACCCGTCATCCTGGGGGTGTGGGCTGCGGAAGAATACTTAAGAGAGCTGCAAAAGAAGTGATACCCTCTGGGTAGAGCTGAGTTTCAACTCAGGCCAGGAGACAGAGGTTCTCCAGGGGGCCGATGCAAGCAGAGACAGCAGAAGTGACCAGGGATGAAGGAGGAGGCTTCAACTTGAGTACGTTTGGGTCACGGATTGTAAAAAAAAAAAAAAAAAAAAAAAAAAGGTGCCATTAGGAAGATTCGAAATAAGTATAGAATCTATAATAAGTCCAGAAAGCATTATACTGCTTTTCAAAGACAGACACATATGCCAGCCCCAGTTGTCCTTCACTTTCAACAGTGACCCGCTGTGTGTGTGGTCTGACTCGGGAACAATGCCTAACCAGCAGTATTTTCTCCACGCTCAGGGCTGTCCTTGGGCTTCCTTGTTTCCAGCTGTTTTTTGCTGAGTCTGGCATGAGTTTTACCTTTGTCTCCATATTGCCTAGTTTACCAAACTCCTTGGTTAGGAGATTCTTAAAAAGAATCCTCCCACCAAGGACTGTTTAGGCCAGTTTTCTCTAGGGTTTCTGTCTGCCTCTCACCACATCTTTCGGCCTTGTCACATCCTTTGCTCTTGTCCTCCAAAGATTTCTCTGTGCTGTTCTACCCCCACTTCACTTCTGCGTGGGTATCCATCCTCTGTCTTTACCCATTTTCAGCACATCTAGGGCAATGAATGGGGTTACGGGGCAGCCAGGGTGCCTCTAAGATCGCCAGGTGGATGACAGTGTAACTGATGTCTGTTCTCAATAAAAAAGATGACATGAGAGTAAACTTTCAGGATTTTTTAGCTGCACCATAGATGGCTAAACAAACACTGCAGGTATCACTAAGCAAAATAAAAGTCAATGTGTAAACGGTGAAACTGAACTCACCAATTTTCCCCTTGACTTTCCCAATAAGCTTTTTTCCTTTCCGTTTGACTTGGTTACTAATTCTTCGTAGGCAGGCTGTGACCTCCTCTTGACAAACAGATCGCCAGTGTATGCTGTTGTTTTTTCTCATTCCTAAGGATACTCACGCACCATGGTGAACACGCCAACTCAGTATCTAATCACATGTGAAAGACGCACTAAACAAACTGGTTTCTTTATGCAACAGGATGACTTAGAGCAGTCACATAACAAGTTCTTGCCCTTTGGGTACTCTCAGTCAAAACTCTTCACATAACCTTCAATTCAGTGTTCTCTCGCCCATGTTGTCTGTGATTATTGTTGGGAATTTTGTTGCTGTTGTTGTGAGAGCCCTCAATATTTAAGATAAATACCTTTTTCATTATAGGCACAACTTAAGTTAGCTGAATCAGACCAAAGGGAAGGATTTATAGTCCTTGCTTCAAGGAGGAGTTTTCTTGCTTTTTCTTCCTCATGCTAGATGTGAACAAATCTATACACGTAGCCCCGTGCCCCAGCAGATTTCTTAAAACCTGAAGGGAGTCAATCTTAAGGTGAAGGCTTTGCAGAGAACAGCAGAACAGGGAAGGAGGAAACATGGGTCCTTGTTGACATGGTGGAGTTGCTGAATCAACCAGCCCTGGAGCCCACCCTACCTCTGGAAATTTCAGTTTTGTGAGATAATGAATTTCTTTATCTTTAAGTCAGTTTGGTACAGTTTGTTTTTTAATTTTTTAAAATTGTTATTATTGGCCATGGAAAGCCTCCCAGGTATCACAGGTACTCACAAGTGCCTGAGCTGTGTAGCAGAGGAGAACCCAGCAGGAATGTGAGTGATTAGGGGTAATTCCTGCCAATCTTTCCTCTATTTCCCCTCCCTCAACCTGATTCCTGATATGAGGTTATTTGTGCTTTGAGTTAGCTTTCCGTTGTTTCTTCCCCACCCCACCCCATTTTCTCTACCTCTTAGAAATCAGTTATTCTCCATCTAAATATAATATGACGTTCAAGTTGAAGTTAAGCTGGAGTCAAATCAAGGTAAAATGTTTGGAGACCCCATCTCAGGGTGGCCTGAAAGAGGAACGTGGGAAAAGTGTACCTTAGAGTTGCTTTCTGGAGTTAGCCAAATTCTGGGATGACATCTTTGGAATTCTGTCAGCATCACCACTGCCTCTCAGTATTTGTATCCTACCCCAGAAGTTTTATATCTTGTCAGTGAGTGGGTGGGGCTGGGGTTTGGGTCAAAGATATCTAAATGCCTGAAATTATCCTATTTGAGGTTTGCTGACATTACTATTTTTCATCAAATTTAAAAAAATTCCAATATTTCTTCAAATACTTTTTCTTCTTCATCTGCTCTCTCCCCTCCTTCTGGGACTCTAATTACATGTACATTAGATGGCTTGATACTATCCCACAGGTTATTAAGGCCCTATTCTTTTTCTTTTAATCTTTCTTTTCCTCTTTGTTTAGATAATATCCATTGACTTTTCTATAGATTCACTGATAATTTCATGTGTTGTGTTCATTGTGCCTAACCAATGAGTCTTCAATTTCATATATTGTATTTTTCAGTCCTAGGATTTCCATTTGACTCTTTTTTCAAGTTTACATATCTTTTCTGAAATTTCCCATCTCTTCACCGACTATTCACATATTTCCCACAGATTCCTTAACATATTTATCATAATTATTAAGACTTAGTTAATTCTAACATCTGGGTCCTATGTGGGTCTGTGTTTATTGACTATTGTTTCCCTTCATTATGGAGTACATTTTCCTGCTTCTTTGCACATTGAGTAATGTTTTTATTGTATACTGAGCCTTATGGACAGTAAATTAAAGAGACTTTAGATTCTGCTATCTTTCTTTAAAGAAAGTTGAGATTTGTTGTAAGCAGTTAAATTACTAGCATACCACCTTGAGCCCCTAGAGCTATGGCATTCAAATGCCGTATAGACATGTTCTATACTCTGTGCAGTCCACTATAATGGACATTAACCACAAGTGGCTATAAGCCTTTAAAATGTAGCTAGTGACTAAGGAACTGCAATTTAAGTTTTATTTAATTTTAATCAAATTTCAAATGCCACATGTACATGGAGGTTATTGTATTGAATAGTGTAGCTGTGAATAATTGGTTTTAAGATCTGTTAAGGTGGGTCTATTTGGGTTTTGCCTTTACTCCTAGGGCATAACCTTCAGTCCTGGGAAGTAGTCCTTACTCCTAAGGTGTGCCCTCTGTGGCCTCCGTGGAAAGTCTTGGGTATTTGCCACACCACTCTAACTGGGGAGGAATTGAACTCTAAGCTCCATCTTCCAACACAGAGCAGCCATCATTTCAGCCTTCCAGCTATTGCTCTTCCCTGGGCTCCCTGCACCTCACTTTGCACATGCACCGTGCAAGAGTCAGCTGAGGAGCTGAGGGAAGTTTGTACATAGACTTTGGAGCTCCCCCTCTGAGGCTCCCTCCTTTCTGGGGAAGCCCCAAACCCCAGCTTCTGCCTCCTCAGCTCATAGGGCTGCCACTTTCCACTTGAGCTCTGTCTCTTGCCATCCTGGGAAGAGGAGAGTACTGCCAGAGGAAACGCCTGATCAACATGGACCTCGCCCAGTGGGATCCCCCCCCACTTTTTTCAAGGATCATATCTTCTCCAGTTTTTGTCTTCAGAACGAAACCGTTTTGGTTGTCCTCCAGGACCTTAGAACAGGTTTTGTTATTGTCTTGTTTTAGGTCCAGAACTTATCATTGTTTTTGGCAGAAGGATTAGTCAGATAGTATTTACTCAGCCATTATCAAAAGCTGGAACTGATCTGAATGGCCAAAACTAGACACTAAAATACTGAGTTCAGTGGGAAAGCTTGGCTCTCCTTTCCTCCTAACATACTCTCCTGCGTCTCTTTGCACCAGAAGGGGCTCAATATTTGCTAATGAAAATTTGCTGAAAACTGGAAATTCTCTTGAAGGAGCCATACTTTGAAGCATTATCAGTTGTTCATAATTTAGAATGGACAATCCTTTCATGAAAGAAGATTTTGATAGGGGTTAGTGAGAAGGAACAAGAGGTTCTTGGGTGTATCTGAATTCTGATTACAAGTGGTAGAAAACCTGACACAATTTTGGTGTAAGCAAAAGGAGAATTTATTGAAAAGCCTAGCTTAACACTCCATGGTAGGGCTGGCTCTAGGCATAGCGGTTTTTAGACCTCATATAGTATCATCAGAATGCAGGTTTTTCTTTTTTTTAAATAAATTTATTTATTTTATTTTATTTATTTTTGGCTGTGTTGGGTCTTCATTGCTGTGCATGGGCTTTGTCTAGTTGCGGCGAGCGGGGGCTACTCTTCGTTGCAGTGTGCGGGCTTCTCGTTGCGGTGGCTTCTGTTGTTGTGGAGCACGGGCTCTAGGCATGTGGGCTTCAGTAGTTGTGGCACATGGACTCACTAGTTGTGGCTCACGGGTTCTAGAGTGCACGCTCAGTAGTTGTGGTGCACGGGCTTAGCTGCTCTGAGGCATGTGGGATCTTCCTGGACCAGGGCTCAAACCCGTGTCCCCTGCATTGGCAGGCAGATTCTTAACCACTGCGCCACCAGGGAAGCCCAGAATGGAGGGATTTGGGGTTTGTTTTTTTATTTCTGTTCCCAGCTTTCAGACCTGCCTGTTGCATTGATAGAATTAATCTCAGCTTCCTGTGACTGCAAGAGGATGGCAGCAGCTTCAGCCCTGCGTCCTCTCAAGTGTCCAGTCCAGAGGAGAAAGTGCAAGCCTATTTTCCAGAAATACCCATGAAAATCTCACTGCCTCTCATAGGTTCTGCCTGGGTCATGGGCCCATCGGAAGCAATCACGTGGCCATGAAACAGGATGAAATGATTGGCCTCAGCGCGCCTCATATGCTCCACTCCCCAGTCAGAGGGGTGTCAGTTTCATCAGACCCCCACGGACTGAGAGGGGGGAAGGGGCACTTCCCCTGATAAATGTCTGGATTCTTATTCACTGGAAGGGCAGACACACGCTGGGGCAGAAACAACGGAAGCCCACTAAGGTTGTTATTGGAGGAGACTGGAACCAAGGTACCCGGAAGGGGTTAAAAGGCTACAAGTAGAGAAGCAGGGGGCCTAAAGGAAAACCCTGCCTCTCTCTCCACTTAGCCCCTTGGCTTAGGGCCGCTGGAGGCTGGGCTATGCTGTGTCATTGCTTCATGGTGACTGTGCTTGGGCACCTGGCATGAGTAAAATCCATGAAATTTAGATACCACAGCGGTATCTTTAAAGGTATCAGGTGGAGAATGGCTTTTAATGTGGAATCCGGGCCTCCAATGAGAGGCTTGTTCCACTTGCTAAATTTGGTTTGGGTTAAATGCCCACTGACCTCTTGTCCCTATAGCATTTCATCACTGTGATGAATGCTCGAGAACAAATCCTCCTCTCCCCCGCCCTTCCTAATGGTACACGCTCTCTATACCGTTAGAGTTCTGAATTCTTTTCCCAGATCAATTGCCAGGCCCCCCTCTCCATCTCTTCCATGAGTGAGGAAGCAATCCAAGGAAAAACGACAACTGCGCCAAATGCAGCAGCGCTTCCGAACGTCCGCTTGGCTCGGCCAGTGCCTGACCGGCACCTGCCACTGCTCCAAACCTCCACCAGCATTTGGCGGGGGGGGGGGGGGGGGTTGGGGAGGGGGCTGGGGAAGTGGAGGCTTCCTTTTCTCTCCCCCTCCAGGAAACCAGAGAAAACATAGCCGACTTCAGAGACCAGCGAAAAATACCTCTGGAGTCTCTCAATCCACTCAGTCCCCACTGACTGCTCCTAAGCACGTTCTAACTTGAACCTAATGGTTCTAAGATAGCCCAGTGAAAGGGGCTTAATTGCTTCCCTAAGCAATGAAGAGAACTCTCCCCAATTTTTCAAAAACGTCTGTGCTTTTTAGGATCTCACTTTTTTTTTTTTTTTACAATAAGCATGCCTCACTTTTGCCACAAAAAAAAAAAGTACGGATATTCAAAGTTTCAGAATTTCCACAACGCTTTGCCCCCTTCAAAGCTCCCTCTGTAACCAGTGGCTGACTTGAAAGTCGCTGCTCGCAGCATTTCAGGCTTTTTCTGTCACTGCAATTACATCTAATCATAAAAAGAGAAATATACTTCTGACGAATTTAAAAATGCAACATGGAAGATGCCTCTGGAAAAAATTCCTGTCAGCTCTTTTCATACCCGGGTGCCCTTGGTGATAAATTCCTAGTCTTTTCAGGAAATCAGTTCCTCCTTGCTTGCTTGATGAAACAACTCAGCTCACTCGCCTCAGCCTCACCTTCCTGATGAGCTTGTCTTCTGAAGCATAGAGATATTCTGGTAGTTTCCCCCTCTTTCCTCCCCCCCCCCACCGCCCACCCAGCTTCTTCACTTGCTCTGCATCCCACCGTGCCGAGGACACCTGCCGCTGACCTCGTTCTCAGCTTTGTTTCCCCGATAAGTTTATTGGCCAGGTGCTGTAATCTTTGGTTTGCTGGGCAATTGCCTCCGTGCAGTTCCTGTGACCTACTTGGACTATGGAGCAGACTTCTTCATTATTCACGATGAGCTAGAGGTGCAGTTACCAGTAGGGTCCACCTCCGAAACTTGTTTAGCCAGTTTCCTTCTTTCACTGAGCCGTTCCAAGACCGGCACATGCAGATTGACAAAAACACCGAGAGTTTCTGTGTTCCCAGAAACAAATCCCACCAGAACAAACCTCCGTCTGTTGCTAAACTATGATTCTCGTTTCCTCTCCCCACACTGTCTTCCCCCTCTGCCTCCACCACCCTTTCCTACAAAGCTAAGGACCATCAGGTTTAAATGCAGTGTTGAGTTGTTGATGAAAACAGGGTGTTTTTTTCTGAATGTCAAACAACATATGAACATAAAGCAGGCATAAAAATATCAGGAAAACAAGCGTGCACTGCTTCTGCCCGGGATGCAAGTGCACAACTGGCTGAGCTTAAAAAGCTTCCATGCTCACGAGAAGTTCTGGAGCATTAAAATTGACGATGGGGATTAGGTTGTCTTTCAGAGCAGCAGAATCTGTATAACTGAATCCTCCTGGATGGAACCATTTTCAGCCCAGGCATATTAAGTTGGCTGGCTCTGAGTCGACTTTTGTACACACACGCACAATATTTAACCACGAGTGCGGTGGGCCCCAAATTGAAACCATATTTTGTTAGCACCACGTGTTCCAGCCTTGACAGTATTTATCAAAGGGGAAGCTGCTGGATTTATTGAAAGAAAAGAACTTAACCAGAGTCTGGCAGACGCAACCCCAATAGGGAGTTGTTATTTTTACCCCGCCTGGTGAGCAGTACTGTAGCTGTCAGCGCAACGCTGTTAACTGGCTTCGGGCACTGTTTGCTACTGGACCTCTCCAGGGCCTGCCTCCCAGCTGCCTGGGCCTCATGTGACGTCATCAGCGCCACAGCCGTTTGTTCTTCAAGCCTCTGTTTGTGTTCCTTTCTCTTCTGTGAGGTCCTTGCTCCTTGAGCCAAAGGTCGTTTCTTCCTCCTCTGATCTCTCCAGCATCAGCTGGGGCTGTGGTGGAAATGCAGAGTCCCAGGCTCCACCGCAGACCTCCTGCATCTGCATCTTAGGAAGAATCCCAGGAGACTCCGGAGCACACTGAAGTTTGAGAAACACTGCTCTACCCGCACTGACCTTCTCTACCAGTGGCTCTCAGTGGGAGTTGTTACCCCCTACAGGTGCTTTGGAAATGTATAGGGGGATTTGGGAGTTGTCACCATGGTGGGTGCTGGGCGGGAGAATGCTGGGCAGCCTGCAGTGTAGAGCACAGCTCCACATAAGGAAGACTTGGTTCATACATCACATAACTTTCTAAAGCGCCGCCAGGCAGGCAGGTTGGTGAAAAACCTATTTTTAATTATCTGAACCCGGAACTGAATTCCTTTTTCCACACAGACACAAAGTATTGTTTGCACAGTTTTAATATACACTCAATTTTCTAGGAATTCAACTTCTGAGAATTCAGGGAAGACTGTGCTTTGTTTTGTTCAGAATTTTACCTTCGTTTTTCTTTTCTTTTTTTTTTTTTGGTACGCGGGCCTCTCACTGCTGTGGCCTCTCCCGTTGCGGAGCACAGGCTCCGGACGCGCAGGCTCAGCGGCCATGGCTCACGGGCCCAGCTGCTCCGCGGCATGTGGGATCTTGCCGGACCGGAGCACGAACCCGCGTCCCCTGCATCGGCAGGCGGACTCTCAACCACTGCGCCAGCAGGGAAGCCCCGTTCTTCATTTTGGAAGCACATTATTGACAGGAATGCTGCTTACAGTATTTCAGTCTCCAGGACAATATATCTGTATCAGTGTGCCTTGGTAGCTGTCCCAGTACAGTGATTTTATATCTGACGACTTCATTGGTTTTTGGTATAAATATGCCTGAGCATTTATATATTGAAATATGTTGTTTTATTACAAATTGATTTTATTCCTTCATATCAGAATTAAGGAATTCATTATACAGATTGAGTTAGTTATATTATTCATGGATTCTAGTTATTTAATTCATGGATTCTATTTTAAGAAAATGAAGTCATTTTAAGGCATTAGAGAATGTTGGGGTCTGGTAGGGTTGGTGCTACATTCTTCAGTTGGCCCTTATTACATACTACCTAATCAGCTTAGTTATATTTTTGAGACCATGCATAGTCTCACCTACGAGATGATAAACATTCTTGGGGCAGGACTGTGTTTTATAAACTTGGTATTCTACTCACCACTTAGTTCAGCATAACGCACCTATTGAGCATTAAGTAATTGATCACATGACTACTTCAAGGACAGCCCCCCATCCTGCATTCCATCCCTCAAACGCTACTGAGTTCCTACCGTGCGCGGAGAACTGACAGCCCGGCTACAACAGTCATTAAGAGAAGGTTCGGCACTTGCGCTGAGCGTAAAGCTTAACACAAAGATTTCTGAAAGAAGTGGAGGTTGGAAGTGGTCCACTAGGGAAACAACATGCTATGGGGTTATGGAGGGGAAAACAATCCCAACACGTGCCTGTGCACATACACAAGTCTGGAGCGGCAAATTGCACGTATAGGTTCCTTTATGTACGTTTTTATTTAATGGGATGGCCACCATCTTCTTTGCCCCGTTGAATCAGAAGCGTTTTGAGAGCCGGTCTCAAGTTCTCTAATTCGTTCGTATTACTGCCAAGCTTCAGTGTTGTGTCCGACAAAATCCCTTCTATTTCTTGGGACAAGGACCACAGACGTACAGTCTTTTCAATCTCATGTGATAATGTGACATTTTTTGTGTAGGCTAGATTGGCCTGGGGGTCCAGGGTCTGGATTTTAATCTGTTGATAATTTGGATAGGTCATTTCACCACCCTGGTGGTCATTTTCCTCATCAGAAATGATGGACCAGATTGATGGTTCCCAAACTTGACTGTTCCTGAGGAGATTTTTAAAAATACAGAATTCACTGGGCTCTACTCCCAACATGTTGAAAAGACTTTGGAGGTGGAGTCCAAGTCGCTGTAGATTTTAAAGGCTATCAGGGAATTCCAATAGGTGGCCTGGTTTTCTTTCTTTCTTTCTTTCTTTTGGCCACGCTGCGTGACATGCGGGATCTTAGTTCCCTGACCAGGGATCAAACCCATGCACCCTGCAGTGGAAGCACAGAGTCTTAACCACTGGGCCACCAGGGAAGTCCCTAGCCAGTGTTTCTTTTCAAACTTTAATATGAATACAAATCACCTGAAAGATCTTAAGATGCAGATTTGATACATCAACTCAGGTGTGTAGCCTGGGCGTCTGTAGCCCAACAAGGTCTCAGGTGCCATCGATGCTGCTGATCAATGAATCCCACTCTAGTAGCCAAGAAAAAAGACTTAAGTCTTTTTCAGCTGAACACTCTCCATCCACATCAATTACTAGTGAGTAATGTTATATAAGATGCCATTAAAAATCATCCACATTTAGTGTAAGATGACCTAACCAAGTTAAATTGTCGTGGCAGAGTATAGAATTAGTTCCCTCATTTATAAATTTTAAGTGATACTCTCAAATAATCTATGGAGGATTTTTTTTCCTCTTAAGTTAGCATCCCATAGTACAACATTGAAAGAGTTTTCAAAAATCTTTAAGACTAGAAGAAAATTTTCAACCAAGCAGCAGACTTCAAACTGACCTTTTTGTGGCACAGGGAGCTCAGTGCCAGTGTGATCTGAACATCACAGAAGGCACTATCTCTTCCCAAATCCTCCCATGGGCTGGCATATGCCTGAAATTCCTTTAGCAGAGGACAGAGACTCTCGCTCACTCCGCAATTAGTGATGAGGCTTAAAATACAAATATCTCTCAGGAGGGTAAAGCACTGACTTTACATCTTAGCAGAATAAAGAAATGATGGGGGAGATATTCACAGAAAGACGTTTTCATAGGAAAGAGTTGGATTGGGGGATGCGGGCTGGAGCAGAGAGTGAAAAAGATGTTTCAGAAAGGGAAGCCAGGGGCTGAAGTACACTTAACCTTCTTCATAACCTTGTCCAAAGGAGGCTGACCTAATGGTTTTCAGAGAACTGCAGCTAGCCAGGAGAGCCGCCACGCTCTCTGGGGAGGCAGCAGGGGGAAGGGAGGAGAGTGGGTCTCCTCCTGAGAAACAGACACACCCCCAATTCCTTTGCTCATTTCTTAGGTTCGTATGAGAGGCCCTTAGGCCTCTTTTTCCTACAGTCCTGCAAACGAGCAAAGGAGTGGGTCCCAGGGAGGAGAGGGTCAGGATGAGGGACACTTGTGGGGCCTGAGCTGACCAAGGAGGCTGAGGGAGGGAGAGGGTCAGCAGGAGAACTGAGGTGGACACCAGAAGAGGGAGGTGGGTGTGACCCGCAAGACAAGGGGCCCCATAAAGCTAGGTTTGCTTCCAGCACTACACAGCTGCTCAAGGTCTTGGCAATGCAACCTCTTCCCAGTCTCCTGTAACTCACCTGGAGGTCACGACTGCCAGTTTGCGACACGTAAACAAGGCCAAGGAAGTTGATCTTTCTTCCAGCAATTAAGACACTCAGTCTCCGCCACAAACTCGTGATACTCAAGGGCGTCCACTCTCAAGGGAGGCAGCGAGGCAGCTGGAAGATCTATCAGTCTGGCTGCTGCCCAGGCTAGATTCGCCTCTGGGCACAGCGGCCGAGTATCTAAGATCTGGAACAATCTCTAAGAGCGGGGACAGACTGGGCACCTGACAGGACGTTAAAGCCGGGAAGAGCTTTTGCTCCAGCAAACCTCCCTCTCAAGGTGTATTCTTTTACCTCTTAATCACTTTTTTTTCCTGAAAAGGAAAGGAGCTGAAGAGAGGCATACAGATCACCTGGGCTGTGGAGGCCAAGAGGAAAGATATTCCAGGTTCATATGACATCTCTACGTCTATAAACCACATGATTCACTGAGTATCAACTGACATGCAGACCCACAAGTGAATGCTCAACTCAACTAGCGTGAGGGGAAAGAAATTGTGCAGTGAAGGCTGCAGGAGCACGGCAGCCCAGACCCGCCAAAAAGATGAGAGGAAGGTCTCTGGTCCCTGTTGACTCAGGGCAAATAGACAGGGTCTCTTTCCAGGGCCCCCAGGACACAGGCTGCCCACCACGACTTCAGAACAAAGTCCATTTGTGCTGAAGGAGAAGAGAGGAGTGTTACCTTCACTTACGTTAGAAGTCACCTTAGAACCCTCCTACACTGTTGGTGCAAATGTAAACCGGTACAACCATTATGGAGAACAGTATGGAGACTCCTTAGAAAACTACAAACAGGGCTTCCCTGGTGGCGCAGTGGTTGAGAGTCCGCCTGCCGATGCAGGGCACACGTGTTCGTGCCCCGGTCTGGGAGGATCCCACATGCCGCGGAGCGGCTGGCCCCGTGAGCCATGGCCGCTGAGCCTGCGCGTCCGGAGCCTGTGCTCCGCAACGGGAGAGGCCACAACAGTGAGAGGCCCGCGAACCGCAAAAAAAAAAAAAAAACCACAAAAACAAAAAACTAAAAATAGAACTACCATATGATCCAGCAATCCCACTCCTGGGCATATATCCGGAGAAAACCATAATTCGAAAACATACACACCCCGCAATGTTCATTGCAGTACTACTTACAATAGCCAAGACATGGAAGCAACCTGAAATGTCCACTGACAGAGGAATGGATAAAGAAGATGTGGTACAGGGCTTCCCTGGTGGCGCAGTGGTTGAGAGTCTGCCTGCCGATGCAGGGGACGCGGGTTCGTGCCCCGGTCCCGGAAGATCCCACATGCCGCGGCGGGGCCCATGAACCATGGCCGCTGAGCCTGCGCGTCCGGAGCCTGTGCTCCGCAATGGGAGAGGCCACAACAGTGAGAGGCCCACGTACCGCAAAAGAAAAAAAAAAAGATGTGGTACAGATATACAATGGAATATTACTCAGCCATAAAAAGAATGAAATAATGCCATTTGCAGCAACATGGATGGACATAGAGATTATCAAACTAAGTGAAGTAAATAAGACAGAGAAAGACAAGTATCATATGATATCACTCATATGGGGAATCTAAGTTAAAAAATGATATAAATGAACTCATTTATAAAACAGAAACAGACTCACAGATTTCAAAAACAAACTTATGGTTACCAAAGGCAAACGTCGGGGGGAGGAATAAATTAGGAGCTTGGGATTAACATACACTCACTACTATATATAAAATAGATAACCAACAAGGACCTACTGTATAGCACAGGGAACTCTACTCAATATTCTATAATAACCTATATGGGAAAAGAATCTGAAAAAGAATGAATACATGTATAACTGAATTACTATGCTGTACACCTGAAACACAACATTGTAAATCAACTATACTTCAATAAAATTTAAAAAAGAAGGAGTCACCTTACCCAATGAGAGCAAGGTAGCCTAAGGATTTTGGCACTTGGAGGGATTTTAGATCATTTAATTCACACTCATTTTATAGGTAGGGAAACAGAGGCCCAGCAAGGGAAAGAAGTTTGTACAAGTTCACTGGTAAATTCTTGGCAATGTTGAGTCTAGAATCCAGCTGACTCCCAGAGCCACTCTCCTCCCTTCCCCTCTGCTGCCTCCCAGAGAGCCCGGTGGCCTCCTGGCTTACTACAGTTTTCTGAAACCTCTGGAGTTATCAGAGCTTGCATTCCCATACCCTTATTTCCTCAGCTCTCTAGGTGGTGCTGGATGAGGCTGCCCTCCAAGGTGCCCCAGCTCCAAGCTTAAAGACCAGTGCGAAAGGGGTCCTTGGCAAAGGCCCATGATGGGCTTGAAGAGACAAAACTTAGGTTCATGAACTTATACCACCCCTTTCAGAACTCCATTTTCAAGTTTAGGGGGAGAAATGAAAGCTCTTACCAGACCCAACAGCTGGGCTGCATCGCACAGGCCTGTAAGCCTCGTAGTTGCCCAGCCCAGAGACTGAAGAAAGAGCCCAGACACAGCAACAGAGACACCAGCAAAAGGTCCGAGAGCAACACCCCACTGTAGATAGCAGGCAGCACGTGGCGGCAACCTCCGCTACTTAGCGGGAGAAGGAGGCTACCACTTACAGGCGGAATTGATGTCGGGTTGGCTCATCAGTTACCAGGGAAACCAGCGGCTGGGGCAGGGGGCAAGCACACAGGCAGTTACTTATTAAGCCTTATAATTAAGAGAATTGGATAGTCATGTGAGTGAAGCAGGGCGTGATCCAGCAGGGGACGTACAGAGAGCAAGAGAAAAGCCATCTTGAATGACCCGATCATACACGAACTCATTCAGCACACGCTAAATCCAGTGTGGGCGTGAGCAGGTGCAAATGGGACTCTCAGGCCATGGTTGGCTCTGCATCTGGAAGTTAGGATCCCATAACCATAGAAAATATCAGTAGCCTGCTACGGTCGGACACAAGTGGGGCCTGCACAACTCTACCCCAACAAGCTTGCTGCCAAACGGGGTTGTTGCAATAAATGTGAGTCTCAGCTCACACCAAATCCCATCCAATGCAGGGAACTTTGTCAGCTAGCGGACAAAATTAAGCTAACAAGTCTCATTTGTGGTTCAGAAGATATTTCTCTTTTTTCTTCCTGCACCCCTCTCACTCCCACAAAAAAATCAGCAGAAACGCCCAGGCAAGAAGGCTTGCTGTTCTCAGCCTTGTCCTTCAAGGGGTAACTCTCTGGCCCTCCTCAGGCACCCTCTCCACACAGGGCAATGAGTCACAGGGCCCAGGGAGTGTGTCTACCCAGAGCTCATACCTCACCTCCTAGACCACCCTTTGGTACCTGGGATCCCAGAGTTCCCTGCCCAAGGGTCCTGAAATCATCTCCAAAGCCTGCATGGTCCTCTCCTCGGGCTCTGAGTTCTGAGAATGGACTGGCCCATGGCTGTGCCTCGCCCCTAGGCCTGAGGAAAGGCCGGGAGACAGCTCTTCACAGAGACATGGGGTGTGGGATAGAGCTGGGGGTAGGCAGAGAAGGGGCAGCCAGGGAGGAGCAGGTGGAACTCTGAGGGGTCTGAGGATTCTACATTCAGACTCTGCATTCCAGGTCCCTCTGAAGACAAAAGGATAGAACATATTCTATTATATAGTTTCTAGGCTAGATTTGCTGCTTTTCAATATTTGGACATACGGTATGTGGGTCTGCATCTGCCGTCTTGCCCCAGTCTGCAAACCTCTGTTGGAGGCATGTTTTTTGAAGCAAACACAAAGACTGGGCTCCTGTGGTTAGATGGTGGGGAGAGGGTGAGAGTCATCCTATCCCTGGAGACACCACACCAGTGGACCCTAAGCTCAAGGCTTGCTGATTTTTAACCCTTATGCACACAAGGCAATTAGCCCTATTATATACACATACCAAACACATACCAAAAAATCGGGGGGTTCTACTAAATCAAGAATTCCTTCTCTAAAAAAAAGAATTACTTAGAACACTTTTATGCAAATAAGGCAACTTAAATTGTTGACAGAGCCTAGAATTGATTTGCTTGCTTTACCCACTAATTAACCCACCCTGAAGAGCTAAAACAGATTAGGATTTACTTGTTCATGTACATATCACATTACTCATGCCAGGGTATTTAAAAATAAATGACCACGTATACAACACAACAGCCAGCCTCCCGGGGTCCCCCTTTGTTCCTCAGATGGATAAGCCTAGGATGGTGCTGGGAGCGCAGCCCCTGGGGTGAGGAGTGGGCCGGGCCTCAGCAGCCCAGGACTAAGGGGTTCTCTGGCTCCCCCCCTCATCCCCCCGAAGGGGCATGCCAGCCCCCAGAGATGACTTGTATCACTGTATCAAGCAATAATTCTGCCACTCCACAAGCCACATACCCCAGGTCTATGTCCAGGTTTGGGATTATAAAATATTTACTCTACAATATGTAAACAATCTCTCTTTTTTCCTGTGCCAGCGCTCCATGTTAAGCAACTTCCCTTTACCTGCACTTATTCTACAGGACCTAAGAATTTTCTATTTACATCCACTGAGGGGCTTATGAGCCGGCCTGGCCAGGACCTACTACGTGCTGATTTTCCAACTCTCTGCTGTGGTTACTCTTCACATAAGCTTGGGCTACTCTAACAATTGCTTTTCAACATTCTCAGGAGTTATAAGAAGGCAACGTTGAGCCCAAAACACAGGATCAGAACGAAAAGCTGTGACATTAAAAATTCTCTCCAAAATTCTCCAGAAAGTCGATTAAAACCCTAGGTAAATTAACTGGAAGAAAATCTTTATCATTTAACGGCAGACAGTAGCAGGTAAAAACCTTAGTCTACAGATACGTAAATGTTTCTTTACTTTTCTATAACCCAACTTAATCTCTAACCCTCATTTCACGAGAGGAGAGAAAACTTTATCAGTTTGGGGTTATATCTTTGCTCTAGGGCACAAAGGGCTGTGGGAGGGTGGTGAGGCCGGGCATCTAGTCTTCAGTCATCTGTCCACAAGGGCATCTGCTGAGACCATCATCACCTCATCTGACCTTGGCCATCGTCCATGCAGATGGCTGCTGAGCTACTCCTCATCCTACCCACTAAGCCCTTTCAAAGCCAGCCACTCTGCCCTGCCCTGCCCCTCTCAGCAGCCTGGGGGTCATTCCCTTGCTCTCAATCCATGCTGTGGCATGGGGAACTTCGTGAGGCTGTTTCTACAGCCCTGTCTGCCTAGACATGCCCCAAATCCATTTCTTTAGGGTCTTGCCACTTTCCTAGGGCTCGACCCTAGAAGTAAGAAACGGGTCCCTCTCTCTCCAGTCTCACAACCTAATCGGTGGGTTCTATCATGGGGTTCCATTTCCACCCACCTGGGACACACTATCCTGCTTTCAAACATCCCTTAATGACTATACAGTTCTTGCTTTCCCTCTGTGCCCCCTCTTCCCCCAGAGTCCTCAGGGACTGGGGACAGGGACCTTCAAGTGGGGTATCATGTCCTCTCTCAAACCTCTGGTATATGTCAGAGTCCTTCCTTCACACACACGGGCTTAGACTTGAGAAACTCAAAAGCCAGCAAACAGGCCCTTCTCTCTGTTGAGAATCCTTCACTGAGGTGATGAACACAGACTAACCTTGCTCAGAGGAGCAAGATGAGAGGTAGGTGAGACGGTGAAGAAAGATATTAGGAGAAGAAAGCCTGCTGGTATTTCAAAATTATACCCAAGCATAATACTAACTGACGATAGAATGATCTTTCTGAGATACAGATATGATTATCTAACTGCTCTGCTTCAAATCCTCCAGCGCGTCCACGTTGCCCACAAAGGCAGTCCAAGATCCTCGCCTTCAGAGATGTGAAGGGCTTTCTGAGCTGTTCGTCTGGGAGACCTACAATTTGCACGAGCAGACAAAGCAAATATTCACGTGGCCTATCCAACCACTAAAGCATCAGGTCCTGGGACCAAAACGAACAATTTCCCGAACAGTTCCAAAACCTGGCTCCGACCTCTTCTTGCGCAAAAACTCTGACCTAATTTTAGAAGATCCTGTTTGATTTCTTCAATCAAATATCCTTATCCTTCATGTACTATGGCTGCTCTCAACCAATAAGAACAAGAGCAACATTAAAAAATACCATAAGGGCAGTTTCAATGCTCGTTTTCTCTCCTCCTTTCTCCCTGCCTGACCCTGGTTTCTCTTTTCCAAAACATGGCTGGAGCACCTCCTTCAAGAAGTCTTCCTCCCTGTCTTGACCTTGTTTTAATCACACCATGGCTTGTGTGAGAGGCACAGATCCCGGCTGTTGCAGCTGTGTGTATCGTGTTGTTTTCTCTGTCTTCTTTCTCTGATTAGCCTATGAACTCTCCTCGATGAGGTCTGTACCCCTACTTCTTTTGCAGCACCCCAAGCATTTAGTCTGCACACAGAGGGAACTTAATAATTTCTGCAGTTTGATAGCTGGGTCCCTACCCCAGCTCCTGGGTAATCACTGTCAGCAAACAAATTAGTTATCAGTACAACAGCCAAGGTTTCCAGAGTGAATCATTTGTATTTCCACTGCTGGAAAAAACAACACATGCCACTCTCCTTGCAAAGAGGAATTTCAGTAGAGGAATGTGGTCATGACGCCACGGGCAGATCTCTCCTGAGAGTTTTGACACTTGTAACTCTTTGACCTGAAAAGATGAATCAACTTTTATTTGGAATCCTGTGATCCCCTAGGTTCTTTTAACCTAAAGGCGTAAAAGCCGGAGAAGGTGAGCCACGTCCTACTGGTAACAACAACAAGTAAATACGCATATGGTCTCGGCTGACCACCCACTAATAAAATTCCTGGGAGCCAAGCACCGCCTCAGCCCCTGCAGCGTTCGGGACCGGCTAAGAGATGGCTCAGAGGCTGCACCTGCCTTGGTTCATCCCAGGCGCGGTCCCACCCACGTGCCGAGGCTGCTTCTCTCTTGCAGGGGCTGATTCTCCTGCTGATGCCCAGAGCCTGCCTCTTCGGCCTGCCTCACAGCTCTAAGCCTGTCCAGGGGAGGAAGGTCCTGCCCTGGCCTCTCCTGGTCCCCTATTCCCAGGTGGGCAGCTTCATGAGTCAGCCCAGCCCCAGGGGAGCTTTTTGAGGAAGGGTTCTTTCCCTCCACCTCCTGTCTCCACCTCCCTCTTCCCCTCTTCCTTCTTTTTTTTCTCCCTCCTCCCTTCCTAACTCAAGTAGGGCTTGAGGGCGCAGCGTCTGGTCCCGAATGGGGTTTTGTCCTCCCTGCAGCATCTTTCCTTCTTCTACCAGCAGTGTGGGAGAACCCAGACACCCCAGACACTCCACCCACCAGAAAAGGGAATCTCTTCCCTCTCCTGTCCAAGTCCCCTGCACAACAGGGCAGCTCCATTTCAGTTCCCAGCCAGGTTTCCAAGCTCCATCCCCACACGGGGCCTCCAGACCTGCTACCCTGTTTCTTCAGGGAACGTAGTGGCCATTAGCTAGAGACAGGGCCGGCTCTGTGTTCTTCTGGACCACAGGAGGTGCCCCTGAGAGCCCTTTCCTTCCACCACGGCACACAGGCAGGCCCTCTGTGCCAGGCACTCTGCAAAACACTTGTTGGGCCCAGATAACCAATGCCCAAGGTGTGCAGTCTGCAATGGAGCAGAAGGGCGGGAACTGGCCGGGTCCAACCACCACCCATCGGGATGCAGACAAGAGAAAGGGGCTCTGGGAGGAGAGGGGGCTGCACCCCAGCGTCAGGGAGGGGGTGGGCAGGACACCAGGAGTGGGCCAGACTTCAAGTGGACAACCTACTGTGGAGTTTGAAGATCTCCGAGGGGCCCCCAAAAGATTCCTCTGCCCTTTGCCCCGCCTCGGGTGCACGTGCAGGGTCTCAGCAAGGCGGCTGGACTTTCCTCTTCCTCTATCCATTCCTGCTTCTATGGAGGTCCTGCCCGACACCTGTATGTTCACTCCTAAGTACCAAATCTCACGCACAACACACTTCAGTAGCTATAGACTCTTTAAATGTTACTGCTGAAATTCTGTTCCCCTCCTTTACCGCCATCCCATTCCCTTCCACCCACTCTCCCAGTATTTTCACAAGGAAATCATGAATCGAACATTTGAGTCACCCTCAATTAGCCCTTTCTGCAAGTTTCAGGGCCTTGTGACCATCTGTGATCTCCTGTGAGGTCATTGTAAATCCAGACACTTGAACTGCAGTGGACCACGGTGATCGTGCCTTTCACTTTCTCCCTGTCATCCTGGACAGGGGCAGGCCTGGCTGGTTTCAGGGCACACAGATTCTTTCCTGCCTCCACAGTAAAAAAAAAAAGGGCCAGTCACAGCAGAGGTAAAGGTCCCATGGACAGTCCTCACTCCCTCTGACCAGGAGGAGGTGGGCAGCAGGACTCAATACTTGGCAGGGGAGGAGACAAGACTGAATGTCTCCGGAAGCTATAAAGTCAGAGAAATGATACTGACGAGCAGGCACTGGGCTCTGATCCCTGTGCTGGGTGAATTATGTTCCCTGAATCTTTACAATAATCCTGGGGGTTAAGTTCTATTACTACCCCCCCACCCCCATGCAGACAAGTAAATTAAGACTCAGAATGGCTCCATAACTCACCCATGGTCACACAGGCCAAAGTGAAGAGAAAATGGCTTGCTGCATCTCCCTTGGTCCCCAGGAACTGGGCAAGAAGGAGTTGGACCCAGCTGGCATAATAAGGTGACGGAGATTTGCTGAATTGGCCCCAGAGCTTCAAGAAAGAACACGGCTGATGAAGAGAGACGGGGCTTCCTGGGGAAGAGACAAGGAGGATTGTTAGAAACTTGTAAAAACTTGTCTGCTGTTGACTTATTGGCATGTTCTCATGCTGGGTTGGGAAGACCTGTAATTCGCTTCTGCTACTCCCAAATCTCCCGTAAAAGGCAGCCAGATGTACTCACACCACCTACCCTCATTAATTAGCAGAGGTATGTGTTGCTTGGAGAACAAAATGGGGGAGCAAGGTCTGGCCTGGAGGGAAGCAATGGAGAGAGAGGATGGTGGCTTGGACTAGCCAGACAGCACTGGGCCACTTGAGGGCTTGTTCTGAGCAGGACCCAGAGGGAGAGGGAGGCCATAGGAACGTACATGCCCTGGGAATCTTCAAACATGCTGGGAGGAAGCTAGATTCCGTGTGTAATTGGGGATGCAGGCTTGAGCCGTTTGATGTGGATATTAAAGAAAGATGATTTCCAGAAAGTTGAAGGATTTAGAAACCTGTTTTACCTCATGCAATTCTAAAAACCACCCTATGAGGTAAATAATTTACTTTCTCCTTTGTGCAGATAAGTAAACCCACGTCGTTTAGGAGGTGGAACTTGTCTGGAACCAAAAGCTAGGGCCCTAACACAGGCCCTGTCCACCCGCTCTGCTCCAAGAGCTGCTCTCCCACAGAGAACTTCAACCTGCCTCGAGCTCCATCCATTCCTCACAGGCCTTGGTCGGAAGCCCTTCTTCGTGAAGAATTCATATTCTACCTTACTCCCCATGCCAGTGCAGCCTAAGTCTCTTTCCTTGAGGACTGCAGTGTTAGCAGTCCTGACTCTAAAGTCAGGCAGCCCAACTGTGTGACCCTGACTTCACTGAGACTCAGTTTCTTTATCTGTAAAACAAATAATAATAACATCTATTTTGTAGGGCTGGTGTCAGGATTAAATGGAAAAAAAAAAGAAAAGAAAAGAAAAAAAAAGGAAGTCCCTAGCATATAGTTAACTTGCAATAAAAATTAATTGTATTTCTATTATGGTTTTGCCTCGGCTAATGGGCACAGATTGTTTTCCTTAAGTTCTAGAAACATTGAAAAAAAACAAAACTTCAAATTAAGTTGTATTCTGCAACATATGGATATTAAAGTTATCACAAGAAAAGTATTTTGGAAGGACTCATTTTGGAAGGAATAATAAATCCTGATTGGTTACTTTCCCTATTGCTGTCATTTCAATGCAGGTTTACATTTAGTGTTCCAAAGAACTTTACAACCTATAATTAAATACTTTGATAGCCTCAGGCAGAACTCAGAAAATCACCAACTGTAATTTCGCTATCCGCATTATTTTGATACACTAACATTTCTTGGCATACTTTAAAACTAACAACATTTCTTTTACTTCTAATGATAAAAGTCAAATATTGTAGAACATTTAAAAATAAATGTATAAAAAGTATAAAATAGGAAATAAAAATTGTACACTCACCATCCATAGATATCACTATTAACAAAGATTTATTGCTACCTTGTCTGCTTAAAAATTACACTTAACGGGCTTCCCTGGTGGCGCAGTGGCTGAGAGTCTGCCTGCCGATGCAGGGGACACGGGTTCGTGCCCCGGTCAGGGAAGATCCCACATGCCGCGGAGCGGCTGGGCCCGTGAGCCACGGCCGCTGAGCCTGCGCGTCCGGAGCCTGTGCTCCGCAACGGGAGAGGCCCCAACAGTGAGAGGCCCGCGTACCGCAAAAAAAAAAAAAAAAGAATCCGCCTGCCAATGCAGGGGACATGGGTTCAAGCCCTGGTCCGGGAAGATCCCACATGGTGCAGAGCAACTAAGCCCATGCGCCACCACTATCGAGCCTGTGCCCTAGAGCCCGCGAGCCGCAACTACTGAAGCCTGCGTGCCTAGAGCCCGTGCTCCGCAGCAAGAGAAGCCACCGCAGTGAGAAGTCCGCGCACCGCAACGAAGAGTAGCCCCTGCTCTCAGCAACTAGAGGAAACCCGTGTGCAGCAGCGAAGACCCAATGCAGCCAAAAATTAAATAAATGAATAAATGGATTAAAAAAATATATTCAGGATATGCACCATATGTCCTTACTAAAAAAATCGGACCCACAGGGTTTCCACAATAAAGTGATGATTCTCAGTCTTGCTTCAATTGGAATAATCTGGTAAGCTTTTAAAACAAAAAACACTAATGCCCAGGCCCAGTCCTAAATATTCCGGTTCAATTATATCTCCCAGTTTTTGTAATATACTTTTTTAAAATTAATTACTCTATTTATTTATTTTTGGCTGCATTGGGTCTTCCTTGCTGCACGTGGGCTTTCTCTAGTTGCGGCGAGCGAGGGCTACTCTTCGTTTTGGTGCACGGGCTTCTCCTTGCGGTGGCTTCTCTTGTTGCCGGGCACAGGTTCCAGGCACTCAGGCTTCAGTAGTTGTGGCACGTGGGCTCACTTGTTGTGGCTCGTGGGCTCTAGAGCACAGATTCAGTAGTTGTGGCTCACGGGCTCTAGAGCACAGGCTCAGTAGTTGTGGTGCACGGGCTTCGTTGCTCTGTGGCGTGTGGGATCTTCCCAGACCAGGGCTCGAACCTGTGTCCCCTGCATTGGCAGGCGGATTCTTAACCACTTGCGCCACCAGGGAAGTCCCAGCTTTTTATTTTGAAATAATTATAGATTCATAGGAAGTTGCAGAAATAGCTCAGAAAGCTCCTGTGTACCCTTAGTTTTCCTCAGTGGTAACATCTTGTATAAAACCAGGACATTGATATTGCTACAATCCACAGATTTCATCAATTTTACATGTACTCGTGTGCGTATGTGTGTGTGTGTGTGTGTGTGTGTAGTTCTGTGCAATTTTATCACCTGTGTAGGTTCATGTAACAACCACCAGAATCAAGATATAGAACTGTTCTATCTCCACAGCGATCCCTGTGCTACTCCACCTCCCTCCTTGCCCCATTCTTAACCTCTGGCCCCATTTATTTTTGAGTCCCAAGGAGATGTCTCACAGAGAAACCTCACATATGTTTCCCCACACCAGCATGCTTGATACCGTCACTTCCTACAGGCCCTCTAGAGGAGGCCCAGTACTGTCCCTTCTACCATTGCTGTCTCCAAGTCCATGCCCTCCTGTTTCCAGGAATACCCGAATCCTACAAACCTTGGATATGCCAAATGGGGCCATGATATGTGTCATTTACCCAGGATGATCTCTAAGAAATGGAAAGACTGCCCATTCTCCAGCTGCGTCACAGTTTGCCAGCAGGGTACCAGAGCAAGATTGCCTCTGCCAGAATGATACACCCTCTAACCCTTCTGACTGCCATTCCCGTGTCTTTGGAGGTCAGCTCTAAGCCCCAGTGCTGTGCTGGGCAGGCACTGCCTTTCTTCCCTATGTCTCCACCTCTGTCCCGCAGGGGCCTCTGTTCAAAGCTCCTTCATCACAGTGTCCAGATCCTCTAGGTAAACAGACGCCTGGGGGGTTCATTGCACACAAGTGCATCAGTTACCACTAGGCTAAATTGCAGAATCACAAGTTTAGGCTTGGCTGGGAGTCCCACTCATCTCAGGATAAATTCAACAGCATTAAAAAGGGATGGATAGGGCTTCCCCGGTGGCTCAGTGGTTGAGAGTCCGCCTGCCGATGCGGGGGATGCGGGTCCGTGCCCCGGTCCGGGAGGATCCCAGATGCTGCGGAATGGCTGGGCCCGTGAGCCATGGCCGCTGAGCCTGCGCTTCCAGAGCTTGTGCTCCACGGCGGGAGGGGCTGCGTACCGCCAAAAAAAAAAAAAAAAAAAGGGATGGATATAGCCAACTTAAGCTCAGGGACTATGTCATCAGTTTAGCACATCCATAATCTCATTCAAAATATACAGGTTTCACTGAATCTAGCTTTGGTCAAAAATGTTTGATTGTCTAAAGAAGATCCTCTCTCATTCCCTTCCCGTGTAACATAAGATGTGTTCCTGGTAATTAACTGTATACTCTAGTATTCAAGTCACAGAACAGCAACAAGGGAGTGTGACTTTGCTAGGACAGGAATTAACGTCACCCAAAGAGAGATACAAGGACTCTAGAACCTCTTTACAGGAGAGGGTAGCATGTTTTAGGTGGTCCAAGAATAATTACACCATGTTAGGCAAAAACACAACGTTGCTATTGTCTTTATCTGGAAGCAAAACAGGAATAAAAGAAGGGTACGTGAATGCCAAGTCGACAAGGCCTAGACTGTAGCGGCTTTGTACCATGGGAACTGAGCTGCAGCAGAACTACGTTTCCACGAATTCCCTCGTCTGTAGAGTTCCAGGTTTGCATTGGCCACAGGCGATGTTTTGCATCAGATTTGGAAGGTGGCAGGAAAGCAGTAGCCGTGTTCTCACTTCCTGGAGGTACCTGCAGAGTAGCGGCACCGTGGTCGCCTGTGAATATTGCCACTGACTTGCTGACTGGGCTGGTTAGCGGGAGGCAACATCCAGTCCAAGGTTCCTCCAGCTCCTGCCAGATCTCCTCTGTCAGTTTCTCTGAGTCCTAGGCCAGGTACGAGTGCAGATCTGTCGCAAAGAGAGCAAGCTTCTCCTTCAGGTCACCTCGTAATGAAGGTTGGGGACGATGAGAGACAGATGGAGGTCCCAGTGTGTCTTTGTTGTGTCTGTCTGTTCTTATCCACCCCCAGCTCCCTTCTCAACTGCCCATCTCGTTGACCCATAGCAACTTCAGCCTTAACCCTAGATGCGGGGCCAAAGGTACACACAGGCAGCTCCCTCAGCTCATCCAAATGCAAAGACAGGACCCCTGTCCTCGGTATTCCACATTCCTCCAGTGCTCCTGCATCTTTGATCAACCCCTGACGGACACAGATTTCTGTACCGATTACCTCTCAGAGAAGCTCTAACTGACGGAACTTGGAATTTGTTGATTGAACAGAAGATCAAGTGTTAACTATATACTGATTGGAGTGGTGGAAAATGAACAAGAAATAAAAATGCCCTGTGGAGATGCATGAAAATATATATTCTCGACCCTGAACAACAAATCCTACGTAACACTGGGCCTTTCTACTCTGACACTCAAATATCCTGCCTGTTCCTCAAACGGGAAGCGTCTTTACGAATGCTTAATCATTCATTTACTGGACAAACGATGTATGGTTAACCTCTGAGGTATGTCTGCCCCACCTGCTATGCCCCACCTGGACTCAAGCACGCATTAGCAATGGTTCAACAAATTTGCTTAGACATTTTCCTTCCTCCCACCCTAGCCTTGACCCCAGACTTCCTTCACTTCCACTTGCTCTCTCAAACTTGCAGCTCTAGATTCTGAGGCCCTGACTCAGATCCCGGCCTTAGGAGGGGTCCCAAGATGTCACATTCATCTGTGTGCACCCTGGTACCTGGACCTCAGTCTGCCTATGGACCCTGGCACCTCCTGGGGTTTTCAGGAACCCATAGCCCCAGCTCCTACCGAAGTCAGTTTCAACTTTGATGACCTCGATGGTGCTTCCCAGTGGGACCCCACATGAAGGTCCCAACACCCTGGAAGTGGAATTAAGCCACATAAGAAATACAATGTAAGCATCTAAACAGTTTTGAGGAAAGCCCACTCCATTCCACCCAACCCAAGGTAATCAGGGAAGTCTTCCTGGATTAGGTGACCTTTGTAGGACTGGTACAAATTTAAGCATAACCCCAGCTATATTTCACAGTCCAAGAGATGAACTGGGCAGGTTGGAAGGGAAAAAATGCTTTGGATAATGGGGGAAGCCAGAGAATTGGAGCATGAGGCCTTGTGTACATAAAAATCAGTTAAATGATTAAAATGTTGTAGAGAAAAAGGTAGGAAATACAGGCAAGTTCTAATTTTCGGTTCTAAAAAGAACCAAGGAAACTCTAACCACCAAAAATCAGCCTTTAGTTTGTCGATCACTTAAAACTTGTCTTTCACAAACTTCTTGCTGGGGTAACAAACACCTGAACGGTGAAAAAGAGGAAAAACCAGATGAACATAAATTGTTAGTTGGTTGCCCCCAGATTAAGAGTGTACCATTCCATAACGATGAGAGACAAGTCCCAGTTCTGAGGCTTTCGGCAGTTCAGGGAAGCACACACACATCTCCTGGACTCCATGAGCGCTCTTTACAGGCTGCGTTGGTGAACACAGTCTAAGAATGCATTTTTGAACCTGATAAATCATATTAACAACTTCTCTAGTAAAATACATAGGGGAAAAAATGGCCGAAGATATTTGTTATAGATAAATATAGCACCACAGCTTTCTGACGGCTTATGGAAGTAGAGATTTCTCTCATAATAATTTTTTTAAAAAAACAAGTTGGAAGGACACCAGAGGGACACTGTTCCCTCTAAAAAAATTGTTTTGACTACATTTCTGCAAGACAGGTGTGATCCTCAGAGGATTCTCCAGACAAGAGGATGAAACAAACCTGGAATATTTTGAAACTTATCTAACAAATATTCCAGTCAATACATTTGGAATAAGTTCCACAGATCCTCACTATTTAAATAAACTCTGATTAGAAAGTTTCTCACCAGGGAATTCCCTGGTGGTCCAGTGGTTAGGACTCTGCGCTTCCACTGCAGGCAGCCTGGATTTAATCCCTGGTAGGGTAACTAGGATCCCATAAGCTTCACCTCATGGCCAAAAAAAAAAAAAGAAAGTTTCTCACCCATGGTAATAAAATAGTTCTTCTCAGATTCATCAGATTAGTTAGAGATGAACTATGTCTACAGTTACTGTAGACACATCCAAAGGACTGTGATCTACCTCAGGATAGCCAAATCATGAAGCTGTGTGATCATAATATTGTGCCCCTGAATTGGAGCTAAGTAGTAGAAAGGCTTAGAAAAGGAGGGGACACAGGAATATTTTTCATGGATAACCTGTACAAAGCCAGGATCCACATGGTTCAGTCTCAGAGTGGTGTGGTGGTCAAAGAAATACAGTCCACTAGAGATTATCATATGAAGTGAAGAACACCAGACAGAGAAAGACAAACATCATATGACATTGTTTATACATGGAATCTAAAAAAAAAAGAAAGAAAGAAAGAAAAAGAACTTATTCACAAAACAGAAATAGACCCACAGACATAGAAAAGAAACTTATGGTTACCAAAGGGGAAAGGTGGGGAGAGATAAATTAGGAGTTTGGGATTAACATATACACACAACTATATATAAAATAGATAACCAACAAGGACCTGCTATAAAGCACAGGGAACTCTGTTCAATATTTTGTAATAACCTATAATGGAAAAGAATCTGAAAAAGAATATATATATATATATATATATATATATATATATATATATATACACACACACCTGAAACTAACACAATGTAAATCAACTATACTTCAATTAAAAAAAATTTTTTTTTACATAAGAGAATACAGAAAAAAAAACCCTCCATCTCAACACATTGGTTTGTTGGTAGTGATGATGTGGAACAGACACCTTCAGACATTGCTGATGGCTGTGTTTGTTAGCAGAACTTTTTGGGGAAGCAATTTGCAATATGTATCAAGAGTCATTAGTATATTCATACTCTGAGCCTGTAATTCAACTTGTAGAAACTAAAGAAAAAATTAAAATATAGAAAATGCATTACAATGGTATATATTATGGATTTATTAATACCATTAAAATTATAAACAAACAGAAATATGATTAATATATTTTAGTAATCTCCTGAATGAAAAACCATCCATTCATTAAAATATGTTCTTAAAAAAAAAAGAAAGAAAGAAATACAGTCCAGCACAAAAAGGAATTTCAAAGACTCACATTCTTTAGTTGAGGTTCTTGGAAACCATGAGGGCCAATATGGCACACAGCAACATTTACGAATTTTCCTTTCTTCTCTGCCCATCTCACTCATAGCTGCTGCATTTGTTCTAAAGAATCTCTTTCCACAATTTCCCCATTCCTTTTTCCAAACCCAGCCCCTGTCTTTCCTTTCTTTACTTTCTCTCCTTTTCTATCTCTTGATTGTGTATGTTGATACAGCCCCTCTCCCAGCAATTAAAAAAGGAATAAAACCACTCCCTTTTTAGGGGGGGAAGGGGGGAGGAAATTGGGCAGGCCAGGACAGCATTATTTTTTGTTATCTGGGAAAGGGAGGAAGGCTGCAGACATTCCCACATAACAATCTTTATCCCATTGAACACCCTCCCTGCCAGAGAGAGATAAGAGGACTTAATTTATAGTTAGATCAGGATGGGGAACGCAATTCAGAGACAGAAATGAATCCAGGGCCACACACTCATAAAAAGCATATATTTCAACCATCCTTGTTGGTTGATGGATTATTTCTTTATTGTAAGAGACTAAATATGTCAAAGAGCTCATGCTTTGAAAATCATGAAGAGGCAACAAAACTTGACTTAATAAATGTCACAAATAAATATAACAATAATAAATTATAAATGCTGATATGTATCCAATTATCTCTCTTACCTTTAATAGAGATGTAATGTTAGATAATTTGAAGGGGTGTGGGTTCAGATAAAAGAAGTTTCTTCCTCACATAAAAGCTACACCCTAACTCCAGCATGGGAAAACATCATAGAATTCATCCCTCATAAATTCCAGGTACTATGCCAGCCCTTAGAGTCACACCAATATTCCGGTGTCTGTGAAGCCCATTTTACAATTTTTTAAAGCAAGATTTTAAGTAGAATCTTATTATGGTATACACACTCTGGGGCAGGATTTTACTTCCCTGACCAACATCGGGGCTGGGGTGGGGCGGGGCCCCTTGAGGAATGAGGGCTGCTGAGCTCAACTGCTCAGCTTGGCGGGAGCATCGAAACTGGCAGAGGAGAGAGGTCTGGTAGGGAACTAGGGTTGGAGCTCCTGCAAATTCCTTGAAGCCAATAAGGTGTGGAGAGAGAGAACAGCAGGAACCTAACAGCCTGAAGTGGCATTTCTGGTGTGCAGCCAGGCAGCTTTTTTCATCTGTTTTGGTAAAGTCCTCCCTTACATAGAACTGGTACATCCCTCTGTGAACTGCGTAAGCCAGGGCAAGGTGTGCACAGCCTCTGGGAACAAACATGATGCCCCCCTCCAACCTACCCCCAAAACAACTCAGCGCAGCACTGTGCTTCAAATAAACTGACGAGCCCTGCGGCCCATAGTCAGTGACTTCACCCTCAAGCCACCAAGGACTTCACCCTGGCAAGAAAATGATGATGATACATAATGTAGGATTAGTCTGCTTGAGCTGTTATAACAAATTACCATAGACCAGCTATCTCAAACAATAGAAACATTTATTTCTCACAGTTCTAGAGGGTAGAAGTTCAAGATCAAGGTGCCAGCATGATCAGGTTCTGATGAAAACCCTCCTCCTGTTTCATGGCCACCTTCTCCTTGTGTCCTCACATGGTAGAGAGAGAGAAAGCAGCAAGCTCTGATGTCTCTTTTTATGTGGGCACTAACTGCATTCATGAGGGCTCCACCCTCATGACCTTAACACCCTCCAAAGCCCCCACCTCCTAACACTGTTACATTGGGGTTAGGATTTCAACATATGGATTTTGGGGGTCCACAAACATCTGGTCTCTCACACACACACGCACGCACACACACACAATTTACAGGCATAGGATTCTAAAATTACACAGCGTGAATTCTCTTAAAAGTCACCAACATTCACTGATCATCTATCTAAGCAGAATTCTATACTAAGGTCAAGAGATTTTTGGTTTTATTTTTAATTATGGGATACTGCACTTTGCTAAAGAGGCATCATGGATGGAATAAAGGCAGTCCCAATGATACTGCTATTTATTTACCTGAGGAAGCCACTTACCTGCTCAGAGCCTCAGTTTCCTCATCTGAAAATTTGGGGATGATAAAACCTGCCTTATAGAATTTGCAAGAATACTAAATGAACGAATTACTCTATGAAAAGCAACTGGCCAGAAATAGTAACAAGCAACAGTAGAATTTAGAAAAAGGATTTGTTTGGCTTTAACAGATGCTCTCCAAAGGTGAAAAAACGAGGTTGGTGAGAAAGGCGGTGGCTGGTTGGTAACGAGGCTTTGAGAGCCGCCCGCCCGCCTGCCTGCCTGCCTGCCATGTTTGATTGTGAAATCTCGGGCTCTTAGAAGCTTCTATAAGGGAACGAGCAGTCACAATGCCGCACCTTGTAGCGCCGGTTGCAAGGATGCTTGTAAAACACTCAAAGCCTATTAAAAATTCCCAGCAGATCTCTTCTCCCAGATCCTTCCCCACTCTCCACCAATGAGCCACTACACATCCAAGGGAAACAAAGAAGCAATTCTAAAGCACAAAGGAGCTGCCCAACTATTCCAGTAGTTTCCCCAGGGGGGGAGATGTGCGTCCTGACATGCTTGGCTGCAACTGATTGGGAACCAGACTGCGTTCACTGAGCAAGCTGAGAAAGATTTGCCTCTAGCTTTGGCACATTATGACATCATCTCTTGGCATTTTAAATATTCAATTGTTTACCTTGAAAAGCCTCTTGCATTCATGTCTTGTCTGGGTTGAATAAAATAGGCCTACTTCCAGCTTGTGTTAGTTTAAACTCTTAAGGAAAGAAGCTTTATCTAACCCACTTGAGAAAAAACAGTTCCTGGTCTGATGGGAAGAAAGCACTGGAACGGAAGACTGCAGAACTGGGTTCCCAGTCACTCCCTCGTGGTTACCAGAAACAATCCAGAAACACGTTCCAGCCTCCATTTCCTCACCTGTAAGATGGACCGAGACATCTTTAAGGTTCCTTTCAGCTCTGAGAGCTACATGACTTGGGGACAAATGAACCAAAGAGCGAAGGGCTTGACTCTCACCTGCGGCTTCTGCTCCTTGAAGGAGTGAGGATTAGCTGCCATTTAGCCACAGGAATGCAGTGCTTTGATTATTTTGGTGTCTGTTTTCACAGGCATTGAAGCCGAACCCACAGCCAGCCGTGAGACCTGACCGGACCTCTCCTCCGCTTTGAAAGTCAGCAGGCCTGGCTGATACGTGACACCACAGAGGTGCGGCCCCCCACCAGCCCCGCTACGATTACACCCCATCTTGTTGCTTGCTGGGTGTGTGGCCTTGGTAAACCACAAACCCAGCTACCTGCCTCCCTGGCGGGCCAGCTGAATGCCGCTGCTTCCTACCCAGCCCCTTAGGGATATGATTAGAAGAGTTACTTAAATGTGAAGATGTTACATTCCTAAGGCCCTGGCTGTAACCCAGAGGGGCTCCAGGCAAGATGACTGTCCCAACCACTTCACTCCTAGATGAAACTGAAGTCACCTGGTGTCCTTGGGGTGGCATGGTGTAGAGAATGGTGAGTGAAACTAAAGCTTTTTCAGCAGTGAACTGAGGTTCTCTGAGCAGGTGGCAAAGGAAGAAAGCACTGGCTTTATTTAAAAGGGCAATTAAAGTTCAGGCAGGAAAGGAAGTGTTGTTCTTCTTAATTTTTCACACTCTCCCTGACCCCAACTTCCATTCCACAAATAGCCCAGGGTACCAGTTTGCTGCCAGCAGAAGTATATGGATACCTCTGGAAAGCTATGAATGATTTACAAGCTGGGTCAATAATTAAGTTGCTAGGGAATGTGTACAAGACATAACGAACCTTAACTCCTTCAATTCCAGGAGAAATGCTCCCGGGGCTGGCAAGAGAATAATGGTTGCAAACAAAACACAATCCACGCAGATTTGAAATGCTCTGAGGTAGTAAAATGTGTCCGTCTGTTACTTGGGACCCAAACCCACAACTTCTGTTCTATCTCTGCTCTGGGAGGCTGGGTGGGCTTGAGTGGACCCTTTTCCTGGACCCTGCTGGAGCTCTCTCAAGGACCTCCCCAACGAAGATTTTAATCATGGCAGATCCAGGTCAGTCCTAAGGGAAAATCACCCACACATTCATGTGGGGGAAGGGAGTCTATGTGTGCAATCCATGGGAGGCACAGTCCCAGTCACCCATTCTCAGTAAGGGGTCAAGGATAACACCCCGGAAAGAGTCAGCAACAGGAGCCTGTGCAAAGCGCAGAGAAGTTCAGAGAAGTCAGCCAGGTGTGGGAAGGCCTCTCAGGTGAAGCAGGGCTGGACCCAGGCCTCAGATGATGTGTGGATGAGGGACAGGACACTTCAGGAACAGACAGTAGCTTCTTTCATACAGTCATTCCAGCCACAGGCCTACGCTGAGTGCTGCCTTCCACGAGCCAGACACGGGGATGGGCGCCGGGGACACACGAGCGACAGAGAAGGATAGTGCCCGTTATGGGCAGAGCTGTGTTCCCCCAAATTCACACGTTGAAGCCATAACTGCCAGTACCTCAGAATGTGACTGTGTTTGGAGACAGAGCCTTTAAAGAGGTGATTACATTAAAACGAGGCCATTGGGTAGGTCCTAAGCCAATCTGACTGGTGTCCTTATAAGAAGAGGAAACACGGATACACAAGGAGACGGCAGGGATGCAGGGCACAGAGGGAAGACCGCGTGAGGACACAGTGAGGAGGAACCATCTGCAAAGCAAGGAGAGCGGCCACAGGAGAAAGCAAACTGGCAGACGCCTTGGCCTTGGACTTGCAGCCTCCAGAAGTGTGAGGAAATGCACAGCTCTGTAAGCCTACCAGTCTGCGGTACTTTGTCACGGCAGCCCTGACAGAGTAACACGGTGCCCCCAGCGCCCACAGGGCTTGAGTCTGTTGAGACAGACAGACAATAAACAGAAATTACACAGTCAATACGTCAGTGACCACTGTGCCAGGTACTAGGAAGGCGAGGACAAGGCATTTGAAAGCACCCAAAGAACAAAATTGGGCCGAGGGAGTCCCGAAGCCTAGCCTCAAAGGGATCGCGGGGAGGAGCTGGACCGGAGCGGCCGCAGGGAGTGTTGGCAAGACAGGCTGACGAGCCTGGGAAGTCCAGAGCGCAAAGCTCCTTGATATGGGCAGAGGGATTCACGCTCCACCTCCAAGGCGATGCGGAGCTATTTCAGGTTTCCAAGTGGAGAAACAGCTCAAGGAGAGCAAGACTTTGCAGAGATTTGTCTCTTGGCATATGCTGAGGGGCTGCAGGTCTCAAGACAAGGCCGGGGCGGGGGAGGAGGGGGGCAGGGAGGAGGGCTGAACCAAGGTGGAGGAGAAGGGGGGGATGGAGGGGAGAGGCTGCGTGCGGAAAGCCTTGTGAAGAAGGGACAGGCCTTGGTGACTGACGGGAAACCCTTTGTTCATTATCTTGTCCCTGCAGTGTCCCGTTGGGGATGCTACTGACCCAGGAAGGCCCTCCATAGACCCATCTCCAGGGTCAGTGGTTGCTATGGTACCCGGCTTTGGGCTTAAAGACCAAACGGAGAGTTTACCTGACGCCTTCCTTCTCCATCCCCGAGGTTGTGCACTCCTGAGACCCAGAGAGCTTCTTTAATCTGCACAATGGGTATCATCCGGACGGTGGCCGGAAGGCATTTCATCATGGCTTTGAGACTCAGGAAGAAAGTAATACCTGGATAATGTCCATAAAGCCATATTGCAGATTTCTTTCTTAGGGTGTCCAACTTCTTGCTGCATTTTCAGCTGTTCACAGCCAGAGTGGGGTGGCAGTGGAGGGTTTGTGGGTAAAAAAAAATTACTGAAATAATCAAACTTCCCATACCTCCCCCTGAAGGGATGTTCATGTCTGACTGACAGAAGCAGGCCAGCAGTTGCTTAGATCTACTGGGAAAGAGATGAAAATGTGAAAAATACTGGGGCTAACGTGCCAGAGCGCCTGCGCGGCCAAAGCCCATTGACTTGCAGAAACAGCCTGATGGAGAGAGCTGTAAGGAAGTGGATCCTGGGCTGTCAAGTGCCGGATGAAGCTTGTCACCAGCGTCAAGGAGAGGGGATGCCAAGCCACGTCAGGAAACCATGGCTCTACAAGCCAAACTTCACAACTGCAGACAACTGCCAAGGCCAGAGCCCACCGCAAGGCGCCGACGGGAGAATGTCAGCCTCATCTGCCATCCGTCAGCAGCCGATGGTTAACTTAGAGATCAAGTTAGAGGCACTGCTCTCTGCGAGACCCGCATCTGAAGTACTAGGTAAAGGCTAATATAAGCACATGTGGATAAAACACAGGGCAAGAGAGTCTAGCAAAACATCTTAGCATGCCAGCTGACCCTAAATGCATTCTCAGGATACGGGTGGGAGGCAGGGGGAGTCTTTTTAAGGAGTAGACCATTTAAGAAACTATTTGTGCATGGTGGACAGCTTTCATTATTTTACCATTACTTTTTAAAATCTCTTAGAACTACGTGGCTTCAAGATGCTCCATTTTGCCCTGGCCAGAAAAGCTAGTAAATGTTATTTGTAATTTGGGTCTGAAGACCAGCTGCACTGAGACTAGCCAGGAGCCCAATACAATCAGAGAATCTCAGACCCCAGCCCAGACCTACTGAACCAGAATCTGCATTTGAACGAGATCCCTGGAAACTTCGAGTTCAACTTATAGTGTTAAAAGCACCGCTTTAGAGCAAGTTAGGCAAAAAGAAGAACTGAGACAGGTTGATAGCTAAGTGCTGGCTGGCTTTAAACACGGAGTAATGCTATAGCCAGTTCAGTGCCCACTTCCACTCACTGGGCAGGAGAACTAGAAACAGCCCCTGGGGCCACAGTGAGATGGTGTCGATGGCAATGAAGAGGCAGAGGAAGAGGGCCCAGCTTTAGCTTCTTCCACGAAAAGGACAGCACAGGTGCCTCTCCCTCTACATACTATCATATGTTCTCAGCCTTTAACCACAGAAGGCCAAGGCCCCGAGGAATACAGTTCATTCAAAGGAAGCCTAAGCAATGTAAAAGAAAAGAGATTTGTTTTCCCAATTAACAAAGGGTAATGGACCTCTTCGAAAAATTGTGCTTGGTGGTACAGGCCACATAAGTAATTTTCCTTTTGTTTACTTTTCCAAAGAGGCTATACCAGGACTAGCCCAGATAATTGCTTTCAGTCTGGTGGAGCAGCAACTGTTTGTGGTACCTATGCTTCCCACCTGAAAGATCAATGAGAAAGGGATTCTGTTCATCAAAGCTGGGCTTAAATCCTGGCTGTTCTAGTTACCATGTGACCCAGGACAAGTCTTTTACTTCCTGAAATGGAGAGAGTAAACTATAAAATGCCGAGTGTTAATTACAATTATTACTCATCATGGAGTGGAAGCATAGCAGCACAGCTTAGCGTGGCCTAATAACAGCCACTATTATCCCTGTGTTACAGTCTAGGAGACCAAAGCTTTGAGAGGTATGGCCCAATGTCCTCCAGCTAGAAAGTGACAGAGCCTCGAACTGATAGATGCCAGGACTGTCTCTCTCAAGAGCCCAGAGGATGGTTAAAACTGATTCCATATTCTCCATGCACGGGAGGCGCAGTCTCTCTCCCAGCCCCTTTCGCCCTGCCCCATAATTGATGCTCCCACACTTTAAGATGAAATTACAAGTGAACCAGATTTACAAAGGGTACTCATCGACAATTTATGTTAGGAGAGTAATCAATGCTCACATCATTTATCTTACTACCCTTATGACTGCAAAAGTAATTATTGATATTTTAAATTGTGACCTGTTCAATCTTTGCTCTCCTTTGCTCCTGAATCATTTCATTTTTCACCCCGGAAAAATCTTAACTCTTCATGTCAACAAGAAAAATCTCAAAACAAGCTGGTAAAACAAACACCCTATCTACTCTCCTACTGTAAAATAACTAGCCTTCTCCCTCTTTCTCCCCACCCCGTCTTCCCCCTCCTCTTTTCTTTTCTTTTTTTTTCTTTTTTTTTAGTGCAAATGAAACTGAGCTTTGAGCTCTCTCCCAGGCCGGAGAGTAAGTATACCCTTAGCCTGAGTGAAACAGAGAAGGTTGAAACTGAAAGATTGAATAGACTTGAATTAAAACAACTTTCTCTCAAACAATAGCATTTAAGAGAATTTGGCAAAGGTTAGGCATGCCGAGAATGCTGTATTTCCTGGTATCATCTGATTAGCTTTTAAGATAATTAGTGGCAATGAGAGTATTACTTGAGCAACGAGCACATTCCTGGAGAGAAGCAGGAAGGGGAGAGCTGAGAATCCTGAGCAGTAGCCTCGCTGGCTCACCAGCTTCTTTTGCATCTGTAAATTCTCTCCCTGGCTTCAGTGCCATGTGGGTGACCCTAGGGGCAAGACTTTGATGTGTGGGTTTGGTGGCATTCAAACTCCCAGCACTTTGCATGCATTACCCTTAGCTATGCGTCCTACCACTTTTCTGGGGGAAATATTTGCTATCCCCATCGCAGGAAGAAGGAATGGCTGCACGCACACTGACAGTCCTCATGACAATCCAGTGTGGCACCTACAATTATTATTCCCATTTTGCAGATGAAGCAACCGAGGTCTAGACAGATTTAGTAACTTTCCCAATACAGTTCAATAAATATAGAAGCTGGAATTAAACCCAACTTTCTCTGACTCCAGAGCCTGGGCTACAATAAGTAACGTTTCTGCCTTATCTCGCGTCCTTGTTTTACGTCTACATTTCCACAACTGCAAGATAAAGAGAGAAATAAAAATGTCATGAATGTTTCCAAGAAGTACTAGGCTTTTTTTTTTTTTTTTTACCATCTGGCTGGCCAAGCAGCCAGGCGGGTGCCGCCAGAATAGATATTCAACCAACTCTGGTTTCTATCTTTTCTCAGACACGAATTACTTCTGAGTAATGTTCATAGTTTCTCTTTCTTTCTTTCTACTTTCCTTCCTTTCCTTCCTTCCTTCCTTTCCTTCTCTTCTTCCTTCCTTCCTTCCTCACTCCCTCCCTTCCTCCCTCCCTCCCTTCCTTCCTTTCTCCGCCAACCAGGGATCAAACCCATGCGCCCTCAGTGGAAGCACAGGGTCTTAACCGCTGGACCGCCAGGGAAGTTTTTCATTTTTGAAAAATCTCTCCCAACGTTGCCACATTTTAAGAGAAAAACTTGACAGCTGCTGAGTGTTTAGTGTGGGCTATGTTAACAAACAGACTGCCACTCAACTGCTCCCACACCTCATCAGTCATTATTAATCAGTCGTACTACTCTTCCCTAGTAAGGCTGAAAAGAGCTTCAGAGTCCTTCTCAACACAATGCTTTAGACAACTGTACACTAGAAATCAACTAGAGCTGGCCCACAGGGTGACACCTATTTGTGCTTCCTTGTCTAAGTATGTAGCTGGGTACTTTCCCATAGCTGTTAAACTACCCAAGTTTCAGATGTGAGGTTGCGCAGAAAAAGCAAAAGTCATCATAACACAAAAATATTCACTTAAGGAACTGACCACTCTTCTATGTCAGACCTCCTCAGCCATCTGTCCCATTTTTACACAAGCCAGTTCCCCTGAAGTAAGAATGTTATGCTCTTTGTTGACTGTTTTGCAAGTATATATTCAAACATGCAAAGAGATGGCAAACGTTGGGAAATATAAACTTTTGTGAAGTGGGTAAAAGTGATCTTGGCAAAGTGCTCAAATCAGACACGTGAAGCCATCAACAAATGAGAATCTGGAAAAACTATACCAGCTAACAATTGAAGAAGAGAAAATCTAAGGGTGATGACAAGACAGGTGCTTCAAAAGAGATTATTTATATATCAAAGGGTTGGGCTGAAGCTCCTGGGAAAAACTGATAAAGCCTTGGAATACTTTTGCAAAAAACAGTGATCTTGCTTATGCATGTACTGTGAAATCCAAACAAAAAGTGGAGGATTAAGCCACGCCCCTGCACAAGTTTGTCAGAAAACAATTATGCTGAGAAAAAAATCAACACTCCACTAATTGAATTCTTAATGAAGTATTTTTTGCAGGTAATTCTATGCAAAATGAATCAGACCCGGTCCCACCATTCATATTGTTTTGGAATTTAATATGGAGCTTGGAATTAGCTGGGGGAATTATGTGGTTGTTGTTTTGTTTAAAAAGAAAAAACCCTTAGTCCAAACCTCTTTACAGATGAACTGACTAAAGGTCACCGAGAGAATCAGTGATTTGCTGAAGTCACACAGCAACCTAGAGCCTAGACATAGTGCCAGAGACCCTGAGGAGCCATCGATTTAACATCTTCTCAGTCACGTCTCTGACCTGAACCTAAATTCCTTAGTTCCCCGGAGGTGATAAAGAGAGTGGTGAGACTAGGTCTGATTCATTTTGTATAGAATTACCTGCAAATAAAACTTCATCAAGATTTCAAAGAAAGGCACATGTCCCATCTCCTGCCCCATCACATTTTTTACCTGTCATATCTCCCAAGAGATAAGGTGTCTCTGGATGGTTCCTCCCAAAATCGGGTAGGGCAAAGATGTAAAGCTCAAAGGGAACCGGGGCTTCCCTGGTGGTGCAGTGGTTTAGAGTCTGCCTGCCAATGCAGGGGACACGGGTTCGAGCCCTGGTCTGGGAAGATCCCACGTGCCACGGAGCAACTAGGCCCGTGAGCCACAACTACTGAGCCTGCGCGTCTGGATCCTGTGCTCCACAACAAGAGAGGCCGCGATAGTGAGGGGCCCGCGCGCCGTGATGAAGAGTGGCCCCTGCTTGCCGCAACTAGAGAAAGCCCTCGCACAGAAACGAAGACCCAACACAGCCAAAAAATAAATTAATTTTTTTAAAAAGCTTAAAAAATTTTAATTAATTAATTTTAAAAAAAGCTCAAAGGGAACCTTCTAGGTGAGGGCTCCTGGGTAGTATGCTCAAGTGGTTAAGGCCACGGACATTGAGTCCAACAGTATAGAGTGTGGCTCCACAATGTACTAGCTGGGTGACCATGGGCAGGTGAACTAACCTCTCTGAGCCTCAGTTACCTCATCTGTAAAGTGGAGATAATAATAGCCACCCCACAGTGTGGTTATGAGGTTCAAGTCAGCAAATGCCTGCTAAGTACCCAGAGTAAGATTCAGTCAAAGATAGACTTCTTCCTATCCCCCTTCTCCTTCCTATCCCTTCCTATCCCAGTCTTGGTCCAGCCCTTTAGGAATGCCTCCTCCTCCCCTGTCCCAGGTACAAATGCATAGACAATGAAAATCACATCTTCCCTTTCTACCCTGTTCCGCAGACACCATGGCCCTCTCCCCAGAGGCAGGCAGGTCATCACCTTCCTGTGATTACTTCCTGAGATGGTCAAAGCACATACAAACATGTATATGTCCCTGTGATTACCACACTAATAGCACAGCTCTGTACACCCGTTCTCATCTGTCTCCCAAGTCACTATAGGTCTGTACCACAATCTACTCAACCAGGCCCCTGTTGAAAGGCACCTGGGGTGTCCCGTCCATCTTTTGCAACTTACAAACAATGCTGAGATGACTATGTCTTTACAAATGTCCTCTCACATACATATCTATATCCTGCACAGTATTCCATCCTGGGAAGGTACATAATTTATTTAGTCAACTCACTATTGAAAATCATTTAGGTGATTTTCAACTTTTGGTGTAACAAACCGTTCTGTGATGAACATCTTTCTACATAAATTTCTTAAAATAATTCCTTACAAAGAAATTGCTAGGTCGAAATGTGTTCAAATTTAAAATTTTTGTCAATATTGTCGATTTTCCCTCCAAAGAGGTTGTACCAACCTACCTGTCTCCCAACTGTGTTTGAGTGTTCCTTTCTCTGAAGTCTCACCTAAACTGTTTGTTATAAAAACTTTTTGATTTTTAACAATCTAATAGGTGAAAAATGTCATCTTGCTGTTGTTTTTGTTAGCATTTATTTAATTATTCATGCACTTGGCATTCTCCTTTATGTTTATAAAGCAGTTGTATTTCTTTTGTTGGCCTCTAGCTGGTCTTTGCCCATTCTTCTACCGAGTTGTAGGTCCTTTTCTTACTGAGTTGTAAAACTTTTGAAATATATATTCAGTAAATTATCTCTTTGCCATATATATATATATATATATATATATATATAGGAGGCAAAATATTCAAAATACAAATAACTTAGGAAAATGTCTCAAATATTTTCCTAAGTTTTTATTTGTATTTTGAATGTCTATATGGTAATTCTTTGCTATGTAGAAATTTAAAACTTTTTTATAAATTTATTTTATTTATTTATTTTTGGCTGTGTTAGGTCTTTGTTGCTGCATGTGGGCGTTCTCTAGTTGTGGTGAGCGGGGGCTACTCTTCGTTGCGGTGCGCGGGCTTCTCATTGCGGTGGCTTCTCTTGTTGCAGAGCACGGGCTCTAGGCGTGCAGGCTTCAGTAGTTGTGGCTCACAGGCTCTAGAGCTCAGGCTCAGTAGTTGCGGCGCATGGGTTTCGTTGCTCCACAGCATGTGGGATCTTCCTGGTCCAGGGCTCAAACTCATGTCCCCTGCATTGGCAGACGGATTCTTAACCACTGAGCCGCCAGAGAAATCCCTTAAATTCTTGATGTAGTCAAACTTGCTAGTCTTTTCTTTTATGGCTTCTAGGTTCTGTATCTTAGCCTCAGAAAGCCTGGACTCATTTAAAATTCTTTCATGTTTATTTCTAACATTTTTATGATTTTACTTTCTTATACTTAAATTTGTGATCCATCTGGAATTTATTTCGGTATAAGGAATAAGGTACAAGGGGTGTCCCGTGCCCCTCCTCCTGGGGTCTGCAGCACCAGCCTAAAGTGTCTCAGGTCCTATTTGGCAGCCACAAATAGAACTCCTAATGAAAACATCATTTCAAAAATGAGCATAGTAAATGATGTAGGAAAAACAATAGATACAACTTCATTCACAATTTTGAAGCAAAAACTTAAAGGAAAAGGAATTTGGAGAAGTCATCAGCAGAGGGGCACCCGGACATAATACAAAGTGCCCTGGGTGAAAAGCCAGAGCCTTGGCCTCTTGTTCCAGCCATGGAGTACCTACACGTCTCCTCTCCTCTTCATCTCTAAAATATGGAGCTTATGCTAGAAAAAGCCCGAGTTCCTTTCAGCAGTAATACTTGAGATTCCAGAACTGCCTCCGAGACCCTTTCCAAGGTTTTTTCTCAAGTCCCATAGGCTCCTTGGTGAGAGTCCCCTGAAGCTACTCTCATGCTCTGAAGCTTCCTTGACTTAACCTTGCCCGGGAAGTCTCAGATCATGACCCTAGAAGGAAGCCCCTCCTTTACGTTATTATTTTCAAAAATTTCTCATGAAACTAGCAGAGTCTCTCACCTTCCTGGGTCTCATTCTTTGAAAGAAACAGTAAAGTAGGACGGTCACCTGGACTTTAACAAGCTTCTCTTTTCAGCTAAGATACTAGAACTCAGAGACGTGAGCCTGTGGGGGCCCTGGAGAGCATTTGACCCTTGGAAAAGAGGAAATGCTGAGTCCATCTCTTGATAAGGAAAAAAGGCCACTTCTGGGGAGCCTTCAATGCACGCTGCGTGACCCAGCAAAGGGAACAGAACCCAGGTTACCATCATTTCCACCCTGAAGCAACAAATCAGGAAGTTCTCAAAGCAGTTATTTTACAAGAAGTTTTGAGGATTTAGAGCATGGGAAAGATTACTGTCTTTTCCTCCTTCTCCTCCTCCCCTTCCTCCCTCCTCCTCCCCCCTCCCCCTCCTCCTTCTTCTTTTTTTTCAATAGTTAAGATTGTTTTCTAGGCATCACATATAAGGCAGGCTGAAACTAGAAGCCCAGAGCCTTCCGTGAATGAGTCTAGCTAAGAGTTCATTTCAACCGTGGGCTGCACAGATCCAGATGGGATTGAGGAGAAGGAATGGGGAGCATTAAATACTATGAATTTTGATATGTGTGAGTTTCGGGGCAAGTGAAGGTTCTCTCAGACGTATTCGTTAGGACTTTACATTTTTAGATAGGATAGAGAAGTAAAAGAAAAAAATGAAAAGAACTGAGCCTTCAATGTCGAGAGGGCTTGGGATTGATAACCCGATGGCATATTCTGGTTGTCCAAGAAGCTTCTAGATGCCACGTTTGTGGATACAATGATTCAGCACTCAGAGGCTTAAATGCTCTTTGTTCTTATTGCAGAGAAAAGGGCCTGGAAGGACTCATTTCCAATGCTAGCAGTGTCTCTATTGAGGGGTCAAGGATGGGGGTGAGGGAGAAGGTGGATGGAAACTTTCACTTTTCACTTTATCTGCTTCCATGCATTTTATTTTTTATAACAGATATTTATTCCACTGAATGTTGCAAACACATTTTTAAAGACCTCATTGAGATCATTCAATCCCATGAAGCAAAAGGGTGCCTGGACATTGCATTGCGGAGGAGGGTTTGGCCAGAACTTACAGTATTTGGTTCCCCAACCAGAGCTTTGGGTGTCAGCTGAAGCCACCCTGGGCGTTTGTGTCACCTGCTCCTGTCCCCGCTTCCACAGAGATGATTTGCAAATGAAGTTCCTTTGCTGACCTGCCCTTGGGGTTGAGGCGTGAGTGGGAGGCTGGAAGAGCAGTGTGGAAGGTGGTCCTGGTGGGCTGGGAAGGGAGCCTGGAGGTGAGGGAGTCAAAGTTAGCCAGCAAGGTCAGAGCTGGAGACACCACACCTCTGATGGGATTCTCCTCCTCTGTCTTTGCCAGTCTAGCACTTTCAAGGCAGAGATCCCCGCCTATGGAACAAGGCAGGTCCTGAGCTTTCTAATCTGGCAGGAGGAGAGTGCGAGGGGCAATGGGGAGAGCTTCCCCTGCCAGGAGGTTGGAGAAGCTCAAAGGTGCCCCAGATTTCTTGCTAAGAAAAACGAGAAAGTGGTCTTGACCCCAGTCCTAGCCCAGAGCACTGAGAAAGGCCCAGGGGGAAGAGAACAAGATAAATCTTCGACTCCAGCCCCCAGTCACTAGGAGACTGAGCAGTTTTCTCAGGGGCCCCGCTGCCCAGCTAATGGATGTTTTTTGGGGGTTGGGTTTTTTTTTTTCCAGTTCATTAAATCTCTCTTCAAAATGCTGGGTTAAAGTGTGCCCTCCATGTAATTTTTCACCTGGTGGGGGGACCAGGGTAGAGAGGAGTGGGATTTACGTGGTTTGAATCCTGTGTAATTAATCTGTGTCCTTCTTCCCTCCCCCCAATAAAAGTTACATGATCTTTGGATGTTTTCTCCATGTATATTTTGCATATACAAATACACAGTATTCTCCTCTGGATTAGACTTTCCTATGTTTCTAAAGCATTGACAACCCTTCTCCTTGTCTGAGTTCATTTCTGATGCCTTTCCACTGCTTCTACCATATTTAGCCTCAAATCCTGTACCCAAATACTGAGCCTGGTTCTTTTTTTTTTTTTTTTTTTTTTTTGCGGTACGCGGGCCTCTCACTGTTGTGGCCTCTCCCGCTGCGGAGCACAGACTCCGGACGCGCAGGCTCAGCGGCCATGGCTCACGGGCCCAGCCGCTCCGCGGCATGTGGGATCTTCCCGGACCGGGACACGAACCCGTGTCCCCTGCATCGGCAGGCGGACTCTCAACCACTGCGCCACCAGGGAAGCCCAAGCCTGGTTCTTTTAGACAGCTCTGTAACTTGATATAATCCCTCAGTTCTGAAACAGACTAGAGCAGTGAGCACGTGGCTGTTGACCTCATCAGTGACATCAGATTGGTGACAACGACTGTCCTTTCTCATGGGTTTGGGCAGTCCTGGATTTTTAGATCGTCTCTAATATAAATGCATAGGGTCCTTCCATAGACTACCTAGCTCTGACTTATGCCTGTTTCAGGAGAAAATCAAAAGTTGAACTAGTGTTTCATGTCTGGCATCACCCTGGTAGAACCCTCACGGGACTGGAGGATCCTGAGGACCAGGGCCCTCACCAGACAGACTTTCAGCCCAAGGAGGAAGGGAGGGATTTAACCTTGGTGAAAAACCTAATAGTTGCCACTCAGACTTATCCCATTCTGCAAGTTCCCAGGCCCATTTCTGCTCTGCTTCTCTGCCACACCCCATACAAGCAATAATTTAACGAAAAGCAGGCTTGAAAATTGACTACAAAACATCAGAATCAACAAGGTCTTCAGTGCCCCCACCCTCAATTCATCATCACTGTAGCATCTTACCCTGGACAAATAGGTAATAAAGACTCTTTTTTTTTTTTTTTTGGCCTCCTTTTGCATCTCTCTCAGGAAAGCTGAGCTAATTAAAAAATAAAAGTAACCAGCTGGTAGAGATCTTGGATCTGTGCTTTGAAGCCAAGGTAATAAGCCTTTTGAACAAACTGCAAAATAAAGGACAAGGGGAAAATTCAGGCGGACTTTTGCACAGATTCTTTCTTATCATTTCGTGACATGGTTTTCACATCAGATATTTAACAGCCCATCAATCTGATTATGGTACAGTTAGTCCCACTTCCAAACCTGATTAGCCACTCTGGTCTTGTTTCTTACAAAGATTAATTTTAGATTTTTCTCAATTAGGATTAAATGTCAACCAAAATGTAATACATGAAAAGTGTTATTAAAATTATCATAATAACAACTTATGTTCCCTCCACATTAAAGCATGTAACACATTTACCTACAATCTGTGGTTGAGACCCTTTTCTTCCCAAACTTAAAAGAAAAGCCAAAGATACTGGAACTGAATATGAATGAAACATCTGTCAAGAGCTTTGCAAATCCTGCCCTTCATGCAAAATCAAATTTATCTCCATTGGATTAAGTTTAACTGGTTCAGGTCCACACAGTTGCCAAAGATAAGGTGTTAAACTCCTTTAAGGAACAATAACTTAGGAAACATCCATTGGATTCTTGCACTTTTGTATTTGAACACTCAAATGCCCTTCATGAATTATCAATGAGATTGGACAGCACTGACTTTCCTTGGGAATTATGTGAGATATTCTATTTTTAACCAGAAGTTTAAAAAGTGTGATGAAATCAATGCTTTAAATTAAGTCTGCATAATACCTCAAGAAAAGTTCTCATTAAAGGAACCAACGAGATTGCAAAAAACGAGGAGCAGATTGAAGTAATCCTGGCTAAAATTCTTGATAGACAATAGTTGTTGCTATTCCTCGTTGCCATGGAAGTCTGGTGTCTGAAAGATGGCTTAAGAAAAGAAACAAAACGAGAAACACAACTTGCACACTATCAGCCAGAAACTAGCAGAAATCCCCAGTTGCTGGCACTGAAGCTAACCTTGGCATTTATATTCCAAACCAGTTCTAGAGATGAAATTGCAAAGGCAAGGCCTGGGGTTTTAGCTGACAGAAAAATGAATTAGAAACATCTTCAATTTAGATTTTGAAAATGAAGACAAGTATCAAGAAAAACATTAAAACCATGCTTTTTGGGCTTCCCTGGTGGCACAGTGGTTAAGAATCTGCCTGCCAATGCAGGGGACACGGGTTCAAGCCCCGGTCCGGGAAGATCGCACGGGTCGCGGAGCAACTAAGCCCGTGCGTCACAACTACTGAGCCTGCACCCTAAAGCCCACGTGCCACAACTACTGAGCCTATGTACTGCAACTACTGAAGCCCACGCTCCTAGAGCCCATGATCTGCAACAAGAGAAGCCACCGCAATGAGAAGCCTGCGCACCGCAACGAAGAGTAGCCCCTGCTCGCCACAACTAGAGAAAGCCCGCGCGCAGCAACGAAGACCCAATGCAGCCAAAAATAAATAAATTAAAAAAAAAAGAAACCATGCTTTATTCAACAGCCCTAGAATGTAGATATAACAACTACTATTTCTAATATTTCAGAATATTTCAACCAATATTCTAATATTGGTTTCCAACCAATTTTTTTGAGAAAGAGAACTAGATCAGTTGTGCATGTTTGTGAGTGTATATGCGCATGTGTGTGTGTGTGTGTGTGCGTGTGTGTGTGTGTGTGTGTGTAATCTTTTACAAATGAAATTGGGATCCTACTACATATAAATTTTACCATCGCTATTCACCAAAGGGCTATCCCTACAGGCCAAGCTCTGAGAGGCTGTCCCTTCCTCTCTAACACTGATGGATGCCAGCAACCACCATAATGGTGCAGGTATAAAAAGGTCTCTGTGTTTCTCTTCACAGCACAAAGGCTAATAGAATGAAGTGGGTGTAAGAGTTAGTGTCCAAAGGTGGAAATTCAAGGCGATATGGAGCCCATCATCTCATAACAGAAAATCATCAGGTTTACTATGTTCAGTTAAGGAAATCCTACCCTTAAAAAGCATGGTAAAGCCTAGTCCTAGAAGGATGTGATGTGTTCAGGAACCTAAGTGATTGATGCAGGAGGAAATGGGCCCACAGAGGAAAGCCTTCCTGCCTCTACTGTGAGTCTTAGGACGATGAACGGGGGAGAAAGGGAACCATACTGAGCACCACCCCTCCGGTGCTCAGCCAGCCACTCTATGAACCTGCAGCCCTTATGGCAACCTTGGAAAGTAAAAACTTATTTTGCTGTTAACAAAACTGAGGTTCTGAGCCCAAAGTCACCAGCTAATAACTGGCAGAGCCATGACTTAAATCCAGATCTCTCCATCACGGAACCTCCCCACTATACAACTCTGTATCACCAGAACTGGGATCCTTTTGTCTGCTCAGTTACACACAGGATGAAAAAGTAACTCCAAGTGTCTACAGAGCCTCAGACTCCAACAGGTCATCCATCTATTCATTCAGTAACCACCCAGCACCTTCTGTGTCCTGGGCATTGTTCTAGCTGCTGGCGATAGCCGTGAACAAAGACAAAACCCTTGGTTTGCATTCAAGATAAAGAATAAACAAATTTAGATAGATAGATAGATAGAGATATAACATGTCAGGTGCTGGTAAGGGTACACCTTGTTGAAAGGAAGGGTAAAGGGAACAGAGAGTGGCAAGGGTGGGGCTGCATATTAGTTTCCTGGGGCTGCCATTAGTTAGTGGTAACAAATTACCACTAACTTGATGGCTTAAAATAACAGAAACTTATTCTCTCAGAGTTCTGGAGGCCAGAAGTCCAACATCAACATTATCAGTAAGGCCTTGCTTCCTCCAGAAGCTCTCAGGGAGGGTCCCTTTTCAGCCTCTGGGGGCTGTCAGCATTCCTTGTGGCCACATACTCCACTCTCTGCCTCTGTCTGCATGTTTGTCCTTCTTACTGTTGGTCTGTCTCAAATCTCCCTCTGATTTCTCTTACAGGGACACTTGGCATTGGATTTAGGGTCCACCCAAATAATCCAGGACGATGCACCCTCATCTCAACATCCTTAACTTAATTACATCTGCAAGGACCTATTTTCCAAATAAGGTCACCTTCACGAGTTCTGGGGTTAGGATGTAGACATACCTTTTGGGAGGCCACCACTCAACCCACTACAGGTTGCTGTCACTGTTTCTCACGAGGTGGTCAGAAAAGCCCTCCCGATTAAAAGGAAATCTGATGGGCCTTCCCTGGTGGTGCAGTGCTTAAGAACCCACCTGCCAATGCAGGGGACACAGGTTCGAGCCCTGGTCCGGGAAGATCCCAAATGTCTCGGGGCAGCTAAGCCCGTGAGCCACAACTATTGAAGCCCACACACCTAGAGCCCGTGCTCTGCAACAAGAGAAGCCACCGCAATGAGAAGCCCGCGCACCATAACGAAGAGTAGCCCCCGCTCGCTGCAACTAGAGAACAGCCCGCGCACAGCAATAAAGACCCAACGCAGCCAGAAACAAATAAAATTAATAAATAAATTTTTAAGAAAAGGACATTTGAGGGCTTCACTGGTGGCGCAGTGGTTGAGAGTCCGCCTGCCGATGCAGGGGACACGGGTTCGTGCCCCGATCCGGGAGGATCCCACATGCCTCGGAGCGGCTGGGCCTGTGAGCCATGGCCACTGAGCCTGCGCGTCTGGAGCCTGAGGAACATATGGGGATACGTGGGCAAGTGATCAGAGCGGGGAGTCAACCCAAAGTTCTGGGGTGGGAGTGTGCTTGCGGTGTCTGAGTCACAGCGAGGAGGGTGAACAAGAGGTGAGGGCCTTGAGGAGATGAATCGTGAAGAAGGATCTTGGTGCCACGTGTGATCACATAATGTCTGAAGGTTACAAGCTGTTTCCATCGAGTGGCCCACAGAGGCCAACCAATCTAAACAGTTGGTGAGATGAACATACAAGGACAGCTCACTGCCATGTTTCTTCAAAATAGCTCAGGAACTCTGGCAGAGTAAACTGTACTGTCGAAAGGTAAATTCCAGTCCAGCAACCATACCCTTACTATTTTATAAATGGACACATCTGAAAGGATGTCCCTGACCCACATCTGACTGCGTTAGATAACCTCCGTTTTTATTTCCTTAGAACCCTCTCCATGGCTGTCCCACACGCGTCGTGGTGTGCCGTGATGGGCTGTCACCAACCCCCTTAGGCTGCTGTGTCTCCCATTCTAATCTTCACACTTCTTGAGGAGAGGAAATAATCCATCTTTATTCCCCACACCTATACATGTCTGGCATACGACAGGCAAACAATTAATGCCTGTTGAATGAGTGAATGAATGAATGAATAGTGAAGATCTCATTTCATCCATGATTGGAATGCCACACAGTCACACTTCAAAGAAAGTTCTAGCCCTGAAGGTTTTATTTCATCTAGGTATAAATGTAACTAAGAATATATTTATCCTCGTACCTGGAGCCGAGTTAAATAAGAGACAGAGCTTTGCTTCCTATTATCACAAGGAGATCTTGGTTCTAGTTCTATCTCTGCCAATAGCTGTGTGACCTCAGACATATCACTCCACTTCTCAGGGCTCTGGGCCCTCACCAGCAATAAGACCCAAAGTCAGTCATCTCAGCCAGCTGCCCTCAACAATGCAAGCCCTTTCTGGACATCCAGACTGGGCTTGAGAACCTCCTTCTCCGTGATTCTCACTGCCTGATAGTGTCATTTGGTTCTGCTAAAGCCTGTTCTCAAACTTCTCTGCTGAAATAACCCCAAAAGCAGAAGACCGTGAACGACTTACTATTCCAAGAAAGCCAGGGGAGTAGGTCTATGGCTGTCCTCAGAGGCTAGAAATTTAAATATTTTACTTTCTTACAAGAAATTTATTTTAAAATCTGTGCTGACTGTTTAAAATTCATGTGGATTTTATACTCTACAATCTATCTGCTTATTTAAAAAAATAATGTAGCTTTTCTGCCAAACCTTTGAGGGAAATCATTGCACAAAGGCGCTCTGCAAGGTGGGATAGCCCTTTCTTTACGGATTCTCTTTCAGGAATTAAGGAGCTTCTTAGGAATTAGAAAAAGACTACTTCTCTGTGCGCACACAAACCCCCCAGCAAAGATTCCCTCCCTGCTGTTGCTGGAAGCGCTCTTGGAGCATGCTTGGTTTCTGCTCCACTTGCCCCTCAGCCACAGGCCTTGTGCAGGTCACCAAAAATAACTGCAGTCGGGACTTCCCTGGTGGCGCAGTGGTTAAGAATCCACCTGTCAGTGCAGGAGACACGGGTTCGAGCTCCGGTCTGGGAAGATCCCATATGCCGCAGAGCAACTAAGCCCGTGCACCACAACTACTGAGCCTGCGCTCTAGAGCCCACGAGCCACAACTACTGAGCCCACGTGCCTAGAGCCCGCGTTCCACAACAAGAGAAGCCACCGCAACGAGAAGCCCACACACCGCAAGGAAGAGTAGCCCCCGCTCGCCACAACTACAGAAAGCCCACGCACAGCAACAAAGACCCAATGCAGCCATAAATAAATAAATTTTATTTTAATAAAATAAAAAATAACTGAAGCTTTTAAGAGTCAGGGAGCTTCCCTGGTGCCTCTGAAATCCCCCCACAGGGGCAGCTGTCTTCTCTGGCACCCACAATAGACCTTGTTCTGGGCATTCCTAGCTCAATATCATGGATTACTTTTGGGTCTTCCCTCATTGTTACGAAACCCTCTACCACAGAAGTTAAGTCTCTTTTTGCCCGGTTGTTTTTAGCCCTGACCCTAAAGCAATCTTACTTTTATTTTCTTCACTTTTCACTTGTTGGCAGAAAATGCTTTTCTCATTTACCTCTTAACTGAAGTCCTTTATCCCCTCACTGTCCCCCCTTTTATTCTTTTCTTCCTAGAAACTTCTTATCTCTTGCCATCCCCCAATGCCCCCTCCAGGGGAAGAGAGCGGCTTTCACCTTTAGGCATTTACCAGAAGTCTCTGTGTCAGGTGCCTTGGGAGGGGGCTGGCTCTTTCAGGCGGCTGTGGAAGCCTCGGGCCTTTTCCTGGGTAAAGGTCACAAGGAAGGCCAACCAAGAGTAACTGGGTTTCTGGGAAAAGCCTAGAGGCCCTAGAAAGCCCTTCCAGACAGTTCTACCCACTGTTGCCATAGATATCAGAAATAATTTCTTTAGCACTGATATGCATAAGACTCTGTCGAATACTGTTTTGAATTACAAATGAAGAGTGTTCCAGTATACCTCACCAAACACATGTTAAAAATGGCAAAGAGTAGAGTTAATTGAGAAATTTTTGTGACAATTTTGCAAACAATCTGTTAGTACAGGTTTGGGGGGGCGTGTAGAAAGAGTTCCAGAATACACTACTGTGGCAGAAAAATTATTTTGAGCAGAAGCCATTTGAGTTCCTGAAATCTCTTATCTGCCTCAAAGCAGAGCCAAAGAAGTAAAGAAATTCAATTGTCATAAATCCCTTCCCCCAGGAGCAAGTGGAGATGAGAAGTCTCACAACACACTTAAACAGACATTGTCACAAAATGATCACATCTCCCGTCTACTCTCCTGAGGGCTCATTTTATCTTTGCAGAAAGTCAGGTTTTCCTGTAAATGTTGCTCTCCCTCTCCCCTTCCTCTACTAAGAGGGTATATAAGCCCCAATTTTTTTAACTGTCCCTTTGAGTCACATTTTTCTGTAAGCTCCTGTACACACATTAATAATAATATGTGATTAACAGGGAACTATACTCAATATTCTGTGATAAATCATAATAGAAAAGAATATGGGGGCTTCCTTGGTGGCGAAGTGGTTAAGAATCCGCCTGCCAGTGCAGGGGACACAAGTTCAAGCCCTGGTCTGGGAAGATCCCACATGCCGTGGAGCAGCTAAGCCCATGAGCCACAACTACTGAGCCCAGGTGCCACAGCTAATGAAGCCTGCCCGTGCTCAGCAACAAGAGAAGCCACCGCAATGAGAAGCACCCTCACCGCAATGAAGAGTAGCCCTCGCTCGCAGCAACTAGAGAAAGCCCGCGTGCAGCAACGAAGACCCAATGCAGACAAAAATAAATAAATAAAATAAAATTTTAAAATACATATAAAAAAATAAAAGAATATGAAAAAGAATGTATATATATGTATAACCGAATCACTTGGCTGTACAGTAGAAATTAACACATTGTAAATCAACTATATATCAATAAAACAAATTAAAAAAAAATAATATGTGATTAAATTTTGTCTTACCTCTGGCTATGTGTCTTTTGCCAGTTTCATTTGCAGGCCTCCAAGAACTAAACCTAAGAGTTTAGAGGAAAAGTGTTTCCTCCCGGACAAGGGTTCGGAGCAGATTAAGGGGAGAGAAAATGCTAGCTGCTTAGTTACTCTAAGATATATAATATTTTGCAAAGCATAAACAAGTATAAAGTTGAAAGATTCCTTGGTATCTTTAAAACGAAAACTTTATACAAATCATGCAAATCGTGATCTTTATACTGTCCTCAAGTTATTTCTGGTATGTTACATTTCGCATAACACCTCCATTAAGCTTGACTTCTTGATGAGAAAGCAGAACGAGAGAAAAAGGAGTGTATTAAGGTGTAAAGACTGGACCTCAAAAATCCAGGATCTGAAATTGGAGAAGAGCAATATTACTTCCCACTGAAAGATTATATAAATACTATTGTCTAATCTTTTAACACACATAATATTTCTTTTGATAATTATATTAACTTTTTAAAAATTTAAACTACTTATTGTTAAAAATGTGCAAAATACTCTTGGTAAAACATTTAGACAGGGCTTCCCTGGTGGCGCAGTGGTTGAGAGTCCGCCTGCCGATGCAGGGGACACGGGTTCGTGCCCTGGTCCGGGAAGATCCCACATGCCGCAGAGTGGCTGGGCCCATGAGCCATGGCCGCTGAGCCTGCGCGTCTGGAGCCTGTGCTCTGCAACGGGAGAGGCCACAGCAGTGAGAGGCCCGTGTACAGCAAAAAAAATCAAAAAAACAAAAAAACATTTAGACAGCAAGCAAAATGAATGAACCAAACAACTGGATGAATCTCAACAATTCAGTAAATAGTAACTAGCAAACACAAATGCCAAAATTTTACATGAAATATTATTCCTCTTTCATAAAACTTAAGACAATGACAATAAAGATACATAATTTTTAGGAATCCATTTGCTGCAATAAAACTCTATTAAAAGGAAAGCGAGAGAAAGATTAATTTCCAGCAAAGATGATAATGGCTGGGGCAGTGGCAGGGGGATAAGATGGAATGAGAGAACCATATGGTTACATGTAAATTATTAGAAAGATCATAGCTTTTTTGTTTGCGATGGTGGCTTCACAGGTACTTACTGCGGTATTTAATAATAAAAGGGAAAAAAGAAATTGAAAAAGTTCAGAAATGGATAAGTATATAAAGTATATTGGATCTCCAGTCCAATACCCCAGAAGTATCCACTGAATCAGTTTCTTATACATCCTTCGAAATTTTTTCACATTAGTATTTGAAAGCATATTCTGATTCCCTAATTTAAAAGCAAGAAATAGCCTGCAAGCTTACTCCCAGGGAAAACAAGTGAGGTCGTGAGTGAAGTTGCTGGTGTTAACAGTGACTGCAAGAAGGGCCTCTTGGGTAACTATGTACAGTACAGTAAAGGCTTTGAAAAAGCAGAGTAAAGTCTTATGCAATGGGCCTGAAAACTGTTAGTAATGGAAACCCACAGCTTCCTCCTAGCTCAACCGAGGCTGCTCTCCCCTCAGAGCCGCTGGACAGACAAGTCTTAAAATGTTTTCTGTCTGCCCTGAATTCCTAATATTAGACTAGAGCAATCAGAGGAGCTGGTGAGGGCAGAGGGCTCTGAACAGAGTCCTCCACGTCTCCACTCTCTAGAAAACCACAGATTTCTCAGGGTCCAGAATCCAACAGAGGAGCGTTGGGAGTTTCTCTTTTTTACAAGAGAACTGGGTATAAAAACTTTGTAGGTCTAGACCCCAAATGGGGAAAACATTTTAATTCATAATTCATAATTAATTCATAATCTCTTCCTGGGACAAAGGTCAACTTAGTCCTGTCAGATGGAGACCACAGCTCTCAATCTCCAAGCAAGCTACCTCTTTAGCTCCTCCAAAGAGAAGGTCCCCCAGCCTGTTCCCCAAACCGTCTACTTCCTCAATCTCACCACAGATCTCACACCTCAACTTGACCAGCACATGCAGAAAGTGGGCAGGAAGTAGAGATGAAAGAGGACATTATATCCCTCACAGTTGCATCGAGGGACTTCGTTGTCATTGCCTGATTCAGGATGGTGGAATTCTGCACCATTGCCACTGTCCCTCTTCACCAATTGGGTTGTCACCATTTCTTCAATGAGCAATTAGATTTCACTAATATTTCACCCCACATTTGGACTGTAACCAGTAGTGTGCTGGTAAATCTTAACAACTGGCTCCATGGGGGAAAAGAATCAGTGACATTTGTTGATCTCCGTGGTGTAAATACTCCCACCATGGCTGATATCAGGCTACCAATGTGATGTCACTGAAGGCAGAGCTGGGAAATGATACATGCAATCAGCTCTCACGAGCTGGTTTGAGCGGGCTCCCTTATACCACTAACTCTAATACTTCCATTATAGTTTATTATTATTTGGGTAGGTAGCTGTACAAGTGGCCAATATTTTACAGCCATGCCCCAGTTTCTTCAGTTTCTAACATGGGAAAATAAGACCCACTTCTCCAGACTATAGTGAGAATCCAAATGATGGGCATATAAAGTTTTCAATTCATGTCAGTCTTGCTTCCCTCATCTCCTTTCCTTCTCACATTGCACCTTTATTCCTTTCCCTCATTGTGAAGACACAATCCCACCAGGGACCTAAGTTCAAGGAAGGGCCACCTGGAGCCCAGGAGATGGAGAAGGGCTCCAGTTGACGGCCAGCTGGAATGCCAAGAGGACATTTTCTCATAGAAAGATGCTAGCGGACTCTATATAACATTGAGGTCTACGCCATGAACGCGTCTCCCTATAATGGGTTCTGCTTGTGTTTGGCATTCTCCCTAGTGGTGCCCTTGGGGATCTTTGTGGAAATGGACAATGGGTCCTACCTGGTGACAGATCCTACACAACAGTGAGTTCCAAATGGTGGTGTATCCTACAATAGCACTGGCACCATACTGTACCATAGATATGACATAGGTTAATAGGTGTTTGTGGGGTTGCTCCATTTCCTATGGAAGGCATTTCTGTGGGAAAAAGCATTCCCAATTCCAAATTTATTCAACCCATATTGAATTCAAGCTTTAATATTTGGGGAGCTATAGAGCAGAAGCAAGAAGAACTACAATCCTGCAGCCTGTGGAACAAAAACTACATTCACAGAAAGATAGACAAGATGAAAAGGCAGAGGGCTATATACCAGATGAAGGAACAAGATAAAACCCCAGAAAAACAACTAAATGAAGTAGAGATAGGCAATCTTCCAGAAAAAGAAATCAGAATAATGATAGTGAAGATGATCCAGGACCTCGGAAAAACAATAGAGGCAAAGATCGAGAAGATGCAAGAAACGTTTAACAGAGACCTAGAGGAATTAAAGAACAAACAAACAGAGAAGAACAATACAATAATTGAAATGAAAACTACACTAGGAGGAATCAATAGCAGAATAACTGAGGCAGAAGAACAGATAAGTGACCTGGAAGACAGAATGGTAGAATTCACTGCTGCAGAACAGAATAAAGAAAAAAGAATAAAAAGAAATGAAGACAGCCTAAGAGACCTCTGGGACAACATTAAACACAACAACATTCACATTATAGGTGTCCCAGAAGGAGAAGAGAGAGAGAAAGGACCCAAGAAAATATTTGAAGAGATTATACTCAAAAACTTCCCTAACATGAGAAAAGAAATAGCCACCCAAGTCCAGGAAGCTCAGCGAGTCCCAAACAGGATAAACCCAAGGAGAAACACGCCGAGACACATAGTAATAAATTGGCAAAAATTAAAGACCAAGAAAAATTATTGAAAACAGCAAGGGAAAAATGACAAATATCATACAAGGGAACTCTCATAAGGTCAACAGCTGATTTCTCAGCAGAAGCTCTACAAGCCAGAAAGGAGTGGCATGATATATTTAAAGTGATGAAAGGGAAGAACCTAAAACCAAGATTACTCTACCCAGCAAGGATCTCGTTCAGATTTGATGGAGAAATTAAAAGCTTTACAGACAAGCAAAAGCTAAGAGAATTAAGCACCACCAAACCAGCTCTACAACAAATGCTAAAGGAATTTCTCTAAGTGGGAAACACAAGAGAAGAAAAGGACCTACAAAAACAAACCCAAAACAATTAAGAAAATGGTCACAGGAACATACATATCGATAATTACCTTAAGCATGAATGGATTAAATGCTCCTACCAAAAGACACAAGTTTGCTGAATGGATACAAAAATAAGACCCATATATACGCTGTCTATAAGAGACCCACTTCAAACCTAGGGACACATACAGACTGAAAGTGACGGGATGGAAAAAGATATTCCATGCAAATGAAAATCAAAAGAAAGCTGGAGTAGCTATACTCATATCAGATAAAATAGACTTTAAAATAAAGAATGTTACAAGAGACAAGGAAGGACACTACATAATGATCAAGGGATCAATCCAAGAAGAAGATATAACAATTATAAATATATATGCACCCAACATAGCAGCACGTCAATACAAAAGGCAACTGCTAACAGCTATAAAAGAGGAAATTGACAGTAACACAATAATAGTGCGGACTTTAACACCTCACTTACACCAATGGACAGATCATCCAAAATGAAAATAAATAAAGAAACAGAAGCTTTAAATGACACAATAGACCAGATAGATTTAATTGATATTTATAGGACATTCCATCCCAAAACAGCAGATTACACTTTCTTCTCAAGTGTGCATGGAACATTCTCCAGGATAGATCACATCTTGGGTCACAAATCAAGCCTCAGTAAATTTAAGAAAATTGAAATCATATCAAACATCTTTTCTGACCACAATGCTATGAGATTAGAAATGAATTATAGGGAAAAAAAAGTAAAAAACACAAAAACATGGAGGCTAAACAATACATTACTAAATAACCAAGAGATCACTGAAGAAATCAAAGAGGAAATCAAAAAATACCTAAAGACAAATGACAATGAAAACACAACATGGGATGCAGCAAAATCAGTTCTAAGAGGGAAGTTTATAGCTATACAAGCCTACCTCAAGAAACAAGAAAAACTTCAAATAAACAATCTAACCTTACACATAAAGGAACTAGAGAAAGAAGAACAAACAACACCCAAAGTTAGCAGAAGGAAAGAAATCATAAAGATCAGAGCAGAAATAAATGAAATAGAAACAAAGAAAACAATAGCAAAGATCAATACAACTAAAAGCTGGTTCTTTGAGAAGATAAACAAAATTGATAAACCATTAGCCAGACTCATCAACAAAAAGAGGGAGAGGACTCAAATCAATAAAATTAGACATGAAAAAGGAGAAGTTACAAGAGACACTGCAGAAATACAAAGCATCCTAAGAGACTACTGCAAGCAACTCTATGCCAATAAAATGGACAACCTGGAAGAAATGGACAAATTCTTAGAAAGGTATAAGCTTCCAAGACTGAACCAGGAAGAAACAGAAAATATGAACAGACCAATCACAAGCAAAGAAATTGAAACTGTGATTAAAAATCTTCCAAAAAACAGAAGTCCAGGACCAGATGGCTTCACGGGTGAATTCTATCAAACATTTAGAGAAGAGCTAACACGCATCCTTCTCAAGCTCTTCCAAAAAATTGCAGAGGAAGGAACACTCCCAAACTCATTCTGTGAGGCCACCATCACCCTGATACCAAAACCAGACAAAGATACTACAAAAAAAGAATATTACAGACCAATATCACTGATGAATATAGACGCAAAAATCCTCAACAAAATACTAGGAAACAGAATCCAACAGCACATTAAAAGGATCATACACCACGATCAAGTGGGATTTATCCCAGGGAGGCAAGGATTCTTCAATATACACAAATCAGTCAATGTGATACACCATATTAACAAATTGAAGAATAAAAACCATATGATCATCTCAATAGATGCAGAAAAACCTTTTGACAAAATTCAACACTCACTTATAATAAAAACTCTCCAGAAATTGGGCATAGAGGGAACCTACCTCAACATAATAAAGGCCATATACGACAAACCCACAGCAAACATCATTCTCAATGGTGAAAAACTGAAAGCATTTCCTCTAAGATCAGGAACGAGACAAGAATGTCCACTCTCACCACTATTATTCAACATAGTTTTGGAAGTCCTAGCCACGGCAATCAGAGAAGAAAAAGAAATAAAAGGAATACAAATTAGAAAAGAAGAACTGTCACTGTTTGCAGATGACATGATACTATACATAGAGAATCCTAAAAATGCCACCAGAAAACTACTTGAACTAATCAATGAATTTGGTAGTTACAGGATACAAAATTAATGCACAGAAATCTCTTGCATTCCTATTCACTAATGAAGAAAAATCTGAAAGAGAAATTATGGAAACACTCCCATTTACCATTGCAACAAAAAGAATAAAATACCTAGGAATAAACCTACCTGTATGCAGACAAAAGACCTGTATGCAGAAAATTATAAGACACTGTTGAAAGAAATTAAAGATGATACCAACAGATGGAGAGATATACCATGTTCTTGGATTGAAAGAATCAATATTGTGAAAATGACTATACTACCCAAAGCAATCTACAGATTCAATGCAATCCCTATTAAATTACCAATGGCATTTTTTATGGAACTAGAACAAATCATCTTAAAGTTTGTATGGAGACACAAAAGACCCCGAATAGCCAAAGCAGTCTTGAAGGAAAAAAATGGAGCTAGAGGAATCAGGCTGCCAGACTTCAGACTATACTACAAAGCTACAGTCATCAAGACAATATGGTACTGGCACAAAAACAGAAACATAGATCAATGGAACAAGATAGAAAGCCCAGAAATAAATCCACATACCTATAGTCAACTAAACTATGACAAAGGAGGCAAAGATATACAATGGAGAAAAGACGGTCTCTTTAATAAGTGCTGCTGGGAAAACTGGACAGCTACATGTAAAAGAATGAAATTAGAACACTCCCTAACACCATACACAAAAATAAACTCAAAATGGATTAGAGACCTAAATGTAAGACCGGACACTATAAAACTCTTAGAGGAAAACATAGGAAGAACACTCTTTGACATAAATCACAGCAAGATCTTTTTTGATCCACCTCCTACAGTAATGGAAATAAAAACAAAAATAAACAAATGGGACCTAATGAAACTTCAAAGCTTTTGCACAGCAAAGGAAACCATAAACAAGACGAAAAGACAACCCTCAGAATGGGAGAAAATATTCACAAATGAATCAATGGACAAAGGATTAATCTCCAAAATATATAAAAAGCTCATGCAGCTCAATATTAAAGAAACAAACAACCCAATCCAAAAATGGGCAGAAGACTAAATAGACATTTCTCCAAAGAAGACATACAGATGGCCAAGAAGCACATGAAAAGCTGCTCAACATCACTAATTATTAGAGAAATGCAGATCAAAAGTACAATGAAGTATCACCTCACACCAGCTAGAAGGGGCTTCATCAGAAAATCTACAAACAACAAATGCTGGAGAGGGTGCGGAGAAAAGGGAACCCTCTTGCACTGTTGGTGGGAATGTAAATTGATACAGCCACTATGGAGAACAGTATGGAGGTTCCTTAAAAAACTAAAAATAGAATTACCATATAATCCAGCAATCCCACTACTGGGCATATACCCAGAGAAAACCATAATTCAAAAAGACACATGTACCTCAATGTTCATTGCAGCACTATTTACAATAGCCAGGTCATGGAAGCAACCTAAATGCCCATTGACAGATGAATGGATAAAGAAGATGTGGTACGTATATACAATGGAATATTACTCAGCCATAAAAAGGAACGAAATTGAGTCATTTGTTGAGACCTGGATGGATCTAGAGAGTGTCATACAGAGTGAAGTAAGTCAGAAAGAGAAAAACAAATATCATATATTAACGCATGTATGTGGAACCTAGAAAAATGGTACAGGTGAACCGGTTTGCAGGGCAGCAGTTGAGACACAGATGTAGAGAACAAACATATGGACACCAAGGGGGGAAAACCGCGGTGGGGTGGGGATGGTGGTGTGCTGAAATGGGTGATTGGTATTGACAGGTATACACTGATGTGTATAAAATTGATGACTAATAAGAACCTGCAGTGTAAAAAACCAAACAAGCAAACAAACAAAACAACTAATACTAAACTTTCTTTGGGTTATTCGTATGGAAATATGTTAATATAAATGTTTCAGACGTTACATGAAATTTCTAAAAATCTTATATGTTCTGGTATAATGTTATAAGTCATAATTCGTTATTACTTTAAAATGTATATCTCAGAAATACCTAAATTTCCTTGTCAATTGCATTATTATGAACTTTCCTCAAATCTTTAACCGTGGTCATTTTTTTTTTTTTTTTTTGTGCAGTATGCGGGCCTCTCACTGTTGTGTCCTCTCCCGTTGCGGAGCACAGGCTCCGGACACGCAGGCTCAGGGGCCATGGCTCACGGGCCCAGCCACTCCGCGGCATGTGGGATCTTCCCGGACCGGGGCACGAACCCGTGTCGCCTGCATCGGCAGGCGGACTCTCAACCACTGCACCACCAGGGAAGCCCCCGTGGTCATTTTTAAGTCTTTTGTCATTTACAGATAGTTCTGGGTGCACTCTGATGCTTTTGCAAATATGTTCCCTTGAAAGGGTTTCATCTTCAAGGAATTCATGGAAAAGACTCTGACAAGTACAGGTTTCTGGTAACTGACTATACTGCTGAACTGAATGAATAAGCATTTTCAGAACTCTAATGGAGAACTGATGGACTCATAAAAGTGCTAACAAAAGATCAAGATGAAAAAAATTAATTACATGGGACTGAGTGAACTGATGAGGATGATTATAACTTTTGTGACTTTCTGTTTGAATTAAAAAAAAATCCCACAAGGACTCAGAAGCAAAAAATATACAAATCAATTTTCACTGCAAAGTAAAGGAGCTGTTACAGTGGAGGATTACTGGACTGAATGTCAATATTATGACATAGTATGAGTGTGTTTCCTGTTTGGTAATTGCAATCATTGTTGCTTTTGTTGTGGTCATCCACTTACAATGCTTGGTGTCAGTCTATTTATCTCTTGTAAAAATAAAATACAGTGTGTGTGTGTGTGTGAAAAAAAAGTATTTGGGGGGCTATATAAAAATACAGGCACTGTGCTAACAAATAGATATTATATGAGGTTTAAAAAAATCTTCCTCCTCTAACAATGAAGTTATACCTCTTTTTCTTTACAGTCAAGTTTCTAGAAAGAGCTGAATTGCCTTCCCCTCGCTCAACTGCCCACACGGTCACGTTTCTTTCCACCCAATTTCCTGACACAGCTCTGGTAGAAATCACCCAAGGCTTCTGAAGTGGTTTTGAAAATATATCCACAAATTCTTTGATACTTCTCCCCTAAAGGGGTGGAGTGTGATTCCCTTCTTCTTGAGTGTGGGCTGTACTTAGTGACTTGCTTCAAGTGAACAGAAAATGGCACAAATGGTGGGTTATCACTTCCAAGATTAGGTTGTAAAGAGACTACAGTTCTGTCCTGGATCACTTGCCATGGAGCCATGGAGAAAGCTACAGATGTCCCTCAGAGATAATATGAGTTTGGTCTCAGACCACCACAATAAAGCAAACACCAAATAAAGTCACATGAAGTTTTTGGTTTCCCAGTGCATATAAAAGTTATGTTTACACTATACTGTAGTCTATTAAGTGTGAAATAGCATTATGTCTTTAAAAAGTACATACCTTAATTTAAAAATACTTCGTTGTGGGCTTCCCTGGTGGCGCAGTGGTTGAGAATCTGCCTGTCAATTCAGGGGACACGGGTTCGAGCCCCGGTCTGGGAAGGTCCCACATGCCGCGGAGCAACTAGGCCCGTGAGCCACAACTACTGAGCCTGCGCGTCTGGAGCTTGTGCTCCGCAACGAGAGGCCGCGACAGTGAGAGGCCCACGCACCGCAATGAAGAGTGGCCCCCGCTCGCCGCAACTAGAGAAAGCCTTCTCACGGAAACGAAGCCCCAACACAGCCATAAATTAATTAATTGATTAATTAAATTTTAAAAAATACTTCATTTCTAAATAAAAATTGCTAACCATCATCAGAGCCTTCAGTGAGTCATAATCTTTTTGCTGGTGGAGGATGTTGATGGCTGCTGACTGATCAGGGTGGTGCTTACTGAAGGCTGGGGTAGCTGTGGCACTCTATTAAAATAAGACAATAATGAAATTTGCCTCATCAATTGACTCTTCCTTTCATGAAGGATTTCTCTGTAGCATGCAGTGCTGTTTGGCAACATTTTACCCACAGTAGAACTTCTTTCAAAATTGGAGTCAATCCTCTCAAACCCTGTCACAACTTTGTAAACTAAGTTTATGTGATATTCTAAATCTTTTGTTGTCTTCTCAACAATCTTCACAGCATCTTCACCAGGAATAGCTTCCATCTCAAGAAAGCACTCTTTGCTCATGTGTAAGAAGCAATTCCTCATCTGTGAAAGTTTTATCCTAAGACTGCAGCAATTCAATCACATCTTCAGGCTCCACTTCTGATTCTAGTTCTCTTGCTATTTCCACCACAGCTGCAGTTACTCCCTCCACTGAGGTCTTGAACCCCTCAAAGTTATTCACGAGGATTGGAAATCAACTTCTTCCAAACTCCTGGCAATGTTGATATTTTGACCTCTCCCCATGACTCATGAATGTTCTTAATGGCATCTAGAACAGTGAATCCTTTCCAGAAGGTTTTCAATTTATTTTGCCCAGATCCATCAGAGGAATCATTATCTATGGCAGCTACAGACTTACAAAATGTATTTCTTAAATCATGAGACTTGAAAGTCAAAATTACTCCTTGATCCACAGGCTGCAGAGCAGATATTTTGTTAGCAGGCATGAAAACAACATTAATCTCATTGTACAGTACATCTCCATCAGAACTCTCAGGTGACCAGGTGTATTGTCAATGAGCAGTAACATTTTGCAAGGAATCTTTTTCTTCTGAGAAGTAGGTCACAACAGTGGCTTAAAATATTCAGCAAAACATGTTGTAAATAAATGTGCTGTCATCCAGTCTTTGTTGTTACATTTATAGAGTACAGGCAGAGTAGATTTAGCATAATTCTTAAGGGCCATAGGATTCTCAGAATAATAAATGAGCATTGCCTTCAACTTAAAATTACCAGCTGCATTAGCCCCTAGCAAGAAGGTCAGCCTGTCCCTGGAAGCTTTGAAGCCAGGAATTGACTTCTCCTCTATAGCTATGAAAATCCTAGATGGCATCTTCTTCCAATATAAGGCCGTTTTGTCTACATTGAAAACCTAGTGTTTTGTGTAGCCAACTTTATTAATTATCTTAGCTAGATCTTCTGGATAATTTGCTGCAGCTTCTACATCAGCACTTGCTGGTTCACCTTGCACTTTTATGTTATGGAGACGGCTTCTTTCCTTAAACCTCATGAACCAATGTCTGCTAGCTTCAAACTTTTATTCAGCTTCCTCACTTCTCCCAATCTTCATAGAATTGAAGAGAGTTAGGACCATGTTTTGGATTAGGCTTTGGCTTAAGGGAATGTTGTGGCTGGTTTGATCTTCCATCCAGACCACTAAAACTTTCTCCATATCAGCAATAAGGCTGTTTTGCTTTCTTTATCATTCGTGTGTTCACTGAAGTAGCACTTCTAATTTCCTCCAAGAACTTTTCCTTTGCATTCACAACTTAGCTAACTGGTTCGAGGCTAAAGTCACATCTCAGCTTTTGATATGCCTTCCTCACTAAGCTTAATCATTTCTAGTGCTTGATTTAAAATGAGAGACGTGAGAGTCTTCCTTTTACTTGAACACCTTAGAGGCCATTGTAGCCTAATTTCAATATTGTGTCTCAGGGAAAAGGGAGGCCCCAGGAGAGGGAGAGAGATGGGGGAATGGCCAGTGTGTGGAACAGCCAGAACACACGTGTTTATAGATTAAGTTCACTGTCTTATATACAGACACAGTTTGTGTCACTTCAAAACAATTACAACAGTAACAGCAAAGGTCACTGATCACAGGTCACCATAACAAATATAATAGTAATGAAAAAGTTTGAAATATTGCGAGAATTACCAAAATGTGACACAGAGATACAACGTGAGCGAGTGCTGCTGGGAAAACGGTGCTGATAGACTTGCTTGAAGAGGGTTGCCACATACCTTCAATTTGTAAAAAAAACACAATATCTGCAAAGCACAGTAAAATGAGGTGTGCCTGTATGTGTTAAGCAGTCCCTTAGAGAGGCCCACAGGGGAGGACCTGAAGCCTCCAGCCAAGAGCCATGTGAGTAGCCATATTGGAAGTTGATCCTCAGGCCCAGTCAAACTTTCAGAGGCTGTAGCCCTGATTGACAACTTGACCACAAACCCTTGAGGGACCCTGAGCCAGAACAACCCAGCTAAGCCAATTCTGGATTCCTGACCCTCAGAAGTTGCATAACATATTAAATGTCTGTTGCTTTAAGTTGCTAAATTTTGGAGTGATTCATTATACGGTAATGGTTAACTCAGTAATGACATGCAGTAAGTGTATCTAAATAAGATAAACAGTAGTAGATAACTAAGCTTTCTAGGGTACAAATCCTATGACTGTTTTTTTCCTTGACTTGACTCAAGTTCTGTTATATGTGACACTTCTTTTTCTTTTTCACATTCCCTTCTAGAATCGTGAAACACTCTGCTCCCTTATCTTCTGTATAGTCCCACCTCTCATATGAACGTTTCTTGGCCTCCTCCTCCTTGGGGTTCCCAGAGTTCTGTCTTGACCTTATTATCTTCTCACTTTACATGTACTGCCTCATCCACTCTCATGATTTTGATTAACACTTGTATTCTTTTGAAGGCAGATGACAACTCAAACTCACAGAAGCAGATGAAGAACATATTGCCTCATATATAAATGGATGAAGGGTCGGGGCCTGGGGTGGCTAGGGGAGCTCACAGAATTCCTACAAGATCTGCAAGAATTTGGCCCCAGGGGCTAGAACCCAAGACTCAATACTACCAGGACATTTTATCTCTGACCACTTCTTATCACCACTTGCTTTGGTTTCTCTTTGAGTGCTTGCCACATTCTTTTCCTGCTACAGACAGACTGTCTACAGTCTGAAGAAGACAGTGCCATAACTGTCAGTCCCACTGAGACCACACAAAGTGGCAGAGAAGTAGTTCAGCAAAAGAAGGGATGACAGTCAGATAGAAATGTCCTATGCCCACCAGCCTGGGGGATGGATGGTTGACTCCATCACTGGCCTAGTGCTGTTTCCTGAACTCCAGACCTGTGCATCAATTGGTTCCCAGACATCTCCAGTTGGATAGACATTGGGTACTACATTAGTTTGCTAGGGCTGCCATAACAAAGTACCAAAAACTGGTTGGCTGAGAACAACGGAATTTATTGTCTCACAGTTATGGAGGTCAGAAATCCAAAATCAAGCTGCTGACAGGGCCCTGCTCCCTCTGGAGGTGCTGGGGAATAACCTGTCCCAGGTTTCTCTCCTAGTTTCTGGTAGTTCCTTGGCTTACAGATGCGTCACCCCAATCTCTGCCTTCATCTTCACGTGGTGTTCTCCCTGTGTGCATGTCTGTCTCCGTGTCCAAGCTTCCCCTTTTTATCAGGGTAGAGTCATATTGGATTAGGAACCATTCTCATGACCTCATCTTAACTTGATTACACCTGCAAAGATCTCATATCCAAATAAGGCCACACACTGCTGGACTAGGGGTTAGGACTTCAATATATGAATTTCAGAGGGACACAACTGAATCCATAACAGGCACGGTAAGAATTCTAATTGAGAATGTATTGTCTTTGCCAGTTCTTATCTCCCTGTTCCCTAAATTGGTTCCTTTCCCCATATATGTTGTCCTGGTTATAGATAACATTACATATCCTGTCATCCAAACCAAAAAACTGGGAGTCGTTTTTCTTCTGTATTCAATCTTCGTTAAGTCCTGCCATGGCTACACCTTAAATGTCTCTTAAATAGGTCCCTCCCTCTCCAATCCCAGGGTGACACTACTTTAGCTCAGGTTCTTAATACTTAATACTTCATGTCTTGATGTTACAAACACCTCCTAAATGGTCTCTTTACCTCCATTTTTGGCTCGGTGTTCAGTCCACTCCACTCCCTCCCCTACCACCAATCCATCCAATACCCAGAAGCCTGTGTGATCTGTCAAAAAATAAAATTGTTTTTTTTAACCACTTCAGAACTTTTCCAAAAAGTCCCAATAAATAAACACAAAGCACAAAGTTCTTAGTAAAGCCCCACCTCTGGCCCTGATACTGTGATCCCTTCATGGTCTCACCTCTGACCATTCTTCTCTTTAACCTTCAACCCGACTGAAATGGCTGCAGTTCCCCTAAGATCAGGCCTCTGTTCCTCCCCACCATTTACCTGTCAAAAGCCTCCTCACTCTTTAAGGTTCAGCTCAAGAACTCTCTCTGGGAAGCCTTCTGTCTTAGTCTGTTTAGGATGCTGTAACAAAAAAGCCATAGACTGGGTGGCTTAAACAACAAATATTTATTTCTCACATTTCTGGAGACTGCGAAGTACAAGATCAAGGAGCCAGCAAATCCGTGTCTGGTAAGAGCCCACTTCCTGGCTTGTAGTGTGAAAGGAAAATCAAAATGGAGTCGGTATTGCTAAGAGAGCTCTCTAAAATGGAACTAGAAGGCCATTGAGGAAGTGTGCACATCTCAGCCTGGATTCTGGATGGATTCTGACCTTTTGATACCTACTGTGCTAACAAAGGTATCCAGCACAGCTGACAGAAACTCAAGACACTTATCCAAACTTTACCCTAAAACAACTTGTCATGGCCACCCCTTAAGGACAAATATTTCCTTTCTTGCATCAGAGCACAACTTCATGGCTTTTGCCTTTATAAGCCCTTAGCTCTGTCTCTTCCCCAGATCACTCTTTCACTTTTACCCAAATCTGTGTCTCCTGAATTGCAATTCTTAAGACTTCAAATTTTAAATTTTAGGACACCCAGCTAGTGTCTGACAATTGCTTGTTGGTGTGGGAAAACTCCCCCTTCTTCATTAGAATCGAAGTCAGAATTCTTTTAGGTGTTGATCCCACTGGGTAACGGTGGGTGAAGTGCTAGATGCCGGCCAAATGGGTGGCAACTGTGGGTGGACCCGCTGGCAGAGGCCCTGTCACAGGCAGTTGGCAGGTGATGATGACTTGGCTCCCATCAGGCTCCTGGACCAGGACAGTGTCCTGGCTGAGGCCCTTTGCTAGGTCCTTTCACCCAACTCTTCCCAGCAGGAGGCCCCCTCCTGTCATGGGCGACTACAAAACAAACCAGCTAAGTGCCAGTCATAGAGGAGTTGGAATATTCAATTCCAGCTAATAGTTGGAACTTCCTAGCATAAGCCAGGAAGGACAGGGACTGTGTCTTCAGCTTTGTAGACCCAGCACCAAGCACAGGGAGGGACACATAGAGGGTGATAATACCAGCAACTTCCATTTATCGAGCACTAGTCATGTGCCAGACGCTGCTAGAAGCTTAAGGAGTACTCAGTCTTTTAATCTTCACAACAGTTTTATGAAGTTAGGTCTATCATTATCTCCATTGCATAGATGGGGGTACTGAGGCACAGAGAGGTAAAGGAATTTGCCCAAGGTTGCACACCTAGTAAGAGGTAGACCAAGGATTTGAACCTGGGCTATCTGGCTCCAGAGCCCACAGTCTTAGCTTTTATGCTCTATGGCCCATCAAGTAATATGATTAGTCTTTGTAAATAAAATTAAGATGTTAATATCCCATTTTATTTCAGTACACACAAAATCACTTTTGGGGCCCCAGGAAGGTCACCTCAAGGCTGTAGTTTTCCATCCTCTAAAGCAGCTGAAACGTGAAACCACTGTCTGGGCAGCACAGGCCACAAGGACTAAGAAGCCATAGAGAGAGATTGGCCTAGAAGGTGGAGTAGAAAGACCCTGAGCTCAGCTCCTCTCACAAGCACACCAAAATTACAACTATTTACAGAACAACTATCAATGAAAAAGCCTGGAACCTGCCAGAAAATATCTTCTACGACTAAAGACATAAAGAAGGAACCACGATAAGATGGGTAGGAGATGGAAAGTTGCAGTATAGTCAAGATCACGTCCCCAGGGTGGGCACTCCATGAAAGAGAGGATAATCACAATTGCAGAGATTCTCCCCAGGGAGCAAGGGGTCCAAGCTCCACACTGGGCTCCCCAGCTCGGGGGTCCCGCACCAGGAAGACAAGCCCTCAGACATATGTACGGCTTTGAAGGCCAGTGAGGCTTTTACGTTCAGGAGAGCCAGAGGCCTGTGGGAAATAGAGACTCCACTCTTAACGGGCTCACACAAAACCTCACACGGTCTGGAACCCAGGGCAGAGGCAGTCATTTGAAAGGAGCCTGGGTCAGACCGACATTCTGATCTTAGAGAGTCTCCCAGAGAGGCAGGAAGCAACTGGAGCTCACCCTGGAGACGCAGACACTGGCAGAAGCCATTCTGGGGAGCTCCTTCTACCACGTGGACACTGGTGCTGGCAGAAGCCATCTTGGAATCCTCCCTTTAGCTTATTAGTACCAGAATCAGCCTCACCCTTGACCAACACCTGTAAGCCCTGGACGTCTTAGGCCAAACAACTAACTGGGTAGGGCTGTGTCCCTCCCCACCGGCAGACAGCCTGCCTCAAGACCCTCTGAGTCCACAGCCACGCCTGCCCAACAGAGGGCCCAAACCCGGCCATGCACACCAGTGTGCAGGCTTTAGATCCAGGGCGCCCAGGGCCCTGCAGCCAGAGACTCTGGGTCTCAGCTCCACCCACCAGTGAGCCTACTCTAGCCTCGTGACCAGCCTCACGCACCAGCAGGTGGACCCACTGGCAGGATGACTGCAGCCACAGTCCCCCACCAGCGGGCCAGCACCAGCCCTAGGACTGGCTGGGCCCTAGCACCACCCACCAGCCGGCCAGCACAAGCTTCAAGACACCCTGGACCCTACTGCCACCTGTGTCGGGCACAGGCCCCATCCACCGGCAATCCAACAGCAGCTCTGGGACCCTGGGGCCCTGCAGCCAGACGCCAGGATACAGCTCTGCCCACCAGTGGGCCACCACTAGCCCCAGGACCTGACTTCACTCACCAGTGGGCGGGCACCAGCCCCAAGGTCTCCTGGAGCCCATCTCCACCCACCAGTGAGCCAGCACTAGACCTGCTCCCCCACCAGTGATTCCATAGCCAGCTGCCTCATGACCCAGCCCTGCCAACCAGCAGCCTCTGCATAATGCAGGGCCTGGCACCAACCGGACCGGGGACCAGGCAAGCCTACCAGATAGATCACCCACATAAGCAGTCCACCACAGCAGAAGGACCCACACAACTCACATAGGGGGCGCCCCCATAGCTCTGATAACGAGAGGGGAGTGCACTTCTCACAGGATACAAACATGTATAAAATAAATAAGCTACAAGGATATATTGTACAGCACAGGGAATAGAGCCAATCTTTTATAATACCTATAAGTGGAATATAACCTTTAAAATTTGTGAATCACTGTGTTGCACACCTGAAATTTATAATACTACAAATCAATTATACCACAATAAAAGAAGAAGAGAGATAAGCTGCACTGAAAAAAAATGAATCCATATAGAGAGAAACCTTCAGTGTTTTTTCCCTTTAAACCCCAAACAAAAAGCCAGGAGGGCAAAGGCTCCAATGCACCAGGGTAAATTTGTGATGGAGCCATTTCTCACATGGGCCACTGTTATGGGTTGAACTGTTTCTCCCCAGAAAAGATATGCTGAAGTCCTAACCCCCAGCACCTCAGAATGGGACCTAATTTGGAAACAGGGTCTTTACAGATGTAAGTAAGTTAAAATGAGGTTATTAGGGTGGGCCCTTACACAACACGACTGGGGTCCTTATAAAAAGGGGAAATTTGGACACAGATACAGACGCACACACAGGGAGAACAACAAGTGAAGATGAAGAGGCAGAGATCAGGGTGATGCATCCACAAGCCAAGGGAGCCCAAAGATGGCAGCAAACCACCAGAAGCCAGGAGAGAGGCCTGGAAGAGGGTCTCCCTCCCAGCCCTCAGAAGGAACACTCTGACACCTGTTAACACCTTCATCTCAGATCCCTAGCCTCCAGAACTGTGAGATGATACATTTCTGTTGTTTAACCCGCTATACCCCCTCAAGTGGCACTTGGTTACCGAAACTTAGCAAACTCACACAACCAGTTTTTGTAGATGCTCCTGGGTGTTTGGGAGCTAGATTGACATTGATAGTCCACAATTCTCCTGGGATTCTCCAGGGAAGCCAGCACAGAAATGAAAAGCAAGGAAGGTAGGGATAAATAGTCTAAGTCACAGTGGGTAGAAGAGAGCTTCACATGATCTCGCGATTGACCTGCCATCTTAAGAGGTGGACAAGATTAGGGCTAGTAGGGAGGAAAGGATTCTAGGAGGAGGGCCCAATGTGAGCAACGTTTTGGAGGGCAAGCGTGCATGGGTGTTGGGAGAATGATAGTATGACTTAAGTGCAGCGGGTGGCGGAGAAGAATTCTTATGGCAACGACATAAAAATGAAAGTCTTAAAATAGGGCATGATTCCTCACATCAGAGGTCAACAGGGAGTGCATATAAAAACCATTTAATCATTAAACACATGCTCTTGAATGCTTATTGTGTTTGCAACACTATGCAAGTGTGGGAATAATTCATGAAATCCCATGACAAACTAAATGCTGAGACTTCAGCCAGCCTTCACCTCTGATGACAGCACAGTCAACTTGACTTCCCAATTTACTGCCAACTTTTAGTTCAGCTGAGTGATTTCTTTAAATAGTCCTAGTACTAAACTCCTCCGAAGACACTGAATATGGAAACAAGATTTTTATTAAGGGATCCCAGAAATGCGTATAACAAAAGTCTTCTAATTTTATAAACATGCAAGTACTAAACATACTGAGTTACCGTGTCTAATGCTATGAGTTGGAGGATTCTGAGAGGAAATTCATCTTTTCACTAAAGCCTTCCTGCAGTCCTCCTTCTGGTAAAGATAATCAGGAATGAAACCCAGGCTTCAAAAACGATGTTTTAAAAATTAATGGATTTTGATACTCAGGTTAGAGGTTTATTAAATTTCTTCTTATGTACTCTGTAATCTCTCTATAATCACCACCTGTTTTATTCAGTTCTTTTGACCGCCCGGTCAGTACACTGCTAATTCAAGTCATATTTACTTTAGCTTTAGTCAATATTTGATATTTTTAGTAAATGTTATACTGTTATACTGCTTAAACATTTATTAAGCAGTTAAAATTGACTCTTTACCGCATTTAGTATTTATCTTTGAACAGACCAGGTACAGCACAGATAATCATACAATTCATAACTTATTTTAGTCGACTTGACCGAAAGTCATTCTGCATACTTGGAAATGTGTGTGACCAAAGCAGTTCAACACAGAGAAATCAGCCTGTACAACAACCAGGAAGCCCGTTTATTAGTGATTCCACCAACTCCAACCCTTGTTGGAAGAAGCTAGTTAATCTTCAATTAAAATTGCAAATTAACTTTTAATTAATCTTTTTTAAAAAAATAAATTTACTTATTTATTTATCTATTTTTGGTTGCACTGGGTCTTCATTGCTGTGTGCAGGCTTTCTCTACTTGTGGTGAGCGGGGTTACTCCTCGTTGTGGTGAGCAGGCTTCTCATTGTGGTGGCTTCTATTGCCATGGAGCACGGACTCTAGGCACATGGGCTTCAATATAGTTGTGGCCCACGGGCTCAGTAGTTGTGGCTCACAGGTTGTAGAGCGCAGGCTCAGTAGTTGTGGAACACGGGCTTAGTTGCTCCGTGGCACGTGGGATCCTCCTGGACCAGGACTTGAACCCATGTCCCCTGCATTGGCAGGCGGATTCTTAACCACTGCACCACCAGGGAAGTCCTTTAATTAATCTTGAAGCATATGCTGAGTATGTCAGTACACTCACAACAGTTCTGTACCTTGAACAGTTCCTCATATTCTACGTTTCTTTTTTATCTGGTGAAATTCTGAAAATACAGTATTCTTCCTCTGATAGCCAGAGTGAGTCAGCCTTTGTGCGGTCAAAGCAAACTCGTAGAAGGTGGGAATGGAGAGGGGAGACTCACTTCTTTGACACCAGCAAGTGCTTTGAGTCCCACCAAGAAGAAGAGGAAGACCACCCTCTAGTAAATAGCCTGTGGATCTGGAACCCAAGCTCATTCATCCTGCAAATGTTTATGGAGCATCTTCTATGTGCTACTGTGTGCCAGGCACTATGCCAGGGGCTGAGGCTATGATGTTGAACAAAACGGACCATGTTCCTGCTACCTTGAGGAGAGAGAAAATAGGCAAATAAACAAGAAAAAATTCAGATGTTGATCATTTCAGGAAATTTTAAATAGGATAATTTGGTAGACAGTTGACTAGAGTCTCCTCTGGATTGAGCATCAGAGAAGATCCCTCTAAGGTGGTGACAGTGAAGTCTGAAAGAAGAGAAGGATCCAGCCATGGAAAAAGCTGGGAAAAGAACATTCCAGAAGAGGACACAGTTATGCAAAGACCCTAAGGCAGGAAGGAGTCTGTCAGCTTCTGGGAATAGAAAGAAAGTCAACTTTTCCCCCCAAATGTTCATAATGATCGTCTATTATTTTATAAAAAGAAAAAAATATTATTCTGGAAAAAGTTCATGCCCTTTAGCATTTGTGGGCATCAATCTTAATGAAATTCTGAATGAAGAAAAAACTTTTAGGCATACTGATATTCATAGCAGCATCATCAACAAGAGTGAAAAAATAGAAACAACCTAAATGCCCAACCCTAGCTGTATGGTTACATAAATTGCAGCATATTCATTTGTTGGGGATTATATAAAATTTCAAGAATTTTGAGATAATGCTAAATGAAAACAAGCAGACTATAAAACTGATGCTCTCAGCTACATGGAAATTTAAAAGGGAAAAAAATGAAATATGAAAACATTTTAAAATTGTGTTTGGGGGGAGAATTATTTTTCTATTCTCTATTCTCCAAATGTCTTTTAATAAACATGAATTACTGTTATGATTAAACAAAAAATCCTTGAGCCTGTAAATAGTATAGTCCTTTCTCTCCTCTCTGCTTTGGCCCCCCCAAAATGTTTTTCCCCTTCCCATCCTCCACCCTAGCTTTTACTCAAGAGTGTAAGCATGCATGGATTCTCCTATCCCACTGCAGTAGACAGACATTTCTGTGGATACAAATATGTATGAATGAGTACATAAATACCAATGAACCACATACTATGTAAGTCAGTGGCTATGACTACTGACTGATACCATCAGCCCAGAGACTGCACTGAACAGTTAGCACCTGGATAATACATGAAAAGAAAAAGGCAGGCAGTGGTGGAAGGGGAGAAAAAGTTTTGATATCCTGGCAGAAGTTGAATTCCCCTGGGGGGAGGGCACTAAATATGGGAAAACTAAGAGTTAGCCATGAAACTCTGGGGGACGATGACGGTAGGTCTGGAATGCAGAATCATAAGTAAACCAGTAGTGTCACAGATCGGATTCCCTGGAAAATAGATAGAGATTTGCAAGCAGGAAATTTGTTGGTGTTGTGTGTTGAATTGTGCTCCACTCACTCCCAAAAATAAGCTGAAGTCCTAACCCCCATACCTGTGTATATGACCTCATTTGGAAATGGAGTCGTTGCAGATATAATTAGTTACAACGAGAACATACTGGATTAGGGTGGAACCTTAATTCAATATAACTGGCGTCCTTATAAGAAGAAGAAAATCTGGACAGAGTCAGCAGGAGAATGTCATGATACGACGCAGGCAGAGATGGGAGTCATGCATCTACAAGGAACACGGAAGATTGCTGGCATCACAAGAAGCTAAGAAAAAGGTATGGAAAAGATTCTCCCCTAAAGCCTACAGGAGGGAGCATGACCCTGCTGACAGCTTGACTTGAGACTTCTAACCTCCAGAACCATGAGAGAATACCTTTCTGTTGTTTTAAGCCAAGTCTGTGACACTTTTTATGCCAGGGCAGCCTTAGGAAAAAGACACAGGTGGGGACGGCTCTCGGGAGCTACACCCTAGGGAGGGAGGGAGGGAGGGAGGACTGGGCAGTTGTCAAAGTGGCTCAGCCTTGGGGGAGCTCTGGAGTTGGAAAGACCCTACAGAAACATCCCAAATGGAGGCAAAGGGCCTTTGGGCCTCCAGCATCCATCTGTCGTTGGATTGAGGCTGCCCCCTGGGAAGGGGTGAAAGCTGGGATGAGGCAGTTTCCTTCAGATCTTTGCTTCAACCCCACAAGCCGACATCGGACTCTATCCAAAAGTGAGGGGGAAGTGCAGCCTCCCTCTACAGTGACCCTTTCCCCAGGAGATGGAGAAGTTCTTCCCTACTGTCAGCTGAGATCAGCTTTCCTGGGACTCTGTTTTTCCACCTTGCCAAACCTACTTACTCCCAGCAGACAAAAGATACGTTGAGTTTAATGTTTTGTAGTTTGCTGTACCACTCTTTCCAATGACACACAGTTTCTCCCACCCCCTTTCCCAGACAGCTGCTGAGGTTCATTGCTTGGCAGCTCCAGGGAATGTGTCTCCCTTCCTCCATCTGGCAGCTCTTCAGATATTAGAAGACACTTTGTACGTCCTCCCTGAATCTTTTCTCCAGGCCAAATATCCCCAGGACTGGAAAAACTCTAAGTTCCTATCCACCTATACAATTCATTACACTAGGACATTCCTTGATCTTCCTTATATGCTCGTGTTTCAAACATTCATTCAATCATCATTTATTTGTTAAGCATCGATTTGGGGGCAGGTGTTTTACTAGGTTCTGGGGATAAAATAATAAACAAGGAAACTCCTGCTCCATGAGTTTATACTCTAAAGTAGAAAAGACAAGGAAAAACCAACTGCAGTTGAGTGCAGAGGTGAAGAGCTCAGGACATGTAGAGTTGTACTGCCTAGATTCAAATTCCATCTCCACCACTCACTAGTACTATGTCTTTGACTTACTTAATCTCCTGACCTTAGTTCATTCCTTCATAAAAGGGATAGATACAATGCCTACTTCATAGCATTGTCATTAAGGGATTAACGTGACATTCTTAAAACAACGCCTGCCATATCATAAGGGCTTAATGAAAGTGACCCGTGACTACTGTCCTTATTACTACTGTGAAATTAAAGATTCTATGGGAAAGAGAGGCATCAAAGATGATGTTCAAGGTTCTGCCTGGTCCACTAAATGGAGGGTAGAATATTTACTGAGACCGGAAGAGGGGCGGGCCTGGGATAAAGTGTTGAGCTTATTTTTGCACACCTTAGGTTTGAGGGAATGATGGGACATTCAAAAATAGTTGTCCAGGAGACAGTGGATATAAATTTCTGGAGCTCAGGGCACAGGTGTGAGTTGGAAATTTTCATAACCTCTTAGTATCCTAACCACCCTTTTCAGAATACTCTCCATGTTCTCAGCCTCTAGAAACAAGGTGTCCAGAGTTGGACACAGCCCTTCCGAGAGCAGCCGAGGGCACATATATGTCTCGGAATGAAGGGCAGTTCTTACACGTGGTCGAAGACAACAAGCCCCACCCTTGCCAGTGCTGTGCTGGGTGCCCGGCACATGCAGATCAGTGACTCGCACTCCTGCTCTCAGAGAGCTTGCTGCCAGCAAATCAGTCATTCCTGAGGTGGGTACAGAGCTCTATCCCCAACAAAAGAAAGAAAATGCCCTTTGGTTTTTTTAAGGTCTCAATTTACTTTCCAGTAGGAGACCCCATTCTACTGGGTGGCAGAAACTCAATTTCAGTCAGCTTGGGTTTTCTTTGCCCTTTCCCTGGGGTTGTGTCTGTCTAGGTTCCAGGGAGTCTCTAGGGGCATCCAGAAGGAATTTGGGGGAACTTTGCTGTCAAGTGTGTTTTCCTCCACTGAGATGGCTGTTAGCCTCTCCGATTCTAAGTTACGGGCCCACACGGCACCTGCTGAGCTGTCCTGTTCCTCTCCTCTCATGGGGCTTCTAAGGCCTAGGACTCAGTCTCTCTCTCCCCCCTTTTCTCCATTCTTCACCCCACCCCTACCCCATCTCCCTGCCTCCATACCCTCTCTGAGGTGGTCATGGGGAAATGCTGGAGGGTCAACCAAGGCACTGTCTAGCTAACACACCACAAAGCCATTCCTATCATAGGTCCTCCAAGGAAGCCTGAGCCCCAGGGAGGCACAGGCTTGCAAGGGGGCCGTTTATCAGAGACTGTCTACCCATTCAACAATTCCTCTTCAAAACAGGTCCCCCAAATAAAAGAAATACTACAAAATAAAAACATTCTTACTATTTCACCCCCAGTTCACCCCATCTCTGTCCCTTGAAGCCAGGCGGATCCATCACCCACAAGGCTAGACGCCGCAATCTTTTGATTCTCATGTTTTTAACCTGATGTCCTCTCCCCACTGCCAGACTCTCGACTCCATTATTTTTCTTCCATTCTGATTAGAACTTCACTCAGTTAGCCTCACTCTGGTTCAGTCGAATCCCCACCTCCAGTGTCTCCTGGTGTTTGAGGCAGGAGAGCGAGGTCATCAAAACCAGAGGCAGGTAGGAAGACCAGAGGATGTTGGCTGTAATCTAGGCAAGATGCAATGAAGGTCTAACCTCAGGCAGGGCCAGGGGGTGTTCGATCCCCCTACCTTGGGGGATGCCAAGGCCACTCCAGGCAGCTGGCTAGTCGGTGTAGTGCCACAATCCAGGCTGAGCTATCATGAGAATCACAAAAGCAGAGAGCCCGTCAAGAGGGATTCTGAAAGTAGAATCTAGATTCTCTTGGTGGCTTTTGGTGAGATCCTCCAGCAGGCCTGGGAGGTGTAACAATTACATCTAAAGTGTTGACATGGGGCCGTCAGGGGAATGGAGACAGTGCAGAAGAGAGAGATTTATCTACAGAATCTGGTAACCAATCGGTGTGGAGAGCAAAGAACCTGACAAACCCAAATTTCATATTGTAGGAAAGGAAGAAATACTTTCCTCTACCCTCTGTGTTCAGCTCTATGTTCTGTGACTGGGACCGGCAAATTAAACTGACAAAAGACCAGATTAACAGGAGAAAAAGCATACAAATTTTATTTGATGTTAATATTTAATTTTTTTTTTTTTTAATGTGCACAGGAGGCCTTAATAGATAAGAAGTGAAGACCCAAAGAAGCAGTTAGACCCAGGGACTTATGTACCACTTAACAAAGGATGATAAATATGTAAAGAAGTGACAAGACAAAGGAAAAAGTGTTTGGGCTTCTAGGCATTATAAATTGTGAGGAGGTAATTATATGGGGGAAACTAATGATAGACAAGGATTATTTTCATAAGGTTTATTTGTGCAGACTGATGACAGTGACAACGGTCTGTCTCTAGTGATAAGGGTTGTGCTCCCCGTTATGGGAGAGGAGAGGGTGAACACCTTCACAAAGGGAAATTTATGTCCTGCGTCTAGACAGCAAGTGGGAGCGCAGAGAGCTTTTTCTGCATTTTGGCTTCTCAATTGCCTTCAGCTCAAAACAATTCCTGTGATATAGTGGCGTGTTTGGGGGTGGCATATTCTGATTCCCTTCAATATTCAAGTCAGGGGTCGTGCAGGGAGTGGTAGGGACATGCCCAAGTTTCCAGCTTGGAGCCTGGGTGAAAAGTGGTAGCATTCGCTAATGCAGACGGGAAAGGAATGGTTAGGAACAGGGAGACGATAAGCTCAGAACAGGTGTAGTGCAAGAGATGGGAGCGCGAGATGGAATCGTGCAAGACAGTGCTTGGAGAGTGTGGTGCTGGAGGGGTACCAGGGGGAGCAGCTCAGAGTAACAGCGAGGTCCAGAACATGGTCATGATATTAAAGAAGACAAAACTCCTTAGAAGGAATAGGCCCAGGATCTGAGGGCTGCGGGTGTTGGATGGGGTGTCCACAGGGACACGGACGCATCGAGGTGTGAGGTTGCCCTTCCTGGCACGGCTGCTCGCCCCCCTGTCACTACGCGACATATCAGCCGTCCCTCCCCACCTCTGTCAGCTGAACAACTGTGAACGTTCCTTTTACATTACTCTTCAAGTTGCTGGTAGAAATACTAAACAGGCCAGAACCGAATACTTCCTTTGAATGTGCTTGGGGAGTTCCAAATACACTTTCACAGCTATGAAGAACTTTGTTTTATACAGTTAGGAAGAAACTAATATTCTATATATTCAGCCAATACCTCACCTCCACTTATTTTCCCATGACAGCCTGATCATAAGGTATGGCAGAGAGAGAAGTGTAAGCTATTTATCTCGTGGCTTATTTCCTGGGTTTTCTCATGTATTGGTAAGTCAGATTTCCTGGAATCTACGGAGCTCGGGTCCCATAGATAATAAAAGGCTGTACTTCTCTCCATAAGATACATGCAAAATGCAAAAAGGCTCTTGGGCTTTCCAGCAGTGATGCATTTTCTGTTGCACCTGAACCCGATAAACTCAAATTTCATATTCAAGTCGAGGATGGTCAGGGGGATGGGAGGGGGGCAGGGAGGTAACATGAGGGGAGGCTGCTGGTGGTAAACAGGCTAGAATGAAGACAAATTGAGTCACATGAGCTGGATTCTCACTTAGGCCCTGCCCTTCTTAGCTCTGGGAAGTGAGCTGAACTCTGGTTTCCTCTCCGCTAAGTGAAGATCACACTAGTTTACCATGCTGGGCTTAGTAGGTTAGCACGGGAATAAAGGTGAAACAATGGATTGGAAAACACTTTGTAAACTCTTAGCCATTAGAGATGTGCCCTGTGTTTATTAGGAAGAGCCACTGGACCTGCATTTCAAACACTCAGCAAGTCTTTGTTGCTGTTAACTGTTTGCCCATCGCTATGCATAATCCTTCCCCTCAGCAAGATCTTTTGAAACCCACGGGCTGCCTGAAGAACTGATTGATTCTGGTTGCAGAGAAAAGCTTCTCTGGCCAATCTAACCTAAACCAAGGCCACCTGTAGACCCATCTCAGCACCAGGTGGCAGGGGAAAAAAATCTGAATGTGAAACATCTTAAAGAGGCATTTTAGATTTCCGGATGGCAGGGGGGTGCAGCCTGGAAAGAGGGATTACACTCTGTCAGAAACACTCTCAGATCCTCATTAGACAACACTCTCGCCAAGGCCCGTCGTTCTTACTCACATTTTTCATTCTTATGTGGATAATTTGCAGATGCTTCTCTCCACTCATAACCCAAACAGCCTAGCAGCTCAGCTTCACAGGCGCATTAAAGGAAATGCTGTGAATACCTAACTTTTTTTCCGATGACACTTAATTTCCAGATCATGACTGCCTCTGCCCTGAAGCTGTGTATGCGTTGTGTCAGACTCAGGACAGTAGCAAAAGACGAGGTAAAGATCTTCAAGCCTTCACCTCCACTCTCCCCCAGCTCCTGGGCAGAGCTTGCTAATCCAGGAGGGCTGCCTGCCCTCAGAAGCTGGAGTCCCTGGGGGGGCAGTGGACGCCACACCATGGCCCACTCCCTCCCTTCTCTCCCCATAGTAACCACTGCTCCACAAGTTTAAGGCAGGTAAGTGGCTCATAAATTGTTCGGTAAAGGGTAGCTGTTAAGATTACTAATAGCATGCTATGTGCTGTGGGGTATTCAAGGGAAATATGACCCAACTCGCCTTAGAGACCCTTAAGATCTATCCATCCATCCGGGTGAATAGTGTTTCTTAGGTTCTAATATAGAACCTTAGATCTGACAAGACCTCAGGAAAACAAAGGTCAAGTCCTCTGCCTTTCAGCAGGAAAAATATCTTTAGTTTACATATGAAGCCCTTGAGGCTTGGACGGGTTATAATTTTCTCAAGGTCACACATTTGGCCGGGGCAAGAACCAGGTCTTCCCCTGGCCTTAATGCTGTCTCCTTAAGACGACATTCATGTGCTTTCTTCAGAAAGTAGCCTTTGCCTTCTAAAAGTGTCGAGTACAACGCTGTGAAAATTGATAATTCTATTGTTTTTACTCCCTTAAGATATTTGGGTCATCTCGGACTGAGGCTAATTAAACCCCCAGAGCTGTGTCTCCAAACCAGCAGCAAAGAGGCTGAAGTAGACACCATCTATCCCGAGAGGACAGATGTACCCTTAAGAGGGAGGGAAGAAAATGTAATAAACAGTGTAACAGCCACGTGACAACAAAGGAAAGATCTTGAACGTATTAACGGCATTTTCTTTAAAAAAAAAAAAATGTGGCAAGGTGGGAAAAGGAAGAAGCAGGATGTGGTCTCAAAGAATGTAACTATAGAGACATGCTGATTAAGACATGTGGGTAGCTGCATGAAATCAATGTAAAAGAAATACCTGAGGGCTTCCCTGGAGGCGCAGTGGTTGAGAATCTGCCTGCTAATGCGGAGGACACGGGTTCGAGCCCTGGTCTGGGAAGATCCTACATGCCGCCGAGCAACTAGGCCCGTTAGCCACAACTACTGAGCCTGTGCGTCTGGAGCCTGTGCTCCACAACAAGAGAGGCCAAGGTAGTGAGAGGCCCGCGCACTGCGACGAAGAGTGGCCCCCCGCTCAACACAACTAGAGAAAGCCCTCGCACAGAAATGAAGACCCAACACATCCAAAAATAAATAATTAAATAAATAAAAATTTAAAAATAAAATAAAATGCTTTATTTAAAAAAAAGAAATACCTGATCAGGGGCTTCCCTGGGGGCGCAGTGGTTAAGAACCCACCTGCCAATGCAGGGGACACGGGTTTGAGCCCTGGTCTGGGTAGATCCCACATGCCACAGAGCGCCTAAGCCTATGCACCACAACTACTGAAGCCCACGTGCCTAGAGCCTGTGCTCCGCAACAAGAGAAGTCACCGCAATGAGAAGCCCAGGCATCCCAACGATGAGTAGCCCCCGCTCGCCGCAACTAGAGAAAGCCCACGCACAGCAACAAAGACCCAATGCAGCCAAAAATGAAAGGAAGGAAAGGAAGGAAGGAAGGAAGACCTGATCAGGTTAGACTCTGCCACTACAAGGAATTAGAGAAGATGAAAATCCTTCCTTCCTTCCTTTTGGTCTCTGGCTCTCAAGAAGGTACTGTCTCTGTCTCTCTCTCTCTCTCTCTCTCTCTCTCACACACACACACACACACACACACACACACACACACACACACACACAGCAGGGTAAATATTGTGAATGCAGAACAAACTACCAATCAAAGGTCATAAACATCCTATTTCAAGTTTTTCTGCAACTCCAGTACTTGAGATGGTTTATTTGAAGAGCTTTCAAATGCTACAGGCTACAAAAGCCTCTGGATCTACTTCTTGCCTTTAAACTCAGTTGAAAAGTACCTTTCTTCCTCCCCTGTCTCTCTGAGATGGAAGTCTGTGCTATCATCAGTAGTTCTAAGATGGTGACAGTGGAGTGCTCTTCAGCTGACCAGTAACTTAAATCCACCAACTGGACTCCTGGTGGTGAAAACACCACCTCAGGGATCAGCCTTTGTGGTGGCTCAGAAAAATTCAGATCAGTGTTGGCCATACTGCCCTTGACCCTCTAATGGCATCATTCTTCCCACACTCTTTTCAGATCCATCTTTTTGTTTCCTTTTAATTAGTAGACATTTTTTCTAAAACAGTTTTAGGTTTATAGAAAAATTGAGCAGAAAGTACAGGGTTCCCATATACCCGCTCCCGCTCTCTCAGTTCCCCTATTATTAACATCTTGCATTAGTGTACGTTGGTTACAGTTGATAAGCAAATATTGATATGTTATTATTAACTACAGTCCATAGTTTACATTAGGGTTCACTCTTTGTGTTGTACATCATGTGGGTTTCAACAAATGTATAATGTCTTGTATCCACTGTTTCAGTATCACGCAGAGTAGATTCACTGCCCGAAAAATCCCCTAATCTCCACCTAGTCATCACTTCCTCCCCTACCAACCTGCCAACCGCTAATCTTTTTATTATCTCCAGAATATTGCCTTTTCCAGAATGTTACATAGTTGGGAGCATACAGTACGCGTGCATTTCAGCCTGGCTTCTTTCACCTAGCAATATACATTTAAGGTTCCTCCATTTCTCTTCACGGCTTGATAGCGCAGTTCTCTATAGCGCTGAATAATATTCTACTGTCTGGATGTCTCACAGTTTATGTATTCACCTACAGAAAAACATCTTGGTTGCTTCCGAATTTTGGCAATTATGAATAAAGCTGCTGTAAACATCCTTGGGCAGGTTTTTGTGTGAACATAATTTTTTAACTCCTTTGGGTAAATACCAAGGAGCATAACTGCTGGATCGTGGGGTACGAGTGTGTTTAGTTTTGGAAGAAACTGCCAAGTTGTTTTCCAAAGTGGCTCTACCATTTTGCATTCCCACCAGCAATGAGTGAGAGTTCCTACACATCCTTGCCAGCATTTGGTATTGTCAGTGTTTTGGATTTTAACCATTCTTCTAGATGTGCATTCTTTTAGATCTTGTTGTTTTAATATGCAACTCCCTAATGATATTTTCATATGCTCATTTGCCATCTGTACATCTTCTTTGGGGAAGTGTCTGCTCAAATCTTTTACCCACTTTTCAATTGGTTGTTTGTTTCCTTATTGCTGAGTTTTAAGAGTTCTTTATATATTTGGGGTTTTTTTTGTTTTTCGGTTTCTTCTAAATTAACACTTTCACTCTTTATTATTATTTTTTATATTTATTTATTATCTTTTTATTTATTTTGGCTGCACCGGGTCTTAGTTGTGGCATGCATGCCAGATCTAGTTCCCCGACCAGGGATCAAACCTGGGCCCCCTGCATTGGGAGCGTGGAGTCTTACCCACTGGAGCACCAGGTAAGTCCTAAGTGTTCTTTATATATTTTGGATACTAGTCCTTTATCAGATGTGTCTTTTGCAAATATTTTCTCCAAGCCTGTAAATATTTTCTCCCAGCCTGTGGCTTGTCTTTTCATTCTCCTGAAGATCCATCTGTTTTTCTAAATCAATGTGTTCTCTATCCTTAGCCACCCTGTCTCCTTGACAAAGTCTTCTCTTTGTCAAGAGAAGAAAACTTCTCTTGAAAACTGGAGAAAAGTACAGTTCTATATCAAAACTCCCGAGGTCCTGTGAAGGAAGTCAAACAAACCCAAGAGTCCTGAAACAACCTGACAATCTGAGTCCTAAGGAGAATCAACTCCTAACAGCTACAGAACTGAGCCCAGGAAATAAAACCTGCTCCTGCCTCCGTAGAACCTAGGATGGAGCATTGTAAAAGAATCTGGATGCAGTTTGCAGATTTTTAACTGCCCGAGAGAGAGAAAGAGAGAGAGAACACTCCAATGAGCACACGACTAGCTGGCCCTCATCAGCTCATGAACACTGAGTGCGAAAAGAATGAATAAATCAAATCTAAGAGAGTTAAAAACGGATACGGTTACATCTTAATGATAAGTTCATTATTTTCCACATTGGCTCAGCTCTGGACTCTATCAAATAAATTGATGGTACTATCTAATGCAACCCAGACCACTGGAAGGGGTTCCATGGGCAGGATCACATGTGCACATAAGTGCGAGGGTTCAGAAAGACCAAGAAAGTAATCTAAATAACAGAGGTCCAAGAAGTGGTGGTTCCAAAGAGAAGCCTGAAATATCTTCTCCAAACTTTACAGTCTCACATTTGCCCTGATTACCCTGTGGAAACAGGATGAACTCGTTGGGTAGGTTTTACCCATTTGTTGGTTTTTTTACTGTTGCCAAACATAAGTCCCAGGAATTGTGTGTGTGTGTTTTTTTTTTTTTGCGGTATGTGGGCCTCTCACTGTTGTGGCCTCTCCCATTGCAGAGCACAGGCTCCAGACGCGCAGGCCCAGCGGCCATGGCTCACAGGCCCAGCCGCTCTGCGGCATGTGGACCCTCCCGGACAGGGGCACGAACCCGCGTCCCCTGCATCGGCAGGCGTACTCTCAACCACTGCGCCACCAGGGAAGCCCCCAGGAATTGTGTTTTGATCACTTACTCTCTTGCCTTTTCCAGGCTCTCTCGATTAGGCACCATGGAATGGGAAAAAAAATAACCCCTTTTACAGTTTAAGAAGAGGCACCTATAAAATCAGCTGTAATGGAGCCACTCTCACTGGGCCATGCGCTGGGCAAGAAAGGCCAAGAAGAGTCACCTAAAAGGTGAACTGGGGCTTCCCTGGTGGCGCAGTGGTTGGGAGTCCGCCTGCTGATGCAGGGGATGAGGGTTCGTGCCCCGGTCCAGGAAGAGCCCACTTAAAAAAAAAAAAAAAAAAAAAAGGTGAACTGTCCCCCACCAGCGTAATTCAAAATAAAATTAAACTACAAAATAAATGTCAGAGTTAAAATTTTTCTATTTCTTATGATGACTACATCAACACTTTTTTATTTGTACATCAAATAATATATACTTTCCAAAACCTCTCTCTTTTTCTCTCTGCTGCCGCTGCTGGTGACCTCATCACAGGTTGTGTAGCTGACTTGAATGATCCCACATGATAGGGTCCAGCTACGCCCTGGGTTCCATTGGACAACTACCCCAAACCCAAGAATGGTCCAGCCCAGTCCTGGGATCGTCAAAAAGTCCTGAAGAAGATCACTTATTGACAGACATCATTAATTCTTAGCTACTTTTTATGGTCTGCCCTACCTTTTCTATCACAAACTAAATCAACGTACTGTGGTGACATGGTGTTTAATTTGATGGTGGCTGAGGAAGGAAGGGTATTTCAAAGCCCCGTAGGGTTTTCTTTGCCTGTTACTAGACATTTCTTCCAGGTAGCTGACAATAAAACATTTATATCTATGTATTAGTAAACACTACTGAATTGTCACGTGTTCTGGCTTCTTTGCCATTTGACCAGTAGAATGTGAAATTTTACACAATGGTTTTTTGTTTGTCTGTTTGTTTTCCGGCTGGGCTGCACAGCTTGTGGGAATCTCAGTTCCCCAACCAGGGACTGAACATGGGCCACAGCAGGGAAAGCCCAGCATCCTAACCAGAAGGCCACCAGGGAACTCCCAGTAAAACGTGAAATTTTAAACAGATCAACTTTTGGACACTTTCAGGATTGGGAAATACTAATTTTCTATCCAACCTTGAGATTTCTTTTTTCTGGCAAGATTTAACCTTCAAATTGCTTTTCCAATTAATCTGACTGCTTTCTTCTCCTTCCTTCTCTTATCCTGTTCACAGTTCTCACAGGGAGGGCTGACAATCTCCTATCTTGGGAGCCGTGAGCCATTCACACTCCAGGCCTCTCAGTCATCCCAGGGGGTGATCAATGCATGGCTCTCTCTTCCTTCAGAGAATTTGAAGGTAAAATAAAATCCGTATTAACACAGGAGAGGTGGGTATTTCTCTCCCTGGAGGTCCTTTCAGAAATAATTCTCTTGCCTAACAAACAGGTTGGTTCAGGCACTGCCCTGCCTAAATTCTGAGCAAGACAAGTTAGGCGACTTCTTTCTTTCTTTTTTTTTTTTTTTTTTAGGAGAGTTCTTTCTGCCTGATGGATCTTTTACTGACAATTAGGGACAATTTTGTTTAAATTCAGAATGCAAGGTGACTCCCCCATCACAGATGACCAACCGCACATCACTCACCTCAAGGAAAAACCCTTCAGCTTATTCTTCCCAAGGTTAGAGAATATATTCACGACCACCACTAGCATCGCTGAAGAAGGGATCAATTGCACCCAAAGCTATAGGGAAATGATATCGCTTACATGTGGAATCTAAAGAAAGGATACAGAACTTCCCTGGTGGTACAGTGGTTAAGGCTCCATGCTTCCAATGTAGGGAGTACAGGTTTGATCCCTGGTCGGGGAAGTTCCGCATGCTACACGGTGTGGCCAAAAACAAAACAAAAAAAAGGGTACAAATGAACTTACCTACAAAACGGAAATAGAGTTACAGATGTAGAAAACAAACTTTTGGCTACCAGGGGATGAGGGGGAGGATAAATTGGGAGATCGGGATTGACATATACACACTACTATATATAAAATAGATAACTAATAAGGACCTATTATATAGCACAGGGAACTCTACTCAGTACGCTGTAATGCCTATATGGGAAAAGAATCTAAAAAAGAGTGGATACATGTATATGTATAACTGATTCACTCTGCGATACACCTGAAATTAACACAACATTGTAAATCAACTATATTCCAATAAAAATTTTAAAAAAACTATAGGGCAAAATAATCAGACTTAGCATAAGATGAATCTAATTCTCACTTTTATCAACGTGCTTACTAAAGTTCTGATTGTTGCGACAAAGTAATTACGTAGTGAAGGAGCTATTTATTCCAGCTGACATTCTAATAAAGCAGCATCAGGGAGCTAATCTCCCAACGTTATTGGGTAAAGAATTTCAAATTGAAGCAAAATTATAAATAAATGTCTCACTGCTCTTACATAGTTTGGATATACTAAAATTAATGGCTAGGATCTGGTGGTGCAATTAATTTTGATATAAGGCCCAGTGTAGGGCATGGTAAACAGTACAGACTGGTAGCTCTAGGACTTAGAGCCTGAGGCTAGACCATAGTGCCCAGACATATCTCCTAGCTAACTTCCTCCAAATCTTCTGGAATATAGCTGAATGATGCAAAAGTGTCCACTGCACCTGTGCTTAGAGGATAAAGGGGTTCTTCTTCAGGCTGAGGAATTTAAAGGAATGCTAAACGCATGCAAATTCCACCCTAAATACTGGGACTAGCTAATCACTGCAGCAAAGGTAAGAATTCGGGCATTCATTCAAAGGAAAGCTTAGGGTTTCTAGAACAGAGATAATGTTACAAAACCACCACAGACCCCACCACAGGCTCAAATGTAATTTTGTATAAAATGTAATTTATGCATAAAATGTTGACTTTTCATATGTATTTGTGTTTTCACAAGGATTTGGGAGCTGTTCAAGTACAGCTCTGAGATTGTTTTCAACAGTATTTTTTGCTGTCCCCTTGTACCACATCAAAGCAACTGAAACTCTATATTTAATTTTAAGAAAGCATTCTAAAATGTCCAAGTTCTTAAGCCCCAAAGGAGAACAAGGCAAAGCTAAGCCCTTCACAAACAGTAACAGAAATGATCTCATTAAGCATCATTGTCCAAACACGTCCGCTCTTCAAACAGACCAGGTAGTGAAAGATTGAATAAAGGTGCTGGTTTCTATTTTATCTCCACCTAAAGGTTTCTGTCTTAGGCTGAAACTGAAGCTTATGTTCTTCACAGAGTTCACTTGTTTCAGAAGGAAAGGAAAACATTCCAAACAAATTACTCTAAAAACTAAAAATTATGGTTTAAGTAATGCTATCTCCATCGGTCATAGCCTGAAATACAAAATCAGCGACACAGAAAGACCCTTTAAATGTTCACACTGATTTTCTCCCCTAATTTTGGTTTCCCTGCCGTACCCTCTCCACCCCTACTCCTGCCTCTTCATTTAGGGCAACACAAACACTCTCTGTTCACAGCAGTTGTTTCAGGGGAAAACAAACCTCTATGTCACTTAACCCATTAGGAGCTAGTTAGTAATTTGTGTGAATGATTCAATTCAACGAATATTTTGTGCATCTACTAGGGATACATCAGTGAAATAAGCAATCATAAAGAATCTCTACCCTTGGGAAGCTTACATTCCAGTGGGGAAAACAAACAATAAACATTGCAAACAGTAACTATTCAGTATGTTTGAAGGTATTAAATAGAATGGACAGGGTAGGCGTCGTTGAGAAGCTGGGGGAGTTCGCAGAGTGGACACCACATCGCAGGGAAGAGCTTTCTAGGCTGAGGGAAGAGCTGGAGCGAATGTCGGGGGGCTGGAGAATATTCAAGGAACCAGTGAACGTCCGCTGTGGCTGGGGTAGGGTGAACAGAGAGATGCTCAGAGAGGTGGATGGGGAGTATGTTAGAGAAGGATGGCAGAATGTGTCATTCCAAAACATGCCTCTTCGGCATAAGGATTATTTTGAGCTGATTATTTTGAGAAACAGCAGACACAGGAGAAGCTCAGAAAATAGAGTCGAAGTTCCCCTTACATAAGGGAAATTTACATGGAGAAAGAAAATTTCCCTGTGTAAGGGTGTGTCCCTTTCTGTACCAGGAAGAGAAGGTTCACTAAATCACAGTAGACTCTTGTCAATGGAGAAAGCATCACGGAAAACTTCACAGCAAAGCTTACCCTGTTGACCGTGCTTTCCCTGGTAACTTCCTCATAACCAACCTCCCCATTGATAGTATTTAAGCCGGAGTTCGAAGCCACCACAGGGAGTTCCTCATTTTTCCCTGGGTGTCTCCCATGCTTCCGTGAGGTAGATATGTTGATAAACTTCTCTTTGTTTCCTCTCTTGTTAATCTGTCTTTTGTTATAGGGGCCTCAGCTGAGAACTAAGAAAGGTAGAAGGAAAAATTTTTTTCTCCCCTACATAAGGACTCTGATTTCTCCTTCTTAAAGGAGACAAGACGGTCTTAGAAAGGTGACACACATCTCACAGCAGAGCCTTGACGGCCAGTGTTCTTGTCCCATGTCTTCCAACATCAGAAGATGAGGCATGGTTTAATTTTTCTAACGTGCATAAGTCACCCTGCAAATCTCCATTTATTGGTGTCTTTCATCCTTAACATTTAACTTGGAATTGTTTTCCAGTGATAGCTCTTTCTTTTTATTTGCAGAAAAGATCTTCACTTTGGAACTTCTTGCCCTCAGATGAACATTGTAAACTTTACCTTTCTGCTGGCTACACAACTGTTGGCTCATAAAAATGTCGTTTGCTTTTAGTTCAGACATAAAACTTTCTTCTCCAGGCACACTTTCATCACAATTGTGAACTTTACCAACTAAGACATTTTATCTCTTTTCCAGTTCTCAGTCTCCAACCCTCCACCTTCCACTCTTACTCCTCAGACCTCTTTTCTGTGCCATCTTAAAAGGGCAATTATCTCCCCATTATTCAGAGATGGGTTATCCATCTTATGGCTCATTTATACCCTTTGCTCATTAACTTCTTTTCCTGTTTTAGTCATTTCAAATTATCATTACTAGAGAAAAGCTAGAGATAACATTTTATAAAACACATTTACCTACATATGATAGAGACAATGCCATTATTTTACCAAATCTCATTTTATCTTTCTCTTACTGGGCACTTGGGAAACTACATTTTTCAGCATACCTTGCTGTTCTTTGGGGCCATGTGACTCAGTACTGGCTGGTAGGGAATGGATGGAAGTGACATAAACCACTCCTACATCTGAACATTTGCAATATATCATGCAGTCCTGCATCCTTTCTTCCCTTTCTTCAATAATCTTGGAGGCCACATGTTCAGGCTGTATCAGAAGATGATGAAAATAAGGGTGATGAAAATCTCAGGGTTTTCAGAAGGAGGGGAACCTCCACTGATTCACATCTGAATCCACTTTGGTTGCGCTAAGCCACTGAGTTTCAGGGGTCGTTTCTGTAACAATCTACAGACTCTAGATTCTGTAACAATCTATCACCATAATCTATCTTATTCAATTCTTGTTTCACTTTCCCATCTCCCCTGAAAACATTTCACAGATGGGGAAACCAGGGCTCAGTTTTGCCTGTGGTCTGGCTAAGCTAACACAGCTAGTAAATGAGGCAACCAGTCCTTGGTCTTCTCTACACCAGAACTACTCTGTTTCTGGGGTTCTCAGCGTACACTTTCTGCTCTTTGTCATGTAGGGAAGGGAAAAGAATCTTTTTCCCTCTACCCTACTAGGATCTCTGCACGGGGCCCTGCAAATTAGACTGACAAGAGACAGACTAACAAGAGGAAAAATAAACACAGAAGTTGATGAGTAGCTCAAAGAGGTGGTTAGAACTTGCGCTTATAGAACATCTTAGCAAAAGAACAAAAAATTTTTAGAGCTTTGACAAGACAAAGGAAAAGGACTTTGAGTTTCTAAGGCAGCAGATTGTAAGAAAGTAAACATATGGGGAAACTAATGGAAGATAAGAGTCAGTCAGGTTTATTATGTAGATTCCTCTGGTGCCATCTCTGGGCTGGTAAGGGTCTAGAGTTGTCTCCAGTAGTTATCTTCTGTCGTTCCTGGTAGAAAGGGGAGGGGCACAACTTTACAAATGTATGTCCTGCTTTTAGGTAAATAGAGGGAGGGCAGAGAGCTCTTCTTTTTTTTTTTTTTTTTTTTTTTTTTTGGCGGTACGCGGGCCTCTCACCGTTGTGGCCTCTCCCGTTGCGGAGCACAGGCTCTGGATGTGCAGGCTCAGCGGCCATGGCTCATGGGCCCAGCTGCTCCACGGCATGTGGGATCCTCCCAGACCAGGGCACGAACCTGTGTCCCCTGCATCGGCAGGCGGACTCTCAACCACTGCGCCACCAGGGAAGCCCAGAGAGCTCTTCTTGTATCTGTCTTCTCTCAATTGCCTTTAGCTCAAAATAACCCTTATTCCAAAGTGGTACATTCGGGGGTGGGCTACAACTTTCATTGGGTCATTCACCCCAAAGTATCCTACACTTAATCTCTTCAGAATGGTCATTTATTCCTAACCACCATAACTCTATTAATATGCAAGGAGAGAGGGAACAGACACACTGCAGCTGTGGCCTACTGGGGAATAATGGCAGACCTCTCTGATGTTTAGCTTATATAACCAAAATAGCCACTAGTTTCATGCTTCCAACCAATAAGGCAAAACAAACAAAAAGCCATGTATCACAACAGATACTACAAGGAAGGACCCAAGCAAAAGTCACCAGGTGCTATGAAAAGGGTCTGAAGCAAACCATCATAATTCAGGTTTCTCCTGTGCCATGTTGTGTGGAACCTCTACACCATCTATTCATTTTGCAACCACATCACCACTTATAAATAATGATACCTCCCAAAAGACATGGCAAACATAATTCTACATTTATGGGTTTGTGTGTATATGGCCAGACTTTAGAGATAACTCTGCAAACATCCTTATATCTAGAGTTTCCTCTCTATATCAACGCACCACCATCTACCCAGTTATCAGAGCCAGGAATCCAAGTGTCATCCCTGAGTCATCTGTTTCCTTCACCCAACATCAAGTCCAACCATTTTTCCTCCAAAATAACCCTCATCCCTGACTTCTATCCATCTTCAATGTCACCTCATCTCTTACCTGAATTAATGGAGAAACCTTGTAACTGGTCTCCCAGCTTCCACTTGAAATCTCCATTAGCCAAATCTCCTCAGCAAAAGTGATCTAAAAACATAAATCAGATCATTTCACCCTTCCACCTAAATCTTTAAAATAATTTATTATTGCACTTAAAATAGAATCTAAACTCTTCTCTATGGCCTTCGAGATTCTGCAAGACCTGGGTCCTGCCTATTTCTCTGGCCTCATGTCACAGAGTTCTCCCTACTCCCCACTCTCTATTCACTGTCCTTCCAACAGTTCTGTCTCACCTTTGCCTTGAGATCTGCTCTTGCCTCTACCTGGAATGCTTTTGATTTTTAGACATCACCTCTCCAGGGAGTCCATGCTGACCACCTACATGAAGAAGGTCCCTCCCCCATTATTCTCTATTACGGCATTCAACCTCTTCAGGAAACCCATCACAGCCTGCAGTGATCTTATCCATCTTCTGTTTACTTGTCTGTTTTCCCCACCAGAAAGTTATGTTCATAAAGGTAAGATAATAGCTAATACTTTCTTTGTGCCAAGCACTGTCCTAAGTGCTTTACATATGCAAGCATAGCCTGCCAAGTATCTCCCAGAAACAACACCTTTTGTTTTTTTAATACCCAAACTTCATAGAATGTATGTATTTCCCAATAGAGTTTGTCTATTTTAAGCTGGTATTACATTTTATATCTTTGTCTCCAAAAATGTAATACATGTTAGCAAAACAACATGGAGGAAAGTTTTCCAGTTACCATCCAAATGCAAGTGGTAGAACAGCAGGAACAATCGTAGACATTTTGAAAAGCACAGCAAGTATCCACAGAGGGGGGGTAGTCTTTGGATGTTGCTGACGCTTCCAGTGACCTCAGAGCACCATGCTCAGAGTGAGTCATGCTGTCACTGGCGCTTGTCCTGAATGCATTTACCAGTGCTTTCCATATTGAGCCATTGTGTTTTGCCCAGAGCTGTACAGTGAGTACCAGAAACGTTGAGAAATTTTGGAGAGCATGATGGATAAGGAATTAAAGGAGTAAAAATAGTACTTACAATGGAAGAGATGTTACTATACATAAAGCAACTGTTTTAATTTTCTGGTGATCAATGTTTTAAACATTTTGCACCCTAATGTGACCATTGTTAATAATACCTAGGCGTGTCAAGGAGAAAAAACTTTTTCTTTACTCTCTTAGGTGTTCTCTTGGGGACCTGTAAATTAAACTGACAAAAGACAGATTAGTAAGATAAAAGAAAGATTTTTATTCATGTGTATGTGGGAGTTCACAGAAAAATGTGACTCAAGGAGGTGGTTAGAATAGTTTATATATCATCTTCGTAAAAGATGGGAGGAGTAGAGCAGCACTTTTTGGAGAACAAATGTCTTCTTAGAAGGAGGGGAGAAAGGGCTCTTATACAAACACCATTTTTGAAAAATAAATGTGCCCTCAAGGAGGATAGAAGGAAGGCATGATAGTTTGTGACAATGTCTGTCTGGGTGTGGTACAACTTCTGACTTCTTATCTGTAAGAAGAGAAAATCAGGGTTGCTCCAGGGAGGGAATTTATGACTATTGAATTCTTTTGTGAGGCTCTGCTTTTAGGCAGGTGAGAGAGTTCAGGAACTCAGATGCCTTTGCTTAAAATAATTCTTATGCCAAAGTGGCGTATTTTGGGGTGACCTATCCTGATCCCTTCAGACGTTTTAGTGTACTTTAGTTATGCCTCAGGAAGTTGGTTGGGGGTTTAGGGTTGATATGTAATGTGTTATACTTTTTCCCTTTAAAGATAATGTGAAATAGAACCCAGGTAGCACCTTCACACAGAACATCTAATTTTCAGATGCTAATATTTACTGAGATGTCAGTATTGTGGTGCTGCGAGGACAAAGGACGACCCTGCCTGAAAGAGTGTCAGCCTTACGCCCCCTCCTGGACTCTTAATCGCCCTCCCCACCCTGTTGCGATGTTTACGAAATTCCTGAGCCCACCTGGGCGATGTCCACCTGGGCCACAGGACCTGTTCCAAATAAGGAAAGGCATCTGCCCTGACCCACTCCCACCCTATAGAAGGAAGGTATATGTGCCTCGACCAATCAGTAAACAAAATGTTCACCTCGAACCATTCCTTTGTCTTCTGGCTATAAAAACTGATCAATAGCACATGTTTGGGCTCGACTCTCCCAGACTACTAGGAAGTCAGCCCGCTGTTCTGGCAGCGACCCTTCCCTCTAATAAATTCTATCTTCTTTACATTCGGCCTTGTGTCTGCAAATTCTTTTCCAGCCCACGTTCGGACCATGACAATATGAACTCATTTCAAGCAAACGTCTATCTTATGTGGTAGGTATTTTTATTCACCTTGCCTCTTTCTGTGCAGCATGTAAAGGTTTAGCAACATGCCCAAGATTCTAATGGAAGTAAGTACATCTGGGACCTGAACCCAGCTATACTCAATCGAAATTCTGCTTTCTTACCCATTACAGAGGCTATAAGGGCCTCTCCCAAGGGAAGGTCTGCATCCATCTAGTTCACCATAGATCCCAATGCCTGACAGGGCTCCGTCCATAGTAGATGATCAATTACTTGTCCCAAATGAATGAATTTATGGATTGAAGGAAACCAGAATGTGTCACCTCTTTGCCATAAAAATTATTTTGAGCTGAAGGCATTTAAGAAGCAGCAAATACAGGAAAAAGGTCTCTCTACCCTTAACAGATGGCACTAGAGGAATCTGCAAACTAACTCCCTCCAGTAGTTTTCTCCCATATATTTACCTTCCCACAGTTTGCCACCCTTGGAAGTCTAAAACCACTTTCTTTTTTCCAGTCATTTCTCTACAAATATATTGTTCTTTGTTGAAGATGCTATTATAAACCAGAGTTCTAAGCCACCTCCCTGAGTTACTCTTTCCTTGAGTCTCTCCCTTGTACGAGATATACATGTTAATAAAATTCTGTATTTTCTCTTGTTAATCTGCCTTCTGTTACAAGGGCCCCAGCCAAGAATTTTGAAGGGTAGAGGGACAAGAATTTTTTCCCTCCCTTACAGATGAATGGATGAATGGGTTAAAACAGGTGCCGTAGGGCTTCCCTGGTGGCACAGTGGTTGAGAGTCCGCCTGCCGATGCAGGGGACACGGGTTCGTGTCCCGGTCTGGGAAGATCCCACATGCCGTGGAGCGGCTGGGCCCATGAGCCATGGCCGCTGAGCCTGCGCATCTGGAGCCTGTGGTCTGCAACGGGAGAGGTCACAACACTGAGAGGCCCGCGTACCGCAAAAACAAAAACAAAAACAAAATAGGTGCCGTAATAACTGGCCTGTAATCTTCAAACCTGTTCCCGAGGAACTCTTCTAGATTGAAGAAAATCAAAGAGATATGACAACTAAATGCATATGCGTGATCCTGGATTGAAACCTTTTGCTCCAAAGGATGCTATTAGGGCAACCGGTAAAGTCTGAATGGGGACTGTGGATTAGATGGTATGATTCATGGGACTGATAATGCACCTGAACGACACAAAGATAACTTCAAGGTGGAAACAACTAAGCTACAACTGATGCAGAAAGAGCTCTTATCTGAACTTTCCTTACCATGGCTTCATGAGAGTCCGCTGCCACAGCCCCTCCAAGATTTCCAATCAGAGAAGCCTGACCTTGGGCACCGGGACATTCCAAAAGATTGTGTAAACAAGCCTCATCCCAGCCTTCCATCCTTTGAAGCCCTAATCGGCACTAACACCACCCCCCACCCCCCCCCCCCACCCCCCCACCCCCCCCACCCCCGCTGTTAAATTGATACATAAACCTCTACCTTCAGCTGTTCAAGTTGTCTCTTCATCTGAAGGCTCCCACATGCATAAACAAACTTATCCTGTTAATCTGTGTGAGTTAATTCACAGAACACCCCCCCCCTTACCATATAAAATGGTAAAAGAAAATCTTCCTTCCAACATGATCTATCTCCGTTAAGTTCCTGATTTTGATGGTTGTACTAAGGTTATGTACGAGAATGTCCTTGCTTGCCAGGAGGAAAATTGGCTTCTATGAACACTTCTGCCATGATATCTACAGGAGTTTTTTTGTTTTTAAGTTATGAGATGAATAAAGTCTGTACTCCCTTACAAGGGAGATGGGGAAGTTATATGGCAGCAGAGGGATGAGTGATGATGGCCACATATATCAAGGCTATAACCATACCTGTTAACACAGGCCAGAGTTGGTGGAACCCAGGGAACTTCCTCAAGGATCAGACCCCCCAGAAGGCCACGTGGTAAATGAATCAGGAGAGGTGCAAAGGGTAGAACTTCGAGTGATTCTTACTCTTTTTTTTTTTTTGGCTATGCCCTCGGCAGTGAAAGCACAGAGTCCTAACCACTGGACCTCCAGGGAGTTCCCTGAGTGATTCTTATTCTTGTGCACATTTGACTGCCTTGGCCCTCACACTGCAGGCCATTACCATCGCCTTAGGTGCCCCCCTAGAGTCCACCTGGGTTCCCTAGAGTGAGACAGACGGTAACACAGGGCTGAGTGAGTGGGTTCAGAACATGCTGCCCCAAAATATACCAATTTGACTTTTTGATTATTTTGAGCTAAAGGCACTTGAAAAACAGTAGGTGTGAGAAAGGCACTCTGACCTACCCTTTTCTTCCTGAGGACAGAAGACAAAACTCCTATATGAAACGCACCCTCCGTGAACCTGGAGACAGCAAGGGGAGGCCAAGAAGCATTCGTGCAAGGAAACCTTGTTAAAATAACCTTTATCTTCCTTTAGTCTCCACGTATATTTTAGTTACTTTCTCATAAATACTACTCTTTGCTCCACCTAATATATAGAACACTTAGGCCTAACTGCTTTGGGGGTTTTCATTCCCCTGTGAAGGCTCCCATGTACACATAAAAATCAAATGTGTAAAAAATAAATAAATAAATAAAAAATAAAATAAAATGTGTATGCTTTTCTCCTGTGTATCTGTCTTATGACAACTTAATTCTCAGGCCCAGCCAGAGTCACTAAGGAGGTAAAGGAAAAGTTCTGTCTCCTTAACAAACCCTAATAAAGTCCATGGGAGGGGAGGGGGAGGGGGACAGGGGAGGCGGTGCTCTGAAAACGGTGGCCACCGAAACAGAATTTTCCTTTCCTTTTTCAGAAGATTTGCTATCATACACATACCTGGGTTATTCTCAACATGGACTGACAGAGGAAGGTGTAGCACTGACCACATTGCTAACATAGCCCGTTTCCTGTGACCAGTGACTTAATTTGACGAACAGCTTAAATTCTTGGCTCTCTGATTCCCTGCTGACACCAAGATAAATGCTGTCAGTCTCAGGGATTTATTTTAATTCACTTCCATGTATTAATTTGATGCAAATAAATCATTAACTCCTCCACTGTACCTTTGCTCTTCTGATGCTTCGCTCTACTACCTGGGTATCTTGCTGATTCCCACAGACTAGTGAAGGTGGCTCTTAGCTGGGATACACTTAAAAGGCCCAATGGGCCTTCTGGTTTCTCCTTCACCTCCAGTACCAGCCGTAACTGCCTCTCTTTATGTTCTCTTTGTTGAGTATCACTTTAGGCTTTATTTTCACTGTGTGGAGGATTTCATTACTCTGATTTGACCCAGTTACAGCGCCCATTTAATTATATTGCCTAACTTTCTTATTTGGATAAATCTTTCCAAATCTTAAGAAGGCATTTTAGAGGGCAATCAGGCCGGTTCCCAAGGTTTTACACTTCACACTTAAGAATTTTATTTAAAATGAGTGTGGTTGTAAAAACAAAAACAAACAAACCCTAGACACAGAAAAATTATTGAAAGACAATACATCAAAATATGTTTTCTGGGACTTCCCTGGTGGCACAGTGGTTAAGAATATGACTGCCAATGCAAGGGACACGGGTTCGAGCTCTGGTCCGGGAAGATCCCACATGCCGCAGAGCAACTAAGCCCGTGAGCCACAACTACAGAGCCTGTGCTCTAGAGCCCACGAGCCACAACTACTGAGCTCACGTGCCACAACTACTGAAGCCCGCGCGCCTAGAGCCCGTGCTCCGCAACAAGAGAAGCCACTGCAATGAGAAGCCCACGCACCACAACAAAGAGTAGCCCCCGCTCACCACAACTACAGAAAGCCTGCGCACAGCAATGAAGACCCAATGCAGCCAAAAATAAATAAATAAATTAAATTTTTAAAATATATGTTTTCTTTTTAATTTTTCTGTGTGAGTTAATATTCATAATGGGAAAATGCAATTACTTCGTTAAATAAATTGAACACAGAACATTATCTTTCTTTTTAAAACATCTTACCATATCTTGGATCAAGGTGAAGATAGGATAGCCTTGGTTTGACACAATATTTTTTCCCCAAAAAGTAGCTATAAGGACTATTTCTCTGATGCAAATCTTATTTCCAGTCGACTCTCACTAAAAAATTAACGATGTGGTCGCACTGAAAAAAAGAAAGAAAAAAAAAATCTCAGTAGTGAGCATGTAGTACTTTCAATACTTGTAGAGGTACTCAAAACAATGCATAATGTAGTTCTGTTAATAGGGAACTCATTTATCTCTCCATCCATTCATTCAACAAGTCATCCAATTCCTGAGCCCCCTGAGGTCTTGGGGAAGCAGCGGTGAATAAGACAAGCCCATCTGCCACTCTGAAGCTAGAGGACTGGTGATGAATGGCAGCAACGAAACAGGCCATCTGGAGTAATTACACTGGGAGTCACAGAACCCAGAGAGTAGAGAGAGGGGCAGCTGTAAGGAGTGGACAATCTCTTTGGATGATGGCCTGATGAATTTGCTTAGAATTTCCAAGAATTAGGAATTATTTTAAAGATGCAAATTCCTGAGTAAGTCTTCTTGGCCCACCCCTTGGCTGGGGGGAGCATAGCCCCCAGCAGCAGATGAAGCCCTTCCATCACAGCCCCTACTACTGGATATTGACATTACCTGCCTCCCCACATACCCCAAGAGCTGTATGTCCAATTCACTTAGTCATCTTGGTATCTGGCTCAGGGCCTGGGCCAGAAAATACATTTAATAATGCTGAGTGAACTGTTTGCTGATAAGTAACGGGACTGCAGGTCCTTGCCATCTATCGAGTATGTGAGACTCACTCTGTGAATCTAAATAATGATGAATTCATGAGAATTAGTACTCATTACTGGTGGAGAGTGGAGGCGAGGGAGCTTAAAAGTATTATTTGTTAAGTGCAAACGTGTAAAATAGTTCACATTTATGTAACCTTGTGGGTGCGTCTCCTGATCTTATCCAGATGTGGCTATAAAGGTGACCTGAGATGATCCAGACCAGCGACGACCTCACCAGGCCAAGGACCACCACGCACCCACATATGCACGTATGGGAGGGCAACATGTATTAACACTGGTGAGTTTGCCAACTTCTCTGCTCCCTTAATCTGCCAGTGAGGATCCCAACATTTTTGGTCCCTTCTTCTCAGCTGTACCCCAGCCTCTGAGGACAGGCCACTCCTGCCACATTTCTTTCTGGACATTGTGTGATGGGGAAGCCAAAGAAGGAGGCAAAGAGTTTGTGGGGGAGGAAAAAATCGTCTTTCTTCTACTTCCCAGGTTCTCCAGTTGGAGCCTTGTAAATTAGACTGACAAAAGAGAGATTAACAAGACAAAAACAAAAACAGAAGTTTATGACCATGAGCTTCACGCGTACACATGGGAACACTCAGTGATGAATAACTAACTAAAAGCGCTGGTTAGAACTTGGGCTTATATAGCATCTTAACAAAAGAACAATACATTTTAAAGAAGTGACAGGACAAAGGAAAAGGACCTTGAGTTTTTAGGGGTGGCAAACCGTGGAAAGGCAAACATATGGGGAAAGTAATGATAGATGAGTGCTAGTATTAGCAAGGTTTGTTATGCAGATCCCTTTGGTGCCACCTCTGGGTTGATAGGGGTCTCTGGTGATTAACTTCTGTCCTTCCTGGTAGAGTGGGGAGGGGAACATCTTCACAAATTTATGTCCTACTTTTAGGCAAATAAGGGGAGGCCAGAGAACGTTTCTTGTACCTGCTTCTTCTCAAATGCCTTCAACTCAAAATAATCCTTATGCCAAAGTGGTTCAGCTTGGGGTGGCGTACTCTGCCACCCTTCAGGTTCAAAGAGATGTAGTCAATCTACAACCTGAAGAGACTCCAGAGCTGGGAGCCAACACACTGAGGCTGAAGAGAAAGAGTGCTTTGAGAGAATGCAGTGGCCAGCGAGAGGCATCTGGGAGTATGGATGACAACAGAGTTTGAGGAGGAAAGGAGAGGGACAGAAGAAGGCATGCTAGGGACCGTGATTTAGATCTTCTTTGATATCCTTGGAGAGACCAGAATAAAGAAAGTACTTTCTTGTTTCTCTATCTACCTGCCTTGGTCCATTCGGGCTGCTGTAGCAAATATACCAAATACCAAATCACAAGGGTGGCTATAAAGAGCAGAAATTTATTGCTCACAGTTCTGGAGGCTGGAAGTCAGAGACCAGGGCGCCAGCACGGACAGGTGAGGGCCTTCCTCTGAATCAGAGCCCAAATTTCTTGCCATGTCCACACACGGTGGAAGGGGCTGGGCAGCTCTGTGAGGTGTCTTCTATAAGAACGTTAATCCCATTCAGGAGGGCTCCACCTTCATGACCTAGGCACCTTTGAAAGGCCTCATCTTCTAAGGTCATCACCTTTGGGGGTTAGGATTTCAATGTATGAATTGGGTTGCGGCCGGGGTGGGGGTGCGGGCAGGGGCGGGATGCAAACATTCAGACCATAGCACCATCTTATCTCTCTCCTTCACCTTTGGGGATAGTATTTATTTAAATATGACACCCCTCCAGGACTGAGTGATGAGGTCCCAGTGTACCTATTCATCTCTACTTGGTTCTGACGAGAACAAATGAGCATCTCATGCTCAGCATGTCCAGCACTGAAGCCCGGACCCTCCTCCACAATCTGCTCTACCCACAGCCCACTGCTTCTCAGCTGATGGCAACTCCATCCTTCCACAGACTCAGGCCAAAGCCTTAGTGTCCTCCATGACTTCTCTCCTCTCATTCCAGTGTCCCATTCATCAGGAAATCCTCTAGGCTCTACCTTCCAAATACCTCCAGAACCTGACCACTCGCCCCGACCACAGCTCCTCCCAGTTGGAGCATCCATCAGCTTAGGTTACAGCAGGGACTCCCAACAGGTGTCCCTGCTTCTCCTCCCTCCTTCTTATGACCTATTCTCACCAGAGAAACCAGAATGATCTTTATGTACCTTCTAATAAGGTAAAAATAATTTAGCTCATTTACCTCCAATGCTTAAAATGCTGGAATGGTTAAGATAAGATAAGATGGTTAAGATAAAAGCCAAAATTCTTTTAAAGACCTAGAAGGATGCGTTTTGCCCTACCCACCCCGCCTCACCTACTCTCCTCTCTTTGGATAACTCCCCTGCAGTCACAATGGCCTCCTCGCTCTCGTCTACACTCACTGGGCACACTCCAGATGAGGAACTTAGGGCCTCCGGCTGCTCTCTCTGCTGAAACACCGGCCCCAAAAGCCATGAGGCTAACTTCTTCCGCTCCTTCAAATCTTTGCGCAGATGCCACTTTCTTGATGAGACCTACTCCTATAAAAAATTGCAGGTCTGTCCTGAGCCCCACATTCCTAATCCCCTCACCCTGCTTTATCGTTTTTAGAATTTATCACCTTATCTATAGTGCTAACTGTTTAGCCTGACCAGATTGTAAAGTCCATGAATCCATGAGGATGGATGTCTTTGTTTTGATCTCTGCCACATCCCTATCACCTGCAAGAGTGACTAGCACAGAGCAGCTGTTCAGTAAGTATTTGCTGAATGAATGAATGGAATCCATTTACACCAACAGGCAATCGAGGATGGCTTCTAGACTAGGGGAACTGTCCATGCCAGACGCAGCCTTCACGAGCTGGGGAGTGAGCCTTGTCCTTACTGACAGATACAGGCTGAGCTTCAGAGTCAAGCTCCAGGGACCCAGCCGTCTGGCACACAGACTTTTATCTTCATTATTAATCTGCTTTGCTTCAGGACAAAGGCAAGGACATTAGTGTTGACACAATTCAAAGACAACTCCTACCGTTTCTATGCTCCATTTTATTCAATGGCTAGACATGCAGCAGGCCCAAGGTCCAGGCCAGATGAGGGCAGCTGGATGGTTTCAACTAAAATCTTGGATATATGTGATATACTCATATATGGATACACTTGATAAATTCCTTTAGGTACAAACGGCAGACCAATTGGTCTCAAATGCAACATCTGGGCTTCCCTGGTGGCGCAGTGGTTGAGAGCCCGCCTACCGATGCGGGGGACACGGGTTCGTGCCCCGGTCCGGGAGGATCCCACATGCCACGGAGCGGCTGGGTCCGTGAGCCATGGCCGCTGAGCCTGCGCGTCTGGAGCCTGTGCTCCGCAACGGGAGAGGCCACAACAGTGAGAGGCCCGCGTACCGTAAAAAAAAAATCCAACATCTGGCAGCCCTAAGCAAGGTGGAAAGGGAAGCCAGAGGGAGGCTCACAGATCTCTCCATCTTTTCCAGAGAGAAATATTTACTTCCTCACCATTACCATAAGAACAACCAATGTTTGCCCCCTTCATCCAGTACCAAACAGGAGCAAATGCATCCATCACTGCAGTCACAGGGTCTCACCAGAGAGCTAAAACCTACCTCTGCAAATCAGCTCCGTGAGAACCACGAAAAAGATGCATCAATATGCTGCGGGGTGAGGAAGGTGGAGCTACACACATAAATAAGAAAATGGCTATTTTTCAAGATAGACAAGTGTATGGGTTGAATTGCGTGCCCCCAAAATTCATACGCTGAACTCTTAACACCCACTACCCAAGAATGTGACCATTTGGAGATAGAGTCTTTACAGAGGTGATCAAGTTAAAATGAAGTCATTAGAGTGGACCCTAATCCAATATGACTTCTGTCCTTATAAAAGGGAAAATTTGGACACAGACATGCACAGAGGGATGAGGATGTGAAGAGATGTAGGGAGAAGGTGACCACCCACAAGACAAGGAGAGAGACCTTTGGACAGATCCCTCCCTCACAGCCCCCAGAGGGAACCAAACCTGCTGACACTTTTTTTTTTTTTTTGGCTGTGTCAGATGTTCGTTGCTGTGCACAGGCTTTTTCTAGTTGTGGTGAGCAGGGGCTACTCTTTGTTGTGGTTCTGACTTCTCACTGCGGTGGCCTCTCTTGTTGCGGAGCACAGGCTCTAGCTGCACGGGCTTCAGTAGTTGTGGCACACGGGCTCGGTAGTTGTGGCTCAAGAGCTCTAGAGCACAGGCTCAGGAGTCATGGCTCACGGGCTTAATTGCTCCGTGGCATGTAGGATCTTCCCAGACCAGGGCTCAAACCTGTATGCCCTGCATTGGCAGGCGGATTCTTAACCACTGCACCACCAGGGAAGCCCAACCCTGAGGACACCTTTATCTCAGACTTCCAGCCTCCAGAACTGTGAGATAATAAATTTCTGTTGTAGAAGCCAACTAGTTGCAGTACTTTGTTGGCAGCCCTAGCAGACTAATACAACAAGAAATTACATTTCAACGTGTAGTTAATATGATAATCCTGCCTCGTCTTACATCACTAAAATTTTAGAACTTGTTGTGACCTGATCATTCAAGTACGTAGCACTGGGCAATGGGTATCACCGAATCACCCATATGTAGTCAGTGTTTATATGTTACACAAAGCTGTCACTTCACCAGCAAAGATTGTTGGTGTTACCTTTGGCTGCCTTTACCTGCCCTCTATTTCTCTTCCACCCAGGGTCTTCTGAGGAAACTTGAAAAACTTTTCTTTTCCCAGTGCCAACACCCCCAGCCCCACCCCAAGGCAAACATTCAGTCTCCCTCCCAAGAATACACCAGGCTAGTCATTTCTTTTGGCAAAACCTGATTACTCCTTTTCTTGATTCTCTCTGACCCATCAATTCATGCCTTTCAGTGGGCCTTCCACAGCCCATTCCAAGGTAGATTTACTGCCCACTCCATCTTCCTTTTGCACGATTTAATCTGCTGTATTTTAATTGGGTAATAAAACTCTGTGTGCCACCCAGCAAAATTCCACAGGAAGCAATCACCAGGGACATTCTCTCAGCAGCCAATTTCTAATTATTTATTCAGGCCCAAAGCCTAATTCCACCCCTGAGTGCCAGTGGCTCTGACCTGCTACATTCTCCGTGGAGGGGGGAGGGGGCAGGGCGGCCACCACTTGGGATCCCTGCAAGCACCTCCCTGGACAGCAGACTGTCTCTGAGTCAAGAAGGCCTTACTCTTCTTGTCTCTGAGTCACAGGCCTGGGAGAAGCCTCTGCTCTGCTGTTACAGCAAACGGGAGGATTGCCCTGGGGCCTCTGCTTTGTCAGCACCTCCACTCCCACACCCCGCATTGCTCGGGAATGAGACTGCCACAATCTGTGAGGCAGTGTCCCCAACATTTAAGGAAAAAACAGGACTAGTCAATTCACAGTGTCACAGTGTCAGCACAACTGGAGAGCCATGTGGAAGCAAATTGACACAGAATAAATTCCATACAAATAAAAACACTGAAAGGCAGCAGAATATGCACCCAAAACTATGACCATGAGAGTTTAGGACATGCCACCCCCAAACATACGGCTTTGTTAAAATACGATGCTTTGGTACATTGATTATGTTGCGCTGAAGGCACTTGAAAAACAGCAAACGCAGGGACAGGCTTTTCTGAACTCCCCTTACCTGCCTAATGGCCGATCCTCCAGAAGGAACTCAGTTGTCATATATACCCACCCCGGAGCCGCATCAACCAGGGGAAGAGTGACTCGTCCCAGGAGATGAGACTAGACATCGACACGGCACCCAGACAAACTTTGTCACAAACCGTCGGACATGTACTCTTCCGAGAGCCCATTCATCTTTCCTGAAAATCATTTACCCACCCTAGGAGGCCTCCATCCCCTGTCCCCTTTCCCTATTAAGATGGCATTCAATGCTAAATTCTAAGCCACTTCAGGGAGTTCCTCATTTTTCCCTGGGTGTCTCCCATATACACGTGAGGTACACATGTTAATAAACTTCTGTTTGTCTTTCTCCAGTTAATCTATCTTTTATTACAGGAGTCCCAGCCAAGAATTCAGAAATGTCGAGGGAAAATTGTTTTTCCCCCCTTACAAGATCAATATGAATATGAATTTATAAAAACGTTAGAATAGAACACAGAAGAATTTTTTATAACTTCAAAATAGATTAGGTCTTTCTAACTATTACACAAAATCCAAAAACCTTAAAAGAGAAGATTGATACCTTTGACTATATAAAAATTAAAACTGGTTAAAACATGCATTCCTCTCCAAAAATATCATAAGTCAGAAGATAAATGACAGATTGGGGGAAATATTTACAACACTCGTCACCCTAATATACATTAAAAAACAAAATTCAACTGAATATATTTTAAAGACCTTACAGGCTTCATTCATGAATCAGGTAGCATCCCATCTAGCAAATGTAAAGGAGCTCCAAGAAGCTGTACAAAATGCAAGGTTTTTATAGGCAGAAGGGAGCAGGAACAAGGAGGTTACTAGCAAAGAGTGGATTGTTTGTGGCAAGGTCACCTTCCTTTAGGGGACAGCACGGGTCTAGCAGGCAGATTACCTCACTAGTGCTGACCAGGTAATTCCAGACTGACTGGTTTAAGATTCCACTCCTGGGAGAGTTTGAAACTGTACTTAGTTAGGTATTAATTCTCAGTTTGGTGACGTGGGGCTTGGCAAATATGACTTCATTTGGGGGCCTGTTGTTTCTTTTTTTAACCTATATAAAGATGTCTCCTAAAAATCCATAAGAAATATCAACAACCCAATAGAAAAGTTGCAAATGTCTAAGCAGAGAGTTTATTGAAGGAAAATAATGAGTACCTCTTTTGTAATGGGCACTTTTTAAAATGCCCATTACAAAAGAAATGAAAATTATAATGAAATACCATTTTTCACTTATTAGACTAGCAAACACTAAATCTCATACATTGTTGGTGGGATTATAAAATAGTTCAATGTCTATGAAGAGCAATTTAGCAGCAACTCTATAAATTACAAATATATACACCCTTCGACCCTAAGAATTTATCTTCCAGATATGCTCACACGTGGGAAGTAACACACTGTACAAAAGCTATTTATGAGACATTGCCTGTAATAGCCAAAGATTGGAAGCCACTTAAGTGTTTATCAAAAAAGAGCTGATTTCATCAACTGTGGTAAATCCATACATTCAAATATTCTGTAAGAACAAAATAGCTCTTAATAAATCAATAAAGAAAAATCACGCAGAAGAATGCAAATATACATACCATATCTATATGTAAAGCAGGCTGTCACTGTGTAAAAAAAAAGATGAGGGGGAATAAAATATGTCTCTATGACTGACCTATGCATAAAAATATCTGAGAGGATAAAAATAAAGAAATAGGGCTTCCCTGGTGGCGCAGTGGTTGGGAGTCCGCCTGCCAATGCGGGGGCATCCCATGTGCCGCGGAGCGGCTGGGCCCGTGGGCCATGGCTGCTGGGCCTGCGTGTCCGGAACCTGTGCTCCGCGACGGGAGAAGCCGCAGCAGTGAGAGGCCCGCGTATCGCAAAAAAAATAAATAAATAAAATAAAAAATATAAAAAAGAAATAACAGTGCTTATATGTTGAGAAGGATGGGAACTAAATAAAGAAGGATAAGGTGGGAGGGAGTCTTTTGTTTTATAGCTTTTTGTAATTTTAATGTTTGAAACATGTGAATGTGTTACCTATTCAAAAAACTAAATTAAAAACAAAATCTGCCTGGGGACAGAGGGGAGGAAGGGGATAAGGGGAGGAGAGAGGACCCAGATCATCCATATAGTGTGGTTTCCAGACTGCACAAATCCTCCACACACTCCTTCCAGAACCCATCACAGTGATGACAGCACTGGGAGGTGGGGAAGGTGAGGAAAGGGGATGAAGACAGAACTGCAAGACCTCACATCCATGCAGTTCTGCTTTTGACATTGCTGTCAAATGAAACTAGACATACACCATTGTGTTTCTGTGTGTGAACATGTTCCTCTGCTAAGTGTCAACAGTTTGCAATCCTGTTTCCTCATTTCTTCACCGTTAAAAAGATGCCAGGAGCCTAAATGAAAAGAAGTCATGTAGAGTCCTTTCACCCCTGAGAAAGCCTGCCCATTGAGATTTTGTCACATCTCCTTTCTTTTCATCTTAAAACTCCCCCCACCACCCCGATCGTGGCTATTGTATGGCAATCAACCAGACCAGGGGCCAACCAAGCCTACCAGACCACCCACAGTAGTCAGCCCGCCACAACAGAAGGACCCAAAGAGCCCATGTAGGGAGCACCCCTAGAGCATATATCTGTGGTGATGAGAGGAGAGTGCACTGCTAGCACACATAGGACATCGCCTACAAAGGCCATTTCTCCAAGGTCGGGAAACATAACCAACCTACCAGATACAGAGAAATAAAAACGGCAAGCTAGGCAAAATGAGGCAATAGAGGAACATGTTCCAAATGAAGGAACAAAATAAAAGCCAGAAGAAGAAATAAGTGATATAGGTAATCTACCCTAGAAAGAGTCTAGGGTACTGATTGTAAAGATGATCAAATACTCAGAAGAATGGATGCACAGAGTGAGAAGTTAGAAGTTTTTAACAAAGAGTTAGAAAATATAAAGAACAACCAAATAGAGATGAAGAATACAATAACTGAAATGAAAAATCCACTAGAGGGAATCAACAGTAGATTAAATGATACAGAGGGGTAGATCAGCAAGCTGGAAGACAGAGTAGTGGAAATCACTGATAGTGAACAGAAAAAAGGAAAAAGAATGAAGAGCAATGAGGACAGTTTGAGAGACTTCTGGGACAATATAAAGTGCACTAATATTCACATTATAAGGGCCCCAGAAGGAGAAGAGAGAAGGAAAGGGGCTGGGAGCACATTTAAAGACATAATAGCTGAAAACTTCCCTAACCTGGGAAAAGAAACAGACATTCAAGCCAGGAAGCACAGGGAGTGCTTAAGCCAAAGAGGAACACACTGATACACATTGTAATTATAATGAGAAAAATTAAAGATAGATAGAATATTAAAAGCAGCAAGGGAAAATCAACAAATAACATACGTGGCAACTCCCAAAAGGCTATCAGCTGACTTTTCAGCAGAAACTCTGCAGGCCAGAAGGGAGTGGCACGATATATTTAAAGTGATAAAAGGGAAAAAAATACAATGAAAAATATTCTACCCAACAAGGATCTCATTCAGATTTGATGGAGAGATCAAAGGTTTCACAAAGAAGCAAAAGCTAAATGAGTTCAACACCATCAAACCAGCTTTACAAGAAATGTTAAAGGGACTTCTCTAAGCAAAAAAAGAAAGGGCCACAACTAGAAACATGAAAATTACAAAAGGAAAAAGCTCCTCAGTAAAGGCAAATATTCAGTAAAGGTAGTAAATTATCCATGCACAAAGCTAGTAGGAAGGTTAGGAGACAAAAGTAGTAACATCATCTATATCCACAATAAGCAGTTAATGGATACACAAAACAGATGTAAAATATGACGTCAAAAACAGTAATCTTGAGGGAAGGGGAGTACAAATTCAGGGTTGTTAAAATACATTTGAAATTAAGAGATCAGCAACTTAAAACAATCACATATACATACAGATTGCTATGTATAAACCTCATGGTAACCACAAACCAAAATTCTATAATAGATACACACACAAAAAAAGAGAAGGGAATCCAAACATAACACAAAAGACAGTCATCATATCACAAAAGAAGAGAACAAAAGAAGGAACAAACAAGAACATATTGTAAATAATGCTGCTATGAACAATGGGGTGCATGTATCTCTTCTAATTAGTGGTTTTGTTTTCTTTGGATATATATTGAGGAGTACAACTCCTGGATCATATGGTAGTTCTACTTTTAGTTTTTTAAGGAACCTCCATATTGTTTTCCACAGTGGCTGTACCAATTTATATTCCCACAAAAAAAATGTACAAGGGTAACCTTTTCTCCATATCCTCTCCAATATTTGTTACTTGTGGTCTTTTTGATGATAACCATTCTGACATGTGTGAGATGACATCTCATTGTGGTTTTGACTTGCATTTCTCTGATGATTAATGATGTTGAGCATCTTTTCATATGCCTGTATGTCTTCTTTGGAAAACTGTCTATTCAGGTCTTTGTTCATTTTTTACTTGGGTTGTTTGTTTTCCCGATGTTGAGTTGTATGAGCTGTTTATATATTTTGGATATGAATCCCTTATCAGTCATATAATTTGCAAATATTTTTTCTCATTCAGTAGGTTGTCTTTTCACTTTGTTGACGGTTTGCTTTGTTGTGCAAAAGCTTTTAAGCTTAATTACGTCCCATTTGTTTATTTTTGCTTTTGTTTCCTTTGCCTTAGGAGGCAGATCCAAAAAAATATTGCTGCAATTTACATCAAAGAGTATCCTCCCTATGTTTTCTTCTAGGAATTTTATGGTTTCTGGTCTTACATTTAAGTCTTTAATCAATTTTGAGTGTGTTTTTTGTATATGGTGTTAGAAGTGTTCTAATTTCATTCTTTACCATGTAACTGTCCAGTTTTCCCAGCACCACTTATCGAAAAGACTGTCTTTTCTCTATTGTGTATTCTTGCCTCCTTTGTTGTAGATTAATTGACCATAAGTACATAGATTTATTTCTGGGTTCTCTATTCTGTTCCATTGATCTATGTGTCTGTTTTTGTGCTAGTACTATAGTGTTTTGGTTACCGTAACTTTGTAGTATAGTCTGAAGTCAGGTGGTGTGATACCTCCATTTCTGGGTTTCATTCTCAAGATTGTTTTGGATATTCAGGGTCTGTGTGTTTCCATATAAATTTTAAAATTATTTGTTCTAGTTCTGTGAAGAATGCCATTGGTAATTTGATAGAGATTACACTGAATCTTTAGATTGCCTTGGGTAGTGTGGTCATGTTAACAATTTTAATTCTTCATCTTCATGAACACTGTATATCTTTCCATCTGCTTGTGTCATCTTCAATTTCTTTCATCAGTGTCTTAAAGTTTTCCAAGTATAGGTCTTTTACTTCCTTAAGTAGGTTTATTCCTAGGTATTTTATTCTTTTTGATGTGATTATAAACAGGATTATTTCCTTAATTTCTCTTTCTGAGAGTTTGTTGTTAGTGTACAGAAATGCAACAGACTTCTGTATATAAATTTTGTATTCTGCAACTTTACTGAATTCGTTGATGAGCTCCAGTAGTTTTTTAGTGGCATCTTTAGGATTCTCTATGTATAGTATCATGTCATCTGCAAAGAGTGACAATTTCACTTCTTCCTTTCCAGTTTGGATTCCTTTTATTTCTTTTTCTTTTCTGATTGCTGTAGCTAGGACTTCCAATACTATGTTGAGTAAAAGTGGCAAGAGTGGACATCCTTGTCTTGTTCCTGATCTTAGGGGAAATGCTTTCACCTTTTCACCAATGAGTATGATGTTAGCTGTGAGCTTATCATATATGGCCTTTATTATATTGAGGTAAGTCCCCTCTATGCCCACTTTCTGCAGAGTTTTTATCATAAGTCAATGTTGTATTTTGTCAAAAGCTTTTTCTGCACCTACAGAGATGATCATATAACCATTTATTCTTCAGTTTGTTAATGTGATTTATCACATTGATTTTCACATATTGAACCATTTTTGTGTCCCTGGGATAAATCCCATTTGATCATGGTGTATGATCCTTTTAGTATACTGTTGGATTTGATTTGCTAGTATTTTGTTGAGGATTTTTGCATCTATGTTCATCAGTGACATTGGCCTGTAATTTTCTTTTTTGTGTCATATCTTTGTCTGGTTTGGGAATCAGGGTGATGCTAGCCTCGTAGAATAAGTTCAGAAGTGTTCTTTCCCCTCCAATTTTTTGGAAGAGTTTCAGAAGGATATATGTTAACTCTTCTCTACATGTTTGGTAGAATTCACCTGTGAATCCATCTAATCCTGGATTTTGGTATTGGGAGTTACTTTATTACTGATTCAGTTTCATTACTGGTAATTGTTCTGTTCATATTTTCTATTTTCTCCTGTTTCAGTCTTGTGAGATGGCACTTTTCTAGGAATTTGTCCATTTCTTCTAAGTTGTTCCTATTATTGGCATATATGATCCTTTGTATATCTGTGGTGTTGGTTGTAACTTCTCCCTTTTCATTTCTGATTTTTATTCATTTGGGCCTTCTCTCTTTTTCTGTTGAGGAGTCTGGCTAAAGGTTTATAGATTTCGTTTATCTTTTCAAAGAACCAGCTCTTAGTTTCATTGATCTTTTCTATTTTTTCTTTTTTTGTCATCTCTATTCCATTTATTTCTGCTGTAATCTTTGATTTCTTTCATTCTACTAACTTTGGGTTTTGTTTGTTCTTCTTTTTCTAGTTCCTTTAGATATAAGGTTAGGTTGTTTATTTGAGATTTTTCTTGTTTCCTGAGGTAAGCTTGTATCGCTATAAACTTCCCTCTTAGAACTGCTTTTGCTGTGTCCCATAGATTTTGAATCATTGTGTTTTTTGTTTTCATTCGTCTCCAGGTAGTTTCTGATTTCCTTTTTGATTTCTTCAATGATACTTTTTTTTTTTTTTCCTTCAGTGATCCATTTTTTTTAATGTTTAGTAGCATATTGTTTAGTCTCCACGTGTTTGGGGGTTTTTTTTGCAGTTCTTTTTCTTGTAGTTGATTTCTAGTCTCACAGCATGTGGTCAGAAAAGATACTTGATATTTCAGTTTTCTTAAACTTACCCAGGCTTGTTTTGTGGCCTAGAATGTGATCTATTCTGGAGAATGTTCCATGTGCACTTGAAAAGAACATGTATTCTGCTCCTTTGGGATGGAATGTTGTATATATAGCTGTTAAGTTCATCTGGTCTAATGTGTCACTTAAGGTTAATGTTTCCTTATTGATTTTCTATCTGAATGATCTGTCCACTGATGTAAGTGGGGGCATTAAATTCCCTTGCTATTATTGTGATATTGTTGATTTCTCCCTTTATGTCTGTTAATATTTGCTCTATGTGTTTAGGTACTCCCATATTGGGTGCATTTATATTTACAATTTGTTATATCTTCTTCTTGGATTGATCCCTTGATCATTAAGTAATGGCCTTCTTTGTCTCTTTTAACAGTCTTTGTTTTGAAGTCTATTTTGTTCGATATTAGTATTGTTACCCTTTTCTTTTGATTTCCATTTGTATAGAATACCTTTTTCCATCCCCTCACTTTCAGTCTATGTGTGTCTTTAGATCTGAAGTGAGTCTCTTGTAGGCAGCATATATATGGGTCTTGTTTTTTGTATCCATTCAGCCACTCTATATTTTTTGATTGGAGCATTTAGTCCATTTACATTTCAAGTAATTATTGACATATATGTTTTTATTGTCATTCTGTTTCGTGTCCATCAACAGATGAATGAATAAAGAAGATGTGGTGTATAAATATACAGTGGAATATTACTCAGCCATAAAAAAGAATGAAGTTTTGCCACTTGCAACAACATGGATGAACTTGGAGGGTATTATGCTTAGTGAAATAATTCAGACAGAGAAAGACAAATACTGTATGAGATCACTTACATGTGGAATTAAAAAAAAACAAAAACCAGTGGATATAACAGAAAAGAAAGACTCACAGATATAGAGAACAAGGTGGTGGTTACCAGTGGGAAGAGGGAAGCAGGGAAGGGCAAGATAGTGGTAGGGTATTTAAGAGATACAAACTGCTATGTATAAATAAGTTACAAGGATATATTGTACAGCACAAGGAATATAGCCAATAATTTATAATAACTATAAATGGAGTACAACCTTAAATATTGTGAATCACTGTGTTGTACACCTGAAACTTATATAGTATTGTGAATCAACTATACCTCAATTAAAAGAAAACTTCCCCCCAAGTGTCTACTCTAACCAAATCTCACTTGGAAACAAACATGAGATGGGGCACCCATGGATGACTCACCCAGGATACCACATTCTCCCCAGGAAGCCTTAGTCCCTCTAGTTCCATCTTAGGGAAGTAGATAGAGGCCAGATGCTGCTGTTTCAAGGTACATGTGCTCCTTCTTAGTAATTCAACACTCACTTAATATTTAGTGAGGGACTGTAGGGAAGGTATCTTAATATAATAGGAATCTTACCACAGGGTTTCTCTAAAGGCAAATCCTCCATTTTGTGTTCAGTTTTGGTCATTACTGAAAGGCAAGGGAGGGGAATTTGTTGGCAAGGAAAAGAAATTAGGGGTCTTTAAAAAAATAAAACATAGCATGAAGAAACAATAGTGAAGTCAGAATTCCCCTGGGACATTCACTTCCCCTGGCAATACTACAAAGGGTTTACTGAAAGTGTCACGCAGCACAAAGATTTTTCAGGAGCTGACAGGAAAGATTTAGTGTTCTAGAGATGGAGTACTCAAGGGCAAACATAAGTTTCTACACAGAATAATTATTGGAGAAAGACTACTTGCTTTCTTTGGGTGGAGTCACTGGTCATATTGGTCATATATCTTTGAAAGCCTGGGATAAAAACTGCTGCTTGAAAGTCACTTTTGAAGCATGATCTGATTAGAAGGAGCCATATCCAGGTACAGACTGGCTTGGGGAGGGGTGCCAGGCCAAAGAAAAAGAGTTGAACACGTCCCAGGAGAAGGGGGCAGGAGCCAGAAACTACGCCACTCCACCCATGGCCCTGAGTTCTTGGTAGAAGAGGTCTTCTATATAACTATGCACCAAGGTCCCCAGCTCACCTGCCCCAGCAATGCAGGCATCATCCTCCCCACTCACCCCACGGTCCCACCTCAGCCCATTTTCCAGGTTCTGGCACTGCTACACTTCTGACAACAGTGCCTCCAGAAACCGTTGCAACAACGCTACCATCATTTTGCACCTAAGATATATAGGGCCTTGACTCTGGGGGAGGCAAACAGACTACAATGAGAGGTATAGGATACAAGGATATACTCGGTGGAGCTCATTCCTGTAGAGGTAACCCAAGTCCTGAGGCCTTCCTAAAAGCAGATTACTGTGAAGCTGGGAGGAACACACTGTATGGTCTCGACTATCCTCACGGACCTCTGGGGTAGAAGACCAGCTTTTAAAGGGGCTGAGTTTGCCTAATGGGGAAGAGAGTTATTAAGTGTCACACAGGGGATGAAAATGCTGAACAGATATCAAAAGAAATTTTCAGATGCCAAAAGAAATCAGAAAGCATAGGTCAGGGCCAGAGCAAGTAAGACCTTGGAAACGTTCTGGAACCTTAATAATTTCCTCATGTTTGCTTCTTCTGTTATCTTTCTATTATCCTTCCTGGTAGCACGACTTTTAAAACACTTAAAACAAAAGGCGTCTCTGTGTTTGCTTTGAGAGCAACAGTTAGTCATGGGGTACTGCAGCCCAAGAAGGCAACCTGGAGGATTAGGGCAGTTTTGGGAAGGGCAGATGGCTATACTGAGAAGGAGGAAGGAGCAGCAGCTTTGGCTGTTAGGTGTCCCAGAAACTTAGCAATTAAGGTTTCTTTAAAGCTTTTATTTTTATGTCATTATGCATTTTTGGTTTATAACCTACCTTATTCCATAAAATATTTAAGTAGCTTATAGGAATATAAGCTACTTAATAAGAAATATAAGAAACGTATGGGGCTTTCCTGGTGGCGCAGTGGTTGAGAGTTCGCCTGCCGATGCAGGGGACGCGGGTTCATGCCCTGGTCCAGGAGGATCCCACATGCCGCGGAGTGCCTGGGCCTGTGAGCCATGGCCGCTGAGCCTGCGCTCCGCGGCGGGAGAGGCCACGGCAGTGGGAGGCCCGCGTACCGCAAAAAAAAAAAAAAAAAAAATAGTATGCAAATAAGATATAAAGTCAGGGGCAGGAAAATGTCAATTTTTAAAAGAGGTCATGATCAGGAGAAAGTTAGAATACATGTCCACATAAGGTCCTACTCAGTTACTTAACGGCAAGCTTGGATCTGTCTCTGAGTTTCCAGGCACCCAAAGAGGAAAGGGAAATCAGATGGGTTACCAGATTCTCATCGTTCATGAGAAGACAACAATTGCTAAGGTAAAGTTCTTGTGGTTCTTATCTCTAAAAGATAAATCCCTTATGGTCCTTCATAGAGTGGTGGAGGAGAGATGTGGTGGCAACACCTCTACACTATCATCAAGAGAAAAATCCATGAACCTGTCTCTTGTAGATGCCAAAAGGATGACTCCAAAGCAAAATTCACAGGAAACCTTTCTGTGGAAACCCTCCCCTCTCACTTAACAAGAAAGCAGCAGAACTAGATTTGGAATCAGGTCATATGATGTCAACTCCTGTTTGCCTTTCACCTCCTTTCAGCTACCTATTTCCTACTCCTCTTTTAGCCTCAATTTAAACTTCACCTCTTTTTAAATTTTTTTATTAAAGTATAGTTGATTTACAATGTTGTGTTAGTTTCTGGTGTACAAAAAAGTGATATATATTCTTTTTCATATTCTTTTCCATTATGGTTTATTTCCAGGATATTAAATATAGTTCCCTGTGCTATACAATAGGACCTTGTTGTTTATCCATTCTGTATATAATATAAACTTCACTGTTTGAAAAAGACCTTCTCTGACCCTGGGCTGGACTAGGCTCCTGGATTTTCCCTATCTTTCATACATCACATTCTTTGTTTTCACTTATTTGGTGTCTATCTTTACCAATGGACTGAAAGCTCACGGGGAGCAGGAACTACCTGATCATCTCAATAGATACTGGAAAAGCCTTTGACAAACTTCAACACCCATTCATGATAAAATCTCTTATCTAACTAGGACTAGAAGTGAACTTCCTCAACCTGACAAAGGGCAACTAAGAAAAACCTACAGCTAACATCACTTACTGGTGAAAGACTAAATGCCTTCCTTCAGAGAGTATTAACAAGGCAAGAATGTCCATTCTCATCACTTACATTCAACATTGTACTGGAGGTCCTAGCCAGTAGAATAATGCAAGAAAAAAGAAATGAAAGGTATCAGATTGGAAAGGGAAAATTTTATTCACAGATGACATGAGCCATCTATGCAGAAAATCCTAAGAGATTGATTTTCCCAATACCTATTAATAAATATAGCAAAGATGGAATATATATGGTTAATATATAAAAATCAACTATATTTCTATATAATAGTAATGAACAATTGAAAAATAAAATTCAAAAACAATAAAGTAAAACAACACCCGTAATGTGAAATATTTATGGACACATTTAACAAAAGTATGCAAGACATGTAAACTGAAACCTCAAAACATCTTTGTGAGAAATTAAGGATGACAAATAAATGGAGAGACATTCCATGTTCACGGATTAGAAGATTCAATACTGTTAAGATGTCAATTCTCCCCAAATCAATCTATGGATACAAAGCAATCTCAAGTAAAATTGCAGAAGACATTTTTGTAGAAACTGACAAGCTAATTTTAAAACTCATGTGGAAATACAAAGGACATAGAATAGCCAAACAATTTTGAAAAATAACAAAGTTTGAAAACTTATACTACCTGATTTCAAGAATTACTGTAAAGGTAATCAGATGGTGTGATATTGCACAAGGATAAAGATCTAGATCAGGAGTCAGCAAACTTTTTCTGTAAAGGGCCAGATAGTAAATATTTTTGGCTTGTAATCTGTTTCAACTCTGCCTTTGTAGCACGAAAACAGTCACAGACAATATTTAAAGAAATAAATAGGCTTGACTGAGTTCCTGGTAAAACTTTATTTACAAAACAGGTAGTGGGACAGATTTGGCCCTCGGGTCATCGTTTTTTGACCCCTGATATAGAGCAATGGAACAGAAATAGACCCATAGTTATATAGTTTATTGACTTTCAAGAAAGGCGCCAATGTATTTAAATGGAGAAAGGATAATCTTGTCAATGAATGGTATTAGAACAATTGGACAATCATATACTTCATAGCATACACACAAACACACACACACACACACACACATGCACACACACACAAAAAATACTCAGAATGAATCACAGACCAAAATGTAAAAGCTACATCTATAAAACATCTAGAAGAAAAAATAGGATAAAAATCTTTGCATCTTTGGGCACAAAACACAATCTTTAGGCAAAGATTATTTTGATATGACACAAAAGCACTAATCATAAAAGAAAAAAAAATGGACTTTATCAATATTAACCTCTATGGCCAACGTGAAAAGAATACAGTGCTGCATATGCATAAGCTGTGACTAACAGACTCAGACTTGCTCCCAGAGGTCAAGGTGGCCTCAGAGACCAAATGACTTTTCTGTGTTTCAATTTCTGAATTTGTAAAAGGAAAGTTGAGGGAACACATCTGAGTAAAATCTTCATACAGGCCCTCATACAAGCAATGAGAAATAAAGGGGAGCTCATCTGTGCAAAGTATGGAGGAGACCTACATGATCTGCCTCAAGAGAAACAGGTTAACATAAGGAACCACATGGCTGGGAACTGGAATTGGAAATCCTAGAGAGTAAAAAACTTCTGAGGGCAGGACCCTCTCAACAGCTCTGCTTCTCTCTGCAATTATCTGACCTCTTTTTTTTAAAATAAATTTATTTATTCTTTTTTTTTTTTTTGGCTGCGTTACTGCACGCAGGCTTTCTTTAGTTGCGGCGAGCAGGGACTACTCTTCGTTGCATTGAGCAAGCTTCTCATTGCGGTGGCTTCTCTTGTTGCGGAGCACGGGATCTAGGCGCGCCGGTTTCAGTAGTTGTGGCTCATGGGCTCTAGAGCGTAGGCTCAGTAGTTGTGGCGTAAGGGCTCAGGTGCTCCATGGCATGTGGGATGGACCAGGGCTCAAATCCGTGTCCCCTGTGTTGGCAGGCGGATTCTTAACCACTGTGCCACCAGGAAAGCCCCTGACCTCTTCTTTTTTATAGGCTGGCTCCCTCGTTCTTTTATGCTCTTTCACATACCTTTGTTTGCTTGACCCAGGCCCTACATTATGGCATTACTTCACCCTCAGGTCTGCTGCTAATTGCGGGAAGTGTTTTCAGAATTTGTTTCACATTCTCTAGGGAAACATATTGATTGACTCAACTCATCATGTCAGGTCATGGATTGCTGGTCAGTCTAGGGATTTGCTTCCTACCCACGTCCAATCAGCTGTGGTGAGGGTAGGGAGAAAAGGATCACAATGATGTAAAGGGGCTTACTATCCAGGCAGAATCCATAAAACATTTCAATTCCAGGAGGACACATAAATGAAAGACTGATCTCTCCAGAACTGCCATTGTTTCTGCTAGTCTGGTAATGATGCCAATTTCATAAAGGAGTAATTTAGAGGAGGATGGAAGGTGCTGTGTCATCAACAAAGTATGTACTGAGTTCCTAAATTCAGTATTTGCATAATATGACTGGGATGGTTAATTTTGTGTGTCATCTTGACTGGGTTATGGGGGGCCTAGATAGTTGGTTAAACATTATTCTCAGTATATCTGTAAAAGCACTTCCAGATAAGATTAGCATTCGAACTGATGGGCTAAGTAAAGCAGATGGCCCTCTCCAATATGGGTGAACCTCATCCAATCCACTGGGGCCTTAAAAGAACAAAAGGCAGAGTAAGAGAGAATTCATTCTCTCTGCCTGACTGTCTTTGTGCTGGGACATCAGTCTCCTGTCTTCAGACTCAGACTAGAGCTGTACTTTTGGGTCTCTTGGGTCTCCAGCTTGCAGACCTTGACACTTCTCAGCCTCCATAATTATGTGAACCAATTCCTCATAATATGTAATGTACGCACACACACAAAAGCATCCTATTTGTTTGGTTCTGTTTTGCTGGAGAACCCTGACTAATACAATGACTCAAATGCACAAAAATCAGACCAACGGGAACAAGATCAAGTGAAAGTATATTTCACTCCAGACTTTGTGAGTCTTCATACAGAGCTATGGGATTCAGTTCTGCTATGACATCTTCCCTTATACCCTCATCTTCTCCAAGACAGTAAACAAGAAACTGGAGACGTGTGAATGAGATGCACATTTCTCGCATCAGTCACAGATCCATCCCATCAACTCCCCACAGCATAAAATCCTTATAACACTTAAACCTCCTCAGCCCAAAGAGAACCTCATGAACCATATGTAAAATACAGTCTCATTTTCTTTCCTCTGTTTAATTAGTCACTTCATTTAGTTTTATTTTTCTCTTTCGCATTGGGCAAAGACAACTTTGTATTTGAGTAAATTAGTCTAAGTTCTAATAATAAAGGAAGAATGTGTTTCCCTTTGACGTTTACTAGCATGATGAAAATTCCCAAATGTGCCCTGAACCACTAACATTTACTTCTTTTTACAAACAAGCTCACATCTTTTCTCTCATTAAACACCTAAGACGATCCCTCTTTCCTCCCAAAATGATTCCTGTTGGTTTTCTGTTTAGGCCAGAAAACCTAAAAATCTCTCTTGCTGGGAGAAGCAGCTGCCAGTGTCAAAAGGAAACAGATGGTTTTGGAAACTTTCTTATTTAGAGTAAGTAGGTGGTGTGATTCCAAAGAAACTCCCTCGTGTTATACTCTGCTGTTACAAGTTGTACATTTGTACCTCTTTTCTCCAGAATGTCCTTTCTCATCATTCTAGGCTCATAGCTGGATTTCAGTCCATGGCAATGCTCTTCAAATCTGAAGGTGTCTCCTGGGGTTTTTCCTAATAGATCACTTTTCCTAGTGGGAGCTGTTAATGGTTTTTCTTTCCAGCTAAGTTTTGATAACCAGATGAAAGCAGTGTCAATGAGACTGTGAAAATGTTTCCTTCCCAAGGCCTCATAAACCACTTCATCAAGCACCTCAGACCTAGCTCTGCCCATATGAAGGTGCAGGAAAGATTCTATTTTCTCCTCATGCAAGAATTAAACAAAAGCTCTGAGGCCACATGTGGTCTTTTAAAGCAGTCAACCATTTTCTTTCCATTCCTCTTCTTTTTCTTTTTTTTTTTTTTAATGTCTGCTCATATCTGCTTCAAATGTGGACTTATTCTATCACATGTAAAGTAAGAAACAACTAAGAGTAATACTTTGCTCTCACCGAACTAATGTGGTCAGTGGATTTTGTGCCCTCACAGGAGTATAAACCCTGTCACTCTAAACAGGTTTTCTGGTAGAGTCTAGAGAACTAAGGATATTTAATATATTATAGCTTATCCGGGCATAGCTAGGGATCACCACTAGCTTCTGAAACAGCTATAAAATTAAGGTTTATCTAATGTGTCAGATGCTTTCAATGGCTACTCATTTCCCACTGCTTATTTTAGCTGTTAGTTCCTAAATACGAGCCAGATGTGGTTGGTGGTAATTAACAAAACTTGTTAGCCATTTTGTATTTTTCAGGCCGTTATTTATCCCAAGGTAATCTCTTTCCAGTCAGGGAAAGCACAGGGCAGTTCCTAGAGATTATCAGGTCTACTGTTCTCATTTTACAGAGGTGCTGTGGAGGCCTGGAGGAAGCATAATGTTGGATAATCAAGTATGATAAAAATTTGTGCAGAGCCTTACCATTTTCTTTTACCTAATCCTCATAAAAATCCCATGAAGTAGGTAAGACAGTTGCTATGAACATCTGTGTTAGTTACAGCAAAGGCCAACCTACTGTAACAAACAGACTAATGAGACAGTGCCTCAAAGAGCAAAGAAATGTATTTCTGGTTCACATAACAGTGTCGAGGTAAATAATGCAGGATGGTGCTACAGTTCTGTTCCACAGAGTCACTGAGAGATTCTGGTTCCTTCCATCGTGTAGCTCTGCCATTCCCTCAGGCATTTTTATGGTCAGAGCTGAGTGGTCAAAGATCCATCCCTCGCAGAAAGGGGACGATGGTACAAATGCAGCACATCCACTATTTTGAGACCTAGGCTCAGAGTGGCATACATACACCCCTTTCGCTCACATTCCATTGGAAAAAACACGGTCACGTGGCTACTTTGACTGCCAGGAGGCTGGGAAATGTAGGATAATGTGCGCACGAAGAAGGGGAGAATGGATTTTAGTGGGCGACTAATAATTTCCACTAACCCATTCTCATTTTACAGATAAAGAAATTGAAGCTCAGAGACTAATACAGACAAAACTTCTGCTCCTGGGCTTCCCTGGTGGCACAGTGGTTGAGAGTCCGCCTGCCGATGCAGGGGACACGGGTTCGTGCCCCGGTCCGGGAAGATCCCACATGCCGCGGAGCGGCTGGGCCCGTGAGCCATGGCCACTGAGCCTGCGCGTCCGGAGCCTGTGCTCCGCAACGGGAGAGGCCACAACAGTAAGAGGCCCACGAACCGCAAAAAAAAAAACAAAAAAAAACTTCTGCTCCTAATACAGAATTAAGTCATGAAGTCGTTTCACTTGAAAAATAGTATATAATTTCAAATGCTAGTTATACCCCCCAAAATGAGCGTGGTTAATGTATTAGTCAGGTGTTCTCCAAAGAAACAGAACCAATAGGGTGTGTATATAAAGAGAAAGATTTATAGCAATTCAGATCACTGTAACAAGGAACTAGAAACTATAAAGAGGAACCAATCAAAATTAGACAACTCAATTGCTGAGATAAAACCAAGCTAAAGGCAATGAATAGCAGACTAAATAATGCAGAAGAATGAGTAAGTGATCTGGAAGATAGAATAATGGAAATCACCCAATTAGAACAGCAGACAGAAAGACAAATGAAAGCAACATAGAAGATCTATGGGCTAATATAAAGCGTGCTAACCTATGCATAATAGGGATTCCAGAAGGAGACAAAAGAGAAAGCGGGACCAAAAATATAAATATTTGGTAAAATTACGGCTGAAAACTTCCCAAACCTAAAAAAGGAAACAGATATCCACGTACAAGAAGCCCAGAGGGTCCCAAACAAGATGAACCCAAACAGACCCACACTAAGACATATAAAAATTAAAATGGCAAGGATACCGAGGGGGTGGGATGAATTGGGAGATTGGGATTGATATATATGCACTACTACGTATAAAATAACTAATAAGAACCTACAGTATAGCACAGGGAACTCTACTCAATGTTCTGTAGTGACCTAAATGGAAAGGAAATCTAAAAAAGAGGGGATACATGTATACGTATGACTGATTCACTTTGCTGTACAACAGAAATTAACAAAACACTGTAAAGCAACTATACTCCAATAAAAATTAATTTAAAAAATTAAAATGGCAAAAGTTAAGGAGAAGATTCTAAAGGAAGCAAGAGAAAAAGTGTCAGTTACAAGGGAACCCCCATAAGGCTATCAGCTGACTTCGCTACAGAAACTTTGCAGGCCAGAAGGGAGTGGCAAGATATATTCAAAGTCCTGAAAGAGAGATTTATTTTAAGGAATTGGCTCACATGATTCGGAGGTCCACATGTGCAGGCTAGGCTGGCAGGCTGGAGACCCAGGGAAGAGCTGATGTTGCAGTTCAACTCCCAGGCTGTCAGCTGGCAGAATTACTTCTTGCTCAGGGGAGGTCAGTCTCTGTGCCCTTAAGGCCCTCAGCTGAGTGGATGAGGCTCGCTCATATTATGAAAGGCAATCTACTTGACTCAGGGTCCACTGATTTAAATGTTAGTCTTATCCCCAAAACACCCTGACAGCAACATCCAGAATGTTTGACCAAATATCTGGGCATCATGGCCCAGCAAAATTGACATGTAAAATCCCTGTGGTTGTCTTTTTTCTAATAATACATGTTAAAGATCTGTCTATATCAGAACATAAAGAGTTTTTTGCGGGACTTCCCTGGTGGCACAGTGGCTAAGAATCCGCCTGCCAATGCAGGGGACACGGGTTCAATCCCTGGTCGGGGAAGATCCCACATGCTGCGGAGCAACTAAGCCCGTGCACCACAACTACCTAGAGCCTGTGCTTCACGACAAGAGAAGCCACTGCAATAAGAAGCCCGCGCACCGCAATGAAGAGTAGGCCCTGCTCATCGCAGCTAGAGGAAGCTGGCGTGCAGCAACAAAGACCAACGCAGCCAAAAATAAATAAATTTTTTTAAAAAGAGGTTTTTACTTCTTATAGCTGCACAGTGTTCCATGGCATGGATAGGTCATAATAGATTTTACCAGTCCCCTATTGGTGAACATGTAGGTCATTTCCTTTTTTTGCTGTTATAAGAAGTACAATAACTAACATTGTATGGACATAATTTTGCATGCACCCAGGTCTGTCTATAAGCTAATTTCTTTAAAATGAATTGCTCTGTTAAAAAAAACAGATGTGCATTTCAACTTTTGACAGTTACTGCCAAATTGGCCTCCATAGATGTTGTACCCATTCATATCCCACCAACAATATAAACAGTGCTTTGCCAACCCAAAGTTTTATCAAATATCTGGACATTTGTCTATCTGATATGTGAAAAACGGTATATAAGTATAATTTAAATTTGTGTATCTCCTGGGCTTCCCTGGTGGCACAGTGGTTGAGAGTCCGCCTGCCGATGCAAGGGACACGGGTTCGTTCCCCGGTCCGGGAAGATCCCACATGCCGCGGAGCGGCTAGGCCCGTGAGCCATGGCCGCTGGTTCTGCGCGTCCGGAGCCTGTGCTCCGCAACGGGAGAGGCCACAACAGTGAGAGGCTCGCATACCGCAAAACAAAACAAAACAAAACAAAGATACTGCAAGATGGACCCTCACGAAAAGACTTGCTTTTTGTGTCACTGTCCGTGGTGCTGACAGCATCCCTGTGGGCTGAGGCAGGGTGGCTTTTCCTCCTCCTGGGGCACTAAAGTGTCTTACACAAACCCTCCTGGGGAATTCTGGACAGGAGAGAAAGGAGGCAGTCAAGGGGAACGAGAAGTAAAAAGGACAAGGGCTACTTAGGCAGAATGTTTGTGAGGTTGGATGGAGAAGGAAGACAGATTGGTATATGACTGGGTATTGTGTACAAATCATCATAGATACTAAAAGATAATTCTGCCCCTTTGACACAGTGGTGGGTCGGGGGACCTATGCACATTGCCTTATGCATTCCATTATTGTATGCATATATTCCCTGAGGGCTTGAAGAAAAAGTAAGGTTATAGAAAGAGCTTAGAGAAAGTTATCATGTGGCATTTGAGTGGACAATTTTAGAAATAAAATGGACTGTCATCTTCCTGAGCTGATTTGACTATAATCCTGCTACGACTGGGAATAGATTGGATAACCTCCCGAGAACTTCGCGATATTTGAAGTCACAACTTCAGTGAAAACATTCATCCTATTCTTGCTCTTTACCTGTTTGACCTTCAGGGCAACCTGGATTTAAACTAAAGTAATATCACAATCTATACTGATTATTTTTGTCTTATCTAAAGACATTTGCTTTCAAGTGTTTTTGCTTTTTTTAATTTATTTTTGGCTGCGTTGGGTGTTTGTTGCTGCGCTTGGGCTTTCTCTAGTTGCGGCGAGCGGGGGCAAGTCTGTGTTGCAGTGCGCGGGCTTCTCATTGCGGTGGCTTCTCTTGTCGCGGAGCACCGGCTCTAGGCAGGCGGGTTTCAGTAGTTATAGCACGCAGGCTCAGTAGTTGTGGCTTGCAGGCTCTAGAGCACAGGCTCAGCAGTTGTGACGCATGGGCTTAGTTGCTTTGCAGCATGTGGGATCTTCTCAGACTAGGGCTCAAACCCTTGTCCCCTGCATTGGCAGGCGGGTTCTTAACCACTGAGCCACCAGGGAAGCCCCAAGTGTTGTTTTAATACACACGAGAAGTTAATAACTCTCTCAACCTGTCAGTTCTTTCCCTAGCAGCATAAAAGTATAGTACAGAACATGAATTCAATAAATCCCATTCATTCCTCATTGGTGCGCTGAAATTGAACAATCTTCAATTCACATGATTAAGTATAAAAAATATTTATGTTCTGGTGCAAAAAGAAAAAGAAACTCTTGGATTTATATTAAGTGTAAAAATATAATTTTTTACATTTCTAGCCTTGGTTTTGTTTTCAATTTTTAAATGCTAAATTTTCCAGTTGGAGGAAATATGTAATTTGGGGGATTAGGCCAGAGATTCCATAAATGTTAAAATCTATTTCCCAATATTTTAATGGCCTCACTGGCGATGCAGTTGGCTTTGTGCTTGGCTGTGGTTATAATCACTGCCGCTACAGAGGCACAGGTTTCGAACTATCTGGGCTCGGGGAGGTCTTGTGCATGAGCAGTCAAAGCAACATCCAGACAGAGTCTCCAGAGGCCCTTACTGGTATATCTGTCCCCACACAGGGTGAGATTTCCCCATAGACCACCAGAAAAATAAGCTATTCTCCCCAAGGGTTATCTGATTCTGCCTGTGGGCAGTGACTCTTATAAACCTTCTCATATTCCAAGCTTAGAGACCGCCCTCAAGTTCTACATCAAATTTCTCTATTCCAGGGCTGTGACTCAGCTCCAATCTAAAATCCATTTGAGAAAAGAAAACATTTAAGGGAAAGGGTATCATCCTTTCTTCTGGATCATCTGTTTCAACATTTTCTTTTCCTCGCACACAGCTAACACAATGATCATCTTTTATCACACTGTTGGTGATTCTCTGCCAAAGTGTGAATGGGAAAGGCAGAGGGCACGTCCTTTTCTGGTCCACCCAAAAATGCTTATCAAAATGGAGGGTGGGGAGGGTGACAAAATCTATAGGAAATCAATTTACTCTTATAAATAAATTCAACAACCTGGCTGTATTTTATGACCAAATCTAATAAGTACCTGTTAACTCTTTTGAGTTTTCTTTGTATACAATCACATCAACTGAGAATTATTCAAATCTGACTTCTTTTTGAGGTTCCATATTGTGTAGAGCATGCACCCTGTTATCGTGATTATCATCACAAACAACAACAAATATATACTGAGTGTTTACCAGGTAAAAGACATGGAACGGCATGATATGGGGATCTAAGGGATGAATGAGACAGAGCCTTTGCCCTCTCAAAAGGATAATAATTGGGATATGGTTTGTCTATGTGAAAAAGAGAACCAATAAACAAAATGCAACAAGGTCATAATTACCTTTGCAGACTCAAACTTCATTTAAAAGAATTGCTTTTCTTTCACGCCTACTATGTTGGCAGGCTGCATACCCTAGATGGGCTGCTTGGTCACAATTCTCCGCTCTCCTCTTTTTTCCCCCCTTGTTTTGGACAAATGTCCATTGCACAGTCTATGGTCTGAGTCATGAACATAATGATATTAGAAGTAAATGGAAAAGGAAAAGCAGAGTAGGAGAATATTGTAGGAGAACAGCTATCACTCACTCTGCTATTCTCTCCATCTGGCAGGGCTTCCTGGCTCCCCCATAAAGTGCAGATCACCATGGCCACAAAAGACTCTGAAACCTTTCCCAGAAACCAATTGCCAGAATGGGAATTCTGAAGGAACATAACCCAAGTGAATAACACATTATTTTCTCCTCTAAGAGCAAAAGGTTATAAAAAGTAATAAAAAAAAAATACGATCATGAAATCTGGATGAAGGAGACAGTTTTAGCCTGACTTTCAATCGTTTATAGACAATTTTGAAGTAGCTTAAATTTAGCTAACCCATAGCATGGATGACTCTTAAAGTTTTTTAAGTGGTTTACAAAATAGGATATATAACAAAATCTGTTTTTGTAAAAAAGAAATAAAGGTATATTTATGAATAGGAAAGACTATCACTTCTAATTTTTCCTAAGCACTGTGATGTTAGTTCACTTTATTTTCATCTCGGGTATAGGAATAGGGGACAGGGATGGGGAAGGAAGAGAACAGACTATTTTGATAACAAAGCCCACAGAACTACTGAACTTTTAAAAATATGTACATTTCAGGGCTTCCCTGGTGGCGCAGTGGTTGAGAGTCCGCCTGCCGATGCGGGGGACACAGGTTCGTGCCCCGGTCCGGGAAGATCCCACATGCGGCGGAGCGGCTGGGCCCGTGAGCCATGGCCGCTGAGCCTGCGCGTCCGGAGCCTGTGCTCCGCAACGGGAGAGGCCACAACAGTGAGAGGCCCGCGTACCGCAAAAAAAAAAAAAAAAAAAAATATATATATATATATACACATTTTTGTCAAGAATAAAAAATTATGTTTAATTTTTTCAATTAAAAAAATTTAATGTAGCCTTAGAAGCAAAAAAGTGCTGCTATCCAGTAAGCAGTCGGTAAATGTTTGCTAATGTTATTATGTAGTGAGAATAATCTTCAGAAAGAAAATCAGGATTACATTGCTTCTGAAGCTTTTGTGAAATCAAGCCTTCACCTAACCAAGTGGTTGACAAAAGGATAACGTCAGCATGGGAGCTACAAAAGCAGAGCTCACAGAGCAGGAATTAGGTGGCCAGTAGTTTTTTGGGTTTTTTTGTTTTTTGAGGTAAGAAGTCGATTTATTTAGAGAGATACACATTCCCTAGACAGATTGCGGTCCGTCTCAAAAGGCGAGAACAGCCTTGGGAGAAACTCCACAGACAGAGTGTGGGCCATCTCAGAAGGCGAGAGGCCTGGATGGCCAATATTAAAACCATACTGTGCCGAGGCCAGAGATCCTGAAGAGAGAAAGGGGCTGGGATGCTACTTGCTAGCAACTTGTGCCGTTTGAGAAGCACAGAAAGTTCACTGAGCACCACTAGGGCCACCTCCCTGCCTTTTGATTCCTTGATCCTCTGCTCACCCAATGACAATTCTGATGAATCATTCATCCTCTGGTTAGCATAAGTACAACTGGTGCAGCGATATTTCCTTTATCATGAAGTAACTGGTTTGCACAGTAACCTTGGGTGAGTGTGTTTGATGTCCCCCTGAGCTGATGAGCAAAATGTGTAGTGAAGGAAGTAAGCCTGGGACACAGGGGCCCAAGAACATACCATTCCCCCTGTGAGTCTCCACAGGAGCAGCCAGACAGCCTCTCTACAGATCACGGCTTTCTTATCTATAGTGCCAACCACAATATTCCCATCTGAAAACCAAGTGTGCATATCATCCAAAATATTTACTCTGGACCACAGCCAAACCTTTACTCATGCTGATTAATGCATACACTGTTTACGGTCATTGTTGGTCCTACTTATCTTCCCCCCTTCTCTGGGAACTGATTGTACTCCCAAACCAGAGGTGGGCATGTGAGCTGGGCTGGGTGAAACACAGAGTACTCTACCCTTCTGTGGTCAGTGATCCTGCCAGTGATGGGAACCTGACTCAAGACAGACCCATCAGAGTCCTGCCCAGGATGGTATCCAGCTAGACTCCACTTGCAAAACAAAATATAAGACTGAGCCATTCATTCAAGTAGCCAGAAGACTGTTTGTAGCATTGGCCCAGGGAAGAACAGCTGACTGACCTTGGGCAAGTCACTTAAACTCTGTTGGAACAAAGTTCTTTCTCCTATGAAGTGAGAGCTCTAATTAAGACCATCTGGAAAGTTCTGACATTCGGAGATGAGAATTTCCTGTTATGTAGGCAGTTGAACCAAGACAACCTTATCAAGCTAGGCTAATGGATTTACTCTAATGATTCCTTCTAAGTCCTACAACTGGGTTTTCCAGGAACCCAGATAATTGCACCTGGAATCCCAATACCAAAAGAAGCACAAAACCTGCTGAGCTGAGTTACTACAAAATACGAACTATAGTTCCCTGTGCTACATAGTAGGTCCTTGTTGCTTATCTATTTTATATATAGTAGTGTGTATATATTAATCCCAAACCCATCAAAAAATGCAGAAGATCTAGATATTTCTCCAAAGAAGACATACAGATGGCCAACAGGCACATGAAAATTTGCTCAACATCGCTATTAGAGAAATGCATATCAAACATACAATGAGGTATCACCTCACTCCCATCAGAATGGCTGTCATCAAAAAGTCTACAAATAATAAATGCTAGTGAGAGTGTGGGAAAAAAGGAACCCTCCTACACTGTTGGTGGGAATGTAAATTGGTGCAGCCACTATGGAGAACGGTATGGAGGTTCTTTAAAAAACTAAAAATAGTGTTACCGTATGATGCAGCAATCCCACTCCTGGGCATATATGCAGAGAAAACTATAATTCGAAAAAATATGTGCACCACAATGTTCATTGCAGCAGTATTTATCATAGCCAAGACTTGGAAACAACCTAAATGTCCGTCGACAGATGAATGGATAAAGAAGATATGGTATATATATATGCAGTGGAAAATACTATAGTTTTGCAAAATATTACCATTGGGGAAACTGGACAAAGTCACAGGATCACTCTGTATTACTTCTTACAACTGCATATGAATCTACTTGATCTCACTAAAAATTTCAATTAAAAAAGTTTTGATAGGCATAGGGGATTAAGAGGTACAAAACCTACTATGTATAAAATAAGTTACAAGAATATATTGTACAGCACAGGGAATATAGCCAACATTTTATAATAACTTTAAATGGAATATAATCTATAAAAATATTGAATCACTGTTATATACCTGAAACTACTATAATGTTGAAAATCAATTATACTTCAATAAAAGTTTTTTTAAAGAAAAGTTTGGGGCTTCCCTGGTGGCGCAGTGGTTGAGAGTCCGCCTGCCGATGCAGGGGACACGGGCTCGTGCCCCGGTCCGGGAGGATCCCACATGCCGCGGAGCGGCTGGGCCCGTGAGCCATGGCCGCTGAGCCTGCGCGTCCGGAGCCTGTGCTCCGCAACGGGAGAGGCCACAGCGGTGAGAGGCCAGTGTACCTAAAAAAAAAAAAAAAAAAAGAAAAAATTTTTTTGTTGTTTGTTTGTTTTTGTTTTTTGTGGTACGCGGGCCTCTCACTGTTTTGGCCTCCCCCGTATGCGGAGCACAGGCTCCAGACGCGCAGGCTCCGCGGCAGGTGGGATCTTCCCGGACCGGGGCACGAACCCGCGTCCCCTGCATCGGCAGGCGGACTCTCAACCACTGCGCCACCAGGGAAGCCCGAAAAGTTTGTTTTTATAGCACTGGAACAAAACAGGTGAAGTCTTATCCTGATAATCCAAAGAATGAATTCTTAACATGAGGCCTCACTTATCCAGTTCAGCTTTGTTCCCCATTTGTGCTGACCCTGAAACCACAAAGAGGCAAGGAAACTAATTGTCACAGTCAGTATCTTACATGTTTTAGTACTGGTCAGGAATATTTAGACCTCATTTTCATAAATACTAAAAATGATTCACAAATTAAAAAGCAACATTTTATGAGACACTACATGTTACTTTTCTAAATTAAGAAGGAAAAATAATAATAATAATAAAAAAAATTAATAAATAAATTAAGAAGAAGAATGGTGTATAGTAAGATTTTAAACAACCCTGCAAGAAACCTCATTCACAAAGGATCCACCAAAACCGTCCTTCAGAAGGACATCCTGGGAACATTTAAGTTAGATACATCCCAAATACACGAAATTAGGAAGACAAAAAGGAAAAAAAAAGGCACAAGCACAAAGGAAATTAAAAATATTTGTAGGTGGATACTTCATTTAACATTATTAATATATATAAAACCTGAAGGCAACTAAGAATTTTCTAGGAATATATGAATTAATAAATTTTATTCCAGTGAATAATGGTGGAATGAATGGAGAATCTTGACAAAGCATTTTAGAAAGCTCCAGGTCCATATGATTTCACGTGTGAATTCCTTGAAATCAACAAGAAAATCATTTCTATCTATGCTATTTGAACATTCCAGAGCATAGTAAGAGAATGCATGCTTTCCAAATATTTTTAACAGCCAGCATTAATACTGAAAACAAAGATAGGGAAAAATCACACACAAAAAAATCACAAATCAATCACAAAAACACCCTAAGTATAAATATTGGTGCAAACATCTTATGTAAAACATTACCAAGCAGAATCCAGCATTAGATTAACAGAATAGTGTACCAGTCCAAGTAGAGTTCATTTTAAAAATGGTTCAACATAGGAATTCTATTAATGAAATTCATCATGTTGTTTTTTTTTTGTTTTTTTGTTTTTTTTTTTTAGCGGTACGCGGACCTCTCACTGCCGCGGCCTCTCCTGTTGCGGAGCACAGGCTCCGGACGCGCAGGCCCAGCGGCGGTGGCTCACGGGCCCAGCCGCTCCACGGCATGTGGGACCCTCCCGGACCCGGGAACGAACCCACGTCCCCTGCATCAGCAGACGGACTCTCAACCACTGCGCCACCAGGGAAGCCCTACCTTTTTTCTTTAAGTCAGTCAAAACCTGATTTTTTCCCAACCAAATAACCATAACTGAATCAAATAGAAATACATACTATTATAAAGATGTCAATTACCTCTAAATTAATCTATAATACAATACACACCAATACCATAACAGAAATGGAACCAAGCAGTCTTAAATTTCATCTTGTAAAGTGGTACTCAACTTTGGCTACACATTAGAATCACCTGGGGGGATTTTACAACTCTGTTCCCAGGATGAACCCCAAAGCAATTAAACCAGGACCTCTGGGAGTAGAACAAAGTGTTTATTGAGCCCCTTGAGTGATTATGATGTGCTGCCAAGATTGAGAATTACTTCTCTAGAAGAATAAATATGTAAGACTAGCAAGACGGAGCGGCTGGGCCCCTGAGTCATGGCCACTGAGCCTGTGCATCCGGAGCCTGTGCTCCGCAACGGGAGAGGCCACAACAGTGAGAGGCCCGCGTACCGCAACAAAAAAAAAAAAAAAAAAAAAAAAGACTAGCGAGAAGTTTCTGGGGAAGAAAAGAAAAACGAGCAGGCTTGTCCTATCAGCAATTGAAATATATTATAAAGCTATAGTAATTAAAACAGTATATTATGAGCACAAGAACTGACAGACAAATCAATAGAACAAAATACATACTCCAAAAAAGAGTCGTCTGTACAATTTAAAATATAATAGAGATGGCATTTAAAATCAGTGGGGAAAAGAGGGACTACTCTGTGAATAATGTTGGGACAACTAGCTAACCATTTGAAAAAAACGAAGCCATTAAAATAAATTCTAGATTAATTGAATGTGAAAATTAAAACTATATGTTGCTTTTGCCTATGCAGTATATATTCATCCTTATCTTGGTGAAAGAACCCCAGTTTTCCTTGGGAAACCACTCATCAGCAATATTCAATCCATTTGATTGAAGGTTGAAGTAAAAAGATGAAAAGATATTAACTCTCTCTCTCTTAAACTAAAGAATATAATAAGAGCAATGAGATATCACTTATTGACCATGATATTGGCAAAATAAAATTTTTTATTGGTAATATCTGGTCTTGTTCAGTGAGTGGGGATTAGAAACTCTCAGAGTATAAATGGCAGTAAACACTGTAAATATATATACCTTTAATTCAGTACTTCAACTTTTGATAGTATAATACAAGCTTACAGTCAATCACAACCACAGAGACGTACCTACAAAGATTTTATTGATATAGCTTTGTTTCCACAGTGAAAAACTAAATGTCTTTCAAGAGGATAATATACCTATACATGTGTTGACATTAAATATTTCCATGACTCTTCACACTCATTAGAATTACTATTATTGAAACACACACACACACAAAACACACACAGAAAATAAGGGTTGGCAAGGATGTGGAGAAATTGGAACCTTTGTGTACTGTTGGAATGTAAAATGATGCAGCCACTATGGAAAACAGTATGGTGATTCCTCAAAACCTTAAACATAGAATTACCATATGATCCAGCATTTCCACTTCCACTTTGTGTGTATACCCAAAATATTTGAAAGCAGGAACTCCAACAGATATTTGTACACCATGTTCACAACAGCATTATTTACTGTGGTCAAAAGTAGGAGCAACTCAAGTGTCCATCGATAAATACATAGATAAGCAAAACGTGGTCCATACGTCCAATGTAACATCAGTCTTTAAAAGGAAGGATATTTTGATACATGTACAACATGGATGAACTTTGAGGACATCATGCTAAATGAAATGAGTCAGCAAAGGACAAATATTGTATGATTCTACTTATATAAATTTGACTAGAATAGTCAAATTCATAGAGACAGAAAATAGAATGGTGGTTGCCAGGGGCTGGAAGGGGGAGGAGTAGGGAGTTATTGTTCAATGGATAGAGTTTCAGATTTGCAAGATGAAAAAGTTCTAGAGATGGGAACTTCCCTGGTGGTCCAATGGTTAAGACTCCACACTCCCAATGCCAGGGGCCGGGGGTCAATCCCTGGTCAGGGAACTAGATCCTGCATGCCGCAACTAAGACCTGGCACAGCCAAATAAATAAATATATTTTTTTAAAGTTCTAGAGATGGATGATGGTGATGGCTGCAGAACAATGTAAAATGTACTTAATACCACAGAACTGTGCCCATAAAACTGCTTAAGATGGCAAATTTTATGTTACGCGTATTTCACCACAATAAAACATCTTTCTATAAAAAAATAAGTTTTTGTTTATTTATTTTGATTTCCTCAAGATTCGTCTTTATTATTGGTGTCTGGGAAATTTGCTTTTATCATGAGTCATTCATGAATGATGTTGACAGGCTTCCCTGCTGGCACAGTGGATAAGAATCTGCCTGCCAACACAGGGGACAGGGGTTCGAGCCCTGGTCCAGAAAGATCCCACATGCCGCAGAGCAACTAAGCCCATGCACCACAACTACTGAGCCTGTGCTCTAGAGCCCGTGAGCCACAACTACTGAGCCCACACACCACAACTACTGAAGCCCACGCACCTAGAGCCCATACTCTGCGACAAAGATAAGCCACCGCAATGAGAAGGCCACGCGCCACAACAAAGAGTAGCCCCCACTCACCGCACATAGAGAAAGCCCGCATGCAGCAACGAAGATCCAACGCAGCCAAAAATAAAATAAAAATAAATTAAAAAAAAAAAGAATGACTCTGAAACACAAATACTGAGTTATGCAGCAGCTTCCTAGATGTCATTCTTCACGATCACTTTTATAGTTTGTGATCAATAATTTTTATTTGTAGTCATTGCTCACAAAGTAGGAAAAGTCTTTTTAAAGAGCGAGAGAGAGCAGAACCCTTAAAAACATCAAAGAGAATCCTTATACAGGGTCAATCACAAATGCAATTATGGAAAATTAGGTGGTGACATCATATCTTAAGTTACAAGTCACTTCTTTGTGGGATAATTTTCCATGTTGGACTTTTGCTTCACATTTCTCAGCAGCTCTATTTCACTCCCAGAAGCTAGCTGCTCATAAAGATTCTAGTGGCCCAGTCATGCATGCCAGGGACCCAAAATCTGGAAGGATTCACTTGGCTAGCCAAGAACCCTGAACTAGAGGCGATCTGGTCTCTTTCTCAGGGCTGGAACAAAACAGTGAAAATATTTCCACTCAAAATAGAAACTGCAATCTAAAAGTAGCCCTGTTGCTTTTCTTTTAAAATAAGAACACAAGGGCTTCCCTGGTGGGGCAGTGGTTGAGAGTCCGCCTGCCGATGCAGGGGACACAGGTTCGTGCCCCGGTCTGGGAAGATCCCACATGCCACGGAGCAGCTGGGCCCGTGAGCCATGGCCGCTGAGCCTGCACGTCTGGAGCCTGTGCTCCGCAACGGGAGAGGCCACAACAGTGAGAGGCCCGCGTACCGCAAAAAAAAAAAGAAAAAAAAAAGAACACAAGCAGAAATAAGGAGTGGGACTTTCATTTGCCTTACACTGTGGTTCAAGAAAGGAACTGCAGCATATATAAAACAAAATCTTAACTGCATTTAAAAACTGTATCTAGTGCAGCTGCTTAGTATAGAACATGATCAGGAGTGAAGAGAAATAATGCCAACCTCTTGTCAGAAAATCAGAACACTAAGCCATCTGCATGTATCTGGACAAAACTATAATTTGAAAAGATAATGCAGCCTTATGTTCATAGCAGCACTATTTATAATAGCCAAGACATGGAAGCAACCTAAATGGCCATCAACAGACAAATGGATAAAGAAGATGTGGTACATATATACAATGGAATATTATTCAGCCATAAAAAGAGAAAAAAATAATGCCATTTGCAGTGACATGGATTGACCTAGAGATTGTCATACTGAGCGAAGTCAGACAGAAAGGGAAAGACCAATACCATATGATATCACTTATATGTGGAATATAAAATATGACACAAATGAACTTATGTATGAAACAGAAACAGACTCACAGGCATAGGGAACAGGCTTGCAGTTGCCAAGGGGGAGAAAGGGTGGGGGAGGGGTGGCTTAGGAGTTTGGGACTAGCAGATGCAAACTATTATACATAGAAAGGATAAACAAGGTCCTACTGTATAGCACTAAGAACTATATTCAATATCTTGTAATAAAACATAATGGAAAAGAAAAAAAAACACTAAGCCATCTAAAGGCAGATAAATACCTTCCATTAATATCCATTTAAATATGTACTGAGGTTTCTAAACAAACAGTGTCACTGTGGAATGTAAATTGATACAGCCACTATGGAGAACAGTATGGAGGTTCCTTAAAAAACTAAAAATAGAATTACCATATGACCCAGCAATCTCATTACTGGGCATATACCCAGATAAAACCATAATTCAAAACGACACATGCACCCAATGTTCATTGCAGCACTATTTACAATAGCCAGGTCATGGAAGCAACCTAAATGGCCATCAACAGACAAATGGATAAAGAAGATGTGGTACATATATACAATGGAATATTACTCCGCCATAAAAAGGAACGAAATTGGGTCATTTGTAGAGACGTGGATGGATCTAGAGACTGTCATACAGAGTGAAGTAAGTTAAAAAGAGAAAAATATCATATGTTAATGCATATATGTGGAACCTAGAAAAATGGTACACATGAACCGGTTTGCAGGGCAGAAATAGAGACATGGATGTAGAGAACAAACGTATGGACACCAAGGGGGGAAAGCGGCAGGTGGTGGTGGTATGATGAATTGGGAGATTGGGATTGACATGTATACACTAATATGTATAAAATGGATAACTAATAAGAACCTGCTGTATAAAAATTAAGTAAAATAAAATATAAATTTTTTTTTTAAAAAGTGCCACTGTGCACACCTTACATAATCTGATCCAAGGAACTAGCTGACTTTGATGAAGTTCCCCATTTGCAACCGAACTCAGCAAAATTGTTCAAAAGGAACCAAAAGAACAGGAAAAGTCTTGGGAGTCAAACCATTTATGACTGTCTGCCCTCTGACCAGTTGTGCTTCTGTTCCAATATAAAGTCACTCTTCTTAGGGACTTCACACCATCTGTTTCTGAGGTTTATTTAGACCAGGCTTAGTGATTTTATGCCAAAGGTGCATAAAAGTGTTGTTGTTTAACTCTGATATTTGGTGAGATATTTCTTGAATAAATGAAAGAGGTATGACACCTTCATATTTCTGACATTTTAAAATTATTTTCAAATACGACACAGAAATACTACATCACAAAAATACTATCAAAATCTGCCTACTCTCATTCTTGCAGGGGATTACAAATTGTTCATTCTAGTCATCCCAGCGTCTGTGAGCATGCATTTAGAACTGAAGTGGCACAGTTCCTCTAATAAATGCCAGTCTTTGCTGAGAAACCTCAGAAATCCATCCAACAGCAATCTGGGGGCTCAGCCGAGGCGATGCCCATAAATCAGTGGACGAAAATAATCAGTTCTTGCTGAAAATGAGAAGACTCCCATGATCCACCAATGCCAGGACTAGGTATAAACCTTGAAAAATACATGTACAACAAGATGTGACAGAATGTTCATGCAACACTGTCTGTAGTAGCATAATTCGGAAAAAACTAAAAGCTCATCAGCAGGAAATTAGATGCATAAATTGTGATATAATTGTGTAACAGAATAACAGAACTTTAACTTATAGAAGTTAAAATTAATAATTACTATGTAGGGCTTCCCTGGTGGCGCAGTGGTTGGGAGTCCGCCTGCCGATGCAGGGGACGTGGGTTCATGCCCCGGTCCAGGAAGATCCCACATGCCGCGGAGCGGCTGGGCCCGTGAGCCATGGCCTCTGAGCCTGCGCGTCTGGAGCCTGTGCTCCGCGACACGAGAGGCCACAACAGTGAGAGGCCCATGTACCGCAAAAAAAAAAATTAAAACATCGACCTGAAGCAAATATGACAAAATGCTAACATTTATTCTAATTATGAAAACCCAGGTGATTATAACTCCCCATGTACTTTTCTGTATTCACTTTCCCCTACCACACCAAAGGTAAATCTAGTATTTAAGGGTCTTTTTTTGTTTTTTTTTTTTTTTACTTTTGGTTGTTGTTTCCTTCTCTATGGGAAAAAACAAATTCCCTTATTAAAAATACCTTCACACAAAACTAATCACCTAAGGATCCAACTTAAAATCCTTGACAATTTCTCTTGATAATTTGAAATGGGTTTTGTTTGTTTCTTAGGAGAGTTACTTTAAGAAGTCAAGGTATAAATTGATGCTATAATTATTTGTGAAGATCTTTCTGGATAATAATAGATCAATAATAATAATATAAGAAGAAATTAATAATAATAAATATGCTAAAACTCCTCCATGATAAATTGAAACCCTGCTTCTCAGATCCATGTTCTATATGAGGAGCCAGTGAGTTTTAGGGCAAGCTATTCCACTGTAGGCTGTGGTTTTGTATATATCATATTGCGGAGAAATCTGCCAGGAGTTCCATGAGGTACTTTGTCACACTCCCAGTCTAGCTCTGGGCAGGAACCAGCCACGGACCACATTAAGTCACGTTGGCTCAGCACAGGCTCAGTGACTCATTGCAAGCCTGTCCCCAGTCATGGCCTCCATTCAGGACTATTGGAGACATGTTACAGACCAAGAGAGGGACCAGATATGATATTGTGAGAGGGTAAACTAGGATGTCTTGGAGGGTACCCTACCTTTTATCTTTAACTTTGATCTTTGGGGTCAGCCAAATGCACATGTAACAGACGGGGCCCTGAAAACAGATGGTACACCAAAAGGGTTTAACTGAAGCAAACTGAATGAAGGAGTTACTTGCAAAAATAACTTGGGTCCCAGGATTAAGGGACCAACGAAGGAAGGTGAGGCACACAGTCCAGCACCAGTGAGAACCCTGACCTCCCTCAGGCTCCACAGTGTTACTGGAGTAAGAGAGAACTGCCCTGCAGAAGAGGGGCCCACCCTCGGGACAGTGCACACAGAGGGAGGCGGCTGCGGACCAGACAGAAGCCCAGTTGCTGAGGAAGTAAATACCTCAACCCCCTACTCCCGCCCTCCCATCTTCTGCCAGTACCTCCCATTAACTGACCAACCAATAGCCAGAGGTCAAGGGCATCCGGGGATGCTGTCCACACATGGTAACAAGGCAGGACACAGAGTGGGGCAGAGAATGAATCTTGGGGCCAAACAGAAAATTAACCATCACATTTTTCCCTCAGAGAAAACAGAAAGAGAATAATGCTATGGCATAGTTTGATTGCCAGAAAGTACAAGTTGCAGAGAATATAGGTGAAGACCAAATCCTCTAAAACCTCAAACTCCATGTTTTGCAGATGCTGACAGATGTTAACCTATAGAACAGTTCATGTCCAGGAATACCTGGTTACTTAAGAAAACATTTGAAATAATCTTTGGAAATATACTATAAGTTAAATTATATAATGTTAGCCTTCTGTTGATCATGATTCTATTGATTATTTTATATGTTAGATATATATATATAGATGATAGCTAGAGATATACACATAGAACATATATATAAATATATAGAATGTATTCTATATAGAGAATATATAGGATTATATGTTTTCTATGTGTATATATAGACCATTATATATGTCTGTATATAGATATATATAGATATTTCTATAGATCAAAATATTAATGGCTAGAGATGAGTGATTGGTAACTTCTGCTTCACAAAATTTCCAAGCTAAAATTACTGCATGCTGGTAGGAATGAAAATTGATATGATCTTTCTGGCAGATAGTGGGGCAATATACTATCAAAAGCCTTAAAAATGTGCACGCTAACATTTTTTAAAATTCATAATGGCCAATGTAAATGCTCTTATAGGCTGTTAAGAAAAGTATAAATTGGTACAGTTTCTTTGGATGTCAGTTTGGCAGTACCTACTAAAATTTTCCATGCACATACACTTTGACCTAGTAACTACACTCTTAGGGAATTGAATGTGTGTACAAAATACACGAATAAGAAGAATGCTTAACCTGAAACCATAAAACTCCTAGAAAAGAACATAGGCAGTAAGCTCCTTGACATTGGTCTTGATGATTTTTCGGATTTGGCACCAAATGCAAAGGCAACTTAAGCAAAAATAAACAAGTGGGACTACGTCAAACTAAAAAACTTTTGCACAGCAAATGAAATTAGCAACAAAATGAAAAGGTAACCTAACGAATGGGAGAAAACATTTGCAAATCATATATCCAATGAGGAGGTCATATCCAAAATATATAAAGAACTCATACAACTTAATAACAACAAAAAAATAAACAATCCAATTAAAATATGGGCAGAGGATCTGAATAGTCAGTTTTCTAAAGAAGACATACAGATGGCCAACAGGTACATGGAAAGATGCTCAACATCATTAATCAGAGAAATGCAAATCATAACCACAATGAAATATCACCTTACATCTGTTAGAACGGCTATTACTAAAAAGACAAGAAATAACAAGTGCTGGAGAGGATGTGGAGAAAAGGGAACACTTGTACACTGTTGGTGAGAATGTAAATTGGTGTGGTCACCACTATGGAAAATAGTATGGAGGTTCCTCAAAAAATTAAAAATAGAGCCACCATATGATCCAGCAATTCCACTTCTGGGTATTTATCAGAATAAAAAAAACCACTAACTCCAAAGGATATATGCACCCCAATGTTCAGCATTATTTACAATAGCCAAGATATGGAAACAACATAAATGTCTATCAACAGATGAATGAATAAAGAAAATGTGGTATATATACACAATGGAATATTCTTCAGCCATAGAAAATAATGAAATCTTGCCATTTGCGACAATATGGATGGACCTCGAGGGTATTATGCCAGGTGAAATAAGTCAGACAGCGAAAGGCAAATACCATATGATCTCCCTTTTATGTGGAATTAAAAAAAAAAAAGCAAGCTCATAGATACAGAGACGAGATTGGTGGTTGCCAGAGGCTGGGGGTGGGAGTGGGGGAGGTTAGGCAAAATGGGTGAATGAAAGCAAAAAGTACCAACTTCCAGTTCTAAAATAAATAAGTCCTGGGGATGTGAGACACAGCACAGTGACTCTAGTTAATAATACCGTACTGCAGTTTCAAAGTTGCTAAGAAAGTAGATGTTAAAAGTTCTCATACAAGAAAGCAAAATTCTGTTAACTAGATCTGGTGGCAGATGTTAACTAGACTTATTTGGGTGATCATTTCACATTACAAATATCGAATCGTTATGTTGTACACCTGAAACCAACATGATGTTGTACATTAGTTATACCTCAATTTAGAGAAGAATGCTTACTGTTTCATTGTTTGTAATAGCACTAAATATATGTGTGTAAGTGTATATACACATATATAAACACATCTGAAACTATTTAAGTATACATCAGTAAGAGAAACTATTTAAGTATACATCAGTAAGAGAACAGTTGAAACAGTAAACTTCTTCAAGGGTCTCCCATTTCACCAGCCATTCACTTGTATACCCTGGAAACCTAGGAGACAACCTGTACCCCTCAGTGTCTAGAAGAGGATGTGGCTGGCACAATAAATATTTTTATGTCTCCTCCTTTACCCAGGATATCCAATCCATTATCAAGAGGTATTGATTTTATTTCCTAAATCTCTCTTGAATCCATCCACTTCTTCTCCACTGCTAGGAGTGGAGTCTATCTATTTATCTCTCACCTGGATTATACAATAGCCTCCTATTTTGGTGTCTCTGCACCTTCTCTGGCCACTTTCTAATCAATTCTCAGCTGCAACCAGGCATCTTTCCAAAATAAAGATCTAATCACCTTACCCCGCCCCCAACCTTCAATGACCTAAATAGGTTAGTTTGCTAGGGCTGCCATAAAATACCACGGGCTGCATGGCTTCAATAATAGAAATTAATTTTCTCACAGTTCTTGAACCTAGAAGTCCAAAAGCAAGGTCGGTTGATTTCTTCCGAGGCCTCTCCCCTTGGCTGTAGGTGGCTACCTTCTCTCTGTCCTCACATGGCCTTTCCCCTGTGGATGTCTGTGTCCTAATCTCCTTACAAGAACACGAGTCATATTAAATTAGGGCCTACCCATGTGACTTCATTTTACCCAAATTACCTCTTTAAAGGCCCTGTCTCCAAATATAGCCACATTCTGAGGCAGTAGGGTTAGAATTTCAACATATGAATTTGGGGGGACACCATTCAGCCTCTAACACCATGGCTCTTAGGATGAAGCCAAAGCTGTGTCCACGGCCGTGCGGGAGGTTTTTGGTTCGCCCCTCCTGGTTCACTCTTTACTTGGCTTCACCCTGTCAGCAGTGTCCCTGGAGGCTGACCTATATGGACCCTGCTCTCTGGCTGCCAGGAGGGTACGGCAAATGGCAGGCACCAGTAGGAGATCTGGAGGGTGGCAGGAGGGTAAAGCTGAGACGCCTTTCCCCCACCTTCCTCTCTGTCAGGTCACCTCAGGGTGACTGCGTCCCTCTACTGAAAAGCCCCAGCTCCTGTGAGGCAGCCCTCTCCACACAGTGACCAGCTGGGGTCCAGGCAGTGCTCCTTCAAGCTTTGGTTCTTAAGGGTGCCCTGCTAACACCAGGGATAATGGTCACCCCTTCGGGCCTTTACTAAACCCTGTCCACACCTTTGAAAGTGGACATACTGTCCTCGAATTACCCAACTGGATGCGTCACCTGCTTCCTGCCATGCACCTACTATAACTTTGTAAAGTCCTTTACGGTCTGGCCCTTTCAGAACTCTGCACCCTCATCTTACACTCTCCTCCTTCTCTCTGCTGCAGCCACGCTAGCCTCCTTCAATTCTGCAGACAGGCCCACCGATTTGAAGTCTTAACAAGCATACATCCCTGTTGTCTTAAAACTATTTAGAGTTATATAAAAATGTATGTAACATTTCTGTCTTAGGTCAGGTTCCCAGGGAAGCAGATGCTGACAGGAGATCCGTGTGCGTGAGGTTTTGGGGGGATGCCCTGGGATTCAACACCTGTGAGGGGGGAGGGAAGCAGCAGTGGGCAGAAGCAACAGCTGAGCTGTGATGCATCCGAAACAAAGGCCTTACCCGGTCCCATGGGAGCCAGAGCTGGGCTGACCCTCCATAGCTGATTGGGATTGAAGCAAGGAGACTGGGCTCTGGCCTCCACATCCACAATCACTGGAAGTGAGCTGCCCAGGAGAAGGGGAATACCCTTAGGAGAGGGACCTTCCTTCAGCCAAGGGAGGTCCTGGGAAGGGAATCAGTTATGAGCTGTCAGCAGTCAACACCCTCAGAAGTGGGGAAACGAGTTGCTGTGTCCTGAAAGGAGGATCTAGGTGGCAGCCACAACAGCCGTCAAGAAATCCTACTCCTGGGCATCCCTGGTGGTGCAGTGGTTGAGAGTCTGCCTGCCGATGCAGGGGACACGGGTTCGTGCCCCGGTCCGGGAAGATCCCACATGCCGCGGAGCGGCTGGGCCCGTGAGCCATGGCCGCTGAGCCTGCGCGTCCGGAGCCTGTGCTCCGCAATGGGAGAGGCCACAACAGTGAGAGGCCCGCGTACCCCCAAAAAAAAAAAAAAAAAAAGAAATCCTACTCCTAACAATTCACTAAAGGGAAATAGAGCTTTCCAGCAACTGTGAAGCTAGCTGGGAAGATCCCAGCCAAGTGCGAACTTGGGATCTCCCTGTCCTCCCAGCCCTTCGACCCTCCCCCAAAGCCCCTCAGTGACATGGTTTGACCCCACCCACAAAAAAAGGAAATACAGATCTAAGCCAAGAGCTAGGTACAAAGGTGCTCATTAAAATATTACTTATAATCGGGAGAACACTGGATGCAATCTAAATAGCCAGTAGCAGGATTAAGTATAGTACACCTGAAGAATATAATATTATGGAGCTATTTTAAAAGCATGTTGCAGAAATGATTAATCACGTGATAATAATTAAATTAAAAGGTAGGTTATAAAACAACTTTGTTGAAATATATATATTTGTGTGTACAAGTATCTGTATAAACGCACTGGGGGAAAAAGACTGGAAGAATTTGTATCAAAATACAAATTGTAGTTATTTCTAGGTGGTAGGATTATAGGTGACTTGTACTTTCTTCTTTGTACCTTTTTCCCCCTACTTTTAGCAATGAACGTATATTGCTTACATAATCAGAAAGAAACAATAAATTTGGGGATTGAAAAAATTATTGTGCTTGTGATGGCAGAGAACACTAATTTCTGACTGGTTTTCCTTGGAATTTTTTGCTTAATTAACATTTGCATGTAAACCCCAAAAGGGAAACAGATCACCACAGCAGTGCTCTACCTGGGTGGGGGGGACGGGCCAAGGGGAAAGGGCTGTGAGGCACGGTCTGCTCAGTTCTCTCCTTCACCACCTGCCCCCAACCCTCACATGCCCTTGTTGGGTCCCTTCACATCCCGCTTGAAAACCATAGACTTCTGTGGCCAGCAGCACAGATTTTTTGACACACCAATGTGGACACGCCATGGCTGCTCTCCAGCCCTGAGCACACTCCTTTATTTTCACAACATGATGTCAGCTTTACTGTATATACAAATGTAAAAACTTATGCCTTTGTTCTTAAACAGCAAATGGAAAAGCCATATTCCATGATCTTGTCAGAGAAGATGACGCCGAACAGTCAGAGAGGTGCTGATGGTGCAGTGGCTGAGAGCAAGGAGCCACAGAACACGGGTTCAAATACCGTCTATTATGGGGTGACTTTGGGCAAGCTACTGAACGTCTTTCTGTTTAGGTTTCCTCATCTGTAAAAAGATGGTGATGCTTGTAGCACTGACCATGTAGAAAACATCAAGTATTAAATGAGCAAATATATGTAAAAGCATTTAGGGTAGCAACTGGTACATGCTGTTTGCCATTGTTTTCTGCTCAATCTATATCAAAAAGCTCAATTACAAAAGATAATATTCGTGGAGGATGTTGACCATATATTCCTCTAAATATTCAGTTTTTTCCTATGAATATTCAATTACAGAGGTGCATATTTGGTGAACACTACTTTGGTGACTGATAAAATTACTTCTGCTGAATTATGCTTTGCTATATCATTTGTTTTGATGAAAATGATAAGAAATAGACATCCATAAGAAAGTTGCCTTTGCTGCCATTGCAGGGATGGTGCCAATGACATTGACCATATTCACCTGGAAGCCTCCCCAAGGACCCACACTAAAAGCTTTCCTCAGAACTCGGTACTTCTGGGTTACTCATGTGTTTTAAATGCAAGGCAATTTAGCTTCTGTTTCTAATCATGGCCCCTTCCTTCCATTGGCTACAGAAGCTACTCAGGACCCTATGACAAGCATTCTCCAATCCTATCCATGAATTCATGGCCTTCTTTTACTGTTATTTATCGTCTACCTCAAATTCTTCATCTATCTGTAACCTGGTGTATAATGCATGTTTCTATAAGCTGACTCAAAAATTTTTTTAATTGGAATAAGACAGAATAAATAAGTAATAGTACTGGACTTCCCTGGTAATGCAGTGGTTAAGAATCCGCCTGCCAATGCAGGGGACAAGGGTTCAAGCCCTGGTCTGGGAAGATTCCACATGCCAAGGAGCAACTAAGCCTGTGCACCACAACTACTGAGCCTGCGCTCTAGAACCCGTGAACCACAACTACCGAGCCCGTGTGCCACAACTACTGAAGCCCACACACCTAGAGCCCGTGCTGTGCAACAAGAGAAGCCACCGCAATGAGAAGCCTGCACACCGCAAGGAAGAGTAGCCCCCTGTCGCCGCAACTAGAGAAAGCCCGTGCGCAGCAAATGAAGACCCAATACAGCCAAAAACAAAATGTATACATTTTTAAAAATAAGTAAATACAAAACCAAATGCATACTGATAAACAGTGTTAATGATGAAACTACAAAGGGAAACTCTTGTTTCCTCAATGCATTCACACTCAACTCTCAACAAGCATTGTGTCACTGGTCATATTTCACAAGCCCCGTCAAACAGTTCAAAGTTGTTGCAGCCTCATTTAAAATGAACAGCAACTACCAATTAGACTGTGCTAATCTATCATTAAGAGAACCCTTCTCCAAGTCTTCAGAAAATGCAGTAGGGTGCAAAATGACAACTGAATAACAGAACAGATGAATATGATGAATGCCCGGTATCTCCTCGAGTAATAACAATGAATTTGCATTAATTTTTGAAGGCTCAGCATAGAGTAGTGAGACAAAGTTTTCACGGATGGGAGGGCAAGCTCACAAAAGCTCACAGGAAAAAAAAATTGTGACTCACGGAATGTTTCAAGTTGGATGGAATCTTAATATAAATATTCTTAAACTGGAAAATATCTCCAAAAAGCCCAATCCTCTTAAAGCCCAGAGAGGTTTCCAGGGGCCACGGAGCAAGTTTTCAGAACAAGGACTGGCATCTATATCTGCTTATGATGCTGGCTCAGACGCTGGACCCAGAGGACTCTAGCATGAGTCCGTGTGTCCTTTTCGAGTTGGGTAGAAATCCAAACGATGAACTAGAGGAAAGTGACCTTACCTGTCTCCAAGCACAGCTCTACTGTAAGCACCTCTGATAGTCACAGTGGTTCGAAGCCAGGGACCAGAACCCCGTCTGACTCCCCAGACCCGGCCCGCCAAATGAGCTAAGAAAGCAGAGCTGCCTGAGCCCACCCTCAGGCCCGTGCTTCGCAATCTGGCTGCACTTTAGAATCATCTGGGGGGCTTTTTAAATCTACTGATGACTAAACTCCACCCAGGCCAATTAAATCAGAATCTTCTAGGTAGGCAAAGCTGACAGACATCACCTTTTTAAAAAGCTTCCCAAGTGATTCTAATATGCAGTCAGATTTGAGAACCATTGTTGGAGATAAGCAGGTTTGCCTGTATGATGAAAACCGAGCAGCCACAAGAGACTAGCCTGTTTAGAAATAGCCCTAACTACCTTTTTGTGCTTCCCCCCAAGACCTAATATAGTATCAAAAGTCTGCCCTCCCCTCCCCCACTTACTCTGCTACTAAGGTACTGCTGCTGGCTGTTTTACTCACTCAGTATTAACTTAGCACCTGCTCTCAGGAATCCAGAAGTGAAATATGAAGCACAAAATGAAATGTGCTTCCTGCCTTCAAGGAGCACAGACAGGTCAATGCAGTGTCCACACATCCATAAAAAAGAATGCTGACAACAAGTTCCCCTACTGTCTAGCACGGGGAACTCTATTCAATATCCTGTGATAAACCATAATGGAAAAGAATATTTAAAAAGAATGTATGTGTATAACTGAGTCACTTTGCTGTACAGCAGAGATGGGCACAGCACTGTAAATCAACTCTACTTCAATAAAATAAAATTTAAAAAATAAAATTAATGTAATGAAAAACAAAAAGAATGCTGGCCAATGTTTATCAAGTACTAGCAATGTACCACTCTTCTAAAACTTTGTGTATTAACTCATTTAATTCTCCCAACAGCCTTACGAGATAGGTACCATTATCCAGTGCCTTTACAGACTCCTGAGCCACAGAGAATTTATGTACATGCCTGTGCTCCTTTCACTAGTCAGAGCTGGGCGGGGAGTCAAACTGAGGCAGCCTGGCTGGCTCTAGCATCCATGCCTTTAACCGCTACACTGAGTTGCATGCATGGGTGCGTTCAAAGCCATGGAGGCATAAAAAGACATTGTGGATTCCGAGAATGGTGGGCAATCCAGTGTGGCTAAAAATGGGACTGAAAAGTTGGGCTGGAACCAGACTATGAAAAGCCTTATGGTCTGTGAATGAGGGTTTCTCTTCTATCTTCTGTGGGCAAAGGGTAGCCAACCAAACTTTTAAAGTTAGGAGCAAAATGATCAGATCCACATTTCAAAGAATAGCCACTGGGTGGAAAGACTAAGGGCAGAGAGGCACAGCTTTGACAGAGGATGCAAGTCAGAGGAAGGCAGGCAGATGGGGAAGAGAGGCAGGATGCCTAGACATTTCTGACTCAGAAGTGACAGGATGCTGTGGCCGATTGGAGATGGGAAGAGAGAGGAAGGAGGCTCCTAGGTTTGTGATGAGACTTGGCAGGTAGGTGCTCTGAAGAGAGAAGCAGTGGGTCTGTGGAGGGAAGGTAATGAGTTCAGTTTTGGACATTGTTAGGTTTCCGCAAACCGTAGCAACCTCCAGTTGCTAAGAGGCATGACAGTTACACCACCTCAAACCCTTTGAGCTCACAGAAAGATTTCTTTGCAATATCATAAATATGAAAACTTCCTAACGTTTCTTAGAAATGCGTTTGGTTTTAAATTTACATGTAATTTGAAGAGAAACTGAGGAGCAAATCATGATGGTGATTGTATTGTTTCAAAAAATGCCATCCTACCAAAGTTAGAAAAAATACTCTCTTTAGACTAAGGAAGGAATCAACAAATATTCACACTAACCCCAGATAAGGTCTATGAGAAACGGAAAACACATACTTTTCAGCTACCTAAATGTTTGAGTTCTATTTTAAGGACAGTGGCATTGGGTATGTGTGTTTAGAATATGTTTAGTTCTAAACAGATTTTTCTCGTCTTAACGTTATGGCAAAGCAACTATCTGCTTTTCTCTAAATTGTCTGCTTTTCTCTATTAAGGCTCAACTTAGCTAAAGAGACACCCATACAATGGCCACTCATTACTCAATTTAGCCATTAATTATATGACTAGTATTTCAGCGTGAATATTTAAAGTATAACCCCCAAATCGAATTTTGAGTATTTTTCTAATAAATTTAAAACAGCTCATATTTGTTTAAAGCCATTTCCAAAGAATAGTTGAAAAAGTAATTATATAATAATTCCTCCTCCATGAGCATTGATGATTACTTTTTAAAAGATATACCCAAGTTTGGGGGACTTCCCTGGTGGTCCTGTGGCTAAGACTCCAGGCTCCCAATGCAGGGGGCCCGGGTTCAATCCACAGTCAGGGAACTAGATCCCGCATGCCGCAACTAAGAGTTCGCACGTCTCAACTAAAGATCCTGCACGCGGCAACAAAGATCCCGAGTGTCAAAACTAAGACCCGGCGCAGCCAAATAAATAAATAAAGTATTTTTTAAAAATAAAAAAATAAAAGATATATGCAAGTTTTTGGTTGCTTTTCTATAAATGTATATTAGACCAAGGGTTGGCGTCAATTGTCTGTTTTCAGATTTCAGAGCTAAGCCCTGCCATCCTCTGCAGGCAGCAACCCTTCCTTGAGAAACAGGCTTTGGCTTGTTATTGGGCTTAAGACTGAATGCTTGACCGCGGATTGCCATGCAACCTGAGCTGCCCATCATGACCTGGGTATGGTCTAACCACCAACCCATAAAGTTGGATGTGCACATCAGCACTCCACTGTCAAATGAAGGTGGCATGAATGACACTGGGCTTGAGCAGGCCCTAAAAATACATATGCGTAAGTTATAGGAGGAAGTGGCCCAAATGCCCATGGGCCATATTCCTGCTACATTACCATCTCTTTCCCAGCCTGCACCTATGTCTTCACGGGGAGTTCCGTATGACCAGTTGACTGAGGAAGAGAAAACTTGGACCTGGTTTACAGAAGCTGCTGCACAATATGCAGGCCACACCCCAAAGTGGACAGCTACAGCTACACAACGCCATTCTGGGACATCCCTGAAGGACAGTGATAAAGGGAAACGCTCCTAGTGGGCAAAATTACAAGCAGTGGTCGGAAGGAGAAATGGCCAGAGATTAAGTCTATACCAGCTCATGGTCTGTGGCCAACAGTTTGGCTGAATGGACATAAGAATATGATTAGAAAATCGGTGACAAGGCAGGATGAGGAAGAGGTATGTGGAGAGACGTCTTTGAACAGGAAAATAATGTGAAGATATTTTTGTCCCATGTCAATGTTCACTAAAAGGTAACCTCAGCAGAGGGGGATTCTAATAATCAAGTGGATAAGACGGCCTGTTCTGTGGATACCAGTCAGCTTCCTTCCCTGCCCATCCCTGTCATCATCCAATGGGCTCATGAACAAAGTGGCCACGGTGGCAGGGATGGAGATTATGCATGGTCCCAGTAACATCGGCTTGTATTAAGGCTGTTCTGGCTACAGCCACTGCTGAGGGCTCAGTCTGCTGCATCAGAGACCAATACCGAGTTCCCTATACGGCTCCATTGCTTGAGGTGATCGGCCAGATGGAACGTTGATTACATGGGACCACATCATAGAAGGGGCAGCATTTTATTCTTAAAGGAGTAAACACTTATTCTGAATATGGATTTGCCTTCCCTGCATGCGATGCTTCTACCAAAACTACCATCCGTGGATTTACAGAGCACCCTATCAACCACCATGGTGATTCACACAACATTGCTTCTGATCAAGGAACTTCTTATTCCCAAATTCCAGCCTTTTGGCTAGAGCTAGGAGTCCAGGACTACACTGGAAGAGTCAAAGAACTCAGGACTACTAAAGGAGCAGATGGAAATGACAATCTCAGAAAACCAAAGTGACTTGTGGCCCTCCGTGCAGATATGAATACATTGCCAGTGACTACACAGACTGAGGGACCTAGCACGTGCTGTTCCCTCCACCAGGAATTCTGCAGATCCTCCATAACATAGCTCAAATGTCAAAGACCATCCATAATCACTCAACCATAGCCCATGCTTCTTGCTACCCTGGCCTGTTTCCCTCACAGTACTTGCCAGTATACTGCCTATTTGTCATATACATACTCTTTTCCTCAGCTATAGTAAAAGGCCTTGTCCAGCAAGTTCAGCATTCAATCGAATCTTCAGTAACCTGACACGTAGCTGGCATTCAATAGTTGCTGAGTAAGTAGGGATGCCCACTTGAAGGCCTAAAGATGTCAAATTTCAGATGGATTCTTTAGCCAAGACATGCTGCTCGCTGCCAACGCAAAATAGCTTAACTGTAATGTTCTGTTTACTAGGAAAATACTGAGGTATATACATCCCTAATGGTTTAAGTAGACTCACACAACCATGATATCCCACAAAGTATTCCTTGCATTGGAAAAACATTCAATGGATTGCTTTCAGCCATCTTTTTATTTACAGTTTGTGTTTAATGCAAATCAATTCCATAACAAGAGAAGTTACTATGAATCAAAGCATAAATACACAAACACAATATACAATCCAAAATAGATGTACAGCATTCAGGCATGAAACAAAAGAGAATGTTCATTCACACACACAGTAGCTTGAGATCTGTTGGATATGGTTGTTCCAGTGTAGATTTCTAAAGATGGAAAAAAAATGACTGGTTATCAAGACTACTGTGGCCATATTAGATTTCGGAACATCTAAGCATCAGTGTGTGACCATGCGAACAAAAGACTTTAGGGAGTGTCTATTTTTAAAAAGGTTTCTGTGCATCAAGGCAGTTGTGAAAAGATTTACTTTCCAAAATCAAGCCCATTTTAGGCTTAGGACCAGGTTCTAACTATCTAAAAATATTGAATGATAACATAAAGTGTTCCAAATGTGGCTATTCTGATTCAGTTTAAAAAGAAGTATTTACAGAAAAGAGTACAAAAGTTTTTCTGAATTTAATGTAAGCAAGCGTCCAGTCTTCCCTTGCCAAATATATTTGATTTATAGTTTAGCTCCTTCACATTGCCTTTTTAATTTCAAGATTTGTCAATCTTCCCTTCAAAGCAGATCATTTTTTAAACTGTAAAAAGTATCCAACATATGCAGAAATAAAAAGCATTTTGAATTAGTTGAGATCAATGTAATTCTACTCTTTGTTATCTGTTTAGCTAAATGAATCTACTGCTCTTTTTGAATAAGAATAGTCGATAAATATATAAGCAAAATGTACTCATTATGCTTGGATTTGGGGTAGATTCCAATCCATCATTGCCCTGGTACATATCAATGACTATATAAAAATTCAAATGCAATGTCAAACCCAAACCCCAAGGGAAAGAAAGAGTTCAGCTCCCAAGAGAACAGCGATAGCTTAACATAAAATTTTCTCTAGAGTACATCAGCATTAAATTAGTACTGCTGAAACAACACATTGAGGATTTACAGTAACACCTGGAAGTTCCTTCTAATGTACATATAAATAGAATCACAGAAGCTTTGTTTTACCTCATTGTTTTATGGCCTTATAAATTTAATGAACAAATGAAAACTGAATCTCTGTTCCACATCCCATTCTTTATCTCTAGGTAAGATAAAATCTATTCTCACTTTCAAGGTAGAGTTTTATGTGTCCATACTTCTTAAGCCACATTTAAGGAAATCATCTCTTAACTAATTTTGGATGTTGTCTCTTCATCTTGTACAGGAAACTCCAGCAGATTTAATATTGGCATTCGTCATCTAGTCAAACCCTTCACATGCTCTTCAAACCAATCAAATTTGGGATCCTCAACAGTTTCTGTCAATAAAATAAGGTGTGGAACTAGCAGATTCATTCAATGAAGACCTGTTCGTTTTTCCCTTGTCACACTGGATGTCTGGATGCCATCTGAATTGGGTTTAGAGGATGGGAAGTACAGATGTTTCTTGGCCTGAGTCTCTTAACAGTAGAGATGTAGAAGGGAGAGCGAGATCACCAAGAGACCGGCTGTTGACTGCAGAGTACCGGCACTTGCCTTGGTGGTGGCATTCGCTGGATTGGGGGCAGCTGAGGTATGCTGGGAGGAATTACTTGGAGGCGTTACAACAGCTGTTTGATTTGAATAAATCTAAAATATATAAGAAGTTACACTGATCAATTTCCAACATCACGGTTGTCTCCACATACACTTAATATGCAATTAAGATGATATATTCTCAGATTGCTCTGTTCCCATTATTCCCTTACACACATCATTTAATTCTGAATTTTTGCTTAGTCCCACCAAGATCTTTTAGTTTCAAAACCCACTACCTAGAGATACCTAATGACTGCAAGTAGGCAACAACCACCAAAAACAAGCAAACAAAAATGTTCAATAACTACATAACTACCAAGAGTATGACTTTACCCTTAAAAAGTAATAAGTAACCAAGTTAACTAATCCAGTTTCTGATTATATTAACTGGCATTGCAAAAACGGTTTCCTCTATTTTCCCAAGAAGGGGAGATTTTAAAGTTGCACAAATAATTTGGATTTTAAAATATGGTAATTTGAGACATGTTATGGGAATTGAGTCGTCTATCCTGGATTTGCTGGGTAACTTTCACATACCCATTTAATACAGCCTTGCGTTTAACTTAAGGGGCCCTGCGTATCTTATCTGCTCCCTTGAAATCTTGAAAATTATATATAACCCATCTCAAAAATGGCCACGATATTCATTTTAAGTTGAAAAGTATAATATAATGAACCCCTGCCTTAAGGCAAAATGATTTCACCCAAAGCATCGTGAAGTCGGAATGACTTCACAACAGATGAGAGGGTTTGGTGTTGTTTTCACCAGCTGCAGCCTTCCTGCCTGGTCACTAAGCTCACCACTGTGGCCAAGGACCAAGGTCCCCCCCAGTGTCCCAGCGCCTGAGTGGCATTATTCACCACACTATTTTTCAAGTCACTAAATGCACAGTCCAGCGGGGCACGTGGTAATCTCTCCTTTGTCACGGAACAAAGGCAGTTGGGGGATTTCAGCTCTCACTGCAAGAGAGGGTTTACAACGGCTTCTGATTACAGGCGGGACCAGGACGTGGCACCAAGCAGGTCTGGCCACATGTACGTTTGGCTGCCTTATCAATCCAAAGATAAAACCATTCTGTCTTTTGTTGTAAACCCATAAGGTAAACCCAGCTCCTTTTGTTATAAAACCCATAAGGACATTAAGCAAGCATTGACTAAAACATTGGTAAATCCTATCTAAAATAGACTAATTTTTAAAATCTCGATCAAGTCAAATATATTTATTGGAAACCTACCCAATAGCTTGTGCTTCCAGGAAAAAGCACTTCCACTAAAAGGAAAGCATTAATATGGTACATAATTTAAAACAGGGCTCGCTGTTTGGGGGCAAGACCTGTTTTGGGATCCCTGAAGGCAATCTGTTCTTATTCAACAAAGCTTTGGTGCATCAGGTGACTTTTTTACTAGAGCCCAGGGCAGCAATAGGAGAATCAAAGGGTCCTCCACAACAACGAAAAAAACTGTTAATATATTAAACTGACATGAAACAAAATTTTCCCTACCAAACTACCAAAGATTTATTTGCATAACTATTAATAAAAACCCTCAAATTTGGAGGTGGGGTGGAGGATCTGGTTGGAAAGGTGATGGAGTGGGCGGGGGAGAGCAGCGTTTCTGGTGGCCGTGCCCCTCCCCCACCGAGGAATGGTGAAAGGCTCGCGAGCGCAGCCGACCCGCAAGACAACAATAGGGTACAGTTTCGCAGCCCGCGGAGCGGAAGACGAGGAGCGCTCCGCTCTCAGGCTGCGCTCCCAGGTGAGCCCGGCGGCTGGGTGTCTGGGGACCTGGCGCACCCAACTTTTCGGACGAAATGCTCAGCAGACACTCAGAAAGCCCCAATGGAAGGCGATGGCGAGCCACCCGCTCGGGCACCTCTACCTACCCTCCAAGCCCAAGCTGCTGGAGACAAGTGCCCCTTCTCTCTCTCCCAGCGCCCCCCCACCACTTGGATCTCCCAGGCTCAGCCCCTGGCCTCCCTCGCGGCCGCCGCGCACCCACCCGGCCGGACACCGCAAGCGAGGTCGGTTCCCGGGACAGAGGATCTGGAGAGGAGGCATTGGGGACAGGGACAAAGCCTTGCGGGGACTCGGGACAGAAATGTCCCACCCACCGCCTGCCCAGAGCTAGTCAATCTGGCTAACACGGGGTTCCGTGGTGACAAGAGATGGACCTGTAAAGTCGTCCTCGGGAGAGCACAGGGTCAGGAGAGGGTCCCCGCCCAGGCCTCAGCCCCGAAACACGCGGGACTGAGGTGGGTTGATAGGGCCAGGTAGCCGCGGCTTCCTCGGGATCCACGAACCAGCTCTGAGCGGAGAACGGACGAGAGCAGCGCCCCCGAAGGGTATCGTCCCCTCTCTTTGTGTGGTGCGCTGGGGACGCGAAGACACTCGTAGAGGGAAGCGGGGTGTTCATGGGATCCAGGGACGACCTCCCCAAAGGGCCTGAGGTCTCCAGGCGCTCCAGAGGTGGGGAGCGCACCTTCTCTTCCCCGCTAGCACCTCGGACTTCTGGGTGAAAGCAGGCGGTGGGCGTCAGGCTGCCTGGGAAGGGCTGCGCGGAACCCGAGGTGGGGCGGAGTCCTCCCAGCCCACGCGCGGAGGTGCTTTGTTTCCGGGGCCGCGGAGGGTGGAGGCAGCCGCCACGGAGTGGAAAGTGGGCTCCACATTGCCGTCCCACCAGGTCTGATTCTACTAGATTCTCTCTCCGAGTCCGGGCCCGTGGCCCGAGGTGGGGGGCACAAGCCAGTCCCCAGGGGGCGGCCCCACCCCCCCTAGGGCGCGGAGCCCAAGCCCCAGCGTGCGCCAGGACCTCACCTGCGTAGGTAAGAGCAGTGCCAGAAGCAGCAGCCCCAGTCCAAGCCTGGCCACCATCGCTTTGCCCATGTCCGCTCCGTCGGTGCGCAGCGCGTCTCACTGGATGCGAGGTACGTGAAGGACCGCTGGCTCCGGGCGGGCGCAGGCAAGGTGGGGAGGGCGGCTGGCGGGCGGGACCTTATATACCGGGACAGCCACAATAGCCGTGACGTGGCGCCGCCCGCCCACCCGCGCTCCCCTCCTCCGCCGCCGCCGCCCACCGCGCGCGCCCGCTGGCCGCCTCCCCGCCTCTCCGCATCCCGGCCCTCGCCTGGCTCCCAGCGCCCTCTCCCTCCGCCGGCCCCGGAGACCTCCGGGCGGCAGGTGGGCGGCCGGCGCTGCTGGCTCCCGGAGGGATGCTTTGTCTTTCCCCGGGCAGGCAGCGTGCAGGCTGGCACAGGCGCCCGGCACCTCCCACACACGACCCGGGGCGAACTAGCGAGCCACACACGCCGTTCCCGGGGCCGAGCCCAAGTTTCCTTTGTTTCCCCGGACCTGCCATCTTACCCCCCAAAAGAAAAGTATGAGCCTCCCGCGCGGCGGCCAGCCTCCAGTCCCGGCTGTGACTACGGCGCGGACCCCGGGGCTCCCTCGGGTAGGGTTTTCTCCGATTTCCGCCCCAGAGGAAGGGGAACCGTGCGGGGTTTGTGGGTGTCCCGGACCTGGCGACGGGAAAAGGGCGCCGGCACGCGCGTGCCCTTCCCAGGCTGGTCGGCCGGGCTGGCAGGCGGCGCCCGCGCTCAAAGCAATGTGTGTGTACTCGGCCCCGCGCCCGTCACGCCCGCCCCTTCCCCCAGCCACTCGCTTTGTTTTTGGAGCTCCTCGTGTTCGCCTGTGAGAGTTCTATGGGGCCTCCCAGGTCCCCGTACCCCCGAGAGGTGGGGAGCCGCCCGCCGGGCGCGGACACGCAGCCCGGACACTGGTGACGACTGAGTTTCGGTCCCCGGCGCTCCTCCCTGCCGCCACTGGCGGACGGGGGCGAGGAGACGATAACCCACTCTGAGGGGTGATTTCCCCCTCCCCAGCCCTAAAGGCCCCGCCGGCCCTCACCACGCGGCTTTGCTCCCAGGTCCTACCCAGGGAGCGGGAACCTCCTTGGCGGTCCCATTAGAATTCGCTGCCCCAGTGGAATTCCTGGGGACATGCTTCTTTGGTCTCTGTTGCAACGTACTTGCTCATTATCCTTTTAAAGAGCAAAAGCTTTCGGGATAAGGCTTTTACTTTTCCATAGCTGCCATTAGGCGATTTAATGAACTGGTGCATGTAGGAGATTAGTCATTATTCTGCAGATTTGAGTGGAATATATTTTCTAACCATCCTATTGTGAAAACTTTCAAGCACACAGTGAAAGTAGAAACTCTTACTGGTGGAAGGTTTTTTATTGAATTTGAGTTGCGGGACATAATCTTTTTATTTAAAGTTTGCCCAAGTGGTTTGCCTTCTTTGAAGCAAACAGAGACCAAACATAGTAAGGCTGTAAATTTGTTTAAATTTTACTTTTGCAGAGCAACCTGGTTAAACAAGGTTTGTTTTACGGAAGCAGAGTGGCAATGGAATCCACAATAGTTGGTCTGTGACTGAATGGGCCTGTGCCTTACTGGTCAACCACTTTAACTCAGTAACTTTCCACGTTTAGTATGTACTCTGCAGCACTTGAATTTCTGTCCTGCACCAGCGGATTTTCCTGTTTTACAGTATTATCACCTTGTATAGAAATAACCTAGCCTGTTCCAGGACGTGAATGGTCTGTGGCCCAGAGGTGCCTCGTCCCAAGGCAGGGCCCATAGGAGAAGCTGCTTGTTGAACTACATGGTAGTATTCATAGGATGCATTAATTTTGTCCTGCATCTCCTTTTTCTATTCCTGGTCCCCTCCTCCTCCCTCCTCCCTGTTATTAATTTGAAGAGATTAACTAAGGGAGTGGTTAAGAATAGATTCTAGAGCCAGACTGCCTCGGTCCAAATCCCTGTTGTGCTACTTTTACTTGAGGCAAAAAGCCTCCGTTTCTTCATCTGTAAAATGGAGATAATAGAGCCATTATGAATTAGTTATTAAAGGGTTGTTGTATATAAAGTGTTAGAACAGTGCCTGCCTTACCCCGGGAGCTCTCAGGTGATATTTGCTCCTGCACTGAAGGTCCCAGGAACCTTCTTTGCAGCTGTGTGATTCATGAAAGACATAGCAAGCACCAACTAGTACCCAGATCCCGTAAGGCACCTCATCACCAGCTAATGAGACTGCATAATTCACAAAGCAAGGCCCTTCGTATCTGCCTAGCAGTTCCCCTGGGCATCCTATAAGGGGTGTTACTTGGGGCTTTGGCAATTCTGTACCCTGGAGGCTTAGCCCTCCTAGGGAAGTCCTCATTACAAATCCTCCGTGCCACTCTATTTCCTATATGGCAAGAAACTCAAGAAAACTGCCTGAATCTTTCCTCTAGGTTTCTTTCTGTGAATTCCTTCTTCCTGTTCATTCTTCTCTTCTGGTTTTCCATAGTCATTTGTTTGCTTTTCCCGTAATCAATAATAGCTCATGCTCCTAAGACTATACACTGTGAATCTCAATAGTTATCCTAGAATTTTTCTTAAGACACATCGCCAATTTATATTTTTGTAAAGAAAGTATTTCATGGAACGATCTTGTAACTGATGCATTCCATACATTGGCATATGTGTGGAAAGTCATAGCTTTAAGTTTTAATATTTCTTCCATGAGATAGCATGTGACCCAATTTTTTGATGCTAGTTCTCTTATGAGTAAAATTAAGGAAGCAATACGTACAATTTCTTAGTGCAGAACTGTGAGGAGTGATGAAGAACCAAACTAAAGATCCAGAGTCTAGGTAGACTCTGAAGTCAGACCTGGACTTGAACCCTGCTCCATCACTTTCTAGGGGTCTGACTTTGGGAGAGCTTCCCAACCTCTGACACCTCAGTTTTCTCATCTGGAAAATGGGCTAATAATACCTGCCTCACAGGGGTATGATCTTCACTGAGATAATGTGTATGGTTAGCAGAGTGCCTGGCACATAGTAGGGACTCACTAAGCTGCCACTTCTGTTGCTGTAGGATCTATTCATTATAGTGTGGCTTTTGAAATCTTTCATTTGTATAGCAATTGCTCTTTTTCTCAAGCACCTTTGCAGGTGGTATTTTGTATGTGCACCTATGAGGTCAGTAAGGCAGACCTCATTTCTGAGGCACAGAGAAGTTAAGTAACTTACCCAAAGCCACATAGCCAGTTATGGTACCTCACCTAAAACCATAACCAAAGTTTCCTGACCAGATCCCAAGTGTTTTCTGTTTTGCCAACAAGAGCAGAGACACATCTTCCTACACCATATCCTCTTCGTCAAGCACTCAATCAATGTTTGCTGGCTGAATAGGCTAATGGTAAGGGAGCAGGTTAATTTGCTTTTTAAGGTAAAATAGTAAATCCTATTTTTAGGGGAAGAGAAGATATTACTTGACATTTTTAGAACGTCAACAAAATGGGTATGCAATATATTAATCCAATAACGGATGTTTCTTCTGTGCTCTGTAGCAGAAATGGTGGCTGGAATAATTAAATAATTCGTTTAAATTCTATTCTGCAATATGGTGGTGTTTATGTTCACAATACTCTTCCCCCTTATTCCATACCACCATTAAATGCATTAAATTCCATGCATTTAATATTTTGATCTATCCTGGTTTTTTAGCTAAGCTTTGTTCCAAACCCAGGAACTCCAGCCTGCTCCAACCATGAGATGGCAGTGAAGGTGACCAAGTTAAAGAGCGTTTTTGACTGAGTAGGTTCTAAGTCCTGAGGCTAGAGCTTGTTGAATCAGCAGATGGAGTCGCAGCCTGACTCTCTGTGGGGACGTGCTGCCCTCTGCTGACCATAGGAACCCCTCAGCTCTCACTGTCTAAAAATAAAATAAAACCCCTCCTTTGTGCCGACTATAAACGCCCTGAATTTTTGAAGCCTTGTAAAGCTAATAAACCGCAAGGAGCTTCCTTGACTATTAGTTCCTTTTCTCCCTCTAGAGACTCTCAAAGAAATTCTCTGAGGTCTTAGGCTTCAATCAAACAAGAAAACAAATGTAAAGTGTAGGAATTGTATTATTTTCAAATGCAAATTGAGTAGTAGGATGCCTGCCTCTAAGCATCCTGGGGATTTTTTTCTTAAGGAAATGAAACAAAAAGAAGTAACTCTTAATCTCCTTGGCCAGAATTTAAATTCAGTGTCTCCATTGTGTGTTGTCAAGGATGTGAGAAAGCCAGTCTTCTCATCGACACTGATGGGATTATGAATGGAATTTGACATCTATCAGTATTAAAAATACATATCCCCTTAGACCTAGCAGTTCTAATTTTAGGAACTTAATTTAGGAACAGATATACTTGCAGAAATGCAAAAGGGTTTTTGCAGCACTGCTTGTAACAGCAAAGGATTGGAAATCACCTAATTATCCACCGATAAAGCCCCAACTAAAGAAATGATAGCATGTCCGTATCACGAAATAGTATCAGTCATTTAAAAGAGCATAATATATACTACAAAGAAAAATAACCAAATAAATTCTTAAGTGAATAAAAGTAAGATGCAGAACACTGTGTACACTAGGGTACTATCTGTGTTGAAAGGAAGGAAGGAAGGAAGGGGGAAAGGAAGAAAGAAAGAAAGAAAAAGCTAGACAGAAAAAGAGATTATTTCCAAAGGGATACACAAGAAATTGATAGTGGTGCTTGCCTCTGAGCAGGGAGCTGGCTGGGCTAGGGCACAGAAGAAGTAAGAGCCATTTTTCATTACATACTGGTTTGTACTCTTTGAATTTTGTACATTACTTATTCACAAATAGATAAAATCATTTAAATAATGTCAATACATTCTGTGGCTGACTCCCGTATAGCAAGTGTGTGGAAAATGGATTTTTTCTGGCCCCCGGGAAAGAAATTCCTTGTACCCCGCCCCCACGCCGCCTTCTCTCAGGAGTCCTCCTTCCATCATTCACAGGTTCTTGAACAGAAATTATAGTTTTGCCTCAGCTCATCCGTCCAATGACAACTGTGAGACCAATTCTCTCGAGTCCAGATGGTACACACACAAAAGCTTTCAGGAAAAATGAAGAACGGAGCTGAAGAAAAAATAATGAGAAATCACTTGGCAAATCATCTATTTCATCATTTTATTCTCCCTGCGGTGTCTTGAGCGGCCGAGGCTGTTAGAGGAAGAAGAGCTTGGGGTTGGGGGTTGCTTCACAGGAAGGCCTGAGCTGAGAGGGGTTAGTCCCTTTAAGGGAGCTTTTAAAGATTCCCCTTCCACTCCTGGGCAGAAGATGGAGGCGAGGGCTAATTTGGTAAATCCTAGCGTGGGTGAAACCCTACTTCATCCTCACAGAAATGAATCTTCAGGCCACAAGAGTGCTACATCATTTGCCATTTACATGTGGACCCTAAACGACCCTTGGCTTGGGAATAATGAAACTGGAAGAGTGGTAAAGTATAGATATTTTTTTCATGCTCCTATGATTTTTAGTCTTATTTCCATATCCTTTGTTTGTCCAGGTCCTTCCTTTTACATTAGATTTCAGGCAAGAGGGTCCCTTATGCTACAAGAGATTAGTAAAATTTTAAGTGGCCAGGAAAATTGGATTAAATATTTTTACAAATCTAAATAATGTTATAACATGTAACACAATGGTCCATTTCATAAAATGTGACATTGTGCCGGAAACAGGAACCACATTTTCAGACTTTGTGAAATAAGAGTCAACCATTAAAATAAGATTAAGTGATTTTTTTTTTTTTTTTTTTTTTGGCTGCACTGCACGGCATGTGGGAAAACTTAGTCCCCCAACCTGGGATCGAACCTGCACCCCCGGCAGTGGAAGCACAGAGTTTTAACCACTGGACCGCCAGGGAAGTCCTAAGGCTAGGTGAATTTAATAAGCTAGGTTGAAAAGGGATTTCTCTATTGAGAGCCATATCTATATATATAGATCTTTGAGTTTTAAAAAAAAGTCCTCTCAACATTCTTTTACATATTTTTTTCTTTTTCAGATTTTAAGGGTAATATTTTAAGGTCCAATATAGAAAAATTTGGAAAATACAGAAAAGTACAGTAAAGAATATTAAAATTACTCATAGACCCCCTAACCAGAAATAACCACTAATAATAAATTTTTTAGTATTTTCTTTTTGATTATGTATATACTTATGTATTTAGAGTTTGCTGGCTTATTTGTTTTGCTGAATTAGGAGCAAATTGTGCATAAAGTTTTCTATCTTGTTTTTTCCACTCAATAGAAAACAGTAAAAAAAATTTAATCATAAAATTTGAGGCCACATGACAAGATTAATGAAATAATGGGGTGACCTGTGCAAGCGACCAGCTAGGGTTTCTGCAAGATCCAAATTCACCCAGGTCCTCCTGGCTTCAGTCTGGTGCACTGGTAGCATTTATTTGCTCCAAATATTGATGGGGATGATTCAGGGTTCAGGGGTTGGCAGGACTTCCAGGACAGCAGTGTCAATTTCTGGACTCTTTTGGAGGTAGGAGAACACTGGGTCTCTGCATCCCTGCTTTCCAAGAAGGGATGCTCTGTCCCTTGTCCTCCCTCTACATTCCCCACACCCCAGAAGGCCTTTAGTGCAGCCTTATTAGAATTAGAAAAGGGGAGCTGATAAGGATGAGAGCCAATAGCATTGTATCTGAATTTGTGTTATCTCAGGACGTATTTTTGGCAGCCTTTACTCTATTTTTCTTTGTCATTACATGTTCTTCAAAAACATTATTCATAATGACTGTACAAAATTCTTTCTTATTGAATGTTTGTTCCTATTGTAGATAACCTCATAAACATTCTAACACACGTTTTATTTTCATTCCTGGTTATTTTCTTAATGGTACATTCCTAGTTTGGATCTTGAAATGAACTGCCAAATTGTCATCTAGAAATGTACACTCACAACAGGAACGTGTGAGATCGCCAAACCCACAAACCTTTGCTGAACGTGAGAATTATAATATAAAAATATTTTAAAATTTCATAGGAGAAAAATCTCATTTGGACTTGCATTTTCACTATCAGTGAGATGAAGCTTTTTTCAGTTATTTATTAGCCATTTGGATTTTTCTTTTTATGAATTGTTCTGCATACATTTTGCATATCCACAGAAGTGACATGTGTCATGAGTGTGCTCAGGGTGAGGAGACAGTAGACTCAGATGTCATTTGGTTAGGTCACATAGAACCTACATATGGAAAGGATGCAGAAGTAAGTCAGTGCAGTCAGCCGGGCTTCAAAGCAGAGAGATCTACAGTATTTTCCAGGCTAGTCAGAACATGTTTTCAGACCCTGAAATCCTCCTTGGGGGTGTACAATTGCAGATGATAAAATCCAGGTGAATGAGGGTGAGATCAGTACTTCAGGAAGCTTACTGGTCTCTCTCAACACCCAGTCTTACACACTTGAGGCTAAAACAGTTCTGTACATAAACTCTAAACAAGTACTACAGGCCACCACCACTGGACCTGGAGCACCTCTTCAATCTTGGAGTTATTATGCTTCCTGATTACAGGGTATGGTGCCCTGAGGCATGAACTGGGTCCTCGTAATCACTTTCAGCCTCAAAGGAGAACACATCCTGGTTCAAGTACATTTTCAAAGTTAGAATATTTACTATAGGTCTTAGTTGTCCACATATCTGTGGGTGTCAAACTAATAAGTATTTTTTTAAAATATATTTATTTATTTATTTTTGGCTGCATTGGGTCTTCGTCGCTGCGCAAGGGCTTTCTCTAGTTGCGGTGAACGGGGGCTACTCTGCATTACGGTGCGCTTCTCACTACGGTGGCTTCTCTTGTTTTGAAGCATGGGCTCTAGGCGCGTGGGCTCCATAGTTGTGGTCTGTGGGCTCTAGAGCGCAGGCTCAGTAGTTGTGGTGCACGGGCTTAGTTGCTCTGCAGCATGTGGGATCTTCGCAGACCAGGGCTCAAACCCATGTCCCCTGCATTGGCAGGCGGATTCTTAACCACTGCGCCACCAGGGAAGTCCCTAGTAAGTTCTTGAACCAGCGAAAAGCCTCTTCCTGTTGTGTTCTTATGTATTGTAAGAACTCTTTACATATTAAGAAACATTCGCTCATTAGAGATTTGAGTGAGGCCTTTGCTCATATGCTTATATCTGACCAGAGTCAAATTAAGTATAAGGACAGCCAGACAGTGCCACGTGTACCAATCTACAAGGGACCCTTCAGCATCAGAAGTGAAATGAGGAAGAAAATATTTTCTTTTTTTTTAAGATTTTTGTTTATGTGTTTTATTTATTTATCTTTGGCTGTGTTGGGTCTTTAGTTGCAGCACGCAGGCTCCTCGTTGCCGTGTGCGGGCCTCTCTCTAGTTGTGGCGTGCGGATTTTCTGTTCTTTTGTTCAGACGTGCAGGCTTAGTTGCCCCACGGCATGTGGGATCTTAGTTCCCTGACCAGGGATTGAACCCGCGTCCCCTGCATTATAAGGCGGATTCTTTACCACTGGACCACCAGGGAAGTCCCGAAAATATTTTCTTTAAAACCATCCTCTCCAGAGAATTCCGTATGTGGTTAGAAGCAGTATTTGATATACACTTGGGGAAGTACTTGAATGAAGTAATATCCAAACTGTTAACCTGTTTTCTTGCTTGTTTTGTTTTGCCAGTTAATTTGCTTAAGATAACGGAGGACACGTTGAATGGTGCTGCCACTAGGAGTTCCTCTCTCTTTAAATTTCTCAAACTCTCCTCTAAAGAAAGGTAGAAGGGAATTCCCCAGTGGTCCAGTGGTTAGGACTCCACGCTTCCACTGCAGGGGGCACGGATTCAATCCCTAGTCAGGGCACTAACTTCCTACATGCCACATGACGTGGCCAAAAAAAAAAAGGTAGAAATATTTTAAAATATTGAAGGTACAACAATTAGTTACCGTACCCAGGGTACCCAAATGTCTTGGTTACTTTTTACTTATTCTTAGCCCTTTTTTTCTGCCCCAACATGCTAGAGGATGATAGCAACCTACATTAGCATCAATATCTCTGGACAGCAGCAATTCCCAGGGGAGTCATTGGGAGCACAGGTCTGCCGGGAAATCAGACCCTTCAGAGGGAGTGTGGTTTGAAAGAGTTTCCTAGAGTTTAGAATCACTAGTGATGGTATTATAGCTTTATTAATTAGCGATAAAGAGTGTAGCATAAGTTGTAAAGCGTTAATCAGTAAAAAGCACACATATGACACAATGAGTAAACAAATAATTTAAAATAATTAGTATTTATTCCCTGACTGTGTACCTGCCATCACAAATAAGGAAGTTCAGAATATAGTGCTTAATTTGCAATTTTTTCCCTTTAATTGCATCTGCCACCTGCTGTTAATTTGAAGCAAATTAAACCCTGAAGGCAGCATCCAAAAGTAAGAAGACTAAGCAGATTTCACTTTTCGGCAAAAATTATACAACAGCTTCCCCATCTTCAGAACGGTGAGTCATTCTTTTCCAGATGTGATAAACTATTTTCTGTTTCAATAGCATGCCCCAAGAAGTGACACGGTGATGCCAAGGATATGACCACTTCTGCATGCTGGGATATGCCAAGGATATGACCCTTCTGCATGCTGGGCTACATAAGCTACATGAAACCCTTCTCTCTTTGGGGTTCTATACCAGTGCTGTCCAATATAATTATAACACAAGGCACATATTTTAAATGTTCAATTTTCTAGTAGCCACATTAAAAAAGTAAAAAGAAACAGGTAAAATTAATTTTGGTAAGGTATTCTATTTGACCCAATATATCCAAAATATTATCATTTCATCATGACCTCAATATTAAACAATTATTGATGAGATCATTTATATTCTTTTTAGGCTCCATATTAGTTATCTATTGCAGCATAATAAATGACTACCAACTTAGCAACTGACAAGAACACATTTATTATCTCATTGTTTCTGTGCGTCAGGAATCTAGGCATGACTTAGTGGATTCTCTGCTTCCCGGTCTCTCACTCAACAAGGCTGCAGTCAAGGTATCAACCAGGGACAGGGTCTCATCTAAGGCTCAGCTGGGGAAGAACACTTCCAAACTCACATAGTTGTTGGCAGGATTCAGTTCTTGGTGACAGTCAAACTAAGGGGTTCACCTTGCTGCTGGCTGTCAGCTGGAACCCACTCTCGGTTCTTTGCCACATGGGTCTCTCCATAGGGTGGGTTACTTCATCAGAGCCAGCAAACAAGAGTCAGTAGAAAGAGTCTACCAGCAAGATGGAAATTACAATCTGTGTCATATAATTGTGGAAGTGGCATCCCATCACCTTTGCCATATTCTGTTGGGTAGAAGGAAGTCACAGGTCCCACCCACATTCAAAGATTCCAAGAAGGTGTGAGGCAAGGATTATTGGAGCCATCCTAGAAACTGTCCACCACAGTACTATCTTTGAGATCCACTGTGTATTTTCCACTTACAATACCTCTCAAGTCAGATCAACCACATTTCAAGGGCTCAGTAGCTACTGACTAGTGGCTACCATATTGGACAGCAGTATTCTGTAACAGCTTAAGCCCATACATCAGGGAATTACAGGATACCCGAAAACCGGTGTAAGCAATCATGTGTTTATGTGGACAACTTAAACTCAAAAGAATCGAAAGTATAAAACATAGAAGGTTAAAAACATTTTGTTACTTTTAATAGGTAAAGAACTTGGGACTTCCCTGGTGGTCCAGTGGTTAAGACTCCACGCTCCCAATGTAGGGGGCTCGGGTTGCATCCCTGGTCAGGGAACTAGATCCCCCATGCCGCAGCTAAGAGTTAGCATGCCACAACTAAAATCAAAAAAAGATCCCATGTGCTGCAACTAAGACCCGGCGCAGACAAATAAATAAGTATTGAAAAAAAACCTCTTATTACTATCATTTTAAATCTGGATCCTCAAAGCAACTAAGGCCAGGAAAACAGTTTTGCATTTGTTTTTACAATTTTATATTATCCTTCACACTTCCCCTGGCTTACTGGGCAAGTCCTATAGGCTGAGAGAAAGAGCTAAACAAAGGCAATTTACAGAAGGGTTAGGTAACCATAATATCAGAGGGCTCCCAGAAAGATATCTTGGTGAGTAATCTTATACTTTTCCCCTGCCTGATTCCTAGCAGGACCACTTTAGCCAGTCAAAACAAAGAATCGATCCTTGCATAATATTTTACCAGAAATAGGAGGCTCAGAGGAGGGATGAAGATGGGGATAGTTTCCAAGCAATTCTCCAGTTTCCCACTTGACCCCTGTGCGAGGCAGCCCTGTGTGAAGAGGAGCTGATCCCTGATAAATTAATTAAACAAGGAGGCCATTAGACTGAGGTGGCCCTCTGCCTTGGCAGCCTACATAAAAGCACACCCAAAACTAAGCCTGTCACTGCCTCAAGATTATGAAATTGAAACCGAAGGACAACCCATCACAAACAGCCAAATAGGCTTTCCCAAATAAGGCAAACACTTAAGCTCTATAGCCAATCAAAAAACTTGTTTGCGGGCTTCCCTGGTGGCGCAGTGGTTGAGAGTCCGCCTGCCGATGTAGGGGACGTGGGTTCGTGCCCCGGTCCGGGAAGATCGCACATAACACGGAGCGGCTGCGCCCGTGAGCCATGGCCGCTGAGCCTGCGCGTCCGGAGCCCGTGCTCCGCAACGGGAGAGGCCACAACAGTGAGAGGCCCGCATACCACAGAAAAAAAAAAAAAAAGCTTAAAAAACTTCTTTGCTTTACTTCTGCATCTGTTCTCTAAAAGTCTTGCCCCAGCCCCTATCAGTGGAGCTCTCTTAACCACTTCCAGTTTGATGTTGCCCAATTGGAATGGATGTTTGCTGAAGTAAACTCTTCACAATTTTAATGTGCCTCAGTTTATCTGTAACAACCCCGAGCATGAGCTGGTAGAGGAGTTTGCAGATGGACTGCTTTTTTTACTAAAGCCTAGGCATCCCACATGCAAGCCAATGGGCTCACTCTAGCTCCTCCGAGCTCTTCGTGCCACACAGCACTCAGTTCAAGTGTTCACTCTATATGCAAATGTGCACTTGTTTCAGCTGTTCACATGATATGTTCATGCATCTGTTCTCATGTCTTCCTCTGTCACCTCTCTAAAGACAGCCCCAAACCTACCCTGACTTCTTGTGGGAATTTCCAGTCCTACCTCCCCAACTGCCTCCTGGATATTTCACTCTGAATATTCCCCTTTCATTTTCAGCCCAACATATCTATCAGCAAATGTCAAACGTTAAATGCCCCTCCGTGGGCTACACAGCCTCAGCAGGGGCTGGAGGCATTCTGCAGAGCCAAAGGCAAGGTGGGGAGGTGGGCATCGAAAGCCATATAGCAGCACTGCCCGGGTCAGGGCTGTTTCCACACAATAAAGAGATCCTATGAATTTTAAAGAGTTTAATCTTCTCAATATACATAATCATATAGGTCGACATGAATGAATCAGAGTTATTTTCCCTTTCTATGTCCCAGAAAGCCCTTGACTCTGGAAGGGGAAGTATTTCCATTAGTGTGCCTCAGTGCGACCCTAGGTAATCCCTGCCCGCAGCAAACACCAAGGCTACAGGGGTATCCCCAGTCCTGGGGAAATGGAGTAAAAACCTCCCAAGTCATGGTTCCCCCGGTGACCATAACTGGTAGTACAAAATCATCCTAAATCTTCATCAGTGACTCACAGTCAGATGAAATATAAGATTCATAAAATGTATACTGGAGCCCAGGGCGAAGAAAGGATCGCGTCTAATGTGACTTTATGTGACTTGTAGGTAATGAATGGGAAGGATAGCACACTTACACAAATGTCCGTACTCATTAAATTCTTGTAGTAGAAAGAGTAACATCATTTTACGAATCATATAAAACAAAGAGTATCATGATGGTATGACACCATCATTCTCTCCCACTCACCTTTCACCAAACAATTCTGAGGCTAAGATTTCATTCATCATCAAGATCTGAGCTAATATATATATTTTTAAATTGAAGTATAGTTCATTTACTGAGCTAATATATTTGTAATAAACAAAATTCCAGACCCGGGATGCTATAGACTGAATGCATCCCCCTAAAATTCATACTGTAGGAGAGGAAAAAAATTTTTCCCCATCATTGTAAGTTCTTGGCTGGGGCCCCTGTAACAAGACAGACTAACAAGAAAAAAATGAGTTTTTTAACATGTATACCTCATGTACACATGGGAGATACCCAGGGAAAAAATCGGTAACTCTCAGGGATAGTTAGATTTTAAGCTTAGGATTCAGGCTTAAATGTCATCTTCAGCTAAAGCACAAAAAGAAAAGGTGTAGGGGAGGCCAGTTATGGGTTGGTGACCAGGAAAGTTTGGTGCCTTCTCCATTGATGAGTCTTTAGTGATTTAGAGTCAACCTTTCCTTCCTGGTACAGAAAGGGAGTCACCCTTACAAATGGAGATTTCCTTTGTAAATACAAATTTCCCTTACACAAAGGGGAAAAGGGTAACTTCTACTCTGTTTTCAGAGGTTCTCCTGTGTCTGTTTCTCAAAATAATCCTTATGCCAAAGAGGCATATTTTGTGGTGGCATATTCTACCATCCTTCAATATGTTGAAACCTAATCTCCAACATGATGGTATTTGGAGATGGGGCCTAGGCAGTTGATTATGTGATTAGGGATTAGTGCCCTTATAAAGAAACCCCAGAGAGCTCCCTCACCCCTTCTGCCATGGGAGGACTCAGTGAAGACTCAGTGAGAAGAGGACTGTTTATGAACCAGAAAGTAGGAGAAACTGAATCTGCTGGTGCTTTGATCTTGGACTTCCCAGCCTCCAGAACTGTTAGAAATAAATGTGGAATTCTGTTACAGCAGCCAGAACTGAGTAAGACAAGGTGTAGGCACGTCTAGACCTGCCCTTAGACCCAAATTAGGGGGACGTTAGACCCAGCCTTCGCACCTGTGCCTCTAGGATGCATCCACTCTGTAACTAATGCCAAATGCTTCTCCACATCTCTTACCCTCTGTCTTCAAAACAAAGGCAGGGGACTTCCCTGGTGGTGCAGTGGTTAAGAATCCACCTGCCAATGCAGGAGACGATCGCTCATCCGGGAAGATCCCACATGCCACAGAGCAACTAAGCCCGTGCGCCACAGCTACTGAGACTGCGCTCTTGAGCCCACGAGCCACAACTACTGAAGCCTGTGCTCCACAACAAGAGAAGCCACCGCAATGAGAAGCCCACGCACCGCAACGAAGAGTAGCTCCCGCTCACCGCAACTAGAGAAAAGTCCGCGTGGAGCAAGGAAGACCCAATGCAGCCAAACATACATACATACATACATTTATTAAAAAGAAAAAACAAAGGCAGATGGTTGGTGGTTTGGGCCACTGCCAAAGTGGAAGATGGACATTGCCTTGGGCTGTGGGAAGAATGTGAATGGCACAACCATTTAGGTAAGAGAAAAACTGAATTAATTAACTTGTCAATCCTTCCCTGAGATATGCGAATGCAGTAGGTTCTCACATGATGGGTTACAATTTCTCTGGTGTCAGAAGCTGCTTCTCTTCATATTTGTAGTTAGCAATTCTGGAGGGTCTTATGACTCTCTGGAGGGTCATGGAGGGTGGTGTTCAACACAATTGCCCACAGCTGCTAAGGAACACCTTGCAGTATGAAATATAAATTTTCATACACATAAACTTGCTGTAACATGCATGAAACATGATGTCAGTTCTTTACGATGGAAACAAGATGGATACTGAACACAAGAATTTAAATTGCTTTGCTTTTACTAAACTATTAAATAGTATTTAAATACTTAAAAAATAAATTCAAGATGTTAGCTTTAAAGAATTTTGATTTAAAATATTGATATTCATTAATAATTTGCTCTCTTTTTAGCAGATAATTTTGACTAGTTTAGAAAGTTTTAAATACATATATTAAATAACTTAAAATTTTGTATTGTTTGTATTAATTTTAATATACAGTTTAATGATACACACTACTATGTATAAAATAGATAACCAACAAGAACCTACTGTAGAGCACAGGGAACTATATTCAATATTTTGTAATAACCTATAAGGGAAAAGTATCTGAAATAGAGTAAATAAATAAATATAAAACCAAATCACTTTGCTATACACCTGAAACTAACAGAATGTAAATCAACTATACTTCAATTTAAAAAATAGATAAATATACAGCCTGCATAGGCTATGTGACTGTAAATACACACACACACACACACACACACACACACACACACACGTTAATGAAAACCTATTTGAATACAACTATATTTTCATTTTTAATCCTCTAGTCCATTGCTAAAAAACTTGATAACATTATTAGTAATTTTGCTGAAGTGAAAGTACGAAAAATAGATCTACAGAAACTTATAAATTATGTATGTCTTTTTTTTGTCTCACCCCAGACATCAGTAGCCATTAACAGAACACTGACATGTGCACTAATAATTAGATTTAGTCAAATTTCACCAACTTCCTGTTGTATAAAAACCATCTCTTTAAACACGCTTTATTTTTGTCATTATGAAGGTATATTTATCAATGTAGGAGGTCAAAGCATACTTTATTTCTCAGCTGTTAGCTTGATGTATAGCTTTTAAATACTTAGACACTTGGAATGTGCCTGCATTTGAATGCTTGCCCTGCGTGTTAGTGACCTAGGATGAATCAGGCGCCTGTTCTCAATCCACCTTTACTCTGTCTGGCACCTTTACTCATGACTGAAATCCCTGCAGCCATTCAGAAATAAGAGAGCCCTTTTAAAAATGAAGCTATTCCTGAAAATTGTCCATTTATCATGCTGTCTTATGATAGGATGTCACGGACAGAAAAAGACCAGTGACATCTTTTGTAAAGTCATATGCAGAAGGGTCATATATCACAAAGCGACAAGAAAACCTCAGCAGGAGAAAGAAGGCAGATAAACGGAAGGAGACATTTTAACTGTTGTTGAAAGGACCATATCAATGAGCCCATAATAGATAGGAAGGTGAGATTTTGTCAGACTTAATCACCAGGGAAATGAGAAATCACTCACTCTTAGAGACTGAAATATACTGTGGACAAGTTGGTAAGAAGCAACTTAAGAGAAAAAGGAATCAAGATTTCTTGAGCACCCCCCAGGAGCCAGGGCCAGTGCTAAGCACCTAAGATACGCTGATGCCTTCAGCTACATGACACACCAGAGTTTTTAACAGGATTTAATACATTAAAGCTATAGAAGGGAGACTACTTAACCCTTAATGTAACCAAGCTATGTGCTCCTGTGCCCACGGCGCAGAAAGCCAAACGGCAGCTGTTTGCATCAAAGTAAGGGCTTCCTGCGGGTCGTCAAGCAAGGGAGTGGGAGACAAGCCTCAGATCCACTCCAACTTGGTCTTTGAGGTGGGGGTGTTTTAAAGAGGAAGAACAAAGAAGCTGGGGTTAATCATCATCTTGTGACGTTTCTTAACCGCAGTTTCAGAGGTCAGGATACCTACTGTTGATGAGTCTCTGCTCTGGTGATGCATGACCCAAGGGTCTGTGAGTTCATCTTGCCCTGGAGAAACAACCTGAGTCTGTGCATGAACAACGTTATCAACAACAGCAATTTTAGTCCTCTGACTCTGGTTTAGTGTTCAGTTAGCATAGGATTGGGGTCAGAGGGGACAAGACAGGGTATGAAGTTTTGGATAGAGAGGTTAATCATAAATTCGGCAGGGGAATTCGGCTTTAGAGGGTTGCATTAATGCCTGTAGGGCAAAGTTCAAACTTGTTAGTAAGCCGCTCCCCACCTGTGCCCACCTGGCCCTAATTAGCCACCCAGTCTCCCCCTCCCCCAGCATACTGCCCTTCTCACTCTCCCCAGCACACCAGCCATTTCATGCCTCTGTGCCTTTGCACATGCTGTTCATGTGGCTGGGGGTGCCTTAATCCATTGGCAAACTGCCACCCATCCTGCAAGCCTCAGCGTGAAACCGAGCAGGACCCTGTGGGGCTCCTGGCCATGGAAGCCTTTCTATGTCCCCTGTTTCTTGCTTGTAGGAAATAGGCTTCAGCCTCCATGACCTTCCCTGAGTTCCAAAGGGCAGGTTCAAACAGTTGCTAATCAGGGAAGGGAGGGGATGCAGCGACAAGGGAGGAGCAGTGAGAAATAGTGAAGCCTTGGGACAGGATCCTGGTTCCCCCTCAAGGGACACACATGACAATATCTCTGAGCTCTTCTGCAGAACTAAAACCCCCAACAAATGGAAGATGTTAACTCCTTGAAGCATTCTTCATTCCAGAGAGAAAGTCAGAGTTTGAGAACCACAGGTCATCAGGAGACCACCTGAGGCCAGATTAAAGGAATGCAGGCCCTGCACACACCCTGATCCCTATCATCAACCCCACCCTTGAACCATTGCTGGAAAACTCCTCACCAAATGCCCCCTGGGTTGGGACACACAGTTTTGAGGGCATGAGCCCACTGTGTTCCCCTTTGCCTGGCAAAGCAATAAAGCTATTCTTTTTTGTTTCACCCAAAATTCTTTCTCTGAGATTCGATTCAGCACCAGTGCACAGAGGCCGAGTTTCAGCATCAAGCTCAAATGTCACCTTCTCTGTGATATTTTGTCAAATTCTTCCAGGCCCAGCAAGTTTATTTCCTCTGTTTCCATAAAACCCTCCACATCATCAGACATATTAAAACATGTTGTGTTGCATTACGATGACCTGCTCTTGTGTCTGTCTTCTCCAGACAGTAGTTCCTCATGGACGGTGCAGTATCCCAGCACCTACACTATGCCTGGAACACAACAGGGATGTAATAAGTGCACACTGAGTGAAAGAATAATTGAATGAATGTACACAGGTCCTATTTACTGAACAATGACATGTAAACAACAGGCATGAAAGCAACTAACTAGAATATCTCAGAGTAGCTCACTTTTGTCTTAGTTCAATCTGCTGGATGAGATCTGGGCATTACCCTTCTTTCTTGGCAATATCTTTGAGACACAGGAAGCAAGTGAATGATTCAAATGACATGACTTGCGTCAACATATAATCTGCCAACAATAGATCACTTTAGACCGGGGCAGAACATTCAGCAGTGATGGAAATATTCTATATTTGCACTTGCTGGTATGGTAGCCACTAGCCAAATGCAGCTACTGAGCGCTTGAAATGTGGGAAGTGCAAATGAGGAACTGAATTTTTAATTTTAATTAATTGAAGATAACCACACATGGCTAGTAGCTACTATATTGGACAGCACAGCTTTAGATAATCATTAACACACAATGTAACAGGGAAGAGCCAATTCTGACTCCATGTTGGATCTGTTTCTTTTACTTTAACCTTTGCTTTTCATCGCTCTTGTTATTATAATCACTGTCTATAGCTATAAGCGTACAGAATGGCCTGCCACAGGGAACCCTGCCCTCTGCCTGACAAAGTGCCTTTGTTCAGCTCACAGAGAGATGTTCTGACCCTGCCCACCTGTGAATGGTTGCGGAAAAGAAGAAATTAACACAGCCCCACCTATTTTGCAAGATAAATGGCCTTTTTACTTTACTTCCTCACCTCCTCCCCCTCTCTGTTCTATAAAAGAACCTGTCATCCAGACCCCAATAAGATGGTTTATTTGGGGTACACTAGTCTGCCATCTTCTCAGTCTGCCAGCCTTCCGAATAAAGTCGCTATTCCTTGCCTCGACACCTCGTCTCCTGATCTACTGGCCTGTCATACAGAGAGCAGAGCGAGCTTGGACTTGGTAACAACATTGTAGGGAAGTTCTACCTCATTATAATTGTTCTGTAAACAAAACCAAATACTCAGCCACTGACAGTTGGGTAATCTTAAGAACTTCCTTAACTTTTCTGTTTCTCATTCTACTCACCTATAAACCCAGCAGTAGGGACTAGATGATGTAAGACTGACAGCTTTTCTATCCTCTCCCCCAGAAACTGAGACATAGTCACATTAAGCTCCGCGGATGTACATCTCTGGGGCTCAGTTCTCTTTGCCACGTCAAGCCGTCTGGAGGGACAGCTGATGGGAGCACCCCTCTACCCCTTCCCGAAGTGTGAAGGCAGACGTAGGCTTATGTGCCCTTGTGGATTCCAGGGGTTTTCTCCAGAGAATTACAGATGATAGGTTCATTCCAACCCATGAATCAGAGGACCACGCTGAAAACACCTAAGGTCCCTGGGGGAAATCCCACGTTCTAAACCTTAAAGAAGAATAGGAAAAGGCCTGACTAGTGCAAAGCAATGCATCCTCAGGCCCTTTCAGTTCTTCAGGTTGGAGCCGACTAGGGTAGCTCCCTGTGTCGAGGGGTAAAATCATTCGGCTTCTTTCCCTTAGGATTTTGCGCGTGAGAAGAGTGAGGCTTGTAGAGCCAGCTGGGCTTCTAATCGTGTGCACTAAGCCTGATTATCTAATTTCCACCTGTAAAAAGAGCACTTTGCAATTCCTCAGCTCCAAGGAGAGAAAATGCTAAATCCCCTTTCCAGGGTCTCTGAGACAACTGGGCTCATGTGCACATAACTTGGAAAGACCTAGCCAGTCCTTTTTTCTTAGGAAGGGAAGGGGGAAGACAGAAAGATGTGGGGAGAGAGAGAGAGAGAGAGAGAGAGAGAGAGAGAGAAAGGAGAAGGAAGAAGAGGAGAAGGAGGAGGGGGAAAGAACAGGAGGGAGAGGAGGGGAAGAAGGTGAGGGAAGACGAGAAGGTAGGGAAAGAAAGGTGGGGAGAGCTGCTGAAGCTCCAGGTTGGTGGCTCTTGGTTGAGTGAGCATCAGAATCACCTGGAGGACTTGTTAAAACACATTGTTGGGCCCTATTCTAGTTTCTGACTCAGTAGCTCGGGAGCAGGACCCTATAGGCTGTGCATTTCCAAGTCCTCAAGTGACGCTAATACTGATGCTGAGCCTGGCATCACCCTTGGAGAGCCACAGCTCACGGTCATCACATCAGCCCTCGGCTATTCTTGCAGTTCCGTACAGGGTTGGAGTCAGTTCCTCAAAAGGAAAAGACGTGTAAGTGTGTGTGCTTAGAGGGGACTTGGTTAATATGTTTCTGCATTGTCCCTCCTGCTGCTCAGACAGATGTGCGGCAATGCAGACTGAGGCACAGTGGCCGCTGCGAGTGACAGGAGCCGTTGGGAAGATCTGGAACACCTTGAAGGTGGTTTCGGTCACCTGGCCCGCATCCTTGGCTGGAGAGCATGCAGGCTAAGGGCACGCCTGTGCACAGAGGGACAGCTTTCTCCTCAGAGTATCACAGCCCACCTCCCCTAACCACCCCCCTTGCAGGAGGCTCGTCTTATCACCATAACTTGTCAAAGGCCAAATGATAAATAGCATTATCATTTCCTGTCAAGAAAGAAGAAAATCTATAAATGAGTAAGGGCTTTTGACAATGGTCTGCATTGGTCATTTACAAGAGAACAGTTTATATTTTCATAGAAAGACCATAGATAAGGATGATTAAATTGGCCAGTTCATTGAAGGATGTTAGAGAGATACCCCACCTGTCAGCAAAGATCCAGAGCTCATCTTTCCTTTTTTTTTTTCTTTTTAGCTAACACATATATATTACTTATCACATGACATGCACTGTTCTAAATACTTTACATATATTAACTCATTTAACCTTCACCACCATCCTTAAGAGAGATATACTATTATCCCCATTTTACAATAAAGGAAAGTGAGGCATGGAAGTTAACTGACACGGCCAAGGTCACACTGCTAATAAGTATCAGAACCAAGATATCTGGCTTTAGAATCCACGTTCATAACCATTCTATAGACTTTTGGTGTTTTCTGTTCATCCCTTTACTCACTTGTCTTGAGAAAGTTTACAGCCGAGAATGGAATATTTGTGTGGATGGCCCACCATATATATTTCCCAACAGGAAAGTCTAGTTGAGAAACAGCCTCAGGATATCAGTTGCTGGGAGAAAAGAGAATCAAGGTAAAGTGAACTGGAAGAGCTCAACGGACCCTGACAGGCAGCCTCATGCCCCCAGTTTCTCTCACTAACTGGACAGGAAGATTTGTATTGACCAGCCATCCAGTGCTGAAGATATGGCCAACCTTTCAACCTGGCTCTTGCCTGAATTTCTTTCTACAAATACGCATGTATCCTGCCCCTGCTACATGCAGAACGCTAGACTAGATACTAGATGGTGAGGTGGGGAAAGGAAACAAAACATGGTTATCACCCTCTGGGAGCTGACACACTGGGAGGGGATAGAGGTAAACAGGCAGTTGTAATACCAGAGTTCATCTTATTATTAGTGACAGTTCAGTCTGCTGATGAGATCTGTGGGATGCCTTCCTACTGGGACAGTATCCTTGATGGAGACATGGGAAATTGCTTTTCTTTATTTGTGCCAGGAACGATAATGAGCATGTTTACATAGGTAGGGTTGGCAGATAAAATACAAGCCACCCAGTTAAATTTGAATGCATATGTCCCATACAATATTTGAGACATACATATACTAAAAAAGTATTTGTAGTTCATCTGAAATTGAAATTTCATTGGGCATTCTGTATTTTCACTTGCTAAATCTTGCAGCCCTGTGCACAGATTATCTTTAATCCTCACAGTAATTTTTTGTCTTCATTTTAGAGATCCAGAAACGGAGACATAGTCACATTAAATAACTTGTCCAAAGGCATACATCTATCTGCTAACACACATTAGAAACCAAGTTCTTAGGCTGCTTTGTTTCCACCAATGGCCAATTTTGTGAGTTTTATGTTGATAACTATCATTATCTGTCTCAATGAATCCCATTTCCTGACCCTGTTCTCAAATTATCTGAGTATACCCTACTCACTGACCAACACGTAAAGTTCTGAGTCCTGATTTTCAGAGTTAAGAAACAGATTCAAGTACTATATAAAAGGAGGCTAGGGATAGCATTTACTCATTACAGCAAAAATCAGATTTGTAATTTCTAAGAATGTGTGCTTTAGTGCAGTACACACACAAGGGGAGTGCAAAAAAAGATCAGATACTGGAACCCCATGACACCTGAAGATGAGAATACTACAACACAACAACTAAACTAATCTGGGGGACAGATGGCAGTAACATTATAAGCTTGTACTCTGGAACATGTGAGCTTGAGATTATTCAAGTTTAGTTCTTCATATAACAGTTAAAACTGCCTGATAGTGAATGAGTGAATTTAACTTGGCCTTTTGTGATATCGATTGTTTCTGTCCTCTCTCCCAACTCCCTGTATTGGTCATTTCCCCACCAGCTGCTTAAAAGAAAACAAAGCCCATTTAATAGTGTGCCAGCATTTGAAACGCCACCAATCTTCCCCCTTTAGACTCAAAGCAAGGCTTATTTCCTGATCAGATCCTAATGGTTTATCAAAAGTTCAACATTGAATTAGTAGCCTTGAATTTTAAGGTTTACCAACATATGACACAATTACCTATGGTGGTTCTTTAATCTTCACCAATTTTTTTCCCTTAGCAAAAAAGAGAGTTTCCAGGGCTTCCCTGGTGGCGCAGTGGTTGAGAGTCCACCTGCCGATGCAGGCGACACAGGTTCGTGCCCCGGTCCGGGAAGATCCCACATGCCGCGGAGCGGCTGGGCCCGTGAGCCATGGCCGCTGAGCCTGCGCGTCTGGAGCCTGTGCTCCGCAACGGGAGAGGCCACAGCAGTGAGAGGCCCGCATACAGCAAAAAAAAAAAAAAAAGAGAGAGAGAGTTTCCATAACCATGCCATAGGATTTGCTTCCATTCAAGCTCTAAATATACACAATTCAGCCATATGGAATTGCTGTCTTTATAGGTTAAAAATGGTTACATATCAGCAATCTCATGTGGTTCAACCTAATATAAGTACACCCAATATACCTGCCATTTGCAACAACATGGATGGACCTGGAGGACATTATACGAAGAGAAATAAGCCAGACACAGAAAGGAAAAACTGCATGATCTCACTGATATGTGGAATCTAAAAAAGTCAAATGTAGGGACTTCCCTGGTGGTCCAGTGGGTAAGACTCTGCGCTCCCAGTGCAGGGGGCCCAAGTTTGACCCCTAGTCAGAGAACTAGATCCTGTACACATGCAGCAACTAAGAGTTCACATGCCACAACTAAGACGTCTGCATGCTGCAACTAAAGCTCCTGCATGCCACAACTAAGACCTGGTACAGCCTAAATAAATTAAATAAATAAATAAATAAATAATTAAAAATACAAAAGTCAAATACATAGGAGCAGAGAGTAGACTGGTGGTTCCCAGAGTTGGGAGGTGGAGGAAATGAGGAGATGTTGGTCAAAGGATACAAAGTTGCAGTTCTGTAACGTGAATAAGTCATGGGGATGTAATATACCCTATGATGATGGTAATTTATAATAGTGTACTGAATACAGAAATTTACTGAGAGAATAGATTCCAGGTGCTTTCATCACACATACAAAAAGACTATATGAGGAGGTGATATGCTAATTAGCACAACTATAGTAATCATTTCACTATGTATATGTATATCAAGTCATCATGTTGATGAAACTTAGAAGCTTTTGCACAGCAAAGGCAACCATAAACAAGGTGAAAAGACAACCCTCAGAATGGGAGAAAATATTTGCAAATGAAGCAACTGACAAAGGATTAATCTCCAAAATTTACAAGCAGCTCATGCAGCTCAATATCAAAAAAACAAAAAACCCAATCAAAAGATGGGCAGAAGACCTAAATAGACATTTCTCCAAAGAAGATATACAGATTGCCAACAAACACATGAAAGGATGCTCAACATCATTAATCATTAGAGAAAATGTAAATCAAAACTACAATGAGATACCATCTCACACCAGTCAGAATAGCCATCATCAAAAAATCTACAAACAATAGGGCTTCCCTGGTGGCCCAGTGGTTGAGAGTCCACCTGCCGATTCAGGGGACGAGGGTTCGTGTCCCGGTCTGGGAGGATCCCACATGCCTTGGAGCGGCTGGGCCCGTGAGCCATGGCCGCTGAGCCTGCGCGTCCGGAGCCTGTGCTCCGCAGTGAGAGAGACCACAACAGTGAGAGGACCGAGTACTGCAAAAAATATATATAAAAACAATAAATTCTGGAGAGGGTGTGGAGAAAAGGGGACCCTCTTGCACTGTTGGTGGGAATGTAAATTGATAGAGCCACTGTGGAGAACAGTATGGAGGTTCCTTAAAAAACTAAAACTAGAACTGCCATACAACCCAGCAATCCCACTACTGGGCATATACCCTGAGAAAACCATAATTCAAAAAGAGTCATGTACCACAATATTCACTGCAGCACTATTTACAATAGCCAGGACATGGAAGCAACCTAAGTGTCCATCGACAGATTAATGGATAAAGAAGATGTGGCACATATATACAATGGAATATTACTCAGCCATAAAAAGAAACGAAATTGAGTTATTTGTAGTGAGGTGGATGGACCTAGAGACTGTCATACAGAGTGAAGTAAGCCAGAAAGAGAAAAACAAATACCGTATGCTAACACATATATATGGAATCTAAAAAAAAAAAAAAAGTCATGACGAATCTAGGGGCAGGATAGGAATAAAGATGCAGACCTACTAGGGAATGGACTTGAGGACACAGGGAGGGGGAAGGGTAAGCTGACACAAAGTGAGAGAGTGGCATGGACATATATACACTACCAAATGTAAAACCAATAGCTAGTAGGAAGCAGCCACATAGCACAGGAAGATCAGCTTAGTGCTTTCTGACCACCTAGAGGGGTGGGATAGGGAGGATGGGAGGGAGTGAGATGCAAGAGGGAAGAGATATGGGGACATATGTATATGTATAGCTGATTCACTTTGTAATAAAGCAGAAACTAACACACCATAGTAAAGCAATTATACTCCAATAAAGATGTTAAAAAAATCATCATGTTGTATACTTTAAATGCATACAATATTTATTAAAATATAAAAATAAAAATTTTAGAATACACATGATATATAAATCAGTGCAATCCTCCTTCATTCTTCCTGGCCATTAAGACAATAATAAAAAGATTCCTAGTTACCTGTACAATATCCATCCAAATACAGATGTTGAAATTGTGGGACAGCAGAAAATGAATGGTGGCAAGGCACATGTTTATGGAAACTTAGAACAAATTATAGATTCAGACCATGAAAGACTGCCCTTTATAATCTTCTAAACCACATTGTTCAAAGAACTGAGAATTCCACTGGCCAAAGAACTTTTCCTTTTCCTTTTACTAGAAAACTATAATTTTTGGTTTCTCTTTCAGGCTAGGGTAGAGAACGAATAAGAAGCGCATTTATTTTTTAAAAACTGCCACCTAGGGCTTCCCTGGTGGCGCAGTGGTTGACAGTCCGCCTGCCAATGCAGGGGACACGGGTTCGTGTCCCGGTCCGGGAAGATACCACATGCCGCAGAGCGGCTGGGTCCGTGAGCCATGGCCGCTGAGCCTGCACATTCGGAGCCTGTGCTCCGCAATGGGAGAGGCCACAACAGTGAGAGGCCTGCGTACCGCAAAAAAAAAAAAGACGTTCTTTTCATTAAAAGGCACCGTAAGGAAAGTAAAAAGACAGCCACAAACTAGGAGAAGATATTTGCAACATCATAATCAACATAGATCTGTAGCACAGAATATATAATAAATTCCTACAAATTTATAACTTGAATTTATAATCTTTCTATTATATTAATTTATAATAGATAAAAAGAAACTGCCTGTTTTAGTTCCTAGGGCTGCTGTAACAAGTTATCACAAACTGGGTAGCTTAAAACAACAGAAATTTATTCTCTTACAGTTCACGAGGGCAGATGTCTGAAATCAAGATATCAGCAGAGTTGGCTCCTTCTGGAGGCTCTGAGGGAGAATATGTTACATGCCTCTCTCCTAGCTCTTGGTGGTTACCATCAATCCCTGGTATTCCTTAGATTGTAACTGTGTCTCTCCAGTCTCTTCCTCAATCATTATGTTGCCGAAAACTCGGCCTCTGTGCGCCAGTGACGAATCAAATCTTGAGACAGAGTTTTGGGTGAAATAGAAAAGAATAGCTTTGTTGCTTCACCAGGCAAAGAGGGATACAGTGGGCTCATGCCCTCAAAACTGTGTGTCCCAACCCAGGGGTATTTGGTGAGGAGTTTTCTAGCAATGGTTCAAGGGCGGGGTTGATGATAGGGATCAGGGTGTGTGCAGGGCCTGCATTCCTTTAATCTGGCCTCAGGTGGTCTCCTGATGAGCTTCTGTGGTTCTCCAGGTTATCAAACTGTGACCTTCTCTCTGGAATGAAGAATGCTTCATCAAGGAGTTAACATCTTCCATTTCTTGGGGGTTTTAGTTCTGCAGAAGAGCTCAAAGATATTGTTACTGTGTCCCTTGAGGGGGAACCAGGATCCTGTCCCAAGGCTTCACTATTTCTCACTGCTCCTCCCTTGTCTCTGCATCCCCTCCCTTCCCTGATTGGTAACTGTTAGAATCAGCCCTTTGGGACTCAGGGAAGGTTATGGAGGCTGGAGCCTGTTCCCTACAAACAGGGAACGTGGGACATAGAAAGGCTTCCATGCCCAGGAGCCCCACAGGGCCATGCTTGTTTTCAATCACATGGCCTTCTTCCCTTTGTGCATCCTCTGTGTCTCTGTATCCAAATCCCCCTCTCTTTTTTCTTATAAAGACACCAAATATTGGATTCAAGGCACACCCTAATCCAGTATGACCTTATCTTGATTACATCTGTGAAGACCGTATTTCCAAAGAAGGTCACATTCACTGGGACTGGGGGTTAGGACTTGAACATATCTTTCAGGGGGACAAAACTCAGCCCACAATATAGCCCAACAGAAAACATAAAAATAGAAGCCCCAAATGGGCAAAACAGATGTAGAGGAAACAAAAGTTGCTAATAAACAAATAAAAAGATGCTCAACCTCATGGGTTATCAGAGAAGCACAAATTAAAAGCACAATGAGATACCATTCCATATCCACTCGATTGGTAAAAATTGTTGGAAACAAGTAAATTAAATAAATGTGAATGAGATAAGAGTTTTTAGTCAAACCCTTTAATAATTATATTTTATGGTATATCTGCTTAAAATAGTTTCTCCGAAGCTTTTTGGTAAATGAAACTTTTAGTTTGCTAAGTTAAATTACGGCAATTCATTGAATGTCTAGATCATTTCTAAATAAGATAAAATACGGAAACATTCATTGCTAAACAAGTCTAACTACTTTTGTCATCTTATTACAGAAAAACTAAAGATGTTTAAGTTAATTAGAAATGTCTTATACCACATTGAAAAAAAAATGCTATGAGAAATTATGATATTGTTGAGGAAGAAGAAAGTTTCCTCTACCCTTCTGGGTTCTTCTGGCTGGTCTAAGAATTAAATGGACATGAGGCAGATTAACAGGAGAAACTCAAAATTTAATAACACGTATACATGGGAGAGGCCAAGGAAAACTGAGTAAGTCACTAAAATGGCTGAAGCCCTCACCTTAAATACCATCCTCAGCTAAAGACAAAAGAGGATGGTGAGAGTGAGGAGAGTCAAGGTTACCAGGAAAAGCACAGTAAACAAGCATGATTGTGATGCAGATTGAAGGTAGGGCCTTCTCCATTGATAAGTTTCTAGAGATTTGGTCATCCTCTTCTTCCAGGCACAGAGAGGGAGACACCCTTACAAATGGAGATTTCTCTTACAAATGTAAATGTTTCTTACAAAAGGGCAACTTCAGAGCCCTTCCCATGTCTGTGGTTTCTCAGAAAATAACCAGCATTTAAAATTATTATGCCAAAGAGACATATTTTAGGGTAGTAAATTTTGCTCCCCTACCATAGGTATTCATAAGTTTGCCAATCCAAAAAAAAAAATACTAGTATAACAAACAGTTTAAAATTGCTCACATATTAGTTTTCACTAGAAATTAATGCTTCTAAGGTTTAAAAATTCTAATTAATGTATGTAATTAAAATTACTAAAATTAATAAAGAAACATTTTTATATGCAAGGAAGAAAAAAGTATAAAGAATGGAAATGCATTTTGTTAAAAGAAAGTATTTTTGTCCTAAAATGAGATTAAAGAAAAAAGGGGTGGGGGGAAGCACAGGACAATCTGAGTGTAAAAAAGGGAGTTATAGAAGGTTTGTGGAAAAGGAACCTTGAGAAGAGAGTTATGCATAGTCAAGATGGCTGGGATTGGAATAAATTTAATTGAGTGAATAAATTTTAATATCAAAAGTAAGCTGGTGCAAAGCTAGAATTTGGTTCTACCTGTTGAGAGGGCAAGGTTTTCTTGAACCAGTGATCTGCCTTTGATAACAGATTGTAGAAGGTTCTTTACTTTTTAAGTAATCCATTGTAACAGTCTGTATTTGCCTTTGAAATCTTTTGTCACTTTGTTGGATGGTGTAATTAAATATTGTTTAACAGTGACCTATGATCCTATTTGACTAAGTGTTTTAAAACCTTTTTGATATTTTTGACAAACTCCCCCAAAATCGAATTCTAAATGAAGGGTTATTGACCTAGAAATAACTTTGAGGTTTTTTTCTAGAAGCCCCTGGAACACCTTGAGAGATTTGTTTTCTCTCCTTGTTAAAGAGATATTAACTAATTAGGCTTATTTGGTGTTAAATTACACAAGGAACATTGTCAAATGAGTGATGATAAAGCCTCTTAGGTTATATTGTATGGGTAAATGTTATTAATATAAATGTTCTAGAAATTATACGAAATTCCTAGAATTCTAATGTGTCTTGGTGTAATGGTATCAGTCATAATTCTAGTAACATCTTAAAATGTTGTATGTCAGAGATAACTGAAACCCAACAGGACCCTTGTGGGGCCCTCAGGGACACAAATCCTTTCCATATCCCTCATTTCTTCTTTGTAGGAAATAGGCTTTATTCAGCGCCTAAGACCTTCCCTGAGTTCCAAAGGGAAGATTCCAACAGTTTTAATCAGGGAAGTAAGGGAATGCGGAAACAAAGGATAAGCAATCAGGAAACGATAGTGCCGCGATTAAAGCTGGGTCCTAGTTCCTCCTCAAGGGATACACAGAACAATATCTTTGAGTTCTTCTACAGGAACTAAGGGGACTTTCCTGGCAGTCCTGTGGTTAAGACTCTGGGCTCCCCATGCAGGGGACACAGTTCAATCCCTACACTCGGCCAAAAAAAAAAAAACAAAACCAGGAACCAAGGCCCCACCCAGCTGGGGGATGGTAACTTCAGGCTGAGCACACTCCTGGAACAGCACCCTGCTACCTCACCACCAACCAAGCAGAGGAAAGTCACACACCCTTAAGCCCTCACCCCAAATTTTGCCTATAAAAACCTCTCCCCAAAAGCCATCAGGAAGTTTGGGGTTTTGAGCACAAGCCACCCGTTCACCTTGCTTGGCCCTGCAATAAACCTTTCTCAAACTTGATATTTTGGTTTGTTTGGTCTCACTGTGAATTGGGCACCTGAACCTGTGTTCAGTAACATAACCAAACTCCTTTGCCAATTGCATTGTAATTAGATCTTTAACCATGCCTTCTTTTTCTTTTTTTTTTTTGCGGTACGCGGGCCTCTCACTGCTGTGGCCTCTCCCGTTGCGGAGCACAGGCTCCGGACGCGCAGGCTCAGTGGCCATGGCTCACGGACCCAGCCGCTCCGCGGCATGTGGGATCTTCCCGGACCGGGGCACGAACCCGTGTCCCCTGCATCGGCAGGCGGACTCTCAACCACTGCGCCACCAGGGAAGCCCTAACCATGCCATTTTAAGTCTTTTGTCATTTACAGACTGTTATAGTTTTATTCTGATGTTTTGTAAATTGCTTTATCTTCATGGAAAGAACTCTGAGTACACATTTCTGATAACTTTAAGATCATGACTTTTGTTTGAAAAATTGCTGATTCTTTTTAATGTCTTGTTTTTCCAGATTGGAGGAAATTTTCTCTTTTCTCTTAAGCTAACTCTGATTTACAGCAATTTGTAGATTATATCTTTGTAAGCAGAATTGAAACATTTATCTTTTTTCCCCCTGCCTGATCCCTCCAGATTTTGGAAACTTCGTGAGTATTCAAACACAACTCTCCAAACTAATATTTCTAATTTTTCTCCCACTTTTGACTTGGAATCATTGAGAGCCAGTGCTGTGCCTTTCCTGAAGCCCTGCAAATTGAAACTGAACAACTTAGATATAAACTTGAGAGAGATCACCAAAACAGTCCATGTTTAGAAAATCTTCATGCCTATTGCTGTGCAAGTCACTCAGAAAGTTTACCCGATCACCCAATGACATCATCAGAAACATTCGAACTGCAAAAGGTGCTTTGACCCCTACATCTAGACTGCCCTCCAGACTCAGACTGAAACAGAGCAGGACCCTTTGGGGCTCCTGGTCACAGAAGCCTCTCTCAGTCCCCTGTTCCTTGTTTGTAGGAAATAGGCTTCAGCCTCCATAACCTTCCCTGAATTCCAAAGGGCACGTTCAAACAGTTGTTAATCAGGGAAGGGAGGGGATGCAGAGACAAGTGAGGAGTGGCCAAGAAACAACAGTGCAGGCTTGAAACAGGGTCCTGGTTGCACCTCAAGGGATACACCTGACAAAATCTTTGAGCTCTTCTGCAGAACTAAAACCCCGAACAAATGGAAGATGTTAACTTTTTTTTTTTTTGGCAGTAGGCAGGCCTCTCACTGTTGTGGCCCCTCCCGCTGCAGAGTACAGGTTCCAGACGCGCAGGCTCAGCGGCCATGGCTCACGGGCCCAGCCGCTCCGCGGCATGTGGGATCTTCCGGACCGGGGCACGAACCCGTGTCCCCTGCATCGGCAGGCGGACTCTCAACCACGGCGCCACCAGGGAAGTCCCGATGTTAGCTATTTGATGAAGCATTCTTCATTCCAGAGAGAAGGTCAGAGTTTGATAACCTGGAGAACCACAGAAGCTCATCAGGAGACCACCTGAGGCCAGATTAAAGGAATGCAGGCCCTGCACACACCCTGATCCCTATCATCAACCCCGCCCTTGAACCATTGCTATAAAACTCCTCACTAAATCTCCCTGGGTTAGCACAGAGGGCATGAGCCCACTGTGTCCCCCTTTGCCTAGCAAAGCAATAAAGCTATTCTTTTCTACTTGACCCAAAACTCTGTCTCCGAGATTTGGTTCGGCACCAGTGAATAGAAGCTGAGTTTTCGGCATCAAGACTGGCTTTATAACTCCCTCCAACCATTAACTTTTATTTTCGTTCTGTCTCTGTAGAAATGCTTCTTATTAAGTACCTAACTGCTTGTACCCTTAGGCCTAACTTTGAGAGCCCCACCTCTCTTTTGAAATGAGTAACTGAACTGACCTAGTGTCAGGACTAAGAGACTGGTTCAGTGAGATGAAACCATCTACCAACTCACCTTCTGGACATGAAATTTCTTAAAAGTTTCAAAGGTGGTCCCGTAGGGGAGCAAAACTTGCCACCCTAAAATACGTCTCTTTGGCACATTAATTGTTTTAAGCTGGTTATTCTCTGAAAACAGCAGACATGGGAAGGGCTCTGAAAACCGACTAGGAGTTGTCCTTTTGTAAGAAACATTTACATTTGTAAGAGAAGTCTCCATTGGTAAGTGTGTCTCCCTCTCTGTGCCTGGAAGAAGAGGATGACCAAATCTCTAGAAACTCTTATCAGTGCAGAAGGCCCTAACTTAAATCTGCATCACATCACCCTTGTTTACTGTGCTTTTCCTGGGAACCTCCCTTAACTGCCTCTCCTCATCCTCAACATCATCTTTTATCATTAGCTGAGGATGGTATTTCAACCATTTTGGTGATTTACTCCGTTTTTCTGGGTCTATCTCATGTATACATGTTAAACTTTGATTTTCTCCTGTTAACAAATAATAATAAATTAAAAAAATAAAAAGGCGATTCATAAGCACATTTTCCATTATATCAAAACAAAACCCAAGAAAAAACCTAGAAAGAAGTCATAGTCCATCAACAGAAAAATAAAAAATAAATTATGGGGCTTCCCTGGTGGCGCAGTGGTTGAGAGTCCGCCTGCCGATGCGGGGGACACGGGTTCGTGCCCCGGTCCGGGAAGATCCCACATGCCTTGGAGCGGCTAGGCCCGTGAGCCATGGCCGCTGAGCCTGCGCGTCCGGAGCCTGTGCTCCGCAACGGGAGAGGCCACAACAGTGAGAGGCCCGCGTACCGCACAAAAAAATGGTACACTAACACTATGGAGTATTATAAGTGGTAAAATAAGTGGGTGAACTACAGTTGCCAGCAACAAAAGGGTATATCTTGAAACTGAGTCCCCCTGAAACTGAATTCCCTTACCAAGTTCATGATTAACCTCTCTATCCAAAACTTTATTCCTGTTCTTGTTCCCTCTGATCACAATCCTGTGCTAACTGAACACTAATCAACCATAGTCAGATGACTAAAACTGCTGCTGTGAATAGCATCCTTTTTTTTTTTCTTTTTGTAAACTGATTTGGAACAACTGCTTTATTTATTTTAAAAAATTTTTTATTTATTTATTTATTTTTGGCTGCTTTGGGTCTTTGTTGCTGCACGCGAGCTTTTTCTAGTTGCGGCAAGCAGGGGCTACTCTTTGTTGTGGTGTGCGGGCTTCTCATTGCAGTGGTTTCTCTTGTTGTGGAGCACGGGCTCTAGAGCGCATGCTCAGTACCTGCGGCACACGGGCTCAGTACCTGTGGCACGCAGGCTCAGTAGTTGCAGCTCTCAAACTCTAGAGCACAGGCTCAGTAGCTGTGGCACGCAGGCTCAGTAGCTGTGGCACCCGGGCTCAGTAGTTGTGGCTCTTGAGCTCTAGAGCACAGGCTCAGTAGTTGTGGTGCACGGGATTAGTTGCTCTGCAGCATGTGGGATCTTCCTGGACCAGGGCTCGAACCTGTGTCCCCTGCATTGGCAGGCGGATTCTGAACCACTGTGCCACCAGGGAAGTCCCAAGAGCATCCTTAATGTACTAAAATTGCTAGCATAGATATTGTCATAAACACATCGACGCACATTGTTTCTCGAGGGTAAGATGAGCTCACAGATCCCTGAGCCATGGACCACCTGACCAGAGAATCATAAACCAGAGACATCCTGACTCTCAGAACTATAATTTAAGAAATGTCACAGAGGGAATTCCCTGGCAGTTCAGTGGTTAGGACTTGGCCCTTTCACTGCCGTGGCTTGGGTTCAATCCCTGGTTGGGGAACTGAGATCTCACAAGGCTTGCGGCATGGCCAAAAGAAAAAATAGTCACAGAGGTGTCACAAGATGATTAACCCCAACTTCTTTGTTCTTTCCCTTTAAAACATCCCAAACTCAAAAACCAAATTGGAGTATATCTGAGGCTTGTCTCCCACTCCCTTGCTTGGTGCCCTGCAATAAACACTGTATTTTCCTTCATCACAACCTGGTGTCAGTAGATTGGCTTTGCTGCACTTCAGGCAAGCGGACTCAAGTTTCGTTTGGTAACATAGAAACCTAATGTTGAGTGAAAGCACAAGTCATAAACATATAGTATGTTGATGACATATAGCCATCATACGTGTGACATTTAGTATGACACAATTTATGTAAATTTTAAGAACAAAACATGCCAATACATTGTTTAGAGAAACACATGCATGTGACTTTTTAATTAAAAAAATTTTTTTTTAATTTTTTATTTTTTTGGCCACACCACAGGCTTGTGGGATCTTACTACCCTGACTAGGGATTGAACCTGGGCCGCCTGCAGTGGAAGCACAGAGTCTTAACCACTAGACCACCAGGGAACTCCCTAAAAAGCTATTGTTAAAGAAAGCAAAGGCATCATAGACCCAGATCAGAAGCATGGGTACTATGGCCACTACACTGCACAACCCCAGGGGTGCCATCTCCACTGCAGTTAATTTGAATGGCGCTGCAGATGAGTATGAGTGAGTTCCTAGAGTTATGCACGCCCATACGTAGTGGTACTGGCATTTACCTTCGGGACAGGCAAAAGGAAAAGACAACTATTACAAAGAAAAGTGGGCAAAGGATATAAACTGGCAAATAAAAGAAGAGAAACCTGAAGAGCCATCAAATACATAAAAAGATATTCAATCTTACTACCAATCAGGGAAAGTTTACAAATTAAAACAAGGTACCATTTTTCATCCATGAGACTGATAATACTTAAAAATCTGATAACATGAACTATTAAGAAGAATGGGGGGGGGGGCTTCCCTGGTGGCACAGTGGTTAAGAATCCGCCTGCCAATGCAGGGGACATGGGTTCGAGCCCTGGTCCGGGAAGATCTCACATGCTGCAGAGCAACTAAGGCCATGCGCCACAACTACTGAGCCTGTGTGCCACAACTACTGGAGCCCACAAGCCTAGAGACCGTGCTCCACAGCAAGAGAAGCCACCACAATGAGAAGCCCGCGCACCGTAACGAAGAGTAGCCCCCACTCACCGCAACTAGGGAAAGCCCACGTGCAGCAACAAAGACCCAACACAGCCAAAAATGAATGAATGAATGAATGAATAAATGAAGAATGGGGGAAAATATTATGTTCATGAGCTTGTGCAAATGTAAATTAGTAAAATTAGGCCATTTTTTAGTAAGATTAAAGAAAATATAATTACTTTTGGACCCAGAGATTCCTATTCTTTTTTTTCTTTTTAAAAATATTTATTTATTTATTTATTTTGGCTGCACCAGGTCTTAGTTGCGGCACATGGGGTCTTAGTTGCAGCATGCATGCGGGACCTAGTTTCCCGACCAGGAATCGAACCCAGGTTCCCTGCATTGGGAGCTCGAAGTCTGACCCACTGGACCACCAGGGAAGTCCCCAGAGATTCCTATTCTAAGTAAACACCCTAGAGAAAGTTTCAAAGGATGATACCTCCATAAGTAAATTGCTGCAATGTTTGAAAGAAACTTTAGGAAGGAAACAACTGGGAATAATTTATATATGAATTGTATAAAGGAGCCAGAATATATGTATAAACATGGAAAGAATCTCAAAAATAAAGTGGACTGAAAAAAGTATCACTACATTATTTCTATTAAATTTTTTAAATTTTAAATATATCTTAGCTATACATGACATGATCAGAACTCGTTAACATGTTGTGTTTGTGTGCTGGCAGGAATGATACGGAAGAGTGAGAAAGATTCAGGAAGGAGGAGACTCTAAAGAGTAAACGCCTTGAGAAGGTGAGAGAGGGTGGGGGTCAGAGTGGAGGGAGGGGGCTTTGGAACTGATCACGCTTAAAATATCTTTCTTTGGTGATTAGCTAACCTTGAGGTTTGTGATCAGTGAGGCAGTGGAAAGAACTTTCTTCTCCAGGTAATTTTTCTTCATTTAAACAAGGAAACAAATAAATAAGTAGTAAATTGTAAGAGAAAATAAAAGAAAGTAAAGCCTATAACAATGTTGAGAGTATGGAAAGTAAGGCTGCTCCTCCTGCATTAAAATACAATGTTAAAGTCACCTCAGGCCCCAATGAAAAGTGCTCTGATTTACTCATCACTTTATGTAAAATTAAATATTTGAGCTAAATTAAAAGCTGGAGCCCAGGGACTTCCCTGGTGGCGCAGTGGTTAAGAATCTGCCTACCAATGCAGGGGACAAAGGTTCGAGCCCTGGTCTGGGAAGATTCCCACATGCTGCGGAGCAACTAAGCCCGTGCACCACAGCTACTGAGTCTGCGCTCTAGAGCCCGCAAGCCACAACTACTTAGCCCATGAGCCACAACTACTGAAGCCCACGCACCTAGAGCCCATGCTCTGCAACAAGAGAAGCCACTGCAATGAGAAGCCTGCACACAGCAAGGAAGAGTAGCCCCCTCTCGCTGCAACTTGAAAAAGCCCGCGTGCAACAACGAAGACCCAACGCAGACAAAAATAAAATTAATTAATAAAAAAAAAATTGAACTTCATTTAAATAAATAAATAAAATTAAAAGCTGGAGCCCAGACTTGTAGGCTCAACTCTGATTTCAATTCTCAGTGTCTTTTGGTCTGACCCAGTGCAGCAGCCCTGTTGATGGAGTAAAAATTTAGTCCACTAGGTGGTCTAAACCAGTCAGAACTACAGTCGCTACAATGTACTACAGCAGGGGCAGGTTTCTGTGAAAAAATTAAAAATCACAAATATGTGTATACACACATATCACTTCTTAATTTCACAGCAGTTTTTTATATTAATTAGCATTTTAAAGTTAAAAATCAACTTGATTCATCTAATGAAATGTTTATTTTGTTTTAAAGGCCAGTGACTAAGTTGATTTTATGTAATCCAATAGCACTGTATTCTTTTTTTTTTTTTTTTTTTTTTTTGTGGTATGTGGGCCTCTCACTGTTGTGGCCTCTCCCGTTGTGGAGCACAGGCTCCGGACGCGCAGGCTCAGCGGCCATGGCTCACGGGCCCAGCCGCTCCGCGGCATGTGGGATCTTCCCGGACCGGGGCACGAAACCCGTGTCCCCTGCATCGGCAGGTGGACTCTCAACCACTGCACCACCAGGGAAGCCCCACTGTATTCTTTTATCTCCTTCCATAATCACCTATAACCATACAGCAATCTTGTCAGTTTATAATAATAATGATTAACTCCTATTCTTGGCAGATTTAACAATATATTAAATCTGTAGTACAGATTTAACGACCAGGAGGATCCCACATGCCGTGGAGCAACTAAGCCCATGTGCCACAGCTACTGAGCGTGCGCTCTAAAGCCCACAAGGCACAACTACGGAGCCCAAATGCCACAAGTACTGAAGCCCGCGCGCCTAGAGCCCATGCTCCACAACAAAGAGAAGCCACTGCAATGAGAAGCCCACGCACCGCAACGAAGTGTAGCCCCCGTTCGCCGCAACTAGAGAAAGCCTGCACGCGGCAACGAAGACTCAAAGCAGCCAAAAATAAAAATAAATAAAATTAAAAATTTAGTAAAAAAAAAAGATAGCTGTTAAAAATGGGCAGAAGAACTGAACAGACATTTTTCCAAAGAGGAAACGCATATGGCCAACAGACACATGCAAATATACTCGACATCATGAATCATCAGAGATATGCAAATTAAAATCACAATGAGAGCCGCAAGAGGGAGGAGATATGGGGATATATGTATATGTATAACTGATTCACTTTGTTATAAAGCAGAAACTAACACACCATTGTAAAGCAATTATACTCCAATAAAGATGTTAAAAAAAAAAAAACCCACAATGAGATATTACCTCAGACCTGTCAGAATGACTATCATCAAAAAGAACACAAATAACAAATGTTAGCAAGGACTGGAGAAGAGGGAACACTTGTACACTGTTGGTGGGATGTAAATTGATGCAGCCACTGTGGAAAACTGTATTGAGGTTTCTCAAAAAACTAAAAATAGAACTACCATATGACCCTGCAATTCTACTCCTGGGTATATTTCCGAAAAAATGCAAAAACACTAATTTGAAAAGATAACATGTACCCCAATGTTCACAGCAACAGTATTCACAGTTGTCAAGATAGGGAAGCAACCTAAGTGTCCAACTTGGAGGATGGACTTGGAGGGCATTATTCTAAGTGAAATAAGTCAGACAGAGAAAGACAAATATTGTATGATATCATTTACATATGGAATCTAAAAAACACACCAGCTAGTGAATATAACAAAAAAGAAGCTGACTCACAGATGTAGAGAACAAACTAGCTGCTACCAGTGGGGAGAGGAAAGAAGAAGGGTCAATATAGAGATAGAGGATTAAGAGGTACAAACTATTAGGTATAAAATAAGCTACATGGATATATTATACAAAATGGGAATATAGCAAATATGGAGTATAACTTTTAAAAATTGTGACTCAGTATATTGTACACCTGTAATTTATATAATATTATACATCAACTATACTTCAATGAAAAATAAATTACTTAATTATTTATTTTATTTTTGGCTGCATTGGGTCTTCGTTGCTGCCTGCAGGCTTTCTCCAGCTGTGGCGAGCAGGGGCTACTCCGTTGCGGTGCGTGGGCTTCTCATTGTGGTGGCTCCTCTTGTGGAGCACAGGCTCTAGGCGCGTGGGCTCAGTAGTTGCGGCACACGGACTCAGTACTTGTGGCACACGGGTTTACTTGCTCTGCGGCTTGTGGAATCTTCCCCAAGCAGGGATCAAACCCTTGTCCCCTCACTGGCAGGCAGATTCTTAACCACTGTGCCACTAGGGAAGTCCTACTTAATTAATTAAAAAGAAAAGCTTTCTTCAACAATGTGGAATCAATCACTCAGCGTGCGCTTCCCGCTCAGCTCAGAGCTGGCCCTGTCCTCTCTCAGCAGCCCTCCTGGCGCAGTCCTCCGAGGCGCGGCTTCCAGCAGGAGTCGCTGTGCCGCTGCCATCGCCGCCGTGCCAGTGCGCACCGCCCAGCCTGCTCTCACCGCGCCGGCGCCGGCGCCGGCGGAAGGGGAGGGGCAAGGGCAGGGCGGGGTGTGGAGTCCGGCGCTCGGCGAAGCCCTGGGGTGGGGGGGCGGGGCGGGGCGGGGAGGGGGGAGAGGCGGTGACGTACAGGTAACTGCGCCCCTGCCCGGCGTGCGGTGGCCCCTGTTCGCTCCCGTTTCTGTTGCAAGCACATGGGAAATACGGGCAGGGCGAGCTCCAGTCCCCCTCCCGCGCTCCTGCCAGGTCTCCGCGTGAGTCTCTGGCGTCCTGCCTCAGCCGGGCCAGCTCGGGACGCCCCGTGGATCCGGGAATTCTTAGGGGCCTTGCGAACCCGGCGGGCCGAGGCCGTCTTGCCCTGGGCCCGGCCGTTCCTGTTGGCTGCAGACGCAGACCGCGAGCTCGAGGACTCTGGTGTCCAGTTTCCCTTGACCTTGAGGACCCGGGAAGGTGCGCAGCCCGACGGGGGTAGGGAGGGAGCGAGGGGAACATGACCTTGTCTCAGCACTTGGTCAGCCTCTGAGGTCTCCAAAAGAAGAGAAGATTTTTGCTTGCAGTTGAACTAAAAGCAGTTAAATCAGGCTTTCCATACGGAGTAGTTAATAGGCCTAGGAACATGGAGGGATTTCAAATGTCCCGCAGGTCAAGGACAGCGTTGCCTCTACATTCCAGTCGTTGCTTTTCTTACAGCCTTCGGTTAGTTCACCGATTTTATGTCTCTCCTGAAGATTTCACTCTAAACCTTCAGGCCTCCTTCCGTGATACTCCCCTTACATCCACGCCGTCGCCAAAGAAATCTTTTAAAAAGCACTCCTATCAGATCACTTCCCTACTTAAGGTCTTGCTATAGTTCTCATGCGTTCTGGGTAAGTCCAAGCTTTGATAGGGAAGGCCCTTGGAGATCTAGCCTCTTACCCATCAGCCCAGCCCCATCATTGTTCTTCATTCTAATGCACCGTTTTTTTGACCTACTTTCACAGTATTTAATTAAGCACTTACCATGTGTCAGGCACTATTCTGGGCACTTGGGATTGAGCAGTAAATTATATAACATAGCAGATAAGTGCTATTGCAAAAGAAAGTAGAACGGGGCAAGGGGAGATTTGGAGGACAAGACACCTGTTAAATGGAGTTGGAATGAGTAGACCTCATTGAGGTGAAGGTGATTTGTCCATGCAGTTATCTGGGCCAAGAGTGTTCTGGGCAGCTGGAACAAAGGATCTACCCAGAAGTGTGCCTGTTGTGTATGAGGATCCTCAGGAAGGAGCTGAGTGAGCATGGGTGAGAGAGGCAGGAGATGAGGTCAGAGCGGAAATGAAGGGGATAGATCACACAGGGACTGTAGGCCAAGGGAGGGATTTTGCTTTTCTCTGTGCTTTTATAAGGTTGTGAGGGAAGGAGTGACATGATACAAATTACTTTTTAAAAGACTCACTCTGACTGCTCTATGGAGAACACACTGTAATGGAGCCTTTGTAGTAATCCTGGTGATAGATGGTGGCCTGAATCTGTGGTAACAGTGGGAATGGTGAGAAGTCATGGGATACTGGACATGTTTTGGAGATAAGCCACATGATTTCCTGACATTATGGATCTGAGTACGGGGGAAAGAGAAGAGTCAAGAGTGACTGGAAGCCTTGGTTCTCAGGAACTAGAAGGGTGGAGTTACCATTAACTGAGATGGGGAAGGCCACAGGTAGAGCAGATTTGGGCTTAGAGATATATCAGGAGTTTGTTTCTGGGCCAATTAAGTTTGAGGTGCCTGTTATGCACCCAGATGGAGATGTCGAATAGGCAGTTGGATATTTTGTCAGGGTTCCCAAGACCACCCCTAGGTTCATTGATTTCACTAGGAAGACTCAACAGGACTCAGCTGTGGGTCATGGCTATGATTTACTACAGCAAAAGGATACAACATGCAAGGTAGAAGATGCATGGGGCAAAGTCTGGAGGGAACCAGGTGCAGTCTTCCAAGAGTCCTCCCAGTGGAGCACACAGGACATGTGGCATGTCAGCACCTCTGCCTCAGGAAACAATTACCTAGTTTGTGGGTCTCCAGGCCCCTTCTTTCTCTGCTAGCTACTGCCTCTGTTAAACAGTGGGAAGAAGATGTGAAAGGAGGTGAAATGCAGATCTGTACAGTTTGCTCATTCCTAGCTCTGATTTGCTGGAGTTGGAGATTGAAATAAAGTTTAGAGACTCACTGGCTTTCATGAAGTCATGATCTGGTATCTTCTGCAAAGTCAATATTGTAAGGATGTAATGTATGTCAGTAAATAGTCTTTCTTGTCCTGAGATTTTCCTTTTTAAAATAAATCATTGAGGGAGTTCCCTGGTGGCCTAGTGGTTAGGATTTCTGCTGTGGCCTGGGTTTAATCCCTGGTGGGGGAACTGAGATCCCCGCAAGCTGCATGGCACAGCCAAAAAAAAAAAAAAAGAAAAAAAAATCATTGAGAACTATTGTTAATATTTTTCAGTAGCAGTCAGTACCCAAGCTAATTTGGGGGAGTGAGAAGAGTAGAACCAGTGTTTTCATACGTATTAGTATCTAATTCAACCTTCACGACCACCCTGTGAGGTCAGCACGTTAATTACAGCCGGAAGACTCACCTAGTACAGTGTGCATGGCCCTTGGTACATGTGGACCAACATGGCCTTTTGTAGGAGGAAGCATAAGTACAGTACTAGATGTAAGGTGTTCATGGTGTGTATGGTTTATGTTGTAAGAATACCAGGATAGCACACTTGGGAAGTAAAACTGAATTATTGTCTGTTTCAGGTCGTATGAGCCATGGCTATGACTAGCATCAGATTGCCCAGCAGCGTTTTAAGAAAGCCAGATGCCTGGATTGGGCTCTGCGGAGCGCTACGAGGGACACCTTCACATAAACACTGTGCTTCCTGGAATCGATACTTATATTTGTCTAATACCAAGTTAAATGCTTCAAATTATAAAACATTTTTCCATAACATTTTCTCACTGAGACTCTCAGGGCTTTTAATATCTCAAGAATATATTTTCCCATTTTCCATAAGACTCAAAAGTAATGTAAGCTCTAAAAAATCCACTAAAAAGACTCTGCAAAAAGTGGAAGATGAAGGGGACTCTGATGAAGAGAGTGAGCATCATGAGATGAGTGAGCAGGAAGAGGAGCCAGAGGACGACCCCAGTGCGGTCAGAGACCATAAGGACCTGGACAAAGTAGTGCAGTCTTTCCGATATGATGTTATCCTGAAGACAGGCCTAGATATCGGGAGAAAGTAAGTATATGCGTTTTAATACAAAATCGCTTGTCCGCTTGTTGGTTATTTTAAAGCAGCATTACCAATTACATGGCTTATATTATGGTGAAGAGTAACCATAGATGTGAAAGGATCTTATAGGTAATCTGTTCCAATTATTTCATTCTATAGATGAGAAAACTAATTCCCAAAGAAGTCAAGTGACTGCCTGCAGGTCCCACATGGCATATTTCCTTGATTCTAAGACACAATCAACTTTGTAAGATGAACCATTGATGTAAAAACAGCTTCTTGGGGAAAAAAGGAATCACCATGTTAGATGTATATAGCAAGCATAGAATGCACCTGGGTTTCACAAACGCTACAGTGAGAAGGTACCTCTTAGAATCAACAGAAGCAGTATAACATAGTGGTTAAGACTGCAGGCTTTGTAGCCAGACTACTGGGGTTTCAATCCTGGGTTGTGTGTGACCTTGGACAAGTTACTTAAAATCTCTGTGCAGTTTCCTCATCTGTAAAATGGGGGTAATAGAACCAGTTTTAGAAGGTGGTGGCTAGGATTAAATGAGTCTGTCTATCTACCTAAAGCATTTATAACCGTGTGTGGCACACAGTGGGTACTCGGTATGTTAGCTATGATGATGAAAATACTACGTGTGTTCATATATAGTGCATAGAGACACTAAGTGTAACTTTCAAGATTTCTTTAATATTCTCATTCCTTCTCTGCTAGACTAATTGTATAAGAATAGTGATCCTCATTGTTCATTCATTCCTTTAGCAATCATTGTGTGCATACTGCATGCAAGATAAGAACTGTGGTATGAATAATAAATTAAGAAAGATTCCCTTGTGTAATTTGTATCTTTATGTTCTGATTTAAAGGCATAGCTGAGTTTTTAACTCTGAACCCACAGGCACCCTGGTCGGGACTTGAATGTTCTCTGAAATCTGGCAGGCTCACGAGGGGCCTCTCCCTCTCTCACAGTAGTAACTGCTGCTGTTCTTATTAGGAGAACCCCAGATGTCAGTCGCCTGGAGTCAGAGCACTAAAACGAAAGGGCACTCGTTTTTGTCTGTATCCTGCCCTGGTCTGGTTGTCCCAGTGATCAAATTCAGAGAGATCAGCAGCTGCTGGATTGGCACTTCCCCATCCTCAGTGCAGATTAGCAGAGGGTTTCTCAATAGCCTCACCATACATGGGGTGCCTGGTTTTTCTCACAGCACGTGAAGGGAAGGGAGTGCCCACTCATTATGGCTGTCGTGAATCACAGGCGCTACCACCTCTAAGGTGACTGCTGTAGGGGGAGTCACGTGGAGAGCACCGGGCCCATCCTGAATGCGCTAGATGCGGGTTCCAGCCCCCTTGGAAACCCCAGCAGGGCGCTGGTTACCTGCCTGCTAGCGCTAGCAGGTCTTTGCAGCAGCCAGCGTGTACTCGGCAGTGCCCTTTGGTCTCCCTGTTTAGATGTATATGGAAGCAGTTGACTTTCACTTTCCCAGCACCCAGAATGGAGATTTTGTGGGGAGGCCAGTCACTGTCAGGATAAGCATTACAAACAGCTGGTACTTTTCTCAAAATTATATAATTGTTTTGAATATATTTCTATTTTAAAGCACTTTGATTTTTTTCTTCTTTTTTTAGCAAAGTGGAAGATGCATTCTACAAAGGTGAACTCAGGCTGAACGGGGAAAAATTATGGAAGAAAAGCAGAACGGTGAGTTTTGTTGTTGTTTTTTTGGCTGTGTTGGGTCTTCATTGCTGCGCGCGGGCTTTCTCTAGTTGCAGTGAGCGGGGGCTACTCTTAGGAGAGGTGCGTGGGCGTCGCATTGTGTTGGCTTCTCTTGTTGCGGAGCACGGGCTCTAGGTGCGCAGGCTTCAGTAGCTGTGGCCCGTGGGCTCAGTAGTTGTGGCGCACGGGCTTAGTTGCTCTGCGGCGTGTGGGATCTTCCCAGATCAGGGCTCGAACCCGTGTCCCCTGCATTGGCAGGCGGATTCTTAACCACTGCGCCCCCAGAAAAGCCCACAGTGAGATATTATGACAGCCAGATATTTTTGTCTGTTGTTCTTCCAGTACTCAGTTAATGCCTCCCCCAGTTTCCCCCGGGGTCCTTCTTTGGGGCATCAGTGGCTCCTCGTGTATGTCTGTCTTGCCCCCTCTAAGGTCTCCCTCAGGCCTGGTCACACAGCTTCAGTTACACAGACCACTTGCTCTTTGCAGCCATAATGACTTTGAGATGAAGCTTTCCCTTTCTTTACAAAATTTTAAGACAAGTCACTATCAGAACTGGCAAAAATCTATTAAACTTCTAAGTCATTAATGTTAGGCCCGTGAAATCATAATAATCAGGCTAAATCCATGTAGAGGTTTCTTTGGCCTGCTGTTACCTGAGCAGATGTGCAGTTCTGTTCAGCTCAGCAGTAGCCCCCAACCCCCAGTACCTGCTGGATACACTGCTCTGTGTGCAGGGCAGCCATCAAAAAGAAGGTTTCATACTTCCTGACAGCTCCACATCAGTACTATTGTTAAGTGAAAGAATCACCCACAAGTGTTATAAGAAAATGTATTTCTAGTATCCAGTGTTATAATAAATGATATATATATTCTTTTAAAAATGAATTTTTGTAAAAAGTTACATATATACATATATAGAATTAAAATATTAATACTACTAGTATTTATCTTTGAGTGGGGCACTGTGGGTTATATGTTCTTCATGCATTTTATTTTCTGAATTTTTTACGAGTATGTTTCACTTTTGTAATTGGAAAATATAATGATAGTAAAAGTTAACAAAACAATTTTAAAAAGTATATGACAGAGACCCTTAAAAAGTTTGGAAGACACAGACCTATGAGGCATTGGCAGACATAATCTAACTCTTAGTCAGTGTCCAGGGAATAAATGTTCCAGGGAAGTTAGACACACTTTTTTTTTTTTTTTTTTTTTATTTTATTTTATTTATTTTATTTTTTTTTTTTAGACACACTTTTGAAGGTTGTTTTTATTTTAGCTTCTTTCATATTTCAAACACTCCTGGGATTGGAGGACCTGAGCTGCATCCTGTACCCCTGGGACATGGGAGGGTGTGAGCCATTGGCCACGGACCTGGGTGAGCACTGAGGCTGTCTTCAGTCTCTGCTCCCCAGACTCAGAGTGGTTCTTGTAGCTGAGTGGACAGGAGGGGGGATCCCCAGTGCTTGTCTTGGCCGCCAAGTCACAAGGCCCAGATCCCTCTGATGGCACCTGACCTGACAGGTTCAGAATGCAGGTGTCAGTCCTTGCTCAGTGAGCTGTAGGAAATCAAGCACTCCAGACATGCACCTGGAGATCAGGTCCTTCTTGTCCCTTAATTGCTTTTTCCTGCTTGTAGCCCAACCCCCTTCTCACCAGCCACAGTGTTCCAAAGACAAGATCTGTTCTTGGTGCACAGTGTCTCTGCCAGGGCCTCATTTACAGACACCATAAATCTATTTTTCTCCCTGTGCTTTGAGATATTGTTAACTACAGTCTAATTGCTGCTTCTTCATTCTGCCTTGGGTGTTCTGTTGTCTTGGCTGCCTTCCAGATTTCTCCTGAGGGTCAGCAAAGGAAGGGGCCAGCATTAACACTCGGCTGCCTTGTTACTAGGAGGCCTGGTAGCCATAGTAACTGCAGCTAAGGGGAGATTGGAAATGTAGATGCTTGGAACAGCCCCTAATTCCAGCCAGTTTTGCTTTGTGCCTACTGTGCCGTCTCCCACGGTAGAAGGGACAGGGCTTTGCAGGGAATGAGGAACACCTCCCCTTCCGTGGCCTGCTCCGTGGGGCCTGAGCCTGGCTGCTGGCTGAAGGGTCAGGCGCCTGTCTGATGCTGCAGCTCTAACCCTGGCTGCCTGCAGCTGAGCAGAGCTTTTCTGTGAGTTGCACACCAGATGGGGCCCAGAGTGCTGTGGGTGCTGGGTAACTGTTGACCTAAATAGAGGGTGTATGGAGCCCAAATATGGGACTGAAGCCTTCCTAACCTCACCTCTCCCTGGGATTCACCGGGTAAAGGAGAAACATTGCTTCCCTATTCTCTGCCCTAGAAGAAAGCCACCAGAACGATCCACTTTCCTCTTAAGGGGCAGACATCACACATAGTATATCCACGAAAGGATACATGAGAAGGGTTGCCTTTTTCTCTGTATACCCTTTTATACCTTTTTTTTACGTATTGTATCATGTGCTTATATTACTTATTAAAAAATGAATTTTAATGACACAAAGTTATGCCAAAAAAGGTAAAGCAGAGTTCCCAAGCCGTGTATTTCTGAACATTGATTTTAAATGTCTACACAGTTTGGGCAAATGGTCATTTAAAAAATAAAAATTGAATCCAGCAGAACTTCAGGAGGACTGACCGCCCCTCCCCGCAACTCCCCACTCCCCCCTCTGCCCAGCCCAGATGATGCCTTCAAACCCACAAGGAGAAGTGGTCTTCATGCCTCGCTGTGGTTTGAGTCTCTGCTTCTCAGCCCAGAGGGGAGAGTTAATGGTTTAAAATTAGCCCCTGGGAGTTTTACATCCAGCTGCCTGGATTGACCAGTGTGGCATCATGGTGAGCAGGCATGCATTCCCACGTTGTAGACTTAGTATTGGGCCTACGGAAGCCTTGAGTGGGTGGCTTGCTCTAGTGAGGTACAGATATCCCAACAGCGTGAAGTTAGACTGCCTCAGGGCATTCATCGACAAATGAGGCAAACATAAGCATTTGGCACCATGCTCCTTAAACAGAAGCCCCCAAGTAGGCTTTTGAATGGGTACCTGTGCCCACTTAGAGTCCATGGCCCACACATGGAGGTCTGTCCCTGTCTTTCTGTCCATCGCTTCACCACTGCCCCCATCCTTGGCTTGGAAGCGGTGGTGAATGGTCTGAGACGGCCTCTGGTCATCCTGGCTTGTGTTCTAGTAGAAGCATGTGGCACCTGGGTCAGTTTATCCCCTTCCTGAGTTGCTGGGCAGATCCCCTGGGATCCTGAGCTGCCAGGACCAGGTGTCTCATGGGCTGTTTGCACCGTGGCAGCACTGATGTGACTGCCCCCAGGGCATGTCCTGCACTCGCTCAACCCAAAGCTCCCATCTGGACAAAAATGGGTTTGACCTCAGCCCTTTTAACCCAAGTCAGCATCCAGCTCGACCCTCTTTTCTGTGGCATTCCATCCTTGTGCGTTGAGTCCTGTCTCCTTGATGATGTGGCATCACTGGCGCTAGCCAATGCTGGAAAGCAGTTTATTTACTTCGATTTCTTTAGGAGATGCAGCTGACCGTTGTTCCACTGTGACAGATTTCCAACAAATTGTGCCCTGTCCCCAATGATGTAGCTTAACTGTGTTGAAATCAGTGAAAGTGTTACACTGAAAATTGTCTTCTCAGTGCATGTAGTAATTACTGTGCTCATAATCTCTAAGGTTGTGCCCCGCTTCATCTTTTGCCACTGTTACAAAATAAATGCTTCCATTCAAGTGTTTCCTGAAGTCATGCAATAGACAAAACTGAAGCCACACAGGCCCTGTCCACGAGCAGCCAGTTGTCTCAGCCTGAAGGAGGGACACTGGCCCCTACTGAGCCACATGGTTCTGAGGCATCTGCCCGGAGAGGGGGGGCCCTCTCACCTGGAAGCACTAGGGAGAAGTGACCATTACAGAGGAGTCACCTGTGCCCTGGGTGGTGGTCGCCCAGTGAAAACTCAAAGGAGAGATGTTTGCATTGGCCGAGTTTCCCAAAATGTAATGAAGGTTCTGTTTTCTTTTTAATTTTCAGGTGAAAGTGGGAGATACATTGGATCTTCTAATTGGAGAGGATAGAGAAGCAGAAACAGAGACAGTGATGAGGATTCTCCTGAAAAAAGTGTTTGAAGAGAAGACCAGCAGTGAGAAATACAGAGTGGTGTTACGGCGGTGGAAACAGTTAAAATTGCCTAAAAAAAGTACGCTCAAATAAATGGATTGCTTTTTAGCGATAAAGCTGCTTTCTAGTGGTGGGGGAAGGGGCCAGGTTAAAAAGAGGACGTTTTTATTAAAATAAGGTTCTCCTACCATTTGTGGAATCTCCTGAGCCAATTTTGTGGAAGTCAGCATTCGTATCGCGGCTCCTATAGACGCTTCCCTTGGCCTGGATTTCCCTCCCAGGCTTGATTTGTCCACAGTTTGACCTCGTGAGCATGAGTGAGACATGTGCTGAATGAACTAAGCCCAGAGAGGGTGTTCATGACCAGCCTGCTGTTTCCCACGTTAACTACCTCAGGAGGCAGTGCAAAATAAATTGGCCTTGTTCTTAGTGTCATTTCAGTTTTATCCCTGTCAACCAGCTTCCCTGGGTTCAGGCTTCTTAAGGCAAAACCAAGCCAAGTCAAGGTCCCCTTTATCTCCTTAGGGGAGCAGCACTGGGAGACCCCTTTATCCACTGGCCTTTCTGAATTACCAACATGTTGGCCTTAGTTCCCTTCAGTTTGTCTCCAGAAGTCTGGATAGTAAAGTTGTTCCAACTGATTCCAAATGGGCTAGTTAGGGCCCATTTAAAATTAATTGTTTAGGGCATGGGGTTGATAGACTAAGGCAGCTGGAGGCCTTTTGTATGGCATGCAAATTAGGAATGGCTTTTACATTTTTATTTTTATTTTTTTTGTGGTACGTGGGCCTCTCACCGCTGTGGCCTCTCCCGCTGCGGAGCACAGGCTCCGGACGCGCAGGCTCAGTGGCCATGGCTCACGGGCCCAGCCGCTCTGCGGCATGCGGTATCTTCCCAGACTGGGGCACGAACCTGTGTCCCCTGCATCGGCAGGCGGACTCTCAACCACTGCGCCACCAGGGAAGCCCGGCTTTTACATTTTTAAAGGGTTGTTTTAAAAAAAGAGAAAGGAACATATGGCAGAGACCTTACGTAGCCCACGAAGCATAAAATATTTACATTGACCTACAGAAAGCAAGTGATGACCCTCCCTGATTTAAGCGATGGTTTACTTTTCAGGTGAAAGTAGAAAATACACAGATTTTATCAGTAAAGAGAATAAAGAATCAGAGACTAATTATTCTAATTCTCAAGAAAGTGTTATAAAAGGGACTAAAAAAATAGAGTAGTAATAGAAAGGACACACACATAATACACATCATCTAAGAAAAGGGCATCTGCATAAATAAACTGGTTTGTAGATTCCCAGGAGCAGTGTGCTAGCACTGGAAGGGTTGGCTCAAATAGACTTATTAGACTCTGTTGTGTCATAAAGACCAACTATGTCTGGGTCCTTTTATTTGCCCTCCAGGAATTCTTGAGAATTCAGGTTAACTGATACAGAAGGGAAACTTCTGTAGCCCAAAACAGTGAGATGTTTGGTCACATGAGTCTGGAAGTCTTACCAGCTCAGATTTCAGAGGAACTCAGGAAAATTGATTTTTATTTGAAAGCTTAAATCAGCTCTCAGGAAGCAATAATATATACTGTGCAGTGTAACAGAAGGAATTTTTCTATTTTACCACTTGTTAATTAGGCTTTTACATCAGTGAAAATAGTATAATTAATTTCAACACGAGTTAATTATGAGTTTTAATTTAGGAGATTATAGTAATGATGATGCTTTTTCTCATTTTCTTCACCTCTCTGTGCCTTTCTATCTCTCCTTCCCTGCCACCCTCTCTCCCTCCCTTCTCTTGATTGCTCTTTGGAAAGTAATAGAAAGCCAACTAAGTCTTGCATGGTGAGGGGCAGCATGACCTGGTGATATATGTCAGGGGTCCTAGTTTTTAGGCTCTATCTTGCCCTTAGCAAGTTTGGTTACCTTGGTTATATTCTGGCCTTAACCTCTCTGAGCTTCAGCTTCTTCACTGGTCAGGAAGGGATCAGGATACTAATTTCCTTACCTTGTTGAGTTCAGTCTTCAGAAGAGTTAAAATGTGTTGTGTGAGGCAAGATGAGTTGATAGTAGCTAGAAAGCAGGAAGGCCCATTTGAAAGGCTGTTGGAAGCTCTGTTGGTAATTAAGTACCTCACCTTAGCTGGTGGGATTTGACCCATTACAGGCTTCTCTGTTTTTAAAAATCAAAATAAGCAAAAAGACGTCTGATGGTGGAGACTGTTGGTTTGGTCATACCACATGGCAAAATCTGATCTCTCATAGTTGTCTACAGCACAGGGATTTAGAACATATTTATGAAACAGCAGAAACAAAAGCAATTCATAAAGATTTATGGAACTCTTGCAGCTCACTCTGTGATAGCCGCTTTATAAATGCCATCCTGGCAAGGCCTCCGCAGTGAACATGTGACCAACATGATGAAAAACTTAAAAGATTTGGATGTTTCTAATTCAGTGCTTCTCAACCTGGCATGATTTTACCCCCCTGGGGACATTTGGCAATGTCTGGAGATATTTTTGTCTGTCACAACTGAGGGGGAGGGGGTGGGATGGGCGTCAAATGGGTAGAGACAGGTGATGCTGCTAAACATCGTACAGTGTACAGATAGTCCCCACAACACAGAATGATCAGACCTTACATGTCAGTGCTACTGAGGCTGAGATGCCCTGCTCTAGTGGGGTGACAAGAATTCTTTCTTTCAATAGGTCTGGCTTTCACAGCAATCAGACAAAAAAGTAATAAAAGATATCCAAATCGGAAGGGAAGAGGTAAAACTGTTATTATATGTAGATGACATGATACTCTCTATACAGAATACCCTGAGACTTCACACAAAAACTATTAGAACTGATAAATGAATTCAACAATATAGCAGGATACAAGACTAATATACAGAAACCTGTTGCATTTCTTTACACTAACAATGAAATATCAGAAAGTTAAAAAAAAAAAATCTCGTTTAAAATCACTTCAAAAGAAAAACAAAAACACGCAGTGGTTGAGAGTCCGCCTGCTGATGCAGGGAACACGGGTTCGTGCCCCGTTCTGGGAAGATCCCATATGCTGCGGAGCGGCTGGGCCTGTGAGCCATGGCCGCTGAGCCTGTGCGTCCGGAGCCTGTGCTCCGCAACGGAAGAGGCCACAACAGTGAGAGGCCCGCATACCGCAAAAAGAACCCCACAAAAAACAAACAAAAAAAAACACAAAAAAACCCAAATACCTAGGGGCTTCCGTGGTGGCGCAGTGGTTAAGAATCCGCCTGCCAGTGCAGGGGACACGGGTTTGAGGCCTGGTCCGGGAAGATCCCACATGCTGCGGAGCAACTAAGCCTGTGAGCCACAACTCCCGAGCCTGTGCTCTAGAGCCCACGAGGCACAAGTACTGAAGCCTGCGTGCCTAGAGCCTGTGCTCCGCAGCAAGAGAGGCCACCACAGTGAGAAGCCCGTGCACCACAACAAAGAGTAGCCCCCACTTGCCGCAACTAGAGAAAGTCTGCGCACGGCAATGAAGACCCAACGCAGCCAAAAATAAATAAAATTAAAAACAAAAAACCACAAATACCTAGGAATAAACCTAACCAAAGAGATTAAAGACTTATACGCTGAGAACTATAACACATTGGTAAAGGAAATTGAAGATGATTCAAGGAAATGAAAAGATATCCCATGTTCTTGGATTGGAAGGATTAATATTGTTAAATTAATATTGTTAAAATGGCCATACTACCCAAAGCAATCTACAGATTGAATGCAATCCATATCAAATTACCCATGACATTTTTCACAGAACTAGGACAAATAATCCTAAAATTTATGTAGAACTACAAAAGCAATCCTGAGGAAAAAGAATGAAGCTGAAGGCATAATCCTTACTTCAGACGGTACTAGAAACTTACAGTAATCAAAACAGTGTGGTATTGGCACAAAAACACATATAGATCAATGTACAGAATAGAGAGCCTAGAAATAAACACACACTTATGGTCAATCTTAAAAGAGGCAAGAATATACGATGGAGAAAAGACAGTCTCTTCGGCAAGTGGTGTTGGGAAAGTTGGATAGCCGCATGTAAATCAATGAAGTTAGGACACACCCTCACACCATACACAAAAATAAACTTGGAATGGCTTAAAAATACAAGACATGACACCATAAAACTCCTAGAAGGTAACATAGGCAAAACATTCTTTGACATAAGTCATACCAACGTTTTCTTAGGTCAGTTTACCAAGGCTATAGAAATAAAAGCAGGGGCTTCCCTGGTGGCGCAGTGGTTAAGAATCCGCCTGCCAATGCAGGGGACACGGGTTCAAGCCCTGGTCTGGGAAGATCCCACATGCTGTGGAGCAACTAAGCCTGTGTGCCACAGCTACTGAAGCCTGTGTGCCTGGAGCCTGTGCTCCGCAACAAGAGAAGCCACTGCAATGAGAAGCCCTTGGCAACTAGAGAAAGCCCGTGGACAGCCACGGAAGACCTGACGCAGCCAATAAATAAATAAATAAAATAAATCTATTTAAAAAAAAATAAAAGCAAAAATAAATGGGGCCTAATCAAACTTATAAGGGTTTTTTAAAATATATATTTATTTATTTATTTGGCTGCGCTGGCTCTTTGCTGCTGCATGCGGGATCTTCGTTGAGGTGTGCAGGATCTTTAGTTGCAGCATGTGAACTCTTAGTTGCAGCATGTGGGATCTATTTCCCTGACCAGGGATCGAACCCAGGCCCCCTGCATTGGGAGTGTGGAGTCTTAGCCACTGGACCACCAGGGAAGCCCCCAAACTTTTTTAAAAAATTAATTTATTTTTGGCTGCATTGGGTCTTTGTTGCTGCACACAGGCTTTCTCTAGTTGCAGCGAGTAGGGACTACTCTTTGATGTGGTGTGTGGGCTTCTTATTGCGGTGGCTTCTCTTGTTGTGGAACATGGGCTCTAGGCACGTGGGTTTCAGTAGTTGTGGCATGCGGGCTCTAGAGCGTAGGCTCAGTAGTTGTGGCGCATGGGCTCAGTTGCTCTGCGGCATGTGGAATCTTCCTGGACCAGGGTTCAAACCCGTGTCCCCTGCATTGGCAGGCAGATTCTTAACCACTGCGCCACCAGGGAAGTCCGGGAAGTCCCCAAACTTACAAGCTTTTGCACAACAAAGGAAACCATAAACAAAAAAGGAAAAGACAACCTACAGACTGGGAGAAAATATTTGTAAATGATGTGACCAACAAGGGCTTAATTTCCAAAATATACAAACAGCTCATACAACTCAATAACAAAAACAAAACAATGCAATCAAAAAATGAGCAGACCTAAATAGACATTTCTCCAAAGAAGACGCACAGATGGCCAACAGGCACATGAAAAGATGCTCAACATCGCTAATTATAGAAATGTGAATCAAAACTACAGTGAGGTGCCACCTCATACAGGTCAGAATGGCCATCATTAAAAAGTCCATAAACAGGGCTTCCCTGGTGGCACAGTGGTTAAGAATCCTCCTGCCAATGCAGAGCACACGGGTTCGAGCCCTGGTCTGGGAAGATCCCACATGCCACAGAGCAACTAAGCCCGTGTGCCACAACTACTGAAGCCCGCGTGCCTAGAGCCCGTGCTCCGCAACAACAGAAGTCACCACAATGAGAAGCCCGTGCACTGTGATGAAGAGTAGCCCCCACTCGCCGCAACTAGAGGAAGCCTGCACACAGCAACGAAGACCCAATGCAGCCAATAAATAAAGAATAAAATATATTCTTTAAAAAAAAAAGTCCATAAACAATAAATGCTGGAGAGGGTGCGGAGAAAAGGGAACCCACCTACACTGTTGGTGTGGGAATGTAAGTTGGTGCAGCCACTATGGAAAACGGTATGGAGCTTCCTCAAAAAACTAATAATAGAGTTGCCATATGATCCAGAAATCCCACTCCTGGGCATATATCCAGAGAAAACACTATTTGAAAAGATGCATGCACCCCAATGTTTATTGCAGCACTATTTACAATAGCCAAGACATGGAAACAACCCAAGTGCCCATTGACAGATGAATGGATAAAGAAGTGGTATATATATATACAATGGAATAAGATTCAGCCATAAAAAAAGAATGAAATATTGCCATTTGCAGCAACATGGATGGACACAGAGATTATCATCATACTAAGTGAAGTAAGAGAAAGACATATGATATCACTTATATGTGGAATCTAAAAAATAATACAAATGAACTTATTTACAAAACAGAAACAGACTCACAGACATAGAAAACAAATTTATGGTTACCAAAGGAGAGGAGGGGCAAATTCGGAGTATGGGATTAACAGATACAATCTACTACACATAAAATAGATAAACAACAAGGATTTACTGCATAGCACAGGGAAATACATTCAATATCTTATATAATGGAAAAGAATCTGAAAAACGTATACATATATATGTGTGTGGGTATATATATGTATATATACATATATATATATATTTGGATCACTTTGCTGTACAACTGAAACTAACACAATATTGTAAATCAACTATACTTCAATTAAAAAAATAATAAAAATAAAAAATATCTGGCTTTCCCAGGAAAGTTTGAAAATGCTTCTAGTGTATGTTTGCAGTTTTTAAGGATGAACAATTTAAAGTTATGACTATTTTTGTAGAGCAGGGGTCCCCAACCCCTGGGCTGCGGACTGGTACCAGTCTGAGGTCTGTTAGGAACTGGGCCGCACAGTAGGAGGTGAGTGGCGGGCGAACAAGCGAAACTTCATCTGCCGCTCCCCATTGCTCCCCATAGCTCGCACTGCCACATGAACCCAACACCCACCCCCCTGGCCGTGGAAAATTTGTCTTCCATGAAACCAGTCCCTGGTGCCAAAAAGTTGGGGACTGCTGCCGTAGAGGCCTATCCAATCCTTTTACCAGTAATGGTTAATCCCTTCAAAGAAATAGCTCTCCCCTGGGCAGTGTGACGCTAATTGCATTTCTCTGCCAAATAGCATTTACCATGTTCCATGGAAAATTATATAGACGGCTAGGCAATAGTTTCATTATTTTTTTAGCATTTTGGGGAGAAAAGTAGACATTTGGGGGAAAATTCTTAGGTCATAGTTTATTTGGTCAATAATGATTGAGGGAATAGAAACTACCATTTTTCAAGAAACTAAAAACAAAACAGATTTCCTTTGGAGAGGTGGTGTATATTCTGTGAACTTTCTTAAAGGGTGTGCAATGTATACGAGGCAAGTAAAGAGACACTCTACGGAAGTCCTGCCTTATCTTGGTCGTATGTATTTTGGCTTTCAAAAAGTTACTGTCAGAATTAGATAGATAACCAACAAGGACCTACTGTATAGCACAGGGAACTCTACTGAATATTCTGGGATAACTTAGAAAAGAATCTAAAAAGGAGTGAATATATGTATATGTATAACAATCACTTTGCTGTACACCTGAAACGAACACAACATTGTAAATCAACTATACTCCAATAAAATAAAAATAAAAAAAATTAAAAGTTACTGCCAGGGTTATCAGTCGGCTTACTGACCATCTTGAGAAATTAGAAACTCCATCGAGCAGACTCCATAGAGCAGAATGTGAGCATCGCCCAAATGGCTTCTGAGTCATATGGGTGGCTTAAGATGAGCCACGGTAGCAGGATTTTCACCTTGGAAATCAGCAAGCACCGTGAAACAGAATGGATTTTTCCCTTGGAGAGCCAGTTGTCACACATTTACCAGCACACCCCTAGGTGGAATAGGGAGGTGCACCCACAAGAGTTTCCACTGGGAGATGCCGGGGCACCAGCACCCACCCTCCAAGTTCTTCTTTCAAGTTATCTTTTCTCTTTTCTTGTTCTCACATCGTTCCACATGTCCTCCCCCCTTACTTTAGCTAACCATTCTAATGTGCTTAATGTGTATCTTTTTGCTGGTATGCAGTCTTATAAAATGTTTTGTTGTTCTGTGCACATATTATAAATATATTTATATATTATAATTATTATATTATAAATAAAATAAAATATATTTTAAATTTCATAAATGACATTACTATATATTTCACTTTGTATCTTACTTTCTTCACTAAGCCCATCCATGGCGCTCTAGGCACATCTAATCCATTGCTTCTCACTGCTGCCTAATAAATACTGAAGTACATCCACCACATTTTGCCCACCCACTCTCCCAGTGACATTCTCCCACCCAACTCCCCTCACCACAAAAAACACAGTGCTGCTTTCTCTCCAGGATGGCTGCACCAGGATGCCCTCCCACCAGCAATACCCAAAGTACCTATAGACTCATAGCCTCACCCAGCCCCTGGCATGACCCAGCTTTCTAATTTTTGCCAGTCTAATTATGAGTATAAAGAGATACAGTTAGTTTGACATACACTCTTCGTAAGTTCTCTCCACAGCCTGTGCTTCTGCCTTTTGGTAGCTGCTACAACCAGTCTGTGCTTGGCATTTCTCTGAGGGCTCTGAAATTGGACACAGCTTTCTGAGACGGCCCCTCTCCCGTCCTCTCAAAGACACGCTTGATGGCCCGTTCTTGTTTTAAGATTTTTTTTGTTCGTTATTAGTTAACAGACCAGGTATGTCAAAAGATGGATGGTGAAAGTCAACAATTTTGCAAGATCCTGAGGACATGGGTCACTCACAATGCACTTCTTGATTCCCTTGTGGAGATGTCAACTGTATCCAATGGACCTTCGATCCTAGGACTTTATCCTTAAAGTTGGAGGAACCTTCCCCAGGCCAGACAAGTGAAGGCCCAAAGACTGATTGCAGTCAGAGTAGAACAGCAAGTATCTAAAATGGGCAATTTCTGTTTAGAAGTCTGGACTGGTAAAGCCCATTTCTGGAGTCCCACTCAGAGGGGTTGCTTATATTAGATACTTCCCCACAGAATGTGTAGGGAATTTTCTTTAGGATTGTAGGGGAAATCCCTTAACTCTTGATTCTGAGACAGATAAATCTAAGGTGAGGCTACAATAATAGCAGCCAATTCTTTGGACTCAAGCAATCAGTATTAATTACCTGAAGACAAGGCAGCCGTCACCATATGCTGAAGGATATGCCTTGTCATGCCTGGCACCGTGCCTGCACTGCGATATCAGCTGGTCAGATACAATGGGGAGACTTGGGTTTAATACCTCACGTCAGAAAGAGCAGGATACCTAGCAACTGTGTTTCAGCCTGTGAGAGACAGGAGACTCAGGAACCTGCACTCCGGCAGGTGTACCTCAGGCCAAAGCCTGACCCTGTCCTCCTGCCACGGCCTCAGCCGTCTGCACCCGGGCAGAGCCGATGTCCTCAACCTGCTTATACCCACATGCATCTTGAAAATCAACCGAAGGCAAGAGGCATCATGTTTTATACTGTTTACCATCAGACCCTTCTCTCCAAGCTCAAACAGGCTTCGTACCTACCAACGAACAAGGCTTGCTAGAATCATGAAACGGTGCCCGGGAGATAGTAGAGGTTACAAATATTTTTGCTAAATGAATGAACTTCCTTTAGAGGCAGAGATGATTCTTAACTGCATGCCTTGTTCTATTTCCTGTGGCATTGAGAGGTTTCCTGAGTCAGATACTCTGACTGGGGTGGATCCAGGAGCTCAGCGACTGTGGACAGTCAGCAAAACCCCAAGTTAAACAGCCGGGAACCACCAGGCAGACAGACGAACAGATTTAGTCCACACAGCTACATAAGCGGCAGCGTGGAAATCAAGAGCACAAACTGGGGAGTCAGCCTGGCCATCGTTAGAGGCTCCCAGCTCTGCCAGCATTGTGACCTTGACCAAGTTACTTAACCTCTGAAAGCATCCCCATCTGTAAGATGGGGAATACAAATATCTATCCCACAGGGTTTCCGTGAGGAATAAATGAAATAACGTACGTCACACCCCTAGCACATTCCTGATCCATTGCAGGAGCTTAGAGACTGGGAGCTCTTCTGAAAAACACGACTCCCTATAATTTAAGGCCCCACCGTCACTTCTGAATACACAGCTGCCACACTGCAGAAGCTTCTGGAAGGAAAAGCTGTGGCATTCCATGTTCTCAACCTCTGTCAAGGACACAGTTCACCATCTGGACTACACACTCTAGAAGAACAAACAAATTCCTGCTCTTTAAAATAAAAGCAATGGGGCTTCCCTGGTGGCGCAGTGGTTGAGAGTCCGCCTGCCGATGCAGGGACACGGGTTCGTGCCCCGGTCCGGGAAGATCCCACATGCCGCGGAGCGGCTGGGCCCGTGAGCCATGGCCGCTGAGCCTGCGCGTCCGGAGCCTGTGCTCTGCAACGGGAGAGGCCACAACAATAAGAGGCCCACATACAGCAAAAAAAAAAAAAAAAAAAAAAAGCAATGGACAGGCCTCCCCCTGCAGAAATGTTCTGGCAAAAGCTACCACGTTTGGCCAGTGACCCTAAGCCCTGATGCTGAAGCATTTGTAAACCTGCCTCTTCCCACTGACCTGAAAGCTAAGATTTCGTTTATCACTAGTTAAGAAGTCAGGATGGCAAGGTGACTAGAACACCAGCAGAGGAAGGCAGCCTTACTGGGCTGAGAAGGCAGAGTTCAACACGATTGTATCAGAACAGAATATTCCCCTCCCTACTTAGAACAGGTGAAGAGTTTCTTCTTTTCGTACGGATCCAAGGACAATTTGGTGAAAACAAAGTCATCCAGCCCTGGACTAATTCTGCAGGTTCACGAAACTCCTCCTCCTCCTCTAGTTCCAGCCCCATTGGCTTCCTTTTATTGTTTCCTAAGGGGTTCTTCTTGTACCCCAAAGCTTGTTTGCATGCTGAACTTTTCACCTAATTAATTCCTCATTTTCAAATCTAGGCTAGTCATCCATTTCCTTGGGGAAGTTTTTTTTTTTTTTTTTTTTTTTCCAGTACGCGGGCCTCTCATTACTGTGGCCTCTCCGGTTGCGGAGCACAGGCTCCAGACGCGCAGGCTCAGCGGCCATGACTCACGGGCCCAGCCGCTCCGCGGCATGTGGAATTTTCCCGGACCGGGGCACGAACCCGTGTTCCCTGCATCGGCAGGCGGACTCTCAACCACTGCGCCACCAGGGGAGCCCGGGGAAGTTTTTCCTGACAACTCCAACAAGGACCAGTCTACCTGTTTCACAGTATTAAGTACTCCTCATTAGTAAACTTATAATTTGTAATTTTAAAAAAGGTCAGTTTTATTTGAACACAACAGGAAACCACTTATTTCAGCTCAGATCTATTTCTACTAATCAGTAAAGTGCTAAGCCTTCAGTTTCTGAGATGTACACAGTGTATTTTTCGAAGTCACTGTCATGCAGTGGTTCTGCAGCCCCTGGACACAGCACCAGCACGACCTGGGAACTCTTTAGAAATGCAAATGCTTAGGCACCACCCCAGTCAGACAGAATCAGAACCCCTGGGGTAACGTGCCCTCTGGTGGTTCTGCCCCTTAGTGGATGCTGATGGAGTCCCACCCAGATTCCCTTTCCAGCGCACCCATGCCCTTGCTGCTGAGAGCCAGCTAACCACTCACAATGGCCCTTCTGGAACACTGCCCTTGGCAAAGGGAGCCACCCTGCCAGGCGAGCTACCCCTTTCCCTGGAGAAGACCTCACCGACCAACTGGCCCGTTGGCTGCACCTGGTACTAATTCTGCCAAACAATTCATGTTCTAGGGCCTCCCAGTGGCTGGCAATGAGGCCGGACTGCAGAGGAGACCACACTCTCGCTCACAGCCTTCCCTGGGCCCGTCCTGCTTCCCATCTACTGGGAGCAGGTCCTCAATCAACTGCACAAGAATCCTAGTCTCAGGCTCTGCTTCCTAAGGAATCTGATCCATGGCAGTCACTTTCACTATCTCAAAAAATTTACTCTTACCAGAACATGTCTGTCCACAATTGCCACAATTATTTCACCCAGGGCAGTTTGAGAACCGGCACCCCCATATCTAAGATCAGACAAACTGGGGCTTAGAGGATGTGGGTGACAGGACACCACTGACTTGTAACTGGTCTCGGGTCTGAATCTCTGTGTATTGTGTGTGGCGCAGGGGTGTTTAGTTTCTGAGATGGTACGGCGGAACGAGACAAACTTGGGTTCAAATCCTGACACTGAAGTTTGCCAGTTGTGTGAACTTGGCCGGTAAACCTTTCTGCTACTTCACCACAAAACGGAGATAATGGCATTGCCCAAGACACTGAGTTTTTATGAGAATTAAATGAGATAACACACATACCCTTCAGGGCCTTAGCTTTCTTGTCTCAACCGGCTTAATTAGGGAACTTACGTCACAGGGTTCCGGGATGATTGCAAGCCGCGATCCAGGTGCAACTCTCAGCGGTGTGCCTCGGCACTGTTGTATATACTCAATGAATGTTAGGTATGCCCAACACTGCCGTCACAGCAAGCAGACAATGAATGTTCGTTCCCACCACTGGCCGAAGGATTTTAGATTTCTCTGGAAGCTCTCTTAAAGAGTCCATTGCATCCCACCGTTCCAAACTTCAGGATAATTTGGTGTGGCGCTCTTATTTCTGAGAACTGCTTTTACAAGTGAAACCACATATACTGAAATTCTCTGATTTTTTTTTTGCAAGACCAACAGAAGCAAAGCAAAAACAGAAGCAAAGAGTTCAGCTTTTTTTTTTAACAGTTCAGCTTTTTGTTAAATGTGTTACGTTTAGTCAAAAAAAAAAAAGCCTGTGTCATCATCAGACTCCTCAGATTCTTCTTTCTTTGCTTCTGCTTTCTTCTCCTCAGCTGGGGCAGCGGCGCTGGAGTGGGCAGGACCGCCTGCTTCTCCTGCTGGACCGGTCCGCCTGCCCCCCACCTTGCAGATGAGGCTCCCGAGGTTGACACTGGCCAGAGCCTCGGCAAACAAGCCTGGCCAGAAAGGCTCGATATTTACGCGGGCTGCTTTAATGAGAGCATTGATCTTACCCTCCGTGGCCGTCACGTCACTCGCCGTGCAGACCGGGGGCCGAGTAGATGCAGGCGAGCTCGGAGACCGAGGCCGTGGCGCGGGCGAGCGCTGGGCGGCGGGGTGCCGGCCGCGGCGCCAGTCGCGGCGCCAGTCGCGGCTGAAGGGCGGGCCTCACCCCCGTGCGGCCTCCGCTTCCTCGGAAGCACCGAGCACCTTCTCGGCAGCTGAGGAAAGGCACTTTTTTCTTTTCTTTTGGTTGAAAACAGAGATACCCACAGCCAGAACGGACCTAAAGAATTTAGCCTTCCTTCAAGTCTTGCTTAAACCTGCTCACGGAGTAAATGTCTGAGGCTCCAGCCCCGACCAGCCCTGACCTGCGCGAGGCTTACAGCACAGGTGTCAGGACTCAGGACTGAGCGCTCACGCCCTGGAGGCGGCGGGCTCCAATCGCAGGCCACGACTCACTTCAGGCCGCGCGAACCCCGGGTCCAAAACAGTGTTGCTCTGATAGCTTGAAACCTTATTTTCACTGTGAAATAGTATTTAATGATTTATAATTCGCCAAAGAGGCGAGAAAAAAACATGCATCCTTTTGTTACCAGTTAATAATACGTTAGCTTTGAGGAACGAAATCTCATTTAATCCAAAGTGGAAAAAAAAGAGTGAACTGAAGCTCTGCTAGTTTATCAGCAGGGCGAGTCTGGCACCCGACCAGGAAAGGGGGGCAGTCAGCCGCGCCCCTACTGCATGGCCAGGAAGCGGTTTGTGTGGAGACGTCTCAGTCACTCGGCTGTGACAAACTGCACCCCGATAGCCAGAGCGCGTTAAGTCCGAGAGGCCGAGGTGCCCCGAGTGCCCGCGCCCTCCCCGGGGACGAGGGGGGAGGGGGGAGGCCGCACGCAAAGACAGACAGACCCAGACGTTCCGAGAGACCTCTGCCTTAAGAAAATAAGATGTTACGAGACCATATATTTTCTATTTTTATAACATTTTATATAACTCATAAAACAGTGCTTGTATAAAAATTCACACAAAGTTGCTAGAGAGCATACAATTTCCAAAATTGTCCTGGGTTTTTGTTACATTCAGTTTTCTAAGGATGCACTCAAATCAATGGTAAAATGCAGACATTATGCGATATTTCATTATCTTTGGTAAAACTATACTCATTATTTTGTCTCCTCACAGTATTAATTCTGATATCCACTTTGTGCAGGGTCTGCTGTCACTAGGATGTCAGAAGAACATTAAGGCTGGATCTACAAGAGGCAAGTATCTCCACGTGACAGTCGGAGCCCCTCGGCCCCCGCCCCCTGCCCACTCCGTATCACCATCTACACAGCGAGGCAGGGTAAGAGCCCAATGGCCTCCAGTCCGGGGTCTCGAGACCCTCCTCCTCAGTCAGGCAAGAAGTAAACATCTGGGGGCAAAGGTGAAAACTGAGGCCATCTCTGCAGGAAAGCGAGTGGCCATGCTGTGGTAGGGTAGGCCAGTGACTCTTCGCATTTAAACAGCGAATCCCTTCACCACTAAGTAGATCCCATTGGTTGGTCGATGATTGCTGCTGAGGTGGAGCCCCTCCCCCCCAACTTAAAAAGAAAGGAAGGTTTGGAGCCAACACTGAAGGGGGAAGGGGCACACTAACACCCATGACACTGGACACGACTTTATTCCCTGTCAAACGTGTGTGGTCATGTAGACACAGCCAAAGTGAACTGAAGCAGGATTAGAACACTTAGTACATTCATGACTATCTTCATACATTCTTTTAAAACTTACTAACAGAGGAAAACAAGGGACACTACCACCTACTGTGACTTGCTATTTTACTCAATATCAGAATGTATCTGTGCTACTTCCTTAGTCCTCTGGACATGAGGGGGGAGAAATTCCAAAAAAAGCAAACAAGTAAAAATCAAAGAATTTAGATGCGGAGGGAGAAGGGGTTTTGCCAACAGATTTTATGGAAAACATTAAATTTTGAAAAAGAATTAGTATTTTGTACTTCTATTGCTTCGTGTAAAAAAAACTGTCCCTGGAGCCCACCTGTATGGCTGGAGCTCTGAGGACACCACAGAGACAGACACGGGACCCACAGGCGGTTCCTGATGAGTCAGTCCAGAGAGACAAGAAACAGGTCACAGAGTGTGTCCACCTCTCTTCACTGGAAGGGACTCTAAGATTTGGGGGGAAGAAGCCCTACAAGGAAAGGTATTAAGGAAACCACCAAAACACGGTTTCCAAAAACTGAACATGCGTTAGGTTCTAAAGAGACATAGTTTGTTCCTAGAACCTTGTTGATGTCTCTATCGTGGGTAGATAGGATGATTTTTTTTTTTTAATTATTAAATGATTGTGCTTCTGAAGTTGCAGGGTCACATTCCACCCTCCAGAAAGCAGGGCAGTTTTCACATGGCTTGGAATCCTCTTGGATACATCCTAGAGACCAGAACAAATTCCATGGCACCCTCGCGCCCACAGGGCTGGTGAGTGAGAGAGCGCCACTGCCGTCTTTGGGTGTGTGCGCGCGCACAGGCATGCATTTATGTGCTGGAGAGACTAAGGCATAGAGAAAGGCCCAGGAGAGGGGGAAGTGAGTCTCTGGCTGCTCCAGTCCTCCTCCTTTCCAGGCACAAAGAGGTTGAGCTTGTTATTCATGTCGGTCCCCTTCCTCTCACTTCAGTTTTCTACTAAGAAATGTGTGTGTGCACATGTGGGTGTGTGGGGAGACAGTCATTTATTAAGTCCCTGTGCATTTCTAAATTGCAATAATTCAGGTCTGCAGTTTCAATAGAAATAATCTGTAAATGACATTTAAAAGCAAATTTACTAAAATTAGATCAGCAACTTGACACTGCTCAGAATCTTGTCATATTAAAAAAAAAACTGCCCGCTGGGTGCAGGCAAAATTCTGTCATACAGCCACTGAAACTGAAGTCCTTATCTGTATGAAGAAAAGTCATAGACTGTTTCTATTATTTCTGCATTTTAAGGTAGCAAAATATAAAGCCATTAGATTATTAAATCTGTAACATTCCACAAGGGTTTTAGGACTACCCTGTGTGATTCAATTCATTTTCTAGCTTTCTGGTATGATGTACTGTGTTTGGGTTAGACTGTTTCCTTTCCCCCTTAGGCACTGGCCCCCACAGTCAGGTAGGTAAAAGTATTGTTTTTATATTAAGGACTTTACCTGTTGGGGAGTTTCCTCCAGGTTGGAATCCTGGAGAGCATGCCGCTGGCCTGGAGCAATGTGACCTTCCCGACCAGGGGAGAGAAAAGAGGTGTCTCATCCCGAGGCCAAGGGACCAGCCAGATGTAGGACAGCAGGACCTTCTGAGGGCCCAGAGGGAAAGCTCTGAGTGGACCCTAGGAAGGGATATGGGAGCCCCATTTGAGATGGCCTGTGTCCTTCCAATACCAGGTATCCCCAAGAGAGCCCAAGGCTTGGGCCCACCCTGAGGAACAAGGATGTGTACTGACTGGAGGAGCTGACACTGAGGTGTGGTGAAGTCACCATACAGCTCCCAGAACCCGGGTTTTGTTTTGTACAAATACACACATGGAAAGTAAACAGTTCTTGGTGAGCCCAAAGGGGCCCATCCTTAAATCAAACAAGATATCCACACACACTTCTCCAAGGTAATGTGTTTGCCCCTCCAACAGCATCCTTGCCTAGAGAGGAGAGGGGGCAGTGGGAGGACACAGCTCAAATGAAGACATTGTGAACGTGTTTCCACGTCTCTCTACATTCATATCCTCATCATCATCATCATCATCATCATCATCATCATCCAGTGTTCTCGTCTACAGAGTGAGCACAATATTCTACCGGCGTGGCAATGTGGCCAGGCCGCCCCCTAAGCCCCTTCCTCGGAACCACAGTGGGAGGGAGAAGGTGACTGACCATGGTCAGAAAGACATCGCACTATTCATCCCTCCACACCGCCATCCAAGAGGCATCCTGACTCTTCCAAAATCCAATGTAAAAGACAAGGTCAGTAAATCCATCTCTGTGCCACCTGAAGCTATTAGCCACAGGCATGATCATGGCCACCTGAAGCTATTAGCCACACGTATGATCATGGCCACCCTGAAGCTATTAGCCACAGGCATGATCATGGCCACCTGAAGCTATTAGCCACAGGCATGATCATGGCCACCTGAAGCTATTAATTAGCCACACACATGATCATGGCCACCTGAAGCTGTCAGCCACAGGCATGATCATGGCCATGGCCACCTGAAGCTATTAGCCACACGCATGATCATGGCCACCTGAAGCTATTAATTAGCCACACACATGATCATGGCACTTCTAAACATTTCATTTATCTGAAACCGTCTTTAAAAAAAAAATTCCCAGCAACTGAATTCATCTTACAGTACTTCATCTCAAATATTTAAAAGATTTTTTTCTAAGTAAAATGGCCTCCACAGAGCCCAATGATTTTCTTAAAAAGGGTTTCTTTTTAACTTAAAAAAAAACTGATAAAAGTGGAAGATGTAAAACGTGGGAAGAGGACCAAGAGGGTTGCTCGATTTGCATTTCAAATTGTGAGGGGACTGGGAGGACACTGCCGAGGAGAGGGAACCCTGACTCCTGAGGCCTCTCTGCTATCACAGCTTGGCCCTCCCCCGACTCTGGCTGTACCACCAGGAACACAGGACAAAAGTCGTAAGTACAAGAGGCCAAATGCGAGGCTCCTTTCTCGCGGCCGTGGCCGGCGGGGCGGCCACGTGTGCAAGTGCAGCAGGCCACTCCCCGCCGACATAAGGTGCGCGGCTGTGGACACGTCGCGGGCTCCGGCAGAACGCTCAGTGCCCGCGGTGCCCATCACTTCTCCACCTTCTTGGCTTTCTTCAGGATGTCGCATTTCTTCCTGTTGGGGCGGCGGCACCGTTCGTCGATGCTGGGGATACATTCATAGTGCCACACCTCCTCCATCTTCTCCACCGGGTACACGGCCTCCACGTAGTGGCGGATGAGCCTCAGCCGCGTGGGGTCCAGCTGCTTCTTGTTGCACGCCCCGGAGTGGTTGTACTGCAGCCGTAGGTTCTCGGCGGTGAAGAGTTCGGGGAAGAGCCTGACGAGCAGCCGCGCGGCGAAGTTGCCCACAGAGAGGCTCTGCTGCACGATCTCGCGAACCTCCTTGTCTGACAGCAGGTATGGCGAAGGCACCGGGAAGTCGGGCGAGGGCACCACCAGCTCATCCAGGGGGATCTTGCAGAAGTCCTTGCTGCTCCTTTCGGGGGGCAGCGGGGGCCCCTCAAATTCCTCCCGGAACCGCTCGGGGTTGATTGCATAGCTGGCCAGGTCCCTGCACTCCGGGCCCGGCACATGGACCTTGCGCTGCTGCTGGTAGGAGCGCCTCTGCTCCGTGTCCCGGCGCCGGCAGCGCTCGTCCAGTTTGCCCACGAACTCCAGTGTCCAGACGCGGTCATTCTTGGCCCGCGGGTAGAGCAGCTGCACGTAGTGGCGGATGAGCTTGATGCGGGACGGGTCCAGCTGCTTCTTGCCCAGCGAGCCGCTGCAGTTGTACTGCTTGCGCAGGTTCTCGTGGGTGAAGAGCTCGGGGAACAGGTGCACGAGCAGGCGTGAGGCAAAGTTGCCAATGGACAGGCTGCTTTCGTAGATGCTGCGCAGCTGCTCCTTGCTGAGCAGGCAGTCGGCGCCAGGCACCTCGAAGTCGGGCTGCGGGATCTCCAGCTTGTCGAAGTCGATGGGCACCAGCCAGATCTTCTTGGACCGCCGGCCGGGCCGCTCGCCCTCGAAGCTGTCTTCCACCTTGACCACGGAGATGTCATCGGGAAGGCTGGAAGAGTCGTAGCAGTCGTCCCGCGGGGGCTCGCCCTCGCTGCCCGCGTCCAGCCCCAGGCCCTCCAGCTCGTCGTTGATGCGCTGGGCGCACTGCTGCAGCCAGGCCTCCTCCTCCTGCATGTCGGGGAAGTAGATCTCCGTGTAGTTGCGGATGATCTGCAGCCTCTGTGCGTCTAGCTCCTGCTTGCCTCCGTCCCCGTAGCAGCTGTACTGCTCGCCCAGCTTTCGGTGGTCGAAGAGCTCGGGGAAGAGCCGGTGCAGAAGGAAGACCGCGAACTCCCCTGGCGACGAGGCTTCGTCCAGGAACTCAGTTAGGTCCTGCGTGTCCACCACGTGGTCCGAGGCGATGGTACTGCTCCGGTCCAGGGACAGGGCCTCCTCCTGGTCTTTGTTGTCCAGGAAGTGGCTGGTGTCCACTTGCTCAGCCTCGAAGAAGCCAGCGACCTGGCCGCCGGGCTGGCTGTCCTCCATTTCCCGTTGGGCCCAGAAGCGGCTGAAGAAGTCGTTCAGCTGGGGCAGGCACTCAGCCTGCCACACAGCCGTGTCCTTCACTGATGGGTAGTAGACCTCCACGTAGTTGCGGATGAGCTGCAGGTGCAGCGACTCCAGCTTCCGCTTGGCCGCAAAGCCGCAGGCGCTGCAGCCCCGGGAGAAGTCCACGTCGCTGAAGAGCTCAGGGAAGAGCTGCACCAGCAGGCGGCAGGCCAGGTCGCCGCCCGACAGGCTCTGGTCCACGATCTGCTTGAGCTCGGCTGCCGTGAGCTGGTACTCGGGGGGCGGCTGGAACTTGGCTACCATCTCGGTGGGGCTCACCTGCTTCTTGATGCGACTCACCTCCAGGGAGAGCAGGTCCACCTTGCTGTGCAGCTGCGACATGTTGGAGGAGAGCGTGTTGAGCATGTAGAACATCTTCTGGATGAGAAAGTAGATGTTGGGGTCACTGTCGGTGGCTGCCGCGGCGCCGCCGCCGTCTCGCTTCTGCGGCTCGTTCAGGAGCCGCAGTGGTGAGGGGCTGTTCCTGGGGTTCGCCTTCTCGAAGAGCTCGAACATGTTAAGCGCGTCTCCGGTGGGAGGGTTCTTCTTCTCCATGATCTTGTGCGAGATGCCATACAAAGGCTTCTTGTAGGAGGGCGTGGTCACGTCGTTGCTGGGCTCCTCCTCGCCCGGCCACGCGGAGCCCGAGCTCTTGCCCCTGCCTGCCTGCTCCCCGTTGCCCTGGCAGGGCGAGCCGTTCTCCCGGTTCCGCATGCCTGCTAGGAGCGCCTGGAAGACAAGAAGTGCGTTAGCTGAGGGTTCTGGTTTAATACCCTAGACACAAAAGAGGGGCCGAGGTCGATCGCAGGAGCCTGTGAGAAAGTGTTTCCCTTGCCCGGGAATCACTCTACCGGTACACAACACACCACTAACATAAACCTGCATCCCAGCACCAAACTTGCTCGCTCTCCCTACTTCCTGAGAGGCTCAGGCTGGACCTCAAAAGCTTCTAATTCCTGTAGGACACAAGCCCTGAACTTCCTGTCTACAAGGCCTGGCAGGAGAGCAAACACATATCCTGGCAAGGCCGGGCAAGAGTCCTCAAGGGATGGGAGAGAGACCCCCGGGCACGGGAAGCGCTCCTGTGGCAGTTCAGCCTTGGGCAGGCCACCTCATTGCCCTGACTGCTCTCAGACAGGGAGGATTCCTGCCAACGGCAGCTCCAGAAGGCAGCAGTGTTGTCCAGTCTGCAGCCTCTAGGAGAACAGGTGTCTCCACTCTGGACAGCTCCCAAGATGCCTGGTGTTGAGCACGGAAGAACTGGGGTCCAGCAGTCTCCAACCTTTTTGGCACCAGGGACCGGTTTCATGGAAGGCAATTTTCCCATGGACAGTGGTGGGCTGGGGGATGGTTCAGGCGGTGATGTGAGTGATGGGGAGCCATGGGGAGCGGCAGATGAAGCTCCGCTTGCTTACCCGCTGCTCACCTCCTGCTGTGCGGCCTGGTTACTAACAGGCAGTCCACGGCCCAGGGGTTGGGGACCCCTGGTCTAGAGAGTGGCAGTCTGTTGTCAACTCTACCACTGCCTGGAGTCACATCTAATCTCAGACTGGAAAAGGCTCAGAACTCGCCCAAGCTCGGGCGACTGTGGATGCTGTGAAGTGATGAGGCCTCCCAGCTTTCTAAGTCTCGGTCTCCTAGCCCTTCTTGGTCCAGCAGCCCTTCTCAACCAGAATTGCGGAAGAGCATTAAGCCCCATGTCCTAAAGCACCCACTGCATGTACTGAATTAACACCTTTCCTATGCATCTAGAAAGGTACTTTCTATGTACTCTCCAGCCTTGCTCAATAGAGGACAGTGAGAGAATTAAGCCCTACCAAAAATGATTTCAGGGATTATCCCCTCAACTCTCCCAAGGTTGGCACACTCTGCAGGTCCACTCCTGATGGACTCCCAGGGCAAGTTCAAAATAGCTTTTTTTTAAATAAATAAATAAATTTATTTTTGGCTGCACTGGGTCTTCGTTGCTCTGCGCGGGCTTTTCTCTAGCTGCGGTGAGCGGGGGCTACTCTTTGTTGCAGTGCTCGGGCTTCTCATTGCGGTGGCTTCTCTTGTTGCGGAGCACAGGCTCTAGGTGCGTGGGCTTCAGTAGTTGTGGCACGTGGGCTCACTAGTTGTGGCACATGGGCTTAGTTGCTCCACGGCATGTGGGATCTCCCCAGACCAGGGATCGAACCCGTGTCCCCTGCACTGGCAGGCAGATTCTTAACCACTGTACCACGAGGGAAGTCCTTAAGATACCCTTAAAGGCTCCAAAGCTTGAGCCCAAGCTTCATACCAGAAGGCAACTGCCCAGACCATTTGGGATCCCAGAGTCCTCAGCTTTCTTTAGTGGTTTTCCCTACTGCCAGGCCCTGGACGGTTTGAGAGGCTTATTTACATATATATGGACAAGTGATTTTCAACACAGGTTCAAAGGCAATTCAGTAGAAAAAGGAGAATCTTTTCAACAAATGATGTTAGAAAAATTGGATGTACATATGCAAAAAAAAAAAAAGCAAAAACGTTTCATCCTACATATATCATATAAAAAATTAACTAAAAATGAATCATGGGTGTAAAACTAAAAGCGAACTTACAATTCTAACACTTCTAGAAGAAAGCATAAGAGCAATCCCTTATGACCTTGTTTTAGGCAAATATTTCTCAGATACAATACCACAAGCATGATCCATAAGAGAACAAACTGATAAACTGGACTTCATCCAAATTTAACACTTCTTTAAAAGATGAAAAACAAGCCCAGACTGGAAGAAAACACAGGCAAATCATTTATCTGATAAAGGACTTGAATCCAGATTACATAAAGAACACTCAAACTCAGTATGACATACAACCCAATTAATGGCTTCAATAGTCACTTTGGAGAAGCCATATAGATGGCAAAAAAGCACATAAAAAGATGCTTAGTGGGACTTCCATGGTGGTCCAGTGATTAAGACTCCACACTTCTACTGCAGGGGGCACGGGTTCGATCCCTGTTTGGGGAACTAACATCCCACATGTTCCACAGTGCGGCCAAAAAATAAATTAATTTAAAAAAAAAAGATGCTTAGTAATCTGCACATTAAAACCACACGGAGATACCACATCACCCCCACTAGGATGGGTGTAATCAAAAAGACAGGCAGTACTGAATGATGGAGATGATGTGAAGGAACTGGAACTCTCACACGCTGCTGGGGTGGATATAAAATGGTATAACCACTGTATAAAACAATTGGTATTCTTTTAAGAAGTTAAATATATATGGGGCCATATGATCCAGGTATTCCATTCCTAGGTATCCATTTACCAAGCAAAATGAATGCACATGATCACACGAAGACTTACATGCAGATGTTCATGGCAGCCCTGTGTGTAAATAGCCCCAAACTGGAAACAACCCAAGTTTTAAACAAGTATATAGATATGCTGTGTTATACAGCAGAATGCTACTCAGCAATACAGATGATAAACATGATACTCACGATGAATCTCAAAATAATTAAGCTGAGTGAAAGAAGCCAGTCAAATGAAAGAGGCCTGTAGGATTCCAGTCATATAAAATTCTAGAAAATGCCAATTCATCTTTAGTGACAGAAAGTAGATTAGTCGTTACCTGGGGATGGGGGGAGGATGCAAAAGGGCACAAGGAGACGTTCATGGTAGCAGGCGATGGATATGTTTCTCATCTTGATCGTGGCATAGTTTTGTTGGTATACACGTCAAAACTTACCAAGTGGTATGCTTTAAATATGTGCCGTTTACATATTTCAGTCGTCAATTTGTTTTTGACAAATGTTGAATTTGACCCCAAAACATACTGGAATATATTTTTGAGGGTCTAATGAAGCAGAAGAACTAATTGGTGAGCACCTGTGGGTGTCAGGGGAGCAGGCAGGGTTGAAGCACAAAGCACGTGCTTCCACAGACATGCGCATGCCTCAGGCAACTAGAAAATGGACGACGACAGAGTGCATCCTTAGGCTGCTCCCCACCTGGGGAAGAATATGGTTGGCACGGCCTGGCCCAGCCCAGCGCTTCTGAAAGTCGAATATCCATATGAACAGCCTGGGGTCTAGTTAGAATACAGATTCTAGGGCTTCCCTGGTGGTGCAGTGGTTGGGAGTCCGCCTGCCGATGCAGGGGACACGGGTTCGTGCCCCGGTCCGGGAAGATCCCACATGCTGGGCCCGTGAGCCATGGCCGCTGAGCCTGTGCATCCGGAGCCTGTGCTCCGCAACGGGAGAGGCCACAACAGTGAGAGGCCCGCGTACCGCAAAAAACAAAAACAAAAACAAAACAACAAAAAAAAAACTACAATGAGGTATCACCTCACACCAGTGAGAATGGGCATCATTAGAAAATCTACAAACAACAAATGCTGGAGAGGGTGTGGAGGAAAGGGAACCCTCTTGCACTGTTGGTGGGAATGTAAATTGATACAGCCACTATGGAGAACAGTATGGAGGTTCCTTAAAAAACTAAAAATAGAATTACCATATGACCCAGCAATCCCACGACTGGGCATATACCCTGAGAAAACCATAATTCAAAAAGACACATGCATCCCAATGTTCATTGCAGCACTATTTACAATAGCCAGGTCATGGAAGCAACCTAAATGCCCATCAACAGATGAATGGATAAAGAAGATGTGGCACAGATATGCAATGGAATATTACTCAGCCGTAAAAAGGAATGAAATTGGGTCATTTGTAGAAACATGGATGGATCTAGAGACTGTCATACAGAGTGAAGTAAGTCAGAAAGAGAAAAACAAATATCGTATATTAATGCATATATGTGGAACCTAGAAAAATGGTACAGATGAACTGGTTTGCAGGGCAGAAATAGAGACACAGATGTAGAGAACAAACATATGGACACCAAGGGGGGAAAGTGGTTGGTGGTGGTGGTGGTGGTGGTGGGATGAATTGGGATATTGGGATTGACATATATACACTAATATGTATAAAATGGATAACTAATAAGAACCTGCTGTATAAAAAATAAATAAAATAAAATTCAAAAAAAAATTTATAGAACAAAAAACCAAATCCGCCTTCCAATCCAGGGGATGCGGGTTCGATCCCTGGTTGGGGAATTAAGATCCCGCATGCCGCAGGGCAACTGAGCCCTCGTGCCACAACTAGAGAGCCTGTGCACCACAACAAAGATCCTGAGTGCTGCAACTAAGACCTGACGCAGCCAAAAATAAATAAATAAAATAAATAAATATTAAAAAAAAGAAAACTTAAAAAAAATTAAAATAAATAAAAAGGAAGAAAGAAAGGAAAGAAAGAAACCACATACACATACATCAGAAACTTGGAGAAAGAAAGGGATGGAGATGGTTGAAAATCTTTACTCCTGACACAGTGTGTTTAGAACTGTGGGTTGTCACGTGACCCATTACTAAATGACGACATTGATTTGATGGGTCAAGACCAGCATAAAAGAGGGAGGGGAGAATTCCTTGGCAGTCCAGTGGTTAGGGCTCCATGCTTCTACTGCAGGGGGCACGGGTTCAATCCCTGGTCGGGGAACTAAGATCCTGCATGCCGCGCAGTGCAGCCAAAAAAACAAAAACCAAGAAAGAAAGAGGGAGGGAAGGAGGAAGTATGAAAGAGAGACAGGAAAGAAAGAAAAAAAGAACAGAATAGAAAATATCAGAGGGCACTGCACACAGTAAGTAAATTCAAGAAGTTTTGTTCTACTGCTCTGTGTCTATGTATTTACATACAAATCCATATATGTGGACCAGATGGCTCTATAAGGTGAATTTATAACTGTGGGTCACTGTTGAAAAGCACTGCCCTAATAAATTCATATTGTCTTACTTGCTAATTCCTATAGACTGTAAATTAGATTTTTAGCAATTTACTCACCATTAAATTTTTTCTTTTTTTTTACTTTTATTTCCATTTATTTTTTGCAGCATTTATTCCCGGGCCATAAGTTTTTGTTTCTTCAGTTTCTTCTGGGATATCTTTTTCTTATGGTCAACCTCCCCTTCTGGTTTAGGAACAATCTGTTCTTTTACAGTAAGGATCATCTCAGTGTGGCAGGGAGAGCTCATGTATGGGTTGATCCCACCATGAACTCTGTAAGTCCTGCACCGCATCTTGGGGGCTTTGTTCACCTGGATGTGCTCAATGACCAGAGAATCTACATCTAAGCCCTTAAGTTCAGCATTACTCTCTGCATTTTTGAGCGTGTGCAGTGAAAATTCAGCACTCTTTTTGGGCCACCGACCCTGCATCCAGCCCCACTGTTTGGCCTGGGCACACCTACCAGCTCCACCATTGTAGCGACAGAATGGCACACGTTGCTCCTTTAAAGTGACATCCTTCAGATACTTGGTGGCTTTCGGATATGCGTACTCTTAGTGGCCTGGGCAGTTTCATGAGTGTTCTTAAAGTGAACACGAAGATTTGAACCTCTTGATTTGCATGATTTTGTGGGGTTTTCTGGGTCAAGTGAATAGTGAACCATTTTTAGAGGTCACCTCAAGCTGCTTACCGGAAAAGGAAAAAGCACTCACCATTAAATTTTATTACACCAAAATAATTTTGGAGGTCCCGTGGATCATAAGATTTCCGTGAGGTTTTACCAATATAGAGTAATTTGAGTGTGTAATGTCAATCATTAAAAGTATATATATAATTACATTACAACTGATTTTGGAAAGGGGCAAAGGCTTTGTAACAAGCAGTTCCGCTAATACATTTAAATAAGATTCCATGCAGAGAAAGATCACCAGAAACTCACATGCCATGCAATAAGAGTACACGTTCTAGGGGGGGATCTGCCCTTATTAACACTCAGAGTAGCAAATAAGCACAGGGACAAGTTTCTGGGTGAACTATCTGAACAAAACAAACAGAAGTCGTTTGACTCCAGCACATTCCTACAGTGAGCGAAGTGCAGTGTATCAGAACTGGAGACCCCCCATAACTCTCAATAGTCAGCCTCATTAATAAAAACATTTCAGTTTCTACCAAGCATGTTAGAAACACTGCCATCAATACAAACATTTTTGGCTAAGTGGCTTGAATAAAAAATTAAGTTACAGTCCCAGCAGAGGGCAACATTCCTCACTCCCAGAGACCTTGGATACACAATTCAACACAAAGCATGACACAAGCACCAAAGAGAAGGTTCTTAGATATCCCCACACTGGTGTCCTGTCAACTCAGTGCTCCAGTTAATTCCACAAACGCTGCCAAGGCACGATGGGCTGGCTGCATTTGCTGCTGCTGATAAAATCTCTGCTCAGCTGTCTAGGAGTATCAAGAAATCTTTAAATCTGTGCTACTTGGCACTGGTGTCTAGCTGACACCGTTCCCAATTCTCCGAGGCTCATCTTCCAACCATATGTGAACTCTGCTGCACAGCTCAGGCTCTGCAGTGCCAGCGTCTCTCCTGGATCCGATCCGTGCATTTCATTCTGTCACTAGCACCCTTAGACTCCAGCGGGAATGCCCAATCTCTTGGCTGGAGAGTCTGACTGATCAAAAACAGGTTGATGTAAGGTTACGGATGTGTCCATGCCCAGTGACATCTTGGGGACCGGGTCACCATGGAGATGCTCCAAGTCCTGAGTCTTCCTCAAGACTCCAAATCCAAGAGCAGTCACTGAATTCAGTTCAACGAATGATGAGTGGCTAAGTGGTGCCCAGTCAGCTAAGTGGAACACCAAGAAAGCAGCAAGCCTTCAGAGGAGCAGGGAGTTGAGAATCAATGTGGCATCAAGGGCAGACCATGGAAAAGGGCTCCTAGGGCGCTGGCATCACCACCCACCTCCAAATAAGCGAGACGGGGTGATGCTTTTCATTTTAACAGAATGTTTATCTTCATCATCATCATCATTAAATGACCAGATGTAGTTAGCAATAAGGAATGGAAGAGCTTTCTACCACACAGAGTCAGTAAACAAACATTACTGAGTGCCCAGCACCTGTCAGGCACGGTGCAAGGCCCTGGGGACACAGGGAACAAGCCTGTCTCTGCCCTCATGGCTTTTATCCTTTGGGTTATCCTTTATACTGCTGACACTGTGTGGTGAGGATGGAGAATGTGTTATCATGCCTGAAAAAATAAGAATCTGGGGAGATAAAGCAACTTATAGGAAGGGAGAAGAGAAAGACCACAGGGATGGCAAACTATCAGGGCAGGGCATCCTCAGAGGCTCCTCACTGCATATCCTACAAATACCCCACAGTGCTCAGGGCCACCAGTGCTTTAAGTGCACAGTTCCAAATCAAGCAGGCTTGGTAGTGCTAGCTTCTCTGAGCCTCATTAAAATGGGAATGGCCACAGTACCTATCTGCTAGGGCTGCTGTGGAAATGACTACGAATCTCCAGCTGGGACCATACTGAATGACACCTAGGAGGTGTTCAGTACATTTGCACTGAGCGAATGAGATGGCAGTTCCATTCTCCAACTGAAAACCAAACTGCAATGACACTTTAGGATTAAAAACAAACATAGAAACAAAGAACCCCAGGAGAACAAGGCTAACTTCTGCCTGGCCCAGGGCTCTTGAATATCACCCCCAGTTCCATGAACAAAAAGATGATTAGCAATAAAAACGCTGGCTACTCACCTCCCACATCTGCTGTATTTGGCTATCATGCCTCTCCCAGCAGAGGCGCCAAATATGTCTTTATGCAGCCTTTTGTTAGATTTTTTGAGGGAGGTTTTATTTTTCTTCTAAGCATTGTACTAAATGTCACTCATAAACAGGCCATCAGCACCGATGGGAGCTTGAACGTGACAGACCTTTAGCATCAGGGCTGCCACTCAAATCCTCCCCCCTCGCCCTCATCCCCCTTCCTTGGGGTCAAAGGAGAAGATGGAAGGTGCTCAGAATCAAGGGCACTCAGGCCGGCGGCAGCCAGGAGGGCATCAGGTGGCCTCTCTTGGCAATTCCATGCCATTTTCCTTCTGATAAACATGGAGGGAGGTGGCTGAATACTGACCGTAAGGGGTGGTAGTTGGAGATGGGGGTTGGGGAGCAGTAAATAAACATTTTTGAAGGCTGATGTAGGGCAGGCCCCGTGCTGGGCTCCTTCCAGGGGTTGTCGCAATCCACACAAGGAACCAATGAGGAAGCAGTGTCACCCCTCATCACCGTGGAGGGACCTGAGTTTGGGAGGTCACAGAATTGGCCAAAGGCTCCATGGTGAACTCCCCCTTATCCGACTCCAGTCTCCATTCATTCTGGAACTGACCATTCCTATGGGCTGGATCAGAGAAGGTGGGGCTCACCTCCTGGATACACAGTGGGGAGCTGAGAGCTGAGTGTTCCCAGTCACTCCTGCCACCTCACACCAGGATCAAGGCTGCCCCACTGGTATCCTGGCACTTGACTTTAACTTATATGTCTGAGCTGGCTCTTCTCTCCGGGGGAGATATTCCCTCATCACTGTTACACGGATTAAATGAAACAAGACAAGGAGTGGGGTTATTTGTCAGGTAGGGCGTCAACAGCTGTTAACGTACATCCTTTCCACTTTTTTGGGTTATTGCTTGATTCAGCGTCTGTTCCTCCGTCTTACCCTGTGATGAAAGTGCTTAAGATAGTTGTATATACTCCCTGCTTCCGCTCTCCCACTTCCTCCTTCCCCACCACACATGTTAGATGGATCAGAGAAAACCCAGGGAGAGAAGGATAAAGGGCTATCCACTCTAAATTAAGACTAGTACCATTTTGAAAAATCAACACATGCTATAATTTCATAAAACCAATGGATTGTTCGAAAGCCCCCAGGGCTCTGAGGCTACTGATTTACTGACATATCACCTTGTACAAACTTTTAAAAGGAAGCACTGCCTTGACTTCACACGTCACCATTCTACAAGGAGCTCAAGAATTTCAAAAGGTTTATACTTACATATACTTTTTATACAACAGGAAGGGGAGCAGGGCTAGCAACCTCACGTTATCTACACTAAGGGAAATGAACAAAGCTAACAGCACTCCCAAAATAAAACCCAGAACTTAAAGTGTCTTTTCTACTCCAAAATCTAATGGGTTACAGCTGCCTGCTGTATCCAATCCATTGAAAAGTAAACATAGGGGACTTCCCTGGTGGCGCAGTGGCTGGGAGTCCGCCTGCCAATGGAGGGAACACAGGTGGGACCCTGGTCCGGGAGGATCCCACATGCCGCGGAGCGGCTGAGCCCGTGCGCCACAACTATTGAAGCCCATGCTCTGCAGCAGGGGAGGCCACCGCAATGAGAGGCCTGCACACCGTGATGAGGGGTGGACCCCCTCACCACAACTGGAGAGGGCCTACGTGCAGCAACAAAGACCCAACGCAGCCAAAAATAAATAAATTAAAAAAAAAAAAAAAGTAGGGCTTCCCTGGTGGCGCAGTGGTTGAGAGTCCGCCTGCCGATGCAGGGGACACGCGTTCGTGCCCTGGTCCGGGAGGATCCCACATGCCGCAGAGCGGCTAGGCCCGTGAGCCATGGCCGCTGAGCCTGCGCGTCCGGAACCTGTGCCCCACAACGGGAGAGGCCACAACAGTGAGAGGCCCGCGTACCGCAAAAAAAAAAAAAAAAGTAAACATAGATGACCAATTAGAATATGTAAATTGGACAAGTCATATTAGAAATATTCAAATATATATTGGTTCCCTTTTCTCCAAACATGTCAGGATTCCTGCATGCTGCTGAAGCTCCGGCCAGACGAAGCTTATGGCCTCACCAGATCCAGAAGAGCATCTGCAACCTTCAAATCATTTCTGTGATGCTCAGGGAAATCCTTCCACTGTGAACCTCAACGGACCTTTCCCCAATGCAGGACTTTCCTGACTTGCTTCATACACTGAAGGATTCAACTAAAATACAAATCATGAGAACCTTCTCCTTCCCCTTCTATCCCCAGAAGACGAAGATGCTCCCTTCTCTACGATGCCAATAAAATGTGTTGGACGAAAGGATGAAGAGTGACACCATTTGTGCAATGAGGCAATGGGGCCAACCTGGGCTGCCCACAAAGGCCACAAACCAGCCTACATGTGATCAGAATTCCTTCTTGATGCAAGAGCTGGCTGTTCCTTGCTGTGGTGAATTGTTTATGAAAATGGCCATCATAGTTCCCCTGTCCTTGTGTGGAAATCTCTTTGCAACGTGACTTTGTTGCTCCCACCATCGGGAGGTGGTGTCTAGTTTTCCACCCCTTGATCTAGATTTGGCCACATGACTGGCTTTGACTGGCGGCCCATGAGCAAATGTGTCGCAAGCAGAGGCATCAAAAGTGTTTGCTCCCCAGAGTCTGCCCTCCTCGCTCCTCCTTGGAAATCTTCCACGCATGAGAGTAAGCCTGGACTAGCCTCCTCCTCGTAGCGGGTGAGGAAGTGCCTAAAGGGAAGCTGGAGTCACCCCACCAGCCCAGGTGAGGCCCGGATACAGGAGTGAGGTCCTCCCTTACCATCTGGCCCCAGCCACGTCAGGCCAAACCAGAGGAAGCACCAGCTGACTCACAGAACTGAATGAAACAGTGGTTACTTTAAGGCGGCTAAGTTTGGGGATGGTTTGTCACAGCAAAGGTGAACCAATACACTCAACCTTGTGCTCCATTTCTTGAACTCAAGCTTTACTTGTAAACGTGAAAGAGTGTGCAGAATTGATCATAAGCAGAATTTAACGTGACACACAGAAGACGTTTCCTGGAGTTCCTTCAGGGACATACCATAGTGCTTCTCAAACTCCTCAACCCTTTCAGAATAACCTCGAGGAGCCCAACCCTTAGAATCACTCACAGGAGGGCACGAGGTTTACGGATATGGATACGGATGGTCCCTGTGGCACTATATGGAATGACATAAAAGTTCCTATATACCAATCGTTAGGGAAAAGGATAATAAATTATGGTTTACAAAAGCATTTTTTAAAAAGCAGATGGGTAAAGGTTTTTCAAACAAGCTATTGGACTAACCATCTTGTAGCTTCATTGGCCACAGCAGGCATCTCTCCAGTCAGGAATCTGAGTTTTCATCTACAATCAACTTACTGCACTGGAAACTGCCGTCCACACATGCAACTTTCCCTAGAGTCCCAAGGTATGCAGCAAGCGGCTGGTTTAGGCAGCCAGGGTCAAGGGTGGGGTATTTTTCATTAATCCTTCATAAAGAAATGATCATACAGGTATAAGAAAATTCAACTTTTTTCTGGGTATTACGGATTATCTAAAATGTATTGCTGGAGTACTCATGATAGCCAAAAAGTGGCAACAACCCAAATGTCCATCAACTGATGAATGATAAACGAAATGTGATATATTCACACCATGAAATATTATTTGGCCATAAAAAGGAATGAAGAGCTGATAACATGCTTCAGCAAGGATGAACTTTAAAAACATTAGGCTAAGTAAAAGAAGCCAGATACAAAAAGCCACATAGTCTATGGTTCCATTTATATGAAATGTCCAGAACAGGCAAATCCACAGAGACAGAAAGTGGATGAGTGGTTGCCAAGAGCGACAGGAGCGGTGGATGGGGAGTGACTGCTTAACTGGGTACAAGATTTCTTTGCGGGGTGATGAAAATGTGCTAAAATTTATCATAGTAATGGTTGTACAACTCTCCGAATCTACTAAAAACCACTGACTTGAACAATGTAAACTGGTGAATTGTATAGTATGTGAATTATATCTCAATAGAGCTGTTTGGAAAGAAATTCCAAATAAATAGATAAATGAATGTATCCCTCAATGTTCCATGATGTGGCATGCAGATCAGTCCTCATTATAAGGTAATATTAACTTGCATATTGAAATCCTAGTGAAAATCTTAATCTCATCACTTTACTAAATCTCTAAAACCTATCAATTCCCAATTTATTTAGATCTGGGGTAGCATCTAATAGAGGAGAATTAAAACAAACCAGTAACAACCCAGAGTCCCAGGCTGATACCCCATGGTGTACTGGCCAATGATGATGAACTCTGAAACGCGGGCTCTATTGAACAGACATGCAGAAGCTGAAATGCCTATCTGGGTCCCTCATAGAGCACGCGCGCATGTGTGTGTTTGAGTGGTGAGTAGCTGCGTTAGAGAGCTTGGGAAAACATTCTTCTAAGAGTTTAAGGTGTGATCTGCCCGTCTGTGGAGAGGCTCTGTGGAACAGGCATTCCGGGCCAGACACCTCATCTCCCAAACTCCCCTCTCTCCTCAGTCTTAACTGTTTTGTGTACCTGTCTTGTCTCCCATCTGGACTCCAGGCTACTAGAGGGGACCACTATGTCCAGTTCCATTTTCTCTCTCTCAGAACTTAGCAAAGTTCAATATAATCAGCAGGTGATTAAGAAATAAAGCAGGGCTTCCCTGGTGGCGCAGTGGTTGAGAGTCCGCCTGCCGATGCAGGGGACGCGGGTTCGTGCCCCGGTCTGGGAAGATCCCACATGCCGCGGAGCGGCTGGCCCCGTGAGCCATGGCCGCTGAGCCTGTGCGTCCGGAGCCTGTGCTCCGCAATGGGAGAGGCCACAGCAGTGAGAGGCCCGCGTACCGTAAAAAAAAAAAAAAGAAAGCAAATTCATAAAATAGGTAGGTTAGGGGTCACAGGCATGTTATAAAATAATTGGTCTTTTTACAAAAAGATTCATTGAATAAGCTCTCCTAATAGATACAAAAGATGGATCTGATTTAGGAAAAGACCTGCTAAGCCTCACCTTCTCCAGGAATCTAGGTAAGGTGTGCGCTATGTGAAATGTGGTAGGCTTTCACTAACAGTCCTTGCTATCAACAAGTTCCTGCTTTCCCTGTGAGCCCTCACCTCGGGAATCAGCCGCCGCCTCTTCACGCTTGGGACGGAGTCCGGCGGGCCCTCGCCGCCCGGCTGCTTTCTCTTGCTGGAGTCCTGGAGGCCAGTGAAGACGCTGTCCAGAGCGTGCTTCTCGGAGGACCTGGAATTCACTGAGCAGTCCAGGGCAGCATCTTCGGCCTCTGTCTCCACTTTCACAGTGTTATTTTTCAGAACTGTGGCAGAGAAGAAATAGGGCTCAGCGGGGAGACCACCTGGCGGCGCTGGGATTAGCAGGGTCCCCTGAGTGGCAGGTTGTATGCGGCCGCCCTTTGATACTATCACTCAGATAACAATATCTGAGTAACAGATCACAATAAAACTGGCTTTCCAATCAAGCAATCTGTATCTCACCACACTAGTGCTATACAATGATACCATGTTCCAAGCGCATTTTGTTCAAAACAGGTTTTAAAGTCTTTTCTCAGGGGAGGGAGAGGAGATGGAAAGAGAGAAACTACTCTTTTAAATGATGCTTTTAAAAAAGTAACTCTGGAAAGATACATAAAACACCACACGTGTGAGTGGAGAAGGATGGGAATCAGGGGTGAGAGGAGACTTTTCTTGATTTTTCATCATGTATCTTTTAATATTTTTGAACCACGTAAACGTATCTAAAAAAAGTATTCAGTTAAAATATTTTTTAAAAAGAGGCTTTTCTTTTTTTACCTTCTTCTACATCTTCACTGAATTCAGTTGCATTCATCTTCTATTCCACTAAATGAAAAGACAAAGACAAAGTCTTGATTTATTGTTCGTTTTTTAAAATTTTACCCACCCATAAGAAATTCCCTTACCCTCCCAACCCTGGCTCCCGGTAATAGAAGGTTAAGCCAATGCGACTCTGCAACATCAAGGAAAACTTCATCCTCTTGTTTGCAGTTGCTCAGAAACAGCCAGGCCTCCTGTATGCCTGCTGGGAGTGCTTCTCCAAGACTTTATGTGGGCAGAATGCATCTTAAAGCATCAACTGAGACCCACTTACAGAAAGAAAGGAACATATTTGAGAAAATCAAGTCTTACAAAAGACCTCAGTTTGGATGATCTGTTAGTCCCTGCCTTAAACATTCTAGCCACAAAATGAAAAGGCTGACAAAGGTCCACAGGAGGCTGTGGACCCTGTGGACCCGGTGAATCTGAGCTAAGGTCTTAGGTGGTCCAAAAAGACCTGTGCTGCCCATGACGGTAGCCACTAGTCACACACAGCTCCTGAGCACTTGGAATGTGGCCAGTGCAAGTGGAGACATGTTGTAAGCTTGAGATACATGCTGGATTCAAAGACTCAGCACAGTAAAAAGAAGGTGAAATATCTCATTAATAATCTATTGATGGCATGTTAAAATGATAATATTTCAGATCTGCTGGGCAAAATAAAATATTAAAATTAATTTCACCTTTTTTTAATGTGGCTGCTAGAGAAGTTAAAATTACATATGTGGCTTTTGCATTGTATTTTTATTGGATGATGCTGTCTTGCCCTTCCTTCAGAAGCAACGAAGAGAAAGAGGCACTGTGGGTTCTTAAAGCTCCTGAGCCATACGATCTGGTCCAAACCACTCTTCTTATTGATGAGGGAACGTGGCAGGAGGCAGTGGCGGCGCCCTGTGTGGGCTGCAGGGTCTGGGGCAGAGCCAGCCCCCGACTCTCGCTGCCCCAGCCGAAATGCAGTGGACACCATGGTTAAAAGCACCATTACGTCTTGGAGATTCTCCAGATTACATAACAGCATGTCCGTAACTAGGATAAAGTATAAATGAGGCAGTAACATGGCAGAAGAACACACATGACAGCCTCTAGCGTTGGCATTGAGGAGCTGTGGTTCCCACCGCTGGCGAAGCAGCCCGCAAACCCTGAGTGCCCATTCCAGTTACGGGTCAGAGGGGGCAGGCTCTGGGGTATCTTTATGGAATTTCTATAAGGAGGAGGGATGCCATCCACAAAGTTCAGTAACTGTGGTTACTGAACGGAGTTACTGAACTGTGGTTCCGCTCCGTTCACGGAGCGGCTGTGGAATGGTGTGTGGTCCCATTTTAGACGGATGGATGGGGAGAGAGTAAGACTATGTCTAGGCGATCTGTGCACAGGATCATAACTTCAAAACTCACTAATAGGAGGGAGGGAGATGCAAGAGGGAAGAGATATGGGGACATATGTATATGTATAACTGATTCACTTTGTTATAAAGCAGAAACTGACACACCACTGTAAAGCAATTATACTCTAATAAAGATGTTAAAAAAAAAACTAATACAGCAACACTCATACAGTGCTACGACGTATGAAAAAAAAACCTCACTAATACAGCAACACTCATATAGTAGTGCTACAACGTATGGCACTATTCTCAGTCGTCACAGTTACTTCATGACAGGCACAATTGTTTTCATCCCTGTATTACTAATTTTCAAAGGATTGAATAAGAAATTTTAAGATTTATTTGAAACTGAAATTAATTCCTACTTACTAAACTATCTCCTGTCTGAAAAACATAACATGTAGGTGAGACTGAGTGAAAATAAACAGTAAGTCAACTTCAAGGGGCCAAGAACTATTTTACCAGAGGTGAATTTCAGCAAAGACAATTTCCATTGTATTTCAAGGAAAGAAATCTCACGTTTGGGTGTCTCTGAGGGGAGGGAGTCCCAGGCAGGTTAGGTGCGCACCAGTACTCTTTTCAGACAGCAAGGTTGGCGAACGCTGGGCAGAAACTCAGGGCTGATTCGCAGCCCAGACAGGGGGCTTCTCAAGGAGACGCAGGTGAGCTGCCATCTTCCCCGGGAAGCCCTGCCGCCCCGTCACATAAGCCGTCTCCTCAAGTGAGAGGCTGCAGAACAGCTGAGGAGGAATGAGTACAGGGTTGCTGGAGAGGGTATGGTGTACTGGACAAATTACATTCCGAAGAGAAAAGGTGGGAAAGGGAGGAGACGGCACGTGGTTAATTTTGGGGGAAAAAAGGGTCACGGCGAAAAGCCACAAAGCCTCTGGCTAAGTGGAAAGCATGAAAACGACGAGTGAATCCTAGAGGAAAAGAAACAGCAGTCAATGAGAAAACCCAGCACAGAACCACGGGCACTGAGCAAGGAGGGTCCGCTTGTCTAACACTCCATTTCCGAGTGCGGCGCGGCAAGGCGACTCGGGCGCCGAAGCGTTTTCGCCGAACCACCACCAAGTGACCCTACTGCAGGCAATTTAGCACCTGAATTCTGAGCTCGCCCCGATTCTCGCGTCATAAAACGATGAGCGAAGGGCGCACGCCCGAGCCACCTGCGGGTGGGAGGAGAGCCGGAGGGGGCTGGGCAGCCTCACCGAAGGGGCGGCCAGAGTGCATCTGCCTTGGAAAACATTTCCGTCTCCATTTATAGACCAGCGACAGATGCTAGATTGGCACAGAAGGAACCCGGAACGCAGTGTGGTGCGCCCCTTCCCTCCTAGCTGGCGAACAAGCCACTCTCATTGGGAAGCCAGGGAGTTTCCCGTTTGCAAGGCCTGGAAAGCCAAGTGCCTGTGGCTCGTGTGGGGCGGAGCGAGGTGAGGGTCCCCGTTAACACCCACGGCCTGCGCACTTGGGGCCCGGCGCTGCCTGCCCACTTCGTGTGCGCCTTGATCTTACCCTGAGCTACTTCAATCCCAACTGAATAAAAAAACTGCGGGCGTACACCTTAAATATTTACAATTTTGATTTGTCAATTATACCTCAGTGAAGCTGGAAAACTTTTATATCATTTTGATTACAGAAATAAGATGTTTGACTATTGGAAAGGGGAGGAAGAGAACAGAGGGCAGGTACCTGACCAGTATAACACAGCTGTTTGGTGGCAGAACTAGGATTCAAACCAAATCCGTGTGTATCTCCCGTCAGCCACCAGGAGAGGGAATGACAGAATCCTCATTCTTCTGTTAAGGTTCTTCTCATGAACACACAGGCCAGTTTCCAGCCTTGGATCTCTCTGACCACTAGCAGCTGGAAATCTCCTTTCATCTCCGTGTCACTAGCAGGAAAATGAGGCTGCTCTGTGCTTATATAGAGTCCACTTCACAATACAGAAGTTTCTACAAGAGGGAGGGGATGTGTGGGTCACTTGCCGGCATCCCGAGCTGATGTAGACCCGGCACATCAACACCGCCCCAGCTGGGTAGAAAGGGGATGGGTATCACACGTTGCTACCTCCGTTTCCTGGTCATCTGCCCAGATGAAGGTCACAAGGTTGTTCATCCTGGGCGGACACTAAACACCCGGATGCCAAGCATGCCGCAGAAATTCCTTTCGTTTACACAACTATAGGTTATGAAGGAGCTACCAACTCTGCAGCACCCGCCCGCTGGGCTGCTAGGATTACAATCTCCTTTGCCTGCAGGACTTCGTAGAATTTCTCATTTTAACATTCTCTCCTTCTCAAAACCCTCTTATTCCTCTCACCACGAATCTCGAATTGCAACACAGTCTAACTATGCATCCACATGTCCCTGAAAATCAGCTTTTCCCCAAGGGGTGCCTGTTCCAGATCCCTGACCAATCCCAAGGGAGGATTTAAACGAGTGAAAGGGACGTGTGTCAAGGAGACACATGTCGCTTGCCACTGCCTCTAGTTAAAACACACAGCTTCTAAGACACGGGTGACCTATGGGAGGGTAACTCTCAAACAGGACCAATCTCCAGTGGTTAATCCAATAAGCGAAAATGCTTTTTGTTTGTTTTGAACCCAAATAGCCTAGGAAGCCTCAGGCAAAGTGACTGTCAGCGGTGAAGAAAGGTTTTAAATATCGCAGAGCTCGTAGGAGCACATATCATTTTATTATAATACCTAATAGTCTCTATCTTTCTTCACAGGGCGAGATGACAGTGTTCAATTTTCCATGCAGGGCACAGGGGTGGGGTGGGGTGGGAAGCAGCTATCAGAAAACCTTCAGTTTTTACCAAAAGTGCAAAAGGAACGGTAATCCCAAATGTTTAAGATGCCTTAGACACTCAAACATCAAATTACAAGGATAAGTTGCTTAAATTGGCTACATAAATGCAGGACCTGGCAGGGCCACCTCGGGGCCTCCTGCTGCAGCAGCGGCTGGATCTGCCTCCTGCATTTCAGTGCGCCTGGCCCACAGCGGGAAGCAAGGGCGAAGCAAGGCAAGGGGCCGGCAGAGCAGTGAGAACCAGTCACCGGCGCTTTGAAAGAACCAGTTCTAAGAGATGCCACAAAGAAGTGGAAAAGCTGAAGACTGACAAATTATGGATCAACTTAGAGAGTTCATTTTAAGAAGGGAAGATTCTTAAAGTCTCCTTTTCTTTTGACTAGATGGGCATGCATCTGACAATTCCCAAGGTATAAAAGGATATTTGGTTAAAAAGCCCAGGGTCCTCCAGTCACTGGGTTACACTCTTGGAGGCAACCTCGTCGGTTTTCCTGAGTCCTTCTGCAGACACTCTGCCAGAGGTCCTCAAAGTGTGACATGAATGCAGTGCGCTGCCTGCACAGACTGCACGTCTCTCCCCAACTCCAGCATTAGTGGAGTCAAGTTGGTAGCTTGAAATTGGCACACCATGGAAAGTGACACTTTTACAAACCAGTCCTGTTCCGGGCTTTGTTTTTTTCTTTCTTTTTGGAGACCCAGTTTACTAGTACAGCCAAGGCCCTTTCGGGGGGTCCATGAGATCAAAACTATTTTCATAATAAAACTGAGATGCTGTTGCCTCCTTTTCACAGGTGTGCAGGAGACTTTCCCAGAGGCTACACGATACTTTATTTTGCAAAAGATTGAATACAGAGGCAGATATGAAAATTCAGCTGTCTTCTATTAAGGCAGATATAAGAGATATTTGCAAAAATGTAAACGATACCACTTTTTTCACTTATTTTCTTTGGAAAAATTTTTTTTTCATAAAAATATTATTGACATGAACTTGTAATATATTTATTTTGGTTATTTTTCAATGAATTGGTAAATCAATATTTAAACATTTTTTCTTTTTCTGTTTTAGTTTCTACCACGGTAAATACTGACAGGAACCCATATAAACAAAAGCTCTTTGGGGTCCTCAATACTTTTTAAGGATAGAAAGGGATCTTGAGGCTAAAAGGTTTAAGATCCTTGCTCCTTGCTTCTTTTGCTTAATGTATCATGGAAATTTCGGTATCACTTCTTTTTTTAGTGTAAGTTCCCCCAGAAGTAGATTTTGAGACAAGGATCTGGAGTGAGTAGTCCCTTTGGGAGGAGACAGAGAAGGGCTGAAAACCAGTAAGGGGGCCTGTTAATGGGCTTCCGATGGGAGAGTCCCTGGCTGAGGTCAGCCCTGAGGGTGCTAATGGAGGTGTCCAACAGGGGTGTGGCTGGAGCAGAGGGACACCCCAGCTCACCTGGGCAAACCCTGGAAGGCAGAAACCCTGCCGTGCCATTCCCTTCCAACTCCTCGCCACATTGCCCAGTGCTTTGCACACTTGACAGAGACTCAATGCAAACAACAGCCTACACTGTGGAAGATGCTGTGCTAAGAGCTCTACTAAATGTAATTAACCTAACAATCCTAGGAGGTGGAAACTCTTCTTAGTCCCATTTTACAAGTGAGGAAACCGAGGCAGAGTTTTAGAGCCAAATGGGACCTCAGAAATCATCTCGTTGTTACTAACCCGAGGCTCAGAGAGGTTAGTAACATGCTCGAGACCATACACTGGGAGTGGCCCCTGGTCTCCCTGCCCTGTGCTTTGGTGGCTACACTCCCCACTGTGTGACGGGGAGCTGTTGGTGCCAGTGGGGTGACTGTCCTCTGTGCAAAGGGGATCGATCGACTGTATAGCTTATTTACAGGGATTGAAACCAACACAGGGTAGAGATGGGAGGACCCGGAGGATGAAGACAGAACTCTGGGAACTTCTGTTGGAGGGGAGGATGGGTAAACACTAGAAGATAACAGTAACAGGAAGGAAAGAGCAGTCAGAACCTCAAGGTTAGAAGATATTACATTAAGGTTTCTATAACAACTGTAACTCACATCTAATAAACACAGGCCGCATGCCACAGCTGTGCAGACCACCAGTGCTTACAATCTTGCGATCTGGATACAAATAATATTACAGTCTGACATATATCTACAAGATTTTTTTCCTTTGGGGTAAGAAATAACATTAAAGCAAATTCTAGGGGAAAATACTTGCTCTGGAAATAACGCTGTCAATGTGTAAATGGGCATATCTTGATCTTCTTCATCACTTTCAGCTTATAAAGACCTATAGCCAAATCTGTCACTTAGAGCCTCACACACTTGAAAATTATGATACGAAATGAGCAAAGGCCAGAAGGGCAAAGAACCTGGGCCAGGGGGTCTTTTACTTCGAATTGATCTTAGGTTAAACACAGGCAGGAACTCTAGGGTCAGGCTGAGGGTGGAAATCCTGGTGCAGAGTAAGCCCTCTGTAACCATCAGTCACTATTAATTACTGATAAATTCCACAAAAACCTGCAGAGAAAATGGAAGGGACAACAAACTCAATGTGACCTGGATTGAGATCACCTTTGATCACTATTGTTATTTCCAATATACAAAGTTAGAAAGTCAACTTCTACACATTTTTCTCAACACACGACTTCAAAACCTCTATTGACAGAAAGAGCCGAACATTAAATTATGTGTAAAGATTCAAAATCAATTGTTCATTACAGGGCCACCCAGTCAATAACAATGTACTTCAAAGTTCACAGGGGATATCTTGACAATGTAATTGAAAAATGCCATAAGCAGACAGAAGAAAACATGCCAAGATGTTAATTACCTCCAATTAGGATGATTATGGATGACTTTTCTTCTTTAGTTTCCTCTACTTTCCAAATATTCTACAGTGAGCATGCAATTCTTTGAAAATGAGAGTTTTTTTTAAATGAAAAAATAAGAAGTTTAGCAATCTTTACTGCTAGCCAGGTCATATTCTGAGTTATACCCATAAATAGCAACAAGCTAAGAATGTAAAATCAAATCATTTAAGTATTTAAAATACTGATGCTGGGACCTCCCTGGTGGTCCAGTGGTTAAGAATCCGCCTTCCAATGCAGGGGACTCAGGTTCGAGCCCTGGTCGGGGAACTAAGATCCCACATGCCGCGTGGCAACTAAGCCCGCGCACCACAACCAGAGAGCCTGCGCGGGGCGACAAAGAGCCTGTGTGCTGCAACGAAAGATCTCGCATGTTGCAGCAAAGATCCCACATGCTGCAACTAAGACACGATGCAGCCGAATAAATAAAATAAATTAAAAAAAAAAAAGAAAAAAGAGGGCCTCCCTGGTGGCGCAGTGGTTGACAGTCCGCTTGCTGATGCAGGGGACACGGGTTCGTGCCCCGGTCCGGGAAGATCCCACATGCCGCGGAGCGGCTGGGCCCGAAAAAAAAAAAAGAAAAGAAAAGAAAAATAGACTGACTTTCCAGGAGCTTCTTGGGATCTCCAGGGAATCAGACTGGGAAGATATTTTAAAATACTCATGCTCTAAGAAACAATATATAACTGACAAACTAGTGCAGACCTTTCATTTCATAACTGTCTCTGAATTATTGCCTCTGAAGGTGTTAAAAGCTCCTCAGTATGGGGTGATGGGGAGATCAGAAAAAATTCTCAGCTCATAAGCCAAGGTGTGAACAGAAAGGTGAAAAGATCAGCTTTGAACACTAAGGAAATGCCATTTCCTGGCGGGTGTATTATAGGCCCCATCAGTGCATTGCCCTGATACTTGGAGTGTTTTTCAAAATAAGTCAAATTTCATGGGAGGGAAAAAAAAAAAAACCAAACCAGGACCAAGTCTCCTGGATTAGGGATCCAAGCTGAGTGCTAAAGCCAGGTCATTTAGAGAGTCTGTGGCTGGCTGGAGAAAACAAATGGGCTGGAGAGCAGCTTAGCAATTCTCTAGGCTGGACTTGCTGGGTTCCTGCATTCTAGATGATGGACGGTGCTTTCTTTGGGGTTCTTTCATGTCTGTGTCTGAGCACCCTGGAAGACTTCTGACCCGTACCTGGAGCCCTCCTTCCCTGATTCCTCAAAACTGGACAAAACTGGGCAAATCAGGGGCCTGCTCTAGGGGCTCTGACTCCAGGGTGAAGCAGCAGGATGCAGTGGGGAGAGGGGAGGGGAGGTCTGGGGAGCTGAGGAGTGGCTGGGCCACAGAAAAAGGAAGGAGTGTCCTGAGGTCACCAGCTCAAAGTGCGTAATAAGGAGTCACGCGAGAATCTGATTGGGGGGTTGGGAGAGGATGTCTTTCTTAGGAGCTGGAGGCTAGACCACGGTAAGGCAAGCAGGGGGCACCTGGCATGGCAAACCCTTGGCAAACCCCTCTGCCCGCACAGGATCATTGGACTCTTCCCTAAGCGCCCCACAGGTTTCCAAAGCAAAATGTCTTCTAGTGGCGCCCACAGGGGGCTGGGAGTGACCTGGGGTGCCTCTGCATTGAGTTCGTTTAGGAGAATCTAGCCCAGGCTAATCAGAGGTGCTGGAAGCTTGCGGCTGCCCAAGTCTCACAGGACAAGCAGCAGGCCCAGAAATGGGAAGTACTTGGGCTTCCTGAAACCTCAACATTCAAATCCCAGTCGGCTGACTCAGGATTCTGCCCTAGCACATCGGAAACGTCCACGGGACTTAGGACTCCCCCGCACGATGAGGTCAGGTCCAAAGACCTGGCCCAGCAGCCCGACCTCAGGCCGCCTTGGGGCAAATCCTCCCAATCTCCACTCCTGTTCCCAGATGTAAAGCGAGGCAAACTCGTACCACCTGAGGGTCTCCTTGAGAACGTGAGCCCCAGAGCCCCAGCATAGGAATGATCGGAGCCTGAAACCCCCAGGATGGTGGCTGTGCAGCCCTGCCACATACAAAAGGTAAAGCACGGAGAACAGGCCCAGACCATTTTAAAGGTGTTATTAATAAAATACATGCAAGGATTTAAACAGTTTAACTAAGACCTAACCAAACCATACTTCATCTTGCCAAGCCATGTGATCTGACTTCATGAAGCCTCCCCACTGCAGGTTATACTGATTTTTAAAAATTAAACATAGAAAAGGAGGACAGCAGCTGACATTCATGCAGTGCTGCCTCTGAGGTCTAACTGTTTTACACGTTCACCAGTGCAGTCCTCACAACAGTCCTCCTAGTTTGCAGAGAAGCAGGGGGGCGGCGGGTTGCGCCTCGCTTGGGGTGGGTGCTGCGGAGAGCAAGAAGAGAGAAAGAGGCGGGTGGACTCGGGGTGGGGGCCTCATTCCAGCCTTCCGAGAAGAGCTGGGACCGAAAGGGGGTGGGCCATCCCCGCTCTGCCTTCTCCCTTCCCTGCGGAGCACACGTTTGTAGGCTGGGCTCAGATGCAGGAGCGAGTCAACAGGCCAGGTAGGCCTTCGGATCACGAAGGTACAGCTGATTTGGATGAAAATGGAATTCCCTACCAAACTTTAGGGGCAGAAAGACCTGTGTTCTAACTAATCCTGGCTTCACCTATGTTTAGCTTCTAATCCCGGGCAAGTGGCTTACCCAGCCAAGCCTTGGTGCTTTCTTCTGTAAAAGGAGCTGCACACACTACCTTTCCTTCTAGAGACTCTATGAAAACTACAGAGGAGAATGTGCCTGGCACACAGCACTCAGTAAACGTTACTTATTATAAAGCCTTTTTTTTTTTTTGAAAGATGCTTAAAGTGCATCTTAACAGTGAAGATTTTTTAAAACTAAAATAAAATGGTTTAAAACTTTTAAAAAGTTTTGTAATGTTTCTTTCAAATGAAAGAAAAAAGAAACGTTCAACTGGAAGGGGTGAAATCAAAATGCCCTCCCTAAGGACGGGAAGAATGTTCCCATGCCATCCACCCTTGCCGGGCTCCGTCTCTGGGTCTGCAGGAACGGCTGGGAGCCTTGGGGATCTCAGAACCCGGCCCTCTTGGCTGTGGCACCCAGCCCATGGGACTTGCAGGACATGTTTGCAATTTGTTTTTATTTTTAGACACATCTTCAAATAAAGTTTGAAAAATACCAGTCCTCACAAAACCAGGGCAATGTTCCCCTGAGTTTCCTTAAGCTGTAATTGTCGCTGCCTTCCTTATTCAGTCAGAGAACAGCCTTATCTTTCAGTGTGCGCAGCGAAGGACAACCGCACAGCCCTGCCTGCCTGCGATGTGGCGTCTCACCCTTCGGAGACTGCGTTTTCTGAATGTGACTAAATGTGATGTCTTCTTCAGCTAAGGGCTTCTACTTATTAAGCCCTCCCTGGCCTCACGAAGGACTGGCTACCTCCTTCGACATCAACGGTAGGAGGAGTCAGACTCTGCTTTTAACTTTAACCGTGGAACCCAGAAGCTGGGGTCAAGGAGAAAAGGGCTAGCATATCCCAGCAGCCACCCATGTGACTGACTGGACGATGGTGACTAATTTTCCTAGGAGGTATAAGCAGAGTTTCCTCTGTACTTCCCACTTTTACAAATGTGTTGTCTTGTGACCACATAAGCTAACTGGAGTTGGGGCACAGTCGGGTGTAAGCTACCCCCCTCCACATCCCCAGCCTCCCCTCTTCAATTTACTAGCTCCATGCTCAAACCAACAGCCCCTGGCAAACAAGAAAAGACCGACACGTGATTTATTCAACTGAGCATTCAATGCCTTTACAGATACTGTGTTTCACTGGGCAGTGATAACTGATAACTGAAAATCAGACAAGAGGAGAGGAGAGGTGGCCGTTAGTAGAGAACAAAAACCTAAAAGTGCTGATTTTAAATACAGTCAGCCTTCCAAATCTGTGGGTTCGAAATCCGAGGATATGAAGGACTCGCTGTAAGGGACTTGAGCATGTGTGGACTGTGGTATCTGAAGGGGGTCCTGGATCCAATCCCCCACAAATATTGAGGGATGGCCGTACATGTGTTTCAAGTTGAATTAAAAATAGAGGAAGGGCATGTTACCAGGTGAGCTGCTGAGAAAAACTCAGCTCTAAAACAACAGTTTGTAAAAAGTCTAATCATTCAGGGACTAACATGCCAGGCATTAATGCCACTGCAAATGAAATCGCACCTCTCCTGTTTGACACACTGAAGGCTTGATGCCAGCGTGGAGAGCCCTTAGCTTGGCATGTGCGGGTCACGTGTGGCAGCTCGTTCCAGAAACTACAAGAGCCTGGGCTGAAATAATAATGTTGCAAGAGATACTAGAACATCAGACGGGGCAGAAGAGCCATTGTCCAATGTGAAGTGGGAAAGAAACAGCAAGAACAAGGTGATACTCACAAAGCACATAAAAGATCCCTTTTGGGATCTTGTTTTGTGTTGTGTGTGTGCCTTCAATTTCTATTTTTTTAAAATTACCATACAGTAAAATTTACTTTCTGGAGGGAGGGGGTGTACAGTTCTATGAAAGGTAACACAAGTATACATCCCTGTAGCTACCATCAAGAGGATACAGAAAAGTTCCATCACCCCGAAGACTGATTCTACAAATAATTCTCCCAAACTTGCTTTAGCCAGTAATAGGTACAATGAATAACAGGAGAGGTACCATGATTTGCCACCAAAATTAAGTGCCAGGAAAAACAAAAACGTTCACCCCAACCTCCCATACACTAACACCAAATTAATTGTGCTGGTTGGCTAGCAACCTTCACGTGTCTCTACGTTATAAAATTTGAGGTCTTTTAAAAGACAGATCCCCCAATTTTTCACCATGGTGTCAATACAATTCATAAAAGCATGTGGTTTTCTTTCCCTGTTGCTTCAGGGGCTTTCGAAACAGCTCTCCTGCTGGACTGTCCCACCTGTGGCAGGTGGGACAGTCCAGCAGGAGATTAAATTTTCACCTACTCAAACTTCTGTCAAACTTGATTCCAGTTTTTTTTTTTTTGCGGTACGCGGGCCTCTCACTGTTGCGGCCCCTCCCGTTGCGGAGCACAGGCTCCGGACGCGCAGGCTCAGCGGCCATGGCTCACGGGCCCAGCCGCTCCGCGGCATGTGGGATCTTCCCAGACCCGGGCACGATCCCGTGTCCCCTGCATGGGCAGGCGGACTCTCAACCACTGTGCCACCAGGGAAGCCCAAGATTCCAGTTTTTTTCTTCCTAATTATTAGACATTCTACTCGTCTTTTGCTCATCTATGAGATGCTTAGGAGCCCAGAAGTTTGGAAGAGGGTAAAGAAAATGTGTCCATGTGGTACCTTTAACAGATTATTGGGATGCTGGCCATCTTGTCTACTAGGTAGTAGGTGGTCTCTCTTCTATTACTAGTGCTTTGTACGTGGTGGGGGAAGGCAAGAACACAACACTTTTCTGTTAAATCGCTTCAACAAGGACATGGCCTCTATGGTAAAACCTACGTTCAGTGGTGGAATGTTTATGTGACAGATTTTAAAGGCTCTGGTTTGTCCATGAATTTCATTTCAAGGGCCATGCACACGCCAGCTAGACCACTAGCAGGAACAGGATGCACTGGCCCCACCTTCTTCTGGAATCCAAGAAGCTCTACGTTCATTCAGCAAAAATTTATTGAGCACCTACTAAGTTATCAGACACTGAGTTAATGGCTCGGGATGTAAAACTGTGAAGATACAAAATCTCAGCAAATCTCAGTACTAAGGGTGAAGGAAGCTGACAGAGTCCTGTACGGCGACATGAAACTGGATATTAGGAATGGATGGTTAAAAAAACAAACAACAGCAACAACAAAAACCCCAGAAAAACTGAGGGGGGGGGGCGGGTTTGGGAGTGTGGATAACAAAAGAATCTCCTTCGTCTCTGTCCCTCTGGACCCATCCCGAGCCAGCCCCAGCCCGAGAACTCACTTCCTAGCCTCAGTTTCCCGAAGCCGCAGCTTTGGGGCACTGGACGCGTTGCCCGAGGCACAGGGAACAGTTAAAAAGTTACAAAAATTACTTTAAGAAGGTGAAGTTGACACCGAAGTGCTTAACCCTGTTCCGCACATCCTTGCCTGGTTGGCATTTGCGTGTAAAATTCTTCCGGACGGGCCCCCTGAGCACTCAAAAGTCCTTTACCTCTGCAAAAAACACCTTGGAAAAAAAACTGTGTCGGCACGCAAGGCCCTCACGCGCGCTGCAGCACAACTCACCGGCGCGGAGAGGACCAGGTCTGCGTGGGAACTCACGTTTACGAGAAAGAGGGGGCGGTCACGAGGGGCGGCGGGCGCCTCGGCTTCGGCTTGGCGGCCGGCCGCCAAGGCCTCGCGCCTGCCGGGCGCCCGCCTCTAGCTCCCGGGCAGCGGGAACCGCGAACCGCGCCGTGGATGGCCGGGGAGGGAGCGCTGCGCCCCCTGGCGGCGGGGCCCGTCCCTGTCCGCTCCCGGCCGCCGCCGCCGCCGCCGCCGCCGCCGCCGCCGCCGCCGCCGCCGCCGCCGCCGCCGCCGCCGCCGCCGCCGCGGGCCTGCCTCGCTCCATTTGCTGACTCCGGCGGCAGCGTCCCTCCGAGCGGCAGCTTCTCGGGCCTCCCGCTCCCCGCTCGGCATCTCCCTCCAGTCCCCGCCCCCTGCTCCTGCTCTGACACCCCCTTCTGCACGCCGAGCCGTCCCCAGCCGCAGCCCGGCCGAACGCGAGCGCCGAGTCCACCGCGGGCTTCGCAGAGCCTTCCGGCGGCTCCGGCCGCTCCATCGCGGCGCCCAGCGGGGGTGCGGGGCCAGCGCGCGGCGCGAGTGGGGCGGCGGCGCGGACTGTTCCACTACGCGTCCCCCCCCCGCCCCCGCGCGGCGCGCGTGCTCCCCGGAACGCCATGGAGCCGCCGCGTTCCGAGCGGGCACAAAGGAGCGCGCGGCACAATGGGTGCGGCGAGCCCGTGGGCACCGGGCGCCCGCTCCGGCGGCTCGGCCCTGCGCGGGGGTGGGCGCTCTTCCCTGCGAGCGCGCTCCGGGCAGCCCCCCTGCGCGTCTCCTCCCTTGCTCCCGCCCCCACCCCAGCATGGATGTTGCAGCCACTCTCCCGTACGTCTGCTCCGGAGCCGCCGCCGCCGCCGCCACCGCGCGGCCGGCTTGAACCGCCCCGCACTTACCTGGGACACGAGTTCTGTACTTTGCAGAGCGGGCCCGCGCCGAGTTGGGGCGCCACGTGGGGGTTGGGGGGAGCGCGGGGCTGGGGAGTGGGGGCCGCGCGCGGAGGGCCAGGCCGGGGCGGCCCGGGGAGTTGCTGGGGGCAGCGGGCGGGCGCCGTGTATTTTCCCCTCTCTTTGTGTGTGTCCGTGCGCTGCGCTCTCGCGTGACGTGACGGGACTCCGTGTGTCATTTCCGCACAAGGACACAGGAGCCCCCGCTGCAGTGGAACCACAACCCCTCCGCCCCCACCCCCGGCCCGCCCCTCCCCCTCAGCGGGGCACACGCGGGACCGGCGGCGGCGCTCGGGCGTGAACGGCCGCGGCAGGGAGCTGGGGCGCGCACTCCGGGGACCCGGGCTGCCCGGCGCGCTCATCCGGTACCGCGCGGCTCCACGTGGGCCCGCGCCCGCTGCCCGGGGCGGGGAGCGGCGGCCGCGCACCCACGGTGAGCCGGGCCAGCGCTGGCTAACAATGTACCCTGCACACCGTGTGTTCTCCCCATCGCGAGTCATTTCTCTAAAACGTGGTTTCTTAGATACGAGGAGTTTGACCTGAAAAGCCTCTTTTTCTACTTTTTTTTTTTTTCCTACGCGGATCGGCGACTGTACTGGGCGCCTCCCCTCGCGCCCGCGCCTCAACAGCATTTTTGGTATCTCCGCCGTGGCCCTGGCCCCCCGGGCGAGTGTTCCCGCGCCGCGATCGGCACAAAGACATCGGGGCGCGGGGACCCAGCGGCCCCGCGGAGCCGGCATGGAGTCTGGCGGGCCGCGGGAGAGCGACCCCGGCGCTGGGAAACACTGGCTCAGGCCACTCCCCCAGCAGGGTGGCCGCCCTCTCTTGTAAGCCTGAGAGCTAAAAATCTGCCTTCTACTTGTAACCCGAAGTTTTGAGGTTTGAGGCCGCAGACCCAGAGATTCAGAAGTGCGCGCGCTCGCAGACCCACATGCCACAGACAAACCCACGGGGTATCTGCGCCAAGCTCTTAAAATAGAAAAACACGAGTCACCAACTCAGTAAAAGCTGATTCTTTCTACTCATGACTCCCGGACTGGAGATTCCAAGTTGATAAACACGAAACCTACCGCTCGGGTATTTTCTCAAGTCTCACTGACTTGAAGGAGTGTGGGGTGTGAGGGTCAGGGAAGCCCAACGCAGCAGTTAATCCATGTTTATATTTAAGGCAAACAATGAGAATGTAAATTTAAAAAAAATCCTTTAATTTGCCGGTCGAAGAAAGTATAAAAAGAAAAATGCAAATTATCCCATCTGCTGCTCACAGCTGACTGGCTGCAAGGAAGGGCCATGTGGCCCAGCCCTGAGCGGTCAGTGAATTGGTAGAATAGATTTAAAAGAAGGCATATGCTGGCTCCTTGCTGCCCAGGCGCGGGGAGGGTTTGAATTAACGTATAGTTTTGGATTACGTATCCTCTGCCAGACCGCTCCAACTGGGAATTTAGCAATTATGCAAGTTCTTCCCCTTCGGGTTTGAAATCAAGGGGCAAGAGGTTATCTAAGACCTTTGAGGAACTACGTGGAACGTTCTCGAACTGTATTTGGATAGCCGATTCTGAGAAGTCAGTACTAATTGCTATGCAAAATTAGCAAGCAGCCGGGAGAACCAAGCCCTGCATCCAGGGGGTGCTTTTATAAAAGAATCCATACGTGCTCAGTGTCATTCAAAACAGGATGATGAAAAGAATGGGGCCGAGATAGCAGCCCTTCAAATTCAAAAGACTTGGGTTGCCCTATCTACATTTAAAATAGGGCGGAGGGAGGAAGGGAGGAGGACCGCTTGGGGCAGAATGGTTAATTTATACATTCCCTGAAGACAGAATGGAGGTACTTCGATTTCTGCCGGGAACTTGACTTTTAACATTCGCACATTAAATAACACGTATGATATAGTACATCACTTGACTTAGTTAACAGATATAGCAGTTTTAGTCTCACCTTCAATTTAATGTGACAGTTAGAATTTAAAAAGCGTAAGTTGCATTTCATTAATTCAGTTTTCTAGGGTTTCCCAGTGGAAAAGTTAGGAAGAGTTAAGAGTAGCATTTAAGCTCACTTTGCATTTTTAAACCACTTTATGGTTTAAAAATGTAAAATGACCTTGTTACATTTTTACAAAAGGGACTAGATGAAATATGTGTTAAGGGATGTATCTATAGCCAATCATTCACAAAACAACTCAGGTATTGGAGGAGAAATTAAATAATAAAACAATAGATATATATAAAATAATTAGAAATTAACATTTCTTTGTTCACATTGTTCAAAACCAAAGTTTTTGTCAAATACAATAATTTTATTAATAAATAGCATCTAAGGTAAGCAGGGTGCTTAACTGACTTAAACTGACTTTTCAAAACAATCTCTCAGGAAACTACAAAGTGACCTTGAGTATTATTCAAATTAATGTATCTTAATTTGCATAACTGGATCAGCATTGCTGCTTAACAAAGTAAGCTGTTCCAAATAAGTTATTAACAGATAGAAATGGAAGTTATTGCTATGTGGGAAAGGAAACTACCTACCTTCACATGGTTTTGTATGTTTATATGAATTTCTATTTTTTTTTAATAAGGAGAAAGGGAAAACAGATGCATTGGAATTGTATTCCAGTTGTATCTTGGAGCCTTTAAAAAACAATAGTTTTGAAAGTGCTATTGGATAAACGTAATGCCTTATGAAAAAATATGAATAAACATGGAGTAAGATGGGGAGAGGAATGAGGTTTAAAAAACACAGTGCTTGCCTGACACAATCTTACGAAGTCAGTAGGAGTGACTGCTAATGGTTCATAAGGATATGTATAAAGACCTGAAAGAAATAACAACCTGAGATTTAGAAGTCTACTTGATTGGAAATTTCTTAATTAGCAAGGCATTTTTCAAGATTTCAAATTAGAGTTGCTGCAATTGATCTAATGAATTCATTTCCAATTTTACCTGAGTAAAAGGCAGCAGGGGGTAAACTGGCTACTTGGCCATATAAAGGACTCACATAAAACACTAACTGTAAAAACTCAAAAGGAAAATTACACAGCATTTAATGAAGAGTGGGATATCTTTAATGTCAATATATATAATTAAGAGTGGCAAGACAGACATCAGGTTTCAGGTATCTTTTAGCTGTTGTTCTAAAAGTTTTGACCATTGCTAAAATGTATTTACAGTTGCCAAGACAGTATTTAGTAGGACTCTTTTCCCCCCAGTAGTTAAGTCAGAACAATGTAACAGATTTCACTGTTACTTGTAGACATTTCCACTTTATTTCTTGCCTGCTTCATGTAAAATTTTGCCAAGCCTTCAACTTCAAACAGAAGTAGCTGGCAGATCCAGATTCCGTGAATACTCACAACGGAGAAGTAAGAGGGAAAAAGAGGAAGGGCAGAGGAGCCTGTATTAACTTTATTAAATAGAACCTACTGAAAGCCACCTTGCTGAATAACTTGCAAAACTGACTTTTGTTTGGGAAGGTGGGCTCAGAGAGTTGAGTTTAACCCCTTGTGTGCTGGGAGGTGGCAGGGAAGCCCTACCTTTAGTGGAATCTGGAGCAGGTAGTGACACACCGTGACCCAATGTGGAAAAAAATGAGATTTTGAATGAAAAGCTGCAGAGACTTTATGCTGGGCAGTTTTCCTTATGAGTAGAAGAACTAATGAATAATTTATAGCACCTTGAGATTTTAAGCACCCAGCATAACCATTAGGATCTGATTTTAGTTGAATATCTGGCTTGCACAATAGGAGTCTGCAAAAAGAAATATTAGGGAGAGTGAAAACTGCTGCAATCCCACTCTCAATCTCAAGCCCTTGAGAAAACAAATGGCAGCCTGAACTATAGCTCATTCTGAGCCCAGAGTGCTAGCTGGAGGCGCTGCAGCCACCAGGGCCCCCGAGCCCAGAGGGCACTCAAGGGCCTGCAGTCAGGAGTTCCCCACGCTGATCACACAGCCGCAGCGACAGGCAGGAAGCAGGGAGCAGGGGGAGGCTGGTTTCCCAGCCAATCAGAGCCCACTAACAAAGAAAAAAAAAAGGAGATATAATACTGCTCTAGTAATTGGCTGGTTTTTAAGAAATTATTTCATGCTGTGGTTCAAAAGACTCTAAATGAGATGCTCTCCATACATACATACACATTTTTAAAGTCTTACTTGACTTGCCTGAAATCTTCTCCGTAAAATTAAATACATCGTAGAAATGAACTTGAGATCCAGTGATTCTACCTTTAGGAATCTATCCTAACTCAACCAAGGCTACATCTATCTACAAGAATGTTCATTGCAGGATCATTCATAATAGAAAAAAATTGGAGAGGACCCGGAAAATAGTCAAATGGATGACACATGCTATGTTATACTATGTCAGCTTTAGAAAGAGGGGAGGTACTCTTTTTTATGGGTACAGAAAAGTGTCTATGACATATTATTGAGTAAAAAGAAAATTATAGATCTCTATATAGTGTAATCCCATTTTTGTAAAAAAGGAGAAACATGTATGTACCTATCTGGGTGTGAATAGAAAAGGTCTGGAAAACATGGGTAACAGTGGATACCCCTGAGGTATAGAATGGTGGAAAGGAGGACTTACTTTTTCATGTTAAACCTTTATGAAATGTTTGATTTCATTTTTTTCCCCCACAATGAGCATCTATTGCTTTTGTAGCCCTTTCCCCCTCCCACAGACCCAAAAAGAGTCGAGTTGTCACCTTGGCCTAAGGAACAAAAGTCACTCTGGAGTAGCTAAAAGTCATGCAACACTGGTGTGAGTGCCTGGATTGACACCTGTCACCTGACTCCCCTTTATCAATCTGTTGTCATGACAGGAAAAAAAAAAGAAGAACTCTTAGTAATAATGCTCCGAAAGTAAATACAGTATTTGGCTACAGAATCCACAGCTCCCTTTCCCCAAGCTTCTAAAGTGTCAGCACAGTATTTTAGAGATGTAACCAAATATGTCTAAGGATTTCCCTATAATCACGGCACGTTAGGGCCTGAGAAGTAATAGATGCCAATGGCCTGATTGTACCAATAAGGAAACCGAGGCAAAAAGGAAAGGTAGCTTGCCCAAGGCACACTGGCCTCTGAAACGATGCTTTGGGGTTCCTGTTTGTATGTCACACCTACCAAAGGCCAAATAGGTTTAAAAATAAATGAGCCCACCAAAGAGTGAAATATACAAATGCAAATGCCTACAGGAAGCGTGTAATCTGGTTAAGGAGGACCACCCACTAACGCAAGGTTAGTGCTTCACACAGTTGTATTCATTAAAGTAGCAGCTCGGGGAATTTCCTGGCAGTCCAGTGGTTAGGACTCCACGCTCCCACTGCAGGGGGCACGGGTTCGACCCTTGGTTGGGGAACTTAGGTCCTGCATGCTGTGGTGCAGCCCCAACATTTAATTAATTAAAAATAGTAGCAGCTCAGCCTCCAGCCTCATTCTTCAGTCCTCGGCAGCTTAGCTCTCTTCCTCAAGAGGCCTCGTGGGTCCCAGTCTGGGGTGGAGGCCCCTGCTCTGCACCTGCATGGCACCTTGTTCTCTCCCTGTCATAGAGGCTGTTATGGACTGAATTGTGGCCCCTCAAATTTAGGTGTTGGATCCTAACCCCCAGCGTAGCTCAGAATGGGACTGTATTTGGATATAGGGCCTTTAAAGAGGTGGTTAAGGTTAAATGAGTTTATGTGAGTGGCCCTCAATCCAGTGACTGGTGTCCTTATAAGAGGGATGTGCATACACAGAGAAAAGGCCATGTCAGGACACATAGGTGGCTGTCTGCAGGCCTGGAAGAGAGCCTCAGGAGACCCCTGCTGGCACCTTGATCTTAGACTTCCAGCCTCCAGAATTGTGAGAAAATACATTTCTGGTGTTTAAGTTCCTCAGTCTGTGGTATTTTGTTATAGAAGCCTGAGCAGACTGACACAGAGACCCGGCTCATGTGAAGCTGTGATTGCCTTTTTATCTGTCTCCCCGACTAGAATGTAAACTTTTGGAGGGCAAGACCATGTTCCAGCACTCTCTCCAAGTGCCTGGCTCTGTGCCTGAGACATAGTCAATTCTCAACAAATAGTTGCTGAAAGAATAAGTGAATTGTTGTTAGATATCATATGTTCCATTTCTCTTTCCCTCTCTATAGATGAAGAAACAAAGGGTCAAAGGCTTGGAGCAGGACAGCTCCTAGTCTATGTGAACAGCGCCTCCTGGAATTGTCCCTGAACCACCTATGTGTTATAAGGGAATAGCCCAAAGGCAGGCAGCTAAGTCATGGCAGGATCTGGGCCACATGCCAGAACCCCACCACCACCCAATCTAGGGCTCCATCCACCCTTCTATACCAACTCTGGAATAATATCATACAGGTACAAAGTTCTTTCCATAGTTGTCTTAGTCTGCTCAGGCTGCTATAATAAAGTACCATACACTGGGTTGCTTAAATAGCAGAAATTTCTTTTCTCACATCTCCGGAAGCTGGAAGTCCAAGATCAGGGTGCTGGCATGGTTGGGTTCTGGTGAGAGCTGTCTTCCTGGTTTGCAGATAGCCACCTTCTTGCTGCATCCTCACATGGTGGATAGAGAGCAAGTTCCTTCCCTGGTATCTCTTCTTATTAGGGCACTAATCCCATCACAAGGGCCCCACACTTACAACCTAGTTATCTAACCCTAATTACTTCCCAAAGGCTCCATCTCCAAATAGCATTATGTTGGCAGTTAGGGCTTCAGCATATGAATTTGGGAGGAACACAAACATTTAATCTATAACAATAGCGTTTTCAAATTTTGTCATCCTGTTTGCCCTTGATCATAGACCTGAGAGAGGTGGAATAGCTATATCACCTCGCCATACCAATCCACCCCATTTTTATTTATTTTTTTTGGCCACACTGCCCACAGCATGTGGGATCTTAGTTCCCCAGCCAGGAATTGAACCGACGCCCTCTGCATTGGAAGCTTGGAGTCTTAACTGCTGGACCACCAAGGAAGTCCCAATCCATCCCATTTAAAAAAATAATAAATTTATTTATTTTTGGCTGCGTTAGGTCTTCGTTGCTGTGCGTGGTCTTTCTCTAGTTGCGGCGAGCAGGGGCTTCTGTTCGTTGCAGTGTGCAGGCTTCTCATGTTGTGGAGCACGGGCTCTAGGCGTGCAGGCTTCAGTAGTTGCAGCATGTGGGCTCAGTAGTTGTGGCACTCGGGCCTTAGAGCGCATGGGCTTCAGTAGTTGTGGTGCATGGGCTTAGTTTCTCCGCGGCACGTGAGATCTTCCCGGACCAGGGATTGAACCCATGTTCCCTGCGTTGGCAGGCAGATTCTTAACCACTGACCACCAGACAAGTCCCCCACCCCATTTTTAAACAGATGGGAAAAAAAATAAAGCCAGGAGAGATGACATGGTTTGTAATTCATTCTTTCATTTAACAAATAATTATTGCAGGCCTAATATGTGCCAGACTCTAGATGCATAACTGGTAATTGGCATGACCGGCATTATATCCTGAGTACTAATTCTTCTGCTGTTTCCCAATTAATTCTGGTTATTTCCCAGTTTAGCCGTTTGAAACGCAGTAGTGCTAACCAGAATAGAATTTAATCTTTTCCTTTCAGAAAATTCCATTCTACTGTAAGACACAAGGGAGTCCTTAAGCACTCCTTCCTGCTCAGGCTGGGCATTTCTCTCTCCTCTGCCTTTGCTTGTGATGCTTCTCTGGTGCCCTTGCCAACTCCTATTCATCCTTCGAAGCCCAGCCAAATGTCTTCTCTGTCATGAGGTTTTCACCATCCCCGTCCCACACCAGAGGCAGTAGCACCCAGGACTATGCTCCCAGCGTTCTACTTACTCCTTTATTGCAGACAGCCCCTATCTCAGCCTAACTGGCGTTACCTGACTATACTGTTTATTTGTGTTTGCTATGATGCTCTTGTACTAGACTCCATGACGCCTCAGATGCATGTCATCCCTCCTGTTGCCTTCTGCAGTATCTCAAGTGGCTCTTCTGTGCTGTGACTGTGACACACGCACTCGACGCTCCAGCTGACTGGACTTGGGGCTGAAGCTTGAAATGTGGGTAGTCACTCGAGGCTGCGTGTGGATGATGCCAGACCTTCCCAGGGGCTCGGTGCCAGCCCTGCTCAGCAGGCCTCTGAAACGGACAATGACAAACCCACACAATGTATATGTATTGGGTGATGTTTTTCTTTCCTAGGACTGCCATTATAAAGTACCACAAACTGGATGGTTTAGATCATCAGAAATTTATTGTGTCAGTGGATCTGGAGGCTAGAAGTCCCAAATCGAGATGTTGGCTGGCTTGGTTCTGTCTGAGGGCTGGGACAGAACCAAGGACTGTCTGGGACTCTCTCCTAGCTTCTGTGGACCTCAGGCATTCCTTGGCACTTAGATGGCATTCTCCCTGGGCCTTCACATCCTCTCCCTTCTGTACATGTCTGTCTCTATGTCTAAATTTCTCCTTTATATAAGGACACAGTCATCTTGGATCAGGACCCACTCTAACAGCCTCATCTTAACTTGATCATCTGCAAAGACGATCCTATTTCCAAACGGACCCTATTTCACAGACAATGGGGGTAAGGAGTTCAACATCATCTTGGGGACACAGTCCACCTCATAACAGGTGGGAAAAAGAGGAGTAAGCTCACTTGGACTCAGTCCTAACATCCCAGAGGCACTGGATCCCAGAGTGAACGTCTGCTGACAAGGTGGCTTCCTCTGCTACAGCACAACTCCAAGGATCACTGCCAACATCTCTGTCACTGCAGGAATCTGCTTTCCCTTTTCTTTCTAAAGAATGTGCCTAATTTAGTTTTGCTGTTCCTTGGGGACTTGGCCCTTTGCATTCACATTTCCATCCCTCCAGCCCTATTGCTGTCCTGCAGGTAGCAGGTGGTGATAAATGCTGTCACACTTGCTGGCTGTAGACTGCAGAGCTTATGAAGTCCTGGATTTGAACTCAGGCTCCCACTTGTACTAAGTGTAAGAGTTTGGATGCTGCTTAAGCTTTCAGCTTCCATTTCCTTTTTCAAAGCATGGGGCAACCCCACCTTGAGGCACGCAATTATGGGTAGCACTGCAGAGCAGCTGGTATAAGGTTAGTTCAATAAAGAATAGCTGTTATTTTTATTGGTTATAAATGAGGTGAGCAAACTGTTGAAATAACTAGCCCAGGCACGTAACAGTTAGGGTTTTGAAAAACACATTTCTAGTTTAGCAGAAAAAGCACAAAGGTTCATAAGACCACCCAGAATGCCATCTGGAAGACAGCGCTTTAAATTCAAACTCCGCCCAGGAAGGAAAAAGGGTAGTGTCATATAATTCTAAAACATGTGATGGTCCCCAAACTACAAGTCTAATGTCCATTCTCCTTACCCCTCTCATAAGGAAAGGACAGTGAATCCTGCCATCTTTCTCCAGGACAGGCCCTGGTGGCCTCTGTTGCATGTTCACTTTGGTGCCACCCGAGCCCTGAGCTAAATGACCAAGCCAGCCAGAAAGTAAAGGTACTGCAAGCAAATCTCAGTCGATACATTTGTGTGTATGAAATAACAACTTTTATAATTTACTTTCTATCTTGAGCCCCAGCCTTTTGGAGTCCTCCCCACCCCCACCAGAAGCTTCCAGGGGCCTCTGCCCTCCAGGCACCTGCCCACATGGGTTCTTGCCTGTCTATCATTCTGCTCGCCCGTGCCCTGCAGGCAGCAGCCCTGCCATGCCCAACCAGGGACACGGTCATCTCTTCGCGAGGCTGCCTAGAACAGGGATACGTGATGCAAATGCCTACAGGAAGCGTATAAGGAGAGCTCATGAGTGAAGCAAGCAGTCTGCCTGTTAGACACATAAGAACATCTTCAGGTCTACAAAGAAATGCACCAGCTCCTCTGTTTCTTTCAGCATGAGCCATCTTTAGTCTATCTTGTACTTCTTCACTTACGGAAAAAATCTGGGTTAAAGAGGACCACCCTCTATCGTCTGGAGAGCAGCAGTGCAAGTGCCATGATGAGTGGCAATTAACCCTTGGCTTCAGCGTAGGGATGAAACAGGGACTTCTAGGGACTCCGGCAAACTAGAGCGTTCATTCCTTATCTAAGGCAGGCAGCCTTGGTGCCATAAAGGACTGAACACAGTGTGGCCCAAACTGCTAATTATTCAAGAGAAGCCCCAACCCGGACTTTTATGTAAAATTGCCTAGATTTGTAATGCTGAGCAACTGAAATTCACATGGCCAAACAAAGTCAAATGTAACCCACTGGCCTTTACTTTGTGGTCACAACTCACCGCTACAGCTTCTTGGGGGCAGGCCTGCTAGAGAGCCCACACAGCAGCCCTGCCTGTCCCCACTACTCTGTCCAGGGTCTTCCTGCTTCTGCCCAAGACAGTTTGCCTCTGGCTCAAATCTTCTCCCTGCTGGGGCTTAAGCTTTTAGAAACAAACGCTTGAGGGCGATTTCAACTTTCTGCCCCATCTCATCCCTTCGCCAAGATGATAAACCCAGATGGGAATATCTGCTAGGAGACAGGGAAGGGAAAGGAGGAAATATCAGGAGAATAAAAATATAGATTAGTATCTCAAAGATATTATCTTGCCACACATACTTACTGAACATATTTGATCTGAGGCTATTTATAAAACAGTTTCAGAATTTCTCTATGCTATGGACTCTAAGGAAGGAAGCACTAGGAAAATCTTTTAGAAAGGAAATCCCAATTCAGCCAATTAATCAAGATTCCATTTTTCACGGTAAAATAGATGTATCTAGCCTAGCATCTTGTTAATAATATAGTATGATGTAACACTTACTTTTATTAGTATAGGTCCCTTGTATTCTTGATTCTGCCATGGGCAATTTCTGAATTCAGTAATAAGGTTTTTGAAAAAATATGTAATACCATGAAGGTTTGAGTTAATAGTAAACACAATACTAGTTATTACTGAGCCATCATGGATTTAAAGGACTAACGTTATTACTGAGCCATAACTGGTTTAAAGGACTAAAGCAATATAACCCTTGTGCTCTGGGAAGATGAAAGATTTGGGAGCAGAAAGTTCACACTCAAATTACCTTTGTTTCATCATTTTCTTTGGTGGTGGGAGAGAGATGCTGGTCTCACTGTGATACTGATTTGAGTGGTCAGGAATGGGGCAAGAATATTAGAAATATACCAGATGAAAATCCTTCAAATAAATGAACTTATTACCCTCCTGACCTATATAATCAGCATGGAGCAAAGAGGAATAATTGCCCTGCAGCACACGAGTATGTGAATTTGAGGGAAAAGGTACCAGAGGAACCCAATAATCCACATTACCTGCTTCTTCTCTCTGAATATTTTACACTAGAAATTAGGGAAGTTTTGGGTTACTTTCCTCCAGTAAAGTTACAAACATTTTTTTAAAGGAGAGTATTAGTATCAGCAGAAATAAATGGCATATCTATAGTGGCAGGGAGAAATGAATGTTTTGGGACAAATATGGTGCTTATGTTATGATGCCCTAAGACTCAAAACATCTGGTATTTCCTGAATTTTCCTTCTAGAGATACTGAAGTTTTCAAATGCTGTCTATAATAAAATATATGACACCCAAATTGACATCTAATGATTTAATAACATTTAAATATTAAAAAATTAAGACACATAAAAGGTACAGCTTCTGTAGCCATGCAAATTCTTCGTGAGATGCTTGATGCAATCCTAGTTTTCAGTAAGTAAACTTTGTACTCGTGGAAACTGCATTTATTCAGCCTTGACATTAGGAAAGTAAGCAAATTATTTCAGTGCCAAAGGGATCGCTCACCTAGGCTGGAGTAAGTGAATGTGCTTTCCCAATGCTACACTCCCAGAGAATTTTTGCAGTGACAGAAGTAGGCTCACGTCAATTGTGGAGAGAGGTGGGGGAGACCATTAGTACCTAAATAGAGGGCTGAGCACCCATGCAGTTGGCAGGAGGAGGTGAGACCCCTTTGGAAGATGGCGTGGCCGGCTTTAACGTGACAACAGCTTTCAAAACTAAACAAATATTTACTGAACACCTACGACTGCAAAGCTTTGAGTCCTTTGGGGAATTAAGAAACAGATAAGCAAGGTCCCTGTCCTCAAAGAGATGTCATTCTACCCCAGGAATCAATCATGAACCCTGAAAACTGTGATATACAGCAGAAGGCAGCACCACAGGAGAGACCCAGAGCGGGGATGAGCGAGGAGCCAGGCGAGGAGCCAGGAAGGCTCTGTGGAGAAGGGGCTGTCCTAGGAGCCCGTAGGAATGCTGAGCAGGATTCTGACCCACAAAGGCCGGGTGAAGGGCATTCTGAGTGGGGAAAACTATAGGCAGTAGCTAAGGCAAGAAACTGCAGGTCCTATTTGGAAAACTTTAAATAGCCCTTTTGAGTGAAACACAGAGAGCCTTCAAGTTAGAGGGTGGGCAGAAGAAGGTAAGATGAGAGCAAGAGGTGGTGGACAGATTAAGTCTTTCGCTGGTGTGTGCCACAAATCTTCCAAAATCCAACACTCAGCTTGGTGTTTGACAGTTTCATTGAAGACACATGTGACCTCTGGCAGCCGTAGGGCAAGAAGACCCTGATCCCAAAACGCTACTTCTGCTGGTCTCTCAGACTGCCTTTCCCTGACTCCGTTTTAGTGACCCAGTGGTAACTCAGAAGTGGGAGGATGCCAGGAAGGGTGATGGGGACAGAAACTAAAGGTAATGATAACTGATCACTGCCCCCTCTATAGCCTTGCACCTCCATGCAGTTTCCAAGAAGCCCAGTGTGTGTGTGTCCAGCGGGTGTACCTATAAATACTGGAGCAGGGCAACATGTTTATACAAGGAAGGAAAAGCTGCTACTCCAAATCAAGAAATTTAACAAAGAAATAACCGAACTAAGAATTTCTGAACCTGCTGGGTGACAAGAGATCATCCACAAAAGGCAATCATAAATTTAAGATTTCATGGCATTCATGTAATAGGGTTAATATTCTCTGCACGGAATTTTCCACCTTTGCCTGTCTTCCCTTTTCTTACTGCTTTATTTTTTATTTTTCTGGTCATGCTGTGTGGCTTGAGGTATGTCAGTTCTCCGACTAGGGATCGAACCCAGGCCCCAGCAGTGAAAGCACTGAGTCCTAACCACTGGACCGCCAGGGAATTCCGTTGAATTTCAATTAGTTTCAACCTAATAAAGGCTTTTTATAGCCAACCAGAAACTCCTGCAGTAATCAAAGGCTCTAAACTAAAAACTATAGTGCTAATATGTTGTAAGCATTCAGGGGATCCTGGATAAAGCACAGTTAAACCCCCTGATAATGCACTCATCAAAAATATAATTTCAGGTATACTTCAGAATGGGCAACTGGTTCCCATTTCTTGACTAGCCCCTATTTGAGAACAAGGCAGGGATAAGGGTCAGGGGTAGGGCTTAAAGTTCTACACTAGGGTGGGGAAGGGGGTCTTGGAGTGGAGGCAAAGGTCATGAAGGTGAAGGAAAGTCATGGGAACTTGTTTCAGAAAGAGAGGAGGTGAAGGGTGAGTCCCTGGTCCTCAGTATTCTCCCAGATGAATTTCTGAATCTGGCCAACTAACTGGTACATTTCTGGGATCATGGATGCTATCCTGTTGCCTCTGGACTCAAAATTATCCCCAAAAATATTTAAGTTGGAGCCAACCACCACCACCAGGTGGCACCAAATCACAGTTGAGTTGGGCATGAATTTAGATAGGGCAGCTAGACTCCCAGAATTCCTCACCAGCTAGCTCTATACTGGTCATTTTTTTTTGTTAATCTTACAAAAAATTGTGACCTCACATTTCACGTCACTGAATTCTTTGGATCTCACATATCCAATTACTAATAATTGAGGCAAGTATTCTCTTAGTAGACTAAAGACCAAAAGAGACTAAATTAGACATTGTGCTAATTGCTTTATAGACATTAGCTAGTTTAATCCCTCAAAAACCTATGAGGCACAATATGAAAATACCTATTTTTATAGGCAAAAAATTCTCAACTATTGACATTTTCATCTAGTACAGTCTAACAGTTATTACTAAACTACTCGTTGGGTGCTGAGCTCTATATATATACTTCATAGCTTGAGCTTATTAATTATCTGATTCAAAATTTTGATATGTGTATTTTATGTCTGCTTGATTTATCAATTTCTGAAAGATGTGGCTAAAATCTTTTAACTGTAACTTGATTTATCCATTTCTCCCTGCATTTTTTTTTTCAGTTGTTCCTTTGTATATTTTGAGGCTGTATTGTTAAGTGCATACATGTTTTTTATGGTTATATCTTTTTGCTCTATTGTTCCTTTTATCAGCATATAATGCCCTTCTTTGTCCATTATATTTTTTTGCCTTATATTCTATATTGTCAGATATTAATATTCCTTTCCTTTTTTCTTTTGGCTCATATTTTTTTCCATCTTTTATTTTCAATCTTTCTGTGTCTTTTTGTTTTAAGTTTCTCTTTTAGACAACTTATTATTGGATATTGCTTTTTTTTTTTTTTTGCAGTACGCGGACCTTTCACCGCTGCGGCCTCTCCCGCTGCAGAGCACACGCTCCGGACGCGCAGGCTCAGTGGCCATGGCTCATGGGTCCAGCTGCTCCGCGGCATGTGGGATCCTCCCGGACCGGGGCACGAACCTGCGCCCCCCGCATTGGCAGGCGGACTCCCAACCACTGCGCCACCAGGGAAGCCTCCGGATATTGCTTTTTAACTGAATCTGAGATTCTGTTTTTTTAATTGGTGAATTTAATTAATTTATTATAATTCGTTCTCATATAAGTACTAATTTCTGCCATTTTATTCTATATTTTTCACTTATTACACAGTTTATACTTCTTTTCCCTTTTTTTGTTTTCTTTTTTTTTTTTTAATTGAGGTACAAATACATATAACATAGTTTCAGGTGTGCAACATAATGATTAGATATTTGTATATACTGAGAGATAACTACCACAGTAAACCTAGTTAACATCCATCACCATACATAGTTAACGAAGTTTTTTTAGGATTTACTCTCTTAGCAACTTTCAAATATGCAACACAGTATCACTAGCTGTAGGTCACTGTGCTGTACGTTACCTCCCCATGACTTACATTTTATAACTGAAGGTTTGTGCCTTTTGACCACCTTTACCCATTCCCCTCCTCCCCCATCCCAACCCCTGCTGCTGGCAACCACCAATCTGTTCTCTGAATCTATGAGTTCAGTTTTTTCAGATTCCACATGTAAGTGGGATCATACAGTATTTATCTTTCTCCCCTTTCTACTTTCTATTGGGTAGGGTTTTGTTTGTTTGTTTTTGCTGGCTTAAATGTTGAGCATTCCAGTTTGCCTGGAATCTGTCTTACTTCAAAACTCATGTTTTGTCTTTTGTACCACACCAAGAGTTAGATGTCATTGGAACCTTAGAAATTTGTCATCTACCCACTGAATCTAAAACTGGTACTGGTGTGAAAATTATTTGGAAGTTTATAAGAAATGTTGATTCCTGGACCTCCTCTTTAGAGACTCTGCCTCAGTAGGTCTGGGTAAAGTCCTGAATCTACAGCAAGCCCCTGACTTTGATGCAGGTGGTTCACAGACCACATTGTGGGAATACTGTTCTCATCCAACCCCACAGCTTTCCAAATAGCAAGCTTTACACTTCTCTTTGCTCTTTAAATATTGCTTTTTAAAGATACACCCCTGGGTGGGCTCTACAATCTCCTTTCTAGACCTTTTCTCACTTTATATTGTCCTATATGTTAAAAGAATTCTCTAGACCTACTTTATATATAATTTATATTCTTCTAATTAGTTTCCAATCCAATGTTCCTTTACTATTACTCTATCTTACTTGCTTCCTTCATCATTATAAACACATATTTCCTGGGAGTACCCTAGCAGTCTAGTGGTTAGGACTCAGTGCTTTCACTGCTGTGGGCCCGGGTTTGATCCCTGGTCAGAGAATGCAAACCGCATGGCGGGGCCAAAAAAATGAAATAAAATTTTAAAAAATTAAAAAATAAAATAAAAACATATTTCCGTTGACAGCATTTACTGAATGTCAACCTCTGTAATGGGTGCGGAGATAGGGGCTTTCGAGCACTCAGCAGCCACTTTGCTAGTAAGCACGACTGTCTCCACTTCTGAAAGGCAAGACAAAGCTTGGGGAATTTGCCTAATGTCACATTCAATGGGGAAGCTAGTATTTGAACCCAGATCTGTCTGTTCTATTTGTTATATCCCACTCTGCCTTCAAAGAGACTCTGATCCTCAGAAGCCCACAGTATAGTGGTGAAAGACACAAACAATCTCCCTCTCTGGTCATCTTTGTATCCAAGATAGTGCTTTGCACATAGTCACACTTAATAAATGTCAGTGAAAAGAAAACATGAATTTATCCTGGTTTCTTACTTCTTTCTCAGTTTATGGTTTCCAAGTCAGGGGAATCACAATCGGGTAAAACAGAGAAGTAAAGAGGACCGTTTGGAAAAACACAAATTCGGAGACAAAACAGAAAGAACACTCTATGTCACACAGTGAGTTTCTTCCTCTGAACAGCTACTGTAACAGATCATCAAAGTCCCATTATGTGAAAATGCCCATTGTAATAAGCTAGGGCTACTTTCATTTTGAACTCTTCAATTTATTTTTCTAATTAATTCAGTAAAAGTCTTTAGGTGATACAACATGTAATATTACTACTATTTTCTCCTTCCTGGACTCAGTTTTATAATGCTGATGTTGAACATAATAGAGCAAGCAACTATAGGTAATTGTAGAAATTATTGTTGGGAATTTGCATATGAAATACACACCTTTTACTGCCTCTAGTTGGCATTGTTAACTCAGTTATAAATAGTACAGCTGACATACTGCAAACAGAAAGTGCTTTTTGATGGGCAAAAATGGAAGACTGCTACGGAGGAGGAAGTGTTAGCACACAATGTTTAAGTTGGAAAGCTTTCATTAGCACTAGTCAAGGGGGAAAGTGATTAATTTACTAATCATGGCCTTCCTTCAGAATCCAATCATATAGAAAGACTTACGGTAAAGCTTTCTAAAAACAGATATTTATGCTACTATTTAGGTAAACAAGTAATACAGCCAGTCTATAAACATATTTGAAGAGTGTTGATGGGCACTTTTAAGAAAATGAAGCAGTTCCCTTCGGATTAATCTCTTGCTGTGTATACGTGGTGAGGCAAAGGAAATAATAGGACTGAGATATAACATTGGAGAGTGCAGTTTATATTTATACCACTCTTGAAGATAAAGCTTACACTGGGGTCATTTTGCTGAAATCATCTACTAGAATTTGAAAATTTAAAAACTATTTGAAAAACTTTAACCATTGAGAAAGAACAAAAATATGCCATTCATTGTGACTGTATGACCATAAAAATTATAATTCATAGGGCAGTATTTTTGCGGTGTTTTATACTGCTTGAGGGCAAAAATTCAATCACTGTTACTATGCAGGCTGTTTCAATCATTAGGAGGCATAGGTACAGACTAGTGATGACTTTTGTAAATGAGAAAACATTTGCAGAAATCGTTATATTTTTATGGGCTGTAATACTTCAGTTTTCAAAAGTTTGGGGTCATTTTGGTTTTTTTTTGTTATGGGTATAAAGCAACCATGACACAGAATTTTAATGCTGAACTACTCATCCAGATGACAGGAGAGGTGAGGGGGCTAGGGACAAAATTTTCTTCCTACGTATTTGTTTTTAGGCATTTATATTTGCCTGAGTGCTTTGGTACCATGGTGACAGCTTAGCAACAGCTAGATGAAAATTAAGGTAATCTGCCATGCCAGCCTCTGATCATAAAAAGTTGGTAGGTAGGACACTGGGAAGAAAAATACAGATGTTTAGACGTTTAATGGTTTAATCAAAAAGAGACTTGTTCTATTACCTGCCCTTGTCCGTCTCTTCACCTTCTCTCTCTCTCTCTTTATAAAGAGATGAGGATCTAAAAAAAAAAAAACAAAAACAAGAAACAACCCAAACAAACCCCCGTATTTAAATTGATGAGATAAAACAAAAATTAAACCTTTTTAAATAGGAAATAAAACAACACACTTTATTCTTTCTTAAATAGGATCTAATGATCACAACATGTACATGGAAAGTGTTTTTTGTTTTTTTGCTTTTTGTTTCTGGCTGCGCTGCGTGGCACCCGGGATGTTAGTTCCCAGACCAGGGATCAAACCCATGCCCCCTGTAGTGGAAGTGTGGAGTCCTAAGCACTGGACTGCCAGGGAAGTCCCTGGAAAGTGTTTTGCAAAGATATTTCCAAAGGGTTTTTTCATACTAACGGACACTTGATTTCTGCTGATGGCTATTACAGGGACAAAGTTACATACCTTTGGACCAGCAGACTTGGATGACATGATGGATACTGTCATTTTTAAAGACAACATATGATGTCTTTCATTATCTTTATTATAATTTATATGTAAAACAGAGAAAGTAAAATAATCTGAAAGGAAGAACATAACCTTTGGAAAGCCAAGAGGAGATAAAATCACCTTGATTTTCAGGGCTATTAATTTTATTTCAAATACCCTGGTAATGGTAAAATACAGGTTAAATCAAATAGTCCTTAGCTAGTTGAACAGACATGGCAAATGGACTTCAACTTGCCTGCTGGCTCTGACACAATAATAGTGGCCCTGGAGAGCTGTGTTGAGGAGGATTCTGAGGTTCTGTAGGAAAAGGGCTGTGAATGATGAGTGAATGCCTGTCATAGCTGAGAGGGAGACTAGAGGGTAAAAGACTTGTTAAGTGCAATGTGGGGGGTGGAAGGGAAGGAGGGTTAGCCCAAAGCACCCAAATACGGACTGTAAATTTAAGTCTTACATTTTATAATATAATGAATGCAAATCTTACATTTAATTCCATAATATATATATCTGGTATGCTATACAAGTTTAAAGGCTCATTTGTAGTTAAATTACCTAACGTTAACTTTGTGGGAAAAAAATATGTTCTTAGACAATGTGCATGTTCATTCTGTGGCTTCCACAGTACCTGGCAGGCTTCTGAGTATCCCTGGGAGTCTCTGCTCCCCATTTAGTGACACCCACACCTGGAAGACTGATAGAAATAAAACAGTTTAAATTTGTGCATGATAATGTAAGACTCAGAGAAGTAAATTAACCTGCTTGTCAATAGCAGAGCTGGGATTTGAAGACTCTAAAGCCCAATTTCTTGTTTGTTTGGTTTTTTTTGGCTGCACCATGCAGCATGTAGGATCTTAGTTCCTGGACCAGGGATTGAACCCGTGTCCCCTGCAATGGCAGCTTGGAGTCTTAATCCCTGGACCACCATGGAAGTCCCTAAAGCCCAATTTCTTAACAAAGAGTCTGTCTATATCATTCCAAAGACAAGTACCAGGATTCCCCGGGATTCAGGGTTTGGTATTAAATTACTGATTTGAAAAAGAACTTTTGGGGCTACAGAAGACCATACGGTAACTAGTAAGTTGGCAATTACAGTACTGCTGTTAAAGAAAAGCATGGTTTCCATTTGGGATTATGGAAAAGTTACAGAAATAGTGGTGATGCCTGCACAACAGAGTGAATATAATTAATGTCACTAAATTGTACACTTAAAATTACTAAAATAGCACATATTATGCTATACATCTATATATATATTACCACAATAAAAAAAAGAAAATCGTGATTCATGGATTAGAAGACTAATATCGTTAAAATGGCAACTATCCAAAATTAGATCAATAGATTCAATGCAGTCCCTATCAAAATCCCAGCAGGCTCTTTTGTAGAAATTTACAAGCTGATCCTAAAATTTTTATAGAAATGCAAAGGACCCAGAGTGGCCAAAACAATTCTGTAAAAGAAGAACTACAAGTGTAAATGGGGAAATCTGAATAAGATTGATGGACTGTATCAACGTCAACATTCTGGTTGTGATCTTGTCCTATAGTTTTACAAGATGATACCATTGGGGAAAATTGTAAAGGGTACCTAGAATCTCTCTGTATTATTTCTTACAACTACTTGTGAATCTATAATTACCTCAAAATTAAAAGTTTAATAAAAAAATAAGCTGGAGGACTTCTACTTCCCAATTATAAAATTTAATATAAAACTGTAGTAATCGGGCTTCCCTGGTGGCGCAGTGGTTAAGAATCCACCTGCCAACGCAGGGGACATGGGTTCGAGCCCTGGTCCAGGAAGATCCCACATGCCGCAGGGCAACTAAGCCTGTGTGCCACAGCTACTGAGCCTGCGCTCTAGAGCCCGCGAGCCACAACTACTGAAGCCCGTGCACCTAGAGCCCGTGCTCCGTAACAAGAGAAGCCATCGCAATGAGAAGCCCATGCACCGCAACGAAGAGTAGCCCCCGCTCGCCGCAACTAGAAAAAGCCTGTGCACAGCAACGAAGACCCAACGCAGCCAATAAATAAACAAACAAGTAAATGAAAATAAAGCTATAGTAATCAAGGAAGTGTGGTTCTGGCATAAGGACAGACATAGAAATCAATGGAACAGAATTGACAGAAACAGACTCTTGTATTTAGGGTCGACTGATTTTCTACAAAGTTGCTAAGGCAACTCAAAGAAGGAAAGAATAGTCTTTTCAACAAATGGTTCTAGAACAGCTGGATATCCACATACAAAAAAAAATTAATTTAGTCCAGTGGTTTTCAATGGGGGAGATTTTGGCTTCCCAAAGGCAGGGAACTTTTGGCAATGTCTAGAGACAATTCTGGTTGTCGCAGCTGGGGTTGGCGTGCTACTGGCATTCAATGGGTATACACCAGAGGTGCTGCTAAACATCCAGCAATGCACAGGGCAACCCCACAACAAAGAATGACCCAGCCCAATATGTCAATAGTGCTGAGGATGAGATGCCCGATTTAAACCTTTACCTCACACTTTATACAAAAGTTAACTAAAAAGGGATCATAGACCTAAATGTAACAGCTAAAACTATACAACTTTGAGAAAAGAACATTGGAGAAAATCTCTGTGACTTTGGGTTAGGCAAAGATTACTTAGATATGACACTGAAAGCGTGATCTATAGAAGAAGAAATTGATAAATTGGACTTCATCAAAATTAAAGACTTTTGCGCTTCAAAAGGAACCATTATGAAAATGAATTTAAGCTACAGATTGGGAGCAAATATTTGCACACCATAGAGCAGACAAAGGACTATATTCAGAATATATAAAGAATGCTTATATCTCAATAAGACAAACAACCCAATTAAGAAATAGGTAAAAGATCTGAACAGACATTTTGCCAAAGAAGATATATAAATGACTAACATGCTCATGAGACGATGCTTAACATCATTAGTCATTAGGAAAATGCAAATACAAATCACAATGAGATACAGTCTCATTCCTACTAGAATAGCTATAATAAAAAATGGAATACCGGGGACTTCCCTGGTGGTCCAGTGGTAAAGAATCCGCCTTGCAATGCATGGGATGCACAGGTCTGATCCCTGGTCAGGGAACGAAGATCCCACATGCCGCGGGGCCACTAAGCCCGCGCGCCACAACTACTGAGCCCACACACCGCGAGGAAAGATCTTGTGTGCCACAACTAAGACCCGACACAACCAAAAAAAATAGCAATAATAAAAGAAAAATAAATAAATATTTTTTTTTAAAAGGGAATACCAAGAGTTAGCAAGGATGTGAAAAATTTGGAACCCACATGTGTTGGAAAGGTAAAATGATACAGTCACTTTGGAAAACGGTCTGGCAATTTCTAACAGGTTAAACATAAATTTATTATAAATTTTACTCCTGAGGATCTACTCAGGAGAAATGAAAACTTATGTCCACATAACGACTTGTACATGGGTATTCACAACAGCATTATTAATAATAGGTCAACAGTAGAAACAACCCAAATGCCAATCAACTGGTAAAGGGATAAATGAATATAATATATCTGTTCGATGGAATATTATTTAGCAATATAAAGGAATGAAATAATGATTAATTCCATAACATACATAAACCTCAAAAACATTATGATAAGTGACAGAAACCAGATGCAAAAGACTAAGTACTGTAAAACTCCATTTATATAAAATGTCCAGAGAAGGCAAATCTATAGCGACAGAGAGTAGATTAGTGGCTGCCTAGGATTGAGGGTGGGAGCAGGTGTTGACTGCAAATGTGCACAAGGGATCTTTAAAACTGAATTGTAGTGATGCTTGCACAACTTCGTAAATTTATTAAAAAAGCATTGAATTGTATACTTAAAATAGATGAATTTTATGATATGTAAACTATACTTCAATAAAGCTGCTTTTGAAAATGCAATTAAAGCAATTCTAAATCTTCAAAAAAAGAAGAATAAAAGGAAAGAAAAGTACAGAACTGCATAAACAGGCAGCAATTAGGAAGCTCACAATTAATTGATCGTATTCCACATACACAAGTAAGTTTAAGTAACTGTGCAACTCATGATATAAGGGAGGAGGACAGGCAGGGAGACTTCATTGAAATGTGACAAGTGAGAAGTAATGTGAATAGTAAAGTTATGATGATTAATTTAAGGAAGGAAAGGTTGCAAGTGTAGCTTAATTCTTTGAGGATGATGCTGTTTTCTCCTTCATTTGAAGGCTTACAAAAAAAGAAAGATCCAAACAAAAGAAGACAATAACAAAACACAATAAACTCATACTGTTATAGCATGAAAGATTTGAGTCAGATAAAGGTTATTTTGTTTCCCTTCAAACAAACCCTAGGAGTTTCTAGAGTCCTCTTCTCCCAAGTCCTTGAAGAAGGAAAGACGGCTCCTCAACTCTTAGAAAATGGTTTCTCCTTGGTTTTGGCCAAGAGCAGAAGCTAACACAACTGCCTGAGGGCCTTTCCTGTCCTAGGAGATTGTGAACCTCAGTGGGAAGAAAGAAGTCATCCTACTGAAGTGTGGCTGGCTGAGAACTTGCAGTGAAGCGAGAGGAAAATACATAGAGATGTGAATCCATTTTGAGCATCGTCTCGAAGGAATGGGAACCACCAACTGAAAAGATTAATCATTCAGGCTAAAGAATTTTAAGGGAATTTATTTCACAGTTTTAACTTGCTGCTGTGGAGAACCTGCAGGGGCACTATTTTTCCAAGACAAAGACTTTCTTAGTAGCAGGTTGGGATGTTGACTTATGAGTATTTACTGTATACCCATTTATCCCAGAGAAACCAATCAGGAATAAAAATTCAATATACCTTGTTTAGAATTTAAGCTACTTATCAATAGTGGTTATGAAGACTGCAGCACCATGAAAAAATGTTTATGATGTATTATGTAAAAACAGCAGGACCCAAAGTTGAATTTATACTATAATTACAACCATGCAAAAAAGATAGGCATAGCAGAAAAGGCTGAATTAAATACAAATGAAATGGTGATACTGATTATGTGAGCATGGTGAGACTGAGAGTAATTTTTTTCTACTTTCCAAAATTTCTTTAGATGTGTTTATTTACTTAAATGCATCAAAAAGTGAAATCTTCCCAACAACAGTCAAGGCAGTGGGGAGCCTACTCATTTGCTCAGGATGCACAGTGACCGGTATGCTATCAGTCTTAGAAGTGAGCAGATCACATTGAAAGAAAGCTGATAGAGCTTCTCCATGAAGATGGAATCAGCATCTATAAAAAGAAAGAAAAGGAATGAAAGCCTGAGAAACTTTCTCTTTCTACGGAAGAGTAAGAAATACATATCTAGGAAGAATATTCCTCCACCGGTAGAGGCCTAAAACCTAGCACTTCAGCGCCCCAAGGGCAGGTGGGGAAGCTAAAGGGAGGGGTGGACACCACTGTCAGTTCTGGCCACACTGGGTTCTCCCCAGGTGACCTTCTTTTTCAAAAGTATGTTATCTCCTTAATGTAAAGGCAGGATCCCTTCTGAAAAAATAAAACAGTTAATTTGAGAAGGGATTAGGAGTGATGGTAGGAAATGGAGAAAGAGGTAAATGACAGTCTTGTTAGATTGCTTTGTGTTTTAAAAAGAAAGAAAGTGCAAATAGCTTTATTATTACTAAAAGGTGATTAACAATAATGGAAACTATTAATAACAATGGAGTGACAATTGTGTCCTCACAAATAGATTAAAAAGTCAACCCAATCCATCTCTGCCCTTTTGAGTTTTAGCGAAGGTGTGGCATGCCTTCTCCAGATTGAGAGGCAGTCATTAGATTCTAAAGATAAATCCTGGAATTCTATTGGTCAGAAAGGTGAGATCTTAACAACAGGATTTCACAGTGGGAAGACAAATGAAGGGGCAGGAAAGAATCTTCCTGAATCTAAGAGCTCTAGGAAGGAACGTGAAAAGAGTTTTCTGAAAGCAACGTCCTCCTTGTCTGTGATGGACCTGCTGTTTAGTTAGTCTTTTATTTTTTTTTTGGGCTGCGCCATGTGCCTTACAGGATCCTAGTTCCCTGACCAGGGATTGAACCCAGGCCATGGCAGTGAAAGCACCGAGTCCTAACCACTGGACTGCCAGGGAATTCCTAGTTAAGTCTTAAAAAAGAGAGAAAGAAAAAGAAGTAGCCTTTAGCTGCAATTTTATTGATTAAACACAATTCCCCCAAAGCCACTTGCCCAAAGAGATCTATGTTACAGCAACTTGTCAGGTTTTGAAAGATAATCACGGATTATTCAGATTACTTTCTGGTCACCTGAGTGACCAGAATGTTGTAGGTACTGGGCCTTAAAAAACGTGTACATCTTTTTGGAGCATTTTGCACTAATGTATATGTCTTTTACCCCAAGTCTGTAGGTTTCACCTGCATGCTGGGCCATAGCAATACCATTGGCATAGGTAAGAGAAAGTCTCAAACATTAGAGAACGAGACCTGGACCAGGCACACAATGTCACTGATCACTTATTTTTAGGTGTGACTGGGTTACCACATTATATAAGAAAACATGAAGAGGATTTAGTGTTGTCATCAAGTAAAACTCACAACAAAGTTTAATGATAGTCATAATCCTTATCTTCTTTCAAAGTAACTAATAGTGAATGGCAAATAACTCACTATCTAATCAATATCTAATTGATACTGTTTTTTAGAAACAGTTTTTCTAAGTTGGGGAATTCAAAAGAAGATGACTTAGTGGCACAGGAAACGGCTTTGTAGTTCCTCGGGAAATATAATTTAAAAATTTATAAAAGAATGTCTCTAGAGGTGGGACTAAGAGAGAGATGTGTGAGACACAAAAGGAAGGGTAGTCAGAGAAGAGGGAAAGTGGGTCACAGGTGCTGTGGGGGTGAGGGCGGAAGCTGCATTAGCAAGGTGAAATGCTGTGGGGAAGTCTGCATGCAGGGGGACGTCTGGTAAACTTCACAGTGAGGTCACCATCTGTGAACGAGAAGAAGGCATCTCAGTGGAGTAGTGCCGTGAGACCCGATAGATTTGTTGAACAAGTAGTCTCTGAGTGTCTACAGTGCTGGCGCTGGTCTAGATGGTGGGGACCCGGCAGTGAATGTAGTGAATGACCAATTGCCAGGGTTAAGGAGTTAGTAGCCTGTAAGAAGGTGTGCTGCTAATGCTAGGAAGAAAAAAGTAGAGGTGGAAGGATAAATAGGGGAAGTGAGGGATGTCATTTAGGGGAGAACTGAGCCCATTCATAGCCAGCAGGGGAAACACAAGACTCAAGAATAGGGACATGAGGGAGACAGGAGGCTGAAGGCTCGAGATCTTTGGAAAGGAGTAGAGTCTTATCTGGAAAGAGAGCAAAGGAAGAGAGAAAGAGGTGCTGTCTGGAATGACTCTAAAGTGGGGAGATGGCGTGTGAAGGCAAGCCAGTCTGTCAGAGGCAGTCCTTTCTGCTGGCTCCTGCATCTATAAATGGGGGATTAAGTCTTACCCCCAGAGAGTGGTCGTGGGATTCGAACAAGACAGTACTGTTAAGGCCCTTAGCAGAGTGCCTGGTATACACGCAGAGCCCTTACTTGAAGAAAAGACTGATAGGGAGGAAGGAGAGTGCAGGTGGGCTCAGGGGCCTGAAATGAGTGAGGTTTGCAGGTCCAGGTTGGGGGGAAGAGGGACAATGGTTAATGAATGAATTCTTCACTCTAGCAAGAAACTGGGGGTGGAGGGTGATGCAGAGGGGGTAAAGGAGGAGACGCTCTAAGGTCACTAACTCTGCCTTGTCAGTACCTTCCCTGGCAGCACTCAGGCAGTAGGCCAAAAGGTACGATTAAGCACGTCTTGCTGCCCCCAAATTTCTCCCTAGAGATTGTCTGAAATTATAAGGGCTTAAAATGAATTAATAAATAAATATCCCTGAAGAAGGGGTACGGAGAAGACTATCAGTATTTAATACTTTAGACTGACTTAGCCAGCATATTAGGTTTAACAAAAGCAGAGCTGTCACTCAACAGTGAGGGCAGGGCTGTTGCTCCCAGGGAGCCGGACAGACAGCAGGGCACAGGAGAGGGAACAGAGGCCTGGAAGGCAGCTGGGAAGATGAAAGGGAGGTAGGAAATGTTCCAAAGAAAGCAGAAAGGCGGGTGTTGAAACAAAGAGTCCAGGATTATAAGCCATACAAAGGAGAGCTGGGAATTCTTTAGGTCACCTGTGAGGCAGCTTAGCAAGAAGTCTGCCATTAAGTTTTATGCTTTCCTTCATAGCCTCTCTTTGTGTTTCACCTTCCCTGTTCCCTGAATTTCACATAGCATCTTTATTATCTAGAGAGTCAGAAATGGCAAACTTTTAGAAAATAAAACAAAGCTGGAGAGGACCTCATATATTCTCGTTTAACCTTATTTTACAAATGTGGAAACTGAGGCTCAGAGGGAAGTGACTTGCTCAAGGTCACACAGCGAACCAGGTGCTAAACCAGAACTAGAAGAGCCCTAGAATCCTGCCTTGTGTTCCATAGTACCTGACCATCTGCTTAATAAAACCTACAGCTTGCTGAAGTTCCTGCGCATCCAGAGAACACAAAGCATGACTCCTCCTTTGTGGAAGTTAATGATTAAAACCTAGTCTGATCTAAAGCATCTAACCATAGTTACTAATTAAGCCAATTTCTGTGAGAAAAGGCATTTCAAACAGAAGAGTGGAGTGTTCTCTTCACCTAAATCTATAGGCCTTCAAATTGTAGTAGCATAAACTGTACAATTACAACATTTCAAGTACGCTTAAAAATATTTCAAAATACAATACCTTAACCTCTGTAGCTTACATTTTCTTTTCATTGCATGCCACACGATGGGTCCTGATAAAACGGTTTTGTAACTTTTGAAGAAGGAATTTAACTAAAGTGACTTCACTTAGTGTTTGAGTGAACTAGGTAATAAAATCTGTTTGCTGTGTTCGCTGTCTCCAGATAGGGCTGTAATTACACCACATAAGGAAGAAAGGTAGCTGAGTCTCAATCTAGATCATTTATGTAAACTCAGCCTTCTTGTCAACGGTGTTCTCATATTGCATGCATGCAAACCTCAAAAATCATCTCCTATGAACCACAGAGAGACAGTGTCCAATTGCAGGCCTGTGAGATTGCTTATATTCTTTCTGTAATTGGATGTCTGTGGTTCAAGACCAAAATCTGACACTCTGAGGCTAAAAAAAAAAATCACCAATGAATTCCCCAGTACAACAATTATATATCTGACACTTGTAAAAATTAAAGGTATTCTCTACACCAACGTATTACAAATGAATACATTTACTTGAAAAAAAGAAGCATCCTGTTCAGCTTGAAAAAAAAAAAAGTTTGGTTCTTTGAAATGCGTTTGAAAAAATCTGGTCTTCCAGAAAGAAAAACAGGCAATTCCTACTATAACCAAGTTAACATTTGATAACATTTTAATCTCCTACTTCAAATATTTGGCCTTATTTTTTCAGCAGTTTCCCCCCAAAATCTTACAGAACCCAAGAAGCACAAAGTATATCCATACTGCATCTATAAAATACAAAGACATAATTGCAAGAAGACAAAGCATGTTTTTTTTTCCTTAATCATTAAACTACCCTCCGTTATGAAAAATTGGTCACTGGCTTTTGATTTGACAGTCCTCCCTGGCTGGCATTGATAGTGTTTCTCTTGACACCTGCAGCTTCCAGCTTGCCCTGTCCTCTCTAGAAGGAAAACCACAGGCCACCGCCCTGGCGCCATCCCTGGCTCAGTCCAATCAATAAGGACTTATTTCCTGTCCATTTGCTGAGGTCACAGGAGCGAATCTCATTAATTATTTCTGCTACTGAAGCCTCAAGTGTGCTTGTGGCGTGACAACTGAAAACTGCTTGACCTTTTTTCTTCTAATTTTGTTTGTAGCAGTTCCAAAAAGAGGGCAGTATTCATTTAGCAGTGTGGTAAAAAGAAAAAAAATGTATATGTTGTTAAAGTCATTAACACATTTAGATCTTTCATCATGAAAGCTCTCCCGATCACCTCATTCCCCAGTTTTTTTCAGCTAACGAACAATAGTCTTTTTAATTTGGTGTCACGAAAATCTGGTCACAGCAAACACAATGTTTTCTAAAGCAGTTCTGGCCTCCGAGGGAGGAAAGCTCTCCAGGGCCTCCAGTGCCTTGTTTCCATGGTAACGACACAGGTCAATAGCTGAAGTCACACCTTTGCCAGCGCTGATTGTTTCTCGCAACTGTTAAGAAACAAATGCACAGGAAAAGTCAGTTTTTACGGTACCACAATTAAATTGAGGAGGAGAGGTGGAAAACAAAGAAGGGGAGAAACAGTATAGATTCACTGTTTCTGCTTTTGAGGTTAAAGAGGACACCATCCTCCAGTGATTTTGAGGCACTAACATTCCCTAAGGCTGCTAGGTTTGGCCCTCCAGAGCAGAACAATAGGCTCCAATTAGCCTAATTACACCTCTTCCCCAACTCCCGCCTTGTGATATCTTGAAGTGGGCCCTGCTGGAGGGTGGTGGTGATGAGGCAGAGGGCATTTACATCTCTGACCTTTTGAATTCAGCAGCCTGATATTCTTAGGTGAGGAAGGCTTCATTAACATCCTAGTTAATAACTAATATTTTTACACTGTATGTTGGCACAATAGTCCATGTGAAAATTCAAGAAAGACACATAGTATTAGATCTGAGCACTACATTATTAAAACTGTAAGACTTTGGGAGGAATGAATTAAAATACCCTTTGTGAAGAATAAAGTCAACTCTTGCCCACAAATGGAGTTGATTTCCAATCCCTCTCCCTGATGACTGGGAAGGACCAATACAATGGTTACACTTTAGAGCTGAAAAAGACTTATAATGATTTGGCCGGTCCACTTCCCCTTGCCCCTATTCCATCTTCTTCTCAGTGAATACCTCTAATGTCTGCTTTACTCCCTAAATCAGAAACTCGGGAGTTCTCCTTCATCCATTCAGGCACCATGGCTCACCCATGACTGAACTTTCTGGCTCCCCACTAGGTTGGTTGGCGCCCAGTGACAAGTTCTAGTCCATGAGACGTGAATGGTGTGTGTCACTTCTGCGCTGTAGCATTTAACGGTCCATATGAGTCCCGCCAGAGGTTTCCCTCTGGTACATCAACCAGTCACATTGAAGAAGCCCCTCAGGTTGGATCCCCGAGTGGCCACGGTGAGCAACCACGGTGCCTCTCCAACCTGCACAGGACATGTAGTATGGGCAGGAAACACGTCTGTTGTCTGAAGAGACTGTCAGGTTGTCTGTGGCCATCTTGACTGATATACTCACTGAGTCTCAGCCATTCTATCTCATACAAAGCCCTCCAATTATCATCTGCTCTTCACTCTCATTGCCACATCAGTTCAGGCTATCATCATCGCTTGCCTGGGTTATTTTTGCAATCACCTCCTAAAGCGTCTTCCCACCACCAGTTCTTTGCCTCTGGACTCCATCCTTCACGCTGCCAAGAAGATCTTTATAAAAAGCAAATGTGATCTTGCTTAAAACCCTCCACTGCCTTCCAATAGCTTTAAGGAAAAAAAAGTCCAAGCTCTTTCATGAGGCATGGAAGTCCTTTCCCTTTCCGCCGTTTCATCATTACTTAGGGAAACTACTTGCAGCTGATGGCTTGAGACAGTCTCCACACACGCCCCTCGAGCCATCAAGCTCCCCAAATTCCACTTGGGTGGAATGTACACAGCTAGGATGACAGGCCTAAGGGGCTAGGTGCCCTTCTTCCTTGGGGCTCCTGGAGTGCCCTGTGCATATGTGGAGTACAGCATTATTATATAGTGTTGTATTTTAATTCTCCATTCACTTATCTATCTCTTCATTAGACTTGGAGCTATCGTATAATGCATGAAACATAAAGGAATAAAAGAAATAACCTGCTTTACTCCCCTAATTATATAGATGAGAGGAGAGGGCCAGAGAAGCTCAGCGGCTCACACAAGATCACAGATGGATAGTGACAAAGCTGCGATCAGAAGCCAGTTTTCCTAACACCCAGTCCAGTGGCATTTAATATTATACTCTGCCAGACTCTCAGCATTCTACAGGTATTTCCACACTGCATATGAACTTTGGTATTGTTTCAGCCTAGGGTTCCCTGGTTTCCTGCCATCACTGAATGCATGAAGGCACTAAAATGGTCCTGGGTATCAGAGGTAGCCAGATTCAAGCTCCTCTTCTAGCTCCCATCTTAGAGAGGCCAGTTAACTGCTCTGAGTTTAAATGGGGATAATATCAGTCCCTTGTAGGACTGCTCGGGGGGGTACTGCATGAGACAGTATAGAGTGCTTGACAGTGTCTAAAACACTACAGATATTCAGAAGTACTTAATTCTTCTTCCTCCTCAAGCCCTTAGCCATTGCCAAGAAAGCTACCCCATCCAAAATAGATCAAATCTATTTTAGCTTGACGCACAGCAACCTCAAAGGTAGCTGAACTTGGATCAGACCAGCCTTAAAGATTAAAAAAAAAGAAAAAGAAAGAACATGCTTCTTATTTTCATTATCTTTAATTCCCTCAAGTCTAAATTAGACTGGCCAACATTCTCTTTTCTGGACTTCTAGGTTGGTGACTGCAGGCAAGTGGATATCTGCATGACTGGATTTCAGTTTGTAAATATTAATTGAGCACCTATTATGTGTAAAGAGTACAATGATCCTTTTTTGCTTTATGGGTCAGGAACTAACGAAGGGTATACTGTGAAAAGCAGCAAGTGAAGGACTACAGATGACCAGAGAAATGAGAGCAACTTTGATTAGAAGAGATTTAAGAGGGCCTTACAGAAAAGGGATTTAAGGCATGTCCTGAGAATGCTGATAAGTAGTTATGGCGTCGGGGTAGCAAGAAAATTATAGGGAAAGAGAATAGCTTGAACAAAGGCACAGAGGAGACCAGAGCGAATGAAAACAGATTGGTGTGATACTTTACAGGAGTAGGTGAGAGGGGACCCAGGTGGGTTCTGAAAACCAACCTACGAACTTATTTATTTATTTTATTTATTATTATTATTAGTATTATTCGTTGCGGTACGCGGGCCTCTCACTGTCGCGGCCTCTCCCGTTGCGGAGCACAGGCTCCGGACGCGCAGGCTCAGCGGCCATGGCTCACGGGCCCAGCCGCTCCGCGGCATGTGGGATCTTCCTGGACCGGGGCACGAACCCGTGTCCCCTGCATCGGCAGGCGGACTCTCAACCACTGTGCCACCAGGGAAGCCCAACCTAAGAACTTTATTAAAAATTTTTTTTATTATCAAACATTTATTTTTTATTTTTTTATTTTTTGGCTGTGCTGCGTGGCACACGGGATCTTAGTTCCCTGACCAGGGATTGAACGCATGGCCCCTGCAGTGGAAGCACAGTGTCTTAACCATTGGACCAGCCGGGAAATCCCTCAAATATTTTAAAAGTACAGAAAAGTTGAAAGACTAGCCCAGGAGTTGGCAACCTATGGCCTCAGGCCAAATTTGGCCCCCCTGTTTTTATAAATTAAGTTCTGCTGGAATATAACCATGCCCATTTATTTAAGTATTGTCTATGGTTGTTTCTGTGCTATAACGGCAGACCTACAGAGTTGAGTAGCTGCCACAGAGACTGTATGGATTGCAAAGCCTAAAATATTTACACTTTGGCCTTTACAGGAAGTCTGTGACTTCTGGACGTAGCATAATTAATGAACGCGTATCTTCTACCTAGATTCAACAACTATTAATATTTTGCTATTTTTGTTCTATCTACTTGTATGTGTGTGTTTTCTGAATCATTTGAAAGTAAGCTGTTTAAGCTGGTATATTAGCTCTCCAGAGGAGGAAAAAGCCCTATTTGTAGCATTTGCAGATTTTTGTGGTATAAATACTCCCATCATGGCTGATTTCAAGCTACCAAGGGTTGTAGAATCACAAAATTCTTGAATATTTAACAACTGGCTCTCAGCTGGTAGGAGGAGGCTTGGACGTACCACAGGCTGCAGGATGCTTTACCCTTGTTTTGAGAAGCATCTCCATAGATAAGAACATTCTCCTACATGGCCAGAATACCATTATCACAGCTCGGAAAGTTAACAGTAATCCTCTCCTATTATCAATATCTAGTCCATCTGCAAATTTCCCCAATTGGCTCCAAAATGTCTTTTTTAGCCTTTTTTTCCCCCCAAACCACAATGAATCCTGGTTTACACACTGCATTCATCTGTTATGACACTTTAAACTTCTTCCCACTATGATATTGCCATTTTGAAAGGACCAAGCTATGTTGTACAATGTTCTACATTCTGTGTTTCTCTGATTGCTACGCTTAGTTTGTTAGTCTGTAAACTTTATTCAGTCAGGCTCAACTGAATATTTGATGGTGACTTATATGGTATTTAACCCTACAATGAAGGGTAATTCAGACTAGGGCAAAATAGCACCCAGGAGGACATCACTAAAAGTTACTCAAGCCCTAAAAGAGTTAATTTCTCTTCCCCAATGACTACTGTACTTCCAGTTAATACTCCAATCTGCTCTCCACACGGTTGGCTCCCAGGACTTTGCATACCAAGGACCTGATAGCTTCCACGTGTAAAATGCCCATTTCAGAACTCATCAGTAATCTAATCCTTCATGGAAGGTATTATTCCTCACAGGCATCTGTATACACTTCCACCAACAAAACATAAACTACTGGCTCAAAGGAAATCCTTTAGATATAATTAATAGCACATAAATGAGACTCGTTTTTACTGTAAATTAGAAGAGGCCATGAGTTTACCCAGAAAAATACACTCTTGTCCTTTGTAAATAAATGCGACAAAAGACACATTAAGCTGGAGTTCCCAAACTTGGCTGATCATAAGATTCATCTGGGGAGCTTTCAAATGCAGATGCATAGGCCTCATTCTTGGAGATGGATTCAGTAAGGCCTAAAAAAAAAATGCTTCTTTTTTTAATGTTTTTTTAAAATGCTAATCACTGGTCATTGCAATGATTAGCCAGATTTGGGAGTACCTCACTCGCTGGGGCATGTATTTTGAGAGATTGTATTTTAAAACTGTCATGTTGGGTTTATATCGTTTTTGTTTTTGGTTTTTTTTCCTTTTGCGGTATGTGGGCCTCTCACTGTTGTGGCCTCTCCCGTTGTGGAGCACAGGCTCCGGACGCGCAGGCTCAGCGGCCATGGCTCACAGGCCCAGCCGCTCCACGGCATGTGGGATCTTCCCGGACCGGGGCACAAACCCGTGTTCCCTGCATCGGCAGGCGGACTCTCAACCACTGCACCACCAGGGAAGCCCTATATCGTTTTAACCACACTTCCAAAGGGTTGTTCTTGTGATGCTCAAATTAAATTTAGCAAGCATTTATTGGGCACCTATATGGTATAGGTATATAATAGGGGCTGTAGCTACAGAGAGAAACACAGTTGCTGCCCCCAGGGCCACTGTTAGAGGGCTTGTCATAGGGCTACAGAACCAGAGAGGGTTGAATGGAACACTGAGGGATTGGGCCCATGACCTTGGTTCTAATAACTGCAAGAGAAAAGACCACAATTAAAAAAAAATTATTTCCGCTTTTGCCTTCCCCTACATTTTGACTGGGCAAATTCCCAATTGATGCATAGGTAGAACTTTCCATATTAGGATGTGGCTAGAAATGCTAGTATGCCCACTCTGGCCTTTATGGCCTGAAAAACACTTTAGCTGTAAGATAAATTAAAAAAATACAAAATGGTGAATTTTCAGTCTCCATTTTATTTCCCTGATATAGCACTTTAGGGCAATAATGTAATTAAATCTCTAATTAAGTCAACTGAATAACTGTATAAGTGCAGAATCACCCGAAATAAATTAAGTCCAAATCCCCTGCTAGAGGATCCAATTAAAGATATTAACACCAAGAGGATCCACAGTACTTAAAATGCATTATTATTTAACATTTATTAAAAGGTGTTATTAAACACCTTTTCCGTGATAAATGTTGCTTTTATGAGACCCTTTTGAGAAATCATTGTATGCCTCTGAAAACTATTTGGTTTGAAAGTCCTCTTAAAATATTAAAGGCAAGCCCTTGCCACGGGATCTAAGCAGCTTTAGAAGATGTGGAGGCAGCAGTCGCTTCTCTCCAATGAAATCAAAACAAAACCTTAGACCTAGAAGAAACCCCAAGCACCATCTTCGCTTCTCACCTCATTTTGCAGAAGACACTGGATGAGAGAGGCTAAGTGATGTGGACCAGAGTCAAGAGCAAATTTGAGAAATGGCCTAGGTTTCATTTCTGCACATCCAGAGCTCTTCTACTCTATAGCACTGGAAAAGATTTGGAGATAGCCCCAAATTTTCTTTCACCCAACCAGATAGAATGCTTAGAGAGAACAGGGATACTAAAACTCATCTGGAACACGGGGCAGACCTTGTTCTGAAGAAACTGTATAATAGAGAGTAAGGGAGTATGAAACAATATGTTAAAGTTTTGTTTTGTATTTAAATGGTTGAAAACAGCTGGATAAGGGTAAAAGGAAACAAATGGGAGCCATGCTGTTATGGGAAGAGACCACATACCTCTCACCCAAGTGGTAGAAGTGGACCATGCTTCCTTAACACATTATACAGCTGGCAGAAAGGTATGATGCAGTAATGATACGGGACTTCAACCTTTGAACATCTGCTAAAACTTGCATTCTATAGTTGGCAAATTCCTGGTGTGCCTAACTGATAATCTTATGTATTAGAAGATAGAAGAAGCACTTTTTGCTTAATTATGTCAGCATAATTGGATATAAAGGTGATAGGAATTAACAAAACATTAATGCCATCTTGGTATTAGAATCAGTCCTTAGAAAGGCCTAGCAGGAATGGGTTTGGACACTCAGACTATATGTTAGGAAAGTGCATTGCAAAAATAAGTTTAGTGAAAAGATTGCCATTAACTATAACTGGAAATAAAGTTCAAGGGTGATGGAAGCCTCTGAAAAACTAAATTCCAACAATGTCATACTTAATTATGAAAGTGATCAAAATAATGGCTACTGAATAAGCTCTCTCAGGGCTCTCATTTGAGAAGGTCCAGGTGTAAAAGGAGGAGCCTACGATTCCCTCCACTGCTGAGCATTTCCTCTGCACAGAGCACCACTGTGGAGACAGGGCACTATCTCTGTTTTGAAGGAGCTGACAAGAGAGATGTACAAAACTGTAAAAATTGTGTGGGACTCCACCCAGAGGCTTGTATTGTCACCAGGACACTTGCCACAAGTGTTTTTAAAGTGCTGTTCCTCACAGAAAATGTTCAGAAACAAACAACCTTGTCAGAATCTGCTAAAAGACTGATGGGCATGCATGAGGGAAGGAGATGATGACAAAAATAAGGGGCTCCCAGATGTAAAGGCTGTATGTTGAGTAAGAACAAGTATGTGCAAATATTTCCAAAAGATAATATACTATTAACACTCCCTAACACCATACACAAAAATAAACTCAAAATGGATGAAAGACCTAAATCTAAGGCCAGACACTATAAAACTCTTAGAGGAAAACATAGGCAGCATACTCTATGACATAAATCACAGCAAGATCCTTTTTGACCCACCTCCTAGAGAAAGGGAAATAACACTAAAAATAAACAAATGGGACCTAATGAAACTTAAAAGCTTTTGCACAGCAAAGGAAACCATAAACAAGACGAAAGGACAACTCTCAGAATGGGAGAAAATATTTGCAAATGAAGCAACTGAAAAGGATTCATCTCCAAAATATACAAGCAGCTCATGCAGCTCAATATCAAAGAAACAAACAAAATGGGCAGAAGACCTAAATAGACATTTCTCCAAAGAAGATATACAGATTGCCAACAAACACATGAAAGGATGCTCAACATCACTAATCATTAGAGAAATGCAAATCAAAACCACAATGAGGTATCACCTCACACCAGTCAGAATGGCCATCATCAAAAAAGTATACAAACAATAAATGCTGGAGAGGGTGTGGAGAAAGGGGAACCCTCTTGCACTGTTGGTGGGAATGTAAATTGATACAGCCACTATGGAGAACAGTATGGAGGTTCCTTAAAAAACTAAAAATAGAACTACCATATGACCCAGCAATCCCACTACTGGGCATACACCCTGAGAAAACTATAATTCAAAAAGGTACATGCACCTCAATGTTCACTGCAGCACTATTTACAATAGCCAGGACATGGAAGCAACCTAAGTGTCCATCAGCAGATGAATGGATAAAGAAGATGCAGCACATATATACAATGGAATATTACTCAGCCATAAAAAGAAATGAAATTGAGTTATTTGTAGTGAGGTGGATGGACCTAGAGTCTGTCATACAGAGTGAAGTAAGTCAGAAAGAGAAAAACAAATACCGTATGCTAACACATATATATGGAATCTAAAAAAAATGGTTCTAATGAACCTAGAGGCAGGACAGGAATAAAGATGCAGACGTACAGAATGGACTTGAGGACACGGGGAGGGGGAAGGGTAAGCTTGCATGAAGTGAGAGAGTGGCATGGACATACATACACTACCAAATGTAAAACAGAGAGCTACTGGGAAGCAGCCGCATAGCACAGGGAGATCAGCTCGGTGCTTTGTGACCACCTAGAGGGGTGGGACAGGGAGGGTGGGAGGGAGATGCAAGAGGGAGTGGATATGGGGATATATGTATATGTATAGCTGATTCATTTTGTTATAAAGCAGAAACTAACACACCATTGTAAAGCAATTATACTTCAATAAAGATGTTAAAAAGAAAAAGATAATATACTATTGAAAGAAAAAGGAAATAGAACAAGTGAAGAATGAGTTCAAAGTCGTAAAGACTAAAATAAATTCCATGAAGAGGGGCCTTTAAAGATGAAATGTGCATTCATATAGCCCATTACAAGTTGTCAGGGGGGCCTTGGATGCAGCTACCATCCTGGCTTCTGTTGTCCTTTGCTTTCCAAGACCACCCACCCTCCCATTCCAAACATCATATTATCCTCTAGGACAAATAACTGTGCAGCACCCCACTGAGCCCCTCCCTGCGTCAGCTTTCTCACTCTTTTTTTCTGATGTTCTTGTCCAGCTTTCATCCTCTAACACGTCCCTTCTCTGTCTTCCTCCTCACTCTGGAGACCTAGCTTCTGGTCTAGGGCACCTTCACAGACGCACCCACCCACCCACCTCTGTTCTGCTCTCTCATGCTCAGAACGCACATAACTGTCCTTCCCGGCTACTGAAAGACTGTGAGAGATGTCACAGATGGGAGAGTCAAATGACTAATGCCTTCCAACACAGGACAAAAAAGAAAAAGATGAGGACGAATGTGCATTCTGGAACACAGATCTGGGAGCTTATGAAAATTACGGCAAAATTCCAGAAAAGGTTATTAAATAGACAGTTTGTGAGCTCTCGAGAAAAGGCAGCAGTGATAGCAGCCCCAAGGTAGGTGGGTCACAATGAGCACATTATGACAAAACACTCTCATTTTTCTTTTGATATTAACTTGGCTGTTAGCTTCAGAAATAGTAAAGATAGAGTATATTCAGATTATGGAAACTTAGTCGTGGATAAGACAGAGAAATGGGATCTGTATAAGAGTTTGGCAATATGGATTCAAATACGTAAAATAACTATTCCTAGAAAATGTTTAGTAGTGGATTTATATTGAGCAGAAAAGCGATCTCTAGTGTTGTGCTACAAGACTCAATACTTGGTTCCTTTCCCTTATCACAGGGAATGAAGATGAAGAAGAAATGCATATTAAATTTTAATTTTCAGATGTCATATAGCCAAGAGAGAAAGGCAACACATGGATAGCATCAAAATCTTAATGGTTTTGACATGTTGAGCAATAGACTGATACTAGCCAGAAGAAATGTAACAGGGCAACTGTACAGTTGAGCATTTAGGTTTCAAAAACTAATTGCAAAAGTTTAAACCTCAGTTTGGCAGTGACTCATAAAAAAATGCTGAAAATCTTTGATAACCACATTCTGTATGTAAGCCAACACTATGATGTAGATACTAAAAAAGAAAAAAGCAAACGCAAACTGTGGCAGTATAAACAGATGTACATGTCCAAAAGACAGGCAGGAACAGTCTCACCGCAATCTTTGATGGTCAATCATGTTTAGAAAACTATGTTCAGTCCTGGGTGCCATGTCTCAAGAAGGACACTGACAAGATAGAAAGGGTCCAGTGTTGGGATGAAGAAATATTTGGAAACATGTCATTTAAGGAATGTTTAACCTGGAGGAAAGGATTAAAGGAAGATATTAAACCCATCTTCAAACTTCTAAAGCAATTAAATGGGAGAAGGAGCAGTCTTGTTCTATACGCTTCAGGGAACAGAACAAAGAGCAACAAGATGAAGTTTCTAGGAAGCTTTAATTTCAGTAACAAACAAGAAAGAGTTTTCAAATGACTAGTTTGTCTAACACGAATAGTTTTTTTTTTTTTTGACGAGCTGTTAACTCCCTATTATTTAAAGTCCTCAGCGACTAGATGCCCACATCTGAAAAAGGTATGAATGAAACTCTAAGCTGAAGGGGGAGGTGGCACAAGGCTGCCTCCAAGGTACCATGCAACTTCAACATCCTAGCTAACAGTGCTTCAGCTGAATGGTTTTGCCAGCTTCTGAGTGGCAAGACTTGGTACAAAAGGAAAAGCTACAATTAAAACGTTTCTCTAGGGCTTCCCTGGTGGTGCAGTGGTTGAGAGTCCACCTGCCGATGCAGGGGACACGAGTTCGTGCCCCGGTCCGGGAAGATCCCACATGCCGCGGAGCGGCTGGGCCCGTGAGCCATGGCCGCTGAGCCTGCGCGTCCGGAGCCTGTGCTCCGCAACGGGAGAGGCCACAACAGTGAGAGGCCCGTGTGCCGCAAAAAAAAAAAAAAAAAAAAAAAAAAGTGGAAGGAGGTGGAAATAAGAGAATTTTTAGCTATTATATTTCCTCAATCACACGAATTCACATGCCAACACACAATTAGAATGGTAGTGCTTCACAATATTAAAATAGTAATAATATTAATAATCGCAATAACAACAAAGACAATCCCATATATAGTACTTATATGTGCCTAGCACTGTGGTAATATATTTATATCTATATAATATATATATATATCTGTAAGATATATATAATAGTACCTACCTCATAGGGCTGTTGTGAGGATTGTACATCTATCTATCTAACTACCTATCTATCTATCTATCTTCTGTTCTATATATCCTATGAGGTATGTGTGTATCTGTCAATCTATCTATCTATCTAGGAAAACATTAGAATTTCCTTTGAGAAGAGAACACATACCTATGTTAATAATGTCCTTTGCACAAGGGCAAACTTTTAAAATACACATCACAGATTAAAAGAATAAATCAAGTCAAATACCTTTGGATAAAACCATATTTACAGAGATGACAAAAAACTGAAACCATCATTAGATTAATTATGTACCTCTATTACAATATATACTTTTTTTTCTACCACAAGTAAAAATGCCATACGGTTGTAGAACAAATGTCAATAGGAATTGGAGGTGGAAAATTTCCACATTTTCTGGGAAGAAAAAGCCATAAATATCTCAATTGATTAAGTATACTCTTCTGGACATTTTTTCTTTTTTGTTTTAAACAAAAAGGCACTGAACAAGACTACTGTGTTACAAAACAAAACTAATATATTTGTAGTTTAAAAATTCTTAATAATAAAACCATATTTTTTTTAACTAAAAATCTCAACCAAAGACACTGACTGCAGCAGTGGTATTTGGGGTTTCACACAACAACAGGACACTGCCTCATGTCATTTTCACAATTTTTTAAAAACCAATTTCAGGGTTCATCATACTACATTTAAGTCACTGAATAAAGCATTATTCAGTGCTAATAATAAAGCATTATTCAATGAGTTCAAAATGATAAACATAATTTATCCCATGCTTTAACATTTTTACTGTCCCCTAAAATATCAGAATATTTTTCTTTTGTAAAATAGCCTGCAAAATTACTATAATATAGATTTGTATTGAGCTTTAAGATATTCACTTTTAACAAGTTCTATTTATTGTTTTTTTTTGTTGTTGTTGTTGTTTTTGCGGTATGTGGGCCTCTCACCTTTGGGGCCTCTCCCGTTGCGGAGCACAGGCTCCGGATGCGCAGGCTCAGCAGCCATGGCCCACGGGCCCAGCCGCTCCGCGGCACGCGGGATCCCCCCGTACCGGGGCACGAACCCACATCCTCTGCATCGGCAGGCGGACTCTCAACCACTGCGCCACCAGGGAAGCCCTCTATTTATTGTTTTGCAGAATTAAAATCATTCTGTATAACTGTGTGAGAGCACAGGACACACATGACGTTTGTTACACTGTTCTTCTTTTCCCTGGCCAAGTTCTGGAAGCCCATGGAGATGGGAGGTAAGAGAGGTGGACTCTGGGAAAAACAAAATGCCATGTATTTCCAGACATGATGGTCTTTCAAGCACCTTGGAGCAGAATCCTCCAGATGAAGCCATACAGGAACCTTTTTTTTCTTATAATATGATGAGATGTTCTCCTCCTAAGACTGATTAATCCATTTATGCTATTTCATAATAATATGAAAAATGATCATAGAGAGACAGTGAGCAAACTTTGGTAGGGAAACTCTGGACCTGGACATGTGTGACCTTGGGCAAAGCAACTTCTCTAAGCCCACCTCACCTATAAAATCACAGAGGTAGTATTTATGCCACAGGCAATTATTATGAGGAAAAAATAAGATAATGTATGTGAAATTCCTCTTACATCAATGAAATGCTACCCAAAGGCAAGGTTTGAAGAGTAAGTGAGCACTGGGTTCATTGCAAACCTTACGTGTAACATTTTTAATGATGTACCTGCCTTTAACTATAAACATTCATAGATTATTTTACATAGATTCATGAAGATGTTTTAAATATTTAAACACTGTGATTATTAGTGAATAGGAAACATGCTTGTTTTGAAAAATGAATTTCCAAATCATCTTGACCATTTAAAATTCAGTCTATTCCCCTTAAAAGGAAAAAAGAAAAAAACATAATAAAGACAGGTATCATTTTTCTCGCCCTCTCTTCCACACATGAGTCTGTTAGGCTCGGTCTGGACGGTGTGTGGCCTCCTACTGACAGTGAGATTTCAGAACTGATTTCAAGGCTCAACCTCTCAGCTAAGTACATTTATGAGTCTGTGCTGTGAACTATTATCCACAAAAACCTGAACATAACCAAACAACTCATTTCATACAAATTATCATGTCTGAATATATATGTATATTATATGTATAACTACCTCTAAACAAACACACACATATACAGTTTAATATATATAACTATATATTATATATATATGTAGTTTAGAGATATTTTCATTAAAAACATTTTACTACCATCATCAAAACTGACCTAAATTGTTGACTCTGTGGCTGAGCATTCAGGCAAAGTGATGCTTGCTACTTAAGAAACAGAGGTCAACCTTGTAGCTCACGATATGAGTAGACGTGCCTGATTTCAAAATGTAATTAAATGGAATAAATGTACAATTTAGTTTAATTTTTAAAAGTTAACTTATAAACTTTCATTAACATTTGATAGGTAGGGTATCTGAAGTTAGTAATATGTAATTATATTAAATTGAGGCTTAATTCCATAGGAAAAGCAAGCTTTGCTTCCTGGTTATCATGTCTTCTGAAGGAAAACTTAATGATTTATAAATAATCACTGATTTATCTATAACCTGACTCAAAAAGCTAATTTTTAATTTTAGTACTATATTCCAAAGAAAAACTTAATTCTATACATTGAAATTCAAAAAGCGAAACTGGGACCTTGAAGCTTTTTAGCAAACTCTGTACCAGAAATTCAACAAGCAAAACATATCATAGGTTGTAGATTGCAGCAATGAGCTACTCTTGCCTGTAGCTTTTTTAGGAGTGAATCAATAAATAGTAAGCTCTGCAATCTCATGACAAATGCAATGCTGGTTATTTAATTAAAAAGAACACTGTGGGACAAGAGCATGCATGTCATGTAGGTAAACAGTCCTGGGGGTTATTTGAGGAATACATAAACTATGCCAGAGTGAATTTGGGTTTCTATTATTTTACTTGAGTCCATATCTTATACATTTCTTAAATCCTCCTCATGTCCAGGTTTTTCATCTGCTGATACCTGGGGATCAATTACCTTAAAACTACCATTACCACCGCCAACACCATCCACGTGACCCTAGATTCTTGACATCCTAACATGCATCCTGACACAAGATGAGATCAAAAGTCATTTATGATTTCTATCACTAGAACGTAAATCATATAACTAGAAAACTACGCCAACTGAGAGCAATGACAATGAAACCAATGTATACCTCAGCCATGCCTTCCAGGCAGATTGCATCAGACTGGGGGCAAATGCAGGAATCAATGCATGGGGTGACGCTGTTACTCGGCCATGTAACTGTAATCATATCTGCAGGATTAACACCTCTTCCAGATGTAGGAGGGCTCGACGTTATGGTGCTATGGTATTTGTTAACATAGATTCTTGCTTTCCTCAAGAGAACAGTAATGAGAACTTGTTTTATTTACTTTTTTTGGTCACGCTGCATGGCCTGCAGGATCTTAGTTCCCTGACCAGGGATCGAACCTGTGCCCCCTGCAGTGGAAGTGTGAAGTCCTAACCACTGGACTGCTGGGGAAGTCCTGAGAACTTGTGTTATTTTTACTTATTTATTTATATAAATTTATTTATTCTATTTATTTATTTTTGGCTGCATTGGGTCTTCGTTGCTGTGCGCAGGCTTTCTCTAGTTGCAGCAAGCAGGGGCTACGCTTCGTTGCAGCGTGCAGGCTTCTCATTGCAGTTGCTTCTCTTGTTGCGGAGCACAGGCTCTAGGCACGTGAGCTTCAGTAGTTGTGGTGTGCGGGCTCAGTAGTTGTGCCTCGTGGGCTCTAGACTGCAGGCTCAGTAGTTGTGGCGCACGAGCTTAGTTGCTCCATGGCATGTGGGATCTTCCCGGACCAGGGCTTGAACCCGTGTCCTCTGCGCTGGCAGGCGGATTCTTAACCACTGCGCCACCAGGGAAGCCCTATAATTTTATTTATTAAAAAAAGTTTTTTTTAGGGCTTCCCTGGTGGCGCAGTCGTTGAGAATCTGCCTGCTAATGCAGGGGACACGGGTTCGAGCCCTGGTCTGGGAGGATCCCACATGCCGCGGTGCAAATAGGCCCATGAGCCACAATTACTGAGCCTGCGCGTCTGGAGCCTGTGCTCCGCAACAAGAGAGGTCACGATAGTGACAGGCCCGCGCACCGCGATGAAGAGTGGCCCCCGCTTGTCACAACTAGAGAAAGCCCTCACACAGAAACGAAGACACAACACAGCAAAAATACATAAATAAATTAATAAACTCCTACCCCCAACATCTTCTTTAAAAAAATTTTTTTTTAATTAATTTTTATTGGAGTATAGTTGCTTTATCGAGAACTTGGTTTAAATGGTTATACCTATAAAACTTTCTTGAAAGAGTGAAGAATGCTTACCAGCTTAAAAAAAATCACGATAATCACTGTACTGGTTCAGCAAATAAATGATAAGACAGTCACTTACTAGACAATCGCTATTTTTGAGATCAGAATTATGTTAGATTACAGAGTAATGCATACCATTTTCTGGATTTTTGTAAGACCAGAGCCTGCCTACAAATTCTCTCTTCTTTTTGTAGTATGTCTAAAGCACCTTGGGAAGCAGTATGGTAGTGAAGAGTACAGTGTGGAGTCAGCGGACTCAGGTGGAATCATGACTGTGAGATAGTCAACTGTGAACGCTGTTAGCTTATTCAATCTCTTCTCCATAAAATGAAGGGATTCAGAGACAGAATCTGATAGAACCACTTCATTAAAGTGCTTAGTGTGTGTCTTGAACAGAGTGCACAGTGAAAAACACGCGTACGATGGCATGCATCTGACAGAGATCACAGGACGTCAAAAGGCCTACAACTTTTCCTAACAGGTGCACACAAATCTCGTCAGGACTGAAGATAAAAGGTAGCATAATTTCATTAGATCTAGAACAGGGAGACCTTCCATAGGGGGCACCATTGCACCATGCAGGAATCAATCTTCAGAGGTACATCTCTGGCTTTATTACTATCTGGTGGATAGGTAAGACCTTTCATCAATCCAAAAAGTCAAGGACTTGGGGGAAAGAAAGGATCTACTCACCCGTAATCTTTAGTTAGGAGCACTGTACACATCACCGACCTATGCTACAGGTCCTGTGATCTCTACTGTTATCTCAGTAATTCTGTTTGAAAATTGAGGCGGCACGGCCTCCTTGCTATTTCAGAAAGGTGGTTAAGCACATCCAGGATCAATATTCTGTCTCACGTGTCATTGGGGAGGCTGAGTAGTGCCTGCAGACACTGCTTAGGAAACATGAGGGAATGTCTTCAGATGTACCAAATGAACAAATTACAGCTTTCTGAAAGATGAGACATCTTGACAAAAATCCTTAATTCTGTAAAAAATCAGCCTGTAGGATTAGTGAATGAGTTTGAAAATATCAATCTAAGGTAATGACAAAGACTTCTGACTTACTAAAAACCACATTCAACATCAACACAGAGGTGCCTCCCTTTTCATTCTCTTTTTAGAAAACTCATGCCTCTCCACTGTTTTTTTTATGACAGGGAAAGAGACAGCATTCTCTTCAGCTCTACTTAAAACTGTTCCGTGGACTAAGCAGGCTCGTCTATGGGGACAGAAGGCTCAATCCTCCACATAAAGTCATACAGGCTCTCCCTGTGCATAAGTGGCTCCTGATACCACAAACTGAGAACGATAATTGAATCCAGCCACCCCACCGTGCAAAGTATTTACCCATAGAACCAGCCTAGTGGGCATCTGTAGTTAGCTTTCTAGACTAAGAGTCAAAAGGTTACCCCAATTGAATCTTTGTTTCAACCCAGAGAGTATATGGCATTGAGGAGGTAACCATTTGATTAAAAATATACTTGGGGAGAAATAAGAGGAGCAAAGATGGGGTCAAATATGTCTTATGAATTAAAAGGAATATAGGCACAAACATCTGGCCCATCTTGGGTTATTCATTCATTCATTCAACGGTAGTTCAGCATATATTTATTGGGTACCCAGTATGTGGCAGGAGCTGTGTTAGGCCCTCAGGGTATAACGGTGTGCAAAACCAGACTCGATTCCAGGCTTACAATTAAGAACTGGTCTTCATCAACAATCTAAGTTTGCCGTAGCTTCCTGATAAATATTAGGTATTATGCAGACATGTAATTTTTCAGGTCCCAGTAATTCAGAATGATGAATCTAAGGATGGGAGAGATTGCCCCAATAAATACTATTGTCATAAACTAAATAATGTTTTATATATAAAATTAGAGATTAAAGACCAATAAGCTAGGAATATATGATTTGAAGAAAAATAAAGAAGATTTATAACTGCCTAGAGGACTGAATTTAAAGAGTATCAATAGGGCTTCCCTGGTGGCACAGTGGTTAAGAATACACCTGCCAATGCAGGGGACACGGGTTCGAGCGCTGGTCGGGGAATATCGCACGTGCCGCGGAGCAACTAAGCCCGTGTGCCACAACTACTGAGTCCGTGTGCCACAACTACTGAAGCCCACGTGCCTAGAGCCCGTGCTCCGCAACGACAGAAGCCACCACAATGAGAAGCCTGCACACCGCACCGAAGAGTAGCCCCCGCTCACCGCAACTAGAGAAAGCCGCGCACAGCAAACAAAGAACCAAAGCAGACAAAAAATAAAATAAAATAAAAAATAAAGAGTATCAATAGTGCTTGGGTGAACAACTTAGAGGGTGGCAATATTTTATGATGTCACAAAGAGGCTTAACATTTTTATCATTTAATAATTTTATTCATGGTCCACAAGGGACTAGAGATTATGATCATTAAATCTGTTGATGCCATTGAGGTGTGTGGGATTGTTAACACCTCAGAGAACAAGAATCTAATTTTAAAATAACATTAAGATATTAGTGGAATAGATCATCAGGGCAAGATGGTAGTCACTGGGGACAAATGCAAAATAATACACTCAGAGACTTAAGGAGGAAAAGAACTAGCTTGATAATGGGGAATGAATGAATGAATGTCCAGAGGGTGACTGTTTTGCAAAAAGACTTGAGGGCTCATAATAAGGCACAACTCTTGGCTCAAGATACTGACTATTGCATGTGGAATTAGAATTTATTTTTTATTTTATTTATTTTTAATTAATTAATTTTATTTGGCTGCGTTAGGTCTTTGTTGCTGTGCACGGGCTTTCTCTAGTTGCGGTGAGTGGGGGCTACTCTTCGTTGTGGTGTGTGGGCTTCTTCCTGCGGTGGCTTCTCTTGTTGTGGAGCACGGGCTCTAGGCGTGCGGGCTTCAGTAGTTGTGGCTTGTGTGCTCTAGAGCACAGGCTCAGTAGTTGTGGCACACGGGCTCAGTTGCTCCACGGCATGTGGGATCTTCCCAGGCCAGGGCTCGAACCCGTGTCCCTTGCATTGGCAGGTGGATTCTTTACCACTGTGCCACCAGGGAAGTCCTAGAATTTATTTTTGATTAAAAGTTTCACATGGTACAAAAGCTTCTTTGCTTTATTACAGACAGAAATTGATCAATGATTATTTTTCCATCATTGACAACTGTAGTTTGAAGGAGATTTGTAATCAAAGCAGTGGTTGCAAAAACTGGCTTTAGTAAATTAATTGTTTTGAAAAAAAGATTAAACAAAACCTATTCATTATTGCTGAAAAAAAAGGAAACCCAAAACAAAAAATACCCCACTTTTCTGAAATGTGATTGCCAAAAGAAAAACAACTGGTTTTATCTGATTTTTAAGGAAACAAGGAGCGGAGGATTTAAAACTTTCAGATGGCTGTTCTGGCAGTGTCTTCCAGCACCCACCCCTCTGCTGTGGGTAGGTCATCAGATCAGCGCCTGCAATGCGGGCTCGGTGTACGACGTTTCTGTCTTCCTCAACTGTTCCCCAGCACTTCAACCACAACTTCAGCCCTCACACAAAAATTCAGTGTAAAAAAAATCACATTTCCGAAAACAGACTTATGGTTACCAACGGGGAAGGGGTGGAGATAAATTAGGAGTTTGAGATGAACATGTATACACAACTACATATAAAATAGATAACCAACAAGGACCTGTTGTACAGCACAGGGAACTATACTCAATATTTTGTAATAACGTATAAGGGAAAAGAATCTGAAAAAGAATATATATACATATATTCAATTAAATATATATAACTGAATCACTGTGCTGTACACCTGAAACTAACACAACATTGTAAATAAACTATACTTCAATCAAAAAAATTTTTTAAAAACCCCACATTTTCCAATGGTGTATTCCTTCTATCGCCATAGAAGCAAGCAATTCTTTAGGAGCCTAGAATTAAATGCTGGTTATGTCACTAAAAACACGAGTTCAGGCAAGTTATTTTTCAATTCTCAGTAGCTCAGGTTGTAATCTGGAAAAATTCCAGTTCAAATCAGAGTCTACACTTTTAAAACTGATACCTTTCAGGAAAAAACCCTGCTCAGATGTATTACCTTAATACCCTTATTTACATTTTTACATGTTGTCATTCAGTCTTTATCAAGCATATAAAATTTTATATAGCTGCATCCATACCATAATGGTATTTGGATTTTTTTCCTTTAAATTGTTTTATAAACATCTCATCTAATTGGACCACAAGTCTTTAATGAAAAACGATGGGAGAGGGGAATGTCAATGCTTCTACATAGTCTCCATAATTATCACTAAAACAGAAATCCTAAGTGTTAAGACAGCTTCAAGAGGTTAGAAGAAATGAGAGACTTAGTGCATACAGTGATGCTGTTTGGAATATTTTACCAAAGGAGCTAATGCGAAGTCCCAGGGTAGGAGAAGGAGCATCTGCCCAAGAAAGGGGTACAGGGAAGAGAAAACACAGCAACATCTGGTCTCTAAATGTGCCAATGTGAAAAATTCTCAGAGCCAGTTAGCTAGGGTTATGGGAAAGAACAAGCAGGAAAAAATTGTCTGCCAAAAAAAAAGTGTCTGGCTTTGTCAGTAAACAAAGGACAGTAATACAGAAAATTTCCTATACTATACTCAAGGTTCAAAAAAGAATTTTGGATTCAATAGGTAGCAAAATGGCTGAAGCAATCTATGGATAATAAATGAGAAGAAATGGCTAAAGGGCAAGCCTTGGAAAGGAAAGACTCTTTTTCTTCTTAAAGGGAAATGATGATATGTGATCATGCAAATGCAAATGTCTGTGGACAGCACAGTTTGCTGCTGGGAAGGGAATTTTAATGCGTACCCTATGCAAATGCGTTTTATAATAAAACAAAATGTGCAGGGCCTTCCGAGGGCAGGGAGGAAAGAGGAGGGCAGGGGCTGTAGACGCTGTGCCTGAGAGGCAGGGGAATGCGCTACTCTGGGACCTTGAACAAATTCCAGGAGAGGGGGCATGGCAAAAACCCACTCCTTTCAAAAAACCTCTCTCACGTTTGACTGAGAACTGGATGCCTGATAAATCAACACCTGCAAAATCTTTCTTTACCAAGGGCTTAACCTTGAGCAATTCTCTGTGCTTCGAGTGAACCTCAGTAAGAGGACATGAAAAACAAGTCTCTTTTCTGTACTGAGTCGTGGGGAAAATTATATGAACTACACAGTCAAGACTGGAGATGGATACAAAGAAAGCTCCTGCAAACCATTTAGAGTCTTTGTGTCAAAGTCAGCATGACTGTCAAAGCCCATGTAAGGCCCAGTCCTAGGCACTTGGGGAAGAATGAGCAGGAGGCCGCCCCACATGGCTGAGAGTCTGGTTTTGACCAAGTGATATTTATTCATATTTGCATACCTGAAGCAATTATTAACAGGAAATTGAGAAAAAGTCTGTATCTCTGTGATGGAGATATTTAAGCCAGCCTTTTTGAAAGTGTTAAAAAATTAAAATTGTAGAAAGCCAAACCATAGGTGCCGTGTTTTGCCTGAAGTGGTAAAAATACCATCTGCCTCAGTCTCTGAGCAGCATGCTTCTTTCAAGTAGCAGTAGGCTAAACTACCGGCATACGCTCAGCCCCAGCTGGGGAAAATACACAGCCGTTTGTAGATGTTTTTCTAAGTAAGAGTAGTCAACATGCTCGTTTTCCTTCAGACATACATATTAGTTACCATAGCAAACCAAGAGTGAATGTGGCCTGAGAAACTTCTCCACTGGTCTTGACACACGCCCATGAATTTCTACAATTCAACAGGTGGCACTCTTCCCTGTAACACTGAACTTAATCTGCTTGGGGCCAGAAACCTAGGGAACATGGACTAGTTCCCTATTCCATGAGAGATACACACTCAGGGCTGCAGACCAATCACTGTAATGAAGATCCCCATTGCATCGCGCATATGAGCAAAACTGTCGGCACCAGTTTTTGGGTCACAATTCGCTTCTGGTAATTACATTCTGTCCAATAAAACTTCTGCAGTTTTAACTAGGTAAGTAAGATACTTCTTGTTTTTTTCATTTTAGAAGCTGGGTAGAATTGCCTTACAGTTCAACAGCTTCCAGTCCTGCCCAGCCCTGGGTGGATGAGCTTCAGGGGTAGGTAGAGTGCTCCTGTGCTGGTGTTAACCACCTTCCCGAGGCGGGAGAGACTTGATGAATGAAGAGTTGCTGAGTGCTTTGATGTCTTTAGATGATAAAGGCAGTGCAGCAGTGTAAAGCGTTCACATCCAGGCTTCATCGCCACAGGAACTCAATTAAGAAGTAATTCAATTTCTTTTCTGAGTGTTTGAGGACAGACCACTGTTTTGCTGAATGCGACAGGCACTCTCGAGATCTAGCTGAGACTGATTTTGATCGTCACTTCTGCCCTCTCCCCTGCTTCCTTGCCATTCTGAGACTGACAAAATTGGAGAGCTGGTATACAAAGCCATAGAGCACATGGTCAAAATAATTTTCTATGGTTCTTAAAATCTGATTTTTCAGATAAAATTTGGCTTTTGAGAAAACACTCACCACTTGGAAATAAAGAAATCTCCAGCAATAAGTAAATTTCATGACACTCTCCAGAAATGGCCATTGAGTTTTTCAAATGTAGTTTTACAGAGGGACATCCCTGGTGGTCCAGTGGGTAAGATTCCACGCTCCCAATGCAGGGGGCCCGGGTTCAATCCCTGGTCGGGGAACTAGATCCCACATGCAAGCTGCAACTAAGAGTTCACATGTCGCAACTAAAGATCCCACATGCTGCAACTAAAGATCCCACAAGCCGCAACAAAGATCCTGCGTGCTCGCAACTAAGACCTGGCGCAGCCAAAAATTAAAAAAAAAAAAAAAAAGTAGTTTTACAGATAAACCCACCAGGGGAGTCCTAAGCTGCCTAGCATGATGCCTGCATCAGTCAGCATGAGCACCAGGACCATATCATGGACCCATGATATGCTACATAAGAGACAATACTGTGCGCTGGACCCTGCAGACGTCTCCCCGACACTTGTAGGGATGGATATAATTGTTTTTACCCACGGTACTTGGATTTGGGTCTATGTATGGATGATAGGTCTGGGTTAATCGCCTAGATCCCTTAAATATCAGCACAGCACCACATACCCTAGCAGGGTGGGTTTCTGTTTATTGGCATGAGAAATATTCTCACTGGGCACTTGGGAAGGCAACCTTAGGGCTACTGAACATTGGGATGGACTGTGTTATATAGTCAATATACTCTTTAAATGGCTAATTTGAGTCTACAAACCCCAATTCCAGACCTCTTAGCGTCCTGCACTTCTCCTAGCATCGCACCAATGCAGCACTCATCCATACGCATTTGTCACCCCTATATGTAAGCTTGTGCTGGGTACAGACGATGCAACCATGGACAAGGCCATTGAAGGCCCTGCCTTCAGGGCTCTTACATTTTAGTGGAAGAAGACAGAAAAAACAAGCAACTAAATAAAAATGATAATTTTAGATTATGATACATGTTAAAGAGAGAAAAAACAGAGAAAAGGTGGACTTTCAACAGGAAGGTCTGAGTCAGTCCTGGTTGTGGCAGTAGTCAGCCCCAGCGCAGCACCTCGCCCACATTAAATATCAGATCCACAGTGCTTGGGCGTATGAAGCGGACGAAGGAATGAATCTGGACCGCAGTAGTACACAAGATAAGAATGTCCCCTCTCCCCCAAAAAAGAACGTCTCCTCTCAAATTTGGGCCTAAAGAGTAGAACAGCACTATTCTAAACTGCTCCTTTTATACTAAGGAAACTGAGGGAAGACCTAAAAGGTTAAGTGGCTGATAACAGATTTTGCAGTGAGTTGGTAACAGAGCCATTGCTCGGTTCAGGGTGTTCTACCTGTGCCCCATATTCTTTTCTTTTCTTCCAGTCTCTTCCACTATCAGGTGCTTCTGCAATAAGAAATCCTAAAGGAGTTCTCTGAGTCATAAATAAGCATCAATGATAAATAATCACTCTATTGCCAAATCATGATGTCATTTCCCTTACTTTTTCATTTATAAGTTATTTCCTTTACTATCCCAGTGAAATCCCAGCATTTATCTCCAAGCTAGTTTATTACAACCTTCCCAAGCAATCTTCTTATCCCTGCTGATACCTGCAACTTGTGTCAAAAGCTTTCCTTTCCTCTTTGACTGAAATAAAAAACCCTATACCAGAATATCTCCTGTAACTAACTTCATGGGTCTTCTATTTTCTTATGGCCTCACTCACTCACTCACCATTTACCAAGTGCCAAGCACTGTGTTGGGCACCAAGCATACAAATAAGATACTGTCTCTGGGGGGCTTCCCTGGTGGCGCAGTGGTTGGGAGTCCGCTTGCCGATGCAGGGGACGCAGGTTCGTGCCCTGGTCCGGGAGGATCCCGCGTGCCGCGGAGCGGCTGGGTCCGTGAGCCATGGCCGCTGAGCCTGCACGTCCGGAGCCTGTGCTCCGCAACGGGAGAGGCCACAGCAGTGAGAGGCCCGTGTACCGCAAAAAAAAAAAAAAAAAAGATACTGTCTCTGCCCTCAAAGAGCTCACAGTCTATGATCTGTCTCATAAATGGTCATTATAAAATAACAGAGTTAAGTGCAATGACTGAGAGATGCACAGTGTGTTAGAGAATGGGGCACCTCATCCAGCCTAGGGAACCAGGAAGGACTTCCTCTTGGAGAAGATCCTACATTAAGCCTTACAGAAGAGGCAGGGGTAGCCAGATTAAGGGAGACACTGCTGCATTCCAAGCAGAGGGGACAGCATGGGTCAAGGCACGGAGAATAGAAACAGTATGTTTTATGTAATTTGGTGCCGCTGGAGCACAGGGTAGGAGGGGACAAAGCTGGAGAGTCCCTCCAGGGGATGAGACCACAGTGCTTTATATGCCACTCCAGCAAGCTCTGAATTTGCCTTATAGACAACATGGAGCCAAGGAAGGTTTTAAGCTGGAATGTGACACTACCAGATTTGTGGTTTAGATAGACATTCTGGCTGGCGATGGATCTGTGGGGACAAAAGAGAGGCATAGAGACCAGTCAGTAGGCTTCCTAGTGGTTCAGATGAGGAGACTCAACATGAACAATGAAAGAGAGATCAAGAGGAGGGGCTGGATTCAAGAAAATGTAGGATATAAAACTGATGTGACTTGGTCATGGAACATAGGGGTGAGGGGGTAAGAGCATTTGAGAGTGACTTCTAAGTTTCTCACACGGTTGACTGGTGGGATGACAGTGCCAACATCAGGAGACAGAATGAGTAACAAGGACCAGAGATAAAACACTAAGACTGGACCCTAATGTCAACGATGGACTTTGGGTTATAAAGATGCATTAATGCAGGTTCACTGATTGTAGCAAAGGTACCACTCTGCAGCAGGATGTTGGTAGTGGGGAAGGCTGTGCCTGTGTGGGGTCAGGGGGTAATGGAAACTCTCTATACTTTTTTGCTCAATTTTGTTGTGAACTTAAAACTGCCCTGAAAAATAAAAGTCTATTAAAAAATAAAAAGGGTCCAGAGATGTTGGGAAGATGCTGAGTTCAGTTTAAGACACTTTGAGCCTGTGGGAGACCATTTTGGTATCAGGCTCAAGTAGACATCTAAGATACAGTGACAGATATAGAAGTCCTCAGTTTAGAGGTGCTCCTATTAATCTAATTTTTCTTGAAGAATGCAAAAGTTTGTGAGATAGAGAAAAGGAGGACCTGCATTTCAGGCAAGGAAAAGGCACGCAGCCAGGGGTGTGCACTCCGGGGCTGTCAGGAGAGCACAAGGTTCTGGATCAGCCCTGGAGAGATCACTGAGGGTTTTGGTTGTCCCACTGCAAGCAGAGCCCTTACAGGTCCCACTTCTCCCTCCTTGTCTTTGGCGTGCAGGTGTGCTCACTCTCTGGCTATTCTTGACTGTTGTGAAAACCAGATGGTTAGCATGTTCCTTTAGCCAAGCAGCTGTATGCATCCCATACACTTGCTAAAATATTCCGTTTGTTCCTCAGGAGAAAACAGAATGTGACCCAAGTGTGTTCATAGGCTTGCACCGGTGCACTGAAATCTGAAATCCCACAGCATTTTTTTTTTTTTTTTTTTTTTTTTTTTGTGCTACGCGGGCCTCACTGTTATGGCCTCTCCCGTTGCAGAGCACAGGCTCTGGAAGCGCAGGCTCAGCGGCCATGGCTCACGGGCCCAGCCGCTCCGCGGCATGTGGGATCTTCCCAGACCGGGGCACGAACCCGTGTCCCCTGCATCGGCAGGCGGACTCTCAACCACTGCGCCACCAGGGAAGCCCCACAGACAATTCTGTGTGTCAGAATTATCTGTGGAGTCTTTTTTCAAACCCTTCCATCCTGCCCCCGCCTTGCTCTGCCCACCAGTGGATTTTGACGTTGGTGGAAGAGGGTATTATGCTGTGTTAACCCAGGCATGTATGTTTTCAAAAGCCCCACAGGTGATAAGAAAAATACTGCCTTTAGAAATCCAAATCTGCCCTGAATGGTGCTTCCCAGGTATTAGCTGATGATGCTAAAAGTTGTTTTCCATAGTCCAAAGGCTCTTTCCAGCAATGGTTGGTGCTTACCCAGTTTTTCTTCACAACACTTACCACCATTTGCCGTTATATTATGCATCCATTTAGTTGTTTATTAGTTACCCATCTCCCCCACTAGCTTGTAAATGTCATGAAAGAAAGAGTTGATCTGGTTCACTCTTGTATTTCCAACACCTAACAGTGTCTGGAATGACGCAGGCATTCAGTAAATAAGCTTATCATTAAATGAATCCTATTTTACCTGCTAATCAGCTTTGAATGTGATGACTCTCTTTTGACCTTTCAAATATAAACAAAAACCAAGCGTCAAACTGAAGTGTATAAAACTGTGTATAAGGTACAAAATCTACCTACCTTAGCATAGTCTAATCTTCCCTTCCGTTGAGCCTAAAACAGAAAAAAGGGGGAAATTAATTAGTTCTTTAAAAATCATTTAGTATTTCTATAACTTTTGCTTCTCAAAGAATGCCAACTCTCTCCCCCCTCACCTCTCCCCTTCTCTGTCTCTATATATGTATATAGTGAAATATATATATATATATGTATGTGTATACATATAAATAAAACTCTCAAACATATTGAAGAGTTGTAAGAACAGTACCACAAGCACACATATACACTCTAGGTTTGACAGTGGCAGACACCATGACCTCTCACCCCTTCGTGCTTCAGCACACAACTCATAAGCATAGGACATCTCATACATGATCACTTTCAAATTAAAAAAACTAACAATAATGCCATATCATCTGACATACAACCCATGTTCAAATTTCTCCTGCTGTCCCAAGAATATATTTTATTTTAGCTTTTTTTCTCAAACTAGAATTAATCAAGATTCACACATTGCACTTGGTTTTTATGTCTGTTTCGCCTTTTAAATCTAGACTAGCCCCTCCCCGTTTTTTAAGAAATGAAAATAAAAATCATTAACTTTTAAAATAATTGACTTTTTGAGGAGACCAGGGCAGCTGTTGTATAAAATTTCTCTTTCTGGATTTGTTACATTATTTCTTCATTGTGTCATTTAACTTGTCCCTGTGTGCTTACAAACTGGAAGTTGGGTCTGAAGAAGCTTGCTTAGGTTTAGGTTAAACATTTTTGGCAAGAATATTTTACATGGAATATTATATACTTCATATTGCATCAATGTGGAAGGCACCAAATGTCAGGCTGTCCTACTCTTAATAATGCTATAAATCTGATCACTTGGTTAAAGTGGTGACTATCAGATGGTTCCACTGTAATGACATATTTCCTTCTCTACAATTAGTAATCTATGGGGTCAAGTTTTCCACTTGCTTTGGCATAGTTTTTAATATGTTGTATCATGCCAAAAGACACTCACCTCCATCCCACTGTCACCAGGGATGAGGAGAGGGAAGAAAGCTGGAGGTAGGAGACATCCTGTATGAGGTCAAATTTTATTTTAAATTATTTTTAGTTATTAAAGAACAACTTAAAATGAAAACATATACTCAAAAGTGTATGTATCAAATCTGAACATAATAGAGACAACCAATGTGTTAGTATTTGCTGGTAGGTAAGCTCATTTTTTGTGGACTTCAGAACAAACTTCTCCTGACACCTCTGCACAGAGCAAGAGCCCTTCAACTTATGAACAGGTTAGGTCTTGAGACCATTTTGTTCCTGAGTCCAAAATGACACTATACAGATAATAAATGTGGGTAGATTACTTTCATGAGAGAAAATGAGATCTTTATAACATTAATCCTGACTCTTCTCGCTTCTTTATAATCTTTTAAAAATTTATCCAAAAGATGCCTGCATTTTGTTTTTCTTATTTTCATAAAAAGCAACTTCTAATAAGACACTGCTCATGTACAGCTGTTGGCACTATCACAAACGACTCAGTTAAAACTGTGACTTGTACACTTTCAATGAACCAAAAGGCCTCTGCAACCAATATACTATAAAAAAGAATTCGTGGTTCAATCTGCTCTTCAAAGATGTTTTGGGGATCTAGGAGTTTCAGTGAACTAAGAAGGGTTTGAATTAGTCCTGAGATGCAATATACCAACAGGAATGAGAATCGGTTCTTGCAGGTATTTTAAAACCAGGCTCATTCTTCTCTCTGCTCAGAGATTTCATATTTACTTGTTTGTTTGTCTATGGACATCTTTTCCCAAGATAAAACAGTTTTGTCTACACTGAAATCTCTCTCCCCGCACTATAACTTCTGCAGGAGCAGTGTGGGGCCCCTGAGCACGTCTGCATAGTGCACTCATGACCTAGCTACTCACTTTCATATTGTACAAGTATGAATTGGCCTTGATCTCATGAATAATCCATGGCTTGTGACCAAAATTTCAGCAGCAGCATTTCACAATATGCTTAGTCTTTAAGTTCTCAAACTCTCAGCTGTCTCTCGAATTCATTTTAGGTTAAGGGATATCTGACATGGAGGCTGATCCTGTGGTCACCAGTTTTCCACCTTTTCAATTGTTCATCCTTTCCCTGTCTCTTGCTGATCAGCATGGGCTGCTCAGGCACAGTACTTTTCCAATGATGCACACAAACTAGGACCCCTGTGGAATGATTCCTACTGTCAAACAACTCATTCCTGAAACACATCTGCCATGTCCTCACTACTTTCAGTCTTGTTTCTGTTCTAACCACCTCCTCTTCATTCTTGCACTTTCAACATCCTCACCTTACAGTGTTTAACACAAACGACATGGTAGAAGTGTTGAAAGTGGTATCTGTTGAAAGTTAGAAAGTTGAGTACCTTTCATATCTTGAGGTTGCAGTGTAAAGTGCCGAGAAACTATAATTTACAATGATGTAGGTGGACTTTTCCTTTTGGATGTATTGAGCCGTTTCCCCAATTGTCTCAGAAAAAAAAAAAATCAGTTTTTTCAGGTAGTAACAGTAACTATAATGCTGTTTACAGATAAAGACATCTGGAGTAGTCTCATCACATACCTTGTTTATAAACTAATCATCTTAGAGAATTCTATTATTTTGAAGTACTTGTGCTTAATCAATTACAAGCTATTTTCCTTTTATAAAAAATCAAAGTATAGTTGATTTACAATATTATTTTAGTTTCAGGTGTACAATATAGTGATTCAATATTTTTACAGAATCACAAGCTATTTTCAAACCTTCTCACTTTATTTATGTATTTATTTATTTTTCTCACTTTATTTTGTATTACTAGCTTGGCCACCCCCTTTCACCCAGTGGAGATATACTTTGCTGGGGATGACGGCAAAGAAACGCCATGTATGTAAATCCCTATTTGTTCAACATCAGCTCTCACAGGCCCAGCCGCTCCGCAGCATGGGGGATCTTCCCGGAACCAGGGCAAGAACCCGCGTCCCCTGTATCGGCAGGCGGACTCTCAACCACTGCGCCACCAGGGAAGCCCAGCTCTTAAACGTTTTGAAAGCTGAGACTAGAAGCCTACATAAAATGACAGCACGATTACCACGGCCATTACCACCCGAACAGGCTGTAACTGCTGATATGCTGCTCACCTGAATGTCCTTTTTATTTTATCACAACAAACATTCCAGTCCTGTGAAACCATTTCACCCTTGACTGCTTTAGCTTGTACAGAAAAGTATCATTTATTTTATAAAACAAAATACTATAAATATTTAGATCTTTATAGGTATATATTTCCAGCTGCTATGTGAGTTAGTATCTATATATGCCAGAGGCAAGCCTGAAAGTACACACTGATATAAAAATTTTTTCACAAAAAGCTTTTAGAGTTTACAAAATAAAGCAAATTAGAAACAAATGTAAATGATTTAATCCCCTACGTAAGTAATATTTCTCATTGAACATTACCAAATTCTATTTCTTTTTGTAAAAAAGTTGATTTGGGAGGGGCTATAGTTTCTGTTTCATCTGATGGTGCTCATTCACTCAGTAATTGTCCATCGTGCACCTACTATGTGTTAGGTATTGCTCAGGCACTGGAGACACAGCCAGGAACGGAACAAGTAAAAATCTTCCTCTGGGGGTTGCATAGTCTTGTTTTCACAAACAATCTCCCTCTAGAACTTAAGCTCCATGAGAGTATGGACATTTTCTCTCCTGATCATAACAGTATTCCATGTCTAGATCAGTGCTTGTAGATAGTAGATGGTCAATATCTGGTGAATGAATGAATAAATGGATAAATGCTTTTTCTTAATAAGTGTTGGTTATGTACCATTTATTCAGGAAACTTACAAAGCAAAGTTCCTATTACTCTCTCCTAGTTCTAAGAAAGCTGGGTGTTTAGATTCAGTCAGTATGCAGTTGATGTGGAGCCACTACCTGGTGCCTTACAGATAATTTTTACTCGTATTGAACAGTACCATATTTTGACTTTATTACTCAACTTCTATTTAGAAGTAGACTGAAGAAGGGAATCTATAGAAAATAAATTCTAAGAATTCATGAAACTCAAACAACAAAAGGATAGAACAAAAGAATCATCTATCAGCCTTCTCACAGATACAGCGGTTTAGAGTAATTGAGTGCCTCAACCTTGGTATCAGTGTATTGAAGAGAAAAGAGCCTGACTGGAGGTCAGGAGACCTCAGATTTCAAATGTACTCCCCCAAGCCTCAGGTGGTAAGTAGGCCCTGCTACGGAGGGAAACAGGTAGCCTAAGCTCTTAACTATGACCACTTTAAGAGGCACTGTGACCTCCTAGGAAATGGATATGCCGGGAGCCAGAAAATATGGTTTCTAGCCCATAATAGGTTAATACCTCAAGTAATTTTAAATTTTTACGTGGGTCTTCATTTTCTTATCTGTAAAGTAAGAGTACTGGGTCAGAAAAGGCATCCCCAAATGCTGGGCTGGCTGTATCAGAATCACCTGGGTAGCCTATTAAAAATGCAGATCCTTAATACTCTAGCCCTGAATTCTGAGTCATCTGAGGATCAGTGGTGTGGACTATGTCTAACATCCTTTTCAATTTATGCTCTGTATGCATCAGTGTTTATTTCAAAGAGAACAACTATATAAGCTCCGTAAGTCTCAAGGAGAATGGAGTGCTGTAACTTTACCCTCTTTTTCTGACATCTACCACTTACCATGTATATTTCTAGCAGAGCAAGATATTAAAATAACTTCCTCACTGGGGCCCAAAATAGGCTGATATAAAATAAATGCAGACTGTATTTCAATAGCTGGCAGTCCTGAACCTCTTCCTGCCACACTGTTCGTCTCCAGAAACCACTGTAAATTCTGCCACACACGGCGATTCCCTGAGGGCTTCATTACTTGGGTCTTTAAAAGGGATTCACTCATCTTTTGCCTCCTGTAGGTGTGCTCCTTGTCAATCCAGGTCATGAGAAAAGAAAGTAATTTTTCCCAGTCTTTAGCAGTTCACAGAGAATGTGTGGTTTGAACCTTGTTTTATCTTAAAAAATGTGAAAATAGACAAGCTAGTGTGCCAGTGCTCATGACATTGAAGGCCTCCTCTGACAGCTACAGTGAGCGCTGTAAAACAATATTCTACACCAAAGCAAACAAAGCCAGTGCTCTGATTGAGAGGATGCACAGAGGGATTAATTCCAAAGGTTTATATACCAGTCTCTGCAGACCAAAGGCAGATAGATTCTCTGTTGGTAAGTAATGGATGTACAATGTGGTCTTTTACTTTAAGAAACAAATGCTTTTTTATAAGTCAGGTAACAAAGAAGGATTGGATGACATAAATGAACTGCTTCCAATTTCTAACTACTGCTATCTGGACTTGAAAACTGGATATGGAAAAACCTTTTTCTAAAAGCAGAAAACTAATATTCCACAGCAGGGAGTGCAGAAATTGCTAGAGACTGATCATCTCTTCTTATCATGTTATTCTTCCCCAATGCTACCAGCTATATTTTAGAATAACAACTTAAAAAATAAGATTCTCTTCTTCAGCCTTCAAGAAAAACTATCTTTCTTTCCAATTTTTTAGTTGAAAGAACATAATGAACACCCATTTGCCCTCCAACTAGATTAATTAGTTGCTAATATTTTGTCATCTTTGCTTTCTCTCTAGATGATCATTTGCTGACTATATGAGAGTAAATTATAAACATAATGATATCTCATCCCTAAATATGTCAGCATCTATCTCCTAAGAACAATGGTGTTCTCCTACATAACTACAAACCCATGACCACATCCAACAAGTTTAACGTTTACTATAGTATTTAAGATAATGTCCGTATTCAAAATTTCTGGTCCAACCAGTAGCGTCCTTTAGAGCTATGTTTATCCCAATCCAAGATCAAATTAAAAATCACACATTCCCTTTGGATGTCACGGCTTTTTAATCTCTTCTATTCTACAACATTCTCCACACCACCACCTTTTCTTTTATAATATGGCATTTTTTAAAAGAATCCATGTCAGTTGCCCCGCAGAATGTCCCTTCTCCTGGACTTGTCTAATTGTTTTCACATGATTAGATTCAGGTTAAAATATTTTTGAAAAGACTCCTACATAGATGATGCTGAACACTTCTCCATTACATCAGGAGTCATACAATATCAGTTGTCTCGTTACTGGTGAGACTAAGTTTGTTCACTTCCTCCCTTTGTCTTCAATAAGTAATCTGTAGGGTGCTTTGAGTCCCTGTGAATATTCAGTTCCCTACTAACCATTCATCTAATTGTTTTAACCAATTATTCACTAATGATTCTTGTTTGAGTAAAATATCATATTGGTGGCTACAAAAATAATGATATTAAAAAAATAATGATATTTTAAAGGTCTGCCTTGGTACTGGAAGAAATATCATCAATTTCTTTAGAGAAAACATGTCTTACTGAAAACAAACTCTCCTTGCATTTGCATTGGTATTAAGAGGTGGAGTTTAGTATATATATGTGAGATTTGTTGGTGGACAGAGGAACGGAGAAAGGACACATCCCAAAATTGTTTGGGTATAGTGTATGAGGATTTTAAAAGGTCACAAATCAGATATCTACTAGATCTGCTAGCCCCCAAGTTGAAGCAGCCAGCTAGCTAAGTTTGGTTTGGGAGGAGAAGCAATCCTTGCTGGGCTCTCCAGTTACGGAGCTGGAAAGGTGTCAGAATATAAAGGAACACGGCAAGCCTTTTCTTTGCTATCTTGACCATTCTTACCTACTAATAAGAGAGCGCAGAAGGCATCTGCAAAGAAGTGAACACCCTTCAGAACTTGGGTACCTGATTTTACCATCTCCTTCACCAGGGAAAGCTAATTTTTGGAGGCAAATTTCAATCTCCATGGAATTAACTTTCTCGTATTCTCTTCCTTTGGTTTGATGCGAGAAGAGGAAGAAATAGACAGATGCAGAAGGCTATGGTAACCCATTAAAAAAAGGGGAGGGGGCTTTTATCATTTACATGATAAATCTCTCTCTGTTCAGAAGTCCTGTTATCACTTTTCTTTTTAATTTTATTTATTTTTTTGTACAGCAGGTTCTTATTAGTTATCTATTTTATACATAGTAGTGTATATATGTCAGTCTCAATCTCCCAATTCATCCCACCAGTACCACCCTCCCCCACCACTTTCCCCCCTTGGTGTCCATACATTTGTTCTCTACATCTGTGTCTCTATTTCTGCCCTGCAAACCAGTTCATCTGTACCATTTTTCTAGGTTCCACATATATGCATTAATATACGATATTTGTATTTCTCTTTCTGAGCTTACTTCACTCTGTATGACAGTCTCTAGATCCATCCATGTCTCTACAAATGACCCAATTTTGTTCCTTTTTATGGCTGAATAATATTCCATTGTATATACGTATCACATCTTCTTTATCCATTCGTCTGTTGATGGGCATTTAGGTTGCTTCCACGACCTGGCTATTGTAAATAGTGCTGTAATGAACATTGGGGTGCATGTGTCTTTTTGAATTATGGTTTTCTCTGGGTATACACCCAGTAGTGGGGATTGCTGGGTCATATGGTAATTCTATTTTTAGTTTTTTAAGGAACCTCCATACTGTTCTTCATAGTGGCTGTATCAATTTACATTCCCACCAATAGTACAAGAGGGTTCCCTTTTCTCCACACCCTCTCCAGCATTTGTTGTTTGTAGATTTTCTGATGATGCCCATTCTAAATGGTGTGAGGTGATACCTCATTATAGTTTTGATTTGCATTTCTCTAATAATTAGTGATGTTGAGCAGCTTTTCATGTGTTTCTTGGCCATCTGTATGTCTTCTTTGGAGAAATGTCTATTTAGGTATTCTGCCCATTTTTGGATTGGGTTGTTTTTTTGGTATTGAGCTGCATGAGCTGTTTATATATTTTGGAGATTAATCCCTTGTCCACTGATTCGTTTGCAAATATTTTATCCCATTCTGAGGGTTGTCTTTTCGTCTTGTTTGTAGTTTCCTTTGCTTTGCAAAAGCTTTTAAGTTTCATTAGGTCCCATTTGTTTATTTTTATTTCCATTACTCTAGGAGGTGGATCAAAAAAGATCTTGCTGTGATTTATGTCAAACAGCGTTCTGCCTATGTTTTCCTCTAAGAGTTTTATAGTGTCCGGTCTTACATTTAGGTCTCTAATCCATTTTGAGTTTATTTTTGTGTATGGTGTTAGGGAGTGTTCTAATTTCATTCTTTTATATGTAGCTGTCCAGTTTTCCCAGCACCACTTATTGAACAGGCTTTTTTTCTCCATTGTATATTCTTGCCTCCTTTATCAAAAATAAGGTGACCCAAGGTCCGTGGGTTTATCTCTGGGCTTTCTATCCTGTTCCATTGATGTATATTTCTGTTTTTGTGCCAGTACCATATTGTCTTGATTACTGTGGCTTTGTAGTATAGTCTGAAGTCAGGGAGTCTGATTCCTCCAGCCCCGTTTTTTTTCCCTCAAGCAGAAGTCTTGTTATCACTTACAATCCATTTTCCTTACTATGCACTCTTGGAATCCGGAAGAGACGTGAAATATAAAATTACAGTTTGACTAAGAAAAAAAAATCTACCCAGATCTCAGAAAGCCATGAGCAAGGAAATGAGGCTGACAGAAGAACTGAGCTGTTTCCTCCTGTGGCCAGGTCCCAAGGTGATGTCCACCAACCCTGACAGTGTATCTCAAGCCACCATGTCAAAAACCAAACTTATGCCAATGTTCCCACTTCACTTTCCTGTTTTTATCTATGGCACAATTCTTTCTGTTATCCAAGTTCAAAATCCTCGTTTTGGCCTCTGACCACCTCTCCCCAGTAGACATCTGCCAGGTTCTCCCTATCATATCAGTTTTCAGGTCCTATATATTTTCTCTCTGAAGTGAATTTTATACCTAACCTCCTTACCTTCCCGTTCTCATGGCCAATACTCTGATTAGGACTTTTTCCCTGTACTTATGAACAGATTCCTCACAACCTCCTGACTGATCTCCTTTTCTATAGTATCTCCTTGTTCTTCTGATTCTATATAACGTAGTTAGATATACCTCTCTAAAACACATTTCAAACCTTGACAATACCTGGCTCAGAAACTTCAATTTCTGCTCCATGACTTCTGAATCAAGTTCATTTTCTAAAGACAAACATCCCAAAATCCTTTTTTTTAAATTGACGTAAAATTCACATAACATAAATGTGAATTTATGTTACTCAGTGACATCTAATACATTCACAATGTTGTGCAACCATCACCACTATCTAGTTCCAGAACATTTTTGTCATGTTGTAACATGTATCAATACTTCATTCCTTTTTATGGCTGGATAATAATCCATTGCATGGATATACCATATTTTGTTTATCCATTCATCATTTGATGGACACTGGGTTGTTTCCACTTTTTGGCTTTTGTAAATATTGCTATACATGTTTTTGTTTGAACCAAAGTCTTTTAAGTATAGTCATTATGTACTATTTTGGCAATTCTTCATCTATCCCTATATGCCCCATGTTTTTCACCTTCCATCCAAATTATAATACTTCTTTTTTCTTTGAATACACTGCATGCTTGCCCATCTGCAGCCCTTTTTCATGGTTTCTGTTGTGTAGGAAGCCCTTATTCCCATCTTTGTTGTCAAGATCTTCTTCAAGGACTATCTCAGACATCACTTACTTCACAAACCCTTTGTTGACTTTTCCAACAGGATTCAAACTCTTTTTCCTCTGAGCTGCCCCACTGGCATCAATTACAGTATTCCTTATATTTGTGTGCTTCTCTTAACAAGGCCAAGACAACCATCAGGCAATTTACTGCTGTATCTCCTACAGTCAAGCACTTTGTTTCCTTAAGTGCTCAGAAAATCTTAAGAAATATTTTAACTTAGGAGATAGTTAGAGCCATTTCATAGTCTTTGTGGTCTCATATAGTCCTTTCAAATGCCCACACTCTACACCCTCTATGGTAGAGGATGTTGTCAGTATTATTCCTTTTGAAACAACTCAAAATAACTTAAATAATTAGAAAAATATCATGTGGCATTCATGAGAACTCTCTGAATGTGCACTTTCTCTTTTGTTTAAGAATATATATGTGTTATATTCATGCACATCAGCCTTGCCTAGCAATTTTTGTTTCACTTTTTGAATAAGAAGGAAAAGTAGGATATCTAGGGACAACTGAGTCATAGTTTAGCACTGGTAATATGTAGTTCACTTAAGGTATTTTGTGGATGGTTATGACAGTGGCAGAATGTCACAAGCCTAAGTGACATTTCAATACTTTCAGAAATAGCCAAGAAAAAAATAATCATAATTCTTATTTCTTCAGGTGACTTATAATGGCAGCAGAAAACTAGAAGGATCATTAAAAATAAAGTTTGCTGACCTGCAATAGCCCCTGGACTCCCTGAGAGAGTCAGAGCTCTGTGGTTCTCTGAAGGATTCTACCTTCTTTTATTCGGAATCAAAATGATAGCTGAGTAATGACTTCACCTCCCTAGGGTGAATCACCCATTCACTATCAGTATTTTTAACCTGATCATTATTTTTCAGCAGCTATAAATTTAAATTTAAAATTAAGGTAGGAAGGGATCTGTAGAATTTAGTATGGAGACATTACTTAACAAATATTTTTCATCTGTTTCTGGTCTGGCCTGGTGCTCTAAACTGCCTCTTACGAAAGTGCATAGTGTGCGTACACCTGAGGGTGCAATGGAAGACAGCTATCCGATCTTAAGATTTGGGGAGGACGGGGAAGTTGGAGGGGGTAGCAGGGCCTGATATGAAAAATTCCAGAGGTGCTGTGCTTCTTGGCTTCGCAGTGATGTTGAATGGGCGCTAAGGGTATGTGATCCCCTCTTCCCTTCCTTTCCGGTCATTAATTCTCACTCTCCCTAAGCAGGAAATCAAAAGGGAGATGGGACACAAACCTGTCTATAATTTTACATGTGATAATAACAAATCATAGTTGTCTTCCATCATTGGGAGCAAGACTTTTCTATTTCTAAGTGTCAAAGACAGTATTTAGCTTCTAATAGAGATAAATATTTTCTTATAATGCATCTCTTGCCTAAGAGATTATTTAAAGAAATTTCTTAGATTTATTTGAGAGCTGAAAGGGACCTTAGAAAGGATCTAGTTCAATGCCATCATTTTGCAAAAAAAATAATAAGAAGGATGTTAAAGAATGTGACCAAGGTAAACAGATGCTAGCAGAGCCCAAACTGGAATACAGGTCTTCCAAATCCTGGTCCTCTATGGACCATTTCTGCTATACCAACTTGATTCTTTCTATTTAACAGAACAGGTTGCCACCAGTTTTGTCCCCCGAAGACCACACCACACACACTTTCTGACAAATACTAATTAGATGACTATTCCAAGTAAGTTACTATACAGGACTATTGGTAATTCAAAGGTAAATTCACTACGATCCTTAAGGATCTTACAATAAAATTCAAAACCTAGGAGAAGAAAGGTTTACAAAAATGCAGAGGAGAAAAGTATCACAGAAAGTTGGAAAGAGAGCACTAGAACTAATTTCAGGATTAATAAGCAGCCTCCTTGAGATTCAGGATAGAATGTCCCTCTCAAGTGTTATGCAAATTGTGTTCCCTAACCCTGACTAGGCAGTGTCCACAGAACAAGATCATTATTATAGAGAGCTTTATATAAACATGAATAAAATTTAGAAAATTAAAATAAACTCAAGTAAGGAGTCTTTAATCTGAAAAATGTTGCCCCCTGCATGACAGAAACTGATTTCTTAAATTTCTTATTTGCTTCAGACAAATTCACCTTCTCTTCTTCTGTGACCCTGTTCATGACTCAGACATGTAGATATAAGGAGAAGGGCCCGAAGTCCATGGAGCAAATCACAGCAGTCTGGTGGGGCCTTGAGAGGTGGGCAATAAACTGCCAGTTCTTCCTGAAGGATGAGGATTTAGAGATGATCACAGGGGACCTAGGCTGGAGGATGTAACCTCGTCTGCTCATGGGTGTCATCTTGGCAGTTTACTGACCTCTGGACAAAATCTATTTAATTTACTGGAGATAATGCCTAAGGCATAGGCTGTTTGGAAAGGATATCCCTTTGAACTGAAAATCAAATTGAAGATAATGATTTGGGAATATTTCACCAGTTGTTTAGGAAATCCTGGACTCTCATGTAGTCTATATTTACAACTTTGCATGCTTGCAAAGACACTAAGAGTTAAATATGTTCCTTTTCTGTGAAGCTTCTTTAAAATTCATATCTATGCTGCTCATATATATATATATATATACACACACACACACAAACACACACACACATATATATATATATATGTATATATGTGAATAGCCAACGGAGACTTGATAGCTTTCTTCTTTAAAAAAATTAATTAATTAATTAATTAATTTTTGGCTGTGTTGGGTCTTCGTTTCTCTGCGAGGGCTTTCTCTAGTTGCGGTGAGCGGGGGCCACTCTTCATTGCGGTGCACGGGGGCCTCTCACTGTCATGGCCTCTCTTGTTGCGGAGCACAGGTTCCAGATGCGCAGGCTCAGTAGTTGTGGCTCACGGGCCCAGTTGCTCCGCGGCATGTGGGATCTTCCCAGACCAGGGCTCAAACCCGTGTCCCCTTCATTGGCAGGCAGATTCTCAACCACTGCGCCACCAGGGAAGCCCCGATAGCTTTCATTTAACATATTTAGCTGGATCTTTTCAACCAAAATGTGTATCTGCAATGTATTCTAATGTAATCCAATTAGAGCCACTAACACCATCTGTATATACATTTTTGGTTCAGCTGTCAAAACACACACAAACACAATGCTCATAATACAATATTCAATAGTTGTGTAATATTTTATTGTACTATACTTCATTTAACTTTTTTCTATTTTCAAATGGATCAATTTTCATTTTCTTCCTTTTATAATTAGTATTTTACTACATATTTTAATATGTAAATCTTTGCCCACATCTCTGTTATTTTTCTTGGGATACGTTACTAGAGTGCAATTACTATAGCAAAGTATATAAACTTTTAAACCAAAGGTTTAAATTATGTATAGTATTTAAAGAGTCTAATAACACAAGACTTCTAACAAAATATCCTAGCACTCTCCAGACTTTGTCTCATTTCCCTCACTTTAGCTGTTTCTTCTGTTTATCTTCAAATACTGTTTTCTTGATTTTTAAATTTTAAGACATTATCTATTGATCCTATGATAAAAGGAATAATTACATTTCTTACGTGACCAAAAACATTCCTTTCCACTACCCTCTCCCCAGTGATTATACTTTTTGGTTTAAATCAGTATTTGGTATTTACATTTTTATGCTATATAAATATTATCCTCTAAGCCATGTTAAGTATTATGATTACATTTTCTTTCTTATACATTAAAAATTTATTCACTACACCTAAGAACTGCCTCATTTCATATCATATGTTTAATGTGGCTGTTTAAAAACGTGGGCCCCAAATTCTCTGAAATTGTTCCCAGTGATAGGTGAGGTATACAGCCCCTCCCCTTGATTCTGGGTGGGCTTGTGACTATTTTGATAGGAGATCATGAAAATGGCGTGTGATTTCAGAGGCTGGTCATAAAAGAAGATGCAGCCTCTGCCTTGTTTGCTGGAAGGAACACTTGTGTTTGGAGTTCTGAGCTGGCAAGAAAGAAGTCTGACTACTCTGAGGCTGCCATGCTGTGAGGAAGCCAAGCCAAGTGGAGGAGCCACGTGTGAATACTCTGGTTGTTAAGAAGCCTGGTTTTCTTGACAGCCCAGCCTAGGTGCCAGGTGTGAGTGGAGACTCCAAATGATTCCAGTCCCCAGCATCACTGAATCACCTCTAGCCTCTGGGTTTTTCTAGCAGAGGCCCCAGACATCATGGAGCAGTCATCCCTTCTGTGCATTGTCCAAATTCCTGACCCACAGAATCCATGAACATAATAAAATGATTATTTTAAGCAGCTAAGTTTTGGGGTAATTTGTTATGCAGCAGTGGTAACTGGTACTCTTACTCTTAACTGGTACTTTCTATGTTCCTGTTATTAATTTGTCCCTAAATTCTCAATATGGCCAAGTACATTAGGGGATCATCAGTTCCATTGTTCCCTTGGAGATATTACTTCTGGAGATCTCTGTCCTCTTGTCCCAATTGAGCCTGGATGCAGAGCCATCAGCCTAGGACTTGCATGGGTGAGAGACAATGTAGCATGCTATTGTACTTACAGATGTGGGCCCTGTAGTGAGGCTGCCTGGGTTTGCATCCTGGCTCTACCACTTACCAGTGCTGTGTGACTGTGCTCAAGTTAATCTCTCTCTGCTTCAGGTTTCTCATTAGAACAGTGGTTGGCACAAAGTAAGTTCTCTTATTGTTGGCATTCTTGTTGTTGTTTATTATTCTTCCCTTCATATTGTCCTGGGAATTCCCATCATCTCACACCTATGTCTGATGCCCTAGTTCCTAAATTCCACATGTTTTTCTTTCTTGGTTATTCCCTTGATAGAATACATCACCAGCTCCCTAAAAAAAGATGCTTAGGAGGTTAAGTTTTTTGAGACTTTATTTATGCTTTAATTGTCTTTAACATCACACTTGATAATATGACTGGCATAAAATTCTAATTTGGAAACAATTTCTCTTTGAATGCTGAAGTTATTACTTCATTGTCTTGAAGCTTTCAGTGTCACTACTAAGACAATTCTGATTCTTGATCCTTTGTACGTAGGTTTTTCTTTCTGGAAGTATTAAGATCTCTTCTTTATCCCCATTGTTTCAAAATTTGATAATGATGTCACTTGGTGTAGGTCTTTTAAAATTCACAATTTAGAGTGCCATTTCAATTTGGAGACACCTTCAGGTCCTTCATTTCTTAGCATTTTTCTTTTCTTTTAATTCTTTATTAATTTTTCACCTCCATTTTCATTAAGTTTCTTTCTGGGACTCATAATAGATATAAGATCTCTCAGATTGGTCCTCTAATTTTCTTATCTTTTCTATTTTCTATTATCTTTTTAGTCAATTTTCTGGGAGATTCTTTTAATATCTTCCATTCTTCTTCTGATTTTTTAAAAAAATAAATTTATTTATTTTATTTATTTATTTTTCGCTGTCTTGGGTCTTCATTGCTGCGTGACGGCTTCCTCTAGTTGCAGTGAGCGGGGGTCTATGCTTTGTTGCGGTGCATGGGTTTCTCACTGCGGTGGCTTCTCTTGTTGCAGAGCACAGGCTCTAGGTGCATGGGCTGCAGTAGTTGTGGCACACAGGCTCTAGAGCACAGGCTCAGCAGTTGTGGCGCACTGGCTTTGTTGTTCCGCAGCATGTGGGATCTTCCCGGTCCAGGGTTCGAACCTGTGTCCCCTGCATTGGCAAGCAGATTCTTAACCACTGCATCACCAGCGAGGCCCCTTCTTCTAATTTTTTTTTAATTCTGCTTTCATATTTTTATACTTTATAATTCTGATTTCTTATTCTTGAATTGTCCTTTTTTACATATCACCTGTTCTTATTTCATGGATTTAATATCTTATCTCACTGAATATATTGATTGTAGTACATTTGGAAATGTCTTTTTTCCCCCTTGCACTGCCTCTGTTTCCTCTAACTTCCCTCCTTTTTTTTTTTTTAATCAGTTTGATTTTGACTTGTTCTTTCACGGCAGAGGCTGCTTTCAAATGCCCAGTGGTCCTTTAATAGCTATTCTACTTCAGTTGGATGTTCTGTGCCCTTGGATACTCTGAGGCTTGTCAACTGGTGGACCTCACTGTAAGGCAGCTGGCCAGGGTTACAGCATGTTTACTGAGGGAGCCCCAAAAGTCCACATCTGCAGGGCTTTTCCTCTGGGTTTGACAGTTTCCCCAGAAAGGAATCCTCTCATTTTCTACCTGGTGAATATAACGGATTTTAAGCTGGCTGTAAGTATTTTGAGATCTATTAGGGAGGAGTGGCTGGAGAGGGAAAATCTTATCTTTCCAAAAGCAGATATCTCAGGCTCTCTCTACTTGAAGTGTGCCATCTACCTCCGCCTCAGCTGTGCCTGCTTTCCCAAGTCCAGTCTCAGATTAACCCAATCAACTAGAACCACCAAGTTAAATAAATTCCATGAAGTTTTGGATAGAAAGGCAAGAACTTTTTGTACCTGGATTTAAAAAACCCCAAAAAAGTTTCTGGATTTAAGAAAAACCTAAAAAAGCTCCCTCTCATCTTCCATACCTTCCTTCCCCCACAAAAAAGTAGAAAATTCACCCAAGTCCCTTTACCCCTCTTACTTAACCACACTTTTTTTTTTTTGCTTTGATAATGCCTCAGAACTTGAGTACTCAGGATCCAAGTTTTTTTTTTTTTTTTTTTTTCCCAAGTTTGTTTTAAAATAACCCAATGAAGTGACAGGCAGAACCCCTGGAATTCTGCAGCTTGTGCTAGAGTCTACATATGGGAAATTGCCGTCAGTTAAAGGGTGATGCTATTACCATATTACCATAGCCCAATTTTTGAAAGCCTTTAGAAAAAAAAAAATCATCTGAGTTAATTCGTATTTACCACAGGCACAGATTTTGTATTGCAGTATTCTATGAATTCAGATAATAAGAAAACACAGTACTACAGTCTCTAACTTTTAACTAACACTTACCTCTCAAAAATGTATATTATAAATTAAGAATTTTACCTGTTATATGAATAAGCTCTTATATGACTGATCTATATGCTCCATATGGCTGATCAGTCTTAGATCATCATAAAATATGAGTTATGTTTTAAAATCAACCAAATACTATTGGTACCTAAAATAAGAGTAATTTCATTTTACCTCTCTGATCTGCTTAATCCACAAATCTCTTCCAAGAAACTCCTGATGTAAGACTACAGGAGCTGAGTTTAGATTAAAAGTCAAGGAGTCACTGGTCTTTTCTTTAATAAAAGGCTGAAGATCAGAATTTATCTAGAAGGAGTAGTGAAAAGAGTTAAATCAGTGAAATGCATATACATTGGCATGTTTTAGTCATATTCAGAAAGCACCAGTTACTACAGTGAAAAATTAAGCTTAAGGAACTCAGTTTTTAGATGTACTTTAATAAGCAAAAGAACAGCTCATATGATTAACAATAATCTTAAAAAAACTTTTAAAATAGTTTTCCCCTAACATATTCCTTTTTTATTTTTTTATTTTTTATTTTTATTTATTTATTTTTTTCATATTCCTTTTTTATTTGGCAGCAGCCTTTATTTTGCTTTTTAAGTTCACGGTAAGGATCATAAATTATATTTATTTAATAAATATAATCAAATAATAAATAAATTAATCAAAGATTTAATAAAGGACATAAAAACTCACCTGGAGATATTACATATTTTTGTATATATTTCCCCCTTCTTATGAGCTATTTAAATGGCATCTAAGAAATACGTACTAAATGGAATTTAAAATTACATATACATGGAGGTAACAAAATAACAGCTAATCTTGAGACATTTTATATTTCATTATGCCCATTCAAAAGAATCAGTTATTGGAATTAAAGCTTTCAACTTTGCTCCATATATTTCTAAATTTCATTAACTTTCCACAGTTTGTTTTACATAGGAACTATAAGGGAACTGTAACAAAAATGCAAATATTCTTCCATTTTGTGACTGACAACATTACATGTTATTTAATAATTTGCAAGAGTTCTTTCAAGAACCCTTTCAGGTGGTAAGAAGAGACAAACATCACAAATATGGTTTAAGTAAGCTGTAGCTTTCTATCAAAATTATACAGTACTCACCAATCGTACTGTTTATATTATGTAATAACCACCACGAATGATAGATTTTATGTACTCAATAGACAGTTTTTGAGATATAAAAGCAGTTCATTAAATGGTAAAATGTTTCTTGTGTATCACTTTAGCTATTTAAATACAGAAAAAATAGAAAGGGTATGCAAATACCTTATGACTCATGGCCATGTGCTTCCCATACTGAAATGCCATATCCTGAACCTCAGCATCATGCTTTGCTAATTCCATTGCAGCTTGGCAGCTCTTTGCTAATAAGGCACCATGGGAGAGAAAAGTCTGCTTCTTCCAAGTTAATATTCCAATATCATCTGTGATATGATTTTCCTAAAAATTGCAACAAAAGCCAAGATTAAAAAGGTTTGAGGAGTAATTTGTTTAGGTTTTTGAAGAATAAGCATTAAAAAATGAACTATTCAAAACACTCAGGCTGTTGCAACAAGACAGAACTAAAAGATGCTGACCCTGACCTCTACCTAAAGAGAACTAAGGAGGTGGGAACTGCTTTTTTAGGGTAATTGGGAAAAAATGAAAGAAATGCTGAAGCAAATTTTATTTTGAGCTAGGGAACTTCTATGAAAATATACTTATAAGCAAAATTAGAAACTTAGACCTTCAAACTAACTCTCTTCTAGATTCATATCAGTTCTTAATTAAGTGCTAATATTCCAAAACACAAGAATCCTATTGTCTTTAACTTATGTTAAAATGTCAAGGGCATAGTGAAGGAACTGCATTCTCTTATAAGCAGGCAGATAGAAAAAATCAGAGAGAAGGTAACCCATTACAATGGAGTATGATTAGATCATACTATTCATCAAAGTTTATTCCCATAAGAAGAAACAAGATGATAAGGGAAGACATAACTGTAGTTTATTTAATTTCATCTTTTTACATTATGAAAATCATGGTAGTATCTTTAAGGAAGCATAAGCATACACATACCTACTGACTCTAGACCAGTGATGTCCAATGAAATTATAATGTAAGCCCCATATGCAATTAAAAATTTGCTAGTAGCTACATTAAAAAAGTGAAAAGAAACAGGTGACATTAATCTTAATGACATTTTATCTATCCCAATGTATCTAAAATATTACTATAATAAAATAAAAAATATAATCAATATAAAATTATTAATAATATTTTACATTCTTTTTTTACACTAACTTTTCAAAATCAGTGTATATTTTACACTTACAGCACATCACTAGTGACATTTCAAGTACTCAATAGGTACAAGGAGCTGGTGGCTACCCTAGTGGACAGCTCTGCTTTAGGCAGTTAGCTCTCTGAGGACAAGAATGATGAAGCGATATACATAATGATGCTCATTTTACGGTGTTTCTTTGAAACCTCAAACTAACTAGAACCCATCCAGAAGGATTAATTAACTCAAACACTTTACTTCCTGCCGCCCATACCACAATCCTTCTCCTTCCACCATTATTTGGGGACAAAATAAAAAATAATAAGAAAACTTAGACACCATTAAAAAAAGATCTTAGATTTAGCCCCACCTCTTTCACCATGTTGAAGGGAATCTTCAACCCATTGGTCAGATCAAATTCTCAACTTAATTTTACATGCTTTTAAACAAAAAGAGAGTTTCACTTATAGCAACAGTTACAAATATGCAACATAGTATTGTGTAATAATCAAAAAGCCACTTGGGGAGAAACAGTGCGTAAACTGCTTCATAAAACATTGCGAATAAATGATAGCATTTAATTTTGGAAATCTGAGAATGGATTTTAAAATATGTGAAGTTAATATCATATTAATAAACCTAGATAAAAACCATATTATCTCTCCAGATATACTAAAGATGCATTTGACAAAATTCAACTCCTATTCTTTCTTTCTTTCTTTCTTTCTTTCTTTATTTTGCAGTACGCGGGCCTCTCACTGTTGTGGCCTCTCCCGTTGCAAAGCACAGGCTCCGGACGCACAGGCTCAGCGGCCATGGCTCACGGGCCCAGCCGCTCCGCGGCATGTGGGATCTTCTCGGACCGGGGCACGAACCCGTGTCCTCTGCATCGACAGGCGGACTCTTAACCACTGCGCCACCAGGGAAGCCCTCAACTCCTATTCTTGATGGGAAAAAAGCACTGAATAAAACAGGAACAGATGCGTATTTCTTCTTTTTTTATAAATGTAATATACTGCAATTTTATTTCAATGGCACAAACGAAGTTAGCGTGTAGGAAATTTATTTATATTTAAAAAAAAAATTATTTATTTGGTTGTGCCGGGTCTTAGTTGCAGTGGGTGGGCTCCTTAGCTGAGGCTCAAGGGCTCCTTAGTTGCGGCAGGCAGGCTCCTTGGTTGCAGCTCCAGGGCTCCTTAGTTGTGGCATGCAGGCTCCTTAGTTGTGGCATGTGAACTCTTAGTTGCGGCATGCATGTGGGATCTAGTTCCCTGACAAGGGATCAACCCAGGCCCCCTGAATTGGGAGTGCAGTCTTATCCACTGCGCCACCAGGGAAGTCCTGCGTGTAGGAAATTTAAATGAAACAGTATGGTAAAAATAGCAGAGAACCAAAAAATCTAAAAAGCAAGTACACCTAAAGCATGAAAATTCATTAGTGTTTCATCTTCAGTTATGACTGACACTTGATGCTTGCAAATTTTGAAATAAACTTTGAGATCATGATCACTATTCTGAAGAGATTTCAGCACCGGCACTAAGATTTGTACATTCAGTTGGTTTGCAGTTGACTTGTTAGCCATTTACATACTATGGTACAGATTTGTCACAGGTCAGATCACAGTGTTGAAGGAAAGAAAGACCTTCCTGTAATTATACAGAAAGGATCCTCTAACCTGCACTCAGCTTAAGACATCCAATGTACAAGAGCACGAAAACCATCACAGTAATGTGGTTCCAAGGAACATAGTTTTGGTAAGGAAAATAACCTAAGCTCCTGTTTCCCATTTTAATTACTGAAATCTCTACCAATGACAAAAATGTCGTATAGGACACTAAACGTACACAGTAATTCAAACTTCATGCAAAGAACATATTTAGCCATCTGGGATAATGCAGAATGACTGGAAATATAACGAATGTGATTCAACACCGGTTCTTTTTGTCATTTTACACAGATGTCATGTTAATATTAGACCAAAACACAAAATGTTTAGTGCATAAACCAGTTTCTTTTTTAAGATCTATCATTTTTATCGTAGTCTTTTATCTTACTTTGGACCACTTGTACCCCGTACTCTATCCTACTATAGACTGTTTAACTTAATCAACAAAATCAAAAGTAATTTCTGACCAGATTTATGGGAGACATAAAAATTTATAACATCAAAGTGTCTGCATAACCAAAAGTACAATAATAAAGAAGAAAATGCCTGCTATTTCTTTTAGAAAATAGTACTTTGTAAGCTTGCTGCATCTTTAATGCTTTTACTATTGCATGACAATGAATAGTTGATAGAAAAAAAGAACTGTATACTTGAATTATGATAACTCATCCATCACAGATTAATCTAATAATGAAGTTTCTGCAGAAACAGGAACTATTTTAACAAGGAAAAAAAAAATGCCCTCATTCCAGATGTATATTTCTTTAATGTGAAAGGTGTCTGTGTTTATGTGTGTGTGTGTGTGTACAAGCATGCATGATCACCCAAAAGTCAGCAAATACTTTATGGGGAAACACATGAGCCCTTCTTCCTAAAATCAGGAACAGGACAGAGATGAACACAATACCATTGCTATTTAACAATGTAATAGAAGAGGCAAGAAAAGGATAGCTGTATAAAAATTAGAAAGGAAGAGTTTAAGTATCACTATTTGAAGACAGTATAACTGTATATTGGGGAAGACCAATATACAAAACTCAACCAAAAAACTACAAACAAGAAGATAATTCAGTAAGGTAGCAGCATATAAAATCAATATAATTTATAATTAACATAATAGATGTAACCATAGCTTTCATACATAAAAACTAATCAGAAAGTATTGTAAATAGGGCCTTTTCTTACATTATATCTATGAAAAAAAGATTTAAAAGCTGGGAATAAACTTAGAAATGTACAAAATTGGTATGAAAAAAATGTTAAAATACTACTGAAGGAAAGCAAGTTAAATAAATATAAAGGCATATCATGTTTAAAGATAGTAAGATCCAACCTCATAAAGTTACTCCAATAAAATTAACACCACCCCTCCCCCTCCCCCCCAACTTAGGCAAGCTGATTCTAAAGTTCATATTGGAAACAGCATGAAGAATAACCAGAATAAGCAGGAAGCCATGAAAAAGAAGAGCAGTGTAGGGTGAGGTGGGGGGAAGAAGGGTAGATGAGGAGAGCTAATGATGTCTAGCCCTACCAGATACTATATTATAAAGCCTCGATAATTAAAAAATAAAAAGTGCACTTTTTAGATAGACAAATGATGGAACGAAATAGAAAGTCCAGCAATCAATCAAACTATACACAGGAATTTACTATATTTTAGGGAAAAATTGGACTTTTCAGTAAATGGTGCTGGTACAACTGAATAGATTTCTGGAAGAAAATTAAGACTGCTCTGTATTTCACACAATTTATCAGGATAAACTCTACATAGCAAAAAATAAAAGCAAAAGAACCACAAACAATAGAAGACAAAAGACAATAAGGCAAGGTATGTGCACTTTCTATCACAGATGAATGACAAATCTCCCTGTGATAGGCTAACAATGGTCCCCCACAAAGATAGCCACATCTTAATCCCTAGAGTCTGTGAATGTTACCTTACATGGTAAAGGGGACTTTGCAGTTATGTTAATTCAGGATCTTGAGATGGAGGAATTATCCCAGATTAACTGGATGAGCCTAATGCAGTCAAAAGGATCCTCATAAAAGGGAGGCAGCAGGGTCTGAAGATGGAGGATGAAGCCACAAACCAAGAAATGAAGGTGGAAACTAGAAAGGGCAAGGAAAGGGATTCTCCCCTAGAGCCTCCAGAAGGAATACAACCCTGACAACATCTTGATTTGGAGGCTTCTGACCAAACAAACCACTTTCCACCGCCTTAAAGCATCACTCAGTGTTGGTGAGGCTGTGAAGAAACAGGCATCTCAAATATGACTGGTAGAGTCTGTCATACGGAGTGAAGTAAGTCAGAAAGAGAAAAACGAAATACCGTATGCTAACTAATGTACATATATGGAATCTAAAAAAACGGTACTGATGAACCTAGTGGCAGGGCAGGAATAAAGACGCAGATGTAGAGAATGGACTTGAGGACACTCAAGGGGGAGGGAAAGCTGGGGCGAAGTGAGAGAGTGGCATGGACAAATATACACTACCAAATGTAAAATAGATAGCTAGTAGGAAGCAGCCACATAGCACAGGGAGATCAGCTCGGTGCTTTGTGACCACCTAGAGGGGTGGGATAGGGAGGGTGGGAGGGAGGGAGACACAAGAGGGAAGAGATATGGGAACATATGTATATGTATAACTGATTCACTTTGTTATAAAGCAGAAACTAACACACCATTGTAAAGCAATTATACTCCAATAAAGATGTAATAAAATAAAATAAAAAAAAAATAAAGTTCCTAAAAAAGAAAAAAGGGTAATGAATATAAAATTTTACATTTCTTGGTCTCAAATGCTTAAAATTTTAAAAAGTTATATGATTCTCAATTAACTTTTCGTGGTTTGTATACCATCCTCATGTATTCATATAACAAACATTTATTTAGTTTCTATTATGGGTTAGGTTCTTTGTAAAGCAATATAGACATGAATATATTTATTAATAATATTTATTAATGAATAGCCTGTCCTCAAGAAGCTCACAATACAGGAATGACATCTATACCTATCTATATGTGGATATTAATATAATAGATAAATCAATACAGTTCTATCTCAGAATAATTCTTGGAAGATCTCCAATGGTCAAAGATTCAGTTTTATTATATTTTCCTTATTCTGATTAAGACATTTTATTATTCACCATTTCTACATTTTAATTCAATTAATACACGATCTCCAAAAACAAAATTAGAAAATTCAGATAGCCGAGAAACACTTAATATATAGTCCCTTGAAATCTGCTATCATAAGTTAATCAGATCATAAGTCAATAATTCTGTTCCTAAATTAATCAGAAAATTTATTACCTGAACATTAAATTATTACCTATCGTGACCTTGGTTACAAATGAAACAAAGTCCCTCTATTCATTTCTGTCAGCTTGCCATGTATACATTAAGAGAGCATGCTCTATTACAAAGGAAAAGTTAATGTACAATTGTAAAATACCAAGAAACTAGTTTGATAACCACATCCGAATTAGTATCTTCAGATATCAGATATACAGAATTGGTGTGAAATGAATGAGAGCAGTCAGAGTAAATGAGATTCAGATATACTTACAGCATCAACTTACATCTGTACAGTTTATAGAAGGAGGATACATTCAGTGAACATTGACTTTTGATGGGATTTTCTCTTTTTCAGAAAGGTAATATACGTCAACATACCTACTGAAGGACTGTCAGACTGAAGGATATTAATTTTTAAAATGTAGGTCTCTCATTCACTGTAACATGACCTTTTTGCTCAAGCAAGGTTAGTTCAAAAAACACACAGGAAAAAAACCCTGAATCTTGCAAGATGATGTTTCCCAAGACAGTGGCACTGGTGGTTGTACTCAGATATAATATTCTGTTCTGCTACTGAGCTGTCTGGGGAATGTGTACTTTGAGTTGCTTTCCTAATGGTAGTAATACATTTGTACATACCTATTTACATGGAACCAAAGTGTGTTTGTAAAGTGGCTGCTTGGGATTAAAGGTCTAGTCCATGGTCACAGAACAAAGGCAAACTAATTGATTCAGGAAGATGTTCAAGCCCCAACCGGAACCTGCCGAGCCAAACTTCTATCTTTCACATTACCAGAGAAGAAGAGTGTTAAAAGTACTTTAAAGAAAGCATGCAAATATTTCCTGTTGTCATGCTTCTTTCAGATTCATATACTGAGCTGCTACCTTTATAATTTATCTGTAAAATATATCTTTGTATATTTATGCAGCATAAATTTGGGTCTGATAAGAGATCAGATCTAACGCCACATTTCACCATTTTAAATGTTTGCTTTGAATTAGCCTTTTCAGCTATTTTGAGAAGCTAAACAACAGCCAAAATGTTTACCAGCTTTATTTATTTTTTTTAAGTCAAGGAAAATTTCAGAAAGACTCCCTAAATTTGGGGATAAGAAGAAAGCAAGGGGGAGAATAGAATCTAATATTTCCTGGGAGTCAACAATATGTGATGACACTTTCATGTTCATTATTCTATTACCTCTCAAAAATCTTAATTATCATTATTCCCATTCAGTAGGTAAGGAGACTTGAAGGCTGTATTTCGATCATGATCAGACATTAGTAAATGGCAGAGATGGGTCTTAGCTGTATAGCAGTCGGATTCTATTTTGCTTAATACATAGTAGAAATACTTAAAAATATCTTATACAGTCTAAAAAGTAGGTTGTATTTAAGAGTAATGACACGTTTCATTTATGTATCAACAAAGCATTTTAAACTTGTAAATTAAGTCTTTTAATAATATCCACTGAAAAGATCCAAGAATCTAGAGCATATAAGTAACAAGATTAGGAATAGTAGATGTCATAGTATTTTTTCAGGAATCCTGAGGAAGGGGGAAAGAGTATAACATTTTAACAGCATCATCTAATAGGATGAAATAATTTGCTTTGATTTATAATCCAATCACACTGGAGACAGTAAAGTAGGTATCTAGGTAAATCATGGGAGAGAAACTGATAAGATGTGATAAATGTATAACTAAAGTCTGTTTTAAAAAGTGCTTCTATATAATAAATAAAGCTATTAAAATTTTACTCACACATTAGAGAGAATGGTTATCAGGGAATTTAAAAGTCAGGAATTCTTTGGTCTAGGGCTAGCCAGCCCCTTCCTGTACTCCCCACGAGTCAGTTCTTGCTGAAATGTATGGGAATGATATGTTGAGGAGGGGTCAGGATGGAGAAGGGAAGACTGTTTTACAGCTCAAATCCTTCAGCAAGGGGTATCCTTGGGATGGGGAAAGCTTTGAACAGCTAGAGGGCAGCAGATAGTCTTCAGAGGGGTTGCACAGTAGGGGCAGTAGGGAACGCTGCTTAATTCTTTAAGATGAACAAACAGCACCAAAGGGAAACTTGGCTTGCTGTGAAACGTGCAGTGTATTTTGGTGCTTGATATACCATGTAAATGTGCAGTAGATGCAGTTCAATTAATTTTTGTGTGTGCTTACTAAGCCAGGCACTACAGATTTGAGAATTAGGTATTACTCCTTGACCTTTAGCAGAAGTTCAGTAAGGGAGAAAGACAGTACACAGGAACTAGTATGGTATGTGAAAAGAAAGCTATGCTTACAGCACAGAGAAGGGAGTGACTAGTTTTACCAAGGAAGGCTTCAGTTGGAGAACTGTTAGCTGAATCAGGTTCTGAATAATAAATTGGAATTAGCCAGGAAGATAAGGTATGAGATGACTTTGGGGCATCAATATTAGTTCCATATTGTTGAAGCAGACAGTGGGAAAGGTAGATGAAGAAGGACAAGGCTAGTCAGGTAGGTGAGAGGTCCAGAGGGTTGGATCTTATTACTTAGATGCTAGAAAACTGTCTTTAGCAGGAAGTTATATGACTACACATGCAATTAGATGGGTTGCTTCGGAGGCAGTTTGGACTGGAGGGGCAACAACTGGAAGATCCATTAGGGGTTAAGTTATATTCCAGGTAAGCAGGGATGACATATAGTGGTGGCCAGCGGGAACTGAGAGGCAAGAGCAATCTGAGCTGCTCAAAACGTGAAACAAGATAGCTCCCTACTGTGTACACGATAGTCGCTCACCGAGGATCTACTTCCCTCTCTCTCTTTACTAACAAACCCTAATTTTGTTCAGGTAGTCACTGCTCTTGTCAATGATTAATTTAGGAATGGGCATGTGGTCCAATTCTAGGCAATAAGACATGAGGAAAGTATACTGCAGAGCTCCCAGAAAGAGGTCCAGGCAAAAGTGGCACCTGTGGATGTTGCTCTGTCTTGATGAGCCACACCCAGGACTACTGTAGCCAAACTGCCACAAGCTTGGTAATAAAGAGGACACTAGGAAGCAGAACAGAGATATAGAGAAAACATTGATATCTGGAGTTGTCATGTTAACTGTCCCTTGATGCCTGACTACCTCTGCATGCTCAGTTAGAGTAAAACATGTTTCCTTACTTTTGTATCTATTTAATTGGATTTCCCATTTTTTGCAGCTGAAAGCATTTCAATGAATTAATTCATTCCTTAAGATGAGAAATGTTTATACTATATAAAGTCTGCATTGCCAACGTTAGCAAACTATTAAAACATTTTAGGAAGAATTTCCTTAGGATGGAGTATTAGTTATCTATTGCCACATAGCAAATTACCCACAAATGTAGCATCTTAAAACAACACACACTTATTATCTCAGAGTTTCTGAGGGTCAGGAGTCTAGGCATGGCTTAGCTGGCTGGTTACGGCTCAGGATGTCTCAGGAGACTGCGGTCAAGCTGTTTGCTCAGGCAACAGCCACAAAAAGGGTCTGGAGAATACACTCTTAAGCTCACTCGGGTGGTTGCTGGCAGCAGGTGTTAGTTCCTTGCCACGTGGGTCACTCTGCAGGGCTGCTCCCATGACATGGTAGCTGGCTTCCCCAGAGCAAGTGATCCAGTAGAATGAGGGAGAGTGAGAGCACACTCCGGGGGGAAGCGTCACAATCTTTCATAACCTAATCTTGGAAGTGACACACCATCATTTCTGCCGTATGCTATTGGTCACACAGACCAACCTAGTATAGTATGGGAAGGAATTAGACTCAGAATACTAGGAGGTGGGGCTCATTGGGGGTCACCTTGGAAGCTGGCTACTAGAGATAGAGTCTATGATTAGAATTACTGGGACAATAGATTTGAACATTTTAAAGTTTCTTAAAATATTCTGCAAGTTGTTTTATAGAAAGGTTCTGATATGCACACTGACCAGCCAAGTTTGAGACTGTCTTGTCACTGAGTAGAATTATTGTTTTACTTGTGAATTTAACAGGTGAAAAGTGGCATTTCATTTAAATATGGGAAGTAATTTCATTGATTAACCATTTGTATTTCCTCCATTCATTCGTTTATTTACTGAGTATCTTCTACAGACAAGGCATTGTTTTAGGTGTTCACACCAGTGAGAAAACCAGAGAGTCCTTGCATTCACAGTTCTTACAGTCTAGAAGGGAAGCCAGACAATCAGATAACCACACAGATAAATATGTAACTGCAAACTGAGATACTTCCAATGGGGAAAATGAACATACTTTTATGACAGCAGTAATAAAAGAACCTGACTGAGACTGGGGCTTTGGGGAGTAGTTTCCTTGAGGAAGTGACACTTGAGCTGACACAGGAAGGATGAATAAGGGATAAGTTAGTAAAGGTGAAGAAGTATGCAAGGATTGTAAATACAAAGGAGAATGCTTTGTCTGAGGAATGAGAGAAGGCTACTGGGGCTGATATGCAGACAGTGAGGGTAAAAATGGTACAAGGTGAGGTTGGAGGGATAGACTGGGTCGGATTACGCAGGGTCTTTTGGGTCACTGTCAGGATTTCGGTATTTATCCATGGAGTGATGAGATGTTACTGGGGGTTGAGATGAACGAACAGCAGCATCAGATCCGCATTTTGAGATCTCTGGTGGTGTGGAGAAAGACTAGAAGATGGGAGGATTGAACACACGGAGAAGGAAGAGGTAACTGGAATTGCTCAGGCAAGAGAGGATGGCATCTTGGACCATGCAAAAGGGGGAGGCATGGGGTAAAGCCAGGCTGCAGCCTATGCCATCAATGGTGGGGGAGTGAGGGCATCAACAAGGTACTGCTCTTGACCACTGTTGTGGACCAAATGTATGTGTCCTTGCAAAATTCATATGTTGAAGCCCTAACTGCCAGTGTGTTTATATTTACAGTAAGTATGTAAAGAAGGTTAAATTAGTCATAAGGGTAGGGATTAGTGTCCTTATAACGAGAGACACCAGAGGGCTTGCTCGGCTTTCTCTCCACTGTGTGAGTGCACAGTAAGAAGGCGGTCATCTGCAAACCAGGAAGACAGCTCTCACCAGAAACTGAATTGCTAGAACCTTCATCTTGGACTTCTTATCTCCAGAACTGCGAGAAAATAAATTTCTGTTGTTTAAATCACTCAGTCTATGGTATTTTGTTATGGCAGCCCGAGCTGAATAAAGTAACTACCTTCTCTATAAATCTTAGGATTCAATCAGTGATGTTTTGGAAGTATATTTATACTGTTTCTCCCAACATCTTTTCAGCATGGTCTTAACCAGCATGTTGGAAAGATCTATATTCTAGTTATCTATTTCTGTGTAACAAACTACCCCAAAACTCACGGGCAAAAAAACCACCACCATTTTATCATGATCACAGATTCTGTGGGTCAGGAACTCAGGAAGGGAACAGAGAAGACAGCTTGTCTCTGTTCCATGATGTCTGGGGCCTCAGGTGGGAAGGCCTAAAAAGCTAGCGATGATTCAGAGGGCTGGGGCTGTAAGAACTGAACTGCTAGAGGTCCACTTCCAATGAACTGGCTGAGTCCCCCACACATCAGGCCCATCTGGGATGGGGGGCTGGAGCACCTACCCATGGTCTCTCACTGCATGGTGGTTAAATTCTGAGAGGAGGCAGAGACAGGGAGCATTTCAAGAGAGTGAGCAATTCTAAGAGACCCTTTTATGGCCCAGCCTGAGAATTCAGGTAGTGTCACTTCTACCCTATTCTATCAGTTGAGGGGACCACAAGCCCACTGAGGTTCAAGGGTCATATATCCTCACCACTCGATAGGAGACAATGGGAGGAGAGTTAAAGAATTTGTGGTCTTTTTTTGGTTTGTTTTTAACCACCACAGTCTACTACTGAAGAGAGTGCTGAGGAAAGCAACTTGCTTTCTCTGCTCCCTCTCAGTTACGCTTCTGGCTAAGGTGGTGATACAGGAGATGGAGTAAGGCAGCCATGGGGCTAAGCCTGGTGAGGGGCAGAAGTATTAAGGATGACTCGTAAGTTTTTGACTTGAGAGCCTGGATGAATGGTGGTGCTCTTCATGAAGACAGAGGACAAGGGAATAGGTTTGGAGAGAAAGGTCATACATCTGGTCTTATAAGTACTGAGTCTGAGATGCCTGTGATACCACCAGGTGGAAGTATTGAATAAGCAGCAAAATATTCAGTAGTGATCTGGGATGGAGATTAAATCGGGACTTACTGGCATATAGACAGATGGTAATTGAGGTCTTGGGCTTCACTTTCTGAATGGTCTATTCTTGTCCTGTGATCAAAATGGTATTCTATTAAACAATTTACAAGCTTAATAGTGATGCTTCATCTCTCAGGCAAATAAACTGCCTTTTAAGATGCTTTGCTGCGATAGCTGACAGTGAGTGACCTGGAGTACCTCTAAATGGCGTACAAATTCAATTTAAACATTTATCAAATAAAAACATTCACCAACCATACCCACTCTAAACTTGAGGGCCTGCTTAATCGAAAGGGCTATTATACACACTTAGCTTTCTCAGTCACCAAGGGCTTTTCTGCCTTCTTCATATCTGTATCAACCTTTGCTTTCTCACCTTTGCATATCTAATATAATATTCCTATATTTGATTTCTAATAAGCTTACTTCACAATACATTTTCTGTTTTTTCTTTTAAATAAAAACATTTTGTGGACTAAAAAAATATAGACAGCATTATTTCTTAAATGTGGTAGTGGGCACCTAGGTGTTTTATTTTATTTTCAGTCTTTAAACTGTATAGATCTGTCATATACACTCTTTTGTATGCTTGATGTATTTCATAATAAAAAAACATTTAAACCATACTCAATAACTTTTAAATCTGAATAAATTCAACAGTTTTATTTGCAACGAATGACTTAAGACTGTGTCTACTTTATGAAAAAAGGATGTTAGTAAAATTATAGGTATTTATTATCACCACCACCAGCATCTTTGAAGTCTTGGATATGTGAGTGATACAAGATTGAACAGATGCCCAGCAAACAATAAAACATGACATGGCATGTTTTATTAGCTCATTAATACATGCCTTGGGTACAATGAGAGAGACAGGTTGTGAGTAAATGTACCAATGAAATACACCCCAGAGTATCTTAATGCTTTTATACTGTACTCACTGTTTCACTTTCAAACCTCTTAAAATAGGTTTTCTTTTAAAGGTACTTTTTACATGTATATATACTTGGGATATTTTTTACTTCAAAGAAAGGAAAATGAAATTTTCCTATTTCTAGCCTATAAAAGAAAATTTTCAGTATGAGCTCCATTCCACTTTAATAAGGTTAATTAGCTTCTTTGAACTCAAATGCACTTATTTCCTTTCTCTAGTCAACCTCCCCTGGCCACCTTCACCCATTTTTATGGGAATAGTCTGCAAAGCTCTGAATTTTCCATCACTATCCTGTGCTTCTGTTTTCACACTGCACAATAATGTCTCCATATAAAACACTGTAGTCCTCTCTGGCTGCTGAGGATTGACTGCCATCATGAACAACATGGTATAAATCCTAACCAGGGAGTGCATGACCAACCAACTACTTCAGTGGAAACAAATGATCACTGATGACCTTCATCCTGGGAAGGAAGGCAACAGTGTCTTAGACAGAAATTTGGGAAAAACTTGCTAAAATGTACAAAACCACACTTGATGTCATCTTTGAATTTGGCTTAAAAAAACCCATTTTGGTAGTGGCAAGACACCTGGCTTCAGCATGACTTAACAATTCATGAAGCCAAACACAGACTTGCAAGACATGGTCTTTATGAGAAGAAAAAGATCTCAAGAAAACAGTGAAAAGAACACAAAAACAGACTGAAGGAAGTTGGTGCTGGCAAAAAGAAGGTGCAGATTTTGAAATGACTTTATTTGTGGTGATTATGCAGATTTTTCATAAGAGAATTAATAAACTATGGAAACGTAAGGAAAAGCACAAAAAAACCCCACTGTAGGTGCTTTGTGAACAGTCTTGACATGGATTTCCTGAAATTCCAAATACCAAACCTCTGCTCTCTCCAGCCAGGGGGCAGTTGGCATTCCAGTTACTAAGTGGGTCCTAGCCCTAGAAGGCAAGGCTTCGGTACTCAGGCTAGAAGCCTCCAATTAGCTCCTCAAATCAGAACCCTAATTAAGGGCTTGGCCTAGACCTTCAGGTTCCCATGGATTCTCTGACTCCATCTGACTCCAGTTCACTCGTGGTAAAGCTACCCCCAGACTCAGTTGATTCAAACAATAATCATTTATTATTGCTCATGTGTCTGTGGACCAGCTGGGATTCAGCTAATCTAGATGGGTGGCTCTGCTTCTCACTGCATGTCTCTGGGCTGGGTGGAGAGGTTCTCCTCCAAGTGTCTCCCATTCTTCTTGGACCAGCAGTCTAGCCAGGACATGTTTTTCTCATGGTGATGGCAGAGGACCAAGAGAGCCTCCTATTAGCCAAAGCAAATCAAATGGCTAAGCTCAGGGTTAAAGGGAATATAAGAACACCCTGTTCACATGCATCACAATTATATGGCAAAGGACATGGATGAGTATATTATCTACTGCTGTATAATAAATTACCCCAAACGTAGTGGCTTAAAACAATAATAGGGGCTTCCCTGGTGACGCAGTGGTTGAGAGTCCGCCTGCCGATGCAGGGGACACGGGTTCGTGCTCCGGTCCGGGAAGATCCCACACGTTGCGGAGCGGCTGGGCCCGTGAGCCATGGCCGCTGAGCCTGCGCGTCCAGAGCCTGTGCTCCGCAACGGGAGAGGTCACAACAGGGAGAGGCCTGTGTACCGCAAAAAAAACCCCAAAAAACAATAATAAACTTTCATTGTGTTTCACAATTGCTTTGGGTCAGGAATTCACAAGTGGATCAGCTGGGTGGTTCTAGCTTGGGGCTTCTCATGAAAGACTAGAAATGCTATATTTTGCAGACAAAGAGACTGAAATGAACCTGTACAAATACCCTATATTTCTAATTGTTGTCTATCACTTTTTTTTTTTCTTTGCAGCCATATCAATGAAGGCAAACACTCTTTAATGAGGTATATAGTTGTGGACTCTGATGATTGTAAAGTAGCCTCAAATAGCCTCCTTATTCCTTTTAGGGATGAAGTTTTATTTTTCCCCTGCACAGTCATGCTGTTCTTTTGCCAGTGACTCATTTGTCCATTTTATCTCTTATGAAACACACACACACGCACACACAGAACACACTATGAACAGTATTTCTTAAATCACCACAGGTACTAGTACCAAGCATGTAAATATAGGTAAAAAGCAGATTGGCACATTGATATCAAGGTAACAGTAGTGGTTTTTCTTTTTAATTACACACATGTCTATAAACCTAATAAATAGGTTTTTTCTATTTATTTATTTATTTTTATACAGCAGGTTCTTATTAGTCATCCATTTTATACACATCAGTGTATACATGTCAATCCCAATCTCCCAATTCATCCCACCACGATCCCCAATCCCCCGCGGCTTTACCCCCTTGGTGTCCATACGTTTGTTCTCTACATCTGTGTCTCAATTTCTGCCCTGCAAACCGGTTCACCTGTACCATTTTTCTAGGTTCCACATATATGCGTTAATATATGATATTTGTTTTTCTCTTTCTGACTTACTTCACTCTGTATGACAGTCTCTAGATCCATCCACGTCTCAACAAACGACCCAATTTCGTTCCTTATTATGGCTGAGTAATATTCCATTGTATGTATATACCACATCTTCTTTCTCCATTCGTCTGTCAATGGGCATTTAGGTTGCTTCCACGACCTGGCTATTGTAAATAGTGCTGCAATGAACGTTGGGGTGCATGTGCCTTTTTGAATTGTGGTTTTCTCTGGGTATACGCCCAGTAGTGGGATTGCTGGGTCATACGGTAATTCTATTTTTAGTTCTTTAAGGAATCTCCATACTGTTCTCCATAGTGGCTGTAACAGTTTACATTCCCACCAACAGTGGAAGAGGGTTCCCTTTTCTCCATACCCTCTCCAGCATTCGTTGTTTGTAGATTTTCTGATGAAGCCCATTCTAACTGGTGTGAGGTGATACTTCATTGTACTTTTGATCTGCCTTTCTCTAATAATTAGTGATGCTGAGCAGCTTTTCATGTGCTTCTTGGCCATCTGTATGTCTTCTTTGGAGAAATGTCTATTTAGGTATTCTGCCCATTTTTGGATTGGCTTGTTTGTTTTTTTGATATTGAGCTGCGTGAGCTGTTTATATATTTTGGAGATTAATCCTTTGTTGATTCATTTGCAAATATTTTATCCCATTCTGAGGGTTGTCTTTTAGTCTTGTTTATGGTTTCCTTTGCTGTGCAAAAGCTTTGAAGTTTCATTAGGTCCCATTTGTTTATTTTTGTTTTTATTTCCATTTGTCTAGGAGGTGGATCAAAAAAGATCTTGCTGTGATTTATGTCAAAGAGTGTTCTTCCTATGTTTTCCTCTAAGAGTTTTATAGTGTCCAGTCTTATATTTAGGTCTCTAATCCATTTTGAGTATATTTTTGTGTATGGTGTTAGGGAGTGTTCTAATTTCATTCTTTTACATGTAGCTGTCCAGTTTTCCCAGCACCATTTATTGAAGAGACTGTCTTTTCTTCATTGTATATCCTTGCCTCCTTTGTCATAGATTAGTTGACCAAAGGTGCGTGGGTTTATCTCTGGGCTTTCTATCTTGTTCCATTGATCTATGTTTCTGTTTTTTTGCCAGTACCATATTGTCTTGATTACTGTAGCTCTGTAGTATAGTCTGAAGTCAGGGAGTCTGATTCCTCCAGCTCCGTTTTTTTCCCTCAAGACTGCTTTGGCTATTCGGGGTCTTTTGTGTCTCCATACAAATTGTAAGATTTTTTGTTCTAGTTCCATAAAAAATGCCATTGGTAATTTGATAGGGATTGCACTGAATCTGTAGATTGTTTTGGGTAGTATAGTCATTTTCACAATATTGATTCTTTCAATCCAAGAACATGGTATATCTCCCCATCTGTTGGAATCATCTTTAATTTCTTTCATCAGTGTCTTATAGTTTCCTGCATACAGGTCTTTTGTCTCCCTAGGTAGGTTTACTCCCAGGTATTTTATTCTTTTTGTTGCAATGGTAAATGGGAGTGTTTCCATAATTTCTCTTTCAGATTTTTCTTCATTAGTGTATAGGAATGCCAGAGATTTCTGTGCATTAATTTTGTATCCTGCAACTTTACCAAATTCATTGATTAGCTCAAGTAGTTTTCTGGTGGCATTTTAGGATTCTCTATGTATAGTATCATGTCATCTGCAAACAGTGACCGTTTTACTTCTTCTTTTCTAATTTGTATTCCTTTTATTTCTTTTTCTTCTCTGATTGCCGTGGCTAGGACTTCCAAAACTATGTTGAATAATAGTGGTGAGAGTGGACATCCTTGTCTTGTTCCTGATCTTAGAGGAAATGCTTTCAGTTTTTCACCATTGAGAATGATGTTTGCTGTGGGTTTGTCATAGATGGCCTTTATTATGTTGAGGTAGGTTCCCTCTATGCCCACTTTTTGGAGCGTTTTTATCATAAATGGGTGTTGAATTTTGTCAAAAGGCTTTTCTGCATCTATTGATATGATCATATGGTTTTTATTCTTCAATTTTTTAATATGGTGTATCACAGTGATTGATTTGCACATATTGAAGAATCCTTGCATCCCTGGGATAAATCCCACTTGATCATGGTGTATGATCCTTTTAATGTGTTGTTGGATTCTGTTTGCTAGTATTTGGTTGAGGATTTTTACATCTATATTCATCAGTGATATTGGTCTGTAATTTTCTTTTTTTGTAGTATCTTTGTCTGGTTTTGGTATCAGGGTGATGGTGGCCTCCTAGAATGAGTTTGGGAGTGTTCCTTCCTCTGCAATTTTTTGTAAGAGTTTGAGAAGGATGGGTATTAGCTCTTCCCTAAATGTTCGACAGAATTCACCTGTGAAGCTATCTGGTCCTGGACTTTCGTTTGTTGGATGATTTTTAACCACAGTTTCAATTTCATTACTTGTGATTGGTCTGTTCATATTTTCTGTTTCTTCCTGATTCAGTCTTGGAAGGTTATACCTTTGTAAGAATTTGTCCATTTCTTCCAGGTTGTCTATTTTATTGGCATAGAGTTGCTTGTAGTAGTCTCTTAGGATGCTTTGTATTTCTGCGGTGTCTGTTGTAACTTCTCCTTTTTCATTTCTAATCTTATTGATTTGAGTCCTCTCCCTCTTTTTCTTGATGAGTCTGGCTAAAGGTTTATCAACTTTGTTTATCTTCTCAAAGAACCAGCTTTTAGTTTTATTGATCTTTGCTATTGTTTTCTTTGTTTCTATTTCATTTATTTCTGCTCTGATCTTTATGATCTCTTTCCTTCTGCAAACTTTGGGTTTTGTTTGTTCTTCTTTCTCTAGTTCCTTTAGGTGTAACATTAGATTGTTTACTTGAGATTTTTCTTGTTTCTTGAGGTAGGCTTGTATAGCTCTAAACTTCCCTCTTAGAACTGCTTTTGCTGCATGCCATAGGTTTTGGATCATCGTTTTCATTGTCATTTGTCTCTAGGTAATTTTTGATTTCCTCTGATTTCTTCAGTGATCTCTTGGTTATTTAGTAACATAGTGTTTAGCCTCCATGTGTTTGTGTTTTTTACGTTTTTTTTTCCCTGTAATCCATTTCTAATCTCATAGCATTGTGGTCAGAAAAGATGCTTGGTATGATATCAATTTTCTTAAATTTACTGAGGCTTGGTTTGTGACCCAAGATGTGATCTATCCTGGAGAATGTTCCATGCACATTTGAGAAGAAAGTGTAATCTGCTGTTTTTGGATGGAATGTCCTGTAAATATCAATTAAATCTATCTGGTCTATTGTGTCATTTAAAGCTTCTGTTTCCTTATTTATTTTCATTTTGGATGATCTGTCCATTGGTGTAAGTGAGGTGTTAAAGTCCCCCACAATTATTGTGTTACTGTCGATTTCCTCTTTTATAGCTGTTAGCAGATGCCTTATGTATTCAGGTGCTGCTATGTTGGGCACATATATATTTATAATTGTTATATCTTCTTCTTGGATTGATCCCTTGATCATTATGTAGTGTCCTTCCTTGTCTCTTGTAACATTCTTTATTTTAAAGTCTATTTTATCGGATATGAGTATTGCTGCTCAAGCTTTCTTTGATTTCCATATGCATGGAATATCGTTTTCCATCCCCTCATTTTCAGTCTGTATGTGTCCCTAGGTCAGAAGTGGGTCTCTTGTAGACAGCATATATATATGGGTCTTGTTTTTGTATCCATTCAGCAAGCCTGTCTTTTGGTTGGAGCATTTAATCCATTCATGTTTAAGGTAATTATCGATATGTATGTTCCTATGACCATTTTCTTAATTGTTTTGGGTTTGTTTTTGTAGGTCCTTTTCTTCTCTTGTGTTTCCCACTTAGAGAAGTTCCTTTAGCATTTGTTGTAGAGCTGGTTTGGTGGTGCTGAATTCTCTTAGCTTTTGCTTCTTAGCTTTTGATTTCTCCATTGAATCAGAATGAGATCCTTGCCAGGTAGAGTAATCTTGGTTGTAGATTCTTGCCTTTCATCACTTTAAATATATCATGCCACTCCTTTCTGGCTTGTAGAGTGTCTGCTAAGAAATCAGCTGTTGACCTTATGAGAGTTCCCTTGTATGATATTTGTCATTTTTCCCTTGCTGCTTTCAATAATTTTTCTTTGTCTTTAATTTTTCCCAGTTTGATTACTATGAGTCTTGGTGTGTTTCTCCTTGGGTTTATCCTGTATGGGACTTGCTGTGCTTCCTGGACTTGGGTGGCTATTTCCTTTCCCATGTTAAGGAAGTTTTCGACTATAATCTCTGCAAATATTTTCTGAGGTCCTCTCTCTCTCTTCTCCTTCTGGGACCCCTATAATGCAAATGTTGCTGCGTTTAATGTTGTCCCAGAGGTCTCTTAGGCTGTCTTCATTTCTTTTCATTCTTTTTTCTTTATTCTATTCTGCAGCAGTGAATTCCACCATTCTGTCTTCCAGGTCAGTTATCCGTTCTTCTGCCTCAGTTATTCTGCTATTGATTCCTTCTAGTTTAGTTTTCATTTTAGTTATTGTATTGTGCATCTCTGTTTGTTTGTTCTTTAATTCTTCTAGGTCTTTGTTAAACATTTCTTGCATCTTCTCCATCTTTGCCTCCATTGTTTTTCCAAGGTCCTGGATCATCTTCACTATCATTATTCTGAATTCTTTTTCTGGAAGGTTGCCTATCTCCACTTCATTTAGATGTTTTTCTGGGGTTTTATCTTGTTCCTTCATCTGGTACATAGCCCTCTGCCTTTTCATCTTGTCTGTCTTTCTGTGAATGTGGTTTTTGTTCCACAGGCTGCAGGACTGTAGTTCTTCTTGTTTCTGCTGTCTGCCCTCTGGTGGATGAGGCTATCTAAGAGGCTTGTGCAGGTTTCCTGATGGGAGGGACTGGTGGTGCGTAGAGCTGGGTGTTGCTCTGGTGGGCAGAGCTCAGTAAAACTTAAATCTGCTTGACTGCTGATGGGTGGGTCTGGGTTCCCTCCCTGTTGGTTGTTTGGCCTGAGGCAACCCAATACTGGAGCCTACCTGGGCTCTTTGGTAGGGCTAATGGCAGACTCTGGGAGGGTGCATGCCAAGGAATACTTCCCAGAACTTCTGCTGCCAGTGTTCTTGTCCCCATGGTGAGCCACAGCCAACCCCTGCCTCTGCAGGAGACCCTCCAACACTAGCAGGTAGGTCTGGTTCAGTCTCCCCTGGGTTCAGTGCTCCTTCCCCGGGTCCCGATGCGCACACTACTTTGTGTGTGCCCTCCAAGAGTGGAGTCTCTGTTTCCCCCAGTCCTGTCAAAATCCTGCAATCAAATCCCAATAGCCTTCAAAGTCTGATTCTCTAGGAATTCCTCCTCCTGTTGCCAGACCCCAGGTTGGGAAGCCTGACGTGGGGCTCAGAACCTTCACTCCAGTGGGTGGACTTCTATGGTATAATTGTTCTCCAGTCTGTGAGTCATCCACCCAGCAGTTATGGGATTTGATTTTACTGTGATTGTGCCCCTCCTACCGTCTCATTGTGGCTTCTCCTTCGTCTTTGGATGCCGGGTATCTTTTTTTTTTTTTTTTTTTTTTGCGGTACGCGGGCCTCTCACTGCTGTGGCCTCTCCTGTTGCGGAGCACAGGCTCCGGACGCGCAGGCCCAGCGGCCATGGCTCACGGGCCCAGCCGCTCCACGGCACGTGGGATCCTCCCGGACCGGGGAACGAACCCGCGCCCCCTGCATCGGCAGGCGGACTCCCAACCACTGTGCCACCAGGGAAGCCCCCGGGTATCTTTTTTTGGTGAATTCTAGTGTCTTCCTGTCGATGATTGTCCAGCAGCTAGTTGTGATTCTGGTGTTCTCACAAGAGGGAGTGAGAGCACGTCCTTCTACTCCGCCACCTTGGTTCATGCTCGTCTATCACTTTTTAAAACATAGTTTTGTGCAATGCATTTTATGGGAAAATGCTGTTTAGAGAGTTCTTAGCACCAAAATAAAGTCTGTGATGTGTAAGGAATAGGTTAAAAGATGGTGAACGTTGACTCAAATCCACGAAATACATAGCAAGAGAGTAATAAAACAGGAGACATAAATTGCAAATCACTTTAAAAGTTGAGAGATAGGATACGTGTGGAATTCCCGGGCCCTTGCCCTATGCTTGTTTCCACTGCCAACAGTCTTGTCTGCTGCTTCACACCTGTGTTATTTTAACACTCTTCCAGCTAATACCTCTGCTTCTAATTCCTCTGGCTTCCCTATTCATAGCTTCTACAATAATCCTTATCAAAGATCTTCTCTTTGTGTAAGATTCTATGGTACTTTCCTTCTACTTACTATTTTAAATCCAAACTCCCCAATACTAATGTTCAAGATCTATCCATTGATTCATTGATTCCTTTTAAAATGATCACCCATCCCTAGCAAATGCCCTTTGCTCCAGATCTGACTATAGCTTTGTCTCTATCTCAGCTCTCAATACACATGCTCCAGATTTGTCTAGCACAGCTGCTAGTGCATAATAGGTACTCATTAACATCTGTTGAATGAGCAGACCTAAAAAATAACTAGGTAACCCTAAAACAAAATTATAAGTTTCTCTTCTCAGTTTTATTTGAACCTGTGTTCAAAGCACCTTCATGATTGAGTCACATATACTGTCGTAATACCTGTCTGCCTTTCTAACCTTACCTCCAATCACTCTTTTGTTCATCTACCATGTTTCAGCTGAGTGGGTCTTCTATTTTTTGGATACATTAAGCTGGTTCCTCTCTCAGGACCTTGCCTGAGTTGCTTGCTGCTTTTTGTTACTCAGATCTCAGCTTAGAAGTTATTTCCTCAGGACTTTCAAGAACATTCACTCCAAAGTAACTCACTTAATCATTCACTATCACTTCTCCCTATTCAATTCTATGTTGTGCAGTATCAGTTATTTCTCTTGTTCATTTATTTATGTGATTAATTGTTTATAGTTGGCCTCTCCACTAGGATGTAAGCTCCATGAGAACAAAGATGTCTTATTCACCGAGCTCTTATACCACTAATGTCTGCCACATGGCAGATGCTCAAAGAATATGTTAAATGAATGAATAAACAAATCTGACCTCCCAGACAATGCTCTGATTCCAACAAACCTCAACAACTTCTCCTAATTCTACTATACCTTCTAAGACTCAACTTAAAAGAAAATTAGCTCCTCCAAGAAGCTTCCCCTGAAATACTTCTATTTATTCTTAATGTTGCACGTTTGCCTAAATATTTAGCCTGTATCATATAATTTGACATGTGGTCTCATGGGTAAACTGCTATCCAGTGGTTTCATGCACACTTTTCTTCTGACCTATATGTATCATCAGATCCCTGAGAGAAGGTTTGTGTTTTTTGTTGTAGCTTTGTTTTCAGTGCTCTGGTAGTACTCAGTGTGCTGTTGTAGGTAGAGAAGCAATTCAATACAAGTTTACTAATAAGCACTTTATCAAAATGGCCTAATTCAACGCTATGGCTAAATGCAGAATTCATGATAACAAACAAGTCAACCAGAATCCAATGAGAAACACCTTATCTAGATTTCCAAAATTCAATCTCTTTATTATGTGAAAGTATCAGGAGACAGAATCTTATTCTCCCAGTTTTCCATCACAAGAAATATCTTCACTGCGATATGAATTACTACATATCCTCCAATTTCTGAGTAGATGCTGGTAGAATGCACTGTTTGCAATTTTATGTTGAAGGTACTATTCACTATGTTCGCCGATATCCCTTACATAGGGGTCTATCACATATATCCCTATTTGTTTAAGTTTAGGAGAAAATTTCTATATAAAAATTATTTGTAGCATTAGTCATCAAGTAATAAATTCAGAACACAACATATTTCTCTTTCAGTCTTAGCTGGGAAGAAGTAGTGTCAAATTCAAAATCCACTTACAGTGCATCCTGGTAGTACTGATTGCCATATCTACCTCCTTTGTATTCTCCATTCTATTTTTATTTTTCTAAACTTTTTTGTTTCTTTGTCTACCAAAACTCATTTACCTATAAGTTTACAAAGAGAATTTCCAACACTGCCTCTCTGGAGCTCTTGACTCTCTCTTTCATCTAGAGAGTCTGCCAGCAGCTCAACATTAATCTGATATCAACTAAACTCATTCACTTCTCTTTATAACCTACTCTCTTTTATGTGAAATCTACCATCATTTTTCTGGTCAACCAGGTGAAAAACATTGGAGCCATTGTTGATTTCTTATTTTCATGGATGAAGTACCCAACAGACACACTAAAATAAGTATTTTAGGGTACCAACACCCTGAAATTTATAGGCGGAAAATTTTATACTTGTTATTTTTTTAAAGTTATTGTAATGTACACTAAAAAATAAAATTATGAAGACTGGTGCTTCCAGCAAAATGGAGCATTAGGATTTCTCACACCTGAAACAATTAAAATATTGCACAAAATATATGAAACAAGACCTTTTAAGTCATTTAAAATCAGTCAACAGAGGACAGTGATCTCTGAGAGACAGGAAATAAATGAGTCTTACAATTGTTCCAGCTTACTGCCTGGAGAGAATGCCAGGTTGCACTAGAGCCTTAATAGTTTCCTTGAGTTGAGGAGATGGACCTGGATGTCTAGAGAGCACAAAGGGGTTTGAGTTCGGCGCCAGAGTTCACAGGAGAGTACTCAAGAAAAGAGAGCTGCACAAAGCTCTGGAGGGGTATAGAGGGTCTCTTGAAAGTCTTTAGCTGAGTATTCCCAGTGCATGGGTGCAAAGAAACTACCAAAGTCTGGGGAAAGAATCATTCAGAACGTATGGAGGGAACAATCCCTAGAGCTCACACAGGGCTGGGAATAGTTCCTGTTCCCACCAGATGGAGGGGGAAAACTCATAATGCACAGGGTATCAGTAAAATACTCGGAAGGGTTTGCCTTAGCAGTGGGGAAAATTAGCCCTAGACTAAATGCCACTCTGGTCCTGAGTAACAAAGCTTAAAGGTAAGACCTGAAAGGATCAAACTGTTTCCAGTAATTTAACTGCATTCCAGAAGAAAGCTCAAGAATATTTATAGAGACACAAAAATATCTAGCATCCACAAAATAAAATTCACAGTGTCTGGCACCCAATCAAAAATAACCAAGCATGCAAAAAACAAAAAAAAGGGCAGGAAAATACAATGCATAATGAGGAATAAAATCAGTCAATTGAAATCAACTTAGAAATGATGACACAGATGATAGAGTTAGTAGATAGGGATATTAAAACAGTTTTCATAACTGTATTCCATATGGTCTAGGAGAGCTAGAAGAAACATTGAGTATGTTAAGTAGAAACATGGAAGATATAAATTGGTGAACTTAAATGCACACCAACAGAAATTATCCAAAATGAAATGCAGAGAGAAAAATATGGGAAAAAAAAAGACTACAGCACAGTGGGCTCTGTGATAACTTCAAGCAGCCTGGTGTCCCTGTGATAGAGAAGAAAGGAGGAAAGATCAAAAAAATATTTAAAGAAATAATGACCAAAATTTTCCAAAATTTGATAAAAACAATAAAGTCACAGATCCAAGAAGCTCAATGAATCACAAGCACAAGAAACATGAAAGAAAAAAAAAATGACACTAAGGCATCATAATCCAATTGCTCAAAACCAGTGGTAAAAAGAAAATCAGAAAAACAGCCAGAGAAATTTAGACATGCTATGTACAGAGGAACAAAGATAAGAATAACAGCAGCTTTCTTGTTGGATACAATGTAAGTGAAAAGACCATGAAGCAATATCTTTAAAACATTGAAAGAAAAAAATAATCAATCTTGAATTCTATATCCAGTGAATATACCTTTCAAAAGCAAGGTTGAAATAAAGACTTTTTCAGACACACGAAAGTTGAAAGAATTAATCACCAGCAGGCCTGCACTATAAGCAATGTTAAAAGAAATCTTTTAGGAAGAAATAAAAAAATACCACAAGGAAATTTGGATCAACATAAAGAAATGAAAAGCACTGAAGATAGTAACCATGTGGGTAAATATAAAAGACTTAAAAAATGAAATCACTTGAAAATATAATTGAATGTTTAAAGCAAAAATAATAATTTATTGTGGGATTTTTAATATATACGGAAGTAAAATGTATGACAATGATAACACAAAACCTGGGAGGGAAGAAACAGAAATAAACTTTCGTAAGGTTCTTATACTATAAGTAAAGGTATACTATCCCTTGAAGGTAGACTGTGATAAGTTAAAGATATATATATTATAAACTCAATAGCAACCACTAAAAAAATGCATCAAAGATTTATAGTTAATAAGTTAAAAAAGGAGAAAAAATAGCATCATGTAAAATAATCTAAGAGAAGGCACAAAAAGAAGAAAAAGGAAGAAAGAAAAAATGAGACAAATAAATAAATAACAAGATGGTATTATAGATTTAAACTGAACCATACTAATAAATGCATCTGGTGTAAATGATCTAAATGCACAAATTAAAAGGTAGAGATTGTCATACTGGATAAAAGAGCAAAATCCTTCATACAAGAAGCCCATTTTAAATATATAAAAAGTAAAAGGATGGAAATATATATATATATATATATATATATATATATATATATATACCATGATAATTTTAATCAAAAGGATAGAGTTGTTATATTAATATCAGATTAAGTACATATTGAAAAAATATAAAGAATATTACCAGAGATTACAAAGGTCAGTTAACAATAAAGGGATGAATCATCAAGATAACATAATGATCCTAAAAATAATATATTAATCCTAAAGGTTAATGTACCTAAAGCAAAGCTTCAAGATACATGAAGGAAAAATTAGAACTGCAGGAAGAAATAGAAAAATCCACAGTCACAGTCAGAGACTTTAACACTTTTCTGTCAGTAACTGACAGAATAAGCAGAATGAAAATAATAACAAATATAAAAGACTTTAATGATACTATCAAATTGACTTAATTGGTATTTATAGAACACTCTAAGAAATAATAGCAGAATACATATTCGTTTTTTTCTAACATCTTTATTGGAGTAAAATTGCTTTACAATGGTGTGTTAGTTTCTGCTTTATATAAAAGTGAATCAGTTATACAGATACATATATCCCCATAGCCCTACCCTCTTGTGTCTCCCTCCCTCCCACCCTCCCTATCCCGCCCCTCTAGGTGGTCACAAAGCACCGAGCCGATCTCTCTGTGCTATGCCGCTGCTTCCCACTAGCTATCTATTTTACATTTGGTAGTGTATATATGTCCATGCCACTCTCTCACTCTGTCCCAGCTTACCCTTCCCTCTCCCCATATCCTCAAGTCCATTCTCTAGTAGGTCTGTGTCTTTATTCCTGTCTTGCCCCTAGGTTCTTCATGACATTTTTTTTTTTAGATTCCATATATATGTGTTAGCATAAGGTATTTGTTTTTCTCTTTCTGACTTACTTCACTCTGTATGACAGACTCTAGGTCCATCCACCTCACTACAAATAGCTCAATTTCGTTTCTTTTTATGGCTGAGTAATATTCCATTGTATGTATGTGTCACATCTTCTTTATCCATTAATCTGTTGATGGACACTTAGGTTGCTTCCATGTCCTGGCTATTGTAAACAGAGCTGCAATGAACATTGTGGTACATGACTCTTTTTGAATTATGGTTTTCTCAGAGTATAATGCCCAGTAGTGGGATTGCTGGGTCATATGGCAGTTCTATTTTTAGTTTTATAAGGAACCTCCATACTCTTCTCCATAGTGGCTGTATCAATTTACATTCCCACCAACAGTGCAAGAGGGTTCCCTTTTCTCCACACCCTCTCCAGCATTTACTGTTTGTAGATTTTTTGATGATGGCCATTCTGACTGGTGTGAGATGATATCTCATTGTACTTTTGAATTGCATTTCTCTAATCGTTAATGATGTTGAGCATTCTTTCATGTGTTTGTTGACAATCTGTATAACTTCTTTGGAGAAACGTATATTTAGGTCTTCTGCCCATTTTTGGATTGGCTTGTTTGTTTTTCTGATATTGAGCTGCATGAACTGCTTGTAAATTTTGGAGATTAATCCTTTGTCAGTTGCTTCATTTGCAAATATTTTCTCCCATTCTGAGGGCTGTCTTTTAGTCTTGTTTATGGTTTCCTTTGCTGTGCAAAAGCTTTGAAGTTTCTTTAGGTCCCATTTGTTTATTTTTGTTTTTATTTCCATTTCTCTAGGAGGTGGGTCAAAAAGGATCTTGCTGTGATTTATGTCATACAGTGTTCTCCCCATGTTTTCCTCTAAGAGTTGTATAGTATCTTCCCTTACATTTAGGTCTTTAATCCATTTTGAGTTTATTTTTGTGTATGGTGTTAGGGAGTGTTCTGATTTCATTATTTTACATGTAGCTGTCCAGTTTTCCCAGCACCACTTACTGAAGAGGCTGTCTTTTCTCCACTGTATATTCTTGCCTCCTTTATCAAAGATAAGGTGACCATATGTGCGTGGGTTTATCTCTGGGCTTTCTGTCCTGTTCCATTGATCTATATTTTTGTTTTTGTGCCAGTACCGTACCGTCTTGGTTACTGTAGCTTTGTAGTATAGTTTGAAGTCAGGGAGTCTGATTCCTCCAGCTCCGTTTTTCTTTCTCAAGATTGCTTTGGCTATTCAGGGTCTTTTGTGTTTCCATACAAATTGTGAAATATTTTTTTCTAGTTCTGTGAAAAATGCCAGTGGTAGTTTGAAAGGGATTGCATTGAATCTGTAGATTGCTTTGGGTGGTATAGTCATTTTCACAATGTTGATTCTTCCAATCCAAGAACATGGTATATCTCTCCATCTATTTGTATCATCTTTAATTTCTTTCATCAGTGTCTTATAATTTTCTGCATACAGGTCTTTTGTCTCCTTAGGTAGGTTTATTCCTAGATATTTTATCCTTTTTGTTGCAATGGTAAATGGGAGTGTTTTCTTAATTTCACTTTTAGATTTTTCTTCATTAGTGTATAGGAATGCAAGAGATTTCTGTCCATTAATTTTGTATCCTGCTACTTTACCAAATTCATTGATTAGCTCAAGTAGTTTTCTGTTGGCATCTTTAGGATTCTCTATGTATAGTATCATGTCATCTACATATTCTTTTTAAGTGAATATAAAACATTTACTGGGATAGTTCATGTCTGGGCCATAAAACAACTCTCAATAAATTTAAAATAATTCAAACCATATAAAATGTTCCCGGGGCTTCCCTGGTGGCGCAGTGGTTGAGAGTCCGCCTGCCGATGCAGGAGACACGGGTTCGTGCCCCAGTCCGGGAAGATCCCACATGCCGAGGAGTGGCTAGGCCCATGAGCCATGGCCGCTAAGCCTGCGTGTCTGGAGCCTGTGCTCCGCAACGGGAGAGGCCACAACAGTGAGAGGCCTGCGTACCACAAAAAAAAAAAAAAAAAAAAGTTCCCTAGTCACAATGGTATTATAAATCAATAACAGAAAGACATCTGTAAAATCCCCAAATATTTGGAAACTAAATAACAAACTGTAAAATAATCCATGAGTCTAAGGAAAAGAGAAATTAGTAAGTGGCTTGAACTGAATGGAAATGAAAAACAACATAATGGAAATTTGTGGGATGCCACTAAAGTAGCACTTAGATGGAAATTCATTGCACTAAATACCATATTAGAAAAGAAATCAGAGTTCAAATACATGATTTCAGCTTAAAAGAATAAAAATATAAGAAGAAATAAAACCAGAGCAATCAAAAGAAAAGAGATTGTAAAAATCAGAGTGAAAAATCAATGTAAAAGAAAGGAGAAAAAATAAAGTCAATGAAGCCAAAAGCTGGTGCTCTGAAATCAATAATATTGTTAAGCCTCTAGGAAAATTAGAGAGAAGATACAAATTACCAGTATCAGAAATGAGAGAAGTGACATTACTGCAAATTCTACAGATATTAAAAGGATAATATGGGAATAATATGAAGAACTTTAGGCCAATAAATTTGACAACTTAAATTAAATAGTGTTTCATTGCAGCGAACAAACTACCAAAATCTACTCACGAAGAAATACATAACCTAAATAGTATGATACTTTTAAGCAACTAAATTTGTAGTAGGAAAAAAAAAACAAAAAAACTTTCCCATAAAGAAAGATTCAGATGGTTTCATTAGTGAATTCTATCAAATATGTAAGGAAGAAACAGTACTAATTCTACACAAAATCTTTCAAAAAATCAAAGAGGAAATACTTCCCAATTCATTTTGAGGCCAGCATTATCTTGATATTGACAAAAGACAAAGACATTACAAAGAACTGAAAATAACACACCTTATTCCTGACGAATAAAAATGTAAACATTAACAAAATTTTAGAGTATCAAATCCAACAATATAGAAAAGGGTGACTGCATCATGATCAAGTGAGGTTTATTCCAGGAATCCAAGGCTGATTTAACATTTGAAAATCAATCAATTAAGTCACCATATTAACAGACTAAAAAAGAAAAATCTCAAAAGAGAAGAAAACTAAAAAAAAAAAAAAAAAAAAAATATATATATATATATATATATGATCACCTCAGTAGCTCCAGAAATAAAAATGGTCAAAACCTAACATTAATTTCTGGTAAAAAACCCTCAGGAAATTAAGAATATAAGGGAACATATTCACTAATCAGGAGCCTCTATCGAAACCAAAACCAAAACCAAAACCAAAACCAAAACCAAAACCTGCAGCTAACATCATACTTAATAGTGGTCAAATATTGAATGTTTTCTTCCTAGCATCAGGAGGAAAGCAAGGATGTCCATTCTCACCACTTCAACATTATACTGGAGGGTCTAGTTGTTGGATCTGGGATTTGCTTTATCCTACATACATACAACCTAGTGAGTTAGTCTGTTACTGTTTTGCTGTTTTGTGGATGCTAACAGAAGACATAAGACTCCTGGTTCAGAGATAAAGGACTTTATTATTTATGGCATGGGAAGAATCATGTGCATTAGCATATTTGTGTTGGTTACCCTTTACCCCAAATCCTGCAGGGGCAATGCAATGGGCTCAGACGAATTCTATGCCTTCAGTGGACTTATATTACAGCTAACGAACACTGAGTTTGGGGGATCCACTGCTTTTGCAGCAAGGAGTGATGTATATATTTATTATCTTGATTGTGATGATAGCTTTACTGGTACACACATATATCAAAACATATCAGATAGTGTACTTTAAATATTTGCAGCTGACTTACATCAATAAAGCTGTCAGAAAAATGAGAAAAATCTTCCATTCCAAGCACTCTAGGCCTTTCTATATCATTAATTTAACAAATATTTTTGGGCTACTACTAATGTGCTAGGCACCGTGCTGATATTGGGATTACTATGGTAAACAAAATCCTTCCTCCCATGGAGTTTATATTCTTGTAGGAGGAGACTGAAAGTAAACAATAAGAAAAACATCAGATGGTGGCTATTGTGATTAAGATAAAGAGAATTAATAAGTAGGGTGGCTACTTTAGATTGGGGGTGGGTCATCTCTCTGAGAAGATGATACCAATGTAGAGATATGAATATCAAGAAGGGGCCAACCACATCGAAGTGGGAGAAGAGCACCTCTGACCTTCATCATTATTTTGGCTTTCTAACTGTTCTCATTTCCCTCCAATCTCCTGTAAGCCACGCTGAATTAACTTCCCCGAAGGTTAATATGATCGTGTAATTACTGTGTTTAAAAACCTTCATTCTCTCTCTTATCTCAATTACTAAAAAGGATATTAGCTCTACATTCCAGCATTGAGTCTTCTTGCATATGACAAAACCTACTTTTCCAGTCTTCTCACTATTCCTTTATTCTAACATGGAGAAAGCCCTGATCTTACGTATGCTTCCCTACTTTTGATCATGCTGTTTCTTCTGCTTGAAATGCCATCCTTCTCCTCAAGGATGCCATCAGTAGACATCCTTCCTATCCTTAAATGTCTGTCTCAAATATCACATTCTCCATAATATCTTTTCTGATTTTCCCAGCCAGATGTAATTTTTGTTCACAAGTCCCTCCTGTTATATTTCTCAATGGGAAAAACTCAGCTTGCTCATTTTTTATTATATTTTAGATGGTGGCATAGTGTTTTGCAGATAGGACATAATCCATAACTTCCTAGTGGACTGAATTATCTTATTTTTGTTTTACTTGAAAGCTGCATGAGAGCCAAAAAGAAAAGATAAACATAAAGATAAAACAGGGACTTCCCGTGGATGTCCAGTGGTTAAGACTTTGCCTTCCAGTGCAGGGGGTGCAGGTTCAATCCCTGGTCAGGGAGCTATGATCATATATGCCTCACGGCCAAAAAACCAGAACATAAGACAGAAGCAATATTGTGACAAATTCAATAAAGACTTTAAAAATGGTCCACATAGAGACTTTCCTGGTGGTGCAGTGGTTAAGAATCCCCCTGCCAATGCAGGGGACATGGGTTCAATCCCTGGTCCAGGAAGATCCCACATGCCGTGGAGCAACAAAGCCCGTGTGCCACAACTACTGAGCCCACGCGCCTAGAGCCTGTGCTCCGCAACGAAAAGCGACCACAATGAGAAGCCCGCACACCGCAATGAAGAGTAGCCCCTGCTCGCTGCAACTAGAGAAATCCCGTGCACAGCAACGAAGACCCAGTGCTGCCATAAATAACCAATAAATAAATAAATAAATAAATTTATATTAAAAAAAATGGTCCACATCAAAAAAATCTTTTAAAAAAGAAAAAGATAAAACAAATAAGTGGATAGAAGTTATCTTGCCCCACAAAAACAATGATATTCCTCATAAGAGAATAATCTACTGGAAATATAATGTGTTTAGAAAAAAATAGAACGGATCTTTACAATTTCAGTGACTCTCTTAAAATCAGTTCTTTTCCAAGACAACTGGATTCTCTTTAAAACCCTCTCACTTTCCTGAGACTGGGACCAAGCTAACATGAGCAGAACCTCTGAAAATAGGGAAGAAGTCTGCTGTTATCCATCTCAACACCAACATGGGTTGAAGACACATGCCTTACAGAGGACCTTGATTAGATTCCTAAGGAGGGAGCAGGAATGGATGGGAAATAAACAATAAAAAATCAGAAAAAGAGTGTGTTGGGATCCCCAAGATCACCCCCAGGTTTGATGGTTTGTGAGGAGGATACACAGGACTTAGCATATAGTTGAACTCACAAGTGTAGTTTACTACAGCAAAAGGATACAAAGTAAAACCAGCAAAGGAAAAAGGTGCAGAGATGAAGTCTGGAGGAAACCAGGTGTAAGCTTCTAAGAATCCTTCCTCTACCAGTGGAGTCACACAGGTTGTGATTAATTCCTCCAAGAATTAACATGTACGAGAACATATGTGAAATGCTGTCTAGCAGGGATATTCACTGGAGACTCAGTTTTCAGAGTTTTTGTTGGAATTGGTGATGTAGGCAACCACTGCCTAGGATGTACTGAAATTCCAGACTCCCAGAAAGAAAGCAGGTGATCAGTATAAATAACATTGTTTGCAGAGACAATTTAGGTACAGTGAACTGCCCTTATCAGTTAGAGAACGGTGGAAACATCCCTAAAATCCAAGGCCAACCTTACAAGCAGTTTTTCTAAGGACAGTAGTCCTTTTCTGCATAGGGATATATTGAAAATATTCTTACTTTTTTAATTCAAGGATCTCACTTTCAGATTTTTCTTTTTTAGCAAATAGTATGAAATAGAGCAAAGTTATGTACACTAAAATGTTCATCACAATATTGTTTAAATTAGTTAAAAAAAAAAAAACCACAAGTGTCCAAAAACTGTGGACTGGTTCAGTAAATTATAGTACAGTAGTATGAAGAAATATTAAACAGCTATTAAATATTTTTGAAGACTTTTAATAACAAAAATGACTATCCTGGAGAGTAAATCAGGATGAAAAATTATATGTACAATAATAACTCAAAAATGGGAGAAATATAGAATGAACTCTAGAAGGAAATACACTAGAATGTAATCGTGATTCATTTCTGGGGGATGGCTTATGTAAAATAATTTTTATTTTCCTCTTGACCTTTTCTGTACTTTCAATTATTATTTAATGAACATGTATTTACTTTTCTAATTAGAAAACAAGTTATAATAATAAGATAATTGTGTTAAAAAGATTTTAGATAGGGCTTCCCTGGTGGCACAGTGGTTGAGAGTCGGCCTGCCGATGCAGGGGACGCGGGTTCGTGCCCCGGTCTGGGAAGATCCCACATGCCGTGGAGCGCTGGGCCCGTGAGCCATGGTCGCTGGGCCTGCGCGTCTGGAGCCTGTGCTCCGCAACAGGAGAGGCCACAACAGTGAGAGGCCCGCGTACAGCAAAAAAAAAAAAAAAAAAAAAGATTTTAGATATAATGGCCTATGGATTCAAAGCAAATTTTGCTAAAATGTAAAATATTTAATGTGCACAGTAATATGAATACAATGACTAGGGAACTCTTAGGATGGCAAACGACCATTTAAAGTGCATTTTTTCTATCTGATGTGCTTCTTTCTTCAATTAGCTAACAAAAAAAGAAAAAGCAGGTAAAGTGAAGGGAGATATAAACACTAAAGAAAGCACAATGGCTAATTTTTATTTCAAGGAAGAAATGGTTCGCAAACTAGCAAATGCAAAAATAAAAATGTTATTTTTCAATGGACAGAACAAGGATGAATTTCCTAAATAACACTGAATCCCAATTTACGTACAATCTGTTAAGTATTACTAACATAAGTCACATACATTTTCATAGTTTTAAGGAGGATTAGGTAATTACAAACTTCTAGAGAAGGTGATTTCTAACATATTCAGTTACGATTCCCCTCCATTTGCTTTAATGCATCTACCCTAGTCACAGAGATACTACTCCACAGAAAGCTATTTTTATACTACCCAGCTTCTCCATCACTGTAGTAAGTAGCCATATAGAAAACAGACCACTATTGTATCCTCTTATCCCTGGAGAGATGAAATGGTTTGCAGCTTATTTTAAATCACAAAGCAATTCTTTTGTGTACTGAATTGGCCCCAGGCTACGGAGGTTGTGCAACTCACTTCCCACATGACCTCCACTTGTGGCTGCTTCCCAATCTTGTCAGAACATGAAAACCTTGAAGGCACTCCATGTGGGGGGCAGTGCTCTCTCTGTCTCTGAAATGATTCCTGGGCCAAGTTAGAAAAACCAGATTCTGAACAGCCACTGTAATGGCAAGCACACGCAGAAGGGGAAAAAAAAAGCTCAGAATTTTTCTGGTTAGGAAGGGAAATGTGGTTAACCTAAATTGGACCTAAAGAGCAAATGAAGGCATCAAGAAGCACTCCCACTGCTTCAGTTCAACTATGCATTTTTGTTTCCGTTATAAAAAAAGAACAGCTCTTTAAATGGTTTGGCTATATTCAGAAATGTAACTGCTTAAAAAAGTTCTCAAGTGTTTGAAAGGACTGTGTTTGGGAAGGTGGTGGGGAAAGAGGGCAGATGACAAAGCATTGCTAGAGTCTTTTGAGTAAAACTTAAATTAGATAATCAAAGTCAGCAACTGGTGCTTGCTAAGTGATGGTTCATGTATGATCAACAGTCCTTCAAAGACTCTGCTGCTGCCTCTCTTCTCTTTCCCAGGAAGAAAGAGATTATATAGGACTTGGAGTCAAAAAACCTGGGTTCAGATCATGTCACTGTCAAACATGCATTAACAATTTCCAGACACTATGCTTTCTTGGCATTTGTCATCTCTGAATTTTAGGCTTTTCCTCTATAAAATGGGTACCAACAAATGTCACCCTTTTCATAGGTGATTATGTAGAAAGTATAAGCAAACTGTGAAGTGCTAAGCATTTTTATTGTTGTTGCTAGTAGGTCTGCTTGAAATATAAAAAGTACTTAACAAATGTTCACAAAATTATTAATAAACTGGAGTAATTATAGTGGACAAATGATAAGAGTGAATAAGTCAAGAACCTTAAAATCAACAATAACACTTTCACTTAAAACTTAACAGATATTTAACTATAAAACATTAATATCTTATATGGAACTAAATTGAACACCTCAGAAATATCCCGGGGGGAAAACAATGCTTCAGCTGCCAGAAGAGGTCACTGTAATCATCATATATGGTAGGATCTCAGGTATGGCAGAGGCATGCTAGCAAATCAGGTTTCATTAAGGTTGCAGAGGCAGTGAATGAGAGGTTAAGAGCCTGAGGTCTGAAGTTCAATCTCAACTAACAAGTTGTATGACTATGGGCACATTAATCTTTTCTAAGCCTCAGTTTTCACAGATGTAAAATGGGGAGAGCAGCAGTCTCTGCTAGCAGGATTACTGTGAAGACTTTAAGGAAGAAACAGGTGAATTACTTACCACAGTGTTATTTGCTTACCTACCATCGTCTTCATCATACTATATACAAGGGGTCTTTTTATAAGTGGAACTAGACCAGGAGTCCTCCATTTTACAATCTCCTATTAACCTTCAGCCATGGTAGAGAACTATGGTATGTTTTTGTTTTGTTTTGTTTTGTTTGTTTTTTGCGGTACGCGGGCCTCTCACTGTTGTGGCCTCTCCCGTTGCGGAGCACAGGCTCCGGACGCGCAGGCTCAGCGGCCATGGCTCACGAGGCCAGCTGCTCCGCTGCATGTGGGATCTTCCCGGACCGGGGCACGAACCCGTGTCCCCTGCATCGGCAGGCGGACTCTCAACCACTGTGCCACCAGGGAAGCCCTATGGTATGTTTTTGAAAAACACAGGAAAGGGGGTCTACTGTGGTCATATACCCTGCCAGGTCCCCACACAGCACTATGCTGCTTAGGTGAAGTTTGATATGCCTGCCAGGAACTATGGTTCCCTGAACCAAATGATAGCAGATGTTCAAGGTATAATTCTTCATATTTCACTAACCACTCTCTGAACCATCCAGAATCCCTGGGTTATACTTTTAAATTTTAAATTTCATATCCAAGTTGCTCATGCCCTATGTTTCACTTCGAGTAAAATTTGTCTTTCTTTTTTCACATGGAAATGTCAAAAAGCTTAAGATGTGCATACATGCATTTTTTTTTCTAATTTGCAGTGAGTGAAATCTTGCTAATGCAGAAGCTTAAGAAGTTAGAATGAAACACTTATATAGGAGTCCCTTATAATATTTTATAACATGTTAACTGATGGTGGTGGTCAATGAAGCAATTGGTTCACATTCAATATCCTGCTGAAATGAAATAACTGCATTTTAAGGAAATAAAACGTAACCCTTTTTGAGATGTCCTGCTAAATGAGTCAAAAATCCTTAATTCTAGATCTATAAAATTAATCAAAATAATCCAACTGTGCAATCATCTTACGTCTTATCACAGAGAATTTAATAATGCAGTAAATTCTGGTCCTTGGATATAAAAGACATTCCTCCCTCATGCCCCCAACAGTCACCTTCCTGGGACCATGTCCACTCTTTTGGGACATGGAAAGCCCCTTCTTCTGAGGAAAGGCTGGGTCCAGCCACCTCAGCGTGAGCTGCTCCTCCAGCCTGCCTGCCTTTTTGACAGTGCTACCTACCAGCCAGAAGCATCCTGGTGTCTTCTGGGCTGCTGCAGATTGAACAGACTTTGAATCCAGCCAGAGGATAAGAGGTTGTTTTAATTGGCTAAATCTGCTATGTGCAAAGCATATGACCATGAATTTGTAGCCAAAACACTAATCTAAAAAAATGTCACGAACAATTTAAACACAAAACAAGAATGATATTTTTGCTTGTCAATTCTACTTTTGCCACGAGGGTTTTTAACCTAACATTTTATAATGACTACCAAATCTTTACCTTTGCTGAAGTAGAATTTTCATGGTATACTCCTTGTACCAAATCCATAAGAGCACTTGCTAAAAGTTCCACAACCTAAAAAACAAGAAAAAAATCAAAAGAGACAATTAAAAAAATGTATTCCTATTTTTACCTCAGAATGCTTCACAAGGCTTAGTAGCAAGGCAGTATTCTGCTTGATAGAAAAAAAAAAATGGGGTTATGTGCAAAGATCCTGGCAAATGGCATTGCCCACCTGGATATTAGAGCTGTGATCCAATATTTCCGGTCATAATTCAAGCAAAAAAAAAAAAAATCTTGTAAGCATAGCATTTAATATATGTGAAAATCCAGTAATAGCCATGTTGAACATAAGCTTAAATTTCAGATAACTAATGAAAATTTTTTTAAAATTAATTTATTTTTGGCTGCTTTGGGTCTCCATTGCTGTGTGTGGGCTTTCTCTAGTTGCGGCTAAAGGGGGCTACTCTTCGTTGTGGTGCGTGGTCTTCTCATTGTGGTGGCTTCTCTTGTTGTGTTGCACGGGCTCTAGGTGCGTGGGCTTCAGTAGTTGTTGCACGCGGGCTCTAGGGTGCAGGCTCAGTAGTTGTGGGACATGGGCTTAGCTGCTCCACGGGATCTTCCCGGACCAGGGATTGAACTCGTGTGCCCTGCATTGGCAGGCGGATTCTTAACCACTGCGCTACCAGGGAAGTCCCTCAGATAACTAATGAAATCTTAACCCAATTTATTTGCTGAATGTTTATTTCTGTCAGGTGGATACTTTTTCAATATCCCCATTCTGGGAGGCATCACAATGCTAATTTTCATACGTAATACAGAGAGAAAAGCAACCTTTCTAACGTGTTCATTCTGTTGTACTAAAAATGCACTGTGGATATATTTGGTGTAGGGCCCCTGGGTCAAATGTACCATAAACACTGAAAATTTTTACAGAACTGTAATATTGAAATTGTATCATCAAACCTGTATTATTTTCAAGGCCCAGGCTATTAAAAAAAATCAAACAAAATCAAAAGCTTTGAACTTGTACCAGAATGTAAAACAAGCAGAAAATAGTAAATGGTCTCTTTGGAACTACTGTACAATTTAGAGTTGTTTGCATAAACCATCTTAATTCAAGAGGATAAAACGGTGGTATTTATTATAATGTTCAGTGCAGCCATTTCAAACAAGAATTCCTCAAGGCAACCCTACCCGCTTCTTAAGAAGTCTTAGTATCTTATATACTTAACTTCCTATGTTATGCAGTCCTGTATCAGATTTCCACTCTTTGCTTCCTAAAATTTAGCTCAGTTTTGACTGAATTAAAGGATTTTGTTTCAGCTTTTATCATTCTTGTAATTGAAGACATTATTAAGCCAAAGGATACAGACCCAAACAACAAGATACTTCAATCTCAGGTACCTTGGATTTAATAAACATTTTCTTAGAGGCAAATGACATGAATTTTTAGAAAGATATGCTTTAAAATTTTAACACATAAGCATTTATCTCCAAATTTATATTTACATGCATCCTGCACAACACACACAAGGCTGCCGATATGGAAATTTTGCTGATTAAAGGGATTATTTTTTTCTAGCTCTGCAGATGGGTTAATTTGTAAGACCTATACAAAGTCTTTTTTTTTTTTTTTTAATCGCATTGCCCTTTAGGTAACCAAATACTTAAGAAATATTGTAGCAATATGAGCTGCAGAGGAACTGCGAGGACAATGATCCTACAGTGTTACCAGATGTGTTGAGTTATTTAAGTGGGGAAAGAGAGAAAAATGAATGGATTTTTTCCCCCCTGAAGGTATCAGATAAGCTCTATTCCCAAATCCAGGAGGATAGAGTATTGCCAATAGGTCTATGAAAGACTGTAACTAAATGCACAGCATCAGATTGGATTACAGTTTACACAAGCAACATCCCAAGATCCCTCTGATGGCTGGACACATAATACAGATCAATCAGTCACTAAGAAATGTTATGGTTTTGAAACAGTTTGAGGTCTGAGACCAGCACTGGTAAAGTGAAGAGGGATTTACAAAAAGAAAGTCCGACACTAATTTTAACAATGGATCTGGTTTTGGATAAACAGAGTGTTCCTTTATTTCCCTGAAATTCCAGACCAGGAAGAAGCAACAAAACCTTTTTATTCTCCAATTCTTTTTCTGTTAATGCAATTAGCAAATATATGTAGATCTGTACTTACAAGTTTATAATTTATAAATGACCTGTACTTCCAAACGGCCATCCTTGCTTAAGCAGAATACACCTCCACTGCCAACAGCAACCATCAAGGAAAAAGCTTTGGACTTCCTTAGGTTAACAAGTCCAGGAAGGCAAGAGAGTATAAAAAGCAGTCTAGCCTAGGGGAGTTGAATATGTCCCAGGCAAAAGTGACTTATCCAGCACACACTTAAATATCTTTCCACTGCCTGAAGTGTTTACTTTTAAAATTATACCAAAAAGAGATGTGTTTAAGTATTATCCTCCTTTAAAATTGCAAATATTTCTAGGAAGACCACAGGGCTAACAGCCCATACATATGTTAACAAGACCATTTAATGATCTCATCTTTTTTTTTCATCACATGGTTTACTATCACAGGCATTCACCTGTTTAGATAACTACCGTACTTAAATACAAGAAGGCACCTACTGGCACTTCCCTGGTGGCTCAGTGGTTAAGAATCCACCTGCCAATGCAGGGGACACGGGTTTGAGCGCTGGTCCAGGAAGATCCCACATGCCGCGGAGCAACTAAGCCCGTGCGCCACAACTATTGAGCCTGCACTCTAGAGCCTGTGAGCCACAACTACTGAGCCCGCACGCCACAACTACTGAAGCCCGCATGCTCTAGGGCCCACGTGCCACAACTACTGGGCCTGTGTGCTGCAACTAATAAAGCCTGCGCACCTAGAGCCCATGCTCCTCAATAAGAGAAGCCACTGCAATGAGAGAGGCCCGCGCACTGCAATGAAGAGTAGCCCCTGCTTGCCGCAACTAGAGAAAAGTCCATGTATAGCAACAAAAACCCAATGTAGCCAAAAGATAAATTTAAAAAAAAAAAAAAAGAAAGCACTTGCTTAATGAGCTCCTCCCTTCCCTCAGATTACTGAGGAATGATTTGTTCAAGCAACCTAAAACGGTAGCAAGGATAACGTCAGCCAGAAGAGAATCTAGAGCTCAACTGCCAGACTGTCCGAGACTAAGAGTCCCCGTCCCAGACTTTTTGGTGCTCCAGAGAAAGACCAAGGACTTCTGTTCCAAGCCCAGGGGGGCAAGCAAACACTTTCTACTAGAAAAAGTGGGGTTTAATTCAACAACAGAACACATGAAAAGACTATTTTAACCAAAATCAGAGGTCTCTGTAACACTGACTTGTTGCATCCTGAAACATTATTTCAGATTATATGACTGTCACCAACACTATTATAAAGTTTAGTTTACCTGCCTAGAGAGTAATCAAATAGGAGATGTTTCTTCATTTCTGCATTTCTGGAGGTTGTGAGAATAGCAGAATTGCTTACCTGTACATGCAAATGCAAATATGCTTTTTTCTTTGATTTGTGTCGTGTTTAACGATACAGCAATGTCATACACTATCTCCCAATCTTTTAAGTAACACCTTAGATTTCAGTGAGCCAGAAGTCGTAACCATTCACAATGTCAGTGTTATGAGCTGGTTTCTCGTGCCACCTCGTTTTTGGCTACCAGAGAGGAGGTTGCATAGGAAAGGAAGTGGACATCAAATTGCTGTTCTCAAGCAAACAATCTCTGTTACCTCTCCCATTTTAATCACTACCCTCTCATCAAAGATAAGGAATAGGTAGTATTCAGATCTGTCTGAACCTTAGCACAATTACAGATCCAATATAACTGACCTATGGAATGAATTTCTTAAATGGTTAATTTACAGGACAAATTTTACCAACTGCAAGGGAATATGTAATTGCTTCCTTCTTTATCTTTTGGCAAGGGTAACTAAAATTCAGTGATTTTTTTTAAACTGAAAAACTAAAGTGATGCATACCCTTACAAAAGATGTTGTAATTATTATATAATAAAATTATAATTATATATTAATATAATTATACATAATATAATTAATTATATATACATATATAATATATATTAATTTTATATTATATAATTATATATTATAATTATAATAAAATTCTCAACTTAAAAATTAGAAATTGAGAGAAGTAGGAGGTGGTAATGACCAAATGGCCAAAAGACATCCTCACTTACTGCTATACAAAGATGTCTATAACATATTCTTAAGGAAACGAAAAAGAAAAGCTGGGTACAAAACAGAACAACATGATAGGTATTTTTAAAACAAAAATGAGGTCAATCTATGTGTTCATATATGCTGAGAAAAAAGTCTGAAACAGCAAAATATTGATAATAATGATAATCTGTAAGTGGTAAGATTCTAGATGTTTTTAATTAAAATTTTTTCTTCAACTTTTCTGAATTGCTTAAATGTATAACTGCTTAGTATATAATGTACTATATTTTCTCTCCTTTTATTAGCTTGCTTTCATAATCAGATAAAATAAACCTACTTCTAGGGGGTTGGGACGGGAAGAAGCATACCCTGTTTCAGTCTCAGAAAGGCTTCAAGCTAAGCTGTGTCCACAAATTGATTTATGGAATATAGCAATCAATAGTCTCTTGATTAGCAAAAATAAGATCTGTAAGTGGTGATAAGCATTCTGTGCAGAAAACTTGTGCCTTTCTCAATAAATGTGATTCAGGAGTACTGTCAGTCAGCATTTGACAGATGGAATAGACTCAACAGAGTTGTACATGCTTCACTAGTAAACCAGACCACTTCGGTTTGAGCAAAGGAGGGCCTATACTAAATTTAAAGTAAAATGCAACTAAATCTTTAGAAAAATTTTAATTATAAACTAATGTGGCCCAACTGAAACTCAAGTCAGCATAAGCTGAGTTGATGTCATAAGGTAGTACAGTTGTATTTTAATTCACTTTTAAAAGGTTGCTATGTACTTAATTTGCTTGGTATACTCAAACTGTGGAGGCTACTACAGATTTATAATCGTCTTTCAAAAACTTGCCCTGGGAAGGTTACTTTAATGACATTTTTTACTACAGCGTGGAATGAAAGGACAACATGTGATCCATCACTCTATTTGGGAGGCAAATGAACCCACAGCCCCTCAGTCTTTAGTACTCTTAACAGCTGCTAGCAAAGGAAACAGTCATGTGTGTGCACGCATCTGCAGTTCTGATGGCATTAATTACACACGAATCTACTGCACTCCCCCCCCAATCCCCAGGAACAAATAGCAACGCATGAAGCAGTAGCAAAGGTAAAACACCCTTGAGGGAAAATTAATTCTAATATACATCTTGGGAGGAACAAAAGACAGATTTAGTGTAAATATGTTCTTTTCAAAGTGCTTTGGCATTTGAAGGGATATTGTCAAGATTTTTTTTTTAAGCCACAAAAACTATATTGTCAGTGAAAATATTTTACAGAAAAATACTTTTATAGATAAAGGATGCTGAATAGCCTGCTAATGGTAACCAGAGTGGTTAGCTTCACTCTTCCGTTCCTCTTCATACAAATGGAGCACAAAGTATTTGAGAGTTGCTTTTAAAGAAGGAAGATTTACCTACATTACCAAGGTGAGATAGAGAAGGACTGGTAAAGGAGTAGCGCTCTCCCATAGAGGCCAATAATATCTAACATTTGTAAAGCACTTTATCATTTACAAACTGGGTTTAAGCGCTATCTGGTTCCAGGTAGAGTCCTCAGCACCCAGCCAGAACTTCCAGGTTGGCAGCCTCCTTGGAGAAGCAACCTCTGAAGAACACGGGGAGCAGAAGCAGTGGCCAAATAAGGGGTGAATCTACTCACCCACCACCTGGGCACACACAACCCAGATGAGCCCTAATCTGCATGCTGATTAATATAAATGAGTGGCTTTAATAAGCCACTGATGAAGTCGGTGAAAGAATGGTTCTCTCCACTCCTTCCTACCAGACAAGGACCAGGTTTAATGAAGACAATGATGAAAGGTCTGTTGCAGTAAACATACCACTAACTCACAGGAGTTCTGGAAGAAGCTTCTAACTCAGCTTTTTGAAGGGAGCCTCTTCAATGCTGCCAAATATGTAAGGCCGTGCTTATTTGTGGGAGGGATGGCAATCTGTTCTGGTGAGCTGGGAACTTCTTTCTGGCTAAGGGCGAAGAGCAGAGAGAGAAATGGCACTACCAGTAGGACAGGTGCAGCAAAAACTAAGCAAATTGGTAATCTTAATTTTTAATTTAGAACAGCTGATACATTGGTTTATAAACTAACTACTGGTAACATTTGTCAAAATGGTTCACGAAAACTCAGTGAACTCCAGAAAAGTAAAATCACAGCTGATAAAACTTAAATAGTCCACAAGTTCAGGAAAATGGCTTGAGTATGAAGTGTTGAAATTTAACATTATATTGGCTGGTGCACTCATTTCAGAAACATTCGCTGATAGCCTACTATGTACCTGGCACTGTACTAATGAGACTAGTGATGGCCATATAAAGGCCATTTATTTGTCTTTGATCACCTAGAGGATTAATACACAGATGAGCTGCATGACCTTGGGCCAGCACATCACTTCTTTGGGCCTCAGTTTGCATATCTAGGTAAGAGGCATCTGTGCTTTATCAACAGTAAGCCCCATGATCAGAAACCTAAATGTGCAGCTGCACACGTTTTTTATTCATAACAATTGTAAGGAATGGTCAATTTGCCAAAAATGTGGATTCCTTTTACTAGCAATACAAAAGTAATCCGAAAAAGTTGTTCACTTTTTGAATGACGGTGCATGATTCTTGGCCTTGTCACTTAACAATGAAAAATATCATTTATTTATTTAAACAATGATTAGGTTCCTGAAAAGTGGCAGATAATTTAAAATGCTGACATCAAGATGAAACTTTTCAGAAGAAATAAAGAAAAAGGAGATGCTTTCCAGTGGTTAAAAAATGGTTCTGCCAAGTACCTTGCATTGCTACAAAAACTGTAAATAGTTGCTGAGGACTGCATGCTTAGTCATGAAACAAAGCAATTCTGCCTGTCATTATCATACAGCAGTCAGCTGCTTTATTTTCCACCTTCTCCAACATGAGAATTCCTGCACATGAAGTCTGTTGGACTCAGGATGGTCCACGTTAATATGCTCTTTACTTAAGCGTACTGTTACACCATGTTTTGACTGGACTTTCTCTGAAGAGAATCATGTCTGCCATTTCAATGATCTGTACACTTTTCCCCATGTAGCCGATAACCTACATTTTGCTTTCACTGCTTCTTCATTTGAGGTCCTCTCAGTGATGTTAACTAAGGCTTTCCAAGTATGATTTTACTGAAAAGTTAATCCCACTTTTGAGACGTTTACAATGTGAATCTTCAGAACACCAGCATCATAGTACAGTATTTCATGCAACTGAAAGGATGCTGCTGGCTAGAACACTGCTTAGTAGTACCAGCTTTCAAAATTTTTAAATTGTAACCCAGAGTAAGAACTATATTTTACATCATGACACAGTATATGCATACATGCATATGCACAAAAATGAGTGAAAAGTTCTATAAAACAAAAGTTTCATTATTCTTATTTTCTTTTGCATTTCATTAAAAAAAAAAGTGTTGACAGTGATCTACTAAAACGATTTCACCACCCACCAATAAATAGGATGTGATCTGTGGTTTGAACCATTATCTTACATCATGCTGATATACGTCACGTATAGCTCATACTTTGGTCATCTGAATTGCAAACAAAGTCCTCAAATTTTCGCCATGCAGTTTAAACACTGTTATTCTGAAATATATTTGTAAAGGTGTTAACTTCTTTATCACTTTATAACAAAAACATGTAAATTAACTGAGTGTAAACAGGCAGGATAAAAGAGAATCATTCTTGGGTACTATGGGATATATGCTGTTAGAGTGCATATCAGTCTTGTTGGTTTACATTAACTGATGTTGACTATTAGCTTCAAACTTATTAGATTCATGAAAACAAATTGGTTTAGACCACATTGGCCGAAGAGTTAAATATTTCAGGATTTTTCTGGAATTCACACATACATCTTGCAAATTCCAGGGATACCATGTCCTTTGGGTAACACAGTTCACCTTTCAGCACAATCAGTTCCTCTTCAAATTGCCACACTGAAAAGCAGATGTTTGTAATTTACAGACATCCCAAGGTCGGCACTTCAAAGGCAGTCACAGAAATAAAAGCATGACTCATATGCATTAAAATCCATGCATCTTGTCTAAATTGTATTTCTTCCAAATACCTTCGCAGCTCTTCAAAATCTGTGATTCAATGAAATTCTAAAAATAACTGGCCCTACTAATACTGCATTCTAGAAAATTAGATAATCCATTTTCCCCTCCTTTAAAAAAATTAGGTAGTAGAAACTTGACACTAGCTGCATTGTCCCTTGAATCAAATAATGGATACCCTTGGGTTTGAAATTCTCAAATCTATAAAGATTACAATTGACTTTCAAACTGTTATCTCTAATGCTTAGCACATGCACACAAAAATTTTTGTTGAATTACCAGTACTCCTCTAATATTTGAATTCATTGTATAAATCTTAACTATTTAAAAATAAATTTGCACAGTTACCACTTTGTCCAAACACTATTTTCAGAAATTTACATCTGCATATCACCTTATGGCTTAAAGTATTGATAAAATAAAGCCTAAGTTTCTCATCACAAATCTGCCATAAAGATGAGTTCACTAATTTGGGGTATTACTTTATTTATTTATTTTTAAACATCTTTACTGGAGTGTAATTGCTTTACAATGGTGTGTTAGTTTCTGCTTTATAACAAAGTGAATCAGCTATGGGGCTGATATTACTTTAGATTGCTGAAATATGCATGTCAATCTTAAGATCTCTGACATTTATAAAATATTTTGGCTTCTCTATTACACCTTTGTTTTTTTTTTTTTTTTTTTTTTGCGATACGCGGGCCTCTCACTGCTGTGGCCTCTCCCGCTGCGGAGCACAGCCTCCGGACACGCAGGCTCAGAGGCCATGGCTCACGGACCCAGCCGCTCCGCAGCATGTGGGATCCTCCCGGACTGGGGCACGAACCCGTGTCCCCTGCATCAGCAGGCGGACTCTCAACCAATTCCCCCCAAGGGAAGCCCTCATCTTTGATTTTTATTAACAATTTTTCTTGATTTCTTTGTTTCTCTTCATATTTAATGCCCTTGTCAGAATCTGGTTATATATTGTACCTTTACAGTCTTTCTTACAACACTCAGAACTGTAGACTATTGGCACTGGCAAGGAGGTAGGGGATGGAAATAATGCTGCCTTTATTTTATAGATGAGGAAACTAAGAAAACAAGTTGCCTTTGCTTAGTAGTTATTTCTCTAAAATGTTTTATAAAGCCCTATTGATGTTTGTATTGTTTATTCCAATATTTAAAAACCACTAGTTGTTTAAGATATTATAAATTCCTGTATCTGTAACTGCAAAACTGCTGGCAAAAAAGGCATCATGGTTCTTTGTTGGTTTGTCTTCTACTTTAGTTAAGCACGAGGATTTCAGAGCCGGACTGCCTGGATTCAGGCAGCAGCTCTACCATTTATTACCACGAGGAAATTATTTAACCCTTTCCTCTGTCTCAGGAGAGATTAAATGGGTTAATACGCAAAAAACACAACAGTGCCTGCTACATAGTAAATACTCAAAAATATAAGGTGTTTTTTTTTTAATGTTTGGTAGTAATTGTAATAACTATTAAATATTCTACATTATGAAGTTTCTAATTTCATTTCAAAAATGGAATATTAACACATTAGATAAACAATATGGAGGAAAAGATCTCAACTGGAATTCTAAGAGATAAAATGAGCTGTCCAATGTTAAATGGCGAATTAAAAAAAAAAAGGTAGGGATAGGAACTAGGTCTACAGACTTCTACTTCAGGGCTATTTCCATGACTCTTTGTAGCTTTATATGTCATCACTGAGGAATATAAAATAGGTAAGTGCTATAAAGCTCAACATATGATGAAAACATAAGTGATCCACAAGAGTGTAGCTGCTTAGTAATGAAGTAGTTAATCTGATATTCTAAACAGAGAAACTGTCCTTTAAAAACTAAAGATTGAACACAGACACAGTATAGTTTTGATGTTTACTGATATCTGACTGACCTGAACAAAGAACAAAGACGATTAAGCCACATGAATAACAACAAACAACTTAATGCATTTTCCAAAATTCTTAAAAACAAAGTTCCTTGGCATAGCCATACTTTCTAACAAACCCACTTTAATGTTTTCACAGTTTACAATATCAGAAATGACCTCAGGGTCAGGCATTTGTCAGTTAATGACCTGCTGGGCTAATGGCCTTCAGCTTTGCCTTGGGCACACAAGTCCTCCAGTAGGTCATTAGCTGCCAGAAAAGGGCTCTTCCCCAATCACTATTGCTAAATAAATAAAATTTGCTCCTGGGTTAAGGCCCTGTAAGCCAATTTTGGCTTAAAGTGAATTTTTTCGTTGAGTATTTACAACTCAGAGGAAAATGATGGAAATGCTAAAACCAAAGCTATATCAATAAAAGTAATGAAAAGCAGTCACGTGGATCCTTTTGGATGCTCTTAAATTTTCTTTTGCTTATGGTGTTCAAATTCAGTCTTAATTTAATATAGCAGGCACCAGATTACAAATGCACTGCATTTTGGAATTTCATCTATAAGTAAATTTTTTTGGAGCTTATACTACATTTTCCTAAAATAAAAGGCTATAAATGATGGCTAGGTTCCCAGGGAAGCCCACAAAAGCTTAGTTAGCCCATAATATTAGAAATACCATATACTTGTAATTAAAAATAAGATTGAAAACCACAATCTTATAATACTTGCAACTAAACAAAATTGGAAAACAAAACTAAATAGGAAACATTTTTAAAATGATCTTTAAATGTTGATGGTTGCAGGGAAATTTGGTTTAATAAGAGAATAAGGGTAGAGACACTGGTTCTTTCCTATGCCTATCTCATTTCTAATTATAATTTTCCTTTTTCTTAACACAAGAGTATACCAAGCTTTACTCTGTGTTCTTCAACTCCAAGTTTCTTCGTTTATTTTTCCTCTTGAAAAAAGCAGAGAGAAGGCAAAATGGTGGATGGCAATTTTTCTGAAACAACAGGTAAAAGAAGAATGAAAATCTGGTGGAAAACAGCTGAAGAGGATGTGTATACATTCTGGAGACTGTCTAAGGTGAAATGAACTGAGTTGTGAACAGTAAGAGACAAAGAAAGGGGCACTGTGTACAAGTCTACTGGGTGAAGAAATGATGGCTGGAGAAGAGACTGGGGTCAGGTGGCTGAGGATGAAGAGGAAGTAATCAGCTGTTCATCTGCCTAGTACTTTGTAAACTCTGAACTCAGGAAATTCCTTGAGTAAAATCATTAGAAAGGCAAAAGAAGAGTACTGAATAACTCAAGCTGGAAAATACATTTTTTTCTCTCTCTGGCTTTGGAGAAATAGCAATTTATGTCAGTGAAATTGGAGGGGGAAAAAAAGCTGGTTTAATTAATTTTACTTCTAGAAAGTGGGAAAAGGGATTTACAAAAATTGAGGTTGCCAAAGTATACGATGAGATTGCCATAATCAGTATGTTTCTACCTCTCATGGCCAACCACGGTGTGTGGTTCAACTGTACCCATGTCAGAGGGTGTATTTTTGTAGAACACAGACTTCTTTTTTTTTTTTTTTTTGCGGTACGCGGGCCTCTCACTGTTGTGGTCTCTCCCGTTGCAGAGCACAGGCTCCAGACGCGCAGGCTCAGCGGCCATGGCTCACGGGCCCAGCCGCTCCACGGCATGTGGGATCTTCCCAGACGGGGGCACGAACCCGTGTCCCCCGCATCGGCAGGCGGACTCTCAACCACTGCGCCACCAGGGAAGCCCAGTACACAGACTTTTTAAAAAATGGGTTTCTTTAAATGCCAGGCATATGGAAGAAATGCTTCTCTTGCTCTTTTTTTCTTGTCTTCAGGTTTCTGGTTTGACACAGACACTCAGAGAAGTGTCCATTTTGCATGATGGCATTTGACCTTCCTATGACAAAAAGATACTTCATTCCATTGTTTTATGGCACCACAAGGGTAAAGTTCAAGGTTTTAATGAGATAATACATTTTAAAAGAACATAATATTTTGCCTTTTTAAAAAATTTATTGATTTAAGGCTGTGTTGGGTCTCCGTTGCTGCGTGTGGGCTTTCTCTAGCTGCGGAGAGCGGGGGCTGCTCTTCATTGCGGTGTGCGGGCTTCTCATTGCAGTGGCTTCACTTGTTGCAGGGCATGGGCTCTAGGCGCATGGGCTTCAATAGTTGCGGCACGCAGGCTCAGTAGTTGTGGCTCGCGGGCTCTAGAGTGCAGGCTCAGTAGTTGTGGCACACAGGCTTAGTTGCTCTACGGTGTGTGGGATCTTCCCAGACCAGGGCTTGAATCCAAGTCCCCTGCCCTGGCAGGCATACTCTTAACCACTGCACCACCAGGGAAGTCCCTGTCTTCTTATTTCTAGCACACATCTCAAACATTTATCACTTTCACTTTAAATACAAGGAAGCAGACTCAGAATATAAATACAGTGTCTGTTTAATATGTGGCTATGTTAGCATGTGATAAGAAAAAAGCTGGAAAAATTATTTTGGGGATTTTGAAATTGTAATTTTAAAATAGTATTTTGACTTCTCTGATATGGAGATAGTTTCCTTTATCGTTACAACATATGACACCCCACTTACGTTCTGCACATATTTACTCTAGTCATGAAAATCTACCCTTGACTGGGTCATATGAAGAAAAGAACATTAATCATGGGTGTCAAACTAAAGAGGATGAAAGCAATTAATTCAATAATTTCCACAGGTAAAATACTTATGACAAGACTGTAAACACACAAGGTCACAATAATGTCTATTTTAAATAAATATGACAGAGAAAAACTTAAATTTCATATGACATAGTATGTTTTCAGGTTTCACTTTTCAACATGAACTTGAAAGTAAACAATATAACAGATAAGAAAAACATCAAATAACCAATAGCAGCTGCTTTATTAAAATATATAGATGGTATAAAAGGAGATTTATATGCATAAATTGAGCATATTTATACAAACAAAATTATTCCTTGTAAACAACATATTTATACCTTTTGGAAAACAAAGTTAACATAAGAGAATACATCAGTTATGCAAGGACTACATCTGTGCCACTGGTTATTTAGAAATATAAATCACTAATGCTTAATAGAATGGCTCCCAGGAGTGACATCATGACAATGTTCTGGGATGTTTAGACAAGACCCCAGAACTAACTAACTCACAGATGTATAATCATAGGTCCATTAAATGAAAATCACTACAAAGATTAAAAAAATAACATGGTGAATTAAATTCTTTAGATACTAGGGTCATCACTGTACATATAAAACACTATGTTTTTTTTAAAAAATAGATGACAAATAATAATATGCACAGTCTTATTTACACTGTGGCTTAATCTTAAAATACAAATCCAGTCTACAAGTAAACACAGAGACGAGGGAAAAGCTCTAATGGTCAGCCAGATTTCTAAATTATAGTGCTTTTCCATGTTATGATTTTTCCCCAGTTATTCAGTGTGTCTCATTGATAGCTTGATGCTCAAACACTAAAATTTTAGATTCTGGCATGACCCCATCATTTCAGCATTCAGTGATGTTCTGCATGAACACAACATAGAGCAATTTATTTCAATGGAGTCAGGGAATTTACAGCTTAAAAAGAGGCATCTGAGGTCTCTTAGTTCAGGGTCTTTATGTAGTGAAGTACTAAAATAAAAAGTTGCCCTTAGGTCCGAAAATTGAAAATGAATGATAACTCAAGCATTAATTTTTAAACTCACTACTGAATTCAAAATCTTGTTAATTCACACGTACGTGACTACAGCTATAACAGTAAGAAGACAATTATCAGAGGATTAATATACCAATTTCTATACTTAGAGATATTTAAAAATCTAAGTGTTACCTAAGGCAATTACCTTGAAGACCCCTAATATCTTCAGGGAAAAGCCAAAGGGAGAATAATTGACTTTGCTAATTTTACCCTTGGCAATTATAAAACAGCTCTGAATTTCATATGACTGTAGAATACTTCATCTAATGGCCTGTCCCTGCAGAAGTACAGTGATAAACACATAATATAGAAATTCAGACAAGAATTCAGTAGCAAAAGAAAATGGGAAATTGGTAGAATGAGTAAGTCATAAAAAATTAAAGTTGCTACAAATATGCTAATTTTAACTACCAAGTTAAATATACACCCTCAAAGAAAAAGCAGACAGTTACTGTGGAGAAACAGAAAACTATACACAACAATTCTGTGTTATGTTCTACCTGCTCCCTTATTCCTGTGGCCTCTATTTATGTTGCTATTGCCGACAATTTTTCTTTCTTATAAAAGAAAATTAAAACATCATTAAATAGAATCTAACTTTACCAAGATATTAACCATATGTAGAGAGCTTATTTATCGCCACCTCTTCTTCCCCTTCAAAATCCCCCTTTTAGTAGTTAGTATTATACTTAAGCTTCTGGGAACTCATTTAATAAAATTATTCCTCTTCTGAGATAAAACTTTACTTTCCTTAAAAAAAATATTCTAAGGGGAATATTGCCATGTATTTAAATGAAAGGAACTGGCTCTGAATATGGGAGATTTGCTTTATCAAAGAAAATTCTTTGATAAAGCATTTTAGTTACCCCTTACAATCTACTCAGTTTAAAATACTGTTCACATGATTTGGAAATCATCTATTATGATTAAAAGAGGGCTACAAAAAGCCTAGATTTGTAGAAGATCAATTATGGACCCCTGGACATGGTAGTCAAGGTCTTTCACAAAAAGTGAGCCAGTGAAGCATCTTTTGAAATTGACCTTGTAGAGCCTTCAATGACCCTTTGAAGAACAATGTGCAAAAGATCCATGTTTTGGATGAACGGGGTTGTGTAGAATAAAGGCTTCAATTTAACACACAACTATCAAAGTCAGAAAAAAACATACCATGGTTTAAAAAGGAAAAAAATTCCTCACCAGACAAAGGTTGATAAAATGCAAATCTAAAGGTGCAAACCTGTGCACAGACCGTGAAGGTACAGGGCTCACTGGAGGGGAAGGGAATGCCTGATCATTCTTATTCCAAGGAGAAGCTTCAGGCTGAACCCTTGCTTGGATATTCTAAGCTTTTTTTGGGGGGTGGGGGGAGTAAATCAAGTAGTGCTACTGAAATCCAGTGCCTAATGGAGCAGATGGTGGAGGTCTTAGACTCTGGAACATTTATAGTGATGCTTCTGAATGCAAAACACCAGGAGTGGATTTCACCGGCTGTGAATCTGATTTGATTTTGATGGGAACAAAGCCTCCATTTTCTCTGAACTTGAACCACACTGAAAGAAAGAATGTGTGAATGATACAAGCTAGCTAAGAAAAAGGAACATATTAAATATTATTCCCATAAAGTGGTTAACACAAGTGAATACTTGTTTGTGTCATTATAGCATGTTAATAATATTTGTACTTAATATTTGTACCATCATCTTAACCTTATATAACATTTCATCAGAATAGCTTAAGTGAGTTAGATCTGATGATCAGAGCAAACAGATATAAATTTGTCTGAAGGCAATAAGCTTTTTTTTTTTTTCTTTTTTAATGGTAGGGGCCAGGCTGAGGGCTAATTACTGAAATGTGGACCTAGTTAGTATGTCCGTAACATCTCTTCCTCTCAGGTATGTGAGTCTAAACCATGAGTGGCCAGTGTGTGTGGCTAATCATCTGCATACCAGACCTGTACTTTCTGAGGCTTCCTCCTTCTCCAAGACCCAGAGTTCAACACAGACCATAGCAGGTATGGTGAAGAGGGAAGTTGGACAATGCAGTCAGAGAGTGGCTCCCAAGTCAACTGAGATTATTTATTATTCCATTTTATTTTTAATTTTTTTTTGCGGTACATGGGCCTCTCACTGTTGTGGCCTCTCCCGTTGCAGAGCACAGGCTCCAGATGCGCAGGCTCAGCGGCCATGGCTCACGGGCCCAGCCACTCTGCGGCATGTGGTATCTTCCCGGACCGGGGCACGAACCCGTGTCCCCTGCATCGGCAGACGGACTCTCAACCACTGTGCCACCAGGGAAGCCCCTATTATTCCATTTTATACGGCCAATTCATTTCTTTCTTTAGCTTCCTTTTCAGATGAATATAAACTATATATTAAAGGTACCATACTATTTTCTCCCTAAAACCAGCAGGTCTGTCTTATGAAAATATGTGCTAGCCAAAAGTGGGATGGGAAGGTAGGGCAGAATGCTACTTGTCTCCCAGTATCTATTCTCTGCATCTTCCGGATTTTTGGTTGGGCACATGGCAACCTCACAATCGTTTACATTTCTTAGTCTCCCTGACAGCTAGGTGTGACCATATCATTAAATTCTAGCCAATAGGATGTAAGCAGAAGGATTTCAAATAACTTCTGAGAAACGTCTTTAAAGTGGTGACACTATACAATTTATCATCTGAACTGGGCCATGTGAGAGTAAAAGGGAGTGCTAAAATAATTAAAATTTTGTACTTTTTGAAACTGGTATTTATTAACTAACAATTGATTTGATTATACTGGGGGACTTGTTAACTAGTTCTATTCAAAAACCATTTTCAAAAATAAAATTTCAAAAGAAATAAAAATAACATATATCCATGTACATTAAAATAAAAAAGAACTTCTTTATATTGATAATCTGAATATTAAAAAATAGTCAGTAGAATAATTATTCTTGGTACATATTCACATACTTTGTTTCTTAGCAATATCTGTCTCTAATATTGTGTCACTGGCATTTTTCTGAAGGATGTGTCTATAAAAATATGGCATTTAAAAATAAAACTGCTAGCAATATTCTTCACAGTTGCATTTTATAATTAATTAATTTGAAATTACTGATATTTTAATTGATTCTTATTGGTAGACCATAATATTTTTAATTGAGAAAGATGCTCTTTCTACAGGTTCTGAGTTACTTGGTAAGCTCAGAGCAAATTTTCTAAATGGAAGAGACACTCAGTTCTAATTTTTTTTTTCACATTGAAAAGTGTAACTATTCCACCCCAAATATTTTCAAGGTACTGTCTTCTTGCTTCCTTCAGAGTACTTTCCTTTGACAAATATTTTTAAAAGGTAAAACTTGTCAAATAAATTGACTCTATGATTCTTTTGAATGTTTTGCCAAAATTAGATGCTGCAAAGTCTAGGCCTTCTCAATTTCATTTCATTCATGTATGTGTATAATTTATTCAAAATAGGAGCACCACCAAAAGATTCTTCCTGCAAGATGAAATATTCCCAATCAGAAGTACAGAATTGCAAATTTTAATCTTGTAGAGCATTTGAGTTCTTACCATTTACGTTGTTCAATTCCTTCTTTCCTTCTGTAGGGAAAAATTCCAATGGAAATTTTGTTTTCATTAATTGCAGTTCTATAAAAGCTTCGTTGGGTGTTTCAGTTGTTGAACACTTGATTTCAGATTTCCACTTGATTTTGAACAAAATGTCACCAAAACTTTGATGAGCCATTTATAACAAAATTCAATACCATTGTTGGGTATAAAGATTTCTAAAATCTGATTGATGACAGGCAACAAAGAGAGAAGGCACATATTGTGGTGCTGAACTATATAGTTTTATACTCAATATCAGCTATATTCCCCAAATCTTGTAGTCCAGAGAGTCTGACTATAAAGATATTTGTAAATTTTTGTAACAATAGCTTCTATTTCAATTAGTAGAATGTTGATGTTTGTTTCGATGCAATTATGAATTATGGGTGTGCCTCAACCAGTTCCAAGTCCTCCATAGATTTCTCAAGATAGTAAGACGGTCATTTTTATCACAACACTGTATGTGTTTCACCTAAATTTGTACTTGTATTAATATTGTAAACTAACAATTTTATCTTTCATGTTCAACTTTTTTTTTAAAGTCTTTATTGAATTTATTACAATATTGCTTCTGTTTTACGTTTTGGTTTTTTGGCCGTGAGGCATGTGACATCTTAGCTCCCTGACCAGGGATTGAACCCACACCCCCTTCACTGGAAGGCGAAGTCTTAACCACTGGACCACCAGGGAAGTCCCTCATATTCAACTTTTTTTTTTTTTTGTGGTACGTGGGCCTCTCACTGTTGTGGTCTCTCCCGTTGCGGAGCACAGGCTCCAGACGCGCAGGCTCAGCAGCCATGGCTCACGGGCCCAGCCGCTCCACGGCATGTGGGATCTTCCCGGACCGGGGCACAAACCCGTGTCCCCTGCATCGGCAGGTAGACTCTCAACCACTGCGCCACCAGGGAAGCCCAAGGAACTTCTTAAATAAACAATATTGCATCTAAATAATTGAATATTGTGCAACCATTAGAAAGTTTATGAAAAAAGTTAATGACATGGGAAAATGCCCACATCATATATGCCATGAGAGAAAACAGGAAGGATTAAAAAAAATCTTGCACATGTAAGTTCTCACTTATGTTACCCCCAAATCCACATATATAAATGTATGAATAAACAAACAAAAAAAGACTGAAAGGAAATACATGAAAATATTAACCAACAGTGATTATTTCTGGATAGTGAGATGATAGGTAATATTTATTTATATCTTTATATTGAATATTTAACACTACCCTATAATTAACAAATAATTCCATCTGTAATCAGAAAAAAATAGAAATTAATTTCAAAACTCTTTCCTAGCATTTACCAGTTTTAACTGGTGTTGACACTGCCATCAACGTCATTATCATCGTCACAATTTTACTGAGCATCTATGTGTGGGGAGCTGAGGCAGCAGGGTGTCCAGACCTCTGTGGCTCCTGCAGTCAACCAAAGGCCATCCAGATACAAGCAAACCCTGCCCAGTTTTACCTTGGTGTTCTGAAGAAGAGCTAGTCCATTGCAGGCATTTGCTAGAAGAAAGTCTCCACTCAGGATAGCTATTTTATTTCCAAACTGCATGTCTTTCAGTGGCCCATCAGAAGATTGCAATTCATCTAAATTTACTATCCCACGATGTACAAGGAGAGCAGTATGGATAAGTTCTGTGATCTCTGCCAAACTTCTTTGACTAAAACATAAAGGTAAGACTTGTCTGAGTATAAAGAATACCAACTTATCACTAATGTCAGACTTCAGTTTTCAACAACAAAATATTTTATAGATTAGTGTCTCTTTTTTTAGATTATTCCTTTTTCATGAAGTTTTTTTCTATTGAGATATAATTGACATATAACATTACATTAGTTTCAGGTGTACAACATAATGATTTGGTATTTGTACATACAGTTGACCTTTGAACAACACGGGATTGAACTGTGTGAGTCCATTTACATGAGGATATTTTCAATAAATACTTAGGTATTATACAATCTGAGGTTGGTTGAATTTGCAGATGTGGAACCACAGATATGGAGGACCGGCTATGGGCCTTGAGCATCCGTGGATTTTGGTATCTGAAGTGGGTCCTGGAACCAATCCCCTGTGGATATCAAGGGAGGGCTGTATTGCAAAATGAACACCACCGTAAGCCTAGTTAACATCTGTCACCACATATAGTCACAAATTTTTTTTTCTTGTTATGAGAAGATCTACTGTCTTAGCAACTTACAAATACACAATACAGTATTATTAACCACAGTCACCATTTATGCATTATATCCCCAGTACATTATATCTTCATGGCTTTTCTTTTTAAAATAACTAGAAGTTCGTGCCTTTTGACCACCTTCACCCATTTTGTCTCCCTTCCTACCCTCCACCCGCCCCCCGACCCCAACCTCTGACAGCCACCAATCTGTTCTCTGTATCTATGAGTTGTTTTTGGTTTTGTTTTGTTTTTTTTATATCCCACATGTAAGTGAAACCATACGGTATTTGTCTTTCTCTGACTTATTTCACTTAGCATTTTCAAGCTTCGTGGGGTTTCTTTTTGAAGGTTTCAAATGCACTTTTTTTCAATCATGCCATATTTTAATGGGTACATGGTACTTTTACTTGGCATCAATTATGAGTTGGTTTTGAAGCAATTCAGTATTATACCAGCTGGATGACTGATGATCACTGATCTCTCCATTCTTTGGGGTGACTCTGCTAGCAGGGGACAGGTTCCACAGTATTCCAATTTGTGTTGCTGCATATACCCATATAGCAACACAAAGTGGCCCCACTAGTATTACCAGTTTGTCATGGAAATCATGTGTACGTTTCTGGTGTCTCTGCCTTGCCATTGTTAGCTGAATGCTTCAAACTCAGGGAAACATCATGAAGCTGAAGACAGAAACTGTGGCAAATGCAGCTGAGGGTTTGGTGTAACTTCATATCAAGCACCCTCGCAAAGACACTTGAATGAAGTTTTTATTAGAGGCCTTTCCACCAAGTAGTTTGTGATCCATAAGCAGATCCTGACACCTTTCTTCTCTCTACCATTCCCCATTCTCTATCCCACGAGTCACCAGGATTCCCCAGAGAGAAGCTGACCAGTAAGGGCCACCCTCTACAGTTCCATTTAGATACTTTGTCCTCAGTATAACTTTAAGATTTATGAGAATTCTTACTGGTATCTAATAAAACTCCAATTTGAGTGGGAATATAACTTGTGCCAGACATTAGGTTAAGCACTTTTATGCATTATTACTTTTAATCCTAAATGCAAAGCTGTGGGATTTACAGACATGAATAGAATGTGGTCTCTTCCTTCAAGGACCTTATCTTTCAGAACAAGAACCAAGATATATATCTACAGCAGTAATTAAAATAGAGAAGGCCCTTGAGGAGCTTATAGTATAGTGCTGTATCAGACAGGATTTCAAGAGATGTTTGTTTTCTTTTTTATACTTTTCTATAGTTTGTACCTTTTCTATAACAAAAGTATTACTTTTATAACCATAAAAAATTAACAATTACTATAAAATTTAAACCTCATAACCACCCTATGATAGGTATTACTAACCTCTTTTTATAGGTGAGAAAATTGATGTACACAGTTTAATGACTTGCCCAAAGGCACACAGTAATACAGAGCTAGAAATCCATTGAAATCTGTTACAAATGGCCCCATGTGAATCATGCCACTTCGTTTCCACGCTCCTGTGTAGTCCCCTCCACCCTAACTTTGGGCTTCACCATGTGACTTACTTTGGCCAAAAAGACATTAGCACACGTGACATAAGTAAAGCCTTCTAAGTGTTTATGCATTAAGGCTTGTCCAGTGCAGTCACACGAGTGACCCCAGAATGTAAGAAATAAAATGGCTGTTTCAAGTCACTAAATCTTAGGATAGTTTGCTATGAAGCAATAGCTATCTGATACAGAAACTGGTATATCTAGGAGTGGGTGCTGTTGCAAAAAAAGCCTAAAATATGTGTCAATGGCTTTGAGTCTGAATGTTTGGGGCTAGAGGTAAAGGCTGAAGAAATGGCAAAGTCTTAGTAGAATCTGGAAAGGCAGTGAGGAAACTGTTATTGGGGGATTGAGCAAAAACATATGGTGTTATAAGGTAGGGAAACAACTTGCAAAACTTTTATCTGTGGTAACTTGAAAGACAGAAAATATACCTAAATATTAAAAAGTAGGTAGTGAAAGTGGAGAGATCAGTGGAGGAAGCTGTAACAAAGGCCCAAGTAACAAAAGGGTTTGACCTAAAGGTCAAATTTAAGCATTTGACCTAGAATAACAGCCTTAGACAAGGAGACAAATAAATATAAAACAATCTAATAATAAATATAAGAGACTCTTCTCTCAAAAAAATGTAGTACTTGTTTAACAACTACAGTACAGTAATTACATAAAGATGCAATAAAATAAAGGAGCCAAAATACTTGGCATATACAAAAGAAAAATTACGTTTCTGATTTACTCCCCTAGCTTCAAAAAAAAAAAAAAAAAAGTAAAAGAATATGTAAAAATGACCCCGTGTACATACTGTATCTGACTACAAATTGGGGGTGTAGGAGAAGATGAACCAGTGAGTTAAACAGCTTCTGAAAAGAGTAGATTCATGGTTTAGATTAAAACCTTACTACATCCCAAAGAAAATCACCAGGGATGGAGCCTTATAAGACTATTGAGAAGTTAACAGAAAACATTTTTGAAAAGGGAGCTAAAATTTAAAACTATCCTTTAAAAGAGTGACTAAAAGAAAGGAATAAAAATATATTTTATTAGTACCCTGCAAATGTATTCTAGCTTACGAAAAAGTTCGCTGCTACATTTCACAAAAATTGCACAATGAGATTATGAGCAAGTATAAAACTCAAGAAGGGTTAAGCACTGGATAAATCTCTCATGCAGTTCAGCTTATGAAAGAAAGTAATAACCAGGAAAGCAAAAGTTGTAGGTGTTTTGAATTACCCTAAGGATGAAAATGAATGATTGGGAGCTTTTAATAAAGACATCTATAATCATAAAACTGCATTCATTAAACAAATGGCAATCTTTAAATGCCACATGGCCAGAAACAACAAAAACAGTGGTAATAATAAAAGTGAAAAACCATAATATGTACAGCACCCACCATTCGCAAAGAACTTTCACTTATATTATCTACTTGTGATTCTAATTACAGCAGGTCTGGGAGGTTAAAGACCTGGTCGGAACATTCAGTTTATAAAGGACAAAGCTGGAACTCAGAGTCACCTTGTCATAGTGACCAATGATAATTTAAAATGTTTATTTGCCTAATGAATAGCAAATGGTGGTAGGGGGCCAAAGTCACCAATGTTACCAAGATTGGTATATGCCCACCACAAACTTGTCCAATTTTCATCCTTAGTTCTAAGCACTACAGAAGAGAATATTTCTAGGAGAAAGTATATTATGACTAGACTTGACTCTTTTTGTTCATAGTAGCTAGGGAAAATAATCAAGTTGTTTCCAAATCATTTGGTTAGAATCAAATCAAGTGATTTAACTCAGTCAGGAACCTAGATAACAGTTCTACCTATAACAGACAGGTCGTGGGCAAATCCCTTAAACTCTCAGGTCCTTGGTCTTCTGAACACTGAAAGGAGGGGAACTGGAGAAACAGTCTCTTCCAGTTCTAAGGTTCAGGGATTTGAGTCCTAAAATTTAAGATTCAGCTCTAAAATTCTAAGATTCGGGGATTAAAAAAAAATTACTTAGACTGGTAGTTAATAGTTAAAAAGAGACAAAATTATTGCTATTATTGGTACCTACTTTTCTACAAGAAATAGAAATGAACTGATTGGTCATCTTGAAATCTGTCCTGCAATTCCACTATCTAGTATGATGCTCTCAACTTCTAAGATTTTACCATTAGATAAACAACTTCAGGCCACATTACACAAGAGTTAATTTAGCATACAGCAGAGAAGCAGTGACAATATGAAAGAATCTGGGAATTTTTCCTTTTCATTATCTTATTCCTATTTTAGCCACCCAAAGCAATCTAGTAAACTTTCAATGTACTGGATTTTTAAAATTATCTTGTATAAAAGTCTTCATGTGATCTTATGTATATATGTTTTAGTACTTGGGTATTTTTCATGCTAAATCTTGATTGGAAAAGAGTCACAAATGAATACTGCTTATGTTAAGTAATCAGAGTAAGGAAGTAATTACTACATTGAATGTAACCCCGAGGATTAATCAATGTTTTTACATGAATTTTCACCAAATTACTTTCTTTCAGTTATATGTTAAACAACTTAACCTGCTTTGATCCATATTCTTCCAACCATTCTCCAATTTTTTTAGCATCCTAAGCTTTAGAAATAAGATGGCAGACATTGCTAGTTACCTCTTCACTCTCTCCTTCCTCACTACTAACATACCTGTAGTTATAGCTGGAGAGACAATGTACTCATTTAAAAATACTCACCTCCTCAAGATCCCTTGAGGCTAGAGGGGATTGTGTAGCACAGTCTGGCCAATGAATGTAAGCAGAGGTCCACTAGGTGGAGTTTCTGAGAAATCTACTGAGTTTCTGATATAAGAGAACAGATTCAGATGGCATGCCTTTGGCATTTTGAGCTTACCTCTTCCTCCTGTTTGGTTATGGCCCAGCTGCCTGGGGGCACAATAGAAACTTTAAAGATCCTAAGAGGGCCCCCAACCTAAGGATGGTAGAGCAGGAAGAAATGAGAAGCCTGGACCCCTGGTGACTTCTTAGGGCTGCACCAGCTCTGACATGCCCATCTCTACACTTCTTGTTATCTGAGACAAATAAACACTGCGTTCCTTTAAGCTACTGTTTGCTGGAGTCAAACTCCTAAAAGATATGGTCAATAAAAACTATACCACAGGGCTTCCCTGGTGGCGCAGTGGTTGAGAGTCCGCCTGCCGATGCAGGGGACATGGGTTCGTGCCTCGGTCCGGGAAGATCCCACATGCCGCGGAGCGGCTGGGCCCGTGAGCCATGGTCGCTGAGCCTGCGCGTCCGGAGCCTGTGCTCCACAACGGGAGAGGCCACAACAGTGAGAGAGGCCTGCTTACTGCAAAAAAAAAAAAAAAAAACTATACCACAGGGGCTTCCCTGGTGGCGCAGTGGTTAGGAACCCGCCTGCCAATGGAGGGGACACGGGTTCGAGCCCTGGTCTGGGAAGATCCCACATGCCACGGAGCAACTAAGCCTGTGTGCCACAACTACTGAGCCTGCGCTCTAGAGCCCACAAGCCACGACTACTGAAGCCTGCGTGCCACAACTACTGAAGCCCACATGCCTAGAGCCCATGCTTTGCAACAAGAGAAGCCACCACAATGAGAAGCCCGTGCACTGCAACGAAGAGTAGCCCCCGCTCGCCACAAATGGAGAAAGCCTGTGTGGAGCAACGAAGACAAAACAAAACAAAACAAACAAGCAATGAAGACAAGACAAAACAAAACAAACAAACAAACAGCTATACCACAAAAATGATAAAGATGACATTTTACGTTCATATTTCTGCACTCTGGTTTTATTCACCTAATATTATCTCTTGGAGATAGTTCCACATTATTTACAAATAAAGGATCGCCTAGTTCTCTTTAACATCTCTTCAGAGGTCCATTGTATAGATGTGCCATACTTTTGCTGCTATACGGTGAATGATAAATTTTTGTTTAAACAATTTTTAAGAATCAGCCCATGCGTCACTTCTCTGAAGTCTTCCCTCATTTCCCCAAAGTTAACTCCTTCTGCGCTTGAAAGCCTTCGAACATAGCTCAGTCATTTGTTGTACTATGTTGTAATTATTACTTTTTAAAAAATTAATTAATTATTTTGTTTATTTATTTGTTTTTTGGCTGTGTTGGGTCTTCATTACTGTGTGAGGGCTTTCTCCAGTTGCGGCGGGTGGGGGCCACTCTTCATCGTGGTGTGCGTGCCTCTCACTGTCGCGGCCTCTCGTGGCAGAGCACAGGCTCCAGATGCGCAGGCTCTGTAGTTGTGGCTCACAGGCCTAGTTGCTCCGTGGCATGTGGGATCTTCCCAGACGAGGGCTCGAACCCATGTCCCCTGCATTGGCAGGCAGATTCTCAACCACTGTGCCACCAGGGAAGCCCCTGTAATTATTTCGTTAGCCATATTTCTTCCTGCTCTCTCTCTCCCTCACAACACTGTAAATGATACCATCCTATTTCCCTAGCCTGCCTATAAACATTTGTTAAACGAATAGCTCTTTACTTAGCAATCAATTTTATAAAGGTAGAGGGAACAGCTATCACTCTGAGTTTCAAAAGGTGAGGAATGATATAAACTAAAAAGTCAGATTTATAGAATCAGAGTTGGAAATGACCCATAGGTCAATTAAGCTCAATTAGCCCCTTCCAGGGATGAGTAATCACAAATTACACAGGAGCCAGGTCTGCTGATGAACAGTTTTAATTATCAGAAATTGTTCCTAATATTAACTTGAAATTTCTTAAAGTGTTTTACATGTTTAAGTTGGTGTTAAAATAATACAAGAGTCAATAGTGTTTCACCACACAGGCAAAGGAGATAAAAGATAATACAGTCTTCTTTCTCTTTCTTTCTTATTCTTTCTTTTTTTCCCCTCCTTCCTTCTTTGCTTTCCTTTTTAAAGATGCATTTCTTGAAAACACTTTTTATTTTGGGAATTTTCAAACATAACAAAAGTAGAAAATATAGCATAAAGAACCTCTGTGGACCCTAATCTTGTTTTAGATACACCTTTCACTCTCCTTCCAGATTTTCTTCCTTCCAGATTATTTTGAAGCAAATGTCAGACATCATGTCATTTCATCTGACAATACTTCAAATATCCTATTTTTTAAAATGCCTAACAGCAGAAATGGCTCCCACTTACTAAATTACTTTAAGCCAATTAGTTACTGTATGCCAAGCAAGTTTATATAATTTTGCAAGCATAATAATAATTCAATTAACAGATTAATAAATAAAATAATGTAAAACTCACAGCAGCTCTCTGAGGTAAGCATTATCTCTATTGTATAGAAGGAAGCTGGGTGGGCAGGCTAAGTAACTTGCTCAAGTCTAGCTGGTAAACTGCAGAGCTGGAGTTGAAGCCCAGGGTTCTCTGATTCTAAAACCCAAAACACAAAATATACAAAATTCTGGGTGTTTCTGAAAGTATTAAAATGGTAGGCAAGAGTCATTTATTTAAAATCATTTTACTTGAGCCCTAAAAGGTTTTTTTTTTTAAGTTGGAAAATTGACTTTTATGTTCATGTGGGAAGAATAAATTTGAAAATTACAAAGAAAATTTTGGAAGAGGCCTGTCATTCTAGATTTTAAAACTTATTATGAAGCTATTGTAATTTTTAAAAGAATAGTGCTATCACAAGAACAAACTAATAGATTAGTGGAATGAACTCCAGAAAGAGATCCAAATATATTTGGAAAATTATTTATGGTAAAGATAACATTTCAAATTGTTAGGGAAAAAATGGAATATTCTTACAAAAACTGTTGGGGCAACTGGCTATCGATTAAAGGAAAAAAATAATGAAGTTAGATACTTACTGTACTCCGAGGATAAAAATATATTTAGCTGGATCAAATATATAAATGTGAAAAACAAAACTGTAACTTTAGGAAAACATTCTTAGGACCCTGGGCTGAGAAAGCCTTGCAAAATAAAATGGGAAGTCATGAAGTCATAAAGAAAATAATGGATAAAATTGAGTGAAATATACAAAAATGTTTATATAATAAAATATAGGCTGATTTGAAATAACATATTTGCAACACATACAACAGACAGAAGATTATATTCAAAATACGTGTGGAGCTTGTCTAAGCTGGACAAGAAATTAATAAGAAAAAGATAAACAGCGCAAGAGCAAAATGGGAAAGGAAATGAAGAGGTAATTCCAAAAGAAACACAAATGGTCAAAACCATATAAAATGACGCTTAACTAAAAATTTGGAAAAGGAGTATTATAATAATAATGAGATAATATTTTTAGTCCATTAGCTTTGCAAAAATGAAAAGATTAGAAATGAGGCAAGCGGGAAGATGAAGAAACAATGAAGTCCACCACTTTGCTCCTTTGTTCAAAACCCTCCAATGGCTCCCCATCTCACTCAGGGTAAAAGCCAAAGTTCCAAGAATGGATTCCAAAGCCCAACACAATCTGCCCCTGCTCCTCTAACCCCTTAACTCTCTGACTTCATTTGCTACTCTCTTCCCCCTTGCTCACTCTCCTCCAGCTACATTAGCTTCCTTGGTGTTCCCTGAACAAGCCAAGCCTGTTCCTACCACAGGGCCTTTGTCCCTTCCTCTGTCTGGACTACTCTGCCCCTATATATTTGCGAGGTTTCGTTACTTGCTTCCTTCAGGTCCCTTCAAAGTGCACCTGATCAGGAAGGCCTTCTCTGACTACTCCACTTACAAGAGCAACCTTCCCCTTCCTGCTGGCACTCTATATCTCTACTTCCTGCTTTTTTTTCCCCTCCATAGCACTTATTGTCATCTGACACACTAGTTATTTCATCTGTGTTTTGCTTCTGTCTCCAGGGTCCCATAGAAAGAAAGTTCCATAAGAGCAAAGAATGGAGAAAGTAGAGGGGAAAGCTGATATGAGCAATAGAGCTCCTAAAATACACTTCAAAAATACCAAAATATCAAAAATACTAAGATAGCAATAATAAAAAGGAAAAGTATATGCTTTTAACGCCAGATGAAAGAAACTTTCATGGTGATAACTTTGTCAAATATTACTTTTTAATAAGTAAGCTAGGCCCAAAGTCCTAAGACATTTATTTAATTCATTGTAAAAATTACAGAAACATAGTGATTCTCCTATTTTGTCACTTACTCGCATAGATATCTTTGAATTTTAGGTTTGCCACGACCACAGCATTCAAAACTAATCTTGCTTCATTCCTTCATTTGGCAATGAGAATTGTGATTTTAAAAACAGTGACTAAACCCAAAATCTCAAAGCTGTAGGTTGCAGTAATGGTAACTTCCAAATAGAGATCAAGTCACAGATTCAAGGGCTGAAACATTGCCCAGGTCTTACTTCCAGCTCTGACCACACACACTAAGCAATCACTCAAAAGGACTGAGGGCTCTGCATCTCTTTTAGGAAAACTCACCTGACATTCTAAGTTAGAATATATAGAAAAGAGGCAGAAAGCAAGAAGTCTTTGCATCTGGTCTCATTCAAAGAGATTAGATATCCAAGCAATGTTAGAATCTTGCCATGCCATGAAAACACACGGTCTGGAAGTGAGGGGGAAGAAAAGACCAAAAAAACCCAGAGAAGTCACGACAGTTCAGTATTGATGGATTCTGTAATTATTTCCCTCCATACCTGCCAACCAATCTACAGAGAGGTGAGCTGCCTTCAGTGGTGGTATTCATACTTGAGAAAGCAGAGGATGTTGGGACTCAGCAAGGAATCACAATAGTTATTACTAGAAATTAGCCAAACAAAACAAAACTTGTGGGACTTCCCTAGTGGCACAGTGATTAAGAATGTGCCTGCTGGGAAGAACTTCAAGATGGCGGAGGAGTAAGACATGGAGATCACCTTCCTCCCCACAAATACATCAGAAATACATTTACATGTGGACCAACTCCTACAGAACACCTACTGAATGCTGGTGGAAGACCTCAGACAACCCAAAAGGCAGGAAACTCCCCCACGTACCTGGGTAGGGCAAAAGGAGAAAGAAAAAACAGACAAAAGAATAGGGACGGGACCTGCACCTCAGGGAGAAAGCTGTGAAGGAGATAAATTTTCCGCACACTAGGAAGCCCCTTCACTGCTGGATATGGGGGGTGGCAGGGGGGAAGCTTCAGAGCCACAGAGGAGAGCGCAGCAACAGGGGTGCGGAGGGCAAAGCGGAGAGATCCCCACACAGAGGATCGGTGTCGACCAGCACTCACCAGCCCGAGAGGCTTGTCTGCTCACCCGCCAGGGCGGGCGGAGGCTGGGAGCTGAGGCTCGGGCTTCGGAGGTCGGATCCCAGGGAGAGGAGTGGGGTTGGTGGCGTGAACACAGCTTGAAGGGGGCTAGTGCACCACGGCTAGCTGGGAGGGAGTCCGGGGAAAAGTCTGGAGCTGCCGAAGAGTCAAGAGACCATTGTTTCTGGGTGTGCGAGGAGAGGGGATTCAGAGCACCGCCTAAACGAGCTCCAGAGACAGGCGTGAGCTGTGACTATCAGCGAGGACCCCAGAGACGGGCATGGGACGCTAAGGCTGCTGTTGTTGCCACCAAGAAGCCTGTGTGCGAGCACAGGTCACTCTCCACACCTCCCCTCCTAGGAGCCTGTGCAGCCCGCCACTGCCAGGGTCCCGTGATCCAGGGACAACTTGCCCTGGAGAACACACGGCGTGCCTCAGGCTGCTGCAACATCATCCTGGCCTCTGCCGCCACAGGCTCACCACACATTCTGTACCCCTCCCTCCCGCCGGCCTGAGTGAGCCAGAGCCCCCTAATCAGCTGCTACTTCAACCCCGTCCTGTCTGGGCCATGAATAAATGCCCTCAGGAGACCTACACACAGAGGCAGGGGCAATCTGAAGCTGAACCCCAGGAGCTGAGCGAACAAAGAAGAGAAAGGGAAATCTCTGCCAGCAGCCTCAGGAGCAGCGGATTAAATCTCCACAATCAACCTGATGTATGCTGCATCTGTGGAATACCTGAATAGACAACAAATCATCCCAAAATTGAGGCAGTAGACTTTGGGAGCAACTGTAGACTTGGGGTTTGCTGTATGCGACTGACTGGTTTCTGGTTTTATGTTTATTCTTAGTTTAGTATTTAGAGTTTATTATCATTGGTAGATTTGTTTATTGATTTGGTTGCTCTCTTCCTTTTTTTATATATATAGATATATACATACATTTTTCCATTTTCTCTTTTTGTGAGTGTGTATGTGTATGCTTCTTTGTGTGATTTTGTCTGTATAGCTTTGCTTTTACCATCTGTCCTAGGGTTCTGTCTCTCCGTTTTTTTTTTTGTTTTTTTTTTTGCGGTACGCAGGCCTCTCACTGCTGTGGCCTCTCCCGTTGAGGAGTACAGGTTCCGGATGCGCAGGCTCAGCGGCCATGGCTCACGGGCCCAGCCACTCTGCGGCATGTGGCATCTTCCTGGACTGGGGCACAAACCCGTGTCCCCTGCACTGGCAGGCAGACTCTCAACCACTGCGCCACCAGGGAAGCCCCGTTTTTTTTTTTTTTCGTATAGTTCTTAGCACTTGTTATCATTGGTGGATTTGTTTTTTGGTTTGGTTGCTCTCTTCTTTCTTTCTTTTTTTTTTTACTTTTTAAAATTTTTAATAATTTTAAACTTTATTTATTTATTACATTAATAACTTTATTTCTTCTTATTTTATTTTTTTCTCCCTTTTCTTCTGAGCCACGTGGCTGACAGGGTCTTGGTGCTCAGGTCGGGTGTCAGGCCTGTGCCTCTGAGGTGGGAGAGCCGAATTCAGGACATTGGTCCACCAGAGACCTCCCAGCTCCACGTAATATCAAATGGTGAAAGCTCTCGGACAGATCTCCATCTCAACACTGAGACCCAGATCCACTCAATGACCAGCAAGCTACAGTGCTGGACACCCTATGCCAAGCAACTAGCAAGAACCCCAACCATTAGCAGAGAGGCTGCCTAAAATCATATAAGGTCACAGACACCCCAAAATACCACCAGATGCGGTCCTGCCCACCAGCAAGACAAGATCCAGCCTCATCCACCAGAGCACAGGCACTAGTCCCCTCCACCAGGAAGCCTACACAGCTCACTGAACCAACCTTAGCCACTGGGGGCAGACACCAAAAACAATGGGAACTACAAACCTGCAGCCTGTGAAAAGGAGACCCCAAACACAGCAAGTTAAGCAAAATGAAAAGACAGAGAAACACACAGCAGATGAAGGAGCAAGGTAAAAACCCACCAGACCAAACAAATGAAGAGGAGAAACATGCCAAGACACATATTAATCAAACTATCAAAAATTAAATACAAAGAAAAAATATTAAAAGCAGCAAGGGAAAAATAACATACAAAAGAATCCCCATAAGGTTAACAGCTGATTTTCAGCAGAAACTCTGCAAGCCAGAAGGGAGTGGCAAGACATATTTAAAGTAATGAAAGGGAAAAATCTACAACCAAGATTACTCTACCCAGCAAGGATCTCATTCAGATTCAACAGAGAAATTAAAACCTTTACACACAAGCAAAAGCTAAGAGAATTCAGCACCACCAAACCAGCTTAACAACAAAGGCTAAAGGAACTTCTCTAGGCAGGAAACACAAGAGAAGGAAAAGACCTACAAAAACAAACTGCAACAATTAATAAAATGGTAATAGGAACATATATATTGATAATTACCTTAAATGTAAATGGATTAAATGCTCCCACCAAAAGACACAGATTGGCTGAATGGATGCAAAAACAAGACCTGTATATATATGCTGTCTACAAGAGACCCACTTCAGACTTAGGAACACATACAGACAGAAAGTGAGGGGATGGAAAAAGATATTCCACGCAAATGGAAATCAAAAGAAAGCTGGAGTACCAATTCTCATATCAGACAAAATAGACTTTAAAATAAAAACTACTATAAGAGACAAAGAAGGACACTACATAATGATCAAGGGATCAATCCAAGAAGAATATATAACAATTGTAAATATTTATGCACCCAACATAGGAGCACCTCAATACATAAGGCAAATGCTAACAGCCGTAAAAGGGGGAAACTGACATTAACACAATCATAGTAGGGGACTTTAACACCCCACTTTCACCAATGGACTGATTATCCAAAATGAAAATAAACAAGGAAACACAAGCTTTAAATGACACATTAAACAAGATGGGCTTAATTGATATTTATAGGACATTCCATCCAAAAACAACAGAATACACTTTCTTCTCAAATGCTCATGGAACATTCTCCAAGATCATATCGTCGGTCACAAATCAATCCCTGATAAGTTTAAGAAAACTGACACTGTATCAAGTATCTTTTCTGACCACAATGCTATGAGACTAGATATGAATTACAGGAAAAAATCTGTAAAAAATACAAACACATGGATGCTAAACAATACACCACTTAATAACCAAGAGATCACTGAAGAAATCAAAGAGGAAATCAAAAAATAGGTAGAAACAAATGACAGTGAAAACATGACGACCCAAAACCTATGGGATGCAGCAAAAGCAGTTCTAAGAGGGAAGTTTATAGCAATACAATCCGACAACAAGAAACAAGAAACAACTCAAGTAAACAACCTAAACTTACACCTAAAGCAATTAGAGAAAGGAGAACAAAAAAACCCCGAAGTTAGCAGAAGGAAAGAAATCATAAAGATCAGAGCAGAAATAAATGAAAAAGAAATGAAGTAAACGATAGCAAAGATCAATAAAACTAAAACGTGGTTCTTTGAGAAGATAAACAAAACTGATAAACCATTAGCCAGACTCATCAAGAAAAAAAGGGAGAAAACTCAGATCAATAAAATTTGAAATGAAAAAGGAGAAATAACAACTGACACTGCAGAAATACAAAGGATCATAAGAGATTACTACAAGCAACTATATGCCAATAAAATGGACAACCTGGAAGAAATGGACACATTCTTAGAAAAGCACAACCTTCTGAGACTGAACCAGGAAGAAATAGAAAATATAAACTGACCAATCACAAGCACTGAAATTGAGACTGTGATTAACAATCTTCCAACAAACAAAAGCCAAGGACCAGATGGCTTCATAGGCGAATTCTATCAAACATTTAGAGAAGAGCTGACACCTATCCTTCTCAAACTCTTCCAAAATATAGCAGAGGGAGGAACACTCCCAAACTCATTCTATGAGGCCACCATCCATGATACCAAACCATGATACCAAACCATGATACCAAAACCGGACAAGGATGCCGCAAAGAAAGAAAACTACAGGTCAATATCACTGATGAACATAGATGCAAAAGTCCTCAACAAAATACTAGCAAACAGAATCCAGCAGCATATTAAAAGGACCATACACCATGATCAAGTGGGGTTCCAGCAGCACATTAAAAGGACCATACACCATGATCAAGTGGGGTTTATCCCAGCAATGCAAGGATTCTTCAGTATTCCCAAATCAATCCATGTGATACACCATATTAACAAATTCAAGGAGAAAAACCATGTTATCATCTCAATAGATGCAGAAAAAGCTTTCGACAAAACTCAACACTCATTTATGATAAAAACTCTCCAAAAAGCAGACATAGAGGGAACTTACCTCAACATAATAAAGGCCATATATGACAAACCCACAGCCAACATCATTCTCAATGGTGAAAAACTGAAAAACTCTTTCCTCTAAGATCAGGAACAAGACAAGGTTGTCCACTCTCACCACTATTATTCAACATAGTTTTGGGAGTTGTAGCCACAGGAATCAGAGAAGAAAAAGAAATAAAAGGAATCCAAATCAGAAAAGAAGTAAAGCTGTCACTGTTTGCAGATGACACGATGCTATACATAGAGAATCCTAAAGATGCTACCAGAAAACTACTAGGGCTAATCAATGAATTTGGTAAAGTAGCAGGATACAGAATTAATGCACAGAAATCTCTGGCATTCCTATACACTAATGATGAAGAATCTGAAAGTGAAATTAAGGAAACACTCCCGTTTACCACTGCAACAAAAAGAATAAAATACCTGGGAATAAACCTACCTAAGGAGACAAAAGACCTGTATGCAGAAAACTATAAGACACTGATGAAGGAAATTAAAGATGATAAAAACATGTAGAGAGATATACCGTGTTCTTGGATTGGAAGAATCAACATTGTGAAAATGACTATACTACCCAAAGCAATCTACAGATTCAATGCAATCCCTATCAAACTGCCAATGGCATTTTTCACAGAACTAGAACAAAAAATTTCACAATTTGTATGGAAACACAAAAGACCCCAAATATCCAAAGCAATCTTGAGAAAGAAAAACGGAGCTGGAGGAATCAGGCTCTCTGAGTTCAGACTCTACTACAAAGCTACAGTAATCAAGACAGTATGATACTGGCAAAAAACCAGAAATATAGATCAATGGAACAGGATAGAAAGCCCAGAGATAAACCCATGCACCTTGGGTCACCTTATTTTTGATAAAGGAGGCAAGAATACACAATGGAGAAAAGATAGCCTCTTCAATAAGTGGTGCTGGGAAAACTGGACAGTGACATGTAAAAGAATGAAATTAGAACATCCCCTAACACCACACACAAAAATAAACTCAAAATGGATTAGAGACCTAAATGTAAGGCCAGACACTATAAAACTCTTAGAGGAAAGCATAGGCAGAATACTCTGTGACATACTTCACAGCAAGATCCTTTTTGAGCGACCTCCTAGAGAAATGGAAATAAAAACAAAAATAAACAAATGGGACCTAATGAAACTTAAAATCTTTTGCAAAGCAAAGGAAACCATAAATAAGACAAAAAGACAATCCTCAGAATGGGAGAAAATATTTGCAAATGAAGCAACTGAAAGAGGATTCATCTCCAAAATTTACAAGCAGCTCATGCAGCTCAATATCAAAAAAACAAACAACCCAATCCAAAAATGGGCAGAAGACCTAAATAGACATTTCTCCAAAGAAGATATACAGATTGCCAAAAAATACATGAAAGGATTTTCAACATCACTAATCATTAGAGAAATGCAAATCAACACTACAATGAGGTTTCACCTCACACCAGTCAGAATGGCCATCATCAAAAAATCTACAAACAATAAATGCTGGAGAGGGTGTGGAGAAAAGGGAAACCTCTTGCACTGTTGGTGGGAAAGTAAATTGACACAGCCAGCATGGAGAACAGTATGGAGTTTCCTTAAAAATCTAAAAATAGAACTACCATATGAGCCAGCAATCCCACTCCTGGGCATATACCCTGAGAAAGCCATAATTCAAAAAGAGTCATGTACCACAATGTTCACTGCAGCTCTATTTACAATAGCCAGGACATGGAAGCAACCTAAGTGTCTATCGACAAATGAATGGATAAAGAAAATATGGCACATATATACAGTGGAATATTACTCAGCCATAAAAAGAAACGAAATTGAGTTATTTGTAGTGAGGTGGATGGACCTAGAGACTGTCATACAGAGTGAAGTAAGTCAGAAAGAGAAAAATAAATACCATATGCTAACACATATATATGGAATCTAAAAAAAAAAAAAGTGGTTCTGAAGAACCTAGGGGCAGGACAGGAATAAAGATGCAGACATAGAGAATGGACTTGAGGACACGGGGAGAGGGAAGGGTAAGCTGGGACGAAGTGAGAGAGTGTCATGGACAAATATACACTACCAAATATAAAATAGATAGCTAGTGGGAAGCAGTCGCATAGCCCAGGGAGATCAGCTCGGTGCTTTGTGACCACCTAGAGGGGTGGGATAGGGAGGGTGGAGGGAGACGCAAGAGGGAGGAGATATGGGGATATATGTATATGTATAGCTGATTCACTTTGTTATAAAGCAGAAACTCACACACCATTATAAAGCAATTATACTCCAATAAAGATGTGTAAAAAACAAATCTGCCTGCCAATCAATGCAGGGGACACTGGTCCGATCCCTGGTCCAGGAAGATGCTACATGCTGCAGAGCACCTAAGCCCATGCGCCACAAGTACTGAGGCTGCACTCTAGAGCCCGTGTGCTGCAACTACTGTCCCCTGCATTGGCAGGTGGATTCTTAATCACCGCACCACCAGGGAAGTCCCTAAAAACATTTTAAGAAACATTATTCTGAATAACTAGACACTACTTGACACTGTCAACACATAATTATCCTGCTGGTTAACTAGATGCTTTTTATGAGGAGAGGTAGCTAACTAAGTATGTGGTTTCTGGAAACAGTTTAAGCTGGGCTGTTTTCTGCCAGAGAAGCAAAGGGCAAACCTTGCTAGGCCTCCTTATCTAGGTCTCTAAAAGTACTTTTTGTTTGGGTATCACAAAAGGGGTTAAAAATACTTGAGACTACCAAAAAAGCCTAATAAGACATCTGGGTGCTGTGGCTGTCACTGTCAGGGCAGCCTCGGAGGGAATGCCCGTATCAGTTCAGTTTATCAGATGGACAGCTGATCAACATTAAACAGATTTGCTCTGGGCAGACTGAGCTGAGCTTCCTGACATGAATTCCAATGAGAGCCCTCTGCACTCTACCACTGAGCTCTGACATTTTTTACTGTTACAGCTCCCTGGACATATGGGAATCCCTAGTGATGAGCACATAAAGCTGCCTCTAACTCAAGTGACGGCTCATTTCCCCCAGTTGAAGGCAGACATTAATATCCTGAGGAGATCAGACCCGCCTCTCTGACCCCCATCTACCGAAGCAAAACGACTGTCCTATTTCTTCATTTAATAAGCTTTTAATAAAGAAAAGCAAAACCCCCTCTCTGACTGCAGCACAGTTCTACATGAAAAGGTTATACAAATACATCTGATTCTGTGTCAAAGTTTCCAAAATACCTGTCCCCCTCCCCACTGGAGTGTAGATTCTGTCACTTGCCCTCCCACAGTGCTCATTCTTTCTGCTGCAGTACAGGAGTTTGGTTCTCTGCTCCGATAATTATGAGCCGTCGCTACATTATGGCAGGTGGAGGATTAAAGAACTGATTACAAAGAGCACGCTGGTGTTTCCATTTTCATTACAAACCCCTTTCTTCGAAGGTTCATCATTTAGCTATGAAATCTGCTACAGGCTCAACCAGACTGGGAGAAATGACAGTCCAGTGAAACCCAGATTATACACCAGAAAATGCTTGGGAGCTGTGTTAGAATAGGAGAAAGCTAAAAATATTTGGTGAATTGGAGTTGCCATGCACAGTTTGGTTTTAGGAGGGATGAAAGGAAGAATGTGTGATGGCAAACGAAGAAGACAAGCAGATTTTTACCTGTGAATCTTGGAGATTGTTTAAAAATACGGGGAATCAGAATCATTACTGAACTTTAGTGCTGGGCCCAATACCTATTGGCAGGGCTCTGTGAGTTCTGAATTGTTCATGATAGGAAAGCAAGTAGGGGTTAGGAGAAATGCAAAGGCTGCATGTTAAATGGGGCACAGGAAGCACTGTGGGATGGAAATGTCATTCTGCAAAGACCTCTCCAACTGAATAACAGGAGGCAATGATGTCTGAAAAGGCAACTTTGGCAGGCTTCGTTTAGACCATGAAATGTGTCTAAGGCTAGGAAATGTGAAGGTAAGGTGAGCATAAAGGGGCAAAGATTTGTTTCCTATGAAAAAGGGTGCCAGGGTATAGGCTACAAAGTGATATGCTTTAAATTCGATTGCTTACACTTGCTATCTAATCAAGCTAGGAATCTAGAGTCATAGATCCTAAATGTTCCCCCAAATATTTTGTGAATAAAAGTAGAGTGGTTCCCCTACATGTTTAAACTACAGACCATAAAAATCATGGACAGGTACATATCAGTATGCACAATTCATAACCTACTACATCCCAGATATTATGATTTTTAAAAAATAGAATCTCATTTAATCTTCACCAAGTTTAGTTATTAACCCTATTTTACAGATGAAGAAATAGATTTCCACAGGGGAAAGAAATGCCAGAGAGCCTCTACAGGAAATACTACCCAAGAGAGGGAAAGACATACAATCTGAACATTAAATGAAAGGAATATTTAAAAATCAAATGGCATTTCTAAATACCACTTTAAACAATTAGATCCTACAAAATACTCTTGTTACCATGCATAAAATTATTTTCAGACTATAGTTCACTGAAGCCTACTTTATCTTCATTTTAAAAACAGCTTTATTGAGATATAATTTATATATCATAAAATTCACCTATTTTTAACTGTACAATTCACTGAATTTTAGTATTTACAGAGTTGTACAACCATCACTACAACCTAATTTTAGAACATTTCCATCGCCCTAAAAAATAAACCTTATGCTCATTTCGAGTCATTCTTAATTTAGGCTATTTGTCTTGATTTTTGTTTTAATTTTTCAAGTATTTAAAATTTTAAATGAAATTAATTATAAAGAGCAACAATTATAAAATGGAAATGTCAACATACCTTTACTGAAAAAATATTACAATCTGTGACAAAGAGTGAAATGTCCACATGATATACATGTTCTTCAAAGCCAAATATAAATGACAGATCTATCAGGTATCTGAAAGTAATGCTTGTTTTTAAAAAACTGACTATAAAGTATCTCAAAGGATATATGCAGAAAATGGTATCCATATACAGCTTTCAAGCAAATTACTTTGAAAGACAAATGTATAGTTTGTTTATTCACCAATAAATAAACAAACAAACCATATTACTTTATAATCACACCCCGGGCAACCTTTAAGTTTCACATTTCTCCTTTAGTGTGTTTCTGTTTACATCCAAAGAAACAACAGAAATGTTCAAAAGGCTGCCACAGGAAAGCTGCAAGGAAAGGAGTAATACATACATAAGAAGTAATGAAAAACTCTGTGAATCACAGTTTAGATGCGATAAAAAGCTATCTCCATTTGTTTTTTCAAACTGTACTACTTTATTTAATTCCAATATGGACTTAATGTGTGTTCACTGGAATGAAAATCCATGACTACTGATTTCAAGTGAAACAAGCATGCCATCCAAATTTCTTTTTCATAGAAAAGTGGTACAGGAAGATTAAAAGGTAGGATTAAAACTCACCTTTAAAATATCACAGCAATTAAATGGTCTACTTACAAAAATAAATCATACAAGTCAGATGAGAAAATACTCTTACTGTAAAAAAATCAAAACAATACAAAAGTATATTGAGATAAGCTGTTCAGTGTGATAGACGCTAACCACATGCAGCTATTAAGCACTGAAAACGTCGCAGGTCTGAACTGGGATGTCCTTAAGCATTAAAGACAAATTTTTTTAACAATCTCAATAATAAGTGCTTTATATTGAAGATGTTAAAATGATAATATTTTAGCTATGTTAGTTTAAATAAAATATATTGCTAACATTAATTAAACACATTTTCTTTTACATTTTTAGTATGTTTACTAGCAACTTTAAAATTATATTCCTGTGGGGTCCTACCAGGTTCTTTATCCCTCCATCTTACTTTCTTCCCCAGAAGTTCTCTCCCTTACAGTTTAGCATATTTTCTTTCAGACTTCTGCTGTATGTTTTTAACATGTTTATAAACATACAGCAAATGTAATGCATTTATAAACAGCAAATGCCATGCATTTCCCTATAAAAATGAGTTCATACTGTATATATATTGTACTGTAACTTGCTTTATTCACTTAAGGTAGTTTGTAGAATTTTCTTGTCATTACATATGGGACTACTTAATTCTTTTTAATGATAGATATTTATGGATATACCATAATGTTCTCCAGACCCCATTAATAAATATTTAGGTCATTTCCTATTTTCTCATATTATAAACAATATTTCAGTGAACATCCTCATACATATATCTATGTGCATAATGTGGAAGTATTTCTGTAGGATAAAACCCCTAAGAAGTGAAATTGCATTAGATATTGCTAAACGGCCTATTTTACTTTCAAAATAAAAAGAAAAATGATCTGGTTTGTGGCAGTCCATAATTTCTCCATGAGTCTCTGAAATGACAAGGACATAAGCTTTATGTCAGAGACTCAGGGAAGAAAAACAATTCTAAGCTATGTCCTGAAGTCAGCCCAGACTTAGCCAATTGATTATTGTGGTGAACACCTTTTGGGTGATCATCCTGATAATGATTCCCTTTTCTCTGGAAATGCTGCCTCCTCATCCCCTACTGAGATCATAACGTGGGTAGTAGCTGTCATGTCTCTTCTATGTGGCCTCAGTCTCCCCTACCCTGGCTGAGTGACCTAGAGCTGAGCACCTGGCCTAATTAAGGGCACTCAGATTCTTTCTTCAGGGAATCTGAAATTCAGGTTTATCTGGGAATTGCAAAAGGCAATGCTCCAAAGCAGCATTTATGATCTTCAGACATTCAAGCATCATACTCAAGTATGCAGTCATTTCTGCATATACCACATATACTCTTATGTATTTAAGGTTTTCTTTAAATCTTATCTTCAAATTCTCTTTTAGGATTTGTTTAGAGACACCTTATGGCAAAGAGCTTAAGAGTGCAGATTCTGTAGCCAGACTGCCTAGATCCATATCTCAGCTCTGCCATTTATTACCTGTGTGATCTTGAACAATTTGCTCAACCACTCTCAGTGCCTAGTCTTTTCATCTGTAAAATGGGGATAACAAAGCATATGTCAGTGTTGTGGGCGTCAGATGACTGTATGTATACTTCTTAGAACAATAACATCACATAGTAAGGGCTCAATAAACATTAACTATTACTGCTTTTAAATCAATTCACCTTTCAATTAAAATAAAGCTTGAGAGGAAACTTTATATCCCAATTATCTCATTAGTACATGTCAGGAGTGAGGCACCTACAGAGCAGCAAGATCTGAACCTGTGGTGACAGGGAGTCATCCATTACAGTACCACAGGCATTCTTACAGGGGCATCCTGGGCTTGGTATAGACCACAGAGTCCCCTGGACTTCTGGGTGCCTCCCTTGGTGACGGGCAATCCTTTCCTATCTCTCTAGTTCAATCCCCACTCCCTACCCCTGTCCAGCCCTTGAAGTTCTTCTATGAATCTTTGTAAAAATTCACTGATCTAGACTAACACATCTATATTACAGATGAGGGATCAGTAGATTGAAAAGGTCTACTGAATTACTTAAGGTCCCATGGGTTGTAGATATTAGAACTAAAATCCAGGTGCCCTAACTCCCATCCTGTGTTTTTTCTTCTATACTCATGAAGTTTGTTTTACGAGCAAAGAAAATACTTTTTTCATATTGATACCTCACCTACTTGAAAAGAAAACTGCTAAGAATTGCAAGTAATCTCAATGGTTGGGCCAGGTACAACTCCAGAAAGGTGGTAAGCTTGATTTCTGTGTTCCTATCTTCCCACAACACTTGAAGTATGTGTCTTCCTATTCTAATCTTGCCTCCTCACATCAGAACCTTTGGGAATAATTATGAGTTATTTATACTTTACGATGAATTAAGTTTATCTAAATAGTGACTTTTGTTATCAGAAAGCTCTAGTTTTAAATCCTGGCTTCATTTCCTATGAGCTGCAAAACCTTAAGAAGTTATTTCATCCCTCCCAAATCTCGGTTTTCTCTTGTTTGAAAATGGGCCAAACAACAGGTATTCCATATGACTTTTTTAAGGAGGAAGTAAACTTCATTCATTGAGCAAGCAATAAAGATTTATGGAATACTAACTATCGGCTGGGTAACAGACAAGGCTTTTTCCTAATTACACTGATTGCTTAAACGGGTAGACAGATAATGAATGTCTTATTTTTTTTCCCCATTTTTACATTTACAAAATGGGACTAGTTCTCTAGCTCTATTTATTCATTCAAGAGACATTTAGTAAGTACTTGTTACCTGACAGGTACTACGCAGGCACGAGGAATACAGAGTAGGCTAACACATGGTTCCAGAAACCTATACTATTGTGGGAAGGGGCTTGACATGGTTCTTAGACCTTTGAAAGCCAAACACCAAATTTAGGACTTTTTTCAGAAAAGAATTATAATGAGGACCTTGGATGCCCATCATCCAATTCTGCTGTCTCAGTTACAGAGGTAGAAATCTAGGCCCAGAAATTCTAAGTACTTTATTCATGGCCATACAGGCAGTCATCCATTGTATCTAGGGGTACAACCTTTATCTTCTAATCTTTTCTATATATAATGCTACCCCAAGGAGCAGATAAAATAATTTAAGTGTAAGTTTTCTAGATGGAAGTTTCTCAAAAAATTTCTGTTTAGTGACAAAATCAGGTGGCACAGAATAATCATTCTTTTATTATGCTGGAATGTATATGTTCCAGAAATTATAACTTCTTAATGGTCTTTCAGATATGTATGTGGTATGCAGATATTCAATATACAGAAATTTTAAAAAATTGAACTAGCATTTGACAAGAAATCTTAAAAATCAATTAATTTGATTACATGGTATTAAATAATCAAAGAGGATCACAGAGATGAATTTCATAATCCAATTTGTGAAATTTTTCTTTTTCTGCATAATAAACAGAAATAGATATATTTGAAAATAGCTCCCGATCACCTCAGAAAATACATTAGCTTTACAAAATATGTTAAGTTTGCAAATGTTGGCTTCAAACCCCAAATAGTTCTGAGCATAAGTATCTGGTTTTTATAGAGACTTCTAAGACCACGTTACTTTTGGTTGCACCCCAGTGATCGCTCTCTTTCCCTGTATGTAACCATGACTTCTCATCCTGGCCTTCTGGATCCACAGTGCTCACCTCTACTCCTGGAAAGGCAGGTGATATGCTTATTTAAATATGCACACATTTTAAGAACATACTTTTTAAACAAACAACTAATAAAATGTACTTTCAAAGAATGGCCAAATGTGCACATGGCTCTGCCAGTCTTGTATATTGTGAGCTGTGATGTGCCAGGCATTGTGCTTGGCGCTGCCTTTACCCTGTAAACACGCTGGAGTACTGTTCCCAAGAAGCTTAAAGCCTGGCAGGGACAAAAAACATAAACAAAAACAACAAAACCAGAAACAGACATCTGAATATGCCCCCTGCTCACCCCAGAAAATACATTAACTTTGCAAAGGGATAAAACTATATATCCCAATCAGGAAACATTTTATTCATGCTTTCAACTGAAATACAAGGTAGCATCTTAAAAGGTCTGGACTTAAAGAATCAAATGAAGGGAATTTCCTGGCAGTCCAGTAGTTAGGACTCCGCACTTTCATTGCCATGGGCCCGGTCAGGGAACTAAGATCCCGCAAACCGCCCGGCATGGCCAAAAATTAAAAAAAGAATTAAATGGAGACCTTGAAGCTCATCTAATATACTTCGAACTCATAGACAAGCACTTCCACTCTATAAGACTTTTCAGTAAGCAAGCAGTTGAGAGTGTGGCTGCCTATATTATTGTGCTTATTCTGAGCAAACTCTGCAATGCCTAACTATCCAAGTAATCTGATTTTTTCCATTTCTTGTGGGCTTTGTCTTGCCTTTTATGTCTTTATACATTTCCACATTTAATCATCTTGGCACTCTGCTACCATTATTATCTTCCCCACGCTCTGGTCTAGTTAATTCTTATGTCCACAGTATGATTTTCTTAAAGGAAACCAGCTTCCTTTCACTACTCTGCATTTTTAGACGTTCCTCCAATCAAGTCCAGTCACTTAAAGAGTAATCGAAGCCTACGGTAATCATTTAAAAAACACTGATGACTCTTCTTATAAATGTGTTTGTAAGTTTAAAAAATAAGAAGGTTGTAAGGAATAAGATAAACCTAAAATATCTGAGTACAAGTCACCAAATTCCCTTATTAAAAACCTTGCTGAAGAGATATGGGAGCATATGTATATGTATGGCTGATTCACTTTGTTATGGAGCGGAAACTAACACACCATTGTAAAACAACTGTACCCCAATAAAGATGTTAAAAAAAAAAAAAAAAAACCTTGCTGATAGTTGATGATACCAAATGGTTCACAAGCTAATTTGGAAGTCGAAGATCAGTAGAATGTAATAAGAAAGGAGAAAGGGTCATTTAATAAACACTCACTCAATTCAGATTATATATAGTCCCATTACAGTAAACTAAAATATGTTAACCTTAATATATGTATTTCACAACCACATGAAATAGCTCATTCCTGAGTTAATTCATGGGGGAAAAAAACTTTAAAAGCAAAATACTTTGATTATTTGTAATTTAAATGAGTCAGAACAGGTGAAAACTGAGAAAACTGTTAACCTGGGTTATGTGATTATCATTATTCTCAATAAAATTATTAATAGAATACCCACTATGTGTCAGACCCCAGAAATAGAAATTATAAGTGGTTTTGGTCTATCCCTGAGTATGTATCAAAGTATGAGTGTATATGTATTCTTTCTCTTAAAGTTGTTTAAGACATGGTCTCTGCCCTGAGGGCTCACAGTTTAGTTGGGTATAGATCACAGTGACACAAAAAAATTTAACAAGGAAACTCTATAGCATCTAGTAAATGTAAAATGAATGCCACAGTCCGTAACTGCAGTAGGGATACACAGCGATGATCACTGAGGATATGGGGGAGTCATGGGAAGGTTCCATGGAAGAGGTAACGGGAGAGTTGGACTTTTCTTGATCAGTGAGAGCAAGGATGCTGCTGCTCACACCCGCCATGCCAATGCCATGCGTGGCTGCCACAGCGCTGCTGGGGGTGCGTGTGTGGGAGGGCGGGGGCGGCTCTCCAGTCCGCTTGCTGATGCTACTGCCGCTGCTGGTCCCAACAGGGCTCACTGCCCCTGCCAGACAATGAACAAAGTCGACAGCTGCCATGGAATGGTTCGAGAATGGCTGCAGCCAGCAGACAGAAACGGGAATATGGGCGGAGCGTAGGTTTAGGACAAAGGCTTGGGTGTCTCCTCTCAGACAGGGCCTGAGAGGAAGAGAAATGAGAACAATACAAGTAAGGAGGAGGAAAGTCCAGGAGCATCCTTTATCCTCTGGCCACAGTACCAAGTGGCTTGGATAAATTAAGGAGAACGAAATAATGGAATTGCTACTATTTGCCCAAAAGTCATTTTCACCCAGAGACAAAAGAAAATTAACATGCTTCTTATTTATATTTTGCTTAAGTAAGGTAACCTAAACCAAAGAAATGTGAATTAACAGTTGGGTCTTAGAAACTGCAGTAAAATATTCACTGCCAATTAATCATCAGAATGTCAAGTCATTATACTACCTAATTTCACCAGCATACTTTCATCTGGACACAAGTGCCCAGCTTGTGGTCTAAAACAGAGGCCTGCATATTAATCAAAGTGAATTGACAGAATTAACTCAGATTGAAAGCAGAGAAATGAATAAGCTAACTTAGCCCTTTGTCTTCAATCTCATTCTAAAGAGAAGAAAGCAGTGAAGACTTTATCAGGGGAGGTGATACAGAGAACACCCTGGCTTGCCCTTTTAGCAAGCCCTCTTGAAAGATAAAAATGTACCCACAGTTCAGCCTCACTGGGTCTTAGGTTTAGGCAATAATTTAGATAGTTCCTAATTGAACTGCCTTCTGCTGTAAAGGTCTTGCCCTTCTCCATAGGAAAGGACTAAGCCAGGAGTCCCGAGAGAGGGGCTTGAGAGGGGATTGCTGGTGAAGTTTTGGTGCCCACAGAGAGGAAAGGGCAGGATGTTGGGTTGTTCCTCAGGGGGCTAAAGGTAAATGGCTGTCATTCTGAATCCCTGCTAATAGCCGCAGTTCAATTTCTCTGTATTTCTACAAATACTTTATAGTTATTCGAATCATATTATTAATGGCATATCTTGAGTAATTTTATGGTACTACCTTTTGTTGCATATTTATCATGTTAAATTATCAATTATGAACATTTATTCATATAATATTTGATTTAAATCCTAAAGCAAGATCTAGAGTAACCTACCCAGCAATATCTGTATATGGTTTTTACTGATTGATAATATATTAAAGTCAAAAGAAAATTACATTAAACTTTGCTCATTACAAAACACATTTAAAATTCAAGTTCATTTAGAAAAAAATAAGCATGTTTTAATATTCTGTTTCTTTCTTCTTTAAAGCACAATTTCGATAGGATCTAGGGTAAAAAAAAATGAGTAAAACACAGTACATTCCTTGAAGGGTTTGTAATCTGATTATGTGAAAGACAAAAGCAGATAATGTCAACAAAGCATGGTAAATACACTGCAGTTATTAAGAATATGAATTTGGAGTAAGAAAGACCTGGTTTAAATCCCAGATCTGCCACTTACGGCTGTATGATCCTGGCTAAATTATTTAATGCCCCCAACCTTTACTGTCCTCATCTATCACTACTGACCCTTTAAGACTGTTGTGAGACATGAATGAGATCACATGTGTAAAGTGCTTTCAACACCATGCCTGGCACATGGTCTGTACCCAGTGCATGGTAGCTATTACTGCTATCACCACTAATATTTGTATAGTCTTATGCACAGTGTGCTATGGGAGCCCAGAAAAGGGATACTTAGCTTAGCCTGGGGATCAGGGAAGGTTTTCTGGAGAAGATGAGAGCTAAGCTGTGTCTTAAGGAATAGGTAAGAGTCAGATGAAAAGAAGTAGGAATGGCATTCCATGCTGAGGAAACAGCACAGTATACAGGGCACTGCAAACATTTGGTATTTGCTGGCAGGTCTAGTACAAGAATAGATGTCACTCAGTTCCCCCTTTCCTTGGCATCCTATAGCATAGCTGCTTCTTTCTCCACATAGTTTACCATCTATCCTCCCCAGAAATACCCAGCCTACCCCTGACAGCTACGTTGGCTTTGTCCTCTAAGGATAATTCAGCCTTACAAAGAAAAGCAGACCAGCCCTCTCTAGAACCTTACCAGAACCTGCTCTTTCCCTTTGTGACATGAGAAAGGGTAAACTGCAGACGAATGTAGCTGAGTTGAAGAGTCTGGGCTCTGGAGTTAGACTGCCTGGGTTCAAATCCTGGCTCCATCACTATCACTCTGGGCAAGTTGCTTCACCTCTGTACTTCAGTCTTTTCTGTCTGTTAAAAGGGGATGATAATAATCTCTTAGGTTGCTGTGAGGATTCAGTGAGTTAATACATGTAGGAAAATTAGAACAGCGTCTGGCTACTAACAAGGATTAGCTATTATAAACTAACAAAATTAAAATTCCATGTTTCATGGGCAGGACATCCTTGAGAAAGTAGAGAATGCACTAGATTAGAAATGTCATCTGTGAGGGGTGGAAGGAAGAAGGGAGAATAAAAGGGCAAAAAGAAGTATAATATTTACTGAGTACCTACTAGGTACCAAGAGTACTACATTAAGTGCTTCATATGTTTTTCCAAATGATTGTTATAACAGCTGTGCTAGGTAGGTAGTATTGTTCCTATTTTTATACATGAGTACACTGGGGCTCAGAAAGATCAAGAAATTTGCCTAGAAAATGGACAGAATCACAATTCAAAACATGGGTGGACGAATACAGAGCCACGCTCTCTCAAACACCTACTTCTCTTCACCAGAATGGTGAAAATGGGTCTCCATCTTCTTAGCTTGAAGATTATGATATCAAACTTCACATTGCTAAGAAGAAACCTGAGAACTGCCTAAGTTTTCACATGATTTTTTGGGCCTACTCCAGGAAATATAAACATTTGTTCATGTTCTGATTTCATGTGTTATATGCTGAGGATTCCATTTCATAAAGACCATGAACTATAGGATATAAATCAAGAGTACATTTCCTTGTCTGAAGTTCAGAGCATATTACAATTATACAATGGGTAACAAAAATATTATTCTTTAGAACTCCAATTTTACATTTTCAGACATAAACTGACTAGGCCTACATTTGTTTTATAACATGAGGCAGGCCCAATTCTAATCTTTAATTTACATTTTTATTCCAAGCTTAAATATTCTGTAAGGTGTTCTGTGGGTTTTTAATATCCTTGAGATTCATAATTTCATAGTAATTTGGCTCCTCAGGTATCATTTTTTTCTATCAAAGAATATAAATTTCTTATACCAAAATGAGAATAAAGTTAGGAAAAAATAAAGTTAAAGAAAACCATGGGAAAGGTGAATAATATCAGACTGCCTGGCTATAAAGCATTAACTTCATGAGCTGAACCCAGAAGTATAAACTACAGTCTTACAGATCTTATACATACCTAGGAGCTTTGCATATTGTCACTTCTTTGTCAATGGAGATGTCTTTTTCAAGTGTGGAGGAAAATCAATCTCTCTCTCTCTCTCTCTCTCTCTCTCTCTCTCTCTCTCTCTCTCACACACACACACACACACACACACACACACACACACGGGACCTGTCACATGTTGGTCCTGTATTGAAAAAAAGAGCACCAATCCTCGGGGGAAGCTTCAAATACTCTAAGACAAGAAGCTGCAAAGGGAGGTTGGGGGGCAGAGGAGAGCAGACAATCCTCTACAGAGATATTTTATATATATACATACAATGTTTTTAACCTAAAATATATAAAATTTTTTTCTTTAATTACAGTTTCCCATATAACCATTAGTGGGTTCCAGCGATGTAAGCCATATTTATTAGAAACAGCATGTCAAATAGGAGTTGACAATTACAGTCTCTATCAATACATATTATGCCAGATGGTAATGAGCCATCCACAAAGGGCTAGCCATCCAAAATAATCACGCCGCTTTCCAGAGAAATGTCGAAGAGGTTATGGTTTATTACACAGTGCTCATTAGATATACAGTGGCAGCATTAGCAATTTTTCCTTCATTTGTGTCTCATTTAAGGATCTGCCCCCACAAGCACAGTCAAATTAGTATACAAGGTTAAAACCATTATGCTCAGAAAAAAATTAAGTTGCATTCTATTTTACAGTAATGGTGGATCAAAGGTCCTTGGAATCTATTATTTGCGAAACCATTATCTAACACAGAATATTAACAAAAGGGAAAAGAAAAGCAATGCCCTGGCAGTACAGCTTTGACAGGAACAAAGACAGACTGAAATAAGCAAACACCACATTACTTAATTAAGTATCCCTTAAAAAAAAAAAACTATTTAAAAAATAATACTAAGGTTGTGACATCAACTGACAAAAGTCACAAAACTAAAGTTAATGAAGAAGCACCAACCTATACTTTGAAATGCTTTGTTCACCTATCAACTTATTTTAAACATTTTTTTACACTGCCTTTGTGCACAATTTGGTAATAAATTCACTTATTGCTATAAAGTATTTATTTTCTTAAAAAGATAACCTAGGTTCTCATCTTTGTGGCAAATCCACATTTATTAATATTTAATAAATTGGAAATTTGGATAAAACTATTATAGCTGGAAAGAGCTGGTCAAAAAAGCAAATATTGGAGTAGGTAACAAAAACTAAAATAGATACTACTAAAAAATAGCTACTTAATGGATTTTGTTAAATCATCAGATAACTGATTAGTAGCATCTGAATTACTAACAGAGTAAACAGTTGTAGCAAAGAGATCTTTTGAAGAGTCCTGCTTGGTTGTTAATAAAATATTACAGTTAATTATAGTTAGAAGGATAATATTTCAAATATACTTTCCCCATATTTTATTATTAACAGACTGTAATTGTAGTGGATATTCAAAGATCTCTTGCTTTCATTTAATGAACATTTATTTAGTGCCTGCCACATGTCAAACTGTGTGACAGGTTCTGAGAATTCATCCCAAAATGGGGAGATGGGGGCAGAAAACTATACTGTGTCCTTAAGAAGCTCATGCACAGATCAGTGAAGGATTCAGACAGGAAGTGAAATGATTTCAATCCTAGGCAACAACTGCTATCAAAGAAGTAAATACACGCAGGGGGCCAGGGGAGCCCAAATCTTGCTGGAGTAAGGGAAGTGTTCCCAAAGAAAGTAACACCTAAAGTGGGACCAAAAGGATAATTCTACCTAGTAGAGAATGAGGGGGAGAAATGCACAGAGAATGTGGAGAAGTGGGGAGTGAGGGTGCTGAAGTGGGATCATTTACCTCAGAGAATCAGAAAATACAGTTTTAAGGAATCTCTTTTAAAAGCCGATCCAAATTAGAGGAAAATATCCCAACACTGGAATGACGGACTTTATGAAATAAAGTCAGCAAGGAAGGTCTAGGAAGTTTAAATGATCATGTTTAAAAAAAAAAAAAGGTATCTTAAGGAAAACATTCCCTGGTTAGGTCCATGTATGATTAATCAAATTTCAGAGTGAATAAAGGTATCATCCATCTAATGTTAACTCTAAGTCCAATTGAATAACTTGCCATGACCAAATTTTGAATTTCACTGGCTGTTCTAATTGTCCTTTATCCCCTCAAATGAGAGAAGTATCCTTGTGTCTTTCCTCTTAAACTGATAAAAGTATGAGCTATAATATACTATAGTCTAATATATGTGTGTCTACTCTTGAAATATGTGTAAAACATAGCAAACTTTTAGAGGGAAGAGAACAGAATTATTTAATTCTTTTGGTATGGTACCCACTACAGTTCAGGTATAATCAGATACCCACAAAAATTTGTTGTTGTTTTTTTTTTTAACAGAAATGCCATTATGTCCTAATACAGCCTCTATACATAGCTATGGTCTAGGATATAATGAACTCCTGAATGGATTGTGGCATCATGATAGTAATACTTCATTTCTTCCAGAGCATAACAGATATCCTCTTTTTTGAGTATCATGGTATTTCTAAACTAGGTCCTATAAATCTATGCTGATTTAGATTCTTATGTAACAGTCATTCCCCCTTTCTAAATAGTGTTTCAATTCAGTAGTATTTGACCTTCCAAGATATCCATCTGTTGAACAAACATAAGTAAAGATTCCAAAGATTTTTAAAAACTATATGTAAGATGATATCTATAACTGTGTACATATTATGTACATACAGCTTTGTGTAAATGGTTGCAGCATCATTCCTGACTTTGAATTTTGCTTGGCTCAATTTTCTTCTGTCAGGAAAAGCCCCAGCTGAAGAACATCAGAAGTCACAAGAGGTACAGAGCATCATGAGATGGTAATTGTAATACAACAATAAGAAGTCATATTGTTAAACTATAGAAAAGGAAAAAGCAATGGGGCCCCATACTGATTATTTATTGCTCTAAGTTCACATCATTACTATGTGGAATTATGAGCTGCAAGGAACAAAACAAAAATGAGACTGTTGAAGGTGCACAGAGAGAAGAGCATGGGGGGCCCACTTCACGAGGGCATCCAGAGGTCCTGCTGGAGCAGCTGTTTTGTCAATGTCTTTTCTTCCCACCATTCTAAGGACTGTAATTTATTCATTTGCTCTCACCTCTGCCTTATTCTAGAGTTTAAAATGGTTTAGGTATTACTAGATGATATTCAATAACAGATAAAAAGCACAACCAGTAGATGTGGGGAAAACATGAGACAAGAGTGTAACAAGAGATGAAGTATGATAAATTGAGAAAGAAAGGCACCAAATACAAGGGAGGGGGGAATGCAGAGCAATAACAGTCTGAATTACAGACTTTAATGAAGCACTCAGAAACAGAGCCTTTTTCTGTGTGTAGCAAACCTGCTATTTTATCTCAAAATGTTAAGATGTTTGAGTTTTAGGTGTGATGACTATGCATCACCAAACCAAACACAGTACATAGATTAAAACATTTCCTGACCTCCCAGTTTTAGGAAAGAAAGGAATTCTGTTTTGGAAACCAACAGGGCTTTGGGTTACATCTCTAACTCCTATTCTACGGGTACAAATAAAAGCTTCTGATTCATCATTTATAACAGTAACAGAGGGGCTCATGTTTTACTATTTGAAAATGGCACTAAATTAGTAACGATCACCATTTGTATAGCAAAAATATTTGAGCACTTATTGCTTGATAATACACTCTAAGTCAGTGGTTCCCTGTCTGGATTTCCTAGATCTTTAAGGATTCTTCACAGAAAGAATTCTTCAGAGAAGTGAGTTATCTTCCCCTTTCCAAAATGTCTAAGGAAAGCCATTCATTCACCCCTGGATAAAGGAACATCTATTAATAAAAAACATCAATTTCCTTTAGTTCTGTACTCATTAATAAGATGTGATAGTAGTGGTTACATCTTGGTCATGAGGCACCCAGTTACAAGTATATCTGATAAAATGGAAAATCAAGTAATCATTATTTTACATATAAAGTGTGTTTGGTAAACAGACTCCTTTACAGAAGGGCAGGAGAACAGCAAAAGGAGTCCTGAGTGTAAAAAGGCTGAGAGGTTATCATCACGGAGTCTATGCTGGCTAACTTCCCTCTACTTTTCCTTGGCCACCCCCTATCACCAAGGTATTCTAAGAGACAGCAGCTGTCCACTTCAATAACACATCTAACAGGAGGCCAGAAGAGGTCAGTGGAGAGCAGTGCTGGGCACCCCATCCTCGCACCCAGACAGCTGGGCTCTGGCACATCTCAGGTCTCTGTTTACTCAAGAGGAAGAAGCCAAAAAGACAGAATAAATCCTTACACTCAATTTTTCGCTTTGTCACGATCAGAGATGACTTTAAGGCTGTTGTAATGTTTAACTTAAAAAAGAAAAAAAGGTTTGAATTAGAAAACAAAGAAATTCTCCTGTGACAACGTCCCAGCTTCTACATTAATTCTAAAACAAATAGGAGAGTGGAACAATTAAACATGTTGCTTTAAATGTTTTAAATATTTACATATAAATTTTTCCTCTAACTCCAGGGAAGTGTAAACGAAATAGAAAGCTCTTCCTCCATCAAGAGCCGAAGAATTAGAAGGAAAAAGGCTTTTAGTTACCAGTTCTTGGGTTTTTACTTCTCTCTTAGGAAGTTCCCTCACTGAAGGCTCATCTATAAGGTACAGAACCTAAAAGTGAGCCCTAGTCCTTCACAGAGGGGCTACTTTCCCATCAAAATGGAGGTCATGGTCTGCGGCATATTTATTGAGTATAAACTTGCAGTAGTGTACTAGGCACAGAGAGAATGGCAACCACAAAAGACTATGTAGTACCTGACTTTAGGGGCTTTATGAATCTAAGAGTGGAACCAATAAAATTAGAAAATGCTAAGGAAGGACCTAAAATGGGTGGATTACAGAGAGGTCCATGTTACCTTGCCTACCCTTCTAAGTATTCCTGAGGAAGATTAACTTCCAGCCAAAGCAGTATAGATAAAACAAAATTTGCATAAGGTACCTTTGAAAAATAACAAGTTGCCTATTAAACACTGTAGGTGTGTCAAAAAAAAAAAGCTTTTGCAAAATTGAAGCCATAAATTGACTTAAACCCTCTTAATTTAGTACTATTCCATTTAAATTCTCTGACAACGGACTTTTCAGCTTGTTTTTGTTAAATTAAAATTGCTCTGGCCTCTACAAAAAGAGATAAAAAGTAAATTCCTATTTCTAAAGTTCTGAAGTGAATGATATAAAATTAAATATAGAGATGCATTTTAAGTGCTAAGTATCCTTCCGCTGTTGCCAGAAAACAACTAACAAAGGGGAGGTAAGTAATTTCGCAGCCCTATTTTCTCACTCTCCTTCACTGAGTGAGAAGTGAGTCGTTTGCATGGCATAATAAGCTGTAAATTATAAACATTTTTACATTACACAGCCTGCTGCAAAGAGAAGTCTGCCAGCTTTCTACTATATTGGATAGGGTTCAAGTGATTAACTACAGCTTTGGAAAGAAGGGGTGGAAACTTGTTTTGCGTCTCAGTTTGTTGGTTCTCTTATGCATAGACTCTAAAAATCCGTTACATCATTATTTGCAATGAATATGTAAGTTATTCATTGTAATTATAGTAGGGTAATAGAAGCTCCATATTACTGCAGAATGTAAATTACCCATGGACGGCAGCAAATCTTGTAGGTGCATAATTATCCAAGTATTTCCTTGAAAACGTGTCTCCAGTGAGTATGAATGTAATGGTTTTTAATACCAAAATTTATAGCACTGAGCATTTCAGGACTAATGACAAATGAAGTACACTTTGTTTTTTGTCTATAGGGGAAGTCCATTAGACAGAACATCTATGTGGGGCAGGTCTATTTAAAAACATGGTTTCTGTATCAAAGAAAACATACAGATATCTGTATTCCCAATAGATAAAAGAGTAAAGGAAATGTGCAATAAAAGAGGTATAGCCTACAAACCTAAATGTTTTTATTTTTAAACTGTATAGAACACCATGATCCACATTCAACGTCTAAACAAAAGCAAATTTTGTCTGAATAAATCAACAATAATTCATGGAGCACCTGAGTGCCCACCACAGTGCTTGGGCTTTAGAGGCCAAAGAAAAAAGTCTATAACCTGGTTTCTAAGCACTATGCAATTCAATACCACCAAACATAAAGATCTGTGCTCAGTCTTGAGGATGTCAAGATGAAAAAGAAAGTACAGTTGGCCCCCATATCCTTGGGTTTCGCATCCATGGATTCAACCAACTGTGGAGCTGGCTAAATCTACAAATGGAAAACCTGTGGATGCAGAGAGCCGACTGTATTCATTGTACTATACCATTGTATATAAGGGACTTGAGCATCAAAGTGGATTTTGGTATCCACGGGGGCTCCTGGAACCAACCCCACGGGGATACTGAGGAGCAACTGTATATTTAGGGCACTCTAATTCAGAGGCGTCTACAGTAATGGAAAGAGCGCGAATTCCATGGTCAAATGGGGTCTGAATTCCAACTCTGCCATTTATTTACACTACCAACTTTGTCAGGTTATTAAATTTCTCTAAGCCTGTTTCCCAAGAAAAGTGATTTTTTTGTTAACCAATATTGTAAGGATTAAATGAGTTAACATTTATAAAGCACAGGGAACAGTACCAGACATATAGAAAATTCGATATGTGTTAGCTATAGTGATTATTTTTCTATAATTATCATAGATTTGCACATAGCAGGTGCCCAACAAATGTTTGTTGAATGAATGAGTCAATGAGTGATAAGATAGGTATACAAATTACTAAAAAATAGATAAAAAGTGCCTCAAAGGTACAAAATGTAATAAAAGGCTCAGTGGTTGGAGAGGTGTTGAGTTGGAAGATGGCTAAAACATAGGCCCTGACCTCTAGAAGGTACTATCTAGTGGGGAAACATATACATAAATCAGTCATTACAAAACAATGTGTTAAGTGTTCTAAAAATTCACAGAACAGTCGCTCTAGGTTCTGGCTCTAATTGAGCCAGAGCTTTTCCTGGGGTACCAATATCCCTGTATCTTTGTGAGTGGATATACTTAACTTCCTACAAGCCACAAACTGAAGAGTTGAGAGGTGGGACTGGTGCTTTGTTTCTGCACTGTCTTGAGAGACCACTGCTCCTTTGCAGCAGCTCTACTTGCCACCACTCTCTTCTCTGTCACCCTGCATTCACTGGAGTCCTCAGCACTTCGCTTAGTTCTGTTCTCTTGGTTGACTTCAATCACGTGAACTGCCCACCTGTAGTTTCTCAATCTACTCAATTCAAATGCTGTCAACCCCACTCTCAGGAACAACTGGAACTTATCATTTAGAGCTGTTCTACTTCTGAAATCTTCAATTCACATATACTGCTTTCTATCTATGACCTCCTAATCTCTCAGTTCTCTCACTGAATTATTACTTTTCCCCCTAAAATATGAATCTTCATGACCTCCAATCCTTGATCACTATTTTTTACCTAATTTTGGACTCCCTCAGCCTTCCTTCCTGATTGAGCCTAAACAGTTCTATTAGGTCAACAACCATTCTTTTGCACATACCTTTTTCTTGGTGGGCAAAGAAAAATCACAATCATGCTTTTATTTTTACCTCCATCACTTCTACTCTAGGGCTGCTAGGAAGTAACTGCTGCTGTTAAGGAATTCGGATTTAATCCTGTAGGGAATGGGATACTATTGAAAAATTAAGGATATTTTATTCCACTTAAAAAGTTGAGCAGAATAGAAGGGAATAGGGCAATCTTAATAATAGAAAATGGACACTCAATATGCCACTGACTATAGAGAAGAAGGATTACAGGGTTAGAGATAACCAACCTGAGAATCTTCTCTCTTTGCCTCTATTACCATTGCCACCCAGCTACCCAGTCCAAGAGCAAGAAGAAGAGGATAGCGAAGAAGGAGCTCCTTGGGCACTAAGCCACCTGTAGATGCCAGTTTCTCCTAGCATCTTAGGTGAAGGGTATTAAGGACTGTCTTTAATCAAACAAATGGCTGTGAGTAGACATGGGTGGATTGTGGACCCAAGAGTGAATATGGTTACAGCTCTAGAAATTAAGCTCCAAAAACAGAGTTCTAGAAATGAAATTGCATCAATAGTGTCAATAGTGTCATAAATTGGAGGTCAAAGACTACTGTCACTGGAGGTCAAAGACTATTTCTTATTAATATTTGCATTTCCTTCAACACTTAGCCCTGTGCCTTGCAGAGAGGAGGTGGTCAGGATGTGCTATATTGGACCACAGGCTACTTGAACCTCGCTGGATATATGCCCATTAAGCTCTGTGACTTAAAGTCCATTTTATCCCTATCTGCCTTATAGATGAGTAATCACACAGCATGATTAGTGACTTGCTTAAGATCAAATAAATAATCAGTTACAGATTTGAGACAAGAACCCAGATCTCTGGCCCTTTACCCAAGTCTCTTTTATATCACACTGTTTACCACTGGGGGTGCCTTGAGTTTGGGTTCAAAGGATATAACATTATGTCATGAAGCTATTAAGTAAACTCTGTCATTAGACATTTTAAATGACTGCAATTCTTCTAACAGAACTAACATTTTACTACAGTGAATGTCAAGAATTAAGCACAGTTTAAAATTCAGAATTAGACACTGGACAATGCCTTTGACTGTGGCTTCTTACTAGTCAACATACAGCCCTTCTTTAAGTAAAAGACTTAAACTTTTTCACTATTGACAAAACAATTTATGCAGCTTGTTTTTTGTTGTGATATAGTCAGGCAGGCTAATCTGTACCAAGATATTTATATACGATTAACTCTCAGCTGAGTAGATTAGTAACTGAGCCCACCTATTTTTTGTGGTGAATTATACTTGTTTTGTAAGAGGCTGTTCCTATTTTGTGTTTTTCCAACAGCTCTGGTGAAGTAAAGACTTCTGATGTACAGTACATGGAACAAAGAGTCTTCCCCTTTCTTACTCAACATATAATTGCTGCATTTGTGCATGCTGTGTAGGTTGAAAAATAACAATAAAAAGTTAATGAAGAAAATAAGTACTGGTTGTAATTAATTAGTAATATTGCTAGATTTGTACCTGGAGTTTATTTTTTTTGTTGTAAATGGAACACAATCAATAGGAATGTGTAATCAAACTGCACATGCTTTCATCTCTTGGGATCTCTCTGAAAAGGAGCTGAGATATCTTTAGGAAATTATCTTCAATAGCCTACTCTGAATTCAATTATTCAGCATAATCATTTTATTTTTTTAAAGTCTTCATGTTGCTTTTTAAAAATATCTATTTATTTATTTTTGGCTGCGTTGGGTCTTCGCTGCTGCGCGCAGGCTCTCTCTAGTTGCAATGAGTGGGGGCGACTCTTCGTCACGGTGCGCAGGCTTCTCATTGCAGTGGCTTCTCTTGTTGCAGAGCATGGGCTCTAGGTACGTGGGCTTCAGCAGTTGTGGCTCATGGGCTCTAGAACGCAGGTTCAGTAGTTGTGGCTCACAGGCTTAGTTGCTCTGTGTCATGTGGGATCTTCCCAGACCAGGGCTTGAACCCGTGTCCCCTGCATTGGCAGGCAGATTCTTAACCACTGCGTCACCAGGGAAACCCAGCATAATCATTTAAAATCACTGTCAATTCCTCCTTTTCGAGGTTCTTGTAGTACAAAAAGATACATTTCTTAAATAGGTTGTTATTGCTTTATAAGTATGAAATATAACTTTCTTTTAATTTTCAAGTTTATTTTAATTGAATTTTCTTTATTTAAAAAAAGAAATATTACAAATAAAGTTCCCTTTGACTATCCCCTATACCTGTTTCCAAACCATTCCCCCTCCCCACTTCCTCCAACCACAGGTATCATCAGGTGGGTGAAGTTTCTTCCAGACTTTTTCCTATGCATTTACACATGCCATTTGTTTATTTTGTTTGTTTGGGGTTTTTTTTGGCTGCACTGGGTCTTAGTTGCAGCACGCGGGATCTTTGATGAGGCATGCGGGATCTTTTCTTTCACTGTAGTGCATGGGCTCTTCATTGCAGCTCTTGGGCTTCTCTCTAGTTGTGGCGTGTGGGTTTTCTCTCTCTAGTTGTGGTGTGTGGGCTCCAGAGAGTGTGGGTTCTGTAGTTTGCAGCACGCGGGCTCTCTCAATGAGGTGCGCAAGCTCAGTAGTTGTGGTGCGCAGGCTTAGTTGCTCCGCAGCATGTGGGACCAGGGATCAAACCCGCGTCCCCTGCATTGGAAGGCGGATTCTTTACCACTGGACCACTGGGGAAGTCCCCTACGCATGCCATCTTAAAATAAAATAACCATAACTTTTAAAATGCTATCTATTTCAATATTAATTATTTCACATTAATAAAACTGAGCCCTAAAACAATAATATAATCAACACGTTCCTACTTAAGTGTCATTTCTTATGGTGCTTTCTGATTTGGTCAATCACCAAGGGAAATATGGTTTGTTAATTCTGTTTGGCATTTTTAAGTGCCAGACAAATTCTAATATGCAGTGTGAAGGTGAGGATTGATAGTCACAGCCTATTGTTACTATAATTAGAAGTCATCAGAAGCTAATTAGTACCACATTAAAAATGATAAATTATGAACCATAAATTTGCAGCTAAGACCTAGTCCAATTCCCTAAATTTAAAGATTTATTTTTTTTTAAAAAAAGACTTGCCTCTTTCACAGCTTTTATATTCTCCACTTGTCTTTGTAAATTATATAGGTCTCTGAGTATTCTACCACCACTTCCTCTAACAGCACACCAAGCATGACCAATTTTCACTTAGAGGAGAAAGTAATGTTAAGGTCAGTAATTTGATTAGAAGATGTTTTCTACATTAACTTAGTTATGTTTATAATGCCTTTCTTCTGATTAGTCCTTTAAGCCCAACAATCACCTTAGCATGTTTAACCTTAGTCATTAATTTAATCTTAATCAATTGAATGATACACTGAGCTAGAATTAGCACAGTTACCGAGAAATTGATAGTGTCCATTTTAACATGGATGGTAAACCTAAGAAAGGTAATCAAAAGATAGCATTTTGCTTCACTCCTGCTTTCTTTATTTAAAAAGCACCTAGAGTTTATGCATTTTCATAGGATATCTGACCCTGTCAAAGAGGGCAAAAGATAAAAGTTTAAGTCAGCTCAGGGCCTCTAAGGCCCTCATTTTAATAGTAGGATAGAATTTCTAAGCTAACTACCAACACTCAACAAAAATTTTTACTAATTTTTAAGAAGTACTTAAATAAACATGTATAAATTAAAAATAATTCAGCCCACTCAAGAGGACAAAGAATGAACAAAGTCTTTCATCCCGTTTCCCTCCACAGCTGCCGCTCCCCAGAGGTGACCACTATTAACAGCTCTTTGTGTCTCCTTTGAGATATTTTTCATGCAAATAAAAATCCACTGCCCACCCAGTCAAGCCCCAAGAGGATCAAACTATAATACGTTTTCCAGTCTTGCTTTTCTTACTTGTTCCTTGAGCCCTTTCCAGATCAGCACATACCGATCTCCTTAGTTCTTTTAAACGATCCATTGATACTCCCCTGCATGAATAACATAACGTGTGCCCTCTTGGTGGACATTTTGGTTGTTTCCTTTGTTGCTGTTGTTCTTGCAAAGTATACTGCAAAGAGCATTCTTATAAATACATCTTTGAGCACTTATGCTAATACATCAGTACACAATTTTGCTAAATCAAAGGGTAGTTGGATTAAAATAAAATTTACTGCTATTACCAAATTGTTCTCTAAGCAACTATACCTATTAACATCCCCACTAACAAAACATTCAAGTGCCTCTTCCTCGCCAAGAAATGCTGAGTATCAAACTTTTTAATCTTTGCCAATCTGATAGGGGGAAACTATGATTTTTTTATTTTTTTTTTTGCGGTACGCGGGCCTCTCACTGTTGTGGCCTTTCCCGTTGCGGAGCACAGGCTCCGGACATGCAGGCTCAGCGGCCATGGCTCACGGGCCTAGCCGCTCCGCGGCATGTGGGATCTTCCCGGACTGGGGCATGAACTCGTGTCCCCTGCATCGGGAGGCGGACTCTCAACCACTGCGCCACCAGGGAGGCCCTGATTTTTTTTTAATTTGCCCTGTATGATGAGGTCCAGCCTTTTCCCCCTTTTGTTTACTAACCATCTATGAGTTTTCTTCACTGAACAGCCTGTTCATGTCTTTTGCCCATGTCTGTGTTGTACTATCTTCTTCCTGATTCATAAGATCTCCAACAGATTTTTTTAATTAAAACTCGGTCCCTTGTCATGTATGCTGCAAATATTTTTATAATTTTGGCACTTATCTTTGGACTTTATGGGAATTATTTTCCTTTGAAGAATTCTTTTTTAATGAAGTCAAATGTGTTAATCTTTTTGTTTATAGGTCCAGAGTGTTGAAACATTTTAGAAAGGTCTTCCTTGCTTCAAGATTAAATAATAATAACAACAATAATAATAGATATTATTATTCAGCTGTAACCAAATAGTCATTGACTGTCATCCATGTGCTAGGAACATGCTGAATGCTGGGCTAATATGAAGAAAACAGATCATCTGAACTGTGTTTAATGGCACATAGAGCACAGAGTCTTCTTTTATCAGCACTACAAATAAATACAGAAAAAGATCAGTCCATAATTTTATTCCTATTCATCAGCTCACCTGCCACTCAGAAGCCAAATAAGTAGTAAGATAAAAGTACTTGTTTTACACATAGACTTGGCATGCTTTAAAATTCGCCAGTACCCACATGTACCCAAGCCAACAGACCATCTAAAAGGCGAAAATAACAATCACTTTACCCCTGACTCATTTAATACTTTTTCATTCTTGCATGTTCTACTTATCACAATTTATCTCTAGCAAACTGAGACAGAGAACGGTGGGCAAGAAGAAGGTGGCAGCATGTGAGAAATCTGATAAAGGACATAAAGCAGCATGACAGGGGTCTGGAATAACAATAATAGACAACACTTGTTAAGTGCAGTCTACACACAAGGCACTGTTCTAAGTGTTTTATTCATATTACCTGCTTTAATCCACTCAACAAACCTATGAGGTACAGACAGGTGACCTAACTTGTCTGGGGTCACATAGCAAATAAGTGATAGATTTAAACTAAGGCAATTTATAACCAACATGATATACTTCTTCCCCTACTTGATCACTTAATGTAGGATCTCAGAAAGTTACTTCATCTTTTTGAGTCTCAGTTTTCTGGTTGGTGACTGTTATTTCTGCCTCACAGAGTCCCCATTAGGGTTCAAAGTTAGGTACCCTAACATAAAATAACGTTTACCAAACTGTTTTGCAGCATTCTACAAGATGTACTGCTGACAGTCAAAAAAAAAGAAAAATCATAGTTTCCCCCTGTCAGATTGGCAAAGATTAAAAGGGTTACAGGGTTTTAGAGTAAAATAACTGGGAAACAATATCTCTTCTTAAAGATTCGTGATGCATGCCACATATACCTAACAATTCTTCAGATTTATGAAATGAAGCAATCTTTTGGCATGCCCAAATTTATCTGACCACAGGACCTTTTGTCCCACTGACAACCTAGCAAAACCTTCATCCCAAATGAAGCACAAATTGGGAAATGTTGGTAGAAAATGGCATGAGATCAAAGGACCTAATGAGTCTATGTCTGAGTCTGGCTTGGCCAACTGCTAACCTCTTGTTTTAGGTAAAGACTCCTTAACCTCTCCACGTCTCTGTTTTCCCTCTCAGCCATCACCTAGACTGCTTCAATAACTCCTTGGCTGGTTCTCTCTACCTCTTGAACCTCAACTCTCTGCGTTACCTTCTCAACTAATTACATTCTATAGCACAGATATATTAATGTGACTCCTTTGCTTAAAGACCTTTATAATAGCTATGAATAAGAATAAACACTTAGAGAATGCTTACTATGCTATGCATTATTCTATTCACTCATTTAATTCTTAAAACCATTCTCTGAAATGTGAGAGCTGAAATCTGAGGCACAGCTAATAGGTGATATAGTCTGTTTCCAGATTCCAAGTCTATTCTGCTGCCTTTTGGATGGCTCCCCACTGTTTCTCCAGGATATAGCTCTAATTCCTTCGGCCCTTCACAACTCAACTTCAACCTTCCTTTTCTACACCGTCTCCTCATCAGTATTCTGTAATACATTAGTTTGCCGGCACTATGAGGGAAGAACTTGTTCTAGGTCCCTCTCCTTGGCTTGAAAAACACCATTTTCATGTTCACAGGGTGTGCTGCTGGTATATGCATGTTTGTGTCCAAATTTCCCCTTTTTTAAAATAAGGACACTAAATTAGGATCCATTCTAATAACCTCATTTTAACTTGATTATATCAATAAAGACCCTATCTCCAAATAAGGGCACATTGTGAGAACGAGGGGTTAGGACTTCAACATATGAATTTTGGGGGGGACACAATTCAATCCATAACATCTATATACATGAACCTGGTCTCTATTATGTAAATTCATACATTCATATAATAATTATGTACTGAGTGCCCACTACAGTGTCAGCACTCTGTGGGCCCTGCTATGTACTATGTACCAGACCACATGTTTTTGGTCAGTCTGTTCCTTACTTCCTTTGCCTAGAATGCAACCACCTTTTACCAAACCCCTTGACTACCTGCGTTCCTCCAACTGACAACCTCCTAGTTACCTTCAAAACCCACTTATAAATTCCCTATTTTGTAAAGTTCAAATGGTCTCTTTTTCTGAAATTTTCTCCTTTCCTCTCCCAACATATTTAATTGCTCCGAAGAATTCTGTTTATACTTTACTTACAGTATCTATAGCATCATATTACAGTTGTTTGTAAACTTGTATGTTCCCTGGCTTGATGCTAATAAGGTCACGGAGGGTAAATACTATACAGTATTCAGCTTGTATCTCCTGCACTAAGCATAGTGCCTGGAACACCACAGTAATTGCTTAATAAGAGTTTGTTTAATGAGTGATCAAAGCAGGGTGTTCAATTTAACAAGACCCAATAGGAAAAAATTGAAGGAGGAACATCTAGAGACACAGAGACCCAACAGACAACTATTGATAAAATCTAAACATGAAGTAGGGCTTCCCCGGTGGTGCAGTGGTTAAGAATCCGCCTGCCAACACAGGGGACATGGGTTCGAGCCCTGGCCCGGGAAGATCCCACATGCCACGGAGCAACTAAGCCTGTGTGCCACAACTACGGAAGCCTGCGCACCTAGAGCCTGTGCTCCGCAACAGGAGAAGCCACCGCAATGGGAAGCCCGCACTGCAATAAAGAGTAGCCCCCGCTCGCCGCAACTAAAGAAAGCCCGCGCGCAGCAATGAAGACCCAACGCAGCCAAAAATAAAATAAATAAATAAATAAATAAATTAATTAAAATAAATAAATAAACATGAAGTAACAAAGGCCTGTAACGGGAGAGTGGAAAGTTAACTGAAAGAAAAAGAGACCTGGAGAAACTTGTGAGTTGGTGGTTTATTAGACACAGAAGATAAAAGAGTGGGAGTAACCAAGGATTACCAAATTCACTGGGATAACTGGGTGACAGAAACAGCAAAATATTAATGAAGGTGCCACTGTTATTAACAGATAAACCCTAAAGTTTAAGTGGTTGAACAAATAGATTTTTCCTCTCACACATCAAGTCAACATGGATATTCCTGATGGACAGGTGGCTCTCCTCCAAGGGGTGCAAGTACCTTTCATCTTGAATTGGTCACTTCCAAAATCACCTGCTTAAGGTATACTGCAAATGTAAGATTTTTATGGTCAGGAAATTGTAAATTTCATTTATGCTTTTATTTTATTGGCTAGATCTCATTCATACGGCCCAGCCAACTGCAAAGGAAGGCTGGGAAACGTAGTCTAGCTGAATACTCAGGAAGAAAAGAAAATGTGCTTGGCAAACTTGTTTTAATCGCTTCTAATACAGTTAACAAGAGGTGGTAGGAAATTTCAGGGAATGAAGGTAGAGTGAAAATTTGTGGCCTGTTTATAATTGCTAGTTAGATAAGAAATATTTGAGTCAGTTCTTCCTAAACCAACTGAGAAAACTGAACCATTAGTCACAAAATTCACCTGCATTTCTTTAAATGTAATAATCATGTAACACTAGAGAAGTCTATACTTTGTTATGCTATGTATTATATATTACATGATCTATCTTTTGTACACAAAATATAAACATCCTATCATTAAGAATAAGTTATAAACATTTTCCCAGTTGTGGCTAGGGATGCTTGTAAATTCAGTAATACTTTTTTTTGCCTGATCACCTTTGTAACCAATTTTTAAAGTCAGAGTTGGTGGAATAAACCTAAAGTCCATGGTCTTGTTTGAAAAAGGTTATGGTAGATGTTTACAGTGCATTTTTATAAATGTGACTCACCTGTTTTTCAAAATGCAGTTATTAGATTTTAGCCTAAATTCTGCCTCTCTTGGCCATTATGTGATAAGTTCACAAGACACATCCACAAGATATATCCAGCAGTTATATCCTTAGGCCAAACAAAACAGGTCACCTAACTCACTTTTGTTCCCTTAGGTAATTTACTCAGGTTCCATTAACTGACATCAAAGTCAAGTTTATGAGGAAAAACACCAACCAACAATGTAAATCCCAGTGGTTAAGAGGTGAATTTAAAAGCTCCCAAATCAGTACTTCCCTCAAATGTTAAATAATTCACTGTGGCATTATAGATACAAGCCTCCAGCAAAAGTTACACTTGAACAATTAAGCTAGCAGGAGCCAAACAAATGACTTCAGGGATAGAGAAACAAATGAATGGTTTCTCGTAGTAGTATGCCAAATTACATTTTCACATTAACCAGTGTGTAGAACACCCAAGCATCAGCAATGACTTACTAGATAAAGTTTGATTACAGAAAAACAGCCTGGAACCACAAACCAGGATTATTCCCTAAATGTAACTGTGGATTCTATACACTTGGGTATGAAACCCATTTACGCCATTTGGAAAAATTTTATATTCATAATGTACCACCTACTCTTTTGCAGAGTTCTTTTACAATTGCTCATATTACAACGGCTATCTACCAAATGCATTATGTTCCTGTAAAGGATCAGAAGGCAATGCAGCTATTTCTTAGAGGCTAAATAAGAAATTGGAAACACAAGGTCACAACACAGTGCACTGTGTACATACAATAAAGGTAACAGCATCTGCATAGTAGAAAGAAATACACTTTATATTTAAATTCTAACTCCATCACTTTCTACCTAGAGGATTTTAGACAAGTCTTAATCTCAGCATTAGTTTCTTTTTCTATAAAATGGGGACTATTCATTTATGCAATAAATATTTACTGAATACCTATCATGTGTCGAATACTTCCAAGTGTTAGTTTAGGATTAGTGATAGTAAACCATAGCTGGTATTCATTAGAGGTGTGTATGGCTACCCAAATGCAAGAGCAGATGACTGACCATGGACTTCCCTGGTGGTACAGTGGTTAAGAATTCACCTGCCAATGCAGGGAACATGGGTTCGAGCCCTGGTCCGGGAAGATTCCACATGCCGCGGAGCAACTAAGCCCGTGCGCCACAACTACTGAGCCCACATCCCACAACGACTGAAGCCCAGGCACCTAGAGCCTGTGCTCCACAACAAAGACAAGTCACCACAATGAGAAGCCTGCGCACCGCAACAAAGAGCAGCCCCTGCTCACTGCAACTAGAGAAAAGCCACGTACAGCAACGAAGACCCAACTCAGCCAAGAATAAATAAATAAATTTAAAAAAAGAGCAGATGACTGACCAATAAAACGGTTAAAGTCGGAGACTGAAAAATCAATGGAGTTCCAAACAGGAAACAGATACATGGTTACAAGGTGATGTGAGGTCTAATTCCTTTCCGGGGACTAACAGGTTATTAGTATTCATTGTAGATGTTTATGTATTTTCTCTAATTATTTCAACTGAACTCAGCCAACAGCTTTTCTACAAAATTTACAGGGTAAAATTTTGAGCTCCAATTAAAACAGGTTGGGGAAGGATGTAGATAGATGTATTGAAGATTTGCCAAGTTACTGTCCGTTCATAAGTTTTCCTAGACATACTTAAGGGAAGACCTTTTTTGGTATACTAATTTAATGGCTAGTCTAATCTACAAGTGAAATACATTTTTTGAATCAGACTAGAAAAGCCGAATAAAATTAAGAAGAAAAAAAAACCAACAAAACATGAGATTTGGAAGAAAGAGAACTATAGTTAGAGCCTGAACTTTTCCTCATTTGCTAGTCATGTCACCTTGAAAAACATCTCAAGGTTTCTGAAACTCAGTTTTCTCAAGAGTAAAATAAGTATAACGACAATTCTTACCTATGGAATTGTTGTAAGGATCAAATGGGATAACTGTCATTAAAATGATCAGTAACCTACAAAGCACTAAATAAATATAAATTATCTCAGAGTGAACAGGAACTGAAAATGATCCCAAGATATTTCTTCTAGTGAAGACACTTACGTGGATCAATGGTAAAAGCTCTGCAAAATTACCCTGGCTAGAGGAGAGGCCATTTGTAACCCCAACAGTGATAATCTTTGCTTGCATGTTAATGAAGGTCACTGGACTTCACAGCAGGCAAGCTAGTCATCTTTAAATATTACAGAAGAAAAAAAACATTTATGGGTAAGACTACCAGGAATTTTTAAAAAATCTAAGATGTGGATTTGTTTTTACAGTAAATAAATAAAAGATATATTAACCGTAAGCCAAAGTTTCTAGAAATACTTCTTTTTGTGAGGAAAATTTTCCTGTCACCCGTGTTTCTGGGTGGTTTTAATTTCAGGTGCCCATGTCCACTTGCAGACTATTACTTCCATACAGGCTTTTAACACAGTGTCAAGTATACTGCTAAGATTTGATATATTATTACTAAAAAACATGCTGTCATTTAAAAAAGCAAAACTGAAAATTTAAAGTTTGTTTTATATGCAGCAAAAATGACTGATATGTACTCATAAATTAATTTTTTTAATCTAAATGTGTGATATGTAAAAGTTTCTTATTCCAGTCACTTTAATAAAAACCTCTTCACCATAAAAATAAGCAAAATAAAATAAATGATATAGCACTGAAGTAGACATCTCCTAAAATGGTAGTTGTAATTATTATATACACAACTAAGTTATCATATTGAGTAGGTTTAAAAATCATGAATCCTGGACTAAATGACATAGAGTTCTCTACAGAAATACAATGATACCATGATGGAGCAGGAGAGTAGTGTTCAATAGGAATGTTTAAATGCTCAAGGCAGAAATGAGAAATATTAGACACAAAATTTACCAGAGTTACATACAAAGAAAGCAGCTAAGCCTATTAGATTTGTTAAGAATAATAAAAATCCATGTTTTAACTTAACAAAATATTTTAATCTATCTTTGAATCAGAGAATGACAAAAAACTAAACTGATTTCTACTGACCACTGTAAGAAAACACGCTTTAGAGAGCAATGTCAAAATTTCTTCTTACCATGAATAGATACCACTGACCATGTCATAGCTCTGACATGAAGCATTCACACTGCTGGGCCCAGCTGCCTTAGAAATAAGTAGCACCACCAAGCCCCTCAACTGGAGGTTATTCTGGCTGTCGTGTACAAGGCCCCTGTCAACAAGTAAAGAAAGAAGAGGATTAACACACCCTCACAAAATCAGTCAGATCAAATTAGAGAATTGCTGCAAATACACCCATGCTTCCAAAATCAGACAATGTGACTTGTTGAAAAGAAATAGGATTGGTGGAAGAAAGAGTTAACAGGAGGAAGCAACAAGTTCAGGAAACAACTAGAGAAACCCATGGCTGGTTTTGAAAGTAACAATCTGAAAATTGTGAGGCCTAATGATTTGGCTTCCTCCTCTTTCTGGGTTTTCCCACTGTCTATACCCTACTACGCAATCTTAACCATTTGCTCTGATAATGAGAGGAACCCATAGTTTTAAACTGTTCTGTGGTAGTTGACAGCAGGTGAAATACAAATTGTATGGCTTGGATGAAGTGGTATTATGTGGCGATGATGCTGGTAAGGGCAAGTGGTAAAAAATGGTTTCTGTCTTCACAGGTAGAAAATTTATTTGAGAAGTAAAATGGAAATGAATGCCATGGGCAAATATCTTGCCATTTCTTATTTTTTATGCAAAGAATAATCATTCTAGACAATGTTAGTCTTTAACATAGAATGTAATATTTTTTTGCTATGAGGATTGAATTTTTATAATTTCTACTACAACTAAGGTCAGGAATACTTTCTAAGATTATATGTTTGTTTAAGTATTGCAAATGGTTGTCATACAAGAACTAAATGACATCATTAAAAAAAGAAAAAAGACAGAAAACTATGGGTAACATATTATAATAAATTAATATTTAGAACAATGTTCATGAGCATTAATCAAATAGGTTATACTAAAGTATACATAAATAACATAAATATAATTCTTGAATGTGGTGAAAACGGTAAAAAATTTTTTATTAATTTGTATTGGAGTATAGTTGATTTACAATGCTGTGTTTGTTTCTGCTGTACAGCAAAGTGAATCAGTTATACGTATACATATATCCACATTTTTTAGGTTCTATTGCCATATAGGTCATTACAAAGTATTGAGTAGACTTCCCTGTGCTATACAGTAGGTTCTTTTTTTTTTTTTTTTTGCAGTACGCGGGCCTCTCACTGTTGTGGCCTCTCCCGTTGCGGAGCACAGGCTCCGGATGCACAGGTTCAGCGGCCATGGCTCACGGACCCAGCCGCTCCGCGGCATGTGGGATCTTCCCGGACTGGGGCACGAACCCGTGTTCCCTGCATCGGCAGGCGGACTCTCAACCACTGCGCCACCAGGGAAGCCCAGTAGGTTCTTATTAGTTATGTATTTTATATATAGTAGCGTGTATATGTCGACCCCAATCTCCCAATTTATCCCTCCCCCATCTTTCCCCCTTGGTAACCATAAATTTGCTTTCCAAATCTGTGACTCTGTTTCTAAAAACAGTAAAATTTTGTATTTTAATACTTCACTGAATTATTAAGACTTCCTTGGGTAAATTCTGAAAACGAATTAATTTAAATTAAGTAAGTTAACATAGCCAAAATTAATGAGTCAGTCCATTACTTAAGAAAATTTTCACCCTTCATGCCTCCAAATAAATTTTTAAAAGGGATCCCTTCTTGCTCTTTCAATAGTTTCAAAATAAGACAGATCTTCAGGCTCTCTGCAAGATAACAGTTACAGCTCTTTCTCTACTTATATTTTCTCCTTAATCTAGTAAGTAACCTTCAGCAAGCTAGAGGGGTTAATGATTTTTACAAAGAAGTTCTAATATCTGTTAATTTAAGGTAATTAAGCTATATTATAGTAGAAACAAATAATCACCAGAAATGTCCAAAGCTCTGTATTATTATGTAACAATCTACTTAAATCCTACAGACCTGAACTGTTGGGAGGTTGCGAAGCACCCTATTTTAGAAGAAGAAAATGTAAAATGGGAGCGCTCTCCAAATTTTTTGCTTTGAATTACAGATTTTAACTTATGCTACTAGACCCTTATTTATGTATTACCTGAGGTAGATAATAATAATATTAAAGAGAAGCTCTGAATTGGCTCCTAATTCTAGAAAGGGAAAAGTGGAAGGTGAGGATGTGTGTGTGGCTGTGTGTTTGGGGGGTTGAGCCTGGTTAGGAATGAAGGATATGAAGGTAAGAACTCATATCCTCTAATGAAGGATATGAGGGTAAGAACTCTGACAGCTGGCCAAGTCACGTTGAAGAAATAGGCCTGGCAACAGTTCTGACAACACCTTCCTCAGATTTCTCAGAGAGGGGACCTTTCACAGAGGACACATACATCATCATCATCATCATCATCAAAATACAACAGCAGCAGCAGCAACAACAAATCCTTACATAGGACTTTATATATGCCAGGAACTATTCTAAGCATTTTACTATATATTAATTAAATTAATTCACAACAACTCTATGAGGAAGGTACCACAATTACTTTGATTTTACAGATGAGGAGAATGAGGCACACAGAGAGATCAAGCAACTTGTTCAAGGTACCAGAGACAGTAGGCGTTAGAGCCTTGATAGAGCCAGGATTTGAACCCAGGCCACCTGGCCCTAGAGTCTATATACATGCTTACCCATTATGCTATAGTGACCCTCCATCTGCTTCACCTCATGTACCAACTATTTGCTAAGTCAGTAGAATAGTGACCGTTTTAGAACCAGGTTTGAAAAATCCTTCTGCCATTTATTAGCTGTATGACTCAGAATATCACCTCTTCCGTAAAATGAGATTAACAACATCTACTTTCTGTAGTCATTGTATGGAACAGACAACATGAGTGAAGCATAAACCACTGTGGAAGCACATGGAAGGTGACAAGGTGATCAGAAAACTACATCTCTCTCATTACTTTTTTAAAAAATTAATTAATTTATTTATTTAGGCTGTGTTGGGTCTTCATTGCTGTGCGTGGGCTTTCTCTCTAGTTGTGGCGAGCGGGGGCTACTCTTTGTTGTGGTGCACGACCTTCTCACTGCAGTGGCTTCTCTTGTTGTGGAGCACGAGTTCTAGGCACGCAGGCTCAGTAGTTGTGATGCATGGGCTTAGCTGCTCCGCGGCATGTGGGATCTTCCCGGACCAGGGCTCGAACCCGCGTCCCCTGCATTGGCAGGCGGATTCTTAACCACTGCACCAGCAGGGAAGTCCCTCATTATTTTTTGCCATCTATTTTTTCTCAACTCTTATATTTTCTTTTTCTTTTACTGTTTCTCCTTCTGTCTCTCAAAGTCTTACCCACTACCAGCATATATAATTTCCTATAAATACTGTTTCCTTTTCTACCCCCAACATAACAAAAGTTAAGGAATTCTTTCGACCATGACCCAGAAACATCATGTATCACTGAAACACTGGCCACTTTCAGAATGCATTACTGAAAAGGTCAGGAAAAGAAACTATAGTAGACCAGTTACCAGAAATCAAGAGAGCAGTCAGAAAAGCACACCTTCTAACCATCAATTTTCACACAAGACAGTAGTTAACAACCCAGAGAACAGATTAACAGGTTGAGTAAATTAAATGTTTCCAAAACACCATGTCTTTAAATTCACTTCATTAACACCCTTAAAAAAAAAAAAAGTACTAAGATAATTCGATAATGTTCACAGCTCAAAAACTAGCTCACAACAAAAATAAGAAATTTTGCTCCTGAGCATAAAAAGTCCCTAGGATTCTAAACTTGCAGAGTTAATGTTTCATATGGTCCAGGTCATACTTCACCTGGAACACTATGATTTATTCTGAATGCCTCTCTTAAGGAGAAATACTGACAAGCTGGGGCATATCCAGAAGATGGTGAAATCATATACTTCCACATGCTTGGCTGACCAAAAAAAAAAAAAAAAAAAAAAAATGAATGCTAGCTTGGAGAACAGTAAAGTTGGTGTTCTCAAATTTACGCAGTCAAAAATGTAGTAAATGCTTACTACATGTCAGGTACAGAGCTAAACAGAGAGTGGAGGACATGATGGCGAGCAATGGTGAGCTGTGGTCTCCCTTCTTGTGGATAATACAGTCTGGACTTAAAATAATAATAAAATGTGGTATGAGCTACTTTAGGAGATGAACAAGGACAACTAACATAGGCACAGAGAAAGGGCAACTAACATAAGCAGGGGTGAAGGAGTGGTGAAAGGGACCCCCCTGAGACCTAAAGGATGAGACGAAGTAGTCAGGGGAGCTGAAGCAAGGAGGGGAAGTGAAAAAAGAGTGTTCTAGAGAGGAGACAATATGTGTGAAAGTTTGGAGGAGAAAGAGGAAGACACAGCTGTCTCCAGAATCAATAGGGCAGGAATACAGTGTGTGAAGGGCAGGGTTGGGAGAATTAAAGCTAGAGGAGTACATGATGACTGTATTTTCATCTGAAAGGGTACCAGAAGGATAGGCGATAGACCTGGTAAGTATTACTTTAGAGACTGACACTAATAGACAGAAAATATAGCTGGTGAATTTTGGCTCGACATGAAGAGATTAAAAAACAGAGGAGTCTCTGTTGATGCTGAGTCCCTTGAGAATAAAGATGTTTAAGAAGCTGCACAGCCTCTGATACAACACATTAGAGGGAAGCCTGGACTATTCAACATCTGGGTTTTTCTCTTACTCTGTGATTCTTTATTATCTCACTTTACTACATTTAATTATCTAATACCCTACAATATGTATAATAAGTATAAAAATTGGGAGAATTCTTTAACATCATCTAAGTGTCATAAACGAAAGCAATATTTAGTATCTTGTAATCTTTATCACTAAAATTCTACAGAATTGTTTTCCTTTCACTAATATAGATTTAAAAAAAAAAAACCCCAAAACCTTTATCATTCATTCAACTAATGCAGACCGAAAACCTTCCATACATCAGGCACAGTGCTTGGCATAGATGTCATGGTGAGCAAAACCAGGCACGGAGCTTGTGAAGCTTACAACCTAGTGGAAGAGACTGGTAATAATGAAAGAATGACAAATAAATGTAAAATTACAATAGTAATAAATGCCACAAAGGAAAAAGAGAGACGATGCTGTGAGAGCTTACAACGGGGAACTAGCCTAGCAGGGAAAGTCAGAGGCTTCCTTAGGAAATGATGACCAAGTTGACACCCAAAGGAAGATGTAAAAGAGGGGTGTGGGAAGAGAATAGGTAAGGGGAGTGTCTCCACAGCACAAGAATGAGCACATGCAAGGCTGAGTACACTGTACAAAGTGAGGCTAGAAGCAGACAGAGACCAGACCACACAGGTCAAACAGGCCATGATTGGATGTTAGCTCTTTATCCAAAGAGCAATGTGAAGCCACCACAGTAACTTAAGCATCTTGTCATGTAATCAGATATTTTAAAAAAAATAAAAAAAAAAGAAAGAAAAAAGAAAAACTTCTATCATCAGTGTGGAAAAATGACTTAGGTGTGTGTTTGGGGTGGGGGGGACAAAGTGGATATGAGGAGACTGGTTAGAAGGCTTTTGTGGTAGTCAATGAGAAATATGGGGGTAGCTTGGTGGACAAACAAGAGGTGTAGCAAATCTAAAGTAATATTTCAACTCAATTTAAATATATGTCAGATACTATGTAGTCCTGGAAAATTAGCTATTATAGATATATCACTAATTTAAAATAATATTCTGAAAAGTCTGTAAGTTGAATTTTGGGGGGACAAACTTGGCCTTCAAAATTCTGCTCCAGAGCTACAACAGATCAACAGTAAACATGAATATTCTAATAGCTTTACAATTTCATGGAAATAAGGATTGAACAGGTGAACTCTGCAACCCAGCTCTATAGCCTTCTCACATTATGGCTTCTATGGCTAACTGCAGTTCCTACTGCATCATCCTATCTTTCCACAACTATTAACTAGTTTCTCTTCCTTAACCCTATCCTATAAATATTTCAAATATTTCAAATAAATATTTCAAATGACAGTTATGGCATCTTTCCATATTCTCTCAAATTCTATTTCTTCAACACTTATATACTAAGAGGTATACAAAGAAATAAGAGGTCTAATAAAAGAGCTATAATAATGTGTTCCAAAAATGGTTAAACTGTATAATATTAATGAACAGATAACAAAGATAGTAGAGTAACAAAAAGCAACAAAGTAAGAAAGAAAACCACTTCTTGTTAGAGGTGTGCCTCACAGTAGAGACAGAATTCAGACTGCGCCTTAAAGATGGTCAAATTTCCCTGAGCGGAGAATGGAGGAAGAAGTGGGATGGAGTTATTGGAATGGAAAGAGTGGTATTTTAGGAGAAAGGAACAGGTTAGAGTAATAAGCAGGTAAAAGTATGGCGAGCAGGCTCAGGAGCTGTGGGGCTGCCCATTTGGGCAATGTGTGAAGGTGAACAAGCTCCAGAAGACAGCCTGAAGAGTGAAGGGCCTTGAAAAGTTTACAGTCAGGGCTTCATTCTGCAGGCAATCTGAAGGCATGGATGATTTGTCAGCAAGGGAGCAATGTGATTAAAGCTAAAGACTAAAAGTGTTACTCTGGGCCTAATATTGTTACTCTGGCAATAGTGTGCTGGGTGCAGGGGAAAGGAGAGGGAAGATTAGTTAGGAGTAGTTTCTTCCAACATTCCAGGTGAGAGATAATGAGGGCCTAAATTAGGGTAGTGGCAGCAGGGATGGGAAAGAAAAGCTGAATGATGGCAGTATCATGGAGGTGGATCAGCCTAGTCTGGCCAACTGACTGCATGAGAGAGACATCAGGAAGGGATCAGGAAGCAAAGGAAAGATAAGGGCTGAATTTAAGATTCAAACCTGTTTGCCGGAGGTGATGATGCTAGTATTAGCAAGGACTGGAAAGAAAAGGGAGTGTTAATGGGGAATTAATGAGTTCAGTTTTGGACATGTTAACTTTGAATGCAAGAAGGACTTCCAGATGGAGATGCCCAGCAGGCACCTGGAAATGCTGCAGGTATAGATTTGGGAAGCATCTTTGTAGAGGATGATGGCTGAAGCAGTAGGATTTGATGGATGAGATTTTGGGGGGAGAAAAAGGAGAAAAGAAGGGGAAAGGAAGAGGGAAAAAGAAGGTGTGGGAAGAGAGAAAGGGAATCTTAGACAACTCCTATATGTAGGGAACTGGGGAAGGATGAGTGACCCATGTGAAAGAACACAGTATGTCCACAAACAAATAAAAGGGGTCTCCACAGACACCCAGAAAGAAGAGTGAACATATATGCACAACAGAGGCAGAGAACTGTGTGCGGTGTATAGGAACTGGGGCCAGGTATTTGTCTCTTCCATGGGCTTTTAGAGTATTTATTGTAAAGTTCTAGTTTGGCACTTAATACACTGAATAATAAAAATGACAACAATGACACAGAAAACAATGCTTACAACATACTATAATGCCAGGCATGTGCTGTTTTACATGCATACACTCTTATTCTCACAAAAACCACGTAAAGGAACTGGTAATATCTCTTTACAAATGAGGAGAATTAGCAAGCAGGCTTAGAGAACTTAAATAATTACTAGTTACACTAGTCAACTAGTAATATAAGTGCCAAGATTTAGACATAATTTGGACTCCAAGGTCCAGGAGCCCTTGCAGCCTTGCTATTTAATTATTTGTTCTCACGTACTCCTCACGAAGTTATGAGAACCTTGAGGGCTCTCAGGCTTAGTTATCTTTGGATGCCCTGAACCAAGCAGAGTAACTGATACAGAATAGGTCTCAAAAAATGCAAAATGAGAGAATAAATAACTTCCAAGAAGTAGAGAAGCAGACACTATCGTAAACATCTTTCCCAAATAGACCTATTGCTATTCCAAACTTTCCTCATCTCTCCTATCATCCATTTGCTACATTCAACCATCCAGCTCTGAAGTCTTGAGTCCCTCCTTCCTAAATCATAGTGGATTCTTTAAAAGTGACAGCCAGGGCTTCCCTGGTGGCGCAGTGGTTGGGAGTCCGCCTGCCGAGGCAGGGAACGCGGGTTCGTGCCCCGGTCCGGGAAGATCCCACATGCCGCGGAGCGACTGGGCCCGTGAGCCATGGCCGCTGAGCCTGTGCGTCCGGAGCCTGTGCTCCGCAACGGGAGAGGCCACAGCAGTAAGAGGCCCTCACGTACCGCAAAAAAAAAAAAAAAAAAAAAAAAAGTGACAGCCACACAAGAGAAAAGCCCCGATACATTCCAAGAAAACATGCTGAGATTTATTTTAATGCAATGTTGAAAAGTTACTGTATATAAGAATCATGTCATATCAAAGTACCTATCTTAAGTTTTAAATAGAGAGAACTCAATATACTGGAGTGTTTATGTGTTTTGTGTCTTCATTTAGGAGAACTGACTGAATTCACTACTGCATCAGTACCCGTGAGAGGAGGCTACCCTCACTTTAACAGAAGGTAGGGGTAGTTCCAGATGGAGAGCTGAGGTAGGATGGCAGAATTGGAGCATGAGAGAAAACTTTTGATATTTATGCTCAAGAGTTCAGAATTCTTCATCAGTAGAGAATTGTTTAAATAAACTGTGGTACATCCCCACAATGGACTATCAAAAAAAAAAAAAGTGTTCAGAATTCTAATGTATGCCAGTGATTCAAATCACAATATTTTGGTAAATTGATAATCAAATATTAAGGAGACAATTTATCACCTACAAGGGATCATCACCCTCAAGTTAGCTCAAAGCTCCCCAGACTAAAACTGAATGGGAAAAATCAGCACTTCCCAGACCCCCACAAGGAGAACTCCCTCCAGTGCTAAAATCTAGAGGTATAGAGTTTGTTTCACAATTTGATTACCCCACTTTAACATATCTAGTTCTAATAAATCAATCCAGAAAATGTAAGCATAAAAGATGGATGTCAAATCTAACATACATGAGGTGGGCTGGTTGATAAGACTCCTAATAATGCTTGTGACTGTGACCCCTAGTCAAAACATTTTTTAATTTACATACAGATAACTGAAACAAAAGAACTGACTAGAAGATGCACAATTTTTGCCAAAGAATCACAGGAATACCCTGATCTTCTCTATTCTTTTTTTTTTTAATTAATTAATTTATTTATTTATTTTTGGCTGCATTGGGTCTTCGTTGCTGCGAGCGGGCTTTCTCTAGTTGCAGTGAGCGGGGGCCACTCTTTGTTGAGGTGCGCGGACCTCTCATTGTTGTGGCTTCTCTTGTTGCAGAGCATGGGCTCTAGGCGCGCGGGCTTCAGTAGCCGCGGCATGTGGGCTCAGCAGTTGTGGCTTGCGGGCTCTAGAGCGCAGGCTCAGAAATTGTGGCGCACGGACTTAGTTGCTCCGCGGCATGTGGGATCCTCCCGGGCCAGGGCTCGAACCTACGTCCCCTGCATTGGCAGGCAGACTCTCAACCACTGAACCACCAGGGAAGGCCTCTATTCTTTTTTTTTAATGTTGACTGTAACTGGCTAAATTGATCTTGTGACCCACTAACGAGTTGCAACTTGCAGTTTTTTGAAAAACAGTGTTTTAAGCCATGCCTAGTATGTGATATACTAAAAGAACTAGAAGTAAATGTAAAATTAATTAAATAGGAATAGAATTATCACTATTTAAAAACAGAAAATCTGTGCATACACTAGAACAAATTTAGTGTTGCAACAAAGCATTAAACAAATTTTAATGATATGGGAAAATACTTAAAATGTTAAAGAAAAGACAGAAGTATAAAACTATGTATATATAACACGATCCCAATTATGTTTCAATATATGCACACATATATACATATGAACAAGGCCAAGAAAAAACTAGGAATAAATATGACAAAACATTAACATTTTATTTTTTTTGAGTGAAGTATAGTTGATTTACAATGTTGTGTTAGTTTCTGGTATACAGCAAAGTGATATATATATAATATACACACACACACATATGTTCTTTTTCATATTCTTTTCTATTATGGTTTATTATAGGATATTAAATATAGTTCTCTGTGCTATACAGTAGGGCCTGTTGTTTATCTATTTTACATATAGTAGTTTATATCTGCTAATCCCAAACTCCTAATTTGTCCTTTCCCCCAACCCCTTTCCCATTTGGTAACCATAAGTTTGTTTTCTAAAACAGCAACATTTTAAATGAGTGTCATTATACAGGAGCCAATACACAAAGTGTCCACGTATTTTTTGTGTGTGTTTAAAATATTTTGTTTAAAAAGTAAAAAGAAACAGATAGGAAGGAAATACCCCTAAATTGTAACAAGTGTTAATCAATGGATTTTTAGATTAAGGGTGATTTACTTTCCGAATTGCATAAGAGCACAGATCGCTTTGTAAATCTGGAGAAAAAAATAACTGTATTTTTAAAATAACAGAATTTTAAGAAGGCATATGGCGTACTGCATTATAGCTGTATTTCTTATTTGAAGAAAAAATTTAACTCACCTTTAGTGAACCCCAAAGTCCTATGCTGGGTGCCTTTTGGGTTCTAATATTTCACTTTTAATTTCTCTAAGGTTTAGATATAAGGCCAAAGTTTAAATGGTATCAAATATATATATGATTAAGAATTCTGTGACAGTAATATTACTCAGTTGCAAAAGAAAAACATTAACACTCATGAAAATTGTCTTAAAGCACTATAATTTGAGGGAGACTAAAAACAGTCTGCATGTCACAGATTTTTACATAAAATTAGCAGAAGAGCTGGAGGTTAATTTCCATTGACAAAATGACCCAGATTGTATTATTCCTGCCATATCTACCCTGAGACTAAAATGCCCTAGACTTGAAACAACTTTAGGGCCTGAGGTGACCAGCCTTTAGAATCTGGGAGCTGTAGCAGCCACTGACATGGCTCGAGGGCCACCTGCACATTCCACCCGCATTAAATCCCCAAGGGACAGTAGGGCCAAGGAACTGCCTCACCAAAGCTCTCCCAAAGATGCAATTAGGTTTGATGGGCATGTGGCAGAAGACAGGCACTGGAAAGAAAGGAAGAGAGAAGAGAAAGTAGAACAGGTGTAGGGCACAGGGGTTGTTGAGCAGAGGGGAAATCAAGCCAGGAGCTTTTTAGAAATAGTTAATGAATGAACATCAGTAGTTTAATGAAATATGACTGAAATAAAAAACAAGTATAAAATGATGTTATCATCAATCAAGTTTGCAGCAAGATGTAAGCTGGCCACCTTAGAATTAAACTATCACCAGGCGAAAACAACAACAACAACAAAGATTTCCCCACTCAAATGATAACTGAAGATTTATTTTAAAATACTAATGTAGTAAAACAGGCCATTAAAAAATATTCTGGTCACACTGAAAACTCTGTTAAAACAATCCCTTACAATAAGTTTTACATATAGACCCCTTTGTTCACATTAGAAAAAGATCAATTTAGTTTCGAAGCAAAGAGGTAGAAAAACCGAGTGCTGGAATACAGGCATCATTACACTATACAGACACACGAGACTCATACCACCACTCAAGCAGTGACACTGGCTAAGAGCTGATGTGCTGTGAATCACACCTCCCACTACCACAGTCTGTCTGTGTAGGGAATAAATCAACCAAATGTGAATAAGTGTTCCCTTAGTGCTCAGTGCTTTTCTCAACTTGCAGCCCTGATTTCAAAAGACTCTGCCATTCAAATGCAAGAGAACTGCTCTCAGATTAATCTTCTATTATTATTATTTTTTTTTGGTTTTACTTGGGTATAAGCACATTTTTATCAAAAAGAATATCTCAATGTAAGTACTAAATATTTATTTAGTACTTGGTGGGTCAGTCCTACTAGCTAATGAAGATGGTTCAACTGTGCCAAATTTAGAATATTTGCATTAGGACAAGTCGAAAAAGATAGGTCATTCAATTGGCTTTACACAAGATATTATTAAGACGCTAAAGCCAAATGTAGAAGATACAACAGGAGATGGGAGAAGCCAGTAAAAATAAGCAAGTTAGAAAAAAAATTATAAAACACTTTATAGAGAAACAGGTAATACCCCAAAGGCAAATTGAGCTGGGAGTGGGGGAATAGCAACACATCATGGGTTTTAGTTGGAGAAATGAGTTTTTTTAAAATGAATGGAAAGAAAATCAAAACCTAAAAATATTATTGCAACATGATGGTTCAGAAATCAAGTGCAAAATTTTTAGGAAAATCTCATTTATTTTTCCAAAATCAACACTGAAATCAAGGTACAGCAGACCAAAACATGGGAGAATTTGAAGTGATGGCTGCAGGACATAGACTGCTTGCTTTCATCTTCCACAGATATAACGTCCACCACAGAAAAGATCCCATGTTTGGCTGCCTAAGTTAAAATCTGTTAGCTCTCAAAATCACAAAAATTGCCACCCAAATAACAATAAGACCATATAGATATTTAAAATAGCTACCAACAGAGGTAAAGGAAAATGATTACCATGATAGTGGCATGTCTCAAATTATGTGTGTCAACAGGAAAACATGATTTGATTTTTTAAAGTTTCATTTACATGGTATTAATTAATAGATAGCACCTACTGAATGAAGAGAGAGACACTTGGAATAAATTACATATATGTTACTCTAGCCCATTTAATCCTCAGAGAACATAACACTTGCTCTACTCTAGCAGGTCAAAAGGGTCTGGGAAGAAATCCCTTATTTACCAGACTGCCAGCAAGCTACCTAGAGGCAGACTGTCTCATCCACCCTGGTACATCCTCAAGCCTTTATGGTGCCAGCTCATCTAACCTGACAACTATCCTGGGAGGTGGTAGTTTTCCTCATTTTATGGATGAAGATATTGAGGCTCACAGGGCAAGTTTATCTTCTCCACATCAACGATTAACACTGATAAACTACATATTTGTCTTCACTTATTTTGGTTATTACTTGTCTTCCTTGACTAGAACATAAGCATGTTACAGCACATTTCCTTGTCCACAGTTGTATCTCCAGTGCTTAGAACAGTGCCTGGCACACATAGACAGTCAATAAATACTTGTTGAATGAATTAATAAGGTAACCTGCCCAAAACTATATAGCCAATAAGTGAGAGACCTGGGGCTCGATTCAGAAGTCTGCCTCCAAAGCCAACCTAGAGAAATAATGATCGCAGCAATAACATACAAAGAGTAAAAAGGAGCTTAGAATTAGAGCTCAGAAAGTACTTTACAGGTAAAGGGAGTGAAAAAAAAATTTTAATTCATTTATCCTAAGCACCTCCTTGAAACTTTTCTTGATTACTTGCCTGGTGCACTGACAGCTGGACAAGAAGTTGGGTGCTGCCCTCTCCTTATAGGCAAGTTCAACAAGACTCCCAAGTAGAACAGAGCCAGAGGATTTGTGGTCCATTAAACACAGAGCCACGGGAAGACTTCAAAAGCCCCCATTCACGCAGAGGCTGAGAAAAGTTGGCACTGCAGTGAAAGTGCAGTCCAGATTAAAAACCATAACTAAAAAACAACAAAAACCCGCACAGACTGCAGGAGTAACCAGGGTCTATACCACAGCCAAGGAGTCTTACGCTGATCTGCATAGGCCCAGCTTGTGGCATATGGCTCTGTGCCCTTCTGGTGGCCTCTGACAGTCGATTCTCTAAAATACTCCACAAAATTATAACTTTTAGGGAAGGAGGAGATCACGTTTTTCATCATTCTTTACTGAATACCTCCGATCCTTTCCTTGAAATTGGGCAGAATGTACATTTCTCTATGGAAATAGTTGACTGAAGGACTACTACTCCAAAAGCAGCCAGATAAATACTAAATTCAGAGATCAGGTGAAGACTGTGGCCAATATATTTCAGGACTATTTATTTTGTTCATGAACAGGTAAAATCTAGAAACTTATCAATAGGTTATTTAGGCCTATCAAAATGTTTGACTGTTTGGATGTGTTCCTCACCTTCAAATATTGTGTATTTAAATCAATGCCTGGTGAATGGTTCTAACTGCTGCATATTATTCAAGAGCTGAAAAGTATTTCACAATATATAAGCACTAACAATCATCACTGTATACCTGGTCCCCATTCAGTCTGGTCTCAAAATGTGATACAAATGCTGCGCAAGCTTTTGCCTAGATAAAAAACAATAGTTAAAATTCACAATTATTTAAGTGTATCTAAAGGGTCTAATATTCTTATTCTTTCCAAAAAAGCTATTATTCTCTATGTTTGCATTCTTCCAAAATGTTCTTTAGTTAACTATAGTGAGATGCAGTAATTTCTTACCAAATTGCAATAGTCATTTATTAATACACATTTCTGAAATAATCTTTCAGATAATAGAAAAATGTTTTCATATTTTTAGATTTTAGGGGAATGGGTTAATAAGCTAAGACTTGGGGGTGCAGAGTCAAGATGGCAGTGTGGGAAGACGCCAAGTTAGCGCCTCCCCACAACTAGGGCGCCTGCCAGCTGCTGGTGGCAGACCCTGATGCTCAAGGAGATGGGAGGAAACAACCCCCAAGTGAACCGGTAGGCCGTGGGGGGACTGAGAGAGGAGGAGAAGTGGAGGCCAGACAGGATCAGTGCCCCTGAGGCCGGGGAGATCAGGCGAGGCAGGAGGGAGGGAGCCTCCAGGAAGAGCGGAAGAGAAGTGGCAGGTGATCTCCTGGCCCACTCGGGCCGGGGAGCCTGCTGAGCTCCCAGGCTGGTAACCCCCCTCCAAAACCCCCTCCAGGATGCGTGGGTCCTGGGGGTATAAGAGGGAGTCCGGGAGATCAAGAAAGGCAGGCAGGAGGGGCCCTCTGGGAGGAGCAGGAGAGGAGAGGAGGGCGTTTGCCCTGCCCACTCGAGCCCAGGAAGCCTGCTGGGCTCCCAGGTGAGGTCCTCCGCCCTCTGAGACTAGGGGTGTGGGGCATGCCTGGGCCCATTCTATTCCTTGAGCCTAAGCTCCACCCCCTACAGCCCTCAGGGCCTTTTCCAGCCATGTGGGTCCTAAGCATAGGCCCCGACCATGACCCCAAACTTGCCCTTGCTTAGGCCCTGCCCTCCACAGCCAAGGCCTTTTTTTTCCTTCTCCTCTTTTTTACTATTGTGGTAGTGAGGTACCTTCCAGTTGTTGATTCATCTATATTTTTATTTTTATATTCTTTCTAACATATCTATTAGTTTCCTAGTTTAATTTTATTTTTTACTTTTTTATTTTTTATTTTTGGCCAACCCACGCAGCTTGTGGGATCCTGGCTCATGAGCCGGGGGTTGGGCCGAAGCTCCTGTGGTGGGAGCTTGGAGTCCGAACCACTGGACTAACAGAGAATTTCAGACCCCATGGAATATTCATTGGAGTGAGGTCTCAAGGAGGTCCTCATCTCAGCACGAAAACCCAGCTTTACCCAACAGCCTACAAACTCCAGTGTTGGATGCCTTAGGCCAAACAACCAGTAACACAGGAAAACAATCCCACTTTTAAAAAAAAAAAAAAAAAAAAAAGAGACAGCAAAAAAATATGTCACAGATGAAGGAGCAAGGTAAAAGCCTACAAGACCAAAGAAATGAACAGGAAATAGGCAATCTACCTGAAAAAGAATTCAGAGTAATGACAGTAAAGATGATCCAGAATCTCAGATATACAATGGAGGCACCAATTGAGAAAATACAAGAAATGTTTAACAAAGATCTAGAAGAACTAAAGAACAACCAAAGAGAGATGAACAATGCAATAACTGAAATGAAAAATACACTAGAAGGATGCATTAACAGAATAACTGAGGCAGAAGAACGAATAAGTGAGCTGGAAGACAAAATGGTGGAAATAACTGCTGAGGAGCAGAATAAAGAAAAAAGAATGGAAAGAATTGAAGACAACCTCAGAGACCTCTGGGACAACACAAAACGTACCAACATTTGAATTACAGGGGTCCCAGAAGAATAAGAGAAAAAGAAAGGGTCTGAGAAAATATTTGAAGAGATTATAGTCAAAAACTTCCCTACCATGGGAAAGGAAATAGTCACCCAAGGCCAGGAAGGAGAGAAAGTCCCATACAGGAAAAACCCTAGAAAAAACACACCAAGACACATATTAATCAAACTAACAAAAATTAAATTCAAAGAAAAAATATTAAAAGCAGCAAGGGAAAAACAAAAAATAACATACAAAGGAATCCACATAAGGTTATCAGCTGATTTTTCAGTGGAAACTCTGCAGGCCGGTAGGGAGTGGCAGGATATACTTAAAGTGATGAAAGAAAAAAACCTACAACCAAGATTACCCTATCCAGCAAGGATCTCATTCAGATCCAAGGGAGAAGTCAAAAGTTTTTCAGACAAGCAAAAGCTAAGAGAATTCAGCACCATCAAACGAACTTTACAACAAATGCTAAAGAAACTTCTCTAGGCAGGGAAACACAAGAGAAAAAAAAGACTCACAAAAACAAACTCAAAACAATTAAGAAAATGGTAATAGGAACATACATATTGGTAATAACCTCGAATGTAAATGGATTAAATGCCCCAACCAAAAGACACAGATTGGCTGAATTGATACAAAAACAAGACCCATATATATGCTGTCTACAAGAAACCCACTTCTGACCTAGGGACACATACAGACGGAAAGTGAAGGGATGGAAAAAGATATTCCATGCAAATGGAAATCAAAAGAAAGCTGGAGTAGCAATACTCATATCAGATAAAATAGATTTTAAAATAAAGCCTGTTACAAGAGATAAGGAGGGACACTACATAATGATCAAAGGATCAATCCAAGAAGAAGATATAACAATTATAAATGTTTATGCACCCAACATAGGAGCACCTCAATACATAAGGCAAATGCTAACAACCATGAAAGGAGAAATCGACAGTAACAAAATAATAGTAGGAGACTTTAACACCCCACTTACACCAATGGACAGATCATCCAAATGGAAAATAAATAAGGAAACACAAGCTTTAAATGACACAGTAAACCAGATAGATTTAATTGATATTTATAGAACATTCCACCCAAAAGTGGCAGAATACACTTTCTTCTCAAGTGCACACAGAACATTCTCCAGGACAGATCACATATTGGGTCACAAATCAAGCCTTGGAAAATTTAAGAACACTGAAATTGTACCAAGCATCTTTTCTGACCACCATGCTATGAGACTGGAAATCAATTACAGGAAAAAAAAAACTGTAAAAAAAAACAACAAATACATGGAGGCTAAACAGTACACTACTAAATAACCAAGAGATCACTGAAGAAATCAAAGAAGAAATAAAAAAAAATACATAGGAACAAATGACAATGAAAACACGACAGCCCAAAACCTATGGGATGCAGCAAAAGCAGTTCTAAGAGGGAAGTTTATAGCAATTCAATCTCATCTCAAGAAACAAGAAAAGTCTCAAATAAACAATCTAAACCTACACTTAGAAACAACTAGAGAAAGAAGAACAAAGAAAACCCAAAGACAGGAGAAGGAAAGAAATCATAAGGATCAAAACAGAAGTAGATGAAAAACAAGGAAAACAATAGCAAAGATCAATAAAACTAATAGCTGGGGGCTTCCCTGGTGGCGAAATGGTTAAGAATCAGCCTGCCAATGCAGGGGACACGGGTTCAAGCCCTGATCTGGGAAGATCCCACATGCCGCGGAGCAACTAAGCCCGTGCGCCACCACTACTGAGCCTGGGCTCTAGAGCCCTCGAGCCACATCTGCTGAGCCCGTGTGGCACTACTACTGAAGCCCATGCACCTAGAGCCCGTGCTCCACAACAAGAGAAGCCACCTTAATGAGAGGACTGTGCACCACAATGAAGAGTAGCCCCCATTAGCCACAAATAAAATGAAAGCCCACACGCAGTAATGAAGACCCAGCACAGCCAAAAATAAATAAATAAATAAACTTAATAGCTGGTTCTTTGAGAAGATAAAATTGATAAACGCTTAGCCAGACTCATCAAGAAAAAAAGGAGAGGATGTAAATCAATAAAATTAGAAATGAAAAAGTTGAAATCACAACTGACACCACAGAAGCACAAAGAATTATAAGAGACTACTACAAACAACTACATGCCAATAAAATGGACAACCACAAAGAAATGGACAAATTCTTGGAAAGTTACAATATCCCAAGACTGAACCAGGAAGAATTAGAAAATATAAACAGACCTATCACAAGTTATGAAATTGAAACCATAATTAAAAATCTTCCAACAAACAAAAGTCCAGGGCCAGATGGCTTCACAGGCGAATTCTATCAAACATTTAGAGGAGAGCTAACACCTATCCTTCTCAAACTCTTCCAAAAAATTGCAGTGGGAGAAACACTCCCAAATTCATTCTACGAAGCCTCCATCACCCTGATACCAAAACCAGAAAAAGATATCACAAAAAAAGGAAATTATAGACCAACATCACTGATGAACATAGATGCAAAAATCCTGATCAAAATACTAGCAAACAGAATCCAACAACACATTAAAAGGATCATACACCATGATCAAGTGGGATTTATCCCAGGGGTGCAAGGATTCTTCAATATATGCAAATCAATCAATGTGATACACCACATTAACAAATTAAGTAATAAAAACCATATGATCATCTCAATAGATGCACAAAAAGCTTTTGATAAAATTCAACACCCATTTATGATAAAAACTCTCCAGAAAGTGGGCATAGAGGGAACCTACCTTAACATAATAAAGGCCATATATGATAAACCCACAGCAAGCATCATACTCAATGGTGAGAAACTGAAAGCATTTCCATTAAGATCAGAAACAAGACAAGGATGTCCACTCTCACCACTCTTATTCAGCATAGTTTTGGAAGTCCTAGCCACAGCAATCACAGAAGAAAAAGAAATAAAAGGAATACAAATTGGAAAAGAAGAAGTAAAACTGTCACTGTTTGCAGATGACATGATACTATACACAGAAAATCCTAAAGATGCCACAAGAAATTACTAGAACTAATGAATGAATTCGGTAAGGTTGCAGGATACAAAATTAATGCACAGAAAACTCTGGCATTCGTATACACCAACAATGAAAAATCGGAAACAGAAATTAAGGAAACACTCCCATTTACCACTGCAACAAAAAGAATAAAATACCTAGGAATAAACCTGCCTAAGGAGGTGAAAGACTTGTACTCAGAAAACTATAAAACACTGATGAAAGAAATCAAAGATGCCATAAACTGATGGAGAAATACACCATGTTCTTGGATTGGAAGAATCAATATTGTGAAAATGACTATACTACCCAAAGCAATCTACAGATTTGATGCAATCCTTATCAAACTACCAATGGCATTCTTCACAGAATTAGAACAAAAACTTTACAAATTCGTATGGAAACACAAAAGACCCCGAATAGCCAAAGCAATCTTGAGAAAGAAAAATGGAGTTGGAGGAATCAGGCTCCCCAACTTCAAACTATACCACAAACCTACAGTAATCAAGACAGTACGGTACTGGCACAAAAACAGAAATATAGATCAATGGTACAGGATAGAATGCCCAGAGATAAACCTACGCACATATGAGCATCTAGTTTATGAGAAAAGAGACAAGAACATACAAGAGAGAAAAGACAGCCTCTTCAATAAGCTGAGCTGGGAAAACTGGACAGTTACATGTAAAAGAATGAAATTAGAACACTACCTAACACCATACACAAAAATAAACTCCAAATGGATTAAAGACTTAAATGTAAGACTAGACACTATAAAACTCTTAGAGGAAAACATAGGAAAAACACTCTTTGACATAAACCACAGCAAAATCTTTTTTGACCCACCTCCAAGAGTAACAGAAATAAAAACAAAAATAAACAAATGGGACTTAATTAAACTTAAAAGCTTTTGCACAGCAAAGGAAACCATAAACAAGACAAAAAGACAACCCTCAGAATGGAAGAAAATATTTACAAATGAAACAACAGACAAAGGATTAATCTCCAAAATATATAAACAGCTCATGGAGCTCAGCATCAAAAAAAACAAACAAACAGGGCTTCCCTGGTGGCGCAGTGGTTAAGAATCCATCTGCCAATGCAGGGGACACAGGTTTGAGCCCTGGTCCAGGAAGATCCCACATGCCACAGAGTAACTATGCCCATGAGCCACAACTACTGAGCCCGCATGCTGCAACTACTGAAGCCTGCGTACCTAGATCCTTTGCTCCGCAACAAGAGAAGCCATCACAATGAGCACCCACTGCAACGAAGAGTAGCCCCCACTTGCTGCAATTAGAGAAAGCCCACGCGCAGCAACGAAGACCCAATGCAGCCAAAAATATAAATAAATAAATAAATAAATAAAATTTTAACAAACAATCCAGTTAAAAAATGGGTGGAACACCTAAATAGACATCCCACCAAGGAAGACGTAAAGATGGCCAAGAGGCACATGAAAAGATGTTCAACATCACTAATTACTAGAGAAATGCAAATCAAAAGTACAATGAGGTATCACCTCACACAGGTCAGAATGGCCATTATCAAAAAATGCTGGAAAGGGTGTGGTGAAAAGGGAACCCTCCTGCACTGTCGGTGGGAATGTAAATTGATACAACCACTATGGAAAACAGTATGGAGGTTCCTTAAAAATGTAAAAATAGAACTACCATATGACCCAGCAATCCTACTACTGGGCATACACCCTGAGAAAACCATAATTCAAAAAGAGACATGTACCATAATGTTCATTGCAGCACTATTTACAATAGCCAGGACATGGAAGCAACCTAAGTGTCCATCAGCAGATGAATGGATAAAGAAGATGCAGCACATATATGCAATGGAATATTACTCAGCCATAAAAAGAAATGAAATTGAGTTATTTGTAGTGAGGTGGATGGACCTAGAGTTTGTTATACAGTGTAGTAAGTCAGAAAGAGAAAAACAAATACCGTACACTAACACATATATATGGAATCTAAAAAAAAAAAAAAAAAAATGGTACTGATGAACCTAGCTGCAAGGCAGGGATAAAGATGTAGACATAGAGAATGGACTTGAGGACACGGGGTGGGAAGGGTAAGCTGGGATGAAGTGAGAGTAGCAGTGACATATATACACTACCGAATGTAAAATAGTTAGCTAGTGGGAAGTAGCAACATCACACAGGGAGATCAGCTCGGTGCTTTGCGATGACCTAGACGGGTGTGATAGGGAGGGTGGGAGGGAGGCCCAAGAGGGTGAGGATATGGGAACATATGTATGCATATGGCTGATTCACTTTGTTGTACAACAGAAACTAACACAGTATTGTGAAGCAATTATACTCCAGTAAACATCTATTAAAAAAGAAAAACAGTGATAAGGCTAACAGAACTGCATATACTTATCAGACATTAAAAAAAAGAAAAATAAGCTAAGACTTTTTGGTAAAGAAACTTGAGCATCACAGAAACCTGACTAACTTTGTCAATTCAAAGGCCTGCTGAGTCCCATTTCACAGTATCACAGTTTTTAAATGTCGCTAAGAAATGTTTTTTGTATTAAAGCAAACGTTCATAAGAAAATGCAACAAAAACAGTCATGTTTTTCAAAAAGAGCAGAAAATTAACCATAACTATTAAGTTAGTATCGCTATTATGCGTTTATTTTTTTAAAAGATTCTTTAACTTTTAAGAATGGGCCATGATTGACCATCTTCTAATTTTTCAGTATCAGAGAAAATATTCACACAGACTCAACTATACTAAATATCCCCAGACAGGTCAATAATAGGAAAAACAAACAATGATCTTAGTTTGGCACTTATAGTTCAATACTTGGAAATAAGGATTTCCTCCAATTTTTAGTATATGAAACTCAGCAGAAGATTCTAAAATTTTATTATTAAAAATTATCTTTTATGAATATGTAATTTTAGTGCAACTTACATTAATTATTCCATTTGTTTCATTATGCTGCAAAAGTTTTCAAAATCCTGGATAAAAAAAGCTATCATAATACACGGATTCTGGTTAAGTTACTCAGACAAGTAACTGAACAAAACTGGAGAGTAGCTCGTTTTAGAAAGGATGGTAGTAAGAGTATACAGCATGTGAACAGCAGGAAGTGGTGTACAAACTATTTCTACCAGAAAAAAATCAAACTGCTGGTTCATCTACAGCAGTGGTTCTCAGATGGGGGGTGATTTTAGTCCCCCAGGAGACTTTGCCAATGTCTAGAGATATTTTTGCTTGTCACAACTTGAGGGAATGCTATTGGTTTCTAGAGAGTAGATGCCAGGTCTGCTGTTGAACATCCTACAACATAACTGATAGTCTCACACAACAAAGAACTACCAGCCAGCCCAACATGTCAATAGTGCCAAGGATGAGAAAACAGAATCCAGTCCAGTACTTACAGGACTGACTTCATAGGATTATTATGACGTTTAAATATAAACATTTAGCATGTAAAATGCTAAGTATACTCCCTGGCACAACTATGTACACAATATGCATCAGTAATTACTATTATCAGTATTATTATTGTTATCCACATAGACAATGATTTTGGGCTTTAGTGAAAGTTGGAACAGATGCAATCCTATTTTACCTGCCCCAGTGTAAAAACATCAAGAATAACTTTTAAGATGTTGGAAAAAAAGATTTTTTTAAAAAGAATATAGCAAAAAAGCTTCTTGAGTGTCTATATAGACCCCAGGTTTGCGTGGATACACACAATCAGTTGGCATTAGAAAAAATTAGTTCTAGATTTTCATTTACAGTAAGAACAACAGTCCAACATATATTTCACTTATTTCTTCCCTAGGGAGGATTCCCAGGAATATCAACTGGTTTTATTTACAATTATTATAACAAAATATTTTTTGGTAGCCACAACTTTTAAAGTCAGAACCATTCTGTTTAAAGCCAAGTACTCGCCTCCTGTAATTTTTCTCATATTAGCTAATATGACAGCAATAACTAAACATGGTTAGCCATTTTAAGTACATTACAACTGCTTTTCCTCCCCAGATGACCACGTAATTATATCTGTCACCTCTTCAGCCTCCTTTCTATTGTTCCACTAGTAAAAAGTTTTTTCTGAAGAAGTAAAGCCTTTACTTATAAAGATAGGTGGCAGCCCTCAATAGAATAGTGCTAACATTTTCTCCCCAGTTCTTGAAAATGCCAAAGAATTCTCAAATTAAGAGTCCCTCAATTTAATTCATGAAATCCTGAGGCAAAATATCAGCCTAGAAATAATAAATGAATTTTACAGAGAAATGACTTTAGGAAAATCACTGGAAATTTTTAAATGTATTTTTCTATTCTTTTTCTCAGGAAAAAAAAGCTTATGTCTTTAAAAGGTTGGAGAATTTAAGCAAACACTCAGTGGTTTTGGAAATGTAGTTTCCATAGCAACCAACATGGTCTTCTTTATATAGCATTATAAACAGATGGTAAAGAGTGGTCATGTTTGTTTCTTTGCCAGTATATCAATAACACTGCTGTAATAGAGTATTGAATACACTTGAACTATTTAGTAAATTTAATATACCAACCACGAGATCTAGTAATTTAGACAGACAAATATAATTAACCAGTATCTGGGTGGGTTTTTTTTTTCCTTTTTAATAAACACATGAGGATCTTGAACAGTGAAGTCACTATACTACACAGAGTCAACAGTCCTTCTTGGCAAGACTTTGTGTAAATGTTTTCTCAACACTTGCCATGCAGGGCATATCACCACAAATATGGATCTGATGAGGAGAAAATAATGCATTGAAATAATAAAAGTCGAACCACATCTGTAAATATATTCCTGGGCCATCTGTTCTTAAAGAGTAAATGAGAAATTAAGAAGCACAAAGAGTTTCTTTACAATAAACAATAGGGTGTAAAGCAAATGGCAAAACTGTTGTTTAAAAATCAGATCCATTCCATGTACAAAGTAATGCCTTCAGAAATGCAGGTGCTCTGAATTCCACTAATTTAACTGTGGTAACTCGCTAGGTACTATTTGCTAAAAAACTAATAAGCCAAGAAACTATAAATGTGAATAGTCCTGCAGTAAAAGTTTGAAAAGCCAATTCCTACATGAATTATCAACACATCTGAGGCAGTGACTATGTCTGGAAGGCAGGCAGTCAGTCAGAAGCAGCCATACGTGAGTCCGCGGCTCCACAGGGGCACTGGCATCCCTTCTTAATAGGCCCATCTTAGAGGTTCTGACATTTTCCAAGCAAGACAAGGAATGCTTACCTTAAAAAAACTGGGGACAATATTTACTATTGTAAATTATATAAATGGCCATTTTGATTACACTTATAAAACAACATTTGGTAAATGGTACCTGTACTACATTCTCCCTCTCGTGTATCTATCCCTAAATTTGATGATTTTTATCATTTATAAATTCTTTCCATGCTTCTCACATCAAAGCAAGTTCACTGGAAATGAGATATTTCATTCTGCAGAACAATCCATGATGGAAATACAGAAAAGGGGTATGCATATTTATGAAAGGAGTGAATTTGAACGATGTAAAGTGTATCATGGTTTAACTGAAAAGCAAAAAAATCTGAATTAGGGACTTCCTTGGTGGTGCAGTGGTTAAGAATCCACCTGCCAATGCAGGGGACACGGATTTGAGCCCTGGTCCGGGAAGATCCCACATGCTGCGGAGCAACTAAGCCCGTGCACCAAAACTACTGAGCCTGAGCTCTAGAGCCCAAGAGCCACAATTACCGAGCCCTCATGCCACAACTACTAAAGCCCGTGTGCTTAGAGCCCGTGCTCTGCAACAAGAGAAGCCACTGCAATGAGAAGCCCGTGCACCACAACGAAGAGTAGCCCCTGCTCACCACAACTAGAGAAAGCCCACGCACAACAACGGACCCAACGCAGCCAAAAATAGATAAGTAAACAAATAAATTTATATAATGTATAATTTATATAAAATTTTTTGAAAAATTAAAAATTTTGAATTAGAACATTTTAAGACTGGTAGAAACTGTCTCAGATTTATATTTGACTCAAAACTGGGAAAAGTGTAAAAAATTATGTATCTTGGATGAGCTACAGTGAACTCCACAGTCTACCAAAAACTGCTCTCATTATACAATTTTGGGGAATTATTTAAACCTGGAGAACCCAGGAAAGAGCCTCCTTTCTCACATGAGGCTGGAGAGTCTCCAATAAGGTACCCAGCTCATCCACCCAAAAAACATGCCTACCTACAGCAAGTGATCACTATCTGAGTGACCATGTAACCAGAAGCCCTTTTCAAAGGATTTTCAGTTTGCCTTCTATAGTACTTGTACTGCGGGAGAGTATCAAGCAACTAATAGCCCCTAGTTTAGGTTAACTTCTCCTAGGAGTGGTTCTCAACCCTGGTGACAAAACAATATCACCTGAAAAGTTTTAAATATAACAATACCCACAGCATATGCCAATCTAGGCAGAATCTCCAGAGGTGGGGGCCAGGCATGGGTAGTTTAAAAATACTCCTCAGGTATTATTTTAATGTGCAGCCAGCATTTAAAAAAACAAACACCAGGGCTTCCCTGGTGGCGCAGTGGTTTGAGAGTCCGCCTGCCGATGCAGGAGATGCGGGTTCGTGCCCTGGTCTGGGAAGATCCCACATGCCGTGGAGCGGCTGCGCCCGTGAGCCATGGCCGCTGAGCCTGCACGTCCGGAGCCTGTGGTCCGCAACGGGAGAGGCCATAACCGTGAGAGGCCCGCGTACCACAAAAAAACAAAAACAAAAAAACAACAACAACAAAAAACAAACACCAGAGAGATTGTGACTCACATTTCTCTTTACACATGGTGAGAAAGAGATCTCAAATCACCACTTTCATTTTTTCAGGATACACATTTCAGAGTTAGATTTCCTTCTCACTACAGATAGGCACACAACTAAAGAACAGGAATTGCTGGATTGATTTGGTGTGGTAAATTTTATTATGAAGGAGTTCAACAAAATACAAGACTGAGGTGTGAAAAAACTTTTCCTGAGAACTATGCCAGATAGTAATGTTTACCTCTTAAAAAGACTATCATTATCAGGAAGGCTTGTGAATGGTGAATTTACTTTCACTCCTTTTGGGATATACTGTGTGTTTGAGCTGGTTACGATGTATTCTCCACCTTCAACAGTCACAAAATAAGTGCTTTCTGGATTTCCAGTGTACTTAACAGATATTCTGAATAACTGATTTAAATGATCAGCAGTGTAATTCTCACTTGTTACTTCAGAGATATGATATTCTCTTTTTTCAAGAATGACCTTTAAACTATCACCAACAGCAGTGAAAATTCAGGTGTTTAGAGCAGGAAAAGCTGCATAAGAAGGATGCCATTTATCTTCTTCTGCAGCACACATTAAAAAAAAAAAAACAATTTTAAGAAACCTGTTAATCTACTGTCCCCAAAAGAGAGTAGAAATGAACGCTGTAGATCACAAATGTTATTTCAAGCCACACACTCATGGCAAAATTCTACCATGTAGAAAAATGCAAAGGTCTGACAGATTGTGATAGTAGTTCTTTATATATATGATTTTCTCCTTTCAAATTATTTGTAAGAAGACCAATGACTTTTGCTTGCTATGAAATAGCAAACAGAAATAAAATAAATACACACTCTCCAAATCGTCAGTGATAGAGAATCGGGAGAGGAGTGCACAGTTAACTCAGAGAATAAACCATGATAATACAAGGGCCTTGGAGTCTACTTCTACATTTTTGTTTGTTTTCTTACATTTCCACAGGCTACTAAAATTTCCACAAGTCATTTATTCTTTCCTTGAGAAACTTTATTTGGCTATTTTTGTGTCTGGTGCTATTAACTCATCATAATTTTACATCAAATCCTCATAACATAACATGATTGAGGTTTAATTCCAAAAAAATTCAAAACACACAAAACAGGAAAAAATATCACCCTAATGTATTTGGGAAGAAACAACCTATTAAAGGGAATAAGTGTGTCTGGCAGAATGCTAGAGATGACAGAAAACAAGAGGAAACAACATTTCTTAATGTTATTTAAATATGCACACAGGAGACAGGGAGATATGCTAGGACAGAGAATCAACAGGAACTCTAGTCTTCCTGCACATAGAATAGAGCTTCATTAACAATAAAGGAACAGGTGTCTTGGGACCCATTTATACAGGCTATTAACTATTATGAGTTGCTGGTATCCAAATTTATTTTAGTACTAGGCAACTGATTAAAAATAAATACAAATTTAAATTCCATCTATTAGCATGTGAAAGCAATGCCTAGCTTTCCAGAGCTTAATTTAATATAAAGGTATTTTTCTATGGTCCTGATCACAGAGGATACCGAAGTTCATATACAGTATTTCCTAAGTCCCCAAACGAAAACCTTCATATTAAACCTCCTCTGAATGTAAAAAATTGATGAGTGGCCTTTTGTCTTGACCCGACAAAGCCAAACAAGCTTTGTTTACTAAGAACAAAATTTTTATTCAAACTTAAACAAATAATGAAACAAACATGCATCTATCTTTTTAAAACTGGGAGAGGGAATCACATACATTCCCACTCTATTCAGTGCATTTCACTGCATTATATACTAGTTATTTTGAAAAACATGAGTATCAATGGTTATCTTCCGATAATTTTTACTGTCCCATCTATAAATACTGGTTAATAAACTAAATATTTGAGTATTTATGAGGAATCATCTGTACATCTTAATAAAAACACTTAGAATGTTAGAGTTGGAACTGCAGCAGGGATAATCCAGTTCAATGTATTTTTTACAGTGCAAGAAAATAAAGTACAGTGAGGCTAATTTGCCAAAAATAAACACAATAGCAGTATGTGACCACATAAACTGTCAGAATACTATTATACTGTAAAACTAGTATACTAGTGCCTATCTCCCAACAATGTTATGAAAATTCAATGTGTTATTGTTCTTGATGTTATTTCAAACTATTACATTTACCGGCATCTGGTTTTTTAAAAAAAATTTGGTTTATTCACTTATATATGTTCTAATAGTGATATTATTTCTACTTATTCCAGAAGTATGAAGTGATTATGAATTTTGTGCCATACTCTACAGAGAATGAAGGTGGTATAGCATGATCTATATCCACAAGGATGTAGTAAAAGCCACTGTAGAAATGAAATGGTGAAAAATTTGAGGGATTGATGAGTAAGTCAAAGACAGAATGATGATTCTTAAAAATATGGTGGTATTTTAAATGGAAATAATTTGATAAGACAGTGTTTCTCAACCTTGGCACTACAGGCATTTTGAGCTGGAAAATTCTTTGCTGTAAGGGTTTGTGCATTGCAGTCTGTTTAGCAGCATCCCTAACTTCTACCCACTAGATGCCAGTAGCACACCCCAGTTGAAACAACCAAAACCAGCTCTAGACATTGCCAAATGTCCCCAGGGGGCAAAATCATCCCTGGTTGAGAACACTGGATAAGGCAGACTAATATACCTTCTGTTGCTTTTCAAGCTAGTGATACATACTAAAATATCACCTAGGGACAAAGCAAATCTGAAGCTTTAGTATTCTAAAGCTATATCTAAAGATAACTTCAGCTCTAAGGCATCAAGCATTAGGGTATTGAATAGAGGAATAAAAGCACAAACTCAATATCAAGTTGTGTCCTGGGTTCTGATTCTACAGTTTTCTGCCATTAATTTCCCAAAGTCCAAAGAAATATGAATAGGTCCATGTTCCTAATGAGAGATAGGTTATCTTTCATTATATTAAAGTTTCTCAAATTAGAAATAGCTCTGCCACCTTCCAAGAAACCCATAGCACTTCCTTTCCGACTCTTCCAAAATATAATAACTTGTCAATCTGCTAAAGCACAAGTTTCTTTCAAGTACAATTCCAGGCTAGAATTCAGGAGCAAGCCATTTAGCTTATATGTAACCTATCCAGTGGCCTAGGAGAATTAAAACAATGTGGTTTTGTTCTCTGTGTATGGATTTTATGGGGAAAATTTGTTATAAAACCATTCTCATATTTCACACTTTCCAAAGGTTTCAAAAGTACTGAAGGTTTATTATACTGGAGATTTCTAAAATGTTAGATTAAGAACCAAATAATTGAAGTGGCCTATATAATATATGAAGGGGAAGAAGTGACCTCCTCTGCCTCATGCATCATCTTCTCTTGCTCTCTACTCTAGCCTTCACTCCTGCTGAAGTATGACACTGTATAAACAACTGGTTGGTAATGATAGCACCTCATTAAATATCTGGGGCACAGGGCATATCAAAGTACTCTATAAGAAGAGAGAAAGATGAAAAGGAATGTCTGAGAACCAGTGACCAAGCATGAGTTGGCTCAGAATCAATTTTTAAAAGAATTAGGGAGGGAGGGGATATGGGGATATATGTATACATATAGCTGATTCACTTTGTTATACGGCAGAAACTAATACAATATATAGTATATATATACTATATATATATAGTATATATATATATAATATATATATTATATACTTGTATATAATACAAGTATAATTGTAAGGCAATTATACTCCAGTAAAGATGTTAAAAAAAAAAAAAGAATTAGGGCCACTGGAGGCATAGTCCATGAAATAGGACTGCCATTAGTGCCTCCTCCACTTCTGGGAACCTACCGGCTCCGCACTGAAAACAAACAAACAAACAAAAAGTAGTCTGGACAACTGACGAATTTGGAAATTACAAACATCAAGAGGAGAGTGTTGCTCATTTTGGTTTTGCCTTCACTTGAAAAGTTACCAAGTGGTCTCCATTGTACATACTCAACAAACTTTTGTTTCTTCAACATTGTGAAAGAAGAGAGCGGTCTGTTTTCACAAAGGGATGCCTACAGGCTGAAAAGTTCTATTAATACTATTTTGTTTTGACTCTCTGTATAGTGATATATCCAACATTAGAAATTTGGACATAATCTGCTAAATATGAATTTACATACTGGGCAGTATTTCCTTTAACAAAGTCTAATTGGAACAGTAATTTTATGGTACATGAAAATTTAATTTCAAATGTTAGATATACTAAGAAATCTGATTTAGATAGAAGACAACTTATTTTTAGTTGCAAAAAACTGCAATGCCAAAGGATTTTGCATTTAATGCTATAATTTACATATATTACAATATTCATGATACCTGATAAATACCCAAATCCTATTTGGAAAACCTATTGTGAAAAATGAGAATTTTAACAAAATGGTGTTTCACATTTTAAACAACGTCCTCACTTAGAAAAAGAAATAAACATACCAATTTGGCAAATGATACTGAACCTATGACTAATAAATTTAGATTCCTTTGATATTCCTTGAATAATTCTAAATATTAAACACCATGCATATGCTAATAAATTTATAAATTTATAAATTTATAAAACAAATAAATAGGCACCCTGCATTTTACTTACACATTGTGGACATTTCACACAGGTACAGGATTACTTTAACAAACAATTCTTTAGTTATTACAGGAAACATGCTGCTACAAACTAAAGAGGAAAGAGCTCTAAAAAAAAATTGAGCTCTCTGACCCATTTCATTTATAAATTTGTGTTTCAAGGAAAATTTTTAGGGTTGACATTTTCTACTTGACCCTACAAATGTCTTTTCTCTAAAGTATTACTTCACTTAGGTAACAAATCATCTATATTTCTACACAATGGAAATGAAAACTTCCCCCCAAAAGACTAACCAATGAGACATTATTTACAAATAATACCAAAAGATCACACATGTAACATAACCCAAATCACTACTGCTTTAAAATGTATAGAGACTTTGGACTACATCATGAGTGAGGTGGTGGACAAACCCTCCCTCAGCAACTATAAAGCTGGACAAAACTGTCAAAAGCAACAGTTTTATTAGCCCTCTGGAATTTAAAGGCAGGAACAGTGTGAGTCTTGCCTGGGGCTGCTCCACAACTATCCCTGGCTTTGTCAGTGCAGCCGTTCAATCAGAGCAGGGCAGGCTGTGCAAACCAGGAGCTTTGTCACCTCTGCCAGAGAGCGATCACTTGATATGGAGCACTGTCAGTTACAGTGGTAATCTCTGTGGCAAGCAAACAGAAATGGTCAGTGGCTCTGTAAGCCTGAGTAAGCAAACCTGAGTGGGGCAAGTAGCAGACAAGCAGATGAGCCAGGGATTTAACAGGGAGTTCCAGCAGGTCAGAGAGCCAGAGGGGGCTTGACCTCACATGTCTGGGGTTGACTAGAGGCTGTATGCACTGCTGCAGAGGACAGAAAGGGCCCATATATCCCTGGATGATGAAGACTCAAGCATGTGAGGTGACACAGAAGAGGGCCCAATGAAAAGTAAAGCCAGGGCAGCCTGAAGTGTGAATGTGCTTCCCCAGTTTGCACACAGATCCATCAGGAGAGATTAGAAGTCTTACTGGCTTGAGGTGTTTCCGCATTACTTTTGACAAATCTTTGGTCATTAAGTTATGCAGATACAGGGGTAACCCCTAGGAAGCCAGGCTTACAAATAAAAACAAGGGAAAAATAGTGAGCTGAGATAGCAGCTGCACACTGAGGGGGATTACAGACTTCAAAGGTTCAGTCCAGGCAAGTTATTAAAGAAACAAATGAAAACAACAACCAACATCACCAGTGCAGGGAAAAAGTCACTAACTACAGTTGCTATAATATATTATCTAAAATGTTCAGAATTCAACAGAAAGTTATGAGTTATGCAAGAAAAAAGAAAATGTGATCCATAAAAAAGCTGTCAACAGAAAATGTCTCCAAGTGTCTTTAGATCTTGTATTTAGCAGATTTCAAACTAGCTTTTATATATATGCTCAAAGAACTAAAAAAAAACATATTTAAAGAATGACTATGGAATCTCAGTAAAAGTTTAGAAATTATTTTTAAAAGAACCAAATGGAAATTCCAGAGATGAAAAGCACAATAACTGAAGTGAAAATATCACCAGAGAGGCTCAACAGTAGATTTGAGATAGCAGAAAAAGATCAGTGAATTTGAAGACAGATCAACAGAAATTATTCAGTTTGAAGAGCATAGGAAAAAAAAAAAAAAAAACTGACTAAAGAAAAATGAACAGACCTTCAGAGACCTATGAGACAATACCATGTGTACTAAAATATGTGTGATAAGAGCCCAGAGAGTAAGGAAAAGCAAGAAAAGGGCAGAAAAAAATACTTAAACACTGGATGAAAACTTCCTAAATCTGAATAAAACATTAATTTATAGAGTCAACCTACTCAATGAAATCCCATGTAGGACAAGCACAAAACACCTAGAACCATCATTAACTTTTGAAAAACAAAGAGAAAATATTGAAAATAGCAAGAAAAAAATGACTCACCAGGTACAAAGGAACTATAATACAATAATGGGTGATTTCTCACCAGAAACGATGAAGGCCAGAAGGCAGTGGAATGATGTTTTAAAGTGCTAGGAGACACAAAAGACCCCAAATAGCCAAAGTAGTCTTGAGGGAAAAAAACAGAGCTGGAGGAATCAGACTCCCTGACTTCAGACTATACTACAAAGCTACAGTAATCAAGACAATATGATACTGGCACAAAACAGAAACATAGATCAATGGAACAAGATAGAAAGCCCAGAGGTACACCCACGCACCTGTGGTCAACTTATCTATGACAAAGGAGGCAAGGATATACAATGAAGAAAAGACAGTCTCTTCAATAAGTGGTGCTGGGAAAACTGGACAGCTACATGTAAAAGAATGGAATTAGAACACTCCCTAACACCATACACAAAAATAAACTCAAAATGGATTCGAGACCTAAATGTAAGACTGGACACTATAAAACTCTTAGCAGAAAACAGAAAGAACATTCTTTGACATAAATCACAGCAAGATCTTTTTTGATCCACCTCCTAGAGTAATGGAAATAAAAACAAAAATAAACAAATGGGACCTAATGAAACTTCAAAGCTTTTGCACAGCGAAGGAAACCATAAACAAGACGAAAAGACAACCATCAGAATGGGAGGAAATATTTGCAAATGAATCAATGGACAAAGGATTAATCTCCAAAATATATAAACAGCTCATGCAGCTCAATATTAAAGAAACAAACAACCCAATCCAAACATGGGCAGAATACGTAAATAGACATTTCTCCAAAGAAGACATACAGATGGCCAAGAAGCACATGAAAAGCTGCTCAACATCACTAATTATTAGAGAAACGCAAATCAAAACTACAATGAGGTATCACCTCACACCAGTTAGAATGGGCTTCATCAGAAAATCTACAAACCACAAATGCTGGAGAGGGTGTGGAGAAAAGGGAACCCTCTTGCACTGTTGGTGGGAATGTAAATTGATACAGCCACTATGGAGAACAGTATGGAGATTCCTTAAAAAACTAAAAATAGAATTACCATACGATCCAGCAATCCCACTACTGGGCGTATACCCAGAGAAAACCATAAATCAAAAAGAGTCATGTACCAAAATGTTCATTGCAGCACTATTTACAATAGCCAGGTCATGGAAGCAACCTAAATGCCCATCGACAGATGAATGGATAAAGAAGTTGTGGTACATGTATACAATGGACTATTACTCAGCCATAAAAAGGAATGAAATTGAGTCATTTGTTGAGACGTGCATGGACCTAGAGACTGTCATACAGAGTGAAGTCAGAAAGAGAAAAACAAACAACGTATATTAATGCATGTATGTGGAACCTAGAAAAATGGTACAGATGAACCAGTTTGCAGGGCAGAAGTTGAGACACACATGTAGAGAAAAAACATATGGAAACCAAGGGGGGAAAACCGTGGGGGGGTGGGGGATGGTTGGTGTGCTGAATTGGGCGATTGGGAGTGACATGTATACACCGATGTGTATAAAATTGATGACTAATAAGAACCTGCTGTATAAAAAAATTAAAAAAATAAAATTTAAAAATTAAAGAAAAAGAAATTTAAGATACAAATTGAATGAAAAGAAGTCAAGTAGGTAGAAAAGGTCAATGTTAAAAATGTGGGAGTAAAAAAAAAAAAAAAAGTGCTAGGGGGAAAGGGAATTCCCTGGCAGTCCAGTGGTTAGGACTCCATGCTTCCACTGCAGGGGGTACGGGTTCCATTCCTGGTCGGAGAACTAAGATACCACAAGCTGTGTAGTGCAGCCAAAAAAAAATTTTTTTAAATAAATAAATAAAGTGCTGGGGGAAAAAGGCTGGCAACTAAAAATTCTACATGCTTTAAAAATAAAAGTGAAACAAAGGCATTCTGAGATAAACAAAAGGTGAAGAAAATTTGTTGTCAGACTTGCCTTACAAAAAGTACTGAAGGAAGTTCTTCACATTGAATAGAGTGATATCAGACAGCAATCTGAATCCACATGAATAAACAATGAGCACCAGAAATAGTGAATATGTGAGTAAATGTGAAAGATTGTGTAAATATTTTTTCTCATTTCTTCTCTTAAATTTTATAAAAGACATAAGATTATATAAAGCAAAAATTATAACAATGTATTGATGGATTATAACATATATACAGATACAATATATATAATAATAGTAATACAAACGAAGGGAGGAAGGAGATATATTGGAGCAAGTTTCTACAGTTTGCTGGAATTGAAATTAGTGTTATTCTGAAGCAGACTGTGATAAATAAAGATGCACATTGTAAATGCCAGAACCACCACTAAGAGAAAATAACTCAAAGTCATATAGTTTAAAAAAAAAGCACAGGGCTTCCCTGGTAGCGCAGTGGTTGAGAGTCCGCCTGCCGATGCAGGGGACATGGGTTCGTGCCCCGGTCCGGGAAGATCCCACATGCCGCGGAGCGGCTGGGCCCGTGAGCCATGGCCGCTGAGCCTGCGCGTCCGGAGCCTGTGCTACACAACGGGAGAGGCCACAGCAGTGAGAGGCCTGCATACCGCAAAAAAAAAAAAAAAAAAAAAAAGCACAGGTGCTTCCCTGGTGGCGCAGTGGTTAAGAATCCTTCTGCCAATGCAGGGGACACGGGTTCGAGCCCTGGTCTGGGAAGATCCCACATGCTGCGTAGGAACTAAGCCGATGCGCCACAACTACTGAAGCCCGTGCGCCTAGAGCCCGTGCTCCACAACAAGAGAAGCCACCGCAATGAGAAGCCCACACACCGCAAGGAAGAGTAGCCCCTGCTCGCTGCATCTAGAGAAAGCCTGGGCGCAGCAATGAAGACCCAACACAGACATACATACATAAGTACATACATAAATACATACATACATAAATTTATATTTTAAAAAAAGCACAGCAGAGAAATTAAAATGGTATACTAAAATATACATATTTAACATAAAAGAAGGGAGTAAAGAAGGAACAGAGGGACAAAAAAGACATGAGACAAATACAAAAATAAATTAAACAGACTTAGAGCCAACCATATAAATAATTAGATCAGATATGCGTTGTCCAAATAACCTACTCAAAAGGCAGGGATATTCAGACTACATTAAAAAGCAAGACACAACTATATGCTGTATCCAAAAGACATACATTAGACACAAAGACAAAGAGATTAAAAGTAATAGGATAGAAATTGATATGTCATACAAATAGTCACCATAAAAGAGCAGGAATGGCTATATTAATATCAGACAAAACATACTTTAAGGCAAGAAATGTTACTGGAGACAATGAAGGACATATCATAATCATAAAAGCATCAGTACATAAGGAAGCTATAACAATTATAAATGCATATACACCTAATAATAGAGACCCAAAATGAAGGAAAAACTGCAAGGAGAAACAGGCAATTCAGCAATAACAGATAGAGACTCCAATAGTCCCCTTTCAATAACTGATAGAACAACTATACAGAGAATCACCAAAGATATAGAAGATTTTAACAGCACTATCAACCAATATGATATAATTGACATTTATAGAGTATTCCACACAATGAGTATAGAATACACATTCTTTTCAAGCACACATGGAGCATTCTCCACATGTTGGACCACAAAACAAGTCTCAATAAATCTAAGAAGACTGAAATCATTAAAAGTATGTTCCGGGCTTCCCTGGTGGCGCAGTGGTTGAGAGTCCGCCTGCCGATGCAGGGGACATGGGTTCGTGCCCCGGTCCGGGAAGATTCCACATGCCGCGGAGCGGCTACTGCCCGTGAGCCATGGCCGCTGAGCCTGCGCGTCCGGAGCCTGTGCTCCGCAACGGGAGAGGCCACAACAGTGAGAGGCCCACGTACCGCAAAAAAAAAAAAAAAAAAAAGTATGTTCCATGACCACAAATGAACTAAGTCAAAGATCTCCAGTGGTAAGAAGTCTGAGAAAACTGACATATTTAGAAATTAAACACCACACTTCTAAATACCACAGGGATCAAAAAGGAAATCATAGAGAAAATTAAAAAAAATATTTCGAACTGGATGAAAATGAAAACACAATGTACCAAATTTTATAGGATGCAACTGAATAAGTGGTTAGAGGGAAATTTATGGCTTATAAGCGGGAAAGGTCTGAAATCAATAATCTAAGCCTCCACCTTAAAAAACTATACAAGGAAGAGCAAACTAAACCCCAAACAAGCAGGAAAAAAAAGTTAATAAAGTTTAGTGTGAATATCAACAAAATAGAAAACAAAAACAACAGACAAAAATCAATAAAATCTCAAAGTGGCTATTTGAAAAGATCGATAAAATTGACAAACCCTTACCTTTAGACTGATCAAAAACGTAAGAGAGAAGACACAACTTACCTAATTTAGTAATGAAAGAAGAGACCTCACTACTGACCCTACAGGAATTAAAAGGACTGTAAGGGAATATTATAAACAACCTTACACCAACAAGTTAGACAACTTAGAAAAAATGGACAAATTCTTAGAGAGGAACAAATTTCCAAAATTGAGACAAGAAGAAATAGAAACTATGGATAGACTTGTGACAAGTAAATAAATTGAATTTTAATTAAAAACCCTCTCACAAAATCTCAGGATTTGCTGGCAAAATCTATCAACTATTTGCAAAAAAGAAATAACCAATCCTTCACAAACTCTTAAAAAAACAGAGGAGAGAAACTTCCCAACTCACTCTATAAGGCCAGTTCTACCCTCACACCAAAGCCAGATAAAAACATCACAAGAAAACTACAGATCAATATCCCTCATGAATACAGACACAAAAATCCTCAACAAAATATTAGCAAACTGAATCCAGCAACATATAAAAAAGCTCATACATGATGACCAAGTAGGATTCATCCCAGGAGAGCAGTTTGTTTAACATCCAAAAACCAGTCATGTAATATACTATATTAACAGAATAAAGAACAAAAACCAAATGACCATTTCAATAGACATGGAAAAATCATTTAACGAAATCCAACACCTATGATAAAAACTCTCAATACATAAGGAACAGAAGAGAACCTCCTCAGCCTAATAAAAGGCATCCTACAGCTAACAACATAAAACAATCAAAGACTGAGTGCTTCCCATCAAATACTGGGAATAAGATAAGAATGGCAGTGCTTGCTTTTTCTATTCAACATTGTACTAACATTTCTAGCCAGTGTAATAAAAAATTAAAGCCATTCAGACTGGAAAGGAAGAAGAAAAAAGTTTTTATTCAAGGGTGATCATCTTTGTACAAAATCCTAAGGAATCTACAATAAAAATACTAGAATTTATACATGATTTTTGTAAGGTATCAGGACATATGATCAACATACAAAATAAATTGTACTTCTACATACTAGCAAAAAAATGCAAAAATAAAATTCAAAAAACAATTGTATTCCTGATAGCATCAAAAAGAATACTCAGGAATAAACCTAACCAAAAAAATGCAGTATTTGACACTGAAAACTATAAGACTTTACTGAGAGAAATGAAAGAAGATCTAAATAGAGACATTCCATTTTTATAGACTGTTCACCTCAGTATTGTTAACATATTAATCCTCCCAAATTGACATACAGATTCAGTATAATCGCTGTCAAAATTCCAGCAAATTTTTTATAGAAATTGGTAAGGTGATTCTAAAATTTATATGGAGATGCAAAGTGCCCAGAATAGCCAAAATGACTTTGAAAACAAAGTTGGAGGACTTGTAGTACCTGAACTTACAAAGCTACAGTAATTAAGGCAGTGTAGTATTAGCCTAAAGACAGGCATACAAGATCAATGGAATAGAGCTGAGAGTACAGAAATAAATCTTAAACATTTATGGTCAATCATTTTTTACAGAAGTATCAAGACAATTCAATGGGCAAAGAATCTTTTCAACCAACAGTGCTGGAGCCACTGAATAGCCATGTATATGACTTGAATAAAAAGTTTTATTTCTTCCTTTCCAACTGATGCCTTACTTTTTTACTGAACTGGCTGTAAACTTCAATATAATGTTGAAAAAAAGTGGCAAGAATTGGCATTCTTGCCTTGTTCCCAATCATTATATATATAAACTCAGACCCTCACCCCACACCATACACAAAAATTAACTCAAATGAATCACAGACCTAAGTAAAAGAGCTGAGAACTATGTCTTCATCAAAGAAGATACATGAATGGCTAAATTCCCTTTCCATACTTTCCTATACAGTTTTCTTAAGCTGTTAATACCTACTACTACAATCCAATGGACACCTGATTTTGGTTATTTTGGGCTTACCAAATTTCACTTGAAGGAAAATGACTTCAATGTACTCTGCCACTTAATAAATTTGAGGATCAGTCCAAGACCATGCCACAAAGAGACTTAAAACAGAATCCTGGATTTTCCTCCTTTTTCAGTCCCAGATCCAATTATCAATCAGAAACAGCCTGAACTCATAACACTCTGGTTTCAAGTCAGAACCTAGTAGCCAAGTAGTTCTAAAATCTTTTCACACTAGCAACTTCCCTCTCTACATTCAACTTTTGTCAAACTATTGTATCATCTGGTTAATTCTGTCAGTTTCATCAGATTACAAACTAAACTGAGGGGAAAGACTGTTTTATTCATCTTTACATCTCTTCTGTATTACAGTGTATTACATGAATACATTATGTCTTTAATAAATGTTTAGAAACTTTCAGTGTATCCTTTGTATGATTTCCTTATACCAGATCTTTATACATTTGTTCTTAACAATTTACCTGTTGCTTGAACAAAATTTCCTTTTCAACGTCTAGTGCTTATCTTTGTTATCTGTGTGAGATAGCTTCTCCAGAAACATTAAGAGAATGTTAAAACAGGAGAGTACTTCAGCTTAGAAAACACCTAATCCATTTTATCTCTCAGATACCAAAGGCAGTTGTAGAATACGAATAGGGCATTGCAAGCAATCTGGGCTTGACATCAGCTTGACCATTTACTTACCTAGACGGTTTGGCACAAGTCACTTAATTTCTGTGAGTTTCAATATTCTTATTAGTAAAATCAGGACAAAATCTACTCAAAGGGTTTTGTGAAGATTATAAGAAATAGCCTGGAAATAAGCTCCCCTAACCAGCCTTCACTGCATCTGAGCACCAGAGAGCTAAACTGACTTAAACCAAGAACTCAAGTCTCCATTAGCGTTCTACTTCATTAAATGGAGAATGGAGTACCACAGAGTAAATCACTGTCAATTCATTCAGAGACGTCGCTTACACAAAAATAAACATATTTTACCAAGTGTTTGGTGTATCTGTGAGATAAAAAGAATATGTATTTCCTATGACATTAAAAAACAATTAATTATCTTTCAGATCCAGCTTTTACACGTTCTTCTTTAGACATTTAATTTGTCATCCAGGCCCAACTATCTCTTTAAGTAGATCAACTGAATTTTATGGTAATGATTCTTTTTTAATACGTCACAATGTGTTTGAGGGTGTTTCTTGTTTTCACATAAGATAAATTTAGAGTATATACACATAAAGCACTAAGGGGTAAGCACGACAACTGGACAAATATCTATGGTATAATTTACAACTGAAAATCTGGAAATAAAAGGTCAAATAAAAAGGAAGTAGATTTAACTGGACAGAATGTTAGACAGTCATTAAAAAATAACTATCAAGATTACAGTAATATGGAATATGTGTACATTTAGCCTAAATGAAAAGTCGAACGTAACTACATATACACTATGACTACACCTACGTAAAACACATAAACATGAATAAATTTGGAAAGGAAGAATATTGGAAGGTTGCCCCCCAAAACACATGTTATATTATCATGATGGGATTATAGGGAAATTTATTTTCTTTTAGTCCTGATATGATAAATATATATCATATATATTTTGTATTTGTTTGTTTTGACCCATGATAAAGCTGACAACTCTTTTTTGTAGATATATTTAACTACTAAGAAAAAGGAACCATTAGAGAAAAGACAACATACATATTTCTATCAATACAAAACTTATTACTATTAAGTGATTTAAAGAACTTAGTATTAGTAATAAGCAATTTTAAGGTACAGAAAGAATGCCAAAAGATCTTCAACAATGAGAAATAGTTTTCTCAACTCTGAAAAGTAAACCACAGTTTTGAACTTCTGAGTTTTGGAACCACTAAAGAGGTGGAGTGATGAAGGAGCAAGAGAGACCTTGGAGAACATCACCTCATATCCCACCCTGTAGTTGCAGTTAGTTCTGGATTATGCTCAAGAGTTGTGGCAGGTTTCGTAAAACTTACAGAATCATCATCCTGAGGTCCAGATATTTTTAGTACCAATTACCAGCAAGGTCTTGAGTAACTCAGATAATATTCACCAGTGGTAAGTGGGATGTGTACCAGTGAATGAACGCATCAGCAGCTCTTCTTTGGATCACTTATACAAGATCACCTTCAAAAGTTTCCCAATTTGTAGGGCTATTTAAGTATCCCAATTTGAAGAAAATAAGACTAGGCAAAGATCTGAATACCCTACCAGACTGATTTCCACAAAGAATTTCATCAGTAAAACAAAGATTCTTGATCTGCAGTTTCCATCGGGAACTTGGCATCCAATAACATCTGCAGAATTAAAGAATCTCCAAAGATAGTATGGTGTGGTTTACAATGCTGAATCTTAAGTCTGCCACCTAGGTATAGCTGGCGTGTATTTCAAAGATAAGTACATATTAAAAAATATTGAAATTTTAATTTATCCCTCTCCAGTTACAATGCAGGGTATTCAAGTATCAATTCTGTTCTTTCCCCATTTAGCAAACATCAGTTCTGGACCTACAGATAACAGCTCTAGAATAATGTATTTTATCACCTCCTCTCAAGTGTCAGAAGTCAAGATAGCACTTCATGATGCTAAGAAAATATAGGTACCTCTGAACCTCCAGTTTCTACTTCACAATCAGAGCAATTCTCCATTTTTCCTCTTTAAATACAGATGTAATGACTGCTTTAAGAAAATGCCAACTACCAGAAGCCAAAGAAAAGCTTACTGAATATGAGATTTCCCTGTAAAACATCATTAAGAAAGGTTGATTTACAGGTTACCACAGTTATTTAACCTGGATTAAATGGACCAACTTCTTTTTACTAAAGGATTGGGAGACCCAAAATTCAGGTATAATGGAAAAGGAAATAGAGTATTTTAGGTTTTCCTTCTAGCTCCCATATTAAGAGGAAGAAAATGTTTAAGATTAAACTGAATATAGCAAGATTCAAGGACAACCTGAAGTAGCAAAGAAATTATCTGCATGTTACATGTTCCCATATTTTCATTTATTTCAACTGACAGTTTCTCTGTAATCTACTAAATAATTATTCTAGTAAATGTTAAGTGTTCCCTGGCATGTTGATTTAAGTTATTTTAGATGTAATGTAAAATTGGTAGCTATCCATTAGTAAGAATTAGTAAGAATAAAGGAAGACAGACAACTCCAGGACCAAAAAAATAGCTCGGTCTTAAAGAATCTTAGGGTCTATGATACTTTAAGATGCCAGTTCCTTGAGGAACTATTTACAAACTAAACAATTTGTCAAAGAGTCTAACAAGAATGGAAGGGACCTAATATCTTCTGAGTTCCTATTCTGATGCAAGCACATGCTAGAGAATATGCATTATCTCAATTATCTTCATAACAACCCTGACAGGCATTTTGTCTCCTCACAGATAAGAAATATGCTATTCAGAAGAATTAAGTAATTTGCTTACAGTGGGACCAAGGCAAAATTCAAACCAAGTACCCAGACTCTAATTTTTTCTTTCATATCTTACTACATTCAATCAAAATATTAGAGATTCTATTCTTTTGAAAGATCCAGTTATAAAGAAAGTAATAATCATTTATTATATCCTGATGTTATGGACTTTCCATATTCTATTGGGCAGTCAGGAAAGTGGCCAACAAACTGTGTGCTGGAGGCAAGGTACGCAGGCAAAGGCTCCAGCAGGTACCAGCTTTCTTTTTTCATTCTGTCTCTTGGTTTCTCTTTCACTGTTGCACACTGGTGGCTTAAAGACCATGGTCAGTAAGTATGAATGAATCTCAAGGCTCAGTAGTGTATCTATTCTAAGAATTTCTAGGTAGACTGCTTTTAGGGAAAATTCACGGCAACTGGATTTAGTCATGTGGGCAGGGGGTAGAGGGAACAAAAATAACTCTCCTTGGTCAAAAGTGTGTTACCTCAATATCACATAATTCATGCTTTAACCCTTCTATATTAGCAACTGAAAAGTTTTGAATTGCTCAGTTCTAATCAAATAAGTAATAAATTTGAATGACCACTTTCCAATTCTAGGCCTCAAGTTTTCATGTTTCCCAATATATATAGGCAATTGTAAAAGAATTCCAAAACTAAACCTATGCACTAGACTTTTTTTGCTTGATAAATCCAATAATCCATTTTATAAGCAAGTTGAGTAATGGTGAGTAATTTCTTAGTCTACTGCGGCTGAGTGAAAATAGCAGGCTTTCAAAAGAACTAGAACTAACTTAAGAAAATGAGTTTAACTCAAAGAAATAATTTTACCTTCTTTGTTGCAATATTTTTATACTATTATGATTAATACTACCTACAAACAGGAAGCAATGTGTTAAATTTACATTTTAGGGCTTGTTCTGAATCTAGAGATAGCTTAGAGTCTTATTTTGCTCCCCATTATTCCTTGTATTCTCATATGATCAACCAGGAATTCTTGAGCTGGGCCTACCTATCTTTCCTTCAAAAGTGCCATCAATAACGTTTATATAAAGCTGAAAGGAGAAAGCAGCAAGCAGCCCTTCTTCTCCTCCCCTGAGCCACCTACTAGCCTAATCCTCTCTATAAGGACCAGGAAGGAATTATCTATCCCCCACCTTCTTTCTGCTAGAGACCATAGTTCGTCAAAGCACAGAAGGTATGGTTCTGTGGGTCAAACCTACTGCTTTTTCTCACTCTGGATGATGGATAAAGTAGAAGTTTTAGCATGGCCCTCTATCCCATTTCCAGACCTGGGTTACTACCTAAGACAGGAGGGAAACCTCTTTTTTCTTAAGCAAATGAGTAAGATTTTCGCTTCAAAAAGGAGGATCCCATGAACATCTTATAAATTATCACTAATTAAAGCAACTAAAGGCAGCTAATACTTTTTAGTACTGTTGCCAATGTCAGTGCTGAATGTTAGATACAAAAACTTGATCCCTTAATCGAAAGTGATAACTGAACTGATCTAATTCTTTATTTTTATAATTTAACATGGAATTATGCAGTCTTATTCAGTTTGACAACTGCTGAGAACCTACTAAGTGCCAGAACTGTGCTAAGCCTTGGATATGAAAAGAATAAAGTTGAGTTGCTACCAAATCCATGTGCTCAAGACTTAGATTGGTTTTGGGTGGGGGGTGGGTGGAGGAAGCTCCAGCATAGAATGTTAACAGTGTGTTAAATGCCATAACAGTGATTTGCACAGCTTACCACAGAGTACAGAAAATAATTCCTAGAGGACATGCTGCTGGACTTGAGCATTTTCATAGCTTTTTCTTTCTTTTGATTTCTTTTCCTTGTTTTCTCTCTTTAATCATTTTAAACACTTACTTTATAGCCCCTTTCATATTTTCCTATATCTTAGGTTCCCGAGGTGCTAACCCTCCTGCTTCCTTTTATTTATGGTGGGTAATGCCCACAGTTTGTCATTTCTGTTCGTGAGTGCACCACCAGGTATTATTTTCATTGTGGTAATCTTAGATGTTCTGGATTCTAGCAACGTTACTCCAAACCAGTTTTGCATTTGTTAACACTGCAGTCCCAGCAGACCAAATTATGATGTGGTTACAATGGAACCTCCACTCCTGATTCTGGACTTGAGGATCCCATATCACATAGGTAGGATAAAATCAGACGTGAAACTCACAATAAGACACAGGTTTGGGGATGGTGGCAGACTATATTTCCAAATTTGGCTGCAACAACATCTCCCATTTTAAATGTTCTTTGCATGAGACCCTGACATTCCTCCCATGAAGCAGTATAATCTATGTGCTCTCTCTCGAAACTGGATGGGCCTTTGTGACTACCTTCACAAATAGAATATTGTAGAAGTGACACTGGATTCCAAAGCCTAGGTCATTAAAATGCCACAGACGTCCTCCTAGTTCCTTTAGGTACTGTCTGGTACCCTTGAGTATTTGTAGCAAGAGGGGTTCCATATTATCGTATTCTACCATGTTGCTAGAACAGCGAGCTCTTTAGCCAAGTAGAGAGAGAAGGAAAAACATTTTACATAGAGAAAACAGCATCTGCAAAGACTCAGTTGAGCAACAACTTGGTTTCATCCTGGAACTCCACTATGGAAATCCACTATTGTTGCAGGGCGAAGATGATACAAGGTAATAAGTGGCAAGAAATGAGATGCAGAGGCACGTAGTTGCTAGATTATAAATACTTTGTAATACAAGCTAAGGAGCTTGAATCTTTCCTGTAGGAAATAGGGAGCCACCAAAGACTGTAAAGACATATTTCAAGAGATCATTTCAACAGATTATGTGGAAAATAGATTTGGGTTGGGGGTGGAGGACCTGAAATAGAAAGATCATTTATCTTTGGCGGGGGTGGGGGTGGGTGGGTGGGGGTGGAGAACAAAACGCAGGCCAAAGATGAAGCTCTGAACTATGGCAGTAATAGTAGTGACTGAGAGGAAGGTAGAGCTCAGAAATTTAAGGAGTTACAATGAATATGGATTAGAGAATCAGGGAGAAGAAAGAATTTAGGCTATCTTCCAGATGTGTAGTCTGAGCAACCAAGTGGATAATGGGAATGCAGCAGAAATGGGTTTGGTATAAGGAATTCAATTTTAGACACATAGTCAATATCCTGATTGAGATGACCAGTGGGCAGTTAGATATCACTGCCAAAGGGGAACTGTGGGAAATGGAACGACCCCAATTCCACTGTGGATTCTATTTTTATTCTAGGAATTTGCATGTCCAACACTATCCAGTTGACATTAATAGTGTCAAGTATAAGCTCGTCCTAGCAACCCAGGAGACTGAAGTTAAGCCTCTGAATTCAGGTATCCAAGCTACAGCTAGCTATGGCAACCATATATCTTAGGTTTTCTGAGACAGTCAATTTTTGGTTAGTAAAACATCTTTACTGAAGCTATATCATTCCAATACATGCATTGAGAAAGGCATTTAAGCCACATTTTCCCTGAGCACTAAGTACCTAAGAAGAAAAAAAAGTGGTCCAGGTCAGAAACAAAACAGATCATTTGAATAGCCCTGTGTGCTTATCAGATGATGACCCAGGGCGTCACTTTCTATTTTTGAACCCTGTCTTTTCTTTCCCCAACAAGACTAGGATGGAAAAGAGAAATTTATAAAGTCCCTCAGATATTAATTAATAATTTTTCAAGTGCCTAGAGCAAAACTCCTTCTCTTTTGTTGAATATTTTTTTTCTTTTAACTTTTAATTTTGACATAATTTGAGGCTCACAGAAAAGCCGTAACACTAGAAAGAATCTCAACATACAAATTTTAACAATTTACCAATTTGCTCTATTATTTTCTCTATATAAAATACTCATTTTTTCCTGAACTGTTTGAGAGCAAGTTGCTGACATGATGCTCTTTTACCCCTAAATACCTCAATGTGTATTTCTTAAAAACAAGGTCATTCTCTTACATAACTCAGTACAAATACAAATATCAGGAAATTAATAGTGATACAATGATTAATCAACAGACCTCATTTGGCTTTGCCAATCGTCCCAAAAATGTCCCTTACAGCAAAAGAAAATCCCAGATCACACTGCCTTCAGTTGTCAGTCTCCTTAATATGGAACAGTTCTTTAGCCTTTGTTTTTCCTTTTGATGGTAAACTTTCTGAAGTTATTTTGTAGAAAGCCCCCCATATTGAGCCTTTCTTAATTTTTCACATGATTAGATTTCAGGTTATGCATTTTTGGCAGGAATACCATGGAAGTAATGTTGTGTTCTTTTTAGTACAAGAAGCATACAAGGTTAATTTGTCTCAATATTGGTGATGCTGGGTTTACAACTTTGTCAAGGTGGTGTCTGCTAGTTTTCTCCAGTTACTGTTTTTCCCTTTGTAATTAATATTATGGGTAGATACTCTGAAATTATTGAAATATTCTATTACTGATCAAACTTTACCTACCAATTTTAATGTCTACTGATGATTCTTGCCTAAAACAGTTATTATTTTGATGGATGCCAAATGGTGATTTTCTATTATTTTTTTCTACTTTCATAGTTGGCATTATATTGTACTTTAACAAAGAAATTTCCCTTTTCTTTTACCTATCTATCTATCTATTTTTATCAGTATGAACTCATGCATTCTTAGTTGGTTCAATGAATTATATAATTCATTATTTTCACTCCTTCGATGCTCACATTGTTTGAGATCTGGCATGTGGGAGTTCATCTGATCTGGTTCCTGTCCTTTGGACATGTCCTCATCATTTCTGAGCACTTCCCACTTTTGGTCACAAAAAGATGTTCCAGGGACATCTTGTCCTTTCAAAGGGGACTGTGGTTCTTCTTAGTGGAGAAGGTATGTAGTAACCATTATATGGCATGAAATGTACTCATAACTACTGGGGTATCATTATTTCTAAGTCCTCTCTGCAAAAAGAAATAGGAAATAGATGAATATATATGTGTGTATGTGTGTGTGTGTGTGTGTGTGTGTATATATATATATATATATATATATCTCAGCATGGATGTTTATTTTATACTTTGGGTTTTTTTAATTTGTAATTCTGGCTTTACTGCATTTTTTAAATTAATTTTTATCGGAGTATAGTGGCTTTACAATGTTGTGTTAGTTTGTGCTGTATGGTTTTACTGCATTTGATCAAAGCATGTAGCTTCTAATATTTCTATATTATGACACTTAAATGATGTTTACTTTTGTGACCTAGTAATGATCAATTTTTGTGAACATTTCACATGCACTTGAGAAAAAGATGTATTTTGTATTATCAGAGTTTAAAGTTTGATATATATACACATACCTATTTGATTATATTGTTAAAGCCTTTTATATATTTGTCTGTCTTGCATTGAAAGTGGTGTGTTGAAGTCTCCCAATATAAATTAGCATGCTTATGTCTCCTTGTATGTCTTGTATTTTTTGCTTTATAAATGTGGGTACCATTTTATCTACTGCATAGATACTTGTAACTGTTATATCTTCATTATGAATTGTGGCCTTTTATATTGAAATGTGTTCTTCCTCATTTTTAATAATTTTTGGCTTGACTTCTACTTTGTCTGTTGTCAGAACTATACCCTCTGCTTTTTAATCATTTTTGATTTGTGTGATATTCCTTTACTCACCCCTTTATTTTTGGCTTTTCTAAATCATGTTTTAGGTGTAACCTTTGTGCACAGCATATAGTAGCTTTTTTTGAAAACACCAAATTGAAAATATTTTTTTGTTAATAGGTGAGGTGAGTTGAGGCTATTCACACTTACTGATATAATTCATATGTTTGGTCTTAACTATGCCATTTTATTTTATAATTATTATGTTTATATGTTATATTTTAGTTTTCTATTACCTGTTTTCTTTGGCTTTTTCGTTTGTAAGATTTCTTTTATATTTAGGAAAGGTTTTTCCCCCTGTTGTAGTGATTGCCTTTGTGCTTTACTGAAAACAGGTCTTTAGCGTGAGGTTATATGTTTATCTGCCTAGGAGCTAGGCTGCGCTTAATGTTTGCTGTAGCTGTAGGTATCAGAGGTTTCAATTTCCTCTAGTGTCCTTTTTTTGGTCTTTCCTGTTATCTTTGGGTTTCCCTAGAAACTCCCTCTTAAATAGGGTCTGTGTCTTGTAGCTCTCTCAGTCAGTTGTAATCCATTTTTACTTTACTGGAGCTCTGTTGATGTGGTCTGAAGGTACTGTGGGAGAAGTTTTCTGTATTCTTATGATTAAATCTCAGGTTTTTTTTCGTGGGCCTGAGCCCCTCGGCTGTAACCTTCAGACAAGATTCTTAGTGTTTTTCCATTCTCTTATATGAGAAGGAAAGGATACAGGGGGATAAGCTGCCTAACTGCCCTTTCCCTAGGTCAGATAAAGCTCTAGGAGTGTCCTTTGAGGGCTGGCCTTCCTTGCTGAGAATAGAATTGGGAGCGTTTCAAAATGGTTACTTTCCCCCTCCACCTGTCAGAAGTATAAGGGGATTTTTCTCAGATCTTCAGCTTGAAAATGTGGTGAGACACCTGGAGATAAAAGTCATGAAAGTGTGGGGACCTCCTTAAACTGGTTTCCCAGGAGCTTTTAACAACTCTCAAGCTAGTCCACACTCGGTCCTCAGCAACTAGTAAGTTATCATTTAAGTGATCCTACCAGTTGCAGCAGCTCATGCTCCTAGCAAGCTGTGATTCTCCATATTCACCTGTCTCTCTAGTTTTCAGAGTGGTCATTTGCCCTATGACCTCAACTCTGTGAGAAATCTATTAAAAATTACTGATTTTCAGTTTTTGAATTTTTTTCTTGTTGTGAGAAGGGGAGCAACAACTTCTAAGCTCTTTACATGTCAGAGCAGAAACTGGAAGTCTCTGTGGATTTATTTTTCTGCTATTTCTTTCTTTCCCCAAAAGCTGTTAATAATCTGAATTAAAGAATGGAATGTGGGCTTCCCTGGTGGTGCAGTGGTTGAGGGTCCGCCTGCCGATGCAGGGGACGTGGGCTCGTGCCCCAGTCTGGGAGGATCCCACATGCTGCGGAGCGGCTGGGCCTGTGGGCCATGGCCGCTGGGCCTGCGCGTCTGGAGCCTGTGCTCCGCACCGGGAGAGGCCAGAGCAGTGAGAGGCCCACGTACTGAAAAAAAAAAAAAAAAAAAAAAGAATGGAATGTGCTAAAAGAGGTAAAAGGAAAACATAAAGGTTTATTTTAGGAAAAAGTGGCCATTGGACTGTATTTTATGCCATCCCCTCATTTCTCTTTATCAGTCTACCCTATCAACTCCTAAACTCCCTGATGGCAGGCGCCTTGTTTGCCATGGCCATACTGGCAAACATACTGGTATTCCTGGTGCATAAAACGGTATGCGGCACATAGTAAACATTCAATAAAAGTTTGTTAGACTAATGAGCTAGTCTTGCCTTTTCTTGACTCTGATCTCCATTATCATAAGGCTGGAAAGGGGCCAAATCCAGCCCTTGTCTTCTGGGTTTTGTGTTTCGTCACCAATTGAGATAGAAAACAGTTTTAAATCAAAGAGCATATGTAAAATACTATTAAATACTCAGTAACAACAGAATTTATGGCAACAGAAAATTGACTAATTCATCTTGGTTATCTTGGAAATGCGATTTTATTTTTACCTCATTCATGGATATGTTCCATTTTCTTATGATGCTGCTTATGTTTACTTACCATATCCAAGAAACTGAAGTAGTAAATTCATTACGTGTTTGTTTGTTTTTATTTTTGGCTGCGTTGGGTCTTCATTGCTGAGCGTGGGCTTTCTCTAGTTGCAGCGAGCGGGGGCTACTCTTCGTTGTGGTGCGCAGGCTTCTCATTGCAGTGGCTTCTCTTGTTGCGGAGCACGGGCTCTAGGTGCGTGGGCTTCAGTAGTTGTGGCACACGGGCTCTAGAGCACAGGCTCAGTAGTTGTGGCGCACGGGCTTATTTGGTCCATGGCATGTGGGATATTCCCGGACTAGGGCTCGAACCCGTGTCCCCTGCACTGGCAGGCAGATTCTTAACCACTGTGCCACCAGGGAAGCTCTGTTAAGTGTTTTTTTTGTTTTGTTTTGTTTTGTTTTGTGGTACGTGGGCCTCTCACTGTTGTGGCCTCTCCCGTTGCGGAGCAACAGGCTCCAGACGTGCAGGCTCAGCGGCCATAGCTCACGGGCCCAGCCGCTCCGCGGCATGTGGGATCTTCCCGGACCGGGGCACGAACCCGTGTCCCCTGCATCGGCAGGCGGACTCTCAACCACTGTTCCAACAGGGAAGCCCTGTTAAGTGTTTTTTAAAATAAGCCAGGCAGTATGGTCAAAGGCATAATTTAATATTTTAGAACATTTGGCACATTCAAAGATCACAATTAGATAGACTTGCTATGATCTAGTTTCATGCAATGCAACTACAATGCTTTCACTATGAGATAACTTTTGCAACTGTACTTTTTGACTTCCTTATTAAGATGTCAATATACTCCTTTAAAATACTTCATCTTATAAATATTTCATTAAAATTATAGCATTTAATTAAAGTATATTCCAATATACAAGACAATATTGTAAGAGCCTACTGCAAAGTTTTTATAGCTACAGATGAATTTTTAAAAGGTTTAATACAGGGTTTACAGAGTCTATAAGAAATATTCACAAAGGAAGATAGCAGAGAACTTACAAGAAAGATGTTAATGTTGAAAAAATTTCTCTTATAATTAGATAAGATAAAGTGATCTTATAATTAAGTCAGGAACTTGAACACCATCCTGAAAGTAATGGGGAGTTACTGAAGAATTTTAATCAGGAAAGTAGCCAGATTAGATTTATTTTTATAAAGATAATTTTGCTTAATTCCCTTCATCACACTAATTGTTTTAAACTTATTTATTGTGCTTTCCCAACTAGAAGGTGAGGTCTACAAGACTATAGATTGTATCTGACATGTTCATCATTATACCCCCAATACCCATATAATGTCAAGTTCAGCAAGTAAACAAACAAAAATGGTTGAATGAATTAATGTAAAGAACCAGTTAAAGCACATGTACTTGCTGAATTGAATTTTAAAAAATAAAATAAAAAAAGAAGCAGTTAAGAAGCATTTAATGCTTTTGGGTGGGGGTGCAGAAAGGAGGTCTGGGCAACAAAACAACAACAACAAACAATTAAGATCCTAAAACAATGAATTGTTAGTGGGGGCACAAATAGTCTCACACCAGTCTGAAAAATATTAAAAAGTGAGAGTTGAAAACTGGTAACCAAGAGGATGTGGGCAATGAGGAAAAGCACAAAGTAAAAAAATCATGTGTGGAATTTCAAAACTTACTACAAAGCCACAATAATAAAGACAGTGTGGCAATGGCATAAAGACAGACATACAGATAAATGGAACAGACTTGAGAATACAGAAATAAACCCTTACATTTACGATCAACTGATTTTTGACAAGGGTGCCAAGTTCATTCAATGGGGGGAAAGAACAGTATAAATAGTATGGGACAACTGAGTAGCTACATACTAAAGAATGAAGCTGGACCCTTACCTCACACCATATTCAAAATTTAACTCAAAATGGATCATAGAACTAAACTATAAACTCTTATAAGAAATTATAGGAGTAAATCTTCATAGCCTTGTATTAGGCAATGGTTTCTTAGATATGACATGGGCAACAAAAGAAAAAAATAAACTGATGTCGCCAAAATTAAAAACTTTTGTGCTTCAAAGGATACCATCAAGAAAGTAAAAAGACAACCCACAGAATGGAAGAGAATATTTGCAAATCATACAGCTGATAAGAGTTTGTACGTAGATTATATAAAGAACTCTTACAACTCAACAACAAAAAGACAAATAACACAATTTTTAGATGTGCAAAGGATTCAAGTAGAAATTTCTCCAAAGATACTCAAGTGGCAATCAAGCTCATGAAAAGATGCTCAATGTCATTAGCTATTAGGGAAATGCAAATCAAAGCCACAATGACATACCACTTCACACCCATTAGGATGGCTATAATTAAAAAAGAGACAACAAGTGCTGATGAGGATATAGAGAAACTGGAACCCTCATTCATTGACGGTAGAATTGAAAAATCACATAGTCACTTTAGAAAACAATTTTAAAAGATTAAACAAAGTCACCATATGACCCAATAATTCCACTCGTAGGTATATCCAAGAGAAATTAGAGCATACATCTATATAAAAACATACAAATGTATACAGCAGTATTACTCATAACAGCCAACTCAAATATCCATCAGCTGATCGATGGATAAACAAAATGTGGTAAATCCATACAACAGAATATTATTCAGTCATAAAAAGAAATGAAGTATTAATATATGATACAAAATAGATGAACCTTGAACACATTATGCAAAGTGAAAGAAGCCAGACACAAAAAGACAAATATTCTATAATTCCATTTACATGAAATGCCCAGAATAGGCAAATCCATAAAGACAGAAATCAGATTAGTGGTGAAGAGTTAGGAGAAGTGACCACTAATGGGTACAGTTGTTTTGGGGATGATGAAAATGTTCTAAAATTAGATAGTGGTGATGACTGCACAACTCTGTGAGTATACTAAAACCCAAAGAACTGGACTCTTTAAAAGGGTCAATTTTATGGTATGTAAATTATATCTCAATAAAGCTATATTAACATACACACACACACTTGTGGGCTTCTGAATAGATCATTCGCCTTCCTGGTGGCTTCCAGTTGACTGCTGCAAAATGCTCAAATTCCAAAAATAAAAATATACCAAAACTCCCCCAGATTTATAACTATAGGCCTGAAAGTTAATTCAGTTAACTTTCAGGCTTATAGTTATAGGCCTGAAATTAATTTAACTGTTAGAGTGTGAAGTCCTTGACGGTCACAAAACTATCAACAGCATAGTTCTATTTCCCTTCATTCCTGACCCCGTTGTTTACTTCCTATCACATTATCTTATACATAGTAAGTGCTCAGTAAACGTTTGCTCAAATGAATCTTCAAAAAATGTCTAGGGAATGTGAATGATTAGAAGGAAGTACTGCTATAGCAAGGCTTTCCAGAGGAATACTGATTTCTGAATTCCATCTCTTTCTTTATTAAGTCTTCAACCATTTTGGGGGGAGGAAAGATTTGAGAAATCTTCAGAACATGACCCTAATATAAGGGGTGCTAGCATTACCTTCTCCAGTGTTTTAATTAAAAACATCTTTCATGCAGAACATCTCTACAACAGAGTTGAAGTAAAACACAACAAACATGCTGGTACCCTCTTGGATCGGGGAATGGGGTATTCTTGTTAATATCCACTTACTAAACGTAGATTAGTACTTGTCAAATGAATTGGAACAAAATACACAACAAATTGAGTTGATTATGAGCTTATCTTTCTTGAATAAATCAGAAAACATTTAGGTATCTTGCGCTGCCCTAGGGTCATGGTTATAACCAACGATCATTATTCTCTATGTTAGGTTGTTGTTGCATGTGTACTCAGTGAGGAAGTTTCAGTTAATGCCAGACAGACAATTTTTTACTATAGGGCAGTGAAACGAAGAAAATTGAAAGCTCAAGTCTGCAAGCTGAAACATTTTTAAAAAAAACAAATAAATAAAATAATTGGTAATTCACCACTAAATTATGAAAGGAAACAAAGAAAAAGCTGAATGAAAGCTTAACGAGGAGGAATGCTGGCATTTGTGAATCCTTACAGAGAGGAGGGATCAAAGGAGGAAGTTTCATACAGTCTTTCAAATATGAAATGTTTGATTCCTGGTGGACTGTAAAAAGAGGAGGAACAGAAGGAACTCTGCAAATACTGGTTTGATGAAGACATGAAAAGAGAAAAGTCCATTTATTTCTTTGTGCCTTTTAATGGCATTCTCTGTGTCCATTCCAAGAATAAGACAACCACACCAGGCCAAGCAAACATGGACACAGAGTTATAATGCTCCTTTACGTGCTAAGTACACAGCAGCAATTTTATGTGGCCTTGAACTTTCATCAAATCTGTTTCCGGGTGCTGTCAATTCCACCTTTAAAAAGCACTACCGTACATCAGCAAAAATACATGACTCAAAATATGTAACAGGATTGCCTAGTGGAACAAGAGACATCACTCCCTGACAAGTATAGTAAAGAGTCTACAGAAAATCATATGTAATATTTAAATATCTTATTAATTGTTAAGTAAATAGAACATCTATCTTGGAACTACATGTTAAATGAAGGTAAGGATAACCTACCTTTGCCCACGCTCTTCATTCTCTAGCCTGTCCTCTAAAAAAGTATCTTTCAAAAGGCAGTTACAAATTTTTCTCTTCAAAAATCAACTCGAACACATTTTAAAAAATTAAGATTATATTAATTATTTAATAAATAGCTACATGTATTCACAGGGAAAAAAATCTGGCACTGAACACAGTGATTCACTTTTCTTCTGGGTTCCTATATACAGGAATCAAAACAATTTACAAAATATATTTGTACAATAAAAATTTAGACTTATTGATATTATAAAGTAACTTCATGCATATTAGATACATGCAGAAAGATTATAATTGTAAACAGAATTATATTGGAGATATAGATTTCAAAAAAAAATAATAAAAACGAGCTGAAAAGTTGACCCTATATTAAAATGTCATTTGAACACAGTAAACATTGTTCTGTGTTCTACTAAGACTCACAGTACGACTAGGCTTACATTTAAATCATTGACATTATTTGGTAAATGTTCATTTTAGGGTAAAATCTAATACAGCCACTCATGTCATAAAACCACATACTACAGCGTTGGAAGGTATCCAAGAGCTCACTAGTCCAAATATTCTCATTTTACAAAAGAACGAAACAGGGCCAACTGGGTAACAGCCTTGTCCAAAATGCCTGGTGCTCTCAAGATTAGGGCACAGCATAGCGGTAGGCATAATATTTTAACACTGAAGCTAACTGAATCACATTCAACCAAGAAGAAATATCTTTCAAAGGCTTAATTTTTTTCTTTCACCATAAAGTGATTTTCTGAATTTGAAAGAACATAAAGATCAAATAGCAATCACTTTCAGTAATAAAGCAAATATTCAAAATATTTCCTCAAGATTTAAAGCAATGGAAAATTTTAAAATAATCCAGGATAAACAACAAGGTCCTACCGTAGAGCACAGGGAACTAAATTCAATATCCTATGATAAACCATAATGGAAAAGAATATAAAAAAGAATGTGTCTGTGTGTGTGTGTATATATATATATATATATATATATATATATATATATGTATGTATAACTGAATCACGTTGCTGTACAGCAGAAATTAACACAACATTGTAAATCAACTATACTTCAATAAAAATAAATAAATGAATAAAAATAAACCAGGGAAGTCCAAAGTTAGGGTTCTCCCTACCATCTTTCTCCCATAGTAGTAGATGCACCGGAATATTACAACTGAATTCGATCTAAAGAAAGGAAAATCACTAGTGGAGCAATTTAATCCACAAGTTGCCATCTCCTCAAATAAATCTGACGGGTTTGTCAATTTTCTGCTAACCACAGCAATCTGCTTTGGTACCCTGACCATTGTGGACTAGGCATTCCCATAGAGGTTCTGACTTGACCTACTTAGACCTCGACATCTGGAAACTGCATCGTTCCCCATTTTCTTCCCACCACCTACGAAAAAGACCAGAAAGGTTGGTTGGCAATTCCTAAACATGAGATGACAGGCCTGTAGATGCACCTGTGGCCTCTGACCTGTGAGAAATCTCACTTGCACGACTAAGTGAAGCAGCAGCCTGGCTTTCTAGAAATATTAGCAGTTTTCATTTAAACGAACTGTCCCTAGAGATCGTGGGTAGATAACACGAATGAGCTGCTCATAAATTATCTCAGCAAATCTTTAACTCTCATTTTTGCTGACACCATTATTTTTGTATGAATAAGGAAGAGTAAGTACAGAGATATGAGCATAGAAAATTTTTAAAGAAAGAAAAGCATTATTTGCTCTGTTTGGCTTCAAGATAAGGCAGAAAGGGCACATGCCCAAGGCTAATATGCAGCATGCCAAAAGTGTAACTGAACTATCTAACCGCAGAATCCAAAGAATAAATATGAAAATTAAAATAACACTGAGACACAAAGATCTGAAGGCTAAAGGGTACCCACATTTAGTTTGCAGGTGTTTCACAGACAGAGATGGCTTTCTGGTACTGCTGACTTTCCCTAGAGGCTCCAACCTTAAGTCTGATACAGAACTACATTAAAAGCTGTAATGATTTCATTGTCTCCATCTTCTGAGGTATTAAGAAAGGTCCAAATTATGGTTGGGCTGCAAGATTAAAAGTAAAAAAAATGTACAAAATTACTTGTGGGTGCCATTTCAGAAAGTGAACAGACACCTAGAAGGGTGGTATCAAAATGAGTAACCTCACAGAGATTGGCACTCATTACATGATGTTGACCCAATTTAATCAACTGAATTACTTTTTTTCTGATTTCCTTTACCTATTTATTTCCTTAATCCACCATTATTGAAATTAGAAGATCTAAAATCATGTTCCTAATGAGGAAAATCCTAACCCTCAAAAAAAATACTGGACTCAATAGAGTCACCAAAATTCCTCACCAGTAGAGTCACAAAGCATAAGAAGATAGAATATGTTATTATGCTTACTTAATACAGCATAGTTTATCATACAAACCTGGACACAATTGAAAGTGAAAGGGGACACTATTAAAAATTATACTAGGCAAGGATGCAGAGCAACAGCAACTCTCATTCATTGCTGATAGAAATGCAAAATGTTAACGGCCACTTCAGACAGTTCGGCAGTTTCTTACCAAGTTAGACATATATTCACCCTACAATCAACTTAGCAGTCATGTCCCTAGTTATTTACCCAAGTGAAATGAAAACATGTTCATGCAAAAATTTATATGTAAGTTTTTACAGCAGCTTTATTCATAATCACTAAAAACTGGAAGCAACCAAGCTACTGTTCAACAGGAGAATGGATAAACGAACTGTGAGACATCCATACAACGTAATACTATTCAGTGATAAAAAGGAACAAGCTATTGATTCAGACAACAAGATGGATATATCTTAAATGCATTTTGCTACATGAAAACAGTCTGATCTGAAAGGTTACATATTATATGATTCCCTTCATTTGACATTCTAGAGAAGGCAAACTAAAAGTACAGAAAAACAGTTAAGTGGTTGCCAGGAACTGGGGGGAGTGAAGAGCGGTTTACTAAAGGGGACACACAGAGGAATTTTTAGGGTGGTGGAAATATTCTGGACTGGTGAATACATGACACTATGTATTTGGCAAAGCACAAAGAACTCTACAACACAAAAAGTGAATTTTAATGTACGCACATTAAAAAAAATCAACCAAGAGGTTGGGAACCCCAGGCTGGAATGCAGACTGTATCAAAAGAATATAACTGGGGCTTCCCAGGTGGCACAGTGGTTGAGAGTCTGCCTGCCAATGCAGGGGACACGGGTTCGTGCCCCGGTCCAGGAAGATCCCACATGCCGCAGAGCGGCTGGGCCCGTGAGCCATGGCCGCTGAGCCTGAGCGTCTGGAGCCTGTGCTCTCAACGGGAGAGGCCACAACAGTGAGAGGCCCACGTACCGCAAAAAAAAAAAAAAAAAAAAGAATATAACTGTATTATAAATGTATGACATAATCTCACTGAAGAGGGTACAAGAAAAAAATAAAAAGGAGCTGACTTTAAATTATTTTGGAAAATCATGTTTTGACTGGAAACAGTAAGGGTAGAAGAAAAAGGAACTGTACATGAACACTGTTTTCTAGTTTGGGTAGAAATTAACATTTCTGAAACTGCTTTACATGTATACTACAGTTGAAGAAATAAGTAAATGGATGATGGATGACAGAAGCCAGGTTAATCACAGCTGGAGAGGGAAGTTCAGATAAACAAAAGGGGAAAGCTAAAAGAATTCTATGTTATTGGATTAGTCAGCATCATCAGTATGAACTCATGTTTAGCTTAATGTACATACAGATGAAAAGATACAGAAATAATTATAGATATGTGTATATATATGAATTAGTATATATACATATATTTCCTTGCTCTGTCTGTTGAGAAGGCCTAGAAACAATGACACTCTAGTAGCAATGAGCATATTCACTGCCCAGATATTGGTTTCTAAATACCACTAATCATGGAACCAGGGCTCCTTGGAGAAATGGCTGATTCTAGGACTAGGGTAGGGAAAACACAAGATGAGCCCACAGCATCTTGTAGTGCCAGAAAGTAAAGAAGTATTCAGAAAACCAAAAGGATGGGGGCATGTCAAAGGGACATAAGAGGCCAAACTGAAAGAGCTTCCAAAGCTTCCAAATGGTTGCCAAAGTTGGAACCATTTGAGCAACAAAATAACGTAGTAAGGAACTATAACTCAAAGTATAAAATAAATATGCATGAGTCCACATTGATATAAATAAATGATTGAAGAAATAAATGGGAAAGAAAAGATCTTCCTTACAGAATTCCAAATAATTTATGTAGATACTCTAAAAGCTTATCCTACCCCCTCCTTTGAGCATAGGCTAGACTTAGTGACTTGCAAAGAACAGAGTATGGGGAGTGGGGGTAACCTTATAGTAGAGAAGCCTAGCAAACACTGCCTTGGCCAGATGACTCCAGGTTAACACCAAGAATCGTAAGTCACATTAATAGAACATACCCCTAATATTATTTGATGAGAAAGCCAGTTTATTTCTGTGGTATCATTCACAAAAAAACATAAGCTCAGTCTATATGAGGAAAACATCAAGCAAACCCAAACTGCGATAAGCTCCACAAAATAGTTGACCAATATTCCTCAAAACTGTTAAAGTCATGAAAGATAATTAAAGGCATAAACTGCCAAAGAACAGAGGAGATGAAGAGACATGACATCTAAATGCAATGTGGTATCCTGGATTGAATCATGGAACAGAAAAAGGACGTTAGTGGAAAAGCTAGTGGAATCTGAATAAAGTCTAGAGTTCAGTTAATAGTAATCTACTGTAATGTACTGTTGATTTCTTAGCTTTGACAAATGTACCATGGTTATATCACACGTTAACAACAGGGAAAATGAGACGAGGGGTATACAAGAACTCTCTGTAATATATTTGCAACTTTTCTGTAAATCTAAAATTATTCCAAAATAAAAAGTGCAGTAAAAAAGTATGGCAGGGGGGCTTCCCTGGTGGCGCAGTGGTTGAGAGTCCACCTGCTGATGCAGGGGACACGGGTTCGTGCCCCGGTCCGGGATGATCCCACATGCTGCGGAGCGGCTGGGCCCGTGAGCCATGGCCGCTGAGCCTGAGTGTCTGGAGCCTGTGCTCTCAACGGGAGAGGCCACAACAGTGAGAGGCCCACATACCGCAAAAAAAAAAAAAAAAAAAAAAAAAAGTTATGCCAGGAAAATAGATATAAGCCAGGAAAAAGCAGGACATTATGCTCATCTGATGTATGACCCAAGTCTACCTTCATTCTTAACATCCTCTGTTGAAAATCTAGAGCATAACAGTCGAGTTTGTGCTATTTGGTGATCAATGGAAAATCGAACTGGATTCCATCACTGCTAAGGAAACAATTTTTAGATTCTCTTTTATAATTCCTAGCTGTACAAAATACAAAACAATGCTTTAAACAAGGCTCCTTGAACTGGGGGGAAATGCAGAAGGAAAGATGATTTGTGATGAAACTGTGAACTTCCTTTCTGTTCAGGTTTTATATTTAGGGCTTAAGTATTTTATTCTTGTGGAAGAGATAACGACAACACAGCAATTGGAAAAGAAATCCCACTACTCACAAGAGCAGTGGTGAACTGGGGAGCCCACAACACTATACTACATCTCAAGAGAGATAAGAAAGAAACAAATTGGTAGAGTTTAAAGACCACTTACAAGGATAAGAGGGAGTAAAAGACAAGGATAACAGGGAGGAAAAGAAGATACTGAAAACTGACAAGCCGCCTTCTATCCTGGCTGGGAGCAAACACGCTATGTTTTTAAATTAACTCTTTGTACAACTCTGCCTGCTGAGGTAAGGACTAACATTCTCCTTAGAGAGTTCCTGCTGCCAGAAATAGTTTCTATTCCCAGCAGGGGGGAAAAAAAAATTACAGAGAGGGTACAGAAATCATTTGGAAGCAAATATTTTTCTTGATGCTTTTCCCCCTTCAATAGCTGTATGAGGAAGGTAGGTGTATATTAAAATGGCATAAACCCACATAGTTCATGGGGGGGTGGGGTTGGTGTGCGTAACCAACTAGAATTACTGACAAAATGACTTTCCAGTATGTCCAATATACCAATGAGCATTATAACTAAACCTAACAGTAATATAATAAATATTACCCTTAATTTTCCCACAGAATCCATTTTATTTATTCAGTAGATATTTACTTTATGTTTCCTATGTGCTAGGCACTTTTTTAACAGTTCTATGGCTTGGGGAAGAAAAGATACATGTTCATTGTTTTAAAATTCAAGCAATTCAAACAAGTGCAAAAATGACAGGCAGTAAAAATCATTCTACAATCTACCACCCAGAATTTAACATCTGGTGAAAAAGAATCTAGACATTTCTCTTTTGTCAGGCACATTAATAAATAGTTTATAAAAAGCACTTTAGCCACTTTTCAAATAAGAAAAGTTTTCCTTTAAAAAAAGGATAACCCAGCTATAGTTTGAATTTTCTATCAATATTAATCCTAGACTCTTCTCTTATTAAACATAATCTGAGAATTCAACCCAATGATTTTTCCTTCACCTGAAATGTACCTAGCAGAACTTTTTTCTATTTCTACTTAGCCTATAGTACATACAATGACTGGTCAGCTACTACCTGCAGCAGTAAAAAGTAACAGTAAACAAAACAAAACCAAAAAAACCCAGTAAAATACTTACTGTTGAAAATCACCTTTAAAAGGGGGAGTGGGGCTTCCCTGGTGGCGCAGTGGTTGAGAGTCCGCCTGCCGAAGCAGGGGACACGGGTTCGTGCCCCGGTCCGGGAAGATCCCACATGCCGCAGAGCGGCTAGGCCCCTGAGCCTCTGAGCCTGAGCGTCCGGAAGCTGTGCTCCGCAACAAGAGAGGCCACAAGAGTGAGAGAGGCCCGTGTACCGCAAAATAAAAATAAAAATAAAAATAAAAATAAAAGGGGGGGGTAGGGGGAGAGCACAAGCAGTTGCATATTTCTGTTGATTTTCACTTCCATGTTCATCTTGAAAATTCTCCAAAGAAAAATGTTTAGGCATTTTCTTACTAAATACAGTTTAACTTAACTTGACCCTGATTCATTAGGTTCAATCTGAGAGTGAAAAGTGACCACATCTAAGGCTTTCGCAGCATCTGAATTTTTCATGCAGAAATAGTCAAAGAATTTTTCACAAGGGCAAACCAAACATTACTCTCTTCTAAGTGGTAGGTTATCCCTGCCCCCGCCCCCCGCCTTTCCTTTCATGCCCAGTTACATCGATATCAAAAGACTTCCCCTGACTTCCACCCTGGCCTCCCTTCACTTTCTCCTCACCTCACTTTAGTGGCAGAAGTATAGGCATACTCTGGATTGATCCCAGAACAGTTCCACTAACTCAAACTTGGCATTCCCCTTCTTGAAGCCTAGCCTCTGTTTTGGCTCTTCTCTTGCTGCCCCATAACTCAATACATTGTCTTTATGCCCAACTGGGGACTGCCCATGTCTCTACCTACTCTTCTTCTCAATATCATTTCTAATACTGGTGAGGCTATTGATCTTTTCAAAAAACAGCACTTGATTTTATTAATTTTTCTCTATTTTCAATTTCTCTGACTTCTTCTCATCTTTATTTTTGCATTCCTTCTACTTACTTTGGGTTTGCTTTGTTCTTCTTTCCTAGCTTATTCAGGTAGAAGATTAGACCATTGTTTTAAAGTGATAAATTCCCCTCTAAGCATTGCTTTAGCTGCATTCCACAAATTGACATGTTTTTTCATTTTCATTCAAAATATTTTCTAATGTTCCCTGTGATTTAGTTTATCGATGAGTTATTTAGAAAACTGTTGTTTAATTTCTAAATATTTTAGAATTTTCCAGATATCCTGCTAGAGATTAATTCTGGTTTTGGTCAGGGCACATTCTCTGTGTGATTTAGAAACTTTCAAATTTATCAAAACTTTTATTTTTTAATCATCCAGCATATGGTCAATCTAGATGAATGTTCCACGTACACTTGAAAAGAACGTTTACTTCGTAGTGTCGGGAGGCATGTTTTATAAATGTCAATTAGGTCACATTAGTTGACAATGTTGTTTGAGTCTTCTACATCCCTATAAATTTTATGTACACTTGTTCTATCAATTACTGAGACATGAATGTTGAAATCTCCAAACATAATTGTGGATTTGTCAATTGCAGTTGTCAGTTTTTGCTCCATGTACTCTGAAGCTCTCTCATTACAGGTATATGTATTAAGAATAGTTATACCTTCTTGATGAATTAATCCCATTATCATTTTCAAATGTTCCTCTTTATCCCTATAATATTCTTTGTTCTGAATATTTAATTCTTTGAAATTAATATAGCCATTCTAGCTTTCTTATGATTAGTGTTTGTTTGGTACATATTTCCCCACACTCTTGTCTGTATATTTAAAATGAATTTCACATAGACAGCAGAGACTTTATATGCAGCCTGAAAATCTTTGGCTTTTAACTGGAGTATTTAGATCCTTTATAGTTAATGCAACTATTGATGAGACTGGGTTTAAATCTACCATTTTGATCTTTGTTTTCTATTTGTTCCATTTGTTCTTTGTTCCTTTTTTCCCCTCATTTCCTGTCGTCCTCTGGATTGCTTTTTTTTTGTTTTTTAGTATTCCATTTTATCTCCATTATTTGGCTTATTAGTTTACTCTCTTTTTTTTAATGTGGTTGTTTTAGGACTTGCACTATGCATCTTTTACTTATCATGGTCTACTCTTTCATGTGTAATAACTTTTTAACAATATACTTCCATTATCCCTCTCCTATTGTTTGTTCTATTGGTTTTATACAATTTACTTCCTCGTATGTTATAAATCCGACAGTATACTGCCACTATTTTTGCTTTAAACAGTTAATTATTTTTAAATTTTTAAATGAGGGAAAAGAATTCTGTTTAATCACACATTTAGCATTTTAAGAGCTCTTCATTCTTTCATGTAGCTTAAAGGTTCCATCAGGTATCATTTTCCTTCTGTCTAAAGAATCCTGTCTAACATTTCTGTGGCAGTAGTCTGCTGGTGATGAATTCTCTCAGCTTTGTTGTCTGAAATAGTATTTCACCTCCTTTAATGAAACATATTCTCAGTGGATATAGTAATCTAGGTTAACAGTTTTTTTTTTCTATCAATACTTTAAAGATGTTATTCTATTATCTTCTCTTTTTATAGTTTCTGATAGAAGTCTACAATAACTACTATCTTTCGTCCTTTGTACTTAATGTACTCATTTTTTTTCTACCTGAATTTAAGAATTTCTCTTTAACACTTTTTTTAAGCAATTTGATTATGATTAATTCTAGTGTGATTTCCTTTATGATTATACTGCTTGGGGGTTGTGAAGAGCTTCTTGGATCTGGAAGTTTATACTTTCCATCAAAGTCTGAAAATTTGGGACATTATTTCTTCGAATAGTTTTTCCAGTCCCCACCTTTTGGTGCTACAATAACTTCTATTTTAAACCACTTGATATTGGTCTAAATAAAAATAAGGCTCTGTAAATTTTTTCAGTCATTTTCCTATGTTCATTCTGGATCTTTTTTTTTTTTTCAAGATCACTGATCTTTTCTTCTGTTAAGATCTAACTTGTCTGTAATCCCATCAAGTGAAATTCATTTAATATACTTTATATTTCAACTCTAAAAGCTCCATTTGGTTCTTTATATCTTCCATTACTCTAATTATAGTGTTCATTATATTTTCCTTTAATAACTTGACTATATTGAGCATATTTATTTCAGCTGTTTCAACATTCTTGTCTGTTAATTCCATCATTTCTGCCTTTTCTGGGTCTGTTTCTCATTTGGTTGTGAGTTATGTTTTCTCACTTCTTGACATGTCCATAATTTTTTTATTGTATGTTAAATGTTGCTGATTTATGTTCTTGAGTGTTAGATTTTGTTAAAGAGGGTTGGACTTTGTTCTAGTGGGCAATTAAATTACATGTAAACCAATTTGATCCATACTGGGTTTATGTTTAGGGTGGGTATAGAATAACCTTTATTCTAGAGCTAATTTAGTCCCACTACAAAGGGGGTGACCCTTCTGAAGTCTTCCCTGAATACCCCATGTATTCAGAGAGGTCTTTTTACTCTGGTGATGGGAACCCAAACAATTTCTGATCCTGTATGAGCTCTGGGAATTGTTCAGTTTACAGATTTCAATAACTTTTTTCCTAGAAGTTGTTCTTTGCCAACATCATGGTGTTTCACCATAGCCAATGTACAGAACTCTGGGACACCTATACGGATTTCTAGAGCTCTTCCTCTGTAGAACTCCTTCCTCTATGGTATATTACCCTGTAAATTCTAGCCACCATGGGCTTCCCCAAACTCTGATCTGTGTCTCACACCACTCAGTAATACCACAGGGTTCTATTTGGGTTTCCCCTCCCTGCACCACAATCTGAAAATTGCCTCCAGGCAAAAAGCCAAAGCAATTGTAGAGTTTACCTCTTCTGTTTCCCTTCTTTTAGGAATCAGAGTGTTATGTTGCCTGTGGTCCAGTATGTGAAGATAGTTGCTTCAAGTATCTGTCCAGTTTTCCAGTTGTTTATAGACAGCCAGCAATTCCAGATACTGTTATTCTCTCATGGTGAGAAGCAAAAGTCCTTTCTCACAATATTTGATCTTATGTCAAACCCTACATATAAAATAACTGTAGAGACTATAGCTGATATTATTTTCCACAGAGGATTGCCATTTCCTCTGTTAGGTAGAAAGGACTGAACTGGATTGGGACTGGAATGTAGCTTTAGTTAGACTCCATTCATTTCTATTTTCAAATGTCTCAAGGGTAAAACTGTCAAGTGTTTGTTGCAGGTCCCTTTCCCCAGATTAGTGGTTCTCAAAGTCTAGTCTGTGAACCTCCAGGGGTCCCTGAGATTTTTTTAGGAGGGAGTCCATGAAATAAAAACTATAATATAATAATACTAAGATATTTGCCTTTCTCACTGTGTCGACATTGACACTGATGGTACCAAAGCAATAGCAGGTAAAACTGCTGCAGCCTTAGCATAAATCAAGGCAGTAACACCAACTATACAGCTATATTCCTCAGGGTCATGCATTCACAGTAAAAGAAATATCACTTTTACTTAAGAATATCGCTGATGAAACAGTATGGTTAATTTTATTAAATCCCAACCCCTGAATATATATCTTTTTTATAATCCAAGTCACAAAATCAAAGCATGTACAAAGTATTCTGTTGTATACCAAAGTATGGTAGTTGTCTTGAGGAAAAGCACTTAATGTGACTGAGTCACCAGCTGAATTAGTTTTTTTTTTTCCATAAAATACCATTTTTACTTCAAAGAACAACCAATAGATAAATTATGGTCTTTCAACTTGGATATTCAGCAGTTTTCTCAAAAATGAATGCAGTGAGCCTATTACTTCAAGGGATAAAAACAGCAGCATTTGTTGCCAACAATAAAGTTTGAACTTTCAGGCAAAAATTAGAATTGCACAAAACATATCAGCCACCATAATCTTGACAACTTTCCAATACTTAATACTTTTCTGATGAGCTCAGTGGTGATATTAACAAATGTGTGGGGTTTTTGTATTGTCTACAGAAGATTTGCACACCTCAGTGAACCACTATTTCCAAATAACCAACGCATGATACAAAATTATGTGTGGGTAAAAGATCCATTCAAAATAAAAGACAGAACAATAGATTTTAATGTAATAACACACAAAAAGTTCACTGAAATGATTTCATACTCCACACTGCAACTAACCTTTAAGAAACTACCACTTGTCAAGTTTTGCCATAGGATCAAAGATGAATGTTCACAATTATCTGAAAAGACTATTAAATTACTCCTTTTTCCAACTACATACTGTGTAAGGCTGGATTTTCTTCGTTTACTTCAACCAAAACAACGCTTTTCAACAAACTGAAGGCAGAAGCAGATACGAATAGTCAGTTGTCTGCTATTAAGCCAAAGATTTACAAAAATATTAAAAAATTAACTCTTTTCAATAACATATTTTTTGTTTTCAAAAATGTAACTGTTTTTCCAAAAAAAGCCTATTAATGTTAACATGCAATGAGTTTATTATTACTGTTATTTTTAAATTAATAAATATTTTAAATTTCTCTTATTTTTAATTTCTGAATTTCTGATATAGTAAATATGAACAGATATAATCCACTGAAGCAAAATCTCCTTGGTGTCTTCAATAACTTTTAAGATTGAAAAGGGGTCCTGAAATCAAGAAGTCTGAGAACATAGCAAGTCTCCTAAGTACCATGAGACTGCAAGAGATTTTACTCACTTTTACCAGGCTAGCTCCAGCCTCTGACACTGCCCCAGCACTTAGCAAGTGTCTAGTGGAGAAAAAAAAAGCTCTGCATTTTGGGCTCACCTAGATTTCCATCTGTCAAACCAGCCCACGCAACTGTTAAAAGCTCTTCTGATTTCTCTTTTTCCCTGTGGACTCCCTCTGCCTGGATCAAACCTAATCCTAAGAACATGCCCATATTTGGCAATTGCTCTCAGGGAAAAAACAGCTGGCTATCTCAGTTCACATAAGAAGGGAGACTAGAATTTGAGTTTACTTCCTCCTCTTTGCTTCCACAGCTCCATAACTTTCAAAATAAGATTTTTGGAATTTATCCATTTTCTACGTAGGAGCTATAGCCTGCCACTACCCACTACTCAGTCCTTTTAATCCATTACCAAATAACAGTAGCCAACACATATATCATTAACTATCTGCCAAGCAATATTCTAAGCATTTTATATAATGCTTAGAACTCACTTAACTCTGAAGAGAACATCATAAGGTATCGCCACTGAAGTTATACAGCTCATAACTGGTAAAGCCAGAATTCAAATCCAAGCAGTTTGGTTTCAGAGTCCTGGCCTCTAACCTCTAACAAGCTATCCTTTGCCTTATCTACCACACATTTTTCCCTCAGGAAACTCAGCCCATTTTCATAGTTGCTACTATCATCTCAAGATTGAAGATACCTAAATCTTTATCTCCAGGTCTAACCTGTTTAACTGCTTGCTGAACTTCAACTTGGATATTCCGCATATCTAAAACCAATGCATTGGGATTTCCCTGGTGGTCCAGTGGCTAAGACTTCCCGCTCTCAATGCAGGGGGCGCAGTTTCGATCCCTGGTCAGGGAACTAGATCCCATATGCCGCAACTAAGAGTTCACAAGCCGCAACTAAAAGATCCCACACGTGGCGACAAAGATCCTGCATGCCGCAACTAAGACCCGGTGCAACCAAATAAATAAATAAATAAATAAATAAAACCAATGCATCTTCTTCACTCCCTGAAAACTTTCTTTTCCAAACATTGCCCTTTCACTGGCACCATCCTTTCCACCTTTGGTCAATCCAGGCAATTATGATTTTCCTTTTCTCTAATTTCAAAAACATTTATAACTGTACCAGTAATCCCCAAACATTAATTCACAACTAAGTCTACTGTGGTGCATAGAAAAATAGTAATATAATGTGCTGTTCTATTTTAAAATCTGTCCTTAATTCTAAGATAATTCCTACATTTTATTGTTAGAATGTTTTTTCTTTTGTGAAATTGTGATAATAGATAATTAATTTTTAAAAATAATTTTGTGTGTGTGTGAACTGAAAAGTTAACAACAACACTATAATAATTCCCAAAGTTATTTGGTTGATTTGTTTTGAAAATTACTGATCCAGGAAATTTGAATATCTGCAAACTACTGGTCTATACCAACGTTATCAATTTACCGGGATCTGCTTTTGACTGTTCCATTGCTTCTCTAATAAAGTCATGTATCCATTTATCAAGTCACGTATCCTGCTCAAAAGGGCCCAAACAAAAGTAATAAAAGTTAGTAACTCTTGTGGCAGTATCAAAGAGTTAGAAATGTATTGAAATTGTTTCCAAGTAGTATCAGTTGGCTTTTCAAAATGCTCAAAAGATACTGCCTTCTTACTGCTTTTAGACTCAGTTAACTATTCTTAAATTCATTCTCTTCTCACATAATATACAGCCCCGCTTATCTGTGCAATAAGGAATTAAGTTCCTTACTTAATTCTTAAGCTATTTCCAACAGCCCTGTACAGAAATCTTTTTATAGTCTTAATCATGGTAAAACCACCTCTACCAAGCACCTTCTGATATATAATCTTATTTGATTCACAGATACCTAAATGGATTTCCATCAATTTTTGCTTTTACCACCATGCTGAAAGCAAGTAGCATGTTTTAAATGATAAAATATCATTGAGAGTTAGAAGAAATCAGAAATATCATCTACTCCAAAACTCTTCATTTCATGATTGAGAATAGCGTAGCTTAAACTCACACAGCTAATTAATGACACAGCCGACACGAGAAAGCTAAGCCTTCTAGACATCTAAGGAGTTGCATGAAGAAGGTGTAATTCACAGGAAAAGAACATATAGTCATATAGAACCAAGTCAGAAATCACTATACTCCTAGAATTAAGCAAGAGAGTGGGTTAGGATAAGTTCGGAATATACATAATACAACAGCTTCACTAATGTCCAAAGGAAGCAGAATTGCTTCGGGTTCACAATGACCAAAAATCATGCTGATGTGCAAGGCTCCTGGGGAGATTTGAGAGAAAGAACACCAACAAGCCAGTGAGGATGAAGAACAAAAAGGATCTACGCTCCAATTTAGCCACTAAAGGAAGGTGCAGTATAGTCAAAAAATTAGAGTTCTGATCCATCAACAGATAAATGAATAAACGAAATGTGTTATATCCATACTATGGAGTACTATTCAGCCATAAAAAGAATGAAATTCTGATACGTGCTACAACATGGATGAACCTTGAAAACTTGCTAAGTAAGGCAGACAGAAAAAGACAAATAGTGTATATTTCCACTATATGAGGTACCTAGAATGGGCAAATTCATATAGACAGAAAGGAGAATAGAGGTTACCAGGTCTGGCGAGAGGGGGAATGAGGAGTTACTGTTTAATGAGTACAGAGTTTTTGTTTGGGATGATGAAAAAGTTCTAGAAATGGATAGTGGTGATGATTGCACAGCAATGAAAATATACTTAACATTAGTGAATTGTACACATTAAAATGGTTAAAATGGTAAATTTTATGTTATGTATATTTTACCACAATGAAAAAAAATGGGAGAAAAAGAGTTTTGAAGGTGTGAGGAATTTTTGGTTTTCTAGGCCACTTACCAACTTGTCAACTTGTTAGTAATGAGTTATTTCCCCTAAAAACATTTCTTGAAAAAAGTAATAAACATTTTCACATCAACAGGTAACATATTTTGACAAACTTAGAGGAATTACAGGAAGCTCCAGAAAACAGTCCTGGCAGTAAAACCAGTCCTGACTGGGTAGTATTATAGTTCTTAATCAATGGTTATTTAATCATCCTAAATTTATTTCTACAAGACATCTATTCCTACAAGACAGCCATTAAAAAAAAAAATCTCATTTACCAGGGAGGGACCAAGAACTCCCTTGATCAGGATGCCACAGGGATGGAAGACCTCTGAGACTGTATAACAGAATCAGCTCAGCAGACCACTGATTTTAGCCTCTTTTGCTCTTAACCTGATAGCATCCTACCTCTCTATGCCAGAGGTCACAATCTCAAATGTCTAAAGAAGCCAGAAGCCAGGCAAGGAACAGAAATTAATGAAGCAAGCGGGATGAATCTGGGGAGAAGCAGGGAGACAGAGAAAGCTACGGCAGCCTGGAGGGTTTCTGTCACACCTACAGAGCACAGTCAATTGCTGCCAAGTGGTAATGCTAGCCCACTGTTGCCATACCTTCCGAATTTTTAAATGAGGCTGGAAATTCAGATTTTCAACTTACTCTACAAGCTAAGCAAAACAGATCTGAGAAGCCCAAGTAGCCTACAGATCCCCCGTTTGTGCTTTCTGCTCCATGCATATCCTTCTCCAAGCCATGAAGGAAAATGGCAGGAAACAATACTTTACAGTTATGCATATCTCATTTTGCAATAAGGACTCCAATTCCCTAAGAGCAGGGCAGCAGGCAACATTCAAGGAACATAAAATAAAGAAACCAAAGGAGTGAACCAAAAAGGCAGTTTACCTACTTAATATATGAAAAGTAAAAACCTGGGACTTCAAATAATCTACCAACTTTCAAAATGTCAGGAACTGAGATGAGGCTATGGTAACTGAAGAATGCTGGAACAAAATATTACGCAGCTAGAATACAACTTTTCCAACTCTTTAAAGCCACCTTACTATAAATTACACGATAGGGAATATGATCCCAGTGATTCACAATAAACCTGTCCCCTATGGCACAACATGAAATGTCTGTTGTATCATTTTGGATCCCACTGTCTTGAATTCTACCTGATTTTTACAACTTTGGTTGATATGACAAATACAGAACTGCAAGTGCACGTACAAATTCCCAGATTCCAAGTGAAAAATTCTATTTGAGAAAGAAAGAGAGAGAGAGAGAGAGAGAAAGAAAGAAAGAAAAGGAAAGAAGAAAAAAGAGAAAGAGAAAGAAGGAAAAAAGAGAAAGAGAAAGAGAGAAAGAAAAAGAAAGAAAGAAAGGAAGAAGGAAAGAAAGAAAGGAAAGAAGGGAGAAAGAAATGCAACTGGAAAAGGGGAAAATATTTCAGAAAAAAAGCTGCTTTCTTGCAGTTTGACAGATACAGGAGCCAAGAATAGTGGAGGAGTAAAAGCTAATTTTTCTCTTTTCACAAAAAGACTAGCTACTCCCCTCCAAAGGTAATCCTTCCTCTGGCCAAGAAGAGTCAGAATTCTTCCTTAAACTTTATCCACTTAATTTATCCACAAACAATATCATTTCCTTCTACTAAAAACAAAATATATAGCAGGATCTAATTAGCATTACATGCTTATGTGCTAGGTACCAGGCTAAGCACATAACATGTATCATCTCATTTAATCCTCACAACCCTATGAAATAGGTACTTTTATCTCTGATCAAAGTAAACACGGCCCCTACCCTCATGAGGCTTATTTTCTAGTGGGAGAGGCAGACATTAAACAATCCCAACAAAGAATGCACAACTGCATTTATAACCAGAGTTAGAAAAGAGATGAGCAAGGCACTACTAACTCACGGAAAAAGCAAATTTGATCTTACCCAAGAAGGCATCTTTGTAGAAGTAACTATTGAGATCAAAGGCTAAACATGTTTTAACTAGGCGAAGTCTCCTGTCAGGGGTGAGAGCATGAGAAAAGGCCCTGTGATGGAAGGAAACACAAGGAGTTTGAGGTACAGAAAAAAGGCCAATGTGGCAAAAGCAGAGAGAACAAGGGGAAGCATGCTGTGCCGTCAGGGCAGAAGAAACAGGCCATCCAGGGCCCTGCTATTTACATTAGAAGTCTCCATCCTCAGAGCAACAAAAACCACTAAAATTATTAGGAGAAGGGGGGGATGATCAGATTTGTGGGTATTTTTATGCATTTTTTAAATCAAAAGAAAATAAAAAGATCTCCTCTCTTAGCAACTTTCAAATATACAGTACAGTATTGTTAACTCATCATGTTACATATTAATCCCCAGGACTTACTTATCTCATAACTGGAAGTTTGTACCTTCTGACCACTTTCAATTATTTTGCCCACCCCCCACCTCTGGCAACCCCCAATTTGTTCTCTGTAATCTGTAAGTGCTTCTTCTTCCTCCTCCTCTTCCTCCTCTTCTTCCTCTTCCTCCTCTTCTCTTTCTCCTTCTTCCTCTCCTTCTTATTCTTCTTCCTCTCCTTCTCCTTCTTTTAGATTCCACACATAAGTGATATTATGCAACGTGCCTCTCATTGTCTGAGAGCACACGGTATGTGCCTTTCTCTGTCTGACTTATTTCACTTAGCATAATGCCCTCAAGGTCCATCCATGTTGTCACAAAAGCAAGATTTCCTTCTTCTTTATGGCTGAATAATATTTTGTGTGTGTGTGTGTGTGTGTGTGTGTGTGTGTGTATCACTGTTTCTTTATCCTTTCAACTGTTGATGAACACAGGTTGTTCCCATGTCTTGGCTATTGTAAATAATGCTGCAATGAACATGGGGGTGCAGATATCTTTTTGACATAGTGATTCTGTTTCCTTTGGATAAGTACTCAGACGTGAAATTGCTGGATAATACGGTAGTTCTATTTTCAATTTTTTTCAGTACTCTCCATACTGTTTTCCATAGTGGCTGCACCAATTTACATTCCCACCAACAGTGCAAAAGTGTTCCTTTTTCTCCACATCCTTGCCAACACTGATTTCTTATCTTTTTGATAACAGCCATTCTAATAGGTGTGAGATGATATCTCATTGTGATTTTGATTAGCTTCTCTCTGATTAGTGATGTTAAACGCTTTTTCATGTACCTGTTGGCCATTTGTATATCTTCTTTGGAAATGTCTATTTAGATCCTCTGCCTATTTTTTAATTGGATTGTTTCAGTTTTTTCCATTGAGTTGTACGAGTTCTTTATCTACTTTAGATATTAACCCCTTATCAAATATATAACTTGCAAATATCTTCTCCCATTCAGTAGGTTGCCTTTTCATTTTGTTGATGATTTCCTTTGCTGTACAGAAGCTTTTTAGTTTAATATAGTCCTACTTGTTTCTTTTTGCTTTTTTTTTTTTGCCTGTTTTTGGTGTCAAATCAAAAAAAAAAAAAATCATTGCCAAGACCAATGTCAAGGAGCTTATCCCCTATGATTTCTTCTAGGAATTTTATGGTTTCGGATTTTATATTCAAGTCTTTAACCCATTCTGAATTGATTTCTTTGTGTATGGTAAGATAATGATCCAGTTTCATTGTTTTGCTTGTAGCTCTCCACCTTTCCCAACCTCATTTATTAAAGAAACTTTAACTCCATTGTATATTCTTGGCATCTTCCCCCATTATATATTCTTGGCTCCTCTGTTACAAATTAATTGACCATGTATGCATGGGTTTATTTCTGGGCTCTCTACTTTGTTCCATTGATTGATGTGTCTGTTTTTAAGTCAATGTCATAATGTTTTGATTACTACAGCTTTGCAATATTGTTTGAAATCAGGAAGTGATTCCCCCAGATTGGTTATTCTTTCTCTACCTTGCTTGGCTATTTGGGGTCTTTTGTAGTTTCATACAAATTTTAGGATTGTTTGTTCTATTTCTATGAAAAATGTCACTGGAATTTTGACAGGAATTACAGTGTATCTCATATTTCTCTTCGGACTTTGCTTATGGTGAGTTTTGGTCATGTACATTTTTCAAAGGCAAATAAACCAACCTTCTGAGTTTAGGATTTTGAGTCATAATTTTAGAAAGGCTTTATAACTCTAAAGTTATAATTAAATTCTCCCATGATTTCACATTTTATGTTTAAATCTCTGACCAATCTGGAGTTTATCCAAATATACAATGTCAAGTATGGACCTAACACATTCTCTTTCCAGATGGCTACACAGTTATACCAGTACCAGTTATCAGAGTCCATCCTTACTCCCAACTGCTATGATACTGCTTTTTAGCATATCCTAAGTTGCTATATTTTCTATTTCTGAATTTTCAATTCCGTGCTATTAGTCTGTCAATTCATGCACCAGTATTACATTGCTCTAATTGAAACTTCATAGGATGTTTTAATCTGGAAGGGCTAGTCCCCCTCTCATTGCTCTTCTTTTCCAATGTTATTCAGGGTTCAATATGCACTTTACAATTAGTGTTTCTAGTATTTTCATTGAGATCACTTTAATTTGTAAATTAGTATGGGAGAATCAGCACTTTATGACGCTGAGATTTCCTATTCAAGAACATGGTACGTTTACATTCACATCTACTTTTGTGTTCTTCAGGAATATGGGGAGTAGATTGGAAGGAGGCCAGGTGGATAGGTTAGACTAATGTAGATTATTTCTGGTAATTGAAGAATACGGAAGGGATAAACTGGAGAAAGAATAGAGTGATAAGAGGGCATAGCAACATTTAATCACCTGGACAAGCCTGCCACAGGGGGAAGGAATGGTATAAAGAACAAAATCAAGTAAAAAGTGTTTTTCAAGAAAAAAGAAACTATCAACAATACAATTAGGATAAAAACATTTTCAAATAAATCCATTAGATTTAGTGATATGGAAGTCATTAGTGATCTTAGTAAGAGCTATTGTGGGGAGACTTATAAGGCTGGAAGCCACAGTGGGACTTCCATTCCAGTATGGACAAACATAATTATTTTGCTCTAATTTGATCCTAAAAGGGTCTTCCTGAAGTCAAAATGCCACTAAATTTGGAATATAACTGTAAGTTATTATTCCTAAAATGGAGTTCAAACATAGTCTTGGAAGAGGGTTCTTGAATAATACATGCAAAGAATGCATGGATCCAGAAAATACTGCCAATAGAAGGAAATATCAGAAACCAGAGTAGGAAATAACAGCTACAGAGCAAAGGGGGGCAAACATGAAGCAAATTTTCTCCAAAGCAAACTAAGCTATAACTTCACAGAACGATTTGGCTTGGAGTTAGGTCCTGCTAACATTTTAAAAAGCACAGCTGGAGATCCAGATAAAATAGGTAACTCCTTAAATAGGATGCACAGAACAAGCCCTGGCTGCTCAGAAATACTTCCTTCTGCATCTTTTCAAGATATCACTCTCTCCCTCCCTCAACTTGATCTCCAAATCCTAATTGTGGCTTCTCTTTTGGATAGTCCCAATAGAAGCATACAGACTTCCCTGGTGGCGCAGGGGTTGAGAGTCCGCCTGCTGATGCAGGGGACGCGGGTTCGTGCCCCGGTCTGGGAGGATCCCACGTGCCGCGGAGCGGCTGGGCCCGTGAGCCATGGCCGCTGAGCCTGCGCGTCCGGAGCCTGTGCTCCGCAGGCCACAGCAGTGAGAGGCCCGCGTACCGCAAAAAAAAAAAAAAAAAAAAGAAGCATACAGACTTCCCTGGTAGGAAAGTAAGGATACTGGTAGTAAAGTTAGGGTTAGAATTATTCCTAATTCTTTCCTAACATTCAGACAGGATAGTACACAGGATCTAGCTTCAAGGAGATACCAAGAGGGGCCAGAAAACAGAGAAGTCAAAACAAAACAAAACAAAACACAACAAGAGGAGTCAATAAAATAGTAACAATGCCTTGGACAGATCCAAACTGCCTTGGTCAGATCCAAACCGGGGCTGAACAGGCCCAAAGGAGAATATTCCATGGGAAACTCCAGAAACCTGGGACTGTGTGAAGCTGGAGAATACACACAGAACGAAGCAAAGCGTTCAAGGGACATACCATAGAATCTTAAGGGGAGACCTTAGATGTCATCTAGCTCAGAAAGGATGCTTTAAAAGAAGAAGGGTGATTTTACATTACAATTTTATCACTCATATTTGAGCCAAACAAAACTAACACTCTCAAATGGAACTGATTACTGAGAACTTTCTAGGTTTAAAGAAAAAAATTATTATAGTTCTGCAGAATTCTTCAGAACAGAAAGAACTTTCAAGCCCACGTGAGTTGATTTGCATGCCAAAACCAATCTGCAATATGGAAAAATATGGTAAGTGAAATAAACCAATATCTTTTGACCTTTCATTTTAACACAAATTTGGACCAAGAATGGAAACAAAAAAATCATGGCACTAAAATGCAGAAGTTCCAGGTCCCTTCTACCACTTACCAGCTGCTTGAACAGGGGAACATCCACCGTGACAGTGTTATACCTAAAGCCCTGGTGAGATCTCCTTTAGGTATAAGATCCTTGTCCATGAAAAGAGGATACTCTCAAATAAGAATTATTATCTTCTTTGCTTGCTAAAGATACCAGGCAGGATCAGTAGATTCAACTAAAATCATTAAGGTAAAGGTAGAAGAGAAGGAAAAAAGGGTCTCTGGAATAGAAAAGGCAATTAACAGCTCTTCACTGCAACTACATCGAAGAGGCAGAGTATAATTTTCCTTAGGTTGTTCTACGCCGTTTCATGCCTGCACACTGCAGCCCCACTCCAATGTTCAGCTTAACGTGGTGGTATTCAAATATACTGGGGTCAACTAAGGAAATGTAATGCTTCTAAATTATGCTGTGGAACTAGTGCCACTGGTTGTTCATTCTGCCATCAGCCTTAAGTGGTAGAATTTTAAGAAGGTACTGCGTCAGAGAAAGGCGTTCACTTGGTAAAATCTACTCCCTAATATTAATTTTCTGTACAAGGTTGTTGCAAAAGAAAAAAACAAGAGCTGTTTCAGTTTAATCTGCATTCCTCTTTTTTTTTTGAAACCAGCGGGAAGTAACAGAGGATACTAAAGGATGTGGTGGCTATTCTAGGGGACAAAGTTTTTATTTCTTTACAGAATTAGAATTGTTAGTTCTTACCAGGGCAGCAAGGAATAAATCACATATTAGTACATTACGGTGACAGTTTATTCTATTTACTGTTACTGGGGGGGAATACATTTTATTCCTACGGTAAAGTGACAGAACTCTCTCCCAGGCATGTGCCTAAACCTTATTTCAAGAAAAAGAATTTGTAAGCACAGGATTCTACCAACTTACAGCAGGCTGAGTGGGGGCACAGGAGCCATGAAATGGGAAACAAACAGGAAAGAAACTGGGCACAGGCATTTCAGGCTAATAAATATAACAGCAATCTAGAAGATGAACGGTTCATGTTGTTTGTGATTACAGACTGATTATTCCTCTAAGTGCAAAGGCTATCCAATAAGTCATATCCGGGTTGATTTGTTAGCAAGGTACTTTCACCAGATAATAAATTAGAATGTAATTAAAGTGCATTCTGTCTGTTTATCATGGACTAAGATAGCTCGCTATAATTCTCAATTATCTGCATGAACACACAACATGACAGGCATGGTGAGTAAACCTTTCAGCAAAGGGCAAAAAACATCTTAGGAATGCACTAAAATTGCTAGATTCTTCTCTAGTCCTTTTAAAAATCTGTTTCCAATTTGATAAATTATGTGAATGGAACCAAATTAATTCGGTACTTGCTTTCATACAGTAAGTCATACAGTAAGTTTAGACTCATAAGTCTCCAAACTTCTTAGTTTGCTGGTAATTTGCTAAGGGCAGTGACTAAATCATGAAAGAAATCAAAGAAAACAAAATTGAATATTTACTGCAAACCTCTGCTAGGTGGAAAAACTTAAGCACAGAGAAAACAGAAAAATCACAAAGGAAAAAACATATATGAACATTTAAAATTTAAAAACGTGTTTAAAAAAGCATCTGTAGCATATAAGACAATAAATTCACTATATAAAAATCTCATAAGTATTAATAACAAGAAACTCAGACCATGAGAAATAAAGGAGCAAAACATACAAAGAGAAACAAACAGAAACATAAAAAACAATTCTGAGTAAATTAAATTTAAATCAGGGTAATATTTTTCTATCTATCTAATTAGTAAAAAGTCTTTTTTTAAATGATAATGACCAATATTGGCAAAAATATAGCGCCACTTATACTCTCATACATTATTTCTTATAATAAATTGATCAGAACTCTTCAAAATTACAACTTGGTGTTTTGAATTAAACAGTATAAAAATGTTTCTAATGTTTTAGTTCAGTATACTCCCACATCATGGAATCTATCTAATAAACAAAAATATTTATCACAGCTTCACTTACCAGTAATAAAAATCTGAAACAACAAAAATCCAACAACAGAGTAAAGACACAATGTAAAATATGATATAATCATGGATGGAATATTATGTGGCTCTTTTAAATAATGGTTATGAAAACTAAGTAGAAAAGGCTAGAAAACTGTATGTGTAAGGTGATCACATTTAAATTAAAAATATGCACATTAAAGAAGACTAGGAAAGAAAATACCAAAGTGATAATCATGTTAAGCTGGTATGGTACTCTGAACAATTGCCCCCCCCACCACACCACACTCCAAAGATGTCCAGGTCCTAAATGCCTGGAACATGTGACTGCTACTTTACTTGGCAATAGGGACTTTGCAGATGTGATTAAAGATTTTGAGATGAGGAGACTGTCCTGGATTACCTGGATGGGCCCAACACAATCACAGGGGTCCTTATAAGAGGGAGTCAGAAGGGTCGAGTCAGAAAAGGAGATGTGACAACAGAAGCACAGGTTGGAATGATGTGACCACAGGTCAAGGAAAATGGGCAGTCTCCAGAAGTTGGAAAAGATAAGAAATGGATTTTCCCTAGAGCCTCCAGAAGGAACTCAGCTCTGCTGACACCTTGATTTTTATCCCCATGAGAGTCATTTCTGACTTCTGACCTCCAAAAGCGTTAGATAATAAACTTGTGTTGTTTTAAGCCACTTAATTTGTGCTAATTTGTTACAACAACAGGAAACTCATAGATGGTAAGATCGCCCTTTCTAAACTTTCTGTAATTTTCAAATTACAGAATTCTATTGATGCATTCTAATATACAAATTTAGATAAAATTTAAGATTCTAGATGAAAACTTACTCTGCTGTAGTGGTTCCCAACCCTGGCTGCATATCAGTACAGACATACCTCAGAGACATTACAGGTTCGGTTCCAGACCATCAGAATAAAGTGAATATCGCAATAAAGCAAGTCACAGGAATTTTTTGGTATCTCAGTGCAAATAAAAGTTATGTTTACACTATACTTAGTCTATTAAGTGTGCAGTAGCATTATGTCTAAAACAACAATGTACATACCTTAATTAAATAATACTGTATTGCTAAAAAATGCTAACCATCACCTGAACCTTCAGTGAGTCATAATCTTTTTGCAATAGTAATATCAAAGCTCATTGATCACAGATCACCATAACAAATATAATAATAATGAAAAAGTTTGAAATATTGTGAGAATTACCAAAATGTGACACAGAGATGCAAAGTGAGCAAATGTTACTGGAAAAATGGTGCCAACAGACTTGCAGCGTTGCCACAAACCTTCAGTTTGTTAAAAAAATGCGGTATCTATAAAGCACAATAAAGCAAAGAACAATAAAACGAGTATGCCTATATCAAATAATCGGCTTTAAGAAAAAAAAAAAATACCAATGCCATGCTTTCTCCCCAGTCCCAGAGATTCTGATTTAACTTTTGTTAGGCTCAAACATCAGTGCTTTTTAAAAGCCCTACACACTACTGTGCAGCCAGGGTTGAGAATCACTGCTCTAGTATATCAGCTCACGACTGACAAGTTTCCCTAACCCCAAACAGGAATGTATACCACTCTAGAACTGCATTTCTTTCAAGAATTCTGCAAATGAAAACACTCAATGACAGTTTGGCTTAAGACTGGAAGCTGTGACCTAGTTTAACTGACACTGTCAAAGGAAAAGAAAAGAAAAAATAAGGTCACTCTTCTTCCTCAATGTTTTTCATTTTTGTAGTTCAAAGGACTCTTTAGAGACACTGTGCTCCAAGAAAAAGGTTCTTATTAGCTGTTACACTGAGGTCCCATATTTAAATAAGAGTAATTCATAACAAGAATTGTTCTTCCCGTGCTTTTCTATTGACAATTGACTTAGATTCCTAAAACTATGTAAGATATTTAGTCTTTGAATTTTTATGGTATGATTTAGAAATAGTATAGACTCGCCAAGTCTGTCAAATTCCACTGATAATGTATTCTTCAAAGTCATATTTTCCCTCTATTTTCCAGGTAGCAAGCTTACTTATTAAAAAACAAGACAAAACACACACACTTTAGTATGTTTGTGAGCAAATGTATAGAGTTTTCAAATGTGAGATTCTCAGCTAGAAAAATCACTGACAAAGTCTTATGCATCTCTTGGTCAACTCATAGCAGCAATATCCACATGTGAGAGACATCATTATCAACCAAGTGTGTCCAAAGGTTGATCTCCATAGCAACTGTAACTCTGCCAAATGCAGCATATAAGGCATCAGAGTTAACACCACATGCACACAAAGTGTTGGTATATGTAGTCTGGATTGTTGCTGTAGAAACCTAAAACCAAGTCTCTGACAACCATGGATAAAATGAAAACAACAACAGAAGGGTCCTTGAGTACTCAGCCATATACTACTTTGCTTTCAAGCAGGACAATGCCATTCTAAACACCACATAGTAGTCTTGATATCACTAAAGGAAAATCTTCTATAAAAATATTATTTAATGATGTCATGTATCTGTTTAACATTAGGAACTACTTTGTATTCCCTAAAAGATTGTCCCTCCCACCCTGGGCTCAGATGAATGTTCAAAAGCTCACCCCAACAGAGTACTGTCACCTCCTCCTGGCCTCAGCCAGAGCCAGTTCCGCACCCTGGCAAGCTAGTGAGGTACCAAGTTTTGCTGCCGCCACCATGATAACTACAACAGATAGAAACAAGCTTATTCGAAAACAATTTTGCAAAAAAGCATAAAGTAGGAAAAATCACTCTATCTGATGTTAAGTCTTACTATACAGCCATCATAATCAAGACAGTGCGGTACTGGCAAAAGAACAGAAACATAGATCAATGGAACAGATAACCCAGAAATGGATCAATACAAATGCACCAAATGATTTTTTTTTTTAAGAAGATGTTGGGGGTCGGAGTTTATTAATTTATATATTTATTTTTGCTGTGTTGGGTATTCGTTTCTGTGCAAGGGCTTTCTCTAGTTGTGGCAAGCAGGGGCCACTCTTCATTGCGGTGCGCGGGCCTCTCACTATCGTGGCCTCTCTTGTTGCGGAGGACAGGCTCCAGATGCGCAGGTTCAATAGCTGTGGCTCACAGGCCTAGTTGCTCCGCAGCATATGGGATCCTCCCAGACCAGGGCTCAAACCCGTGTCCCCTGCATTAGCAGGCAGATTCTCAACTACTGTGCCACCAGGGAAGTCCGCACCAACTGATTTTTGATAAAGGTGTAAAATCAGTTCAATGGAGAAAGGAGAGTCTTTCAAACAAATTATTCTGGAACAACTGGACATCCATAGGCCAAATAATAATACTGAACCTTGACTTAAAACTCATGCTATATACAAAAGCGAGTGCAAAATAAATCATGAATTTAAATGTAAAACACGAAACAACAAAGCTTTTAGAAGAAAACACAGGAGAACATTTTGGGACCCAAGGCTAGGAAAAGAGCACTTAGATATCACATCAAAAACTTGATCCATAAAAGAAAAGAAAATCAATAATTCAAGTTCATCAAAATTGAAAACTTTTGCTTTGTGAAAGACCCCATTAACAAGATAAAAAGATGAGCCACAGACTGGAAGAAAATATTTGCAAATCACATACTCAAAGGACTTGTATCCATAGTGTATTAAGAACTCTCTGAACTAAACAGTAAGAAAACAATTTATTTGAATATGGGCAAAAAGACCTGAACAGACACGTCACCAAAAAGTTAAGATACTAAGATGACAAGTTAGCACATGAAAAAATGCTCAAAATCATCAGTCATTAAGGAAATGCAAATTAAAACGAAGATGAGACATTACTACACACGTATTAGAATAGTTAAAATAAAAAATACTGACAATACCAAAAGCTGGCAAGGATGTGGAGGAACTGGATTTCTCATATTTATATATACATTTACCACACAATCTAACAATCACACTCCTGAGCATTTATCTTTGAGAAATGAAAACTTATGTTCACATAAAAACCTATGTGTGTTCACTGCAGCTTTATTTGTAATAGACAAAACTGGGGAGGGAAAAAACCCAATGGTCTTATGGTAAATGGATAAACTATGGCACATTGATAAAATGGAATACTAATCAGCAATAAAAGGGAATAAACTATTGACACACACGACAACTTCGGTGGATCACGAGAACACTATGCTGAGTGAAAATAGCCAATCTCAAAACGTTACATACTATATGATTCCATTTCAAAATTACAAACATATAGAAATGGAGATCAGATCAATGAATGCCCAGGGTGAGGAAAGAGGTGAGGCTGAGAATATAAACGGGTACCACTAGGAAGTTTCTTCATGGTGATGGAACAGATGTATAACTTGGCTGTGATGGTTACACAAATCTGTACATGTGATCAGTTTACAGAACACACACACAGGCACACACACAACTGAATGCATGTAAAAATTGGTAAAATCCAAATAACATCTGTAGTTAACAGTATTGTACCAATGTCAATTTCCTGGTTTTAATAATGTTCTATAAATATGCAAGATGTTACCCTTGTGGAAAGCTGGATAACAGGGACAAGGGACATCTCTATACTATTTTTGAACTTCCTGTGACTCTATTATTTCAAAACAAAAAAGTAAAAAAAACCAAAACTTATATTCACCAAAAAGCCATGATAAAATTTAAAACTGGGGGAAAAAAAAAAAATTTAAAACTGGGGAAAAAAAATACAACATTTGAGAAAAAGTAAAACCCTTAATATACAAAGAGCTCTTATTTGTCACTAAGTAGATTAAATGCAATTAATAATGAGCAAAAGATATAGACAACTCACAAAAGAATAAAATTGGCAAATAAACATAATAAAAAAGACTCAATCTCACTAGTATTAAAATTTTTTCAACATAAAACAAGATATTTTTAGCACTTATCAAATTGGCAAAATTTTCCAATATCCAAGGTTGGCAAGAACAAGAAAAACAGGTGGTCCTATATAATACTATGGATAGAAACTAAAATATGAAAATATTTTCAAAAAAAGATACACATACCCTGATTCCCTATAATTCAAATCTAGGAATTATCCCAAGGAAATAAACAAGCGTGCAATGACATACACGTAAATTTCTTCATAGTACTATCTACAACAGTGAAAAATTTAGGGGAAAAAATGTCCAACAAAAGAGGATAATGAATTATACTATGGTATATCCATACAATGGAATATCATGTAGTTACGGTATATCTATACAATGGAATATCATGTAGTTTTAAATTATGTTTATTTAATATTAAAAGCAATTCTCTATATAGTGCTATGAGAGAAAGGCAAGAAACAAAAATACACACATGGGACAAACTCATTTTTACAGTCTTGCAGCTATATACCAAAATATTAACAGTAGCTATCTCTGAGTGGTAAGATTATGGGTACTTTTTGAATAAATCTCTGTATTGTCTCATTTTATATAAAAATGAGAAGATTTTTAAATCAAATAACACATACTAAAGAAGGCTCTTTCGACTACAGATTTTTATATATTATAATGCTAAAACCCTACTTGATATTTTAGTTTCACAGAAACAAAAAACCACCCTGCCTAGTACAGCAACATTTGCTTTTTCTTTATGATTCCTCCAGGTTCCTGAAAAGATGCCCTTCATTTCTAGTGTAAAAACAAACAAAACTTGATAAGATTTGCTTTAAAAAACAGTCCATGCAACCCAAGGAATGTTTATGCCCATTCCCCATGAAGTTGATAATCTCTACATCTCTACTTATATCTAATTGTAAATGGCAACGAGTACAGATTTAGATATTTTTAAATAGATAGTTTATTAAAACATACTGATAAGTGTACCCTATAATAAATATAGTAAAAGAAAGATAGACAGGAAAAAGAGAAAAGTGAATACAATGACGAGAATGATAACATCTTCTTTAACATGATCTTGAGAAACAGAAGCACCTTAGCTCTAAGGATAAGGAAGAAGGAAAGTTTTTCCTCTTTAGTTTGGTAATTTGTATCAAGCTCAGAATCTCTGAAAGCTTATTTGATGTTCTGTAGTTAACAAGGCTTATTATGTGTTGAAAGCTAAGGTTTCTCTATTAGAGACACATGGCTCCTTTGAGCATGTTCTTTCCCTCAGTTAAACTGCTTCAAGTGTCTAAGCTTAAAAATGTAATATTGCTGCTTTGATAGTGAATATCTCAGATGGCATCACTTTCTCTATTACCTTCCAGCATTTAAAAAACTTTTTTGTTTTTGTTTTATAGGCCTGAAGTAATGGGACTTACAATATGCCAAAATCATCAAGAGGTTTTCCCTGGCTCATTAAGTTAAAATTCTCCCACATAGTTAACTGCTGATTTTCACTCAAAATTACCATGATACTAACTCTGCTCTTCCTGACTTCCACACTTTAAGCTCTGTATGTTTATATCGAGCTTCCTCAAGAACGCCCTCAGTTCTCTGAGAAAAGGAAGTCCTTTTACCTCAACACACCCCTCACTGTTTTTTGTTTTGTTTTGTTTTGGTTTTTTTGCGGTACGCGCCCCTCTCACTGTTGTGGCCTCTCCCATTGCGGAGCACAGGTTCCGGACGCGCAAGCTCAGCGGCCATGGCTCACGGGCCCAGCCGCTCCGCGGCATGTGGGATCTTCCCGGACCGAGGCACGATCCCGTGTCCCCTGTATTGGCAGGCGTACTCTCAACCACTGCGCCACTAGGGAAGCCCCTCCCTCACTGTTTTAATACATAGTAGATGGTCAATAAATATTGGTTGGCAACACGTCCATGTCTTTCAATTCCCCTCCTTAATTGATACTATTTCCCCCCCCCCAAGCCTTAGCTATTATTGCTCCTCCATTCCCTCTGCCTTACTTACAGGGACAGAACCACAAAGCAGAAGCTGAAGACAGGGACTTGGAAGGGCATTGTTTTCTCTTTGTCTCCCTTCAGAAACTTGTTTAAACATTTTAAAAGAGAATAAAACTAAATTGATACCTTTGGCACATGTCTTTGAAAGTAAAACAACCATCATTTAACAAATAAGCTACCTTTATTGGAGAACAGTCTAAGGGAAAAGCTGAGGGAATACCCCTTGTGCACTAATGGATTTTAGAGGATTGCTTTCCTCTAAAAGCATATGAACTCCATCAGTCTTGGTCCCCAGTGCTCCGAAACTCTGCACTCATGACTTGTGGGAGCCTTCATGAATTCAAATATATTTTTACCAATCATGTGACTTCTATCTATCCAAGAGAATTTTTCAGTGCCAGAAAAGTTTATGATTAGGGGTCTATTCTTTTAAGAATATTTATACTGCCTAAATAACTCCAGATGTTTTGCTTTGGTTTTTGGTTAAGGGGTGGAGGCAGGAGGGCAGGAATCAAAATGAAGACCCTCCCAATTAGAAATGTTTGCCATTCCATCCTAAATGAGCTCTTTCTTATATTTCTGCTTGGAAGTCCCAGAATTTAAACTTATGACACTCATGTGTAATGCCAAAATATGAGGATTTAGATAGGATTGTTACTTTAAAAAAATGGTTTGTGGATAGCTTACATCTAAATTATTTTTACAAATCACAATCATATGAAGCAGAGATTGCTTCCTGCATTTGTAATTAATTTGCCAACAGTATGAAGCACTCTTTACAGTCAGCTGTTTTTGATAGAGGAGCAAATTATGGAATGACAAACTCCATATTTTTTGAGAATTTGTGCACCTGCTGATTAGAATTTATTCTCAAATTCTATCTAAACCTACAATGTCTTAAAGTTAATATATTTTCATACTACATATTAAGTATAGTCAAAACTGTCTGAAACATTCTGAACATCACTAGACTCATAAGGAATTTAATTTTGCTCTTTCTTTCTTCAAGAACGTATATGCCAATCCCATGGAAGATTTCAAAATAAAAGGATGTAACAGCATCTCATGGTAATCCATTCCTAAAAAATGTTATATCTAGGAAGAAGTTTCCCTACCTAACTGTAATCAATTCTGCTATAATTTAAGTGCATTTTTCTCCCTTCTCTGTCTTCAGGAAGAGTTGATCACTATCTTCAACTATGATATTCTAGGCTATGAAGAATAATATGTAAGATAAACACCATGATCTAATTAAAGTAATGAGTAAGGCAAAGGTCAGGAAAAGGCCTCTGGTTAGGAAAGGTTTTGCTTTATTCAATTCAATTCTGTGAGTACTTACTGAAGGCTTTCTGTGTCAAGTATATGCCAGGCAATATGAATATACAGACAAAATCATCTCCTTTGAAAAGTTCACAGTCTTAGAAATACTTATACCTAAATTAGAGGTCCAAAATAAAGGATCCACAGAAGCCAACTAATCCATGAAATGGCCAGCTGTAACTGAAGCATCTCAAATGGTGAAGTGGAGAACACAAGGCCAATCTTTTTTTTTTCCAGCTTTATTGTGGAATAATTGACAAATATAACTGTATACATTTAAAGCATACAACACATGCCCAGTCTAACGCAGCCACCACTTGACATGAGCAGATTAAGACCATGGAGAATGCAAGCTCAATAGCATCACAGCTTCCAATTTTTTGAAGAGAATGAAAGTTAGAGGAATGAGCAAAATATTTAACCTGGAGAAAGTCAGGGAATGCTTAGCAAAAGAGCTAACACTTGAGTCCTAAAGGTGAAGCAATGCTTACCAGGTATGAATATAGATGATTTATCTCCTATGGCCACAGCTTAGGGTGGAAAGGGGGGAGTGGCAGAAGTGACTAGAGAAGAAGGAAGGGATGTTTTGCCATGCACAGGCCAAACTGTATCCTACAGAACATGGGAAGCTACTAAAGAGTCTGTGACTCCACATTGTAGAAGGGTACAATTTATCAATCTGTAGTAAGCTTTACCAAAATGCTATCCAGTGAGAGGTCAAGATTTGATAGGCATATAAAGAAGCAGGCACCTTGCTCATAATCCATAAAGCTAGAGTGGGCATCACTGTACCTAAATACTTGTCTTAGGCCTCCAATTACTGTGATGTCTAAGTGCCCATATGGTTCCAGTAGCAGCAGTGACTGCTTAAACAGCAGCCAATTTACCCATGGAAAAGAGTATACCAAACCCAAAAAGAAAGTTTTGGGAGATCTACCATCCCCAGATGTTTCCCCTTTACTCTTGGCAAGGGTTTAAAAAAAAAAAAAAAAAAGATAATACCTTAGTCGTTGCTAAAATGACCTAAAGTTAGCAAAACATCTTGACATATATTATCCTCTCCCATCTAAGAGATCCTCGGCTCCCTATTTTCTACTTTGGGTTTATAACACACCCACAGCAACCAACTGTATTCATATTTTGAACTCTTTTCTTTATACTAAACTACTTTGAATTCAAGAGTACTAAAATCTAATTCAGGGCCACAGGTTAACCAGCACCCCTTTCTTCATCCTCCTAACCCATTTTAGTCATCATCTTAACCCATTGGTCAATCTTATTTTACCTGCAATTCAGTAATGAAAATTATAATCAACTCTAACCCAAAATTAATCTGCATTTTGCTTCAGAAAGGATGTTTGTTTTTGCCAGGGACGTTTCCTATTCTCCACTTAGAAACAGGGAAAGAAAACTATGTTGTCCTCTAAGCCTTTCATTCAAGCCTCACAACAGGATAGGTATTATTATTCCACAAGATAGCTATTATTATTCTCATTTTCAGTGATGAGAAAACTGAAGCTCTGAGTAGTCAACTTGTCCAACAGCAGCTGGTAAATGACATAAGCCAGGTCTGAACAGGTCAATCTGCTTCCAATACTATGTTCTTTCCACTATACTACATAGCTTCAACTGCTGTTTCTAATAATAACAGTCATAATACTCCACTTCCACCTTATATTTGTACAGTGCGGTATACCTTTCAAATCATTTTCATCTGTAATATTTCTCTGGGTTCCTAAAACTATCCTTCAAGCAACTTAGGCAAAGGAAAACAACAACAACAAAAATAACCTAATATCACAGAGAAAGGATTATTGGGCACAAACAACAGCTAATAACAGCAGCTATGTTTATTGAGCACTTGAGCTGAACATTTTACAGTGTTGTCTCATGTAATTCTCATTACAATCCTGTGAAACAAGAATAATAACAATCTCATCTCTTTTACAGATGAGGTAACAAGGCTCAAAAAATTCTGTAGTTCACACAGCTAGGAAACAGCAGTACCCCGAACTTGGAATTCAGGTTCGGGTACTGGTTAGCTCACAAGCCCATGTTCTTCTCTACAACCTCAGCCAGTACTGCCTCCCTCCCTCACGGTGCTCCTCATAGAATATTATGCTTTCACTGTAATTAAGTTAAACTAAAATTAGTTGGAGTTCCAAGTTAAAATCTGTATGCATTCCCCAACCCACTATTAAATAAAAGTGGTAGAAGCAGCAAACAGGTGGCAGGATAATATCGACCCGGAATTTAAAAGAAATTCTTCACTGGAAAACCGACATGTAGATAATCAGAAACTCAATATTTTGGAGGGAAATCAAACCATCAAGCTCCCAGGACTGCCCTCTTATGGGGCAAGAAACATTACCCTGACCATTTAACAAATGAACATATTATTCTAACATACATTCAATATCAAGAAATTATTTAACATATCCTATGCAATAGTTAAAGTTATCAAGGATGGAAAAGATCCATTCCAGTTTTTTTCTAAGTTGCCCAGGTACATCCATAAGTATTTTTAAAATTAGGTTAAAATACTGGGGCCAGGACCACTAACCTCTAGATGTTCATTTCTGGGGCTCCTTTCTATGTACTCATAAAATTATACCAGGCACACTTTATTGTCATATAGTCATACTTGTTTTTAATCATGGGTACTACGGAATAAAAAGTACATGAAAAAATAAATAATATTTAAAAATAATAGAACTACATAAAAATGCTTTTAAATAAAAGCTTTGTTAGTATTAGTCCTGTGAAACTGACACTCCTTTAAATACACAGTAACATAAAAGAAATAACCTAAAGTTAGAAAGAAATGTTGATGAAGATTTGTGAAACCATTTTTATTGAGGATAAAATAAATTTCATTTATTTGGTGATATTTAACCATTTAAGATATAGAAAGCACCTGTCACAAAGCCCTGTAATTCACCAGGGATCGAATCCATGTTTTTTAGGACAATAAACTGGAACAGTGAAAAACTAAGAGCGTATTAAAATTTCAATTAAGACAATGGCAGTGAAAAAAGAAAAGTGAAATTATGCATACTGAAAATTAAGAGAAAAAGCTTTAAGAGAAGTTTGGAGATACAATATGATACTGTTGGGAAATAGATTTTTTTCTTGAGAAACAAAAATTTGTACAAACACAAAGTAGACACTGGCAGTAAGGGTGGGAAGAAAAATGAATAAGTGACTAAAACCATTATGTATGCACAAACTTGGAAACCTCAGGGAAAATTCAGCAACTCTTGAATTTTCTCTCTCAGTACCTCTCCTTCATTTCCAACACTAATAAATAAATAGCACAACTCCAATGATCGGAGTATCCCTGGAGAATAATAAACCATGCAGGTATTATTATTTTAAAAATATTAACATCACCAATTTGGAATAATACAACTAGAAACTTCCAGAACATTTTTGAAGATTCTCTTCTATTTTACCTTCAATTTTTCAAATTTGGCTTTTTAAAAAAACAAGTTGAATTTTTATTCAAATACTCCTTTCTTAATAAGAACACATTTTAACAGTCTAGTGGTTGCACACGGGCTTTATTTTCCTTTAAAAGAATTTCAATGACCTACTCTACCCTTCTTCCACCTGGTAATTTGTACTCCAGCACAGAGGAGAAAGCCAAGATATAACTGACAACCTAGGACATAGTACATTGACTCTTGAGCAACACAGGTTTTAACTGCACTTATATGCAGTTCCACGTATATGCAGATCTTTTTTTCAATAGTAAATATTTCAGTATTACACAATAGTTGGCTGGTTGAATCAGCAGATGCAGAACCACATACTATATACAGAAAGGGACTATAAATTATCTGTGGTGTTTCAACTGTGGGGAGGGTGGGCACTCCTAACCCCTACATTGTTCAAGGATCAACTGCTTTTCAAAAAGTCATCTTCCTTTCTATGGAGTCCGCTTATTAACAGTGTTTTAAGTTCAGAGAAGAAAGAGGAATTTTATTCTACATAGGCACATAAGAAATATTTAAACTATAAACCACCACCTATCCCAAACAAACCAAAGGAATCTCATTAATGTCCCACACAAACTATCTTAGGAAGGGAGGAGTATTTCCCCATCCCAAGCCCCCTACAAGCAAAGACACACCAATGCAGAGAGAGATCATTTCTCAAGTGATTCACAGGCATTTATAAGGTGGCATATTGAAGAACACCAACGTGAAGACCAACGTACCTTCTGTTCCAGCAGGGCCTTTATTTATGGAGGAGTTGTGAAGTGACAAGTGCAAAAACCACATCTATTTTATTCATCCACTAGCTCGCACACTACCCTGCATAGGCATTCAAGAAATATGTCTGAGTAAAATGCCATTCAAGGATAGCAAGAGAGAAAAAGAATACAGCTGATGTAGACTCTTTATTTCCTTAAACTATAGACAGATATATTGAGAATTATCTACATTTAGTATAAGAATCTTAATGTATAAGGAGGCAACTCTGCCAATGCAGAGACTGAATACTATGGAAGGTCATTAAGAATCAAGTGCTGATCAGTCCACCTACAGAACCAAGACAATGAAAGTGATGGTCTGGACAAGACTAGAAGTGAGACAATTCCCACCTGGTGGGACTTTCTTAGTTCATTGCCTTACAAAGTTGGAAGGTAGATATTAGAGCTACAAAATATCAGTTTATTACATATGTGATCATGCTTATTTTATATGTGAATAACATATATGTATTTTATATGTTTGTTTTGCATGTAACCATATTCTGGAGTATGGATTATCACTCTCAATGTAGCCTTGTGTTTATTTTTTTACTTTGGAACTCAGTGCTTTGTATTTACAGAAGAAAAATAATAAAGGAAAAGTCTAAAGCTAAAAAAAAAAAAGCCCTGTAATTATTAAACACTATAAAGAATATGCTCATGCAAATTACCAATGCTTGAAAAATTCAAAACACTACTGCTAAGTTTTTAGAATATGATATAATATTCACTAGAAGTATCTCTAGCCTCACAATTGTGGAAACAAAACCAATTCAGTTTGCTAAAAAAAAAAAATCTCTGGAGCAAATGAAATAAACTTCCAAGGAGATTCCAAGAGAATGGTAATTTTTAAAGCTATTTTAAAATATCTGTTAAAATGAAGTTTCAGTGCACAAAAATAGAAAAAAATGAAAGGCTTTGAGAAGACTTTGGTGAGTCACAGGAAGAAAAGCAAATCCAGCTGCACTCCATAAACTAAAGATTTGTATCTAGAACTTCGGATAAGTATTAAATCAGAAACAACTATCTGAATAGTTAACATCTAGTACCCATTTTTAAAACCTACTCTAGGGTAGCTATTCTTGGGAAAACATTCATTAAACTCTTAAAACCACAAACACAGATAAATAAATTTTGGTAACTAAAGAACGTCCAAGGTGTGTAAAACACGTACACACACACAAGAAGATTCTGAATCCTATAGAATAAAGAAGGAACAATTATAGAATACAATATTGATGAAAAGCATTTGGCAATACAGCAGTAATGAGCAATATGAGAAGAGAGATGTGGATGTCTGAATCCTAATTCATTAGAATCTAACCACAAAGAATTAAGTATTATAGCACTTAAGAACCTACAACCAACTTATCTTTATTAACTGGGCCCAGAATTAAGAACACAGACTAGTCAGTATTCCTCAACCTTGAGTAACATTTGGAATATTTTTAAAGGGTAAAAATTCAGTCATCCAGTATTGCCTTAAATGATTTTTATTAAAATGTTATTTAAATATGTATTAATATAAAAATTATAAACACTGTATGGTTATGGTTCTTAAACAACTAAAATAAATAAAATTACAAATTGAATACAAAACTTATTCAAAGTGGCATTAATTTACTATGACAGGTGATGGTACTTGACTTAAACTAAATTGCAATTCCCAGTAATGAAAATGGTTCTGACCGTCTGGGGCGGTTCTTTGGAATAAGGGAATCCTATGGTAAAGATGCTATTCTCTCACCACTATTCTCTATTCGAACTATATGAAACTTTTATTTATTTAACACACTGCTTTTACCAGGTCTCCTGACTGGGCCCACAAGATTCTCTCTTAACTCTTGACACAAGAAAAAGATTGGTGAGGAGCATACCACAATCATTACTAATCACTTTAGTGGCTTCTAGAAAGGGCTAAAGATTTGGGTGGGAGGGACTACAAATGAAATGGACTCCCTGAACCCAAAAAGCAATGAGAGGAGCCCAGGGGAGGCTAGGTCTGGTGGTAGCAGTTAACTGCCAGAAGCAAAGTGGGCATGGTGACTCTCACAGGCAGCAAGGTGGATATTGGGAATATTAGGTAATCTCAGGCTTCGTTGTGATAGGCAGAAATCCCTGTCTATATTTAAATGGTCAGATTCAAGAATTCAAATCAATAGCCATCCCACTAAGATGTTTTGATTTAAATAACCAAAAACAAACAACTCCAGGTCTAGTGAACAGAGACCTCTCTGAGACACTACAGTGGAGAGTCTTGGCCTCTCACTCAAATCTAAGACCCACAGTTCTTAATGAAGAGGAGGCCAAATCCCTCTGGAAGATTTTTTTCCCGAATGCATCTCTGGCCATTACCCAGGTAATGATGAGTTGGCAAAAGGAAAATACCCAATCCTCTTGAGGATTATTACCTACTAGCTCTGAGCTAACGTTAATTAGTAGGAATTAAGAATACCACTGGTCCCATTACTAAGGCACAACTTTTCTGGGTAAAGTTCTGGGCACTTCTCTAGAGTGCCCAGCTGTCCAACAAGTGCTTTCCACATTGTCCAGTCAGAACTTGCACGTCTCCCAGCTCTGGGAGAACTCTGACAGTTGTACAGCTTATAGCGCCCAAGTATCCTATGTGTGTGCTGCTTAGTTTTCAGTAACAGACTCAAGTGGGCACCTTAGATTTCTGAAGCCTTTCTGTGCATGCTCTCTCCTCTTCTGCATTCTGTCCCACAATTTCCAGCTGCCTCAGCCTCCCCCAGATCTGATCCGTCTCTTCAACTCAGCAGTGCCAGCACCCTGTGCTCGAGTTCCCCCTCTCTGTGCTGCTATTTGGAAAGTACCTCTCAGCAGAAAGTCAGAGTGATCACAGCTCTCACCTCATTTGTTCTCTCACTCATAGGGATCACAATCCTGTGCTCCCTGTACTCTAAGCAGAATATAGTTGTTTCATATATATTTTATCCAGTTTTCTATTTGTTTACAGCATATTATTCTAGCTTAGCAGAAGCAGACATTTCCAATCTATCCATTTTGCCTCGTCTATCCCTTGTTCAGCATACCCCAAACTACTACTTCCCTACACTTTGCTAGGCAACTCCTTGTGGCTTATTTTTCCCTGCCTTGGTCATTTTCTTCCCATCCAACACAACCCAACTCTTACATCACCTTAACTTTGGAAGTCTTCAATTTTCTCTAGAGAGAGATTTTTTCCTCTTTCTCTGCCTCTACAGCATATTGTTCACACATACTACAGCATATATCTCAATATCCTCTATTTGCATGTCTCCCCACTAAAATGACTTTCTAATAATAACGGTAACTGCTAACATGTGACTACTTTCTACATTCCAGGTACTCTTCTAAGTACTTTGCCTATACTTGCCCATTTACTCTTCATAAAACCCTAAGATATAGGTACTATTATTATCTTCATTTTACAAATGAGGAAACTAAGGCACAGAGAGGTAAAGTAAATTGCCTGAGATCCCATACCTTGGCAGTGGTAGAGTCAGGATATGCATCTAAACAGTCTGATTCCAGAGCTCATGCTCACTATACTGCCTCTCACGAATTCCTGAAGGGCAGCAACTATGTCTTATTCTTATTTGTATATCCATGCCCAGAGCACCTCAAATATTTGTGGAATGAATTAAAATTTATAATTTTCTCGAAGTCTTCCAAGAAAAAGTCCTTCATAAGTAATGTAGGCTTTCAGTACAGTAATTACAGAACTGAATCTAGAAAGGGTCTTTCATAAACATGGGAGAGACTAAAATTAAATTTCTAATAATAAATTCAAAGCGCTCTAAAGAAGTTTACCATGCAGAAAAAGACTAATAAGGTTTTTTAGGTAGCTAAGTAACTAGTGAACTCAGTCAGGAACAAAAAGTCTCTACCCAGGAATCAATACCCTCTAAGAGAGAGACTAAATGTCATAATTTGTCTCCAATAAATGCATACCAAATTGATCCCATCTATCTAAATCTAAAATAGAGATCACAGTTTTTCCAAGGCAAAAGTAAAAAGACAGAATATTTAAACAAAAATTTAATCCTAAGAGCCAAATCTGTCAAGAGTAACCAATGAACACAAAGCCACATTGCTCAATGGACTTAGCTATGTTAAATAACAAGAATTTAACCAATTCTATATGAAAAAAAGTATTGTTATTATCTTTGAAACAATTAAGTGTCCTCCATATGTTTATTAAAAGCTCTTAAGTTCTTGACAGTAGATAGTATATGCAGTGAATTTATAAAAGCTATAAGTACTTAAAAATAATACTGATTTATAGAAATTTAAGTGACTAAAACTAAAAATATAGATTTTGCACAAATGGATAATTACATTTAATTAGCAAGATAGTGATGGCCCATAGGGTTCAAGCTGCACTGGGAGAAAGTGGGGACTGATGCACTGTCACTACCTTCAACCTCTCCCACACTACCCATCCACATCACATACCTGGACTTTGACATCATCCTACATATAATATACCACTGTCTAGCTTGGACAGGTCCACAATCCCTCATCCAAAGTTCTTGAAACCAAACGTCTTTCAGAATTTGAAATTTTTCGATTTCAGGAAGGTGCAATTCACCCAGCACTCCAGAAAAATCTGGGGCAGCACCCTGTAATCAAACACATTAATATTTCTGTAGCAAAATGCAAGAATATTCACATTAAGTGGGATAAAGAAGACTATAAGTGATCTCACATCAGTTCAGGTCAGATTTATGAGTCTAAGAAAACATTTTTTCTGAGCTTTCAGGATTTTTAAACAGTAGGAAAAGGATGATAGATTTGTACTATCAATACATACTGCATTCAATCTGCTCATTCCCTGCCTGAGAAGTGACAATAGCTCCCTTAGCTGCTATGTTCAGTTACAACACTAATTTCTACTAGTCCAGAACTGGTAACACTTTTGGAAATCATTTAGCCAAACTTTCTACTTCACTGCTTAGGACACTACAGCCCAGAGATGGAATAACTTGCCTAAGGTCACACTGCTACGTACTGACAGAGATGAAACTGGAACATACAAGCTTCCTGTCTCCTAGGCTTACTTACTGGTTTGTTCATTCATCCATCCATCCATCCATTCATTCTCTCTCTTTTCAAAGTGATTTATTTTAGCTTTTCAAAATAACGAAATAATGATAGACTCACAGAAAGATGCAAAAATAGTACAGTCTTCCCTAGGTATCCACAGGGGCATTGGTTACAGGACCCCCTGAGGATACCAAAATTTGTGTTGCTCAAGTCCTTTTTATAAAAGGGCGTAGTATCTGCATATAACCTATGTGCATCCTCCAGTATACTTTTTTTTTTTTTTTTTTTGCGGTACGCGGGCCTCTCACTGCCGTGGCCTCTCCTGTTGTGGAGCACAGGCTCCGGACACGCAGGCTCAGCAGCCATGAGGCACGGGCCCAGCCGCTCCGCGGCACGTGGGATCCTCCCGGACCGGGTTACGAACCCGTGCCCCCTGCATCGGCAGGTGGACTCTCAACCACTGCGCCACCAGGGAAGCCCCAGTATACTTTTTTTATTTTTTTGGCTGCATTGGGTCTTCGTTGCTGCACACGGGCTTTCTCTAGTTGCGGCGAGTGGGGGCTACTCTTCTGCAGTGCGCAGGCTTCTCATTGCGGTGGTCTCTCTTATTGCGGAGCACGAGCTCTAGGCACGCGGGCTTCAGTAGTTGTGGCTCATGGGCTCTAGAGCGCAGGCTCAGTAGTTGTGGCGCACAGGCTTAGTTTCTCTGCAGCACATGGGATCTTCCTGCACCAGGGCTCGAACCCACGTCCCCTGCATTGGCAGGCGGATTCTTAACCACTGTGCCACGAGGTAAGCCCCCTCCAGTATACTTTAAATCATCTCTAGCTTACTTACAATACCTAATACAATGTAAATATCATGTAAATAGTAGTAAATACAATGTAAATGTTATATATAAATAGTTGCCTGGCTCAGCAAATTCAAGTTTTGCTTTTGGGGAATTTTTTTCCCCCAAATATTCTCAATCCATGGTTGGCTGAATCCACAGACACAGAACTCGTGGTTAAGGACTGACTGTATAAAAAGTCCTTATGTATCTTTCATCCAGCTTCCCCCAATATATAGCTGTAGTACAATATCAAAACCTAAAAATTAACATTGGTATATTATTGTTAACAAAACTACAGACCTTATTCCATTTTCAGCACTTTTCAAAAACCTGTATTCATTTGTGTGTAGGTATATACTGTTCTACACAACTTTATACCATGTATTGATTCATGTACCTACCATCACAATCACGATACTAAACTGTTCCATCACCACAATATACTCCTTTGTATTTACACTCCTCCCTGTTCCCCACAGTTTATGACTTAGTAGCCACTAATCTGTTCTCTATCTCTATAGTTTTGTCATTTTGAAAATGTTGTATAAATGGAATCATACTTTTGAAATTGACTTTTTCCTTAGTTGTGGTAAAATACACATAAAATTTACCATCTTAGCTATTTTTAAGTATACAGTTTGGTAGTGTTAAGTATATTCACATTAATAGTTCATTTCTTTTCATTGTTGAGTAGTATTCCATTGTATGGTTGTACCACAGTTTGTTCAACCACTCACCTTTGAATGACATATGGGTTGTTTCCAGTTTTTGGCTGTTACAAATAAGGTTGCTACAAGCATTCATGATAGGTTTTGATATAAGTTATTATTTCTCTGGGATAAATGCTCACAAGTGTGATAGCTGGGTTGTATGTTAAGTGTATGTTTAATTTTATAAAAAATTGCCACGCTGTATTCCAGAGTGGCTGTACCATTTTTACATTCCCATCAGCAATGTATGAGAAATCTAGTTTCTCACGAGGACTTCATATTGTATTTTTTATTTTAGCCATTCTAATAGGTTTGTAGTGGTATCTCATCATGGTTTTAACTTACATTTTTCTAATGGCTAATAATGTTGAACAACTTTTCATATGCTTACTTGCCATCTTTAAAGGCTCTTTTTGCCCATTTCCTAATTGTATTGTTCGTTCTCTTACCACTGAGTTTAGAGAGTTCTTTACATATTCTGGATACAAGTCCTTCTTCAGATAGTGATTTGCAAATGTTTTCTTCCTGTGGCTAATCTTTTCATCCTATTACAAGGTCTTTTTGCAGAGCGAAGTTTTCAATTTTGATTAAGTCCAATTATTATATTTTTTCTTTAGTGAACTGCATTTTTGGTTTCATGTCTAAGAACTGTTTACCTAGCCCTAGGTCCCAAAAATGTTCTCCTATGTTTTCTTAAGTTTTATAGTTTTACATTTCACATTCAATTCCATTTTACATAGACCTTTCTTTTTAATATGGTGTGAGGTTTAGGTCAAGGTTCATTTTCTTGCCTATACTGTCCAATTGTTCCAGCAGCATTTGTTGAAAAGACTATCCTCCCTCCATCGAATTGCTTTTGCACCTTTGTCAAAAATCAATTGGGTATTATTTGTGTTGATCTATTTCTGAGTTCTCTATTCTGTTCCCTCAATCTGTCTATTCCGCTGCCAATACAACACTGTCTTGATCAATTAAGCTATATATATTAGGCTTAACATAAGGTAGAATGACTCCTCCCACTTTCTTCTTTGTTTTTTTTTTCAATATTGTTTTAGCTATTCTAGCTCCATTCATGCTGTTCATTTTACTTTACTGTACTGCTTATTCTTGCTTTTAAGGTCCTCCCTATGCCTAGTAGAGGTATGACAGCCTGAGAAAGAAGAAAAAAGAATCAAGAAGAAAAAAAATTGTAATATAGTACCACCACTCTAAAACACTACCCATGTAATTTCTATCCATCTATCCCAATCACATCCCAGTTTCTTCATGAAAGGTCCTCTACTATTCCAGCCACTTTAATTTTTTTATTTTTGTTACTGAGGTATAGTTAATGTACAATAGTGTATGTTTCAGGTGTACAACATAGTGAATCACAATTTTTAAAGGTTATACCCCATTCACAGTTATTATAAAATATTAGCTATATTCCCTGTGTTATACAACATATTCTTGTAGCTTATTTATTTTATACTTAGTAATTTGTACCTCTTAATCCCCTACCCCTATCTTGCCACTCCCCCCTTCCCTCTCCTTACTAGTAACCACCAGATTGTTCTCTGTACCTGTTAATTTGTTTCTTTTTTTGTTATATTCACTAGATTGTTTTATATTTTATTCCACATTAAGTAATATCATACAGGGTTTACCTTTCGCCAGGCCACTTCAGTATCTCTAAATGCAATAGCTAATATATCTCTACTACTCATTAGTAACAAGTCATTTACCTCCTTTTGATATTTGTAAATATATTTGTGTCCAACACAATGTCTATTCTCAAAGGACATGGTCCATGTTTTAGAATTCTTTATATTCCTCCATAAGCTTTAACAAACATTGAATTAAGGATTATTTATCTAATTGGAACTTACAACACAGAGAAACTAGAACATGTATAACAAGAGTAAAAAATTAGCTAATTGCTACATTGTTCCTAGTAATAAGATCATTATCTCACTAAATCTCAAGATTTTAAATTTAATCTCATTTCTCAATTAAATTGTTATAAAAGTATACTTCTAGGCCTTTTTCCTTTTTCTTGGTGAGATAACTTAGGTAAAGAAAGAGAAGGTAGTGAATACTGAATTATGGTGATTTCCTTTTTTTCTCCTTCTGTTTGCCAAAAATGTCACTATACATCTAAATTTTAGGGCCATAAGATATGATTCACCCCTAATATATCAATACCATGTATATCTACCCAAAAAGTAAAATGACCCACGGGATTAGAATGTTGATTTAAGTAAATAATGTAAAATGGAACTAGTAAAAGAATTTACCAAATCCAATTTCCTATGGTCCTAACTATATTAACTCTATGGGGTATTTGTGTCCTTTGGATAGCATCCTGAGAGGCTCTCTCTCTTAATTATCAATGCTTTCTTTGCTCACAAGATTTCAACAAAGTAAGGTGCAGTACGTGAAACAATATAGCTGCTTAATCCATGTTTTTTAGCTATAATTTACAATAACCACAATCTGCCTACCCTATGGATCAGATGCCTGCTTCTTTGCTAAAACAGATATATGCACAACCCCCTCCCCAAAAGTTTTTTGTTCATTAGCTGCCTGTGAGTTTAGACTGTTTAAATAATTTAAATAAATGTAATAAAACTATATGCAGATTAGCTCCTCCTTTTCTTACAAAATAATCTATATATGTTACTACAACTTTGCTGAAACTTACTATTTTGTTCCTCTTCAATTCTTTCACTGTAATATGGGACTAGGCAGGCAGGGTAGGCTACATACAGTCAGGGAAGTTTCAGAGCCATCAGTCTTACAAGCTTTCATCTAGGGTGTCTCTGGTGCCCTCAGAAGGAATCTTCTCTAAGACCCCAAATGATGCTCTGACATTTAAGTAGACGAACTGCAATTCTCAGAATACATACATTAATAAGGCTCTTTCTAGTTCTGCCCTTTTCACTTCAACACTTTATTACAGAGACCACAATATGCATCTGCACAATGTAATATACAGTCCAGGAGGATTGGAGCCAGGAACCCCCACAGATATGAAAATCCAAGGATGCTCAATTCTCTCATATAAAATGGCATATAACCCAAGGCACATCGTCCCCTATACTTTAAATCATCTCTAGATTACCTACAATACCTAATACAATGTAAATTCTATGTAAATAGTTGTAAATACAATGTTAATGCTATAAAAATATTTGCTGGTGCACAGCAAATTCAAGTTTTGTTTTTTGGAACTTTCTGAAATTTTTCTTCCCCTGCATATTTTCGATCCACACTTGGTTCAGTCTGTGGTTGTGGAACCTACAGATCCAGAGGGCTGACTGTACTACTACAACCTCCACCGCTAACACTATCATTCCCATTACATACAGAAAAACCCACTATTTGATTAGCAAAAATTAAGACACTTCATGGTTCGTGTGTTGTGAGAACACAGAGTAACCTGAACTCAGCCACTGCTAGTGAGAACGTACACTGGTACGACCACTTCGAAAACAATTTACTATCTCCTAAAGCTGAACACGTGTGCACACGCGCCTTTATTCTCTCAAGACAAGTACACCAGGAGACGCGTGCTGCATATTCACAGCAGCACTTTTCATAGCACCAAAAACTGCAAACAACCCAAAGGCTGATCGAAAGAAGACTGTGGTATATTTACACAGTAGGATTTTACACACCAGTGAAAAACTAATGAAGTATAGTTAAACATAACAGGGATAAATCTCAGAAACAATGTCGAATTTAAAAGCAAGTCATAAAGGACTGCATGCAATAAACTAGTATATTTATAAATTTCAAAAATGAGCAGAATTATACACATTACTATTTAAGGAAACACTCGTGTAATTTCTGAAGGAAAAATAAACACAACACTCAGCAGAGTGGGGATCAGGGAGATGGACCAGTGAAGAGAGAAGGTTCAATAGGATTGATAAAGTTACACTTCTTCAATTGGGTGGTAAGCTCATTCGTTTCATTAATAAGCTTTAAAATATATACGTATGTGTGTTTTGAGTGTGTATCATCTAGAATCTCTGGAGAACTAACATTCCAGCTTCAGGACAAGTTTAGCCTGCTCATAAAATGACATTCCTGATAACTGGGAATGATGCCAAGAAATAAAATCACTCTACTATTGCTATTTGGTAACTAGTAACAAAGAAATAGCAAGTGTCTCATAAAAAATTAAAGCAAGAGGATGAGCAAGGGAAGTGAGGGTGGCTATAAAAGGGCAACGTGAGGGATGCTTCTAGTGATGGAAACGTTCTGCATCTTGACTGTATCAGTGTCAATATCCTGCTTGGGGGGAGAAACTGCATAAAGGGTACATTGGCTCTCTCTGCATTATTTCTTCCAACTGCATGTGAATCTCCAATTATTTCAAAAGTGTTTTTTTTTTTTAAAGAAAACATTTTTTAAAAAGATAATTTTTGTCCAGGATTTCTCCACCTTGGTACTACTGACATCTTGGTGCACCTAATACTTCATTGTAGGGGGCTGTCCTGGGCATTGTAGGGTGTTTAACAACATCCCTGGCCTCTACCTACTAAACACCAGTAGCATGCCCCAGTTGCGACATCTCCATACACTGCCAAATGTTCCCTAGTGGGCAGACTGCACCATTTGAGAACCAATGCTCCAGTCATAAAAGTGAAGAACTGTGGAAATATTCTCAATTGAAGGAGACTAAAGAGACATGACAACTAAAGTAATACCTCATCTTAGGCTGGATCCTGTACTAAAGAGGAAAGAACGCTATAAAAAAAACATTATTGGGTCAATTAACAAAAGTGGACTATCAATGGTAGATTAAATAAAAGTACTGTATCAATATTAAAAGTAAGCTGATTAATGTAGTTATGTAAAGAATATCCCTATGCTTATGAAATGAAGTACTTGGGGGTAAAGGACCATGACATATGCAATGTACCCCAAAATGATTCAGGAAAAATATATCTGTGTGTGTGTGTGTGTGTGTGTGTGTATGTATTCTGTTTACATATACATGTGAATAGTATACGTATGTATGTATACCATAGGTGAATATGATTATAAAGTATGTTCTTTGTATTATTTTTATTCTTGCAAATTTTCAGTATGTTTGAAATTATTTATTAATAAAAAGTTGGAGTTTTTAAAAATGGAACCAAAAGTTGTGGTCCTTAAAGTCCTAATGGCAGATTTCACAGTAGTAGTTCAGCATAAGTGACAAAAATCCCGAGGGGAAAATGACTACTGACTAGATAAATTCCTACTTCAAGCCTGAGACAAACGTTGCAAGTAACTAACTTTCGGCCTATCTCCCCCTCCCCATTCTTTTTAGAGGTGACCTCTCGAATAATGCGGAACCAAAAATAAACCTATCCTACTTTTAAAAGACTATTTCTAGGAAGCGACTCAAACCCACATCCCTACTCGATTTCTCCACAAATCACTGTGACTTCACCTTCAGTAGTTAAGAAGCAAAAACGCGAAAAGCGCACGTGTTCTCATTCTTCCTCCGCAAACAGAGTTAGTAAGTTAAGGTGAGTAGAATAGAGAAGACACAACATCGAATGCCTAGGATGGCTGACGAAAGGAAGAGGTAAAAAGGGATAAGCAGGCAGTCAGTCTCAGAGAGGGAGAAAAGGGTGTATAGGCCAGAAAAAAGGACCCGAGTGTGTGCGAGTGTGTCAGGGCGAGAGGGAGTAGCTCACCTGGCTGTGGTAAGCAGAGGGTGCTGAGTCCCCACCAGCTTCCGCACCTGCATAGCGATGTTGCTGAGCTCGTCGCTCAGCAGGCAGCGGAGGCTCATGAAGGACGTGGGGTAGCCCACGATCTTCTCCGCCTCTGACACCACTTGGTTCCAGTGGGCCGGGGACCTGGAGGACTGACCACGCCAGGAGACCACCGAGGAGATGGTGTCGAGGGGGCCACGTCGGGGCCCCGAGGCCCCGAGATAACAGGGCAAGCGCAAAAGCAGCTGCCGAAGGCTCATAGTTTGAGTCTGGGGGTGTCAGGGACTTGAGGGTGTCCGGAGGTGGCGCGGGAAACAAGCTAGAAGCAGATGAGGAACTTGCGGGAACTAGAGGAAGCAGCGCTTCTTGACCCTCACAGGAGGGTCGGTTTCTGGAGCCGTGACCAGAAACGAACTTTAACTGCAGCTTTCTGCAGCCTGGGTTAGACAGACAACAGCCCCAAGTCAGCGCTGCCCACCGCCATCTAGGGTAGCAGCCACAGCACTGCCTAAGTGGGGAACGCCATATTGTGAGCGTCAAACGCGGCTTGCCGTAAAGACGGAGGCGGGCTTTTCTGCGGCAAAGAATTTTTTCCTACTTTACGGCGCAGCCGTGAACGGCCCGGAGGGGCGGGGCTTTGGAGGTGAACCCCGGAAGGCGAGGCAGGATGAAAACATCAGCTCCTCCCACATTCTCGTCCCTGCCTGCGAGGACAGAGGGTGACAGAGACCGGGTTGTGGGTCCCGAGTGGTGCCCCAGCCCCTTGAATCTGGGACGAGTCTGAATCGTCGTAGGATTCCCACCGCGCAGCGCAGAGTGGGCACGCATAAATATGTGTCGTGAACGAGGGTCGGTGTCTACTAATGGTCTTTTCGCGGCCTCCAGCCCTCCGGAAGGAAGGGCTCAGGCGGAGGCGCCAGCTCCTCTGGGAAGCCATCGGCCGCCAAGCCCTGGCAGTGGTGGTGGACTGGCGTGAGGGCCGCCTCTCGGACTGTGGGGCTTCAGGAGCTGTGCGCCACGGCTTATGTGGAGTGAGGTGGGAGGCAGAATCCGGACGTGGGGCTGAGCGCTCGTGACCTCTGCTCCCAACCTAGGAAAGGTGGCGTAGCCCCGCAGAAAGGGTGTTTTTTGTTTTTTATTTCCCCAGGGTGTGTCCTCATTCCTTGTCTCTGGCCGCCTCACTGAGCCTCAGTTCCCATGTGTACAGCTCAGGCAGAACCAGCAGTGCCCCCTGAACGAGTGCAGAGAGACACTTGTAGAAGGAAGCTCCGCTCACCGTCGAGAATCCAAAACTACCACTGACTCTAGTGCTTCCACTTACATACAGCCCATGTATTAGTTCATTTAATCCTGAAAACAACCCCGTTAAGTAGATAATATTAGTATTCTCCGTGTTTCACATGAGGAAACTGAGGCACAGCCAAGTCGTGTAAATTGCCTAAGGCCACACTAGGCAGGAAAGTAAACCCAGGTAATCTGGTTTCTGAATCCATGTTCTTAGCTACAACATTACTGTTTAAGTAGCAGGTTACCAACCACTTCTCATTGTTGTCAGCGTGGTCCTGTAATGCTACCTATTCTTTATCATGTATGTCTAGCATCTTGCCCCCTTTCTCATCACCCAAAACAAGTGTTAACAAACCCTTGTTAATAATAAAGATATATTACCGAGTTTTACACCCTAAAAAAATAGCTTGTAAAACTCTCTTTAACTTTCAAAATCCTTTCAAATTCATGATTGATATTTTTAAAATTAGCATCATGCCTAATACTGGACTAGACACGGGCTACATAAAAAAATTCAGACTTAAAAACGGGCAAATTAAGGAGTAATTATTCACTTTGCACAAAAGATGCTTTCTCTAAAAAGGTTTAGCCTCAGACTCCCTTTGAATGGCAAATTTCCCTTGTGATTTAACAATCCAATTTTATTTCCAAAAATTCAGTTTAGGCATAACTTTTCAAGGGTACATTTTAGATAAAGTGAATTATGCTCATAAGTATTAAAAACAGTCTGGCCCAATAAATAAGGCAGGCTGAAGTTCAAAAACAATTCCTGTGAAAGAGATAACACACTCCCGGCAATAAAATTCAGGTCTGTTCTAGATGAAAATAAATGTGGAGAGTGAGATACCTTACCATTCTAAAAAGTTCCAAGGCCTGAGCTTCTGGGTTATCCAAGGTGAAAGAAGTCATGAAAAAAAGGAAGGGAGATAAGGACTGAATGTGATATATTGTGCACCTGAGGCTGTTTCTTTAGCAGCATGGTACTTTAAGACTAACTTTTCATGCAATTTCCTTAATACCAATTCACAGCATGTACTTTAATTTCTCCACAGAAGCCAAGGGCATTATTCTCTGGTCATACTCTATTAACCAAGTTTTTGATTATTCATGGAACTTTTAGTCCCATTTACTTTAAATAAATAGCACTTTCCTTTATTCCTAGAGTTAAAAGTTTGCATTATACCTAATGATAATCAGTTTTTAGAAGGTTAAAATGGTATTTATTATTTAATCTTCCAGATAAATACATAACTCCTTAGAGTCTGACTAAAGAGATATCTGAATTGCTAGTGACTTCTGGAGGTGCAGAGAGGGAGAATCTGTGACTCTGCCCTTCCTCTGTCACTGATGATAGTCATTTTGAGGATGTCTGTGAATGTGTGCATAAAGGAAGAATACAGCAGGGTTCCTTACCTTGGCACTAATGACATTTTGGAGCAAATAATCCTTTGTTATGGTAGGCAGGGGGCCGGGGGTGAAGGCTGTCCTGTGCATAGTAGATGTTTTGCAGCATCCCTGGCTTCTACTCACTAGGTGCCAGTAGTACCCCTCTCCAACCAGATTTGTCTGAGGACCTGGCCAAATGTCCCCTGGGGGGCAAAATCGCCCATAAGAATACAGGGAAGTGGGAGATGCTGAAAGAAAAAAATTCCCATCCATGACATTTACTCCTACAAAGCAGCAGAAGAGGTCCTGGGTGTGAGCAGCCCTGCAGATTAGAGAGTAGTCACTCTACAATCTGTGGAAACCTCCAGCCATACACAGGGACATCTCCTTGGCATTGGGATTTTTCTGGAGACAGAAAGCTGAAAAAAGATGGTCACAGTTCCTCCTTCACCTTTCTAAAGATCCTGAAGCTGGTAAAGTACTAGTGGACTTCACTTGCTGTCTCTCTGCATTCTGCTGACCTTAGAAAGAAGTAAGGTCATATTTGATGTCCTTTTCTTTGGCCAGAAACTCGAACCAGCCTTTGGAAATACAAGGTCTTAACACGGATGGTGTATGCTTTGGGCTTTAGCATTTCCATGATTAGGTGAGTGGAAATAGATAGGGATACTGCAGCCACCCTCCTATCACCCTCAAAACAATCACCTATTGTTTATGCTAAGAGAGTGCTTCCAAAAGTAGATGAAAGCATGGCATATATCTTGGGGCAGAATGATAAAAGGAGGCAATAATCTGATCAGCAAAAATCCAAAAGTTTGACCACCTACTGGGTTGGCAGGCTAGAGAACAGGGATGGTACATATTACCAGTAAGAATGTAAAATGCTGTGTAAGCAGCACCTATGGAAGGGAATTTGATAATCCCTAGCAAAATTACATATATGTTTATATACTGTGTGTAATTACAATATACATTTGACCCAGAAATCCGAATTCCAGAAATCCTTCCCAAAATATAAAATGACTTATGCACAAGGTTTTTCACTGCACTATTATTTGTAATAGCAAAAGACTGGAAACAAACCAAATAACCATACTAGCTGAATAAACTGGGGTAGATCTATACAATGAAACACTATGCAACTCTGAAAAAGAGTGAGGGCCATCTCCAGAAAATCTGTCTCGTATATCTCCAGAAAATATGTCAGCTTTAAACAACAACAAAAGCACAACCAAGGTGCAGAACAGTATAGTATGCTATTTTTTTAGATAGGTGAACTACAAATATATATTTTTATACATTTGGGAGGGGGGAAAACTGGTGGAAAGGACAGGCACGCAAGCAAAGTACTCTGATGAATATACCTTGACTATATAGTTTTGACTTTAGAATCATATATATATATATATTTTACATATTCAAAATAATTTTAAACTCAAAAGAAAAATGTGATTCCTAAAATTTGAAAACAACTGAAGCAAATTACCTAACTGTATATTAAGTTGGTGGTATAATCACACCAAGTAATTAATTGAATGACTTCAGAAAATACTGTTTTCACTGTACATTCACCGAAGAATATGCTCTCAGGATAAATAGATTTACAAAGAAGTCTTAAACTTCATTCAGTGTCTTATTGCTAGTAGAAATACAGATATTATTACTTTCAAACTATTCTTGTATATTACAGGTAAAAACCAATATTAGAGTTGTTATGAATGATTTTCAGAGTAAGTAGAATCCATGTAAGATTAAAGGTGAATTGGAAATAGTATGAACTTATGATTTTTCCTTTTGAAAAGTGTTTCTTATAACAGAAACAGACTCACAGATATAGAGAACAGACTTGTGGTTACAAAGGGGGAGGGGGGTGGGGAAGGGAAGGATTGGGAGTTTGGGATTAGCAGATGCAAACTATTATATATAGAATGGATAAACAACAAGGTCTTACTGTATAGCACAGGGAACTATATTCAATATCTTGTAATAAACCATAATGGAAAAGAATATGGAAAAGAATATATATATCTATATATGTATAACTGAATCACTTCGCTGTGCAGCAGAAATTAACATAGTAAATCAACTATACTTCAATAAAATAAATTTTTAAAAAATAAGTAAGTACATTTCAGGAAAAAAAATGTTTCTTATATCCCAACAAGGAAAATTTTACATTTATTGAAGAAGGAAAAAAAATTTACTTGCTTTATCCCTTGAAAAGTCCTAGAAGTAATGATAATCGTGTACCAATGAGCACCTTTAGCGTTCATATTGTACTTTTAATACATCATTTCCAATTAAAAGGAAGGACATTCTTTGGAGGAATGCCAGATGTCAGGTCTGGGGCTAGAAATGTGCATGATGAGCCTGGGACACCCTGTTGTGCCAGAAGCTATTAAAGTCTAAAGTCTAATGGGACAAGTCAAAGGGAAAATGCTATCAGCATAAAGGAGCTTCTACTGGCTGAAAAAGGGACAATCTGAGCATCGGAAAAGAGTAAGACAAGTACAATTGATTGAAATTCATTGATGACCTATAAATCTTTTTCATTATTAGACATAACTAATTGAGTATTTGCAATATAATGAAAGAATTGAGCATTTATCCTGCCCTTCCTGAAAGAATTACATTTAGTGGTGTCTTAGTCTGGCTTACCCCCTTGAAAGCTGAACCTGGGACAAGGGCTTACTTTTAGGTAGTATATTTTGGACAGCATTCTCAGGAAACAGCAGCGGATGACTAGGAGAGTGAAACGGCAAGTCAATACAAGGGTGTTCTTGAGTTAGTCATCACAGTGGGCAATAAGGCCTTGAGCCTGCAGGGACTCCTTGAATTGCTATGTAGAATATACCTCATAATTGTCAGCTTGATGCAAGAGAGGAGCAGTTATCAACCAGCTTCCATGGCCCATTGATCAATATTTTCCCCTTGGGACCTTAGCCCCGTCACATTTCTAAGCTGTCCTGTGAGTGCTAGCAGATGTCCCACCTTCATGGAGTCAGAGGAACTTGGGGGTAGAACGTGAGATGTATGAGGAGAGATGCTGTCAGGTTACACCTGCAGGAAGCAGGTTGCTTCAGCAGTGGCTGTAGTAGGAGGCAGGCTGAGAGGATGTGAAACTGGGAACAACTGCCTCTTCTAATGTGGTAACCAAATAGCTCAGGCTGGTGAAAGAAAGTTTATAACACAATTCCACCTAATAGAAGGGGAATAAAGGATAGGATTAGGAAATCACCATATTGTAATTCCTTACGAAATAATCAATTCAGGCAACAATCATCAGTAGATGAGAGGTTGGTGGGGAACTTTGCAATGGAGGCCTCAGGCTGACACCACCTGCAACCACTAACCACTGACAGCATCACTAGGAGTGGGGAGTCCACATAGTTGTGCCTCCTGGTGTGGTGCATTATGAAGTATACAAAACTACCTATGAAATATTCTTGCCCATATAGTTGAATCTAAATCTCCTCAAGCCTGTAGGTCTAACTTCCAATTTTCTAGAAACATAGGAGGGAGACGAACAAGTGAAATAGCTTCACAAGGAAGCAAACAGACCAATCCAGCATGTAAGATATTCTACAACTGACTGAATTTATTTAACAAGACAAGAGGGTAAAATGGGAATGAGTACAAGGACTCCTCTAAGTTGAAAGATTTTTAAGGGGCATACCAAACCAAATGTAATGTGTAGACTTTGTTTAAATCCTGATTCTATCAAACCAACTGTAAAAAAGTAAGTTTTGAGACATTTAAAGAAATCTGAGCCATAGTTTTGATATATTAGATATTGCAAAGGAATTATTAATTTTATGTGTTAGTCTGCAAGAAAAATGTCCGTATTTTTAAGTGATACATACTAAAGTATATAGGGATAGAATAATGCAGTGTCAGGAACTTGCTTTATGACATTTCAGGAGGGGAAAAAATAGATAAAGCAAGTATGCTAAAATCTAGAAAGTTGTTGATTTAGGATGATGAGTATATGGTATTTGTTATTCAATTTCATGTAGGATTGAATATTTTCATAATTAAAAAAATTTTAAGAGGCAAGTAAATATCCTCATCCCTTTTTTATAAATGGAAGGAAGTCAAATGAATCGCCCAAAGTCATAAAGCTGGAAAGTGGTAGAGCTAGATTTAAAGCTCATCTCACTCCTTCCCCCGTATCCTGTTGTCTTCAGAACTGAATGCATTTATTTATTTATTTGTTTATTTTCCAGCTTCAGGTACACATAATTGCTTCTTAACACACTTTCATCATTGGTCCATGCATTGTTCTTTTTTATTTTATTATGGTGGTAGGCAGCCTCTAAGATGGTGCCCAGTGACCCCTGCATCCGAATAGTCGTACCTTGTGTGGTCCCCTTCCACTTTGTCTCAAGGTTGGTATGTGTGATCAATAGCATGCAGCAAAAGTGATGGTGTGTTAATTCAATATTAGTTTTATGAAAGACATTGCAGCTTCCCTCTTGGTCTCTCTCTCTCTCATATTCTCTCTGTCTCTGTCTGTCTCTTTCTCTCTCTCATTACTTGCTATAGTGGGGGAAGCCATGTTATGAGCAGTCCTATGAAGAGGCCCATGTATTGAGGAACTGAGCCTTTTGCCAAGAGCCATGTGAGTGAGCCATCTTGGAAGCAGATCCTCCAGCTCTTTTAGAGCCTGCAGCCCTGACTCACAGCTTTACTGTAACCTCGTGAGAAACTCTGAGCCAAACCACCCAGCGAAGATGCACCCAGATGCCTGACCCAAGGAACTATGTGAAATAACAAATATTGTTTTAAGTTGCTAAATTATAGGATAATTTGCTTTGCTACAATTAAAAAACTATAAATCTTTTATAAATTATAATTACAAATATATAATTCATAATTTTAAATCCTTGTAAAATATATATAGTGAACCCACCACCGGCACAAGCACTAGAATACTGACAACAGCTTACTTCTGACAGTGTGGCCTTCCTCCATCCCATTCTCCTTACTTCCTAATCCAAGGTTACCTTTATCCTTAATTTGTATTTATCATTCCCATGATTTTTAAGACACGTAGTTTAATACTATATGTATTCCTAAAAGGTATATTATTTAGTTTGTTATTTTTAGCTTAAAAAGGAGATCCAATGCTAGATGTAATTTTCTGTGACCTTTTTTATTTACTCAACATTGTTTTCCTGAGATTCACCCATATTGATGTTTATAGTGGCAGTTCATTTGTTTTGACTGTTGTTTAATATACATACCACACTTTATCCCTTCTCCTGTCTATGGACATTTGGATTGCTTCCAGATGTTTTTCTTTTTTCTGTTACAACAATGTTGCCATGAGGAGGTTTACAAATGCCTCCAGGTTCACATGTTAAAAAAGTTTACATATAGCATTGGAATTACTGGGTTGTAGGATATGTGAATATTCAACTTTAATAGATAATGCCCAACAGCTTTCCAAAGTGGCTTTTCCAATTTACACTTCCACCAGCTATTTACGAGAGATCCTGTTGATCACTCCCTCTCAACATTTGATATTGTCAGACTTCTTAAAATTTACAACAAATGGGTATAAAATGGAATCTCATTACAGTAGGAATCTGCATTTCCCACATCACTGAATGTCCTCTCCATCTTACAGATTAACCTTCAAAGATGATGTGGGAGAGTATATATGACTATAATTCTTCATTTTAATTTTCCTTCTCAAATCCTCCCCATGTTCACATGTTCTTTCTTGACATCTAATGATCTGAGTGTTTTACCTTAGAACAACTCTAATTAGGGAGGAAATGGACCAAGACGGCTCTCCTTTTTTCCTAGTTTCTCTCCCTACAGAACAGCAATGTGGAATTGACTAGCAATGCTGCTAGTTAATGTCACACTAGGATTAGCTCAGTGGGTGGGGGAAAAACTTGGTCCTTCTCTTTTACAAAGACTCCTTCCAGGAGACTATTTTCTTTTAGGAACTTGGAATGGAAAAAAAAAAAATCTGCTGAGACGGTTTTTGCTTGAACATAGACAGCATTAAAAACAGTTAGCAACACCATACCGAGAGCTCTGCCGCGCATGCTCCCACTGCTTTGGTTTCCATCTCTAACTTTGTTTCCTGCCCCTGGGTGCCCTCCTCACTTTCTTGGAAGCCCAGCTTAATTTTCAAAGGATGTTTGTAAAGTTTATCTGTATTTCTGGATGTCTATAGTAGAGACGTTTTCTGTTCTCTAATTTACCATAAAGGTCTGATCTGGAAGTTTCCACCCTCATTGTCCTCTCTTTCTCTTTTCCTTCACTTAAAAAATAAATTAAACTTTTTATTTTGGAATAAATTTAGATTTACAGAAAAGTTGAAAAAAAATGGCTAGCAATCTGAGTTCAACAGTTCTGTTCTGAATCACTGTATGACCATAGGCTAGTCATTAACCCTTCTGAGTTTAAAATTACAAATCTGTAAAACAAAAGTAAATGATCTCTGAGGTCCAGTTAAGTATCAAAACGTTTTTATTCCATGATTGAAATTAACTAGTAGACTAATCTGGTCCTTATGGTCATTTCAGTCTTTCTCTGTCTCTCTGATCCAAACAACCCAGTTGACCTTGGCATTAACATAGGTTGTAACACCAGGCCCATAAGGAAGATTTCAGAGAGGACCCTATCATTCTTCTTTAATGGTTCTGTTTGTCATTGCATCCCCACTCTTAATACAGTGTCTGCTGAAGAATAGACACCACATAGATATTTGTTGGTCAGTTGAATGAATACTGAATGAATGAGCTGGGCCTTTATTCTCCATTCCTTTCTTTACTCCATCATCACACTCAAGTTCAGAAGTTATTTTAGTTGTATTTTATTTATGATAAGATCAGTAAACCCAGAGCAAAGAATATCTCCATGACTACAAATTCAGCTAGTTCTCCATTGCCACTTAAACATTTCTCATGAAGACCAAAAAGTCACCATAACTAACTGAATCAAAATCTCTGGACTTGAGGACCAGGTATCAGTATTTTTCAAATACTCTTCAGGAGATTCTAATATGCAGCCAGGGTTGAGAATAAATATTCTAGAAAAATGATAATCTAACCATTTTTACTATTATTTCTTGTTGGTTCTCTCTCTCTCTCTCTCTCCCTTCCTATCTACTTTCTTTCCTTATTTTCTTTCTTTTTTAAGAAAAATAAATATATAGGTCAGACTTCATCCCCTAAGTTTCTAGAGAAATTGTGATAGAATTCTACATATAGAAGAATCCTCCTTTTGTTGCATAGAATGCATACATAGGTAACATCAGGCAGAAGGGGGTCGAGACATACTGCATTTGTTATACATAGAAAGGTTGACAACATCAAATTATAGAGTTGTCAAGGCATCTTATCAGTAACTGCTGCCCTGTAGTAATAAATATAACTCCTAAATTACCTGAAAATATTTTCTCTGTCTTAAGATGCAGCTTTCTTCTAAAATTGGAAAATGGAAAATTCAAGGATGGATGTGTCTATGGATGAACAATCAAATCAGTATGGTCAGTTAATTCTAAAAAATCACTTTTTACAAATTTACTGAAACAACTCAGTCAAGCCATTCTTTTCATAAGTCCAATGACCAAGTCAACTAGATAAGTCAATTTGAAACCCCATGTAGACTCACACTAATTCTTATCTAGAAATAGCTATTCAAAGTCCCCCAAATTAAAGTCATCATATGCAAAGGCTATTATGGTGTGGCCCATAGATAAATATATCTTTAAAAACTATTTTTTCCCAAATAAAGATAACGTGTCTGAAATGAGAGGGAGAAAGAGAAAGAGATTCCGTTATTAAACCTGGAAATACAGAAGCAGTGGTATCAACTTGCTGGGCTGAAGAAAATTTGCGAAAGACCATCTGAGATCAGATGATTAGGAAAAAATCATGTAAGGTCATTTCCCAACAGCTGACATCCACATAAAAGAGATGTCATTGTCAACTACTACGGTGTCAGAGCTCTTTCTCAAAAGTACCGTGGTTTAAATCAATCAGAAGAGCTCGCTGTGATGTTTTCTGTTCTTTGAAATCATGCCATAAGCAAACATCTGTAATAAATATGTTTGAGTATTATAGGGCTGGTATGACTACGTTGGGAGTAATAGGTTTGAAGTGCATAACAAAATAAAAGGAACATGCTGATGTCAAAGGGAGTAAGAGTTGCTTTATTTTTCTAAGAATAAAAGAGACTGGGTTCCCAAAGTCTAAACAAAGAACAACTCTACAAGACACTCTTTCCATGGAGAGTGACAGAGCTTGGTGATTAAGGGATCAAACACAAGAGCCAGATTCCCTGCATTTGAATCCCAGCCTTACTATTAACCAATAGTGCAAAACTGGGCAAATTATGTAATTTACTCTCAGTGCTGTGGTTTTCTTAGTTGTAAAATGGGAAGAACAATATTACCTATATTAATGGGTAATTTTGAATATTAGCATGAGTTCATAAAGATAAAGTACCTAGATCAGTGCCTGGCAAATAGGGAACTTACATCACAAACACTCATCGTTCTCCACTGTTCAGCCATAGGTCCTCCCAACTTCAAATCAGTAAAAAATATAGATATAAAGTGCTTTTGTTTCTTATACTTCTAGGAGAATGGCTATTTTTAACTCCAGAACAAATCATACAATTTACCCACATAGCATACACATGTGCGTACAAAAGACAATTGAAACGCTGTGTTGCTTGTGAATATTATGGTGATGTGTTGTTTTAAGGGTGTTAAAAGTTATAGGGCTTAGAACTTACTTTATTTCAGGTAGAAATCCATTCACTTTTGAAGCCCTCTTTTGAATTATTAGATTTCTCTTACAGAGGTCTTTTTGTGATATTTTTAAATGGGTATTTTTTTTACTTTTTATTACTTTCTATTATAGTTTTCAAACTTTACACAAAAGTAGAAAAAAAAGGATAATGAGACCATATGTACTTATTATCTGGTTTTGGCAGTTATCCACATTTTTCACTCCCCTTCCCAACAGTGCTGGAGTATTTTGAAACAACTCCCAGATATCATATTTTGCCTCTAAATATTTCAGAATTTATTTACAAGAAATGAAGCCTTCCTTTTTAAAAAGTAATCACAATACAATTGCACCTAACAAAATGACCAAAATTCTTAACATTCAAATTGTCTCAAAAATGCCTTTATATGGGTGATTTGTTTAAGTTAAGATCTGAACAATGTGAAACGGGTAGTTTAAGTTGTAGCTATTTGGTTTTATATGTTGGAAGATGTTTCAGCTTCATACTTTTTCTAAAGGGAAATGAATGACCACAGCTGCAATTTGAAGTTGAAATCATCATAATAATAGAGGAGAGAAAGCTAGAGTAAGAAGTGGGAGTCTCACAGTAGGTTTGGGCTTTACTTGTAACACTGACCCAGGGGTCTATTTCATGACAGTAGATTCTTTTGCTATCGTAGAAAGAAGAAAAACAATTCTTCTAAAGTACTTGTGATATAGGAAGCATATGGAGTTTAAAAAACAGCCTGTCTGTGGGCATTCCAAGACACTGAAGCTGAATGAACTGGTCAACATCTCAATCTTTGAAGTCCCCTGGGCATAGAACTCTCTCCTGTTTTTCATTTATCCCAGGCTGTAAGAGAGACAGTCTTTTCTTTAAAAATATTTCCAAAGGATTTGTTGGTGATATTTGCACCTTCTTTCTCATATTTTATAATCATGTCTCAGGTTTTTTTTTTCTCTGCAGGGCTGTTTGCATGCCTCTTAAGGCTCGAATCTAATGTTTTTATTGGACCTCATTGTTTTTAATATTGATTTAATACGACTGCCATTGAAGGCCCCAAGCGTTTTTACAAGGAGACACTTTATAATTCCTTTATAGGTTACTTGTAATTATCAGAATAAATGAGATATCCCTTTCAAAGGAGGTGGATAGGAAATAAGTAACAAAGGTAGTATTTATATAGATAAAATGTTAACATATTGGTACGGTGTGGGGGGAATCCAAAAATAAATGAACCCACATCCTTCTGTGGATTGCTACAGTATAACCTCTTGCAGCTATGAAAGCTAGTGAGAAAATCATCTTTATTGATTAGGAACTCAAAATAGTCTTTTATCTTGCATACTTCTTTTCCTCGGGTCCCATTTATTATTGTAAAATTACCACTGCTTCTATATTTCTCTTTATAATGCCTTTTGGAGTATGGTTTGTTAAAACTGTATAGAGTGATAGTTAAGATACTAGGCTCTGGAATCAGGCTAGATCTAAATCTTGGTTCTATCACTTCCTAGCTGAATGTCTTTGGGCAAGTCACTTAACCTTTCTATGCTTTGGTTCATTCATCTGTAAAATGGGTGTAAAATACCTATATACCTACCTTATTATAAAATATTTTTGATTATAGTTCAGCAAATATTCACTCCCATCTCCCTTGGGGTATGACCCCCACTCCGCCCCACTGATGTTGGTCTTGGTCATGGAATACTGGTAGAAGTGACAGTGTGCCAGTTCCATGCCTGGTAGCATGTGTTTTCACTTGCCCTCTTGTTCTCCTAACGTCACCATGAGGAGCATATGCCTCAGGTAGCTGTTCTTCCCAAAATAATGAGACACTTATGGAGCAGATCTAACCTAACATGCACCCTGGAGCCAGTCTCCCCTGCCCACAGCCTGAATTAAAGCTGTGCAGCAGAGCTCAGCCTAGATCATCCAAACAGCTGGCCTGCAGAAGGATGAAAAAGAGAATAAATGCCTGTTGCTGCAAGGTACTGGATTTTGGGGTGGCTGTTACAAAGCATTATTGCAGCAGTAGCTGACTAATACATAAGAGTATTGTGAGGAACAACTAAGATAGTTTAGATAAATCATTTAGCCTAGTGCTAGGCATATAGTCAGTGCCCTGCTCAATTAATGTTTACTATTATTATTATCATAATCATCACTTTCATTTTTTTTCTGGATAAAAATATCCAAATTATATATTGTGATTAACTTATACATATTCAGTGTTACACCATATACAGTGAACAATGCTCTGAGTTAGGACCTACACAGCTCCTGGCATTGGCGATAGTTGGTGCTTGTTCTGGCAGATGCTGACACCTCTGAAACTCTGTGGCTCATGTGGTTCCACCTCTTCCCTCCTTCAGCCTATTCAGTCTCTTATCTAGTTTGGAGAATATGAAAAACCTGTTTCACAAGCATACATTTAAATATTTCGTCTTATGTTTATGCCAGTGGCTACTGAACTCCATTTTTGCTACCTTTGCTCTCTGTTGGCCTCCAAATAATAGAATACTAATATCTAGTATATGGGCTATGGAGGGGGACAGATAGAGAAGGAAGTCCTCTGGGATATAAGTAAGGAAATTATATGAGGTGTAAGGAGTGGGGACAGATGAGAAGTAATGAAAAGTCCCAGCTTGCCTTTTATTTAGTTTGAACTTTGCTTGCTATATAAATTTTAGTTTCCATTACAGTTAATACCTAAGGTTATCCTGTTACATATAATGTGTTAAAAAGAAAAGGTGTGTATCAAGAACTCTCACTAAAAATATGAACTCACATTATCATGTATATGAACCCACATCATCATGTACATAAAATCAAGTCAACAAATATTTATTGGGCACTTGCAATATATCTTTGCTGATATGTGATAACATATAATACATACCATATTTTTTGATCCTAAGACACACATTGGTCCACATTTTAACACCTCTGAAACCAACATGCAGCTTACAATTGATGGTATGTGGTAGGTTAATTGTCATAGCTTTTGTTGTGATTATCGATATCTCATTGGCTTACTATGAAACCTATTTCTTATTCACATTATGTAGGGCTGTGGGTTGGCTGTGGCTCCACTGGCCTTTGCTCTGGTCGGTTTGACCGGGCTTGGCTTACCTCTGCACAGCTACATATGTCGTTCTAGAATCCAGGTGGAAGGACTAGCCACTTTCTGGGACTATTCTACCATTATCTCACGGTTGAGGGAAGGAGCAAAAGCTGAATCTAACCTCACAGGCACATTTAAAGCTGCCTGGATATGGCCTTTGTCATGTCGATTCACATTCAGTTGGTCAAAGCAAGTCACATGGTCAATCCTGACAATGGAGCAGGGGAAGTATACTCCATCCACCCTGAGGCTGGGAAGGGGCTGTGGGCACAGAGGAATAATAACGCAATGTACCACAGCAGCATTTTTTCTTTTTTCATGGTACATAAAACAATGGTGTGTCTCACAATAGCTGGCATCTTAGAGGCCATGTAATACGATAATCTATATTAGGATTTAAGAGAATCTGTTCTTTAGGCATAATATTTTTATGAGCTCGTTTTTACTTTTCTCTAGTTGGGTTTTAAAGGCTAAAGGCAGAGATTCATTTACTGTTTCTGTGTTTCTATTTCCTCATTAAATCAGAACACTTAATATGAAGGTATAAGAGACTTATTGACATCCTTTTGTTAATCCTGAGTTAAGTCATTATTGTTACCTAACTTACCCTAATTTCAGCAGATAAAGGAGGCTGAATTATGAAAAGTGATCCAAGGACTAGGCTCTTGACATCATTTATCATCAATTCATTTGTTAACTTATTTGCACAACAGATACTTATAGAGCACCTACTACGTGCAGGCACTTTCCTGGCACAGGAGATTCAGCGGGAAATAAGGCAGACAAGAGTCTTGATCTTATGGAGATTGTATTCTAGTGGAGAGTGACAGACAACAAACAGATAAGTGAGAAAATTTAAGATGCTGAGAGTACCATGAAGAATAGAACTCATTCATGATTATGTAATAGAGAACAACACAGGGGTAGGTGTTTTAGATGAAACAATGAAACCTGGTAGCAGGGAGTCAGCCATGGGGGACTCCTGGCTGGGGAAAGTATTCCAAGCAGAGTGAACAGCAAGTGCAAAGACCTCAGGGTAGTAGAAGAGAAGAAAGAAGATCAATGTGGCTAGAACGTGGTAAACAAGGAGCTGAGTAAGTTAATGTATAGGTTGGGCTGTTGTAGTAAAGAGACCAAAAAATGCAATGATATAATGCAATATATAGCCCTGTGTCTTGCTCATGTTAAAGACAAGACAGACCTGGCTTAATGGTATTGGGGACCAATGCTCTTTTTATCCTGTTGCTTTGCCATGCTTACCATGAGACTTCCATCTTGTGACTTGAGATGGCTAGTCCAGCTTCTCCTCGTTAACCATCATACTGGTATTCTAGTCATCAGAAATGAGGGGAAGGGGAACAGAAGCCACATCCCTTCTATTTAAAGGCACAACTTGGGAGTTACACACATCCCTTTGCTCACATCCTATTGGCTAGAATTTGCCATATGACCAAATCTAGTTGTGAGGGAGGCTAGGAAATATGGTCAGTAGTTTGAATTCATATACCTGGATAAACTTTGGTGACTCTATTTCTAAACAAAGTAGAGACAATTAGCTGTTAAGGGACAACTAGTAGTCTTTCCCACAAAGTGAGTGGTAGATAAAATTAGTAATATAGGCAGAATTCTAAGTATGTAGAGCCTTGCCAGTCAGGGCAAGGAGTTTGGATTGTATTTTAAGTATGTGTATTAGTTATCTATTGTTGCTAACAGATTTTCCCCAAAACATAATAGCTTAAAACCATTATTATCTCATAGTTTCTGTGAGTCAGGAATTTGGGAGCCAAATAACTGGGTGGTTTTGACTCAGGGCCTCTCAGATAATTGGAGCCAAGATATTGACTATGGCTACAGTCATCTGAAGGCTTGACTGAGGCTGGAGGATCTGCTTCCAAGATGGAGCATTCAATTGGTTATTGGCAGAAGCCCTCAGTTCCTTGCTGACTGTTGGCAGAGGGCTTCAGTTTTTCACCATATGGACCTCTTCGTAGGGCTGCTTGAATGTGACATAGTATCTCTCTTCCCCCAAGTAAGTGATTGATTCAAGAAAAGAGAGCAAGAAGGAAACCACAATATCTTTTATGTCCTAATCTTGGACATCACACACCATCACTTTTGTCACATTCTGTTTCTTACAAGCAAGTCACTAAGAATAGCCCATAATCAAGGGGAGGGGAATCAGGCTTTATTTTTTCAAGGGAGAAGCAACAAAGAATTTATGGACATATTTTAAAACCATCACAGTGTGACAGGAAGTCACTGGAACATTTTCAGCAAGAGGGTGCAAGTTCTGTTTCACATTTTTGAAGAAATGGTCTGGTTGCTTTGTGGAGAATGGACTGCACAGGGACAAGAGTGGAAGCAAGGAGCCCAGGTAGGTGGCAGTTACTTAGTTTTGGCAATAAATAAATGGGCCTAATATTAGGATGGGTGTGGAGGAATTAGAGAGGATACTGAGATTCAGGCTATGTTTCAGAAGTAGAGCAGACAGGACGTCATAAGATATCGCAGAATCTAATGTTATTGGGTATCATTTGCTGTTCAGATTTTCAATTGCAGTGCTTTCTTAAATTGACTGATCATCAGAATCCTTGGAGAGCTTTTAAAATATGAATTACTGGTCTTTACTTCCAGACAACCTACTTCAGTAGGTCTGGGCTGGGGAGATGATCAATCAAAACTGGAATCCACTGTTCCACTTATTCAATGAGCCAATTAGAAGTGCAATTTTTATTGTTGTTTTTGCAAAAAGGAGTTAGTTACTATGCAATGGGTTCTATTATCCAAATACTCACTTTTTTCACACAATCTCCTCTCCCCTCTGTTCAGTCAGATACCAATTCCTATGGATTCTGTCTCTAAGGTAACTCGTAGAAAGAATCCATTCCAACTACTACTGCACTAGTCTAAGCAATAATTTATTACCTCTTGGACTTTTACAAACACCTCTTATGTAATTTCCTACTTCTGGTCTCTTCTTCTGCCTTTTACCTTTTGTCAAAGTGATCTTCCTGTCCCACATTTATGGTCTTATCACCTTCTAAAAAAGACTCAGTGGCTTCCTAGGACTCTCAGAAAGAAGTCCACTGTCCTTTAGGATGGTATTTGCAGCCATTGACAGTCTGGTCCTATCCTACATTTGGGGTGATCTCATAGCCCCCTTTAACATACTCATCCTAGGCCCACTGAATTATTCCCCCTTCCCTTTCCTCCATTTGCACTTTCACGTCTTGACACTTTTCTTCACACTGTTCTTCCTGCCTAGGATGTCCTCCTTCTCCCTCCCTCATCTGGCAATATCCTACTTCTCATTCCTCAAGGCCCAGCTCAGATGGTTGCCATCTCTATCCTTCACTCAGAATTAGTCAGCCCATTTTCTGAATTCCCATCTCATTTTAAAAACACCTTTATTATTTATGTTTATGTTCACAGTGCCTAGTAGTATGCTTGCCCTTAGTAGGCTCCAAAAAAAAGAAGTTTATGTGGACAGAATTTATTTCCTCCTCTTTATCTAATTTTTATACAATGGAGAAAACAAAAGGCAAACTCATATCAGAAGTTTGGCTAATGAAGGAATATTGGATGCCTTCATGGCTGTTACATTTTCAAGATCAAATCGTATTATATGTTTCTGCATTTGTAATTGAATATATAGCCATTTCCCCTTTATGTTAAGAGGTGATAAATTTTTTTTAAAAATAAGAATTTTAATAAAAATTTGCAAAAGGATCAGCCTAAAATGAAAAAAGAAATTTGGTTAATGAAGTGTACATGGAACATATACCCCGAGATCTGAACACATTCAGCACAGTCTACACCGACTGCACTTTACAACCACATATGGTGGCATCAGTAATTCTGAGGAATTGCAAAATCCTCACAATCCAAATATTTTATTAAGAATTCCAGTGACAAGATCTGAAATATAAAGGCTTGTGGGTCTTTTTAAAGGCTTAATCACATTTAGTTAGAAATTTAAGTTAACAAGAACATTCCATTCCCTAAACATTCCAATTAATTGCTGTTTAGCATATGGGTTACCAAATTTGCCTTTTTGAAGTCTGCATTTAGAGATTGAAAATAAATCTATTAGGATGAAATTCTAGGTCAGTCAGGTTTTGATTTGCAATATTTAATGTTTGCACAATTCCACCTTTGCCTGACCTTTCAAAATTATTTTAACAGCCCTACATTTACTTTCCTAATGGAATGATTTGCTACAAAGTGGCTACAGCTGGTAGTCTGGAAGGACATTATAACATTCCTTAGGCTGTCAAAATCCATCTGTCCTTGCATTTAGGGGAATTCTTCATCGCGTGTGATCTTGGGATATAAGACCTCACTTTCCACTGTGGATGCCAAACAGTTTGAATCTCACTCTCCCCACCCCCTGGAATATGGAACAGGGGCTCCAACACCTGGCCGTGGACCTTCCCAACCAGGCCTGTGCACCCCGAGGTGAAGATGAAGGAGAAGCATCTGGGGCAGCTCATGGGGTCAGCATGATGTTCAGTTGTCATTTCTAGAAGGTGTGGTATAGCAGAAGCAGAGATGGTGGCATCTTGGATAGGGTGTTCCTGTGGCCTGGCCTCCTGAGGCCCTGGGTTCTTGCCTGTTTCCCAAGCCTGTTCTCCCAGCCTCTTGGATTCTGTGAACCCCCTTTCCTCCAACATTTTTTTTTCTTTAGACAGTTAGAGCTCGTTTTGTTACTTGTAAGCAAGACTCCTCACCAAAACCATTGGTAATACAAGGTGGCAGGGAGAATTCTAGACTCTACTCAGACTGCTGGCCCACTTACTAGGCAAATGCTGAATGTCTTAACTCTCCATTTCCCCATCTGCAAAATGGAACACAATCTGTAATTGTGTCAACTGTGTGAAGATTGAATAAAATAATCTCTGTAAAATATTAAGCATGGTCCCTGGTGCATAAAATGCATTCAAGAAATAGTAGCTTTTGTATTACTAAATTCTATATAATTGTCCATGTGTTCAGTGACAAAACTCTACTGCTCACCACATAAAAAGATGCCTCTGTGCATACTCTGTGTTCAATGTTGAACTTCCTTTTTTTTTTTCCCCATGCTGGTGTTTTGTTTTGTTTCCCAGTTTAGGGCTTCGGCACCTTCCCATACTGTACATCCTGAGACTTCCTCAAGGAGCGCAGCTTCTAGTCACTGTCCCCGGATCTTCTCTCTTCTCTTCCATCTGTCCCTGCCAGCTCTCCCTCACCTCCAGACTCAAAAGGAGATCAGCTGCACTAAAGACTGGCTGACTTCAGATGGGAAGGGCAAAACTGGCTTGAAGCAAGAGTCCTACTTCAGCATCTGGTACACAGATTTACTGACTTTAATGGAATTAAAAAACAAAACAAATGCACAGCCTATATCCCAAGACTTATTATAGCATCCTTAACTTATCTACTTAGCTTTTGATGACATTTTTTTTCTTCCACTGAAATGTATAATGTCTTCTCATAGTGAAACTGTGGAAACTTTTCCACTCAATGTCCTCCCTCTGGGATGTAATAAAGAGACAACTCAGGGCCGAACAGCACGTTGGAGACAAATTTTCTGTGAAAGAAAAATGTTTTTTACAACATGTAATGTTTCTCAAAGGAGGTGGGTCAAAACATAGATATCAATCCTCTGTAACCATTTTACTGAATACCATATTTGGTTTGAGAATATTAAAATGTAGTATGTTATTTTTGAAAGGTTGAGTATTTTGTTACGGATGTTTTAATTTCTATAACATCCATGTAGAAATTAGAATTATTTACAGTATTTGCATGCTCTCTTTTCCAAAAAAAAAAGGTGATAGAAGGGCTGAGCAGAGAAGAGCAGAACATGGTGTAGGTCAAAGCATATCTCACCTGTCTGGGAGTCGGCTGACTGGGGACTTTTATCAGGGATCGGCCACTTCCTAGTGTGACCCTGTGCTCAGCTTCACTCTCCTAAGGTGTGAAATGGGAAGAAGTATACTCTCAAGCATGGTTGTGAGAAATCAATGACATAATTTGCACAAAATACTTGGCTGTAGCAGGAATTCAAGACACGATAGTTGACGATATAACCCAACATAGGATTGTCAGAGGGCTAATTGTTTTAATGGCATTTGATTATCTAAAGGAAATGTGATATTATTGTAAGTCTACATTAGTATCTATATAAATCTAATACAGAGAAGGGTTCTGATTTCATCAATGGATGTCATCGAGGAAGGCAATGACAATTCACGATAACTCAGATACTAAGTTGAAATTTATATTTACTAGAATTTGGCCTAATTATTAAAAATGTTCTGTGTTTAAATTGGTCTTATTATGATATTAAGGCCATAACCTCAAGGAAACTCTTCTTGTTTGGGTGATACTATTTAGATAGTAAATAATTAGGCAGATAATGCCCAAAATTTACTTCAGGAGCCAGAAAACTCCATTTTAAAAAATCGTTTAAAAGCAAATTTGAGTTATAGGGTAAATATTATGTGTGAGCTATAAGTATCAATGTAAAAACTCTAGGTATTTGCTACATGTAAACTTTTTCTTTCGTTATAACTGAACCCAATCTCTGTTTCACAAGACTACTATGCTAGAAGGTAGAAATGAAACCTTCAGATAATCTCAGTTGATTTAGTCTTCTCTCGTGTCCATCCCCTGCACTTTTCTCACTGGGCTGGCATCTACATGACAGGTGGGTGGGTGGGTGGCATTTACTCCTCAGCCACTGTCACCTCTCCAGCTGGCATCCTCTGATGTGGAAGTCCTCATGGAATCTCTGATCAAACATTTTGGGGGCAGGCCTACTTCAATTTTGTAGTCTCATGGAAGCAACATAAACGCCCACCAACAGATGAATATACAATATAAAGAAGTTGTGGTGTACATACACACACACACACACACACACACACACACACACACTGGAATATTACTCAGCCATAAAAAAGAATGAAATAATGCCATTTGCAGCAACATGGATGGACCTAGAGATTATCATACTAAGTGAAGTAAGTCAGAAAGAGAAAGATAAATACCATATGATATCACTTATACGTGGAATCTAAAATATGATACAAATGAACTTATTTACAAAACACAGACTTACAGACACAGAAAACAAACTTATGGTTACCAAAGGGGAAAAGTGGGGAGGGCTAAATTAGGAGTTTGGGATTAGCAGATACAAGCTACTCTATATAAAATAGATAAACAACGGGTCCTACTGTATAGCACAGGGAACTATATTCAATATCCTTTAATAAACCATAGTAGAAAAGAATATGAAAAAGAATACATATATATGTATAACTATCACTTTGCTGTACACTAGAAAGTAGCACAACATTGTAAAGCAACTATACATCAATTAAAAATTAAGTATAAATTAAAAAAAATTCTGCAGTCTCTTAGAGCCACACCTGCTCCACTCTCAGCCACACATGAAACACACACTATGGTGAGTGGAGAGTATTTACGGCGACCCCAGGACCTTCTGTCCAAGCCCTCGCACACCGCTGTGCCTATCCACACTGTGCCTGGCTGCACCATGCTGGGCTGGCACTCTTCCAGGCTGCATCTCAGAAAGGAGGCACTATTCGCCTCGACTCTCTGCCCTCTGCCTTCAGATTCCCTCAAACCTAGCAAGTGTGCCAGTTGCTCCTCTGACACCCCAGGGAACTGGGACCCGGGTGGGAAGCTTCAGTGAGCCTCCATCCCTTGTATAAACTCCTTTGCTCCCTCTTCCCCGCAACCACACAGAATCGTAATCCATTTCTGGACTGGGAAATCTTCCTTTGGCTTATCATTTCTTTTTTGGAACCTATTTTTTAAGGCATAGACTTTATTTATTTATTTAGGCCGTGCCGCACAGCTTGCAGGATCTTAGTTCCCCTACCAGGGATGGAACCCTCGCCTTCTGCAGTGAAAGCACAGAGTCCTAACCACTGGACCACCAGGGAACTCCCAAGGTGTAAATTTTATAATCTAAATCCTTCAGGTCATTGGGTCTTGATACTCAAAATCTAGACTTTTGAAATTCAAAGAAGAAAGTTTCCTCTCAAACTTTTTTTTTCTGCCGTGAATTTCACAAGCCCATTTTAAATCTCAAAAGTCACAGACAACTCATAGTTTTGTGAATTTCTTTTATAACAGCCTTACCCTGAAGCAATCGATGCTAAAGTCTAGTTTAAATGAATGAGTGCATGGGGTAGAAAGGAATTAACAGGTACAAACAAAACAACACTTCTTAATACATCAAAATATTGTCTCACCACAAATGGAAGTTGCCCTATACCTGGATTTAGTTTATTCTTCATTGCCTGGCCTATATTATTTTCTAGTTAATGGCTTGAGAGATTGACTATACAGTTGGACAATGGCCAAACCATGTATGACAATAGGACTCTGACCCATTCTTTTTTATATTCTTTTCCATTATGGTTTATCCCAGGATATTGAATATAGTTCCCTGTGCTATACAGAAGGACCTTGTTGTTTATCCATTCTATATGTAATAGTTTGTGTATATATAACTGAGCCACTTTGCTGTCCAGCAGAAATTAACATAACATTTTAAATCAACTAAACTTCAATTTAAAAAAATTTAAAAAAAGAAAAGCCAAAAAAAAAACACCAAAAACACTGACCCATAATCTCCGAAGCAACAAGTCAGAGAAGCCAAACCAATTTCTCCACAATCAGCCCAGAATGACTGGAACTTGGTAAAAGACTGCCAGCTTCCCAATTCCTTACCACCACCCGCTTCCAACTCAGGACGAACTAGAGAAAGCCAATATGCTCCCCAAACTGATTTTCCCCCAAAGTAGGATGCCCTGCGTCTAGTTAGCCCTCTCCAGCGTCTCCAAGTCAGCAACCTCCAATCAGAGCACACCTGAAGCCTTTTTTTTTCCTCCCTATAAAGTTTTTCTACTCCTATGCCTGCCTTTGAGTCTCTACCAAATGCAAGTGATGGTGGCTGACTTCCTTGCTCTAAATAAACAGACCTTGCTTGTTCTCATTTGGATGGTCTTCATTTATTTCCACAGGTTTACTACACATAATGCTGTTATATTCAGACATACACATTGGTAGTTGAGCTTAACATTTTTTTTTTTTTGAGCATAGAGATGCTTGGGGTAAATAAGCACTAGGCTTTGATCTCTGCTTCAATGGATAAAATTAAGAATTATAACTCGAGGGCTTCCCTGGTGGCGCAGTGGTTAAGAATCCGCCTGCCAATGCAGGGGGCACGGGTTCGAGCCCTGGTCTGGGATGATCCCATATGCCACAGAGCAACTAAGTCCGTGCGCCACAACTACTGAAGCCCACGTGCCTAGAGCCCATGCTCCGCAACAAGAGAAGCCACCGCAATGAGAAGCCTGCGCACTGCAACGAAGAGTAGCCCCACTCTCTGCAACTAGAGAAAGCCTGAGCGCAGCAACGAAGACCCAACCCAGCAAAAAATAAATAAATAAATAAAAAAGAATTATAACTCGAATTGACCATTTCCTTGAATTTAGAGGTACTGCTATGCTTGCCTCAATGGATACGGTAGAAATATTCTTGAAAATGTATATGAAAATCTCATTTTTATGCATTAAAATTATTACATTTTAGCAAATTACTATTAAAAAGGACCCTGGTGTACATTAGTTTGAAAATGAAGAACATTTTTGTTATCTAGACGATTATTCCTCATGTGTCAGGTTTCCTTAAATTGGCACACATCTGTATTAGTCTGTACATATAAACCTAAGGCTATTGTAAAATAATAATGATCCTCAGAAGAGCAGATGATACACATTTGCATACAGAAATTTGTGCAGGTTTATTTTTAGTTCACTTTAATGGACATTATATGGACATAACAACACTCCAAAATACAACTCACTAGTCTCACTTCACAAATGAAGAAATGAATGTTAATGTAAAATGACTTGCTCAAGGCCTCACTAAAGTATGAAGCCCCTTATTCTCCTGCAAAGAATGTTGAGTCTGTTTGAAGCTACCAGCTGGGGAGCTTCTTATAGCCCTATATCTGACAGAAAGCCTCCATTTTTTTGAGAAGGTCATGGTCTTCACCATGACACCATGGCAAAGGGGGTGAGGATGTTCTTGGAACAGCAAGGAGGGAAGGGGATCCCCATTCAGGGAGGTGCCCAGCTGAGTTAACCTGCTGATTAATGGCAGAGCTAATCATGGCCTGATGATCCACACAGACAAATAATGGAACCAGAAAGAAATTTAGGCCTTCCCATGCAAAGGGGGTTTCTTTACACTGTGCATTTGTCTACCTTGATCTTAAAATAAAATTCTGATCTCTTATCCATCCCTTATGTGCAGGCTCCATATAATCTGGCCTCTGCATTCCTCTTTCACTACTTATCCTACCACTCTTCACGCTCTAGATACTTTCAATTTCTCCAACGTGCTGAGTACATTCTTCAGCTCCTATAGAATTCTGACCAGAACACTTTTCTCCAGGATTACAAGACCTCTGCATAGGCAGTCCTTCTCATATTTCCTATTTCAGGTCAAATTTCTCCTCCTAAAGGTCTATCTTGACTATTTTAGCTAAAGCAGACCCCAACCTCTATAACCACCCTACTCCAGTTCCTCTCTATCACATTGTCCTTTTATGTCACCTATCTGGATCAAAAATTGCCTTCTTTTATTGTTATTATTTTTAATTTTATTTATTTATATTTTTGGCTGCGTTGGACACAGGCTTTCTCTAGTTGCAGCAAGCAGGGGCTACTCTTTATTGCGGTGCGCGGGCTTCTCACTGCAGTGGCTTCTCTGTTATTGCGGAGCACAGGCTCTCGGAGCATGGGCTCTAGGTGCGTGGGCTTCAGTAGCTGTAGCACACGGGCTCAGTAGTTATGGTGCACAGGCTTAGTTGCTCCGTGGCCTGTGGGATCTTCCTGGACCAGGGCTCGAACCCGTGTCCCCTGCATTGGCAGGTGGATTCTTAACCACTGTGCCACCAGGGAAGCCCTTCTTTGATTATTTGTTTGCTTACTCATTGTCCCTTTTGTACACTATAAGCTTAATGAGATTTTGGGAACTTGTCTGTCATCTTTGCGCTGGATCCAAAGCACTCAGAACACAATTCCTGGAATATAGTGGGCTCTTAATACATATTTGTTGAATAAGGGAATGAATAAATCATGAATCCCAATTGAGAATGACAGATATGTACCCATTCCTCAGAAAAAAATGCACTGAATATTTTGTATATCATTTCAGGAGGTTTCAAAGCCCTGGAAGCTCACCTGTAGGCTCCTGATTAAAGCCCCTGCATTATAGTTATGCTGTTTCATAATGTTCTTTTTGAAATTAATTCTGAATTTTGTTCTTTGAAGTTAAACATGAGCACGAATTTTGAATGTATGCTTAAGATGGACTATAACAAATCACAGGTCAATTGCTGCTCACTGGATTTGAATAAAATAGATCTATGATATTTCCATTACCTGATCCTAATGACCATATTTCAGTGAATGAAGAAAACATTGTGGTACAAATGTTAAATGGTCATCCATATCCAGTTCTCCTGTCCTTTGGGGAACATGGTGGATTCAATTCCCAGCTTCCCTAGCAGTTGGGCAGAGCCATATGACTAATTCTACCCAATGGATTGGAGGCAGAAGTGACCTATGTCACTGCCAGGCTGGAGCATTTAATTGCTGTGTGAGATCCTCCAGGGCTCCATCTTCTCCTAGTTAGTGGCTATGGAAGTACGTGCTGGTACAGAGGTGCAATGCCAAGCCGTCACATGGAAGACAGTTGCTCTGGAGAGTCACACAGATCTTCAGCAGACTTTGTGTGAGCAAGGAGTATAAACCTCTTTTTTTTTTTTTTTCCTTTTTGCAGTATGCGGGCCTCTCACCGCTGTGGCCTCTCCCGTGTGGAGCACAGGCTCCGGACGCACAGGCCCAGAGGCCATGGCCCATGGGCCCAGCTGCTCCACGGCATGAGGGACCCTCCCGGACTGGGGCACGAACCCGCGTCCCCCGCATCTTCAGGCAGACTCTCAACCACTGCGCCACCAGGGAAGCCCCCTCTTTTGTTTTAAGTCTCTTAGATTTTCTAATGATTTGATATTGCAGCATAAACTACCATAACCAAATATGCCACTGATTGGAAAATACGCTATTATTTCGTATACCAAGGAGGGAAAAAAAAGCTGTCACTTATAATTGAAAGAAGTCTTGTAAGATATATCACAATTTCAGAGATGTTAAAATTAGAAAAATGTGGGTCTTAGATTATATAAAATACAGATTGTTAAAAGGAATTTGTCAAAGAATATTAGTATAGTGTCAAGAACTCGAAATCCAGAGGTGAACAGAAAGTTATGGATTCAAATCCCAACACTTACTAGCTTGTGACTTAATAACTTAGCTGTGTAAGCCTTAGTTTCTTCATCTGTGAAATGGGGATCACAGTAGATGCTGCCTCATAGGGTTTTGTGGATGTTAGATGAGACAGTTCTAATAATGTCTCCAGCATAGTAATTTTCCCACATATTTTAGTCACCACATTTGGTTAGATCACAGAGCTTGTTCAAAAGGAGCATTAATTTCAAACAATATACAAAAGTAAGTTTGTCATTATGTCATACTGCTCAATCAGCAAATATCTATTAATTCCTTACCAGGCATGAAGACTGGGCTTCCAGTTAGGTGTTCTTGGAGATAACAAAGAAGCAGATCTAGGGGTTGAGGGCTGAAGGCAGATCACCCTGGGGTCTTCCTATCCACTCTCCAATGTATTTTCTGGAGGAATCAGGCTAGAACAAACATCAAGAGCAACCCTGAAGAGTAAAAGAAGTCACAAAAATATAACTGAGAAATGAATGCATGAAAGGTCAGTCCCGTGCTTATTTTGGTGACTGGCAGGACTAGTCACCAAAGGGAAAATTGAAGACTTTTTCTATGTCCAGGGTCTGTCTTTGGTGCGTTTGTGTATGTGTGTATGTGAGGGAGAGAGAGAGAACAAGCTGATGATTGGAGAGCATAAGGCTAAATCAAAGAAGCAAAAGAGGGGCTCTTCTGAGATAAGTATGAGATTGACTGTTCCTGTCCACATAAGGTTATACTCTTACAGGCTGTATGAAGTTATCCAGGGAATATTACTGGACTCATGGTATTCATAAAGCAGCAGCTTGTTATAATTGTCCTCATCTGTAGCACATTTGAAGAAACCCACACCTTGTCATTGCCAACGTGCAACAATCATCAGCTCTGAAGTTTATTCTAGACTAAAAGTCTCCTCACACATACTTTATGAGCTTTCATTCTGTCACTGAAGATGTGCATTGTGGGCTGTAATTCAACATTCTCACCTCGGTTTTCTGGAGGACATATGCCTTAGAAGGAACAGGTAGCTGATTAATATGACTTTTTATTAAATGCCTGAACAATGGCAGAGCAAGTAATTTTCTTTAAAGGAAGTATAGCTGCCTTTAAATATAACTCTGGGCTACAGTTCACCTTTTCTGTTTATTCTTAACTTGTGAAACTGTATCTTAGGACTTGGGGTATATAACTTGGTATTTGATATCAGCTGAAACACAGTGAATCAATTGTAATGGTTCTGGCACCAAAGGAAACAGAGGGGACTTAAATATGTTTCCAGAAGACAAAAAGCTTCTCTTTGTGTACACTTTATAACATATGTTTCCACACTTTTAGAATATTCGAAAGTCCAAAAAAAGTTTTCTCACTATTTTTCATTAAAGACTGAGAGGACAAAACAGAGAAGACTAACTCCAACCCACATACCATTTATCAGATATTTTGGATGAAATCCAGATTGAAAAATCAAAAATATTCCCTCTTCTTCTCTCCCTTCCAGCAACGGCATTAGGATGCTTATTCCTCACTGTGAAATACACCCACTCTCACACACTCGGAAATGTGTTAACGTTCCAGGAAGGGGGAGGGGGGCGGTTAGTGCAAACAGGTTTGGGCTCCTCCCCGCATCCTTGCTGCCTGGGTCGTCTTAGATCAGCTGTGGGCTACTGCGGGCTGCGTGACCTGGCCAGAGCACTTGGGCTCACAACCTGTGTATACCTGGGTACACTCCCAGAAGCTACCGGTAATATCTCGAATAGGGGACCCCTGTACGACAGAGCACTCCCTAAAACCTCATCGACCCTCGCCTCTTGACTTTTTCGCGTCCGGGATAACCGCCCCAGGATTTTTAACTTTCCTTGGGGCGTTTCGCGCGGACCCTTTGCAGGCGCTGCGGAGCCTGCTTCGGCCCCGCTCCCTCTGGCCTCTTGGCTCGCCTGGGATCCACTAGCCACGCGGAGCCGGGTGCAGCCTCCTCTCCAGACAGGGAAGAGAAGAGGCGAGAGGAGGTGCTCAGGTCTCCTGGGTACCCTCCCAAGCATCTGTAATTTGACCTTTACGAAACAAAATGATGCTAAAAGGCAAAATAGCCAACATGGAGGTACTCAGCCCTCCTGAGTACGCTCCCAAAGAGCTCTAATTTGACGTTTAAGAAACAAAACAATGCCAAAATGCAAATTAGGCAGTGTAATACCCAGGACGAGCCTCATTTGACAGGCCAAACTGAGATTTTAATGGAAAGGTTACTCATATCCGCACACCGAATGCATTCTGTCTTTTAGTACTTAAAAAAAAATGTGTAATTTTAAGTTCCACTGACTTAAAATTCCATTGACTGTCAGAATGCACACTCCACTATAACACTCAGTGGAACAATGGACACCCCCATATCGCATTGTGTCAGGTAATTACGAAGTGTCGCGGCGCCGGAAAGCGAAGCCCGGAACGTCAATGTGTCCCCCGCCGCGTGTACGAGCGGTTTAGGGCTGCGTGTCTCACCGAAAACTCATCAAAACGTTCAGGCCAATGCCTCAACCCAGAGAGGGAGAAACGCCATCCGAGCTTGGCCCCGGGCGTGGACAGAGAGGCCCAAAGAGTAGGCGAGCGAGCACAGGGGGAGCGAGCACGTCTCGGGGAGAGCAGACGCACGCAGGGAAGTCTAGGGGAACGAGTGCACCCAGCGGGTAGGGAGGGTCCCGCCCGGGGTGCCTAGGGAGTCCCGTTCCCTGGAGAATGGAACCCACGCGGGACCCTGCGCTCCCAGCAGCACCCAATCTTTGGGGGGTTAAACTCAGGGCACCGGGACAAGAGTGCGCGCGGGGTCACAGGGTAAGGCTGTTACTTTGTAGTGAGACGTTGTGTGTGTGTGTGTGTGTGTGTGTGAGACGTTGTGTGTGTGTGTGTGTGTGTGTGAGAGAGAGAGAGAGAGAGAGAGAGAGAGAGAGAAAGAGAGAGATTGAGAAAGAACTGGAAGGAAAAGAAAGAAAAAAGAGCAGGGAGCTGAAGGCCGAGATGTCCTACTTCTAAGTGGTTCATTGAGAGGCAAAAGCCTTCTAGCAAGCGCAGTCGTACGTAGCCCGCGCCGCATTGGGGACCAGCCGAGCAGGGCGCGGGGGGCTCTCCAAGGGGCCTCCAGCCTCACGAGCCCGGAGGTGGCCCCCAGAAGGGGACACTGTCCTGGCAGCTGTGGGGAGGTCGGGACTGTGGTTTCCTTCTTCCGAGACCCCGGCGCTGCCATCCGGAGGGGGCGAGCTCAGTCTGCCTTCTTCAGGGGGGAGGAAAGCGGACCTCTAGCAACGCGACCTCGGATCCCCGCGCCCTCCCACCGCCCAACCTCCTCCCCTCAACCACATTCATTTTTCCTCAGCAGCTTCTAGTTCGGGCTCAAAACCCAACTCCTAGCCCACCCGGGCCTTCATCACGGAGCTAAGGGGGACGGCCGGAGTCGGAGAGGGCCCGGGGAGGCGTCGTACCGAGGTAGCGGCCGTGAGGGGCTCCGCGTCCAGCGGGTGCCCGCCGCGGATGAGCCAGCGGCCGCGAGCAGCCCCCGGAGCCGCGCAGCATCGGCGTCTACAGTGACGGTGGAAGCCACGCCCGCTCGGGAGCTGGGGGCTGTCCTAGCCCCCCCACCCTTCCCCCGCCCGCCCCCTCCTCCCGGCGCCGGCCCCCGGCCCGCCCCCGGCTCGGCTAGCGGGAGGCGCTGGGCGCCTGGGCTGGCGCGCTCTCCTGGGCGCACACACACACACACACACACACAAACACACACACACACACATCCACGCACGCACGCCCAGAGCCGCTCTCTCCTCGCCCGGCCCACGTTCCCCTCGCCCATGCAGACGGACAGAGCGACGGAAGATGGCTGACGACTCCACGGGGCACCGAGGATGCAGCCTGGCGGCGGCGGCGGCGGCGGCGGGAGCGGCAGAAGCAGCGGCGGCGGCAGGGGCAGCGGCGGCGTTGGCGGCGTTGGCGGCGGCGGCGGCGGCGGCAGCGGGAGCAGGAGCGGCGGCGGCGGCGGCATCCCCGAGACTCCTCGAGCTACCTTTCCCTCTGACAGCCACTGACGTTCTCCGCCGCTAGAAGAGACCCCGCTTCTCCGGTGCCCGCCTTCCCTCCCCCGCGCCTAGCCCCAGCCCCAGCCCCGCCAGCACCGCTACCTCCGCCAGCCTTGCCACCATCAGCACCACCTCCACCACCGCCGCCGCCGCCGCCACCACCGCCGGCGGCGGCAGCAGCCATTTCATCTCCACAGAAACCAGACACAAAAACATGGCAGAAATGGAGAAAGAAGGGAGACCTCCGGAAAATAAAAGAAGCAGGAAACCGGCTCACCCAGTGAAAAGGGAGATCAATGAGGAAATGAAGGTATTTTTGGACTTCGGGGCCAGAGAGCCTGAGCTCTTTCTTCCGCCTGCTCCCTTTGGGCCGTTGTATAGATTCGGAGGGTACAGGGGAGCGCTTGTCAGTTTCTGTAGGATGCCCAGAACGCCTCAGCTCCTCCTCCAGGTGCAAACCGAGGCCAACTCTCGGGCTGCATCCCCGAGATTTGCCTTCCTCAGATTTGATGGGGGTGGAGGGGCGGCCGGGAAACCACATACTATTTAACCTTATAAACCCCAGGTTGGTAACAGGCGCGTTTCAGAGGGAGGGGACCGGGAGCCCAAGTGGCGGGTGGGTATGGTGAAGAGGCTTTCCTAGTCGGTGGGGTAGTTTTTTCCTCTTCCTCGGGAGCCATCCCCGGGATCCCTCCAAAGTTAAGAGCCGTCGGGCCGGAGCAGCCGGGGAGCGCTGGATTCCACCCCTCTCCCCAGTTCATCTCCCCATTCCTCGATCCCGCTTCCCGACTAGAAGCCAGCGGCGACGGTGTAAAAGGGGCTGTCAGTGCCGGGGCGAGTTGTGGCCCGAGCGGCGCGGGTCTGGGTACCGCTTTTTGACGGCCGGCTCGCTTCGCACGCAGCTGCTCGCTCCTCTCACTCGTCTGCCTCCGCCTCCCGCTCGTCTTTGCATGCTCCACTTCCCAGTTAAGCAGACCCGGGCAAACCCCGGTGCAAGATAGCTGTCTGAGGGGCGGCCTTCGCAGAGCGCCTGCCCATTGTTCGGAAAGGCCAGCCCGGAGTCCTGTCGGCGAGGCCGGGCTCCCCGCCAGGCCAGCGGTGCTCCAGAGGTGGCGAGCGCAGCAGCCTGGCGCTCCAGCTGTTCGCGTTGGAGTGATTGCACAAGAGCACCGCTCGGCTCCGGACCCCCCTCGTTCCCCCACCCCCCACTTATTTTCCATGAAGTTGCAGCTTTTGCCCGGTGAGGATTTTGTTTTGTGTTGATTTCACGAGTCTCTCTTGATTTTTTTAAAAAATTGTTTTATTTGTATTTTTTGTCTTTCTGTGAGTTACAAACAAGTAGCAGATTTCAGGGAGGACTTTAGTTTTCATTCTGCAGCCGTCTTGGTGTTCCCCATCTTCTGCATAGAATCCTTAACACTGCCCACTGACTTGGTCAGGTTGGTTAAGGTGCTATTTAAAAGACAAACGATGAAGATGGCAAGCAACTACGTAAAATTTATTGCGGTTTGACGTTGTCTTGATTAGAACAAGCATATTCTAGAGAGTGCCTTGAATGAAGCCCATGTTTAGAAAGGGGCACACGGATAATACATCCTATATCTGTACCTAGGTGCCTATGCTTAGCGTTCCTTTCTTCCAGAAAATGTCTGTAGCAATCTGCATTTTGGAATAAGGGTTTTTATTTCTGGGTGACGAATTTAGTGCCTGGAAGCATGAGGTGCAGCATCAGTCCAAGGAGAGTTAAGGAAGATTTGCCTTGGAAATCAGTGCCATTCCTTGTGATGGAAACCTCCATTGATTCCATTGATAGACAGTTTTTTAAAAAAGAGACCAGCAGGAGTTGTCTTCCCATGGGGATGGAATTCAAACAGTTTACACTAACCATCCTTCCTCACTCGCCTTTCCCTCCTGTCCTGCATTTCCATTTCATTTTAAATTGGGAGTGGAGGAAGAGGAGAGAGGTAAAGCCACTAAGAAGTCACAGTGTGCACTGGCCCTTTAAAACACTGTCTAATGCGATCTATATGGATGGCAGCTTTTAAGTTTCATAGGTTCTAGAATTACAAATTAGCTAATTTTAATCAAAACATGTGAAATGTTATCCCGGCTGGATATAAAGGCTGACTGTGCTCGATGCTTGGGTCTCACGTTGTTGACTTTGGCTGTGGGAGCACTCCGTGGTTTGGGAGATAGTTGTCCTTCTACAGTATAACAGATGTTTGTCTGAACTGGTGAGGAAGAAACAAAAACAACATTGTGTGAAGGGGAAAAATTACACAATTTTTAGCCAATGCTGCAGGACTAAGTATGGAATTAACGTTCGTGCACAGAATTTCCTCTTTTTAAAATGTTATTTTTCTTCCAAGTCACCACCTACTATTTGAAGTTTTAATCCTTATCATTTCAGTACAGAGTAGCATTAAATAAGAAGTTTTACACAGCAAATAATTCAATTGGCTGAAGGATCAGTATTTTCTCCCTAGTTTGGAACAATGTGTAAGAGACACTGGGTCAGAATCTTCAGTCGTGTCAATGCACATCATGCCAGTGAGTCATGAAATCCCATTTCTAGTGGAATTGTTCGGTATGCATTCTTCTAATATAATAGAACCAAAAGTCCTCATTTTAAAAGTGATTTCTCAAAGTCAAAAGCTGGAAGGGTTATTTTGAACTCATCAAGATTTTTCTGCTTTTAATGTTAATAACCACATCAATAAAACCCCTCCCTGAACCTCATGGTATTATTACCCCTCCATCTCCCCAAACCTAAAGTGTAGAGTAACCTAACAAGTTGGTTGCCCTGCATAAAAATATGTGCAACAAAATGTCACCGAGAACACAATGTGGCCTTGTGCAGCTTCATATCGGTGCCGTTGGAGCTGCCTGGCTGTGTTTGCCTTCATCTGAACGGCTTTCATCTGGACCAGTGTAAACTAAGCCCTGGTAAGTAATCACAGCCCGGCAGAAAGAAAGGAATGTATACAGCTAGCACGGCCTAAGCTGTAAAAACGGAAACCTGAGCCCCACCGTGGATCACATATCAAGGCTTGAAGGTAGGGGAAATGAAAGGGGGAAAGAGGAGAGAGCGAATGTAAAAGTCAGCCTGGGAAGTGGAGGATCCGGAGGAGGCCCCCCCTTAGGGAGAGTTGGCTCAGGGATTAGGGAATTTTATCGTGGTGTACAGTGACCTACTCAGGTTTCAACACTGGTTGGATCAAGTTGCTTCTCTGCGAGCTGAAAGAAAAAGGACTGGTGTGTTTGTGATTTTTTTTCCCCTTCGGGTAATAGAAAGGACATTGGTATAAGCATCTATTTTAAGTACAGCAAATGCAGGGAGCTGAGAATGAGCAACAAAATTGCCTCATCATAGAGACTTCCTTCAAGATTTCCTAATTGAGATAGTCACAAATTTATTTAAAAATGGACAGAGAAGACACACTGGCAGAGGTTTAGCTGACACCAGTAATGGCATTGGAGATTGTCTTCATGTGGCTAGGAGCTAATGTTGGTTGCTGTTTCACTAGATCAGATATTGAGTTACATTTTCGTTATCACTGGTTTAATGTACAAAGCAGTTGTAACAAATTTAAATTTGATACAATATAGTTTTGTGTGTGAAAAGTACATGACTTGGCATAGCTTGCCTTTAATGTCCTTTAGTGAAAATATCTTCAAGTAGAAATATTTGTCTCATTATGACCTTTACAATGTTTCTTTATCTTTCCTTCCCCCCCCACTTCATCCTGGTTTTTCTTAATTAAAAAGACTTATTGCTTTACTGTACTTACAATCAGTCTGCCCTATTTAGTTAGTGACCAGTAGAGAGGATTTTAAAAAATCAGATGGCAATTCAATTTATATTTTGACTACTTTCGGTTTCTAAAGCGAATATTGTGATTGTATCTACTGTAATATGCCTTCAATATATTGTTAGCTCACATGTATCATAACAAATGGCTCTTAGGAGGGAATTCTGGTATATGGAAGTGTTAATTCGTTTCAGGTGTTCATCCAGAACATAACATAAAAGCTAGATGTAATATTGGATGTGCAAATGTAAATATATGAGTAAGTGTAAATATAGTTGCACTTAAGGGTATGTATTTTATGTGCATAGATCTTGGTGAACATGGTTAGTGACTACCAAACAGTAATACAATTCAAAAAAAAGTAGACTATGAGTAGAGATAATGAGTCAGATTTTCATCTTTTAAAACTCTTTGACAAAACCATTGTGATTAGATCAAGCACTCTGCCCTGGAAACTTTCCTAAACAAACCATAATTAATGCATTTACAATGTTTGGCTTCCTTATCAATTGCTCAACTACAGGATAATCTGTGTTAAATGTCTTAGGGTCTTTGCTGAATTTCTCTGTCTATAAATATTCTTAGCAAGTAATTTGTACCTAAAATTATGCTTCAGTCCTAATGCCTACAGTTAGAGGCAGGCACATCTGTTAGAGTTTAGTAGTAAACTCACCATAAGATTTTCTAGTTTAGTTTCTGATGGTCTCCATTTGGCATTAAAAATGACCTGTGTCAATTGCATAGACAATAAAGCAAGTTGCAGAGCTGAGCTGGTGAGTGCAGTGATTTAAATAGCTTGCCGTAAAATAAAATAAAATAGAGATATCAGAGTGTGGATTGGAAAAGTCAGCATGTTTAAGGTTGAAATCAGCTCATTACTAAAACAGGTATATTTTAAGTTTTGCCCCTGAAACTCCATCCTGATGTCAGAAACAGTGAGTCTCAGGAACCTAGAAAGTGGGCTTGGGACCAGATCTCACTGTGGCATTCACAAATTATGTCAGACCTCCCTGGCTGAGCAGTGGTCTCAGGTGTGCCACGTGGCAGGGCTGGGAACTCTTGTCAGTCGGAGCATGGTGCTTGCCCCTTGGGAGCTGGTGTAGGATATTCCCGAGCCCACCAGCCCTGTCCTCTGTGTTGCTCTCGGTTGTCCTGCTCAAGGCTCTAGTCTCAAACCATAAGAGAAGGTCCTGGGAGGGCACAGAGAGCTATGAATTCTGCTCTGTTCAAACCAGGAGTTTTCTGAAAAGAGTCTCTTTCTCCATCTGTGAGCTGGTGAGGATAGTGTGTGGTAGAGTGAGACTCTCTAAGCCTTACACAATTCACAGGTTCCAGAGAGGAGGAAATGGAAAGGAACCACTCCACTTCCTCCCGAATCTGAAATAAACATTTGAACTAGAAGAAAATGAGTCTGACAGACTCATTCCCTTCTGCGTTTCCTGCCTCTGTGCTTGCCAAGCACTGCTCTGAGAAGCCAAGCCCTACTCTCCTTGTGTGAAAGACAGACTCATAGAAACCAAGAGGTAACAGAGTTTTTAAATGAAAGTCAAAAACAGGGCCTCAAAAAAGGCAAATATCACTGAATACAAGTGACTGTCTGAAAAAGGAGAGTTCCAGGGAAATAGAGGTGTCTTGCAAGGGTGACCAGACTTCTTGCATCTTCTAAGGAAGTGTTCTTTTTATCGAGTCTTTATACTTTTTATTTTTTTGAAAAAATTATTAGAAGTAGTAGAAGGTGGATCATTTAAAAATCTCTGAAGTCTAAAACTTCCTCTTGCGGAATGGGAAGTCAGCCATACTTGTACTCAAGCTAATAAGATTATTGAATATTTTCCTAAAAGAGAAGGGATATTCCAGGGTAGAATGAAAAAAAAAAACAACTTTGTTTTTGATGGTGCCAACTGAAACATGTAAACAGACATGAAAGCCTGTGCTGGGTGAGATTTGCTGAATGTATATTTTAGAATCTGTAGACTGATGGGTGTTAATATCTCTTATATAACTAAAGGGTTGTGGAACTCTGTCCTGCTTTAAGGCCAGTGGCTTTTGGCATGGACAGGAAAACAATGTAACAAGACTTGGTGATTTTAAGGCCAGTGCTGCAGCTGTGATAGGACACAGCTGCACACAGCTGCACACCTGCCATGCCTGCTACAGTGTTGGCCCCAGGGCTGGGCTCCACAATTTCACACATTTCTTTGACCTTTTTAGGACATTTGATGTCCTGGCCACAGATTAAAACATGGGGACATAATTGTCTGTTCTGTGTCACAACAAGACAGTAAAGCAACGTAGATTTTTATATGTGGAAACACACAATCTTGGTTTCATGTGACAATAATACACCCATCTAATTCAAACTGTGTCAATAAGAGAACGAGACTTTCTCCTCAGGCCGGCTCCAGGTCGGAGCTGGATTTTAGTGTTTTGATGTGTCCTCTGCCCTTAGAACTGTGTGCTAATCATTGTGTCGTGGCTGAGAACAATGCTGCAAAATGACCCAGATGGAGCTCAGTGACCTTCTTAAAAGGATTTCAGGCCAAAAATCTGTATGCAGTTCAGATACAAACAGCAAGGCTCAATGGGTAAAGTCTGCACCAAGAGTATGAATCTGGCTGCTCTTAACATAACATGCATGTGGATGACCCTCACATGGGATGTCTGTGGGAGTGGCTTATCCTTAGGATACCATCAGACCCAGTAAGCTCATGAGCATGGAAGTACTTTGTAGTCTGTAAAGGGCTCTTCCCACAGTTCTTTTTCACTGTTTAAATGTTGCCTGCTTCTTGGTAGAATCTTAAAATAAAACCAATCCATTAGGTCTGTGTTAAGAGAGATGACTTCAAGTCAAATCAACTTGAATTCCCAGTAGTCTGAGAGTGCTCATTAACACTGGATATTATAATTCTTTTAACTTTCAGACCTGGGGATAGGTAGAGCTAGAAATTGATTTCTAATCAAGTTTAATTCCTACTTCCTACAAAAGGAACTGCTTTTCTTCTACAGCTTCATCCCCTCAGCCCTTTAAAAATCTTAATTAGTGAACCCAGTGATGCTTAATAGAAATCTACCTCAGAAGTCAGTCAGAACCCATGGAGGTGAAAAGGGAGATAAAATATTTTCCAAAAATAACCATCATTCTATTATTCATAACCTTAACTGGCAGAGATACCAGCATTTTTTTTCCCCACCTTGTAAATTGTTCAGGATTGGGGGTTTCCTTTTCCTTTGAAAGTATTTCTCATATGCTCCACTTTCTTGGATAATGTGTGTAAGAATGTTTTGAAGTTAAGTAATGTAACTGGCAGATCCTTTTTACTGTTATTAGGACTGTGAATATGACTGACATGGTTGTCTGTGAGAAGACTGTGTTAATTAAAACTATTTTTTGATTTTTATAAAAATAATACATGGACATGATATAAATAGTAGAATAAGCAATATAAATAAGCAAAAAGAAAAACAAAGCCTGTAATTTTCCCACCCAGACACCATTACTGTCAACATTTTGATGTATGTCTTTTCATGTCCTTTTCTATGTATGATGAATGTTTTTTAAGAAAACAAAAACAAAAAACTACTAAGCTTCCATTTAAAACTTAACATATTGTTAATAACTTTTCATGGCAGTAAAAATTTATCCACAGCATATATTTAGTGGCAAAATAGTATTCCATTTCAGTGATTTCATGACTAGTCTATAATTTATTTAACTGAATTCCGATTGTTTGACATATAGTTTGTTTCTAAGAAAGCAACACTGAGATAAACATTCCTGAACATTCATATTTTTGCACCTATTTCCTTAGAATAGTCCCTACTATACCTAGAAATAAAATTGCTGAATCAAAGGGTATGTAAAATTTTAAGCTTTTATTGCAGAGAGTCAAGTTACCTTTTCTAAAAGTTGAATTAACTTGAATTCCCAATAGTCTGGGGGTGGGACTTCTCTGGAGGTCCAGTGGTTAAGGTTTTGCCTTCCAATGCAAGGGATGCGGGTCTGATCCCTGGTCAGGGAGCTAGGATCCCATATGCCTCGAAGCCAAAAAGCCAAAACATAAAACGGAAGCAATATTGTAACAATTTCAATAGAGACTTTAAGAATGGTCCACATCAAAAAAAAAAAAAAAGTCTGAGAGTGCTCATTAACATTGGATATTATAATTTTATTTATTTATTTATTTTTGTGGTACGCGGGCCTCTCACTGTTGTGGCCTCTCTGGTTGCGGAGCACAGGCTCCGGACGCGCAGGCTCAGCGGCCATGGCTCACGGGCCTAGCCGCTCCGCGGCATGTGGGATCTTCCTGGACCGGGGCACGAACCCGTGTCCCCTGCATCGGCAGGCGGACTCTCAACCACTGCGCCACCAGGGAAGCCCTGGATATTATAATTTTTTAAGCTTTCACATATTTATTTTTAGAATCAGCTGTCCTGAATTTTGTTTGATAATTTTTCTGTATTTACATATTTAAAAAATATTTATGGATGTATCCAAATGTGTTAGCACATTTATTGATTAGATTCTAAGTGCTAGGCATTGTGCTAGATGGGACATAAAATGAAATAAAGGGTTTCTGCCCTCAAGTAACTTATAGTGTGTTTCGTTGGGATAGATGACATATTTTACTAGCACTGTGGAGGGATGTAGGACTTGGAGTGGAAATGGGAATTATGTTTGTGGGAAGAGGGAGGACGTGGCTTTCCCCTCATCTGAAAGAATGATTGGGAGCTCTCTGAAAACTTTCTACTTTCTTGGGTAGGATACCAAGTTGAAAACACATCTGACATTCAGTTATGCAAGGCCTGAGATAAGAGAAATCGGTGGCACCTACCCTATATTTTAAACTTTGGTGTTTTCAGAATAAAATCATTAGTTCTTTTTGAAGACCTTGAAGTACTTGCATTTCAGAATATTTTGAGGCTTTATAATTACTGTGATTTTCAAAATGACTTGAAGTCAAGTCATTATTATTTACCTGGTAAAATGTTCAATTAAAAACCATTTAGAGTGAACTTTGACATGCATACAGTATTTCTAGTTGAATAAGGAGAGTGTCTAATGAATGTCCTGGGAATTAAATTCCAATAAAAATAAACTTTGCCAAGAACTCAGAGGAGTGGGGAAATAGTTAAGTTTCCTGTCTTTCTACTATCTTTCTGTGACCTTTTTTTTTTTAAATTCTAGGAAAAGATCATGCTTTCAGATTAAAGGTTAGGCTTTTCTTCTTTCTTTAGGAACCCTGGAGGTGAGAGAGGGGAATTGGAAAGGGAGAGGAAGGGGTATGGAGGTATAGTATTAAAAGTGCAAAGCCATTAGAGTCAGATGTGATGTCAAAAAATTGTCAAATGAGAAGATTAAATTTTGATTATGAATTTTAAGACCCCCCTATCCCAACAATAAAGACAGTTAAGGAGAGTAGAGGTCAATGATCAAGTCGCAAAACAAGCAAAGTTTTAGCATAGGTAGATATGTCCTAGTTGAAAAGCTCTTTGTATGTGACATTGACATCGGTGATATGATTTCTTTGCAATACTGTTGTTGGTCCAAGGAGGTAGCTCCTTTGGAGTTGCTGACACATTGGACTGTATGGAATTTATAATAGAAAGAGTCCTGGTATAAGGATCCGAAGATCTGTATTTTTGTTCTGACTGTACTAGGTGATCTCTCATGCCTGTCATTTACCTTCTGTATGCTCCAATTTTCTGTCGTAAGATGAGGATGTCACAGAGGTTCACCAAAAGTTTACTGTGGAAATCAAATACCTAACTCACAGGGTAATTGAAAGGAACAAGAGAGTTAAAGGATGTGGAAACACTGTAAAGTGCTATAAGAGTGTTAGACATTATCATTGTAATTATAGTGACCTATTTTCCAAACCCAAATTGGACCACATGGTATGAGGGAGGATTTTTGTGCCACTTCCAAGGGTGAGAGGCAGTCTGCAAAATGTGTTTTGGATGCCAGAATATTGAAATTCTGGCACATTTTGATGGTTTATGGGAACAATGATAAAATATTTGAGATAGTGGCTGTTCAGTAAAATTTATGCTGTGTGATCACTGTAATTATGATACTTCTTAGCAAAAGGCAATTTATTTCTTGTATAAGTAGAAATTCTTTGATTTCACAGGACCTTAGAGCTAGAAGGGCCTTTAAGAGATTATACTTGAGTTTCCTGCCCTAAGTCTCCAGGAGAAATTCTGGGTGAAGATTTTGGGGGAAGCAAATTTTACAGCTTCTCTTAGTATAGTGGTTTGTCCTATTATCAAACAGCCTTACCTCAAAAGTCTCTCTGCACTTTAACCCTTATCACCTTAATTTTCTGGTAGAAAAACTTGAAAACCCTTATGGACCATAAACATTAAATTCACTTCTCCTAGAATATATTATGTTTCTTGGATGGTAACTGCAAAAATCCATTTCATTTCCTTTGGTTTAGCACCATAGCGAGCCCATATGATGTTTAGCATCAAGTTCTAACTAGAAATTAAAAATTACTTATTCCTTGGGGTTCTTTGATTTCTTAATGCAATAGTATATAAGACAGCGGTGATACCTATTCTTGTAGTTTGGTGTTTCTTTTTCTTTGATCTTGTTCGACTTTTTATGAAAAGTTTGAGAGTTATGGCTCAAGGCTCTATAAACCTTTTGTTTTCTGCTTTTCCAGTCATATATCAAAACGTTAATATGTTTCTTTTTACTTTCAGTGATAAGAAAGGGAATGTTTTAGAGTTTATTTTCCCTGACATTTATAGTAACTCGAAAATGGAATACATCAGTTCCATATTGATCATATTGATTGTTCCATGAAGCCTCTGAGTTTTCAGGACAAACCGTAAACTAAGTGATGCACTTAAGATGCCCAAATAATATGAATTTTGTGTTAATAATCCAGTTGAGGTTTCAGTATTTACGCAAATGTCTGACACTTCTGGATCCCATCCCTGGGATTGGTTCTGAAAGGCTGAACGGATTTGCAGCTGGACTAAAACAAACAAATCTATATCCTTGGCTGGGAGGTTGCTCCGTGAATTATGCATCTGTAGCTTTTGTGTCGCTTCAGAGGTTAGACAGAACCAGAGAAAGAGGTGCCCAAGATACAAATGGTCTAGAAAATTAGATATGGTGGCCAGGAGTTACTATGCAAGAGATTTTGGGGCACATTTCTCTTAGAGATTGAGACAAACAGCATATCAACCAGTAGGATGGCTTAAACTTGGCTTTTAGCACTGTTGGGAATTGTTTTTTTGATGCAAGATGTAATCCTTATCCTCAGAGATTTCTGCTGCCAGACCCCTGATGGAGGACCTTGGTTTGTGTGCTTAGGGACTGTCATTCTCCAGTCCAGGCACTCAGCTCAGTGGAAGAAATTGGGTGTTAGGGGAGGGAGACTGACACCTCATTAAAGCAATCTCTTTTGATTGAGTAGTACAGCATTTAGCAGAATCCTCCTCGGTGGTATTCCAGAAGCTGCTGAGCTTATTATACATATCGATCATATCATCTTCGTGCATTCATGAAAAGAATGTCTATTTAATGTGGACATGACCAGCCATCAGATAGAATAAAGTAAAGCTTGATATGGCTGGCTGTTGGCCTTGTGGACGGTAACACTGAATCAATCTGGCTAGATTTTTAAAACTTGCTTGTGCATTATACTATCACAGATTGACCCATTTGGAACTCTGAGCTCAAGTGGGTACTAAAGCAAAAAAAAAAAAAATTCTAGCATCCTGTGGGTGGTTTGAAATGCCAGGTTTGTTTTTATGTAGTGTAATATCCTTACTTTTTTTTTTAATATTTCTTTTTACTTATTTATTATTTATTTAATTTATTTATTTTGGCTGCACCGAGTCTTAGTTGCGGCATGCGGGATCTTCCTTGCGGCATGTGGGATCTTTTAGTTGCGGCATGTGGACTTTTAGTTGCAGTACGCAGGCAGGATCTAGTTCCCTGGCCAGGGATCGAACCCAGGCCCCCTGCATTGGGAGCGCAGAGTCTTACCCACTGGACCACCAGGGGTTATGCAACCCCTGCTGAAATCTAAAGTGAAGTTCAAGAGAACATGGAACTTACACGTTGAGGCTGTGCACATGCTGGTTTAGCCTGGGTGCTTGTTTCAGGTATAAATTATACATCCCAGTGTAATTCAGAAATGACAACTTCTAGGGAGAATGAGAAAAGGTTCTTTGAGCCACAGAGAAGGTTAGAATGTAGTTTTTCTAGCTCAGTCTAGGAGGCTCAGCCTGCCTTGCCTGATAAAGATGCCTTAAAAAATTAATTCAACAAACATTTATTATCTTACTCTGTAGTATAGGATCCTTTTTATTAAAATTTTTCCAGCTTTATTGAGAAGAGATATAATTGACACAAAACACTGCAAGTTTAAGGTGTACAATGTATTGATTTGATACATTTATATATTGTAAAATGACTACTACCCGTAGCATTAGCTACCACCTCTATCCTGTCATATAGTTACCATTTCTTTTTTGCAGTGAGAAGATGTAGGATCAACTATCTCAGCAACATTCAAGTACATGATAGTGTTATTAGCTATAATCACCATACTGTACAGCATGCTGTACTATACCCTTTGACCAGTCTCCTCGTTTCCGCTGCCCCCAGCCCCGGGTAACCACTTCTCTACTCTCTCTTTCTCAGTTAGAGATGCTTTAAGGCACACACAAGCATTAAGATATAGCAGCTGTTAAGTTCATTAAAAATAGTCACCTGGTAGTATAAGCTTTAAATTTGTCCAACTATTATTTACCCATTATTTCCACAGCTTGATATCTATAATAACAACAATAATAATGCCTTATATTTTATAGAGTTGTCCCTCCAAATCCACAAGGGATTGGTTCCAGGACACCCCACACCCACACCACAATCCCTAAATCCACAGTGCTTAAGTCCCTTGTATAAAATGGTGTAGTATTTTCATATAACCTACACACAACCTACCGTATACTTTAAATCATCTCTAGATTACTTATAATGCTTAATATAATGTAAATGCCAGGTAAATAGTTGTAAATACAATACAAGTGCTGTGTAAATTGTTGCCTGCATGACAAAGTCAAGTTTTGCTTTTTCGAGCTTTCTGGAATTTTTTCCCAAATATTTTCCAACTGCGGTTGCTTGAATCTGCAGATGCAGAGCCTGCAGATATGGAGGGCTGATTGTATATTGATTTATAGTTCATAAAGTGTTTTCATACATTATCCAAAATCTGAGCTGGCTAGTAACCTTAAAGTTATTTGGTACTTTTATGTTACTTGTCAGAAGACAATCACAGTGACCTTTGATTTCATGGGGAAAGAATCTGTCACTAGTGGAATTCGTAAAGGAAATTATGCTTCAATGTTTAAAGAATACTGTTACAAAAGGGAAACCCCTGTAGACTATTCAGCTTTCTGGATGGTAGTGGTTGACAGTTGAGAAATTATTTCTTTGCTGAGATTTTGCTTTATCTGAGATAAGAGTCATGTTAAGAAACAACACCTAAATTAGAAAGCAATTCTAGTTTAAATTAATCTGAGCCACAAAATGGTCGATTGTTTTCAGTTTCAAAATTTCTTCTTAGCTGTTTTTGTGCTTTTACCTTTCAATATTTTTGTATTAGTGAAAGATATAGACTTTGCAGAAGGATATGCCAAAATATGACTTCCTATTCTTAAGCAAAACTGACAAATACCTTTTCTCTTGTTATCTTTAAATTGCAAATGTCTGAAGGCCTGTCATAATTGGATGCGTCATCCTGAGATTTAAACGCATGACAGTTTTTGAACGTGATTTGAAAAATAAACGTGACTCTAAGGGAGGTAGGGCGGGGCTGGCAGAAAATGGGTAGTGGAAACAGAATTCGATTTATGTGTTCTTTTCAAATAGTTATTGATTATATACATAAGTAGCCTATGCTTCTCTTTCAGAACTTTGCAGAAAACACCATGAATGAACTTCTTGGCTGGTATGGCTATGATAAGGTTGAATTGAAAGATGGTGAAGATATTGAATTCAGAAACTATCCTACAGATGGAGAGAGCCGGCAGCACATTTCTGTTCTCAAAGGTAATGATATTCAATGTCCTTTCCTTCATGCAAACAAGGATTGGCTATCTCAACCTGCCAGAATTGAGTTGCTCTGGGACTCGTTTTGTTCATGATGCCAATGGTTGATTTAAATGGACATCCCCGTAAGCAGAATTCTGCAGAATGTAAGAGCACAACATAAAACAAAAATAGACACAGCTTAATCTCCATCCAGCAATGGGAGAGTTAGCTAGACAAGGGCTAGCTAAGCGCTGTGGTCCTGCCCACAAATTGATAGAAAAGGACAGTGTTTGCTAATTTCTAGTTTCCTGAACCCTTCGATATATCAATTGTTAAGGACTGGTGCTTTCTGTTAAGTGAAATGTTAGGTTTAGATTTTCAGACGGTAAGAGACAATCATGGTTAGTTTGATAATTTCTCCTCCCCCCCTTTTGGGTGGGAATTCTAAAGGAAGGCCCTATTTCTGTTTTCTGTTTGAAGTTTTCACCCTTGCCTCATCCACACAGCCTTGGATAGGTTAAGAAGAAGAGTAAGAGAGTAGTAGAAGGTTGGGTCCTATATAATTCCATAAGAATGATCATCAAAGCCCAGCCAAAGAGTAGAAATTAGAAGGTTAGTGGAGCTGAAATAACACTGAATCTGCCGGTGGGTAGCAGTGCCTGATATTTCATGAAGCCTAGAATCATTGGTGGGTGTTGATCTGCACACTGAATTTATGAACCTAAATTTGGATTGAGTGTTTGTTTGTCAAAGAAAAGGATTATGTGAAGAAGCAATCCATTTGGGGAACTTTAATAAAGTGTGACTAAAACTAATTGTGTGATATAATTGGCAATTTGATCAGTATTTTCATTACATTCAGTATCTATTGGCATAAACTACCTGTTCATGCATTTTATTCCCAGTCTCTAAGATAGTGCTTTTCCTTCTTATATGCCAAGCAATGAAATGTAAATGAGCTGTCCTGCAGGCATGTGGAATTGAACGTATGTGACAAATTTTATGTTAAGCTTGGTATGAAATTGTACACATCATGTTACCGAGATAGTATCATCAATTTCACTGTAAACGAAAAATGCAAGTCGAGTTTATATTCTGTAAACTAATAGCTCGTTTAACACTTGGTCTAGGTAATAATCTTTGCCTCTGGGGAACATGGAGAGAGTGCCAGGATATGCTATTGGAGGGAACAAGTTGTTTTCTATGGTTGAGTGTTGTTGTTTTTTTTTTTTTTCTTTTCTTTTTTTTTTTTTTTTTGCGGGACGCGGGCCTCTCATTGCTATGGCCTCTCCCATCACGGAGCACAGGCTCCAGATGCGCAGGCCCAGCGGCCATGGCCCACGGGCCCAGCCGCTCCGCGGCATGTGGGATCCTCCCGGACCCGGGCACGAACCCGCGTCCCCCGCATCGGCAGGCATACTCCCAACCACTGCGCCACCAGGGAAGCCACTGTTGTTGTTTTTAATGATTCACATGCAAGGATAAAATTCACAAGGTTCATATCATTATAAGTTTTCTTTATGATAATTTTTGTTAATTTTTAATGGGTATTAATGGGTTAATGGGTCTACCCTGTGAAACAACAGTTTTTTCCTAATCATCAGCTTCTTTCTCATTGGTTCTTTTTTTTTCTTTTCTTTTTTTTTTTTTACATCTTTATTGGAGTATAATTGTTTTACAATGGTGTGTTAGTTTCTGCTTTATAACAAAGTGAATCAGTTATACATATACATATGTTCCCATATCTCTTCCCTTCATTGGTTCTTTTGATTATATTATCACTCAGGTTTACAATACAGTGGGACCTGGTTACAGTGCTACAGGGGCACTTTTTAAGCTTCTCCCCTGGTAGACAGAGAGCGATGTCTGCTGTATATCACTTTGTACATGGAAAGGGTTAATTGCCTCTCAATTTTCTGTGGGCTTTTACAGTGCTAAAATTCATCACCACAGTACAGTTGAGATGTTAGCTATCATAGTGGAGCAAATTATAAAGGAGCCCTTTGGAAATTTATGGTAACACGACTGAAAAGGTCCAGTATGGTCTGTGGAGTTCTGGTAAAGTGTTTAAAGATTTGCAAAATAAAATTTTTATTCCATAGCCATTTTACTTGAGAAAATGTGGTTGTAAGCCCTTTCGTCATATTGAATGTGATTTTCTTCTTTTACAGAAAATTCTTTGCCAAAACCAAAATTACCTGAGGACAGTGTTATTTCACCATACAATATAAGCACAGGCTATTCAGGGCTTGCCACAGGAAATGGACTCAGTGACTCACCTGCAGGGTCAAAGGATCATGGCAATGTGCCCATTATTGTACCTTTAATTCCTCCACCTTTCATAAAGCCACCGGCAGGTAAGTCAATACTGGGGTTTCCAGTGATAATGATTGATAGAAAATTGTTTTAACCATCCTATGGTAATTATTAAATGCTTAAGTTAATTTTGGAAAAGACTGTTTTAGGGACTTTGAAGCTAAGAAATGTTAGTGCATGTATTATTTAAAGTAGTATTGTTTTATTAGGCCAATCTACTACTAGTTAGGCTGTCAACTTTCAACTGACAATAAATTTTCCCTACCCCTGGCTATAAAAGAAGTTATTTTCCTTCTCTAAAATCATCTGTTTAAAATTAAAAAAAGCATGAACTAATTAAAAAAATAAGATATATACTGCCTGGTTAGCAAGAAAAAAAGGAACCATGGTTGAGCTGGGTGGTGGTGCAGTGAGGACCACGTATCCTCTGTGGGTTTTGCGAAGGAAGGGGCAATCTGTGAAGTGTGTGTGGCAGGCTTGTTCCCCAGCGTGCCTTCTTATAAATCCACTTAAGAAACAACCTAGGTTACCCATCTCATACAGAGTTCCTTTTAATTTGTGCAAAGCTCTTTGAGAGCTTAAAAAAAATGGAGATCTGAATTTCATTTGCATGAAAATGTAATCAGTTCTTTTATATTTCTAGAAAATTAGATGGCGGTGTATTAAGCTAGACGGCAGTGGGCTGAGCATGATGTTGTTTTATTAAGCCAGTCTTAAAATCTTATTGCAAGCTAGGTTACAGTTATGCTCCACACAGAGAAAGAAGTTCAGTAATATTGTATCTGGCTTGCTGTAAAATGTCAGAATTATGCTAGAACGTTTAATTGCTACGCTGGTTATTTTTCTGTATGTTGAATTGAACAATGATAAATACTGAGTTTTGATAGCAGTACTTATCATAACTCACTAAAGTTAATGCTTGTATTTTTTTTAAGGAAGATAGGTGTTTGGTTATGTTTCCATAAATAGTGAAAATATTTGTAGATATAAATTCCTTGGCTTATATTATAGATATATTGGTACCATCTTCTAAGTGTTACTAACATTTTTTTCATGGTATGGGCACATTCTTTTGCTTAGCCTATGACATTTTAGCAGCAAAAGTGTCCTTTCATACTGAGGTCCTCAGATATGTCATTAAAATCCATTTACCTATCAAAATCACTTGTAATCGTGTTTGTCTACTAAATACTAACATAATTTGTGTTACATATAAAGTTTGTCTTTCTAATGCCACTGTTCTCCTTTGGTTGATTGTTTTATGGTGCAGAGGGACCCAAATTTATCTCCTAAAGGTCAAACACATATTTTGCATAGGACAACTGGAGAGAAGGGTGACTAATTTTGTTAAATGTGGGGTTCATTGTTTGAAAGTATGTCCAGGGGCTTAGGTGAGTGGTGATGATGATGAGGGTATCAATAAAACAGTGTGACTAAGTGAAAAGAACACAGGCTTCACATTCAGACAGATTGTGTTCAAATCCAGGCTTTGTCATTTACCAGCTCTGTGAGTGTAGACAAGTTATATGATTTCCACATCTGTAAAATGGGGATCACAGTTTCACCTTATGGGATAGTTGTGGCCATGAGATGAGAAAATGTAGGTAAAGCACCAGCATAGTGCTTGCCACATGAAAACCATTCAGTAAACACCATGCCTCTTGTTCTTTTTTTTTTTCAGTCCTTATTCTGCCCCAGAGTTATCATGCACATAATTTGTGCAAAAAAAAAGTGTGTATCCAAATGCAAATTCCCCTCTAAGATTTATTTGAGCAAAGCAAACAGCTCTAGAAATTAGCATAGCTGAGGCTAACATGAGTTTGGCATGCCAAAAAACCTGCCCTGGAGTTTCCTGCTGAGCCAGCCACGTGGAATTCAAGCACACAGCTCCTATTTAACTCTAATTCCACATCAGATCAAGAAATAAATATGCAAAGGATAGAGGCCAAAAATTGAGCCTTGGAAGTCTTAGATGTAGCAACTCTGAGGATTTAGAAGCCAGAGTAACTGAACACCAGTGGTTTTATGCTGTCTTCCATGGAACTCCAAGGCACTCATCTGTTGAAAACAGAATGTAGGGAAGGACATGTTTAATTTTCTGTATCTTCTCTAAACCTTGACTCGATCCTACTCCAGGGTTCTATATGACAAGAAAAAGATACACAAAGGTTCTTTGCTTTCAAGGAGCTTACTCTATTATTCTCCAAGCAGAAACTTACAGGAGAGATGAATTTTGATTTAGTTATGTTATCTAGTGCAGGGGTCAGCAAACTTTTTCTGTAAAGGGTCGGATAGTATTTTAGGCTTTGGAGCTCTACCGTCTCTGTCACAACTACTGAACTCTGCGGTGGTAGCAGAAAAGCAGCCATAGATAATACATAAACAAATGGGCATGGCTGTGTTCTAATAAATCTTTATTTACAAAGAAGGCAGCAGGCAGGGTTTGGCTTAGGGACAATAGCTTGCTGACCCTAGCACTAGGGTAAGATTGGCAAAAGTCTCATGATACCAGGAAGGTGAATAGAGTTTCTAAGAGTCAGGCTATGAGATTTGTCAAGGTGCTCTGTGTAATATCGTGAGGAAGGGACAGTGACAGGGCAGGAAAATAGTGGGGTTTTCAGGGTATGTGGTGAGCTCTGGCACATAATAGGTACTCCACCAGTGTTTGTTGAATAAATGAATGAATGACTGATATTCAAATTCCTATTGCACATGCAGAAGATAGTACAGGCTACTTTGTTGTTCACTGGGAAAGTGCTAGGATCTTGTTTGGATTAGTCTCAGTCTGTCTGACCATGACCATAGCCTCTGTGACAGTGATGTGAGTACTTATCCATAGATAAGTGTAAAGTCCACAAATTATCCAAAAACTCCCATCTAGTTAATCATTTCAATTTTTCCTTTTGCTAAAACTTTGACCAGAGTTGTTATTCAAGGTAATCCAGTTGAGGGACCCTCTGTCAATGGTCTAGCTGTATATAGGTTAATGGGGCATTTCTGAGGGAAACTAATAAATCATACAATGGCTAGGAACAAAAGGCCCCTTGGTAATCAACCCCTGAATAATTCAGAGTTGACTGTATCATGCAAGTGTCTACTTCTCGGGATAGGGAAGAAGAGGATTGTGTGTATGCTCTGGATTCCTGGAAAGAAAAGAACGATTAGCGTTCAAATTATTCCTGGTATACTGTAAGCCGGCTATGTGAAAATGCTAATAATACCTTATGTTTGTATTAAACCCTTTACAGTTATGAAACTCATTCAGATTTTATTTAATTTGATCTTTACAATAACCCTGGGAAATAGCATTTGAGATATCATTAAATAAAGAACTGAAGCTCAAATAAGTTAAATGGCTTTCTCAAGGTCAGGTGGCTTCTAAGTACTTGCGTCAAGACTAGTACTAAGGTCTTCTGACTCCTAATCCAATATTCTTTTTAATATAAAGTTGCCTTGTCAGCGTATATATACGAAACTTCCCTAGACTGTATCAGAATAAGAGTATTTATTAATCTGCTACTTCAGATTCCTTAGTGACAGGGGATATAGCTTGTTCCTGCAAAAGGTTATTTTTTTCAAGTCCACATCTTTGGGGAGACTTGATGAGTTCTCTAACTCTTAAGCATCTGTGGTTCTGTGAACCAGGATGACCTAGCAGTGGTAACCCCCCAGCTTGGTTTTAAAGTCTTGCCATCATGAAGCAAGTTGCTCCTGCTTCGAGGTACCGGAAGGCTCCATCTGGTCAGGCACTAGTTCCAGAGAGTGTTCCCTGTGCTCAGGCAGGCTCACCACTGGATCCCATCCACATTTGGCAGCCAGTGGGCCCAGTGGAATACTCGTGATCGGGAACACGGTGATACCACACTCGCTTGGATTTCCACTCTCCTTTTGCACAGCTGCAGACAGAACTGTGGGGGTAGCTTATTTCTGGGCCTGGGGGATTGCTTTTCTGTTCCTGCACCCTTTTTCTTCCAGGAAGGGGAACTTCTTGCACCTTGGTGATTACCACAAGCATTGACCCTGCTTCTGCTGCACATGTTTGCATCCAATTTCATCTGATTTCCAAGGCTAAGCTGCCCTTCCCCGCTCAGAGACAGAATCTGGCCCTTGGTATAGGGTTTGTGACATCACAGTCGTTACTATGGTAATAGACTTGTTATAAACACAGAATAATAGCCCTGCTTTTACTTTTTTTCTTTTCCCTCCAAGCAAATGAAGGGAATCACCATGATCTTTAAATAAGAATCACGGACTTTTCTGCAGTGGACAGAATAAGGTTTTGCCATATAGAGTCACCATTTTTAAAAAACGATAAGAATATAATGATAAGAATAATATTAGAAAATAATAGAAAGTATCAACCAATTCTCTTTTTACACAACATTCCTATGTTGTGTAAACATTCCTATCCTTTTTACACAAACATTCCTTTATCCTTTCAGTTAGAATGAATATGAAAACCTCCTTCTTTGCTAATTTAAAAAACCACAGCGTGAGCATAGTCTGAAGTGGCAGAATATATATCAGCAAGAGTTTTGAAAGATAACTCAGGTTAATTACATTGTAACCTTGCTGTAATTCTTCTCATATTAGAGATTTTAATATGGGTTCAATCCTTTGGGACTTCATTCAGAGAGGGTTGTACCAGTAAAGGACTTCCAGCATGGATTGGAAGAGCTGTACAACAGTGAATCTCCATCAGAACACTTATGCCTGCTCTGCTCTCACGCAAGTTTGACTATTGAAGCAAAGCCATTCAAAATGAATTTTAAATACATTTTTTTTTTTTTTTACAAAGACCTTATATTGGTCTTTATTGCTTTACAAGTGTAGTAGCACCCAGTTCCACTGAGCAGACATCAACCCTCTGCAGTGGTTGGGCAAGCTTGGGTTGCCTACTTCTGGTTAAAGTAACCAGCTGGGACTTGAACCAGGATTTTTTATCTCCTGCTCTTAGACTTGCTCCATGAACAACATTTTGCTCTCAAGACTTTAAAAAATCAGTAAAACAATTAGTGCAGTTTTTTTTTGTTCATAAGGTAAAGATGAAATGCAAAGACTTTGCTAGTGAAAGTTTCACTGAGCCCAGTTGCAGAAAACACTGTGTATCTAGGAAACAATATTTTAGATCTGAGTCTTTTGTCAGGTTTTTCCAGAGGCTTATAACTTGTCTATTATAAGTCCAGAATCCCTTTAAATCTCTGAATACTTTAAAATAAAATGAAATGTGAAAAAAGGAGGGAATATACTTCTCTGGATGCATTTATATGGCAATTTTGAATAAAATGTCTCTTACCTCAAATGGTAAGTGACTTTATTCTTATTCCCCAGTATGTTCCCGTGTGTGAAGTGAAAGGCAGGGTCCATCCACACAGCACACACAGGTTTATGTGGAGGGACATGAGATTAAGCTTCTAAGACCAGCTTGATTTCCTTTGTGCAGGAGCGTCTTGCCTTTCTTGGAAAACAATGACCATTTCCTGTCTTCCAGGATGGTTTGCTTTCAGTGAGCTTTCCAAATTTGTGTTCAGTCATAGTCATGGAAATGTGATATATTTTTTCAGGCAAATCTTGAAATTCTTAAGGGGTTATAAGAACTGGGCTCTAAGGAACCATTAGCTTAATTGAGAATATGGAAACAGTCACGTGATCTGCTAAGCTCTATGTGTATAGCTGAGTAGCCCACAGTTAATAAGCATGTTACTTTTTGGCTCTTGTAATTCTTACATGGAGTTGTACTTGCAGGGAAGTGGGAATCAGAATGTGGTTTGCATTATGATCATTATTTATTTTATCTGTTATTCAATATTCTTGGGGCTTGCATATGAATTCTGTATTCCAAATAGCCATTGAGAAAACAGGATTTAATAAAAATTGCTTTGCCATTTATTTATTTGTCCAACTTTTAAAATATGATTATTAAATAAAATTACCTAGAGTTAATGGGATTTGGATGACTTACTATTTATGTAGTAGATACATTTCTCAATAAAAAGAAGAGGTTCACTGAACCCTCAGATTTGGAGATCTTTCCAAACCGCTTAGGATGAGGACAGGAGGAATTATGGTGAATGACAGGAAGAGAAGTAGTTAATAACAGTATTGATATAATCTCATCAAGCTAATATTTTTTGAGCACTTATTATGGGACAGGCATTGTGTAATAGATTATCTCATCTAATTTTCAGAAAGACTCTGTGTGGATGCTATTATTAACCTTGTTTTACAATTGAGGAAACTGAGACCCAGAAAAGTTAAGCAACTTGCCTGAGGTCACACAGGTAATAAGTGGTCGAGCTGGTAGCTGAACTTAGGCACAATGTCTCCTTAACCCATATTCATACCACTTGATTATTCAAAACACTGTGTCAGTCTTTTAGTCAATAAGGTATTTACTGAATGTTCTTTACATTATATGAGATAATACAAATATATACAATATAAATACAAATTATATATATGTATATGATACAAATATATATATCGTCCCTGATCACCAAGAACTTACAGTGTACTTGATATATAATCAAAACATTATTCTATTTTGACTTTGGAAAGTATGAAATAATTTAACAGCATTTGAAAGGTGCATGGGGAGTAGAAGGGCAGTTAAACTGGAGTAGCAGAAAGTCTGTACGCAGATACTCAGGAACTGTTATGTTTGTACAGTTGGGGAGAAATGGCATCTGAAACATAATGTAAGCTAGAGATAGTCATTTGAAATTCAAAGTGATAAAAAAGACACAAAATGAAGCCTTAAAATGTTAGCTACTATGACATGGGTCCTGTTTTATCTTTCTTTATACAATCAAGGGGTCTTGAAAAGATGTAAGTCAAATTTCAATATGTTCAGTCATTCTTAATGCCAAATGGAATGTGTAGTTTGAATGGTAGCATGATGTGGTGGAAAGACCACCAGAGTAAGAGCCAGGAGACCTGGATTGTTAATGCCAGCTCAGCCATTTATTGGCTGTCTAATCTTGGATAAGCCACTTAGCCTTTCTGAGCCTCAGTTTCCTTGTCTGAAAAATGATGTAGTTAACTAAGGTAATCTGTAATTTCCCTACATTTATAAAATCTTGGTTTTATGACTTGTATAGTGAAATGCCTAGATGATTTAATATTTGAAAGGGTCTATTTTAATATGTCATAATATGTATTTGTTAATTGATTGAATATATTTAAAGCCAATTACCTATGTGTGTAGTTACAGCAGCTGAAATTCTGATGGAAGATTTATGCTACTTAGGACAACTTTCAATGATTGTTAATTTTTACTCTGAAAGAGTCACAGATGTAGAAAACAAACTTATGGTTACCAAGGGGGAAAGAGGAGGGAGGGATAAGTTGGGAGACTGGGATTGACATATACATACTACTACATATAAAATATATGTAACTAGTAAGAACCTACTATATAGTAGAGGGAACTCTACTCAAAACTCTGTAATGACCTATATGGGAAAATAATCTAAAGAAGGGTGGATATATGTATATGTATAACTGATTCACCTTGCTGTACAGCAGAAACTAACACACATTGTCAATCAACTGTACTCCAATTAAAATTAATTAAAAAAATAAAATTTAGAGAAAGTGCTAGAAAGGTGAAATATGAGTATATAAAAAGACTGTATCACCCATATGGTATTAAACCTAATCATTTTGATGTTATACATAAGTTGTGATCACTGGAAGTAATTCCCAGAATTTCTGCAAAAGAGAAGTCACATTATGTCGAATTTAATTTACCAAAACAGGCACAAGAATAAGAAAACCTGAGTAGTCCTACATTTCCTGAGTAGTAAGGAAATTAAATAATTAAATCATTTTACAAAGAATATTCTAGATCCAGATAACTTCAGTGTTAAATTCTATCATCTAAGGAAAAAATAAAAACAAACTTAGAGAAACTCTCCTAGAGAATAGAAATCATTTTATGATCCCAGCATGACCTTGATCTCATCACATGACAAAAGCATTAGAAGTAAAAATGATAATTTAATGTAATTAGATTACATTAAAATGGAAAACTTCTGTTTAACATGAACAGTGATTCAAAAATCCTGAACAAAATCATAGCAAACCAAAGTCAGTGATATAAGCAGTAGGATAATGCATCATGTCTAACTTGGATTTTTTTTCTAGGAATGCAAGGTTGATTTAAATTTTGAAAATTAGTCAATATAATTGAGCACATTAACAGAACAAAATAAAGCTCATACAATATTCTCAAAAGATTCAGAAACACAATTTTATAAAAATTTAACACAATTAATAATAAAAACTCTTGGAAAAATAGGAATAGAATAAAACTTCCATAATGTGACAAAAAATATCCACAAAAAACCTACAGCAAACACCATACCTAATGGTGAAATATTTAAAACTTTCCTTTTGAGATCAAGAATAAGATAAAGATAACCACTATCACTACTTCTATTTAATTTTGTACTAGAACTCATAGACAATGTAATAAGGCAAGAAAAAGCAACAGAAAAAAAGATTTGAAAGGTAGAAATGCTGTTTTGTTTAGAACCTCTCTCCCCTACCAATGAACAAATAAACTATTATAATTAATGAGTGCATTTATCAGGGTCTAAACCCCCAAGTCAGTACCGCCAAATCCATTATTTCTCTATATACCAGCCACACACACACACGAAACCTTAAAAATACCATTTAAAATAGCATCAAACCATCAAATACCCAGAGGAAAAAATCTAACAAAATGTGTGCAGGATTGTTACACAGAGAAGTATAAGCATTGTTGAGAGAAATGAAAGAAAACCTAAATCAGTGAAGGGACACACCATGTTTATGGATTGGAGACTAGATATTCTAAAAAGGCAGATTCTTCCTAAATTGATCTATATATTTAATTCAATTCTGATAAAATTTCATCATAAAGTGTTGTGGAAATTAAAAAGCTGCTTCTAGGGGCTTCCCTGGTGGCACAGTGGTTGAGAGTCTGCCTGCCGATGCAGGGGACACGGGTTTGTGCCCCGGTCCGGGAAGATCCCACATGCTGCGGAGTGGCTGGGCCCGTGAGCCATGGCTGCTGAGCCTGCGTGTCTGGAGCCTGTGCTCCGCAACGGGAGAGGCCACAACAGTGAGAGGCCCGCATACCACCAAAAAAAAAAAAAAAAAAAGCTGCTTCTAAAGTATACATGGAGATGCACAGGGGTAAGAGTAGCCAAGATTATCTTGAGGAAAAAAAGCAAAATTCGAAGACTTATACTAAGAGATCTCAACATTTATTATAAGACTAGAATAATTATTAATGAATATTATTAGTGTTAATTGTTGCTGTTGTTGTTATTCTTCTTTTGACCATATTTAAAATTATCCTTTAGGAATCTATTGATCTATATTTGAGACATAAAAGAGGAAAGAACACTTTCTGTTTCATGTCAGTTCTCTTTTGGTTTAATTTTTGTAAAGAACCTTTTCTTGCAATTATGAAATATATACATTTTGGAAAAGTGCGTAAAACATAAATGTATCCTTTTACAAATAGTGATCCTTGTCTACTCACACCTTCTTTCCTCCAAGAGGTAACCACTTTTATGGTAATCATTACCTTTCTTTCTTCTATAGTTTAAACACCTCAGTATGCCTCCCTAAAATAGTTTATTTTTGCCTAGTTTTGGACTTTAGATAATGAAATTATGGTAGCCAGCTTCTGGGATGGCCCCCAATTATCCTGGCTTCCTGGTGGTGTCTTCATACATTGAATCAGGGATGGTCTGTGTGACCAACTTCTAATGCTGTCGTAAAAGCTTATTGCAGTTTCTGCTTAATTCTCTCACATTATTCACTCTGTGGGAAGCATGAGGAAACTTAAGCAGTCCTGTGAAGAGGACCATGTAGACAGGAACTGAGTCCTCCTACCAGTAGCCAGCACTGACTTGCCAGCCCTATGGCTGAACCACCTTAGAAGTGGATCCCCCAGCCTGAAGTCAAGCCTTCAGATTACTGTAGCCCCCAGAGACCTTTGATTGTAACCTCATGAGCAGTCCTGAGCCAGAATTGCTCCAAACCACTCTCAAATATCTGATCCACAGAAACCATGAGCAGTAATAAATGATTTCTGTTGAATTAAAAAAAAGACAATGAGATAATGACATAAAGATATACATATAAATCATTTCAATAGAATCCAGAAACAAATCTAAATTGATAATTTATGACAAATGTATTAGTCAGCTTGCGTTTCCATAATAAAATACCATAGCCTGGGTTGCTTAAATAACCAAAATTTATTTTCTCACAATTCTGAAGAATGGAAGTCCAAGATCAAAGTCATCAGGGTTGGTATCTGGTAAGAACTCTCTCTGTGAGTTGCAGGTGGTTGCCTTTTCCCTGTGTTCTTACATGGCAGAAAGAGATAGCAAGCTCTCTTGTGTCTCCTCTTATAAGGGCACTAATCCCATTAGACCAGGGTTCTACTCTCACAACCTCATCTAACCCTAATTAACTCTCAAATACCCCATCTCCAAATAGTATCACATTGGGAATTAGAGCTTCAACTTGCATTTTGGAGGGACACATACATTCAGTCCATAAGAACAAAGGTGACAGTATAGAGCAGTAAGGAAAGAATAGTCTTCTCAGTTCTTATGATAAAAAATGTATGTTGATTCTTTACACCATTCACAAAAATCAGTTCTAGATGGATTGTTGATCTAAAAGTGAGAGTTAGAACAATAGAGCTTGTAGAAGAAAGCCTCAGAGAATATATTTATGATCTTGAGCAGGCCAATACTGCTTAAATTATATACTACAAGCACTAACCATAAAGAAAAAGGTTGATTAAATAGACTCTATTAAAGTTAAGAATTTCTGTTGATTAGAAGACATCTTTCAAAAAAATGAAATGGCAAATCACTGAGTAGGAGATATGTTTATAAAACACGTTCCACAAAAGACTCACATTCACAATATATAAAGAACCCCTAGAAATAAAAAAGAAAACATCCCAATGGCAAAATGAGCAAAAAATATAAACAGGCACTTCACTAAAGAAAATATCCAAGTGGCCCATAAACATATTAAAAGTTGTTCAACCTCGTTAGTCATTAGGAAAATAAAATTTAAAATCACAGTGAGACATAGCACAGGGAGATCAGCTTGATGCTTTGTGACCACCTAGAGGAGAGGGATAGGGAGGGTGGGAGGGAGATGCAAGAGGGAGGAGATATGGGGATATATGTGTATGTACAGCTGATTCACTTTGTTATAAAGCAGAAACTAACACACCATTGTAAAATAATTACACTCCAATAAAGATGTTAAAAAAAAAAAGAAACACAAAGATCCTCTAGAAGAGCCCTCCAATCTTTGTATTCTTTTCCACTTCAGTATTTACATGTATATGTTGTGATTTGAATACAGATATAATAAAGAAAAAAAAATCGCAGTGAGATACCAGTGCACAAACATTAGAATGGCTAAAATGAAAAAGACAGTACCCAACATTGAGAAGGACACAGACCAATTGGAACTCTCATGCATTGCTGCTGAGCGTGTAAATCAGTATAACCACTCTTGAAAGCTGATTGCGAATATCTATTAATGCTGAACTAAACATATCCTATTATCCAATAATTCCATCCTAGGTATATACTCAACATAAATGTCTGTTTGTCTCTCTCTGTATGTATGTATGTGTATATATATATATATATATATATATATGCCAAAAACATTTGGAAGAACCTTTATAGGAGCATTTATTTATAATAGTTAAAAACTGGAAACAGTTTAAATTCTCGTCAACTGTAGTTAACATTGTCTCCAAGGGGTTCCTTGGATGGCCTTAGGTGGGTGAGTGTGGGCCTTGAAGTTGAATGTGAAATTGTGTGTATATTACATATGCATAATTCAGAGAAAAAAATCCTTGTCTCAAAATATATTGAGTCCTTGACTTAAAGACCTAGGTTTCAAAATTTTTTTAAAAATTTAATTCCTTCTTGTCTTGATTTCAGCAACGAAACCCTAGAATGTAATTTTAACATTTTTGTCCTATGTCTAGTCTGTTCATAGCTTTCTCACATGGAGTATTTAAAATCTCATCATTCGTTATTATTAAGGAATAATCACCTATTTATGTGAATTATATCATGGTGAAGCCTAAAAATTAAGTTATAGGCATGAGGCATAAATATCTCTCACAGTGGTCTACTTGAGAGCTGTTTTTGATACCGTGTAAAGTGGAGAGAAATGAAGGGGCACTGGGTGAGTGACTAAAGTAGGAAATACATTACTCTACACCAGTGGTTCTTATCAGGGGGTAAATTTGCACCCCCCCCCCCGGGGACATTGGACAATATCTGGAGATATTTTTGGTTGTCACAGCTGGGAGAGGGAGTGGTACTGGTGTGTAGTGAGCAGAGGGCAGGGATGCTGCTAAACCTCCTACAATGCACAGGACAGTCCCACACAAGGAATTATCTGGCTGAAAATGTCCATAGTGCCATGGTTGAGAAACCAGGCTCTATAGTGATGACAACTCTGAGTATGGGACGCCTCTTACGTGCCACCCCAGATCCTCTTGGCCCCATAGTGACTGCTATAGTACTTTGACAGCTTAGGCATGTGCATTCTGAAAGGATCTTGCCTCATGCTTGTGGCATATGTCCCTAGCTTCTTGCTCTGGGACTTCCCTGATACGGCAGCATGAGTTTTGTGTAAATCTTTTTGGCTGTGTGCCCACAAATGCAAACCAGAAATATAGGGGAATTAACACACTAGGTCAATGGGGCATAGATGTGATGAATAAATTCTTTCTCCTTTTTGTCCCCTGGGTAAAGAGTTATGAAATGTATGTCACATACTCCAAAGATTGTTCTTTATGATTGAATACCAGTCTTCCTTAATAGTGGCCAACTTAGTATCACATCGTTACATTGGCTCTTCATCCTCCCCAGGTTCATTCCCCTTGTCCCCCACCCCCTACTTCCTGGAATCACACGCCCAGTAAACCGGCTGCATGCAAATCTTTGTCTCAGATTCTGTTTTCTGGGAAACTCAGCATAAAATACCATGTGTGTGGAGGTCCACACTGAAAGATCAGAAATTAATGGAAAATAATATAAAAAGTTAGAATTTTATAAACATTCATGTTTGTCCCTTTAAAGTGAAGCATAAATATATAATAAAGGATTAAAAAGAGGGTACCAGATTTGTGGTGGTGCAAATATTAGAGAGCTTAGAAAGGTCCACTTCTAAAATTGTCCCATCAGCCAAAGAATTTTCTAAGCCTCTTGTGGTAAGGGCAAGGGACAATAGTGGTGGCCATACAGAAGGAGAAAAAAGGAAGGAAATTAAGTGAGGGGTTCAAGAAAAAAAAGAAAGGAGAAAGATTACCCCTTGGCTGCCCTCCTTTAAATGGATCTTGTTATTTTGAGAGATTTAGAGTCCTAGATTTTTAGTTAGAAGGGACCTAGGAGATCATCTAGCTAAATCTCCTCTTTTACAGATGAGGAAAATGAGGCTGGAGAGAGTAAATGACCTTCTCAAGGTCACTGAGTTGCTTTCATGGCAGAAGTAGGGACACCATCTAAACATGGATTATAAATCACACACCTCTGTGATCCATGAGGCAGCCTAGAACTTTTCTTGGCATTCTATAAACTCTTTTTGGGGGTATGGCCTAGCTAGGATTTTAGAACACCCTGCCCCAGATCACCAAAGAGCTAAGATGCTAATAGGAAATAAGAGGAAACGTCAGCTGTACTTCCCTTTGCTTGTAGAGGGTGGATGTGTTTCTGGAATTAACTTAGACTTGACTGAACTGTTTGCAATTAATTATTTGAAGGTATAAATAAGGTTTGGTTAAGAGAGAGGAGTGATGGTGAAGTTGGTAACTCGTGTTATTCTAGGGACATTCCCAATGCTGACTTCTCAAAGTTCTTGTTAAATTGAGAAGACTTAGTTCATGGACTTGGCCGAGGAGAGTGGAAATAACGATTGCATTCTGTTCTGGGGCTTTTCACTGGTGTTTCCCTCTAAGGCAACTTTGTTCTGAGTGGTTCACAAAGATGGTGCCCTTGGCTTCCTCCCCCACCCCCTGCCCCCGCCCTGGACATCCAACCACCCAAGGTACATCTAGTAAGGATTCTGCTTTTTCTTCTCCTTATGCTGAAGCCCAAAGTCAGACATTTCATTCTAGTGAATAAGACAGATATGGTCCCTATCTTAACTAGCTCACAGTCTGGTGGAGGAGACAGACATTAGAAAGAAATCTCAGTCAAGTGTGTTGATGATCAAGTCCAGGGTGCTTTGGGATCTGACCAGGTTCAGGGTCAGGAAAGGCTCCCATAGGAGGAGGTTTAAGATATGGAGGAGCAATAGGACTGAATTGGTCAAGGATTTTGAGGTTGTGGTCGAGGGAGGAAGCAGCACATGGAAAGACTCAGAGGAGAGAGCCTCAAGGAAAGCAAAAGAAGCCACAGGCCCGAGAGTAGACAAGCTGTGAGACTGGCCTCGTCCTGGGAGCCATGGAGAGGCCATGTGAGGAGTTCCAACTTCTGGAGGGCAGCGGATGCCACTGGAGGGTTTTGGGCAGGTGAGAGCAGTGATCAGACTTGTGTTTCACAAGAATTCCTCACCTCCATAGTGGAGGGAATGAGCTAGATGGGAGTGAGATGGGAGGCCACCTGTAGTACGGGTGAGAGGTGTTGGTGGCTTCACTGGAACCGACAGCAGTAAACTCCATGAGGACGGGTCTCGTATAGCCTAGAGTAACGCCTGGTATGCAGTTAGACTGGGTAAATAGTAATTGAATGAATGAATGCAATATTATAAAAATATTTAGGAGGACCTGGTGATTAATCAGAATGTGGGAGGTGAAAGGGGCAGGAAAGAGACCAGATTTCTGCCAGCAGGTAACTGCATGGATGCGTGGGCCAGGAACTGAGATGGGAAACACAGTGAAGGGACAGGTTAGGGGAAAGGTGTGTATGTAGCTTTGGACATGACAGGTTAAGATGCTGGGAGGCAGTTGGAAATAAACTGAGAAGTAACTGTGTTGATTTGGAAATCTTCATCATATGGATGGTAGCTGGAGTCACAGGAGTGCATAAATACTATGGCCCAAGGGGACTATGCAGAGAGAAGAGAGGACTCTGAAAGGTTTCAGTGGGTGTGACCCTCCCCCTTTCCCATAGTGGCGCTGTTCTGGCACGTGATGTCCCATCACATTCCCAAGTAGGGATTGGCATGGGGCCCCTTCAGAGAGCCCCTTCATCATTCATCATTCTCATTCAAGAAATCTAAATGAATATTTTAAGATGGGAAGGTGAAGAGGGGAGTAAATTATCTTTTTGACAGTGTTCCAGCGAGTTCATCTTGGTTCTTTTAACAAATTTAGTTGAGTGAAGTTCTTCCCAGTCTTCAGTCTGCTGAAGGAGACTGAAGAGGAGGGGCTGAGGAAGAGACAGTGGTGCTTGATGCGAAGGCTTTATCCTCCCCACGTGTCCCTTTGACCCCCTGGTCTCTAGCCTGTCAGTTCCCCTCCCCTAGAATGGTAGACCCAGCAGGTATGCTGCTTAGTAGAACTGCCTGGAATGCTGAGAGGTGGGACTTGGTGTGCTGGTCAGTCACAGTGGGGCTGCTTATACCTGCTTTGTGGTCACCAAGCACACCTGGCTCCTGTGACACCCCCAGTGGTGACAGAGCCCCGGGAGCAGGCCTGGTTTTCCCACGGTCCTTTTCTACTGCATGTTGGCATTTTATGCTAGGGGCAGCCATGGAAACCTCCTTGAGGATTGGGATCATGTCTGTCTTCTTTGCCAGTGTATCTGCAGTCCCTAGTATAGTGCCTGGCACAAAGTAGAGTAAATAAATGAATCCTTTGTCTACAATTAAGGTTCCCCCTCTGGGGGGATTTGTCAACCACTGCGGGGCCCGTTAAGCGTAATTAATGGGACAGCCAGATTTCAGAAGGGGAAATGAGCCCTTCAGATAAATAGTGGGTAACGGGTATACTTTTCCTGCGCTGAAGTCCTATATAAAGCAGCTTGACCCTTTAGTCCTAATATGCTGCTATTTGCGTTTCTTTGGAGATGATGCCCCTCTATGCAGGGCAGTGGCTTGGAATTGCTTTTCCAGCAGTGATGCATGTGCTCGTGCACACTTTTTGACCTTGCTCCCTTGTCCCTAATTATGTGCATTTGTTGGCTAGATGCTGGGACTCAGTGTGTGGGCTTTAGCCATGTAGGAGAGAAAGGTCCGGTGGAGAGCAAACCCATCATTGTCCCAGGGCACCTGAGATTGGACAGAGGGTCAAATCCAGGACTCAGGGATGGGGGACAAGAGTTTACTCAAGCTTCTTTTCCATTGCAACCAGCCAGTGAACATGAATTATCCAGTCTATTAAGAGCAGTGTTACTCTCCCATTGCCTTATTATTGATTTCTGCCATTTTCTCTGTAGGACTTTACAGGTAAAGGGTTGCCTTCTCTGTATATGATGGCTATTTCAGACACCACAGGACTTAGTGGACCATGGGTGTCTTTGTTCAGTCTGGTGGTGTTTATTGAGGGCTGGTGGGTGTTGGTCAGCAAACCCAGCACTGGCCACACGGCTGCTGGACTTGTCCTTCTGCCCAGTGCAGACAAAACTCCTGGCAATGGAGGATCCAATTCTGGGCAACAGAGGAGAAACCTTCCTCATAATTAATGGCCCACATGGAAGTGCTCATGCTTCAGCACTAATGTAGGGTAGTAGAGCAGAACATCCCAGAGAGACATCCTTAGAAATCCAGTCTTGTGGATTCTCTGTGAAAATACCTGTCCCTGGTCAAATATGTGAAATACAGCCATTCTTATCTCCCTCTTGAAGATTTCTAATTACACACTGGTGGAGCCCAAAAGTCTTACAGTAAAGAACTTGTTGTTCAGCCCAGTGTTTTCCATGCATATTTGACCATGGAAGTCTTTAAAAAAATAACACCCCTTTAAGTATCCCATAGTATTAGTGTTCTGTGGGGGGTGTATTTTGGGAAATGTTGCATAGAGGATTCTGGGTTTTCCTTACTCTTAAGTTCTATCCTCTTCCTTTCTTATTCCAGCTTCTTAGGGTGGGTACCTAGGGAAGACAAACTCTCTATAATGAGTACTGAGACATGGAGGTGAGATTGTCAAGGAGACTTATCAGAAGTCCCTACTCTGGCTAATCAGTGAAAGTATTTAAGTTAACGTCAAGGAGCTGCAGACACATGTGCTTAGCAGTGTCTGTTAAAGAATCCAAGTTTAGTATGGTATTCAAGAGAGAATTACTATTTTGTGACATTATGGGATCTCTCCTTTTATTACCTTCTTTGTTTGAATGTTGAAAAAATAAGTGAGGAAGGGACACTGGAAGTAAAGCAAATTCACTTTGAATTTGACTACAGAGTCAATTTTCACAAAGAACTCTTTGGACTTTTCCCTGGTATGCTTTGACTAGAGACACAGGTAGAAGAATTCTCTGAATTTGGGTGAGTTACATTCTTATATTTTGGTGATTGTTTAGGTCTCACTTTTAAATCTGTCCTTTCCTTTTCATTTCTACTGTTAGAAATGTTATTCTACGGGTTCAGAACTTCATCTCCTTTCCTCTGCATCCATCCATCCATCCATCCATCCATCCATCCATCCATCCATCCTTTTATTCATTCATTCAACATAGCTTAAGCATTGCTATGTACTAGTCGCTGAACACACAAAAGTGAATGAGTCATTGAGGCTGCTCTCATGTTGATTTTTTCTAAGATGTGGAACAAGAGTCCAGTCTTCTTTTTTTTTTGCGGTACGCGGGCCTCTCACTGCTGTGGCCTCTCCCGTTGCGGAGCACAGGCTCCGGACGCGCAGGCTCAGCGGCCATGGCTCACGGGCCCAGCTGCTCCGCGGCATGTGGGATCTTCCCGGACCGGGGCACGAACCCGTGTCCCCTGTACTGGCAGGCGGACTCTCAACCACTGCGCCACCAGGGAAGCCCCCGGTCTTCTGAATTCCGATCCACCCTGCTGGGGTAACATTTCTCAGCCCATCTCTGCTCCTGTCATGTCCTGTGAGAAATGTTTGGGAGCTCCTCATTACCTGTGGAATGAAGAGGAACCCCTCCCACCCCAGAGCAAGATGATATTCAAGGGACTCCTCATGCAGGCCCCACAGCCCCAGTCTAATTCCTACTTTTCTCTTCAAGCAGTTGTAGTGGCTGAGCTGCTGCAGGGCTCCTCCCCATCCTTGAGTGTGTCTGCCACTTCCTGGCTCCTGCTGGTCCTCTGTCCTTTCCCTCCTTCTCTTGAACTTTCTCCCGCTCCAAATCCTTCAAGACCCAACTCAGAAGCTGTGCTCTCTAGGCTCGAAGAGGCTTCTGAACTCCTCTCTTATCACATTCTCCCTGTCAAATGATGGGTCACACACTTTTCTGCCTGTTCTCTTGGGAGCAGGGCCATGTCCTAGTCAACTCATCATTCTTGACCAGTGACATAACACAGGGACCTGCACCTGGATGTAAATGTTTAATTCATTTTGAAGTCACATCTTTTACAAATATGTGTGTGTCCTGTATATATATATATATGTGTGTATACACACACACACACATATATATACACCCCATGTATATGTATCATATACATAAATAATTTAAAATCAGCTAGAAAACTTCCATTAGAAAATTGAAAGTGAATTTTAAATTCCATCATTCTCCTGTCATTTTGTGTAATATGTGCTCATTCCTTTTACATACTGGAACCAAATTTTAGTTTATATGTAACAATTTAGATTTTATTTTGGGGTTAAGTACTACCCTATTTAGAGGGGTGTTGACTATTTAAAATCTTGAAATCACTTCAAATAATTCTATTTCCAAAAATAGGGATAATTTTAGGTACTATAAAGAATCATAATTGTATGGAACTGCTATCATTTAACTGCATCTCTCCTTTTAATGAGAAATAAGTGCAATAAAACTGTATTAATTCAGACTCTATTCTTTGGCAATTTTTGATAGTTCAATTGCCAAGGTGGCAGACATTTTCAGTTGTTCCTATGATATTTCTTAAAAGAGCAGACTTCTCAGGTGTGTAGAAAGATCCACCCATGTGTGGATAGTTGATGTGATAATTACAAAGAATTCCCGTCTATTAATTACAGAATATCTGGCAGTACAGTGATATATTTGGCAACACCCTGTCAACTATTAATTCAAATTAAGTAATTTTAAAAAAGAATAAATGTAAGTGAAGCTTTTATTAAATCTAATGGCTTTATTCTTAAATAAATTTAACCAATTACTGGGTTTTTCTTTGTATTCAGAGTTAGTGAGTCTACAGATGTCATCCATTGGTGGGGGATGTGATTGAAGAGACTGGCGCCTGCTCATTGGGCCTCTCCAGATTGCACACAGCTGACACCTACCCTTTTTTTTAACATCTTTATTGGAGTATGATTGCTTTACCATGGTGTGTTAGTTTCTGCTGTGTAACAAAGTGAATCAGCTATACATATACATATATCGCCATATCTCCTCCCTCTTGCATCTCCCTCCCACCCTCCCTATCCCACTTGGTCACAAAGCACGGAGCTGATCTCCCTGTGCCATGCGACTGCTTCCCACTAGTTATCTATTTTACATTTGGTAGTGTATATATGTCCATGTCACTCTCTCACTTTATCTCAGCTTACCCGTCCCCCTCCCTGTTTCCTCAAGTCCATTCTCTACATCTGCGTCTTTATTCCTGTCCTGCCCCTAGGTTCTTCAGAACCACTTTTTTTTTTTTTAGATTCCATATATCTGTGTTAGCATACGGTATTTGTTTTTCTCTTCCTCACTTACTTCACTCTGTATGACAGACTCTAGGTCCATCCATCTCACTACAAATAACTCAATTTTGTTTCTTTTTATGGCTGAGTAATATTCCATTGTATATATGTGCCACATCTTCTTTATCCATTCATCTGTAGATGGACACTTAGGTTGGTTCCATGTCCTGGCTATTGTAAATAGAGCTGCAATGAACATTGTGGTACAGGACTCTATTTGAATTATGGTTTTCTCAGGGTATATGCCCAGCAGTGGGATTACTGGGTTGTATGGTAGTCCTATTTTTAGTTTTTTAAGGAACCTCCATACTGTTCTCCACAGTGGCTGTATCAATTTACATTCCCACCAACAGTGCAAGAGGATTCCCTTTTCTCCACACCCTCTCCAGCATTTATTGTTTGTAGATTTTTTGATGATGGCCATTCTGACTGGTGTGAGGTGATACCTCATGGTAGTTTTGATTTGCATTTCTCTAATGATTAGTGATGTTGAGCATCCTTTCATGTGTTTGTTGGCAATCTGTATATCTTCTTTGGAGAAATGTCTATTTAGGTCTTCTGCCCATTTTTGGATTGGGTTGTTTGTTTTTTTGATATTGAGCTGCATGAGCTGCTTGTAAATTTTGGAGATTAATCCTTTGTCAGTTGCTTCATTTGCAAATATTTTCTCCCATTCTGAGGGTTGTCTTTTCGTCTTGTTTATGTTTTCCTTTGCTGTGACACCTACCCTTTTCTTATGGCTCTAATTGCCAGTAATTCTAAGGAAGGCTCATTTACATGAAGAATGTGTCTACTTTCTCTGGATTGATCCTCACCACAGCTAGAGTTACGGTGGGCATTACTATCCCTTAAGTGACTTACCCACATCACACAACTAGAAGGGGCAGTATTAATACTTTCACCCGTTTCCTCTGTCTCCATCTCTCCATACTCCATCACAATGTCTTTCAAATAATAGTGACTTAGGTTCACAAAGGAGTATATATTTGTTACCTCATTTGCTTAACAAAAAGTCACCCCCTTGAGCTGTAATAAGTGGATCTGCCTGTTGCTTTTCTTTTCTAGAGATCCCTAGCGATATGCCATTCCTCCCACCTCCTTCAACTTCCACGGTGCTTTAAATTCACATGTAAAAGTCATTCTGGAAATATCTGACATTGTGCTACAGTATGATCAGGCAGTAGTTTTTCTGTCCACTCTGCCTTTACTTGGCAGCCCTCAGCTTGCTCTACCTATATGCCCAGGGCTAGACATTAGCAAATTAGTGACCAGAGGCTTCTTTTGTCCTAGCCTCTCCCATCTCTGCCCTCCTCTTTCTCATTGGAGCCCTGTCCTTAGCCCTTCTCATCACTCTCTGTGAAAACTTGTTCTTCAGAAAGAATCACTCATTTTAAAGCATAAATCACTATAGACAAATACATATCGAGCCTTCTTGCTTTCAGCGAATTTGTGTTTTAATAGGATATAAGAAATATTTAGCCCAGGAAATTACTCTCTAATGGTAGAATTAAATTTTTGTGAGCAGTTGAGGATACTTTTTGAAGCTAGGATATTCTTATTGGCATCTTTGAAGTTACACATGTAAGTGGTTCCCCACTTCACCCACATGGAAAGTCAGTCTTATTCATGTCCTGCTGTGACTGCCCTCCCTTACAGAAGAAAAAGCTGGGAAGAGTATTGCTTGCCTGTGAGTAGAATGACTGCTTCCTGAGATCCAGGTATATTGGTTCTGTCTCATCATTTAATGTTCAAGTGGCACTTGCTGGTGAAAGTTCAGACAGAATGTTTGCAGCAAATCCAAGTCTCATAGTCATAAAGAAGTAAAGGCTTGCACTGTGGGCCTTTAACTTGTTTTTTAAAAAATCAGTCAACAAATATCGATTAACACTTCAGGTGTCTCCTCAAAGACTTTTTGACCATTTGGATTCCATTTTCTTTGTCTATTAGTGTGTCATGGAGCAGTGTGCTGTGTAAGTAGCAGAGTCTGTGACACCTTTTAGTCCTTTTTGTGGAGGGACGTCCGTGTGGATGGTGTATAATCTCACCCATTTAGAAAGGCTGTGGTCTCTAAGGTGTAGTGGTCAAGAGCTTGGGCTCTAGAGCCAGATGCCCTGGGCTTCATCTTGGCTTTGGTTTGTACTGGCTGTGTGATTTGGAGCAAATCACTTAATCTCTAAACCTCACTTTCCCCATCTGCACAATGGGGATAATGTTAGTGCCTGCCTGCGGGGTAGTGGCTGTGATTAAGACTAAGTGATGGATTTAAAGAATTTAGCACTGTGCCTGGCACCTATTAAATAGTAAATAATGGCTAACTATCATTATTTTCCTTTTCACTCAGTGGTCCAGATTTTCGCTGGGTCTCCCTTATGTTTATTTCTGGAACACAGGGAATTGTACAAAAGCTTCTATAGGACTCTTAAATTAGAGTCTCTATAGAGACTTTTAAATCAGACTGCCTTACAGTTTTTGGAATTCAATTATTACAAGAAGGGCTGCAAAGAAAGCAAACTTTAATCCTAGTTTTTTGCCTGCCTTTCAGGCCATGTCTTTATTCTGTTCTTCAATATACCTTCTTCAACAAATAGATTGATAGAGTGTTACCTGTGCTTTCATCTCATGGCGTGGAGAACACACAGGAATCACTTCAGATTGTCTTGCAGCTTGTCTCATATAATTCAAGTCTTGAAATGATTATCTGGACATGTGCATTCTAGGAACTGTTGGAAGAGAGAAATATCACCAGCAGATACTTTCAGACTTTTTTCCTCAGTCTTGGATTCCCATGAAAGTTACAGAGGGGTGGTAAATCTACAGTTTAATCACTTGGGGTTCGTTAAGGCCCACCTGATTTTATTTGGGCTCTGGTCAGGTAAGCTAGTATGCATGTTCATAGCCAATTAAAATGCCCCTAGAATGGCCATCCTTATTTTTAAGTCACCAGATAAAGCAGTCTCTCAAACAGCTTCAGCAAGGCATTCCACAAATGCTTGACTTCATACTTCTCTGCACTATGATAAATAAATACAATTTTGATTTTATCTCAGAGTAATTAATCTAAATTTCTCCTTCTGGGGTGTAAAGTAGAATAATGTTCTATAGCTCTTTGAACATTAGATTGGAAAGATAATGCCCTAAATATTTTGCTTAATTAAATCCAAAAGAGGTGGTACAAACTTTTCATGATTAACTGAAACATGCATATTTTGACTGATGCATATTTATATGATATTATCATATGAAAATGTATTATGTTACATAAACTGTTCACTTTGGGAATGTGATATAATGCTGTAAGCATTTTGCATTTGTTGCTGCATTGTTCATTATGAAAAATACACAGGCTAGTAATGGCTGTAAGGAAAGATCTGTTACGTGAATTTTCTTTGAGGCAATCTCATCTCTAATGGCCGGGACCTTTTGCCTAAATATAAGAAATCAGGTTTTTCCCTAGTTTGAAGAAATATTTTTTAAATAAAAAAGTTTTGAAAGCAGATAAGGTTCAGAAAGCTAAAGGGCTGGGCCCTTTATTTTGCTAATATAAAGCATGCACACGATTCCTGGGTTTCAGATTAAAAAAAAAAAAAGATGCGGTTGTTGAAATGAACCTATCCCCTTGGCTTTAAGCACTTAAGAAGAGCTCACTTTTCTAGCGGTGCAGTCATATCGTTTAAGATGGGGCACCATCTCATGTCTGGTGGCAGAATTTTGAGCTAAGTTTTAGCTAACAAAATTAACTTTAATAATCACAGTTCTTTCTTAATTTCTTAAATATATTAATAAAAATGACTTTTATAAGACTAGAATATCTGAGCTATCTGAAAATGTTTTCTTGAACTTTTGGAACGATCCCTTTATCAGATGCTTCTTTGGAGCATTAGCTATTGATAGCAGTTTGGTGACAGAAAAGGAGGTATCTGATGGAAGTTTTCTAAAGGGTTTGCCTTTATGAAACAGAATTTTATGAAAAAAGGATGGGGATACTGAATTATTTAACAAGGCAGATCCTAACCACCATCCTAAGAGTTTTCCAACTGCCAGATACAAAAGTACGCAATTTCTTTTGTCTCATCTTCCCGTTTTGTTACTTTGTAGTACAAATGATTTATAAAAATAACCTGCTTTAAAATTCTACTTTTTGTTTATTTGTTATCTCTGTTGTAAGAAACTATCCTTGCCTCCCCTAAAAAAAAGACAAGTAGGTCTGTGTGGTGATGATGGAGTAAAGCGGGAGAAAGACCCGTGAGTGGCCTTTTTGCGCGAGGCATCATTCCTTCAGGCCAGGCCAGAGCTCAGGCCCGCTGCCCAGTCTTCTTATAGCTTTGCTCTCCACCCTCTGTCATCTCAGTTTTAGTCTATGATAGTTAAAGATCTAGGACTAAAACACTTAACATTTTTTTTCCCCCAAAGCAGACTATTGAAAGGAAGAAACCGAAAGGGGAAACCTAATGCATGTTCTAAAGTGGATCCTTGGGAAGTGGGGTCTCCTCGTTGAATTCTGTGGCCAAATAATTTCCCCCATAAAATCTTTTTTTCCTTACAGATTTCACCAGAATCAAGCTTATTGCCAACGGATCATTTGTGAGAGTTCTGCTGTATCATATTCTTTTTCAGGAATTTAAGATTTTAAAGCAGCTAATGGATTGGGAAAATAGAAACTATTAGTGCTAGTTAGTTTAGTAATGATAGATGATTATTTTCTAAATGTAGTCTTTCTAATTTAATTTTTAAAACTCCTCCATACTCTAAGGTAAATTATAGAGTCTTGTTAATTTTTCATACCATGTAAAATGTCTGTATGTAGACAGATGCCATATTAGAAATCATACAAAATATAAATAAATCTTTTTTTTGAATAGAATAAATTATTAAACACAGTCATTGTATGACATTTGAATTCATGTTATGACTCCATTTAAAGAAAGTTATTTTATCAAAAATGTTTGATTAACATCAAAGGTTGCCTTTTACACTGTCTCATTTGATAATTAACAATAAATTACAACATGTAATTTGTGAAATAAAAATGATCATTAAAATGACAACACTTATTCCATTAAGGTAAATAAAATGCTTTACATAGTTCTGAGTAATGACACTCAGGGGGAAAAAATGCCGTTATCACTGCACTACAAATTAGTTTGCTTCTAATTTTGCAGGCTGATGACCGCACTGCCTCAAACCAAATCTTTTCCCTGGAAATGGAATGATTGCATGACAGACTCTATGAACCATGAATATGTCAACAACTCATGGACCAGGCCTTGCTTAGCAATTAGTCTTTGGGGGATTTTATTCAGAAATCAGACAACAGTATACCAGAGCTTATTGGGGATTTTATGATTACCAGTCATGTCTGGAGCATGAGTCTGGGTCAGTACAAAAAAAATTGATAAAGGAGGAAGAGATGCACCTAATAGTGGCAATCAGTCATACACACACACACACACACACACACACACACACACACACACACAGTCAATGGGGAAGACTGAGAAAACGTAAGATATAGTGAAAGCCCCTAGGAGGCAGCAAGAAAATATTTCTTAGACTTCTACTTGTAGTCTCTCCTACAGTCACTCCCTGTAAAGAGACCACTGTTTCCCAGATTTCAGTCATTTGAATATCACCATCACATTTTTGTTACAGCGTCTTACCACCTGCACTATGATTTCCTCAATATATTTTATTAACTGACTCACTTTAAAAGCCTTTCTTTGTTTTAAGCAGTAGTATTTGTGATATCCTGGGCTTGTTGTGCTAGTAAAATTTGTTTTCTTCTCTTACAAAGGAAAAGAAATACAGTAGTTTAAATATTGAAAATATCTGCATACCACCTAACATTATTCTGAGCATTCCCATGACATGGGTGGCAGGTGCTACAGGAGCTACAAGGACCACCAGTCTGGCTGAGAATGATCTGGGCAGATGTGTGACCTCAGGCCTCATGGCTGACACCCCCATTACCATTCCTCCATCCAGGGACCACGAACCATATCACATGGAGGGGAATTTAAATCAGGCCTGCGCCTCCCCGAGGACAGCAGTGTGGGAAGGCTGTATCACAGCAGACTGTTGTGTGAGCCAGGATGGTGCCTTTTCATCGTGAGAAGATGGCCACTCACATCTTTCCTTTCTTTGAGTAACAGTATCACTCGGGAACCATTATATTGCAGGAGTAAACAACACCCCCTTTCATGTAACAGTAATAGGGAACAGGTCAAGATTGAGCCTGGCTCCTGACTGTCCAAGTTCACATGAGGGCATCACATTTGTAGGTTAGCACTGGGCAACCCACCCAGTGTGAATCTTGTAGCCTGTCAGCAGTACCTTTGAAGAAATGGGTCTCTTTACAAGCTTCATTAGTACTGAGCCTGGTTTAACCAGGCAGAATAAGCATTTGTACCAGGATACCAAGTGCAAGGAATCCTCATGGCTCTGCAGTCATGCTCTGGTTTTTAAATAAATGATGTCTTTTGGAAACTTAGGAGACAACCAAAAAAAAAAAAGAAAGAAAAGAAAAAGAAAAAAGCACTGAGTCTTCCCACCAAGAGCTGGCTATCTACTAGGTCAGAAAGTGGTGAGGTACTGAAATTAAGAACAGACCTCAAGTAGCTCTGTGAGGTTCAGGGTGTGTCTAAGTTTGAAGGGATGTTTGCTTCTGATATGAACATTTTTCTTATACTTTTATTATAGAAGATGATGTGTCAAATGTACAAATAATGTGTGCCTGGTGCCAGAAAGTGGGAATCAAGCGCTATTCCCTGAGTATGGGAAGTGAGGTGAAAAGCTTCTGCAGCGAGAAGTGCTTTGCGGCCTGCCGACGAGCCTACTTCAAGAGAAATAAGGTAAGAGCACCGTAGAGAGAGGCGGCCCACTCAGGCCTCACCACCCTGTGCGCATGCGCCTCTTAGCTTCTAGCCGAAATCACTGCGCACCCCGTACTTTTATTCTTTCTGTTTTGTCTGTTCTCTTTCTCTGTCATGCTTAACCTTCTGGAATAAGGAACCCTCTTCTAATGTGTAACCTGCCCTTCAGTTTCTCTTGTCTTGGTGTTTGAATTCTGAGAGGGTGAATGAATCTGATGAGGACATGGTGGTCGCAGCTGGTATCCTAAGTTACAGTGTCTCTCCAGCAGTACAGTACTAGACTAGGGTCCATGAAAGATAAGTGGTAGAGATTTCTTATCAAGGCTGAGAAACTAGCCACAGAAGCATGGCCAGAAAGCTTTAGTCCACTCAGTTTTATACTTGTTCCCATTGCGAATATTGCTTTAGCTCTTTCCAAAATCTGATCCACAAATTCTAATCAAGAAAAATGTCAAGTCTTTCTTGACACCTTACATTAAAGTTGATTGATATTGAGAAAAGATGAAATAATGAATACATGAACCAACCTGGCTCACACAGCCAAGCGTTTGTGAGAATCATGGTGGATGAACACAGGAACAGCCATAGTTATGGTTTGTTTGTTTTGTTTTATTTGTTTTAAGACATCTCAGATATAAAAATGTCCTTTTAGAATAGCATTAGCCACCATTGATGGGAAATGGAATGCATGATGTCTTTGCAATCAACACACACATACACACACAGCTAATTTCTTAATCTTTTAAGAACCGCTATTGCATTTTGCCACCAATTACTGAAATAAATTGCTAGTTCTTGATTATTTTCCATTGATCTGTAAATTTTCCTTAATTCATAAAATCATCCACATTTTGCTAAGCATTTCCATAATATAAGATCAAAATCTGTCCTTCTTTGAAGCAAACAATTGCTACTTTTTTAAAGTCTTATTTGTAATCCTGAAATGCTAATTTTGTGCTCACTGCATTGCAAGAAGCACTGTTGCAGCAAATTATCTACTGCAAATTTGGGTCACATTATTCTGCCAAAAAACATAATGCCGAAAGAATTAGGCTGCAGAATTCAGCGGGGTGGAATTTTAGGAGCAGTCTCTAAGAATTAGGCTCATAATCTTCACTGGAACAGGGAGGCAAGTAAGGAAATTGTCTGGAATTCTTTTGGGACAGTCAACAGTTCACTTTCCCTTGGGAGGGGCCGGTGAAGCTTCAGAGGAGGGTAGTTAGAGCAACGCATGGGAGACACGTTTTGTTTTAATATAGGGGGATTAGAATGATCTCTGAGACCCTGGGGCTCCCGTTTTTAATGCTGAGCACTGGGGTAACAATCACAAGAGTGGACCCAGTGCTTTCATCTTCAAAGCCTTACTTACCACAACAAAATACTTTGCATTCCATCCCAGAAGATGGCTATAGAACAGGGGTTTTTGTTTCTTTATGATTCTGAAGGGTTATGTGTCTGAATCTTGATGGACTGCCTGTAGTGAATAAAATCAAGCAAGATGAATTTGTCACAATCCCTGTGATACATGTTACACTTTGCATAGTGATCCAACTTTTTAAGCCTTTGATGAAAGGCACCTGATTCAATTTGAAAAAGCAGTTCATAATAATATATATGTATAATATATATCATATATACAATGTGTACACATTTGTAATTATAAAGTTTAAGGTCAAACTGAGTTTAAACTTCCACAGCATACAGTTTTGAAAAATAGATAACTGGGAGCCAAGATAGGAATTAGTATTTGGAATACTTATAGTAGGTAAAGTCAGCAAGGGGAGAAAGACCATTACTTTTCACTTCCTGCAAGGAGTTATTGGGGTAGTTCTTTGAACATCCTGCAAAACCTGGGAGTCGCAGTGGCTTGAAGTTTAGCCAGTGACTTTGAGAGCTGATCCCAGCAGCCCATTAGTGTACATACAATACCTGTCTTCTCTGCAATCTTCATGCTTATTTATGTATTCCAAAGCTCTGCCACACTAGACATTCTCGTTTTTCAGATAGAGAAATAAACTGGTCACATCGCTTGCTGGATTCTTTTTTTTTTTTTAATTTTAAGAGTGTTATCTCTGCAACAATATCCTATTGTATTACAATAAACATGTACAGCTGCTGCATTTCTGTTAACTGATAGGATTTTGTGGTCATTTCATTTAGGGCTTGGGTTTCCTAATGGATTGTATTAGATACCAGTCTCCATCCTGCCATTTCTAAGAACTGCTGTAATAAGCCCCAGGGTGTTCCCCACTGAAGACAATAGCAAATAGCTACTTCTGTTCTTGTATCATTTGACAAAGTCTTTAGTCCTCATTATTAAAACTGTGGACTTTCTTAATCTTAGAAAGAGGGCAGAATTCTTCCCATCCCTACCTAAAAGATTTTCTGGCTAAATTCTACAATTTTAAATAATGAGAACCGGATGGAAAACAGTGAATAATGTGTATGCAGAACAGAATTTTGCCTTAGGTATAATGTAGAATCTAAAAAAAACATGTAAAATTAACTATGCTGTAAATTATGCTTTATAATGACAGCCCGCTTCTTGGTGGATAGCATGCTGGGATCTAAAAATGGTCTCTAAGTTGAACCCAAATCGCATGCATAACTTTACAAAGAAAAATCCTAGTAGAAAAGGTAGCTAATTAGGAGCAGTATTCAGCTGACCTCTGTTTTGTGTCTGAGCAACACCTGCATTTGTGAATGTAATTTGGACAGCTGTGCCTGTGCTTCCCCTGCTATCCTCGTCACAAATGCTCGGGGATAGAGGCAGGAACTGCTTTTCTGCTAAAAACAAGGACAAAAATAGCCCAGCTCTCAAAATGAAGGCCCACTGAAAACTGGCTCTTTAAATTTCATTTGCTTCTCAAACCTTTTTCCAGAGGTCTCTGTGTTTGTTTGATGGAATAGGTTAAGAATGTCACATCCCTCTCTCCTAAACCCTGGTGCTGTGAAGTAAGGTGGGATGGACTGAAGCCAAGTTAACCCTTTATGCCATATAGGTTATATCTTTAAACCAATTTAAAATTTAATTCGAAGAGTAGTTTGGATTACTGTAAGTATGTACGCTTTCTTCAGAATATTTCTGCTAGAACTGTGAGTCACAGCTGTCTTCATTTAAGGAACCTAACTACTAGCGTACACAATTCAGGATGTTGGCTCTAAGAAGTGTACAGTATTAATTCATAATCATATTTCGTAGAATCCTTATCCCCATCAGGTCCAATTGCTGACTCAAAAGTGTTTGAAACAACGGGTAAGAAAAATACTTTTGTAGTCTATGGCATCAGCCGAACAATGGGATGTCAGTCTCATTACTTAATGCACTGGAGACTTTTCAGGGACCTAATAGCTCATTCTCTTCCCAGCCCCTTCTTGAGGCCACAAGTAGAGAAGAACTTGAGAACATTTCTAACCTAGTGATTTGCCTAGGAGTTGGAAAGTTGTGGACTCCTTAGTGGTTTTGCAAGAGATGCTGAAGTGTTTAGTCCAACTAATGCCGGTTTTACTCTGCACAATAACAGACACAAAAATATTTTTTCCTAAGGGAGTGATGCCTTGTAACCATTATCCCACTTAAAACAAGAGTAACAAACAAGGTCACAAATAGTAGTCATTTCCAAATATCCTGTGTTTGATCTTTTTCCTTCTGCACAGGAAATATCCTGTTGTCTAAACTGATGGCCACAAATCAAGCAAGAAATCAAAATTCAAGACAGGTGTCCAACGCAGGCAATGTAAAGAATGATTGTTTTCTTTCCTTGTTCAGATACCAAATTTATAGTGTTCTTTGTGGGTTAGTGGCATCGATACTTTAATAATAGACACAAATTCCTAACAGTACCAAAGTTTGCTTACTCGTTCTAGTTTTTCCATAACTTGAAACAAGAATAGATGGAAATACTTCTTCAATATCACAGTGTTGCTGTTCCTCCACAGACTATAGGGGAAAGAAACCTATGTAGATAATAGATAAGGATGAATTAAAAATAAAAAGATTATATAGATAGGAACAACATTTGCAGATGATATCATTAAGATCTAACAATCATGATAATAATAACAAATGTTCAACGAGGGGAATATCGTCTAATAAGCATTTCCTTTACTTTCAAACTATATCCCTGGATACACAGCATGTATCATCATATTATTTGGAGTTACATTTTATTTAGACTATTGGTCTTTTTATTAAACTTGAATATATCCTGGGGAAGATTCTCAGTTTCAAACTTCATTACAGAACCTACTAGTGCAAAAGAAATGTGTAACAAGTGCCTTGTTAATCTTGTGATTAACCTGTCTACTTTTTTTCCTTTAAACACCTGCAAGATTTAATTTGCAAAATGGCTATCATTCATGAAGGTTTAGGGAAGGACATTAAATTACTTGTAATTAATGTCCCCTGACTGCCTGAAGCTCAAGCCACAGACTTGCTTTTGCCAGTTGTTTGCAAATATTCTTGATTGACAGGAATGCTTAGGGAGCACTGGATTTCTTCCTGTGGATTCACCGTGATTTTATGGGGTGCCAGTGAGCCTGTTGGGTCTGTCTACCTTCACCCTGCCCTGGGGGATGATTGCTTTGCTTCTGCAGTGTCTGTGCTGCAAGCCTGCCCACTGCCTGCACATAGCATGGCCTCTGCCTTTAATCTGCAGGCCAGTGGCTGAGTTAGTTCCCTTTTGGTTGCAGCAAACAGGGGTGTCCTCTGGAAGCTTTGGGGAAAGAACAACAAACCCACCTGTTTTCTTGTTCTCTCATATTTTGAAATATGGGATGGAATGTTGATGAGCTGCTGCAAATGAGAACCTATGAAAAAAGCACCAGCAGAGGGGAGGGACGGTGTTAGTCCTTTGAAACAAATTCAGGGTGGGGGGTAGAACAGGAGAATTCTGGCCAGAGAAATAAGATGCAGGTCAGGGTAAAGTGATGCCTGGGCTCTTGAAGAAAGGCAGAAAGTGTCCCAGGACAGAGCTTCTGCAGGCCAGGTGGGACACAATGCCCTAGGAAGCCATCGATCAGAAGCCTGGGGGAGAGGCATGTGATCTTGTGTTTACCAGAACACTTGACCACCACTTGGGAAACACTGGTCTAATGAATTCCCAGAACACAAACAGAATGGGGCAAGCGAGTTTGTACTGAAAGAAAGGAATAGCAGCCACGTCTAGTTTTGAATGGGCTACATTTGGGGAGGTTGTGGGGGAAACAGAGAAATAAGTTTAATCTGTTACCCAGAATAGATGTCAACTTCTGAGTAACACTAGATATTTTAGATTAAATGTGAAGAGATGATTAAAACTCCAAATAGCTTCAAGCCCCAATACTATTTCTTTCCAATGAGCAGAAGGAAGAGGGAGTGCTTTTCATAGATCTGAATCTGGTCACCTGGAGAGCAATACACAGGGCTATTGACATAGATGCTTGAATGTTAATTTCGGTCAGTCTCTGGCCATCCCGGTGATAGCTCCTGCTATACACTTAAAGCAAGTTTTTCTCATCTGAACTGCCAGTAATTATCCAATCCATCTCAAAGGCACGCTCCCTTTTAACATTAAGCACAGTGTCAGATTGCATCAGCCACATTGTGCTCTGTGACTGGGCTGCAGAGTGATGAATGTGCTTGCTTCCAGTTCATAGTCTGGTGTCTGTTTGGGTAGTGGGCAGTTCAGGGAAACAGGTGATCAGGAAGGGATCTAGTTATCTGGGACCTGCATTCTCCTTATTGATCCAGTCATTGTCTTGCCGACTTTCTCACCTTGCTGCTAACAGTGTTCAGGTTTATCTGAAGAATGAGCTTTTAAAGAATTATCTAACGGGTCGTTTTCATGTGCTTCTCCAGTCATAAGCTACGTGCAGCACAGAGTCTCTTTGTGCCTGATTTTAAAAGGAAGGTGTCATGAGACCTTACTAGTAATGACTAGAGGGGAGAGGAGTTTCTAAGAGTGCTTAGTGCACTGTCTAGATAAACCAAGAGAGATGATTGTGCATTTTCGTGGGATTGTAGTTATGCTCTGTTAATTCAAATGCTTTGTTAAAAATGTTAACTGTCTAAAAAAGTGCATGCATAAGACAGGCCAGGTGGCTTGCTATGAGATATTTTAAGATAGTAGCTTGAGTCCAGAATTTCTCTCATATACTTTTTCAATGTCTGGTCATAAAACCTAGTACACCCAAGAGGGCCATATGCAGGAGATGCAAACTATAGGCACGCTCGTGTTTATTTTTATTTCTCCCCCATCTCAGTACCTCTGGATAGCTTTTGTACACATAAGCAAAAGTGTGAGCAAGTGCAATTCTTTGTTCCTTGGGCTCTTTGCTCTTTGTTCTTATTATCACAGATTAGGAAAGAATAAAGAAAATCTTGCTACAGAAGGCCACTTAATTTCTGCCCCAGCTGCTCAGACTGAGAATGGGAAATTCCCTAAGTTACAATCCACTCATAGGGTGGCCGTGCACACAGCGGAATCTACTGTCTCCTGACAGACTGCCTTTGGAGGTTACAAAGCCAGTCTGTTGCATTCTCTGTAAACACAGGCTGTGGGCCAGAGCGGGGCACTACTACAAGCTCTAGAAGGCAGATCAATGGTTTAATGAATCCATAAAAGATGCTTGAACTCTGTGCAATTTACTGAGCACTCTAGTTAAATGAAACTCCTGTAGTCTTTAACAAAGATAGAGATAATCAACGGCTGGAGATAGAAGCCAGTGTCCAGTAATCACAACCTCCCAGAATTTGTGTTGTTGTCTCATTGCTAACAGAGGGTTAGTCAGGTCCAGCCTTTGGAGCGCACCACATCTATATTGATATTTTCTGAATGTTTGAGCTGAATTTGGCCCAGAGATGACATAAGTGTAGTAGCGTTACTTCTGTGAGAACTATTTGTAAAAACTATGGAATATTAATTAAATTAACATTTTCTTAAGGCAGTGAGATTAAGCTTAAGAATGGTGAGCTTGACATGTGTTGTCTTTGTAAGGCATCCTGATGATGAAAAGTAAATAGGTGAATAAAATTCTTTCTTGATTAAGTCCTTAAAATGTCAAATTGCATAGTGTTAAAAGAGCCCTGATTAATCCTTCTGTGGTAAAATATTCCTCATTAGTTTGCTATGGTTAAGGGTTAACCTCTCCTATTATAAATTCAGATATTAATATATTTTCTGCTTAACTCATCTTCTAATAGAAGAAAATACAGTTAGTAGATATATATTTTTTACTTCCAAATGTGCCTTGGAAACATTACACTGATTTATGAGAGAGCTTTGGAAGCATGTAGAAAAATTCCTTCATAAATATGTTGAAATGTATTTAAAAGTATTTAACCACTTTTGACTGTGGAAAAACAACTGCCTTGACTTTGAAATTATTATTTTTTTCCACAGAGATAGTAGAATTTATGACATAAATGAAAGACTTTGCATCCAATTTTTGTCACACAAACTTAAACTGAGTGTTTCACTTTCTTAACTAGCTGATTAGTATCAAGAGAGCAGGCTTCTACCCCAATAAGTATATTTTGGGGGTTCAGTGTGGAATAGGAGTTTTGAGGTATGATGACTGCTAGTCTGCTTCACAGGCCTCTGCCAAACATTCCGTGATAAAGTGGTGATTTCTATATGGATCCAATAAATGATGTGTTATCTTGTATTCCGTTCTGATAGAATGACTTCATATTACTTAAAATATGGCGAGCAGTTCTGTGACTGCACATCCAACTCTTTATAAGAAGAGCCTTTGAAGGCCCTGACCCTTTCTGTGGTCATTTGTAGGATTGTATGTGTCATAAGTTGGAGCAATTTAAGTTGTTGGTTTTAAAGGATTTAGAGATACAGAGACCCAGGAGTAGGTGAGATAAAGCTGGGCAAGTAGCTAAAGACAAGGGGGATTTGTCCAACCAGAGATGAGTGCCTCTGTGCTGCTCTTTTGTTTGTTTTTAAGAGAGAGAGAAAAAAAAAACCTTGTTACTTATTCATCCATTCATTCTTAGAAAATAAAGTGAAAAGATATATTAAGCTCTTATAATGTGCTAGGTACTGTTTTAGGTTTGGTGGACACATCCTTGAACAAGAGAAAAATCCCTGCCTTAAAGGGACTTGCATTCCATTCTCTAAGGAAGATGGATAATATACAGGTTAAAAATATGTATACATCTAACACAATTTCAGGTAGTGATAAATGCTATGAAGAAAAAGCAGGGTGAGGGGATGGCTAGTGACGAGGTGCTGTTTTGTATCTGATGGTCACAGAAGTTATCTTTGAGGAGGTGATGTGTGGGTAGGGACAGAATGAAGTGAGGGAGCTAGTCAAGTGAAGAGCTTGTAGCAGAGGGTTCCAGAGAGGAGGGGGAGCAAGTGAAAGGCAGAGGTCCTCAGGCAGGAACAGGCTGGGCATTTTTGAGCAGCAGCAAGAAGGTCAGAGTGTCTGGAGTTGAATGACCAAGGTGGTTAGGGGCCAGATCATGCAGGCTGGAGAGGTAATAGTTCGGATTTCATTCTAAGTGTGACGGCAGCTATTCGGAGGTGTTGAGTAGGGTACATGACATGACCTGATTTTTGTTGTTGATTGGATCTCTGTCATAATACGTTTAAGATCCTGGATGGAAAGGGGATTTGGAGAGTAAGAAAGGCAACAGCATTCCCATCAAAGTTGGGTGTGTCTGGCAATAGAAAACTAAAAATATCATATTCACTGAATTATTCATTGGTAGTTATGAAACATTTCCCAGTAGCAAAAGTATGTTGAACCAATTTAGGTTTCTTTTTCTTTCTTTCTTTCTTTCTTTTGGCAAACTGTGGGAAGAAATGAACGGAGGACGGACGTTGCTGGTTAAATGTTCTGACACAGCAGTTTTCTTTCTGTAGGGTTGACAGGGCTTGCTTCCAACCTAGTGGGGAGGTTTAGGCCTCAGGAGGCAAGCTCAAGCTCCATGCAGAACCCAACTCTTGCTCTGGGAGACCTATAGCATATGCTGGTCTTCTCAAGCTCTACCCCTCAAAGTAGCATGAGGCAAAGGAGATGGTAACTTTGAAGGGGCCATCTTTGGATTAAATCACTCTAAAGTTTATTTTATTCTAAGAGTAGACCTAATTTGGTGATTGTGTACTTTTAGGGTGTATCAGGATTTTTAACGCAAATAACAGAAGATCCAACTCAAACTGATTTAATCAATGAAACGCATCTTTTATCTGATGAAACTGTGGAGTCCTAAGCTACAGTATGCTTCAGGGTAGGTTGGTCCTGCAGTGCAGTGATCTTATCATGGTCTTATTTCTTCCCATCTCTGTATTCTTCTGTATAGAGTGTTGGCCATATTATAATGCAAGCTCCCCAGAGGCCATGGGATGGCTGCTAGCAGCAATCAGGGCTATATGCCTCCTTGTTCACATCCAATAGAAGACAGAGTGCCTGTGCCCTAGCATTCCGAGCAGGAGTCTTGAAATTCACACTCATTGTCTGTGCTTAGATCACATGCTCATGCCTGAATTTGGCATATGACCAGGGCAATGGATGTTTGAATTAGCCTGAGCCAATCAGGGCTTCCTTCTGACCTTGGAGTTGGGCTCATTTTCCTCTAAAGCCCATGGGAAGCTGCATGGGGGAAGAGAAGCTACCAGAATGAAAATCTGGAAAGTGTTTAAACAAGGAAGAGGTCAGAGTGATGGCTGACGGTAGGTACCAGCAAATGCCCACTAGAGAGGAGAGGTGATCTCATGAGGTTGAATTCTTTACACAGTGAATGTGTCATGCCCATCGACTTTTGTCATGTGGAAGGACTTTGAAACCCATGTGTGGATTGAAAGATAAAAACGTGGTTAACATTCATCATAGGGCCCTTAGATGAACTACCTCTTCTACCCAGGACCAGCTGCTTTGACAAACCCGATAATTAGAATGTTGGTTTTAGTGCCAGGACCAAAGTGCTGACTCTTTCTATTCTTTTTGGAGTCTATAGAACATGAGATTGCACAGAGCTAAGACAAAGGGATTGTAGTTAGCTGTTAGATATACTCATTTAGGAAGAGGAACAAGGGTGCAGTTAGAACAGCAGATAACCCAGCATGTAGTTTCATCAGTGTAAGTGGCTTGGGAGATGTTGGCCAAGGACCATATTGGATGTGGGGGAGGCAGATGCCTGGGACTAGATGGGTGATGGGATGAGGCTACTGTTCGCCATCAAGAGTTAGCCTGCTCGCCCACATTTAAGGCACTTTCTATGTGGCTGAAAACTGTGTCTGCTAAACAGAAGGGAAAGGAGAGTGTTCAAACAAATTGTGGTTTAGTCTGAGGCTGAATACATCAAGTTCAGGTGGCCAAAAGAGCAGAGACCTTGGAGGCTGCAGCTTTCACAGGAATTAATTAATTAATTCAACAAATATTTGTCAAGCAGCTACTATGTGCCAGACACTGCGCTAGTCATTGGAACTATAGTGGCAAAAAACAACAACAAAAAAACTCCTGGTTCCTGCCCTCACGAAGCTTACACTCCAGTGGGGGACAGCTATTTATTTAAATAATAACACAGATGTGAAATTGCCACTGTGGCAATTGCTGTGATGGTGTGGGCACAGTGCTGTGAGGGCCTCTTATAGGGAGATTTGACTAATCAGGAGATCTGAAAGCTTCCCTGAGGAAGTGGTGCTTGAACTGAAATCTGAGAGATGAAGGTGTGTTAAGTAGGGGAAGAGGGGAAGGAAGAGCTTATTGGGCTGAGAACACAGCAACATGATTTCCAATCCTGGCCCTGATTTGCTCCTTCTTTGCTCATTTCAAGTTCTTTGGGAAGGGATGGAATTTTACCTGCAAACAAGAAAAGAATGGAACAAATGAACATTCCCTAGAACCATAATCTCACTTATCCAATTGCCTGTGTGTCCATTTAGTCATTCATTCATTCTTTCATTCATTCTACCGACCTTTGGAGATTCGTTGCTTGCCTGCTAGCCTCTGCCTTCCTTGACTCTTCACTCAACTTCATAATTACAGAGTTAGCACGTTAGTACTAATTCATTGCAGGGAGTAAACTGACAGCTTGTAACTCCTGGAGGTAAAAGCATTTTGTAAACAAATAATAATAATAAAAATAATGATAACAGTAAGAACCCAAGTGTTTTTAGTTATCAAATGTATCAGAAAAGCAACAGTGACCACAGAGAAAAGATTGGGTAAAAATGCCCTGATTTGAGAGAGAGAAATAGTGTCATTATCGTCTGACAGATGTTGTTAGATGGTTGAAAATAAATGGGGTAAACTCCTTTAAGATGGAAAGATTTCCCCCCAAGCCCCCACGATGCTGAGTGTGGACAGAGATGTGGTTTTGTTATAGAAAGAAACTATAGAGCTATGTTAATATTAATGTGAGGGCAGACAGGAAGTTTGGGTGATGATAAACTCCACCAAAGAGGAATGCTTATTGACACTCTGGTCCCCAGGCCAGACAACTGTGATAAAATGGAAACAGAGCAGCACGTCTTCTGGCATGCGAACAGAGGGCGCTTCTCACGGCACACTGGTGTGGCGGGAAGGGAGGAATCTCTGCCCTTTCTTTGGATTCTTTGTTTCAGCCTGGTATTTCATTGAGTGCCTAGGATCAGAATGACAAAGTCATAGGCATGTGGTGATAAATAAAAAGGCAGGTAAGTAAATCAGATTGAATATTCCTGGGTTTTAACTGGGTGATATGGACATGGCTATTCTAAATGAAAGGGGTCTCCATCGCTCTTCAGGATGCCAGATGGAGGAGATGACCCTTATCAAGCTTAACCATACCTGCACCTGCCTCAGATGACTGTGAATGGAAACCACAGTACAGTTCAGCTGGAGTCAGTGCCCCCCTTTCCAGTTCCAGTAACTTCTGAAAACTACGTATAGTGACAGTCATTTCCAAAAGAGGCTGATTTTAAAACTGTGATGAAAATGGCTAACAGCAGGCTGAAGGTTAAAGTAAAAAACTTAAAAACCATAAAATCTGCCTGGAGGCTATTTAAGCAAACTGTTTTCGAGGCACAGATGGTTCATATACCTCTGAGCCAAAAACAAAAAAGTAAAAAAAGGGACAGTAAAGCTGGCGTGATTAAGCAGACAAGTATGAAAGTTTTATTAGTACTAAAAAGGCATCCTTTAGAAAAGTGAAAAATCTGTCTCCAGAAACTCAGAAGACATGTTAAAGACCAGTGGGGAATGGAGAGGGCAAAAAGATGACATTTCAAAAAGCAACCAGAGATGGTGAAAACACACAGTGTGTTTATGTACCTTGGGTATCAGAAACTGTGCTCTAAGGAGATCAGAAAGCAGTGAGAGAGAAAGACATAGTATGTGGAGAGTTGGGCTTCCCTGTCCTATATTTTTGATGCAAAACAGTTTTCATAGGGATTCGCTGCAACTGAAATGGTGATTTGAATCTCCAAGAATCTCCAAGAAAAATCAGCTGAAGCAAATTTGAGAAGCTTAAGTGCCGTGAATCAGAAGGTCCAAAGCACATGAAGGAAATAAATTACGATGTTACTGTTATTAAAAATTGTAAGCATACCTGAGAACTGCGAAATCACTGGCTGGGAGGGACTTCAGCCTTTTTTGAGGGTACCCATGATGCTTAAGGATGCAATCCTCCAAGTGTATTGCTCTGCGCCTGCAGTGCAGGGGCGTACACGTATACATACACAGAAAATTCCTGGACTTTAGATGGGTGAGCTTCTGTTATCATAATTTTGAGAGAAGTCAGACTCTGAAGAATCACAAAACAATACAGAGTTTGTAGGGTCACCATTTGAGAAGCCTCCTCTGAGGAAAAAGATAGTACTTGTGTCTTGAGTTAACGTTCAATATAAACCTAACTAAAAATGGCCAAATACGGCCTTGCAAAAAGTAAGGTAGATTTGGATTTTCAAAAATCCAAGTAATTCACTTAGAGTTTGGCTGACTCCCTGTGAAGGGACCCTTGAGGAAAATAAATAACTGAAGGCAAGGAATAAAGCCTTGCCTTGGATTAAGAACCTAGGTAAGGAACGGATGCTATGCCTCAGAGTACAGTTAAATTAATAGCATACCATCCCAGGGGGTTATTATTAAGAGTAGTGTCACTTAATATACTGATTGCTTATTTGGAAGTAGATGTCAGGAAGGAGGAGAATTTTGTTATTTTCTCTAAGTTGCTTTCATTTGAAAAACCACAGAGGAATATCTCCCCTCTCCCCCTGCCCCCACTACCCCCAAAACCCCCTGCTCTGCAAATATATAAATATAATGAGCTAACCTGACATCAGATGCAGTTCCATTCACTGAGCTGCCAGCTAGCATAAGGAAGCAAAAAGTTTCAATCTCCATACTCCCTGATATGGGCTGTCTCTCAGCATCTCCGGAGAGGGGAACTTGGTCCTGTGTGAAGGGGGCTCAATTTTGTTCCTTACCTAGACTTAAAAAAACAAAACCAAAAACAAAAAACAAAAAACTTTGAAATGTTTGACTGCCTTAAAGACAATTTTTTAAAGTGGACAAAAGTACATCAGGCTATATGCTGATAATCAAACTTTGTCCCATCTTCCCAGGAAATGTGAAGTTCATTCTTCTTTAACCTGATTTTTATGAAAGGTTAATGCTGAACTTTAAAAGAGTTGACATAGAGGATTAAATATATTTTCATTAGACTCCAGGCTATACAAATATGAGACACAAGAGCCTGAAAAGGTATTCTGTTGAGGACAAAAGAACCAATAATAAAACTAAGAATTAGTACCGATAAATGTGATGAAAGTGTACCCTGCCTCTTAACACTCAGAGGTAACCTTTGCAGTTGGCCACCATGGAGAGAGACTGGGTCAAACTTCGTGGCAGATGGTTTAATACATGGTGCATATATTAATCCACCGAGGCAGCCCTGGAAATGCAAGCAGGTTGTTAATGATCGTGTATAGCAGTTGTGAGCTGCCTCTGCTCTTGCAGTAAGGTATTCAGATGTCATGCTTCAGGGTTCAAGTTGATGAGTTTCTAGGGTGGGAAAACATCTCCCCCTTTGTATTGCACTGCACAGCTGATGAGGCGTGCTCCGGGGAAGGGGTGATTTAGACTATGTCAGGTGAATGGAAGGAAGAGAAGGTAGACTCACATCCCAGGTCCATGATTTAGTTTGACTTCTTACTTCTGGTTAAAGTGGTACCACTGAGAGTACATAGAGTATAAGGAATGTGTGAATCAAATGTAAGGCAGTGGACATCACTGCTGTAAATCTAGTGAAGCTTTGAACCTGATTAGCGAGTCAACACTGATTTAAAAAAAAAAGAATCCCCAGTCTTATAGCCTGTTAGCACCAGAGAGAGCCCCGTACCAAAGATATAATTTTCATTTTCCTGTATCCTGAATTGTTTAATAAGTAAAAAAAGAATATTGGCTTCCCAAATTCCAGAGCATTAAAGTTGACGTAAAGAGTAAATTAAAAACAGATAAACTCCAGAGAATTAATTATGAAGAGGCATACTCCCAAGGCCAGGGGCGGAGCTCATAGAAATTATTTGTATTTATTGAAGCTTAAGTCAAGACAGCCAGAATTAAATAGAAATTTGGGAAGAGTTGCATGAAAAGTTTAGATGCCTTATCGTGTTTCATTTAGGGCATTGTTTTGTATTAAATGTGATGAGAGAAGAAAATTAAAGTGCCCCAAAGTAAACAGAGGTGAGATTAACATTTCCATTCCCCACAAGCAGAAGTCCCCGCCTCGTTCAAGCCCTTTTGCTCACTTCCTTTACATTATGAATGCAGCCATTTGTCACTTAGCAAATATCAGTGAAATTTAATTCTTTATAACTATGAAATTCAGCTCTGGATAAGGAGATGTTTGACACCCCAGGACCTGAATACTTGGTCAGGGGCTGATAATGGTGATGTGGACCTCAGTTTCTTTCTCCCTATGTATGTAGGGAGATAGGAAGACGTATTAAATAAAACCTATATCAAAGTGATTATTACAGTTTTCCTCCGTCGTGTGTACTCTCCAGGCATATCCGGGGCCTGGTAGCCACCATCGTGTTGCTCTACACCAGCTGTGCAGGGCATGAGAAATGGGGAGATGAGCCTCACTCACTCCTGGTTAGCCCCGCACCCATGGGGCTCCTCCTCTCCACACCTGGAAGGCCCAGCTTCCTCCTAGTGGCGACAGGAAGAAAGTTGGTTGCTTCCATCTTGGTCGTGGGTCCTGAAATAACTCCCTCTGTCACTCAGCCCCTTCCCAGGGGCTGCTGCCAGCAAGACCAGGAACAGTGGGGCCCAGCACTCTTGGCTTGGGCCACAATACCAGCCTAGGTTGCGGAAGTAAAAGGCCGGAAAGAAGCTCAGGGATTTGGGTACAGATCGTGTCTGTGCAGCCAGTGAATGAACTAGCAGCTCAGTTAGCTTCTCCGAGGCTGGACCTGTCTCAGGGCTGGGTGCCATGGAACACAGAAATCTGAGACGTGGTTTCTGCTCAGAAGAATGTCTGCCTGAGTGTGTGCGTTTTCCTGTGCTTGCGTGGAAATTGACTTCAAGCCGCACGTTTATTCCCTTACCCGTTTATGCGGTGTCCACAGCAGGCTGGGCATTGCTTCGTGGCTGGGGAGACAAAGACAAATAAGGAGAGGTCTCTGCCTCTAAGACTCTCGTAGTAGAGTAGGTGAGACTGAGAAGTAAACAGATGATGTGGTGTGAGGTGGGCTGGAACAGATGTGGGTAAGAAGAACGGGGGACCAGACGGTGACTTCTCCAGCCCAGGGGCCAGGCTGTGGGCACAAGTGAGCACACGTGAGGATGGAGACCAAAATGTAAATTCAGGAAATGGTATGGCTAGGAACAAAGCTAAGGATGGTGAGGCAGGAAAGAAGGATCTGAGTCAGGAATGAGTGTTCCACATGCCGCACATTAAAAAACAACTGTATAACCCTTACTGTAATTCCCACATTATGTTTTAACACTTTAAAACATTACAGACTTTATAGGAATACTAGACATCATTTGGTCCTTGGGTTGTATTATGAAGATTCTTCTGCAGGAGATAAAGGAAGCAGCAAAGGAGACAATAGACAGACAGGGCTCATGACAGGCATGTGAAGAGTTGCATGCTTATCTGCATACTTCCTGGACTGTTCAAAATGAAAGTGCTATTAGAAGGCTTCTTCAACATCCTCCTTGTACAGAGGAGAAAACTGTGGCCCTGAGTTGGTGAAGGGCAGATACCCCAGATTCTGCAACTAGGATGAGGTCTCGGATGGCAGCCACAAGAGGAGAGTTGCATTGGCAGTTGTCTGAAGAGCAGTGGAAACTGCTCTTCTTTCTGATTAGAATATCAATATTAGTAAGTGCACATATAAACTTTATGAAAGGGCTTAGTATGCTATTTTTCAAACTTTTATTTACCATGAACCTGTGGTAAGAAGTAAATTTCGCTTTGTAATTTAGTATGCCACCCCCCAACACACACACACACACACAAACTCATACCGTATTCATAGTATCTAAGTCACTTTGATGCTGGCGTTTCTTGATTTTACCAGAAAGTGTCATCAGGAGGTTTTCCCACAATTATGTCACAATGGCAACCTGGCTGACAACAATCGTTAAGATGCAGCACAATTTCAGAAGTACTAAAATGTGAAAAAAGGTTCAAGCTTTAGAATACACAAAACACGGCATATCTATTTAAAACTGAAACAAAAGTTTCATGAAACAGTACTTACTTTTCTATGTGATATACTCTGATATTTTCTGTTTTGTTCTATTCTGTCTCATTAAAAAGTTGCTGGTTGGGACTCATGAATGGACTGAGAACCCAGCTTGAAAATAGATGAATAGATAGATTTGTATTAAATGTAATTATTATGGCAGGGTAGGGAGGGGACCCTTCAAGGTCTCACCATTGGATTCTCCTTGACCTTAACTCTACAATTTTACCAGGTTAAATTGAGGTATTTCTGTCAGCTATTCTAAGCTTTCCTTGTGGACTCTCTTAACGGAGTCCTGTTTATCCCTTAAAATGGCCCACGGCTGCCCCATTTATAATTTGTTTTTAAGTATGCATTTGTCCTGATGGAGAACTGGGGGTGATGGGTATACTGATCAGACAGTAAAAGGGAATGCTCACATTTAAAATGTGCTATGTTGGGCTTCCCTGGTGGCGCAGTGGTTGAGGGTCCGCCTGCCGATTCAGGGGACATGGGTTCGTGCCCCGGAACGGGAAGATCCCGCATGCCGCGGAGCGGCTGGGCCCGTGACCCATGGCCGCTGAGCCGGAGCCTGTGCTCCGCAACAGGAGAGGCCACAACAGTGAGAGGCCCGCGTACCGCCAAAAAAAAAAAAAAAAAAAAAAAGTGCTATGTCAAGCTCCTGTATCAGGAGAAAATGAAGTAAAAGAAGGCAGAGGTGACTTTGGGGTGGATGAAAACCAGACAGGGAGGAGGGGCCAGAGAAGGGACGTGAAGGAGGAACAGCCTCCCAAGCAGCTTCCACTGTAGTTCTGAGCCTTGGGCCAAAGGTGATGGGGGGACAGATTGTTGCCATGTTTGGCCCGGTCTTCTCATCACAATCAACGAGACAGTGGCCAGGCCTGTTCCACAGAGCTGCGCTGCGCATCACGGTGTGAGGCTCATCCTTTACAAGGTCTGGCAACGTCCGGGGAATTGTTTGGGAGGACAGCTTGGCTGCCAAGGAAAGAGAGTGGTTGAATCTATTTTATAGTAGGCTGATAAAGAAATGACAGCTAAGACTTCCCCGTTTAAATAATTTGATACCCACAGCCAGATCAGAGGCAGGGTGAGGGCAGAGTGGGGCACAAACCTGTATAGAAAACTGTCTGGGGCAGGGGTCCTTAACCTCTTGTTCGAATTATGGCCTTCTTGGATAATTCAAGAAAACATCAAAGGGGACCTTTTCTCTAAGAAATAAACATGCACACAGAATTTTACAGATAATTTCGTAGGTTCGTGGACTTTCTGACATTCATCTGTGGACCTCTTGAATCCAGGTTTAGAGTCCTGACTAAGGGTTATTGGAGGTGGGGGAAGTTGGCGCCGCATCTGCTCTTCTAAAAACTAGAGTTCTTCCCTTAAACCAGAGATAGAAGACAAAAGGTTTTCTGACCTGTGCAGCCTGGAACAGAGGTTTGGAACAGGTGGAGGAGAGCCATATAAATCAACAGCATTAGGGACAGTACAAGCAGGCTCGGGGTTGACTGGCACTGCTTGATGTCTCCAGGCAGATCTTTAGAATAAGCGTCCAATGATAAATAATAACTTCTGCCTTAGTGCCAGAGATGATGCTCCTTCCGTAGGCCTTGAGAATCAAACGACACAAATTTTCACCAATTTGTCCGATACTTAGAGCAGACAGATACTTCTCAAAGTGGATGTCATTAAAGTCACAAAAACTGGTGATGTTACGGACGGATTCTTCCATTTGTATTGCAGAGACATAACAGATGTGGGGAAGCGCCCAGTCTTAGCAAGATGTTGGATTAAATAACGCTTGCTGCCTAGATGTCCTGTCAGTTGCATTATAATACTTAACAGAACTCCTTGTCACTTTTTAAAGGAATTTAACTGTCAGCCCATTTAATGTCCGTCCCTAATGTGAAATTTTTAGATGAAGCCAGTTTAGCTTAATTTACCAAGACATCCCTTCATGTTTGGGGGAGGAAAAGCAGGGCTGGAGTCCATTGGAGCCGCCCCTTTGCAGAAGTCTGGAGCACACATGACACAGAATGGCTTCTGTGGGTCACTGTGGCATTTGTTAGGGAAAAGCAATGCCGTCCTGCTGCTGCCTCCCACTCCCTCTCTGGAAAAAAGTATCATTCATGGCGCGTTCGTACAGACACGGGAATGATCTCAGGAAGCAAGCACTGACCATTCTCTCTTCAGGGGTGGGGGTTGGGGTGGGAGTAACTGTAGTTCTGAGAGCCTGCCTGGGACTGGAGACGGAAGGGCTTGGTCAAGTCCAGCAGCTTTGTGCTGCAGTTAGTCGTCTCACCTTTTTTTTTTAACCCCCTTCTGAGGGAAATCTGTGATGACATTTTTTTTCTCTGCACAGGTGCTAGAATGCATTGCCCAAATACAAACATATCCCACTTCATGAGAGAATTTGGAAGTCATTTTCCTTCCATCTGTCTAAAGTAGACTGTGCTCTAAAACTGGCCACGCACCCACCCATTCTCCCACGCACCTTCTCGGTGACAAGGAGATGGCATTGTAAGAGCAGGAAAAAAAAGAAGAGATAAATCCCGAAAGGCATTTAAAAGGATGGCTGATTAGGGCAGCTATGAATAACACATGATCGCTCCTGGGGCTGCATATCATGCCCGGAAGAGTAGCCTTAATTTTCCTTCTCTCCTCTTTCCCGTTCCAGTGTCCCTTTATTGACAGATACCTTTCTCCATCTCATTTCCAAATCCTTGCCGAACCTGAGCATTGTTTGATCACAGGTCATTTTCCTATGTCCACAGTGAGTTCTCGCCACGTAGGTAGGTAGGCAATGCTCTTTTAGAAAAGGGAGGCAGCGCCTGGTTCCAGGGGACGCTGCAGCTGTACGCTCTCCGCAGCCAGACAATCAGAGGCCCAGCGGGGCACCTTCCGAGCGCAGCTGCACAGACAGCTCTCCTTGCAAGCTCTCCGAGGCACTGGGCCCTACATGCGGATTCCAAGCTACATTGAACACAATTGCCCATCAGCACTTAGGAAGCAGTTACCACAGAAACCCAGCAGAGACCAATTAGTCACATGATTAAATTAATTAAAATAACCCAGGGCATCTGCCATCTTGCCTCTTTCTGATATAGATAGCGGCATGACCCAAACAGAACTGTAATTGGTTAGCAATACTGTTGTGTCTCCAAATCCTAGAATTGTCTTCTTACCATGGAAGGGGGTTCTCCTGATTTGCTTTTCTTTCCCTAAGAACTCTCTTAAGTTGCTTTGGAAGATATTCCTTCCCTATAAGCCAGGCAGTATCAGATTTACAAAACATCAGATTTAATAAACAATGGGATTTGCTATGTTGGGGATAAGAGGATTTGGAAACATTTCCAATTGCACAGTTGAAGACTTTTGGAGGTTTTTTAATGAGGGCTTTAACAATACATGCCAGAGGATGCTCTGTAATATGCAGTTACACTTGACCTGAGAATTCTGTGGCACGTCAGGGAAACCAGACCACGGCTCTGCTTGTTAAAATAATAGAGGTGTTATAACGGTGCACAGGTGGCCTGTGTTCTAAGAAGGTCCTAGGTCAAGGGTGGTATGCAGTGATCCCACTCAGTGGCTTGTCATTTGTAAAAGACAGAAATGCACACTCAAGCTAACACAGTAAATCAGTGCTTTGTCCTTGATATGCTGAATGGCCTAATAACGGCCTCTCCAAAATCTCCATGTAGTCAGAGGTTTTCTATTATACCAGTGCCATACTTCTACACATGCACACACAAATCAGCTTACCTGAGATCTCACAGTGCTCACAGCAGCGTGATTTCCATCACCTCAGACACTTTTCTGGAGGCCCTTCTGATCCATCGCACCTGAGAGCGAATGACTGAACACAATTTGGAGATATCAAACAGGGGTAACGGTGTGGTTTCCCAATGCTCTTTCTTCGTGAATTGGCTTGACAGAATGGCATGGATTAATTGTATAGTCCGACTGCATTAATTTGTGCCTAAAAAGCAAGTGGCACAATCTCGTCTACAAACCTTGAGTCTGAGCAGGAGAATCATGGGTATTATACATGAACAGGAGTTAGCATGTAAATAATCATCTGGGACAGATCTTTCAGCAGCTGTAGGCATTGGGCTTGTTTGAACTTACTTCTTCCTGGGTGAATCAGAGTCTAGTCAGACCTCAGAACAGATGTGTCCATCTGGCAACTCTGAAAATCAAGTGACTGATAAAAGAGAGCCACATGGTAATTCAAAAAGCTGTGGCCTAACCTATTATGTAAGGAGCCTTAAAGGAAATTAACTGATAGGATGTCACCAGTAGCAACAATAAGAATAAACATTTGTATCACATTTTGTAATTTACAAAGCATTCACATACCTCTTAATCTTTCCTCTCTGATCTTTACCAATTGTGTTATTTAATTACATATATTTTGTGTGCACTTGGTACATTCGCTTTGTTACTGGTGCAAGGATTACTTTGTAGATAAGACAAACATAGTATGAAGGCAAAGCAGAGCTAAAACTAAGGGATAGAAAATATATTTCACATTTTAGAGGGTTTTTTCCTTTGAAATAAACAGAAAAATGAAAACATACAAAACTTTCTTTGCATAAGTAATTAATACCTCCAGTAGAGGTGGTTTGAAAAGTAAAAAATATATTTTAAACTATTTTATTATTAAATAAAATATTAACAAATATTTATTAAATACTAATGCCTCTGTGACCCATAGGCTTACTTTTACCAGCAAAAATCTATTTCTGCTATTTCCATATAAAAATTTTCTCAGCTATTAAAAATTATGGAAGACATATGGGACTTCCCTGGTGGCCCAGTGGGTAAGACTCCATGCTCCCAATGCAGGGGGCCTGGTTTTGATCCCTGGGCGGGGAACTAGATCCCGCATGCATGCCACAACTAAGAGTCTGCGTGCCGCAACTAAGACCCAGCGCAGACAAAAAAAAAAAATTATGGAAGATATAGCTATTTGAAAACTGTTAATGGCTACTCTTTTGAGAATGGCAAAAATGAACCACAAATCAAAGTGTATCTCAAGTCGTATAATTGCATATCAGGTGTGGTCAAAATAAGTCAAACTTTCAGAAATTTATTCTAAAATGTTTGAACAGATAGACACCGAGTGCCAAGTAGTAGATTTCAAACAGAGATTTCACTTTATCTGCTAACATTTTCTGCGGACTACACTTGATTATCCATGAATTGAGTTTTCACAGCAATGCACTGGGTTGCCTGTCATCATCCTCATCCTAAATTCTGGCTGTCAAGAGGAGCTTTGAGGGGCCAAGGTTGGTTATGGAGGGGAATTTTAGTTGTGCATGTTCCATTGCAAGTTTTAGATTATCCTTTGTCCTGTGTGATTCAGACTTCTCCCATCCTACCAAGGAGCATCAGCAAAAGATGACTCCTCACAATTTATGAATAATTTCTCCCTTCATTCTGCCTCCAATCTCCCATGTCATGTTAACGTTCATTGTATATCTACCAGAATATGAAATTTCAACATTTTAGACTTAGGATGCTGACTACCGGATCAATCCTGATATGCTTCTGAGACTGACGCATTGTGAAAAAAAAGTCACAAAGTTAAATGTCTACAAAAATTGGGATTATAAGAAGTGGTTGCTGACTGTATTGATTTTTAGCCCTTTCATTTGATCTTCCTGGAAAATCTTGGTTCTGAGTACTTACTGACACACTTAAATTGTCAAGGAAATCAACTTGAGATGAGAGAAAATGAAATATTTTGAAAATGAGTTTGTGTCTCTTCTGTTTTCATAAAGATCTAGTTCTTTAATAGTAAAGGGACAGGGCAATTTGTGGAACTGCACAGTAGCTCTACCATGAATCTTTTCAGGAATGAGACAGCATATGAATAAATTAATAAACAAAATTGAATTAACAAGTAAAACTGCATAATATCAGAGCTACATGTTTGTTCCAATGTGCTAATTCATAGCATACTATGGAAGATAAGAAAAATTTTAAACTCTCCCTAGTGATATTAAAAATTGAGCACTTGTTATTTTATTCAACAAATACCTATTTAGATCAGCAGTCCCCATCACTCTTTAACTTCGTACAACTGCTTTTCTTTTCATAACATATAATACTACTGGGTATGGTATATTTTTTATAGCTATTTGCCTATTGTCCGTACTTCCCATCATAACAAAACCCTATGAAGACAGCGATTTGTCTGTCTTGTTTACTGGCATATCTCCAGTGTTTGAAGCAGTGTCAGCCATATAAAAGATTCTTGATAGGGCTTCCCTGGTGGTGCAGTGGTTGAGAGTCCGCCTGCCGATGCAGGGGACGCGGGTTCGTGCCCCGGTCCGGGAAGATCCCACATGCTGCAGAGTGGCCAGGCCCCTGAGCCATGGCCGCTGAGCCTGCGCGTCCGGAGCCTGTGCTCCCCAACGGGAGAGGCCACAACAGTGAGAGGCCCGCGTCCCGCAAAAATAAATAAATAAATAAATAAAAGATTCTTGATAAATATTCACTGAATGAATGAATGGACTAGGTCTGAGCTAAATGATGAACTCAATAAACTAGACCAGACTTTTTGAAATAGGGATCATTGAAAGGAATGTTAATTTGTTTATCAAATTAGATTAATTAAATGTTAAAAAGAGCTAGTTTGTAGACTAATAGATAACCTCATTTTATCATTGTGTTGCATTTTTTTATTTTTTTAAATTAAAAAAAATTTTTTTCAAGTGTCACATTTTTTGAACCTGGGAATCTTTACAGAGGATGCGAAGGCTGCAAGAATAAATGGTAAACTAGTTGATTGTCGTAGTTTTTTCTTCTTTCAATATGCAAATACTTTGGCGCAAAGAATCTAAGTGGATTGAAGATGAAAAAATTCAGATGAAATTTATTTTAGCCAAGAAAACAATAGAAACAGGCATAAAATTAAGAAAAAGGGGAGATATTGGAAAATGACTGAGAACTACAATGTATGCATAATCCTGTCTGGGGTAAATGGACCCAGAGTCGGGGGTCCTTCATCTCCTGATCACTTATCCCACATAGCTTTGTTCCTGAATTATTGGGTTGTATAAAACCTCTGCAGATTAACTAATCTGTCTTCCTGGGTTTGTAGTAGTAGGAATAATTATCTTATTCTCAGCTATTCAGTGGTATCACCATACAAAACTTATTTTGTATTGTGTGAGAGAATATGGATTTCTCTGAAGTTTGGGTGACAAATAGATTATTTTCTCTTAATACCATCCACACGTAGTTTGTACCTTGCAGCAAACACAGACTCTTGTAATCTGAAGTAGAAATCTCAGTCATCAGTCACTCACTGGTTTGCAATGTACATGTCAATTTCTTTCTCCTTTGAAAAGGCACAGTGTTCAATGCATTGCATAGAACTGACTTATAACCCTGTGAGGAAAGAGGGCAGCAATGAGCAGGGAGGAATCTGATGCCCCAGTGTATAGCAAATGGAGCCCAGCAAAAGGTAGAAAATAACTAATTCAAAATGACCTTTTAGACAGTTGAAACAGTACTGTGTGCCATAGAAGAACCTCTCTTTTTTTTCCCCTCTTGTCTGTCTGGTGATTTCTATTTTCTTAGCAGCTTCCTGCCTTCATCTTACCCATCAGGCTTGTAAAAAAGAGGATTTCAGGAGCCTTACCTAACCTTCCCCATCCCAAGTGATGTTCAGATAAGCTTTATGCAGCTCTCTCTTGGGTCTCCTGTGTATATTCTCATGGTAAGGATAGGACTAGCTCAGGAACGATTTGAGAAGACTAGCTCAGGAAGGATTTGTCCCCAGCTCAGTTCCTGGGGACCTGTTTAGGGGACAGTGCAACACCAGGATGAGAGGTCAGCCAAGTGAAGGAACCTCCAGGTGTCACCTCCGCCCGCCACACGAGGGGTTCCTTCCTCTCTTGTTCCTCTCCTTCTAGGATCCTTTCCCCAAATCCTGGCCCCAAGAGCCTTCCTGACCCCCAAGGGTTATTGTGTTAGCACCCTCTCTATACAGCTGTGGATGCCTATAGTTCCTCCCGTTTTTAAAGTTTTTACTACGAGACAACGAGCCAAGCACTTTGTGTTGTTTAATCCTCACAACAACCTGATGAAAAGGGTATTTTGTCCTCATCTTATATGGGAGGCACCTGAAACTCAGAGAAGTTAAATAGCTTTCTCAGGTCAGTCAGGCAGCCCATAAGTGACCAGGCTGGGAATGGGCCTGGGTCTCTTCTCCCACCAGACTGTACTTTTGGCTATCCCTATACCAGGCTGAAGGTGGGTGCAGCAGTGCCGTGCACACAGTCCCTGCTCTGTTCTGTTCCTTGTCTGCTGCTAACACAACCGAAATCCCTAGAAAAGCCCAACCACCTTTTCAGGCTTTTTTTTCTGAGAGACTCAGAAATGTGTGCTTGCAGGGAGACCACTGTCAGTGTTATACTTGCTTTCAGTTTCATAAACACTTCTGATGCCCTCTGTCTGTAAAGTTGTCTCTGGGGTGACCTGACCTATTAGGGCAAGATGCCAATTAAATCTACCTGTAATCTAAACATTTTCAAATTGGGGCTGTGCCGAGCCTAAAGACTATGGGGTCGTCAGCACCCTCCTTGGGAGCGTCCTAGCTGGTAGATAGAAGTTTAGGTGAATGCTTCGTCCAGTCTTTGAAACATTCCAGGTTAATTTGACCTGAAAGATACTAGGAAAAGGAAAGCAAGGAAACTATATACTTCATATATGCTTTATTTTTTTTTAAGATTTTTTTTTTAATGTGGACCATTTTTAAAGTCTTTATTGAATTTGTTACAGTATTGCTTCTGTTTTATGTTTTGGTTTTTTTGGCCTCGAGGCATGTGGGGTCTTAGCTCCCCGACCAGGGATCAAACCCACACCCCCTGCATTGGAAGGCGAAGTCTTAACCACTGGACAGCCAGGGAAGTCCCTTCATATATATGCTTTATATTTTAAAAAAAAAATTTTTTTTTTTAAAAAGAAAGAAACCCAAGCTAAAATTTCATCATTGTTGGAGAGAAGTTGCACTTAGTGTTTTCAGCCAGATGTGTGGACGATTCCTCCAACTGTAGCCCTTTAATGGGAATTATGTTTTCCATAGCCGTTCATTTCCTTGAATATTCTGTGCTTGCGCTGCGTGGCTCCAAAAAACCTCCGCTTTGGCTGCGGAGGCCTTCTCCATGAAGCTGAGACAAGTCACTGGGCTGGGCTGGGCTGGGCCATCCCTCTAGGACGAGGCACTTTTTCTAACCTAATCCTATGCATGTGCAGAGCTGCCTGGTGAGGAGCTCTGAATAGCAGGAAGGAGCTTGGCTGGTCAGACTCCTTGTCAGGTTAAGAAGCCCTTTGTTTCTGTTTAGTTTTCTGAACCAAGACAAATTATGATATTTTCTGTTAAGTTCTTTCCTTAATGAGTTTCATTAAAATCAAAGCTTCCGGAAGACTGAGCCTTGACAGCTGTCTAAGGGCTGTTTCATTTACTGGGGGCTGCTTAGACTGAATAATTATTACAGCTTGATAGTTTAAAAAGAAGTAAGAACGGGGCTTCCCTGGTGGCGCAGTGGTTGAGAGTCCGCCTGCCGATGCAGGGGACGCGGGTTCATGCCCCAGTCTGGGAAGATCCCACATGTTGCGGAGTGGCTGGGCCCGTGAGCCACGGCCGCTGAGCCTGCACGTCCAGAGCCTGTGCTCCGCAACGGGAGAGGCCACAACAGTGAGAGTCCCGCATACCGCAAAAAAAAAAAAAAAAAAAAGGAAGTAAGAACAACAGAGAGAAATAGATCCCTTGAATGGTGTGTCATACGTTTCTATTTCTTTCCAGGGTCTGGGATTCTATGGTGTTCAAAAGAGATCATTAAAATCATGAAATCATGTATTCTTTGAACTAGAATATTATTAAATCATTGCACGCTTGCTTCTTAATGGCTCCCTGGTTCTTAAATACTGTATTTCACTTAATGATGGTAGATTAAAAGGAAACCTTTTAGAGGTTAATAAAAGAAATTTTAAAGAAAGATTGTCTTTAGACACTGGCAGGTCACTCAGTACACGGTGCTGTGTTGTCTTGATGAGAATATGGGCAGCAGCATATTTTCTTATGGTTACTGAGTGGTATAGTTATGCACATTAACTTGTCTTCCCCAAGTACTTGTATATGCCAGTTTTGCAGACAATTTGAATATATGGCCAGCATCTCACATTTCATGATAGGGTGTTCTTACTGGTGAGGCAAACCTTGCCCCCACCCCTCTCACCTTCTCTCCAAAGTAGAGACAGTGAATGTGACATATTGAGATGACGAGATCCTCTGAAACATTCTGAGATGGTTTACCTGAAGGCCAAACCTGAAAAATCTCAAAAAAAGGAAAATAAAATAGTATCAAAATTAAGCAAAAATTGATAGAATGAAATGTACACTGCTGTGTATAAGGATGAAATGACTCAGAATTACTCTAAATAATTGTGCAAGGAGAAAATGAAAAGAAGGGATGGATGAAGTAAGTGGGGTAAAAATTTGATAATTGTTGAAGCTGAGTGATGGGAATTTGGAGATTCAGTATTCTATTATCTTTATTTTTGTGGCTATTTAAAAAATTCATAATAATTTTTTAAGTGATAAAATATTAATAGGAGCATGATATGTACAAGATAGAAAAATAAGAATCATGAATTGTAGCAATTTGGTGGTCCAACATAATTTCACAAGAAAAGCTTTACATCATTTGAAAAAAAATTTTATCATTGGTGGAGCTTCCCTGGTGGTTCAGTGGTTAAGACTCCATGCTTCCACTGCAGGGGGTGCAGGTTCAATCCCTGGATGGGGAACTAAGATCCCGCATGCCATGTGGCACGGCCAAAAATACCCACCAAAAACAAATAAACAATATCGTTGGGAAATTTACGTCACTGAGAAAAAATTATTGAGACAAAACTCTGCAATCGTTCAGGTTCTGATTTTTTCAGCAGATAAATTATTGATTTAGGAGAAATTAAACTGGGGAAATACTCTGTATTTGAGGGAAGTATTTCTAGGAACAGATTTGAATTTCACAAAGGAAGCACCATCAGTAAAAATGAGTTAGTGGCTCATGTGGAAGAAAAGAAATTGGATATAAATCATAGGAACCAACTACAGAAAAGAATAAGCACTTTCATTGTTCTTACTTTATCCCTAGCTATTTACAAAACTTGTAATAGACAAAAAGGGATTCACCTGTATGCGCCCAGAAAAGCAGAGGATCCCCTTCTTACAATGGTATTTGGCTTATAGGGGGTGGAGTCTTACAGCAACACTCTCCATGAATGTGGAGGTTCAGGGAAGCCCCCTACCACTTGAGATGGAGAGCCAACTAGCTTCAGCTCTCAGGAGAAATCTGTTCCTTTGGCTGTGCTACCCCTTGATAACATCCCATAGGGTTTCATAGCCTCTCTGGAACACTTCCAGGCTCCCATTTTCAGGAGTTCTACTTAGTGATGGAATTGGATGGGTAGTTGGACCAGAGAGTTTCTAAGTTTCCTTCGGAGACTGAGATTTTTATGATTATATAAGACAAAGAGAAATGAAAACATCCTCAGCGGTAACAGTTGGACGCAAGATAGGTACGCCTGAGAATGTGACTCGGCACGTTCCCTGTCAAGGGAGGATGTATCCATATTGTGAGCTGTAGGCTGGCTGCCCACCTAGTAGCAGACTGGATGTAATCTGGTCCTTCTATTCCTTAAAGCTTTTAATGCCAAGGAGCCTGGCCTCTCTCAAGAACTCCTCATTAAAGTATAAAACACTCTCCCGTAGTTTTGACGCTAGGAAGGCGCTCTCCTTCCATAAAGTCTATTGCTATCTTATGGAAATCTCTCCCCTAGGAGGTCACTGAGCCCAGAGCTGCAGCTGTGTTTTAATAAGGGCTGGATAATTTTATGACCGATAACATTTGTCGTTACACATGCTACAAGAAGGTTAATCAAATCTCAGCCTTCAAGGCATAATCTGGGTTCCCACAGGAATTTTCCTGCAGAATTCTGTGTTTGGCTAGGGAAGCTTACTTCCCTCCTCACACATTAGTTGTTGACCATGGCTCCGTGTTTCTGGATTTGTGCCGCGATTGTTTCTTACTGTCACTAGAATATTTCAGTGTTGAAATTGTTTGGGGGCACCAACCCGAGTGGCATGGCTTTAGGAGGCTGGCTTTCAGAGCTTCTGTGCTTTCAGGCCAATACTTTATTTTTTCAACTTGAAACTTTAGTGAGACTGGAGTATTCAATCTATCTGTTTCATTTGCCTCAGGGAGCCAAAGTTTAAGGCAACTTTCAGACCTGAGATACCAAATATTTTTCCAGCATTTCTCTGTTGCTTAGGAAACTCATCAACTAGTTCAAACATCTCACTTGGGGAAATATTGAAGTGACATTTAACTCAGAAACAAACTGCTTTTGGTCTGCTAAAGAAAACAGCAGCACTGCCTGAAAGGGCAGCAAATCAAAATGAAGAGGGCAAGAGAGAAAGAAGAGATGCCTATCGAAAGCTGAAGTTTGGATGGCAGCAACACAAAGTTTGAGATTGTCCAATGTTTTCTCTTTGGTTTGGATTGTGTGACTAGATCAACTTGTGGTATTTCAAATCTTGTTATAATAAAGGAGTGGAGTCCCCTTGTCATTTGAAGGGTCGAGAGACCTCAAGAAGTCTTTTCTTCAGGACTCAGTGATATTTAACGACGCAAAGGAGGTGATATAGACAATCAGAAATAGAACCTAGCTGTCCATGTGTTCTAGAGTCTCTGTTAGGTCCCACTGAGCTTGCCTCTGTCTGATCTGTGGTAGACTGTCTGCACAAAGCTGTCCTGGCAGGTTCCGTGTGACTGAGGCCAGGTCGTTTCAGAGTCTCCACCGTGGTAGAGAGTTCTACCTCCCCACTCCTCACCTTCTCATGCTGGGTTCTCCAAATCCAGTACGAGGCAGGTGCAAAGGGTCTGATTCAGGTTGGGTGAGTACTAGAAGGGGTGTGTTTGTGTGCGCATGTGTATGAGAGAGAGAGAGAGAGAGAGCAAGCGCTAAATCTGACTCAGTTTCCATATGGTCACCTGGGTAGGAGGTGACCTGAGCCTACTCTAGGTTCCCAGGGCTCCTGGGCTAAGAGTGGGACCAGGTAGGTATGGAATGGATGGGGGCGGGGGGTGAGGTGTGGAGCCCAAGGAGAGGAGGCAGAGTTCAGGGAGTAACTCTTCACTCCTTAGTACTTTCTTGGACTTTGGCTATAACTGGAGGTATCTGGAGATAAGTGGAATGAGTACATAATATTAACTTAAAAAAAACCCCAGAAAACAAAAATGAGGTTCTATTGAATGGCAGGATATACGCCTAATTTCTAGGCATTAGTGCAGAGCCAGAGACTGAAAAATCAAAGTGCACCTAATCCGAGTATTCGTATTAATTGACCAGTCTCTGCACCTTCCAAAACTGTAAGCTAGAATATGTTAAATGGAAATAAAGGGAATTGGGGAGGGAAGGCGCCCTGGGTCATCCCACCCCTCCTGGGCAGAGAAGGCACTGGAAGCCGTGTTCTCCAGCTGCTTCGAGCGTAATCTTGTAGTCTCCCCAGTGGGCTTCAGCTCAGGTTGTGTCAGCTTATGTGTACAAACAGATTTTAAAAATTGTCCCTTGCTAAGGGAGCTGACATCTGCCACTCTCAGAAATTAGAAATGACAGATGCCCCGAAGGGTGAAAGGCTGTGGCTAATTTTCTGTAAAAAATAGAATCTACTCAGACTCCACTCTTCACCAAACAGACAGCATTGTCTAATCCATGCATTTAGTGGTGGTTTCAGGTAACGAAGGAAAACAGGCAACCTGGTTGTGCTTGTTAACACTGCTGTCTTCTCCTGCAAAACAAAACCCAAACCGTTCTCACTCCCTTTCCTAAGATTTAATGCAGTGCCCTGTGTGTCGGACCCAGCAGGTAATGGAGGTTTGTGATGAGATACGTGATGGTTGCAAAATCCTCGTTGTTTGTTCACCCTTTGAGGCCCCTTCCATCTGCAGTAGCCACTCTCCCTCTCCACCGTGGGAGAGAAAGAATGCAAGCATTGAGACTTTTGAAAGGGAAGAGAGTGGAGTTAAACTGAAGAGAGAAGAACTTCCTGTCTATTTTAGCCAGGCTCTTTAGGGAAGGGGAGCTGGAATTGGAACCAGAAAGCAGTGAGAACTGAGGCAGCTTTAGGGCTTGGCTTCTCTCCACCTCCTCTCTCTTGGTATCTCTGAGTTTCTCTGGCTCTCTGCTCCATGTTTTTCTCTCTATCAACCAGACTTCATTGCTTCCCCACAGTTCGTGGTCCTCATCACTTCAGCGCGCACAACTCCATCACGGCCTCTCCAGCTCCCCTTGATGTTGTGATCTTTCAGTTCAGGTCCCATCCTTACCTGTTGTAGTCTCTTGCTATGTTCTAGTTCTCGTTCCTGAGAGAGGAAATCTGATGCAGTCGGTCTGTCTTTTTGCAACAGGGCACATCGTGGGTTGCTGGACAGCTTATCTAATGGCCGCCCTTGGGTCATGTGCATATCCTTGCTCCAGTCAGCCAAGGCTGGGTCACATGGTACAAAACAGGGTACACAGTCCCTTGGAAAGGGATGTGATAGGTAGACACCTTGACTGATATCTCAAGTTTACTGCCCAACATTTATTGAATGTTGACTTGGGTCAAGCACCTTGCTAGGTGTCAAGGGTGATCAAACGCTTTTCATTCATTTCCTATTTATGTAGTAAGGAGGAAAGAAAAAAAATGACTACATCTAGAAGTGGATAAGACATGGCAGGAAGCACATGGGGAAGATGGTAGAAGTATAGGGTTTAATAATCTAGAACCAGACTTGTGGTTCTGATCCAAAAGCACATTTTCTTCCTCTTTAGTCTTGCTCCTTGAGTGTGAAATTGAAAGGTGGACAGGACCTTAAAAATGACTAGAAAACCCTATTGAAAGCCTCCCTCCAGGGCTCAGCTAAATTGCATCTCCTCCTGACCACCTTCAGCCCAAAAGGATACCTCTCTCCCATGGCCTTGGAAAGCAGGGTACATATTTAAACAAGGATCTGCCAGTTTTTTCCTCTCTTTAATGTGTGTATGTCTAATCTTCTTAACCAAGCAGAAAACTCCTTGAGAGAAGGGGCCAGATCTTACATAATTCCCATAATTCCTATAGTTGATGAGATAAGGAAAATGAATTCAGAATGCTGGAAGAAGTTCATCTAAGAGGAGCCTTGGTTAAGGATTGAATATATACTGTGTGTGAAAATGCAATCCAATCTCAGAATTTGGTTAGTAAAATACGCAGGTATTTTGATGATACAAAACAAAATAGCCGTACTTGAAATGCCCAATAATATAGGCTTTGAGGGGGTAATCTCGTGGTTGAGGAAGGATGTTGTGGCGTAGACAGTGGTTGCTCATCCAGGGGTGAGCTGTGATGCTGAAGGTGTGTCTTTGCCCTGGCAGGCCTGGCATGGAAGGGAGGTTTGAAAGGGAAAACTAGTAAAGAGACTCTGAAAGTAGCCCAGAGGCTCTCCCCTGGCTCCACCTTTTCTGGCTCTAGTGTGGGCGTGTAGGAGGAGGGGAAGTATTTAAACGCAACTGGCTGGTTCTCTTATGACCTTGTCCATTTTAAGGACCTGGGGCTTTATCCAAGTATGTAATATATTTCTTTCCCTTCAGTTTGCATATCCTTCTCAGAAATCTCCATTAAGAATCTCAAATATATCAGTAACAATCACACGCTGTTGTCAATAGGTAGAGTTAAATGGCAAGAGTCACTTCCAATGACTGACTTTTTTCTGTATATTCCAACAAATTAAAAAAAAAAAAAGGCAGCCACAAGAACAAAGAAGAATAAGACAGGACAAAGTGCTGAACAGTGGAAAGTGCAGAGTGAAGTTGCCTGTGGAGTCCTTATAAAACACAATCTTTTAAATATGTATTTTATTGTTTCTAGCAACTCGACAAACTAAAAACATATTGAAAATGAACAACTGACTGAAATAAGGCAAAGCATGCCTCAGGCAACTCCGAGCTTCCCACCAGTTTGGGGTTAATAACTTCCGTCACCCCTAACGTCTGAGAGGATGATTCTGAATAACATGGAATCGAAATCACGAATTCTACACACAGATTAAGTGAGGGAAGGAGCAACACACACGTAGCATTATTAAGCCTGTTGCTCCTTTACCACCCCTGATGTTGCGCAGACGAAAGGTTTAGGAGGGGAGAGATACGTCCTTGAATAAGAAAGGTACCAGCAGATAGTGGGGACTATATTGGGTATTACCCTGGGTACCCTCTGCTCTTTTCCTTTTATCCCTGAACCAGTCAGTATGTTGCCATGAACCCCGTATTATAATTCTTTCGTGCCTTCAGTTGGATCACCTGGTTACATCTCAGTATCTTCATTTGTGAAACAGGGAGACATTACCACTCTCCGCAGGCTGAAAAAGAGCAATGGAAACCTTAATGCGTTGACCCGTGTAAAAATAGTCTTCATTTATTAAAGAAATCTTTACACTCTCACACCTTTTCCCTACGCATGTACAAGGCGAACAGAAAAGAAAGGAAGAGCTCTGATTTAAAGGGAGAATGGGTTTTTATATCAATCTCCTTAATTAGGGACCATTTATTTTAAAAGTTACTTCAAGAAATCATACTTTATTGGGGGGATCAGGTAAAGGAAGAGTGAGAAAGAAGCAAGGTCAGAACAATCCAGCACTTTGCCCCTTTTGCATCCCCCATATACAGGGAGTTCTGAACCCTGAGCAGTATCAGATTGTGCTTTTAGAAACACTTATGGAGTGAAAAGGTTGCCATTCACTCACCAGGGGCAGTGGCATCCCATTGCAGTATGGTCCGCTAGAGGCCTCGGGATGAGACAGAGCCCAGAAATAGCCATTTCATCGCTAGCCTCTTCCAAGGTACATCTGAGAAATTTCACTGCTATTTTGTCCATATAAATTTCAAGCATTCCAAAAACGAAATCGGCAATGGATACAGGCAGAGGTTCCCCAGGGGCATCGTGTGTGTGGAAGGGAAGCCCATCCGTTGGGCCTGAAACCACAGGATGAAGGGGAATGAGATAAATGCTGGCTGTGAGTCCCTCCCTGCCTTGCAGAGCTGCCTTTGTTGCGATGAGTGTGAAGCACCCGCCTTAACTTTTTGTTACTTTGGCTTTTTTGGCTGGTGTCACATCTTATAAGTCACAGTCTAGCTTCTCCTGTCCGTGTTTTTACTGCACAGAAGGTTTCCCAATTTGCAAGCGTTTGCAGCACGGCTGGGCCCGGAGATAAAACAGAATGTGTATGTAGTACAGCATGCATTCAACTGATGCACAAGACTCTTTCCACCATATGTGCAGAGTAGTGTGCTTTTCCCCCGAGGTGCCGCTGCCAAAACTGCCAGGAGTGCCTGAGTAAGAGGAGGAGAGACACCCCGCATGCAATGCGGCACCAGGCCTCGCCACCTCCTTGGAAAGAGACCCTCGCTTTCAACACCCCCCTGCATTTTTACCCCCCCTTTGTTAGCTCATCTGTCCCACTCTTTTCCACTCACCTTACACAGTGCCCCTAACCTCATCCTGCCCCCTCAGCCTTGGTCCGGGGTGCCAGGCGTTGTTGAGGCCGGTGTGGAGTTCCGGTTGCCCTTCTGGTAGGAGAGGAGAGGTGTAATTAGCACTTATGCTAATGAGGATAACAAGACTGTGGTTAAAAACTCATCAGTTACAGAGGAATGACATGAGAGGAAAACCAGCTGATTTATTTTTTCTTCCCCGTAAATGTTTCTTGTCCTTCATCTCATGCAAAGCATAGCTTACCAAGCCTTTTTACAGGAAAGTAACATTAGTCTGGTCTTTATAGGTAAATCTTCTGGTGGAACTTCTTCTATGATAAGGAAAAAAAAAGATGAGAGATATAAGATAATTGTACTTTTCACTCCTTGTATACTTTACCTGAAGTAAACCAATTCAGAGAGTTTTTTGGTTAATTGTATTTTACTTTCATATTTGCTGCTGAAAATTTGAATCGTCACTACCTTTGGCTTTACTGGAAACTTGTTTGTTTGAAAGCATACAGTATTTCTGATCAAAAAATGTCCGCTCAACTCAAACTCAAACTCTCTTCGTGATCTATATGTATCAGTGTAACATGGAGGTTATAGCCACTCTCTCACTAAACCGAGTGTGGGTAACGAGTACTAGCCCTGCTTCACAGATGGGAAACCAAGCCACAGGGCAGTAACTGCCTTTTACCTGTCCTTCAACTTCTTTAGCCGCCAGTCTGGGAGGTAGGGCTCCTCTACCCACAGGCCCTGCAACAGGAGGGGTTGGGTTATTATATTTGATGAAGCATAATGACAGTGCTATTATAATTGATCTGTTGTTACTAAGTCATTATCTCAACTTGCTACATTGATTTCATGTGATTTATTTGTAGACTTTCTTCCCCAGCATGTTAACAGATAACCTTTGGGCCAATCAAAAGTGTGAGTTTTGTGCTTACATTGTTTGTGAGTGCTGATGGATTTGCTACTGTTGACTGTACCACAACATAGAACGACACGTGTCTCCATATAGGCTACCTGTGTGCTACCCCACCTTTCCCGAGCCGTAGGTCTGGGGAATTCCTTGCCTGGGAGGATAGGCTTGGAATGGCAGGGCTCTTGGGTTTTAGCATTGTCTCTTGTCACTGTGGGGTCTCAGGGAAGGTGATGTACACCATGGGGGGAAGAATAGGCTGATGGGAGATACTGCCCTGTTCATGTGGAAATCTAGGTGGGCAGGCGGTCAGGTGGGTGAGCACCTCTGGGTACTCAATGAGAGGCGAGGGTGATGTGTTCTGGAAAGATCAAGGACAGGAAATGGTACGGATACTGAGTTGCCTGGGAGGTCCCACAGACCATCCGTGGTGGCCCTGTTGGAAGCTTCATTACTAAGGGCAGGGACCAGGGGAGAAATGTCCTGCATTTTAGCAAATTTATCGTGGAGTAGGAAAGGCTTCTTAGCCTCGGAGAGCATCCTTGGCTGGGGAGGGGCGCATCAGAGCCTCCCCTTCAAGCCGTGTTTTATTTATTTATTTTAAATTTATTTATTTATTTTTGGCTGTTTTGGGTCTTCGTTGCTGCGCGTGGGCTTTTCTCTAGTTGTAGTGAGCGGGGGCTACTCTTTGTTGCGGTGCGCGGGCTTCTCACTGCGGTGGCTTCTCTTGTTGCGGAGCATGGGCTCTAGGCGCGTGGGCTTCAGTAGTTGTGGCGCTCGGGCTCAGTAGTTGTGGCACGCGGGCTCAGTAGCTGTGGCTCACCGGTTCTAGAGCGCGGGCTCAATAGTTGTGGCGCACGGGCTTAGTTGCTCCGCAACATGTGGGATCTTCCCGGACCAGGGCTCGAACCCGTGTCCCCTGCATTGACAGGCAGATTCTTTTTTTTTTTTTTGCGGTACACGGACCTCTCACTGTTGTGGTCTCTCCCGTTGTGGAGCACAGGCTCCAGACGCGCAGGCTCAGCGGCCATGGCTCACGGGCCTAGCCGCTCCGCGGCATGTGGGATCTTCCTGGACCGGGGCACGAACCCATGTCCCCTGCATCGGCAGGTGGACTCTCAATGACTGTGCCACCAGGGAAGCCTGGCAGGCGGATTCTTAACCACTGCGCCACCAGGGAAGTCCAAGCCCTGTGTTTTAGAAGCACATCGTCACTTTGCAATGGTGGCGACAGTCACACTGGGACTCGACTCTTATTCATTTGGTAATTGGTTATTTTAACACAAACTGTGACTAAGGAACATGATTACACACCTGTCAGCCATATGACGGGAAAGAGAGATGTCTGTGAGCAGGAGAACTGGCTGCATTTCCACCCGGGTCTCCGTGGAGTCTTCTCCATCAAAGATGTCATATTTCATTTTTACCTTGAAACAAGACAGACATTATAGCTACTGCCTTGTCTGTATCATTTATAGGAATTGCTGCCACAGATACTAATCTAAACCAATTCTGATTATATCTTTGTAGACATCAGATCCTAGAGCAGGAAGGCAGGATGTAATATAACGAAACAAATGAGTATAAACATTATATGGTACCCGTACAGCAGCTTCCTGCGACAGGGCAAGGGGTGGAAAGAAATGAAAGTGTTTTGTACAAGGAGGGCATTTTACTTTAAGATGAAATAGGTCAGTAAAATAAAAGAAAGCTGTTTCTGATTGTACAGGTGACTAAGTGGAGGAGGGGATTCTCACTTATGGTGAGGGGATTACCAGGTGATTCAGAGTCCTGTCTAAGGGTTGGGAAGGAGGGATGATGTGTCCGAAAGATGAGGATAAACACAATAAGAAACAAACACAAAAAAACCTCAAAGGCAACAATATTGAACTGAATTTTAAAACAAATAAGAACCTAATAAGAGTTGCAACATTTAGTTTAAAAAAGCCCTAGCCTTTTGAATAAGAAAATAATATTCACTCATTTGCACATTTTCTGAAAATGGTGAACCAAATATTAGATTGTTTGGAAATTCTTCCTCGCCTCTATTTGTCTGCTCCTATCCATCTTTGGTGAGGCCATTCAGTTTGGAAAGAGTGTGTGGTCACCATGTATACATGTCCAACCTCTGCTGAGCATTGAAATCAGCAAATGATACAGGTGTCGTCTATCACTGAGTTAGAAACAAAGTTCATACAGGATGAAGTTAGTAGCTGGAAAATAGGGAATAAAGGGGGATGATGTGAATGATAAAGAAGGGTACCAGCAATAAAACCTTGGTTGTTAATTTGGCAGAAGTGTGGTGAAGGTGGTGGAATTCAACATGTAGCAGTCTCCAGGAATCCCAGGCTGCTTATGTGGGTGGGAGCTGCCCAGTGAGGGTGGAAAGTTTCTTGATGGAGATGTTACACATGAAACATAAGAGGAGATAAAGAGGTTAGAAAACAAAATGATGCCTTATTTGCAGAGGGCACAATGGGTAGTCAGATGGCAGAAGAGAGATAGAAGCCGTCATTAAGTACCGATGCTGTGTAGGGGGTTAGGATACTGATTAGAGGGTGTGTTTATGCATTTCTAAAAGCCCTCAAACCTTCGCCAGTGTCTTCGCCTTTGCCTCTCGCTGCTGACCATGCCCTATAGCTGCCTGCAACTTGATTTTAATCAAGACTTTAATGATAAGAAAAGATACTGAGTCACTATGGCCTTCCTGCCAGCTGAGTTTTTCTCTCCAGAAAAGAAGTGGACTTGTGAAATTTAAATAACTGTCATCTATTGAGTTCTTACTCTGTGCCAGGCATTGTGTGGGACATGTGATGGGTTTTCTCATTCAATCCTTGCAACGAATTTCTAAGCTGGATGTTACGTCCCCGTTTTTCACCGGAAATCACGCTCAGCTCGTTATTGGCACCAAATGGCTCTCTTCACCCCTTTCTGTACTAACTTCTTCAACCAAATGGCACAGGGCTGCTCAAACTTTCAGAATTTTCTCTTGCTTTTTCTTGGTTTTTACTTCCTCATAATTCTTGTGTGTTTATGAGAATATTTTCTACTCCTTACTTTTTGTGGTTTACTTTTATTTACCTTTCAAATTTATAATTATTTAAAAATCTAAATTTTAAATAGGATATAAATGTATGATATTCGACACTCCAGAAGGTGTATGGTTAGACCTTGGCTAGGGATCGTTCGTTCTATTGTTATCATTGAACTTCAGAAATTAAAATGTGTTGAGCATGTGGGCTGGACGCCATTCATTTTGGATACTTAGTTGTAGATGCTCAATGAGTGATGAATGAATGAATGAGACCTCAGGAAAAAATTATGTAAATGCTCTTGTCATTGCGGTCTGTTTTCTGTGAAGTCACAGTGCCACACAAAGTGGTTTGGCGTAAATTTGGAGTAGTGCAACCTACAGTTTATGAATTTGGGCAAAACATTTTAATATAATCCAGAGGGAAAGGTCTGTCATCCCGTAAGGCGAAGAAATGAATGAAGTTTCTTTATCACACTAGGATACTTGATTGCATTCTGCTTGTTATTATTAATAAAGGAAAGCTAATACTAGTAATAGTTATATCAACTGATCATTCTTATTCCCCTTTTACTATTTTCCACATCAAACCATAACAGTTTTATGTTCTATGCTTAGGCAAGAGCCACAAGAAGAGTTTTATGAATTTAGAATCCTTTGTCCTTGAAAACATGTCTCAATCTATCTTTTTTTTTTTTTTTTTTTGCGGTACGCGGGCCTCTCACTGTTGTGGCCTCTCCCGTTGTGGAGCACAGGCTCGGGACGCGCAGGCTCAGCGGCCATGGCTCACGGGCCCAGCCGCTCCGCAGCATGTGGGATCTTCCCGGACTGGGGCACGAACCCGTGTCCCCTGCATCGGCAGGCGGACTCTCAACCACTGCACCACCAGGGAAGCCCGTCTCAATCTATCTTGATATCCAAGAAAAGATTTGGGCTCCCACTCTCACCTTAGGATCCCATAATCTTAAATTTGTAGGATGAAACCAAAATATAAGAGAGATTTGAAAACAAGCAGGCCCCCTAATGAGAAGTCCGTCAAGTTCAAGGATGTGTCCTTCCCCATCTCCATGCAGAGTTCCTCCTGCTGCTGTGCAAGACTCCTTGGCACACTCCCATTTCGATGTCCACTCCTCACCCTTTCTCCCCTCCCATCGTTCCCCGTCTCTGCCCCATACCTCAAGGGCAGAATACTTGGAGAGGCCATTGCCCTCCACCTTGGTGGGCTCAGGATTTCGGTCTGCTCAGGCTTTGGTGTCTTCTTGTTGCTTGTGTTGGCTGTGGTCTAGTAGACCGCCCCTCAGGCCCTTGTGGGGTGCCAGCTTCCGTGACCACCTCCATTTGAGCTGCGTTGGGCATCAGTGCTTCACCATGAAGAGGGGAGACCACAGGGCAAGATGTCCCTCTTTTCCACCAGGACCCACAGGGACGTTTGAGCCATCATTTCTCTGCCTTCCGAAAATGTCTGCCGTTTCTCTTGCTCATTGTCAGCCAGGCTTCCTCTGCTGGCTGTGCCGCTGTGGAAGAGCCCCTGCGGTGTGGGGACAGGAGCCGGTGCCTGCTGTCGAGACACCTGCCAAGCTTTGTCTTTATCAGCTCTTTAGCTTTGGACAGGTACTCAACTTGGCTACACTTCAGATTCCTTGCTGGCAAAATGGAGGTGGTAATGGTAATACAGACCTCAGAAGGGTTTGGGGAGCTTTAATGAGCTGAAGTCTGCAAAATTCTTAGCATGGTGTCTTGCACAGAACAGACTTGAGTCTTGTGTTACTGTCAAAGTGACTTCTATATTGAGTTTTCTTCCTTTGTGGTAAGAGCCCTGTGAAGCGGTCATTGAGTTGGAAGTTCTGGAAGTGGTAACGTTCTCTCCAGTGCGGTCCAGTCTGTGGTCTGGGAACCTCCTTCCAGTGGGGCTACCAGTTATCTCATATCTAGAATCACGCTGGGCAACTGAGATACCAGGGTGCAGAGGAACTGGAATAGTTTGGGAATTTTGGTACCAGAATGGTTGGGTGAGGGAGGGATTAAAGCAAAGGGGGGGGGAAGGGGGAGGGCCGCTCGCTGTACAGGGAGCCTACGCATCCCCTGTTCTCAGTTATTCTAAAAAGGGAGAGGACGTGGAGACCCAGGTCATTTTTTGTCTTTTGTCACCTGGGTTTTGATTCCAGAATATACTTCCTGGAAGTATAATAATAATAAATAATAATAATGATAATAGTAATCACAACAGAGGAACAAGTGTTAACTGAAATTGTCATCCAAAAATGGACTTTAACCTGATACTCGGCAGAAAGGCCTCAACAGGCCTTTCTGTCAACCCCAGTCAGATTCTGCGCGAACGATTATCTCCTATTTAAACATGCCACAATCCCACCTTTTATTACCTCCATTCATCATCTGCAGAATGACTGGGCTTTAAAAACTAAGACTCCAGAGAGTGTTGTTTGAGCAGAGGTTGTTATTCAGGAAGCCTCTGTGCTGCCATCTTTGCCGATTGGTCCTGGGGTTGGAAGCCAGGTAATTTACACTTTGTTCCTCTAAGCCTGATGGGGCCTCTGTTAACAGGTCAAGGTTCACGTGGATCATAATTGGAGCTGTCAGGAGGACCATCCTGTTCAGAATCGCATTCTGACTTCACGATCTAAAAGACCCGGGGGCAGAGCCCATGGACCGGTCACCCTGTCCTTCTTTGCTTGCCCCCTCCACATAAATCACAGCACCGCTCCGAGTCAGTCAGAACATTTGTGTGGACAGTGCACAGTGACAGTCAGGGTTTTACACCTAGTCCTGGTCTTTCTTCTTCATGTTCAGGCCAATTTTAGATCTTTACACACATTGCATAATTCACAGTTCTGTTTCTTACTAAAGAAATCGTATCTTTAAGACAAATCGTACTTGGAGCACTGTTATTAGATGCTGACCGTAAAACTGTCCCAGGCCAAAGCAGTGACCAGAGTAACCCTCCTGTGGCTGTCCAGAGTGGAGGACCAGAGTGGACGGTCCAAAGCTAAGTCCATGAGGGACTGCAGGCTCCAGGCAGGCCAAGTGCACAGATGAAAGGGCCCAAGGCAGGGCCAGAGTCAAGGGTGAGAGTGGAGAGCTGGGAGTGGTATGGAAGTGGACTCAAAACCAGAGCTGGTAGGGGACCAGTGACAAGAGTGCAGGCTGATTGCTGAGATCAGCCTCTGGGTCTCTGCAGTCCCGTCTGCAGGTTAGTGGGCACCCAGGGGACGGGGCTGACTGCGGCTTAGCATATGAACTGTCCAGAGGAGATGGAGGCAATCCTGTTGTATCTGGACCTTGATTATGGCATTTCTGTGGTTGCTGGTCAGAGAAAAGAAAGTCATCTGTGATTCCCTGCCTTCTGTTTCCCCTCTAGGGTCCCAGGGTAATAGACGCAAATGAATAGCGAAAAACCAAATGGCGTGCTATGGGCAGAGGTGGGGGCGGGGGGGAAGGAGAGCAGTCAGGAGTCTGGATAATCCACTGTGGATCAAGGGTCCTGGGATGATCAGAAGCTGACTGGGATGTGATAGTGATGTCGCTTTAGCTGAGAATTGAAAAGAAGGGGCCACATGCCCCAGTTGCCGGGTCTTACATGTGGCCACTTTGAAAAAACAGTTCTTACCAAACAAAGACACTCAGGTGACCTGACAAATAGCAGTGCAAGATGAATCCAGAAGGGTCACCTGTTCGCTAAAGAGAAAATAGATTTTAAAAAGGAAAAGCAAAAACAGGGATTTCAGAACCACTTAGCAACTGCTCTGATTATTCCAGACACAGCTGTAACGTGCTGGATTGAGGATGATATATTTTAGTCCGTGTGGTAGCTGTATTTCAGGCTGATGTGGAATCTGTTGCCGTAACTGTCATGCAATCCATTAGGGCCCTGAGTGAGGGCAGCCATTAATCAGGCGCGAGATCAGCCCTGTAGCCTCATACACTCGCAGGTCTGAGCAGCTCTGACCTGATGTCGTTTAAGGAGATGCTCATGGAGGCCATAAACATGATTTGATTCCCATTATCTTCATGTTGCATGTTTGTTGCCGTTATTCTTTGAAGACTCGAAATTGGCTATTAAAAATTTATGATACATATAAAGGTTTGTATGGAGTGAAAAAAGGGCAGCAGCAAATAGGTCCGTCTCATCCATCAGAGATATGTGAGCTGTCAGAGGGGCCTGAAGAGGTATGGAGAGAGCCCCTCTGCTTGCCAGTTGAGGACGATGGAGAATTAGGAGGAACTTCGCTGGGGGAAACAGCTTCTCCCTCGGCCCACATGCTAAGTGGGAATTTAAATACATTTTGTTAAAAGAGCAAAGTAAAGCAGCACTGCTGCAGAATCCCATAGTCAGTCTTCAGTGACAAGCTAATGAAAGGGAGGGCAAAGGATCGGGATGCAAAGATTGGTAGCAACATGAATTGAGCAGATGCCTGGCTCCGCACATTGAAGTTTCTGGGTGCCTGGAGTACCTCCAGAGCAGGGAGCCTGATGCCAGGTGGGAGTCCTCGGTCTAGAAAGAAAGCTCTCTGCCCAAGCTGCATGCACACACAATCCTGTCATGACCCATCTGCCTTCTGATGTTCAGTGACTTGAATATGTACCTACATAGAAACAACCCATCTGTAGAGATAGGCAGCTCAGAGTAGAGAAAAAAGGGCATTTCTGGGTCTTACCTTAAGGAAGGGCAAAGGATTAATGAATCCATTCAACGTATATTTATAGGATTGTTATACAAGGTACTCGCTGAGCATGGGGGCTTCATACATAATGCACCGTCTCTGCCCTCAGGCGTTTCCATTCTGGTAGGGAAGGTGAGAGAGGAGTCCTAACTGGGGTGAGTTACACCAAGGAGTCCCAGATGGACTTGGGGCACTATGACTAGGTGAGATAAAGAAACAGGGAGCGAGGCACCAGGTTGGTTGATCTAGGAACGGAATTTGGGGGATGAGAGTTTCGTAGGCAAAGACCAGAGGTTAGACTGATCTTTGTTAGGCAAAAGTCAGTCCAGGTGGGAGGTGGAGGAGAGAAACATATGGGACAAAAGGATTATTGGCCAAAGTCCAAATTGAGTACAGGATCTTCAGGCTAAGACCCTAGTGTCTAACCAAGTGGGAGGGACACTAATCAAGTTGGGCAGAAGTTCATGGAATAGTCGGTGATGGCCCAGATGTGAGGCAGATGACGTCAGAAAGCGCCAGCAGAGGCCTGCTGAGACTCAGCATGGAGAGTTCTCCTCGGTTCAGGGGCAGAACATTCACCTCTGGGGACTGGGGTGCAAGGCAGAATGTCCAGTTGCTAGGGTTAAAGGATAGGACTCATTCATTCATTCATTCTCTCACTCACTTACCATTTATGGAGCCTTTATAATATGCCAGGCACTAGATGAGGCCCTAGCGATTTGCAGCTGAACTGACCACAGTTTCTGCACTCAAGGACCACACAGATTAGTGGGGAAGGCAAACACATAGATGGTCATAGTACAGTGCAATGGAGGGAGTGGATATAGAGAGACAGAAGCGTACAAAGCCCAGGTTAGACCAGGAGGAAGAGGTCTCAAGTGGGTTCCTAAAGGAGCTGCAGTCTGAATGAAGGCTTAAAAGATGCCTAAGAATTTTCCAGGAGAAGGGTGGGGGAGGAGAGATGGAAACTGGTTTTACCCTGAGGAAATGAGGTAAGGGACAGGAATCCAGTTGAAGGGAACAGGGCTTTCAGTCATGAGGAATTGGGCCACTGAGATGAGAGTAACTTGGCAGTACCTCAAGTGGAAGCAGGAGCTACTCCGGAGGCCTCCCTGTGCTTGTCCAGCCCAGGGCCAGCACTGGCTGAACCTCACTGAGCGGCAAAGAAGCTGGGCTGTTGTTTACGTCAAGTCCACAGAGATGTTCGTGACGTGCTGAAAGGCCACATGTGGCAGTGTGTATAGACATTCGACAAAGGAAGTTCAGACCAGAAATGGTACACCAGAAAATGAAATTCCACGGGTTTTCAGAAGTGGTCTCCCTGTGATAACTTCAATTTATCTTGAATTTTGAAAAGAAATTCTATTGCTTCTGATTCCAAAAATTAGTTATAAAATCTAAAATTTTTGCTCTAGAGCTCTGTATCTCTAAGCGTACTCCTGCAACTTTGAGATGCACTATTTTTGATGTTCCCAAGTCTAGTCACCGCAGCACATGTGTGAGCTGACACGTGCTACATCTGCTAAAGGGTTGGAAAGCAAAGTCTGGAAGCTCTACAGCGCTCCCCCGAGCTCTGATTCCAGGCAGAACCTTTTCTTGTTTTCCAAAGAAGTTCTGAAATCACAATGACAGGGAGGTGTAAAGTCCCATTCCTCACAGGGAGGTATTAACTCCCAAGCCTAGTTATCCTTCCACTTAAATGGCAACAGTGTTAACCTTTTCTTTGAGTCAGAAACATTGCACTTTTCTGGGATGGGCCAGTGGAGCTGTTTTTAGAATGTTCCACATTTTCTAAAGGAATCCTCCTGAGGAGAAAAGATGCTGATCTTGCTTGGATATGCGCATGGCACCAAGGCTTTAGCCCAAAGGAATAAGTGGATTCTTTGAAAGAAGAAATAAAGTTTGCTGAATGTAAGAATCAAAATTTAAAAAGTAAATTAGTGATGATTCACAGGGAAAGAGAGGTGAAAATAAAGTTTGTTTAAGCCAGAGGTGTTTGAGATAGAGAGAAAATTAGTCTTAGTTTCTCACATTATCTATTATTTATTCAAATGCTAGGCATGGCATGAAAATAGATGCATGAGTGGAAGCGAGATGGGGAAATCCCCTTGCAGTTTAACTGAAGGACTTTAAGTTTTATTTCTATTCCATGGCAAGAAGTGAAGCCTTCTTACAATAATAGATCAAAAATGCACCTTTGGTTTGACAATCACATTTGTAGTAAAATGTGAAAAAGTTTCCCATTTGCTTTTCCCCATAGTTGGCATAAATCTCTAGCATTTTAGTCAGAATAAAGCTGTTGAGAATAAGACCCATGGAGAGAGTTAGTTCATCATGACGTGTTTTGACATTCCTTCTGTCAGAACTGGTCACTTTATTTATTTATTTAAATAAATTTATTTATTTGTTTGTTTTTATTTTTGGCTGCGTTGGGTCTTTGTTGCTGCGTGCGGATTTTCTCTAGTTGAAGCAAGCGGGGGCTACTCTTCGTTGCGGCGCGTGGGCTTATTGTGGTGGCTTCTCTTGTTGTGGAGCACGGGCTCTAGGCGTGCAGCCTCAGTAGTTGTGGCACGTGGGCTCAGTAGTTGTGCCTCTCAGGCTCTAGAGCGCAGGCTCGGTAGTTGTGGCGCACAGGCCCAGTTGGTCTGCGGCATGTGAGATCTTCCCAGACCAGGGCTCAAACCCATGTCCCTGGCATTGGCAGGCAGGTTCTTAACCACTGCATCACCAGGGACGCCCAAGAACTGGTCACTTTAGAACAAAGTCAGACATCAACACCGGTCTCCTGGCCCCGGTGGATACCACGAACTGGTGGTGGGGTGGTCCGCCTCGACACAGGCCGTTAGAGGAGGCACAGTCCTTAGAGAATTCCAGAACAATAATGAAAGCAGCCGAGAGTTGGTCTGCTTTGTGTTATCACTGTGAGCAGTGATTCCGAGCAGCTTCAGTGTTTACATACCCTCCCTGCAGGGGTCGTGGACTCCCTCTGTCTACCTGCATGGTACGCCATTGTCTGCCACCCATAATGGGGCAGATGCAGAAAAAGGCAATGGCTTCAATATACAAATGAATCTGAAGTGCTGAAATGAATCTGCGCGTGTAGGGTAAAGAAGTTCTAATGGATTTTGTCTAACGTTGCCACAAGTTGCTGTGGAATGATAATTAAACTCGTTCCTACAGAGCGCTTACTATGCTCCAGTCAGTGGCTGGGGCCGACGATCCAATGGCGAGAAGCCGGACACCATCCTGCCCTTAGAAAGCTTGCAGTCTGGTGGGGAAGACAAAAATTACAGCAGCCAGTGTAAGGGTGCACCTGTGTCAGGCCTAAGAGAGGGCAGAGTGGAGGTATTTGACTTGGTCAGTGAGGTTCAGGAAGGCCTTTTTGAAGAAGAGGTGTAGTAGTTCTTCCAAGACTATTTGTCACACCAGAAACTAAAAATAAATAAAGAGAAGTTTTTGCTTTAAGCAGCTAGTCATGAAATCTCTAAATCTTTGGAGTAAACCCCACTGCTGGAGACACATCCTGTATCCTCCTAGTGTTGCATAGCTGTTCCCTCCAGTGGGCCTGGGGCCTGGCTGGAGGCCATGCTGACAAGTCCGCTCAGGGCCCCCTCTCAATACCCCTCCTCCAGGCACACTCCTGACATCAGTGGTTCTCGGGCTGCCTGTGCATTACTACCACCTGAGAGCTTTAAAAAAAAAAAAAAAAAATCCATGTCGAGGCCCCACCCTGGACCAGTTAAATCAGAATCTTGGAAACATAGTGGGGAGGGGGAGTTCAGGCATCAATATGTTAAAAAAAAAAACAACACCCCAGATGATTCTCATATGCAACCAGAGCAGAGGACTACTGCCTTAGATGAATGCACTTAATTTCACTTAGTCCAGTAATAATAGTTTAAAATTTTACGTTAAAAAACTTGAGAATGCAAAGGGAATTACGTCAGTGAGAGGTGTGTGAGTGCTTGTGTGTGCGCACACACGTGAGGGTGATGGTGCTTGGTCTTCTTGCATGTCATATGCTTTCCGTCTCTGTGGCATGTGGTGGAAACACAGCGAATGGCTGGAGGATGGAATTTCTTGGACTCAAGAATCAGGTTGATTATCAGAGGCAGACTGTTCCAAGCTCCATGGAGTGTGATGCAGAGGCAAATACACGGTTTAATAAAGAAGCAAATTTCTGCCTTTCTCTCTCCACTTCTGATCACTCCAACCCTCCTCTCCTTTCTCTGCCACTGCTGTTTTATTTACTCTCATAAATTATGAGACTTTATATAAAATCCTGGAGCCCCTTTGAGGAAGCACAGTCAAACCTTAATGGGTTTTTTTGTTCTTTAAAAACATAAAAAGCATTGTGAGCACCTTACATGTAAGTGGAATGAATATATTTTTGCCACTAATGTTGAAAATATCCCCAGGCATCTGGTGTGTATGAATGTGTATACATAGTACATGCATAATAAACATCTTCCACCTTATGAATATTTATACACAAGATACATATATATTGAATATAGACATACATATGTAAATAGTAGCCCTTGTAAACTATATGCCAAGTATGTTTCCAAGCATATGCATCATAGTGCATCAGGAATATAATAAACCTACCACCAAGTTTAGCATATTTTGAGGTGGTGTCTTCTACAGAGTTGTGGTAGGGTCTAGTTACTAACCAGGTATGGGTTTCTTTTCATCACTGAAATGTTTGTTAAGCACCAACTAAAAGTAAGGCGCTGGGCATAGTAGAGTAAGAAAGATGAAATAAATGAGGTCCCTGCCTTCAAGAGACCTGCACCTCACAGAGTGCCTTAAAATTCACTTAAGAATCTGACATGTTTGCTACCCATTGGCATCTTATCGCTTTTTATACAGCTGCCTTTTATGTATACACTCTGCTTTAAAATGGGCCCCATTTAAGGCTCTATTGGCTTAAACACTGATGTAGCTGCCTAGTAGACCTGATGCTGTGAGAAGAAACATCACTGGTTTCAGTGCCTTGATTGGACATGAGCATGCTTACACATTTTTTCTGTCACACATCGTCCAATCCTGCATTTTTATTTTACTCTGATTTGGTAGAGGGGGGGAATAAAAGGTAAAATTAAAAGGCACCAAATCCCAGAGATGTTTGTAAATCTCAAAAATACTTTTTGTAACCCCAGTATTACTACCATGACAGTCCACTTCCAAATTCCATCAGTTCCCTCCCTGCAATAAGTGGCAGAAGCCTTTATGAAAGGCAAGCTGTACATTCTAAAATGTACGGAGTAGTGATCCCTTTCTAAAACGACAGTCCCTAGTCTAGCTGAGAGCTCTGAGTGATACTTGTCAGGGGCAGATTTCACGCCATTAAAAGAGAAACAATACATCAGCGCTGTCATCGCTATGCACAGATGTATGCTCGTGGTTTTCTCCCCCTCAGTCCATACATCACAACAGGTAGTTCTCAGCTGTTCCCCTGGTGCCAGACATACATTTTAGCTAAAGAGACAGCAGATAGAACTACCTGCTGCTTCCTGTGCGGCTCTCCCTGTGTTTCTCTCCCTTCTCCTACTTCACTTGGGCTTTTTAAAATCAGCTGGCAGGGAGCCAGGAGCTCATCATTTTAATGCAGTGCAAAATGGAATATGCATAATTATATGCAAGCCATATGTGAGGGAGACAGCTCAGCTGTGAATTTCAGGAGGCCAGGAAAGAGAGAGCAGTTAGGGCTGAGATAAGAGGAGTGCAGAGCAGAGTGCAAGTGTCACCCAAATGAATGGTTTAATGAGTGTGCTGCAGACACGCCTCCTTTCACCTACCTCTTTCTTCTCTCCAACTCCAAACCAGAAACCAATGGAGATTAGAAAGGGAAGACTGTATGCAAGGGGTATTGCTAATGGGTTCTGTTAATGTCTCCATTTAAACTTCAGCTTTCTTAATTAACAGTGTAGATGAAAATAACCAGTAACTTTTAATGCAGCTTCTTAATTAAATCTTTTTTTTTTACTGCATTTGATTGAAGAATCATTGTTCTTACTAGATCATTACTCCTTTTAGATCTTTATTTAAAAATTGAGGGGAATCAGTTTATCTCTAATAATATTACAATGCAAAATATAACTATGCAAATTGCTTTTCTTATGGCCTTGCTATTAGAATTTTTTAAAAGTGCATTATCTAGAGATTGCTTAAGCATGCCAAAAAGTTTAAACACGTATGTATGTCATATAATCCTAAATGTGCAACAAAAGTCACTGGAAGTCTGAAGTGGTGGTAATTTTCAACAGAATTATTTGCTTTTGATTTGTTTTGTATCATTTTAAATATTACACCACAATGAATTTGCATGTTCAAACTGAACTATGTAAAGAAAAATAAATCCCAAATTTTGATACCTAAAAGGCGTACTGCGTATTTAAACAAATTTCTTATTAATGTTGTGATTTCTGGATTCCCGTTTGTTTAATGATCTGAGCTGTTATGCTTTTAGCTTTTTTTCTTCCATTATTTGTAAGTCCCTAAATAGGCCATTATATTTCCCTTCAGGCTAGAGATGAAGATGGACATGCTGAAAATTTTCCCCAGCAGCACTATGCTAAGGAAACTCCAAGGCTTGCCTTCAAGAATAACTGCGAACTACTTGTAAGAATAACATACTTACAACAAGTCTAGAATGTTACTTTAGCACAGTGAAAACAGTTTTTGAAAGGGTTTGTTCATTATTACATAAGTTTTGAAGTATTATAGTTTTTCTGTATAGAGTTCTAAATGCTAATTCTGATATCACTGAATATGAATTATAAGATCTCAAATTGTTTGCAAATCTTTTGTATCTGATTATAGAGCTTGGATGGCCCTGTCTTTATTAGCTTGTTCTGTATAGTAGTTGATAAGCAGCCATTTGGAGAATGGCTAGTAAAGTTAAAAATATAGAAAAAGACAGTTGATGTATGTAGCTTGGAAAGAAAAAAAAGAAAAAATCCCATCCCCATCCCTCCTCCTACTTCCTAATTGTACACTATTTTAGGAGACAACATGGTAATATTTTGTTCTGCTAGGAAAGATAGCAGAGTTGACACGCAGTACTCCCTTTAGAATTCAAGTATTCCTACACTCTCTTGCCAAACTCAATCAGGCGCTTTCTCTCTCCTATGTAGAAGTCAAAGCAGCGACAGGATGCGGGGATGTTTCCAAGTCGTGAGAGAGAGGATCTCAGCTGTGACAGGGACTCTGTTCCAATGCAGGGTTAATTTGCTGTTCATTTTAGCATTTATAGCGAGACAAGATGAAAAGCGAGCAGGAATGCCTATTATATTTCTATTAAATGAATCTGTTGGGACCTAATGTTCTTGATTAGCTTTTGAAAACAAGTGCTCTGCAATGCATTTTCTGTTTACCTAAAGTAAACAGAGAATGAATTGTCATTTATTTAGAGATTCAAACACTGCTTTTGAAAATGAAGCTTTATGAGGGATCTAGCTATGTTGTCCCTAAATGTTCTTTTCTTTTCAATTGCATTAAAGCAAAACATTTGCTCCAACTAAATGAAAACACTGAAAGAGAATGAGGATGCTCACTTGTTACATTTTGAGGTAGTCTCTTTTTCTGTTTAGTTTTTTGGCCTAACAGCACAGCCCTGCCAGGTCTCTGCGTTAGGAAATCCCACATGTAACAGTCTTTGGACTTAGCTCTGATACCAACTGTTCATTAAAAACAAAGTGTCCAAAGAGCAGGAGAAGAGAGAAAAATACAGTTCTTTCTCATTCTAGCCACAGTAGCTGGATGTTGACAGTAAGAAACTCCTTCCCACTCCACAGTTTGCGTGGTTTACAATAGCATCACTTATTCTGTGTGTCGTCCCTTGACCAACTAATCCACAGGCAAATTTGTTGCTTGTAAGTGCAGTTTTTTTCCCTGAAATTTTAACTCACCTTATGTTTTATCTTAGGGCTCTTAAACCTCCAGGCTTGCTAGCATTACCTGTTTGGGGGGAACCCTTTTCTTTCATTTTCGTTTTAATGTTTTACTCCGTCACTCTGATTTTCTAGCAGAAGACTATAGGGGCCATTTATACTATGTTTTGGTATCAAAATGCTTTTGAGAGTAGCTTACTCCTTTTTAGAGATATTGTTAAAACTAATATGCCATATTTGATTTTTTTTTCCTATTTATTGGAAAAATGAATGTGCTTGAGTTCTGGCTGTGGTCAGTTTATACTGGAGAAAGTAAAACATATATGTGAACATCTTTTCCAGCTATCTTTAGAGAAAATATACGTTTAGTCATTGCTATGCTTAAACATGATATTGTGTTGGCAGTAATTTTGAGAGATTGGTACAATCTTTGTCCTTTTAGTCGCTGTTAGAAATGCTTTATTTTGGTCAGTACACTTTCTTGTGATAAAAGAAAAAAAAAGAAATAGAGAGAAAAAACAAGTAAGCTTATTTCTCCAAGGAGAATTGTAATTTTTTTCAGTTGCAAGAGAAAGGATGGTGTTTGGCTGGTTATGAAGCCCTGAGAAGTTATGCTTCTATATGAAAATGATTTGTTCATTCATAAGAGAGAAATAGGAAGTCCTTGGAGTTTTCTTAGTGCAGCTTAGGGCAAATTTTAAAAAGACTTGGTGAGAGAAGATTGCAAGCCCCACTCCAAAGGGCTTTTCTTACCTTAAGGGTGGGTCTGCCATCTTGCATGGTTCGCTAGAACAAGGGTGGCTTTAGAAAGTGGGGGAGCTCTTTGGAAGATGGTGATGGCTCTTGGGAGAAAGCCTTGAGGGCACAGGTTACTTCCAGGCTCCCAGGTGATCAGGAACACATGGCTGGAAGGCTAACCCTCTGGGCCACAGGTGTTGACAGAAAGTACCCTGGCCAGGTAGATGGGACATGACCTCTGACTTTATAACTGACTATTGATTGTCTCTGCTTCTTGGAAGAGGAGGAATATTAAGTAACCTAAACAAAAGCAAAGTAGAACCGATGCCTAGAATACACAAGTGTGTGTAATCAGAAGGCACTGACAAAGAAAGCATTGGCTGATAGAAAAACCTGCTATGTGACTGTCGATTTCCTGTAGGTATTGCTTTGCCCATTTAAATCTCAAACTGTGATATGTGCCTTCACACTTAATGTACAACACAGATGACTAGATATTTAGCTTGGTGGCCAAGATTCTTTGGTTGGTTACTGTGTAGCAGTTTCCTTATGCTTTTTATTAATTTTGAAAATGCAAGGCTGTCAAGATGAGTGGCATTAGATAAAACTTGAGTATTATTTGATATATCACAATTCACTGTGGCCCCATCTACCTCTTCGTAGGTAGATGTATGTACACACACACACACACACACACACACACACACACACACACACTCCTCAGGGTCTTTTGCTGGCTTAAGTTTATGACCAAAGCAAATAGCTTTCAGTAAAAGAAAATGTGGGAAATTCACATCACTTGAACAATACAGCATCGTGGCTTATGAGAGCCCAGAAGAGGGAACACTTAGAGCCAGCCTCAATGACCAGCCCTTGTCCCAAATCCCAACTCTGTTGCCAGTCCCTTTACCATTATTGCCTCATTCTTTTGGGACTAGAAGGCCTTCTCATTTCCCCTATTAAAATGCTCATATTGATGGTGGGAATTGCATTAAGAGCCAGAGTGGAAGAAGGACCTAAATCATACCTCTCTTAAGCTAGTACTTGCTCAGTTCTTGAAAGCCACCTGGGGTAACACCTAGCAGAAGTATAGCATGAGCTGAGTCCTTGGAGGGAGAAGACTTCTAGCTAGAGAAAAAGGAACGTTGAAAGAGTTTGGGGAAGGAATTGAAGACAATTGAGCCCCAAGTGTTCTTAGGGGACAGAGAGCATCACTGTGTTCAGGAAGAAAGTTAAAATATGGTCAGAGGGTTTCCCTGGTGGCGCAGTGGTTGAGAGTCTGCCTGCCGATGCAGGGGACACGGGTTCGTGCCCCGGTCCAGGAAGATCCCACATGCCGCGGACCGGCTGGGCCCGTGAGCCATGGCCGCTGAGCCTGCGCGTCCGGAGCCTGTGCTCCACAACGGGAGAGGCCACAACAGTGAGAGGCCCGCGTACCGCAAAAAAAAAAAATAATAATAATAAATAAAAATATGGTCAGAGATTAGCAGCAATCAGTGTGGTGTAATTTGGTTGGAAAGAACCCGGGTTTAGGAAGTCTGAAAGGGGAAATAAGAGAAAGGAAACTCAAGAGGAGAACAGCCTGTCTTCCTTAGTTCCAGATTCCCGGGTCATCACCTAGACAAAGTTTGACTCCTTTTGGCTTTTCCCTACTCTGTTGAGGGTGGGAGGTTTGCAGAGGAAAGGGGAGGGGGCCCTCAGTTGGGAAGCTAAATAAAAATAGCATCGGGGAATAATTATTTCTTCTTTCTGAAAGAAGAATTCATTCTTTACAATGCCAATGTAGGGAGAAGATGAAAACTATTTCAGTTTTGTGGCCTTGTGAATAGAGCTGGTGGAGAGGAGAGTGGCCTAGGCAGTTCTGTGGGCTGATGTGTCCATCTTATTTCCTTGTGGAGGCAGCAAGGTGGATTATAAGAGTTGTATATCGCCCTTAGGCAGAACTGCTCTGTATTAATGCAGTGTTCAATTAACAAGATATTACTGATCATCTTCTATGTACAAGGCATTTTACTAGACAGTGCTTTGGGGGTTCACAAATAGAAAAAGACACAGTCCCTTCCCTGAAGGAGCTTACAATTCAGTAGGAAGAATAGGCATATGCAGTATTGTTAACCGTCAGGAATGTGGGCCCTCCGGTCTTCCTGAAAGTTAGAATTTTGTCTCAACTAGACTTTATACCATATCACTCTGGTGTGGTAGCTAAGGGTCATAGGCACAAAGGCTTAATATTTATGGTGATACATCTGGCATCATATCACATTGGACCCCCGTTTCGCCTTTTGGACCTCTTTGCATTTCAGATCTTCATCTGTAAAATGTGATAATAAAAGGGTAATAGCCTCAAAGGATATTGTAAGGATCGAAAGTGATGACATATCGAAAGTGCCTGGTACATACAACATTCAGTATATCTTCACTGCTATCATCATCATGCTTCTTTTTTTCATGATTATTATCATTACACAGTGAGCTGTGGCACCCACAAAGTTCTGGAGTACAAAGGAGGAAGAGATTATTTCCACATGCCATAATTAGAGACTTAACAAAGGAGGATACCTTTGATCTAGGCCTTACGTGGGTTGGATTTTCTATAGTTGGAGCTGGGGTATAAGGGAAGGGGTCATTCCAAGCAGAGGAAAATAGCATGGGCAAAGGCAAGGAAGTGGGAAAGTACAGCCCAGGTGACTCACACCTCATTTGACAACTAAGTTGGCTGGAGTATAGGGTACCTGAAGGATACAGGGTGAGCTGGTAGGCCGGCCCATTTGCAGAGGTCTAAATAACTGACACCATCCTTTCAAGTCTAGACTTCAGTAGTTCTGCTTCATGGAAATTCCTAGTACTTCTGTGGATTAAAAAAAAATTATTATGGAAAACTCCTAACACATACAAAAGTAGAGAGTCTTATAATGAACCTCCATGTACTAACAGTTATCAACAATTAATCTTGCTTCACCCACCCATTTTTACCCATCCCACCCTTTTATTCTGCTGAAGTATTGTGAAGCCTATATGCTTTTTTGTTTGGTTGGTTTTGTTTTGTTTTTTTGTAAAGACTAGCACACCACTTCTCTGGCTATGAAGAATCCATTAAGACTGAGTAAACTGGGAATTAGAGCTTTGTGACTATGTATACATAAAACCAATGAATCTTGGATATGCAATATGCTTTTCCCTCCCTGCTCAGCACAGCCTTGTAAGGCTTGGACGATCAGATGGAGTTTTGTTTTGTTTTTTTTTTTGCTGTACGCGGGCCTCTCACCGCTGTGGCCTCTCCCATTGCGGAGCACAGGCTCCGGGCGCGCAGGCCCAGCGGCCATGGCTCACGGGCCCAGCCGCTCCGCGGCATGTGGGATCTTCCCGGACTGGGGCATGAACCCGTGTCCCCTGCATCGGCAGGCGGACTCTCAACCACTGCGCCACCAGGGAAGCCCTCAGATGGGGTTTTAAAAACCCTTAAGGTGAAAGACTTGCCATAATGCTAGCGATGACTTGAGTCTTCTTTGTTCTTCTATATTTTAATTTTTCTTTCTTTTTTTATTGATGTACAGTTGATTTACAATGTTCTGTTAGTTTCTGCTGTACAGCAAAGTGATTCAGTTATACATATGTGTACATTTTAAAAACATTCTTTTCCATCATGGTTTATCACAGGAGACTGAACATAGTTCCCTGTGCTATACGGTAGGACCTTGCTGTTTATGCATCCTATATAGAATAGTTTGCATAGGCCCCTAGTTTTAAATGTGTTTATTTAAAAGTAAGATCAGATCTCTTTGCAACCCAGCCCCTCTCACCAGTACATGTTGGCCTCATCGCGGCAGTGAGGGGGAATTCTGGATTGCTGTCAGATATTAGCTACTGCTAGGCCTTTCTGGCTAGATCATGGAATCTTAATGAGAACGCCCAAAAGGTGATAAAAACAGCCACATTTCACTTGAAACTCGATAGGCTTTTCAAAATAGGTATAATTGACCAAAGACCTCCCTTAACACTGCCAGTCTTGCGGAAAGCCAGATACATGACCCAGCTCAACTTGAATTGACACACTGTTTCTTTGCTGTTACAACTGAGCAGCCCAGGCACTGAGAATTAAAATTCATGGTGACACACTTGGACTCCCATCACATCAAATAAAATATAGTATGATGTATGTGTATGTAGTATGCTGTGTGCCGGTTTCCTGAAATAGTAATTGTAAATGCCCCAAAGGTGTAAAATGACCCAGAAATCCCCAGGGATTGGTTGCTATCTAGAGAGAGTTGGCCTATCCAACCATTTTTTTCTACCCACCCTCCAGATCCCTTTACTCTGGAGCTACTCCTGTGTTCCCACAGTTCTCTGAACTATTTTTTTAAAGAAAAATGGACCGTTTTAGAAAGAAGAGGACCAATCTTAGACTGAACAAGGGTCAGTTCCAAAAGAGGTGGCACCATTATGCTCTCCATCTAGACCATCTGGACTTTAACACAGGCAGAGGAGTGGATTCCACCTGAGTTGTCCTATTTCACCTGCACACTCCTCTGTTTCCATCTGTGCTGTTGTTTCCCCTGGCTCTCCAGCTGGCTCTGCTGCTTCTCTCTTTCTCTTTTTAGCCCCTTGGCTCCCATTGCTGCCATGGTCTTGTGATTTAGAGCCTTTTTCTTCTCCTGTACAAAGACCCTCTCCCACAAAGACCATCTCCCCTCACCTACCACCCATTGAAACCCTCTTTTAACTGTCCCTTTTTAGTATCTTTCTTTGGGGGAGAAGCTGTCTGCAGGAGGGCTGGAGTTCCCCTGCTTCTGCTCTGGTGTAGGTACTCTGCTTGGGATTAGATTTGATTGGAGACCCTTGGTCCCCTGCATGCTCCCTTTTCTAAGGCATGGAGATCTTTGCCTTTCCCATTTCAGGGCCACTGTGCAAAAAGGTCAGAGGCATATGGTTTGGTGTTCATGCTAGCTTACATGAGCAGTCCATCACACAGTACATCACAGTGGTTCTTGGAGCCAGAGAGAGGGATCGAGGACCATGTGTTCTCCAGGGGAGGCACTGTGGTATGGTGGGTAAGAGTGGGTGTCCCAGTCCCAGCTCTGCAGACACGCCAGCTGTGCAAGCCGGGCAACTTTCTTACCTGCCCTGAGCCTCAGTGCCTTTATCAATACAATGAAGATAAATAAGGGTTGTTTTCAGGAGTAAATGAGATCATGTATATGAAGCACTTAGTGCGCCTGACACACACTGGGAAAAAGTTCAATAAGCAGGAGTCTTATTACTAATAAAATGGATCTAGGAGGTGGCATTAGTTTAAACAAAATCTTCAGGCAAATGCTGGAAGTACCTGCCTTTATTCTCTAACGAGAGTCTCTTTCCAGTGGGGTCGGATAGAAGCCCACAGGTAATATTTTAATTTAGGACAAAACTTCAGAGAAACCCTTGAACATCCACTCACTTGCCTATTTATGCCGAGGGCACTAGAGATGCCTGTTGGCTGCGTAGCAAATGTTGCTGATTTGTGAGGTACTAAAATGTTGGAATACTTTTTCAAAGAAGAACTTAAAACTTCCAGAAAATAGTACGATGTTGGGGTAAAGAGCTTGAGCTCTTGAACCAGACTATTTGGTTCAGATTCAGGAGGCTCCACCACTCCACCCACTGGCTGTGTGACCTTGGGCAAGTCACTGAATATCTCTGTGTCCATGTCCTTGTCTGTAAAATAAGGACAACAATCCTATGTATCCTGTAGGGTTGGTGTGAGGTCTGAAAGAATGAATACCCCTATGACGCTTAGAACGGTATTCAGCAAATGGATGGCATTCAATTGAGGTTGTTGTAATTATGATTATGGTTATTTCTTTCAAGGTTGCATACTTACTAGCACATCCTAGAGTACCATTGACCAAATTTTCTAGCAACAGATTATCTGAAAGTCGTATTTATATTTGCATGCAAAAGCCACAATAATTCCTTGTGAACAATGAGAGGGACAAAGGTGCATTATGCAGACAATTCTTATAGCTAAGCTTTTTAAAAATATATATAACTGTCCAGGAAGATTCTACGTGATCCAAGACCCCTTCATCTTGCTCTCCCCTTTAATACTAAAATTGTTAATCTTAGAAATATACAACGAAGATAATAAATGCAAAGCAAAGGAAAAATATAATTTACACATGTAAATGTCTGCAGTAGCAAATGGACGTGCCTCTGATAAGCCTGTTAAGGGAAGGAGACAAGAAACCATCCTTTGTGGGGCGCCCCCAACGTGCCGTTGTGCTTGGTCTTTACAGACCCTTTTTTAGACCCTGTACGCTCTATACCTTTGCTAGTAGATATTGTTATTATTGTTTTACAGATGGGGAAATTAAAATTCGGGGATGTTACGTTCCTTGCCCTGGGAGAGAGGAGGGGATCTAGTGAGCAGGCGCAGAGCCTAGATTTGACCCACATCTCTCTGACCTGTGCTCAGGCCAAGACACACTGCCACCTTCTCAAGGTAGGGACCAGGTCTGATACATTCTTCCATCCCAGGGCGAGAGAAGGGGTTCAATCTATGTTTGTGACATGAAGGAATTAAGCAATTAATCCAGAATCGCTCTTTGTAGTTCCTTTATGGTAACAATTCTTTGGTAGAATTCGGAAGCCAGAAAGAACATCTGTGGGAACGTTAGGAAGGGGAGTTTATTCAGAAAGGCATGTCAGTGTTTGAGAATTTCCAATGAATACTAAATTATAGGGAAAGGAACCAAAGTATATATATTTTTAAATTTGGTACTCTATAGAAAATATAATTTTCAATGTGTTATAAGCGTTTGAGTGGGTTTTTAAAAATCTGACAGCAATAGATGATATATGATAAATGTTAAATCTTCTTTTGAAGATTTTGATTCTTTTTACAATCAGTAAGGCCGTTTCAAAAAAGGCTTGGCCTCTTTTGATTTGATGGGGTTGTATTCCTCGGGGTGAACTGATCTATTGCCTTCAAGACTTCCGGCCATCAGGTAGCATACTGGAGTTAGGGGTCAGTGACATTTTCCCTCATTGTTTTAATTGCTAGAACTGAACAATTACCCAAAGTACCAAAGAGAATTCACCTTTGATGGCTTGATAGAAACTCTACATCATATATCAAGCAAAGCCAGAAAACCAGATAGGATATCAATTATCAATATAAAAGTGCCTAAGAAACCAGCCAGAACTAGGATTAATCATATTTAGTCATATGCTTGGTTTATGGCTAGAAGAACAAGCTAATGAAAGTCTCTTGGGAGAAAAAGGGAAAGGGAATAAAAAGTATTTGGACTTGAGAAGAATGACATATATGAGTAATAAAGGAGGCAAGAAATCGGAGATGGGGATGTGGGGGTGATGGGGGACCGGTGAGAGGAAATTTCAAGAGAAGAAGAAAGATAGACGGCCATGATTCAATGGCAAATAAGCAGGTTCAGGCAAATACGGTCTTTAATGTGTTTTCTCATTGAATTTGGCTTAAGCGTCTTTTGTAATAATGTTTTTTGTACACTTCCTACTCTTCTGGTTTGAGGCATCGGACTCTCCACGAGGGCTGTCTTCCCAGCTTCTCCTCCTTGGCCACGTACAACCAGAAGTTGAGATAACCCTCTTTTAAGTCCAGATGAGGCTCCCCTAGCTGAGAGCTCTGTGTACCCCTGAGAACCATGCTTGCCCACCCCATATTTTATGACTCCAAGCTCTCACTGCCAAGGGCCCAGGTTCAATCCCTTGTCGGGGAACTAAGATCCCGTGTGCTGTGCAGAAAGGCCAAAAAAAGAAGGGGGATTGCATGTTACAGTTGATGACTTGTCATTTTTTTCATTGGCCATGTTTTTTCCTAATGGTATAAAATAATAGCATCTTAACGATCAGTGGTGATATAGATTCAATGATCTGTGGACGTAGGTGCTCAAAAATTATTGTTGGTTGAACGCATGCAGTAACATATCCCCCTGGTCCTAGTTCACATAAAAACGAAATGCTTAAGGTTGGGTCTGGGTTGTGCATTGGCCACGGACAAGGTGGAGTGGAGGGTTGGTCTGTGGTTGTCTTGGCTGAGAATTTTACTGCTGTATCCTTTCCCTTCAGTGGAGCTGATAGATGGCTTTGTTCATAATTTCAAGGGAAATGTTGAACCAGTTCAGACATACTCCCGATAAGCCAGGTTTAAAATAATAAGCAGTACTTTTGCCTTAATTATCCAGAAAAGTCCTTAATGTTCTACTTTGGATTGCATATCCATCAATATTTCTCTTGAAAATCCATGAAGATACATTGGTGGAGAAGCAATGGTTTCTCTCTCTCTCTCTCTCTCTTTCTCAATAGAATGAGCTGTAGATTCCATTAAGATAAAGTATGGGTTTTTAAAATAAATCAGGATAAAGTATGGGTTTTTAAAATAAATCAGGATCTTTTTACCCCTCATCATCACCAACGCCATCATCTCTTAGAGAGGTTCCCAATCTACAGAAGAGACAAGTACACATAGATAAGTACATTTCCTACACTTCAAATTTGATAATCCACCTTCAGGATATCAGCTAAGTTACACCCTATATTTAACTTTGTGAAATACTCTGCTGTTTTATAGTGTTCGGATCTCAATAAAGTTTGGTTTCCTTTGAATGGAAATTTTGAATCTGATTCTGATATTGCAGCAGGATCTGTTATACTCTTCTTTGTGTGAACACAGAAGGGGAAAACCACATAAACATTTTTAAATGTCAAAGCCTGAGATGGGAAGGGAGGCGTTATTTAATATTGAGCATATGCTAGAATAAGGCCTTCAAATGAAAAGTAGCCTGATTATTAAGATACATGAAATACTTTGGGGTCTCCATTATATAGCCATTTCAAGCAGTGGTGTTTTTAACTTCTAAATTGTCTGATAAATGTGTTAGGACAAAAATGGTGTAAACACTAGTTTTGGCTTAGCGAAATATTTATATATTTGCCAGAGAGCTTGAATTTTGACAATTTGTGACATCATTGTGTATATAAAATACAGTGTATGAAGGCAAATTATATATCCCATGCAGAAATGTGGATACATACATAAAGGAAAATGAAAATAAACTAGAGCATTACAGAAGTGCTTATGAGCCTATGGCATTTAACACATCTCAATCATTTATGCAGTATTTGATATAAACATCAAAAACATAATTTGATGTTTATATATGAACACATAAAAATAAATAACATGGAAAAATAAAGTTGTAGTGAAATTTTCATTTTCATTTTTCCTTAGCACTTTTATTTTTAAACAATGTTATGACTGTCATCAAATCAGCCAAGTTGAGAATTGCATCAGTAGAGACAGCCGGTCTTGATAATTCAAACCCAAAAGACCTTTTCTCAAGGGATATATTCTCTGGTGTGTTTGGTCTGGATAGTTTCTTACATCTCTGATTTATTCTTCTGTGTACCTTGCATGAAGACGATATCTATAATTCAATGCAATATCTGTAAAGATTTAAAACCTTTTCTAAAACCCTGAGTGTTTAGTGTCATGGAGACAACTCAGAAGGTGGAATTAATATGAGAGTAGGTGGTGATGGGGTATGTATGTGACCCAGATTTTGAAGATATTTGTCTTTCAGTCGAGGTGCATTTATTGAGCACCTACCATCTCCCCAGTGCTGTGCTTAAAAGACGTGTGTTGCAGTGCAAACACAGCATAAAATGTGGATCCTTCTCATAAGGAGCTTACATGCAAACTGTGCTGATATGAACAATGAACTTCCAGTGTATATTAAAGTGCCAGATGTGGTGGTATGCTGATTAGAGAATAGAAATATGTACTGAAGTATTATGTGTAGAAAAAGGAAGTAAAGGGTCATTTAATGGGGAAGAGATGGTGGGCTGGAGTCATCAGGAATAGATCCTCAGAGGAGGTGGGGCCTGGGCTGGTCCTTGGAGGAAGAGGAATGGAAGTATGTCTCAGAGAAAGAGAAGACTATTGGTGGAATGATGGGAGGGAGGTGAGCAGGGAGCACGTGGGGGTCATCGAGACACTGCCTGGCATCATTTTGTGAGTAGTGAGAATAGAGTTACCTCGGTACGTTGTGGTCAAGTAATAAAAACAGTGAAAGCCAGACAGCTAATTTCACATTTGGTGTTTTCGGCTATGGGATCTGTATTAGGTAACTGCGCCAGGACGTGCCATTACGAAAGCAGTGCTTTCACGCCTTGCAGGACACGAGCAGCGAGACTTCTAGAAGGTGGTTAGAACAGTCCAGGCATGCTGTGATGAGGACAAATGCTTCTCACAGCTGGAAAGGCAAGAAAGAGACCGCAAATGACTGTCCAAAAATATTGGCCATCAAGTTCTTATGACCATGTTAATATAAGTGACTGGCAAAGATTTCATCCCAAGCCAATTTTCTTATAAATTTAGACTTTGGATAAGAGTCGTAATTGAGTAAGTAGGTAGTTGTGAACAGTGGGAAAAACTGAGATCAAAGTAGAAGCAAGAAACTGAACTGTGATCCAGAATGATTCAGGGATCATTGTGATTTAAACCCAAACTAGGGGGGAAAGGATCTTAAATTTGGATTAAAGAGGGATAGAATCTCCCTTAACAAGAATGCAATAACTCCTTTGCCCAGAGAACAGCACAGAGGCAGTGCAGCATATGTGCCCTGGAGTCACACTAACCTGGCTGTGTGGTGACTAGCTTTGTGGCCTTGGGAAGGTCGGTTTCTGCATGTGTAAAACAGGAACGATAGCTGTATACACCATTTAGAGTTGCCATAAAAGCTAAATGAGATAATACATATAAAGTGCTTGGTGTATAATAAGCACTCAACAAAAGGTAACTAATAAAGGGAATAAACCCCCTTTTTTTGTATTCAACTTTTAAGAGAAAGAAAGAAATGCCAGTAAATAAAACTCACATGAATAATTAGATTCCTTGTTTTTTAAAAATGAAGACAAAAATCTTATAACACATAGCTTTTGATTGTGTGGATTTAGCTTACTCTTCACACCTTGCACGTGTACAGGACTCTAGAAGGAGAACTGGTATTTATCCAGTAATGACCCTAAAGATTTTCAAGATCTTCATCAAAGAAAAAACATCTTATTGAATTTACTGTCTTTACTAAGATAGAGTATTAGACTAATATAAAATGGTTTGGGGGGGAAAAAGTCTTACACAAAAAGGGTTTGCTAGTTAAACCTCCAAAGCAAATTTCTTATAATCCCACGTTCCCTGATTTTCCTAATTACCTGACTATTTAAAATTTTACTTTTCTTTTGGAAGTAAACACCATCACCTACTTCTTTGGCCATCTTCTTTGTTCATGTGCTGATAAGTTTCAGGATGTATCAGTTAGGCACTTAATTATTGATTTGATAAATCAGTTTTCTTTTGGCCTGATTTCGCTAAAATGCATGTGGAACTTGTGACAGTCATAAAAATGAAAAAAAAGAAAGAAAAGAAGCAAAAATCCAAAATAATGTGAGCAGAATGTCATTAAGTGAACATGATAAAGCTGGAAAGCATCTCTCTTGGTTAGAACTCCTCTTTGAAATTGTTGGGCTGCCTCTATCCTACACAGATTATCAAGGTCATGTTGAAGATTAAAATGAGCTGTGGGACAATAAATTGCCCTTTATAGCAGAAAAACATGCAAACAGAAAATGAGACCTAATGTCTTTCCACATGCCCTGATTTTTTTTTCTTTCTGAGCCTAATACACCTATTTAGTCTAATTTAGTTTTAGCTTTAGTTATGGTTTCTAAAATTACAATGTGTGCGAGGACTGGAATTTTTTTTCTTCCAACAGCAATTAGAGTGTACGTAATATGCTTTTCTCTCCTCCTTTGGGGAATGGTAAGAATCACATATCTCCCTCCTGTCTCTGTGTCTGGTCAGCCTGCTGTGGGGACGCCTCTCACGGGGCCCAGGGTGGGAACGGTGCCTCTCCAGAACCAGCAGCCCCATAGCCTTGCATCTAGACTGGCTCTCATGTCCTCGAAGTGTTAGCCCCAGCAAACAATGAAAGTACAATAATGTCTTTTTAGATTGTGAAACTAACCATACAGAGTTATTTGTAGATTTGAAAGTATGACTTAAAAAATGTAGTTGAAGCCACTGTTGTTGTTTTTTTTAAAATGACCACAATACATGGGTTTACATTTTAAGTTTTCTATCCCAAGAAAGAAATGACAGGACTGTTAAAGATGCTGATGGTTAGAGCAAGAAACCTGGGAATAGACAAAGGTTCTGCAATCAGTTCTCCTTCACTCTCAGCTGCCATCTCTTTGGCTTATCCTGGCCATGCCATTAACATCTCTTAACTGTTTCCATCAATTAGAGAACTTTATGCGGGTGCCACACACAATCATGCTCTCCTCAAAGCCCACGTCATCAGTTTCTTCCATCATTCAGTCAGCGAGCTTTTACTGAGTGCTTACGAGGTGCAGGGCGCAAGATCATCTTGGATGGGTACGAAATGGACTCCATCTTCACAGAATTGCCCCCTGGTTTCTATAAGTTCTTTGTACATTTACTTTATATTATAGTTAGATGATCGATGATAGATAGATAGATAGATATAGACATACATAAGTATTTATAAACTCATTTTACTAAAGGCTTTGAATAAGCGCTCAAGAAATACCTACTGCATGAATGAATGAACAAACCGTACTGGTGTGGCTCCCTGTTGGCACTTTTCCACAGCCAGCTCAGACTCCAAGGTCTCTCCTGCGTCTAGGGAGTTGTCAGGAATGTCTGGAATGCGGCAGCACTGGCTGAATGGAGTTCCTCTCTGATAGATTTCTGAGTTGTCTGGTTTCTTGGGCAGAATGAATAGTGGCAGAAGGTGTAGGAGCCACTTCTGGGCTCTGAGAACTATCTGGGGTTCCCTCTCTGAACTGTGGCATACCTCATAGTCTCCCCGCCACCCCAGTCACCCAGGTTCATTTCCCACATGAGAGTGGAGCCTGGAAAGAATTTTCTCCAAATTGCATTCAATGCCGCATATCCATGTTTGTGTTTGAATTTAGCTACTAGAGAAAGTATCAGGTGTAGTATTCAAGGCATTAGGTTTAAAAATATGTATTTTTCATTCTTTTCGAACTATTTAGATTAAGATTTTAAATGAAAGAATTGCTTTGGAAACACGACTACATTCCTAGGTTTAAGTGAGACACTCGGGTCTATCTGGTCTAGGATGGCAAGCAAAGCTTCCGGAAATCCCCCTAGCCCTCTTCCAGCTCCTTCTCTCTCTCAGGTGATTTTCATACGAAATGTCAGTGGCTCCAAGATGTAGTTTTCTCAGAGCCCTCATTCTGTTGAATTGGCCCCATAGAATGATCATCTTTCTTTTTGAAATAGAACGATGCAAAGTCTTGAATTCTATTACAGAATTTAATACCAATAATTACTTAAAATTTAATGAATTTCACTACTGACTTAATTGCTTTTGAGTAGTTCCACTTAACTTATTGAAGACAAGCAAGGACATATTCATTTAATGAGCAGCAGAAGTCTTGCCCTCACATCTGCCTACGTTCTCTTTTCAATTAATCAATTATAGTCCGATGGTGTGTAATTACACATTAAGAAAGTTATTGGATATCGCAGCATGTCTGTCCCTGGGGGGCTCATGAATACACTAATATAACACACCTGTAATGACCTGTGCTTAGATCTACAACTTACACTCATTTCTCTCCCTCTCTTCCTCTCTCTTTGCTAAATTAAGATGAGAGCAATTACCATTAACTTTTTGAGTCACATCTAGTCAATGTGATATGGAGAGAGAAAGTGAAAAAGACTGAAAGAAAAGTAAAAATGGAGGGAAAAGACTTTATCTCCAAGTATGAGTAATCTGCCTTTTGAAATTAAGCTTCCTGAGACCTGGTCCTGAGAGCCATTGCAGCTGTGGTCGGTGGTCGTCCATCAGAACTGTGTCTACTGAATCGTACCGAATTCTTGAGAAAATCAGGCCAGCATTATTTGAACTCAAATAGTGTCTTGCTTCCCAGCTTCCTTCAATCTCCTGATGAGAGAAATAGGAAAACCTTTTGAAATCACATTCAGGCAAATTTGCTTGGCTTGTTTCAAATCAAACCGAAGTCTGGAACTGATCCCCGAGCAGGAGCGCTAAGCCTCCGCATAGCAACTAAGCCGCGTTAAAAAAAAATAATAATAACAAAGAAAGAAAGAAAAAAGAACCCACTAAAAATGCAGCACAAACAAAGAGCAAATTTTACTACGTTCATGGCCTAAAGGCTCTGGTTATGTGAAGGGGTCTATTCCAGTATGTCCTTCTGATTTATGCTAAATCAGTAAAACCCAACAAGAACCTCTTATTCCAAATTATATAGTCAGAGACATTCTAAATGCCTAAACCAACCAAGTGATTTTAAGCAAATGCCCTGTTAAAATAAGCTTTTGATGTCTGCACTACTCCAACTCAAGAAGCAATCTGTTGACATTTTCGGCAAATGCTATCTTCGTCTGAGACAGAGGCAGCCGTGGCTTCTTCAGAGTATTTTTCAGAGTGAAGCGATTCTTCTCTCCTTCCCTCCCTCCTCCCCAACAAAAAAACCCTGCTTCTATTATCCCCTCATTGAGGTACTGACACGGTCAAGTCTATTGTGATGAATGGCTGTCCATCAGGATAGAAAGAAGGATACGTTGGTACTCAGCTAGCAGATGCTCATGAACATGCAAATGAATGTGGTGAGCCTCCTTGGTAGGAAGGATTTGCTTTGTTGATGTTTTTAACTCTGCAACCAATTTTGGGCATTTTGTGTGCTGTTTTGCCTGCCTACAGCCACTGACCGCACATACCCCACTGTCACTTGGGCAAAACCTGCCTCTCCGTGTGCCTCCTGGGGATGCCCAAGACCCCACTGGCCCAGAACAGAGGATGTGTGTCAGCGGCACAGAGGCACCCCATGTACTTTCAGGGTGTGTCCTTTCCTGGCACTCCTGGCCCGTCGGGACAAATGTCTCTGCCGAAGGGGCTGTCTTCCTGTGTGGGCTCCATTTGTGGCATCTCATGGGCCTCCATGGGGTTGGATTGTAAATAGTGGCCACCACATAAAACATGCCATCTGTACCCCTGTGGGTAGTAGGATGGAACACAAAAAAGATTTATTCCAGGAATATGAACTGATGTTTACAGACATGCCAGGGCTGGCTTTGAAAACACAGTGGAAAACTGTCTCAAAAGCAGTTTAAGTACCATGTAATAGGAGTCTCAAAAAAGTGCTATAGGAGCATGAAGGAAACCTCTATGCCCAGGGAGATGCACGAAGCTGGTGTGTCTGCACCAAGCTGGTGTTTCCACACCAGTCCCCTTCCCCCCCCGGAGATGAGAGGTCCCATGAGGGAAGGCAGGGCCAGAAGGTGGAGGGTACCTGTGGCTCTCATGCTTTGGGGGCCTGGAGTACCCCCAACCCCTGTAATAATTCCTTAAAAAGTGGAGGGTGAGGAGATAAGTTCAGATTGAACAAATTGGATTGCTCTTGGGAAAGTTTCCTTATTTGCTGGGCTGGGATTTCAGGGCTGTGTTGGGGGATGTCCTTTGTTGAGGGCATCATACCCACAGGCAGACACAGGCACCTTGGCTATCGGGGTGATGACTGCACATCCCGGGATTTGCACAGCCTTCCCAGTTTCACGTTTATCATCTGTTTTCACAAACCAGTGGTCCTCAGATGAGTTCAGGTGCCCAGCATCTGGAAGTAGTGTCACTCTTGGGAACACTATGAATTACTGACCTATTTAATCCCCACTGCATGAACTAGGAGGAACTTTTGCCATCTGTAATACACATATGAGATACAAAGTCATAAACAGTTCAGTAAATATATTATCAAGCTAACTAAACAGGAGTGGCAGTTTCTTGTTTCCCATTCATCTTCCTTTGCTGCTTGCCCATTGGTTTCGTCATCTTTGAATGCCTTGCTAGCAGATACTGCAGCCTCCGTCTGTGAGATAGTCCTTTGCTGCTGAATCTGGGTAATTCCTGTTTATGCATGCTGTAGTTACTGCCTTGTGATAGGAGTTTATTTCCCTGCTCAGCCTGTTTTGGAGACCTGGCCACTCCGTTTATGAAGAGACTGAAGGGAGTGGCGTCTCATATTTCTAAACTCAATCCCGCATCTCTACCCCGAACCCGGTTGCCATCTATTTCCCCTTCCCACCTTCTTCCCTTCGGAAACTAAGAAGGGTGAGGGCAGGGGATAGGCAGGCTTTCTTGGCCCTCACTACAGTGTGGATGTCGGTGAGGGCGCCCCCTAGTGATTTGTGGTATAATAACGCCCTCCAAGTTGGCCCTGAAGTTGGATCCTGTGTCTCGACCCAGGCCTGCATAATTGTGCCGGCACTTTGGGACCTGTGAGTTTGATATATTAGATTCTCTGTGCCAGACTGTGGTGTGCGTGCATGTGTGTGTGTGTGTGACCCTGTGGGCGTGCATGTGCGTGCAGCAACTTTTTACTGAGGGCTTTTATATCACAGGACCACGAGAAGCTCAAATATGACATTCCAGTTCATAAAAACTTTTCAGCCCCCAGGAACTTCTTCCTGGCTGCATTTCCCCACAGGTTACGGTCACCTGTCAGCCTGCTCAGAGACATCTTCCCCTCCTCCCGTTTCCTCGCCTCACTTTTCTGTCTGTTCATACCCCGTGCTCACGTTTCCCTCAACTTTTTATGCTGAACAGACCAGGCACTGCCCGGCAGCCTTTGTGCTTCCTGTACTCTCTGAGTGTATTTCCCTTTTGTTCTCACATATTGTATACTATAGTATCTTTTTTGAAGTCCTGCAGGGAATAAAGCAAGTCAAAGTAGGGCTGATGCTTGTGCGCGCGCTTTAAAGACCAGACAGCTGCCGTTTACAGACCCATGGCGGGGGGTGGGGGGCAGCAGGGCTGATGTGGGGCAGCCCCAGAGGTGGTGAAGCTCAGGGATCTCTGCCTCTTGCTCAGTGAGCTGCCCTTCTCCTACTAGAGGTTCTCCTGCCGTAGCTAAATCTTGAAGCTTTCTAGTTAAAGCTGAGGAAAATATATAGGAGAAAAACATAAATTTGCAAAATCAGTGCATTAACATTTCTCCTCAGTGGTCTGGGAGGAGGCAAAGTGATTTGATTGAAGTAGCAGCTCCAGCTGGTCCAGCTTAGAGGCAAACAGTGTGTCCTCGGGAGCTGAGTTTCAGAACCACCACCCCCAGAGTCTCTGAGAATGAACCAGGAAGTGAGAAGCTTCAGCATCCTGGTGTGGCTTCCACACTGCCTCTGGCTCCCGAAAGCAAACCCCAATCTTCCCTTAGACCATAGGCCCTGTCTTGGGGTTCAGAAGATATGGTTCCGTTGACTGTGGGCTGACCCTCCCACCCCGGGTTGTCTGTAGCCCCTCACTATCAAAATGTGGTCCACCCACGGGCAGCCTGGACTCCACCCGGGCCCCTGGCAGGATTGCAGACTCTCAGGCCCTACCCAGCCATCCTGAATCAGAACCTGCATTTTAACCAGATCCTGGGGGAGTCATGTGTACCCTACAGTCTGAGAAGCTCTGGGTATTTTTATCCTGTAAATTTGAGTCGGCTTCAGCGGGCTCCTTATCATCATAGGACACCTGCCCACAACGCATTCAAAAATTCATACCCCGTACTCCTTCCCCTGCTGGAGTCTCTTTCACAGCCACTGAAAATCTTATCCCGTTCAACAGATAGAATTCGTACCCTCAGCTGAGAGAGTATCTTGCTGGGAGTCTCTAGAAGGAGCAGGTTGGGGGCTGGTAAAGGTAGATGGGATGGGGGACACAGCCTCGAGAGACCGCAGCTCCATGGGAAGGAAGGTCAGCCACTGCTTTAGCGCCTCTGCATGTTTGCAGTCGGAGTTTTAGGGCTCCAGTTTGGGAAGAAAAGGTGAGGCCGTTGATGGGAAACTGAATTCCAAACAGCTTCTGGTGCCTGGCATTTGGGCTTCATTGTTTAATCCCCAAAGGGAAAAGACAGGGTTCCCGCGTGGCATCTCACCCTAGGAGAGGTGGCTCAGCCTGGTGGGATGGGAGGTGGGGTCCACAGGCTGGGCAGGGTGGAGGATAGAGGGGCAAGGTCTGAACCAGGATTCATCCCCTTGTTTTCTGCCTGGAGGACCAGGAGGGGCTGGACTTGGCTGGCTTCCCTCTGCTCAGGCAGGTGAACATGTGCTGTGGGAAGGGTAGCCTGGGCAATCCCGGTCCCTGCCATGTGACTTCTAAGTAGCTGTCCACAGTGGTGCCCAACTTGGGGCTTAGCACTGCCCCCATTCCTCCCTTCCCTCCCCACCCTGTGCATTGAACAGGTGAGGGAGCTTAGCACATGACAGACTGGGAGGCCTTGGGTTTCTCATAGTCTGGGTACAGAGTCTGTTGTCCACACCAAGAAAGGGAACTGGGAAGAAGGTGTGTGTGACAAGGGATTAGGGCCAGTGAGCATTTGACCTTAAGTCCAGTCCTGGGGATGTGCTCTGGGTGATGTTATTAATATGGCTACTGTACCTTTTCCAGGGCACCTGGTTTCAAATGTTCTGCCTGTTGTCACTATAAATCAGCAAGATGACTTGGGGCTTCAGCTATACATCCCAGTCTGCCTTACACACCGTGGCAGATCAGATCAGATCAGGTCAGATCATGTGTCCTGATGTTTTTTTTCAGGCAATTGGTGACAATTTATTGCACAACAGGAAGTGGACGGTTAACTTAAAGGATCATGTCTATGGCCACCCGGAATTTCTGGGACAGGCCTGATGTAAAATATTCTGGCCTGTTATCATTAAACTCCCAAGGAACACTGGTGCACCTCCAGCTGGGCCTTCATGTTCTGCTGCTGGTGTCAAATACGGGCATTGTTGCAGAAAAAATTAAGTTAATGAATATAGAGACTTCCCTGGTTGTCCAATGGTTAGGACTCCGATCTTCCACTGTGGTGGGCGTGGGTTCAATCCCTGATCGGGGAACTAAGATCCCACGTCCCTCATGGTGCAACCAAAAGATTTTTTTAAATGAATATAATTTTTTCCATTTAAGAGTTTTTCTTCTAATTTTTCTTAAGCATTTGGTACCTGGTACCTATTATAGCAAGCATATGCTAGCACTTGACAAACTGAAGAAACAATAGAAAAGCCTTAGTACTGAAGGACTCAGGAAGAGCTGCTCACGTGCAGTTCGGCAGCCTTTTGTGTGCCTGTGGGCAGTATGTGGCTTAAGGTTGGGTCTTCTTGATGATCTACATGCAGTACAGTCAGTATAATCACCTTTTCTGGGTATAACATTGTTTTCAGTTCAAATGATAGAATTAACTCTATCAGCATTTTATGCTGTCCTCTGACCAGATGTGAGAGACTGTGTCAGTCAGGGTCCTAACGGCTGCTGGAGCTTTGGACCTTTTTAGAGGGCCAGCTGGAGAGAGGTGGATTGGCTTGTAACCATGAAGATGCTCTGATTTGAAGGGCTACTCAAGGGGGAGGGATGGCCACCCACTCACCTGAAATTCTACCATCAGAGGTTATTTGCTTCGGGTTTTGATGCTATCTAAGGTGAAAGCCTTGGGTTTTATCTATCTGGGATCAAGGCCCTGAAAGAAGGATAGATAACCAAGGGAGAGACAGACCTATGAAGGAGAAAGTGGGATAAACATCTTACATCTCACACATCACTAGTTCTGTTCAGAACCGGGCTTGTCTCTTCCGCACTGCCCAAGGGAACAAAGTGCTGTCAGTGACTTGGTTGGCAATTGTGCTGTTGCTTCCCTCCGCCTCAGTTGTTTCTGAATGGTAATCCCTGGACTGGGGCATTATGAATGGGAAAAATGAGGATGCTGTTTAAATACTTTATATGGAGGTGTAAGGTCCCAGTCTTTTGGGGGAAGGCTGATCTTTTCTTTCTGAGATTATGTCTTTTAGTTGTGTGGCATTGAAATGTCTTTTTTCTTTTCTTTTTTTAAAATTGAGATTGCAGTGATAATAAATAGTGGTTTTTAAAAAGTCTTAGGCAAACATGAATCAAGGGACTTACATAGGCAAACTTAAAAGCTGTTTTTAAGTTTCCACTGAGTATGGAACCCAAAGTCAGGGAATACTTAGTGCTCAGGGACCTCACTATGACATGGTCATCTCTTTTAAAATGAAAGCTTTATGTTTGCAAGGGTCCTCCATCAGATACTGTATGCAAAGCCTTCAGGAGATGAGTTAAGAAACAGACACTGCCCTCGAGAAGCTAAGAGTCTAGGACAGACATGATAAAAACTCAAGTAACATCAGAAATTACAGTGACCTGAGCTTTGAGCAAGGGGAAAAGTGCCAAAGAAGGGTCCCAAGGAGGGACGAATCACATCCGATCCACGAGAGGGAATCAGGTGAGTCTGTTAGATTTGGCGTCAGAAAGCTCCTTCGGCTGACACAGAAACAAGGGGCATCCCTCACTTCTGACCTGCCCATTATCGCCCTCCCCAAAGAAAAACCTAGGGAGCGTCATCCTTGCCCCCCAGCTATTCACACCCTAATCTGCCACTTTGAGTGTTTCATAAAAAGTGAGGCCAGACTCTCCCTTAGACCTGTGATCTCAGTGGGGTTTTGATTACATGCCCCACCAGTAGAAAAACAAAACATTAGACACCCTAATATTTTCTTCCATCACTTCAGTAGATTGTCTTTGTACTCTCTGAGGTACCCTGCCCCACCTCAGAGACCAACACTCTAGAGAGGGGCACATAGGCTGCTGAAGGAGACTGGGTTTTGTAGGAATAGCTCCCCTAGGCAAGAAAAGCCTCAGGATGTATACCATTAGGCTACACATCCTATTCCTCGGCAAATCTCAGGAATACATTGATGTCTGTGGATGGTAGAGAGAAATTACAGAACAGCTGTGGGGCACAATGCTGAGATTCTTGGTCGTAATTCAGCTTGTAGTGCAGAATTTGTATTTAACACATAGGTAGTTGATACCTTCCCCAGGACCTCTCTGCCGGATCCCGAGGAGCTTTCAGGCTGGTGTTAGCAGCCCTGCTCAGTGGGCTGATCTTACCCACTGGCTCCATTAGGGCATTAGGAATCCCAGATAAAAGTGGACAGAGATTCTGGAAGGTCTACCTGGGAAGCCCTGCACCCTATCCCTGGGGAGGACTAAACTGGGAGGGAGACAGTAAATTAGGGCTGGGCAATGGGGTCATAATCTTAAGATGCTGCCCAAGCCGTCCCAGGGCTCCATCCTCTGGTGCTTTTTGACCCATTCCTGACCTAGGGATCCAGTTCTAGGAGGATCCCCCCCACCATAAACACACATCTCCAGTTTCCATAAGCCAAGTCGGGGCCCACAGAGGGATCAGTTCATAGGAATTCATTTAAAGAGCCTTCTTCTTAGTCACATCTCCTCTCCCAGTTGGAGGCCCCCTGCCCCGTTTCATAGGTTGTGTGCTCTGTGGAAAACTGAGAAAACACCTAACACTTTAGCAAACCTCTGTCAGGTACCTACCAAGGGTCAGGTACTTGGGAAAAGCTGGGAGCAGAAGGGTTATGAGACGGATCCTTCCCTTCCCCTGGTGCTCATTCAGTCCAGAGCTGCCTAGGGTCCCCCAGAACAAGGCAGCTGGGCCAGGACTGCAAAGCTAGCCCGTCTTCCTTTCTGGGGGAGGAGGAGCCATAACAGCTTTCTGGACTGTCTCCCGTGAAACGTTTCACAGCCAGGATCCTTGCCACTTCCTGAAAAGGAGGGCATATCCGAGGTGAGTGGCCCGCAGAGGCGGCAGGGAGTGAGGAAGGATGGTCTGGGAAGAAGACATGGCAGGTCTCAGCAGCCAAAAGATCCAAGAGCCGACCTGTGGCCTTTGCTCAGGAGGCCGGGGCAGGTGCCACGTGGCTACCATGCAAGCCCTTGAGGGGACCCCACCTGCTGCAGACCAGCTGAGTCAGAACCCTTGAGAATGGGGCCGAGAAAATCTTTTGCAGTGATTCTAACGTGTTGTGAAGCACTTGGAGCATCTCCAGGCGCTTAGGTCCTGTGCCATGCAATATCTTCTGGCTGGTTCTGAAAATACCCACGGCAACGCTTCCCTACCTTCCTCCTTCCCTCCCTCCCTCCCTCCTTCCTTCCTTCCTTCCTTCCCTCCCCCTTTCCTTCCCTTCTCTCTCTCTCTCTCTCTCTCTCTCTCTCTCACACACACACACACACACACACACACACCTTGGGCAGGAAAGAAGGAGAGAGAATAATAAAGGCTATTGAACACTTGCCTTGAGAAGTACTGAACATTTGCTCAAAATGCATCATTACCATAGTTACCATTTGCTGGGTGTGAATATAATACCTGGAAAACAAAAGTATTCCAGCATGTGAGAGAGAGCAGGCCGTCTGCTTGGCCATTGCAGGTGTGGCTGCCAAGTGGGGCCCAAACACAGGAGTCTCACCCTCTGGTTTTGCTTCCCAACCTGCCACGTCAGTCCCATCAGGCCCCATCTTTTACTGCTGAAGGTCAAATGATTCCGCCACTGGTCGCTGCCCCGTTCCCCCTTCCCTAAAGACTTCAGAGGCAGGGCTTGTGATAAGAACTGAGAACCCACGTGAGGCCTTTGTGGGACTGTCTGAGCCTGAGGTGTTTATCGTCCTTCTGAATGGCTTCTCCTGGGGAGGGGGAGGGGAGGGGGCCCTGGCGGAGCCAAAGAGCAGTAATCTTCGGAAAAGAAAGAAAAGGGCCACAACCACGGCAACAAAAACCTCCTGCAGATGTGGAATTTGAAGGAATCCAGAGAAAAGAAGCCTATTTTTAGCAGGAGTGAGAGTGCAAACTGTGATAGTCTCCACAGGCCGCTGTCACTAACATTTGTCTATTAGCAACATTTTCATATTTAAACACGACAGCCCTGCAAATGGAAAAGAACCAACACTTTATCTGCTTGCTGAGTAAAAGCTATCGTCTTCCCTCAGCCTGGTGGGAGGACCCGACCCGCTCCATCCATTGGCATCGGGCCAGGCATTGGGTTCACCTGTGTTGCCATGGATATTCATGTGTCAGCCATTGACGGCAGGCTACTCAGCAGTGGTGACAAGGATGCCGTTCCTTCCGGGTGAGAAAGCCGTGCCGTGTTACCTCTGTAGGGAAAAACGTCCAGTGCACTTTACTCAATTAAGCATGCATGTGTGGAAATACAACACTCAAATGAGCAGGAATAAAAATATATTAAATTTGAAGAAGTTAAGTAATACCGTCGGGAAAACCAGTGAACTTGAGGTGAACCCAAAAATGTCAAAAAAGAGAATCTCAGAAATGTGAGCCTTTCGGCCTTTTACCAGACCCCGAATGAGACATATGCATTACGTCCTGTATGCCCCATACGAATATCTTGCCCAGATCAATATCAGGGAGCCTGGCACACAAGTTCTTTTGAAACTTTAGGCAGCAAGCGCTTTTCTAAGCCCTATTAGAAAATAATCCACTGTTCATGTGGTGAGTTTGGATTGGGGAGGGGGACAGTTCTCCGAGGATGAGACCCTGAAGATGACTTCTCCAGGCCCCCAGTGCACATTCTGACTTGTACGTGTCTCTACCCTGCTGAAGTTGGTGTTAGTTATTGGCATTCCTGCTGGTCAACGGTGGCTCAAAACTGAGTAGAAGAGGGAGAAAACCACAGGGAAGCACTGAGAGCCTCAAGTCGACCTAGATGCAGCTGCTTTTATTATTCCCAGCTTGGGTTGACATTGCTATACATGCAGAGAAGTGTGAGCTTTTCTAGATGATCAGCAAAGCAAAGCAGGAGAAGTTGAAGGGTTTGCTTAGCTTCATTGTAGGCTTGTGGCAGTAGTTTCAAAATGTGGTCCCCAGGCCAGCTGCATCGGCCTCACCTAGGAACTTGTTAGAAATGCAGATTCTTAGACCCCCATCCCAGACCAGAATCACAAACTCTGGGGGTGTTGCCCTGGAATGTGTGGGGTTCGCTTTTTCTAATACTGTGCTAAAATATAATGTAACATAACAGTTGCAATTTTAACCATATTAAGCATATAATTCAGTGGCATTCTCAATGTTGTACAACCATCACCACTATTTCCAGAACTCTTCGTCACCCCACACAGAAAATCTATAACCATTAAGCAATAACTCCCCTCCCCCCTCTCCCCCCAGCCACTGAGAACCTCTAATCTACTTTCTGTCCCTATGAGTTGCCTATTCTAGAGGTGTTTCATGCAGGTGGAATCATGCAATATTTGGCCTTTGGGGTCTGGCTCCTTTCACTTAGCATAATGTTTTCAAGGTTCATCCGTGGTGGTGTAGCATGTATCAGCACTTTGTTCATCTTTATGGTTGAATAATATTTCATTGTATGCGTGTGCCAAGTTTTGTTTAACCATTCAACTGTTGATGAACACTTGGATTGTTTCCATCCTTTGGCTACTGTGAATAATGCTTCAATGAACATTGGTCTACAAATATCTGGAATCTGTGGTTTAACAAGACCACCAGGTGATTCCGACGTGTACTTAATTAAGTTGGAGAAGGTCTGGCCCAGAGCCCCAGAGCTGTCTTTCTATAGAAACTTGGAACACTCAGTGCAGTCTGCCCTACTGCAGCTTCATCCATCCTAGCCAGGGGTCAAGGCTGTGGCCGCTTACATTTCATTTATGCTACAGAGATCGATATTTAGCGTTTCTCAAGGGTCCTTCTAAGACTAATCCCAGAAGAAAAATACCTGTTCAGATCAGGGATTCTCTTTGACTTTATTTCAAGGGTGATGCCTCAAAATACTTTAAAGGGCTGGCAGAAAAACATTTATTAAAAATACATAACCATTCAGGTGTTGATTGGAATTTCACTCACATGTTTTGTGTTACCCCATGATGACCTTGGTATTAACTATAACAATGACCCACTCTACTCCTGTCTGTAGAAAGCAGCCCTTTTTTCCCCCGAGAATTGTAGAGGTAGTACGTGGGAAGAAAAGAAAGAGAAAAGGAAAAATGTATTTGCTATAAGTTCACAGATACTTGGGTAATGTGCAGGGACTATTGTCTTAACTTATAGGCCCCAATATGTTATTCTCAGCTAATTATTCTTCCTATTCAGAAAGGTTAAATAACTTGCTTGTGGTTGCATGGCTAGAAAATGACAAAGCCAGCAATTAGAATCCAGCTCTCAGTCCAAAGTTGCTGAATAAATCAATTTATACTGGCTGTGGGTGGTTTAAAATGTTACCCCTTTGGGGATATTTGGATTTTTAACAGAGGACTCCTGGATATGTATTATTTTAACCTAAAGAAATAAATCTTTAAAGGTAGAATGTCATACCTGAAGAAGAGGAAAGGAAGACCTTTCCAACAACCGCGGAACCACACTGTGGAGTCCCCCGCAAGCTAAGCACTCGCGATCCCTGGAGGGCAGGCTCAGGAGAGTGTTGTGTTTTAACCTGGGTGTCACGTGTTGAGAATGAAATGAAGGAGAGATGGAGGCAGCCAGAACTGTGACAGTCTGGAAGTCATGATGCCCTAAGGACAATGGAAGTGACTGAGATGAGGCCAGGGGAACACATATGACCCTGTTGCCAGGTAGATTAAGGGCAGCTCTGCGGAAGAGGACGCAGCCATGCTGAGTGGCTCTGGGGGAGAGGGCCAGGCCTATGGGTAGGGGTTGCAGGAAGGCAGATTTCTTCTCAGTATCAGAAAGAGTTTGCTCAGAAGAGTAGGATGGACACCCTTGTGGAGTAGTGAGTTCCCCGTTGGCAGAAGCATCACAGTTGAGTCTGATGACCAGCCAAGCAGACTGTGGCAGGGCTCCCTGCACTGAATGGAAGGTGAGACAAAAATGACTCCCTGGTGCCTGTTCGACTCCAAGGCATTATGACCTTGAACTTAGCTGCTGAGTTGTTATATGCTGAATGCAAAACCAGTATTGAAAGGGAATTTGATAGTGATCTATCATTTTCACTGTTTAAATTATGTCTCTCCTTTTAAAAAAAAATCACTGAGCATCACTGATGGACATTTCTGAAATATTTAGAGTAATTATTCTTTGGGGATTTTGTCTCCTTTTTATAAGTTCAGTGGGAGCATCAATTTGAATACCCTCTGATCACTGTGTACCGCTGTGACCCATTGGCATTTCCCTTTTTAGGCTAATCATTGGAAAGCTCAAAATGGAGGTGCTCCGTGGGTAAGCATCTTGGGAGATAACAAAGCAGGGAAGACCCAGCTGGAGTCTGAGGCAAACAACAGGGACTTTCTGTGTTATCGTTCTTCCTACTGCATTCGGCTCACATTAGTGAGGTCTGAGGATTTGGGTGGTTGGCATGATCATGGTCTTCAGACATCTGAAGGATGTAAATACTGAGGAAGGAAGAAATTTATTTAGCTCGAGACAAGGGGTATATCTAATTAGGGTAAGAGTGATGGAATGAAATTAAGCAAAGAAAGATTTAGACTGAATATTAGTGGGCTATTTCCAAGCAATAGATTGATGAAGCTTTTAGATATCTTCTAGGGAATGCTGTCCTGTGTTTTCCAAGTCACTTGAAAATCAGAGGGACAAAGGCCGAGATAATCTTGAGGAAACCACAGTCTCTGTAGATCAGGCAAACGGAGAGTGCTTAGCTTTCTGCTTTCTAGTCTGTCTCATAAACATGAAAAGCTCAGTGGGCAATCTCCTACTGAATGACTTCTGTCCGCCTATAGCAAGTGCTTGCTTTTCTTACAACCAGGACTTTTTGAAAGGTGGTTATGTTCCCAAGGGTCAAATCCAAATGTGAGAATCAGAGGAGAATTCTGGAGAGAATCTGGGGTGGAGCAGGCACCCGACTTCTCTGCCTGCTTGTTAGTGGTGCCTCTAAGGGGCAGGAAGAGGAGGCGAAAGTCAAACGTTCTGTGATCGGTGGGAAAGGATCTTGAAACTCTGGGTCAAAAGGAGACACCTGCTGCAGGGAGAATTGAAAACAACTGGTTGAGGAAGATGGCGACCTCAGCCATTGCATAACCCTCCATAAACCTGGAGCTTTTCTTCTCCGGACCATGTCCCCTACATGCTAGGAATCTACTTGTTCCTCCCAAAGTCTAGTACAGACGACTCTTCCAGGATGGGCCCAGATTCTGGGGGCCACCAGTCACCGTCTAGGACTTGCGGCCTTCCCGGACCAGCCGTGTGGTCTGGGACCAGCTGGTCACGTGCGGCCATGTGACCAGCCATTGTGGGCACATGCATAGCCTGGAGGGTGTGGGACTGGGCTTTCCTTCTGAGACTAATTAGAGACATTTGAAATGAGGTATTTTGCATAAGCCATTAAATAGTACTGACAGGTAAAACAATGGAAAGATATACTGAATTTGGTAGAGATTTTTATGTTTAACCTCTTGGGGGGGTGTCAGTACTCCTGGCTTCCTCTGTGGTCACAGAGGTGGGCAGTCCGGGTAGGGGGGCTATTTTCCTATAACAAGGGCAGCTCCCATGTAATTTTCCACTTTGAATCCTACATCTTTTTTTATTAAATAAGATGGAGTTTTACTCTTTAAAACAGACCATCGCCGGTCTGCACGGCTAGCTTTGTCTTAAAAGGGAATAAAATTCTTAAGTTGAAACCAAATCGGAGACTGTTCTATGGCGTGCTCTGCGAGGGGCGTGCAGAGACGTGGGTCTGCTGATTACCTTAATTGTGGAGACAGCGGGGTCCATAATCTCTGGGGCAGTGGACAATCGCTGCGTGTGTTCTCCTCGTCCTTGGATTTAGACGGCCTTTGATCATCCTGCCCGGCCTAGAATCCCGAATTCCACTGATGACCAGCCTCAGGCCGTCCACTGTTGCATTCAGGCATTCGTTCGGGAAGCCCTCTCTCTGTCTCCAGGATGTTCTGGGTTGGAGCCGGGAGAGGACGGACAGGCAGCAAAAATCAGAGTCAGAAACCCCCCAGCAGCAGAGAGAAGGGCACCGGGGAGCTGCTGACAGGGATGAAATGGGAGGCGGAAAGGCCGCGGCGGAAGCAGCAGCGTTCCCCAGGAGGACCGTGGCTGCTGCCCACCCGAGGAGACGTCCTCTCGGCATGAGGGCACTGTGTAAAGCAGGGTTAGCCCTTGATGAGGTTTTTACGTGCACTCCGGGTTTTGAATTTTCCTGCTGGCATCTCATCACAGTGTGGGGTAGTAGCCAAGGAAACCCTCAGGTGCCTTCCACGTCCATTTCCAACCCTGGTTCTGAAGAGGGCAGGGTGCCCCCCGTGCCCCTGAGGTCTCAAGGGGCATTATAAAACTCTCCAAATAAGACGAATTTGGATTCTTGCTAATTTAAAAAGTCAGTGTAATAATGAGTGTGTTGGAAAATGGAAGAAACTACCTTCTAAAAGCGGGGGGTAGTCATGAGTCATGCTACAGGACTGGGTTGAACTGAGGGTTAGTGTCGTGTTTACTGTTACTGAACATCAAAGATGTCTTAAGCTAGGAACACAGTTGTCTCTCTCAGTGTGACTCCCATTTACTGCGTGTCAAGCTGCAGGAAGTCCAGCTGATGTAAATAGATTAATATTTAAAAAGTAATACAGAAGAGTAAGGTACCGAACATGTAATGTTTAATTATTAAAAACCCATAATGGAATTCCAATCCGAGCTCACGTCTTACGTCTCACTGGCGCTAAGCAAAAATCTCAATTAGCCAGCGAGTCTGCTCACTCCACGGCTCATTTTGACTCTCCCAGGGCCAAGCCCGTGTTCTCTCAAAGTGTCTAGAAACATAGGTATGGGCAGCTTAGGTAGTACTAGGCTTTCTCATTAGACAATTGTCGCAACCCTTTTCAGTCAGATTGTTGGATAAAATGACTGTACGTTGTTAACAGGACTTAGGAAAGAATTTGAGTTACTTCCAACTGATAGGACTTGGGAGAGTAGGTGATCTGTTAGAAATCGCAGTATTAGGGCCTCCGTGCTCCTGCTGGGTTTATCAGGCTATGAAGTATGTGTTACAGGATGCAGGTGTCTGATTAGAAAAATGGACTTAGCCCAGGGATAGTTAACCACCCATTTTCCTTTTGAGACCATAGTTCTCCTGGCCCTTTAGGACACACTCTTTTTTTTCTTTTTTCTTTTTCATTTGTTAGTTCACTTTATTATTCATTCAACAAATATTTACTGAGTACCATGTGCCAAACACTCTTCCAAATGCTTGGGTTGCATATTATTTACACAAAGGACAAAATTAAATTTCTTCATCCACTGTGCCTAGTTGGCAGCATGCCTCAATACAGTGGGGTGAAATATTCTGCTAAGTGGTGTTCCTGCTATCAGTTTTGCACAGTGTAACCCAATGTAGGACACACTCCTGTGAGGGTGAATTTCTCCTATGGTGGAGAATAGCCAGAGGAAGAGATAACAGGACCAGTGTGGCTTGGCGTGGAATAAACCCTCATGGACCAGTCGAATCCAGTTCAGAGTCAGTGGGCCAGCAAAGCTGATTGGGGCAGTAATTCTTGATTTTATATTTTTATTTAGCGGGACAGATAAGGATGTTCCTTTGTATATGAATATGAAAATACTGATAAGCCATTTGTTTTTCTTGTTGCTGTGCTCTAAGAGTTTGCCCCCTTGATCGTGGAGCCTCGGTTCCCATGAGATGCTCGTGCATTCATCTATAATGCAGAAAATGCAGTGGTGTGACCTAAAATGCTCTTGGGTGGAGCTTCAGGGTTTGGAAGGTCACACAAGAGGTAACAGTATTCATGACATCCTGTGGGCTGGCGGGCTGTGTCGGGTAACTAGAACTGAGAGGACAGAAATTGAGTTTGTAGTGACTGCAGAAGCTGAAACCACAGGGTGAAATGTAATAGGGTCCAGGCCTCGATGAACACAGGAAGCTGATGAGAGGGGAGGAGGGAGCTGTAGGGCTGAGAAAAGGGCTGCAAGGGGACGAGTAACCTTGATTCCCAGCAGGGCAGAGCCTGTGAACATGTGGAAGGGCAAAGGCATGGGAATCACCTTCGCCTTCTCTTACAATTCAGAAAACAACCAACAGTTGCACGTGGGAAGCCTTACCACGCGCAAGACAGTGCTCTGGGGTGTAAAGGCCCAGGCCCGGCACCACAGAGGAAAGCTTTAAGCAAACGAAAAATGTTAAGGCCTAGGTTTCCTGGCTCTGTCTGACAGGCATCATTTTCCAAAGTGATTTTCTACAGGATCCTACTAGGAAAAAAAAAAAAGATTTCTATTTTTGGAAAGTTGAGGAAACTCTGGATTACCTAAGTTAAATGTTTCTTTTCTGCAGAACTTCTCAGTGGCTTAAATATGGCAATGTGCAATGAGACTCTTCCAGAGGAGCATAGGGTGTGCAACTTTTCCCAAACTCATTTGACCATGGAATCCTTTTTTCGGGGCAGAACATTGATGGGACTGGTGTTTCTCAGGATACCCTGTAGGCGATAGAGTTGGGATAGGAGTAGTCAATGAGAAGGGGGGCGGGGTTTGCAGTGGAATTAGGAACAGGCAAGGACTTGATGTGGCAGTCACATTTCCTTTCTGTGGTGACCCTCAGAAATAGTGCTGGTGTAAAGAGGTCTGTGTAAGAGGCATATCCTGATGTCACCTTCCTGCTTTCCTGGGCCGAGGCTGCCCTGGGCACCCCACACCTATAGCAGGGTACACGGTAGGATGATGCCACAAGGAGCTCCTTAACCACAGGAGGAAGTAGTGTGGGATCAGAAAGGACTTTGAAGTCCCTGACCCTTCCCAGATTGTCCTCATCTTTTAATATAGAGTAATACCGGAAAGGGCCGTGGTCGGGATTAAATCGGAGAAAGTTTGTAAAGCTGGGGTAGATTCTTGGTCTCCCTGAAGTTGGAGGCTCGCTATATAGAAGCTCGAGGAAACAAGCAAGGCAGGACTAGCCATTGCTGCCCATCTTCCTGGAGCCTGGGCAATTTTTCTGGCAGCAAACGTGGCCCCCCAGTGCCAAGAACTGGGCGATGGGACAGTCTTTTTGCCCCCAAGGAATAGGCACCATTGCTTCCTGCTCTAGCACACGGCCTCGGAGGACTTGCAACTCCTGCCACGTGACTTCCAGTCCTGCCACTTCCAGCCCTCTCCTCTCCACTCGGCCTCACCACCTGTGCTGGCCCCGCGCTTCTGCTTACTGCCTGTCCTCTGTGGTCCTCTGGCTTTCTGCCCACGGCCACTCTTCCCACCACTACTTAGTCTCTTGAGGTCATCTTGATTCCCAGCTCACCAGAGAAGAAAACCTGATTGGCTTGCTGAATTGCTCCGTCCCTGTTAGGCAGAGTCCCCGCCCCAGGTCTTGAGGTACCCTCGAGTCCGGTCTGCTAAGGGCAGGACAGCAGCGGACAGTGGCCATAGCAGGCACTCAGTGCCTAATGGCTTCTGTTCTGATACACTGGTAGCTCCTACACAGTTTTGTTTTTCTTCTCCTCGTTCTCCCTTTTCCTGTTCCTCCCCACTTCTGTACGTCCAGTCCATACCAAAGGCATGCCTTGCTTTAACACAATATATCCAGCGACGCCTGTTCTTTCACCCTTAGATACTAAGCACTAGAAGAGAGGCTCAGCCTCACATATTTCGATTATCCCCTCATATACCCTTCTTCTGTATCGTACCAGATCTGAGGTCCATTGTACAGGCTATTTGGATTAGGCAGTGCACCATACTCATTTCTCTGTTCACCTAGGAGCCAACAGTCCAGTTGTACAGTGGGTCAAATGGTAGGATCCTTTTCCATTTCATTTCCTTTCTTCAGAGGAGACCAAAGAATGATGTAGTCAGTCATATACGGGTTCTGAGATGGGGGCTTTTACCCAAATACTGATAACGGATATATAATTGTTGCTAGTCTTAATTTCCTTGTCTCTAAAATAAGGTCTGTTACCTGCCTGCTGATCTCTTCACAGACTTCTAGTGAGTGGTATTGTGACAGTGTCTTTTGCACTACTTGAATTTACTGGAAGAAAGGAGTTGTAGAAATAACAGATGTGTTTATAAACATATATGAATTCACATATCTTTGTCGCAAATTGTCTTGCTTCATACCATTTAGCACTTCAGACATTCAGCCTGGATGGGGAGATTGGCTTGAGCTAACCCAGGATTTACTTATGAGGATGGAATCGTGAGAGGGATGCTCAGTGGAGAATCTAGCATTAGTGGAGGGTTGGCTTTCAGTTAAGTAGTTAGCTCAGCAGGGTGGCTGCATTCATGGAACAAAGATGGAAGAGAACTAGGCGAACCTAGGGTCCACAAACATCCAGGAAGTTTTTCAGAGACAAAGGAACCAACATGGGGATCTGAAGTTGGAAGCAGTCCAGCATATCCCTCACAGATACCTAAGAAACTGTCACTAAGTAGGTGCTCTCACACTGGTTTTAATTAACTAAAAAGACAGCAGATAGCCTAAATTATTTCTTTTCCCCAAGTTCGTGAGCCCAGAACTCTGGGCCTTTTGAATTGGTAGCACTGTGCACCAGATGCCGTAAATGTCACATTTGTGTGTAACTGAGCATAAGGGATTCCATTGGTGACTCTGGCCCGGGCGACTGGTGCTGGCCTGAAGCTGAGCCTAGGGCTAAAACATCCGTGAGCTTCAGACCACAACCTGGCTGGCAAGTCTCCTCATTATTGCAATTATGTTACTGTCAAACACTCTACAAGCCCTTGGAAACACAGTGGAGAGAATATGGGGGTCAAGTGTTTTGCTGATTTGGGTTTCTGGGTTTTATTTTTGTGGTGTGCTTTTGACGTTGAAGTACGCATCATAGGAAATTTCATAGTAGTGAATTTCCTCTTTGTTTTTAATAACTGAGATTTAATAAAAGAATGAGTAAATAAGAGTTTAGGTAAACCAGTTGGCTCTGTTTTAAACCTGTAAAACTGGACCCAGTGAAGGCAGCAGATATGACACAGGAGGAGATGGGATAATGAAAAAGGGGGGCCAGTCCCTTTTAAGAGTAAATAAAGTCACAAGTAGGAACAAACAATGGCTTCTGACATCTCTCTACCAATGCAAAGAGTGGGAAGGACCAAGTTACCCTGGATTGTGGGCCCAAAAAGATAAAAGCGATCTTGGAGATGCCACTGAGACTTGGAGGGGGGTTAATGCCTAGATGAGAGATGACATATAGAACTAAAATGTAAAACACCACATCCCACCAACATACCTAGTAGGTGGGTAAAATTCTGGAAAATATATCCTTGTATAGCAATCCATGCACCTGAGGGGAAATGCAAGGTGGGAATTTTAAGAAAATAAAAGGAAACATCAAAAGAATTACTTGGGGGGTGGTAATTGAGTACAAAATATGAAGTAGATATTGAAAATAGATTAATTAGCAATTAAGCAAGATATGGGGCCATTTACCTAGACATCTGCTAAGGATACCATTCTGTTAGAAACGGAGCGATTGATCCTCCTTCCCATGCCTTGTGCATAGTTCTGAGAAGGTGGAGAAGCTGTGAGAGGAATCCTACTTTGACCACCATATTGATTAATACAGGGGAGAGCAGCTTGGTGTGTGGATGGAAAGAATTGACCCAACCATCTTGGAATGTGCATGGATGTGATCAACCATGTTCCCTAGAATTGGGATAAGCAGACATTTTTAATCCAAGGAAGGTTGATTTGTTCCCCAAATCAGAGGCTCAGTGTAGTTTGTGGGGGTGGGGAGGGCAAAATGGAGGGTGGGAAATTCAGAAAATGAATATTGTGTCAGGAAGGCAAGGGTGCATGAAGGGGTAAACGCTTGGGGGAACTGCCCAAGGTAATAAAAGGAGCTATTAGGGCTATGCTCATGGAAGGAGCAAGAAGCAGAATTGGAGAGCTCAGTGTTTAGAGCAAATGGTGTAATGTTTAACAAAAGAGGGTGAGAAGACAAGGATGGGCAACTTTTATTTGTTTTTTTCTTTCCCATTGTCTCCATAAAGAGAATGCGCTTTATACTGGAAAGGGTAACAGAAACCCTAAAGAAAACTATGAATCCCGCGTTGGGGGCAAAGAGATAGGCAGAGAGCACCTGCTACACTCACCACATTTAGCTCTCCCTGCCGCTTGGAGGGAATTTGAGGATAATTTCATATTTACTTTGGGATAATCTTTATTCTATCATGATGAATGGAAGAGGTTTCAAAAAGACAGAAATGGACTAAAATTTCAAAATTGGGAAAGGGTTTCTGATTTCTGAAACTCTAGACCAGTAGGCTTGATGGCTTACCCTCAAAAGGCCTTGAATATATCATTAAACAAGTGGTTGATAAGCACTTTAGAGAAAAAGGTTTTGGTTGACCAGAAACTCAGAGTGCAGCATGCAGCGTGTCAGAGTGAAAAAATGATGGGTCGGAAGTTCTGATCTGGATCCTGGCTCCATTATTTGTAGGCTGAGACCTTAGGGAAACCACATCATTTCTTTGAATATTTGTTTTCTTATCTTCAAGCAAAATGGGAAAAACAGTAGCTCCTTTACAAGTTTGTTGTCAGAATTAAAGGAGATCAGTGAAAGCTTCAAGCTTAGTACATAACTGACATTCAATAAATGTTTGTTTTGAAAAAGCAATACCTAACCGCGGGATACGACTGCTGAAAAAGCACATGTGTTCTAGGGTGGCATTAGTGGAGCGACTGTGTTCCATGTGAGGGAGGGGAGGGTTCTCTGGACTCGATGCTGGTCAGGCTGATGCGTTCTGTTCTGGACTCCACCCTCTAAGAGGGACATTACCGAGGTGAAGTATATGCCTGGGTAAAAGACACAGGAGGACAGACAGGATAGGAGGGCTCTGGGAACTTGTCCCTGAGGAATGGGTGCAGGAACTGGGGAGGTTTAAAAATAAAAATCTGGGGAAAATATGATGGCTCTTTTTAAGTATTTGAAAGGCTGAGCTTTGGAAGAGGAATTGACCTGTGCTGAGAGACCCTGGGGAACAGAACTACTGTCAATGGGTGGAAGTGACAGGGAACATTGAATGGTTAAACTTTCTGACACTCAAAGCTGTCCGACAACAAAGCAGGCTGCGCAGGACTCTGCACTATGTTGCAACCCTCTTTAGAGAGATCGTCTTTGTGGGATTCACTCTTTGGCTGTGTGGATGGATCAGGATGGTCTCCCTGTCGTAGGAAGATGAGGGGCACCTAGAAGACCATCTGTGTAGAAGTAAACCCACGTTTGCTGGGGGAGATAGGTTGGGCTTGACCCATGAAGTTCCTTAGAGATCTAAATGTCTGTAATTCTGAAATTTCAAAACAAAGCTATTATCAAATACAGACGTACCTCGGAGATATTATGGATTTGGTTTCAAGCCACTGGATATAAAAGCAAATATCCCTAGTAAAGGGAGTCACATGAATTTTTTGGTTTCCCACTACATATAAAAGTTATGTTTAAACCATGCTGTAGTCTAAGTGTGCAGTAGCACTATGTCTAAAGTAATGTACATACCTTAATTACAAAATACTTTATTGCTGAAAAATGCTAGCTTTAATCTTTTTGCAAGAGGAACATCAAAAATCACTGATGACAGATCACCATAACAAACACAAAATGATGAAAAAGTTAGAAATATTGTGAGAATTACCACAATGTGACACAGAGACACAAAGTGAGCAAATACCATTGCTCACTGATAGACTTGTTCAATGTAGGGTTGCCACCAACCTTCAACTTGTAAAAAACACAGTATCTGAGAAGTGCAAACAAGGGAGGTGTGCCTGTATTAGTCAGTCATCAGTAAAACTTCTGTAGTTTTAAAGGAAAATGCCAAAGTCCTTGAGATAGTGGGGCAGTCTGGGCTTTGAAGCCACACACATCTAAGTTAGAATCTGGATCTGCCATCTCTTATCTGCATAGGGAATCTTGGACAAGTTATTTAAACCCCAGTTATCTATATGGTAAGGTACTTGTGGAGATTAAAAGAGGTAATCCACGTAACATGCTTAGCATGGTTACTAGTGCTTAAATAATGCAAGCTATTGTTAACTCGTATAATCTATTATTATTACATCAAATTGGGGCTTCCAGTAGGCACTGTAATAAAAGCCATAATTTTCAATGGAGTGTCCTGGAGAGATTTGAGGACTGGGCAGCAATGGACACCAGGGGCTGAAGTGGGGCAATCCTGGCATCCACAGGTAGGATCTGGTTCAGTCTGGAATCCAGGAGCACAGAAACGTTCAAGACTGCTAAAAGGGGATTGAATGAAGCATTGCAGGTAAAGCCCTTTGCCAGGTGTCTGGCAGATTTCAAGCAATCAGTATATAGTTGGTAAATAAATGAGACTCACTAGGAGCAGCTGCGAGCCTTTGAGAAGCAGCCAGAGAGGCAGCTGAGGAGCAGAACTGCCAGAGGAGCCGTGAATTCCGCCTAGCAGTGCCCTTGACCTGGACCACCTGCACACACACAGCCTTGGTCCTGTGGCATTTCAGTGCTGCTTCTCATCGCTGATGCCAAGACACAGCCTGGGTGGATGAGGGGGCTGGGAGGCAGATTCAAATAAAACCCCTAGAAAAAAAGAGACTGTTTCAAATATCACAGATCATAATAGCAGTCCTTCCAAAAAGTCCTATTATTGATGTGTGATTAGCTGTGTTGTGGAATTAAAGCCATGTGTTTTGAAATATCATTTTTGCCATTTTCTAAAAAGCCTGTGTGAAGGAAGAAATGAGGTGAGTGACCACAGATAAAAAGAAGCCAGATAATTAGTACACTTCACTTCTCAACACATCACTTTGGTGGCGCTCCCCTTATACACAGGTGCAACCCAAGGTCCCTCCCCACAGTTTTTTCAGACAGAGAGTGGGCTCTTACAGTCACACATAATGAAACTTCAAATATTCAAGTATGCATTTAGAAAACAGCAAGTAAAGATAAAGGAGATCAAAGGCACATTTGAAAAGAGATTCAGATATCTATTTGGAAAACAGGGAGAGTTACAATAACCAACGTAAATATACATGTGAAAAAAAATTCAGATATACATTTGAAAAAAGAGGAGTCACAGGGTTAGCAGAGCAAAGGGAGGTTAGATATTGAGAGAGTAAAATATTAAGACTATTTTTTAGTTAAAAACTGTTCGTTGCATTTAGAAGAAATCTGGGGAGAGGAAGTGCGTGCAGATTTCTCCCATGACTGTTAATAGACAGATTTTGAGTTTCTTGAGGGCAGGTGCTGAATCTTTCCCATTGTTTCACAGTTCAGTGCCTTCTTGAGCACAGCTCAGTACTTACTTTAAAAAAAATAAAAGCATTACAAAGAGAAGCTCAGTTTTTCTCAAGCTTCAGTTTGAAGCAAAGAGGATTCAGTAAAAACAAAACAAAACCGTGCAGGCCTCCTGTTTCCTGCTGTAGATGCTAAGCTGTATGAGGGCAGGGGATGCATCTTACTTAACTCCTATCCCTGGTTCCTAGCTCAGTGCCTGACACAAGGTGGGCCCTCAATGATTGAATAAATTGGATTATGTCATGGCAAAATTTTCAGGCAGGTCACAGAATACTTGGAGTTGAGAAAAAGGAGAGAAAATCGAGTCATGGGGCCTGGCAGCAGCATTTCAATGGGGGATGGGGTAGGACATGGCTCTCTGCTTTTATGGGGCACGTTTTCCATGTCTGCAATCACTTGCTGGTTCTTTCTTCCTCACGTGTTTCCTGGGCAATGCGTCACTATGGACGATCTCAGTTTACAGCTGAGCGCCTGTGGCTCAGCGTGGTTAAGCCCCTGCCCCACCAGGAGCTGGAGGCTGGAGGAGTGGACTAGATGATCTCTGAGGTATCCTTCAGGGCCAACTTTCATTGCTCTGAGATCTCCTGGGCTACCCCTGTGGCCTTTCACGGCCACAGAACTGGAAAACAGAGAGGCAAACGTTTGGCCTCAGGTGGATCAGATTTTCCAATGTTTGAATTTTTCAGTTTCCGTCTGGGTGACCTGTGTTAAGAAGAGGTGAGCTGCATGTATCCAGCTGCATTTAATCCATGTATTAAATGAAGTGGAGAGTTTTGTGATGATACTAACACACTTAGGCGACCGAATATGTCAGAACAAAGGGAAACGTCACCTTCTTCTGAGTCATGTGTTTGGCTCTGAGGATGGAGCCTCGGTCATGGAATACAGTCCAGGACTCCATCTCTTGCTTTGGCTGTAGAAACAGAGACCTGGGTCAGTAAGGAGCCATTTGTCAACACTCATTGAAACTCTGGAAACCAAGCCCATCTCTGCTCTGCATTTCAGAGCTCATGGCACGTGTGAAAGAGAAGGATCTACCCTGGTGACCTGGCCCAAGGTTTCTGAAATCCAGCTTAACCTATAAGTAGTACTTGAGTCATGGTATAAAGTTCCTACAGGGCAGCTTTCTAATGAGATGTTCAATTCTAACAAAGATGCTCGTTAGTCTCTCCTTGAGTTCCAAATCCTATGTGAGAGGAGAGAGAGAGAGAGAGAGAGAGAGAGAGAGAGAAAGCCAAACTGCAAAACAAAACAAAAAACCAAATAAGATCCTTAAACAAAAGGAACCATGTAGCAAACATCATCACATTGGAATCTAAACCTGCAGAAAGTTTACTTTGCAAATGAACTTCTCCATGAATTGGCTCTAAAAAAAAAAAAAACAGCCCTTGCTCATTCTAAATCCCACTCCTGATTTCTGTGTAGCTGTGCACGTCTAAGGCTAGGTCATCTTTTTCCTTCCTTCACTGTAACCCAACTTTGCAAGGAAACTTGGAATGGTGAACTCAGTCCCCCCATCAGAGTTTGGTGCACCGCTCTGTGGGGACTCACCCTCACACGCATTCTGCCACGCCGGGCATGGGTCAGCCTGTCTTCAAGGCATGTGATACTGTGGCTTCTGGCCCTTCCTTTGGAAGATAGTTCTGCCATGTAATGAGTCAAGCAGATCGTTCATCAGCTCTGTTTTTTAATAAAACATGAATAGTACAGTTTATGGCTTCCACTGTTCAAACAGCAGTTGAGCCTAAGAGGAATTATTCATCTTAATGGTTCTAACCCTCATTTCCAAGCAGCCATGCTGCTTTATCAAGCTTTCACCTGAATTAGAGAGTGACTGGCCTTGGAAAAAGTGGGCTCCCCAGGAGCTGAAAAGAGCCTTCCCAGGATGGTGGGCAGCTGGGATGTCCATAGGCCTGTCATCCGGCTCCTTGTCACTGCAGACAGTCCCTCTGTCACCCCTGGGATGGCAGGATGCAGGATGGGGGCTGGAGTCTGTGAGGTTCAGCATGTGTTTGTCCATGTCTCAAAGACACGCAGACTCCTAGGAAAGCCTAGATGAAAACCTCCCTTTTCCTCCTCACACTGCCAGAAAAACATCCTCCTATTAAGTTAAACTGAACTTAAACCTGTGGAATGTTCCTGGGAAATCAGCAACCACGAGGGAGGCAGGCTAGGAACTGAAAAAATTTTCTGCAACAAGGTTACTGTTAGGCCCAGCACACCAGTGTTGCTTGCTACTACTATATTAGCTCCCTTTCACAGAGGAAGAAACTGAAGCTGAGATTTTCATAAGAGAGAATGATGGAGCCCTGACTCACACCCACATCTTCTGATTCCAAGTCAGATGTGATTTCTATAGCATCCTTTGCTGCCCAAGTGCACCGAATTAGGGCCCTGATGGAGGCAGAGTCTAAACCCAAAGGAACAGTTGATGCTGGGGCCATGGGACTGCAGGGTCGAGCTGGAAGCAAGTATTCAGGTGGGATCAGTCTGAGGCCCTCAATTCATGCTATGAGGTGACTGTCTATAGGTGAGGCAGACCCAAACCCTTCAAAACACTGATCACCCCTGTCCATGTCTCTCCAGCCTCCTTTGCTTCACTCTTAGGTGAGCTCATGATTTTTTGAGGTGACCTGGACCACAAGATCAATGCCATATTTAACAGGCCAAGATCTAAAGAACCAGCCTCTTATGGCAAGCTCCAATTTTGGTTAAGGGGCTACAACTTCTGAGCTGTTACATGGGTGCTGTGTTCGTGAAAAGTCAGGAGCACGCGAAGATTTTGTTTTTCAGATTGTTGATGGCATTCAAGAGATTGCTAATATCTTTTTACTGTTCCATTGCTGCAAATGCCTTTGCCCAGATAAGAAAGATTTCAGCAAAAGAGTTTCTTAATGAAATATCGCCTGATGCCAGGTTACCACTCAGAAGGCAGCGGTGGATGGGTTCCATTGAAGGATGCAGTTCACTCCCACAGCTGACAGCTGATTAATGTGTGTTAATTAGGAACCCTGTCTCCCTCCCTGATCACCTGAATCTTCTAAGCCCAGCAGAGTGTATATATCGTGCCCATGTGGGTAACCTCATGGCATACTTTGGCTTTGACTTTGGACGTTTATATAAAGGCTCAGTTGCCAACATGAATAGCTTTCTTTCTTTCCAGGGGAAATACAAGATGGAAAGAGTTATAGGAACCAGAAGTCCTGCCTTTCAGTTTTCTTATATCAAGAGCAAGTGATATTTCTGCTGAGGCAGTGTCTTTTGAGCAGTTTAGCGGTGTAGGTTGCCACATTTATTTCACAGGAAAGGAGTGAATCCATCAGGCCACTGAGCTTATAAGTACTACCCTGGCAGCCAGCCACCAAAATATAAATACTCTAAATGGACTAAAGGAAATGTTCATTCTGTTGTTTAGAATTGGACACATCCCAGGAAGGTAAACTTAATCTTTTTGAGGACTGCTGTTATAGGGCTGAATGGAATATGCATTTGTTTATCTCCTTTGTGATCTTTTTGTCTTCCCGGTGATACATTATGTATTTGTGATACGAAGCATTTCAGCTGTCTCGCTCAATAGCCTCGCATTAGCTGATTGTTCGGTCCCCAGATTGCCATCGTTAAACAGCTTCAGCCTCAGCTCCGTCCAATCTGGGACCTGTTAGGGAGAGAAGTGGAACCAAAGAGGCCAGATTCCAACAGAAACAAAGCCGGGTGGAATTAGGGGGAAATCATTCCAGAGCCCAGTGAGTTGAGCTCTGCACTTCTTAGTCTTTATCTTCTAAAATATCTGAAGGAATTTTGGTACTTCTTGGCATAATGAGGGAAAAAATAATGCCTCAAAAAGTTTGAAAAAAATTAAAGCCGTCTGTGGAAAGAAGGTGGGAAGAATACCCCATAACACCACAGTTCAGAAAAACCATAGTTTATGAGACACATGCTGTGTATTTCATGGATATACAAATGTTCTTTTATTAAAGAGAAAGATCTACAGTATATATTTTCACCTAACTACCACATCTTAAGTAATCAGCTCAGGCTCTTATGATGAAATCTTTAATTACTAGAAGTGTATTAGTTAGATGTAGAATGAATGATGTGCTGCATTTTATTGCTTCACATGATACAGCCATTTGTGCCATAAATTCGTTGACCTAATCTTAGACGATGTGTCCTGTAAGACAGACATGATCCATTATTTCTTAAGTGACAGTTTTTTCCCCAAATAATTTTTTGCTTCATCAGAAAGATTGCCTTATTGTATTTTTAGACTAGTGTTCGGAATTGAAATGTAACAAGACAAGGAGACACTCACATTCACACTCCTTACCCAAAACGAGATTGTCAGAAACTGTCACACTATTACCTAAACACCGTGGGATGCTGCAGAAAATCAAGTAGGGTAACCATTAGGCTTTTGCTTTAACTGGAAAATTTGATGAAATAGAATTTGCTTCGAACTTTGATGTCTGTAATTCTTTTTATGTGAAATAGATAAAATGTGGTGGAGAATTCTCATTGGATAATTGGGATAGATCTGTGAGCATTCCTTATTCGTCAATGAATTACTGAAAGTGAAGGGAGAACATTTAAGTTATATTTAGGTTACTTTTTGTGACTCTACGTGAAAATATTTATTTAGCTTGAGGAAACAGAGGAATCCTCTGGAGGCAAATAATTCAATCTGGCGATTTGAAGACCAATTAAGGATTTCAGAAAACTCTTTCCCCTTATGGTTAAAAAATACGATCCAAAAGAAATATGCCAGAAAATTTGGTATTTTTTTAAATTAGCTTAATTCATTGATAATTTTTTTTAGTTCATAATTAAAGAGGCTATATTTGATCCTTCACTTCAAGCTTAAAAGTTTACATTTTAGGCTATCGATGCCTAACATTGAAACAGAATCAGGTGGCTTTATTTCATATTGGAATTTAAATGTCATGTCATTATACATTAACTTTTTAAAAATGATCAGGTTTTAAAAATAATAACTTACATGCATCAAGTTTTCACTACTAGTTTCTTTAACCTTTATCTAGATGAGAATTTTGAGAGTCTGATAGATTCTGTGTGTCTCTTCTCATCAGAGGCAATTCTGTGCTTATTTGTAAATTAGACATCTCAACTATGAAAAAAAAACAAACCTCTTAATTCTGGAGAAACTTGAAACACTGTAGTGAAACACAGGAGTATCTTAGCATTGATTTTATTGTTTTTGCAACAAGCATTTTGAAAGGGTATTTTCATATGAGACTAAACAAAAAGCTAATGTGTGCCAATAAGTATTTGTCATTCAATCTCACACCATCGAGTATATCACCTGCAGATATCAGTGGGAATAAAAGTGCGAAGGAAAAGAGTGGATTTACACAAACAGACTTACATCTGCCACGAGTGTGTATACTCACAATCACATAGTAGCATGCCACCACTGTTTACAGTCTAGGAAAGCTGAGAGTTCAATGAGATGAGTAATCAAATGCCCAGCATATGTTGTTTTTGCATTGTTTATGTGACCAATCATTATTAAAATTTATCATCTTTTAATGCTATCAGTTTACCATAGTTAAAAAAGCAACATGCACCAGCAACAGAACAACAGACTCTCTCCTCAACAAAAACAGGTTCCATTTAGAGCAATATTGGAACCAGGGCTTTACTGAAGAGAGAAGCAAATTCAATGAACTCACCATCGCATTGTGTTTCAGAATTCTTCCTCTGTTGCTGTATGGCTTGAGTGCTGAGGAAATGACCAAAAAAAAAAAAAAAAGAAAGAAAAAGAAAAAAAGATTGTGTATGTAATGTTCAGTCAAAAAAGTAAGGCACTGAAAGAACCATTGAAAATTTTGACATCTGTTTATCTGTTTATAGCTATGGCAAGATTACTCGTATTAATTCTTGTTTAAAATGCCATATGAAGGAAAGACATTTGTGCAAACAAGAGTCGTATTTGAATTGTAGATCATGTCTTCACCATCTGTGAGAGCTGATGGTGTTACAAAATTAATGTGTTAATGAAATCACAATAATTTCTCCAAAGTAATGGGTTCTGAAGCCGAGAATGACTATTTTTTGAACTTTGATGTCTAGTGATTTCCAGTTGGGAAAAGCTCTCAGCCTTTAATTAGTTCTGCAGCCCAACTTTAAAATAAATTTGGTGATGTCTCTCTTTTGCCAGGAGTAGATTTGAAGGGGGGAAAAGCCATAAAAACTTTTGGAAAACGTTCTCTTGGTGTTTGAAAAGTTGTTAAATAAGACTGCCTGCCAAGAAATGTCACCAAAAATTCTGACTACTGAGAGCGAGTGGGCAAACAGCTCAAAAAATAATTCTAGCTTGCTGCAACATCACAGGTTGGGAATAGCTAAACCTCACACAGACTTCATGACTAATTCCAAGTTTCCCCTTGGAAGCCAGACATAATGATGTTCAGTGCTATGTGTTATTGGTTAACACAGCACACCCCTTCCAACTGCATTATCCAACAGTCAATGGTGTAAAGTGACTTTGCATGAGGAGAATTTTAAGGGTCTATATTTCAAAGTCCACTGAACTTGCTGGAGAATTCTTCTCACCAAAACTATTTAGATTTGCATGTACAATGAGCCTCTTTGACCAGTGAAACTATGTGGGCAGGTATATGTACTCTTTTTTTTTTTGTTAGATCTACCTTAAAGTCATGCTTAAATGGGATAACACAGTTTCTTTTTCTTTTTTTAAAATAGGAGATGGTGGTAATTGCTATTCTGAAGAGTTCATATTTATAAAGCAATTCTGGCTTCCAAAGAGAAATTGTTTTACAAACATTTAAGAATTGTACCTTTTAGAAGGAAACACTTCCGCCTGTTTGAAAAATTATGATAAAGTTCGGAAGAACCTTCATGTAAAACATGAAACGCTAGCTACCAAAGGAAATTGTTTACCTTACTTTTTTCTTCTTTATTACTGTGTTGTAGGTATGTGACTGGTGTAAGCACATAAGACACACAAAAGAATACCTGGATTTTGGGGACGGGGAAAGAAGGCTTCAGTTCTGCAGTGCAAAATGTCTCAATCAGTACAAAATGGACATTTTCTACAAAGAGACACAGGCCAATCTTCCAGCTGGGCTGTGCAGCACATTACACCCTCCCATGGAAAATAAAGCAGAAGGCACTGGGGTGCAGCTGCTCACTCCAGACTCTTGGAATATCCCTCTAACAGATGCTCGCAGGAAGGCCCCCTCCCCGGCGGCTGCAGCTGGCCAAAGCCAGGGCCCTGGCCCATCGGTGTCCACCACCGTCTCTCCATCTGACACTGCCAACTGCTCTGTTACTAAAATCCCTACGCCAGTGCCCAAGTCCATGCCCATTAGCGAGACTCCAAACATCCCTCCTGTCTCCGTCCAGCCACCTGCTAGCATCGGGCCTCCCCTCGGCGTCCCGCCTCGCAGCCCTCCCATGGTGATGACCAACCGCGGCCCGGTACCGCTGCCCATCTTCATGGAACAGCAGATCATGCAGCAGATCCGCCCGCCCTTCATTCGCGGCCCGCCGCACCACGCCTCCAACCCTAACAGCCCTCTCTCCAACCCCATGCTCCCCGGCATCGGGCCCCCGCCCGGCGGCCCCAGGAACCTGGGCCCCACCTCCAGTCCCATGCACCGGCCCATGCTGTCGCCCCATATCCACCCCCCGAGCACCCCGACCATGCCCGGGAACCCTCCGGGTCTGCTACCGCCGCCACCTCCGGGCGCGCCCTTGCCGAGTCTCCCCTTCCCGCCAGTGAGCATGATGCCAAATGGCCCGATGCCCGTGCCCCAGATGATGAATTTCGGGCTGCCGTCGCTCGCCCCGCTGGTGCCGCCCCCCACCTTGCTCGTGCCATACCCCGTGATCGTGCCCCTGCCCGTGCCCATCCCCATCCCTATTCCCATCCCTCACATCAATGATTCCAAGCCCCCCAACGGATTTTCCAGCAACGGGGAGAACTTCATTCCGAGCGCCCCCGGCGACTCCTCGGCGGCAGGAGGCAAGCCTGGCGGACACTCCCTGTCCCCCCGGGACTCCAAGCAGGGCTCGTCCAAGTCCGCGGACTCACCGCCCGGCTGCTCCGGCCAGGCCCTGAGCTTGGCGCCCGCGGAGCACGGCCGGAGCGAGGTGGTGGACCTGACGCGGCGCGCCGGCAGCCCCCCGGGCGCGGGCGGCCAGCTCGGCTTCCCCGGCGTGCTGCAGGGCCCGCAGGACGGCGTCATCGACCTGACCGTGGGCCACCGGGCCCGGCTGCACAACGTGATCCACCGCGCGCTGCACGCGCACATCAAGGCGGAGCGCGAGCCGGGCGCCGCGGAGCGCAGGACCTGCGGCGGCTGCAGGGATGGCCACTGCAGCCCGCCCGCCGCCGGCGACCCGGGCCCTGGCGCGCCCGCGGGCCCCGAGGCCGCCGCGGCCTGCAATGTCATTGTGAACGGCACGCGCGGCGGCGCCGCCGAGGGCGCCAAGGGCGCGGAGCCGCCGCCTGAGCAGCCCCAGCCGCCGCCGCCTCCCGCGCCCCCCAAGAAGCTGCTGTCGCCGGAGGAGCCCGCGGTGAGCGAGCTGGAGTCCGTCAAAGAGAACAACTGTGCTTCCAACTGCCACCTGGACGGGGAGGCGGCCAAAAAGCTGATGGGGGAGGAGGCCCTGGCGGGAGGCGACAAGTCAGACCCGAACCTTAATAACCCCGCGGACGAGGACCACGCGTATGCTCTGCGTATGCTGCCCAAGACGGGCTGCGTGATCCAGCCTGTGCCAAAACCCGCGGAGAAGACTGCCATGGCGCCGTGCATCATCTCCTCGCCCATGCTCAGCGCCGGGCCCGAGGACCTGGAGCCTCCGCTCAAAAGGAGGTGCCTCCGAATTAGAAATCAGAATAAGTAAAAGGTTTGTATGTACACTGGGGCTTTTCTCCACACGAGTCAGCGCACCCCTCCTTACTTCTTACAGGGCAGAGGCGCGCGAGAGAGTTGTATTGATAATCATGGTTTTACCTTACGTGTTTTACAGTACACCTTGTGTGGTCACACACTATCATCATCTTGATCCAACATCATTCCCATTTTACAGATGAGGAAACTGACTCACAGCATGTAAGTGCCATGCCCAGGGTCACTTACTTAAGGATAAAGCCAATTCTTGAACCTGCATTGAAACACTATCTACTAATTACACTTTTATTATTAGGCTCATCCCTGTAAGTAGAAGAGGATGTGGGGAGGAAGGAGAGATTACTTGGGACCAGTAAATGTTCAGTCATGAGGTTACAGGACTGTGCTAAAAGGCAAGCTGAGCCACTTCTTGGAGCTGGTAGAGTCACTGGCAGAATGTCCTAATTCACCAAATGTTCTCAATAACCAGGGGATTCCATTTGCACGATGAGAATAAAATCTAACCTTCTTACATGCTATGCCAACTGAACCCAGACCACGAAGCCCCATTTGCCTGGTAGGGTGTGGAGCAGCTCGTGTTCACGGGGTCTCTTCCTTCATTTGTCACCAACCAGCATTTCCCGGGGTGGGCCTCAAGCATCACTGACCAGCTTTGCTTTCTCCCCTTTTGGGGCTCATCAGCTCAGTGGGTGAGGTGCTCACCTCTCCAGGCAGTGGGAGGCTTTGACAGGGAAAAGGGCAACATCACCAAAGTGGGTGAGAGCGCACATCTCTGACCTCTGGCAGGGGAGGGTCCGGAATCCTGCTTAATACCAAGTGAACCATAAATAACGAGTCCAGAATTTCAGTAAGGGGGAGGGAAACTAGCCTGCGTGGCTGCCCACTGTAGCCAGATGTGGCCTCATTTGTTTGATCCTCCCAACAATCCTGGTGGAATAAGCATCGTCTGCGTCTTACCAAGGAGGAAAATAAGGCTTGGAGATGTTGCCCAAATCAGAGCTGGTAAGTGAGGGAACCACTATTCAACTCAGGCCTGCTGGATCCAGAGCCTGAGCGCTCTCCTCTGTCCACAAGGACAGCAAACAGGCTAATGTTCTGCTGAAGTTTATCAACTATTTATGGAGAGGAAAGGAAGGGAAATGAATATTTACTGAGCACATAACTTATGCACAGCTCTTTCCGGGAGTTGGGGGTTACAAAGGTGAATATGGTGCAGTGCCTGCCCTCAAGGCACTTATAGTCTGGTGGAAATGTACACCAGGGAGGAAGGAGGCCTGGGTAGGAGAAGTGAACCTTCTAGGAAGAACAGTTGCTCACGTTGGTATGTGCAGGTCCTTCTCTAAGTGGTTTTCAGTATTTATTTGGGTCAGGATCCATTTGGCTATTGTTATTGTCTTCATTTTACCGATGAGGAAACTAAGACATAGAAATTAAGTAACTTGCCCAAGATTACCAAGTTAATAAGCAGCATTGAGATTCAAATGTAGGCTGTCTGACTCCAGGGCTACGTTTTCTTTGAACCACTGTAGGAGAATATGTTAATTGGTCCCTTTATTACCCTACTTGATAAAATTCTTTTATCCACCTCAGTTGTCTTGGGGGAAAGTTCCTAGACAAAAACCAAGCCTACCTACCAACTTCTCTAAGTGTTTAGATGGTGTTTGTTTGTTTGTTTTTAGCGTGCTCAGTTTTTTTTTTTTCAGCAACAACAATGAAAAACCTAGAATACCAACCCATTACTCCACGGTAGGAAATATAGATGTGGACCAGAACACTTGATGTGGTGTGTCCAAACCATTGTCTCTAAGTCAGCATATTTACACGGGCACCTACCTCACTTATAGCCAGGAGTTTGCTTGGGAAGCTCAGAGCCAGTGAAAGGGGCCTTACTGGGTGGTGTGAGAAGGGTTTCTCAGCCACCATAGTCTGAGGCTTCCTTTTCCACTGATGGCTTTGCCAGTAGGAGCAGAATACTAAAAATCAGTTCACCAATCCTCGATTTTATATCTGCAAGTTCTGCTCTCCAAAGACAGTCTCAGCCTTCTCATAGTCACCTCAATTGAAAATGCCCCTGATTTCTCTACCAGAGTAATTTAATCTGGTTGACAAAGCAGTGAGTAATGGGAAGATGTGGGACAAAAAAAAGTGATGGCGGGCTTCCCTGGTGGCGCAGTGGTTGAGAGTCCGCCTGCCGATGCAGCGGACGCGGGTTCGTGCCCCGGTCCAGGAAGATCCCACATGCCGCGGAGCAGCTAGGCCCGTGAGCCATGGCCGCTGAGCCTGCGCGTCCGGAGCCTGTGCTCCGCAATGGGAGAGGCCACAACAGTGAGAGGCCCACGTACCGCAAAAAAAAAAAAAAAAAAAAAAAAAAAAAAAGTGATGGCCTTTAGAAAGCCAGAAAAGCATCAGGAATTGTAATTTTAAACACATTCTAGTGTCACTCATTCAAATGACATTAAAGGAAGAACAAGAGGGTGAAAGATTTTACTACCATTGCTCAAGGGAGAAGTGACCAGGTCAGGAAGAGTGTCACTAGTCCATAAGTAGTATAGGGTCAAAAGAATATAAAAGCATTAAATATATGATGGCTATTTGGATGATATATGTTTCTGAATAAAGAGTCAGGCTAGGGTCTTGTATGTGGACCAGAGTCGTTACTAAAAATATTAACCTGGCTTCAGTCATTTTCAGAAGATGCAATGATGAAATTGCCCATATCCCCCTGAGATTGGAAAATTCTTTTTATGATGGGTCCCGCAAGAAATTACAGCTTTTCTCTAAAGCCAGAGACTCTCAGGCTTTGCCAGCTACAGTGGGGTGACAAGGTGAGTGATTTAAGGTGGGGGAAGAACGCCTCTGCTCCACTAAATCGCATTGCCTCTTGCCCTCTGTAGTTCCGTGTCAGCTCACAGCACAGTCTCAACCTGCCGTAATTCACTCACGTTCTCTGACCCTTCCTGATTTTCTGTGCACACGTGGTGCTGTTTTTCTTCTATGCCTTCAGAAACCCAGCCTATGCATATGGTTATGGAAACTGGAAATGCATCTGTTCAGTAAAGAACTTCATGGCTTTTGTGCCCTGACAGTGAACACTGTTTGGTGACAAGTTAAAGCCAAAGGGGAAAGCACTAAAAAAACAAAACCAAACCTGGGCTGAGTTGTGGTGGGTGAGGCGCAGGTGAGTGATTTCTCCTTGTGCTTGTTGGTGACTCATTGTCAGTAACTTTCGTCTAGGTTCTTCATTTTCACTATGCCCACCATTTTCATACTGTATTACTATTTTTAAAAATCATTTAAAATAGATTCAAAGCAGACTGTGTCTTGAAATCAGTAATCCAGGCAGCTACAGTTACCTTCAAAGAAGTCATCATTTTTGCTAGTTCTTGGCAAATCACAGGGTTTTCTTTTTTCCATTTTGAAGTTATTCTGTTCCCAGTTACCTGACTTTATGCATTCTGGTTTGTTGATATGATTACAAATGATTTAAATGAGCAGATATTTTCCTAGATGCAGAACCAATTAAGTTTAGTCGACGATTTTAAAAGGTTGGAAACTTCCTTTTATCTTCAACTTTTAAGATGCTTCTGTAAGCTGAAAAAAAAAATCCCCCCAAATAATAAGGAAAACAATGTATAAACATTTCCCGAACTGTTCTCTCCACAAAGAATTCCATTTATAAATGGAATACTCCTTTCTTTGTCTTTGCCTTTGAGCTTGGGGGATAGCTGTTTGTATTTGTACATTTTCTGAATTTCTACAGTTTACACTTGTTTATGGTACATTGGGGAGTTCAGAGTAACCATTTGCAAATGTTTGAAGATATTCAAAAGAAAATATCCCCCCCTCCTTGATTTTCCAGGGAAATGACATCTTCTCTTTAAGTAAAATAATCAATGGAAAAAATGTGTACCATGAGTAACCCTTTCACCCTCACTTTTTCCATTCCCGAGGAGCGGCAAGACCAAGAACTTGCCACCTTTGTGACTCCCAAATTCCTTATGTGTTTTTAAAACCAGAAAGAAAATCCAACAGTCTTGTCCCCGGCCCCCATCCCGAGATGCTCCCCTAGCCTCAACAGCAAGAGTTCCTTCCCCTTTTTGTTTTCTCTGGGAGAGCTAAAGAAGGGGGGCTGTAGTTTTGACTTTTTGGAGTTTAGAGTTTAATTATTAGTCTGGCCACGGAGCCACAATCCCAGAAAGGACTATTTCAAGAAGGGGGCAGGGGACTCGCCTCATTAGGAAAGCCGCAAGGGTGGAGGTGGCAGGTAACTTTTTGCCAGTTTGGTTTCTCCAGCTGAGAAGTTTGAGAGGATTGGCTGCCTGCAAAGTCAAGTCCAGGCAGTTGAAATGTGATTGTGGGTGCCGACTACGAAAGCAAGGAAAAGAGGAAAAACTGTGACTGAGAGGAGGAAATCAGTACAAGTAGGGTGTGCTCAGATCTCTGCCAGACTTGAGATTTTTAATGTTCTAATACTTGGTTATTGGAAACGTTCATTGGTGACGTAATCCCTGATGTTCAAGTTCTGCCCGTCTGTCAGGATGCAGATGGCTGCCCAGCTCTAGGTATAGGTTATTCAGAGGAACAGCAGTGAGGAACGGCCAGGTCTGCGTCATGCGCACGTGTGAGTGGTGAGGACCTGAGAGAGTGCTTGCTGTGATCATTTGAGACTCATAGAGGAGAATTTTCTGGATGAACAGTGTCAAGGTTGGCCTTAGACACATCTCGTTCAGTGTTGCCAGGTCTCTTTTAACCTTTAGGAGAAGGGGGTTGAAGGAGGGTTTTAATGTGCAGGCACCTGGCTTTAGATATTATTTCAATCAGATTATGATGGGATAGGAAATGACATATGTGACCGGGTATTTAGTTCTTTCAGATGTAGCCATAGCCTTCCATCTTCAGCAGGGCTGGGGCTAGGGTGAGGGAAGAGAAGTGCTTAGTGCGCGAGCTTTAGCGACGATCCTCAGGGTCAGGCAGTGCAGCGCGAGTCCTGGCCCTGATCTACAGACCTCCCGATCTGTGTGTCAGCTCCCCGGAGCTGGTCTCCACAGACTTGTCCATGCATAGCCTTCAGCTATTCCCTCTGGAATTTTGTGGAAAGCTTTATGTGCTTGTGCACGGAGGTGTTTTCTTGGGAGGAGCAGTCCATAGATTTTGGCTACAGGAAAAGTATGCCTTACATCTCTGAAAGATTATTTTATATTATCACCAAGCAATACCTGAGCAGAAATTTTTCTTGTTACTCTGAGGAAGCTGAATTAATTGTAAGTTTCCCTTAAAACTTGGAATTTATTTTTAACAATTTTTGCTGTGGACCCTTGCCTCAATAAGATTGCCTTAGTGACAAAATGCAAAGGGTGATAGACTTTTCTTCAAGTTACTATAACTTGTGAGTGCCTATGGGAAAGAAGAAAGGGGAAGCAAGGAAAGAAACAAGCTAGACACTTCCCCAGCACTTGGACTTCCAAAGTTTGTGCTGTACAGGCAGATGCTGTCCTTCAGTGGAAAACCTTCTACCCTGCTGTTGAGGCCAAGGGAGGAGAATGGCTTGAGTCGGAGAAGTGGACAGATCAGTAAACACCAGGGCATTGGCATGGCCATGTCTTGGAGCTCTACCAAGCCCCCTAGCTCCCTAGCATGCTTCTTCACCTGGAGAGGGTGTGCTTGGAAAGGTGAAAGCATTCAACCAGCTACTAACAAGCCATTGCCCAGGAGGGCACTAGAAATAAGTTCCCTGTCTGGTTTCCAATGAATCACTCCCTTGCTGGCTCGAGCGACTTCCTGGGCATCCTGGTTCAATCATTTACACCTACCTTCATGCAGACAAGCATCACAGAGGGGCAGAGGTGTTTGAGGACCAAAATCCACTGCAGCCTGGAGCACTTACCTCATGTAGTAGAACACCATCCACCACCAACACTCTGCCTTTTCCAGACTCTCTTGTTGAAGAGATTGTGTCAAAGAGACAGAGGGTGGCCATCCTGTTTTCCTTCACCCTATCCCACCCAGAATTATTTTGTGTCCTTCAGTTGCTGGTTTAAATATACATGGCTGCATGTTAAGGCAATGCATTCTGCATGTGTAAACTTTTTTTTTTTTACAAATGCCTCAAAAACATAAAAGGAATTCATTTCAGAGAAACAAATAAATTAGTTTAAAAGATAAACAATTTAGCACTGCCATCATCTAACAGGGTCCCATTCTCAAGGAAAAGGAGTAAATGCCATCTCAGATGCCAGCTTGCAATACTAACCACAGAGAGCTCTTCTCTAGATTTACGGATTTCCACAGCATTCTGCTTGAGAAAAAAGTAGGGTGGGGTCAGGATTGAGAATGTGCAGCCATCAGCAAGGAGGGGAAACGCACGCACACAAATTATTTCAAGGGGGTCATTTAAAAGATTCTAGTGAAAATGACCGGAGCAAAAGCAAAGGACAATGAGAACAAAACTTTTAAAGCATCTTTTGTGCTTTAGAAAGCTCCTGAGTGGGGCTTCCCTGGTGGCGCAGTGTTTGAGAGTCCGCCTGCCGATGCAGGGGACACGGGTTCGTGCCCCGGTCCGCGAAGATCCCACATGCCGCGGAGCGGCTACTGCCCGTGAGCCATGGCTGCTGAGCCTGCGCGTCCGGAGCCTGTGCTCCGCAACGGGAGAGGCCACAACAGTGAGAGGCGCGCCTACCGCAAAAAAAAAAAAAAGCTCCTGAGTGTACTAAACATTCTTAAATTGACAGCATTCAAGTAGCTCCTGATATCCCTTAACTCTGAGCTCCTAGGACTGAGCTGTGGCCATAAGCAACAACATGCTTGTGCAATTTTACCAAACACACAAGTCTGAATAGAGAGAAGGGAACACGAGAGCAGAACTGCCTTTCCACGTGGGCGTGGGGTCAGGACTGGGTCAATCAAAGCTGTCCGGCACTCCCCGGCCTCATTCCATCCAGACAGTTGGCTGCAACGCTGGCTGTCTCATCAGTTCCCCCTTTGAACCTCTGCTTTGTTGTCTTTCTTCGATAGCAAGCTGTGTTTTGTTTTGGGTAAAAAGGGAAATAAGAATGCGACAGAAGAACAGAAGGGAGAAACATACATTATGGACCCGTTGGATATGAAACATTGACCTAATGTCCAAAAAATGCAATTAAAAAGCATATCTCTCCCTCATTTGCATGGCTTATTTCCCCAGACATGTTTTTGGTATTGAAAATGAATGGTATTCCCATATAACATGTGTCTCAATTTGTAATGATATCCTCCTTGCAGCTGGCTTCGTTCTCCAACTGTTTCTAAGATGTTACTGTCTTAAATTTGAGCCAACCTACAATAACAAATTATCTAGAAGCAAAGTGGCTAAGTTGCATTTGGTGAGAGAAGGGGAAACCCTATATTTCATCCTTCAACTCTTGTTTTGGAAATTCAGACCGTAGCATGATCTTTTTCTAAGGAAATCTATACACGCACACTTTAAAAATTGTGCCTATTGGGTGTTGTGAGAGCAAGAATGATCAGGTTTAAGTTTCTCTGCAAAGTTCTGCATCCCATCAACAAGCCCTTTTGATATTTTAAACCCATATTTAGAGTAATTTCAAGATATTTGGAGCACATGTGGTTAAATGTAAAACTTTGTCATTATGATTTGTTAGATGCTTATACTTTAAATATTTATAAGCCATTTTTAAGTACTTTATCCAAAAGCTTTCTCCCACTAGAATACTACAATTGAGTGGTATCTGAGCATCATCTGAGCATCTAGTAGATACAGGGTGAAGTCACTGCAGCATGCATGCACGTTCTTCCTGCTTTTCTGGTTTTAATTCAAATGTCGTTTTTAGTAGATTCAGCTTATTTTTTAAATGTATAAGAAGTCATAAACAGGATTGGTTGTCTGTGATTTTTTAAAGAATTACCAAGTCCCCCAAAGGTAAAATGTTCAACTTGAATCATGTTGATTCCTACCTCTTTTTCTTATCCTAAGAGTAATTAGTAAGACTTTCCACTAGAGTGTTGGATCTGTGTCCAGAGGAACGTAAAGTGTCGTATTGTTCCTCCAAAATGTCTTAGAGGCAGTTTATTGGTGGTTAGATTGAATTCTTCACTATTCACCCTCAGCCATCTTGGAAACAGAGACACAGGATCCCATCTTTATCATAAGTAGCCTGTTTGAGCACTTACCATGAAAAAGAGGAGAGCGAAAAAAACCTTTTTCCAAGTCAGAATCCATTTAAGCTTCAGAGGTTATAAATTTCAAACTGACCACAGGCCTCTGGGGCTCACACTCTTTATGGCTGGCAAAATACAACTTTCTGGCAAGAACGAGGAAAAGAAGGCTTAAAAGGGCTCATAAACTTGCTTGGACATCTAATAGCTCTTACCAAACAGCATTTTCATGAGTTAAGTGTAAATGAGTCAGAAACATATAGATTGAATTTCTTTTAAAATACACATGGGTTTAAAAATTAAGGCCAAAGTGCTTGGCAAAATAAGTTTTGGTTTTAGCCAAACCCCAAATGTTTGAAAAAAAATAGTTTTACAATTTGCCAAACCAAAAATATATCCAGGTCCCTCCATTCCTCTCATTTAATACGGTGACATCGTAAACATGGGACTGAAGGTCTATTTTCATATCCACCAAGGTCTGAGCAACTTGAATCCCAAATACTAGTTGAAAAACTATGAAAAATTTTTTGTGGAAAAACCTATGACCTTGCAAATGAAGCTGAGTGGTCACTCGTTCAGGGTTCTGATTTTGATAGCACCTCCCCCTGTCTGATCCTCCGATCAACTTGTTCTGTGTCTCAGCTCTGTGTGTGTGTGTGTGTGTGTGTGTGTGTGTGTGTGTGTGTGTGATGCACAGGGATAGTAACTTTTAAAAAAAACCTTATATTTAGAATGGTTAATTTATACTTAATTAATATATTACGACCCATGAAAGTTAATAAACTCTTAATCATATCCGAACAGAGGGAGGCAGTCCCCTTTCACTCATTTATGGTTCAAAGATAGTCTTCATTTATTTCCCTAGAGGGGAAAACACATCCATTTTCAACTAACTGTATTGAATACTGACTCCATGCAGGGACACTGTTATTAAGAGATGGAAGGAAGAAAGAAAGGAAGGAAGGAAGGAGGGAGGGAGGGAGGGAAAAGAAAAAAAAAGTGGGAGAGGCAGTGGCAGGAGTCTCATTAGACTTGTTTTGAGGAGCTAATAACCTGAGTGAGGCAAGAAGTAACCAAGGCCACTATTACAAGCATTATGCAGGACCTGCAAACAGATATGACACTGTAGACAGGGGGCTTTGGTGAGGGCTTTGGTGTGAATGGGGGCAGTTCACACATTGTTGTAACTGATTACCTAGCTTGTGGCTGGCAGGATGGGCACATGAGTATTTATTGAGTGAATGAACGAGAAGAGTATCAGGAGAGGTCTAGTTAATGGAGTTACCAGGTTAGGGTTCCATACAGCAGGTGAGTTTGGAGTTAGGTTCTAAAACTGGGGAGGGCCTTGAACTTGCAGTCGGGAGTGGAGGAATAAAAGAGGCAGTAGGATGGCAAGAGCCACAGGTGCGGAGAAGAGGAAGTCGCGTGAGGGATGACCTTGCCCTTCGCTCGGCTGGAGTGAAGGGCTTGGCTGCAGACGGAGAGGGGGTGGAGGCTGGAGGAGAGCAGGTGGGCAGTGGAGCGGGAGGTTGTAGCACTTGTACTCTGTACGTTAGGCAATGTCACCACGACCTCGAGCAGAGGAGTGACAGGAGGAAATCTGTGTTTGAGGAAAATTACTTCAGCAGCTGTTTGTGCACTGAAAAGGAAGCGAGAGAAAGACTAGCATTGCTGAGCTGATCACTGAATTCTGATGACAGGCTTGTTACCAGCAGTGGATTCTAAACACCGCGGGATGTTATCGCTGCAGTGTGAGCCGCCAGAGCTGCCACATCTATGTTTTACGCGTGTAAAGCCATTGTGGCAATGCAAGGGGAGGATGAGCTCTTTCCTTTGTGCCCAGAGCAGACCTAAGAGGTTTCATAGCACACAGTGGAAGGAAACCTCACAACATTCCAAAGTTCAGTCAAGGGGGATGCTGGCCGGGCCCCAGGTTGCCGTGGAAATAGGGACTCCACCCTTCTGACTGCCCAGCTGCTCTGAGCCTTAGGCCAGTGGGGCAGGGCATGGTGCAGGCCGTCGGTCGCCCAATGGATGCACAAGGCAGGCAGCGGCTCTCCTAGCAGAGGACTTCCCTGAGGATGGACGTGGAGCCTGGACGGTGGCCCTAGTGATGCCCAAAGCTCGGTCCCTGGAATGAAGAGCAGCCACAAGGCTTGCGTGGCTTTGCTCAACCTCAGACACCTTCAGAGATCTTCACAGAAGCTGAATCAGATCCTCCCAGGGCTGGCAGGCACGTTTAAAGGGGTGTGGCAACTTTTGGAAATGTCCTTTTATCTTTTATCTTTTTTAACTTCCCAGGTCATACATCTTCTGAAGCTTCCACATGTGGTGACAGTGGGCTCCTGGTAGTGAAGGAAGGCAGCGGTGTGGTTTAGTGGATACAGACTTCTGCTTTGGGGTTGGGCCAGCCTGGGTTCAAATCCCAGCAGAGCCAATTAGTAAGCGAAGGAGAAAGCGACTTTACCTCCCCAAGCCTCAGTCTCAAGGTCATAACACTGCTGGGAGGAGCAGATAAGAAAACATAGGTAGAGGTGCCCAGGAAATGGAGTTACTGTCCTATTAGGCTACAATGCCTGGGAGAGGAGTCCAGGGCTGGAGTGAGGTCTGCTTGGATCTGAAAACCAGCTGTGAGTTTGGACCAGTTTTATAACCACTTTATGCCTACCTTTTCTCATTTAATAATTGTAATGGCTAATGTTTATTGAGCACTCTCTATATGTAAGCAGTGTTCCAGATGTTACATGCCCACAACAACCCTCTGGGCTACCATTATTAAACCCATTTTATAGATGAAGAAACTGAGGCACAGAGTGGTTGAATATCCTACCCAGAGTCACTGGCCAGTAAATGGCAGTGCTGGGATCTGACTGGCAGCCTGGCTCCAGAATCTTCCTGCAAAACCACCGAGCATGTCTTATATACAAAAAAAAATGAAGATAATAACCCATACTTCATAGCGTTATCAGGCTCCAGTGTAAATAACAGAAGGAAAATGCCCACCTGGCATATATATACTAGGTGCTCATTATAAGAATTGTAATGGTAGCCCCTGCAGCCCAGAACGTCTTCCCTCAACGTGTAATGGGAGGTAACGAAACATTTCGATGCTGTCAACCTCGGAGGTTAGGGAAATGATTCCAGAAATTCTCCTAAGATGTCTGGTTCCACTTTTATAAGTAGGGACTGGGACAAACAGAGTAAACGCTCAAGGTCACAGAGTGGCGCAGCCAGGATTAGAACCTGAGTCCTCATCTGCCTTTCCCCTCAGTGGGACACGGGATACGACCAGAGCTGCTTGAGTTACACGCCCTGTGCCAAGGACCAGAGTCATACGTTTGCTACCCACAGCATCACTGCCTCACACCGGGCAGCTGATTTCAGAGAGGAAATAGGTTGTACCTGAACATCTGGGGTGGAAGGGTGGAAGGGTTGCAGAAAAGCAATTATTAAGCACACGCTCCATCTCCTTGGCTGTTAGAGGGGGGTAGCAGGGAATCAGCATGCTTGCTCTAATTTTTTACACAAAGTTTCCGTGAAAGGAAGCCCTTCTCTCTCTCTCTCTCTTTCTCCCTCTCTCTTTCTGCTAAAAGGCTGGTTGTAAAGTGTCAGACCTCTTTTCCAGACCTAGCCTAAAATCTTAAAGTCTGTTGATCCATAGACAATAGCTACTTGCCATGTAAAGCTGCTCTTTTCTCTAGGTTCTTTTTTTTCTTTTCTTTTCTTTCCTTTTTTTTTTTTTTTTAACTTAGACTGCCTGTGTTCAGATTATATAAATAAATAACAGACTCAATCTTAGTACAATAAACATCTACTTTTGTGTCCAAGGCAGAATTTTTGGAAGGCACAAGAACCGGCATCAGCTAGTTTGTGTATTGGATAGGACTTGAATGAAAATGCAATTATTATTTCTTAGCAAATAGTTTCTCGGAGTTTTGTCTCTAAGGCCCCTGCCAACTTTGACATTGTGACCCCTGCTTGCCAGGGTGAGGAAGGGGAGAGGTGAAACCTGGGCTAGGGGGTAGCACTCCGAGGCGAGCATGGACTTTGAGGTTGTAGGAGCTGGACTTCAATCCAGCTTGGCCCCTTTCTAGCTGGTGACCTTGAGCAAGTAAGTTTCTTAACCTTCTTGGGAAAGTTTCCTCATCTGTAAAATGGAGACAGTAATAAATACTTCGTAGCATTGTTGTGTCAATGAAATAAGTATATAAGATATATTTGTTTTTAAGTGAAATAAATATATAAAAGTGCCTAGCGCAGTATTTGACATTAAGTGCTCAGTAAATGTAACTTTCTTTGAAAACACTGCAGCTTTCCCAAACCATAATAGGAAGTGCTTGGTCTTGAAATCCAGGCGGCATAGGGCTTGAGGCTCTTATTCAAAATTTCTTGTAAAACATTAGCTATATCATGTAATTCTTCATTTGATTTTTCTCTTTCACGAATGCATGCAGCCACTTGCTCCAGTGCATTTGTAAAAATGTGTGCAGTTAGTCATGAATCCCTGCCTGCTTTTAGAAAAGGACCAGAGACAGGGTAATTTGTTTAGCTTAAACTCCCAGGTTTTAAAAAAAGATTTGAGGTGGCTGAAGAGATCTGTTGTCCAGGGTGAAGATAAAGGCTTTTGCAAGTGCACAAGAGGGGGTTCTGTGGCTCAGGGTTCTTTGTCCCCCCAAGATCTTGTAGAGGTCAGCAAGATAGCACTGGCCACTCATATGAATAAACAGGTCTCTCTGCCCATTTAACTCCTAGAACCAGCTAAGCAAAGAAAACCGAAATTTAAATTTGTAAAACAAAAAATTAAAGATGGAGTTATCTCAGCAGGGGGTCTTGTATGGGTGGGATTTTAATTGATTAAAGAGTAAAATAAGAGATATTGCTAAAGGGGAAAATTATAAAAAAGAAAAGCAAGGCCTCATGTTTGGTTTAATTTTATTTCTTTTAAATAATTTGAGCCTTACCTTATCAGAGCCAGGCCGTGGGCAGCTCAGTGGTGCTGGAGCTCACCCTTGGCCCTACTCCCCTCTCCTCACCATGGGTTATTTCCCATAGCAATCATGCTAGAGAAGCGATGTTTTTAAATTACTTTCATCAATTAGGAAGCTATAAGAAAAGAGATACCATCCACTTCGTAAATGAAAACGGTTTCCAACTTGGTAAAAGCCATTTCAGAACTCTTCGTGAAGCGATGGTCGATGGAGGAGAGAGGGAGCCATTTTTTGGCAAAACCTCAGCAAGCCGTAGCCCTTTCCGGGATGGGCTGGGTGCAGAGACCACTGTCTGGCATCACACCCAGCCTTATCAGCTGGTGCAGGCAGCTCTGTTCATTGACCACGGGGTTCTACCCTTGTGAGCGTCCCAGAATAGCTGTGGCTACCTGAGAGCAATCCAGTCCTCAGGGACTCATTATTGTCCCAGATAAACAGCGTGGCCGAAGCCAGCACGTAATAGCTGTATTTAACCGTGATAAGTGATGGGCCGATGTGCCCGAGTGGCATCACGGGCAGGGCTGGGGTAACTGGACAAAGGCAAGCCGGCCTGGCAGCGGGCATCTCTTGTACATTATAGGGTTGATGCCACGGGATTTTGGACTGTGGGGAATAAATATGATGGACCTGGAGAGCTTGCCTTCTAGACAGGTAAGACAGGACAGACCTACTGGATTTTGATTATGCTAATGACAGGTATTTGAGGAAGCAAAGAAGAATAAAAGTTCAGAAAACAGATTAGATTAATGGAGGCAGGCTGCTTGGTGGAGGTGAAATCTTGTGCCATGGAGGGACTATGATGGGATGCAGAATAAGACAGACAGTTTCTTTGGATACACGTTTACTTTTGGGAGTGGTTGCCTGGAAATTATAAAATTTCCTTTTAAATGCAACCTGCATACATCTTAGGCTGTAAAGGTCAAAGAAGAAAAGGTGAGGATGATGGTATGTTGACAGTATCAACACTGAAAGAAGTTATTAGTACTCAGGCCTATTTTTGTTCTCTATGACACTCTGACAACGCTTATGTGATAAAGGAGAAGAAGTAACTCAGTCACATTCTTAGCAATGCTTTCCTGATGGAAAGGGAAATTGCCGGTGGTCAGAGGCTTGTTCAGGGCACTTGGTGTGCAGCTGAGCCCATGAGGGAGAGACTTTATTCTTCTGGCCAGAAGGGGCAGCTGGGCCTGGAGTTCTGCAGACGCTGACCGTACATGCCTGCTGGAGACCACGCACTGTGGAGCTGGTCTTCATACATGGTGCAACGTGGTCCACGGGATGGGATGTGTGTGTGTGTGTGTGTGTGTGTGAGAGAGAGAGAGAGAGATGTTCCGCATGGCAGGGCCCTGGGTTGTCCTGCCTTCAGACAAACCCCAATTCAGAGGAAAACCCAAATGTGAGGCACAGGTAGAACCACTTCCCCAGAACCCCCTGCATTAAGGGACACTCCAGAAATCTCTGCCGGAGGTGAGAGTGTGTGTATGTGATTAATAGAAAGAAGGAGACTCTTTCTGAAACTTGGGACTTCAGGATAGAGAAATGAATAGTCTTTCTTATACATGGATAACTGTGTACCACCATACCTGATGATGGCTTTGGTCCAAAGATCCTACAATCCCAGAATATGAGAGATGGAAGATGTAATAGAAAATCTCACCCATGCCTTCATTTCACAGAGGAAGAATCCAGGCTTGGGGAGGTTAAGGAATAGGTCCAAGGTCACACGGCTACATAGGGTTCATGCTGTAACCAGCGTCTCTGTGTCACATATTGTAGAAATTTCCCCTTTACTCAGACCAAGAAATTTAGACAGAGAGGACCGACTGTTCTGTAAGACACCTCTGCTTAGCAGGGGCTGAGTCGGAACGGACTTGGGCTCTGGAACTTCCTGCCATGATCACTTTCTAAAACTCCAAGGTCACTTCCTCCCCACTTTTGAGTTTCACACCTTGCAAACAAATAACTGTCAGGAAAGTGATGCCCAAGCTTGGTTCTTCATTTTCATTGACTCCTGTGTCGCCAACATGGGGGCTGCCCTGAACCAGCCAGAGTCAGGAGGACAGAGGAGGGGGCCTTCAGTTTACTCCCTCCTCAAACGTTATCCGCCGAGAGGGACTTGCACTGCCACCATCTGGCCTGGGTGGGTGTCCCAGACACGGCAAGTGTGCGGTGAGAGGGACGGAAGCGGCACAGATCCTCCCTTTGCCATTCTCTTGAAATAAGCTTGGCGTGAGGAGGCTTTCCAGGCAGCAGGAGTGGGGCTGCAAACAATAGAGTGCGGTGCAGCTGCACCCGGTAGAACTTTGGGGGAAAACACATATTATTTGCCAGACAATAATAGATACCAGAGAATGCTAATGATTATTAGAGCGTTTGGGATGGCAAACGCTGTAGTTAAGGTTCCAGAATGGCTCTCATTATAATCCCGTTTTCCTAGTCCCTTATGAAAGCCTTGAGATTTTCTCTAAGTAGGCTGATGCTGTCCATGTTTGGCCTTTGTCCAAAGGCGATTTCAACGTAAGGAAACTTATTTGAGAAATAGTCCTCTTTGGGGGGTTCATGATTACATTAAAGAAACAATTTACACCCTTGAAAAAGCAGTCGCAGCGTTCTTGAGTGAGTAATTCAAAATGGTGGCGTTTCTCAGTCACTGGAAGAAACCATTAAACACCGTTTCTTTTCCTTTTCCTTTTTTAAAGAAGGATTCAGAGCTCCTCTCTGACTACAAGATTTGGTCACTCTTAGTCCCAAGCCCAGAGGTAGGGATGGTTTCCCTCCCTCCAAAGCAAGTTCCAGGCTGTGCTTCCTAAACAAAAGTAAATCCTGCCCAGAAGCAGCTACAGTATGTCTCAGGATCCATTTGGGTCCGTTTCCAAGGCCTCTTCCCAATCCTTTGTGACTTCTCATTTGTTGGTGGCTCGTGGTGTTTTTCTTTCTGTACCTCTTCCCACCATTATGTCTTAGAAAGAAAGAAGGAAAGAAAGGAAGAGAGGGAGGGAGGGAGGAAGGAAGGAAGGAAAAAAGAAAGAGAGAGAAAGAGGAAGGAAGGAGAGAAAGAGAGAAAGAAAGAAGAGGAAGAAAAGAAAGAAATTAAAGTGAGCTCTTTATTCTGAGAGAAATAGCCACATTTCCAAATCTGACCATGCCAAATGAAAAGGTTTCCATGACCTTGTAATTCCACTCCCATTGCATATTTGTGGTGTTTTGCATTTTCACTTTGGTTATTTAATATACATATTAAATGCACACAGATCTGGTGATTTAATGTGATTTGGGGAACTCAGGCATTTCCTGTCATGCACATTCAGATTTTCAAACCTTGTTTTTGGCTGATCATTATTATGGTTACCATTAACACCAGTATTTGGATAGCAGGGTTCAAAGCACAAGCTTGGACCTAGTCCTCCCAATGGGCATTTTGACCTCCTCACGCTTCTGCTAAATTCACGCTACAGACACTCTGAACACTCCAGTGCTCTTTGTGGCCTCCATTTCTTCGTCTATAAAATGCGGGAGACTGTGTATATTATCTCTGGGGTCCCTTCAAGTTCTACATTCTATCACCTGAAATTATTTGTTCACTGGTCTAGGAATAATCTCAACAGTTGTAAAGATGTTTACAAGTCCTCTCCCACCACCTCACGTTAGCCAAATTTTCCCATTCACATATCTGACATCCCCATTTATTGGCAGGAAAAAAAAAGTACCGTTTTGGGACATGGGGGACAAGAGCTGTTTGATTCTCATTCATTTGACAAATGTGTGTTGAGCTGAATACATTTGTCCCCGGGTGTAGGGGTTTGAGCAAAACAGACACAGCCCCAGACCTCAGGGACTTCACAGTTTAGTTGGATGCCTTCTGAATGGCTGCTTCCTGGGGGTGATGGAGTGTCCTTAGGAGGTTTCAAGCCAAGGGACTGGTAGCAAATGAAATAAGCCAGTAAGGATAAGAGAGGCAGAGCCCAACAGTCCTATTCAGACCTTCTGCCCTGGGATCCCAGTCCTATGCTTGGTCTGGATGTGAAGTGATGTGAGCGGCTCACCTTTGTCAGGCAAGACCCCAGAGAGGGGCTCTTCTTCCAGCTCAGTCGCCCCTGTAGGAAACCTCTGAAGAGTGGTCTCTGTGCCCCAGGAAACTTTCACATGCTAAAAAGTCCATCTCATGGCCTTCCTCCTTTGCAGCAGACACTAGGGCTGTTACACGGGGTACAGGCTTGAGGTCTGCAACACCAGGGTCCCCCGATGACCTTGCCTGGCTTTGGGATGCCCTTGGGCAACTCCAAAGACTTCCTGCCAGTTAAGCCTGCAGTAACGTGGAGAGTGAATGTTGCTGGGTTGCAAAGGATGCTGCTGCAGTCTTTGGGTGAGGGCGTGGTGCTCCATGCTCATTATGGTCTTCCAAAAAGCGACTCGAGTTTCATTTCCTCACACAAAGCTGGCAGGGCTGATCCTGCGCAGAACCGTGAATGAAAGTTGTGTGGAAATCAGGCTGCGCCGCCCCAGTTCTGGGGCCTTGTTGTAAGTCTGACCTGACAGCTGGAGAGTGTGCTGCTCTGACTCATGCCCGGGTTCTCCCCAGCCCGGAGGGTGGGGGGTAGTTTGGTCTAGTGGATTCTAACAAACCCCTTTTCCTCTTTTTCTAGGAACGCTCACTCACAGGGTACCTTGCATGGAGAGAGGGCGCAGAGCAAACCATGTCTCGCCATCCAGTGACACCAGCTGGTCAGCTCACCACCCCCTCTGGCTAAAACTCAAGCAAATAAAGCCGCTTCCTGTCATTAAGCATCTCAGAGGAAGCAGCCCTCCCTCGGTGGCCTCTAGCCCAGAGAAGCCAGCACGTCTTGGACCCACCAAGCGGGCCCAGCCTTCCTGCTGCCACCATCTCTGCTTCTCCCCAGAGGAACTTAGGGATTTTGCCCCTGGTTTAAAAGAAAAAACAAAAACAAAAAAAAAACGACAAAACACCAACAAGCCACAAGGACCAATGTAGGTATTCTCCCTGCCTCATCTTCAAGGCTCAGAGGGTGAGGCTGGAAGATGATACAGATTTGAAAACAAAAATCGTTTTTTAACCTTTTTAAAAACTGCTGTGGTTTTGCTGCTACACGAAGAATTGTGATTTGCATTGTACGGTTTTGGACCTATACTGTTCACGTTTTGACGGCGGAGAGGGATCATACTGGAGTCCCAATGCTTCAGATTCATCTCTGTCCTGCCTAGGATGCACTTTTAAATGAAGAGTTAAAATATTTTATTGGCTAATATACTTTTCTTGTTATTTTTACAAAGGCCACCTTTATCCTTTTTAATGCCATATTTTCAGTGTTACACTTTTATGGCTTTTAATTTTCGATCTGACAGATGTAAGAAGCAGCATGAATAGTTTATACTGTGGTTTTTCAGAGACTGAATGCCAAGAGAACTCGGTAAATGTTTATTCTTCTCAGCTTTCTCCTTAAATTCCCTTAAATAGCGCCCCATTTGGGAACAGAGCAAGAGTGTTGAACTGAAGACCAAAATGCCCTCAAGGTGTAAAATAATCCGAGGGGGAATATTTGCTGGGCGTCAGGAAAGACTTGGATGAAATTTCAACCCTGATGGCTTTCGGTGATCCAGGAAGTCAGTGAAGCAATCTCTCTATACGCAGAGCCCTTTCATGATAATTAGAATGGTATGGACAAACCAATGAAAACAGGAGGGAAAGTGAGAAAGCTCGCCCATGATTCTGTTTCACTGTTTGCTTTCTCCTGTCATGGTTAAGAGAAATGTGCAATTCGATCCTCAATCAGTGGGTGGAGGATAACAGGGTAGATTTTCTTGTGTGCACTTGTACAGTTGTAGCTGCGAGTCCAGAAGTCCTCTAGAGCATGTGTACTGGCACTGAGTTGGTGAGACAGTCGTGGAGTATCCCATTCTGATGAGTACAGAAAAAAAAAAAAAAAAGAAAAAAGAAGAAAAAAAAAAACAAAAAAAAGAAGAAAACTAAAAAAAAAAAAAAAAAATCAAATCACCTTGTGATTCAGTGTATCTGTTTACTAACTCCAATAAAGCAATTGTTCCCTCTGGAGGGGTCCAGGTGCCCCCGCCCACAGGCCGCTGAGCCAGCAGCAGCGGGGCGGCGGGGTGTGGTGGGCAGGCGAGGCCAAGACAGAGTCACGCTGGCCTTGAAGCACCACGGGGCCGTGGATGCGGTGTACATACTGTATTTCTATATCCTCCTTTGTACAGAGTCACTTAACAAGTCAAGCTACTGTTTTACAGGTGCTCCTTATTTATTAGAGCTGTGAGAGCTTGGGGACACACCTGGCGAGCGAGCTCGCTTTTTAAAAATGAAATTGGGGAGCAAGGGAAGGGGGCGGGAGGGAGGGGAAGCTCGCAAGTCTGGGGAGAGATTTATAAAAGTGAACAAAAGGAAAACTTCCAGCAGCCGATTAAACCAACCAACCGACCCTAACACCAAACTTGTCCACGCAGGATGCAGAAGCCCCACCTCTGGGTGCCCCTTTCCCTGCAGGGCCCCCAGCATTTTCCTCTCTCCCTGACCAGTGTCCGATTCATCAAACAAAAATAAATCTCTAAGAAAGAAAAATGCACTTACATGTGCTTATTTTGCTTTTCTCATTATTATGGCTATTGTTGTTATTTTCCTTGTTACAGAAGGTGTTCATTTCTTTCCCCCAGGGAAATTTTTTTTTAAATAAAGCTAGTAAGTTTTAAAAGATGTTGAAATATCAGGGTGATGCTGGCCCTTCCCAACCTGCATCTCTGCAAACAAGAGCCCACCTGGCCTGTTCAAGGGTCTGCTTCCCCACCGTGTCCATTGTTGACAGCACACAGTGCGTGTGAAGTGGGCTTTTGGGCCTGTAGACTGGGGTGTCCCTTCCCAAGTGCTCTCCAAGTCCTGATGTTTTTCAGTTCCAAGGGTTCTGGTCGAAGGCTCAGGAAGCACCATGCAGCAGAAGCAAACCTCCCCAGTGGACTCTGGTCCCGTTAGTACATCATTTCACTGTAGGTCGGGAGTGCTCCTGTGAACGAGAGGGGTCGATCTGGTTTTGCTTTGGTACCTGAATTAACATCAGAAAGTTTCTAAGATGGAAAGTACATTGGTACCTAGTTCTAATCAATGAAGATCTAGCCTAATCTTCTTGTTCTACATGTGAAAAAAACTGAAGCCTAGAAAGGTGAATTGACCTATCCAGAGTCCACACTGAGTTGGTTTAGCTTGTCAGAAAACAAATGTTCATTAAAATGTTAGGCACTGGGACTTCCCTGGTGGCACAGTGGTTAAGAATCTGCCTGCCAATTTAGAGGACACAGGTTCGAGCCCTGGTCTGGGACCATCCCACATGCAGCAGAGCAACTAAGCCCGTGTGCCACAACTACTGAGCCCGCGTGCCACAACTACTGAAGCCCGCGTGCCTAGAGCCCGTGCTCTGAAACAAGAGAAGCCACCGCAACGAGAAGCCTGCGCACCGCAATGAAGACCCAACGCAGCCAGAAAATACCTAAATAAATATATTTATATATATAAGAAAACTTAGGCACCATCAGCAATCTTCTCTATATAACCATTCTAGGAGTGGATTCTGGTGACCCGGTTTCTTTCTCTCGTGGAGCCTGAGTGATCTCGGAGGCTCCTGGTGTGGGGTTATGGTTATGACTCCATGGGAACTCCTCAGCCCCAGCCGAGGCCACGCAGGGGCGGGCACCCAGCTGGGGTTGTCTGGTGCAAAGTCTCTGATAGTGTTATTCAGCTGGACTTGGCCATAGACGCAATCGCCCAGGGTATTGATTTTGCTTTTGTCTGTAGTCCAAGATTGTCCAGCAAACATGTTGACCCTTCAGGAAACAAAAGGTCCCTTTGTTCCAACAAGAAAAGATTCCGTGGCATCTCATCAGACAGCACACCTTTTCCTCTTTCTCTTCCTTCTCTTAATCTCAGTGTTCCCTGAAATACAGAATCCTCTTGGGCTATCAAAACTGTATAGAGAGAAATAGAAATAATAATGTCAATAATTACGAGCACATGCTGAGTACGTGTACATTAGCCTCACTTACTCACGGAAGGTCCTGATATTTCCCCTTTATTGCATGTGAAGAACGGAAAGCCCAGTGAGTTTAGTAATAGCCGGAGATCACGCAGCCAGTGAGTTGCAGAATAGGATTCAAACCCAGGGGGGTTGGTGCCAGAGCCCAGGCTGCACGTCCAATCTGCAGAAAAACTGTTGACATTTTCATGAATTGTCATTTTGTGGCAGTAATTCAGTTCTGTAAGTTTCTGGCAGTGATTCAGCCAGAAAGTGGCCCTCATTTTAAACTAAGCCAGAGAGTTGAGTGTTCACGGTTACTGCCCTCCACGTCTTACTGGGTGTGTGGATGTGCTGAGGCCACTCTGCTTTCTGAGAAATTAGGCAATGAATTCCCTGTTGGTTATCAAAGCCCCACTGAACACAAGGCCCCATGTGTGATGCTGAGGGGAGACCGGAAACGAACACAGCTCACAGCCCCCGCCCTGGTGGCTTACATGTAACGGGAAGATGGGGCTGTGGAAAAGAAGGACCACTTCTTGGTCTCAGCAGGCTCTCTCTGTAGGTTTCCAGAGTTTATATGAATGCACATGTGGAGCCTGGATTCACAGCTTTGCAAAGCCACCCTCTTTTTGCAGGTGTTCCCTTGACACTGGAAGGGCAACTTGAGCTGCAAGCAGGCCTATAGGTGCCCGCCGGTTCTGCCCACAAGGCACAGCCAAATGTCAGGGCTGGGGCCCGGGGGCGAAGGCACTCGAGAGTCACACCTACGCCCTCCCCTCCTTGTCTCCCACAGCTCTTGGTTAAATGGACCGAGACCACTTCTCACAGGGTTTTTCCCACATCATCCGGGCCCCTCGAAGGCGGGCACCGTGGTCTTCCTAATTTCGCATCTTAGAAGAGCTGTTCTCCACTCTTGGAACAGGAAATGCTGGCTGAGTTGAGGTACTTTTCTCCTACCAGCCTGATGGGAGAAGAGGACAGGGAACCCCAGAAGCCTGAGCTGTCGTGTGGCAGACACAGGAAGGCTGTGTTCGGAGTTTCATTTTGTTTCTGGTGCTCAAGGGAGGAGGTACCAGCAGCAGCCCCCAGTTCAGCACGTCTTCAGACTGCTTTTGAAAACAAGGAGTGACACAAGGGGAGAAGACGCAGCACTGCCCTGGGGCTTCTGTGATGTGCGGTGACTCCAGGCCACAGAGGGTTACACCTTTTACCCTGAGGAGCCTTGGAGATTAGATCATTCCTTGACCCCCAGACACACATAGAGATGGAAAGTTAGTCTTCAGCACCCAGAAAGGACCTCTTATTCTATCTTCTCAACCGTGGATGGAATGAACAGTTGCCACCAGTGTATGGAGCTCTTCTCATGAGAGGAGGGGCCTCAGCTGGTTCACAATGAATTAGCTGCTTCCTCTGTGCACGGCCCCAGCTTTACACATATCTGCTTACTTAATTCTCACAGCAGCCCTGTGAAGGAGGTGCTGGTATTACCACATCCCCACTTCACGGTCAGAAAAAACTGAGGCATGATGATGAAGGGGGCTTCTGTCCACAAATAGAATCAGAACCCAGCAGTGGGCTCCAGTGGCCACCCTCCCTGTTGGTCATGCTAAGCATGACCTCACCAGGGCCCAGGACGCCTGGCGGTTCAGGGAGAGTTCGGGTCATTTACTTGGTGCCTAAACCATGAGTTGGAGACACGTTTGACCTTTATATTGTGTTTGGAGAGGAAAAAATAATCTACTTTCTTGACACCTGGTTTTGCACATCACCGGAAAAGGAACAGTCGATGATTCCGTAGGGAAAGTTTGAGGGAGATGGGAAGGGAGCCTGTGTCAACAGCTCAGAGGAGCGGAGAGAGAGGCAGGCTGGTCCTGTGTTAGATTCCTGGGGCAGGAAGAAAGGGGGCATGTGGGCCAGGGGCTGTTTTCCATTTCCCCTTATTCTGATTTGGGGAGCTGTAAGCTGGGCTTTCTCCTGTGGCACTTGTTTGGATGGGTGAAGGGGTGTAAAAGAAGAGCAGCAGGGGGGCTGCCAGGGCCACACAGGACTCCGTCCCTCTGCCCAGAGGGCAGGGGGCTACAGCCAAGCCTCACAGTCACTCTGGGGCTGGGCCACTGGATCCAGGGTCAACTAGCTGACCGAATGAATGGACAGAAATGTTGGAAGTCCCCACATGCCAGACACCACACCGGGCAGTCACACTGACAGTCTCAGGCAATTCTTATTAAACCACATGCTATACAGGCCGTGCGATCCTCATTTCTGGATGAGGAAGGTACAGTCCGGGAAGATTAAGCGATCTGCTCAGGTCACTCAGCTAATAAGTCAGAGAGCCAAGGTTTGGACCCTCAGTCCCCATATGCAATGCTCTTTGATGGTACCGCAGCAGCAGAAATACCAGTGTCAACTCAGGTCACAACTCAGTATGAATTTGAATCAGCCAATGGGACACGTGCCTGATGATGTCATTCCAGCCTGCTTCCAGATCTCTGAGAACAAATCACGTTCTCTTTCCTCACCCATTCCTCACCTGCAGGGCTGGGCCAAACCAGCAGACGTGAACCCCTCCAAGAGGGAATGCTAATCTTAACGACATTTATCCAATGCGTACTAAATGCCATTTTGGTTGCATTATTTTATTTATGCCTCACAACAACTCTGTGGGGTGATTACTATGATTATTCCCATTTTATAGATGAGGAAGCCGAGCACACAGGGGCTAAGTAAGGGCAGAGCGTGCTCCCGCATCTGGGCATTCGGATACCTAGCCCTTCCCTCACCAGCACGCTCACGTTTCCGCTTCCCTCTTGCGGGTGCATGGATGCCTGAACGCATGAATGGAAGAGCATTTAGTCGAGTACCTCGAGGGACGCCAGATCTGACACTTTCACATGTGTCATCTCATCTTCGAGTGTGACTGGAGCATGAGCCCTGGAAGTGATGTGTGGATGAGCACAGGAATGGTTCCCATCTCCTGAGTTATAGAAAAAGGCAGTTGCCCTTATCTTCCTCACCTAACCTCCCATCAATTCCTGTCCTGAATGAGAACTCTTCTTTGCAAACACTGCCGGCCTCATAACGTAACAAAGAAGAATGCTCCAGGGGATTCGCTCCAAAGCTCTTTAGGGTGCTTATTTCCACTGCCGAGCCTTCCTCTAACAGCCTGGGAGCAAGCACCAGGGCTAATTCATCTTTGCATTCCCTTCGGGCACCTGGCGCGCAGTGCGCTCAGTGTCGAAGGACTGAGTTGCTAGGCAGGATCACTTGAGTCCCTCGAATCTGCTCCACACCCTCTGTGTCTTCGAACCCCCCCTTCCCCATTTCCTGCTCTGGGTTCCCCTCCAGAGCCTCTGAGCAGCAGTGAGGGGCCACCACCTGCCCAGCTGTGTGGATAAGGCCGGCTCGGGGAGCCTCAGCTGGTCGGGGAGAATAAGGAAAACCCCTCGTCATTTCCCCTCTCCTGCTTCTCATGCAAACACCTCACATTCCATTTAAATGCTCCATCTAAGATAATTTCTGGTATTGGAAATATATATATATTTTTTTTTTTTTTTTTTTGCGGTACGCGGGCCTCTCACCACTGTGGCCTCTCCCGTTGCGGAGCACAGGCTCCGGACGCGCAGGCCCAGCGGCCATGGCTCACGGGCCCAGCCGCTCCGCGGCATGTGGGATCTTCCCGGACCGGGGCACGAACCCGCGTCCCCTGCATCGGCAGGCGGACTCTCAACCACTGCGCCAGCAGGGAAGCCCTGGTATTGGAAATATTTGAAAAAAAATGTGTTTAGGAAAGGCTGGTGGTGGAGGGAGTGAGCTCTGGAAGGCGTGCCTTCTGACCTTGATCAAGAAAGGGAAGGTCAAGGCAGAAGCATATTCAGCCACAAGCTTTAGACGATGCGGTATTCTCTTCCCCTTCTTTCTAGGTTTACTTAAACTAAAGGGAAAGATAACAACATAAAAACAATGAAAACAATTATAGAGAAAGAAGAGGTTCATAAAACGACAGCACCCAGGAGGGGCATTTTGGACTGCGTGCTCTCAGCACCCAGCCCCCAGCCCACACCGAGACCTGCCTTCCGGTCTCGTCCATTTGCCTCAGGTATCCCCTTCACATGCGGTAGCTGGATTAGGGCTCAGGACCAAAGGCCAGGAATGCAATAAGATACTTTTATACATATTGATCCTTTAAAAAAGAGTTTGTTTTCATGAAACTTTAATTCACTTTTTTTTTTTTTTTTTTTAGCTTTTTAGCCTAACTGCTGCACATTTTATCCCTGTTCTTTGTGAAATGCTAATCCAGCCCGAGGTTTTCATTTTCCGGGTGTAACTTTTCAGAAATTGTATATCTGCATAGCAACCCAGCAAGAGCTGCCTATGTCACGGTATCACATGTCAGAAAGATGAAAAGGACTCCAAATCTCAGCTCTCCACAAACTTGGCCCTCCAATCCTGGGGCAGAGAGCTTCTTGGCCTTAATATAAATGGCAGGAGAGCCATTTCAGGGCCAGAGAGGTGCAAACTTTTATCTTGTTGATGACAGAAAACGACACATGACCTCAGCTCAGCTCAGTGGGGACGAGCAAACCAGAAACAAAGGCCGTATTTTTCTCTGCTCTCGTCCCTGCTGTCAGCTTCCAAGTGCAACCTGAGCCTGGATTCCGAACCCAGTGTCCAGATTAGAGATTGTTGACTCAGATTTAGTGGTGAAACGTGAGCCCGACTCTGTTGATGGCAGGCCTTGAAGGAGCAAGTTTACTGAAGCCAAGAGAGATTGTATGTCAGACGAGAGCCTGGCTTCTCTTTATCACAAACTTCCTGATCTGCCTCTGTTTTAATAGTTTCCACCAGCACCACCAAAAGAGAGACAGCAAGAGAGAGAGGGAGAGAGAGAGAGAAACAAAGATGGAGAGAGACAGAGACAGAGGGAGGGAGAGACAGAGGAAGCCTTGCCCTCAGTTCCATCTCCTCAGTGTCATAAATCAGGAAATTAACAAGTGTGTAACTGGCCTTTGCCACAGTCCAGGACAATGACCTTTTTGTGTTTCTTACCGGTGGCCAGCACTTAACATAATCAACGGAGAGCTCCACTCAGAAAGGATGTAAAGTGGGGGCCTGATCTTGCCATTTAAAGGATATTTCCCAATACGCAGGCACATGGCTTTTATGAGGCTCAAACATGGCTTAGAAACTCGCCTCTTCGGTCTGAAGGCAGGTCATTAAGAGAAATCATTACATCGCTTTCCCTGTCTCTGTCTCTCCGTTTTTTACTTTGGCACCTTCCCGGCTTTTCCTTGGCTTCTGATTTCATCCCTCTTTTAGATTCTCTGTGCCGTCAGTAATTTATGTGCAAGATATTTTCCCAACCTCCAAATGTTTTTCCATTTGGCAAACCGTGTCCCGAAGCTTCCACACAATGTAACTGTAGAGTCCATTTACACTAGAAAACATAAGCTTGGTTAATGGAAAAGCCTAACAAGCCCATGTCGGTGACCCCGGGTGCAGGGCCGAGTCTCAGACGATCTTCCAGGCCACCCCTGGGGACGCAGTGGGGCTGAGTGTCAAGGAGGAGTGTCTTTCCCTGGTTCCACAGATGCTTGGCTTCCACCCTTCTTGTCTCCGAAAAGGAAAGAATTCCTTCCAAGCCCCTTTCTCGTATAGTTTTTGGAAGTTTTTGGAAGCTTCAGGGCACCATATGGAGAATCATTTCGTGATTCTCCTGATGGCTTTTACGTGAGCAGCTATAAATTGAACGGTTTCCTTCAGGTCTGATATCCCTATGGTACCTGCTAAGGACTGTCGGGAATGATCACTGAAGGTGTTAGTCCTGTGCTGTTCCTGATAGGAGAGAAAACTCAGGCCTCCTCCTGGCAGGGCACAAAGTTAAGGATACCCGGGAGGGGTTGGGGGGTGGGATGGGGAAGGCTGCACAAGACTTTCCAATTGGTCACAAGTGTGCTTTGCCCCCAGTGACCTTTTCATTCCAAAGTCATGGATTTAGGACGGAGGCGGAAGTTGAGTCCCCGTCCCTGCCCCAGTGCGGGGCTCCTGGGCTTCTCCCGGGGCTTTCAATAAGCCAGGCCCAGCTAGGCCCCTCCGTGATACACGCTTGAGGCTGATGGACAGGATTTACATCCAGTCCCTCACAGGGCACATCTAGGCAGCATTTTGGCTTCTGCAAGATGAATTTTATTCACTGAGTAACCGACACTTTTTCTTCCTAAACAGTTGCAATGATACAAACTCCCTGCCTTTTACCTTTTAGGAGTGGCTCGTGACGTGCTCCCTGTCTTGACCCAATATTCTGTTGATTTAATAAACCAGTCAAAGGCAAAGGGTCATTCTAATAAGGATAAGACTGTAGGTGAGTCTTTTCAGGGTGTTTATTTTGCTTGGGTAGCACTTCCTTAACTCACTGAATTTCTCTGAATCAGTGCCGGGGGGCAGAGGGTGGCTGATATCTTCTACGGAACCACCGATGAATGAGGCCCCGAGCCCTTAAACTGTTTCCCAAGAACGTCTGTTAAAAAAAAAAAAAAAAGACATAAAGAACATAGTACTGAAGATTGGTTAGCTCTAGGAGCTCATCCCCTCGGATACATTTTTAGGCTTTTGTTTATCTTTCTTGATTGATAAAGTAATTATCAAAATGCGTTAGAAAATGATAGCCAACTGGTGAGAAAAGGAACAGTTGGAGGAAGCAAAGCAGTGGAGGAAAAGCAGGCACAGACTCTACCCCAGGCTTTCCAGTGAAACTCCATGAAAATTCATCTTCTCGTTTGCCTTTCCCTTCCTCCGGGGCTGATCAGGGCCCTGGCTCGATAAAGCCTCTCTCCATCACACGGTAGCTAATGAACTCCTCTGGAAAGGCTGCTCTCATCCTCCCTCCCCGAGTCCCTTCTCCCTTCCTCACCTTTTCTCCGTCCCTCTCCACTCTGAAGTCTGCCACGGGCCAACCAGAACCCCAGCAGATGTTTGTGTTTTATGATCCAAATGGGAGCCCAAAGGAACCAACCAAATACCAGCCCCAGTGAGAGATGGAACCAGGCCATCTGACATCAGAAACACAGAACGCCCACCCGTCCAGCCGGGCCTGGGCTTCCAGGCAGCAGAAGGAGGGCTAGATAATTAGCTGGTACAGCCTATGTGCTGGCCCATTGCTCTGCCTTCTGACGAGCACACAGAGTCCTTCCGTGGAGGCTCAGGGAGGTTGGGCAAGACGCTCCATGAGTCCCCCTCCCAGGATGTCAGTCCTGGCACACAGTGGTCTCGCCTCATGCCAGGGCACCACGTGGCGCCCTGACTGTGCATCCTGGCCCAGGAAAGAGCTGGAGGTGAAGGACCACTACCGTGGGTAGCTGGGAAATGCCGTGTGGCTCAATAGGCAGCCCTAAACCCCACACCAGTGCAGGAGCAAATAAGGAGAGTGGGCAGAGTGTGGGTGGACAGATGGAAGGTCTGAGCTTCTGTCTCAGCTCCACCATCTACACTGCTGTTGGCTGGGTTGGTTTTCATTGTCTCTGAGGCTTGGTTTCTCCATCCATGATATGGAGGTTGTAATACCGACTCGTGGAGTTACTTCCAGGATGAAGTGATCCTATGTGTGCCAGCTCTGGGCCTGTTCCTTCACTGTCCCTGCTCTGCCTTGGATGGGAGGGGACCAGACCCTGGCTGAGTTCAGCCAATGGGAACATGGGGGAAGGTATTCCCTTCCCCGTCTCTCTGACTCAGGCAGCTTCTCCGGCAGCAGCTTCCTCTCTGGCAAGCCTCCAGTCCCCTCTGGAAAGTCCTTAGTATTGCAGTTCCCGTAATGACCTCCTCCCTTTGTCCCTCAGCCTCAGGGTGGCCCTGCCATCCCCTGCCCAGCTGCTCAGCTCACCATCACCGTCACCGGTGCAGCCAGTCCCCTTCGTTGAATTCCCTTGCATGTGAATGCAAGTTCTGAGGTGCTTTCTGTTTTCCTGGTTGGACCTTAGGCAACAGAGCATGTGAACATGTAAACGCACTGTACACCTAGATGGAAACAGAAGCTCTCCTTGCACTAAGTGCGAGGGGAGTGAGCGGCTGACCTGGTTCTTCTCACCCTAAGCATCAGATCCTGGACTTTAACCATGAGGTCAGGATCCTCCTGGGCCAACTGTCAACCGGAAACAATTTCCAGAGGGGTTCTTCAACTGGGGATTTTATAAAGACAAAAAAATTGGATAAGACCTATATATTTTTTAAATCATACATTAGTTTAAATATATACACTATAATAAAAATATCCAGTGGACTTCTGGCCTGCCTTCCGTTTACTCTCTACTCAGGAACCTATAGGCGGTGTGGTCTGGTGTGTCTAGACTCTTCTATGTTCAGCTGACCTTCTCCTGAGTCTCTTGCTATTCCTGTTTCACACCTGGGAGCATTTGCTCATTTCCCAGCCTCGTCTCCTGCTTCAGTGAGTGAGCGTTAAGGGTCGTCTCATCCCTGTACTACTAAGGGGGGTGTGTGTCCATCGACCCCCTGCTCTGTCTCTCCCGGGTTTGCTCTGCCTTCAGTGCTGTTTCTCTCCGCCTGCCCTCTGTCTTCTGGTTCTGCTGTGCCACAGGGATGCGGAAGGTTGTATTCCACCCCTTTTGGCAGGAAGAGTAACTTCCTCATTGAGGTCAGAATTGAAAATGGATTTCCCCATTGGGCAGAGAGAAGGAGGCCCGACTTCCTGTGTAGTGTTATTAATCGGTGGTCCTCCCCTGCTGGTGGCTGCCCGGCTCAGGATGGTCCCTGCTTAACCATTTCCTGCCCAGCATCGTGAAGGCTACAGAGGCACAGTAGGAGCTCTGAAGTGCTCTCTATTTGATTATTATATTTTGGGGGCCATCACCCTTTGGGTCCTGAGCTACCTGCGCTCTGTGGGGAGAGGGACAATTAGGACAGCAGTGCCTTTGCCTGAAGAGCATATTTAATACATTTTTCTTACTCCCATCTCCTCAGGCAGATTTATGCTATTTCATCTCAAAGTGACAGGCGTAGAAAGACATTCTTTATGGGTAAGGCTTCTCTCCTCCCCTTTGGCTGGATTTCATGTCATTCCTATTGAAAGTATAGTAACCAAACAACACGAGGACATTTTAAACACACCTGTAACGTCACAGATGACATTGTACACTCGAGCGCAGAGCTGGGAATCCTTAGGTCTATACTACCAACATCTCCCGGGTTGCAGCCCTGCAATTTCAGACTCATCCTTTTCTCACACAGTCATAAATCGTAACAGTTGAGAGCTGGACTGGACTTCACCGTTCATACCATTCAATGCACCTATCTTTGCACCTGAGGGAACTGAGATGGGGACGTAGGCTGAGTGACTTGGCCAACGGCAGGTGGCTAGTGAGGGGCAGTGTCAAGGTGAGAACCTGGGCCTTCAGGGACCTCACTCGAGTGCTCTTTCTGGTGACCACCACGGCGATTAAAACCAACCAAAGCTTGTGTTGCCTTGATGCATAGGAGCTGTATTCCACCGATGTGACGCCCAGAGAAGATTAATGGTGCCCTGGTAAATGTTCAACCGTGGACTCTATGGAAAATATAACGTGTGCATATACATACGTACACAAGTATGTTGTAAATATTGCTAACATAAAGGATGTGTAGCACACAATTTACACATAATAATAAAATATACAATGCTCTGTTATCAATTCCCTGCAGCCAGTTGATCCTCACAGGACGTTTTTGTTGATTTTGGCTGAATTCTTGTACCTGTACCTGGTTGCAGTTGCTGAAGGAGCATTCAGCGATATTTTCTTGTGTGTTAACAAATAAGACAAAACCAAAGCCACAAAGACAGGTTGGAACTTTGCTTGTTTATCAGTGACAGCAATGACTTTTTTCCTAAATCAGATAGTAGCCTTCAAATATGGAGAGAATATTCCCTCCAATTTTTGTGCGATTTGCAATGTAACAGCCATATATAGGACACGCTTTTGAGTTTAGTCCTCACTATTAATATTTTCCATTACCTTCTTAAGTTTAGACAATCAGCAAAACAATAAATCAAGCCCTGGTGTCTAGCATATGCTGATGTCCGTGGCATAAATATTTTCACCATGATCAGTTTCAAGCTAACAGTGTGATGTCATTGAACTCAGAGTTGGCAAGACATGTGCAGTGGCTCCTCATTTTACAGTATTTCCACTATTCAGATGCAACAGGTATAAATAACCCCAAGAGCACAGATAATAGTATAAGGTGGTAAAATAATTGGGGAGTGATAAGTTTTGAGCATCAATTACTCTTGTTTTTAACATAACTTACTTAACTGTAATGTGTATAATTTAATTTTTAATAATGTCTGTATTTAACAACTGCCTCATAAAATTCCTGAAAATTGAGAATCAGCTCTCGTGAGCCCATAGGGACAGCCTCTAGCACAGCACTCGCAGAGCATGGATGGGAAGGTGCTTTGCTCCTCCCCAGGGTATGCCCAAGGCCACCAGGCTGGGGACACCAGGATGCTGGCCACCTGGGTACGAGGGCCTGGACAGAACCCATGCTGAGCTGCAGAGGGCAGATTTAAGAACATGGATCGGACCCCATGTAGCAGGTGAATAAAGGTGGGGTTGGGGCTTCTCTGGTGCCGCAGTGGTTGAGAGTCCGCCTGCCGAAGCAGGGGACACGGGTTTGTGCCCCGGTCCGGGAGGATCCCACATGCCGCGGAGCGGCTGGGCCCGTGAGCCATGGCTGCTGAGCCTGCGCGTCCGGAGCCTGTGCTCTGCAACGGGAGAGGCCACAGCAGTGAGAGGCCCGCGTACTGCAAAAAAAAAAAAAAACAAACAAAAAAAGGTGGGGTTGATTTTTTTATACATCCTTCTAAAAGCTACAGAAAATAAAGTTTTAAATATTAGATAGTCAAGGAAATTGACAGGAAAAGGGGCACAGGAAAAAGAGAAACAAGGAGGAAAAGGATTATTGTTTTTAAAATATCCTTTTTTAAGACAGTAATGTGCTGACACAGAGCCCTAGGCCTGCTTTTGTGGACGGTCCCACGGGCCTCCCACGTGTGTGCCGTGATGGACACGGGCATTCCCTCAGTGAGAACCTGACCTCCTACTGCTTTGGAAGGAGAGGATGAGATTACCAGAGCTTTGGATCCATTTTTGGATCAAACGAAAACATCAGGCTAATCCTTAGCATGTTCCTCTCCTCTTACAGATGCTGGCCTCACCCTAGGAGTGGGCGTCGGATCTCTAACAGTTCCCGTCCTAGGACGGGGCGGAAAGTCCCATGCTGCTGTTGAGGTTTGAGGCACCCCTCCTGACCTCTGTCATCAGCACCCTCTCTGCACCGGTGACCCCATCTTTCCAGACAACTCCAGCGTCACCTCCCCCATGAAGCCCTCAGTGATGATGACCCAGGCAGTCACCCACTCTCCTCTTTCCTCATGGCATCTGTTGTCATTTGCTGTATGTTTTGTTCACTCATCTCTGTTCCCAACAGGACTGTGGGCTCTTTGAGGTAAAGGAACTTCTCTTGCCAGTACCTGGTGCATGTAGGTCTCAGTAAATCTTAGACCCCACGTCACCTTGTTTAGTGATTCTCAAACACTCGTGCATAAGAATTACCCGAAGAATGGATTAAAATGCAGATCCCCAGACCCCAGAGTAGTGACTGGGTCTTTAATAAAACCAAGTGATTCTCAGGCACATATGTTCAGAAACCATATTTTGAGAAATACAGATTTGTTCAATCTTTTCATTTTATAGGTGGGGAAACAGAGGGCAAGAGATCAAATGATCTGCTTCAGGACCCTCAGCTACCAAAGTGTAATGGGGCGTCACGGTGCTTTGACACAGAACTGCCTTAAATCCTTAGTAAGCAAATCACAGCCACACGGATGGTGACTGTTAGGGATATTAAACAACAAACAAAGAAAGAAACCCTTGAACTGAAATCACTGCAACCACATCTTAAAACAGCAATAGACTCCCCAGATTTAGATGCCACCACTAGAAGGGTGTGCAAACAGGTGTCATAAGGGCACCCCTTTCGTATTGCTTATCAGTGTCTCCCGAGAATCTGAGATGTTTTCTTGCTGACATGGGAACAAGTGCCCCGATGATTTCTGCCTCTAAACTTGCCTCAGTAGCTATCACCAGAAGCCGTCCTCCACAAGCTCTATTTCCAGCAGAGTGTCCTCTGCCCACCTTCTGATGTTCACAGTTTGTGGCAGCAGACACAGGGCCCCAAGCAGACCCGGTGTTCAGGTGTCCGGTTCAGGCCTATTTTTATGAGCAAATCCTTGTTTCATCTGTCAGTTGTTTGGCGAGTGCCACGCGTGCTGGTTACTGCCTTGGGCAGCAGGTGCCACCTAGAGGGCCCTGTGACCACCACCGTGGCTTGGCAGGAGCTGGGCAGCCCCTGGCCCGAGGAAGCCCTGCAGCTACCCACCGAGGGTTATACCAGCTCCTAAGCAGCCCTGGCACTAAGGCTTCAGAGGATGGGGGTTGCCAGGGGAGCAGGAGAAGGACAGAAGAAGGTCGGGCTGGTCCTAGCTTTCAGCTTCCTTCCTTGATGTGATTCCGAGGGGAAATGGGCGGGCGCTCTTTTTCTCGGCCACAAGGTGGCAGCAGTGGGCTGGCCAGGTGCCGGTTCTGCGCACGGCTCTAGGAGGACCGCCCAGCACGCAGAGAAGGTGCGGCTGGCTGCCCTTTAAAATTCCTTTTTTGTCTCTTTCTGACTTACTTCACTCTGTATGACAGACTCTAGGTCTATCCACCTCACTACAAATATCTCAATTTCGTTTCTTTTTATGGCTGAGTAATATTCCATTGTATATATGTGCCACGTCCTCTTTATCCATTCACCCGATGATGGACACTTAGGTTGCTTCCATGTCCTGGCTATTGTAAATAGAGCTTCAATGAACATTTTGATACATGACTCTTTTTGAATTATGGTTTTTCTCAGGGTATATGCACAGGAGTGGGATTGCTGGGTCGTATGGTAGTTCTATTTTTAGTTTTTTTTTTTTTTTTTTTTTGCGGTACGCGGGCCTCTCTCTGTTGTGGCCTCTCCCATTGCAGAGCACAGGCTCCGGACGCGCAGGCTCAGCGGCCGTGGCTCACGGGCCCAGCCGCTCTGCGGCATGTGGGATCTTCCCGGACCAGGGCACAAACCCGTGTGCCCTGCATTGGCAGGCGGACTCTCAACCACTGCGCCACCAGGGAAGCCCTCATTGTAGTTTTGATTTGCATTTCTCTAATGATTAATGATGTTGAGCATTCTTTCATGTGTTTGTTGGCAATCTGTATATCCGTATGCTAACACATATATATGGAATCTAAGAAAGAAAAAAAATAGGTCATGAAGAACCTAGGGATAAGACGGGAATAAAGACACAGACCTACTAGAGAATGGACTTGAGGATATGGGGAGGGGGAAGGGTAAGCTGTGACAAAGTGAGAGAGTGACATGGACATATATACACTACCAAACGTAAAATAGCTAGTGGGAAGCAGCCCCATAGCACAGGGAGATCAGCTCAGTGCTTTGTGACCACCTAGAGGGGTGGGATAGGGATGGTGGGAGGGAGGGAGATGCAAGAGGGAAGAGATATGGGAAAATATGTATATGTATAACTGATTCACTTTGTTATAAACAGACCATTGTAACAGACCATTGTGAAGCAATTATACCCAATAAAGATGTTAAAAAAATAATAAAATAAAATTCCTTGTTTGTAAGTAAGATCATCTATATAGATTTTTCAGATTCCACATATATGCATTAATATACGATGTTTTTCTCTTTCTGACTTACTTCACTCTGTATGACAGTCTCTAGGTCCATCCATGTCTCTACAAATGACCCAGTTTTGTTCCTTTTTATGGCTGAGTAATATGCAGAAATAGAGATACAGACATAGAGAACACACGTATGGATACCAAGGGGGAAGGGGGGGGTGGGATGAATTGGGAGATTGGGACTGACATGTGTACACTATTGATACTGTGTATAAAACAGATAACTAATGAGAACCTGCTATATAGCACAGGGAACTCAGGGCTCTGAGGTGACCTAAATGGGAAGGAAATCCAAAAAAGAGGGGATTATATGTATATGTATAGCTGATTCACTTTGCTGTACTGCAGAAACTAACACAATATTGTAAAGCAAATATACTCCAATAAAAATAAAATAAAATAAAATTCCTTGCTTGGAGAAACTGCCATTCTTATTAGTAGGGGCACGGTGATTAAGTTACCAAAGCCCCTCCCTCGGTCTTGCCTGTGGACTAACCACAGGCCTCTCTCTGCCTTCAGATGAGTAAAACGGCCACTGTGGGGCGTCTTGACCAAACCACAGCTTGAAGAGGTTGAGGCAGGTGGGGACTGTGGGGAGAAAGCCCAGAAAGCACCGATGCTCAGGGTGTGGAGACAGAGGAGTAAGGACAATTTTTAATTTATTTTTAATCTGGGCCTGAGTTCTGGCTTGTTTGCTTCCTAGCTGTGAATTTGAAGTCTGGCTTCACTTCCCCTTCTGTGAAACGCCACATTCCTCATTTTTCAAATGGCAGTAGTCACAGGGATGTTCTGTGGATCAAAGGAGACAAAATGGTTTGCAAACTATGAGGTTCCCATGTACACAGGTGTGCAGTTGTAGGGGTTCATCTTTTGACCTGAGCCGTGTCACAGAGCTTCACAGACTGGAGGAACAGACACTGGCAGGGGAAGGGGCCAGCTCCTCTCCTAGAGGGTCACTGGAGTCTCCTGCATGAGCTGCAGGCCGTAAACTCCTGATCTGGCCTGATAGAGTCGTCTTCCAACGAGAGTCTTCCTGGATGCCTTTCCATGGCATGTTTCCAAGCAGAAAGCTGGCAGTGGCTGCTCCCTCTTCCTCCACTGAGCCTGCTTTTCCATATTGGAAGAAGATGAAATGCACATTGCAGAATGTAAGTTTTTCCTGAAGGACACTATCCCCAATGGTGGAGTGATGGAGAAAAAGATGAAGTCAGGGGATAACTGAGTAACATACTGATTTATAAACTCGTGGAATGACATGAAGGCATTTTTTCCACGGGTGGGGTTATTTATTATGTCCTAGCTGGCCAGATCCAAGGGTTGAAGAGGCTTTGGTTCCTGAGCAATAGAAATAGCAGGAACCAATTTTCTCCATTGCTCCTCTTTCAAAAGCGCAGAACTCGGCCGATGCTGAAATACACAGTCATAGGTTTGACTCGAGACTCCCCTGCTCATCACCTTATTGGGGTGAACGGGGACTGAGACCCAGACCCCATCACCCTGCGATGGTGGCAAAGAAGAGATTAGACTGTCGTCACAGGTCATTGCTCTGTGGAGCTTTTCCTGTGGCCCATCCCTTGGTGGAAATGAACTACTCTGGAAATATCCCATGAAAAACTCTGATGGGATTTTGATGATAATTTGACTAAGTTATACATCAATTGGTCAGGAAGTGACATCTTTATGATATAACATTTTTTCTTCCATGAACATGGTGCACCTTCCATTTATTCCATTTCTCCTTTATATCTTTCGATATAAAATTGTGTTTCTTTATAAAGATATTGCACATTATATGTTAGATTTATTCTGAGATAAATTATAGCTTTTATTGCTATTGTAATGGTATCTTTAAGAATATCTACATTTTCTAATTATCTGTGTGTGTGTTGATAACAGCTGACTGAAGCCTTATTAGTTCTAATAGTTTGCCTGTTTTTCTGAATTTTTTGTGTAAACAATCATATCAAATAACACCAGTTTTAGTTTCTCCTTTTTGATCCTAATATGTTTTATTTCTTTTTGTTTTTTCCCAGTGCTGATTAGCATTCTGAGCTCATCCTACCACTCTTCCTGACTTGAAGGGAGATAGTTTTTCTGCATAAATGTTTTATTTCAGAACAAATTTAGATTTACAAGAAAGTTGCAAAGATAGTACACAAAGTTCTCGTATAGCCTTCACCCAGTTTCTCCCGCTGTTAACACCTCACATAACCATGGTACCCATGTCAAAACTAAGAAACCAACACTGGCACATCGATGTTAGCTAAATTCCAGACTTTATTCAGATTTCAAGAGTTCTTCAACTAGTGTCCTTTTTCTGTCCCAGAATCCGAGGCAGGACATCATGTTGTGTTTGGTTCTTATGTCTCCCTAGTCTCCTCTGGTCTATGACAGTTTCCCACTTTTCTTTCGCTTTTATGACCTTGACAGTGTTGAGTACTGGTTAGGTGTTTTGTAGTGTGTCCCTCCATTTTTTTTTTCTTGTGAGGCATAATGTGGCTTTAAAGTTTAGTGATTTGTCTAAGGCCAAAGAACAAGTTTTTTTTTCCTTTAATGTCTTACATGTTTCTGAGAATAAAAAATATAAATAATACTAAAAACATGCAATGAAAATTAAGGAAATAAAGGTAATCTAAAATCCCATCACCCAGAGAAAAGCACCATTTACATTTTGGTGTGTATCTCCAGACTTAGTTCTATCAAAGGGCAAGTTTAGAACTTGAACCCAGGCCAGAATTGAGGCCTCTTGGTGTCTTTTAAGAATATTTGCTTTTATTTATTGTGATATATTTCAAATACACAATATGTATCGAAAATTGTACAAAAATCCATGAGCCCAAGGCCCACATATAACAAAAGTTCTCATTTGTATGTTTACTTCAGATGCCTTTTGTTTTAATAAACAAAATGTGGCAGTGTTTTTACATCCTCCCCACCCCCACATCCTTTTCCTCTGCCCTGCGGAAAACCTGAGGTTCAGAGTATCTCTCCCATACGTGTTTTTCTATGTACATTTGCATACTTAAACAATATAAGGTATCATTTTTGTATTTTTAAAGATTTGCTCTAACTATATAAAAACTCCTTCAACTTGGTTTGCATTCACCATTGTATTTCTGGCGTTTATTTGTGTTGACACGCCTGTATCGTTTTAGTTATTGTATAGTATCCCCCTGAATGAATAGATCAGAGTTCATTTATCCATTCCCTTGTTGATAGGTTTTTAGGTTGTTCTAATGTTTTGCTATTTCAAGCAAATGCTGCTGTAAATATATTTGGCCTCCTTGTGAACACCTGTGAGAATTTCTAGAAAGGGAATTTTGATGTTGTAGTGTAGGCAAGTCTTCAACTTTATTAGACATTACCACAGTGCTCTCTAAGATAGAGATTCAGGCACTAGCCAACCAGATCCACACCTTCTCCTTGGATTTGGGCTGGAGTTGGAGTGGCTCTAACTACAACTTGTGCTGCTCTGTCAGTGTGCCTCCACATTGCCCTGGGCCCGGGGCCGGTGGCAGGCTTGAAGCCACCACGCTCGCGGTGCACCCTTCGTAAAGAGGGCTACAATGATCCCTTCCACTGCCGTGCGCATGCCCATTGCTGTGTGCCTGTCCTGTCCTTCCCATCAAGAGGCCTATCTTCCCTTCCTTGAATCTGGGCTGCCCTCGCGGCTCCTTTGACTAATAGGAAGGAAGGACCTGTGTAACTTCTGAGCCTCAGCCCTAAGAGACCATGCAGCCTCTTGTCTCCCCTTCTTAGAACACAATCCTGCCACATCGGGAAGCCCAGGCCGGCCCCCTTGAGGGTGAATGACCAGGTACGGAGAGAGGCCCTGCCATCGGCAAGCAGCTGGACGTGTGAGTGTAGCCGTCTAGGACCATTCAGCCCTAGGTGAGCCCCAGGCGAGCCACCAGATGCCTGTGGTTAGGGAGTAACCCCTGGCAAGACCAAGGGAAGAACCACTGCAGTGTACCCAGCCCAAGATGCTTACCTATGGTATTGTGAGCAAATGATTGTTGCTCTAAGTCATTGAGTTTTAGGGTGGTGTGTCTCACAGCAATAGTCACAGTGCCTCTCCCACACGCCATGCCGCATATCTCTTGACTCTCACCTTCTGAGATGCAGGATACCATGAGACCCACTGGTGCCCATACAGACACATCTGGAAATGGTAACTGGCACGCAAGGACCAACGGAAGATGGGAGCTGGAGGGGCAATCGTCTCCCTTCTTCCCCTGGGAGGGACTGTCTGAGGATGGGTCGTGTCATGTGGTCTCTCTGCAGGACGGAGCAATCGGTTTCTCGTGGAGCCATGACCAGCTTGGTAACGCACCTCCTGAGGTTTGCACTCTCTCTTCCCCTGACTCTTTCTTATCTTCAGTTCTGCTTCCCTAGAATCTTGTTTCTCAATAAAGTCTTAACATATAACCTTTTGCTCAGCCTCTGTTTTCTAGAGATTCTGGGTAGAGACAGTTCCAAGTGAGGTCCTAGAGATCAGATCCTCAGAATATGATTTGGGAGTTGAATAGCCCACTGGTCTGAAGGCACTAGACCCTGGTTCTGGTAGTGAGTGGACTGGGAACAACCCACCCGTGCAGTGGTGGCACTAACGCTTTCACCTGCGCTGCAGTGGAGGTGCAAGTCAAGGGACTGGGATACGCCCGTAGTTTCCAAATTGCTGCACATTAAAATCATGTGGGGATCTTTCAAATAACCCCACGCTTGGGCCCCACCCCGTACCAATTAAATCAAACTGTCTCTAGGTGGAAGCCAGGTGTCAGCAGTTTTTAAAGTTTACCAGGTGACTCTTATATGCACCAAAGTTTGGGAGCCGCTGGGATATGCATGGGCTGTGGCTCTTGACTGGTGAAATGGGGTAATTACAATGGTAAGGATTGCGGTAGGTTCTGGCTGCTTTTGATGGCATTGTAACACTTGATTAAAAAAAATGTTTGGGACAGTTTACTGCCCACTTAGAGCATGCTGGGAAAGCCAGGGGGCCTCTGTGACAGCCCTTAACGCTCATCTCCTGCATCCACGGCACAAACTGTGCTGAAAATCAGCCCCGGCATCTGATAATAATAGAGGCAGAGCTGTGCAAGACACTGAATGTGCAGCCTTAGGTCTCCTGCGGCAACTTCATGGCCCTAAAAGTGACAGAGTGGGACGCCGAGACTTGGGATAGGGACATTGATTGATTGGAAGAGCCTGGGAATCCTCACCCCCAGTTCTCCTTAGTTCTCCAGGCCAGCAGAAGCAGGCCCCTCTCATTGGACAGAGGAAAACAGCTTCCCTTTGCCTGGAGACGACGTGTGAGGCCTTGAAGGCTGGTCCACATACTCTTCGAGATCTGCCCCCTGACGTGCACCCCAAGTCCTTGCTGCCTACAGGTTGATTGCCAGGGGCAGGTCTCAGCGGAGCTAAATGAGGACACACAGTCCCTGCTTCAGGAGGACCGTGCTCACACACCACGGCGTCCGGGACCCGGCGAACGTCTGCTGGCAGGAGCAATGTGTGCACGCGTGGCCGTGACTCTGCAGAGGCTGAACGGATGAGGGCGGACTGTAGGCCGGACACGAAGGACTCGACTGATGTGGCTCGCTCACTGGTGCCGCGGGATTCAGCGCGCTGGCTGGAACGTCAATCCTAAGAGTTTGCTTGGAAGTTACATACAACCCGGGTCTACAGTAAAGCATGGGGCACATCTGCTGCGAGTGCTGTGTGTGTGAGTGTGTAAGTGTGAAAGAGAGTCGCGTGTGTATACGAGTGTGTGAGTGTGCTTCTACTGAGAAGGGACTTTATCCTTGGCTTCCTTCGGAGGGCCAGGTGACAAAAACCAAAATCGCCATCTATTTTTGTGCTTGGTGTCTCAGTAACTGGTTTTTTTTTTTTTTTTTTCGGTACGCGGGCCTCTCACTGTTGTGGCCTCTCCCGTTGCAGAGCACAGGCTCCGGACGCGCAGGCTCAGCGGCCATGGCTCACCGGCCCAGCCGCTCCGCGGCATGTGGGATCCTCCCGGACCGGGGCACGAACCCGTGTCCCCTGCATCGGCAGGCGGACTCTCAACAGCTGCGCCACCAGGGAAGCCCCTAGGTAACTTTTGAGAGGCTTATTCACAAAGTCCCTGAAAGAAGGAAAAGGTTCTAATTAGGCTGAGGCCTGGGCCTGAGAGCTGGTCCTTGCCTGGGACAGAGGCCCTGATCACCAGACTCGATGACCCGGCCTCGGTCCTCACGGAGAACCAAAGGCCTCACGGAGGACAGGGGTCCTCCATGTGCTCACCTTGCCCTTCAGGTGCCCACGGAGCAAGGGTGGTGGAGAAATGAGCAAGATGTTTGTCGTGCGTGAAGCACCCAGGGCCGAGCCCGGCTCCTGGCGCGGAGCAGGAACCGGCTTGGTGCCGCCACCTCGCCTGCTGCAGCCGGAGCTCCACAGCCGCTCTCCCAGGCCCTGAGTTTCCTAAGGCCCAGCCCGGGAGTTTGCTGCAGGCCTGGATCGCACTCTGCTGGGCTGGGAACTGGCCTCTTAGAGGGGCCGCCGCCCAGCTGCGTAATCAAACGTTAGGAGCCCAAATGAGAAATCACAGCATGGAATTACATCCAGAGGTTCGACCAGCTTCTCAAGTCATAAATCATAGTCAGTTCTCTGAGAACCACGGGTCATCGGGACCTCCAGGCATCTCACACACGAGCTGTTTCAGCAGCAGTCACAGTACGAGCAATGGGTAGGAAGCGAGGCAAGAGCCCCAAACCTCAAAACCTCCCTGCCCGGGGAGTGGGAGGGAGTCTGTGTCAGAAGTGGGGCGGGGGGGGGCCGTGGGGGGGTGGTGGGTAAGACCCTGCGCGCTTGGTCCTGGCCTTCCCTGAAGCCCAGGCCCCCTCCCGGCCTCCGCACCAACTCTGCGAGTTGGAGGCCCATTGGGACTCTCAGAGCTTTTACTGGATGCCTCTTTAAAGTGTCTAATTTTAATGAAGAAATCTTTCATCTGCCATCCTGTTTCCAGGCGACAAGTTTGGAAGGAATGTTCACAAGTCACTGAGGCCCTTGGAAGAGCGTTTGCGGGTGGAAAATGTAAGGCTGTGAGACGAGCCCATAGACGGTCTCACTGGGGTCGGGGTGGAGAAGGCTGAGGAGGAAATAAAACGCCAAGAAAAAAGGCTTCAAGAGCCAAGTGGAGGAAGGATGAAGAGGTGCAAGCAAAAGGGGAAAGCGTTGGACTGGAGACGTATAAAGAATAATTCAGCCAGAAAACACAAAGTCCTTCCCGGGGGAAATCTCACGCAGCTCCAAGAAATGCTAGGGACCAGAGGATGCGTGGGAAGGGGTGGGTGAGAGGAGAAAGGGTGGGAGGGAAAATGTCATCCACTACTGGAACGAGGCAGAGAGACTCCGTGCGTACACAAAACACACACCACACACACACACGCACACACACACACCATGTACCACATACCACACACCACACACCAGAAAAATTCTCAAATTCGTCCCCTCTGGAGCTTTTTGAGCCAAAAGGAAAAAACCAACCAAACAAAACAAAACAGCTGAACTGCAAAGTGGAGCAGTGTGGAGAGGGAATGGCAGGTCTGCTGGGTTACACCTGGGAGTGTCGGCATGGTGCTCAGACACAGCCCTGCCCCTCTGGAGGTGATGCTGAAAGAAGGTCTCCACTGCCTACTCTCCTGGCTCCCAACGGCTTCGGCCGAGCACCTCCAGTCCTGTATTTTGCGTGGAGGGAATGGCTGCCTTTGCCTCCTTCTCTGAGGGGCTGTCATAGCACTCCCACCAGCTGCATGACACACTCACCATTACACCACCTCCCCTTCCACAGGGGACATGACGCCATCTTGGTAGGAGGTCAAAGCAGACGCCAGCATGTTCAGCACCACGTGGTCCTTCTCTGAGGTTCCCAGGCCCCACGGGGAAAGGGATGGGTGAGCATGTATGAACTCATGCACAGGAAATTTGGCAGATGGGGCCATGGGATTTAAACACCGGCAAGAGTCAAGGGTAGGGTGGCGGAGCTCAGAGCTACTCTGAGTGCCCTGGACGAGAGACTTGAAGTGAGAGCTGAGGGACGTTAATGGAGGTGGTTTTGTTGAAGGAAAGTGGATCTCCTGGATCACTAAATCACTGGAAATTCTCCTCCAAGGCTGATGAGCAGACGGACCTGGAACTGGCTTTGACTTAGCGAGGCTTTTACAAGCCTGTGAATTTACTCTCGGTGGACATGAGAGTGTGTTCCTTCAGCTGGTGATGAACAAAGGAGCAGCTTCCTACCTCTTCCTGATTTACAGTCCACGCCAGCGTCAAACAGTGGGGGAGAAGGGAAGCGAAAGGCTAGCATGACTGTAAAATATTTGGATAAAATATCTACTTCATTTGCACACAAATGGCATTTTCAGTGGGCTTCTGTGCACTGGGTTTCCACTAACGACATACTACTTGTAGGTGCAAATTTTTAAGGGTGTTATCTTCAGCCTGGAGAGAAAGAAACTGTAATTTGCAGCTTTTGCTAAGAATGATAACCTTATTAAGTAATGGGATTCGCTGATTAACTGCTGCTAACAAAACATCATTGCCAAACCTGTTAGTCTGAAACCGGCAACAGAGCTACTGTCAGATCCACTGCTCCTTCACCTCCCAATCCCGGGGGATTCTACAGAAATATTTCTCATCTAAATAGCCCTTGCGTCTCAATAGTTTTTTATTGCTTTCACTAATAGGTTAACAATAAGTTAGGAGCTACTCCTAGATGGATATTGGATCAACCTTGGTGAAGAGTTCAAGGAGAAAAGCAATTCTGCTTAAAAAATGATTTTTTTATGAAAGGGATAATGGGAAAATGTGCAAGTTCACTGAGCACTAAAATGAATGGAAGTTCTTAGAGATCAGAAGGCAAGATGTGTCGGTGCTCAACGCGTGTGATGGTGCTTTACGTTCCTACAATGGAGTAGTATCTCTTTCACTACTCCCATTTACCATTGCAACAAAAAGAATAAAATATCTAGGAATAAACCTGCCTGAGGAGGTGAAAGGCTTGTACTCAGAAAACTATAAAACACTGATGAAAGAAATCAAAGATGAAATAAACAGATGGAGAAATATACCATGTTCTTGGTTTGGAAGAATCAATATTGTGAAAATGACTATACTACCCAAAGCAATCTACAGATTCAGTGCAATCCCTATCAAACTACCACTGGCATTCTTCACAGAATTAGAACAAAAAATTTTACAACTTGTATGAAAACACAAAAGACCCCAAATAGCCAAAGCAATCTTGAGAAAGAAAAATGGAGTTGGAGGAATCAGGCTTCCTGACTTCAAACAATACCACAAAGCTATAGTAATCAAGACAGTATGGTACTGGCACAAAATCAGAAATATAGATCAATGGTACAGTATAGAATGCCCAGAGATAAACCCACACACATATGGGCACCTAATTTACAACAAAGGAGGCAAGAACATACAATGGAGAAAAGACAGTCTCTTCAATAAGTGGTGCTGGGAAAACTGGACAGCTACATGTAAAAGAATGAAATTAGAGCACTACCTAACACCATACACAAAAATAAACTCCAAATGGCTTAAAGACTTAAAGACCAGACATTATAAAAACCTCTTAGAGGAAAACATAGGAAAAACACTCTTTGCAATAAACCACAGCAAGATCTTTTTTGATCCACCTTCTATAGTAACAGAAATATAAACAAATGGGACTTAATTAAAAGCTTTTGCACAGCAAAGGAAACCATAAACAAGACAAAAACACAACCCTCAGAATGGGAGAAAATATTTGCAAATGAAACAACAGACAAAGGATTAATCTCCAAAATATACAAACAGCTCATGGAGCTCAATATCAAAAAAAACCCAAACAATCCAGTTAAAAAATGGGCAGAAGACCTAAATAGACATTTCACCAAGGAAGACATACAGATGGCCAAGAGGCACATGAAAAGATGCTCAACATCACTAATTATTAGAGAAATGCAAATCAAAACTACAATGAGGTATCACCTCACGCGGGTCAGAATGACCATTATCAAAAAATCTAGAAATGGTAAATGCTGGAAAGGGTGTGGTGAAAAGGGAACACTCCTGCACTGTTGGTGGGAATGTAAATTGATACAACCACTATGGAAATCAGTATGGAGGTTCCTTAAGAAACTAAAAATAGAATTACCATATGACACAGCAATCCCACTACTGGGCATATACCCTGAGACAACCATAATTCAAAAAGGGTCATATACCACAATGTTCACTGCAGCACTATTTACAATAGCCAGGACATGGAAGCAACCTAAGTGCCCATCGACAGATGAATGGATGAAGAAGATGTGGCGCATATATACAAAGGAATATTACTCAGCCATAAAAAGAAACGAAATTGAGTTATTTGTAGTGAGGTGGATAGACCTAGAGTCTGTCATACAGAGTGAAGTAAGTCAGAAAGAGAAAAACAAATACCGTACACTAACGCATATATATGGAATCTTAAAAAAAAAAAAGGTACTGATGAACCTAGTTGCAGGGCAGGAATAAAGAGGTAGACATAGAAAATGGACTTGATGACATGGGGTGGGAGGGCGAATTTGGGGCAAATTCGTATATACACTACCGAATGTTAAATAGATAGCTAGTGGGACATATATACACTACCGAATGTTAAATAGATAGCTAGTGGGAAGCAGCTGCATAGCACAGGGAGATCATCTTGGTGCTTTGTGATGACCTAGACGGGTGGGATAGAGAGGGTAGGAGGGAGGCTCAAGAGGGAGGGGATATGGGGACATGTGTATGCATATGGCTGATTCGCTTTGTTGTGCAACAGAAACTAACACAGTACTGTGAAGCGATTATACTCTAATAAAGATCTATTTAGAACTAACAAACAAACAAAACTCAGGAGCAGTCACGACCCCCAAACAGCTAGAGTTACAACCAACTGATGGGAGTAAACAGCCTGGAACAAGGATTCCAGATTCAAAGGCCACTGTTTGAGGAGATTTCCAAGCACTGCAATTTATGTTAATCCTTCTGTCACAGGAGGCAGCCCTCCTGTCCCTGATTACTGACCTGGAAGGAGGTCCCAGTCCGAGATAAGCCTGGGTGGACCCTTACCTGGGGGCTCTGATCGAATCAGGTGCTCCTTCCCTGCCCCGGGGCTGCCCCTGTGTAGTCATGGGATGGAATAGGAAGGTCAAGGAGACACGAAGTGTAGTGAGCCATTGTGGGGCTGGGCTGACCACCGCAGGGGCTGGACTGCAGGCAGCCAGTGGGAGGGGCCTCCCAGGCAGCTGTGAATCAGGCCTTTGGGGTCTTGGCTGTCAAAAGAGTTCATTTGAAAGACTTTTCCTTGTTATCTTCTTATAGGAATTAGTTCTAATGAAATAATAATGAACATTAAAACATTGATCAGACAAAGTATACAGAGGCTCGTAAGTTCCATTATTTAATAAAAATACAGAAATGCTTTTTACAGCCTGAACAGAAAACACTGCATTGTCTTGGAATCTTAAGATTGAGAAATTTTATTGACTCAGTCCCAGGTCCATGATACACTGTACTAGGAAAAAAAAAAGAAAACTGCATCAAAAATGGAAAAAAGCACCTGAAAATATTAAAATCATTAAGGCCAGTAGTGTTTATTTAATGAAACTGTACATATCTGACTATGTAACAGATACGTAATATGTCTGACTAAACAGTCACTGTTTAAGGGAATACATTAAAAACAGACCTCTAGGGGCTCCCCTGGTGGCGCAGTGGTTGAGTGTCTGCCTGCCGATGCAGGGGACACGGGTTCGTGCCCCGGTCTGGGAAGATCCCACATGCCGTGGAGCGGCTGGACCCATGAGCCATGGCCACTGGGCCTGCGTGTCCGGAGCCTGTGCTCCACAACAGGAGAGGCCACAGTAGTGAAAGGCCCGCATACTGAAAAACAAAAACAAAAAAAACCCCAAAAAAACCCCAGACCTCTAAATAATGAAAGAATTGGCACCAAGGAAAAAGTTACAGACAATAACCAAAAGGCTTTGAAAACTTTAAAGCACACTTTGATATGGTGTCATATATAATGGTCTATTTGTTAATAGTCTGTTTGCACTGTACATCGTAAAAAATGAGCACATCACCTCACTCCTGAACGTGCTTCGCTGGAGCCTGTTTATTACAAATAAGAGACAAATTATAAATATGTGCAGTAAAAAAACATACAGATAATGCATCTGTATGAATGGTATGTGATGAAATTAAAGTAGAGGATAAATAATAAGTGCTACACTTTGAGGCACATGAGGAATGAAATTCATGTCGTTTCTAAGTTATGGACACAGCATCTTTTCTCCCCACCTGTTTTTGTACCTTAGTGTAATGCCTATTTGCATTTAACCTAGTTATCTTATGTTTGCGTGCTTTGCAAACTGAATTACAGAACCAAATTGCCTGTTACAATTTCCCATTATGTGACACAATTACATAGGAACATTTTGAGGTGAGAGGATTCTCCTAACATCGGGAAACACTGATTGCATCATGCCGGCAAAGAGCAAAAATTAAGGAGCGGCCTCTTTCCCCAGGTGACAGAATTTACTGCTTTCTCTCCAGTGTAAATGTTGTTCCCCATACAATGAGTTCTATTCATTGATTTCTGGTCTGCAAGATTAGATCCATTAGTATTTAAAAAATAAAAAAGTCAGACCCCAAAACTACACATTGCCTAATCGAAGCTCCACATTCCTTGAGCACTTCTAAATAAAGCAGGGAGTTGAAGTAATGCTCCAGAATTACCTTCTGTCCATAAAGAGTGAAAGCACAATGGATTTTCAAGTAATTACCGTATCTGCAGCACACACACCAGGCCCTTCTTGCATACATGCCTCGGCACAAGCAAATGATGCAAAAACTTTCACTGGATGACCTTTGTTTCAAATCCCCAAATCTAATCATAAGCACACGAATGAATACGTGTGCACATGCAACCTTTTACAGTCTTTAATTAGAAGGGAGGGGAGACCATCTAGGTAGAGAAAAGGGACGTAGTCAACCCTATTTCTCTCTTACCGAGATGAGGGGATGACGTATTTGTACCTTCTTTAAAGACAGAACTTAACCAGGGAAAGCATGCAGCTGCTCGTCTCCCAGGTGGAAAGACAGCAGAGTCTCCCGCGTGGGCATACTGGGAGCAAGATGTAGAATAAAGAGGTGGAAACATGAGATTAACTAAGGCTGAGTTGAAAGAAAGAATCTGAAAATAAACCCCTCAACTTATAAAACAAAAGGCACAACATTTCAATCATCATCATTCAACCTCGAGAGCTTAGCACACATGGATTTCCACTTACTCGGAATTCCTCATTATTTAGCGAGAGCCTTGTCATAATCACAGCCTAGCATCGCTAGTAAAACACAAACCTTTTGGCCTCATGACACTTCATGATGTTACAGTGGCACTTAGCAAAAAGTTTTCACTGTTAATGTGAAGAAAAAAATCTCAACAGAATATGAAATGATTTTATTTCATCTATTTAGTTTTCATGTGTGTTTAGAATAAAAAGTAAATTTACCTACAAATGTACTTATAGTATAAAATCTTTATATTAATAAAATTACTTCTACTTATCTACAGGAGAGAAACAGTCTAATTAATCAATAACTATAAATGAAAATATATGCTATATAAAACAACTGCTATTTCAAAATTTCCGGAGGATGAGATGAGACAAGCTCGTTCTTTTTTTTTTTTTTTTTTTTTTTGGTATGCGGGCCTCTCACTGTTGTGGCCTCTCCCATTGCGGAGCACAGGCTCCGCACGCGCAGGCTCAGCGGCCACGGCTCACGGGCCCAGCCACTCCGCGGCATGTGGGATCTTCCTGGACCGGGGCATGAACCCGTGTCCTCTGCATCGGCAGGCGGACTCTCAACTACTGCGCCACCAGGGAAGCCCAAGCTCATTCTTTTAATCCTGATGTGATCAAGGATATAGCTGGAAGATGACAGCAAATTAAGTATTGTGGCTTAGAACACAGTGGAGAATGAAAGAAATCAAAGTTCTCCAAACTCTCTCACACTTGGGCAGAAACACTTTCAGTTCCTGTGGAGGAAACAAGTTTGACTTCTAGAAAGACCTCGAGGGGATGTGATGGTGCTGGATAAAGGCCAGGAACAGAGCATTCCCGTTCCAGAATTTTGCTGCCTTTCTCCCTCCTCCAAATCACATTTTTGTTTGGGAAATATGTCATCATCTTCCCCTACCCAGACACAAGCCACTTAACATTGCACACGTCTCAGCAGACTTATAAATGTCTAGAAACAAACCCTCACCCCAGAAGTGCTTCTCATGTAGGTCATTGTGTCTCGTCTTTGATCCCAGCTGGCCCTCCTCATTTAAACTGAGACACTGGTCTGGCTTTGGTCACTGAGAGGCACAGTCAGTGCTCAGCGGGTCTGGACAAAGCTACATGTTCTATAAAGAACTATGGATACACTACTACCTATGAAATAGATACCTAATAAGAACCAACTGTATAGCACAGGGAACTCTACTCAACACTTTGTAATGACCTATATGGGAAAAGAACCTAAAAAACAGTGGATATGTGTATATGTATAACTGACTCACTTTGCTGTACACCTGAAACTAACACAACATTGTAAATCAACTATACACCAATTTAAAAAAGAATTTAAATTAATAAAATCACTTTACAAAGAAAAACAACAACAACTGTGCCATGATCAGAATTGCTACTGGAGGGCAGAGTGACTCCATGCAGATTGCAAGAGCCAGCATGGCTGGCAGAAACAACTCATGCTTCTGAAGAGGTTTGTCACATCGGCTCCAGGTCACTGGGCCCTTGACCTTCGGGGCCGAATGAGGAGGGACACCTGGTGGGATGGGCATTGGGGCCTATGCTTGAGGAAGGCTGATGAGGCCTATGAGTGAGACATCAGGGCGAGTCTCAGAATGAAGCAATCAAAAGGGACAGGACTCTTGTTCCTGAAATCAAGGACAGGCTGAGAGGGCAGGACCTGGAGGAATGGAATGAACAAGTGGAGTTCGGGCCGGAAGCACAACAGAGCTGAGGAATGCTGTAGGCGGGTGATGATGGGACAGTGGGAGCAGGCAAGGGTCGGGACAGCCCGGCCAGGAAGGGAAGAGGCTACTTGTTAATTCTTTATTTATCTCTCCACCTCCTCTCCTTCCCACAAGGCATTGGAGGTAGTGGAACGGAGAAAAACAGAAAAGAGGAGACAAAAGAAACATGGAGACAGGAAGAAAGAATTAAATGGAAAGTAAAAACTAATGAGAAAGGATAGCAAAGTGATGCTTCTGTGGCTTTGAGGAGGAGCTATGGGCCAATGAGAGAAGAGGATGAGAAAACATCTAGACGAGGCCAGACAGGAGGAGAGGCAGAAGCTGGAAATGATAAAACAGAAGGCCGAGGAGCCAACAGTCCCACCGGCCCCTGCTGAAAGTAACTGAGCTGTACATGCCTCTGAAGGTCATCTGGGTGCCTCTCCTTTTCCAGATGAGGAGATGGGGGTGCGGGGGAGGCAGTAACTCGGAGAGCTTGTTTCTTTGTATTGCACCACAATCTGCTGCCCCAGTAGTGTGCAACCAGCGGGAGACGGTGTGGAGAAGACTTTACCCTGGAGGTGAGCTGTCCAGGTGTCCCCTAAGGCTTCTTCCTCCCAATTCCTCTGCTATTCTAGAGTTCTAGGTACACTCACAATATCCTCAGCTTACAATGCCTAAAGATACAGCAACGAACTGTAAGTGAGCTTTAAAATGAACACGTTGAATGTTCATCCAAGTGACGCTGCCCTTCAAATCAGTCTCTGCATTGCAGCTCCTTATACTGACACCTGCCTAATACAGTCAAGTTAACAAATGAGCTGTGGCTGTTACTGCTCAAACCATCTGTACCCAGTAAGAAAACACACAAGGAAAAGACAAACTAATGAGTATGGAGAAACACTGCTTTACATCTCAAGTGGATTACCTGTGCTGCTCACCAGACATGACCCCAGTGCCTTTGACTCCAAAAAGAAAAAAAAATCCACCCTCGAGTGACGACGATGGGTTTTCCACTTTGAAAAGAATGGGTTCTAGCATCTAACAATGACCCCAAAAGAGATGCAGTGGAAATATTCTGAGCAATGACAACATCTTTGGAACATGTGCTCAGACTTTTGAGGTGATTTCTTTGAAGGTGAAACACTCTAAGTTTTGGTGTGGTTGTGAAAAAAAAAATCAGTCACAATATTCTATTCTCAATGCTCTTATGTAACCTTCTGTGGAAAAAAGAGAAGCCCCTGATCTCTCCAAATCTGCTCTCAAGGGTGGAGATGGGTAAAGAGTGAAAAGGACAGGGGAAGCTTTTCTTCTACCCACGTCTACTCCCAGGCGGGCTACCATCAGCATGACGACAGAGTGGCTTGCGGGGAAGACCCAGCTCCACTGACCTGCCCTCTCCAAGGTGAGCAAGGTACTGCGAGTGCAGGGCTCAGGGAAGGTGCTCTCTTCCTCCTGGAGGTGCTTGCTGTCCTTGAGCAGTTAACCAGCCCACCGAGACCCTACTCATGCTGAGAGGCACCCAGCCCACCGAGACCCCCCTACTCATGCTGAGAGGCACCGAGCATTGAGTAGGAAAAGGAAAAGATGTCTTAGAAGTAAAGCTGTAAGGAATCTATTGTTATTCTCTGATGCTTGCAGTAGAACACGAGAGAGGCTAAGACAAAAAGAGGAGTGAAATGCAAGTCAGTGACTACGGGGTTGACCTCCTTGAGCGTTTGGGGAATCAGAGGAAACAAAACGCCTTATCTCTTCTTTTGGCCTGTCCCTTCGGCACTTCTCCTTTCAGTAAAGATATGGGGTTCAAAAAGAAACTAGTGGCTTTTTGAATAAAATACGAAACTAGTCAAGCATTTGTTCATTCAGTGAATTAATATTCATGAGGTGCCTTTTACAATATATGGCAGGTGCCGCTGTGCAAGGTGCTAGATATAATTGTAGCTACTTATTTTCATCGAGAATCTGCTCCATAATCCAGAATTTTATCTAAGCAAACTACGTAAACTACATGTTATGTGTACTTTGGGATCTGATTTCTAAATCATTGCTAGATAGCTCTTCTGAATAAGAGTGCTCTAGAAAGCAAAAGCTCCCTTTGCAATCCCTTCTCTAACCTTCCCCAGTTCCCACCTCTTATTGCACTAACTCACAAATACACACTCACGGGGGCGTGCACACACAAGCAGGAAATCCACATGGGCTTGGTGTCATAAACTGCATACCTCTTGCATAAATTCACAACCGACCATATTTACTTTTCTATCATCAATTATAACTTGTTTTTGTCTAAACTAAAAGCTTCAGCTTCCTTAGTTTATTATATCACCAGTGAGTACAATTAAGAGATAGGGCTTCCACGTCTCGTAGTGTCTTTTCCAGTTAATGAGGCGCATGGACTTATAGATTCATTCATGCAAACTTTTGTAACTCACATGCTTATGTGACCACAGCCAGATTTACAACTACACTAAAGATTCTCCCAGGACACCCTTTTTGTGTGTGTGTGAGACCACAGGAATTTCGATAGTTTTTCATGACAGGGCTGATGAATCTGATGGCTATGACCTATCTGAGTCCCACATTGATATTCAGTGTCTGCTCCTCTACGCTAATGTAGTGGAGCCGGGATCTATTCGCCAATGTCAATTTGTATTATAGGTGTGGTTACTGCATGGACAAGCTCTGTTAAAAAAGAGAAAGATTGCAAAGTTGGCTTCATCTCAAACGTCTGTGTCTGATTCACAGACATCTGTGTCTCCCTGAGAAATAACGTTTTCACAACCAGAGCTGTCCAACAGAGAAATAAGCCACTTCCTATGGGAGTCAACTCCCCCTAATGAGAAGCGGTCAGGCTGTGGGGAAGGCGTCCCAGCACTGGATGGGGAGGTGGAGGCTGCCTAAGGTTGGAGGATGCTACATTTATGATGGAGGTAGCCTTCGGTCACATATGCTTACTGTAAAATGACACCCAGTGTGGGTCTGCTGTCTCATAGTGAGCTGTTTGGAGAAGCAAGGCTTTGGTTGTGTTCCAAAGTAGGATCCAATCAATAGAAGACGTTTGTGTTGGCCCTTACAACAAGCGTCTAATAGAGGGAACCAACTCGAAGGCTCAGGTCATGTGGTCGAGCTACAGAGCAGAGAATGGTGGGTTGGCAGCCCAGAGCAAGTCCGAATGGTATATTTAGACCCTTTGGACGGAAAGATGCCCACACTGTCGGCTATCATTACTTAACCAACTGCTGAGCAGCTCTTGGCCCTCGGACTCGTCTCCACCCTTCTTGTGCCCCATATCAACTATGCGTACAGCACGTTGACCTGGAGGAAAGGGTCATTCTTTAGCTCTGCTGGCTGTTTTTCCTCTGGAGGAAATCAAGCTCAATGCTGAGCGTGAGGAGAACCCCAGGCTCTCTATGTAGGATTTTAAGAGCACAGGTCTGGGGCCCTGTTTAGAAAAGCAGGGAGCAAAGAAACGCAAATCCTCCTCTAAAAATACGCTTTTGCCCAGAACTGCTTCTAAGTTAGGGGAATTTCCTGCAGCCTAGGAGAGCCAGAGTGAGCGTTCTTCTCAAGTACAGTGATTTGGTGAAGTCCATGTGTGATGATACCACTGTAACCACAGAGGAATTTACCACAGGAAGTGTCCCAGCTGTTGCTTATTAGCATTAGAACAAATTACACAAAGCAAATTGTTAGCAGACATGTTTCCATAATATTTAACTGGTGGCAATAAATAAGAACGATTCTCTTTCAAGTAAATGCTAGATTTCCAAAAATCCAGCTTCCAATTGTCCATGAAGGAATCGTCTTCGATTAGGATAATGGTTGGAGGGAAGGGCACCCTGGAAGCTGAGGCTCCCAGCCCTCTTCCCGGGGCAGCACGGCCGGGAGTCCTGTGAAAGTAGCCACTGGGGTGACATCACAAGATGGGAACAGGACTCTTTGTACCTCTAGACGGCAGACCATCTGCTGGGCTCACCGCTGGGCTTCTCAGCACGGTCATCTCATGCCATGGGGAACTTGGCACGTGGCAAGACCACAGCAGAGCTGGGCAGCTACCTAGTTCTTGGAGTGAGTTTGTAACAAAAAATAAACCAAGACCACGGACAGGTGTTCATCCCTCTCCTTAACAAAATATTGCAGTTTTGAGAAATCATCTCCTCCTTCCCAATTGCCTGTCTTGTTATCTGAGGTTTAAGGAAAAAAACGTGAGTCCCATCTCCTCCTCCTCCTCCTCTTAAGCCATTGGAGAAGAGTTGAAAAAGCACCAGATCAGAGCGAATGTCACACAGCACTCACCTCCCACTCACACGTATGGAAACCTGGCTAGTTTCTTAGAAACCAGAGTATCTCCATCTTTCCAGACCTTCTGACAATGACTAACTTCAAGTCCCTGGTCACTTCTGGGCACTTCCAATCATCTTCAGAGCCATGACAAAATTCTCCTAAAACAATCTCAGAAAGTAATAAAAAACATACTTTTAATTTAAATAAAATAAGAAATCTTCCATGCAGCACATAAATACAAAAATAGGTTACTGTAGCTCAGAGGGTTGGGCCTGTTAGAAGAGGTGCTCTCTTATCGTCTTCCTAGGACAGTTATTTTTATCTTCCCTTCTTTACTGTTTCCTTCTCACGCAGTATTCCTTCCCAGTGTATTTTAATACCCTATTTGGTTTTCCTGAGGAGCTCCCCACTCCTTTCTCCTGCTGTAAAGGAAAATACGAGGCAGCCCTGCCGAAGAGAAATGATGGAAGCGCTGTATAGCTCTGGTGGGCACTAAACCAGCCCACTGGGCTCCCAGGCGAGGCCTGTCCCCTTAGTCACACGGAGTAGAGCCTGGGCTGGCTTGGTGAGTCCAGTTAGCACCTGACCTGGGCAGGCCCAGAACCCCAGCACTGTCCCCCAGCTGCCTCCAGGGCACACCCTGTTGGTGTTAGAGGGTATACTTGGCAGTAACAGCTTAGAGAGGGTTCTGCCTCAGGGCTACAAAGCTGGGAAGGCATTTGAAACGAAGCAAATGCAAAAGCTGATACACTCCCAGCCACTTTCAAAGGCTCTTCCCACTACAGTGTCAGGAAACACACACACACACACACACACACACACACAGAGAGAGATGAAATGCACTTCTTTTACCTGAAGTCTTCACAAAGGGAATAATGTGCCTCATAAAATATTTTAAATGCCTTAGGCAACAGAACTGTCTCTAGATTTTTTTTTAAACGTGTTTAACAGACAAGTGTAATTGGAAATGTTTGCGACATGAGCACACACACACACACTAATTTGAAATTATGCAAAACTATATCATTGTTTACCACAACCTGGAGCAAATCTACTGCCATGGAATAACAAGTAACACATCTGTACAAGTTCAAGGGCCCCCAAATAAGCTCCCATTCAGATGAGAATGACACACGTGGCATGACTCTGCCTAAGGTCCGTTTAGAGGAGATGGCCTGGTATGTTTTACATTTGCTGAGCTATTGAACTGCCTGGTTTGACAAGATTTTTGAAAGGGGTGAAAATTAATTTAATTGCAGTATTGCAACAATAATTTGGTCGGCTAACTGCATTTCAGTGCAAAAACAGGAAAGGAAGAATTTCCTCCTTAGGTTATTCTCTGACGTGACAGCATTCATTTCAAGAGTAATGAGATTTTTAAAAAGTCAAACCTTAAATATCATGGTTTCAGCAATCTGTCCTGCTTAAAGTTTAATGCAAAATGAGATAGCATCTCTGTGAGAGCAGTTCCACATGAACGTGGACCCAGTTTTCTCCTAGACTTGAGATGGGAAAATCTCTCTTCCCTGAAAACGACTCCGAGTATCTCCTTGACATTGTTTGCAGATGATTTTGATTTGGCGGCACCAATGTTGATGTGTTTGTACCGAGGGAGGCACTACTAAGAATGGTAGAAAGTTTTGAAAATCTCTATATGAGGTATATGTTGATGCAAGAGGCACCACAAGTTTCAGAGAATTGAGCAAAAATGGTGGAGTGAGGAACATAGGCTGTCGTGGGATTTTCTGGATCTCACTGTTTTCACACTGGCCGTTCTGAATATATACACTACCCATGGTTTTGTTTTTTGCTTTTTGCGGTACGCGGGTCTCTCACTGTTGTGGCCTCTCCCGTTGCGGAGCACAGGCTCTGGACGCGCAGGCTCAGCAGCCATGGCTCACGGGCCCAGCCGCTCTGCGGCATGTGGGATCCTCCCGGACCGGGGCACGAACCCGCGTCCCCTGCATCGGCAGGTGGACTCTCAACCACTGCGCCACCAGGGAAGCCCTACCCATGGTTTTTTGAGGGCAACTATCTAACTCCAGATCAGCAGTGAGCACTTCACGATTTACAAACTTTGAGGGACAGAGTCCATTTATTGTTTCAAAATCTTGAAGATGCTGTCCCAAGGCCTGATTCAGGGTAGTTCTGTCAGGTGCCGGGACCAAGACATTCAGCTCTCCCACAGCCTGATAACGCAAGCTCAGTTCCATGGGCAGTTTTAGGACACTCTGCTTTATCCCTTTTCTGTCACGCTTTAAGTCCGCCACCATTTGCGTGTCTAAAAAGGATTTTGCTCTGATGTGCTTTCTCAAATACCACTCATCAAGTGGGTCTAAGAGCATGGCTTGGAATGTTTCTTATGATCCTTGTCCAAGTTCTAACTGATTTATAGAGGATCAATACACAGATCTACCCAGGGCTGCCCTCAAGTTTGTACAGGTCTTGTCCTGCACAAGGTCACCTGGTGGAGGGGTGAGAAGGCTGCAATCCCACCCTGCTCCACTCACCGGCCAAGACGCCCGTCCAGGCTGCATCCCGAGGATGGTGTGCCTTTTCTGATTTGCATTTGGGCCAAGGGAGGCCCTGAGTGGCCCTTGATCTTCCCCCTCCCAGAGATCACAAAGTCTAGTATTCATCTCCTCCCTTACAGCACTACGGACGTTTTTTAAGGAAGAGGACACGCCCACGGCAAAGGCAAATTCATTTTGAAGATACGTTTCCTATTCAGTGAGAGAGGAAGGAAAAAAGAGACAGGGAGAGAGAGAAAGGAAAAGGATCAAAAGAAGAATGGAGACAAGGCTGCCCTTCTGCCTAGTAAATTGTGGATTCATTGTCCGTCCCTGGACACAGCTGCAAAAGGGTAGAAATCAATTTTTTTCTATTACTCCACGGTGAGAAAGGAAAACCTATTTGTAAATTGAATTAAACCCAATAATAGCATGTCTGTGTACATGCTATTATTATTAAAATTAGCCACACATACAACTATATAATCCCACGATGTAACTAGAAATCAACACTCTCCCATTTCAAAGCTTAGTAGAGACATCTTTCTTCTTTTTTAAAGAAACACCATGGCTAAATGTCACTAAGCTCTGCGGCATGCCAATACATCGACACCTCAGTAATGACGCTGGAAGGGAAGGAACTCCAAAGCCCCATCTGGGAAGAACGTGCTTCCAAATTCTTGACTTTGCTGCTGGTGCACCTCAGTCAGTCAGTAATGATTGGATATGAACTAGAACCTTCTAGAAGACGGTTTCTTCCCAAGTTGCAATCTGTGGTGCTGACTGTGGAATAAATTCCCTGTGTCTGTGTAGGCTAGGTCTTGTTCACAGAAACCCTAATCCATCCACTGGGTATTGAATATCAGGCTGCTGAAGTGAGGGTCCGGAAAATACATTAGCAGTCTGCCCTCTAGTGGGGCAACACAGTACTTCAGATAACTAGGAATAGAAAAGACTTTTTTTTTTCCTTCTCTTTCAGAGAGTGAAAGAATTCAAGTTTTCCAGATAGTGCAAGGTGAGGCATTTATCCTCAGAAGACAGCTTCCAGAGCTGAATTAAGCAAGGCTCACAATGATAGGGTCCCCAAGTCAGAGCTAAAGACAGGTAGTGCTGCGGTGGGCGTCCCCGCAGAGCCTGCAGGGACAAAGGTTCTTCTCACATCCTTGGACGTCTCCAGTGTCCTCCTTGGGTGATAGCATTCAGTTCTCCACATTCTCATTATAAAAACAGTACCCACCCTAAGAGCAACCAACCTACCAGAAATGTTAAAAATAACAGGCTTCTTTGTAATTTTTTGGCAAATCATTAACCTAGAAGAACCTTTCAAAAGGGCCATGTTGAATTTTTTAAAAGGTCAAGATGCACGAGTTTTATAAAAAGACCAAGTCTTTGTGGCTGTTCTTTTTCAGGAGAGAATCTTTGTGATGGTGGCAAATGTTGTTAAGGCAGAAGAGGATCTGGAGATCTGTTGTCTGGATTTTGCTTCTATCTTTTAAACACCTTCAGAACTTGGCTTGCTTCAGTTTATCGATATGGTAGCAGAGTTTCAGTGCAGGTCCCAGCTTTAGGCCCAAGTATTTCATGATCATGTCACTCTTCAGCAACAGGAGGGCATTGCCATCAATCTCCTGGTGGAACAGAATCAGAAAAAAGAAAACCCAGAAAGTGGTCAAAGTAATCAAATAGTGGCCACAGTTAGAGTATGGTCAGGGAGTAAAGTAAGGGAATATGGATTGACTTAGATGCATATTCTCTTAGTCCCAAGGCAAGACCTTAAGAAAATAAACGAAAGCCTACAAATACTATGTGCTCCTCTTCCCATAGTCTCCCTGGGGTCGTTTGATACACTGGATCTTTCATATTCCTGCTCTCTCCTGATTGAAGGAATCTAACATAGTCCCAGCCATACTCCCAATATCCCACATACGTTTATCTCTTCATCCAATCTAGGGCTAAACAAGAAAGAAGTGTTCAATGGACTGCATGTGCCCCCCCTCCCCCCTCCCCAAATTCATATGCTGAAATCCTAACCTCCAAGTGGTGGTATTTGGAGGAGAGACTTTGGGAAGTAATTAGGTCATGAGGGTGGAGCCCTCGTGAATGGGATTAGTGTCCTCATGCAATGGGAAGATGGCAGTCCGAAACCTGGAAGAAGGGTCTCACCAAAAGCAGACCTTGATGGCAACCTGATCTTGGACTGCCAGCATCCAGAACTGAGAAATAAATCGCTGTTGTTCATAAGCCAGCCAGTCTGTGGTACTTTGTTACAGCAGCCTGGACTGACTACGGCAAAGTATCATCCCATTAGACCCTGAAACTAGTAGTTACCTTTCCATTCCAGGTGCTGGTATAAGGCCCTGACTTCCATCCATCATCCTAATCTCTGGTTTCTTTTCGTGGGACACTCACCTGCCTTTCGCTGATTACCAAATTGCTAACAACACTCTATAAGGGATTTCAGGTGTTTTTTTGGCCCTGTCAATAATACTAGGTGGCATACAACTAAATAATGCACCTGCTTCATCTGAGGGTTTAGCACAAATAATTACTAAGGGAATGCCAATCCTCTGAGGTCCCGATATTGCTCCCATTTGTCTCTGAAAATGGTAACCCTCCAGACTGCATGTTGAACTGCAATGAAGACCCAGTGCAGCCAAAAGAATACATACATAAAATAAATAAGTTCAAAAAATAAATAAATAAAAATGTAAAAAAAAGAACACCTAATGCAGGTGGGAAGGTGGGAGGGACACTGTAAAGGTCATCTATGCTACATGTATAAGAACCCCGAGAGCATACCAGTAGGTACCACATTTTTCACTGCTGTAGCCAATCATTCCGCCTGTACTACCACACTGTATCACTCCCTAGTAAGGCTGGGTTTCCTCCTTCACCTATAGTGCTATTTTCAGATTACTAGAGACCAAGGGTAGAGATTCTGGGTGCTCAGGTGGGGAGAAGAGGCACAGTACAGGACTCATAGAGCAGCCCCTCTCATTCCTCTATCCAGCCAGCCACTCAGCCAGCACTGATGAAGCACCTACCCTGCGTCACTCAGAGCTCATCTGCGGGCCCTCCCCGGGGCCTCACTGCCGAATGTTCTCTCTTTCCCCCACTTCCTAGACTTCCACTGCCTCCTGTCATGCTGGAAGGAAGCCAGAGTCCTCCCACCCAGATCTGTCTAAACATAACCCCTCTGCGGTCCTTGCTACGTCCTAATCCCTGAAACCTGGGAATATGTTAGGTTACCTGGCAAAGGGGAATTAAGGCTGCAGATGGAATGAAGGCTCCTAATCAGCTGCCTTTAAAATAGGAAGCGTATCCTGGATTATTGGGGAGGGAGGAGACAGTGCAATCACAGGGCCCTTCGAAGTGGAGGAAGAAATCAGAAGAAAAAACCAAAGAGTTGGCAGTCTGGGAAGGACTCAGCTTGATGTTGTTGGCTCTGAGGATGAGGACAGCGAGGTAGGAGCCAAGAATGAGGGCGGATCTCAGTGCTGAAAAGGGAAGGAAATGAGTTCTCCCTAGAGCGTCCAGAAAGAATGTCAGCCCCACCGACACCTTGGTCTTAGCCCGGTGAGACCCCTGTCAGACTCCTGACCCACTGAACTGTAAGATAATAAACTTGTGTGGTTTTAAGCTACTACGTTTGTGGTGACAGGTTATAGCAACAGTCGATAACTGACATAGAAAGCTTGGCAGGTAAAGTACTAATTCTTACCTTTTTTAAAAAAATTACCATCTTTATATATTTTAGAATCTCCTAAATAATTATGCAAATATGTAGATGGCCTGCTAATCAAAGGCCATCTACGAGCTAGGCGCTGTGCTGAACACTTTATGTGCATTTTCTCATTTAATCCTCAAAGCAGCTTAGGAATAGGCACTGTCTGTTGGCATATTGTAGGTGGGCTATAAACGTTTGTTTATGCACAGACGGATGCACAGACAGACGGATGGATGGGCAGGAAAACAGGCACTCCTGATAAAGGCCAAAGTGAGGGAACGGATGGGACAAAGAAACTAGGTGGTTGTTCTGCTCTGAGAACCCTGTGGTTCCGTCTGGCCTCCCTTGAGTGGTGCCCCCGGGCACAGTGCACAGCCCCCCGCAGCCCCCTGACCGCCCCCAGGCCCACCACTGCGCGTACATGCTTCCGGAAGAGCTCCACGTGGGGCCCCAGAGCCTGCGGGTCTGCGTCTTTCACGAACCAGACCACATCCTCCACGGACCAGGTAGAGGGGTTCCTGCTCCTTGGCCGCCGGGTGTCCTGCCTGTCCGGAGAAGGGCTTGAGGCTGGAAGGTAGAGCACAGAGAGGGAGGCCATGAGACAGCAGGCCTCGGGCCTTGGCACCTACCTGGTGCCTCCTGTCCCCACCTGGCCCTCGAGTCCAAGGCGGTGGCCCGAGTGACCTCCTGCGACAGAGAAAGGCCAGAAGTGCCTGCTCTTGGCAGGAGCCTGGAGCACCGGAGGCCACTCCTAAGGGCAGCAGCCTCCCCCTCTACACAGAGGTTCTCCGCTCTCCCAGGGAATAGAGCGTTGGAAAACGGATCTCCTCCAGCAGGTTGAAATGCTGACCCATGTTAGAGTTTTAAAGACCCCTCCTGATCAGTCCTGTCTCAGTGGGCCCCGGGCCTGCTGTAACCAGGTTCCATGAAGCTCCAAATAGACCTCTGCAGTGCTGTGATGCCAAAACGACTTCAGGTCCTTTCCGCCTCCACTGGTGTCACCCTGAGACAAGAAGGACGCAGCGGAATGGAGGGGCATTTTGTGCTTGTCCTGGGTCTCAGAAGCCCTGTCTGTGAGAGGTCCATGCCCTGCTCTGCATGTGCAGAAAGAAGACTCACCGCCTACACTGAGCACCTCGCCAGCCCTCAGGTCTGTCAGAGCACGCACTCCAACCTCCCACTAGATGAGGGATTCCTTGACAACAGGAGCCTAATTCTGTGCCTGGTCCACAGCTGGTCCCTGGTCAGTGATTGTGGCATGAGTTGCATTGCTGCATAAATGCTTTTCCCACATGGCAGATTAAAAGGTGCAGGACATATGAAGGAGGAGAGAGTAGTGAATCAATATTTAGGCAATATTTAGGGGGTGACTTGTTTTGTATATCCCAAACGAATTCATCCTCTTTCCCTAGAACCAGCATCCTCTCCTATCTCTCATGTTTCTCAAACCTCAGTGATATCTCTACCTCCTGTCCCTTATTTGCTCCCCGCATTTAATTATTCTGAAGCTATTAGAAGGATGCCTATCACACTGGTCTCCTCTCTTCCATCCCTGCTGCCCCAATCCGGGAACTTCTTACCTGACCCTCTACAAAGGTTTTCTAGCAGATGTCCTCACCTCACGCTTTATTCCTTCTAGAGCAAAAACTGTCACGTCTTCACACTCTCCCTAGTGCCCCTTGTGGATGCCCCTCGCCCGTGCACCAAGTCCGTACTCTAGCACAAGATCAAGGGCTCTCTTTGGTCTCAAGAACATCTTTCCTGCCTGGATAGAGAGGAAGAGCTTTGGTGCCAGAGAAACCTAGGGACAAATCCTGGAGCTGCCCGTCGCTAGCTGTAAAATGGCAATGCTCTCCACCTGGAAGGGCAGCTGTGAGGATGCAAGTGGGATTGGGGCTGGCCTTATGGTTGACCTGCATCAGGTGGTCCACAGAGGGAAGGAGGCACCCTGCCTGCCTCCCTGCCCGCCTCCCTGCCCTTCTGCACACTCCCATCTGGGCATACTGGTTCTGACCGAAAGTTCCTCCAGCTTCCAGTCTCCACCTTAGCTAGTGCTTTTGCTTCTCTCTAGAAGGTGTTTACCTTCCCTCCTTTCCAAAGAAGCTCTACCAGCCATCAAAGCCCAGGTAGACCCCTTCACAGGCAGCATTTCCGTGTCCTGCCATCTGGATGTCATCTTCCTCTACCTTTAACTCCCAAATTTTTGTTTGCGCTTTTCTTAAAGATGCTTTCCACATCTGCCTTGTATTACCATTATGCATGTGCTTGCCTGGAACCTCCAGTTAGTTTTAATTTCTCGAGGATTATCTTTTGCATCTTCCCCCTATTCATCCACAGACATCTACTGAGTGTCTCTTGTGTACCAGGTCCTGGGCAAAGTGTTTGGTGAAAAATGGGATCCTCTCATTACAGAGTTTATAATCATTGACTCTCCACAGCTCCATGCAAATATATTTGTAATATGGGTTCAATGAATGTAAAATGACTCAATATACTTTGCAGAAACAGTATAAGTAACTTACACAAAAGCTTTGTGCGAGTAATCCTTAATCCTATTTTCAGGCTCTGAACAATGAAGCAGCTTCCCTACAGAATAAATCTAAGTTAGAAGTTGGGAAGCCTTCACTTCCATTTCCCTTCTTTAATCTCAGGGTGCAGTGGTTTTCTGCTGTCTCCTTTTTTCCTCCTCTTTTCAATGTACTTGGTAAGTGCACGGTTCTCCAGTAGTGCTGAGAAAAGTACAGCATCACATTTGAAGTCTGTCCTAAATACATAATAGTTTGGTTGAGAATTGGATTTACTTTGAGATTTTCCCTGCCTTTTCCTTGTTGGACCTGGAAGGGTCCCCTAAGGTGATTTGGCGCGGGCTGGGGTGGTGCATTTTGGCGGGAAACTGTTAATACACCCTGGGGCCATCTGAATGCCGACACATGCTTATTAGAGATGATTTCACTGCATTTAAAGACATCTGCACTCAACATGGGGAAGAGGAACCACGGAAATCGCATTTGCCTTTGGAGCCTGCCCCATCGGAGCGTCGGCGATAATCAGGGTGATAATAGATGCTCTGATTACAAAGGCGGGAAGTCTTCAGTGCCAAGAATGATTTTAGAGTGATCAGAGCGGAGGTCAAATCTAATTTCCTGTGTTTGACAGGAAGGAAAACCACCAGACCGACTCACAACACCATCCATGGGAGCCTAAGGTCCTTTGAGCAAAAGGCCAGGGAAATACTTTCCCCATGAGCCACAGCCATGGAGTTGAGCAAGGTGGTCTGGCTTGTCTTTATGGGGAAGCTCTCCAGGTGATGAATGTGGAGGGGAAGTGGCTCCGCTCCTGGCACCTGGTACTAGCTGTGGGCATTTTCACTTTTGCTCTCTGAGGTGCCTCACAGTCACACAAGACAGCAGCGGGAAGCTGTCACACCTCGGGACCTGCTCAGGATCCAAAGCACATGAATTAGCTCTAGGAGGAAGAGAGGGAACTTTCTAGCAGGTTGGAAGAGCCTTTGCAATGGCCTGTGCTCACACAAAGATAATAAACACACTAGCCCCTCCAGCTGCTGCGAAGGTGTCAGGAAGACAGATGGGTCTGGCCTGACACAGCCAGGCCAGGCAGATGTGACTGGACAGCAGTCAGACATGATAGAGGTGAAAATATCTTGCTCCTAAAGGAACAGAGCACGCAAAGCGCTTGCCAACCGCCTTTATGGGAGGTGGCATTCTCCAGCGCCGAGAACTTCGTACGTGGTCGGGTCTGTTCCCTGGGCGATGCGGGAGACGTGTGTATAGTAAGACCCAGCTGTGAATGGATGTAGAATGAAGGATGGTGGTGGCTGTTTCTAACGCTGAACTCACATCCACCAGGAATAGACTGACTGTGAATCTGTCTAAAGCAACCCCGGATATCTTCACAGCCCCGGTACTCGTGCTGCTGCCTGTGAGTCGCTCTCTGTCTCACACAGACCCACAAGCACATGCATAATTTCCTTTTGTTCATTCATAATTCAGAGGAAACTTTTTAGCTAACAATAGAGTCATGTGGAAGAATGGAAGGAACAATGAGCTGGGAGTTAGAAGCCCTTACCACCCACCCTCTGTGCAAGCGTCTCTGTGCTTCTTTGGTGTGAAATAAGGAGTTAGGAAGGATCTCCAAGGTCCCTTCACACCACAGGCTGTCCCGGGCAACACGAGAGAGCGCCTTTCTCACACATCTGAAGCCTCATCAGTGTGTCTGTGTGCAAAGCACAGTGAATGCAGAGCCAATGGCCAGGTTTTGAGCCCCTTCCTGGACCTGATCATTCTATTCTCTACGAGCCTCCGTTTCTTCAGCTTGTTTCTCAAAAGTATTGTAGGAGTCAAGTGACTATATGGCTTTGGGCTGGAGCCTGACAAGAAGCGTCTTGGAAGGAAGCCCATCAGTCTCCAAAAGGGGCCCCTCAGAATCATTTGTTAACATTTGTTAACGTTTGCCTCTCTGGAATTGGACGCTGTCAGCGAGCAGGGCCCACATCTGTCTTGCTCACAGCTCCATCCTTGGACCTCAGAAGAGGCCCTGGCATATTGTGCTCCATAGGTATCTTCTGGCCAGGACTGACCAACATCTCTTTGAGTCTTAGTTGCCTCACCTGTCAAACACCTACCATGTTGTGAGGATTAAATAGGATAATGTGAAGCATTAAACGGTAAGAATTAATCAAAAATAGTTGCTATTCTTATTATTATGTATCATTCCATAATGGCCAATAGATTTGTCTTCCTAAATTCTGTGGTCATCAGCTCACTTCCCTGTTCAGCCATGTCTGGTTTCCACAGAGTAAAGAAAGCTCAGTCTGCTTGACTTGAACCCCAAATTTCCCAGCATGATTTCCCTTGGCGTCCCTGCACAAACTCTTCTCTTTCCTTGGAATGAATAAGCCGTGCCGCACCTTCACTCATTCCCCGCCCCCCACATCGAGCGCTGTCCCCATTCTTCTTTCTCTTGCTGAATTGTTCTCTATCCGTCACCCAACACCATACCCTATGGAATCAAACTCCAACCCATGGAAAGCATATGAGTGGTAATAACAATGTCAGAGTCACTTCAATTCTGAAGCTTGGACATACTTGTGGTTGGGAATGCTACAGCATCTCCTGTTAATGCAAATGTCAGGAAGCTTTTGTTATCTAAAACCTCTTTTTAAAAAAAATTTTTATTTTTATTATTATTTTTTTTGCGGTACGCAGGCCTCTCACTGTTGTGGCCTCTCCCACTGCGGAGCACAGGCTCCGGACGCGCAGGCTCAGCGGCCATGGCTCACGGGCCCAGCTGCTCCGCGGCATGTGGGATCTTCCCGGACCGGGGCACGAACCCGCGTCCCCCGCATCGGCAGGCAGACTCTCAACCACTGCGCCACCAGGGAAGCCCTAAAACCTCTTTATAGCTCTTAGTGATTATATCTTGGATGAAAGACAGAGGAGAGCTCTCAGATTTTCACCTGAGTATCAGCAAAAAAACAGGGAAACGTGTCCTTTGAATACATCCCTTCAGAGTCCACTGACAGAGGCGATGGGCATGATGTAGCAAGACAGCAGGAGGAATTACAAACAGCGCTGCAAAAAATTTCCTTGCACATGTCTCTGAGGAAGTTTTTATAGGTTATGTTCCTAGAAGTATTATTGGGTCATAGGACATGAACATATTTAATGGAATATACACAGTAATTTGGGTAGCATTAGTACCATCATGATATTGGGTCAATTGATGGGTATAATTTAACTATTGATTTATTCATTTTTATGTCCTTTAATAATATTTTATAATTTTTTAAATAAAAGAGTTGCACATTTAAAAAAAAAAAAAGACAACAGGAGGCCAGGGTAGGTATTCACATGAGAGAGAGGACTGAGAAGTTTGTCACGTCATCGATACCTACTGTCCTGTGCAGCCTCATGCCACTTTCTGGCTTCTGCGGTTTTAAACCATTTTGATTAGCACCATGGAGGAGGACACAAAGGACATTTCTATGTCCCTTCCAGGTTTATGACTTAGGTCAAACCCCCTTAAAGAGATATGGTTTCTTAACACCAACTGCTTTCACTTGGGATGCAATTTCAGAGCAATACTGAGCACTTCTTTGGGTGGAGGGAAAACTTAACAGCCCTCCAGAGGGCCTGCAGCTGGCACCTGGACTGGCAGCTAGGTGACAAATGGGTAAGGAGGCCAGGGGTTTTCTCTCCTACTTTAAAATACTGCCACTCAATTCAGCATGGTTTATCTCCATGGTTTCCAAATGCGTTTAGCTGTGCAAACTTTGTTCAAACTACACAAATGTAGAACCCCACTCTTCTAATGTGAAGAGGCCCTGGTTAAAGAGGGCAGTGTTGGAGTACCATCTGCTCCCATCCCCTCTCTCCTATGCCCTAGAACCTCTGAGGGACCCCTTGAAGCCCATTTTGCATGGTTTGAAAATCCCTGGGATAATTTTGAAAGCCACCTTTGGAGTCAGTTGAAGTCAAATCCTGACTAAACACTTGACTGACTTGATCTTCAATTGCTGTATATGTAAACGGAATATAATAATACCTACAATAATAATATATACTTGCTATAATAATAAATTATAAGATATAACTTATAATAAGTCAGAAATATTGTGTGGAAAGTGTCTGGCCCACAGTAGGTGCTCAATAAATAGCTATTTAGGATATGCCTCAAACAGGCCCCTTTCCTGGGGCTGCAGAGGATTCAAATATGAGTGAGAGACCTCATGAAGCTGAGAGTCTCGCTCCTACTATGGGACAAAAGAGAGGAAGTACTAGAGATGAGGAGACAAAGTGCCACAGGAGGAAACAGGAGGGAAGGAACATTTCTAATCAGCAGTGATTGAAACTGCCAGTTGCCGACCCAATCTTTTTTCCACTTCTGCTTACATCTTCCTGGCCACGGTCAGTGGCTTGCTTGGAGTGGAAGGCAGCAGGCACTGGTGGGCTCCATTTCTCTGGTCTCACCCCAGATCCTGAGAGGCAGAAGTCCTGAGCTAGTGGGGCTCTCCTGGGGTGCATCTAGGGCTCTGACAGAGAGGGCTCTCTCAGAGCTTGTTCTGAGCAAGGGTCTGGGCTTCCCTTTGGCTAGATTACTCAGACAGTAGATGAGGACCTAATTCCAGGAGAACAAAGGGCTGAAGCAGAGATGAAAAGGAAGGACAGGGGGGCTGTTGGAGTTGGGATGGGAGTTCGTCCCAGGACTCTGTTGGGAGGAGGCAGAAAGAGAAAGGGGGAGGGAGCTAAATACCTGAGACCCCTTTGAAGGGTCCTGGATTCCCCTCATCTGGGCCACCAGATGGGCTGGGATGGGGCAGACAACTCTTCAGTGACAGATGGAGTGGTAGAAGTTCTCTCCATTCAAATCGTGCCTTCCGCTTACTACTTGAAATCCTACACTTAAGACATAGGGTCTAAGATTTCACCAACTTAAATAGGAGAGTAAATACCTCCTTTTTAAAGAATGGCAATACTCTTAGGTTTACGAGGCCATTCCATCAGCCTGGTGTCCTGTGATCACCACCTCATGCAGCTGGGAATTGCACTGAGGAGAAGAGGTTGAGAGAAGGAGATGTGTGACGGGCAGAGGGACCCCAGGATGAGGGCTTTGACAAGCAGGGGCAATGTGAGGGCACTGGGCTCCATGTGGGGAGTGGAATGGGGTAGAGAGAAAGAATGTTTCCTGAACGCCTACTATATGTCTGATATTACACTAACTCTGGGGATAAACCTAGGAAATAACTGCTGCCCCTCATTTACTTTATGATGCGGGTTTGTGCATTTACTTTATGATGCGGGTTTTGTTCCCTTCTCTTGTTCTTAGAAATCAGATGCAACAACGTCTCTCCCCTTTGGAAAATGGGCTCTGCCCACTCAAACCTGCCTGGCCGACGGCCCTGCATGACAATGTTGGGGAGCAGGGCCATCCATGTTTGGCAAGAGCCCCCATGGCTGAGGGAAGAGCGCCTTGCCCCTCAAAACTGCCTCCTCTCCTCGGCCCACAGAGGCGCATCTGTGACGGTGAGGCTCTTTGAGGGGAGTGTGTGGAGGATCTGGGATCATACGCGATAGCTCACCACTGTGGCTGTCAGGGCTACCAGTGGACGAGCCAAGGCTCAGAACAGAAATGCCAGAGAAGACAGCCAGCCCGCAGGAGGCACCAGAGGGGCAAGATGAAGACTCCCTGACTCCCGGGCCTCTGGTCTCCTTTCTTTAGGGTTCTCAGGTGTAGAGTTGATGGGCTGTGATCTGTCGAGGGGTGTGTTCACGCGATCTGTCATTGCTGATGTTTATTGAGCTCTTACTAACTCTTAGGCCTTGGACTAAATACACATGAATTTATTTAATCCTCTCAACAAACCTATGAAGTAGGTGCTATTATTATTATTCCAATTTCACAGGTGAGGAAACTGAGGCACAAAGAAGTTCAGACTTGCAAAAGGTCACACAGTCAGAAAATGGCAGATCCAGGATTCCAGCCCAGGCCATCGGGCTCCATAGTCCATGTGATTATCCACTATGCTCTATTCATACTCAAATACTGAATTGAAAATGATTTTTTTTAATAACATAAATCAAAATGGACATCAACCTACCCCTAGAATGACAGTACCTTCCTACACTGCATTCCAATAAGCTAACTTTAATGGGTGAGACAGAAGTAGCATCATAACCAGTATTGTGGGAGGCCCTTCCTAGTGGTCCAGTGGGTTAGACTGCGGGCTCCCAACACAGGGGGTCTGGGTTCGATCCCTGGTTGGGGAACTAGATCCCACATGCATGCCACAACTAAGAGTTCACATGCCACAACTAAGACCCGGTGCAGCCTAAATAAATAAATAAATGGAAAACCAAACCAAAACAAAAAAACTTACGGGACAAAAAAAATAAATAAATAACCAGCATTGTGGGAATTTTACTTAACTCTGGTCTGCCCACGTGTTTGTACCCTGCAAGAGTCAACCACTGTGCAAGAGAAAAGTCTTTAGCAACTTCTGGTTCTTCTTCTTCCGGGCACAGAGCTACTCTACACCTCTCAGATTCCCCCAGAGTTAAGTGTGGTAAAATGGCCAGCTCTTGCCAATGAAACGTGAGTAGAAGAGACGGGCATCACTTCCAGGCTCTAGGGAAACATGTTCATCTTCCTCGTTTGTTCCTTCTGTTTCTACCACTAGATGCGTGGGGCATGGGGGCCATAGGGGACAGGAAAGTCATGAAATGGACAGATCCTGGGTCCCTGCGTTGGGATACACACACCAAGTAGGAACACCCACTTTGGACTCCTGGATAAAAAACTTCTATTGTATTTGAGCCACTGTACATTTTGGATTCTACTTATTCCTACAGCCTAACTTACTCTAATACACCATTTTCTTAGCTTATGGTCAAAGGTTGAAGTCAGCTGCCCTCAAGAACAACAAAAATCCATGAAGGGATTTGTGGAAACTTCTAATTTCCCAGTGTTGCCGTGTTCAAACCGCTACAGTCCCCCGGCCTCCCTACATTTGGTGGTCCCAGGGCAAGGGCAGAGGAGGTTAGGTCATGGGGAAGGCAGTGCACGCATTACATTACCACATCTGTTTCCTTCAAGAGAGGTCCCGTTTCTCTTGGGGCTGGAGCCAGGGGGCCTCAGCCCAGGTGCTGAGGGGCCTCCAGAGGACATGGGGCTGGTATGGGGACCACCGACTGTGGTGGCTGAGCCTCCCCCAAGGTGGCCGTCTCCAGAGTTCTGCCTCTTGCAGTACAACGAAGAGGAGGTGGGTAGGGATCCCCTGTGGCTAAAGGCGGAGGAGGAGTCCACGCTGTAGCGGCTCATGCTCGCAGGGTTCACCAGGCACTCCTCAGTGGTGACTGTTTTTGCTAAGCAAGAAGGCAGAGCAGAGAAGCAGAGATCAGAGAGCAGTTCAAGAAGACACCTGGTGCTGGGTCTTGGAAAACCTTTCCCCAGCAGCACAGGTGCCGCTATCTGTGGGGATGGCAGATGAGAAGGAATGGATACCACGGCATAATCCCAAATAGTTCACCTCTCAGCAGATTGACACCTCACCAACGAAGCATATTTTAGTAGGGATTGGGACATATGACCCTCCATGTTCTGAGGAAAATGTGATTATCTTGGTTATTGATGACTTGTAAATAAAATTCAAACAAAGGTCTTTCTCCCTCCATGGCTCTGCTCCTCCAAGAGTTTCTGCCAGCTTGGCAGAATCTCCCTGCTCCGTCTTTTCTTGCCCATCACCACTGCCTCCTGCACCTGGCCCATGATTCCTGGGAGAGATCAAGCCAGAGTCACAGTGTCCCAGAGTTAGGAGTAACAACTTTGGCCTGGGTTTTTTTTTTTTTTTTTTAACATCTTTATTGGAGTATAGTTGCTTTACAATGGTGTGTTACTTTCTGCTTTATAACAAAGTGAATCAGCTATATGTATACATATATCCCCATATCCCCTCCCTCTTGCGTCTCCCTCCCACCTTCCCTATCCCACCCCTCTAGGTGGTCACAAAGCACTGAGTTGATGTCCCCGTGTGATGCAGCTGCTTCCCGAAGCTATCTGTTTTACATTTAGTTGTGTGTACATGTCAATGCTACTCTCTCACTTCGTCCCAGCTTACCCTTCCCCCTCCCCTTGTCCTCATGTCCATTATCTATGTCTGCATCTTTATTCCTGTCCTAACTCTAGGTTCATCAGAACCTTTTTTTTTTTAGATTCCCTTTATATGTGTTAGCATCCAGTATTTGTTTTTCTCTTTCTGACTTACTTCACTCTGTATGACAGACTCTAGGTCCATCCACCTCACTACAAATAACTCAATTTCATTTCTTTTTATGGCTGAGTAATATTCCATTGTATATATGTGCCACATCTTCTTTATCCATTCATCTGTCGATGGACACTTAGGTTGCTTCAATGTCCTGGGTATTGTAAATAGTGCTGCAATGAACATTGTGGTACATGACTCTTTTTGAATTATGGTTTTCTCAGGGGATATGCCCAGTAGTGGGATTGCTGGGTCATATGGTAGTTCTATGTTTAGTTTTTTAAGGAACCTCCATACTGTTCTCCATAGTGGCTCTATCAATTTACATTCCCACCGACAGTGCAAGAGGGTTCCCTTTTCTCCACACCCTCGCCAGCATTTATCGTTTGTAGATTTTTTGATGATTGGCCTGGGCTCTGACACAGGTGTGATGGTGCTTCCTCCCCACACTTTTAGTTCCAGTACACACAAGGGCACTAACCTTCCACCAAAGCTAACAAACTAGGGACACAAATGCTGATCTGGATGGCCCCATGGTCTTCCCCAAACCCTGCAGATGAGAGAGAAAGAACCAATCTAAAGTGCAGGGGGAGTAGAGGACCTGGAGGCTCTGCCAACCTCATCATCAGCTCCCCCACCCAAGTAGATCAGGACTTTCTACACTTTTGAAGCTCATTCTTGCAGCCTGTTGAACTCTGCGAGCTATACCTGTGGCCAAATGGTGTGGGGTGTTTTGCTTTGTTTTGTTTTGAAGAACAAAGTCCAGAGGAATTATAGGGATAGAAAGAGGAAGAAAAATATTCTAGTAATTCCTTTTCTTCAGTCCCTCCCACCCCAGACAAGACCATATCTGTCTAGCCCCATTAACAATCATCTATATACTACACATGATCAAAACAGATACAGACATTCCCCAAAGGCATTAGAATAACAAAAACCAAGGGATCCTCCAATGTTGGCAATGAGTAAACACATTTGGGCCACAAGATCCAGATGTCTTCTTCATGTATGGATTCCTCGCACAACATAGATATTGAAAGATTAAGAATAGATTTTATTAGGGGAACTAGCAGGTCTTCTCATAGATGGGGATGCATATGGAGCTTGCCTGGAAATAAAAACCATTGCATATGGAATGCAGCTAAAGCAGTGCCTAGAGAAAATTTGTAACTGTAAATACTTATATTTAAAAAGAAGAACATTCTCAAATTAATAACCTAATCTTCCTCATTAAGATACTGGGAGGAAAAGGGCAAACTAAACTTAAAGCAAGCAGAAGGAAGAAAATAATAAAGATTAGAGTGAAAATTAAAGAGAATAGAAAAATAGAGAAAAATCAAAGAAACCAAAAGCTGGCTCTTCGAAAAGATCAACAAAATTGGCAAACTTTTAGCTAGATTGGCTGAGAAAAAAAGAGAGAAGACTCAAATTGCTAGAATCAGAAATGAAAGAGATGACATTAAAACCAATCTCACAGAAATAAAATGGATTATTAAGAAATATTACAAACAATTCTATGCCAATCAGTTAGGTAACTTAGAAGAAATGGACAAACTATCAAAACTGACAAAAAGAAATAGACAATCTGAATAGACCTATAACAATTAAAGAGATTAAATTAGTCATCAAAAAACAAAGAAATCCCAGGCTCGGATGGCTTCATAGGTGAATTCTACCAAGTATTTAAAGAAAAATTAAAACCAATTCTTCACAAATTCTTCCAAAAAGTAAAAAAAAGAGTGCTATGGACTGAATTGTGTCCCCCTCAAATGTTCATATGTTGAAGCCCTAGCCCCCATTGCAACTATATTTGGAGAGAGGGTCCATAAGGAGGAAATAGAGGTTAAGTAAGGTCTTAAGGGTAAGACCTCAACCTGATAGGACTGGTTAAAAAGAAAGTACTGACAAGAAAAGGAAGAGACATGAGAGAGCTCTCTCCCTCTTCACACACATGTACAGAGATGAGGCAATGTGAAGACACAGAAAGTGGCTGTCCACTAGCCAGGAAGAGAAGTATCACCAGAAACTAACCCTGATGACACCTTGATCTCAGACTTTTAGCCTCTAGAATTGTGAGAAAATAAATTCTGTTGTTAAAGCTACCTAGTATGTGGTATTCTGTTATGGCAGCCAGGCAGACTAATATAAGGAGGGAATACTTCCCAACTCATTCTATGAGAACACTAATACCCTGATACCAAAACTAGACAAAGTCATCACAAGAGAACTACAGATCAATGTCTCATTAATAAGAATGCAAAAATTCTCAACAATATACTAGCAAAACAAATCCTTAACATACAAAATGACTTATACATCATGATCAAGTAGGATTTGTTTCAGGAATGCAGGGTTGCTTTAACATCTGAAAATCAATTAATGTAATATGTGATATCGATACAATAAAAAACAAAGATCATGTGATTATCTCAATAGATGCAGAAAAAGCGTTTGAAAAAATCCAACATTGTTTCATGAGAAAAACACTCAACACACTAGGAATAGAAGGGAACTTCCTCAGGCTGAAAAAGGGCATCCATAAAAAAACCTACACTTAACATCGTAGTTAATGGTGAAAGACCGGATGCTCTTCTTCCTAAGATCAGGAACAACACAAAGATGTCTCTATTCTTGCTACTTCTATTCCACATTGTATTGGAGGTTCCAGCCAGGGCAAGTAGGTAAGCATCTAATTTGGGAAGGAAGAAGTAAAACTATCTCTTGTATGTAAAAAATTCGAAGGAATCCAATAACACACTTTTATTAATTGGAATTAATAAATGAATTCAGTAAAGTTACAGGATACAAAATTAATATGCAAATATCAATTGTACTTTTATACATTTGCATTAAACAATATGAAAATGAAATTGGGGAAGAATTCAATTTATAATAGTATTAAAAAGAATAAAATACTGAGGAATAAATTTAACAAAAGCAGTGTAAAACTTATGCTCTAAAAACTACAAAACATTATTGAAAGAAATTAAAGAAGATCTAAATACTTAATTGGAAAAAATTCCATGTTTATGAATCAGAGGACTTAATATTATTAAGATTATTACCATCTTACACCCTAAATTCATCTATGGATTGAATGCAATTCTTGTCAGAATCTCAGCTGACTTCTTTGTAGAAATTGACAAGCTGATTCTAAAAGTCATATGGATTTTCAAGGAACCATAAATAGCCAAAACAATCATGGAAAAAGAAGAATAAAGTAGAGTAGTCACACTTCCCAATTTCAAAATTTACTACAAAGCAATGGTAACAAAGACAGTGTGGTACTGACTTAAGGAGAGACATATAGAACAATGGAATAGAGTTGAGAGTCCAGAAATAAACCTATGTGTCATGTTCAACTGATTTTCAATGAAGGTGCCAAGATCATTCAATAGGAAAAGAATAGTCTTTTCAACAACTGATGCTTGGACAACTGGATATCTGCATGCAAAACAATGAAGTTGGACCCTTACTTCATACCATACACAAAAATTAACTTGAAATGGATCAAAGACCTAAATGTAAGAGCAAAAATTTATAAAACTCTTAGAAGGAAATATAGGGGTAAATCTTTACGACCTTGGGTTTGACAAGGTATTATTAGATTTGACATCAAAGGCATGAGCAACAAAAGAAAAAATAGACATATTGAATTTATCAAAATTTAAAACTTTTGCATTTTGAAAGACACTATCAAGAAAGTGAAAAGAAAACCCACAGAATGTGAGAAATTACTTGCAAATCATACCTCTGATAAAGAATTCATATCCAGAGTATATTAAAAAAAACTCTTACAACTCAACAATCAAAAGACAAATAACCCAATTTTAAAATGGGCTTGAATGGACATTTTCCCAAAGAAGATAGACAGATAGCCAATAAGCACATGAAAACTTGTTCTAAATCATTAGTCATTGGGGAATGCAAATCAAAACCACAATGAGGAACCACTTCACACTCACTAGGATGGTTATAATCAAAAAGTCAGATGATAGCAAGTGTTGGTGATACTGTAGAGAAATTGGAACCCTCACACACTGCTGGTGGGAATGTAAAATGATGCAGCCTCTTTGGAAAACAGTCTGGCTCTTCCTCAAATGGTTAAAAATAAATTCACCATACAACCCAGCAATTCTACTCCTAGGTGTGTGTGTATGTATGTGTGTGTATGGATATATATATATGTATATATATGTATGTATATATATATATATATATATATATATATATATATATATTCCCAAGAGAAATGAAATTTCCACATAAAAATTTATATATGAATGTTTACAGAAACACTATTCATAATAGCCAAAATGTGGAAATAACTCAAAAAACTGTCAACTGATGAATATATAAACAAAACATGGCATATGCATACAATGGAATAATTTCAGGCATAAAAAGGAATGAAGTACTGATCCGTGCTACAGTGTGAATGAGCCTTGAAATGTTATGCTAAGTAAAGAAACTGAGCCACAAAAGACCACATATCAAATGATTCCATTTGTATGAAATGTCCAGGATAGGCAAATCTATAGAGATAAAAGTAAATTAGTGGTTGCTTAGGATTTGGAGGTTGGGGGAATCGGGGTTGACTGGGGTGATAGTTGCACATATATTAAAAACCATTGAATAATACACTTTAAATGGGTGAATTGTATGATGTATGAATTATATCTCCATAAAGCTGCTTTTAAAAACTCATTGTGGAGGCCCAGTGTTTGGCTGTAAACACATTTTTGAGAGTGTTGTACAGTCAAATCCAACACTGCTTTGGCCACTTGGACACAGGAAAACTGAGCAGCAAAGGGTAGGCATGCATGCTCTGTGCCTCATGCTTTGTGGCTAATGCAGTGCTGAACGATGTCTTCAGGAACCTGGAACTCTGCACCTTCCCCTAGATGGCCTCTATTGCATCTTCCCTCCTGGTCAGAAGACATCAGCAGGAAGGACCTGGCTATGGAGCTAGATACTAGGCTGCTTCTTGAATGGAGTGAGGAAGAGGAAGACTAACATTTTTTGAGCACCTACTATGGGCCAGCACATTCCAAGCAAGTGAGCAGGAAGCCTGCCATTATATTCCCTTCATTGAAAAGTTTCCATAGTCTGGGATACTAATCCTTTTTGTGTCCCCAGTGTCTGGCATGGTGCTTGGCATTCAGAAGGCTCTCAATAAACATTAAGTAGACATTTGGGCAGTGAGGCTGCTGTTACACAGAAGACGTGTTAAAATTCAGATTATAAAGAACTAAATATAAATTCTTCATGTAGATGCACGGTAAACAATGAAAAAAATCTAAAACATTTATTCTGTTTATTAAATATATTAAATCTAAATTAAATATGCCTATGGAAGTCTGATAGTCTAAGGTAGGGAATGCAGATATTCACCAATCTGCACTACAGCTGGAAAATAGAGATGCAGATGGAACATTGTTCCCCTATGACAACATGTGGAAATGGGGAACAAGGGAATATGGACCTTATTGGTTTAAAAACTACAGACAACCATGGGTGAGATCAAAGGTAATAAAAGCCAGCTTCTGGGCTATGATCCAAATGAATTCATCAGAAAGTAAAACCGACTTGAGAGAGCGTCAAGCAATAGCCCTCTACCCAGCAAAGGATGTGACAGTGATTCCAAAGGCGGCCAGGTGGACAGCCATGGAAACAGATCACTAAGCCCCAGCCGCGGTCCTGCACAGCCTGTAGCTCCCAGGAAGCCTGGGAGTGATTAGCACGTTCAGGTGCACACATCAGGGTGCCATTCAGAATTGACAGATGCATCTGCTCAAACCCGATTAACGCAGCCTTTTCCTCACCTTTATAAATAGGGGTGCTGACACTTACATCATACCTGAGAGTAAAAATGGCTGATACAATGAAGGCCATCATTATTCAACCCCAGGACTGAAAAGGACCTTCACAGAGCACCCGGCTCAGCATTTCCCCGAGTGTTAAAATGTGCTGCGCTGGCCCACCAGGGGATGATTCTCGGCGGCACTTAGGTGTATTAGTTTCCTAAGGCTGCAGAAATTCCCACAGATTTGGTGACTTAAAACAACAGAAATATATTCTCTCCCACTTCTGGAGGCTACAGTTCTGAAATCAAGGTGTCGTCAGGGCCATGCTCTCTGCAGGCTCTAGAAGATCCTTTTTTGCCTCTACCTGCTTCTGGTGATAGTCAATGATCCGTGGTGTTCCTTGGCTGCAGACACACCACTCCAATTTCTGCCTCTGTGGTCACATGGCGTTCTCCCTTTTTGTCTGTGTCTGGGTCCAAATTTCCCTCTTATAAGGACATCAGTCGTTGGATTAGCGCCCGTAATCCAGTGTGACCTCAACTTGATTACCTCTGCATAGACCCTATTTCCAAAGAAGGTCCCTTTCACAGGTATCTGCAGTTAGGACTTGAACATGTATCTTTTTGGAGGACACAAAAACAGGTGAACGTTATTTTATTACAGTCATATATTTTAGTGCACAGCAATAAAATATAGTTAGCTCATCAAACTATGATTTCACTGATAAGGTATCACTGCTTAAGATGACTAAAGGCTACGGTTAAAAGAAATGAATATCTTGAGTAAACACTTCTATCGGTTTTAGTCAGACATAGCAAAAATTGTGAAGGTGGTAAATTAATGGTGGAATGCCTTGAGCTTGCCTCAACTTCTCTTTTCAGGCAGGGTGTTATTTGGAGCGGAAAATAAATTAAATAACTGAGCCTCTTATTTAAAAGCTTCCCCCAAAGAGATCTTACAATCTCCTCACAGTTAGGTCATTGTGCCACAAACCTCATTGCCTGAAATGTCTTCCTTACACCTAACCCCAATTCCTCTTGCTTCAGTTAAAACGATGACTGCTGGGTACCTACCCTTTATACTATTAAAACCATTAAGTCATCCAACATACAGGTAAGATGAATTTAATAAAGTGTGGCTCGTGAATTGTTTGTTACCCAAAACCACTATTTAAAGTTGGTAAAAAACAAAAACAAAAAGGACCAAATCTCCTTGAGGAGAGAACTACACTTTTCAAGCAGTTTTGTGGCTGACTGGTGAGTGAACACCAGATGGGGCCAGCAGACCTGGGATCATCTGCGGAGAGTGCCCTGCGTGGATCCGATTCCCGCACACAGACTTGTGTTAAACCACAGGGCTGACAGATTAAGACGTTCCCAGTCTTTTTTCCTGGATTCTTAGAAAATCCCTTCTCATCTGAAACGAGCTACCTTGTCACCCTGGCACCTCTCATTAAACAAGAGGATCCAGCCCAGCCTCTATTTAAGGCCGTTTCATCGTTGTGCACACCAGCTCAGCAAAGCAGGGTAAACAAGAAGCATTTTATGTGCTTCTCTTCTATAACCCCCTGCCTCTATCCAAGACACTAAGGATGCCACTTATAAATCATTAAATCTTTCCTCCAGAAAAAGGATTAATCTGCTTTCATACGATCACAAGGGCATGCTTACGTAGAAAGGCACAGGCACAAATGGCACATTCAAAGAAGGCTGCCACGTTTTCAAGGTTTGGTGTCTTAGGAACATTCAAAAGAGGCTGACGTGCCTTTTTCACCATAGCTAATCTGCTTGTGGACTATGGTTTCCCCAGCTGCTCCATATAAAGCCTGCCTATTAGGCTAAAAAATACTCTAGAAGACTTCAAACCCACTCAAGCCTCAAAGGATACCCCTTTGCTCCTGAACCTGAACCAGGTCTAAGCCTCCTTGTTTGGAGAACAAAGCTCTAGGGTCTGAGTCAGGAGTGTGTGGACTCCTCCCTCCACCCACACCCCTGCAGAGGCCTGGGGGACGCCCAGCACAGCCCATCCTCCTGCAGTTCTGGAGGGTCAGCTGAGCACCTGGAAAGTGCAGAAACTCCAAAGAGAAGAGGAAGAGGCAGAGGGACGGGAAGGAGAAAGCCAAGAGCCAGAGAGAGAAAGAGAAAGTCCCAAAGCAGCGACAGCGGTCCAGGGAGGAAAGAGGGGCCCCCATAGATGAGACTCCAGACACTGCTGCCGGAGGTTTAGTTCAGGGGGTGTTGGCCCCTTTTCAGGTAGGACACAAGAGCCAACTGCTCACAGTTAAGTGAGCTTGGACTATTTAATTTATTTAAAGAATTTTAAATGGCACTTTACTTGGATTCTTTAACCAAATGAAGCCCTGAAAAGCGACAACACCACCATCTGCAAAATTATTCTCAAGTAATCTCTCTGAGTGCAATAATAACCCTAAATCCCAGAGTCTCAGACACTGTTCTTCCGAGCACTAAACAGTTCTCTCTCTCTCTCTCTCATACACACACACACACTCTCTCACCCTCCACTCCCCTTTCCTCATATCAGTCACAACGTCCCAGCTGAAGGAGCAGCTGCACAGAGTGAACCCTTTCTACAATCAGCTCTGCTACCTTCCCCCAGGCTGAAAGCCATTGCCTCTCTTGGGATTGATTGCCAGCGGGTCTGCCTAGCCCAGCAGGCCACGTGACCCTGCTCAGGCTGACAAGAAGGTCAGACCACTGGACCAGTGTCCAGAGGGCTCCGTGTGTGAGCGCCTTGGCTCTGCTGTTTAAAGAGATAGCGGCACCACGGATCCCTAGCCCTGAACCCCAGATGAGAAAAGGAAGTAACAGAGTCGGCCTGATAACACCGCCACGTGAATAACCGTGGAATAACTATTCCCCCTGCTTAACCAGGTGCCACCACCTAAGGAGCACAGCCAGTGAGTTCAGGAATGCAGGGAAAGAGACCTGCAAGGAGAGAAACAGAAAGAGGAAGGGGGCAGGAGGGAGAAGGGCCAGGAGACTCTAGCAGGTCCCAGTGGAGCTGCCCCTCCCCTGCTCAGAGCCGGACCTGGGCTTCACTTCCTACCTTGAGTGGTTGGGTCTCCGCCACCAGGCAGCTGCATGCACGCTTCTCGCCAGCACCGCCGCCAGCGCCCAGCGCGTGCTCAGCTGTGGGCGGCAGGGAGGCCCTCGGCGGGACTCCTCGGTGTCCGAAACAAGCAGATTTCCTCTCTGCCCTCCTGCCGCCTTTCACTGCGGTTCTTGTGGAGGTCTGCAGGTTTCTTTTACTCCGGCTCGGTCCCGCCCCTTGTTCTGGCTCAGATAAGCTCATCACGTTTTCCCTTAGGGCCCCCTGTGGCCTCTTGTCCCAGCCTTCCTGGTTCAAAGGGCACCAGGCCACACCACCTATGAGGCTTAGCCTTTCGTTCTCTTCAATTAAATTTTCCATTAACTTGGTCTCTGGCCAGTATAGATTTTCTCTTCAAGCTCGTCTCTAAGTACAGATCACTCAGCCCTCAGAATCAACCTTATAACTCCTCTTGGGTCCATTTAAGTACATTTACACTTTCCCCCTGACACCTGAACTTCTTTAATCCTTTCCAATGTTGCCGGTTTGCCTGAGACTTTGTCTTTAAGATTTCCTCTTGTGGAAATTTTGCCCAAAGGCAATTTTGCCCAGTGTCAGCCGTTTGAGAATAGTGAATGCCCCTTCAGTCTCCAGAGGAGAGCAGGTTCCCTAACCACCATCCCTGTGGTCTTTTCTTTGCGGCTTTGCCAAGCCTCTACCCCAAGGCTTAAGGGAATGAGTTCCCAGAAGGCGGGGGAGGGTGAGAGTGTGGGACCTCCCACGGTCAAGCCCTGTTTCCTCAATAGCCCCCCCCCCTCTTTTTGGTCTTTCATAGAACTCTGGGGAAATTTAAAGTGACCCTTAATCAGGAAAATGTTGGAGTCCCTGGAATAGAGAACACCATATAACTTTTGGTTCTAAACGGACATCCTAATTTTTAGGAAGGCTTTCCCGTATTTCTCAAGTGGATGAAGCAGGCTGCCATGGTGTGAGAAGCTCTGTGGAGAGGCCTATATGGCAAGGAACCAATGGCTTGTGGGAAATGGAATCCTGCCAACAACCATATGAATGAGCTAGGAAGTAGATCCTGCCCTAGTTGAACTCTGGGATGCTTGCAGCCTTGTGAAAGACCCAGAGCCAGGGGACCAAGTTAAGCTGCACCTGAATTCCTGAGCCACAGAAACTGTGAGATAATAAATGTTATTTTAAGCCACTAAGTTTTGGGGTAATTTGTCACACAGCAATAGATAAATAATACAGGTGGGAAAGGGGAATTTGTTTAATTCCTCTTGACTCTGCATATCTAGGTTGGAAGTTGTAACTATTAATTCGGTAGCAGCTAGGATGTATCTGCTATAGAATATCTAATTCTCTGTCAGGAAGTTCATGGGATTTTTTTTTCCCCCAAAATCAAAGGGTTTGCTACTTATGTCTGAGACCCAGAAACTACCAACTAATAGGAGAAAGCTCATGGAGTTTATCTTAGAAGGCTACTGGTTTCCAAAGTTGCTTCAATTCCTCTTGGCATGGTTTGCCAATTTAACCCAGTTCTGATGCACGGTCAGTAGATACTGGTGTGGATAACTTGCAGATATTACCTTAGGACCCACCACAGGGGCTCAGGGTATTAGTCCAGAGGAGCAGCCCAAGGATAGAGTCTCCAATTACAGCTCCTCTGGGCCCTGGAGATTTTGGGATGGCCAAATCTCATATACTTGATCCTTTGTTTCCATCAGTCCTTGTGCTTTCAGTGTTCTGATGTATAAACCAGAGACCTTGGTCACCATCTCCTTGGATCTCCTTACAGACCTTGCCCATTCCCTAACATCTACTCTTCCATCAAGGCAGGAGCCTCTTTGGACAAGCCTGCCAGAAACACAGAGGGCCTTGCGCACCTGCCTCAGCTGTCCCCAGCATCGTCCCCGGTTCAAGAGTGGCTCATGGGGGATTGATGGGTAGGGATGTCACATTAAGGACAGTTTCATTGAACAAAGGGGAAGATTTCCAGTAGATTTCTTTATTTGAAGAGAGACATGGGGGGCAGGGGTAGGGCTGTCTTTCAGAGAATTCCTGAGACCAGCCTTGTAGGAAGGAAAGGTTCATACCGCCTGTTTTTTGGCAGCCTCTTTTTCTCCTCCACACTCCCTCCTAGAAGGAGCTCTCCCAAACAGTAGAAAGCCTACTGGGGATCTACCACCATCATCATTCTGTTCCTCAAGTCTTTGGTGTTGGCATCTTTAATCCACAAAATGACTTTATCTGTGATCTTGGCCAAGCGGAGCATTATCTTCATTTCTTTTTGTGTCATTTTAATGTATATACTTTCTATTAAAATATTACCAAATTGGTCACCATGATTCAATAGTAGCCTATTTATCCCATATTTAAAGGACCTTAGGAGGTTCCAACAACTTAATTGGAACATTCATTCATTCATTCATTTAACCAATAATTATTGAATCCTTGTGCTTCCTCAATATCTACAGGATTCAAAAGAGAACCAAATCATTACAGCACAAAGGGATCTAATAAATTACTGAGCATTGTGAAAATCTATTTCAAATTCTACAAAACCCAGTGTTTTCCTTAGAAGTTACATTTTTCCCTTTTAGCTCAACGTTTTTTGTTTTGTTTTGTTTTGTTTTTTAGCTCAATGTTTTAAAATAGGTACAGATATTATACTTTAATGAATGATATCACTAAAAATATGATAAACAGATTTTCCTAAATGAACTCATATTGGCACACAGGCAGAGCTAAGATCAGGAATTCTACACTGGCAAACACTCCCTATTCCATGCTGTAAGAGCTCTGGCTGGGCTTCTCCTGGACCTACCTGTCCGAAAATATAGGAAGGCCTTTTGTATTTGCTGCCGAACTTGCGGACGTTCTTCTTTTCATCTTTCCATCAAAACTTTCTGCAAAGATTCTTAAGAACTGAGCTTGACACTGATACTTTGTTCTCCTTCCAAATGACCCCCTTTCCAATGCATGGCTTGAGAACCAGATGGCTCATTTTGTTCACATGGCCCGTGGCTATGACAGGGTGAGCATAGCTCTGCAATATTCTAATCATTGGCCTGCACATGCCTTCCTTCATTTCTTTTTTCCCCCATCATTTCATATATTATTTAAAATACCAGGTCAAACCACACCTAGTGTCGGTGGAGTAGGCCACTTTGTGTGGGTTTTGTAGGGATGAGAAAGTTCTCCTGGTGTCTAGGATGATAGGCTCTGCCTGTCCTGTGGATGTCGTCTAGCAACGATGTAGCTAGGGCACAAAGATAAGGAAGAGACACTCCTTGGGGCCAAGATATTAACCCAGAAGAAGAAAAGATAATTGATGTCCCTGGAGTGCAGTTTCTGCCTAGATTTTGCTAAGTGGGCATTTGTGTTTGTTTTGTTCTTTTACATCTTTGCTAGAAGAAGTGACACAGGGGTACCACAAGCCACTTGTGAACATCCATTTTGTGCGGTCAGGCTTCTGAGCCAGAGAACAGGACACACACACACCCCAGCAAGTGCTGGGTAATGGGGCCCTACTGATAGGCTTGGGAGGAAAAGCAAAGGGCCAGGGAGGAGAAAACCTAGGCTCAGCTTCCACCCTGCTGCCGCCTTTCTGTGTGGCTCTGAACAAGTGGCCTCAGCTCTGCAGGTATCACACGTAGAGGGAGCTCAGAAAATGTTTGCCAACTGATCATATGGATATTCCTGTATAATAGAACTCATGCCACTTGATAAGCTCTATTTCCTTTTAGAAATAAACAACCTTTTGGAAAGAGAGATAAGCTCTGGATAGTCATTCTTTGTAGAGCTATTACATTAGACAAATTTGTAGTTTAACAAGGAAGCAGATTTGATTTCTAGATGCTGGGTATGAAGGTTCAACCACAGCAGAACGTACCGTGTGTGTCTGTTACTCCAATAGTTTTCTGGTGCCTGGCTCCAAGACCACCAGCCAAGGAAGAAAACATCAAGTCTCAAGAACAAATGTCCTTTCTCATCTCCCACCCCCACCGTCTGTGTATCAAGAAAAGCTACTCAACAAAAAGTAAACAATTTGTTCCCATCATGTCAAACCTTCAAAAGGCAGGAAGCCAATCACTAAACTAGATCTTGCAAAAGAGTTCAGCTACCACATTTGTGGTTTCCAAAGAAGATCTCCCCAATGCTTGGTGAGCAGACAGCTTGTTCTGTTGTGTCGCATAGAATTCGAAACAGTAAATATTTACTGTGGACTTGTTACATCTCAGGCTCTGCTGGGGACTGCACGTCCCTGCCCTCAAGTCTACCTAGCAGGGAGACGAGGTCTGGACCCAGATTCTAGCAGTATAAGGCAGGGAGGGTATGTAAACAAGGGTCTGAGAGAACAGATCCCTAGGGTCTTCTAGGAATTCGGAGAAGCTTAGAGGGCAACAGAGACCCTGCTGCCGGTGGTGGTCAGGCCACACCAGGAAATTTGCCCGTCATCATTCTTTCCTTTCTTTCACTCTCTTCCCCAGCACTGCAAACCTCCTCTTTCTCACCTGGATTTGCACATGTGCCACCGTGCCTGACTACTCTGCCCCCTCACGCCCCTCTCTTCTTCTCCAGCCCACAGACACCTCCACGGGGCACCAGGTCATCCTCAGCAGCAATGCTTTTACAGGTTTGGCACCATCCTAGCACGGAGAGACGTATTTTACTGAAAACCTGAAATAAATTTACCTCTGGGAGCAGGACTCCGTCAGCACACACTTTCTCATTCAAAGTGTGGTCCCCAACCAGCAGCAGCACGGACATCACCTGGAAGCCTGTTAGAAACCAGACTCTCAGGCCCCCACTCCAGCCCTCCTGAGCCAGAATCCACATTTTATCAAGATGCCTGGGTGGTACCAGGGCATATTAAAGTTTGAGAAGCATCTGGCTAAAGCTTACTTATAATTGAGACCTTTTTTCTCCCCAACATTCAAAGATAAGGTAAAATTTCCCCATGATCATCTCAGGACTTCTGACAGAACCACAAATGTTATCAAATCCATGTTTTTGCTTCCATTCTCCTAAAGCATCCAGGGAACTGCTCTTCTTCTGAAAACATGAACATTTGGCTGTCAGTTAATAGATTCGGAGGAAAATGGCTAAAATTCTTGGTCTCAAGCCAAGAACTCTACCTTCCAGACTGAATTCAGGCAGCTGAGTGGGTCTGAAACCTGGTTTTCCCTGAATGCAGGAGAAAGATCATTTGGTGACAGAGTTTATATTTCAAAGGTCTGAGGAAGAGATTTGGAAGAAGCCCTCTCTCTGCTCTAATGTGAGCCCTTCTGTCTCAGTATCCTCATCTTCCCCTTTGGGGGACCCACTCCCCAGGGCTTCTAGGGCCTCTCACCTCCTGCTGTCCGCGGCCTTCCTCTGCCACCTCCAGCCGTCTCTCAGCTTGGAAGGGACCAGAGGCGACATCTTGATCTTACTCCTCTGGGTTGCCAGAGTTCACCCTAATGGCCCTGACATGTGGACATCTGCACTTGTCACCAGTAATGAGGAGCTCTCTCCATCCAAGCAGCTCCTTCTACTTCTGAATGGCTTTGGCTTTTCAAAGTTCTTTACAATGTCAACCCCACCTGAACCCTGAGGGAGCTGTCTTCTGAGAGTTCCTCCTGGTTATTCAGGTGCCAAGTCCTCTACGTGGGAGAGTATTCCTGAAACCCAGGCTTCTCCAACTTTAAGTGTCTTCAAAACACCTGGGATCTGTTGTGAAGGAGTGAGGGAGGGCCACTGAGCTTTTCCTTTCTCAGGTTACTACAGTGCTCCTGACCCGAGTTTGAGTGGCAAGACGTGAGGTTTAATTAAATCTATCTTCAGGGCCACAAAGACCAAATCCACATGACCTGCTGTCATATCCTGGAACAGAAAATTTGTCTTCTGTCTTCCCCAAATCATCCATTTTTTTATATAGTTCCTTATGTGTCATGGCTTTGCATTTTCTTACTGTCTGATTAACTGTCTTTTGGAAATGTCCTAATGAGTGTTGACAAACCCTCTAACTGTGTGGCACCAAACCTGGAACACTCCAGCTTTGACTGAACAACCTTGGGGCAGAGCAGGATCTGGTTCAAATGAGTTCAAGACTGTACAATCTTGTTTAGGAATGACGTGGTCCTACGGATGGATGTGAAGCCTAAAATCAATGAAGACCTCCACCCCTTCGCTTATAAGTACACCTGCCTTTCTTGCCATAATCATGGGAAAGTGGGTAATAAACTAATTCCTCATCCAAGGTAATAATAACTTGATATGTTATCCTTTAAGGGAACTTTGACAAGGCAATCCTAAAGAGGCAATGTCTTAGTCTAAAGGCAAACTCCTTTTTTTTTTTGCGGTACCTGGACCTCTCACTGCTGTGGCCTCTCCCGTTGTGGAGCACAGGCTCCGGACGCGCAGGCTCAGCGGCCATGGCTCACGGTCCCAGCCGCTCCGCGGCATGTGGGATCTTCCCGGACCAGGGCACGAACCCGTGTCCCCTGCATCGGCAGGCGGACTCTCAACCACTGCGCCACCAGGGAAGCCCTAAAGGCAAACTCTTTAGTGGTGTCATCCTAGGCTCCATGGCAAACAGGTAGGAGAGGTGTGCGCCAGGGGGCTGCTCAAAGCTTACTGTGCCGTAGCTGCTTCCTCCACCCTCCCTGGGGCCCCAGACACAAGAAACACACAGCACTTGGTTCTGTAGCACCCAGGGCACGGGGAACAATTTCCACAAGAACTGGAGCAATTCATTTTTTCAAAGCAGCCACAGGCTAGGGAAGGGCTCATGAAGACAACTGGAGTCATTACTCCCAAAGCCAAGCCAACTAGGAAAGAAACCAGCTTGCAGGCGGAAATACCGGCCTCAGCCCAGGGAAGAAGTGAGGCGGCTGCACGACACTTTTCCCAGGAAAAAGACAGGAACTGCACTCAGCATGGTGAGCTTGGAAGGAGAAAGAATAAGGAGGAAACCAAGGCAAAGGTTTCCTCAGTGATCACTTAAGGAAAGCTGAAGGGGGGTTCCTGGGACAGGAAGTTAAAATGAAACGATTTTAGTTTCAGTTTTGCTGAAGCTGCAAGACAATAGTCTCCCCATAGCAGAGAGAAGTGTGGAGCTCTAGCAAAAAGAGGTGGTGGGAAGCCAGTTCTACCTGTGTAGATGACCACCCACATGCAGCCTGCAAAAGAAATTGTAGAGGTTGAAAAGCAGGTTGAATAGAAGATGAACTGTGGAGAGAACTACCCCACGTGATCCAAGAGCTTCAATGTGGCCGTGTGAATAGCTTGATATCTGTCCCTGGAGCTCAACAGACACAATGGATTACTGCTTGATTTCCATGAGAAACCAAAAAGTCTGGCTGCTGTGATGGCAGGACAAAGGAGAGGTGTCTGCTGAGATCAGCCTGCACGCCCTGAGTTTGTTTGGGCAAAGGGTGTTTCTAAGGGACCAGATGCGGGCCATCAGAAGAGAGATCTGAAGTGAGATTATCTTAGATCCTTTCCATAGGACTGTCTGGAGGCACAAGGGGGCCTCAGCAGAAAGAAGTTAGAGATGTACCCACAGATGCCTTGAGGCTGTGGGAAGAACCGTAAGTGACCAGCCAGAGAAGAGTTACCTTTGTCCATGTCAAGGAACGTGCAGATGAGAGATGGTAGGATCACCAAAGGACCCATGCAAGAGCCCACAGGCTGCAGAATCAGCTTGAAACACCTGCCAGAACCAGGGAGGCTGATGCCAGCTCACAGCGGGATTAGTCAAGTAAAAACTCTCCTACCTCTAGCGTCTCCTCCTTCCCTCACTCTGATCAGGAAGGATCGGGAATCATTATTAGCTAGATAAGGAAGGGGCAAAAACATAGGGTTGGGCAGGAGGTGGAGAGAAGCCAACCGTGCCCTCCTTTACTGCTGCAGGCAACTGGCCTGAAGCAGGGCTGAGCTGGGAATGGGGAGTAGTTCCATCTTTGAGTGAAATTTAAAGTTGGATGATCACACTGACCTGGACATATTAATCATTTACTAGAGAGTGTTTTGTTATCTGAAAGGAGCCAGAAAAGTCACGAGATTTGCCCTAAATTTCATCCATGGACAGGGAAGAAGTGGTCTCACAGGAGACTTTCATTTAAAGGAGAATGGGAGACATGAATTACGTGGCTTTATGATTATGTCCATGGGTCATTGCTTGTTCAATGTAACAATGACTTTAGGGTGTGCGAAGTGAAATCAGATCATCATCTGCTATTTTCATTGCAAGATTCACTGGAAGATACGTGAGCTTTACAATATGTTTCTGAGTCAACTAAGGTTTACAAGAGAGGCCAGATTCTTGACTGTCAGAACCAGAACATTATACATGAGCAACTCAGCCCATCATTTCACACAGGAAACTGAGGCCCAGAGACATGAGAAGACTTTCCCAAGCTCACACATATAGAGGCATCAAGAAAAACACAGAAGTATATAGCATCTGCTCACACAAACTATATTTAATTAGGTACATTTCTTTGTAAAGGCCAGATTTCTTCCTGTTTCCCAGGTCTCTGAGAGTTTAAAGTAAAACTGTAGACAAGGCTCTTGACAGGATGTGAGAAAAATCTATGCTTAGAATCTAACTTTATCCTTCCCTGATGTCCTCCTAGGCTTAAAACACAGCCACTCCTATTATAAGTATCGTTTTGTTGAATGCTCTAAGCCTGTCTGTGAGCACATACCTGCAAATGTAAGTTTTTCATTATTCATACTGGTTACTCAATACCTCAAAAACTTTCCTAAGCTCACATACATATTTGCCTTATTCCAAGACAGGGTCTCACATGGTGCTTGGAACAGAAAAGATTCAGCAAGTGTTTGCAGAATGAGATAATGGTTAGATTCCATTTCACTGTCTATGTGTTCTTTATGTATCAACAACACTGCTTCCAGAGAAAGAAAAAAGGCAACATGCCTGCTCATCCTTGGGAACCTGGAATCTAGAACCTGGACTCATGTTCAACTCCTTGCAAATCCATAACTCAGGGCCGCTAAGTGGGGAAGGAAGGAGCAGCCCATTGGGCAGACAACAGTGTGGCAAGTTTGCCCATGTGGTCTTGCTGTACTTCCCACTGGCCACTTCCCTATGCTGAGCTATTCTGGGGCTGGTGATACAAAAGGCATTCAGCCCCTGGGTCACTTTCTATCCTGTGACGAGAGAGAAACACTCTCACTGAAGGACATATGTGATTTATGGGCAGGTCAAATTCCTGCCACGATAGACACTCTGTTACACATTTTATTGACCTGGATAGGAATCTGAGGCCCCCAGACAGGACCAACGTAATCAATTCGTTAGCCCTTGTTTCTTCAGGATTTCTTTGTTCCTTAGGCTAGTAGTCCTTCAATTACTCAACGATGATGAATAAAGGCTCAAGAGTCTTAATTAGAAGAGAGGAAAAAAATCACTCATTGCATGTGATGCGGTCTCATTGTCTAAATTCTAATAACATAGGCCTAGAAGCTATAATGTCAGCTCTCAGTAGCTGGAGCCATCTCTTCCCACTGCAGCCTGGGCAGGGACCGTCGGGGTGTCCTTGGTCCTGGTCAGCCTTGACTGTTCCCCGGGTGCCCAGAGGAGCAGCCCGTGAGCTTCCAGCAGCAGAGCTCCCAGGAGCCCCCTTAGTGGCAGCCTCACCTGCCCCGGGAGGGTGGGGACACCTGGAACCACCTGCAGGCCCAGGAAGACAGACAAGGGCAAACCCTACCTGACTCCATCCTGTCTTCCTGGCTCTCAGGGGCTTCCTCGGAGGCGCTGGTGCCCCTGGGGAACGGCTGGTGGCTGAAGAGGTCGTCACACAGGAGGCTTCGGCACAGCTTGGCAAGGAAGCGGAGGACGTACCCAATACTGTTCACCACGGGCAGACTCCGCAGGTGCTGCTTCCCGTCAAAGGATGCGGAGACTGGAAGAGTACAGAGACAGCGACTTAGAGCGGGGCTCTGGAGAAAGCCGTCAGCCCGTCAGCCCTGGGGAAGAGGTTTTGGTTTGTTCAGTTTTGTTTTGTTTTCAACTAAGTTGTATTGGAATTTCACCTGTGTTTACACTAATGTCCTATTTCAGTTCCAGGATCTCATTCAGGAGACCACATCGGGTGTAGCTGTTGTGTGAACTCGGTCTCCTCGGGTCTGTGACTGTTTCACAGTCTTTTCTTGTTTTTCGTGATCTTGACAGTCTTGAAGAGTACTGGTCAGGTATTTTGTAAAACGTCCCGCGATCTGGTTTGTCTGATGTTTTTCTTATGATTTTACCGGGGTTATGGGGTTTTGAGGAGGAAGACCACAGAGTCAGTGGGGGGTGGTACATGATAGCCACAGTTCATCACTGGGATGTTAACCTTTATCTCCTGGCCAAGACAGTGTTTGCCACATTTCTCCACTGTATTCTTTTTTTTTTTGCGGTACGCGGGCCTCTCACTGTTGTGGCCTCTCCCGTTGTGGAGCACAGGCTCTGGACGTGCAGGCTCAGCGGCCATGGCTCACGGGCCCAGCCGCTCCGCAGCATGTGGGATCTTCCTGGACCGGGACACGATCCCATGTCCCCTGCATCGGCAGGCGGACTCTCAACCACTGCGCCACCAGGAAAGCCCTCCACTGTATTCTTTGTATTCTGTTCCTGGGAAATAAGTCACAAGGTCCTACCCACAGTTAAGGGCAGTGGAGGGATTAAGCTCTACCTCCTGGAGAGGGAAGAGTCTCTATATCATTTGGAATTCTTCTATAAAGGAAGACTTGTCCCATTTCCTCCATTTATTTATTTGTTTATTCATCAATATCAGTGCAGACTCAGTATATTTATTCTGGGGGAATTCCCTGGCGGTCCAGTGGTTGGGACTCAGCCCTCTCACTGCCGAGGGCCTGGGTTCGGTCCCTGGTTGGGGAACTAAGATTCCACAGGCCACATGGTATGGCCAAAAATAAATAAATAAAAGTTTAAAATATATATATTTATTTTGTGTTGTGGGTTGTCCAATACTATATTATGTATCTTATTGCTAAATTATTCCAGTTTTTGTCTTTGGGATCTTACAGACTGACTCCTGTGTCCCTATGACATACTCTCATTTATTTTAAGCAACTCTAGATAGATAGATCTAGATCAATAGGTAGGTCTAGATAGATATGTCTAGATCTAGACATATAGGTATATTCAAATAAACCTGAGTTCATGCTGAGGCCTCCAGCCCTTAACGCAGCACCACAGCGTTCAGGGTTCATTCAGCCTAAAGGGGAGGAGTCTTTATAAAAGAACAATAATGTCTCCACAGTGATGCTAGATCAAACTCATTTTCTCTAGGGTGACCAGAATTTAGGAGAAACACCTGGTTCTTCCAGCCCAGAGCATGTTTCTTTTTGTAATCCTCCTCACAGCCCTCTGCTGCTGCATGAAGCCCGCACAGCAGCTCCAGGGTGCAGAACACATGAGAAGATGCCCAGCAGGACATTCTGCTCCCACCTGGGCTCTGCCCTCAGCACCGGCACCTGGAGGGCAGCCTGGATTTTTATACTGTGTCTCTCAAAGGCTAGCACACTGTAAGGGCAGGGGCAGGGCGACCAGAGCTAGTTTTGATTTCAGAGCGAAAAGACAACAAAACAACTCCACACCCATTTAAATTAGAAATCAAAACAATCTATTTCTTTTGTGTAGCTTTTTATAGTTTGACAAGAGCTTTCACACCTATCACCTCATTTAGGCCTTCTGACTGTCCTGTGAGGACAGTGGAGAAAAGGTTATGACTCCATAATATGGATGAGGAAACTGAGGAGAAGGCCTAGAGCGTTTTTTTCCAGCTCATGAGGCCTATAAGTGGCACTTGCCTGTCACTTTAATACTCCAGGTGACCCAGATTAGGAGAGCCAGCAAAGAGCTGCTTAGATGCTCAGTGAGGGGGTCATCCTGGCCACTCGAACACTCTGGAAATTCCCTCTTAGGTGGGCACTGCTGCTTGCCTCCGATACCTTGAAAGAGTAGGTGTGCTGGAAACTGAACCCACAGCAGGAAGGTCTGGGTCATCAGGCCTGTGCCATAAATCAGTGTGTATACATTCCCAGAGGTGCCTGGATGGTCACATAGCAGGAAAATTCCACCTCCTGGAAGCAGACATGGAATTTGTGAGATCACGAAATCTACCCCTCTGGGAGAGTGTGACTAAGGCAGAGCGTCCCAACAGGTGTGCTAGGAATGGGTCATGGGTACTGAGATACTACTCCCCCTCAGCCTTTGGGGTGGCCCAAGGCCCAGCCACAGCAGGTTAAATTCCCTTAGCCCATGGTACCAGCACCAGTGTTCACCATTTTCTACATGTTGTGCCATGGGGATGTTTAGAAAGCAGTGCCCTAAGGATCAGGTTCTAGGTGGAGAGTGGGAGAGTCTGAGTCTTCCTCCTGAGTCCCTCCCTAAACCACCTTGGGGCTAGCACCACCTTGCTGGGCTGCCACATCACCATCAGAAACGTGGACGCCCACCTTGCCACCTCACAACCTAAGGAGGTGGCATGAGGAGGCCCCTCAGCGCTACTGCATTCTCCATGACCAAGTCCTCAGCTCCAGCCTTCCTGGGAATGCTTCAGCCAAGGGAAACTCGGCAGGGCTCTGCCCGCTCATGCATTGGTGCCAGGCACTGCAGAGCCTCCTCCCCAGCACCGAGGCCCCTGAGGCCGCAGAAAAGCCGAGCAGGAGAGCAGGGAGAACGGGGTCAGCTCTCCCAGCTTGGGGGGCAGGGGCCACAAAGGGCTCAGACGGGATTTGCTCAAGAGTGGGGACACACGGTACAGGAGGAGCTTTCTCTTAGCACTGGGTCTGCGTCCTGAGCCCTGCTGTTTAGCAAGGAAACGGACAAGGCCTTCAACCTCAGAGGGCAGTGCAGGGTCAAGAACCTGGCTCTCAGAGAGGACAGCCAAGGAGCTCTCAGAGGCCTGACAGCAGGACTCTCCTCCTGGCCTCTTTGGTGCAGTACTTCTTTGTCCTGTCTCTCCGCACATCTGCTGAAGTCTCTTAAAAGTCACCCTGGGTCAGACACATGCACCCAGACCTTGCCAAGTTCTATTTTAATCAATTACCAGCAAGTCAGACCCAGCTTCCTGCTCACAGGGAGCTCCAGAAGGAGGGCTGAATCAATCAGAGCTGGTAAAGCTGTGTTGGAAAAACCTCCCCATCTGCAAGCCCTCGGGATCAATCTGGAGTTAAATAAAACACTTATGCTTTGGTTTTCCAGGGCGTAGCCACATTAAAGGCCCCTCTCCCCGACCCTTTCTTAGTCGGCCAGCAGGGTCACCTGCACTGCCCTGTGGCTGGGGAATTGTATCCCTTTTCCCTGGTGATATGGAGGCTGTGTCTACGATGCTGGGCTAGAGAAGACACCAGGCTGTCCCCTGGAGTCAAAGCATCTTGCAAAGGCCTGGAGCTCCAGGGCTTAAGGGCAGGTGGTAACAACCACTGTGCATGTGGAGAGCCTCGGGTAAGACAGACAGAGCCTCTGAGGGGAAACATTTGAAGGGGGCAGAGCTCCCAATTCTGCCTCAGACTTGTGGTGACAGTTTCCACTCCCTCTGGATGCTGTTGGGTTGGGGTGGAAAATGGAGGAGGGTGGTGACAATGGGAGATGGGATTGACCCTGAAGGCTCTTGTTTAAAAAAAAAAAGTGTCCTGTGAGGTGGGGTTTAGACCATGAACTTTCCCCACTTCCCTGCATGGTGTTAAGTGCTATGAATAAGGAATAAAGCAGAGGAAGGGAGAATAAATAGTGACAAGGGCTGATGTGTTAGACATGTGGTCAGGGAAGGGCTTTTTGATAAGGTGGCATTTGAGTAGGAATCTGAAGGAACTCCAGGAGCAAGTCACGTGGACAGTTGGGGAAAGAGCATTCCATAAAGAGAGAACAGCAGGTGCAAAGGCCCTGAGGCAGGAGGAGCATGGTTGGAGGACACAGGAATGAAGCCACTGTGGCCAGAGCAGAGTTTGGGACTCAATAGAAGTGGCCAGGAGATCAAGGAAGTTCCCAGGACCAGGTCACATAGGACTTGGAGGCCCTTGTAAGGATGTGGGCTTTTTCTCAGAGTGACATGGGAGCCATTGAGGGTTTGGAGAAAAGGAGGGGCATGATCTGACCTAGATTTTGAAAGAACCAGAATCGTGAAAGGATTCTGGAGATATTTTGAAGTTGATTCTGAAAGGATTCTGGATATATTCTGCAGTTAGAACAATAGGATTTATTGATGGGTTGGAAGTGGGAGGTGAAAAAGGCAAGTCAAGGGAGAGGATTCAGATGTCCAGTCTTCTTATCCAGATCTGGAAGTATCTTCTCCTCAAGTCCCAAGAGACACCTTCAGCACACAGGCTCACTTAAGGACCCTGGAGCCCAGACGATGGGGACAGACCCTGGCCACAGTCCCCCAAGCCTGATTACAGCTATTTTCCTCTTTGGAGACACACCCATGGCCCTCCTCATACAGCCTGCTCCAGGGCTTTACCTGACACCATCTCACCACCGTAGCCCTGCTTGACCAGGGAGAAGACCAGCTTCTGCTGGTGGGCACAGTTGATGCACGCTTGCACGGCCTGCTGCAGGACAGCCGACGGCCTCTCGGGCCCAAAGTGCTCGGGGAGCTGCTGTACCTTCCTCCTCTCCAGGTACGGCCCTGCGTTGGCTTGCTTGTTGATGTAGAGGCAGACTGTGGAAACAGACCCACAAAGCCCTCAGCATCGAAGCACATCAGGCCAGGGGTGGCTCCCGTGCACACTGGGGAGGCCTCAGCCATGTCCCCTTGGCCCTGGTCTTGGGAAAGCAAAGGCCAAAGTGGGACCAGTTCTTCCCAACTTAAGAAGTAAAAGAGGCAATAGACTCAATCACCTCCAGCTGCCAGGGCTTGCTCTCAGAAAGGCCTCCTGGTTGGGAAGAAATAGGCATGTCCTCTCTGATGTACTCAAATCTGAATTGTAGACGATTATGGACAATTGTGGACCATGTATATAAATGGATTTATGTGCTGGGAACATACACAAAATCTTCCCTTCTCCTCCCAGGAAGCTATCAAGCTATATATAATGTTTGCCATTTTTTTTGTTAACCTTCAGTAATTAAAAAAAATCAACATGTTGCTAATTACTCCAAAGACTATATATTCGATGACATTCTAAAGAGGATTCTACTTACAATCTCAGGATAATGAACACTCAGCAGTCCATTTAGGTGAGCCCAACCAATGGTCCCCACACTTTTAAAGTAATATACCCCATTGGTAAAAAAATTTTTACCACATGCCCTAACATGTGTTTATTTATTTATAGATTATATACATTCTCAACCGTATTAATGTATTACATACATTTGAAAGATGTAACCAAAAAATAGAAAATTTTAAAGGATGAGATAAAAAGAAATATTAATAGTAGGTGTCATATTTTCTTCCACATGTTAATGGCTCCTCTTATGTCTCCCCCTGCCCCCAGCCCAGGTATGAGCATCTTACCCTGGGGGCCACTAGTGCAGAGAAGCGTTAAAGAGGGACTGTAAGAGGAGACCATTAGGACTTTGGAAGGATTAAACAGTAACAACAAAGTTGAAGAAAATTAGTTTTTATTGAGCACCTACTATATTCCAGGCACTGTATATCCTTTATCTTGTTTGATTCTCAAGATAAGCCTGAGAATTAAATATTATTACTTCCTCTACTAAAGAAGAAACTGAGGTTAAAAGTGGTTAGTGGCTGCTCAGAAAGTGTAATTAATGGTGCAATAGGGATTTTAACTAACATCTTTCTGATGTCATGGCCTGTGCTCTTTTCACTCTACCAGGCTTCCTTCTTCAACTAATCCCACATGATTAAGGAAAATCTAATTGCTAAGGGACCTTCATGCCAGGCAGTGTGCTAGGCCCTACAGAGAAAATCTACATAATCCCTGACTTCAGAGAACTTAGGGCCCAGAAGGGGAGACAGACCTACTCAGAGAATTACAGGAAGTGATATGTGACCTTGGCTGCAAGAAACATTAGGGAGATGCTAGGAGAGCCCGTCCTGGGAACCTTGGCAGGAAAGTTAGTGAACACTTTCTGGAGGGAGGTACCTGAGCTGAGGTGCAAGGGAGGAATAGGTTGACCCTAGAGGAAAGATCATTCCAGAAGAAAGAAAGAGAATATGCTACGATCCTATGATGGGCCCTAAAAACTAAGAGCAGGGCCTTGTTGGCCATACTACAAAATTTGGTCTTTACCTAACAGCATTAGGGCACTGAGGGATTTAAGTGGGATGGGGCTGCGGATGGTTTGTGATGAGGGGGAACTATGGATGTGTATGTGTATATGTGTGTGTGTGTGTGTGTGTGTGTGTGTGTGTGTGTGTGTGTGTGTGAGAGAGAGAGAGAGAGAGAGACACCATCCGACTGCTGTTACTTTTAAGATGGAACTGTTGGTTGGTGGACGCCCCATGAGGGAGACTGGGCCGAGCTCCACCCTGAACTGGACTGGAAGGCACTGGGTGGGATTGAGGGGCATTAGGATCCTTAGGAGATCTGGAAGTACAAACACAGGGATAGAAACTCTTCAAGGTGAGCAGGCTCGCTGTTGGTGCAAAGTAAACGCAGCTCTGAAGATAGTCTGGGCCACCAACCGCTCTTTCTAGCCTCCACCCACCCACAGCAACCAGCTGAATCCAAGATGTATTGAAAATCAATTTTAAATAATCCAAGCTGTGAGACACTAAACTCCTGTTCTCAGAGAATTTGGTCATCCTACCTACTGTCCAACTGACACACTGAATCCTTCATTTGAGCGACCTCAGTGGCAGCTCTCTAGTTCACAAAGTAACTTTAGCTGGCGGGCAGGCCATCCCAGCCTTGGAGTTCATTCGCCTCACCTACCTGTGAGAGCCTGTGGCGCTGCCAAGCTGGGTATGGTGGCTGCATCCTGAGGGATGGAGCTGAGGTCGGGCTCCGGCGTGCTCCGCGGGGGTGAGAGGGCTAAAGGCGTCATGAGAACCCGAGACTTGAGCTGCAAGAGAGAACCCAGGGAGTCAATGAAAATCTGGAGATGCTCTCTGTACTTTCCCAGGATCCTTCCTGGGCTCAGTTAACCACTGCTACTCTGTCATTCTTCCACACCTTTCTATTGTGTAGCTTTGGGGGCTGAACTTCAGATTCAAGTTCATGATCAAGATTCAAGTTTGGGTCACACCTAGAGGTCAGCTCTGCACCCCGTCCTTACAGTGGAGCCACCCAGGAAATGACTGTGTCAGGCAGAGGGTGTGGGACACACAGAGGTGTGAGGAATTGCAGCCTATAAGCCTCCTGAGTGCAGGATGCAGGGTCGGGGACAGTTCCCAGCCTGAGCCCCTGTGCTCCTGAGGTTCCTGTGGACAGCTCTTTCCTGACAGCCACCCAGTGACCAATCCTGAAGCTTTGCTCACTCTGCTGAGTTTTCTGTTCACAAAGATCACTGGGTCCTGCTAGAAGAGACAGCAGGAGCCATTCTTCCAAAAGGTGACATGCTTCTCAGGGTTTATTTCCTGCAGTGGAGACCATCAAAGGCTGATGCTGCTGGTCTATGGACCACACTTTGAGTAGCAAGGGTGTACATTCTGTTGTTAATGTATATGCAATCCCCATCCATATCCTAACTGGATTCCTGGATTTTTAGGATGTAATAATAATAGTAGTCATGGAGAAATAGTATTCCTACTGCTAGTTATCCAACCATTCTACATTCATTCATTCAAGTCATACCAGTGTTTAAGGGGAAAACATTCCAGTGAATGAGAATACCAACTGCAAAGGTCCTGAGGCAGAGCATGCCTGGAGTGTTTGTGCCACATTAAGGAGGCAAGAGTGAGATTGGAGACGTGGTAAAACCACGGGGCTCTGCAAGACACCGTAAGTTCTTTGACTTTTGCTCTGAGCTCTTCTGAGCAGAGAAACTACAGAATCTAAACTGACATTTTAAACAATCTGTCTTACTGTTGTGTTGAGAAGAGACGAAAGGAGCAAAAGTGAGAGGACCACTAATCTAGAGTAGATGAGCGACGATGGTAGGTTGGATCAGGGTGAGAGCAGTGGAGGTGAAGAGAAGGGGACAGATTCTGGACAGATTTTGAAGGTGGAACCAGAAGGACGTTCTGACACACTGGATGTAGTGTGTGAGAGAAAAAGAAAGAAGTCAAGGATGACTCCGAGGGTTTGGGCCAGGGAGTTTGCAGGTGGGGGAAGGAGGAGGGGAGAGTGGAGACAACGAGGGAAGGTCGGGTTGATTTTGGACATGTCAGGTTTAAGATGCTTAGATCCAAGAAGAGATGGTAAGTAGGCAGGTATGTATACTGGACTACGGAGTTCTGGGGGAAAGTCTAAACGGAGAACTAATTTTGGAATCGTAAGTAGCGAGTTGATATTTAAGGCCATGATAATGAATGAGATCATCAGAGAATTGAGGGTAGGTGGAGAAGAGGAGGATCCATTCATTGAGCCCTGAAGGACTCCAACATGAAGAAGTCAGAAAGAGAGGGGTGAACAGCAAAAGAAACCAGGAACTCTATCCAGTGGGGTAGAAAGAAAAGCAGGAGAGCATGGCACTGCGGGGACAAGATGAAGAAAGTGTCTCATGGAGAAGAGAGTAACCAACCATGTCAAATGCTCGGTCAGACGTGGAGGACCAGAAGTGGCCACATAGCAACGGTTCGACATGAGAGGCTGTGGTGCAGTAGGTGAGATGAGAACCTGATTGGAATAAGCTTAAGATATAGTGGGAAGAGAGGCACTGGATCAGGAAGTAAAGCCAACTTTTGCAAGGAGTCCTGTCTTAAAAAGGAGTGGCCAATTAGCCACAGCAGCAGGAAAAGTAGGACTGAAAGATTTTTGCCCCACAATGAGATACCACCTCACACCCATTAGGATGGCTACTATAAAAAAAATAAGATTTAAATTAAAAATAACACATGTTGATGAGGATGTGGAGAAACTGCAACCCTTGTGCACTATTGGTGGGAATGTAAAATGGTGCATTCCTCAAAAAATTAAAAATAGAATTACCCAGAAAGTCCACTTCTCAAAGAATTAAAAGCAGTGTCTCCAAGAGATATCTGTACACTCATGTTCACAGCAGTATTATTCATCATAGTCATTGTAGAAGCAACAAATGTCCATCAGCAGATGAATGGATAAACAAAATGTGGTATATACATACAAGGAAATATTATTCAGCCTTAAAAAGGAAGAAAATTCTGACACATGCTACAACATGGATGAAACTTGAGGACATTATGCTAAGTGAAATAAGCCAGGTACAAAAAGACAACAACTGTATGATTCCACTTATATGAGGGACCTAGAGTAGTCAAATGCACTTAAACAGAAAGAAGAATGGTGGCTGCTAAGGGATGGAGGGAGGGGGAAAGGGAGAGTCGTTGTTTAATAAGTATAGAGTATATAGTATAGAGTTTCAGTTTTGCAAGGTGAAAACGTTCTGGAAGTTGGATGCACAGCGATGTGAATATACTTAAACTACTGTACTGTACACTTAGAAATGGTTATGATGATAAATTTTATGCCATGTGGTTTTTATCACAATTACTTTTTTAAAAAAATTTATTTATTTCATTTTTATTTTTGGCTGCGTTGGGTCTTTGTTGCTGCCCGCGGGTTTCTCTAATTGCAACGAGCCGCGGGGCTACTCTTCATTGCAGTGCGCGGGCTTCTCATTGCAGTGGCTTCTCTTGTGCAGAGCACGGGCTCTAGGCATGCGGGCTTCAGTAGTTGTGGCAGGTGGGCTCAGTAGTTGTGGCTCGCAGGCTCTAGAGTGCAGGCTCAGTCGTTGTGGTGCACAGGCTTAGTTGCTCTGCAGCATGTGGGATCTTCCTGCACCAGGGCTCAAACCCATGTCCCCTGCATTGGCAGGTGGATTCTTAACCACTGCGCCACCACAGAAGCCCTATTTTTTTTTTAATTTTTAAAAGATTTTTTGTTGTTGCTTTTGAGAAGGGGGAAATATGTTCTAATCTGGTGGAAATAGCCCAGTAGAGAGGGAAAAATTGATGATACAGGGGAGTGTGTGGAGAACTGCTGGCATTGAGTCTCTGAACAGGTGAGAGAGGATAAGATTTAATGAACTGGGTTATGGCCTTAGACAGAAAAAAGGACTTTTCATCTACTGCAGTAGGAAGGAAGGAGGAATATGAGGCTCTGGATTTGGGTGGATGTGGAGGTGGGAGCTTACAGAAGGCCTTTTGCAATGGCTTCTAATTTCTCAGTGATGCTGGAAGCTGTGTGTGAGGGTAGAGGAGGGTGGGTTAATGAACTAGGAGGGTGGGAGGCCATGGGGGGAATGGAATGTGGCTGCTGAGCAGTATTGAGGGCACAGTGGGATGTGCGGAAATGAATTTAAATTAATTGCAATGAATTTAAAAGGAGACAGGCCAAAAGTGAGCATGTTGGCTACACAACGCTGTATGTGCGCAGAGTCTGGGGCTCTTGCTAGAGATCCTGTACTAATCAGAAGCAGCAATTAACAATAGACAGTTCATCTTAATTTGAGTTAACATTTGAAAGAATTAAAAGGCTCATCATGTAGCAATACCATACTAAGTATTATAAAAATAATTTAAAAGAAACTTCAGTGCTGGGACAGAGTAGATGGGAAACTTCCTGTGACTCAGTCACCGTGACTATGGCACGGTTCCCTCATCTGCCGAGTGTGAGGAGGGCTGCAGCCACTCTGCCTGTTCTCCCAGGTCAGGCACCAAGGGTTCCCCTGGTGGTCTCTCTAGGAGTGGTATCTCTAGGAAGGTACAGCTTGTGATGGAGAGGCTGGTGGTGACAGTCTCCAAAGGCTGTCAACAGGCTCTGGAAGAACCTTGGCTAAATCCTCCTTTACAGGCTTAAAGCCCTTCAATGCCCAACATACAGATAACGGTATTGGTGGGGGAAAATAAACAGGATTAGTAAGTCATTTTCCCCCCTGTGTCCTCTAAGTAAATTACACAAAGATCCGTGTGATCCATCCCGAGGAAAATGACAATGATGATGATGAGAAAGAGGAGGACGGCAGCTAAGACTTAGATAGCAGACACTGTTTACTGTTCATGTAAACTTCATAATGAGCCTAACCTTAATACTTGCTCACTATTTTAATATTTATTAGAGGGGGAATCTGTCCATTGAACCCACCGCCAATGAAATAATATAGTTGGCTGTTACCTCTGCCCATCATTTCTGCCCAGGTGAAGCAATTAAATAATATAGTTGGCTGTTACCTCTGCCCATCATTTCTGCCCAGGTGAAGCACCTGCCCAGGTGATTAGAATAAGTCAGCTGGTTGCAGGAAAAACCTTACATATTCATTCAACCTGTAAAACAACTTCTGGGACTTTTGAACAAAGAAGGAATCTCATGCAACTGTGGGTGGTATATGACTTTTAAAAAATATCCTTTTGGTAAGAGGATAAATCATCAGTAGGAATATCCTTTGACTCAGCATTCTGAAATTTCTATCTCATTGCTTAATATAAAGAATGAATCAAAAGTAAGGTAACCTAGCAAAGGGAGAGGGGTAGGTCATAGGGACACGGGAGTCAACTGAAAGAGCTTTCAATGGCCAAACCTGGAGCAACACGAGCAACAGATAAAGAAGGTAGTAGTGGGTTATAATTCAAAGTATACAGTGAATATCCATGACTCCATACTCACATAAATGAGTGACTGACTAAGTAAACACATGGGGAGAATCGACAGATCTCCCATGTATAAAAATTCCAAACATTTTATCGTGGAGTATAACTCCTCCTCCTTAAGTGTGGGCCACACAAAGTGACTTCCTTCCAAAGAGGACAGCATGGGAATGGGGGGAATAGTAACTTTACAGTGGAGAAACTGGTCACACACCACCTCAGCCAGGGGATCCAGATCACCACCCACAGTGATAAACCATGTCGATAGTTCGCACCCTTGACAGGCCGTCATGGGAATGGCACCTTACCTCTGAGATCTTCTTTCCAAAAATCCATAACTCCCATCTAATCATGGGATAAACTTCAAAAAACCCAAGTTGCAGAACATTTTGTAGAATACTTGACCAATACTCCTCAAAACTGCCAATGTCATCAAAAACAAGAAAAGTCTAAGAGATTTTCACAGCCCAGAGGAGCCTAAGGAGACATGATGACTAAATGTGATGAGGTATCCTGGATGTATTCTGGAACAAAATAGGGGAAAACTAATGAATTTCAATAAAATATGGACCTTATTTAACAATAATGTATTGTTATTTGTTCACTAGCTGTGACAAATGTACCATAAAAATGTAAGATGTTAGCTACAGGAGGAACTAGGTGTCGGGTATATGAGAATCCTCTGTGTATTTGCAACCCTTCTCTAAACCTAAAACTGTTCTAAAATATAGTTTATTTTAAAAATGTTCAAAACAGAATCTGGCAGAATAAATGGGGAAAATAAAGAGGAAGGAGGGAGGAGAGGCCTCTTTCTTGGCTGCATAAGACTGGAAGAAGATTTGCTGCCCAGGATGCCTTGCTCTGACATGCAGGAGCTAATCCTTGGCCTTCGAAGCCAACAGCCTGTACAGATGCTGGCAAAGTTGGCACCTTTACCTGAAATTCAAAACCTCGATCAAATGGGTATGGCGACTCCTCATCCAGGGCATGGGTGCCAGTGGCTGTGCTTTGCCTTCTTAAAGCATCATGGTGGGGTGAAGCAGAGGGGTAGAGGCGGCCCCTGCCAGCTGGAGTCTCCACCAAAGGGTCTGGGGAATCTGGGATCAGCTCATCTTTCTTTTCCATCCACAGATCCAAGATATGGGCCTGGAGAGTTTCTTGCTCCCGCTGTCTTCAGGGGAAGACCTTCTCTAAGACGCTTGCTAGAAAATCACTGCAAAGAGTTGGGAGGGGATTTGTCTGCAAACTGAGATGTATGGCCAGGGCACACTAAAAAAGAAGGGATCAGCTGATGTAAAATTCAAGTATTTTTCCAGAAATATGCAAGTGTGGAGAAACAGAAGTACTGACTAAAGAATATTTGTTAGATTGACAAGAAGAGGTTGGTAAATGAAGGATACAGACTGTGGTCGGGGGAAGTATGAAGATGTGTAGAGCCTGCCTGCACATCAGCAGAGGATGAAACAGCAATGCAAAACTAAAATAAGTTCAGGATAACAGTAGGCACATACAATGGAGCCTCACTAACCCTGTCCTCAGTCTCGCTACTTAGCCTTTCAGAGCCTACCTTTCCTCATCTGTAAGGTAAGGATAACAGCACCTTCTCATCACAAGGATGTGACAAGAATGAAGTGTAAACATTTAGCATAGGGCTAGTGCAAAGTGAGAACTCAGTAAGTATTTCTGATCATTATTGCTGCTAGTATTATAATATTATTATTAGAAATACCAGAAATACAAATGAGTTCCAAGTTTCTTGTTCATGTAGCCATGGCAGGAAAGGGAAATTGCCCATCTTTCTTCTAGGACCCATCTACATTTTCTACACTTACCCACTTGGGATCACATCTTCCCAAATCTTTGAAGACCCACTCTCCTACCTTACACATTGCACACGATCCCCTTTAAGAAATGTTCCCAGTACGTTAAGTACTGCTTAGGCAGAAGCTGCCCTTTCCAAGTTGTATCATTTAAGCTAAGTATAAAAAGGGAAAAAAATTCATTCCATGAGGCAGTCATTTACTCAACAAATATTTATTGAGCACCTATTGTGTGCAGGAAACTGTTGTAAGTGCTGAGGATACATCTGTAAATGGGGAAGATAAGGTCATTGTTCTTGATGAGGTAATAGCATAGTGGAGGAAACAAATAAGAAACACAACAAAAATGTCAAATTGTGATAAGTACTACTCTGAGAAGTAAAATATGGGGATGTGATAAAAAGGGACCAGGTGACTAGGGTAGGCTGATAAGGAGGTGACACCTACATCAAGATCTGAATGACAAGAGGGAGGCTGAGGGCTTCCTTGGTGGCTCCGTGGTTAAGAATCCGCCTGCCAATGCAGGGGACACGGGTTCTAGCCTTGGTGCGGGAAGATCCTACCTGCTGCGGAGCAACTAAGCCTGTGTGACACAACTACTGAGCCTGAGCTCTAGAGCTCACGAGCCACAGCTACTGATCCTGCATGCCACAACTACTGAAGCCCGCACGCCTAGAGCCCGTGCTCTGCAACAAGAGAAGCCACCGCAATGAGAAGCCTGCGCACCGCAATGAAGAGTAGCCCCCGCTCGCCACAACTAGAGAAAGCCTACATGCAGCAACAAAGACTCAATGAGGCAAAAAATTAAATAAATAAAATTATTTTTTAAAAAAAGAGGGAGGCTGAGGAAAGAACTTTCGAAGGAGACAGAGTGATCAGTGTAAGCCTCCTAAAGCTTGGCTTCTTCAAAGAACCAGGAAGCCAGAGTGGCTGGAATTATGAGCAAGAGGCAGAAGGATGCAAGATGAGGTTAGCTAGGTGGTCAGGGCCCAATCATGAGGGTTTTCTAAGTCAGTGTTGTAGATTGAATCGTGTCCCTCTCAAAAAAGACTTGTTCAAGTCCTAACTCCCAGTACCTGTGAATGGGACTTGACTTGGAAATAGGGTATTTGCAGATGTAATCAAGTTAAGATGAGGCCATACTGGATTAGAGTGGGCCCTAATGCCAATGACTGGTGTCCTTATAAGAAGAGGGAAATTTGGACACAGACACAGACACACAGGGAGAATCCCATGTGACAATGGAGGCAGAAATTGGAGTGATATGTCTACAACCAAGGAACACCAAGGATTGCAGGCAACCACTAGAAGCTAGGAAGAGTCAAGGAAGGATCCTACCCTAGAACCTTCAGAGAGAGCATGGCCCTTCCAACACCTTGATTTTGGACTTCTAGCCTCCAGAACTGTTGTTTTAAGACACCCAGTTTGTGGTACTTCGTTATAGCACTCCTAGTAAATAAGTACAGTCAGATTAAAAAGTTTGGATTTTATTCTATGAGTTATGGAAACAATTAGAGAATTTTAAGCAGAGAAAGACACAACCCAGTTTTTATTTTATAAAATTAAGTATGGCTGCTATACAGAGAATGGATGGGGAGAGGCAAATAGAGAAAAGAATACTAGTGAGGAGGTTATCATATGGTCCAGGCAAGACGCATAGGTGGCTGAACTAGGGTGAAAGTAGTGAAAACAGAAAGAATTGGTTGGATTCAGGTGTACTTTGGAGGTGAAATTAAGGTGATTAGAGAAAGTGCAAAATCAAAGATAACTTCTAGATTTATTCACATAAACTTTGTTTGATAGTATACTTTTATTACATTAGTTTAAAACATTAGCATTTTACTTGTTGCTCATTTAGTTAACTTTGGGGAAGCCATAACACTGGCTTGTGTCTAAGGTTCAAAACATTCCTCCTCTAATACTCAAGCAGTAAAATTTCAGAATACGACAGGAAACATTCTATGCGGAACTTCTGGGAGAGGACGTGAAAAAGAAGTCGAGCATCCACATTTCCTCATCTGGAAAATGAACACTGAGAACTGACATGATTTCACATTGCCCAAAGAGCTGCAGGGGAGTGGTGAGAACACAGGACTCAGAGAGGGCTGGGGTTCTAATCCTGGTTCTGCCCCTGACTCACGTGGGACTCTGAGCAACCCATTCAGTGCCTCTGGGCTTCATCTTCCAAAGCCATTAATGCGGGTAGGTAGGGTTGTTGGCTTTTTTTTTTTTTTTTTTTTTGGCCTTGCTACTCAGCATACAGGATCTTAGTTCCCAGACCAGGGATCGAACCCGTGCCCCCTGCAGTGGAAGCATGGAGTCTTAACCACTGGACCATCTGCGAAATCCCAGCTTGTTGGTTTCTAAGTTCTATTCCAACTCGTAATGTGTGTATGTACCTTGCATTAGACTATTTCTGAAAACATTAAAGAGTTTGAGATAAAACCAGTGTCAGTGCCATATTTTGAATGTTGATTAGAAGAAAGGTGGCATCCTAAATTTCTTCGGAGTTTTGTTTCTGGGAATATAGAAAACTATGTTATGTGGATCAACTGAAAACAACCACCAACAATGGATAAAATGTAAGATTAGTAAAAGTATGGAGGCGCTAACAATATATAAAGGATAATTGGGCCCAAATATAGGTGAAATCTAGGCCTTGGAATTGCCATGGGTCAGAGCTCACCCAAAGGGCTACAACCTCAGGGTAAGGGTAAGCTAGCTATAAACTTGTCCTGCCCTACCCAACCCATAACTGACTCTAAGGAAAGTTGCCTTGACACTGGGGGAGGGGGTGTGCAGAATTCCTGGGAAGATATTGCCACAAGCCAGAGCTCACACAGATTTGTAGCTCAAATTCACAGAACTTGGGCAACCAGGAAAACTTCAGGCTGTGAAGTTAGTTTAAAAATTACCCAATCTGGGCTTCCCTGGTGGCGCAGTTGTTGAGAGTCCGCCTGCCGATGCAGGGGACACAGGTTCGTGCCCCGGTCCGGGAAGATCCCACATGCCGCAGAGCGGCTAGGCCCGGGAGCCATGGCCGTTGAGCCTGCGCGTCCGGAGCCTGTGCTCCGCAATGGGAGAGGCCACAACAGTGAGAGACCCACATACTGCAAAAAAAAAAAAAAAAAAAAAATTACCCAATCTGGCAGTGCTCCCAGGTTACCTGGAAAAACAAACACAAATCATCTCTGGAGAAAGGTCTCAAAGAAGTCCCCAAAATAATTTTTCAAAGTCAGTGAATAACACAGCTCAAACACACAAGGAAGCAAGGAACCAAAGCAAGAATGGGCAATAAGGGCTTCCCTGGTGGCGCAGTGGTTGAGAATCCGCCTGCCGATGCAGGGGACACGGGTTCGTGCCCCGGTTCGGGAAGATCCCACATGCCGCGGAGCGGCTGGGTCCGTGAGCCATGGCCGCTGAGCCTGCGCGTCTGGAGCCTGTGCTCCACAACGCGAGAGGCCACAACAGTGAGAGGCCCGCGTACCGCAAAAAAAAAAAAAAAAAAAAAAAAGAATGGGCAATAAAAACACACAGCAGTAAAACCCCAGAAACTGGGCTTCTCTGGTGGCACAGTGGTTAAGAATCCACCTGCAAGTACAGGGGACACGGGTTCAAGCCCTGGTCCGGGAAGATCCTACATGCCGTGGAGCAACTAAGCCTGTGCGCTACAACTACTGAGCTCATGCGCCACAACTACTGAAGCCCGCGTGCGACTAAAGCCTGTGTTCCACAATAAGAGAAGCCACCGCTTCTTTCTTCTTATGAGAAGCCCGCGCACCACAGCGAAGAGTAGCCTCTGCTTGCCGCAACTAGAGAAAGCCTGCGCACAGCAACAAAGACCCAATGCAGCCAAAAATAAATAAATAAAATAAAATAAATAAATAAAATAAAATACTTAAGATATTTCAATTATCAGACTTAGATTCTAAAAGCAAGTGTGATACTATGTATAAAGATATAAAGAACAAGTTTGAAAATATCTCTGGAGAACAGAAAACTATAAAAAATAGCATAGCAAAATGTAAAAGAACCAAATTTAACTTCTATACAATAACTAAAATTAAAAACTAAATATACAGATTTAACAGCATACTAAATATAGCTAAAGAAAGAATTAGTGTGCCAGAAGATATGTCAGAAGAAATTCACCAAAAAGTAGCATAGAGACAAATAGATAAAAACTATTGAGGGAAGGTTAAAAGACAATGCGAATATGAGAAGTTTTAACATTAGAGTTTCAGAAAGAATGGAACAGAGGTTATATTTAAAAAGAGAATGGCTAAGAATTTTCCAGATCTGATGAAAGTTCTAATCCACAGATTCAGGAAGCCCACCAAACTCTAAATAAGATGAATAAAAAAGAAATCCACAAGTAGACACAACAGAATGAAATTGTAGAACACTGAAGACAAAGAAAAAAATCTTAAAATTAGCTTAAAAATACAAAACCTGCCAGGGAACCCTCACATGAACCAGATGGAGAGCTGAGTTCTTTACAACAATGGGCCCCAGAAGATAAATGGAATAATACCTTCAATGTGCTACAAGGAAAATAACAACCTAGAATTCTACACCCAGCAAAAATATTTTTTTCCAAAAGTGAAGATGAAATAAACGTACTTCCAGACAACAAAAGCTAGAGAATTCATCACTAGAGGATCTATATTAAAGGGACTTCTAAAAGATGTACTACAGGAAATGGAAAGTGATTTCAGGTAGAATGTATGAAATGCAAAAAGAAATGAAGAATTTTTTTAAGTGGTAAATAAGCAGGTGAATCTAAATGAAAATAACTGTACAAAACAAAAATAATTGTTTTGAGGGATTAAAAAAGCAAAAAAGAATTAAGATGTGTGACGACAGTAATATTGAAGTGGGGAGATAAATGGAGTTAAAGTGTCCTAAGGTCCTTGTATGATCTAGGAAGAAGCAAAGGTAAGGTTAACTTTAGAAAACTCTAGTACGTAAGCATGCCGTAATTTCTAGAGCAATCAGTAATACAATAGAAAACATAGTGCTTAAACTTCAAGAAGTAGAAAAGAAAGAATTATATGCTTAAAAATCCAAAAGAAGGCAGGAAAGACAGGTAAAAGGAACATAGAATGAGTGAGACAAATAGAATACAGAAAATAAGACAGATTTACACCCAAAGTTATCAATAATTACTTTAAATATAAATGGACTAAATGTCTAGTTACAAGATAAAGATTATTATACTGGGTGCTATGGATTAAAATGTGTCTCCCCACCAAAAGATGTTGAAGTCCTAACCCCCAGTACCTGCGAATGTGACCTTATTGGGAAATAGGGTCTTTGCAGATGATCAAGTTAAGATAAGTTCATTAGAGTGGGCCCTGATCCAATATGACCGTGCCCTTATAGAAAGGGGAAATTTGGACACACAGACAAACATGTACAGAGGGAAGACAATGTGAAGACGCAGGGAGAATGCCATCCACAAGCCAAAGAACACCGGAGGCCCCCCAAAGCTAGGAGAGAGGCCTGCAACAACAGATCCTCCCTCCCAGCCCTCAGAAGGAACCAACCTGGCTGGTCTTGATCTCAGATGTCCACCCTGCAGAACTGTGAGACAATAAATTTCTGTGTTCCATCAACAGATGAATAGATAAAGAAGTCGTGGTACATATACACAATAGAATATTACCCAGCCATAAAAAAGAATGAAATAATGCCTTTTGCAGCAACATGGATGGACCTAAAGGTTATTATACTAAGTGAAGTAAATCAGACAAAGACAAATATCATATGATATCACTTACATGTGGAATCTAAAAAATGATACAAATGAACTTATTCACAAAACAGAAATAGACTCACAGACATAGAAAACAAACTTATGGTTACCAAAGGAGAAAGGAGAGGGGGGGATAAATTAGGAGTTTGGAATTAACAGATACACACCACTATATATAAAATAGATTAACAACAAGGACCTACTATATAGTACAGGGAACTATAGTCCATATCTTATAATAACCTATAAAGGAAAAGAATCTGAAAAAGAATATACATATTCAGTAATACATATATATTAGTAATACATATATCTAACATGTATATATATGTATATTAAGTGATATATATGTATATCTAACATGAAATTAATACAACATTGTAAATCAACTATATTCCAATAAAATTTAAAAAAAATTTGCACTGTTTAAGCCACCCAGTTTGTTGTATTGTGTTACAGCAGCCCTAGGAAACTGATGTACCAGATTCTATTTTTAAAAAATCATGTTTTCTCTCCCTTCCTTCCTCTCCCACACCATTCGAGGATAGCTTTGTCCACGTCCCTGCCCATAGCTTTCCCTGGGGGCACACTGCTCCTTTAGGCTCACTCTCTTTCTTCACAGAAAACTCCCTCAGGGTTCTGCGGAGATTCAGGGAGCAGGGTTAGGGAAAATTGAATACCTCACTGTGTTTAACATTAGACTTTAGTCTAAAAAACTTGCCTGTTGGAAATGCAAATCAGCTCCAACAACAAGAAGTTTGTGGCCAATGGCCTAATTCCATTCCGAGGAGTCAGCCTGTTTCTGGGTTTACCCACAACTTTTTCTCCTTTCCCTTGGGAGAGATTAAACATGCGAGGGATGGAGAAGCCAGTATCCTTTGGCCTTGTTTACATTTCTCTTACTCCTTAGCATAAGTGAAAATACCAATTAACATTTATATCTGAGTTACACTCAGAATGCTGGTCAGATACCAGATACCACTGCCCCAGACCTACTGCTTAGCCTCACCCCTGACCATTGCTCCAGCCCTGGGGTGAGGGCAGGAGGGCGGGGATGGTCACAGAAAACCCCAGGAGAGACAGTTCCCCGCCCTAGGGTTAGTGTGCATGGAGGCAGAGGTGGTGCTACCATCCTGCCTGGGAGAGGCTGAGAAGAATGGGTTAATTTCCTCCTGACAGAGGGCGGCTGAGAGAGGAGACAGGGAAGCCGTGAAGCCCGTACTCCGTGAGTACGAGGAGACAGAAGGAAGAAAAAGGAAAACAAAAATAACCATCATTGGATAAAGTGGGATGCAGAAAAACAGATCCATCCATGTGAAGTATTTAATGAATGTCGATGCTGTCCTGTGACTCCAACAATCTTCAGTAGAGCCCACACATTTCAACGAATGCTTGCTGTGATGGAGCTTCTTACAGAAACTGGTGAGGGAGCCAAGTTCTATGCACCAGCAGGCGTGGGGTCAGCCCTGAAGATGAGAGTGGGGATATGGAACATACACTCACAGGCATCCTGCGCATAGCAGAGCTCAGAGCAGCGGGGAGGTGGAGCAGCTTCTACTGGTTCACAAGAGGTGATTGTTAAATTTTCAGGAATATTGCAAGTTGTTTGTTAAACACAGCAATTATTAAAAATTAAAGTGCATACACGTACAGAGTATTAATTTTTAAAATATATTAAGAACAAAGGTAATAGATACTCAAAACTCATCACTTTCTAATTATTTTACTGTTGCATCTGTGTGGAAATAGAGTACAAGAGTGATACTACAGCACATCTTTTACCAACTCCACGTTCAGGAAAGTCACATTGGTGCCTTGAAACTGGCCATGTTGGGAATATTTACACCTTGGAAATTGGCAAATGCTACAAATAGGGCTGGATTTACTGTTTTGTTGACTTATAGGCTTAAGAGAGCAATGGAGAAAATATTAAAAATGCAAATTAAACTTAAAAGTGTGTCTTGTCTGTAGCCATTACACAGCGAATAGAATGAAAAAACAAATATTTTTTGTTTTCACAAACTATTATCCAATTCAGCAAAGAAGTCAACCACATCCTTGACAAATGAGTGAAATTCCAACATACAACTTCACTGTTTACCTTTCTCTCACTCCTTAACATAAGTGAAAATACCAACTAACATTCATGTCTGAGTTACACTCAGAATGCTGGTCAGGAAACATTCACCAGATACCGCTGCCCCAGATACACTGCTTAGCCTCACCCCTGACCATTGCTCCAGCCCTGGGCTGAGGGCAGGAGGGTCACAGAAAACCCCAGGAGACACCGTCCCCTCCCTAGATGCTGCACACCGTTCAGCCCAAGGGAATGGCCCCTGCCTAGTGCCTTTGTAGTCATTTCCCTCACGGGCCACAGGTGGTACTTCATATGCACCATCAGCAAGAGGGGGACCTTGAAAATAGGCACAGGAAAGGTTAGATGTCGATTCTTCCCTTCCACACTATTAGGCTGCCGTTAGTGTTCCTAATTATGACTCTTAAGGCAATACAAGATCTGGATAATCAAAGAAGCACTGAAGCCAATTCAACAGTTATAATGAAAACACACTTTAGAAAGAGGCTTTAAACAAATGTTGGAACAAACAAACAAACAAACCCTTTCTACTTAAGTTTGAACATTCTCTTAACTGAGATTTTTGTTAACTTGACGTCCTTGTTACACAGTGCCAAGAACACATACTTTTTCGGGGGGGAAAAGGATGACAATAAGAAAGGAGGAACAAAACAAAATGCTGCATTTACTCTTGCTCTTTAGAAAATTACTTTCTTTATAAAGTGAATTTACCAGTTAACGGAAGACTGTCCTTTCAATAGTTAGCAGAAATTGCTGGCTCTTCCCAAATATCCATGCTCCTCTCTTCATTTATTAATGGAATCCCTGGATTTCAGCTTATCATGTGGTTGCTCAACACTACATTTTCCCACCTCCTGTGGAGCTAAGTGTGGCCAAGTGACTCACTTCCTGGCCAGTGAGTTGCAAGTGTGAAGGTGTGTACAACTCTGAAGGTTTCACCCTTAAAGGGGAACAACGTGCCCTCCACCACCTCTGTCCCCATTCTGCTGGCCAAAGTAGTGGGATGGTGGGACCTGGAGGAGCCACCTTAGAGCATGAGGTAGAGACTGTGTCTTAAGATAGCAGAGCAACAATATAAAAGGAGCCTGGGTCCTCCACACAGTGGAGTCATCGAATCAGCCCCACATGGCCTTCCCAGACAGTAACATGAGAGAGAAATTAGTTTCTATCTTCTTTAAGCCACTGTTCTTTGGCCTTTGTTACAGCAGCTGAATTTGTATGCTGAATGATACAATTATTAACATTTTAGAACATATAAACTATTTGTTTTTAATATTTCAGGGATGATATTCTTTCTAGAGCATGTTACACTTTTCTTAGCTAGTTAAACAGAGCAGACAGAAAGTAATCTACTCTTTTTTGAATCAGGAAACACAAATACTATTCTGAACAGTAATGCAAAGAGATTGCTGAGGTGGAGAGGGTTGCTGGCCAGACAGTATGTGGCCTCAGGCTGCGGGGCATGGTTAATTCATGCCTAATTCCTGCAGTTTTTCTGACTCTTCTCACTATGAAATTATCAAGGATCTATAAGAAATATATATATATATAAAGTGCTTAGGCCCAGAGACTCAAATGTAGAAGTGCTCAGTAAGTGTTACTTATGACTATTATTGCTATTACTATTAATTATTATTATTGTGTACTGGGGACAAATGGCTATCTTAAAAAACCGGCACTTTTTTCTTCCTGCTTAAATCATAAAGACACAGAAGCTGAAAATCCCGCTATTTGGAGCCATTATAATCAGCTATGTCTACTGAATGGAAGTTAGGGTTTATCCCTGATGCAGACCCTCTCTCTTTATCTTTTTAAAAAGACTTCCATGGTCTCCTTCGTCATGAAATGTAAGGAAAATCCACCTGTTGACCTTGGGGAGTCTCTGAACTGAGGACCTAAATCAACAGCAGATTCTTCAAACTGAGATGTAAATGTTCTGTTTTATAATGAAGAAAGCTGTTTTCGTGGCAGAGTATGGCTCTTCGGAGAAAATATGACGTTAAGAGGTTTTTCCTTCCTTTGACTGGGGTGAGAAGGGGGCAGCAAGGCCATAAAATGATACTCACAGCAGCAAGCAGGCCCCAGCAAAGTGGCTGCAGGCCGGGGCCAAGAGACATGGTCAGATGGGCCCTGGGAGGAGGAATGACCCATGAACTCTGGAGCACTCACATCTGAATGCCGGTTAAACCCTTCCTTTTCTGCCTATAATTTGCTCATGTTATTCTCAAGACTCAGAGAAGAGGTTAAATATCACAGCCTGTGTTAGCTGTGCTTGGGTCTTAAAGGGAGAGGCTTATACCCATACTTGGACCAGAGAGAGTTTCCACACGTGCAGGGACACAGAGGTGACTGACAGAACAGCTTGGGACAGCACCAGGCAAGAAGCGACAAATGTCAACCAGCACAAACCTGTGATACAGTTGGTACAACCAGGCATCCTCAGAATCTCCTGGCTCAATACTTATCATTTTATTAAGATAATATTGTTAATATAAATATAATAATGTGCTGACATAAAGTTATAGTGTTATAAGTTTACAACTGAAAAATTATTGTATATTTTATTGTTCTAAATTATTAACATGATATCATATAATTATACTTTCAGTATCCAGCTGTGTGTGCAATCTTCTCCCCAAAATATCTTCCCCTTCAAATCAAAGGCTATTAAACTGCAATAATCAAGCTTGTAAGAAATGCATCTACAATAAAGGTAAACAGACACTGAGGAAGGGTTTGGAAGCATTTTCTTAGTAATAAAATACAAGATCTTTAAGGGTAGACCAAGTAATATCTTATTTCACTTGCTCAGGATTTTTTGTTAACAACTCTGGCTCCCCAGCTGTGTCCCAGGTAGTTAAAATTGCCAAATGAGTGGTCATTTGGTAAATGGAATCAAACTGTACACTTTCCTTGCTGGCATCTCCACAATTAAAACCATTTCATTACTGGTAAAATGGGGCTTCGGGGTCTAAGAAATTGTCAAAATAAAACCGGAGAGACTTAATACATTGTTAACTTTACTTTGCCAAGTAAGGACATTTTTTTAAGATTACCAAACCCTCATAATATATGACACTTAATAAACTTTAACACCAAAATAGCAGGAAGCAGATATTTCAGAATAAAGGACAATCCTGGGGCTTTCCTGGTGGTGCAGTGGTTAAGAATCCGCCTTCCAATGCAGGGGACACGGGTTCGAGCCCTGGTCCGGGAAGATCCCACATGCCACGGAGCAACTAAGCCTATGCGCCACAACTACTGAGCCTGCGCTCTAGAGCCCACGACCCACAACTACTGAGCCTGCGTGCCACAACGACTGAAGCCCGCGTGCCTAGAGCCTGTGCTCCACAACAAGAGAAGCCACCACAATGAGAAGCCCACGCACCGCAACTAAGAGTAGCCCCTGCTCGCCGCAACTAGAGAAAGCCTATGCGCAGCAACGAAGACTCAACACAGCCAAAAAAAAAAAAAAAAAAGAATAAAGGATGATCCTTTAGGTGGAATCATTTTAGCTTTCTGAAGACTTTAGGCCTTTTGCTCCTGTCACCAGGAGCGGGTCGGGACTGCATACAGACTGGCACCCGGTTTGGAGCCATTTTTCTCGAACACGAAGCCCATGGCTTGGGGAGCTGCTGGCCTGAAATAATTCCCACAATTTCCTCAAATATATGGGAGGTGGACTGAAAGAAGATCTGTGGCCTGTTGTCCCCAGAAAAGACACCCTGTGAGGCATGGGAATAAGATCCACCTGCCATGTGCAGGGCCCGTATGTCAGCTAACCGTCTCCAAAGCTTTCTTCCTGCCTTGAGCTGTCTCTGAGTGTTAGGAGAACTGAAAACTGCCTTTTTCAGGAGACAGGAAAATTGCAAAGTTGGGTTCATTCCACAGAGTGAATTTCCATTTTTCCTGGCCCCAGAAATGCTGTGTCTGTCGGTAATTTTCTTTCTTGGGTCACAGCTCCCAGGGGAGCAGGAGAAAGGCCAAATAGGAGAGAAAATTTTTCAGTGTGTTTCTTTAGATCCTGGATTCACTCCCTGGCTCTATAAACAGAAGGGCTGCCCTGCTCCAGCCTTCCAGATGCAATTCCCAGACCCCAGCAACTGCACAGGTAGCTGAGCAGAGAGACCTGCCCTGGGCCAGCTTCAGAGACACAATTCTGAAACCGGTGTGCCCATGAGAAAAAGGAAGCTCTCTTTGTTAAAAAAATAACCAGTGACAGAAGCCTTTGCTTCAAGAGCTGGCTGAGTAAAAGCTTCTTTTACTAAAACCAGTGACCCCCAAATAACTTTAAGTCACCTTCCCCCTACCTATTGTGTCTATTTTCCAGCAGTTGGAAGAACTGTGGAGAACCAAAGGGACAGAGGCTGAATTCATTACCAATTCTTCCGGAAGCTTTGTCTTTCTGCTGACATGAAATAATTTCCATACATTTTCCTAAATATATGGGAGTTAATTGCCAATTTGCATTTTGGTCGTATTCAGATCTCAAGATGGAAACATAAGCTCTTTACTTCTAGAAAAATAGACGAAGGAAAACTTCTGAAGCTCATTTTCTAATGCCCGAAAGGCTCATGGAAAACAACTCAATGATCTTTCTTCTCTAGCAGACTCTTCAAAAACATCTTAGAGGAGGAGCTCTCCCTCGGGTTTGAGTTGTTTTATGTGATTTCAGTTACATCAGAGAATTTAGTCTCCACCTCACAGCCTCGCCAAATCATTAATTCTTGAAAGAGTAACAGGATTTTCATTTTGCCTGATATGTCTCCTTGTAGCCAATCTTGACGTCAGCGCCTTTTGTAAGCAGGAAACTATGAATTAACACCCTGAATTTTCATGATGAGTCCCCTTATTGAGGCTCTATTAGGGAAAACTCTTCACGACCTTTGACACTAGCTTGCTCGCATTAGTAATTTAAATGTCTCAGGGACATCATCTGCTTCTACTGAAATTAATGACAAATGAGCTCTGGAAAGTGGCTTCCAGAGCTGCCCTCATAAGAACAGTCAGGGAAAAGCGTTTCAGTGTCTGAAACGTTTCAGTGTCTGAAACGTTCATTGAGATGCGAGGCTTAATAATGTGTGTTTAGCTATGACCCTAAAATCTGCTCGCCTTACAACTTTCCCCATCTGGTGTAATTTGCTTTCTCCACTTGTAAAAATGCACATGACAGCGACAGCATGTATTGTGTGCCATGTTGCAACAATGAAGCCTCGTCTGTCACATGCTTCATTGAGAGAAACTTATTTCTCACCCTGTCTTTACCCAGTTTCCAACCTCTCATCACATTTGGCACTGGAGTTCTGCCCAAGCACCACGCCCCAGCCCAGTTGCACTTTGGAGAAAGGAGATGATGGAGCCATACCTTGTACCCGGGTTTCCGCCCTCTTTTCTTTGGGATCTTCACTGCTGGTAAAGAACCAGCTGAAGCAGAATAAAGGTTATGAACTGCCATCTTCATAGGTGTTGAGTGAAGTGGGGGTCGGCCTCGCTTTCTCCCCGGGATCCTCTGAGACTGCATTTCTGCCGGTGCCAGTCTTACAGAAGGAAGTGACAAATCGCTCACAGGCAGAAGAGGTGCTAAGGATTAGTCCAGACACAAAGCAAAACAAAAACAGAAGTGTTTGTTTGGTTTGCAAGGCAAACATGGATCCGGTTTGGTGATTTTGGCCATACCTACCCCTTAAGGGAGGGGAAAACCAAATATGAGAGAGCCAGGCACCAGTAGGAGCTTTTAAAGTGCTGTTGGGCTCCTGGTATAATTTCAAGGATAGTGAATTTCCACGGGACTATAGTGAAGTAGGGAAGATACTGGCTAGGTGAAGAGGACAACAGCTTCCCAGCAACAAGCACAACTGATGATGTCATCAGCAAGGAGACAACTTTACCTATGTGTCTCAGTTCAACTCTGAGCTGAAATAATAACAGTATTAAATAAACACAACCATTTTCTCACATTCACTCCTACCCTTTGATTGTTATGACCCTTTTTTTCCCATGAAAGAAATTTAACAGTACAAATCAATTGGATTAATGTTGATTATGTCTCCTATCAAAATGTGGACAGAGATTTGCATACAGAGATGTTCATTTTGACATGATTCAGAACTGCAAAAATAAAATGGATAGAGCCCGATAACAAGCAATAGGGGAATGGTTAATATATCTACAGAATAAAACAGTCAACTAGTTACAAGCCTTTAATGATACTCTTTTTAATAACATCAGGTTGAGTGAAAAAGCATCACACAAATTGCCCATAAAAGTTATTTCAACTCTGCAAAAATTTATGTGGTGAAAAACTAGAAGGAAACTTGCAAAAATGCTGCCAATGGCAAAGATAGTGGGACTATGGGTAATTGTTCACCACACACAAATCCTTTCCCCCTCGTACTATAATATGCTTAGCATTAAAAATATTTATAATAAGCTTCTCAAGTAAAGTTGACTAAATCTTGCAGCAAGAGGTAGTTGATCAACCTCAACCTAGAGAACGCAGCTGTATCATGAGCTCAAGGATCACATTTCCTGGAATGTTCAGGAAAGTGGCAAGTGGGACAGAACTTTAGACTTTAATTCAGGGGTGATGTTAGGTGATAAAATTCATTTCTGAGCATTAGTGATACCTAATAGTGGAAATAAGAGGCTCTTTCTCAAAAGGCTGCTGAAAGAGTTGGAAAAGACAATAGAAGCAATCCCTACACCCTGGTCTGGGCAGCACTGCAGGGACCAGATTGCTTTACTCAGGGATGAAAATATCAAATAGTGGGAATTCTTAAAAACATGACAGAGAAGAGACTCCCCTGGTGGCCCAGTGGTTAAGAATCTGCCTTCCAATGCAGGGGACGCTGGTTTGATCCCTGGTCGGGGAACTAAGGTCCCACATGCCACGGGGCAACTAAGCCTGGGCGCCGCAACTACTGAGCCTGTGCGCCACAACTAGAGAGAAGTCTTCGTGAGCTGCAACGAAAGATCTGCATGCCGCAACTAAGACCCGACACAGCCAAAAATAAAAATAAATAAATATTAAAAATAAAATAAAATAAATACTAAAAAAACATGACAGGGGAAATCTGGGGTGTATCATCTATAGATGTAAGGTCACTGTTAATTCTCTGAATATTAATGGTATTCTATCAATGTCTTGATTTTTCTTAGAAATATCATACCTAGTAAATAGAATTTTAAAGCATAAATTTACCTATTGACTGTATTGTTAAATATTTCAGATAGATGGACAAGTGATTAAGGATATCAATTTTCCCTGTTTTTGTAAGTTTAAGAAAAATACTATATCTCATCAATTCTATGATGCATATTTTTTCACATATTAACATCTTTGAAATCAGGATGCACCCTAAAGCACTGTAAGCGTGTCAGAATTCCATAGGGAGCATTTTTTCTTTCTTAGTGGTGTATGAAATAATGATGTGTGATATACTTAAAGACATCTTAGAGTCAAGGAATTATGATCAATGCAGATAAACCCATATGTAGACAAATATGTAAACATTAGACTAACTCTAGACTTAGTATCTCTGCTCCACAGTGCCAACAAATACCCAAATATTCATTTTCAAAAGAGAGGCTTTTAAAAACATTGAAAAACCACAAAAAATTATTCAGTAAGATTTTTGCTATGTGAAACTTTATCTGAATCCCATTTTGAACTACCATGATCAAGTTTCTGCTTCTTCATAATTAGTTTATCTTTACAGATTTTGGAAACAGGAATTTTCCTCGTCTAGGACAAGGTTCTCTACCTTTCTACTTTCGTCTAGTGAGGAGGTCAGCAATGTATTTAATAACATCAAGATCAAAAGTCAACACGAGAAAATCCACAATCAGAGAAGGCACTGAATTTCTTTCCTCTCATGAAAATGCGAGTCCCCTGAAAGGTTCAATTAGCAGCACTCCTTCCCTCGTGAGCTGGGATACTCTGCTAACTGAGACACTCCCTCACAAAACTCTTCTTGTTGAACAGGTTTTGAAGAGTAAAGGAAGGGTAACAAACTAATGAGCACATTATCCTAAGAATTCATATCACTCAAAATTACACTTAAGTATCCCCAAATTTCTAATATGCCAGAAATAATTTCCTAGGAAAAACAGTCATCTTTTAAACTGGATTCTTTTGTTCTACTTCCCTCTCCCTGGTGGGAGGAAAAAACAGGACTCATGTTACTTTCCACTCCCTTCTATAGAAGTACACCATCGCAGGAGTATGAAGGACCTTTCCAGGTAACTAAATCTGATCAACGGACTTCATGCTAATGGAACAACAGTGAAGTATTTTTAGTGGAATACTAAGTACTGGTTAGTGGTTGGGGAGATACTTGGAGATAGGGAGTCTTCCCACAGTCTCCTCAAGTCACCATACCTGAATGATTATGTATTTCATCCATCAATCAGGAAGATGCTGTTCCCCAATTCCTTGTTAACAAATATATACCATTTTAACACAAAAATAAATCCAATTTTAAGTAATGGGACAGAGAGCTGTTAAAAACTGAATAGTCTATTTTAACCATGGGGGAGTCTCAAAATGTCTTCTTGGAATAATTTTACAGAGTTGGAGGAAAGCATCTACAAAATGATTCTTTCAATAACAGATCCAACTTCCTGCGCAGAGGAATTCCTGGTGTGGTTCAACCGCTGGCAGGCAGGCTGTGCTGTAGTGGAGGGGGTCCCCCATGAGTGCGGCGCTCCGGGTGGCCTACAGCAGCAGTGGCTCCGAGGATGAAGCTGAGGCTGGGGCCCGGGGCTGGCTGGGGACTGGAGGCCACAGTCGGGGCCAGAGCCCCCTTCCCAGCCAGAAGTTGCCAGTACCCGACAGTGTACTGGACAGGTTCCCGGGCACCGAGGAGTGGTCTGAGGATGGTAGCGCAAAACACGGGGGCCAGGTGCTCACCTTTCCCCACGAGCGGGGCAACTGGGCCGCCCACGTCTATGTACCATGTGAGTAATGCGTGAGAGGCACGTGGCTGACACTGACAGGTGCCCCTTATGGGATGAAGCTGGCCCCAACCAGGAGGAAGAAGCCAGAAACCTTTGACATTGGTGGTGCGAAAGAGATTAACTCAACAGAGAGAGAACCAGTTTCAAGAACTAGGGGATTTTTCTGTTAACTTCGTTTCAGGTTTTCTGGGTTTTTTTTTATATTGGGGTGTAGTTGATTAACAATGTTGTGTTAGTTTCAGGTGTACAGCAAAGTGATTCAGTTATACATATACATGTATCTATTCTTTTTCAAATTCTTTTCCCATTTAGGTTGTTATATAATATTGAGCAGAGCTCCCTGTGATATACAGTTCAGTTTTGAATTTGTTGCCTGAAATAGTTTTTACTAATCCTGTGTATAATGTTCTCCCTGCTTATGAGGATGTGACCAAGGGAGGGTCTAGGGCAGAGTGTCAAGGCCATCCCAGACTGCAGCTGTAGCTGGTACTTTATTTCGAAGAGGGCTGTAGGTGCGCTGGCCTCCAACCCCACCCCACCCTAGCCCTAATGAGTGAGTGGCAGGCAAATGCCCAGGCTTCAGAGTCTGACCTCACTCCACTACCCACTGCTCTGTGTGCCCTTTAGTAAGTTGCTGACTTCTCAGAGCCTCAGTTCCCTGATCTCTAAAATGGGGATAGTAGTAATACCTATCCTCTAGGACTTTTGTGAAGATTAAATCAGATAATCAATGTCAAGTTCTTAGCACGATACACAGAGAACGTAGTGGCTCTTATTATTTTGTGTTAGATCAGGTAGTCTCTTGGAATCTCCATTTCCCCATCCACAGAATGAGAAGGATTCTCTATACTGCCTACTCCATAGGGCACTTGGGCAAATCGAGTAACTTATTAGGTGTGAGCAGACTATTAACCATGCAGCTCTAGTCACGTGTTTGGTTAAAAAAAATGAATAATCTGTGAACATACAGTGGTGGTCCTTGTTGTGTTCTTTGTCTTTATGAACAATTAGGAGCATTCTAAATGTCTATCAGGAGATTCTAAATGTCTAATAAGTGTCTGATTAAAGAAATAACTGTTTCTGATTATGGGTTACTGTGGAGCTGTAATCATGAGCTTGATTTATGTAATGAGAGGAAGGCTGTCCAACATGTGGTGTTATATGGAGAAAGCCAATCGAAGAACTGGTATGCCCTCATCGTTTTTAACAAATAAGATATATACGTTAGTACATGCACTGAGGAAATAGACATCACATTTGACAGCCTTTATCTCTAGGGTAGTGTCTTGAAAGTGGGCTGTATGTGCCTGGGGAAGGGATCAAGATGATCCATTAAAGAGAAAAGTATTAAAACCTTTTTATGTATTTCTCTTTATCTCATCTTTTAAAATTTCTGTTGTTCCAAGCGTACATTTTATAACACATATTTTGCAGTGTAGCACATGTTTGAAATTTATAAATAAATACACATTTATTGCGGATAAAAAAAACAAAAAAAACCCAGATCCAGACACTTTGGAAAAGATGGTGGCAAAACTGGAGGGTCCCCAAGGTCTCCCTTTCCAAAACTAAGACATGAACAACAACAACAAAAAGTAAAAATAGCAAAGATCAATACTGAAAATAAAGCAAGGTCCCAATCTTGGACTGCAATGGAAACAAAACAGATGGAAATTTTTTAGGGAAAACAAAACTACGGATGATAGACAATCACAATTTATCAAATATTTAAGGAAAAGGTCAAAACTAATAGCAAAGTAAAATACTCAAAGATATATTAAGAGGCTGTCATCAAGCATAAAGAGCCTCTCTGTGTCTTAAGAAACTTCCTTTAAGAATGAACAACAACAGAGCTTCTCCGGTGGCGCAGTGGTTGAGAGTCTGCCTACCGATGCAGGGGACACGGGTTCGTGTCCCGGTCTGGGAGGATCCCACATGCCGCGGAGCGGCTGGGCCCATGAGCCATGGCCGCGGAGCCTGTGCATCCGGGGCCTGTGCTCCGCAACGGGAGAGGCCACAGCAGTGAGAGGCCCGTGTACCAAAAAAAAAAAAAAAAAAAAAAAAAAAGAATGAACAACAACAAAAAAATCCTGAAAAAAATACACTCAACAGCAAAGGGGAAAATCTATAAGCATTTAGGCAGAACAAACAGATCATTTACAATAGGAAAAATAAACAGGCTAGCTGTCTTCAGCTCCATTAGCCAGAAGATAATGGAATCGCTATGGTGGCCATTTTTCCAGATGTTTATCGTTGCCACACTTTCTCCCATCACAGGGCCTTTGCCTACAATGCTCTTTCCTCCTGCTCTGGCTTAGTCCCCTCATTCTTCATCAATTAGCTCAAGAAACTTACCCTGAGTTCTCATTAGGGTTCCCTAAGCTTAGAGTTCCTCAGCTGTGACTACTGCATGTAAAGCATCCACAATGGAACTTGGACAAGAGAAGCAGATGCGAACATGAAAATTATACCACCTGCTGTGCCTCTGATCCAGCAGTCACATTTCTTCTGCCAGCATCCATAACACCGGGGTAGGCTAACCTGTCTGCTTGCAGAGGATAAAATTTCAGACCCTTCTCTGTTCTTTGTATAGACTTAATAAGAAGTGGAAGGAGTCACATGAAGAAAGTAATAGTTTTTGAAATTCTACTTATGCCTTAAAAATAAGATGAATAAATTAAAAGATTAATCTATCATTGGACAGATGGATATTTTAAGAATATAATTTTTACCTAAATTATATTTACCTAAAAAATATAATTTTTACCTATTAAATTAAAAGATTAATCTATCATTGGACAAATGGATATTTTAAGAATATAATTTTTACCTAAATTATTCTATAAATTAAGTGTAATCTCATTAAAAATCCAAACTGATTTTAAGAAAAGAAAGACAAAACAAAGGCCAGCAGGACAGACTTGCCCTTCTGGTTCTTAAAATGTGTTATAAAACTATAACAATGGCAGTATTATGGTACAGAAATAAGAGATCAGATTAATGGAAAAGTTAGTCCAGAAATTAAACGTATATTAAGTTTCCATTTGTTTGAAATTTAGGATCATTTCATATCAATGCAGACAGCTCAATAAATAATTTGTGGACAACTGGCACTTAGAAATCAATAAAGTTTTAACTATATGTCAGCAAAATAGATCCTAGAGCTATCTAAGACTAAAATATACAAAAATAAAAGAAACATTAAGAAGTGCTGGAGACAATATAAGTCAACATTTTTATACTCTTGGGATGGGGATGGACTTTCTAAGTATGATGGAAAACTCAGGAAGTGGACATGGAAAGACTGACGGACATGACCACAAATGCTTTCATACAGCAAAAGTACAATCATGAATAAGGTTGAAAATAAATGAAAATCTGAGGAAACTATTTGCTACATATGGAACCAACAGAAGGTTAATACAAAGAACTCCTTCAAATTATTAAAATAAAAATTAACACTCCAATAGAAAAATGGGCAAAGGACACAGACAACTCACAAAAGGCAGGGGGTGTGTTGGAGAAGGCAAGAAAAAAAAAAAGAAGAAAGAAAAGGAAGGAAGGAAGGGAGGGAGGGAGGAAAGAGAGAGGAGAGAAATAAATGATCAATTATTACAAGAAAAGATTCTAAACTTCACTGGTAACCTTCCAAAAAGTAAATTGAGATATCATTTGACACTCATCAGATTGATAAATGTGAATAACCCTGATAATACTCCATGTTGGCAAGGGGGTAGAGGAAATTCCCATTTACTGTTGGTAGAAGTAGAAATTGGTTAAATTTTCTGGAGGACAATTTGAAAATCACTTACAAGCTTTATACGTGCACACTTCCTAATCTAGCTATATCACTCCTAAGGATTTATCCTAAGAAGATAATCTGGGAAGAACACAAAGATAGATGGCCAAGGATATTCTTCAAACATTGTTTATGATAGTAAAACACTGAAAGCAATCAAAATGCCCCTCTCAAAGCAGCCTTCGTTTAGTAAATTATTTCACATTCATAAAATGGAATACTCTGTAATTTGTGTGCATATACATACATACCTATATACACGCATTTATAAAGATTGCAAAATAGCATTTATAGTATGATTCTATTCATATCTCTTTTACATATACAGATAGAGATAAATCTGCATGTGTTTAGGCATAGAAAGAAGTCTGGGAAAGATAATCATCAGAAAGGCTGATGGTAGTTGCTCTGGGCAGAAAAATATGGAAAGATGATCTTGCTTTCTTCTTTGTACCATTTTGCATTATTTGAATTTTTAAACCATAGGCAGAAAAATAGTATAAAGGGAAAATAAACAATGAGTGAATAATTCTCACTCTCTGGAAGTTTCTATTGGAAATTTGTGCTTCTTTAGATGGCCTTTCGTTTTCTTGTTTTCTAATGGTTTTGGCTCCTAAGCCACAGAACTTCACTGGCCACTGCTTTAACATCTCAAATAAATTGTAACAAAAAGGCAAAAGACTTTATAACTAATAATACAGAGAAAGTTGTTTCAGAGCTAAGAATGTCCATAAACAGATGGTGGACAGGGGTGATTTGCTGGGATCCTGAGAGAACCAGGTCACTGCGTTTACTGGCCTTGATACCACCTCCCTGGAGGCACTTCCACCCAGTTGGCAGCTGGGTTACTGCCCTTCCCCCAAAGATTTCCACTCATCTCCAAAGACCTTCAAAAGACCTCAAGTGCTGTCCAAGGACATCCTAGCCATGGGCACATAATTTGATACAACCAACTATATAAATCATTTGAGAACTGTCAAAATCCCGAGGTATATATGATATCTCTGAATTTCTCTGCTTTCAGTTGTGGACTTGAGTAAATACAGACTGCCTCAGTTCACTTCAGAATTGGAAGCCATCTTAGAGCAAAGAGCTTCAGTAAACATAAAAGATTCTGTCCTTAGAACAACCTAACATTCAAGTCTCTAAATCTCCAAGTTATAACCTTTAAGTGGTTGTCAAATCCTGACAACGTATTAAATCAAGTGATTTGCTGCTGGTTTTCAAAGTCTCCCTCTTCTTATCAAAAAAAGGCTTGGCTAGAAATATTATAGCTGAAACCAAGAGAAACTAAGATCTGGTCTATGAATTTGGGGATGACAGTTTACCTGCTTGCCTTGCAGATCTAATACATATAAATCAAGATCCTGGCTAATGGTACTTCATCAAGGTAAAGAACAAGGAATTACCAAATTCAAAGCATACACCAGTCCCATGGGGCCATTGAGTCACCTAATTCAATCCTGAGGCATGTGTTCATGTATCCATTCATTCATTCACTGTTTCATTTATTAATACATCCAAGAAATATCTGTTGAATATGAAGTGAGTGTCAAGTATTGTGCATAGGCACTTGGATTACAGACAAGAATAAATAAAATACATCTCCCTAAGATATGCACTATGGAGAAGCAGACAAGTAAGGAGGCAATAATAATATGTGAGGTAGATGGTATAACAAAGGTTTCCTATGAAATGCTATGAGAACATCAAGGAGAAAAGAAATCATTTCTTTTAACAGGGTTGGAAAGAGTGGAGGCAGGAGAAGCACAAAAAGGTGACATCAGAGCTAGGATTTTCCAGGCAGAGCAAGCTAAACGCACAGAGCTGGCGATAGAGCAGGTACGTTCAGGGATGTTTGGCGGTGCATGGAGAAGGGAGGGGCCAGCCAGACCGGAAGCAGGACCAATGGCTTTCCGTTGTTTCTAAAAGCATTGAGAGAGGTAGGTACAAGGCTCTCTAGCCTCCTAATGGACTCGGGATTATTTCCTTCTATTAACTGCATGGGATGCGTTTCTGACCTTGGTGTCAGTCATGCTCTCTCTCACTGTCATTTTAAAAGTACAACCAGAAGACAACCCTCAGAACAGAAGAAAATATTTGCAAATGAAGGGATTAATCTCCAAAATATACAAACAGCTCATGCAGCTCAATATCAAAAAAAACAAACAACCCAATGAAAAAATAGGTGGAAGACCTAAATACACATTTCTCCAAAGAAGACATACAGATGACCAACAAACACATGAAAAGATGCTCAACATCACTAATTGTTAGAGAAATGCAAATCAAAACTACACCGAGGTATCACCTCACACTAGTCAGAATGGCCATCATCAAAATATCTACAAACAATAAATGTTAGAGAGGATGTGGAGAAAAGGGAACCCTCCTACACTGTTGGTGGGAATGTAAATTGGTACAGCCACTATGGACAACAGTATGGAAGTTCCTCAAAAAACTAAAAATAGAATTACCATATGACCCAGCAATCCCACTACTGGGCATATATCTGGAGAAAACTATAATTCAAAAAGATACATGACCACAACATTCATTGCAGCACTATTTACAATAGCCAGGACATGGAAGCAACCTAAATGTCCATCAACAGAGGAATGGATAAAGAAGATGTGGTACATATATAGAATAAAATATTGCTCAGCCATAAAAAAGAACAAAATAGTGCCATTTGCAGAGACATGGATAGACATAGGGACTGTCATACAGAGTGAAGTAAGTCAGAAAGAGAAAAACAAATATCGTATAATATTGCTTATATGTGGAACCTAGAAAAATGGTACAGATAAACCTACTTTCAGGGCAGGAATAGAAAGGCAGACGTAGAGGACGGACGTGTGGACACATGGCGGGAAGGGGAGGGTGGGATGAATTGGGAGATTGCGATGGACAAATATACACTACTATATATAAAATAGATAACTAATGAGAATCTATGGTACAGCACAGGGAACTCTAATCAATGCTCTTGTGGTCACCTAAACGGGAAGGAAATCTAAAAACAAGGGGATATATGTATACATATAACTGATTCACTTTGTTGTACAGCAGAAACTGACACAACATTGTAAAGCAACTGTACTCCAATAAAAATTAATTAAAAAAAAAAGTACAACTGGAATCTTATTTTCTCTCGTTCTGGGGGCACCACGTTGCATTCACCATAAGCCAGAGTCTCTAGCATCATTCTATTTTTTTTTTTTTTTCCTTCGGTATGCGGGCCTCTCACTGTTGTGGCCTCTCCCGTTGCGGAGCACAGGCTCCGGATGCGCAGGCTCAGCGGCCATGGCTCACGGGCCCAGCTGCTCTGCGGCATGTGGGATCTTCCCGGACCGGGGCACGAACCCATGTCCCCCGCATCGGCAGGCGGACTCTCAACCACTGCGCCACCAGGGAAGCCCTCTAGCATCATTCTTTTGCCAGCAGCCTCGTATGTACCCTAATACCCACGGCTCCCCAGGCTGCTTAGTTCTGTATGTGAGGTAGTTTCAAGCAATTAGGATGTGCCTTGGCATCTATCTAAAATTCAACCACTCTCCAAGGTGACCTAAGCCCTCCTGCTTCAGGGACCTTCCCTTCTCCACACACTGATCTCTCCCTTCTCTCAACTCCTTCACCACCTATTGCCTGTGCTGCCAGTTTCAGCAGGCACTGATTAAATGATGGTTTATACAGTTTTCTCATTGCAAGCACGTAAGTGATTTTTGTCCATCCCTGGAGGCCCAGGGCCATGTTTCTTTCATTTGTCACTATGCTCTTCACAGCACCTGGTGCAATGTTGCCCCCACAGAGTGCACCTGGCACCTGTGGCAATACCATTCGCCTTGGAGTCCGCCGTCTCACCGAGGCTCCCGGCCCACAGCTGGTGTCAGAGCTGTGCATTCATATGTTTTAATTTTGGCTAGAAATATATGAACATAATAGAACACTTTGCTGGTCAATGAAAGCTTCATATCATAAGAAGAGGGACAGCAATATAATCTGTTGAATGGAGAAAAAGAATTCCCTTAATATATATTTTTCCCCAATTCTGTCACAAAAATTGGGCCAACAGAAGCCAAAACCAACACTCATGTGTACTCACTCCTGGCACTCACTTTCTGCTACTATTTTCCACTGGAAATAAAAACCAAGACTCCTTAGAGGTAGCTGATTCTGTATCTTGGGGACAGAGAAAGGCCAGAATTAGCTTGGAACATCTTATTATTACCAGACAAGGATGACTCTAAGAATATCAGGGGTGGTGCTAAGAGGACAAAGAAGCAAGTTGTAACAATTTATGAATCAACCATAATAATAACAATGGTAATATAGTGAATTGAAATAATTGTTTGTGAAAGGCTATGAGCTCTTTATGATACTCAGAAGACTAAGCTAAGGTGCCCCAAACTCTTATTTGTAATTATTTTAATACAACAGAAGGGAGAATAGAATAAAATATTATTTATCCACTGATTGCATACTGATATGCCCTTGTCTTTCCACGTCTAAATACACATGGGTGAGTACAAAGAAATTATAAATAGGCTAGCTTATTCTGGAAAAATAGCAACTGACCCAGGAACGAAAAGGACTGGTTAGTCCCAGTTGTGCCACATAATAACCAGGTAGAAAGTGGGTTCAAGAGAACGTTGAAGGCGATGACTCTGTTCAGTGTCTTTAGAGGGGTTCTAATGTGCAGACTTACCCCCTCAGTCCCCAGAGATGAAGCTTCTAGATGTGCATAGTAAGTGTGTGGAGACTTCAAGGTGCAGGCGCCTCCTTCTGCACAGAGCTCCCAGCTCTGCTGCTGGGTAGGCGCAAGGGCTTCCCGCCTCCTTGTAACTGGCCGGCGGCTGAGAGGGTAGATTCTAAAGCCTGTCACATCCATTCCACCCCTGGCTGAACTTATAAAAGCCCCTCCCTCCCTGATTCTGCAACCTTCCCTGCATCAAGTAAGGGTGCAGCAGCCAGGGTGATAGAGAGCAAAAATTCATATATTTAAGGGGAAGGAGAAAAGATGCATGAAGGAAGAGCCTGGAAGTGGGGAAGACACCCATTCCAATCTGCAGGGTTTGGAAAAACGTTAGAACATTTGAAAGCATGAGAGGCACACCACAGAGGTATGAATTATTTACCGGCTGGGCAGCTGCTCGGCGGTACCCTCAACCAGCTATTTTCTGGGTCCTGCCAGTACCCTCAGCTGGCACAGGAAGAAGAGAAAGCTGCTTCCAACTCCAGCACCGCCATCTGGCCTAGAGCTGCTCCTCAGAAGGTAAACTTCAGAGGACAGACCCCAGAGGGACTGGTTGCCACCTCCTTGTTTCAAATGTTCACCCCTTTTTTAAAAATCCAGTCCCCCACACTGACAGGCCTCCCCCCTCAGGTGATGTCCTTAGAGAAGACAGCCCTCGGGAGATTCCATGGGCCAGTCCTGGCCGGCCCCCCTCTGCTCCGCCCCTTATGCTGCACAGCAGTTCTCTACACCAGGGGCCTGGTCCCCAAAGCTGTTTTCCAAGCTTGCCATGACAGCTGGCTGCTGGCTGAGTTTGCTCAATGGGAAGTGCCGGTCTGAGTTTGGAGGTGGCTGTTGGCATGGGTGAAGCCCGGGCTCTGTCACCCACTGCCTCTGCTTTGCTGGGTGTCCACCAGGAGCTGCCTCTCCTCTGAGGCTCTAGCTCCCGCTGGGCAGGCCCACGTGGTCCCACGCTCTGCTGGGTGGCCTGGCCCTGCCTCCTGCCACACCACCTCATCCCTCTGCCCCTCTAGCCTACAGTGGCTCACCTCCAGGGACCGTGGCTAATGGTCCAGCCTCCTGTGTTGGCTCTTCCATCACTGTGCCACCATTTCCCTGCATTACATGCCCAGCGCCTTAAATACTAAAGAGGTTTCCTAGTTAGACCCCGACAGACTGACATGGAAAGGCAGGGCAGTTCATGACCGGGCAGAACTTTGTAAGAAAGCCTCCTTTGGGAATTTCCCATCTTTCCTGCTACCTCCAAGAATGGAGTCTGTCTCTCTGTGGCCACACCTGGAGCTCTGCACACATGCATACCCATGGGTTGTAAGCAGGAACCTGGAGGAGGGAAGAGATAGAATGCTTCCTGCCATTGCTGTGGTCAGCAGAATCGTGGCTAAGAAAAATAAGAGCAGATGACTTTCAAGATAAATGTTTACGTTTACACAGTAGCATGGAGAGCATGCTATCATATGGTAGGTGAGGAAGATACATATACAAATATATACACTCACACATATACACACTTATATATGCATAAAATGCCTCAGGAAGGGTTTAAAAATGGTAGCATTCATCTCTTGGAGGTTGGCGGTGGGAGGATGGTGATTTTTCTCTGCATACTGTTTTCTACCTTTTGTATTTTGTGTCTATTCAAAAATAAAAATAACAAACAAATAAATGAGCTCATCCACAATCTCTTACTCCAGAGAAGAATGAATGAGTGGCTCTACCATCCGCAGCCATTGATCAGCCAGGGCCATCTGCACTAGCATGTACGGGGTAGGATGGGCCAGGTGCCCTGGACCCTGCAAGGACCACAAATCACAAGCCAATATGTGGGTGCTACGGTCATTGGGAGCCATGGTTGTGTGCATTTGTACTGACCAGGACAACTAATAACCCCAATGACCTGACTGACTGGACCAGCAATTGTTTCAACAGGCATTCATAGGCCATAAGGCATAGTGTTAGGTGCTAGTGGAAATGACCCCAGATTTAGGGCGCTAGCCTCTAGTCCCGGCTCTGCTCCTAACAGGCAGAGAGATAAAGACCACTCAAACTCTCCCGGCCCCTGCCCTCTAATCTGTGCAGGTTTTGATCTCTAAACTCCCTGAAGAACAAAGCTGACAGATACCTCCAGTAGGAAGACAACAAGCCCTTGCTCAATCCAGACAGTTTCTCACTTTACATTGAAGCACCAGCGAGAAGAGCACCCACGCCCCCGTGTCCCTTGTCCCATAGGACAACACAGAAACAAAAAGGGCCAGATGACTGCACCCTGCTGCTGAGGAGCCCTCACGCTGCAGGGAGCAGTTTTAGAGGCTGCAGCTGCACCCTCAGGGAGAGCCAGGCGAAGGCCTCGCCCAGGAGGCAATGGGAGACGGTCCCGTGACGGCCCCTGGGCAGATAGGGAGGTGAGTGGCAAGCGGCCTGCTAGCAGCTCCTCACAGGCCTCCTACACGCTTACGGTCTGGGAGCATCACAGGGGCTCTGCCAAGACTCCCATCAGCTTGGTTGAGCCTTGCCTGGTGGCCTACGTGGAGATGTGCCAAGTCCCCAGGGTGCCATGGCTGAGCCGGTCCCCATACTCCCCTCCAGCCTTCAAGAAGCTAAGTACCGAGGAGGGGAGAAGAGAGACTTGTACACGATATGGCAGGAGGACTGTTCTGAGGCAACTTGTACCCTTAGGATGAGGACCAAAGGGTCCAGGATGCTCAGAGAGAAGAGGTCTGTGGGGCTGAGATTCTTGGGGCCGCAGAACAACCAAGGGGAAGTCAAAGCGTGGGGCCTGCTAACCTCTCTCCACCTCACCCTCCGCAGGTCCTTGCAGCCTGGCACTCCCCGAGGGGCCCAACCTCCCCTTTGCTACTGAACCGAGAGGACATCCAAACTGAGGGGGGTCCCCTGATGCAGCCCTGGAATTTTGCCCTATTACCTACTCCTAGCTCATTTCAGGCGGCTTTCATGGGCTTGAACACAGTGGTGAAACTAATCCGCTTCCAGTCTGACTGAAGGGTAGAAGGAGAACTCAAGGTGAGTTGAATCACAACAAGGCTCTTCAGAAGCCTCTAAGGTGGTGCCCTCCCTCACAGTTTCCTCTAAGGTCGGAGTCCGAGAAGCGCCGTTACTTGATCTTTGCCCAGCTTTGCAAGAGAGGAATCTATCCTTTCTCCGAAAGCCATCAGCCTCTCCCTGAAATGTGAGGCCTTTCCCCTTGGCTAAAAAGGAATCACTTTCCTCAAGAAGGTGGCTTTCTAGAGACTCCTCCCGCACAGCTCTGTCTGGATAGGATGTTTCTGTTCTACGTCCCCCCAGTGTCTGTGACTGACAGTTTCTATCACAACACCACAAACATGTCATTCCATTTATTTGTATCCTTGTCTGTGTCTCCTGATATATCTGAACTCCTTGAAGGAGGCACTGTATCTTGATCAACATATCCCATCTAATTTAGCTTCTAGTACAACTTAGGGACTTAACAAATATTTACTGAATAAACGGTGAGTGAAGGATCACAACCCAGCCCCTCTTCCAGGACTCCCTCCCCTCCCCAGCGCTGAGGCAGCAGGATCCAGCCCAGGGCACTTGGCACCAGCAAGCTCAGAGCTCTACCCCACAATAGCCACTTTCCTACAACAAGGCCACCCCAGCAAGACACAGTGCCCAACATGATCCCAGGATGGGCCTTCACCTACTTCATCTCTATTCACTTTCATGATTCTCTAAGATAAGTAGTACTGTCCTTGGATTTACAGATGCAGAGCTGTGGCCCAGAGAGGTTGCATGAGATCACCCATTAGTGGGCAGAACTCAGATTCCACCCCAGGGTCCTCTGCACAAATCCCTACAGCTGCCTCCCAGGGTCAGCCCTGGGTGGCATGACAGGAGCTGGCAATGGAGCTGGTCAGGGGGACAGGAGGGAAGCCCAACCCTTCAAGACACATCTCCACATCTCTATAGGATGTAAAGAGGTGACACTGACGCTAAGGGAAAGCTTAGGGGGTATCAGGTAACCCAATCAACTCACTGAGCATGTGGTGACTGGACAGATTCAGAAGCACAGTTATTTGGCCAGTGCCTGTGACATACAGACTGACCCAAAGATTTTTGAAAGACTATTAGAGAGCAGTTGCAGGCAGCAGTAAGGCAGCGTGTGCTGGAAGACACTGTCTCTGCTGGGAGGTGGAGCCAGTGACCTTCTGTCACTTGGTCTCTGAACTCAGTCCACAGTGTAGGGAAAGGCACTTTTTAGGGCAACTACAACTATTGTTTTTTTTGAAAACCACAATTTCCTGTTTTGTTCTCTATTTATACTTTACATTTAGTTTTGAGAAAGCACTGGTGGTTTGGTGTTTTGGCTGTTTCTAGTTCAGTCTTTATCAACAAAGCAAACTTTCTTTTCAAGACGATGTTTTGTCATATAACCGAACTGTAGACCTAGATTCCTTTAAAATACTTTGCTAAGAAGAATTCTTAAAGCTTTAACAGTAAGACAAATCACAACTCTCTAAATCAATGCCTCACGGAATGGGAATCCATTCAGCAGTCCTGGGGGTTGTGAATTCCTCAAGGATTTCACATAGGGATGTTTTAGACAGCATCCTTTTCAACACAAACATTTTCACAAAAATTTTCAGGCACAGAAATGTGAAACTATGCTATCTGCATTATGATACTCTTTGCAAAACATTGAAGTATCCAAGACACTCTGTTAGTGGTCTGCAATGAGACTTAGCAACTCAATGTTTGCCCTGGAAGAACTCACTGTCTAAGAAAGATACACACCTTGGACTGTCTAAGAAAGATATACACATTGGCTCCACATAGGCAGGATACAGCAGTCAACAGAAAACAAATATGAAAATAACCCAGGAACCAATGCCCTCACCTCTTTGCAAGTCAAGGAGAGATGTACGTTAGAGGTGAAAGGTGACAGCACGTGCACGTTTATCTTGAAACTGATTTTGGTCCTCTGTGTTTGGGGGTGGAAAGCTTTGCTTCCCCAGTATACAAGGGCCGTGTTTCTTTGATCGAGGGGCCAGTAGGAGGAGCTGGTGGTCAGGGTCCAGGGAGCAAGGATCAGGAGAGCCGTTTTTTTTTACATCTTTATTAGAGTATAATTGCTTTACAATGGTGTGTTAGTTTCTGCTTTATAACAAAGTGAATCAGTTATACATATACCTACGTTCCCATATCTTTTCCCTCTTGCATAGGAAGTAACTAGAAAAGCAGTGTGACGCTTGGGCGTCAGTGTCCTGACCTGTCAGAGACACCAGTACTTGCCAGGGTCACATCACCAGGCTGCCTTGAGAATCCGATAAGAAAATGACCACAAGAGCCCATCCTAAGCTTATTATTATTAAAGAAATACACCCAAATGCATCCAGAGAATGCCAAGTTCCTCATCTCCACCTGCAGAGCATCACACTAGTCCTGTCTCCCGGCTAGATTATACCCTCCTCATGGGGGTGAAGCTGCTATGGACACCCTGGCATCTGGGGGACTCAGAGCTCCCTAGAAAGCTGTGAGTCTGGAGGGGTCCTTGGTGCCTCGCACTGTCACCATCCATCATCTATCTGTACGTGCAGTCACTGCACACTGCTTCACTCTTCCCCTTATTTCACAAAGAAGAATCCCAGGGTCTTTAAATAGGAATGGAAACTATCACCAGGTCTGGGAATAGAATGGGTGAAGGGAAGGAGGGGCTGGAACAAAGAGTACTGGGAAACTTTTCCCTGTGGTATTTTTTGTTTCCGTATTTGTTTTCCTAACGTAAAAGAGGAAAACAAAGTGTAGTCCTCATTTGCTTCTGATCACCAAGGGTCACAAAGGCTTCCCAGTTGTCCTGTTAAGTGCAGTTGCAGCATCATCCCACCAGGGACACGGTGGGCTGGTCACTACTTCTTGGACCAGTGTCCCCCAGTGGCCACCCTTAAACAGCCTGGGGCCCCAGAGTTCACGGTACTACAAGACTAGCGAAAAAAAAGCAACTTCTTGGCCCTCAAAAGGGAAGCACTGGTCAGAAATGGACTCTTATCCCCTTGGTCATCCCTTCAGTGATTCAACAAATATTTTCTGGGCACAATACTGTGTACCAGGCCCTGTGCAGAGCCCACTGGGGACATGAAGATGAACCCAGAGTGATCCCTTCCCCAGAGACTCTCAGGAGGACAGAAGGAAAGCAGAGCACCTACAGGTCATCACATCTCCTCAAGTCCCAGCCCATCCTGACCACACACACACACACACACACACACACACACACCCCTCCTTCCAGGGGGGCCCCAATGGCATGTTGTGGTGTGCAGGGCACAGCCAAATTCTCAGTCTCCGTCTCCCAGGATGGCTCTTAGCCTGGTGACACTCGCAGGTCACTCAACAAGGAAGAGCCGTCACAGCACACACTCAGTCCAGATAAGGAGGGGTGGCTGGTAACCACAAATCAAAGCCTCTGCAGACCAAGCATGCCAGCCCATGGCACAACAGCCAAGTTCATGTTCGGGTCTTCCCTGAGCAACTCCTTCTTCCCTTGGGACACCCCACCCGTGGAGCACGGGATTCCCAGTCCCTCCAGCCCTTGTCAGCGCCCCCCTCACACCTGTGTCCCTGATGCTGTAGGCGCTGTCCCTGGTAGACACGGTTACACATAGGGCCCAGCTCACAGGACCAACAAGGTAACAAACAGTGGATGAACAAGTAAGTGGACGACAGAAGCGTGTAACTGTGCGTACATTATTTTGTTAAATTCTCACTACAAGTCTTTAAAACAAGTATTATTATGTACCCCCAAGACACAGATGAAGAGTCTATCAAATCTACACAGATGATGGCTCAGAGAGGCTCTGCGCCTTGTGCCAGGCACAGCCACTCACCACCAGCACCTGGTTAACAAGATGTTAGTCACTGAGACCCAAGGGGTGTCATCTCCCAGGGCTTTTGTTTCTGGCTGGAGGTGGAGTGGGAGATGTATTTTAAAATGTCTGACCGAAAAGTCTGGAAGCCTTGCACACAACCTGAGAGAAGTCAAGGATGTTATTACTGCTGTACCTGGGCTGGGTAAACCTTATGTGACCTGCTGGGGCCCTGCATGCAGTGAATCCTCAGCAAATATGATTTGATTGACTCATAAAAAGAAAGGGAGGGAGGGGAGCATAGAGCAACACAGCTGTGCACTTCTACTGCTTGGTTGTGAAAGAAAAGGTCAAAAAAGGAAAAAATAATGACTCTCTCGTCCTGGTCTCTCTCCAATGGGTTAGCAGTCAGCAAACAGGGGCTTCCTGGATAATTTTCTACATCTTCTCCCCTTCTCAGAGGTCTCCTGAGGCTATGCAACAGCAGTTAAATCAATTCTTAATTAGCTTTCAACATTTACCTTTTGAAAATCTATACCTATATGAATATTTATTGAACACTTACCACTTACTAGGTGCAAGGCACGTGTGCCAGGCCCTGGAGATACAAAGGGGCATCAGGACAAGCATGCAAGCAGAAAAGTTTCTGCAGCGGCAGACTTGCCTGGTCTGGGATGAACCTTGCAAACTTACTGCAAGAGGCAGGCAGAAAAGTCTCAGCAGAGGTCAAAGCACAGAAGGAGCTGAGAGTGACAAAAAGCACGAAAGAATACAGGGATGTGCCATTGGGTTAGCTTTTATTTTTCAAAGCAAGAAGAACAAGGATGGAATTAGCCTACTGCTTAAAATAGACTGGAGAGTTCGCAGGTGACAGCGAGCTGCCAAAAGGCTCGGGGACTATTTGTTCCTGTTTAGTACGGGAAGGGGAAGGATCTCAAAGTGGAGGCAGCAGAACACAGGGTGAGAAAGAGGTCGGCTGCCCTGGGACGGGACAGAAAAATTGGTAACGGTTCATCACTTCAGTGAGCTCAGTCTCTCCAGACTCAGACAAACCCTTCCTCCAGGGCAGCAGGAGTTTACACATAGGGTCTCAGAGCTGCTGCTGGAAATTTCTGAGAAATCATGGGAAGTGCAGAAGTACTAGAAGAGCAGAGGGGCATATTTTATCCCAATTTTCAAAACAGGTTGAATTCTGGATGTGAATAAGCCATTACAGAACTGATATTTAAACAAATTGGTAAACTCTTATAAAAGAATGTGGCCATCACTAATATTGGCACATTGGCTCACTAAGAGCAAATTCCCTTAAAGTTTAAGGGTTAACCTAACTAGATTTATTGGTGGGACGAGGGGGTGGGTGGGGAAGCAGGGATTAGGTTGGAAATCAGGAATGCTACAACCACGGGTTGTCTTGATTACCACAAAATGTTTGGCAAAATTTCCCAAGATTATTTCATGGATCAACATAGTACATGTGAGTAGAAGGATAATACTTTTGGGTAGAATTGTAACTAATGAGACACCACCTAGGTTCTAAGTTGCATAACTAATGACAACACCGATCTGCAGGTTGTCTCTGGTGGCATGCCACAGGTCTCTATCTCCCTGATGACGTGGATGAAGATTTGGAAAGCAGGCCTATCAAATAAAAGTGGATAACACAAGTCTGGGAGGGACAGCTAATGCTACAGGTTACAGAATTAAGATTAAAAAAAATTTTAACCCAGTAAACCAAATCAATCAAATAGAAATTTTAAAAGACAAAATACTTAAAATCCTCTTTCACAGATGTACAGGAGAGACTTGACAGGAAGGCTTCCTGTGTGAAAAAGATCTAGGAATTTTAGTTAACGACAAGTCTTTTTTAGACTATGGTGTGGGCTATTTTATTAAAAAGCTCACAAGATTATAAATTATGTATAGTGTCCAGATCAAAGGAAACAACCTCATTGTCTGCAGAACATCTAGAGTTTTACACTTGTTTCTGGGGGCAAAAATTAAAGGAAATATTATATCCAAAAGGAGGGGAAAATGGCATATGGAAACTTTCCTCTGTGGAACAGTTGAAATAACTGAGGACCCTTAGCTTGGAGAAGAGATTGATTATTCCATGTGGCACAATGAGTCAGAACCAGAATATAATAGGCAGTCTCCAAAATGGCCCCCAATAATCCCCATCTCCACTCCCACACTGTGTCAAGAATTTAAGTTAAATTATTAACGGAAACATTGATTACTCAGGATTCTCATAATCTAAGACTCAGTCTAACTCAAAAGTGGGAAAGCAGTAGTTAATGTGCTTCCTTACATCAGCAGCAAGAAGAACTGAGTGAGATACTATGTATTACTGCCACTGGGTATTTATTCTATGGGGCAGGAAGCCCCTGCATGCACGTGAAACACAGAACCAATAACTGGGAATCATACCAGACAAAAAAATACTTAACACAAGCTGAACAGGACAGGACATTGGCTTCCTCCTCACTGCTTCTGGGCGGGCATCCGTCTCACTGTGACTCAGGTGGACTCACATTCTTTCTGCTTTCATCTCTTCTGTCACTTCTTTATAGGCTGAGTTGCACCTCTCTATCTGGGGCAAATCCCAAATTCTAAGAAGCCCAGTTAAGTAAGGACATTAGAGCCTATTAAAACAAGAAGGTCAGTATAGGAAAAGAAAAATATTGTACCCATTCCAAACATCAGACTCTTTTACTCTGGTCTTATTATCAGTCTCATATTATATTTCATAATAGACTTTCAAGAAGAATCTTTGTTTGCTATGAGACCTGAGGGGCAGAGGTATTCAATTAAGATGAAACCAAAGATGTGATCACAGCAGAGTTGCTGGCACAAGGAAGGTGCTCTCCATAGATGCTTACTGAGTTGGTTTGCACTACGCTGGATTGAATTGAACAGATTTAAATAGAAGCACTCAGGATGAGGCATTTAATAAACCGTCATCTAACTGAGCTGGGCTGGCAAAATAAATCATGGGAAATCCATATCCTGGAACACGGTGCAGTCTTTAGAAAGACTAATTCCCTGGCCCCAGAACAGCCCAGAGGGGCACATTCAGGCATCTCTCTGTGTACTAACAGGGAAATGTCTCCAGGATTTACTGTTCCGTTAGAAAACAACAATAAGAAGTAGCCAAAGAGTATGTTAGCATGTACACTTATCTCATTTGTTTTATACAAGAAAAGGCGTATATACACTTTTCAGAGCACATTTTGTTTACTTTATTGATTAAAATCTACTTGAGTGTACCAAACAAATGTTCCAATACTTAAACTTTGTTCTTTGATAACCTAGTTGAGTAGTGAATTAGTTTCCTAGCGCTGTCATAATTAATTACCACAATCCTGGTGGCTTAGAACAACAGAAATTTACTCTCTCACAGTTCGGGAGGCCAGAAGTCTGAAATCAAGGTGCCAAGCATGGTTTAGTCCCTTCTTAGGGTCCTGAGGGAGAATCTGAGAGTCTGTTCCATGGCTCTCTCCCGGCTTCTGGTGGTCACCAGCAATATTTAGCATTCCTTGGCCAGCAAGTACATCACTTCAGTCTTTTTCTGCATGGTCACGTGGCCTTCAACCCTCTCTGTGTGTCTCTGTACCTCCACATGGCCTTGTTGTAATGACACTAGTCATTGGATTTACAGCCCATCCTAATCCAGTTAGACATCATCTTAACCAATTTCATCTACAAAGATCCTATTTCCAAATGATATCACATTCCAAGATTCTGGATGGATGTGAAATTTGGGGGGACACTATCCAGGCCAGTACGAGTAGTATGCATCGACCTTTCATTTGGGGGAAATACTGTCTTTATCTTACCATCTGTGGTGGTATGTTAACTAGAATATGAATTTCTATAGAAGTCTTTTGCTATAATTTAAGGCATTTTTCTTCCTACATCCCCTAGGAAGATGAAGAAAATCTGATAGCCCTTCTTGTAATTTAACCATAATTTTCTTTACCTTCAAGCTAATTTGTGCAAGTAAAGTTTTCCACTTAAATTTACATTTTCCAGATAAAAATATTTGTTTTAGTTGATACACAATTACATACAGTGAAATGCACAGGTCTTAAAGGTACAGTTTAATGAGTTTTGACAAATGAATACACCAATGTAATTCATATCCCAGTCAAAATTTAGAGCATTTTCTTCACCTCAGAACGTTCCTTTATGTCTCTTTCCAGTCAACCTCACTCTTCCAAAGCCAACCACTATTCTGATTTCTATCACCATAGATTAGTTTTGTCTGTTTTTGAGTTTCATTTAAATGGAATTATACAGTACGTATTCTTTTGTATCTGGCTTCTTTAGTTCATAAACATATTTTGGCACATATCAATAATTCATTTCTTTTTACTGCTGAATAGTATCCTGTTATATGAATATACCACAACCTGTTAATCTATTCACCTGCTGATAGACATTTAGATTGTTTCTGTTTTCAAGGTATTTGAACAGATCTGCTGGAAACATTCATGTACAAGTCCTTTGTGGACATATGTTTTCATTTTCTAAGGTAAATACCTAGGAGTGGAATCTCTGGGTCATGGGGTAGGTTTATGTTGAACTTTACAAGGAACTGCGCAACAATTTTCCAATGGTTGCACCGTCTTCACTCCACCAGCAGTGTGAAAGAGCCCAGCTTATCTATATCCTCACCAATATCATGCTGTCAGTCTTTCATTTTAGCCATTCTAGTGTGAGAATTTAATTTGTATTTCCTAGATGAGTAGAGACGTTGAGCACATTTTTTGTGTGTGTATTGGCCATTCACGTATCCTCTAATGTACCTGTTCAAGTCTCTTGCCCAAATATTTATTGGGTTGTTTGCCTTTTAAATTATCGAGCTGTAGGAATTCTTTATATATTTTGGATACAAGTCCTTTGTCAAATATCTGTACTACAAAACTTCTCTCCCTGTCCTGCGGCTTGCCTCCCTCTGAATAGTGTCTTTTAATGAACAGAAGTTTGGGTTGGTTTTTTTTTTTTCTGTGAAGTCCAGTATAGCAACATCTTATTGATTAGTGGGTTTTGTGCCCTCTCCAAGGAAAGTTTTCCCACCCCAAGATCATGAAAATATTCTCCTGTTTTCTTCTAATTTAGAAGCTTTGTGATTTTACTTATTACAGTTTAAGGTCTATGATTCATCTCAAATTAACTATTGTGTTTGGTGTGGGATAATGTTCAGGATTCATTCATTCCCACACATAGTTAGCAAGTCATCCCCAACACAAATTGTTGAAAAGGCTTTTCTCTCTCCATTGAATTGCTTTGGTGCCTTTGTCAAAAATCAATTAACCGGGTTTCCCTGGTGGCGCAGTGGTTGAGAGTCCGCCTGCCGATGCAGGGGACGTGGGTTTGTGCCCCGGTCCGGGAAGATCCCACATACCGCGGAGCGGCTGGGCCCGTGAGCCATGGCCGCTGAGCCTGCGCGTCCGGAGCCTGTGCTCCGCAACGGGAGAGGCCACAACAGTGAGAGGCCCGCGTACCGCAAAAAAAAAAAAAAAAAAAAAAAAAAAAAAAAAAAAAATCAATTAACCGTATGAATTTGAGTGTATTTCTTGGGCTATTTATTCTTTGTCACTGACATATCTGTCTATCCTTATGCCAATGCCAAACTCTTTTGCTTACTATAACTTTATAGTAAGTCTTAAAATCAGGTAATGTAAGTGCTCCAACTTCATTTTCCTTTTTCAAGATTATTTCATAACTTACATTTAAATTTCCACATAAGTACAAAAAAAAAAAAAAACCTACTGGCATTTTGAATGGGATTGCATTGAAACTATAAATCAATTTGGGAAGAATTGAAATTTTACCAGTATGGAGTCGTACAATCCTTACACGTAGTATACCTCTCCATTTATTTATGACTTCTTTGGTTTTTCTCAGAAATGTTTTTGTAGTTTTTGGTGTAGATATCATTCACACATTTTGTTAAATTTATCATTAAGTATATTTTGGTTTTTGATGTTTCCCCACCTCCCTTCCTGGCATGGCGCACTCAAAGTCATCCTTCCAGATGGCTCAGAGGGCATCTCCTTGAGGAAACTCCCCGTTCCTACATCTACCTATACCTGCTCACTCCCTAGGTATGGAAGCTAGAGTTCTCTGCTACACCTAGGAAGGGCTCATTTCTCTCTGGAATATAGTTCATCAAGGTTTCTTTGCATCTATCCTTTTTTGCTAGTCCCATTGAAAAGTATGGGTTTTATTTTTCTAAGTTTTTCTTGTTGCTTCCCATGTCCAAAAATATTTCACATTTTTTTACATCCTAACTGGAAGTAGAAGCCTCTAGGTATTCTTGCACATGCAAAGACAGTTTCCAGAAGTATATACTATTACAAGGCTAAAGACTGAGAAGTGTGGAATGAGAGTGAGCACATAAGTGGGTAAAGAGAGACATTTTTACTTTTTACTATGATCTTTGTTAATTCATTCGTTTAGTCAGCAACTGTTTATTGAGCACCTACTATATGCCAGTGTTCTGGGCACTAAGGATATAGTACGAACAACAACAAAGTCACTGCTCTCATGGAACTTATACTCTAATGGGGAGAGACAGGCAATAAACAAACAAATAAACAAATATGTTATAAGCTAAGTGATGATAAATGCTATAAGAATAAATTAGGTTAAGGGGGATAAAGCCTGATGGCAATGAGGGTGCTTTTTTATATTGATGGCCTGGGAAGGCCTCTCTCATCAAGGGATACTTGAGCAGAGACCTCAGGGAACTTGGAGAATGAGCCATGGGGATATGTGAATGAAGAGGGTTCCAAGCAGAGAAAACAGCAAATTCCAAGCCCTGTGGTGGGTGTGTACTTGGGTGTTCCAGGACAGTATGGAGGCCAGGATATTGGGCGTAGACTGTCTGAGGGGAGGGATGGGAGATGAGGTGAGAGAGAGAATAAGGGGCCAGAGACTGTAGTACCCCGTAGCCCACTTATGAGTGTTGGTTCTTTCTCTGAGATGCAGAACCACCAGACGTTTCCAAGCCAAAGAAATAATGTGACTCGCTCTGGCTGCTGTGGAGAGCACAGCTATGTGAATTCTGTACCAATTTACTAATTTTCATTTTAAACATGAACGTGTGTGTGTTCAACTTGTATATCTTGAAAAAATAATTTAAAATAAGTAAATAACCCTCGACAGCCTGCTACAAAGTTAAGTCCTGGCAGACTGCCCACCATTGCTTGAGGTCAGGCCCCCTGAGAAGGCAAGATGGGGTCCAGGGCTTTGCTTCTCAAGTTTCATTTCAACCTTACAGATGCAGGACACCCAGAGGGGAGTCCAGAGGAGACAGAGAAAATGGGGGCCAGATTCAAACTGCAATATGTTGTTTAAGCATCCAAGTAGACCTAATATTGGAATCCAAACACAGTATTTTACACCTATGTATATGTGTGCACACACAGACACATACAGCCTTTAATGTTAAGAAGTGGCTAGCCCTCCAAATTTCTCCTGCTAGCAGAGGATATTATCCAGTTGTCCCAATTTTTTTGCAGCCCTTGAAAGGAAAAAGTGTGAAAAAACTGGGGTTGTCGAGGCAGCCCAGAGCCGAGCTGGATACGCGGCCCTTAGCTGGGAAGAGGCCCTGCTCTCATCCCGGCCTGAGGCGTGAGACCAGCACCGGTCATCTGAGTGGGGTGGGGTTCAAGTTCATCTCTCCCCCTCATCCCATTCACGAATGCCTTCTATGTTTGCCAGACGAACCGCACGCCCGTACTTGCTGCCCTCACATGCCCTGGCTCTCGCTGGCACACATGGGAGGCGTGCAAGCAAGCCGGATGAAGCCTGCTCCACTGCTGGACATGACTGATTGCAAATTCTTCCTAATCTTGAGCTCACCCTTGCCTCCCAGAAACTTCTCTCCCCGGCCCTAGTTCTATGTCTGGATTTACATGGGGAAGGCCACTTTCCCCTCCATACGGAAGACTAATTCTTTATGTTTCTAGAGGATCATGGTGAGACTCACACCTTCAGCCTGCCTTTCTCATCTTGCCTCTCTCCACTCCAGACCCAGGACAGGCTCCCCCTAATCCACAGACAGACTGTCTTGCACATACTGTTCAGCCTGCTGGAATCCCTTCCCACCTCCCTTCTCTGTCTGGCACACTCAAAGTCATCCTTCCAGATGGTTCCAAGGGCACTTTCTTGGCAAGACTCCCTACCCTGTCCAACAGTGAGGACCCATGGCGCTTTGTGGGAATTCCTCTTACAGCTGGCCTCTAAGTGCCTGGGAATGAGTGATGTAAAGTTTCCCATATGTGGTGAGCTGTTTTATAGGCCCTCAGATCTAAGAGCACATGGTAGCTATAATATTCGCAATCAGACCTGATGAGAAATCAGCCTGGTTCTGAAATATGATAGTCCTAATTATAATAAGAACAATGGCATAGAAATGGACAGACATTATCTCCGAGGAAAACCAGGACTGGCAGGGGATCAGAGAGCATGGGATTCACGTGGAGAAGGCCACGGTTATGAGTTCTTGATCTATAGATTTCTGTCAGCCTCAGAAGAATGTCTAAGGAGACATTCCTTTTCTTTTCCTTCCTCATTGAATAAAATAAGATTTATCACGGGGCCAGGTGATACCACAGAGAGTCCTATGCCTACCACCTTCTCTACTTCTCCCGGGCAGCTTTCAGCTTAGAGGGCCCCTTGTCAACTCAGAAGGACAAACAATCAAAAAGAGATTTTGTCCTAATAGACAGTGAACAGGGGCTCAGTTGACAATCCATGTGCTAAATGACAGGATCATATCAGCTTCAATTTATTGCACACTCCCTGTGGCCAGGCAATATGCTAAGTGTTATACCCATCTTACCTCATTTGCTCCCCATAGCTACCTGTGATATAGGTGTTCATGTCTGTAGAGCAGCGGGCCCACTAGAGGCCAATATTAAGGAGCAGACCCACCCAGCTGTGCCCTGGATGGTGGTTCCTGGGTCTCACTGCTAGTGGAGAAGTAGAAACCAATTAGTGATGTTACGTTTGTTTGTAATCAGTGAACTTGTCAAATAATTATTGAGCCCCTCTGATGGGTGAGACACATGGAGTAACTTACTCTGGCCATACCGATAGACAAAGTCAGGTCCACTAGCACCAGAAGTGGGTCTCCTGTCCTTCAAGGACCACCTCCTCCAGGAAGCCTCCCTGTCTTCCTCCAGTTCTTGTTCTTTCTCTTAGAGGGCCATTCAGGTCTGCACCTCAATCCCCTGCTCCCTTAGGTCGGAGATTATCTATTCTGTGTGTGTGCGTGCGCACACGTGCACGCACGCACACACAATTATGTCTTCTCCTCGCTTAGGGCAAACTCTGAGGACAGCTGCTGCCTCGCACTCGAGGCTCTGTGATGCAGCACTGGTGTCCGAACAGCCCAGTGTTTGAATCCCAGCCCTGCCACTGCCTCTTCTCACCTCCGATTCAGTCATCTCCAAGGCCAAATCTCTGACCTGAGGGCAGTTGCCATATCTTTCTCTTGGTTCCTGGCTCTTTGCCCATGTGGTGCTGGTAGCTGGACGAAGCCTTGAGCTCCGCCCTGTAAGAATCCTCCAGCCTGTCTCATGGCAAAGAACTGGCTTCCCCTGGCTTAGGGCTCAGGTGCTCCTGTGTGATAATCGATAAATCGCTGGCAGCCAGAGAACGTACATCAGCAACAGGGGAGGGAGAGGAGGGAAATTTAAATGAGTCTTAGGGGATTGGAAAATTATTTGGTGAAATGTTCCTAAGCTTTTTCTACTTAATACCCATAAATTTCAGGGGCCATGTGCGCTAACAGCTTTTGATTTATGATGTCTGTATTCTTGCACTGTATTTATGCCAAATTATGAAAAGGTAGCAAGACTCAAAAGAACCTTTTAAAAATGCTTTGGGACCCATCATGGGGTCGAGCCGTTTATGTCAATCTTTGCCACTACTTGGTTAAAACAAGGGCTCTGGGTGCTGACAGCCGAGTAGCTAATTGGTGTTGGACCCCAGCCCACCAGGAGTCCTCCTCTTCTTAGAAACTTTTTCCTCCCTTCCTCCAGACCCGTGCTTCGGGTAAAACCTTTTAATGGCTGCTGAGGGCAAGGAGGAAAGCTCACCTTGGGTGAACTTCGTGGGGCCAGGTCTCACTCAGCTGCCACAGCACAGAAATAGTCCCAAGACCCCTAATTAAAATGCCTACAGTCAACCAATATGCTCCTGCTTCATTGCCCAGGGGTTGCAAAGCTCCCTGCTAATGCTGAACACTAACTAAACGCTGTGTCAGCCTTTCTTGTCCCATTACAATGTTATTGTCTTATTTATTAGCACAATTCCCTGTTGGACACTGGTTGGAGTATCTGAAAAGTGAGTTAAGCACTCTCCTTGGCTAGATGGGGAAAGTGCTTGGCCATGTTGGCCATTTCCCTGAACACACATCAACTTTGCAATTTGCACTCACAGCAACTCCCTGCCAAAGACAAGCCGCCCTGCCCTGCCGGGCGTTGCTGCACTGGATGGGGAAGTTCTCGCAAACTGTAATTGTCTTGCATTCACGAAACTGTAAGATGACTAGGTTGTTGCCATTGTTTTTATTTCAAAGAACAGTTCTGTTATCTGTTTACTAAAATTTAACAACCTACAGCACTTCCATGAATTAATTACAGTGTGAGGGGAAAACAAACACAAACATCACCCACCACGTTGTTCCAAATCACTCCAGCCCAATTGCTTGATATTCGGAATTCAGTTTACTTTTGCACATCTCCCTCAATTACTCCCTCCTGCTTTGTCTGTCTGGCTGCCTGCTTCCGCACTCATTTGTGGGAGACGTATTTTACCCAGAATAATAGAGAAGTTGGATGAGGAAAAAAGAAAACAAAAACAAAACCAAAAACCTCTTCGGGATGTTTGACAAGGAAGGAAAGACATGTCACTACTACAATTTTGTTCTTAGCCACAACAGGGATGTATATCCCGATACCTTCCTTCTTCCTCCTTGCCCACCAGAAAAATATTCTCAAGTCGTGCAGCAGGAGAAGGTTAAGGATCTAAATACTATATATAAAGTCTGTGTGGAGAATATGTGTGGAGAAGCAGGGTCAGGGGAGTGATATGTGAGCAATGTCTTAAAAGACACAGAATTTCATCACATGGAGAAGTGAGGGAAGACATGGGAAGAGAAAGTGAAAAAACACAGAGGCTTTGAGAATGTATGGGAAAGGGCAAAAGGCTCATATGGCCTTTTTCATTTCTATTTTTGCATATGTTTTATAATATGTATACTGCATTAATACACGTGTATGTATATAATCTATGACTATACGTATACTGGAAATGTGCGCTCAAGGAATTATTTGTGATGGAGAACACAGTCCAAACACTTGGCACCTATTGATGGAAGCAGTGGAGTCTATGTGAGATGTTTAAGCAGCTGAGTGACTAGAGTGGACCCATGTGTTACAAAGGTAACCTTGCTGCAATGCACGATGTGAGTGACGGGAGGAGGAACTAGGGAGAGGAGCAGGGCTGAAGCCCATGGTCCAGGAGAAGGGTGACAGTGAGGGCCTGAGCAAGGTCAATAGAGGGTGGAGGGAGAACCTGAAAGTGCAGGAACTCTTTTGGAAGTAGCATCAATTAGAACTTGGTTTCTAGTTGGAAGGCATGGGGTGAGGAGAGTTAGGGATTCTGAAACTGTTATCTTGGGTAGCTGAGGAAGCAGTGATCGCTTTCATGAAGTCAGAATAAAGGAGAAGGAGAGGATGTGGGGAAGGGAGCAAATAATGAGTCCAGTTTTGGAAATGTTGAGTTTAGGGTACCTGTGGAACATGTAGGTGGAGATGTCCATTAAAACAGTTGAAATTCCAACCTGGAAGTTGGGAAGCTAGCCAAGCAAGTCTTTGGGTGCATAACCCCCTCATGTAACCACCCATCCCCCTTTCTGTCCATACGTCTCCTTCGATCCCTCCGGAAAACACAGGGAGCAGCTCCACGCCAGGCCCGCTGCTCTCGTGGTCCAGGGAAGGGGCAGCTCACAGAGAGGCCATTCCTGGGCTGATAAGGCACTAGCCACTTCAAGCATGGTCTCTGTCCTGGAGGCTCACACAACAATCCTGATGCTACCACTATCAGCTGAGGAGCTCAAACACAAGGGCACTCATTCTCACTCCCCTCACTACAGCCCTCTTCACACTGCCTGCCACATCGGAGCCAAGAGTCACCGGAAATCTTCAGTCAGGGGCATCAAGTGGTATGCAGATAAATAAAGTCACCCCAAAAGCCCCCAAGTAAGGCAGCTATCCCAGCGCTTTCCCTCAATGCCTGGACACCAACCGAAACCATGACAGGCCAGTCAAAGCTAATTCACACCACCAAATATGAGTGAGGAGAGTGCTTGAGTTATATGTTATAGCAATGTATTTTCAAACTTCTTCATGCACAACCATCACATATTGCCCATCCTCAAATCAGGGATTCTAGGAAAACTTTACAGGTTAACGTTGACAGTGGCTCTGGCCTGGGATTCAAGAATGCAAGCTCTCCATCCTAACCCTGCTACTGTCATAGACCCTGCAGCAAGGGCGCATCAGTCTCCTTGCAACGAAGCTTGTTAACCAGCACACATGCATGCAAACATCAGTGTCAAAATTCAGGTCACAATAATTATTATTCATTTTCAACAGGTTAATCTCTCAAGAATAAGAGGGAACTCCCAGATTGAAGAGTTCAAGAAAATCTAGTCAAAGGGATGAAACTTAGATTAATTATTTCCACTTGAATAGAATCTGTATCCTCAAGACTCCCCCACCCAACTGGTGCACAAAGCATCTTAGGATGTCTCCTAAGACATCCTAAGATGCCTTGTGTCCTACTGGGAGAGGTAGAATGCACAGTGGGAGCTGCGTCCACAGCATAAACTCTGAGGCGCTATCAGTACAACCCTCTTTGCTGAGTTCCATCAACTTCACGAACTTAGTGAACTTGCACCGCTGGGGGAAGAGGAGAGAGGGGGAGACTCCAGTTGACATTTAAAAAGAATTTGGAGACATCAGACCACCTCCTCTGCCCTGAGGAGAGAGTTGGAACCTTTGTGAGGTGGATCCCCCGGCCATCTGGAGTGGGTTCGACAGATATGTGACTGACCTAAAATTCAAAGAAATGTAGGTGTTTGCTAAGTCATGAGAGACCATCATGAGGCACATTTAGCATTGATAGTTTCCAAGGAAATAGATGAAAACTGTCAGTTGAAATCTTAAAACTGCTGTGCACTGAACTGTACACCCCCAAAATTCATATGTTAAAGGCTTAACCCCCAATGTGATTATATTTGGAGAGGGCCTTTAAAGAGGTAATTAAGATTAAATGAGGTCATGAGTGTGGGAGCCTGATCCAATGGGACTGATGTCCTTACAAGAAGAGGGAGAGACACCAGGGGTACTCACGCACAGAGGAAAGGCTGTGTGAGGACACAGCAAAAAGGTAGCCATTTACAAGCCAAGGGAAGAGGCTTCAGGAGAAGTGAAACCACTAACACCTTGATCTTGGACTTCTAGCCTCCAGAACTGTGAGAAAATAAATTTCTGTTGCTTAAACCCCTCAGTTTCTGGTATTTTATTATGACAGCCCAAGCAGACTAACACAGGCACTATGAATATTTTCTTCTTTAGTACCAGAAAGAGATCACTGCTGTTTTCATCCTATAGATATATAATCAAAATAAATACAACTTGTTTTTGTGAACTTCCTTGTTTTCTTTATTGTACTGTTTGCTTCCTGTTGTTCCTCATGTTACTTCTGAATCAACCTCCCCCTACTCCTTTCTCTAGTCCGACCAGAACTCATCACTTCAGGGAGTGGAAGTTCCATCCCTCTCTCAGACATCGAAGACAGGGTGAAGACAATTACAGGCTCTGCTGATTTGCAGCACTTCGTGTAAATGAGGGCTGCCCAGAATGCCCCCCGTCAAAAGGCATCCTCCTGGAGAAAAAGATGTGTCTTCTGCAATCTCACTGAAGTGCCCACCACTGATTTTCTGTTCTGCTATGACACTAAGCCAAAGAGGTCAAAGAGATAAAAATGCTGCCCTAAAGACGTTCTATTCCACTTCCAAGGGCAGTTTAGACACAAATTCACGGAGAGGGGACAGTGGGTGAGTGAAATTGATGGTGCTACATGGCATCATCCAAACGAGCCCCGCCCAGAGGGGACGTGAAAATGTTCAGCTCCCTTCATGGTCATGAGACATGGACCTATCACAGCTCCTATGATGTCACATCGTATACATCACGTCTGAGCTCCTTGTCACCACTGAGCCAGGCTTCATGTTACATATTGAGACAGGGTGTCCAGCGACCCTGACTTCTGGGGCAAACATTCTCTCACCAGAGGACCAAGCTTGCTGTGACATACAATCCTGCCCAGGAGCTGGCAGGGAGCCCGAACGGCAGCTGCAGAACTGTGGGCAGCCCAAGGCACCGACAGCAAACATGGCAGCCAGCTGGGAGAGGCAGGGAACGGCCACTCCCAGGAAGACAGCCAGAAGTCTGAAGCGTGGCTCAAACCTCCCCAGAAGTAGAGTCACCAACAGGGACATTCTCTAAAAGCTGCTCTGAAGCCAAAGAACAACTCTTCCAGGAGACACTATGGGAAGGATTCAGAGGATCGCAGTCTCTGTGGGTGAACTAAGCAATATCACCAAGGATTTCAGCTCCGAACCCTCAGACCAGAGACAGGGATGGCCTAGGGCACAGTGGAGCGCTTAGCAAACTTTGGATCCTTAGCTACAACCTTCGCAATATTTGTCATGTCTGAACACCTCCTATGATGGTTAATTTTAGGGGTCAACTTGACTGAACCGTGGGGTAACCAGATATTTGGTCAAACTCTATTCTAAGTGTATCTGTGAGGATGTTTTTGGATGAGATTAACATTTGACTCTGTAGACTGAGTAAAGCAGATCTGCCCTCTCTAATGTGGGTGGGGCTCATCCAATCAGGTGAAGGCCTGAATAGAACATAAAGGCTGAGTACGAGGGAACTCCTCCTGCCTGGTGGCCTTTGAGCTGGGACATCATTTTATTCCTACCCTCAGACTTGAACTGAAACATCAACTCTTCTTGGTTCTCAAGTCTTCCAGCTTTCAGACTGGAACTACGCCATTGGCTCTCCTGGATCTCCAGATTGCTGACCACAGATTGTGGAACTTCTCAGCCTCCATAATCATGGGAGACAATTCCTTTTTTTTTTTTTTTTTTTTTTTGGCCACTCCACATGGCTTGCAGAATCTTAGTTCCCCAAGCAGGGATTGAACCGGGCCCTCGGCAGTGAAAGCACCAAGTCCTAACCACTGGACCACCAGGGAATTCCCTGCCGACATCTTATAATAGATCTCTATCTCTAACTGTCTGTCTATCTATCTATCTATACTATTGGTTCTGTTTCTCTGGAGAACACTAATAATACACCTCCTGTACCATATTTACTTAACACCTACTCAATCTTTAAATAGCTTATTTAAATAAATGCATTTTAAAATGCAACTCTGTCATATTGACAAGTTTAAATCAAATATTTTTGTTAAAAATATAAATATATAAGCTAACTGTAAAATTAAATACACACTTATTAAAATAATAGTTACCCTGAAAACACACACTTCTGATGGTAACTGTATATGGCACAAAACTTCTGTCTCTCATTTCAGTCCCTAGCAAATGGAGATCAGCTATATTTTATAGTGAATTTTACCCTACTTTCAAGTGGAAAATCCTTTCCTCTTAGGCATCAAAAGTAATACTCAATACACAATACAACAGAGAGAATGCCACCACTGTGTGCTTCAGTTATCAGTTGCTACACTTACAACTACTCCAAGCTTTGGCTTATTATGTAGGTCTCACCGTTTTGTGGGTCAGGAATTCAGGAAAGGCTCAACTGGGCAGTTTGTCTCTGATCCTTGTGGCATCAGCTGGGGAGGCTGAGACAGGAAGATCCACTTCCAGGATGGTATCTTCACTCACATGTCTAGCGGCTCCGTGTTTCATGCCTATTCCTCTCTCCCCTTGGTGTCTCATCCTCCAGTGCCTCTCCACAGAGCTTTGACTTCTCGTGGCCTGGTAGCCCTGGGGCAGTCACACTTCTTATGTGGCGGCTCAGTGCTCCAAGGGCGAGCATTCGGAGAGTCCCAGAGGTTCCTCCTGTCTGTCCTGGAACGTGACTTCCGCCACATCCTATGAGCCAAGGAAGTCACTTAGGACAGCCCAGAGTCAAAGAGAGGGAATTAGCCTCCACAGCTCCACAGTAGGAATGTCAAAGAACCTGTGCCATCTTTATTCCTTCACCCCATTCTTATGTACTGAAGAAGGAGAGAGTCCTCAGACACAGGATTTCCACATCATGGATAAAAGCGTATCGTCTAAGAACTAAGGCAGGAGCCAGGTCACACGGGAGCAAAGGCATCAGTTTGAAGTCAGGCACACCTAGCTTTGACACCAGTTATACCACTTGCCGGGTGACCTTGAGTTTAAACTCACTGAATCTCGGGGGTGGAGGAGTGTTGTCTGTAAAATGGAATAATGGTATGTTCCAGGGCTATCCTGTGGATACCTAGTTATAAGCCTTACTTTAGTCAGTAAGAGTTAATGCTTTTAAGCAAACCCAGAAAAAACTGATGATTTTACAAAGGTATTTTTAAAATACTGTATTTATGATAAAACCTATTCATACACTGAAGGAGAATGAGACATGATACAAAGAGTCTTCTCACTTAGCTTAAAGCTGCAGTTTTTGGAGGAAATTCGCTAGCGAGCATCTTCTCAGAATGTCAAAGTTACCCCCAAATTCCTGCCATGATATTTGAGATGGCTCTGCTTAGTAATCATGTAGGGAGCTAGCAAAACAGAACCATCTTTTTTCTAGGCCATAATTAATCAGGTGTTTGGGGAGGGAGGAGAGAGTGAAATGCATGGCAGTTGGCATGCTCTGATCCACAGGTGTGGTGATCACACCCCTGCAGAGGGGCATTTTGGAAATGCGCTGGTCCAATGCAGGGGGCAGGGTGAGCATTACTGTACTTGGAGGGCAGAGACGAGGGACGCTGGGTGCACGCAGCTGTCGCACATAATGAAGCACTTGCTCACCGTATAGTCACGTAAGTGAAGACCTCGTTTTTCTGAATCTAGAACTAACTTCGTTTTGCGTATAAACATAATGTATTTCTATTCAGCGATAATATTTCCAAGAATTCAATCAGTACATAAACCAAGGAAAGACTGTCTCTATTTTGTTCAGAATTCCAAGAGTTGTTTACCATTTTGGAAAATCATGTCACTGGCAGCAGCACAAGCTTGTGCTATCCAAGTCTCCAGTATCACTCGCCTGTTTTAGCTGCACTGGAGGTAGCAAATGTCAAGCACCTGATCACGTCACTGGCATCCAGAGCCAGGCACCTGCACTGGAAGTAATTACAAATTACGCTGCCTTCGTTCCTCTTTGGATCTCAGGTATGACGTCATGCTGATTTTTCTTAAATTGTGGATGTGGGTGGGAAATTCACTTCAGGATTGTAAACAGGGCATTAAAAATATTTGTAATAAAAATGAGGGTTGAGTGTGACAGGCCTGAGAATCCACTGCTTTAAAAGAAGTTTGTGTGGATCAAAAATGCCTTTCCAAGTGGAAACACCAAGGAATCATTTCCTTTCTGGAACCTGCTGGACCTAGGAGCAGCCCAGCCAGGCCAAGGAGGAGCAGCTGGCGTTGAGGCATGAAAGAACTCTTGCTCTTCAGCCCTCACAGGTGAAAAGACATGGATGCTTCATCAGCTTTTCAAAACTTAAGGCAAGACTCAGCAGACTTCACATGGCCATGTGACACACAAGTTAAGCCTCAGTTTCCTTATCTGTGTAATGGAGATAAAAATAGTCCCTCCCATATTGACTTCCTATGTGGATTAAATCCAGCAAATGAGATAAAACATGATTAGTGCTTCCCTCAGCACCCCTGAGCATACAGTGCTCAATAAATGGAAACATGAATTTATTATTGAGATAGGCTGGGACCTGGGACCTGGAACCCTTTGCTGCAGTGCTTGCACCCGGACAAATGTCTCCTGAAGCAACAAAATACAAAGAAACTATAAGGGACTAAAAATAGCTGTGTGCATGTGCAGCTGGGGCAAATCATGGACCAAAAGACCAAAAACCCAACTGCCACTTCTGAAGAGCCAGGAGCAAAAGAAAGGTGTTGGGAGCAAAAGCAGGGTACTGCGCATGCCCCCTGCACACACCACCACCAAAGGGGTGGGCAAACCACCTAAGCTACCCCTCCAGCCTGACCCCTGGACACACCCCTTACCCTTACCCCATATAAGGAACCAGCTGGCTTGCCCTCAGGAAGCGAGCAAGTGAGCAAGGGAAACTCTTACTTGTCCTCGCTCCCTCCTGCTGCACCAGGGGCTCCAATTAAAGCCTTGCCTGAATTTCTTGTCTAGCCTCTGATCAATTTCCATTGATTAAGGAGGCTAAGAACCCTCGTTGGTAACATTACTGTTCATACAGCACTTTACAGTTTATAATGCTCTTTTCTATATACTGTCTCCTTTGAACTTTATATACATTATCCCAAGTAATCTTCCCAACTTCTGAAATATTATATCCTATGATCTAGTAAAGTAGGGGTAACACCAAAGAGCGTGCATGCCCTTTCCACAACACTATGCTGCTTCCACCCATGCCGACATTATTCATTTACTCATTCATTCATTCATTCAACAAATATTTATTGAGCACTTGCCATATTCAAGGCACTGGGCCTCAGCAGTGGGGACTAACAGGAATACCATCCCTGGGACGAGGGGACGTTCAGGGCGGCCCAGAGTTGCCACGATACTTGAACTGGGTCACACTGGTAGCCACTCAAAATCCATGCTGCTCCATTCAGATTTATTATGTGCAGCTCTGAGGACAAAAGAACACCCTCACAGGAGGAAGAATTTACTGGAGGAAGAAGCCGAGGGAACTCCTGGGGGAAAGATTCCCTTGCTAACAATTGGAGCTTCCAACAATGGAAGGGGCAGCCCCTTGAGGATGTAGGCTGCATCTTTTGCAGACACTAGGGGAGAGATTGAGGCTGCCCTGGGAAGGAGGCCTTCAAAACCCATTCAGTTAAAGAATCTGGGAATCACTTAGAGATCACTTCTCAGAGTAGAGGTTTTTACTTTTAACTCTTCCCTTCAAATGTCAGATGTTTTTCCCTTAACCTCATTATTTAGGTTATTACTTTAACCTTCCAGCTTCCACAGAGGGGTGAACTGGCTAGAAAATGGTCTGGGACTTCAGTGGATCCATGGTCCCAGTGTAAATTGTCCTTATCCTGTCCCAAATCCGTATTCTCAGGGATGAAAAACAAAACCCCCTGGAAACTGATAATCAGTCTACCAAGTACACAAGCAGAATACATGAAATCTCAACCGAAGGGCAGCCTGGGACTGCTTAATTTTGCCCAGGAAGCCATGTAACTGTCCACTGTTAGAAATCTACAAAGACTGCCTAAGTCTTTGGTCCCATGGAAATATTTTTTCCTCAGGCATGAAAATGCCAAATATAATCATAAAAGCAGTGGCCTAACAGAAATAGATTTTTTAAATGATTATACTTCCCATTTATTCCACCCTACTCTGGTCTCAAGCCAACGAATAAGAACTCAATTTCTCCACACTTGACCCTAGCAGATTTGGGCTGCTTCCAGGGAAACGTGTGTAGAAGACAAACATTTCTGAATGTGCTTTTTCTTTGTTCTGCTATCAGAGAACTTTTAGGTCCTTTATTCTTTACTAGGTTCATGCCAAAAGACTTCTTACTAAAAGGAGGGCAATAGAAAGAAAGGACCAGTCCATTATAGCATCGCGTATCTTTGGCCTCCACACATCGTCACACACCATTGCATCCCAACTTCAGTTTCTGACTTCAGTTCCCTGGAGACAGTTTATATTCACCTGGTTTCATTAATACAATACACATTTGTACTGTGCTAAATACTTAGTATTAATTACATTACAAACACTCAATACAAGGGCTATATTTTCACACTGTAGGTGGTGATTTCAGGCGTTAGAGCCAGTTAGTTTTTTTTTTTCCTTCTCATTGTTTCTATGCTTAATTTGTGCACCAAAATTTAAAGCTTTCTACAGCTTTCCACTTGAAGCATCTTTGCAAATGAGGTCTTAAAGTGATATAATCAAACATGCTTGAGTATCTTTTGGCATCTGTAAGGGGGAATTCTCAGTAGAAGTGGGAATGCACTGATGGCTATTGGATTGACTCCCAAATTTCATGGCAAAGTCCCCTAGCATAGGCAACAAGGGCAACAGTATGAATCAAACCAGTGACCATAGGTTTCTCAGGACTGAAAAATGACAAAACTCTATTCCCACAGTGGAGTTCTTTCCTGATCAATAAACCCAATGCCTCACCCAATGTTTCTGAGTTATTCGCTTTAGGTAAATAGCATATCTTAAAAGCTAATTGTTTGATTAAGCCTTGGCATCATCATAATTTCCCAATAGTGAGAGCACTGAATCCTAAAGGCTGTGAAGGAAAGAGGTCAGCCTCTTTTCTGGAAGGCCACAAAGAATGAGAATGATTCCTATTGGCTTATAATAGTTTAGAAATGGCTAGGCCCAAAGGAATTAAGTAACACAACCTCCAAATCCTGGCTCCAAAACAAAAAGTGTGAATGCCCCGAAGTTGGTTTTCACCTTGGGTTTTTCTCCTCAATTCTTCTTTTTTTCTTTTACCAAGGCCCTGTCAAAACGGGATTCAAATCCTGAGGCCAGTTCCAGGCCTGCTCAAAGACAGCATTCAAGGCAGACCCTCACACATGGCCGCTCTAAGTGTTAACATCAGTCTGGTGAGAGGGCTCAGGGCCTGCCTCCGGACACCAGAGAGAAACACACTCCTTGGCGTTCCACCCCGGTTTTCTCATCAGAATGATGATGTCCCAGGATGACTTGTGGACAAATGCGAAAGGGAACATAGAAAATCTCTCCTTCCAAAAGAAAACGAACGACCCATAAAGCTCTGTGAGCTGACAGCCTTGTACTACTGTTGGCTATTACTGAATCCTTTCTGAACTGCACCAGGGGATGTAGGAGGGAGGGTGATGCCCAAGTCCTCATTGGAAGAGGGATGGAATAGGCTCTCTCCTCTGGGTTTTATCTTTGTTCAGTGCCATTTTCCCTGGGCTGGACTAGGACCTAACCAGAGTAATTCTTTGCTCTGCCCAGATCAGCATTTGCTCCCAAGTTTAGTGCCCATCTTCATGAAAGGCTGTATATTTCTTTAGAATGAATTTCAGCCATATATGTGTGTTTTGAAAGAACTGGGGCTTTTGCTCTAGAATGGTCAGCACAGAGAGACAAAAAGGGCAAAGTCTTTTGTTACCAAATATTCAGCTCACAAAAGTTGAGTCACCATCACAGGGCTAACCAGACAACGTCACCACCTTTCAAAGCACAGCGTTGACGCTGTTTTTCCCTGGCGCATTAATTTTCTCACAACAGCCAACTCCACTCCTCTGCTTCTGCACTGAATGCCCTCTGGAGACAGTAAGGCCACCACTCCTCAGTCCAGCCCCTTCCCCAAAGGGCTCAAAGGAGTGTGCAATCCTTCCTAAAAAGCAGCGACACTGGGACCAAGTTCCATTTGTGTGATCAATAAATGAAGCTGATGAAAAAGAATGCACACCTGCCTCCCCACAAATAAAAATTTAGGGAGAACGTGTCTGAGTTTGTAGGAGAGTAAAGAGGCGTTTATACAGTTTGGTGCCACCAGATTCTCTCTAAATCACAACTGGTCAAACAGTAACAAGAGCAATCCCAGGGAAGTCCGCGACGTGGATCTCGGAATATACTCCTGTTACTCCAGGTGTCACATAGACTCAGTGGAATGACTTTTCAGCCTAATGCAAAGTGAGGATTGCCACTGGGTAATAAACTCCTTTCTGTCCTCAAATAATCACTGCAAGAAGCAGTGATAGTTCACGAAGTAATCACTTCAAGAAGCAAGAGGTGTTTTATCTCCTCAGTGGTGGCAAAGTGCCTCTTCAGATTGAAAAATGCTGATTTATAACAGAATGCAGAAATCCTGCTGGCTGCTCGTCTCCGTCCCCCGCTCCTGAAGGCAGCGATGTTCTTGACTGTGTCAGAACTGCCAGGTTAACCCAGCAGGAAGTTTTGTCTCCAGGTCTATTAGCTGAGAGAAGCAACAGCTCACCAACGCTAACATTTGAAGAACCCAGAGGGTGGAGAGAGAGGTCTGACTCCTGGAAGGAGTGATTTGCACACATCGCCACTTGCCTTCCAGCTGCTGTGGCCAAATAGCAGCGTCCCTCCTCAGGCTGCCCCTGAATGCCACCCATAAGTGACCAACAGCACTGGAGAGTGGGGCACGGGGGTTTTGCTGTGGAGCAGGCTGCTCTGAAGTGCCCAGAGCTCCTCTACCTCCTCAGACATTTATACACATAGGTCGGAATAAGCCAAACTGCAAACAGCCCCGAGCACGTCTCAAATGGCCTGCAGCTCCTCTTCTTTGAGCCTCAGTCTGAATCTCAGCATCTGACAACCCCAGGGTGAGAGTCTGAAGACGTATTAAGGAACGAACCCTTGCCAGAACTGAAGCCTAGATGAGCGCAACAATGAAAAACACTTAGAACCTCGTGGGCTCGCAGCCAAACACTCGAACTTGGTTTGAATGTACCGACGAATGCAGAATTCGCCACAGCGATTTACAGCAGAGACTAGCGTGTGGCGCTCCTGCAAATGCAGAGGTTTTGGGGGGAAAGGTAGAAAAGGAAAATGAAGAAAGAGAAAGCGACAGATGCAAATGCAATCCAAACACTCCGAGTCACTCATTCAACCTCAGAAAGTTTACAATTTGAGTGATCCTAATGGTCTTTGAAGCACATTGGAAAATGTCGCAATAGATGTTTGAATTAAAATCCAGTAGGTCTGCCAAAAGACCAATTGTTAAAAATTGGCAAGATTCCAGAGAACTTACTAGGCTGCAGACTGCCGGGGGCTGAGAGAATTGCTAATTCCAGAGAAAGTTAATTATCACCTTATTGATAAAAGGGTAATTTTTAAAGCTTATGGTGTGGCTTTTGTGACTCAATTAAAATTTAGAGTAATTTACTAGACACAGTGGTGGCTTCTGTTACATTATATAGTATAAAACCATTTGATTTTTCTCCCAGGGGCTGTTTTTTATCCCCCTCGCCTCTCCTCACCTGTCTGCATTTGAAGGCAACAAAAACATTAAAAACATGTAAATCTCAAGCTAGCCTTTTGAGACACTGCAGGATTAAGAAGTAAGATGTCCAGGAGACACTTAAACAAAGCTCTCTCCTCGAAATGTCAGATTTGTCCACCGAAATTAAGAATCACATGTGCTCACACCAAAAGGGACTGCTTTCACAAACTTCATTTCCAAACTGTGAGACCTAATTTTATGCCCTTTGTTAATTTGATGGGAAAAGAGTCTTTCCTCATCTCTTTTCCCTTCTCTCCCACACCATCTGCAGAGGCTCCGTGGAAGAAAAGCCTCACGGAAAGAAACTGGAGGTGCTTGGGCTGTCAAGCTCCCAGGCAGTGTCGCCTCCTGCTCTCTCCAGGACGTGTTGATCGGGATAAGCACACCGGGCCACCTGGCGTCAGTGTGACGCTGCGACTTCCACGGGTACAGACTCGGGAGGAACCTCGTCCCGCAGAGCCCTGCCCGGGGCCCCAGGGAGCCAGTTCCGAGCTCCACCCCACCTCTGCCTGCCAGGACCCCGTGTTCGCTCTAAAGTGTCTTCAGGAGCGAGTGAATGTGTGTGATGTGTCAGCCAGCCACGCCGAACTGCAGACCTCCAAAACACTCTAAACTATAACTTCCCACGTGTGCGTAAAGATTATTTCTCTCTGAGCATTCCTTGTTTTGATTTAAGGGCACTTCAGCAATGTTTCCTTAAACTTGTTTAAATATGTAAGATCCAAAATTTAGATTAAAAAATACATAAAAGCTGCCACAATATGAGAGGTTTCTGCTTGTGATTTTTCACATCATTTAAAGTTTAAAAATTTCTAAAAATTCTATCTTTGTACTCTGGGGCATCGCTTGAATTTTATAATAAGCAAATGTTATTTCACATTTTAAAAGTCATTATTCTTTCAAATTTTCAATATAAAAGTTTTACAGCAGAGACAGTACCTGGGGCTGGCTTGTGTTCTAACAGCTGGTCTGCTCGTCTTACCTGCTGTTAGAGGAGCCCCTGCGACCCCAGCCCACAGAAGCCAAGAACTAGAAAGTGAAACTGCTTCTGCTGGTTTCACTTGCCTCAAAAACACACTACCAAAAGCAGATAAATGACCCAAAGCAATTTACTCTTGTATCTCTTATTGTTTTCTTTCTATTATTGTTCATTTACTTGTCAGTTTTTTTTATTCTTGCTGTTGTCATGGTTTTGGGGGGGTGGGTCTTGGCAGCAAAACAGAAGTCATAGGGAAGAAATTTCAACACGTTAAACATAAAAGAACTGGGTGTTTGCGGAATTTTCACTTTTCTTATAATTCCACAAATCAAGCAGACATAAATTATTTACCAAAATATTACACAGCCTCTCCACACACACAACGATAAAGAAAACACACTCATATTTTTTTAAATATCTGTCACAAATATGTTTGAAATGTAGATTGTGAGGCCACCAGACAACTTCCCTAAAACTGAAGGCGCTACATTCACATTTTATCTGAGTTTAGACGATTCACTACTGCTTTTCTAGGTAATCTTCACCAAGCGTTGTTGCTCAAATACCTGCTTCATTTTTTCGGGCTAGTTCTACCAAGCAACACACAAAAAAATGCTGCACATGAATATTGCGCCCCTAGCTAGTTTACTTTTCCACACTATAAATTCCTTCATAGTTATTTTTATGCTTTCACTACAAATATCCTATCTTATATATATATATATATTTTTTTTTTTTTAAGTCTTGAGGAAAAAAAAAGCAACTATGTTTCTCACTCTTCAAAAATGGTTCCTCTGGTTGAAAAGGAAGAAAAACACAGTATACAACAAACATCTGGATTCTGAAGTGACTGGATTACTTTCTCAAATACCATAATTTCTGAGACCAACCAAAAAGCCACTTTCTCAGGAAGCTACTGATTGTCGGACCCGCTTGAGTATCATCACAGAATCCAGCGCCTCCTCTCCTTCACTCTCCTTCACCATTACAGGTAATGGAAAGAACTTTTGAGCACCTCAACCATCAATCTAATGACTACCTGCAGCCTGCACCTCACCCTCATCCACTGTCCTATCCTGCTCAGCAAGCAATCACGCCCCTGGATTCAAGTCACACAAAGCACTACCTGGGAAGGAGGTGATTCTGTATTTGAACTTGGGAAAACTGCTTCTGACACTGCATAGTCACCTGGTTTTTATCCCCAAAACTAACCAATACCAGCAACTAGCAATAAATAGTATTCTCATCTATCCTGGTAAATTAGGAGAAACTAGTACAAAGACATAAAAAATATTCCATCTGAGACATAAAAAACAAAATTCAATTTTAAAAACCACTCTTACATGTTCACAACATACTGATTATAAAAATTAAATTTTAGGTAAATATTTTTATCCCAAGACATACTACAATTTTTTAAATTAAAAAACAGAACAAAGCAAAGTGAAATCATCATGCCAAAAAAAAAAAAAAAACTAACCAATTATTTGAGTGCACATTTGGGAAAAAAAATAACTTTCTACATATTCAAATGCACAGTGAAAGAGTAGTATATGTACCCCAGATTGATAAACTATATAATTCTATACTATGTCTTCCCCTCTGAGATCTGGTCAAGAAATCAAACACTGTATTTTGAGTAGGAGGAACTAAAGTTTACCTGCCTGCCTCAGCGGTTTTAGTGCAGGACACTCGTGCATTGCCGTAAACTTAGGCATGCAATCCAGAAGAACTGAAACAGGTAATCTGTTATGCTTATAGTGAAAAGAGAAGGATCCCATGTCAACGGCACACCCTCCAATTGTGCATCTCCCTTACCTACAGCTCGTTCACCAGAGCCCTGATCAGGTTCTTTACCAGGCCGGGAATGTTGACTCAGAAGACAGATGACTTTCAGTACCTGCAAACCGAGTATTGCAAAAGCTAATCTTCCACCCGTGTGTTAATAGCTCACAGTTAGTCTCCAGCAGCCCTGCTCTCCGGCTGCAAACATCTCATTAGACTAATGCATTCAGCACAGGCAGAAAACTCGATTTACCATAGCTACAGCAATGAATTTCCATTACGATGACAGCTTCAACCACATCATGTCCAGAAAACCAGCCAACCACTGGCTTTTAAAGAACACACACATTTTACATGCAGAAAATGAGGCGCGCGAGTATGTGTGTGTGTGCATGTGTGTGTGTGCGTGTGTGTGTGTGTGTGTGTGTGTGTGTGTTTCCTTCCTCTTAGCAGCCCAACTAACAGAAATGTGCAGTGTAGCTTTTTGCTGACACGAGCTGCAAGGTAATGACACTTTTGCTTCTTTGGTAGTTACGTCCTTGTAATAACCTGAATTATGTCACAATTGTCAGAATGGGTGTTTCCAACATTTCGGTTTTCATTACCCCTCCTCTGTTGCCATAGAAACCAGACTGTAACATCATCTCTTTGTCCCAGTCCTGCAGCAGTGTGCCAGCACCGGGCTTATAAGATACTGGTGATCTGAAGGAGTGAATGCTTGACTTTGAACAAATAAAATAAAAAGAATTATTCTAATGACATCGTTGTTCAGGAGAGACTGTGTGTTTGCCAGAGGAGTGTGCCTATACAGGTGAGCACACCATGCTCATACGTACTGACTCTACAGCTGCATACAACACATATGGTTAGTTCTTTTAAACGGGGCACTGACTTGGGCTCCAGATCTGTGTGTAAGTGCAGAAGCGTAAACATGGTTTACACTCATAAACATGGTCGGGTCCTGCATGAGGCAGAATGGTCCTCACATGGGATAAGGGCTACTATTCATCCTCCATGCCCTATTGTTTTCTCTGTGGCAAATCAATTTATAGTGGTAAAGGGACTTTTTCTTCTTTTTTTTGTAAAGTGGAGCAAGGCTCCCAATTGCCCATTTCATTCACCCCACTCTGGCATTTTATTCCCAAGTATTTCCTACAAGATGAAACATCTGTTTAATATGTGACCACCTGCAGGCTTATTCCTGGGGGTGAACAACAAGCAAATTGTTAGCCAGGACTAAACATCTACCAGGGATAATTAAGGTTTAGGCCACAACTTGGACAGTTACTGAGAATGAAAAACTGAAATTACAATTTGAGGTTTTTCCAAATACATATACAGAGTCACAAAAGAAAGAAATAAGAAATCTCTCTCCTCAAATTATAAACATAGAAAAAAATTAAAATGTTTTTGAAGTCAAAGCATTGTACTTATTGAACTTAAATTCACCACTTAATCATCTAATTTTGTTGTTTTGTTTTGTCTGGGAAAAGGCAAGTTTGGTAGTTTTTCATTTTGCTCATTTAATATAAGTTCATTTCATTAAAGGAGGAGGAGGAGAGGAGGGAGGGAGAGGAAGACGAGGAGGAAAGAAAACAGGACCCAATGGATGATTTCAATTTGGCCAGCATTTCTGCTGCAGCCACAGTGGTAGTATTTATGCCCATGGCCTTGAACACAATCCTACACTACACTCAGTGAAGCACCTTGGCCTGAGATGCTAGACCAGTCTTTGCTTTAAAATATTTCTTCAGATAAATCAAATAAAAATTTCCTAGATAATCTAGAATATTTCCCAATTTCTGTAAAAGAAGAAAAAGGCTTGTCAAGATCTGCCTGAAATAAAGGAGTTTTCAGTTTTCCTACCCAGCTCTAGAGAATTTGTAATTCTGGTCCTTGGGGACCCGTCCTTAAGTCAAGTGTGTCTGGGATGCAGGCACTGGCATCACAGGTCAATTGCACAATGAGGCTTAAAATGGAAATTAACTAAACCTGACTTGCTTTTAAAAAGTAGATAGATGCTTGATGGATAGACAGATAGATAGATGATAGATAGATAGGTAGGTAATTTTACTGGGATTTCTTTCTTTATACAACCATGACTGTGGGTCCTAAGTAATTAAGTTCATGTTTTTAAAAATCCTCAATGTTTTTAATTCCAAGAAACATTTAAGTTAAACATGTAAGAGAAAGGAAATTCGGTGGGATGGCTGCACACAAGCTAAGGGGTCTGTTGACAAGACAAGGGGCCCTTCCGAGCTAATGTATCTCCAGGTTTTATACATCCCTGGGCTAGGATCAGGATGCTTACTTAGGCTATGCCACGTTGTTAATTTTCTTTGGTACTGTGGTTACATTTCTGTCGCAGACCACAGGCAGCACGCTCCACTCTTTCTACACAAATGCTACTGGGTTGGTGGTTGGCAAGAGGCAGCCAGAGGGAACAGGTTAATTTGGGGGCATCCCAAGTGCAAACCTACTTAGAGTAGCCTCTCTCTGAAGAGTAATCCCTATGTCAGCTGCTGGTAAAGAGTTCTGGTTCCAACACAAGAATCAGGTGGAGAGGGCTGTGTCCTGGACAAAGGAGTCGGTGCTATGGGAAAAACCATAGCACAGTGCTATGATAACCCTTGTTACCATAATAATAGCCAACATTTACTGGGGAAGTATCATGTACCAGCCCTCTTCATATGTTATCTCATTTACAACAACCCTATGAAATAAGTATTATGAGTACCATCCCCATTTTACAGAAAATGAAACTGAGACTTTAAATAAGTTGCTTGGGCAACTTATTTAAATACTTATTTAAAGTACGCAGCTGAGAAGTGTTGCCTACAGGACTGACCCAGGCATTTTGTCCCCAAAGACACAGTACTTAGTCATTTGGCCACATGGCCTCCTGGCACTGCCCCTTGTTCCAGCTCTGCCATTAACCCAAAAACATTGGTCGAATGTTATTACACTCCCCTTCTATAACATGGGGATGGGAGTAGAAGACTAGGTCACCTTTGTGGTCTCTTATGGTCCTGACATTCTACAGTCCAATGAATTGCTTTATCTGCTGGGCTGGAACAGGCAAATGCTTTGGGTTGGAGGAGAACTCACTTATGGTTGTGGCTACGGCCATGACTACTAAGGGGGAAAATAACACCCTCTCTTTCATTAGAATAAGATCTGATAAACTAGTGCTTTGGACTGTCAATTTGGGATGGAGATAGAGGGGAGAGAGCATAGAGAAGGAACAGGGAAGTTTTAATGGCCAAGATCCCATTCCTGAAGTAGCAAAAGGAGACCAGTTTCCCACAATCAAGAAGCCCCATGACACTGCTTCCACATCATTCACCAGAGACTTTTCCCTGAATGTTCCTGAAAATTTGAGAAGTTTCAGGGTTATGGAAAGTATGAGGCTTATGATCCCATTTTGCCAGAGGGGAAATCAAGGCAGAAAATTGTTAACCTGATAGTCAGACAAGAGGTAAACAATTAGTAGACCCAGATCTCCTAGTTCCTCCAAACTGCCACTTCTTCAACCCAAAGCCCTACCTTCCACAGGGCCAGATCTTTGTTTAAACTACACAAGCAGGAATCTTTCAAAATTAGAAGCAAAACTGTTCTTTGTAGTGAAGTTAAACGGGAAACAATCTCAATGTCCAATAAAAAGAGATTATTTAAGTTAATGTATCATGTGTCCATACTATAGAATATACAATGTAACCACCAAAAAGGATGTCATAGAAAGCCATGACACGAAAAAACGTTCTCAATATATAGTTGCCAAAAAATGCAGGTTACAAAAGAATATGCAGAATAGAATCTTATTTTGAAAAAATAGAAAAAGATTTGCAAAATACTGGAGCTATGGTAATAGTGATGATCCCTTGGTGATAGGATTATGAGTAATTTTTACCTTCTTAATCTCTCTTTTTTATATTTCCTATAAAGGAACACCTACTTTATGTGGTAATAAAAAGTGAATGTGAATTAATTGATTAGTGACAAATTTTCCTTATCACATCTGCAAACATATTTGCTTATAATTCTCATAAATCTTAAACCTCAAATTTCTTTTACGTCAATGAAATAAAAATAAATCCTGTGCCTGGCGGTTGTAGGCTACATTCAGCCATGGCCTTAGCCAGTGCTTCAAGCTTGAAGACTGCTCCCCAACTCTCTCAAGTTATCCTGTTGTCCTCCACTCTGGGCTTCACCATCACCTAATATCTTTGAGCCCATGCAGCGTATTCAGCGCAACTAACACAAAATCAGGGACAGACTCCCTATCCTTCTATACCCAAGGGCTCCCACGGTCTGTGGGGTCCTTTCACACCTGATGATACTCAGTCTTGTTTTAGTAAAGCCATATTCTAAAGATAAACGGGTTGGTGACGGGAGAAGGTGATCGAATGAAGTGAAAATCACTCCCATCCAAGGAAAAAATGACTCATTAAAATTCTCTTGGGCCTAAAACTTAGTTCCTTTCAGATGGGGCCTACTGTATTTGTGGCTCTGGGCCTGTGGCCCTGGCTGATATTCAGGGATTGACCTAGTGGAAATATTGGTCTCAGGGTCTGGCAGTTTTGGTGGTAGCAAGTCCAGTGACCCTCATCCCAGGGGCAGTGTCTGGTAACAAGGTTGGTCAGTGAGGGCATGTGCTGACAGCCAGGAGAGCTGCGGGGGACAATAGCCAGGACTTTTCTTTGGTAACTAGTGTGTAGATTCCAAGCTGCCAAGGAAACAGTCTTGTTCTCCACTGAATCCCCAACATGTGTCTGGTCTGTAGTAGGAAATCAACAAATAATTATTGCTTAATGAATAAAAGAAACTAGGGGTTAAAAAGGTGACCTAATCTTAATCAATATTAGTATAGGCCTTTAGACCTGATTCCTTCTCCCTCCCAAAAAGTGACTGACTTTGGATATCTGCCATCAGAAAAAAAAAATCCTAATCTGTTAAAACTGAAAGGATGACTTCCATTTCCTATCTCCCTCTACCTTTATGCTCTAAAAATGCTGTCTCCTTGGGATCACTTCTGCTTTGAGCCATGTTTGTTTGAAACTGATGAATTTTTATTCAGCATTCATAAAGGTGATCTCCAAATACTTTTGGCTATTTGATAGGTTTCCTTTTAGCTCCTAAAATATTTTCCCCAAGTTAAATATGAGCGATCAATGTTGGAATGCTGAGAAACTCCTAGAATTAGAGAAAGTGAGCCTCAGCCATACCTGTATGTATATTCCAAAGAGACAGAAAAAGAGACTTCAAATAAAGTAAAGAGTATATGCAATTTACTCTTTTTTAACCTGAATAGCCAAAGCAATCTTGAGAAAGAAAAACGAAGCTGGAAGAAACAGGTTCCCTGACTTCAGACTATACTCAAAGCTACAGTAATCAAAGCAGTATGGTACTGGCACAAAAAAAGACACACAGATCAATGGAAAGGATAGAAAGCCCAGAAATAAACCCACACACCTATGGTCAATCAATCTACAGCAAGGGAGGCAAGACTATACAATGGAGAAAAGACAGTCTCTTCAATAAGTGGTGCTGGAAAAACTGAATAGCTACATGTGAAAGAATGAAATTAGAACATTCCCTAATACAATATACAAAAATAAACTCAAAATGGATTAAAGACCCAAAGGTAAGACTGGATACTATAAAACTCCTAGAGGAAAACATAGGCAGAACACTCTTTGACATAAATCACTGCAATATCTTTTTGGATCCATCTCCTAGAGTAACAGAGATAAAAACAAAAATAAACAAATGGGACCTAATTAAACTTAAAACCTTTTGCACAGCAAAAGAAACCATAAACAAAACAAAAAGACAACCTACAGAATGGTAGAAAATATTTGCAAAGGATGCACCTGACAAGGGATTAATTTCCAAAATATACAAGCAGCTCATACAGCTCAATATCAAAAAAAACCAACCCAATCCAAAAATGGGCAGAAGACCTAAATAGACATTTCTCCAAAGAAGATATACAGATGGCCAATAGGCACATGAAAAAATGCTCAACATTGCTAATTATTAGAGAAATCCAAACTCAAACTACAATGAGGTATCACCTCACTCCAGTCAGAATGGCCACCATCAAAAAACTACATATAATAAATGCTGAAGAGGATATGGAGAAAAAGGAACCCTCCTACACTGTTGGTGGGAATGTAAATTGGTGCAGCCACTATGGAAAACAGTATGGAGCTTCTTTAAAAAACTAAAAATAGAGTTGCCATTTGATCCTGCAATCCTGCTCCTAGGCATATATCCAGAGAAAACTATAATTGGAAAAGACATACACACCCCAATATTCATTGCAGCACTATTTACAATAGCCAAGACGTGGAAGCAACCTAAATGTCCATTGACAGATGAATGGGTAAAGAAGATGTCATGTATACACACACACACACACACACACACACACACACACACACACACAAACAACACACAATGGAATATTACTCAGTCATAAAAAAGAATGAAATAATGCCATTTGCAGCAACATGGATGGACCTAGAAATTATCATACTAAGTGAAGTAAGCCAGACAAAGGCAAATATCATATGATATGGCTTATATGTAGAATCTAAAAAAAAAGATACAAATGAACTTATTTACAAAACAGAAACAGACCCACAGACATGGAATACAAACTTATGGTTACCAAAGGAGAAAGGGCAGGAGGAGGGATAAATTAGGAGTTTGGGATTAACACATACACACTACTATATATACAATAGATAAACAAGGACCTACTATATAGCACAGGGAACTATACTCAGTATTTTGTAATAAACTATAAGGGAAAAGAATCTGAAAAAGGATATATATATATATATATATATATACACACACACATATATATACACACACATATATATACACACACATATATATACACACACATATAACTGAATCACTGTGCTGTACACCTGAAACTAACACAACATTGGAAATCAACTATACTTCAATTTTAAAAAAAGGAGTATATGCAATTTAGCTGATAACAGTTACTTCTTCTGGACCCAATTTCTACAGAAAGGGTGTGTGTGTGTGTGTGTGTGTGTGTGTGTGTGTGTGTGTGTGTGTGTGTGTGTGTGTGTGTTAAGTAGGAAGGACGTACCAGGGGGCTCAGCTAAAAGAAACTCTACATTTTAAAAATGTCATTTAGAGAATAGCCCGTTGGGGGTTGCCTGCAGTTTCAGTTTCTAGAATAAAGTCATTGATCACCTGAAGCTCCATCTCCCTTTATTTGAGGGAAGATCTCCAAGATGGGCCCTTTAGTTACCAGAAGGCAAGAACACAACCATTGTCCTTGAAACAGAACTTGAATGCAGATGATGCAGTCTGAAATTTTTCACTGTCTTTAGATTAAAAAGTAGCTGGTTGGTGAATAAAAAGCAACTGGTTGATGAATTCCCTGTAAGGATAACCAACTTTAGTATGGGCCACAATTTTAATAAGCCCACTGGGTTAGAAGCTGAACCCAGAAAACTGAGTCTGGGGCCAAGAGGAAGGAAGAGAGAAGTAAGGTTGCATTGACAGTAAAAATAACTCAGAGCATTCACTGGCAGGGAGTCCAGTGAGCTTTCAGTGAGGCTGATCCAACTCAATGATATGACAAAACACCTAGTCTGAATCATCCTATGCCTGGCTTCCCACATGGTCACAATATGGCTGCCACTTGCTTCTAGGCCACATACTTCCCCATTCACATTCAACACAAAGGAGAGCTTCTCCAGGTACCTTCCACAGAGGAGCTAGGAAGCTTCTTTCCTAGAGCAACCTGCTAACATCTCTCTCATCTCATTGGCTGCAATTGGGCCATGCCCCATCCCTGAACCAATGACAGCCACTAATATATGCTGATTGGCTTAAGCCCACCTTTGGAGGGGGTGGGAGGTGGATTCTGCTTTGCCCCAGGGACAGGAGCTGCCTGGGGAGGGCTGGATACCTGAATAATTGCAGTGCTCTTGGCCAAAAGGAAAAGGAATGGGTGCTAAGGGACCATAACCAGCAAGAAGCGACTGATTAGCAGAAGGTAGGGAGGGGGAGATCTGGGAGGAGAGAAGAGCTTGGTGGGTTGGGGGACAAAGAGATGGCAGGATGCTGTGCGCTGTGCACGTGGCCTTCACTCCTACAGCACTCTCAGACATGATCTTCAGGAAAGACCACAGAAATTGTGAAGTGCTTGATGTGGTTGAAGTTCTTGTAGAAATGGTGAAGATGCTGAGTTTTGCTCTGTTTTGGTGAAGATGTTGAGCACATGAGAAGGCAGGGACAAATACCAAAGGGATTCAAAAACTGTTAAACCTGGGGAAGTAGTTAACTGTTAAGCCGTATGGGGAGAACTCTGGACTTCCCTGGGATGTGAAAATCAGGAATTTAAGGGACAGAAAGGCAGCCAGCTGACAAAGGGGCTAGAGCCATGTAAGTTGGGTGTATATTCAGCTATATTGCACTCTTAAGTAAAGGGGAGGAATCTTCTGGAGATCCTTGACTGGAATTGGTGCTCTCCAGATGAGCTATTCAAGACTGAATGACTCACACTTTGAGAAGAGTGTTGTGAACTATTGGGATTACCTTAATCTAGCTGCACAGTTCACCCCTAAGCTGCAGGCGTGTGTTTTGTGAGATGAGAGATAAAAGCCAGGCCCTGACTGAAGGGAATCAGTGGGAGGGTCGGTTCCATCCTCTTGAACAATGTAGGGTAGGGGCTGCAGGCAAGCCTCGGGAAAATGGCCAGGTGGAAACTGAAGGAGTTCCTACAGCTTAGGGCTCAAGGGATGCTGTAGGGACTCAGAGACTACCTGTTTTTGGCAGCGACAGGACATGTGGCAGCACCATCTAGGAATGGGTCCTTTACTGACCTTCCAGTGATGGAGACCAGGAACAACCTCTGGACTAGTACAAAACCCAGAGAGTGTGGGGGACTCTCCAGTGAGGGATGCCCATCTTCTCCTGGTTTGTGGGAGTTATATTCATATGAACACTAAAGGAGATGGGAATAGCAAAAACTAAAATGAAAAGAAAATTTAACAAGAAACATACAAGTTTTATGTGAAGCTCAGTGGCTCAGAGCAAGTATTCTGGCTTGACCCCATCTGTGACCTTGGGTGAAGAAACGCAACTGCTCTGTGCTTTATTTAATTTCTCTTGTCTGTAAAATGGGCATAGTACTACTGTTGTGAGGATGAAATGAGTTAGAATAGATAAAATGTCAAGCTGTTAGAATAGTGCCCGGAATGAATGAATGAATAAATACATAAATAGCTATAATAAGGAAAAGGGAATCTAAATGGTACAAACACACTTGAGAAACAGGAGAAAAGGGGGATAAAAGCAACAAAATTGTAGAAGCTGCAAAGCAAATGGGCTGATGGACGAGAGGGATCTGACCTGGTGGACCCACGATATCTGAACCTTTATTCTGAAGTGAGGGGTCCCAGGATGCACACACTTCACACCATGAAAGCCTCTGAAACTGGAGGCTTAAGGAATCTCCAAAAGTGGAAGTGAGAGGGGACTAAGAACAAGAAGACCAGACCCCCACCCCACCCCTACTGCTGCTGGTGATGGCCCCTCAATCCTGACCAAACAAAGGATTACTCTATCCTTGAGGACACAGGCCCGCCTGAGGGCAGAGGTGCTGTCCCCAAAACAGGATTCAGAAAAAATTCATATCCTTAATCGTGGGACCCACAGAGCCCACCACGACTCAGCTGTCAGACTGTTTGCAGGGAGACTTAGACTCCCAGGCAGGACATCAGAGGGAGAAAAGATCTACACACACTGACAGGTGGGGTTCACGTGAACAGCCCAGCAAGATCCCCCTTCAGTGAAGCCCACCAGTGACAAGGCTACCCATACTCAGAAAGCTTCCAATCACATTTTAAGGGCCTCACTAAATTTGATTCTCTGGCCTGAAAGACAGAGACTAAAACCAACAAACAGGAAGAAAAGGAATCTGGAGAAAAAAAAATTTTTTTTTAATTATGATTAATGTCCTGGAAGACATAATACGACATATTGCATCAATAACATGAGAATGGGTTGCTATTTTTTTAAAAAGACATTAAAAGGATAAAATAGGATCCTTGGAATCAAAAATATGAGAGTAGAAATGGAAAATGTAATAGAAAGATCAAAGGATTTTGTCAAGATAAGAGAGAAAAGCTAAAAGAAGGAATCTAGAAGAAATTAGGGGATCAGTGTAGGAGATGCATGGCAGGCTGATGCCTCCTAAGAAGTGAGATGCATGTCCCTCCTGGCTTTACCCTCCTGCAAGTTTATTTCAGCTAGTTTTTGGTTGTATTTGGATGTCTTCTTGGGAAAACAAGGGTTTTGGAGCTTCCTAGGCCATTGTGCTGACGTAAATAATCTTAAGCAAATTTTGATTGCAGCAATTTTTGTTCCTGTGCTTTAAGATGTATTTTAGAAACAGAGAATAAATTTCTTAAGGCAGATTTATACATCCTTTTAAAAAAACATGCTGTTTTGGAAAAGTATGTTAATTGGAATATTGTTGCTCTCTCATTTGAAAATACTTTAGCAGAAGTACTCTAGAGACATATAGGTGAATCTGGAGCTGGCACAGAAATGAGTCCTGCAGGTCAGAGTTATCCTGTCTCCTTATTCTCAGAGTTTTAGCCCTCACCCACTCAAAGGCCACATCATCAACATCTTAACTGATAAAACTACACTTCAGGTACCACTTTAGGTAAAGTCTGATTTCCAGATGCTAAACCTCTAACCACATCACAAGACCTAGGGACTTTCCACCCAGGGCTTACCAACAACATGGGGTGCCCTCACTGTCTCTGGACCTCCCAAGCACTGGCCACAGCATACATCATCGTCCAATTCTTTAGTCAGGGATGGGAGTAGCTCTCCCACTAATAATTTTGATTGCCCAGATAGGTGTGGTGACTCCTCAAACAGGTGATGACATCTGTTAATATTTTACTACAACCAATTTGTACAAAACAAAGCACAACACACATTGTATTACATAAGCTCCCACTTTCTCAAAAAAATGATCATCAGGACCACATATCCCAGGACTCACTCAGAATCCGCCTAAATTTAGCCATTTCTTTATATGCTTGCCTTGCTAAATCCTGTATATTTGGGAAGTTGTCTGGCATACAAATGCCACAGTCTTCCCCACAATATCACATACTCCTCCCTTTTCAGCTGGGATATGATCAGGGCCGTGAAGTTTTGGAGCACCACATTTCTCAGAGCCACCATTCTTACAGTGATATATGCCCAGTCTCTCATATGGTTTTTGTCCTTCCATACATTGGGATTTGTATATTCAAACACTGTTCTGGAGCATATCCTGGGTTCTTGATTCCTAGTCTTGATTTCCCTCCCCACCCACCATCTTCAGGGAGCCATTGAACATCCACAGATGTCTCACATGCCCAGTAGGTAGAAAAAAGGGCAGGCTGCTATTCCTTACCCATTATCAGAGCCCACTCCGTGGGATCTGCATTGAGAGGTGACAGTATGGAACCATCAGGAAGCATCACATGTTCCAGGAACTGTGCCCTTCCACTCCCGCCTGGGCTTATGAAATGTGTATACCCTAAACAAGGGAACAGCCTTATCGGGTGGGTATCTTGGGGTGTCTGAGGGTTAGATTGCCAATCATGAGCTCTGGGTGACCAGTTTCTGGGCATTGTGGTCCCCAACCCTGGATGTCCAGAAATTAGTAGGCCTACTGTGCTCCCACCCACACCCCACGAGTTCAAGGTTTTGGTCCCCCATCCCATAATTATGAGTGTTTTTCCTGACATTTTCTCTTTGTTTATGATATTTATCAGGTTGACCACTGGGGACAGATCACCCAGAGCCACTGATAGCCTGTGACTCTTGTCAGGTTTAACACCAGATACTATGATAGCCCATCCTTCAGAGATTATGGAGTGAGGGGTCTTCCAAACCTGGAAGGGTATTTTTGCTAAGCATTTTCTTGATGTAGATCAACTCTCTATCAAGGCCCTGATCGTCCTATGGGTGCCATAGCCCTGCCTACTAGGGCCATGATTACATTATCTCTCAAGTCATAGCTGGCTCCCTACATTAGCACTGCACAGTGCTAAGGCGAGCTGATTGGCTTAAATCTTATTCCAACCGGTATCATAGCCCAACATGTCCTAGGTTAACCTCACCATCATTAAGAGAGAAGCAGGGACTCCTTAAGTTTCTCCCCACAAATAACAGTGAAGGGCTAGTGCTGGCTTACCACCACCTGGGCAGGGCTTGTGGCCCTCCAGAGTCCCAGAGGTGACCACTCAGCCTCCTTTATCCCCAGGCAGCAAACAGAAGCGGTGATAAATGAAATATGAGGTCAGGTCTGCCCCATCTTCAATTCTTCCCTAGTGTCCTCTAAGGCTTGGTTCAGGAGTGTCTGAAGAAGGACAGATCACCAGAGGTAGCTGGTAAGAGTGATTAATTCCAGAATAATGGTGATGGGAAATTCCAGAATGACAAATATCAACGGACCTCGTGAGCTGCCCATCCTGGAGGCATGTCACCAAACGGGGTGGGGGGGGGGGGAAGAAACTGGGAGGTAAGGTAATGCTTAAACATAATGAAAGTGTTACAGTGCTGGCAGACAATTTGGGGATAAATTTGTGATAGGTACTTAGAAAACCAAGCAAACAAAAAATAGAGAAAGAGAGAGAGAATTATTAACTCAGAGAGATAAAGAGAAAGAAAAAGAAAATATAACTGTAGTTCATTATATGATTCAATTCTAAATGATATATACATTTACAAAACAATATTATCACTAAGTATTGATTTCACTAAATATTGTGCCATAAATTTATTGGGAGGATGGAAGGAGAAAAAGGTGGGATGAGGTCTTCAAGCTAAACCCTCATCTTCCAAAGTAAGAGATAAACAGACTGTACCTAAAATGAAAATAATCAAAAAAGGGCATTATATGCAGATTAATTAGAAATTTAGGCAAATATCAGAAGCAACAACTAAAAACATGGTTATCATTGAAGAGTAGGGACAGGAGACAACTATTTTTGATGTAAATCTTATAGAATTATTTGCCTTTTTAATCTCTTTCTCAATAGATAGATACATATATACATATATATATATAAAACTTTAATTGTAAAAAGCATTAAATAAAAAATTTTAAGCATGCCCATTAAAGTAGGAAAAAAGAAAACCATTGATCTTCTACCTCCGAGAGTGGAGGAGCTCACAAATACTAGGAACATGATTTTTTTCACCTAAGAAGAGTTGCCATTTAAAAAAATATGTAATAAAATTCAATCATAAAATAAAAATTAAAAACAAAAATTTTTAAGTAAATCTAATTACACTGTTTTTTCTTTACTCATAATAAAAAATTTCATATTATTACAGACTTTATGAGAATACCTACCATCGCTCTCTAGTCGGATATTGGAATTGTTTTTCTTGGAGAGATCCAATGACCAATGTTGTGCCTAGAACAGTGCCTGACACATAGTGGGCACTCCATAAATGTTTGTTAAATGATGAATGAATGAAATTAATTCATTAAACACTTGTGAACATCTAGTTTCCTAGATTCAGAGTTCACTGAACTCTGAATGAGAGGGAGAAAGTTCCTTGAAAGCAGAGACTGTGTTGGATCTATTTTGGGGTCCTGATCTGGGATAAATAATGTGACCCCTGTGTGTCTAGCATGACCCTATTACAGACAGGGATTTTATATTAAATAGGCACTTTCTGAGCTGTCTAGCATATCAGATGCTCACAGATTCCTAACTTCTGAATGCCTTTCCCCTAACTTATGATGAGTGAAATGACAGGGAATCTTTACTCATTCATTCATTCAACATATAGGTAATGAGTGCCTTCTGTGTTCCAGGCACTATTCTAGGCTCAGCTTAACAAACAGACCAAAATCTCTAGCCTCATGGAGCTTACTTTCTACTGCAGGGAGACAGACAATAAGCAAGATAAATAAATAAAATATGTACATGTTAATAGTGATGAATGACAAGGAGGAACATTTAAGCAGGGAAGGGGGATAAAGAGTGTCAGGGTTGCAGTAAGGAGGAAGGGAATTGTAATTAAAATCAGAGTAGCAGGGCACGTCTCCTGGAGGTGAAGGTGTGTTAAGACCTGAAGGCAGTGAAGCGGAAATCCTCTGAGCCTCAGCCCCTCCACCACAGTGCATGGTGGGAAGACGGTAAGCAGGGGTATCAGCCTGCTCTGTGGACCCCTCACCCACTGCATGTTGGCAGAGCAGCCTTGGGCAAGTTACCTAACCTCTGTCTGGGCCCCTCAGAGTGGGAGTGATGGCAGCTAACTCATAGAATGGGTATGAAGATTCCCGAGACTGAATTCTTTGCTCTCTTCTATGACTTTCGTGATGTTATCAGAGGAACCTCACTCTCATCTACCTGCTCAATCCCCAAACACACCATCTCCCTCCCTTTACCCATTATATCACATCAGACAATATTAAGTCTGTATTGACCAGCATCAGTAACTTATAAATAGGTTTATAAATAGTTTAAAATGTAGATTTGTAGTCATCACCTTTTTCGTGTGTAAAATATAATTGATTTAAAACATTGTGTAAGTTTAAGGTGTATAACATGTTGATTTGATACATTTATATATTGTGAAATGATTACCACTGTAGTCTTAGCTAACACCTCTATCATGTCACATAATTATTATTCATTCTGGGGGGGAGATAACATTTAAGACCTAGTCTCTTAGCAACTTTGAAGTCACCTTTCTAATAGGCCAAGATTCTTTCCATTTTTATTCTAAAATGGTCTCAAGTTGTAAATCTGCCAACTAACACTTATCCAGAGCTATTGTTTGCCAGATATTGTGCAAGGCACAGGAGAAACAAATACAGACTTTTCTATCCTGGACCCTATGGTCATGAATACCAGCAAAAACACTCCTTTACATCTGAGCTCTGAGGCCAGGCTGCCTGGATTCAAATCCTGACTCTGTCACTTATTAGGTGACTAACCTTTGGCAGATTACTTAACTTGTGCGTGCTTCAGATTCCACGTCTATAAAATGGGGGTAAAAATATGTTATTTATAAGGATTCCATGAACTAACTAATACACTTAAAGTGCTTATAACAATACCTGGCATGTTATAAGCTCTCAACAGATGTTAGCTTTTAAAATGACATAGATGACCTATAATAATTTTAAAAACATTTGTAACATCTAGTTTTCACAGACGCCCTGGGTGACAGAGAGCCAACACTCACAAGTCTAACTTGTATAAGTGAATGAATTCCTCTTCCTCCATACATCTGTATTTGCATCCACTGATGTACACGGGGACTTAAAGACTCTTTTGGGGGAGGGGGTAGGAAGTTTTTCCATTTTTTTCTATTTCATTGATTTAGGCTCTTTATTATTTCTTTCCTTCTGCTTGCTTTGGGTTTAATTGCTCTTCTTTTTCTAGTTTCTTAGAGTAGAAGCTTAGATTTTTGATCAGAGACATTGCTTCTTTTCTAATAAAAGCTTTTTTTTTTTTTGGCTGCATTGGGTCCTCGTTGCTGTGCACAGTCTTTCTCTAGTTGTGGTGAGCGGGAGCTACTCTTAGTTGTGGTGCATGGGCTTCTCATTGCAGTGACTTCTCTTGTTGCAGAGCATGGGCTCTAGGCACGCAGGCTTCAGTAGTTGTGGCATGTTGGCTCAGTAGTTATGGCTCACGGGCTCTAGCGCGCAGGCTCAGTAGTTGTGGCGCATGGGCTTAGTTGCTCCGCAGCATGTGGGATCTTCCCAGACCAGGGATTGAACCCTTGTCCCCTGCATTGGCAGGAGGATTCTTAACCACTGTGCCACCAGAGAAGTCCCTAATATAAGCATTTTAATGCATAAATTTTCCTCTAAGCACTGCTTTTGCTGCAATCCACAAATTAGATATAATGTATTTTCATTTTTATTTTGTTCAAAGGATTTTAAAATTTATCTTGAGGCTTCCTTGAGGCCCATAGGTTATATAGAAGTGTGTTAATTGCCAAATATTTGGGGATTTTCCAGACATCTTATTGTTACTGATTTCTAGTTTAATGCCATTATACTTCAAGAACATACTTTGTCAGATTTCATTTATTTTTTTAACCTGTCCACCTGCCCTCTATCCCACTGGCCCAGCGGAGGCACCCTGCACACTCTCTAGGCAGCACCACCACTCTTGCCCATAGGCCAAAGCTCCAGGAACCAAAAAGAGGTTTCCATTTTTAAAAGTGTGTTAAGGTTTTCTTTAGGAGCCAAGGTATGGTTTACCTTGGTGAATGTTTTGTGTGCAATTGAAAAGAATGTATTTTCTGATCTTGCTGAGTATTCTATCAATATAAACATCAATTAGGTCAAGTCGGTTAATGATATTATTCAGATCTTCTTTGTCTACTGTTTTCTGTCTACTTTTTCTAACAGTCCTTGAAGTCTCCATCTATAATTATGGATTTGCCTCTTTCTCCTTTCAGTTCTAGTAGTTTTTTCTTCATGTCTTTTTAAGCACTGTTGTTAGATATGTACAAATTTAGGATTGCTATGTCTTCTTGGAGGATTGACTCCTTTATCATTATGTAACATCACTATTTATCCCTGGTAATATTCCTTATATTGAAGTGTACTCTTTCAGATATTAATATAATATAGCTATTCCAGCTTTACTTAGTGTTTGCATATTTATTTTTTGTCCTTTACTCACAATATATGTATGTTTTCATATTTAAAATGAGACAATATAAAATGGTTTAATATATATGCAGTTGGAGCACCAGAAGGAGAAGAGAGAGAATGAGGCAGAAGAAATATTTGAAGAACTAATGGCTGAGACTTTTCCAAAATTCATGACAGACATCAAACCACAAATCCAAAAGCTCAGAAACATCAAGCAGAAAACAAAAACATCACACCTAGGTATATCATTTTCAAACTGCTGAAAATAAAAGATGAAAAGGAAATGTTAAAGGCAGCCAGAGAAAAAAGGCATATGACATACCCTGGGGAGGACAGGAGACTCTCAGAGAGTAGTCAGAAACATCATTCCAGTGCCCCTTTAGAAGGCCATCAATCCAAAATTATTAAAAAAAAGAAAAAAAAAAACAGAACTGACTTCACCAAACTTAGAGCATCTGTTTTGCAGCAATCTTAAAACTTCTAGTAACATGCCTTTTGAGCACATTAGAGAAGCACCTTATTCAAAGTAATCCAGGAAAACAAGTCCCCACACACTGTACACTTCTGTTACCAGCTTCTTCATCAACCTGCCTTCTCTGCCCGCCAACTCTGCTAGTGACTTCTGAGCTGTTCCCCCGACAGGCCCTATAGAGGGGGACCGTAGAAGAGCAGGACATCTGTAGGCACATTCAGCTTCAGGGAAGGAGACTAAACATATTGCCAGGTGGGAATGACCCACCCAAACTTCCCGAAACAGGCTGGAGGGGGTGGGAAGGGGGTTTACCACACCTACTCTCACAAGAATTAGAGAGCCCACTGGTGAAGAGACTGGAAGGTATGGCACTGGGGCTGCTGGCACCAGGGCTGCTGGTGATGTTGACCAGCTTCAGCACCTGGAGTCTGGTTTCCATACCCCTGAGAGAGAAAAACCAAAGCAACAGAAAAAAAGAGACAAAGAAAAACTATAATAATCACAAACTGAGTAGGGGAAACAATCAAGGATACGGTATCAGAATGAAATGAGTATGTGTTTGCTAAAGTTAGATGTAACATGATAGACAGGAAAATAGAAAAATAAGATGTACACCATGATACAGAACAATTAAGTGATGGGAAACAGATGTGAATGTGTGTCGGAAGGAGAAAAAGAAATGAAGAGACTGACAGGAAGAAGGCACGTGTTGGCTATGGAAGGGTGAGTGGGTCTTCTGGAGCAGGGCTGACTCACAACAGCATGGGGATATGTGTTGTTGAAGGAGGCTGCCAAGGAGGGAAGGCAGGAAAAATGGTGTTGGTACCCTTGTATGCAAGTGATTGAATTAGTCTTCTACCCGCAATCTCTTTTTACCTCAAATGTACTGAGAAAAATTATTAATGTGCTCACAGTGGATCAAGAAACTGATGATTTAAATGATTAGTAGGTACTAATTAGCAGCCACGAGTCTTAAAGGTGTGCAGGAGGGTGTTACGCCCCCAGCTGCTTCTGGCCTCTCAGCTGGACCCAGGCTTCCTCACTTTGCCAAATAACTTTATTTTTAAGGACAGAATCCAATTCATTTTCCAAACAACTACCTCTGGAGCCCCAAATGGCGATGGCCATCACAGCAAGGGGACTCCCTCCCTGAGGCCAATTCTCCATCCCATTTGCTCAGATGCCAAATTTTGCGCCTCCAATACATTCTATTTTAGGGAGATTAAAAATTCATATCCCCAACATAGTGAGACAAAGGATCTCATTTTAGCAAAAAGGACCGTTTGAAATTATGCCTGGGGGGGATGAGTTATGAAAAAATCTGTCCTAATGCAGCAGGTTGTGATGGCCCTGACTACTAAGTTAGCATTGCTGGAGCCTGGAGACTCTCCCAAGGGGATCAGTAATGATGGAAAATTGCACGTGCTATTAGCCTGTTTTCACACTGGACTTAGCAGCTACTAGAAAGGTGATGGTTCTCTGGAAATTACAGAATAGTTGACTGGATTCTTTTTGTCTCCATAAACCAGTGGAGGAAATGGGATTCTCTCCTTTGCATGATTTCCTGTTACTAATTAGAATATTAAAATCTTATGGAACAAAAGGGTGACCAAAGTCTGAGTTCGAAACTCTGCAGTGACTATATTCACTTAGAAAGAATTAGGTGGGCTTCCCTGGTGGCGCAGTGGTTGAGAGTCTGCCTGCTAATGCAGGGGACACGGGTTCGGGGCCTGGTCTGGGAGGATCCCGCATGCCGTGGAGCGGCTAGGCCCGTGAGCCACAACTACTGAGCCTGCGCGTCTGGAGCCTGCGCTCCGCAATGAGAGAGACCGCGATAGTGAGAGGCCCGTGCACCACGATGAAGAGTGGCCCCCGCTTGCCACAACTAGAGAAAGCCCTCGCACAGAAACGAAGACCCAATACAGCAAAAATAAAATTAATTAATTAATAAACTCCTACCCCCAACATCTTCTTAAAAAAAAAGAAAAGAATTAGGCAAGGCATTATTTTGAATCCTCATATTTCAATTGTGTGTGACACAACATGGAGTTGCATTAGAGTTTTATCATCAGAGTAAGAGGATACAGTCCGGGGAGGCTGGGTTTTATGAGACCCAGATTGCTATGAACATGTACCACACATCATTAAATTTTTACCTCAAATCCTCCGAATGCTTGCCCTTGTTTTCCTTTCCTGGACCAATTCCCAGCTCCTCGGTGAACTTGGGTGCCACACGTGTTGGACAAATCCGTGGAGGATGCTCTGCTCAGGGTCCTCTTCCCACCTGCAGTGAGAGGAGACAAGTGGGCCTCTGCCCTGGGGAAGACAAGGACCGCTCCCTGAGGCAAGCATCTCTACCATGGAAAGGTTCACTGTGGAGAGGAAAGCGCCTCTCCTGCCAGGAGCTCAGCTGATCTCTCAGACCAAGTTTAAGTGTCTGACAGGAACAATGTGCTCTCTCTGGAAGCCAGCACTTCCTGGGTTCTAGGAGCTTCCTGACCAAAGCTCCAGCCTGGCGGCCAACCCCGTCTGTCAAGGTGCTGATGGGAGCCCTCCCCCCCTCCAGAAGAGTCATCTCTCAGGCACCAATGTACTGCGCTTTCATTTATCAGGGTTTCCTTGGTGTTATGGGTTGAATTGTGTCCCTCACAAAATATGATGAAATCCTAACCCCCAGTTCCTCAGAACATGATCTTAATTGAGGTAGGGTCTTTACGGAGGGGATCAGGGTAAAGTGAGGTCATTAGGGTGTGCTCTAATCCAATATGACTGGTGTCCTTATAAAAAGGAGAACTTTGGGGCTTCCCTGGTGGCACAGTGGTTGAGAATCTGCCTGCTAATGTAGGGGACATGGGTTCGAGCCCTGGTCTGGGAGGATCCCACATGCCGTGGAGCAACTAGGCCCGTGAGCCACAACTACTGAACCTGTGTGTCTGGAGCCTGTGCTCCGCAACAAGAGAGGCCGCAATAGTAAGAGGCCCGCGCACCGCAATGAAGAGAGGCCCCCACTTGCCACAACTAGAGAAATCCCTCGCACAGAAACGAAGACCCAACACAGCAAAAAGAAATAAATTAATTAAAAACAAAAGTACCGATGCCACCGTGACACAGGGGAAAGATGCCATCTACAAGCCAAAGACAGATCCTGGAATGATCCTTTCCTCACAGCCCTCAGAAGGAACCAACCCTACTGACAGCTTGATTTTGAAAATCTAGCCTCCAGAACGGAGACAATACATTTCTGTTGTTTAAGCCACCCAGTTTGTGGTACTTCGTTATAGCAACCCTAGGAAACTAACACACTTGGCTTTCTCTCCTCTAAGACTAAGCAGGTCAGGAGCAAGGGGGAGCATATCTACATCTGAGTCAGTCCTATTTTGGATGGGATTCAACAGTGGAGTGAAGGAAACAAGCTCAACAAGGGCCAAGCAGTGTTATTAGGAATATTATAAGGGATCTGGTCCCTCATAGGGGATTGAGTCCTTTGACCCAAAATCTAAATGTAATGGACACATAGACTGTGTGTGTGTGTGTCCCATAGGACAGTGGGTGTAAAATGGTTATCCAGGAGTGAGGTCCCCAGAAGGCTCCCACCAGGCTTTGTTCAGGGTGGTGCACAGGTGGTATCATGACTTCCATATTTCTGCCCTACCCAACAGTTCCTATTCAGCATGGTCTTCAGTCAGAAAGTAAACCTCTCTAAGAATCTGCCTGCCAATGCAGGGGACACGGGTTCGAGCCCTGGTCTGGGAAGATCCCACATGCCACTGAGCAACTAAGCCTGTGAGCCACAACTACTGAAGCCTGCGTGCCACAACTACTGAAGCCTGTGCACCTAGAGCCCGTGCTCCACAACAAGAGAAGCCACCGCAATGAGAAGCCCGCACACTGCAATGAAGAGTAGTCCCCGCTCGCTGCAACTAGAGGAAGCCCACGCGCAGCAACGAAGGCCCAATGCAGCCAAAAATAAATAAATAAATTTATATATTAAAAAAAAGTAAACCTCTCTGCCAAAATAGGAAAATACAGATTTGTCTATTAAAATAAATTAATGTAAAAATATTAAGCTTCTCGAAAAGAAGTTTCCATAGACATAAAGAGCAGCAGCTTTAGCTGAATTTCATGATCTAAATGACTGGTTGCTTCTTCTTAAAATCTGTCAAGAACGCTGATGGCTTGGAAAAAAAGTCACAGACAAGGTTGTACTTGAGTTTAACTGAAACAAAGCAGAGATTGGATTTTTTTTAAAAACCAGCCAGGTTTTTATAAATGGAATTTAAAATATAGAGATAAGAAGACATTCAAAAGACAAAACAGAAATGAATCTCTCTCACAATGAGAGCTTCACGCATTCTTTCATTCGCCCACACCTTTCCATTCCTCCCTCCACATAAATTCATTCCTGGCTAGAGTTGCCAGAAAAAATACAGGACACTCAGTCAAATTCGAATTTCAGATAAACAAGGAACACACACACATACACAAACATACATTTAGTATACGAAATGTATATACCTTACACATATATGCATATTTATTAATAAATAGATTTATATATATATTATGTAATATATAATTTCCTAACTATATAATATAAAAATATATTTAATATACATTTTAGTATAAGTATATACCAAATATTGCATGAAACACACTTAAATACTAAAAAATAATCTGTTGTCTATCTAAACTTCAAATTTACCTGGGCATCCTTTGTGTGTGTGCTAAATCTGGCAACCCTGCTCCTGGCCCCAAAGCCAGGCCCCTGACAGCTCCGATGGAAGGTGTGGCGGTGAGTCCTAATGAGGATTATATTTATCCAGTGGGGTGGCTGTACTTCCTCCCTGCTCTAGCGAGAGGCCCTGAAGTTCACGGGGTTACCCCTCCGAGGCAATGACCGTGGGTAGCTGTCGGCCCCCAGGGTGGAGTTTCGGGGCTGAATCCTGAGGACAGTGGGGAAGCCTCCCGCCCCGAGGACGGGGCGCCAGGTCTATCCGCCCGAGAGACGAACAACGAAAGCGGCAGTGACTCCCTTTGGCCTCCAGGGGTCCGAGGAGAAGCAGCTCGGTCCTGGGAGTGGGCAAAGGGGACACGGTCGGGACTCCTGTTCTCCCGTAGCTCGGGAGTGGCTCCGGCCACAGGAGCTCGCGCCGCGGGCTCACAGGAAGGCGCCCCGGATGTCCCGGCTCCTGACGGCCTGCTCCCGGCCTCCTCGGCCGCCTCGCGCCCCCTGGCGGCGGCATCTGGACACGCCGCTCACTCGCTGAGCCCGTTCCCGCCTGAATCCCGACACGTGCACGGAGCACCTACACTGGAGGTGGAGAGTCCTGGGGAAACAAGTGCTTCATGGGGCAGGGCAGAAGAAAGTGACCGTTTCCACCGAAGACACCTCTTTCAGGGTCTTCAGAGACAAGGGAAGACCTGAGCTCCTGGTAGAAAGTCTCCTAGGGACAATCACACTGCTCCTGAGAGCATCTTTGCCCTCGTCTTCCACAGGTATTAGGTAGCTTAATGCTCCGCTGGCCCCATCACTTAGACCACCTTGAGTAAGTGTGATAGGGAATCCATCTTTTTAACTACAAGACTTACCAAACTGTAAGAAAAATACAAGTAGACATCTTGCTCAGTCAAAATTAGTAGTATCTTTTGCTGCAAACGCAAAACAAAAAGATGAAGGTCTTGTGTCTTGTTTTACCTTACTCACACAATGATTCCATCCTCTCCCATTCTCACAATGCTGTACAGACGTTCTCTAGGCAGACAGAAAAATCAAGAGACAGATGTTCCAAGTGAAAACCAAGGGCAAGACATGTCCTAACCACCAAATGACTGTCTCTCGGTCTCCTTCTCCACCCAATGCAAGTTAACTGACAAACACTGTCAAGGTCTTCATGGTGGGTGGTTTTTTTATGTGTCCACTTGGCTTGGCCAAGGTACTCTGATATTTTGGTCAAACACTGGATGTTGCTGTGAAGGTATTTTTTTAAACGAGAATAACATTTCAATCAGTAGACTTGAAGTAGATTATCCTCCATAATGTGAGCAGGTCTCATCCAATCAGTTGAAGGCCTCAAAAGGAAAAAGATTCACTTCCCCCAAGGAAGGAAGGAATTCTGCCTCCAGACTGCCTTTGGACTCAAGACTGCATCAACTTTTCCCTGTCTCCCAGCCTGCCAGCAGCCCACTCTGCTGATTCTGGACCAGCCCAGCCTCTACAATCGTGTGAGCCAGTTCCTTAAAACACCTCTTTCTCTCCCTTTCTCTCTCATACATAGATATAGACATATCTATATCTGGCTGGCACCCTGCTCAGCCCAGACCCATCCCTCTCACCTACTCCAGAACTTGGCTCCAGCAATACCCCTCTCTTGCCTTATAAGTTTTTCCTCTCCAGTAGATGATTTCCTTCTGCATAAAACATACTGTTATTGCTCTCATCTTTTTAAAAAAAAATCTTGATTCTATTTCTCTTCCAGCTGCTACTCTCTTTCTTTGGTCATCTTTGTAACAACATTCCTCTAAAGAGTTGTGTGTGCTCTCTGTCTCCAATTCTCTCCTCCCATTCTCTTTGTTTGCCTTTTTTATTGTGAAATACAACACATATACCAAAAAAAGGGGGAGTGGAGGGTAAAAACAGAACCATACAGCTTAATGATTTATCCAAAACAAATACCCTTGCTACCACCATCCAGGTCAAGAAAAATAGCACATTAGCAAGAGCACAGAAGTCTTCCTAATGCTTTCTTCCACTTCCTGCCCGTCTGCCCCCAAAGGTAGCCACCATCCTAATTTTTATGATCATCACTTCCTTGATTTATTTTATTGCTTTACCTTCTAGGCATGCATCCCTCAACACTGTACTTTAGTTTTACCTGTTTCTAGAACTTTAAATAATAGGATAAAAAAAATGTCTTCTGTGGCTGGCTTCTTTCATGCAATATCATGTTGGCAAAATTCACCCATGTTGACAAATGTAACTGCATTTCATTTATTTTCATTACTTTATAGAATCCCATTGCACTAGTTATCTATTGTTGTGTAACAAATTATCCCAAGATTTAGCAGGTTAAAACTAACATTAATTATATCACCTATGTCCTGAGAGTCAGGGATCATTTGTGGCTTAGCTGGGTGTTCTGACTTTGGGTGTCTCGTGTAGCTGCAGTCAAGCTGTTGCCTAAGGCTATAATCTCTGAAGACTTAACTAGGACTGGAAGATCCACTTCCAAATTCACTCACAGGGCTGTTGACAAGACTTCGGCCTCTCCATAGGTCTGCTCACGACATAGATTCACCAGAGCAAATAGTCCAAGAGGAAAAATGTGAGTGAAGGCGCTCCCAAGATGGAAGCTGCAATGTTTTTTATAACCTAATCTCAGAAGTGACACACTGTCAGTGCTGCTGTTTGCTATTGATCACACAGACCATCCTGGTCCAGTGTGGGAAGGGACCACCCAAGGACATGAGCACCAAGAGTTAGGGATCACTGGGGACCATCTTGGCGGCTCCCCATCACAACCTTTGTATAAACATAGAAAACTTTATCCTTTCTATAATCAATCAATATTTGGATTACTTTTATTTTGGGGCTATTATGAACATTCTTGTACATGTCTATTGGTATATATGTGCATGCATTTCTGCTGGATAGATACCTAGAAGAGTAATTGCTAGGTCACTGCCTATGCATAAGGTCAAGTTTAGTAACTAATGGCAAACAGTTTTAGGAAGTGATCTACAAAGTTACAACCCTACCAGGAGTAGATGTGATTTCCAGTTGCTGCACGTCCTCAATACCACTTGGTATTGTCAATCTCTTCAAATTCTGCCATCCTCATGAGCATGTAGTGATATCTCATTGTGGCTTTCATTTGCATTTCCCTGATGGATAAAGAGCTTGAACAGCTTTTTTTTTTATGTGTGTGTTAGGACCTTAGGATATAGTGTTTTGTGAACTGTAGTAGATGTGGAGACATGGCACTCATCTCCTCCTTCCAGGAAGGACTTGCTGCCCAGCAGCTGAGTGGTCCCCAGACAGCCTCCAGCCAGTGGCTCCTTCAGGGTCAGCCTCGACTGTAGAGAACCACCTTGTCCAAGGTCACGCTCTCCCTGGGGAGCCCATTCTCTGACTGAGCAAGGCAGACTCTAAAGGTACAGCCGTACCAGCCTGACACGGGACACAGGACACATTAATGAGCACCCTTCACCAAGTTAGCCTGGGCTTTGCTGGGCCTACATCGAAGTTCATCTCTTTTCTCTGCCCGAACCTGCTTCCTCCCCCTTTTGTTCACAATAAGCATCTTGATTCTTAATAAACATCTTGCACCACAAACTCCTTCTCAGGGTCTGCTTCTGAAGAACCCAGTCCGTGACACAAAGTGTCTTTTTAAGCCTATTGCCCGTTTTCCTGTTGAGGTGTCTGCCTTTTTTTTTTCTTACCAATTTGTTGGTGCTTTTTGTTTAGTATGGATACAACTCCTTTGTTAATTGCATGTATGGCAAATATCTTCTCCCACTCTGGGGCTTGCTTTCTTCATTTCTTTATTGTGTCTTTGGACAGAAGTCCTTCATTTGGATGTAATTCAGTTTCTCAATTTTTTTTCCTTTTTAGACATGCTCTTTGTATCCTACCCTAAGGTCATAAATATATTCTCCTATATTCCAAAAGCTTTTATTGTTTTGCCTTTCAATTTTAGACTTATATGTCACCTGAAATTAATTGTTGTATAAAGCATGAGACAGAAGCCATGTATCTTTGTTTTCTTTTTTCCCAAATGGATATCCTATTGTCCCAGCATCATATTTTGAATATGCCTTCCTTTCCCCCACTGCTCTGCAGCACCAACTTGTCACATATATCAAGTGCGTGAGTCCATCCACACGTGGGGGGCTGTTTTTGGATTCCCATTCTGTATCACTGGCCTCCTTGTCTGCTCTTGTCCCAATACCACACTGTCATAATTCCCCTTCTGAATTTCAAAGCTGCTTGGAGTGGGGTTTTTGTCTCCAGTTGTTCCACTGAAATGGCTCTTATGAAGATCAGCAATGCTTCCTCCTGGTTAATCCAGGGGTCAATTCTCAGTTCTCCCCTTTCTTGTCTTCTCAGTGCAATTGACACCAATGATGATACCTCCTTCTCCTTGACAGCGTCTGCCGGAACCCCACACTCTTGGTTTTCCTCCCAACACACAGTGTGCTCTTTCTCTGTCTCCTCCGCCATCTCGTCCTCACTCCAGCCTGATAGCGTTACCCCTCCTCAGGGCCCAGACGTCTCTCACTTATTTCTTTGTTGATCTCATTCAGTGAGTAAGTGCCGTTTCAACCCAAATTTCTATTTTGAGGTGGACCTTGTTCTTAAGCTCCAGACTTACACACTCAGCTGCCCACCTAACTTTTCATTTGAAGAATCTCAAACTAACATATCCAACACAGAACTTCTAATCTTTTCCCCCGAGTATGTTCCACGTCTTGCCTTGATCTTGTCTGCTGACAGCAACTCCATCCTTCTGGTTGCTCAGGCGAAAACCGCAGAAGGATCTTTACTCCTCTCTTTCCCTCATAACAGCACATTCACTTCATGAGGAAATCCTGCTGGATTTACCTTCAAGATATGCACATCCCAAATCCACTGCACCCCACCTCCATGGCTGCCGCCCCATCGAAGCCTCCATGCGGACAAAGGGATAGCTATACAGGCATACCTCGTTTTATGGTGCTTCACAGATTTTTTTTTCCCCACAAATTGAAGGTTTGTGGCAACTCTGTGTCAAGAAAGTCTATCAAAGCCATTTTCCCCACAGAATTTGCTCACGTGTCTTTGTGTCACTCTTTGGCATTTCTTACAATATTTCAAACGTTTTCACTATGATATTTGTTACGGTGATCTGTGACAGTGACCTTTGATGTTACTATTGCAAAAAGATTATGACTCGCTGAAGGCTCAGATGATGATCTGCTTTTTAGCAATAAAGTATTTTTAAATTATGTATGGTTTTTTAGACATAATGCTATTGCACACTTAATAGACTACAGTATAGTGCAAGCATAACTTTTATATGCCCTGGGAAACCAAAAAAATCTTATGACTCACTTCATTGCGATATTCACTTTATTGCGCTGGTCTGGAACAGAGCCTGCAACATCTCTGAGGTACACCTGTATAGCATCCATTGCCTTATAACACATGTAAAAATTCCAGGGAGAATTCCGCAGTAACCTTCTAATTGGTCTTCCTACTTCAACCCCTCTCTCCTTAGTCTTTTTTTTTTAACATAATAGCCAGAAGTATCCTTTTAAGACATAAAAGGATCAAAACCCTGTCACTCCTCTGCTCAAAACCCAGCAGTGGCTCCCCCTTCACTCAGAGTAGAAGCCGAAGTCCTTAAACAACCTGAAAGGCCCTGCCTTCTGCGACCTTGACCTTCAATATCTCTCTGAGCTCATCTCTTGCTGCTCTCCCCTCGCTCACTCCGCTCCAGCCGATCCAGCCACTTTGATGGCCTCTTTGATGTTCCCCGCACTTGCCAGCCACTCCTGTCTTACAGCCTGTGTGGCAGCTTTGCCCTCTGTCTGGAACACTCTTTCCCCAAATATCTGCACGGCTAACTTCTTCACTCCTGCAAGCCTTGGCCCAAATGTCAGCTTGAGATGAGACCTGTCTTGACCACAAAAAGTGAAACCTGTCCTCCATCTGCCTGACTTGTTTTTCTCTACTTTCTTTTTTCCATCACTCTTATCACCTTCAATTATACTATTTAAATTACTTATCAATTATGTTTATTGTTCATTCTTTTTCTCCTCTTTTAGAATGTACAGCAGGGGTCTTTATTTGCTTTTGTTCTTTTCTGTTTTCTTTGTATCCCAAGCACAGTCTACTGTTAGCTTTGTCCTCCGCCCCTCCCCTCGGCCTCAGGTCCCTGCACCTGGAGCCCATGAGGAACCCGTCAGTGATGGTCTTCCGGGGTAGCCCTGCTGTCGGAAGCAGTGGTGCAAGTAAAGACACGTGGGTTGTACAGTGCAGCCCCTGTGGAGGAAGGTGCCTGGGTCCCAGCTCCAGCTCCGTCACCAACTGTGACAAGTCACTTCTCTTATCTGAGTCTTTGTTTCCATGTCTCTCCCTCACGTCAATGCCTGGCCCTCTGTGGGCGCAGCTGGAAGTGTGATCTACTTCAAACCAGAGCTGCTGAGAAGGGGCCTCCCAGGTTCTCAGCACTTGCATACACGCTGTCATGAACTCCCCACGGTAATGCCCCTCCATGGAGGTAGCACCAAGACTAAAATCCATGGATTCTGTTCCCGTACCTACCTTCTCTCTGCTTATATTAGGCTGTGGAGAGATTGGGGGACAGGAACTCGGTTCAATCAGATTTTAAGTACCTAGCACTAAATGCAAAGAAAATTTTACGAATCATACAGAGGGAGATGGAGGAAGGCTTTTTTTTTAAGATTTTTTTTCTCGCTCTAAAAATTATTCAACACACTGAAACAGTCACAATTCTACTCAAAACTCAGTTTTAGTATTAGCAAACCTAAAATCATCTAAAGTGCGCTGCCCCATTTGTGTCATTCCTGACGCTCGGAGCGATACCCTGTCATCAAGTCAGCAGACTTGAAAGATGTGGAGGTTCAGTGTATAAAGAAATAATACTGTGAGTCATACATAACACTAGTTTCATCTCCAATTCTCAAAAGCACTATTCGGAAAATTACAGTAATCCTCATAATTTGCATGATAATGGGCCCGGATCAGCATTTTGTGAGTGGGGTAGGGAAGCTGGAGCACGATCTCAGGACGGTGGAGAAAGAGCAACTGCAGAGTCCGGAACCAGGAGTTGGTTGTGGGGAAAACAGCAACTCCGAGACATTTGGAAGGGATGCCCTGCTTCCCTTCAACTTGGGGTACCTCTTCTGGTGCTCCCCCTTCTCTCTCTCATATATGTGTTGTCACATCAAGAAGAGGCGACTCTGGAAAATTTTGGAAATTTGATGTACAGCACAGCCAGCAACAGGAGTCCCAGGAATGTGGCAGAGAATCAAGAAATTATAAAAAGCTGGAGAGGGCTTCCCTGGTGGCGCAGTGGTTGAGAGTCCGCCTGCCCATGCAGGGGACACGGGTTCGTGCCCCGGTCCGGGAAGATCCCACAGGCCACGGAGCAGCTGGGCCCATGAGCCATGGCCGCTAAGCCTGTGCGTCCGGAGCCTGTGCTCTGCAACGGGAGAGGCCACAGCGGTGAGAGGCCCGCGTAACGCAAAAATTAATTAATTAATTTAAAAATAAAATAAAAATAAAAAGCTGGAGAAACTTTGGATGTGATTATAAAGCAAGTAGACTAATTTTTACAAAGATATAGATGCAGAGTAATCCATATAAATGAGGGAGGCTAGAGTTACCCCAGTAATATTACTGAATGTCTCCTTGGGAGTCCTCAGATGCACTTTAAATAAAAATCATGATTTTTAAAAAGGCACCCATTGAATTTTAGTCACATGCTTAATTTTTCATCGAAATATCAGCAAATTTGACTACTCTCCCAATTCAACATCTCTAAATGACTTTTCACAGTAAAAAAAAAATAATAAATATTCTCTCAAAGGATGGTCAGATGCCAGCACAACTGTTCAGAAGGATATTTCAGCAGTTCCTCAATTATTTCAACCAAAGACACTCCAAAGACTCCCTGGACTTGGATAGCATCTTAGGAAAAAGGGCACCACTAAAGGAAGGGCAGCTGTTCTACAAGGATCCACTCACTTGGAGGCACATGTTCAGTTTGTTGGGAAGAGTGGGATTTTGGGGGCGGGGGGCAGGACACGTTTTGGGTTGAGGTTTTGGGCAAAGGTACAGAGGCAATTATCAAAATCTTTTATGGTTATAATATATAACAGCTATAGTGTTCATTTTTAGACACCCTGTTTGCACTATCACACTGCTCTGGATTCAATTTGGAAAATTCTGTATTTTTTTTAGTTGGTGCACATGTTAAGTGAACGGTCTTCAACTGTAACATAAAACTATCTTTGACAATAAAACATTTGCAAGAGGTTTAAATGCACACTATTCTCAAGGAACATGGCCTCACTGGTCCTAACGGTCACTAAATAGAACTCATTCTCTTTGAAAATAAGTACTCTATACCTCTTTGTAAATAGAAGTTACTATATATTTTGAATTCCAACTTTTGAGAGACAATTTTCTATGAATATCTCATGTTTCTGCAACCCTTGTGAGCAGAGGCACACTGCTTTTGTTCCAGACTATCTTTTTATGTGTGCATAGGAAACAGCCTCGAAAGAAAGGGTATCTCCCTCTTGGGCAACTTTGCTTGCATACTCTTTTTTTTTTTTTTTGCGGTACGCGGGTCTCTCATTGTTGTGGCCTCTCCCGTTGCGGAGCATAGGCTCCGGACCCGGACCCGCAGGCTCAGTGGCCATGGCTCACGGGCCCAGCCGCTCCGCGGTATGTGGGATCTTCCCGGACCGGGGCACGAACCCGTGTCCCCTGCATGGGCAGGCGGACTCTCAACCACTGCGCCACCAGGGAAGCCCTGCTTGCATACTCAAAGAGTAGGTTTCAATTCCTCAGCATGTGCAGCATCCACCTGAGCTACTCCAATCAGCCCCATGGAACTTGGGAGACAGAGGCGTAGATGGGGAACAGGAAGCTCACGCAGCCTCCAGTGCCTCTGACTTGGGAGTCTCCTGTCTTCTGCCAGCATCCATGGCACTGTGGCAGGTTAACTTGTTAGCTTGCACACACAGTAAAAATCTCAGACCCTTCAATAGTTTTTGACACCTACCATCCAAAAATTAATTTTGTAGAATAAAAGGATTTTTTTTGTCCTACCTGACTTCCCACCTCTCTCAAGCAATCTAATACATTTGTATTAACAGACGTGGATTGTCTTTGGGAGTTTGTTGCAAAGGGGCTTAATGTTTCTAGCCAGAAAACCGAGAAGTAAATTTAATATATTCAAGGACACATGTAATAAAGGCTAGGGTTAGACAGGAATACAAAACATTAAAGGGAAGGAGGTAAGCCTAGAAGGTGGCGATAGAAATAAATTACACAGTCATGTCTTTAATTTTGGTTCTTTGTGTCACAAACTAAACCATTCTTTGCTAAAGAAAATTATAGCCCTATCGCCCTCTACCGGAACCAGGCTAGAAACTACAGGGAAATAGTTTTAAAGTTCTTTATGGAATCTGCTCATAATTATCCAGATTTTAAAGTGTACACTTCAGGTTTCTAGTAACCCAGCCTGGCAGGTTAATGCTGGACCATCTAGTGCCGAAAAGAGTGGACAGTCCTTCTCATGCTCACCTGTAATTTGTAGCAGCCACTGACTGCAGGGACCACTAACAGAGCTGTAGACTTTGCTGGAAGTCCCTGGAAGCCACACCTAGCACTTCTGCCCTCACCTGTCACACTTTCTTTCCATGGACAACAGCTGCTTAGAACCCTCCCCTCATGTATTAACCCCATCACCAAACCTACTCAGTTCCACCTCAAAAAATATCACTTTGCTACACAGTGAATGCCAACCCTTCAATTCCAGCAGAGTAGCATCATTTTGTGAACTCAAATGGTGAGTGCCAAAGGTCCAAACCTTCATTTTTGCTTAAATGGCGGTATATCAACACTTCAAAGCAGCATATGCAAATATTTTGATCATGCACTGAAATCAGAAAAGAATGTATAATGCACCAATAAATGTATTATTTATTTACAAATTATAGAAGTGTACAATTGTACAATATATTATGTACATTATAAAACACACAAAAATAGAAATTTAAAAGGCTGAGATTAAATACAAACAACTGCTTTAACATTTTCCCAGTGGACTGATTACCTGCATATTCCTGGGAGGTACACGCCCCCACCTGAAGCCACAGCCCTAAAGCAGGCCAATGATTGCTAGACTTGAATTTTTAGCTCAAGTTACAGAAAAATGTACAAGATCACAGCTTTTTTTTTAGTTTTGCAAAATAGCTCTAGCATCAAGTTTAAATGTGTGAAGATGCTTGATGCTAACTTTTTAAGACATATTTGGGCTAATCACTGCACAGCTGGTAGGTAAAATGTCACATTATGGTTCACTGATAGCTGTTTCAGTTACTATAAGGCAGATTAAATAGGGGATTTCATGGAGTTGAATAAGAATATTTGGGGAGGAAAATGCTTTAAAGAAACACTTAATAATAAAGGATGAAGGTTTGCCTTTTTCTTTTTTTAAGCCAACAAGTAGCTAGCACCTTAAAAAACTCCTCTGCCTACAGTGGAAAGACAAACTAAAAAAGGCATTCCAAACAATGGTCATTAGCCAATGCAAATGGATTAAAACAGACTGCCACAAATCTGCCTGCCCTAATACCTATGAGTCATTAAGAACACAAATTCTCTGATTTTTACAGCCCCAGTGTCCAATCACAGACCCAGCCACACTGAAACTCAGTAAATATGTGATGATGAACAACCCCTCAAAAAATATGCGAAGTGCTTGCTGAATTGCATTTGAAGTAACAATTGTTGCTAAAGGCCACTCCAGTATCTCGTTTTGATTGGCTGAAGTGAATAACTGGATAAATATTATGGTCGAGAATTATATGCTCAGAGAACCTCATTACATTCCTCAACACCCTTGCTCCCTTTTTCCACATCAGTCCATTGGTGTCCACCCACTCTGTTTCCACCCAGGGCCTGAGCTTCCACCTCGCAGTGGAGCCCTGCAGCCAGACAGGCTCAGCATCCTTCTGCACCCCTCAGTGCAAGCTGGGAGAAATACAGTAATGTTCTACACAGAAAACCTTATTCAATGTACTCAATTTTTAAAAAATATTCACAAACTTTTTTTTTTAATTTTAAAGGACATGAATACCTGACTTCAAGATTGAGATATGCACATGGGGCCTAAATCAAGTTTCATAACACAAAAATTTACAACTGAAAGACTTTCAATTGTGGTCTCCTCTGGACGAGTACCTTTTGTTTTAATAGGTACTTTATCAATTTAAAGAGAAAAATATTATACAATTTAAGTAGCTTAATTTCATAAATAACCAGTTTCACTTTGTATATGCACACTGAATGTTTTCGCCTATATATTCATCTATTCTGTTGACAAAACGTCAGTGTTTCTTGATGGGAACAAAACTGAAACTGCACTCAGTGAAAGTTTCCATTTGATTAAATGCAAACCAGGGTAAATTAGTTATCAAATCTCAATAATAGAGAAAGAAAGAAGGGATGTAGAATTCAGAGACTTGCTGGAAAGATGAGAACTATAAAACGAAGGCTCAGTTCTTTCACTATTGCAATATGGAAAGAGCTCATTGGAAGAAAATGTATTATTTGGTTAGGAAGTACACATATATCACACAAATGGCAAAGGAAAACAGGCTAGTAGGGTTTCCTAATGAGGTGATGCTGTTTTTTTAAGCACTGTGGTGAGTTACTGGGCTGTAAAACCATCCTCTAGCCTTAAAATCAGAAAGAAGCCAGTTTGAATAACTTACAAAGCCTCTTTAAGACAAAATAGCCACTAGAATAGAAATACTTTTCTTGAAAAGTATCTTTCAAGAAAACCAGGAGTGCGCATACTACACACTGTTTCATTTGCTCGCTTTCCTTGCCTTCATGCCACCTGCGTTTTCTCTAACCTCTCCTTTCACTGGATGCTACAGGCTGGCTCACTCCCTTCCACCTCACTTAGGTGGCCAGCAGCTTCCCAGCAAAACCTGACTCGAAAATTAAACCCACCCTCTACTTATAAAATGAAACAAATCCTCAGTGGTGCTTCTGCTTCCCAAGGAAGGGTCTCACTAACACCTTTAAAAGAAAAATAGGTGATGGAGGTTCCAGTGAAAAAATTGCTTTGATCGTATTATAGGAAATATTACATCCTAAATTTAGAACCCAAAAACCCCCCCATTCATGTTTTTGGTTAAGTTTCAAATTTTATTTCCAACTGCAGTAACAAAATACCAGTGGTAATTCTGCATGGAAAGTGACAACCTTCTATGTAAAGAAGGTCACAAATTAGTATTCCAAGAGTACTTTGGTCTGTGGAGATTTTGATAGGAGAGGATTATTACAATCAGTCCTATAATAGAGACATGCTTCCTCCGTATCTAGTAATACCTCAATAACTCAGCATGTACACATTTCTGCTCTTTACACACACTCCCTTCCAGGTTGTACTGTGTGAGAGTGTGAGGGGAAAATTCTTCCCAATCATGGGTTTTTCTATAGTATACAGAAATAGCAATCACATCAGCAGTCATGTATATTATTATTAAATTTTTAGTTGAAAAATAAAAGAATGAGTTATCCTATCATATCCCTTTCTGGGAGTAAAAAGACACACCATTACAAACGTAAAATGAGTCAAACTTCTATTTTATTGACAGGAGTCCAAAATGAATACAAAAAAATGCCTCGTTTGCATGTTATATTTTTCCTTAAAAGGCTTCTGATAGAGTCAGGTAGATTAAAAGCTAAGAATGTATTTCAGCTTTTATAATGAACCTTTTAAAAAAGGTTTAATAACATAAGTCACCAATATCAGAGAACATATGGTCCCACAATCATTTTTAGATCTACAGCTTATAAAAAGAATTAGATCCTGTATTGATCTGCTAAAATAGAGGCTTAAAAATGTTTTAAGCCATTAAAAGCCATTTTTATAATCTGATAACTCTGGGCAATTAAAAGAAGGAAAATCCCAAAATGTAGCCCTCTATATTATGTGGAATGTGACAGAATGCCAACTTACGACCAAGACAGGCAAAAATAAAATATTTAAAGCTATGAATGGAGCTGTTATAAATACTCTTGTATCACTGCAAAATGTCAATAAGTGAATAGAGCTTACCAAGAGATTAAAACTTGAGCAGATGTTACTTAAAACATTTGTGGTGTTTACCATACTTTAACGTTTGTTAAAACTAAAGCTAAACAAAGAAAAGTCGCTCATTTATAGACTGTTTTTCATGTACCTTTACTTTCACTGGGACCATAAATGATCAGATAATACATAGCCCACACTTCTGGACAGTTATAACAAAGGGTTTATTATCATTTGCAGATGAAATAAATGCACCATCCCATACTTGAAAGGCTTTCACAAGCCTTAAGCATTTTTCAGACTGTACCAAGGCACCACCACTGCCTAGTTATATTATGCACCCATTTCTAGTAAAGAACTAACACCTCCTTCAACATCAGTTCTGCACTGTTTCTGGTTTATTACACACTTCCAAAACAGCAAAAATTTGCAAATATGTGCAAATACTGTGGTCCATTCATAGTACTGCTTAGTCATCATCTTCCTCCTCTTCTTCCTCTTCCTCAAAGCTATCTTCAAAGCCCTCGCTGTCCTCCTGGTCTTCATCCCCCTCTACTGCTGTATCCCACTGTGGGTGATTTTCTGGCACAGGCTTAGCCTCATGAACTTCCAACTATAAAAAAGAATTAAATGTAGACTTCAGAAACTTGGGGAGGAATAATGGGAGAAATACCTGGTAAAGAAAAGGTTTCTTTGACTGCAGCAATTATAAAGAAATAGATTTTATGCTTTTAACTCTAAATTTAACATACTTAGAACAGATACTCATCCCAGAAATAAAAAGGTGAATCTACTAACACGTAAGTATAGTTAAATTTCTAATGTAGTTTGATTTTAGGAGCTTATACTATTTACTCTGTGGCATGAAAGGTGAATAATTGTGATTCTTGAGTGAGAACACTGAGTAATGTCTTAATAAGTCTTCTGCTGATGAAGAAAAACTCAAGTGTGACTTCCAAAGAGGTATTTGCAGCCTCCAGACTCATGAAGTAACATTCTACAGCCAATGGAAAGAAATACAGTATTCTCGTGGGGGAAAAAAAGGTATGTCTTTGCTGGCTACCTTCTCTTAGGTCTCCAGTATACAGTGCAACAATATTTCTTCAGCACAATCTCTCTAACACAATAGCATGCCTCTTATAAAAAGCTCAAGTGAAACAGTAAACACTGATGGGAGTGTGCTTCAAATGATACACAAATGTATACTCTAAAATGATCAAAAACAAATTAGTTTTGGAAATCAATAAACACTACAATGGAATCTGTGGGAAAACACATGTGCTTTTTAAAGAAAACAGAACCCATTTGGTGAGGCCCTGTAAAGTTACAGCATATTACAGCACATTAAAATGTATCACGTAAGTTATACTCAAGGTTCTAAATCATTACATTGTTAATACAACTTAAGTTTATTATTGAAAGAGTAGTCCATCAAGTATATTACCTAAAAGTATGAGATGACCTCTTTTTCTATTATTCTACATTTCAAAACTAGAAAACCTTCCCCAGTATATTAAGCACTTATTCAAATAGACAACCATATGCAATGCATAGTCATTACTCTTACCTTCAATGGTTTAATCTGATCCAAACCCATATAGGAGTCTGATCTTAGAAACACTGTATATTGATAATTTCCAGGCTTTCCTGGTGCAGGAAACTTCAGTTCTACCTAGAATATAAAATCAGCACTTAAAATCTATATTTTGAGGAGTGGAAGAAACAACAGCTCACTCCTAAAATATTTAGACCAGAGTATTTAATAGCTAGGGTTTACTCAGATGACACAGGAGGTCCTAATAAATGTTACAAAAGTTCTAACAACAACAAATACACACATATATGACGTTTATGTCATATATATACTATACAAAAAGAAAACAAAAAGAGGCAGAATTGATGGGGTTAATTTCTATCTCCACAATTCAAGAAAGCATATTTAAAGCAACCAAGTTCTATGTTGACCATCACATCTTGACAACTTGAAGAAATAAAGTTGGGTATAAAAGTAAAATAAATGAAACGGACTAAAATAGAATTCACCAGAGAGGAAAGAGTTCTTGCCAAATTTTCTTATTTCTACGACAAATGCTGTGAGATAATAGAAAATATATACATTGGTCTCTGCCCTCAGTTCCAGGTAAAGAGCTCCTCAAACCCCTGTAATTTCCTAAGTGATAAGAGCACAAAGAGCATCTTTCGTTCTAATATTTGGTCTTTGACTCTGGTTCCTGACACTGAGCTTATAAATCCCTTGGAATTTCCTGGATAAGAATGAGTTCTCTTCTAATGAGGTGGCTCTTGGTGGGCTCCTAGATGAGGACTGGTCACCAGAAAGCCCAAACCATGATGAGAGGCTTAGAACTTTTAGTCCCACGCCCCCAGTCTCCAGAGAAGGGCTGGAAACTGAATTAATGATCAATTATGCCTTTGTGATAAAGCCTCCATAAAAATCCCCGAAGTAGGGGTTCTGGAAGCTTCCGAGTTGGTGAACATGTGCAAGTGCTGGGAGAGTGGATTGCTCAGAAAGAGCATGGAAGCTCCATGCCCCTTCCCACATACCCTGCCCTAGGTATTTCTTCCATCTGGATATTCATCTATATCCTTTATCATATTATTTTCATAATAAACTGGTAAATACGTTTCCCTGAATTCTGTGAGCCATTCTAGCAAATTACTGAACCCAAGGAGGGGGATCATGGGAACCACGATTTACAGCCAGTTGGTCAGAAGTATAGGTGATAACCTGGGACTTGTGACTAGCATCTAAAGATGGAGAGCGGGGGAACAGCAGTCTTGTGGGACTGAACCCTTAACCTGAGGTAGATATCCAGGTAGACAGTGTCAGCACTGAGTTAAATCACAGGACACTCAGCTGGTGTCACAGCGAATTGCTTGGTGTGGGGAAAAGCCCACAAACTGGTATCAGAAGTGTTGAGAGTGTGGCAGTAGTGTTAGAGTAAAGGAGAAACACATGGGAGAAATACGTTTTTTTCTTTACAGATGTCCAATGCCTTACAAGGTCAAAAAGATACGTTATTTCCTATCATATACTAATGAACTTCAAATACAAACATTTACGAACTCTTAGAAGTTTCTACTCCACTTGGACAAAGGAAGAATACATTTTTATGATGACATTTAGATGTTCTGGTAATCTGCCTCCACTTTCCAAAATCCAGATTTTGTTGGCAAGATTATATATTAAAATTTGCCATTAAAACAAACAAGCTAGGGCTTCCTTGGTGGCGCAGTGGTTAAGAATTCGCCTGCCAATGCAGGCGACACGGGTTCAAACCCTGGTCCGGGAAGATCCTACATGCTGCGGAGCAACTAAGCCCGTGCGCCAGAACTACTGAGCCTGCGCTCTAGAGCCCGCAAGCCACAACTACTGAGCCCGCATGCCACAACTACTGAAGCCCGTGTGCCTAGAGCCCATGCTCCGCAACAAGAGAAGCCACCGCAATGAGAAGCCCGTGACCACAACGGAGAGTAGCTCCCGTTCACCGCAACTAGAGAAAGCCCGCAACGAAGACCCAACACAGCCAAAAATAAATAAATAAAATAAATAAATTTATTAAAAAAACAAACAAGCTAGAAAACATCATGGGAGAATTTTTTTTTTAATTAATCTCAAAGTTTGGCCCCTCTAACTGTAACATCAAACCTACAAATCATAAAAGAAAAAGACTACTAAATCATACCATCAAACACCCAAATAAACCAATGGATAAACAAATGAGTAAATATTTCTATTTTTGCTTGATAAAAACAGCCACAATAGTGCAACAAACTGGGGAGAAATATCTGCAACACACATCACAAAGGGCTGATTTCATAATATTTAAACAAAAATAAAGTCCCAAAACCAATTTAAAAGACCAATATAACCCAACAAAAATGAACGATGGTCACAAACAGACACACAAAGAAATATGATTCAAACACACTGAAAGATGTACAGTTTCCCTCTTAAGAGAAATATAAAATTAAACTACACTGAATACAGCCAGCATAGTAAAAATTGATTCAGGCAAGAATCATCAACATATGCTAAAATGAGTGGGTTAAAGACTGTTGGAGAACAGGGTATTCACATAGTGTCCAAGTATCACCCCACAGATTGGAGGAAGACACACTTTTTACAACAGAGAAAAGACTTAACTAAATGATCAACCATGATATATCACCAATATCAGGCAAACTAATATAATGTGTCCCTGATGTGATGCGCTAAGAAGGTTATTACATCACCTACGCAGTATTTTTGCCAAAAATATTTGAGAAGAATATAAGCGTGAGTAACCAATAAGACAAATTCAGATTAAGGGATATTCTATAAAATACCTTGCCTGGACTCTTCAAAAATATCAATGGCTGGGACTTCCCTGGTGGCGCAGTGGTTGGGAGTCTGCCTGCCAATGCAGGGGACACAGGTTCGAGCCCTGGTCCGGGAAGATCCCACATGCCACGGAGCAGCTGGGCCTGTGAGCCATGACCGCTGAGCCTGTGCGTCCGGAGCCTGTGCTCCGCAACGGGAGAGGCCGCAACAGTGAGAGGCCCACGTACCGCACACACACAAAAAAAATGTTAAAATTACTCTCAAAAATACCCTTAAGTTGGTAACAACTCTAAGTGTCAAATAAACAAGAAACTACTTCATACATGTACTACTTGGTTAGAAAGGTGGGAAAAAACTTTTTGGATTAAAAATCATCATCATAGATCTTGAAATTCAAAGCCTTGCTCTTGTCCACCAAGTCTGGGTAGACAGAACTTCTTCCTAGAAAAATAACATAAAAAATCAAGAAGAAAAACAAGAAAATCCAAGGGCAAAATATGTTCATCACAAAGCTATATTACTGATGTCACTGACAGCGGACAAAGCAATGTAACAAAAAATTCCACTCTAAAAAACGAATCACCAGTTCTTATATTTGTTTTTTAAGACAAAAGGTATATATCTGAGCACTAACCCAAAGAGGATAAAAATAATAAATTTTTGTAAAACATAATTAAATTCTGGAGATAAGGTAAGGCATGTGTTCTTAGATAGTAACAGTGAAAACTCCCCAAAATAAGTTGAGAACAAGGTTTTAGAAGACTACCAAGTTGTAGTTCAGTACTTTATAAATTTCCAATGAGCTCCCTCCAAAATATGTCAGAGAATAGTTATAAAATGTGTCTTAAATAAAATGTAATAAGCCAAATATGATAAACTGATTTCTACACTGTTTTCTATATTTAAATAATGTTGTTGGATAATTACCTCTTCCATATCTTTTAGTGTGCACACATGATATGGCATAGATATTAATGTCTGTTCCTTCCTATCTGCGATATAAAGCCACCACCATTCTTGTTTTTCCTGCAAAGAAAAATAAATATAAATAACCAAAAAGAGTTAGAGAAATACAATTTTGCCTTGTCTCATTTTAGCGGTATGGTTATCCCTTGGTACCTGAGGGGGACTGGTTCCAGACACGCCCCCACACACCCACAATGTGGACACCAAAATCCATGAATGCTCACATCCTTTATATAAACTGGTGTCGTATTTGCATATGATTTGTTTCATCTCTAGATTACTTACAATATCTAATACAACGTAAACGCTATGCCAGTACCCAGCAAATTCAAGTTTTGCCTTTTGGAACTTTCTGGAATGTACCCCCCTAACATTTTCAATCCACAGTTGGTCAAATTCATGGATGCAAAACCCACAGATGCAGAGGGCCAACTGTATTTTCCTTGTTTTATTCGTTGCTGTATCCCCAGCACAGACTCAGTGCCTGGTACAAAATAGATGTCCATAAATATTTACTGAATGAATAAATTGTTCTTAACCATTTGTAGATCCGCTCTCCACAACACTTCTGTATGTAATTTTGGTGTTTCAAATGGCCCCTTAAACGCTATTGATGAACCTCTGTATTAAAAACCCGATTAATTGTAAATGACAAAAGATATGCTAAAAAAGAAAACAGTATGAACTATTACAATATCATTTAGCAAATAATCTTAGTAATGTTACCTAGTAATAAGCAAAAGCCAGAAAGTAGGAATGGAAAGGACTTACAACAATATCAGAAATTAATATATTAAAACACATTACTCATAAGAGAGCATCTCAGATTCTAAGAGCCTGTTTATACCTTTTACTGCACATGATTTTAACAAGCTCAGCATTTTTAGTTGTACTTCATAAAAGATTAGGACCAGAAAAAGAGCTGGGTAAAAAAATTGCCACCAGAATGCACAATGGTAGCAGAGAGCACTGACAGGAGACAAAAATCTATTAAAACAAAAATTAGAAGACTAGTCTGGAAGTACAAAACTTCAGTGTGCCCAGCAACTATCACTTACAGCACAGGTCAGTAACTAAACAGTCATCTTCTTCGCATCCACTGTTTAAGAACTGGATAGAGACAATATTTTTCTAAAATGGCTTTAAAAAAAAAAGTTTTGTAGCTAAAAATAAACTCTAGAATATTCCAAATAATCAACCAAAAAAACAATAGACTATTCTAAAGTCTCAGTCATCCAAAAGAAGGTTAAAAAAAATAACTTTTACTGAAAATAGTTTCGTAGGAAAAATGTTTGTTTCTAAGCCAAAAACACTTGCACTTTCTATTGCATTTCAATCCTAAGATATTAAAATTCGTTTTATTATCTTTCTAATAATGCTACACTAAGTTCAGCTAAAAGTTTTTGTTTAAATGCCTTAAACTACAAGGCACTGCAACATTAATAAGCAGAATAACAGATCACAAGTGCATGATTAACCCAACTTCTGCTCAACTCAAGGGTTAAGACTACCACAACAGGTATATGTGTATATACATGTTCGTCTATGAGTGTTTTGCACACACAAAATGGGTAAAACATAACAGACTCAAAATAGAGTTCAGTTGTACCTCACAGGAGATTGGTTCCAGGACCACGCCACCTCCAGGATACCAAAATTCATAGATGCTCAAGTCTCTTACATAAAGTGTCATGGTACAGTTGGCCCTCTGTATTTGCAGATGCAGAACCCCCAGACACCGAGGGCCAACTGTATAAACATCTGGCCTTTGTGAGCCAAAGAGTCTCTGCTGCAACTACTCAACTCTGCCACTGTATTGCAAAAGGAATGAGTGTGACTCTGTTCCAATAAAACTTCATTTACAAAACAGGCCAGGAGGCAGATTTGTCTGTAGGCAGTAGTTTGCCAATGCCTGTTTTAAAGCCATCCAGACCTGATTATTTCACTTCTCTAAACCTCACTTTTTTCTCTGTTAAGTAATGAATGCCTACCTCACACTGTGTTGTGAAGATAAACCAAGATAATACAAATAAAATATCTGTTAAACTGCCTAGGACACAGAGCACAATAAAATTACAGTTACATTTATATAGCCACTATGGAAAACAGTATGGAGGATCCTCAAAAAATTAAAACTACAACTACCATATGATTCAGCAATTTCACTTCTGGCAATTTACCCCAAGAAAACAAAGTTGCTAATTTGAAAAGGTATGTACACAGCAATTCACCTCATCATTATTTACAGTAGTCAAGATATGGTAGCAACTGAAGTATCCATTGATGGATGAATGGACAAAGAAGATGTGGTACATATATACAATGGAATATTACTTAGCCATAAAAAAAGAATCGAAATCTTGACATTTGAAACAATGTGGATGGACCTAGAGGATATCATGTTAAGTGAAGTGAGAGAAAGACAAATACCATATGATCTCACTTATTTGTAGAATCTAAAAAACAAAACAAAATGAAAACAGACTCACAGATATAGAGAACAAACCGGTAGTTGCCAGAGGGGTGGGGGTAGCGGGAGAAATAAGTGAAGGAGATTAAGAAGTACAAACCTCTAGTTATAAAATAAATAAGCCATGGGGATGTAATATACAGCATAAGGAATATGATCAATAATATTGGAATAACTCTGTATGGGAACAGATGTTACTAGACTTATTGTGGTGACCATTTCATAATGAATGCAAATGTCAACTCACTATATGGTATACCTGAAACTAATGTGATGTTGTATTTCAACTATATATCAATAATAATTTTTAAAGTTATGATTATTAATGAAATGAGGTGAACATCTCTACTATTTAAGTGGTCTGACATTTCATTATCAGAAATATCATTACCAGAACATGTATTGATATGAGAAGCAGAGGGGTATATTCAAAATGTGCATTTATTCTTTATCTCCACTTAGAGAATGCCTCCCACCCTCCACCCCCCACGCACGCTATTTGATTAAAATGAGATTCACTCAAGAATACTATTTATTAAGAAGCTAGTGACTATCTGGGACTTCCCTGATGGCGCAGTGGTTAAGAATCCACCTGCCAGTGCAGGGGACACAGGTTTGAGCCCTGGTCTGGGAAAATCCCACATGCGGTGGAGCAACTAAGCCCGTGTGCCACAACTACTGAGCCTGCACTCTAGAGCCTGCGAGCCACAACTACTGAGGCCCACGTGTCTAAAGCTCGTTCTCCGCATCAAGGGAAGTCACAGCAATGAGAAGCCCAACTCAACAGAGAGTAGTCCCTGCTCGCCGCAACTAGAGAAAGCCCGCGTACAGCAACAAAGACCCAATGCAGCCTAAATAAGTAAATAAATAAAAGAAAATTTTAAAAAAAAAGAGCAGATTTGTTGTGTAAAAAAAAAAAAAGAAGCTAGTGACTATCAATCTATGGCACTGCACCTACGCCCTCTTGATGCACATGGTGAAAGTGGAAAAGATGTTCTACCATGAGCTATTTGCACTTTAAACAAAACTGTTTCTGTTGTGTGAGATTCCCAACCATTCTTAACTTATTAAACATATGAGCTGCAATTAACATGTAAGTTAATTATTAACACAAAACTTTAAGTAATTTAAGTGGGTAGTATGGTGGTTAGGTAGGTACATGGGAAGGTAGACAGGTAGATGTTAGGAAAATCCTAAATAAAGTTTATCTGATAAATGACACTTTGAGATATTTACCATGTAGATGAAATTACAAGAAGGCATTTTCACTGCTAAAATGTTCTAAGGGAGTAAATGAATGCTTTGCTTATTAACTAAGCATGGTCTAAAATGAAGCTGTCTATTATAAGGGTACAAATTATGCAGCTTACAGCATCCCATGGTACCTTTTTTTTTTTGCGGTACGCGGGCCTCTCACTGTTGTGGCCTCTCCCGTTGCGGAGCACAGGCTCCGGACGCGCAGGCTCAGCGGCTATGGCTCACGGGCCCAGCTGCTCTGCAGCATGTGGGATCTTCCCAGACCGGGGCATGAACCCGTGTCCCCAGCATCGGCAGGCAGACTCTCAACCACTGTGCCACCAGGGAAGCCCCCATGGTACTTTTAAAACCAATCAATGAGTGGAATTTATTCGCTTGATTTCAGGAGCTTTGGTGTTGGCAGACTACACTGCAATGGGCAAAATGCCCCTAACAGATGGGCTACAGCTCAGGACATGCCAGAAGATCAGTGCACACAGTAAGATGGAATCCTGGGCTGACTTCTCTCCAAGTCAAAACAAAAGTCTGTGCAGAGCCACTCATTTATTATTAGGAGAGCCAAATCACTTAGGAATTTGCCTTCAGCAGCCCCCAACAACTAGAGATTGATGTTCTAGAGCAGAAAGCAGATTTATACATGAAATCACCTGCCAAACATGAGTGGTAAGCACAAGGTTCTGTGGCAAAGCTGCAAGGCAGTCTACAGAACAGCTTCGCTAAACTAAGAGGCAACCAGTCCTTGATCTCTAGCCACAGACAAAATCATCCACAAATGCAATACATCAAGCAGATCCCAAATTCATCTGAAAGACAAACAACATAGCGTATCAAAGAGATCAAAAGTTGAACAGGCCACAGTCACAACATAAACAAGCACAAGTGAACAAACAGCACTGCCATGATCTGTGCTGAGCTTGGGGCTCGGCTCCTACTGAACTTAGTGGGTCCCTCAGCCATGGGCTTGCCTCTTCCCATGGACCAGGGCAATTATCGGAGCAAGTCTAGTGGCTACAGGTGGCCAGTAGAGAACCCTCCGAGAAAAACCATGGGGAAAATTTAAGAACATTTTCATCCTATTTAAAACATGACAGGATTGTGAGATTCATAACAGCCATACAGTCATAGGCAAAATACGCATTTGTCCAACTAGGACTGCCTGAACTGCTAATGAAAAATCATCATTAAGCACAACTCTAAGTAATCTGGGCGCAGAAAAGACAGAAGTACTTAAAACGTTAACAACCCTCCTTTTAAACAACACATTCACTAAAAATGATTTACGTTGAAATATAGCCTTCAAAAATGTGGTCTATCAAGAACAGACCACATTCAGCACATTTGAGCCAATACACACCACAGAGAGATAAAAAGCAACTAAGAAATATCTGCATAGAATAAGGAAAACACTAGGCTGTGTATAACTCACCTCAGGAAAGTAAAGACTATAAACAGGATGTGTTATCTTTGATTTGGTTTCCAGCAGAGCTCGCTCCTTTCGCTGTATACTTTGTTGTAATTCTTGCCACTCCTGTAAAGTGAAAATTAAATCTTTGAAATCAAGCATGTTTTCAATCATTTTGAGGGGTGTCCGTCTTCTTCCCGATGTTATTCCTGACAATGCTAACTACTACTGAGTTCAGTTCCACAAATCTGATCATTTCCCTGCCCCAGACTTACAATGCTTCTTTTCATAAATCAACTCTAACCCATCTAGTTATGAACTACACAGCCAATCATGACCTGATCTGGACCTGTCTCTCCAGTCTCCTGTCACTGTTTTCCTCCCTGCACTTTTTCTTCTAGTCATTTCCAACCGCCTAGCCTTCTCTGACCTCACCAGCTATTTCACTCCTCCTAAACCCTGTTTAGATTTTTGTTTTCTTTTTTCTCTACCTGTTAAATTCCTACTCATTATTCTTTCAGGAGCTGCTAAAGTCTAAAGTATGAGTTCCTGAGTCCCACAAATCGTCCTCTACCCCAGAGCTGAGTTGATCACTCCTTCCTTTGTGGCATCACTGCCCCTTGCACAACATGCATAGTCTCTTTGTTACTATAATGCTCACTTACAAGTCTGCCTTCTCCATCAGGCTACTATCATTCAAGGGCAGAAATTATTGCACATTTGGCTTTGCATTCCTATCATCTAACACAGTGCTTGCAGTGTGACAAATAATGAGTAATTATTTGTTATTTGTATAATTATTTGTCAATTGAATGAACGTATTTTTTGGTCATCTGAAGAAGCTAGTTTATCAAAATCCTACTAACCTAGTCACCTCTACTAACCCTAATACAGTCAGAAAGAAATATGTCAACTCTTTCTCAAAACAAGCGTGGGGGAATAATTTCTTTGATAGGTTTTAATTTCCTGGCAATCAACTTAATTATCAAAGTACAAAAACACTCAAGGGCCAGCAACTGCTAAAAACAGTCATCCTTATTTTTCTCCCACCATTCCCAAGGGCAAGTACATTATTTCTGTATACCTTTATCCTTTGCCCTTTTACTTTTTCCTTTTTTTGGCCTCTGCTTTTGCTTCAGAGGCTGTTCAGGGAATCTCTTTTAAATTCCTAAACCATAAGGGTTACTTTTGATCAATGGCCCAGTCAAGAACACCACAAACATAAAGAAAATGGCTGATCAGGTTACAGTTAATTTACAGTTAGCCTCTAAGGACCATTATTTGTCCACCAAATATTCTTTTCTACAGCTTTCTCATAAATCATGTGCAACTTAATGCCATGCCACGAGATTTTTTTCTATTCCCTTTACCCTCACAATCTTAATTCCTTAGTGACAGCCCTTTCCTTAATGTCTTATATACCTCTTGAAACGAGGTGGCATTCCGTAAATGTTAGCTTTTACCTTAACCAACTTCTTGGCGTTACAGCCCACAGTAATGTTTCTTACCCCTAAACATTTCCTGGAACTTTTGAGATCCTCTTCCAAGTAACTGCTACCTATTTCATAATCCACCTTTCCTTATTCATATTTCCAGATAACACAGAAAATTGCCTTAAGAGAACAAACTGACTTTACCTCAGACCCAGGTCCTATCCCATCTAACAATTTAAGATTTAAGAAAATTAGGATTTCCAATCTTGTTAGAAATAATTTTTCTTTATAATTACAACTACCATCCCTCAAAAACATTCTGTAAAAGTAATATAAGATTATAAAATATACTGGTATTGCTTAAGACAAGCAAAAAAAGCAAGCAAAGGAAAAACAACAACAGAAACCAAAACTATCACCAGAGGTATAATTCCAATTATTTAAACTTATAAGTCTTACTGCTTCATCATCCTTGTTTTGTTTTTCATCTTGCTCTCTATCAGAGTCTCTGTCACTACCATCATCTTTTTCACTCTGAGAGTCTCTATTGGTTTCTTCTTCCTCAGAGTCACTGCCTTTGTCAGAAACTTCTTCTTCATCTTCCTTTACTGCAGCTTCCTAAAAGGAAAAAGCAACCACAAAAGCTCTGAATATCTCAATGAATATACCATTCTGAGTCCCTGAAACTAATTTACTGTCATTATAATTAAACTGGCTCAAGATTACAATTTCACTATTCGTGCAGAATTTTAGAGAACTATAAACATTTTTATGTATAAATATGTGGGAGTCAGACTGAAGACTTTTAACATTTGGCTTATCTGTCTTTTTGTCAGTTATTTTATTCAGTCTTCATAGTTTGTAAAACAAAAATATTTTATTTCTATTCACAAAATATACTACCACAATGGCTAAGATGGCTCATCTTTCACAAACACCAATTATACAATATATTTTATTTGAGAAGGAGAAATGAGAAGTTTATAGTACTGCTTTGGGAATTTAATATCATCTTCAATAAGGAGTATAGTGCAGTAAGGAAAGTCACTGTCCCAGACAAAATCCATTTCAAGAAGCAAGAAAAAGAATAGCAAATTAAATGCAAAGAAAGTAGTAGTGAATAATACAGATCAGAAATCAATTAAAGAGAAAGCAGATATGCAAAAGGGAAACCCAAACAAAACCAAACATTGGTTCTTTAAAAAGATTAATAAAATTGATAAATTAGGCAAGACTGATCAAAGAAAAAAAGAGACAATACAGATTACCAATATTAGGAATAAAAGAGACATAACTACAGATCCAAAAGACATTAAAAATAAGGATATTATCAAATTTGTCAATAAATTTGACAACTTAGAGGAAATGGACAAAGTCCTTGAAAAAACAATTTACTAAAACTGATATAAGAAAAGAAGTGGAATATGTTAAATAAATGGACTCTACAATTAAATCCTTTTTCAAACTCCATATGGCTTCTCTAGGTAATTCTTCCAAATAAGAAACAACCCAATCTTATACACCCTTCCAGGAAAAAGAAAGAGAGAATAATCCCTAACTTGTTTAATGAGGCCAGCATAAACGTGATCCAAAACCTCACAAGAATATTACAAGAAAGAAGAATGACAAACCAATATTCTCTCATAAAAACAGATGCAGGAATCCTAAACAAAATATTACTAAATCCAGATAAATATTTTAAAAATACTGTGTTATGAGCAAATGAGATTTGTTCCAGGAATACAAGGACAGTTTAAATTTTTTTAATTCATCAGTATAATTAGTCACATTAACAGAAAGGAGAAAAATCATACAATCATCTCATAAGATATAAGGTTTTATATCTTATGATATAAAGATATATCATAACACGTTACAGAAAGGAGAAAAATCACATTAAAAAGTCACATTAACAGAAAGGAGAAAAATCATACAATCATCTCATCAAGATATAAGGTTTTATATCTTGATCTGGGTATCATGGGTACACACAATTGTAAAACTTCAGGAGCTGTACACATAAGATTTGAACATTTTAGGGGCTTCCCTGGTGGCGCAGTGGTTGAGAGTCCGCCTGCCAATGCAGGGGACACGGGTTTGTGCCCCAGTCTGGGAAGATCCCACATGCCGCGGAGCGGCTGGGCCCGTGAGCCATGGCCGCTGAGCCTGCGTGTCCGGAGCCTGTGCTCCGCAACGGGAGAGGCCACAACAGTGAGAGGCCCACGTACCGCGCAAAAAAAAAAAAAAAAAAGATTTGAACATTTTAGTGTATGTTAGACCTCAATTAAGATGATAATAACAATAATCTTTACATAAGATAATAAACTTACACTCCCAACGACTCCATTAGCCTGCTTTTGTTTCTGTTGCTTTGGTTGTGATAAGGGCACAGGTGTAGGTTTTTTTTTTAAAGGTTTCTTTTTTTTTGATTTAGCAGTTTTCTTGGGTCCTTTACTCTTCTGTTGCCATCCTCCTTTTGTTCTGTTCTTGTTAGTATCACTCTGCTGTAAATCACAACACACATGCACACTCAGAAGTTGTAGCACTAGTTTCATTTGGAAGTCATAGTAAATTTTAGATGGAAATGACTAAACTAATAAATGTTGTAGTAAAGTGAATTACTCTCCCACAGCAATATAAATCAATCAGAGAACTAAACAAAACAGTTATTTCACCTGAAAGATAGATAGGAAAACTGAAGTTTTTACCCCATCTTCTGCTGGCTGTTCCTCTGCAGCACAGATGGACTGCTCCTTTTCAAATACTTCCTACAGGTAGCGAGAAGAAAAATATAAAGTCTGTCAACCTATATTTATCTTTCCAATAAAGCAATCTTTCAATATATGTTATCAGTAAGTTTTTTAACTGCTGACAATTGCAGGGGGTGGGGACAAAACCATGGATAGACAGGAGACTCGAAGCAATTACTAAATGATGTATGTGTGCAAATTTAGCAATCACTAAATGATGCTTTAGAAGTTACCTTCTGAAATATCTCACATCTGTCTTGAATATATTTTGAGAAGTACATTCTACTTAAATTTATAAATGCAATGCCTTAAAATATGTAAACTCATAAGTCAGTCATATTTCATAATTTAAATTTTTATTTTTATTCTAATAGTAATAAGACATGACTATTTTAAAGTTATGAGAATTTGAATATATTACATTATTCTCTAACATTGAAACTTCACGAGACCAATATTAGTTTATTTATGATTTTAAGTGATATTGTTGATATAACTGATATAACTTAGATATAACTAAGAAGTGGAACACCAAATCTACATATCCTAAAGACATACCCACCCACCAAATAATCCATTTAGAATCAGTGCAGAAGCTATAAATTTAGGATTTGAAATCCAGTAAGAATTTAGCAAGAATCTATACTAGAAGATGACAAGTGATATGGGTTGTGTTTCATAAACTCCCTAGAATTATTAAAACTAACAAGTGAAAACAATAACTGTTGGGCTCAAACTGTTGGCCTAATGCATCAGTCAGCAAACTATGGCTCACTGTCTGCTTTTTAAACAAAGTTTTATTAGAACACAACTATGCCCATTTGTGAGTTCAGCAGTTGCTATAGAGACTGTATGGCCTGTAAAAACCGAACATATCAATTTTTTTTAATTAATTAATTTATTTTTGGCTGCGTTGGGTCTTCCTTGCTATGCGCAGGCTTCCTCTAGATGCGGTGGGTGGGGGCTACTCTTTGTTTTGGTGCGCGGGCTTCTCATTCCTGTGGCTTCTTTTGTTATGGACCATGGGTTCGAGGCGAGGCGCGCGGGCTTCAGTAGTTGTGGCTCGCGGGCTCTAGAGTGCAGGCTCAGTAGTTGTGGCTCACGGACTTATTTGCTTCGCAGCATGTGGGATCTTCCTGGACCAGGGCTCGAACCCATTTCCCCTGCATTACCAGGTGGATTCTTAACCACTGCGCCACCAGGGAAGTCCTGAACATATTATTTAATAACTGGACCTTTATGGAAAAAGTCTGCCAGCCTCTAGCCTAATTCTATTATCTCTACTTCATTTCTTCACTTATTAGTTGGGTTCTAATGCTTAATTATGCTGAGATACAACTGATGCAAGAACTGAAAGATAAATACTTGATTCTTTCCCTTCCTCCAGGGCACTTTTGCTTTTTCTTTTACTAATTACCTGAGAAGTGTCAACAGCCCAAGGCCAATTTTGTGCTCATTTCTCAGGCTGGGAATTTCAAAGCCTGTAGGCAGTGTAAGTCTAGATTCTAAACCCAATCCTGGCCACTGGCTTAGAGCTTCCTCTTCTCCCAGGAGGCACCTCTCATCCAGAGTCCACGATACAAATGCTTCCTTACCACTTGCTACCATAAAATCAGTATCTTTGATTTGATATGTCCTACTACAAAATATGCTTTTCCTACCAGAGGTTCTAGACATGGGTTTTAAAGGTAGCATAGGTGGGCTTCCCTGGTGGCACAGTGGTTGAGAGTCCGCCTGCCAATGCAGGGGACACAGGTTCGTGACCCGGTCCAGGAGGATCCCACATGCCGTGGAGCGGCTAGGCCCGTGAGCCATGGCCACTGGGCCTGTGCATCCAGAGCCTGTACTCCGCAGTGGGAGAGGCCACAGCGGTGAGAGGCCCGCGTACCGCAAAAAAACACACACAAAACAAAACAAAAACAAAACAAAACAAAAAAGAAGGTAGCATAGGTTTCCTACAGATGCCAATAGATCTCAGAGTAGAATAGGCTAAAATCTACCACTGGCTGAATAAAACTGAGCTGAAATACTACAGTCTATTAAAAATGAGTTAACGACTGTAGTTGAAACTTGGGAGTTATACTTGGCTTGGGAGGTAATATAAATATGTAACAGAAACTGAGAAAAACAAGATGCAGGAAACATATACACTATGACTGGATTTAATGAAAAAGAATGAGAAAACTACCAGTATACATATACATGCATGTACATATATGCACTGAAAAGGTCCAGATAGTAAACATGAGCATGGAGAAAGATACAAAAAGATTTACACAAGACTGAATTCTGGTCATCTGGGTATGACAAGGAGGTTTCCTGAGGCAGCAGGAGTGAGATAAGGGATCCATGATAAAAATATCATTTAACTCTGTGGGTATTCATGCTTTAGGCTAGCTAAAGGTATGAGCTTCAAAACTGATGATCTCAGAATGGTAGAATTTTAGGTGATTTTAATTTCTTCCTATACTTTTCTGCATTGCCTAAATTTTTTTCCCCACACAGCATGAATTTTTCACATAATTAGGGGGAAAAAAAGCTAATTTTACTGTACTTTTTAAAATAAAAATAAAAGGGAGTACATTCTCAAGAACTGACTAAAAAGAAGCAGGTAGAGGGCAGACAGCAGAAGCAAGAAGAACTACAATGCTGCAGCCTGTGGAAGGAAAACCACATTCACAGTAAGACAGACAAAATGAAAAGGCAGAGGCCTTTGTACCACATGAAGGAAGAAGATTAAACCCCAGAAAAACAACTAAATAAAGTGGAGATAAGGCAACCTTCCAGAAAAAGAATTCAGAATAATGATAGTGAAGATGATCCAGGACCTCGGACAAAGAATGGAGGCAAAGATTGAGCAGATGCAAGAAATGTTTAACAAAGACCTAGAAGAACTAAAGAACAAACACTTAGAAGAATTAAAGAACAAACAGAGATGAACAATACAATAACTAAAATGAAGAATACACTTGAAGGAATCAATAGCAGAATAACTGAGGCAGAAGAACACATAAGTGACCTGGAAGACAGAATGGTGGAATTCACTGCAACAGAACAGAATAGAGAAAAAAGAATGAAAAGAAATGAAGACAGCCTAAGAGACTCTGGGACAACATTAAATGGGACAACATTCGCATTACAGGGGTCCCAGAAGGAGAAGAGAGAGAGAAAGGACTCGAGAAAATATTTGAACAGATTATAGTTGAAAACTTCCCTAACGTGGGAAAGGAAATAGCCACCCAAGTCCAGGAAGTGCAGAGAGTCCCAGGCAGGATAAACCCAAGGAGAAACACGCCAAGACACAAAGTAATCAAATTGACAAAAATGAAAGACAAAGAAAAATTACTGAAAGCAACAAGGGAAAAATGACAACATACAAGGGAACTCCCATAAGGTTAACAGCTGATTTCTCAGCAGAAACTCTACAAGCCAGAAGGGAGTGCCATGATATATTTAAAGTGATAAACGGGAAGAACTTAAAACCAAGATGACTCTACCCAGCAAGGATCTCATTCAGATTCCACAGAGAAATCAAAAGCTTTACAGATAAGCAAAAGCTAAGAGAATTCAGCACCACCAAACCATCTCTACAACAAATGCTAAAGGAACTTCCCTACGTGGGAAACACAAGAGAAGAAACAAACCCAAAACGTTTAAGAAAATGGTCAGAGGAACATACATATCGATAATTACCTTAAACGTGAATGGACTAAATGCTCCAACCAAAAGACATAGGCTCGCTGAATGGATACAAAAACAGGACTCATATATGTGTGGTCTACAAGAGACCCACTTCAGACCTAGGGACGCATACAGACTGAAAGTGAGGGGATGGAAAAAGATATGCAAACAGAAATCAAAAGAAAACTGGAGGGCTTCCCTGGTGGCGCAGTGGTTGAGAGTCCGCCTGCTGATGCAGGGGATGCAGGTTCGTGCCCCGGTCCGGGAGGATCCCACATGCCGCGGAGCGGCCGGGCCCGTGAGCCATGGCCGCTGGGCCTGTGCGTCCGGAGCCTGTGCTCCGGCAGCGGGAGAGGCCACAGCAGTGAGAGGCCCGCGTACGGAAAAAAAAAAAAGAAAGTTGGAGTAGCAATACTCATATCAGATAAAATAGACTTTAAAATAAACAATGTTACAAGAGACAAGGAAGGACACTACATAATGATCAAGGGATCAATCCAAGAAGAAGATATAACAATTATAATTATATATGCATCCAACACAAGAGCACCTCGATACATAAGGCAACTGCTAACAGCTATAAAAGAGGAAATCGACAGTAACAGTGGGGGACTTTAACACCTCACTTACACCAATGGACAGATCATCCAAACAGAAAATTAATAAGGAAACACAAGCTTTAAATGACACAATAGACCAGATAGATTTAATTGATATTTATAGGCCATTCCATCCAAAAACAGCAGATTACACTTTCTTCTCAAGTGCACACGGAACATTCTCCAGGATAGATCACATCCTGGGTCATAAATCAAGCCTCAGGAAATTTAAGAAAATTGAAATCATATCAAGCATCTTTTCTGACCACAATGCTTTGAGATTAGAAATCCATAACGGAAAAAAACGGAAAAAACACAAACACGTAGAGGTTAAACAATACATTACTAAATAACCAAGAGATCACTGAAGAAATCAAAGAGGAAATCAAAAAATACCTAGAGACAAATGAAAATGAAAACATGATGATCCAAAACCTATGGGACACAGCAACAGCAGTTCTAAGAGAGAAGTTTATAGCTATACAAGCCTACCTCAAGAAACAAGAAAAATCTCAAATAAACAATCTAACCTTACACCTAAAGGAACTAGAGAAAGAAGAACAAAGAAAACCCAAAGTTAGTAGAAGGAAAGAAATCATAAAGATCGGAGCAGAAATAACTGAAATAGAAACAAAGAAAACAATAGCAAAGATCAATAAAACTAAAAGCTGGTTCTTTGAGAAAGTAAACAAAATTGATAAACCATTAGCCAGACTCATCAGAAAAAGAGGGAGAGGACTCAAATCAGTAAAATTACAAATGAAAAAGGAGAAGTTACAACGGACACCGCATAAATACAAAGCATCCTAAGAAACTACTACAAGCAACTCTATGCCAATAAAATGGACAACCTGGAAGAAATGGACAAATTCTTAGAAAGGTATAACCTTGCAAGACTGAACCAGGAAGAAATAGAAAATATGAACATACCAATCATAAGTAATGAAATGGAAACTGTGATTAAAATCTTCCAACAAACAAAAGTCCAGGACCAGATGGCTTCACAGGTGAATTCTATTAAACATTTAGTTAGAGAACAGCTAAACACCCATCCTTCTCAAACTCTTCCAAAAAATTGCAGAGGAAGGAACATTCCCAAACTCATTCTATGAGGCCACCATCACCCTGATACCAAAACCAGACAAAGATACTACAAAAAAAGAAAATTACAGACCAGTGTAAGTGATGAATATAGATGTAAAAATCCTCAACAAAATACTGGCAAACAATCCAACAACACATTAAAAGGATCATACACCATGATCAAGCGGGATTTATCCCAGGGATGCAAGGATTCTTCAATATATGCAAATCAATCAATGTGATACATCATATTAACAAACTGAAGAATAAAAACCATATGATCATCTCAATAGATGCAGAAAAAGCTTTTGACAAAATTCAACATCCATTTATGATAAAAACTCTCCAGAAAGTGGGCATAGAGGGAACCTACCTCAACATAATAAAGCCCATATACGACAAACCCACAGCAAACATCATTCTCAATGGTGAAAAACTGAAAGCATTTCCTCTAAGATCATGAACGAGACAAGGATGTCCACTCTCACCACTATTATTCAAAATAGTTTTGGAAGTCCTAGCCACGGCAATCAGAGAAGAAAAAAGGAATAAAAGGAATACAAATGGGAAAAGAAGAAGTAAAACTGTCACTATTTGCACATGACATGATACTATACATAGAGAATCCTAAAGATGCCACCAGAAAACTGCTAGAGCTAATCAATGAATTTGGTAAAGCTGCAGGATACAAAATTAATGTACAGAAATCTCTTGCATTCCTATACACTAATAACAAAAGATCAGAAAGAGAAATTAAGGAAACAATCCCATTCACCACTGCAACAAAAAGAATAAAATACCTAGGAATAAACCTACCTAGGGAGACAAAAGACCTGTACCTGTACTCAGAAAACTATAAGACACTGATGAAAGAAATCAAAGATGACACAATCAGATGGAGAGAGATACCATGTTCTTGGATTGGAAGAATCAATATTGTGAAAATGACTATACTCCCCAAAGCAATCTACAGATTCAATGTAATCCCTATTAAATTACCAGTGAAATTTTTTACAGAACTAGAACAAAAAATCTTAAAATTTGTATGGAGACACAAAAGACCCCAAATAGCCAGAGCAGTCTTGAGGGAAAAAAACGGAGCTGGAGGATTCAGACTCCCTGACTTCAGAGTGTACTATAAAGCTACAGTAATCAAGACAATATGGTACTGGCACAAAAACAGAACTATATATCAATGGAACAGGATAGAAAGCCCAGAGATAAACCCACGCACCTATAGTCAACTGATCTATGACAAACGAGGCAAGGATATACAATGGAGAAAAGACAGTCTCTTCAATAAGTGGTGCTGGGAAAACTGGACAGCTACACATAAAAGAATGAAATTAGAACACTCCCTAACACCATACACAAAAATAAACTCAAAATCGATTCGAGACCTAAATGTAAGACCGGACACTATAAAACTCTTAGAGGAAAACATAGGAAGAACACTCTGACATAAATCACAGCAAGATCTTTTCTGATTCACCTCCTAGAGTAATGGAAATAAAAACAAAAATAAACAAATGGGACCTAATGAAACTTAAAAGCTTTTGCAAAGCAAACGACAAACAAGACAAAAAGACAACCCTCAGAATGGGAGAAAATATTTGCAAATGAATCAACGGACAAAGGATTAATCTCCAAAATATATAAACAGCTCATGCAGCTCAATATTAAAAAACAAACAACCCAATCAAAAAATGTGCAGGGGCTTCCCTGGTAGCACAGTGGTTGAGAGTCCGCCTGCTGATGCAGGGGACACGGGTTCGTGCCCCGGTCCGGGAAGATCCCACATGCCGCGGAGCGGCTAGGCCCGTGAGCCATGGTCGCTAAGCCTGCGCATCCGGAGCCTGTGCTCCACAACAGGAGAGGCCACAACAGTGAGAGGCCCGCGTACCGCCAAAAAAAAAGGGCAGAAGACCTAAACAGACATTTCTCCAAAGAAAACATACAGATGGCCAAGAAGCACATTAAAACATGCTCAACATCATTAGAGAAATGCAAATCAAAACTACAGTGAGGTATTACCTCACACCAGTAAGAATGGGCATTATCAGAAAATCTACAAACAACAAATGCTGGAGAGGGTGTTGAGAAAAGGGAACCCTCTTGTACTCTTGGTGGGAGTGTAAATTAATACAGCCACTATGGAGAACAGTATGGAGGTTCCTTAAAAAATTAAAAATAGAATCACCATATGACCCAGCAATCCCACCACTGGGCATATACCCAGAGAAAACCATAATTCAAAAAGACACATCCACCCCAATGTTCATTGCAGCACTATTTACAATAGCCACATGGAAGCAACCTAAATGCCCATCGACAGATGAATGGATAAAGAAGATGTGGTACATATATACAATGGAATATTACTCAGCCATAAAAAGGAACGAAATTGGGTCATTTTTGAGACGTGGATGGATCTAGAGAGTGTCATACAGAGTGAAGTAAGTCAGAAAGAGAAAAACAAATATCGTATATTAACGCATATATGTGGAAACTAGAATAATGGTACAGATGAACTGGTTTGCAGGACAGAAATAGAGACACAGATGTAGAGAACAAACGTATGGACACCAAGTGCGGGAAAGTGGCGGCGGGGGGTGCTGGTGGTGGTGGGATGAACTGGGAGATCGGGATTCACATATATACACTAATATGTATAAAACAGATAACTAATAAGAACCTGCTGTATAAAAAAATAAAATTCAAAAAAAAGGAGGTAATAAAATTCTCAACAATAATCAATAATTAATCTCTGTATAACACTTTACAATTTAAGAATGATACCCACACGACCTTGTAATTATAATGTTTTATAGGGAATTAACAAATCATCAGAGGAAGAATTAATGTATTTTTCAACTGTGTGTGTGTGAAAAACTAATGTGAAAACTATAAAAATTAATTTAAAATTTCAAAACAGCTAACAGAACCTGCAAAATTACATTTGCAAATCTACAACAGTTTTGACTTTGAGAATGTATAACTTAGAGTGAGAGAATATAAAAGCCTTAACACATAACTCTTAAAGCATAAAACTACAGACTACTTACTGCCATTGTTTGCCTTGTCAATTTAACCAACACTGTAACTAAGGATCCTACTGTGATGTTGTTGCTATCTTCATCATCCAATACTATAAAAGAAAAACAAATAAATAAAAATCAAGTTCTATGTCAAGGCAAACAGCAAAACAACTTATTCAAATCAATCTGGTATTTCAGTATTTCAAACATACAGAGTTTTAAACCTACTAAATAAAAAATAATTTATTGACTATGTACTCTGTAAAAAGCTCTCTAGTAGATGCCTTCAACAATGTACCCATTTAATCCTTAAATCAGCTCTATGAAGCATTATTATTATTTCTTTAAAGAAGATACTGAGGTTCAGAAATAAAGTAAAATGCCCAAGGTCACAAAATGGCTATATCGACACTGCCAAGTTTCAAACCCAAGCCTTTCAAAACAGAGTATGTTAGGACTACAACAGCTTTCTCTCACAGTGATATAAAAATAGGATTCTGTCACTCTATTAAATTGTGCAAACTTTATACTCACAAGATCTTACCTATATGAACAAATGCGTGCCTGTAAGAATAAAATAATTAAAACTAGTATTCTGAGCAACAGTAAAGATATTTTAAGGCAAGAACTTGAAAATATTGTTTATATTAAAAAACACTTTAAAAACATTTTTTGCAATTGTTTAATTTTTTAAAACCACATTTGCCACACACAACCCCAAAAGTCTAACAATAAAATAAACTTAACTACAAGCCCTTTAAAAACAGAAACCATTCCTAACACATCCTTGTATTCTTGGTCCCACAAGAATGTTTTCACAATGGCAACTTAGCAAATGTCAAAGCTCAGAACAATGTCACAATGAAGGAATGGAGCAGAATAATCTCTAATTCTGTCACCATACTAAGATACTATATTTGGCTCTAAAATGGGAACTCACAGGACAATTATGTAGGTAGAAAAATAATCTCTATTTTTTTTCACTCCAAGCAGACAAAGACAGAAGTAAGTCAAGAAAAACACATGAAATGTGGCACAGAGCATGGTGATTCTCAAGATTTAATTAATATAAACAAATTAGGTTTTTTAAAAATTAATTTTAGGACTAAGCAGGTATCTTATACTAACAATAGATATATTTCAAATATCCTTCACTACATCTAGAAATCTCTTTCATTCTTTGAAAAGTTAAGATCTTCTTGAAAGCTGAACTACAGAACAGAAGCATCCTCAAACCTAAGCCCATTAGGAGGATAATAAAAGTAGGGTTCTCAAAACTAATAAGTATACAACATCTTCCATCACAGCAAATCTGACAGGTAAACTACAGTTCTGCAAAGTCTAATTAAAAGTTATTAAATGAAGTGTTTTGAGGGCCTTGAGCCAAATAAACAAAAGCCAATCTATCAAAAGGGAAGCAATGGGAAACCTCCCACTTACCCTGTGATTTTATGTCCATGGTCACATATGGGAAACTCCCAAGGACAGCCATAACCTCTTCATACTTTTCATCTTCAAGGAAGTGCAATAGATTGTGACGATCTGATTCTTTTAAACTCACCAAATCCTGGATAGTCTTAATTTTGTACTAAATTTAAAAAGAGAGAGAAAGAAAATAAATCCCGAAGTCATATAACTTTACATAAAAGGAAAATTATTAGCATGTTTACCAAAACAAAATCCAAAAACTTTTAGAAAAATGTTAAGATTATATCCATTTCAAAGCAGAAAATACAACTTCACTGTATTTCATGGCCTTTTTCTCCAAGGAAATTTAAGAATTTTTCTTTTTTTTTTAAGAATTTTTTTTATTACAAAGTTAATACACAGCTACTTTTTTTAATTAGAAAAAAATAAAGTTAGAGGAAAAAAATAATAACATTCATATAAACTCTTGACCCAAGCAAGAATGACTGTCATTTGATTTGTTCAGTTTGCAGACCTTTATTTTTAATTTTAATGATAAAAACCTTTAAGAGTATGAATTTATGTCCAAGTAATAGCTGCATGCACCCTTAAGTTTTACTATGCAGTACTCTCATTTTTGTTATTTTCTAAATACAGCTATCCGTTATTGCAGTAAAACCCAGCCTGGCTAAATGGATACTCAGGAGAGGGTTTTTTAATTTCTGAGTATTCGGTGCCAGTTATTAATTTTTACTTTCACCGATAGGGATTAGCTCATGAGGCATGTGAAATACCTGCTTTTGAATTCTGAAGTTTACAATTATGACTTAAAATGTGATCAAATTTATAAGAGTAACACACTTCCTCGAAAGGAGAGAACTCTGATGCAAATTTCTAATATGTATTTATTAGTTCTGCCTTAACACTATCAAATCCAATGTCTATCTTCTGCCTACTTTGTCTAATATCAATACATACAAAGTAATGTTTAAAATCTACCAAACTTACAATTTCATTCCACTTTTTCTTGTATTTCCTCAAGTTTTCATTTATATTACATTTCTGAAATATCTTAAGATTCATTATCATAATCTATATACAGATTGTATTTTCTAAATAAGAATTATCTGTATTTGATCTACTTATTTTTTGAATGCTTGATTTTTTTTGTTCAGACGCAACCAATAAACTATTGCCCAACCTTTAAGCCACGAATGAAATAAATGGAAAGTATACAGTGCATTTTTACTTAGTACGCTTATTTTTGGCAACATAAAGAAAAAAGAAAGTGTTGACTGCTAAAATGCACTGACCCCCAAAGTAAACCACTACAGTAGTAAAATATTATAAAACAGCTACCTAATCAAGAAAGTATTAACAGAATCACTTGAGGGATGTTTTAGAATGTTTAAAACATTATAAATCTAAGAAGTTCACAGTAACCATTTCTAGAAAAATTTTCATTCATGTTACCTTTAAGTGACAGGACAAACTGCTTAAAACTAATTTTAAAGTAGCAAATTACCTTTTTATGATTAGAAACCCTTCTAAGATTGTCTTCTTCAATGTGAGGGAGCTGCAGAAGGGGAGACTTAAACTGCTGAAGGCCTTGCACAGCCATCTGGGAAAGCTTCATGCAGTTTTCCAGGGATGCCAAAGTTGGAGCACGAAACTCCCTTTCTTAGAAAGAATAGAAGAAAAGCAAAAACAGGTCTGGACTTTTTATATGTTCAGGAGTACACAATTCATCACAAAAACAAATTCATGTGAACATCCTTAACACCTCAAATTTTACGATCACAGTGTTGAATTTCCTTTAAAAGTTACTGGGTAAGACACAGAAAATACACAAACTTGGTCAAATGCACATACTGATGTCATGCCAAAAACTGACATCATCCATAACAACAAAACACAACCAGTATCTCTTTTTTAAGGGTCTCTCTTTCCATTACTGACCATAAATAAACTCCCTCGTTCTTTTTTCCATTATGTAAAAAACACTACACGTCAGATGAATCATCATCACATCACTTAAAGAATTACTTCAAACTCATTGTTAACCTAATTCTAAAACTACTCAGAGGAAGGAAAAGGGTATTTTAAATCTCTGCAAACAATAAATAACAATAAAACAATGAAAAATTAAATTCAAAGAACATAAGTCACCATACTTTACATAATAAAAAATACAGGAAAGAAATAAGGAAAACCATGAACAAAACTGGGAAAACTGATTCACCTTACAGACAGAATTATACTAAGCACCCAAAAATCTTAAAACTATGAAGTGTAATCTGTATGTGCTTGCAAGAAAAAGTACAACATAATTATGCTTCCCCCTCACCTTCACGGCTCCGGGCCATTATTATTAGTTGGCAGATTACATTAACCATTTCTTGAAGTAGGGCAGGGCATTTTTTCAGCATAAATTGCTGATCTGCAAAACAATAAAACACCTGAAACAAATCATTCTTCTTTTATGATTAAAACACCTTTATCACCTGTAGTCCAAGACGAATGCTAAATTTAAGCTGTCACACACATTTTTCACATGACCTCAGAATATTACAATAGTTTCTCCTCGGCAGCACTATGTCAAAAATCAATCAGAAAACCCTACCTCAAATTAGATGTTTCAAAGGCAAACTTTTAATATTATGGTCTTGGGCTTTATAAATTACTCCCTACCTTTTTTTTTGGAAATAGCCTTAATCTTAAATTTAATCATAATCTTACTGATTTAAGAACTTCAAAATTCTTCTTCCTGTGTACCTAAATTCCTATAATTATGGGTAAGTCCAAAGACTAAGACTGAGAATAAATGTGAACCAAATGGAGAGAGGAGGATAGGAGGAGGAGGAGGGAGACAGACACTTTCATTTATACTGCATATAATAGTTAACCATTAAGATCATCCATTGGGGTTGGTACTCAACCTAAAAAAAAATCTGTTCCCTGATTCTAAGATAATTGGTAAAAATGGAGATGGTTTCATATCTGTACAGAACATTAGGAACAGAATTACTAGTTAACTTGCAACTTCAATAAACAATGCCTAAATAGAGCTCCTTGATTCCATCATAAGCAGCCTATCCTATCATTAATCACTGAGCATCAACTGACCTTGTTTTCAAAGGCATTTGATTGCATTATTGGCTTAAAGTGGTGGGGGGAGGGTTGGTTCATTCAGAAAGAAAATTCCCTAAGGATAATAACTTTCTTTTAGAACTTCCAATTGAAATAATGCAAGTGAAAAGAGATGACACTCAAATTCATGACATCCCTGGAAACACCACTGTCCCAATCCACTGCTTTTCTTTTAAGTAGAATAGATGGCTTCAAGTACTTCTGAAGCTTTAAATAAAGATTAAACAGACACTTCATTGGTAACTACTGCTGGAGTATGATGGTGGTACTGGTGGCAGTGACTGAGACATCTGTTGTGAAAATCCATTTTTTCCTTGCCCCAAAAGGCTTACAAAATCCTTTTTTAAAAGCCATCAGGAATTATTGTATAATCTGCAACTGACTTAACATTTTTCATAGAGAGTATTCTCTCACCTTGAAATACAACATTTTAACATTTGCCAAAACATCTGACTTACTAATACCTTCAAAGAATTTGTGAATTATGTACATAGCATATAGATTTGTTTTTAAAAGGTCCTTGAGTAATTATCTGATTGAGCAAAAAAGAACAGTGACAAAAAAACACTGCACCACGAGGTCTAATTAAATCCACCTCTTCTGTACCACTAAAACCCTACAGATATTAGAATCACAAATACCTTCTTCAAGGGTCTCAGGAATTTTCATTCTAGCAAGATGAGACAGTAAAAGAACTCTGGCCTTCAGGCTATATGGGCAGGTAAGTGGCGGCTCATTCTTCTTTAAATTAATGCTGCCAATTTCTCTGATTAGCTAGAGTAAATAAAATAATTATTTAAAAATGTATACTTAAAAAAGCATTAACCTTATATACTTAAATGTTTATCAAGGAATTTGGGAGACAGGCCTAACCTGAGGTATTAGAATATTATCTGTTGGTCTGCTTGTGGCATCCTTGTTATACTGAGGATCAAATTCAGAGGCTCCAGCCAAGACCATGATAAGACCTAAGAAAACAAAAGAAATATGAAGAAAAATAAATTTGGTCACCCATTAATCCACCTCCCATGATACTTGATTAATCCTAGAGCGAGGCAGTTTTCCAATCACACACAATGCTAAAATCATCTGAACTCCACTATCAATAAGCATTAATCTCTCTCATAACAAAAGCAACATCTCACTTTTTAAAATGTGTGCAATATTACCTATCACAAGTAAATAGAAATACACATCAAATTAAGGGCCCAGAAGCAACTAGGTGCATTAAAATCACTACAAATAGCATCTGTTTCTAGACCTAAGCATGTGTTCCACAGAAATTTATAGTAGGAAGTATTCTATGTGATGTTACTAACTGCTTTGTAAAAAAAAAAGGGGGGGGGGCGGGGACTCCATGGCTAAATAAAGCTGAGAAATAAGAGTTAAAAAGAGTTTCAGGGGCTTCCCTGGTGGCGCAGTGGTTGAGAGTCCGCCTGCTGATGCAGGGGACATGGGTTCGTGCCCCGGTCCGGGAAGATCCCACATGCCGCGGAGCGGCTGGGCCCGCAAGCCATGGCCGCTGAGCCTGCGTGTCCGGAGCCTGTGCTCCGCAACGGGAGAGGCCACAACAGTGAGAGGCCCACGTACCGCAAAAAAAAAAGAGTTTCAGGTTTCTTCACTTCATGACTCCTCAGAGCCTTGAGTAAACTACAATATATTGTAATTTGCAGAAATTTTTATTATGGAACTCTGGAGGGTTTTGTAGGAATAGTGTTCCTTGAAATACACATGATGTGAGGTCACATATATTAGCGTTACCCTCGTTGGCCTATACAAGTTCTTCAATGACTGGCACTATTGTCATCAATCTTACCTTACAGCAGAAAATACATGCAACATCCTCACAAAAAGCAGGACGGTAAAGAGGTTAAGTGCGTAGCTGAATGACCTAGAACAATATTCTTCACCTCTCTGTGGGCCTTGGTTTCTTCATATGTGCCTGACACACAGTCAGCATAGTAATGTGTGTGAGCTAGTACTATTACTACCCTCAAATGTCTGAATGAAAACAACAGCTATATAAATGGTGCCAATGCTAAAACCAAGGATATATAAGCAAACCCACCAGCTAAACAAAGCTTTATGTATGTACTGGTTTAGGGCTTGGGAACCACATTACCTGAGTTCCATCCTAGCTCTGTCACTTACTGTGTATCCTTGGGCTCAGTTTCTTCATCTATAAAACGTGCTTAAAAACAGCACTTATTTATGGGGGCATACAAAGATTAAATGAGTCAATACATGCATAGTGGCTAGCAATGCCTGGCAATGACAAATACTCAAGAAATCCTAGCTGGTATTATTACAAAATTAGCCCACAAGAAGTTTTACCATAAAATTTCTGGAGGGAAAAAAATATGTATTGATATATACATATAGCTGAGTAAAATGGGAATAACAGAACTACAGATTAAGACATATGATAAAGGGTGTTAGCATTTTCCTCCAGCTTTAGCTATAATGAACTGAATATCCCTAAAACTATTAAATGGAATTTCTCCAGTTGAATATATATCAACTCTACATAAACGACTCAGAAAATAATCTAGTATCACAGTTACTTAAATTTACTTACGTTTCATATCCATATTTCGGGTTTTATAAACAAAGTATGTATAAATCTGTGTTGTGCGTATTAGAATCTGGTCTCCACTATAGCGTATTGAGCGATACCACCAAGAGCCCTAAAACACAAAATTAAACCAGAAATAAAGCATAAAAACCATGATAAATGTTAATTTTGATGCAGAATGGTCAAATTTTCTAAATGTTCATAAACCAATAAAAAGACCTGCTCTTTAGAACAAATGCCTTTGTTACATATTTCAAATGATTTATTTGGTAAATATTTATGCTGCCTGAGGCCTAAACACCAACCTACCTCATTACATATATATGATTAAAACATTTAAGTTTCAGCTAGAAATTGTTTAAAGACAAAATAGGAATGAAACAACCCACTGCTATAAGCAACAAGCTGGTTCCTCACACATAGCATGTCTTCAATAAATATTTGACAAATAAGCGAAGAGGCAATTTTATAGTTGATATACTACTTTCATTCACATTATTCCACACAAGTGGATTCTCACACAACAATCCTATGAAGAAGGCAAGACAGGTTAATTGTTAGCCTCACTATGGGACCCATAGGAACTGTAAGATCAGTAAGAATACCACCAGTTATAAGAGTAATAAACAATAAAATCATAAACTTTATGGTACCTCAATATTGAGGTGCTATGCAACTGTTTTTAAAAATGAGGTCATTCTACATGTTGTACCCCTATATGAAGCAAAAAAAGTCACAGAACAATACATATAGTAAGATCACATTTAAAAAAAAATGTGCACATGTATATATACATAATGCATAGAAAAATATCTGAAAAGGAAGCAAACTTAGCAGTGATTATCTCTGACAGAGAAATGGAGTTGGGGGAGGTGGTAACGGAAGATTTTCATTTTAAATTCTAAATACATCTGTACTATCTCATCTGTGTGTAATTTTTGCATCAGGAGGAGATTCACTTTAACATACTAAAGAGATGTCACCTTTAGAAGACCTTTAAAGTATAACTGAATATAAGATTCTTAAAATTCAAGGATTAATGGATTATATTCTAATACAAATTACAATCTTATAAGGAGACTCCAAAGCATGCACCGATTCCCTTCCCTAAAAAATGTTAATAAAAAGAGCTGGAACTTACCACAACAACTGGAAGGATAACCATGAATGCCAATCCATATACAAGTAAAACCTTGAATTGAAAAGGAAAGAAAAAGTTATGGCCTTCACCAGGTAAATGATGACAACATCCATGAACACTTATTTTGAGGCTTACATGGGGGAGGCACTATTAAAAGCACTCCTCATGCAGTACTTCATTTAATCCTTATTTTCAAACTCTAAGAGGAAGGTACCATTATTATTTTCCTTTTGCAGATAGGGAACCTTCAGCATATATAGTCATCCCTTGGTATCCATGGGGAACTGGTTTTAAGGCCCCAAGGATACCAAAATTCAGGGATGCTCAAGTCCTTTATATAAAATGGTGATAAAAGAGTAGGGCCTCTTTACCCACGGACGCAAAACATGCCGAAAGGGAGGGCCAACTTCAGCTGACCCTTGAACAATGTGGGGCTTGGCTCCCCGACCTCCTTGCAGTGGAAAATCCAACTCTAACTTCAGAGTTGGCCCCCCATTACCTGTGGCTCTGCATCCGCAGATTCAACCAACCATGGATTGTGCAGTACTGTAGTCCGTATTTATCAAAAAAATCCACGTATTAAGTGGACCCACACAGTTCAAGCCCCGGTTGTCCAAGGGTCAACTGTATTATATATCCACACCTTGGCAAGTAGTTAGTGCCTTCCAAATAAATGGTAGAAGCTGGTTTCTTTGCCTAAATATCAAACAGAACACATAATGTTCTGTTTGCAAGTAATTTCTATCTATTGGTCTTAGATTTCTGTCCTACTGCTTGATCCCAAATCTGGTAGCTAACTATCTTTTCTCTTCGCTAGTATTCCCTGAATAACCCCAAGCATAATAAACATGCTTATATACAGCAACTATATACCCTGGAAAATAACATGTAAATAAACAGCCATAAAATAACACTAAATAGCCATTTTCAAAACAAAACATGGATTTTTTTATTGCTTCAAAGATAGCTCCTAGATAAGTATTTTCAAGAAAGGAGAAGTAGGGAATTCCTGAACAATAGGCTAGGATAATTCCTGATGTTTTAGGAGTTGCAGCCTCTATATTACAGACTGAAGTCTGATATCCCACTGTCTCCTGAAGTGCCACATATAATATATATCATTATGTTAGCACACATTAAAATTAATTTAGCCTCGGTAAATGTGGAATAAAAGATAACTTAAATTTTGAGCGCTACGTAAGATAAATGTAGATACCATAAAAAAACAGTGGTTCCCTAAACCAAGAGTAGGACCCAATCTGAAACCACCTCCACAAGAAATCGCCACAACTGTAAGGAATTCCTTAAACAGTGTGGCGGGGGGCGGGGGGGGGGGGGGGGGGGACGGACCCTATACTAGAACACACTGCCCCAAACCAACAACCTAATAATAGGAACCGATTCTTTTCTCCATTATGCAAAAACAGTTTTCACAATACACAGTTAAATTGAAAACAGCACACCAGTATTTTCTTTGTAAAGCTCTCTATATATTACCAAGATATATCGAACACATTATAGTGTCTTATTTAAATGTACTCACCAAAATTGAATTTTTCTGGTCAACTATCCAAGCTGGCAGGGCAATTCCAAAGCTTGTGGCTAAAATAGGAAGAATATTTTTGAGGAGTCTCCATTTCCAGTTTTATTTCTTTATATCCCCAAATTCTGTCTCCCCCAGCCCCTCCAAAAAAGCTTTAAGATTATCTTATTATGTGTTTCCATTACACAAAAGTTGATGGACATGGTTTATATTTGAAACTTTAAATTTTTCCAGAAGAAAAAAAAATTCTATGTGAATTCCTTCTTCCCAGAACACTTAAATTATTTTATATGTCCTGAGTTTATGTAAACACTATGAATATATGAGAAAATGTTTAGTCAGTAAAGAAAAACAGATTTTATTCATCCAATTTTTATCAACTACTAACTGGAAATGAAGAATAATGACAGTGACTACTTTCCTCATCAAATCAATCAAAGTTCTATCTTTCAAACCAATCTCTAGAAAGAAAACTAAAGTAAAAATTAAAGGGAACTCAATTTACATATTTGTTTAACTCCTTGTGGTTGTAATTTTCCTATTCACAAACTAAGAAAATCAAAACATTCTTTTCAATCTAGTTTAACATTTTTATAATATACACATATCATAACCCCAGTATTTTTTAATCATCATTTACCACACCTTGAGGCCCATCTGGATTTCCAAACTCTTCCCAATTTTTCCGGGACTCTTCATCAGTTAAACTAGCATAAAAGGAACAAAGGTGCAAAATTAGAAAGCCACATCTGAAAAATAAGTACTCATATACACAAACTCCATTAACTAACCAACTCACTTCCTAAAGATAATTTCAGAGAATCAAGAAAAGAACTCTCTGAAATCAGAAAAAAAGGGGGAAAGGAAAATAAGAAATTCAGCATTAACAGAAAATGCTGACTATTGAGCCCAGATACAAATTCCTAGTTGGCCCATGGGTTCTCAGGTTTAGCCAGTTCAAGCCAGAAGATGCAACTTTAAAGGCTACTACATTTTCTAAGGAGGCAGGGAGGACTATACGTTACTTTTAAAAATCTTATACACTCAGATATTTCCCAAAATTTCTTCAATGTTCATGTTTTTACTTTAATAATGATACATATCTATTTTTTAAATATAAACTTAATACATGATTAATAATAATCCCTCCAAAACTGGTACCACATTCTCAAAGAAAAAAATAATAACACCTATAAAATTCCACTGCTTTGGAAAAGGTCATTTGCATTGTGCTAAGATCACAATTTTCTCCTAAGCCAACTTCCAGCAAGACTAAGAAAATACCTGCTAAAGCAACAGCTTCTTAACCCAAGCAATATGAAAGTGACAGTGATTTTTTAAACACCTAACATGAATATAACCCCTGACCTGGGCAATGGCTCAAGGCACAGGGTGAGAGTAGTTTTATTCCAGGTCCCAGTATAGATGTTAAAAAAAAAAAAAACATTAAAAGAAATTTTCAATTCCTTCAAAAACTTTACAATGCTGTTAAGGAGACAAGGCAGACACATACACACAAAATGACCAATAACATAATAAGGAAGGTATTCTTGCAGACTAATTGGCAAAAGATTATGTTTATGTCCAAATCTAATTTTAGCCATATTTCTATTTCCCAGAACATATGCACTTAAGATACAATGAATTTTCTATTCAACAAAGCTCCAATTGAGAGAGCGAATGCAGAAGAATCTTCATAAAATTGCAAAATTTTTCAATGATTTGAAAATATTTTTAAACTTACCAATTTGGTCATTTATGAAAACAAGAGCCTTGATGTCTTTAGTCCTTATTCAACTATAACTCCACTTACACTGTTTGACCTAAGGCCGCAGTAAAATACAGGAGCCAATGAAAGGCATTATTAGAGAGACTGCAAGTTAATAAGGAGTGGTGCTAAGATTCCTTTCTGCTAAGGGAGGGATGTTTTTCAAAAACTTTTGCCTTTGTTTCCCTGTACAATTGTCCACCCCACCCAGAGCTTTAGCTATTGTTTCTTTCAATTTTCTGTCTCCTAATCAGTGTCTTTTCCCCAAAATAATTATCTCTGTCCCCTCCTGACTTTCTAATGATGGCAGCACCATAAACTGTTCTGTTCTCTATACAATGCCCTTACGTTTTGCAAAATAAAGCACAGCTCTCATCGGAGAAGCACTTGATTTTTCAACCTGCATACACACCTGATTAAAATTCCATTAACTCATTCATTAAACCATCTGTACAACTGTTGTGTAACCATCCTGTATACTCAAAGGAATTATCCATTTTTTAAAAAGTCAGTGTAAGAAAGCAACTGATTTTGGGCTACTTATTAGTGCTTCAGTATCCATTCCTAAGACTTAAGGTACTTAAAAGCTATGTGATTTCAGTATAATTTATATATAACAAGCTTAAACAACACCAATGGTGCTAACATAATTTTTTTTAATTCAATGAGTATAAAGCTTCCTAAACATGATTATACCCCTTGACTTTGGGGGTGGGAGGTTATATCATAGATCCTATTAGGAATCTAATGAAACCTATGCCCCTCCTGCCCTGGAAAAAAACGCACATTTACAAACACACATAAATTCTGTATACAGTTTCAGGGACCTCAGTTTATAAATCCTAACCCAGAGAATGTTTTCACTAAATTATATGCGAAGGGTCTGAGTTGGCTATGTAGAGCTAAGTTACATATTCATATGTAAGAACACATGAAAACATACTTTTTAAAAATCAAAATATCTTTAAGGATATAAATCATGCTGCCCACTTGTTACAAAGTAGTTTAAACATAGATTTTACACCCAAAAGCAAAATCCCAACTATATCCAGAAGAATGAATCAGATATCAATAGTTGGTCTAACTCCTCAAAAATAGCCATACCTCCTTTCCTTTAAGTTACAATCTGGTCTGAAGAAATAGGAATGACCCAGCTTGTTTATTATAATGAGTGAATAAGGGAAGAGAAACCAGCCTGAATAACCAAGGCAAATTCTGAAAAACCTTGTAGATCATGCAGTTTTTTATAACTGCATTCTACACGTTGCTTGAATTACATAACTTAGGCTGGTAGAGTTATACATACATAAGATAGCAGCTTCAATCACTCAGAACCTATATTCAGTAAAATGCACCCTTTTAACTAATCTAATTATACTTGTACAAGTTACAATAACTCAAAGTTCTGGGTCCCATAATCATTTTACTTCTTCACTTGTCTGATAGACCATCAACTATTTAAGACATTTTACATACAAAACATTCTACATCTTGAACATGTAACTGAGTTAAAACCAAAGGCCATATATTATTCTTCTGTACTTCTTAGAATAGTGACCATACATCATAGAGTCAGATTTCCAGTAACCTGAGAACAAAATCATGAACTTGAAAGTGTTACAATACCTGAAAACTCAGGGGGGAAAAAAAAATAACTGTACCAAAAGCACTAAAATTAAAACTACTAATTATTTTGGGGAAAAGAATCTGATTAGGAGACAGAAAGTTGAAAGAAACAATAGCTAAAGCTCTGGGGCGGGTGGACAATTGTACAGGGAAACCAAGGCTATCTGACTTCCTCTGGAAATCTTCAGTTCTTCTTAAATTACCTGAAGACAGCAACTAAGGCACTGCAATACTTGTGCAACAAGGGTAAATGCTTAAAGGAGACACTGAAAAAAGGGGAAAAGGAGACACCAACTGAAAGACAGCAATCTGGAGGACATCTGCTGCGTAGAAAAGAAAATGTAGTATACACTTCAGAAGCTCCTGAAAGTATTGCTTTATTACAGAATCATATTCACATAGATAACAAGCAATCCACAAAGGGGGGCAGGCTAGGCAGAGAGGAGACACGGTCAATATACTTTTATTACGCACAAAAATGCGTAAGATGATATTTCCCAAACTTTTGTCATTCACATTCCACTTTCACAGCCTGCTATTATATCTGCATATCCTATTATTTACTTATATTTTTTAAGTTAGCTTACAAAATTATATACATCACCGAGTCCTCAAAAACAGATAACATCTTGTCTGTATTTTACTCTTTAATTCAACATAAGAGCTGTGTGGGATATATCTATGATTCCTGAAGAGTCCAGCTAACTTTTTAACTCTTGTAATATTAATACTCAAGGGATTACTTCAAATTTTATATACCCTATCCTGTTTCCCCAAAATTAAACTCATCTTTAGTTTATAGTAAATGAGACAAGCTATAAGCCAAAATAAAAGAAATAGATCTAGCCTAACAAAAAGCCTAGAAATGAAAACAAGGTGCAAGTATATCTCTTCTAATCAGGATGCTTTGAAAATAGCTCAATTAACACATCACTTATTACTTAATTTAACCAACTTACATGGCAAAAGCACTACTGTAAGTTATTTAAAATTAAGGTTTGGCTAAATTAACACTTCAGGGTTCCCAGGTAGTTCCATAAATGATAGACTCAACATATGAGGCGCTTAATAAAAGTGTATGACAACTATTTTATTACTACTTTATTCAAATAGAAAACTATCTTTACCACTCTTAAAAATGTGTAACGGGTCCTATAATACTTACGCTGCATAAGCTTTTGCTATCCTCATGAACATAACTTCATCACCTCCTTTATCTGGATGATACTTAAGTGACAGCAAACGATACTGTTTCTTAATTTCTGCTACTGTCGCCCCCTAAAAGAAAAGGCTTTGTTTTAGTAAAAATAAGCACAATGCTGTAAAAACATAATCCATCCCACTTTGAACTTAAAATATTGAACTACTCAATATTTTCAGAAACAGAAAATGAAGTTTTCATCCTATATATACCTTGTCCTATAAATTTCACCCACATATTTTTAAAATAAAAATATTTTGTCCAAGGTATTTTATTTTATTGAGCACCTAGTATGTGCCACGCAGTACCCTAGGCACCGACAATTTTAGACTGATACTATATAATGCCATTTAAAGAAAATAAAATGATAGTGACATTTAAATACCAAAGAATGATCACAGTAAATTAAGTCTGGCTGAAAAAAAACTCAAATCAAAGGTTAACTTCCTTTCTAAGAAAAAAATCTGAAGAATTTCTGGTTTCACCTGCTTGTCAATATTTTAATGTTAAGTAAATACTTAATAAGTTTACCTTAGTTGTTTCCTAATTAGATTCAATTTCTATGAATAAATTTTTCACATTGATTTTTTATGGCATTAAATTGCCCCCAAACCTTTTAATCTTAAAAAATCCCTCTCGATAACCATGATCATCACAATAAGAAAACTCAGATGATATGCAAACTTTTCTTCTACAAAGCAGAAAACTACAAGATTAACACACTCCTTACTGTGTATCATATGAGTCTCTGGATCAAGCCATCTACTGAGGAGAGACTAGAAGTAAAAAAAAAAGTAGTATGGCAGAAAAAATGGAAAGGGCACTAGATTCACCTTTGTTACTAAGAAGTTATGGGACCCCAGACAAAACACAAATTTTCCAGGCCTCATTTTCTCCATGAGAAAAAAAGGGTAGATGATCGCTAGCATTCATTTCAGTTCTAACTTTCCACTGATTAACTTAAAAGACCAATTTTCTACTGCGACCCATCACTCAAGTTCAATCAAGAAAGTCAGCTAACAGGTACACTCAAGATTAACCTGAATTTCTATGACAAAGACACCAACACACTGCCTTAGTGTCAACTAACACAGGGTCCCATCCAACTAACATAAATAGACCTCCTGCTTCTAACTTTGCATTAAACCAACCTTAGAAATGTCTTTTAAAAATATACTAACTTCTCATCTCATCTTCAGATATTTTTACATTTTAGCAATTACAAACCAACTCTTAATAGGATGGCAATCAACATCTGTGGCTTAAAAAATATATGCTGGGGCTTCCCTGGTGGCGCAGTGGTTGAGAGTCCGCCTGCCGATGCAGGGGACACGGGTTCGTGCCCCGGTCCGGGAGGATCCCACATGCCGCGGAGCGGCTGGGCCCGTGAGCCACGGCCACTGAGCCTGCGCGTCCGGAGCCTGTGCTCCGCAACGGGAGAGGCCACAACAATGAGAGGCCCGCGTACCACAAAGAAAAAACAACCAAAAAAAACATACATGCATTAGAATAATAATGGATTAGGTATCTTTTTTAACTGACCAGAGTCTGATTTCTTTAGGCACAGCTCAATTTCTTTTAGGCTGTGGGCCCAGAGTATTTTCAAGGGACTATATAAAATACTACTTACGGGATCCAAATTTAATACTTCATAAGGATTGTATTCTTGATATTCTCGGTCTGTTTTGGAAACTTTGTATGTAAGGAATAATAACAATGCCCATCCTGCAAGCAGAACTATTTTCCTGTTTAGAAAAAAGATAAGTGAAGTATAAATAAATACAACTATATGGTTTTCCTTTAAGATTCTAAAGATACTATGGCAAGGCATAAAACGATCTTAAGTAGTCTCATGTCACTGTGCTATTGACTCAAATTCTATAACCACTGGATTGTAAGACACAATAAGGACTGCATCTTTTTTCACCTTTGAATTCTCTAGAACCTAGCAGTGCCTGGCATATAATATTCTCTCAGTTACTATTTGCAGAATTTTAAGTAAGAAGTTAATGTACTCATTAACTTATTGGACCCATTCCATTAGATCAAAATATATTAATACTTAGTATTCAGTTAACCATTTAATGTAAAAAAGAATTGCTCTTGACCTTGTAATTACACTTTTAGTAAGATAAACTATGAAAAATAATGGGTCAATTGTGCAAAGATGAATAAGTAGCCTTGTTTATAACAGTAAAAATTTGGAAACAACCTTAAATGTCCATTTATAAGGAACAAATTAAATAAACCATTTATAGGAGACTAATTAAATAAACCAAGATATAGCCACACAATAGAACATTTTTAGCTAACAGATATAGAAAGACGTGCATAACAGGTTAAAAAAAGATATAAAAGAACATATAGTTTGAAAAAAAACTAATTTCTTTTCTCCTCAATATGTTCTATTTAGTAAAAATATTTAAAAGATTGATATTATCAGTGTTGGAGAGGCTAAGGTAAAAAGGAACTCTCATACATTCTACACTCTAAAGGAATATCTGGCAATAAGGTTATCAAAAGCCCTAAAGAAGTATATACCTTTTTAACTATCATCTATTCCACTTCAAGAAATTTAGAAGGAAATAAACTAAAATTAAGTTTATAAAGTATAAAAGGGTGGTTACAGGTATAATTCATAGCTGAAAACATACACACATAAATGTCCATCAATACAGTACTGAAAAGATAAATAACAGTACATCCATAGAGAGATACTATCTAGACACTAAAAATATTTGCTGTGGAAGATTATCTACCTTGTACTGTTAAATTAGAAAAACAGCTTTCAAAGCTGTATGTATAATATAATCCTATTCTTTGTAAATAAAAGTTTATTATAAGTAAAAATATAGAAGGTAAATCATCTTTTTTTTTAACATCTTTATTGGAGTATAATTGCTTTACAATGGTGTGTTAGTTTCTGCTTTATAACAAAGTGAATCAGTTATACATATACATATGTTCCCATACCTCTTCCCTCTTGCGTCTCCCTCCCTCCCACCCTCCCTATCCCACCCCTCTAGGTGGTCACAAAGCACCGAGCTGGAGCTGATCTCCCTGTGCTATGTGGCTGCTTCCCACTAGCTATCTATTTTACATTTGGTAGTGTATATATGTCCATGCCACTCTCTCGCTTTGTCACAGCTTACCCTTCCCCCTCCCCATATCCTCAAGTCCATTCTCTAGTAGGTCTGTGTCTTTATTCCTGTCTTACCCCTAGGTTCTTCGTGACATTTTTTTTTCTTAAATTCCATATATATGTGTTAGCATACGGTATTTGTCTTTCTCTTTCTGACTTACTTCACTCTGTATGACAGACTCTAGGTCCATCCACATCCACCTCATTACAAATAGCTCAATTTCGTTTCTTTTTATGGCTGAGTAATATTCCATTGTATATATGTGCCACATCTTCTTTATCCATTCATCCCATGATGGACACTTAGGTTGTTTCCGTCTCCGGGCTATTGTAAATAGAGCCGCAATGAACATTTTGGTACATGACTCTTTTTGAATTATGGTTTTCTCAGGGTGTATGCCCAGTAGTGGGATTGCTGGGTCATATGGTAGTTATTTGTAGTTTTTTAAGGAACCTCCATACTGTTCTCCATAGTGGCTGCACCAATTCACATTGCCACCAGCAGTGCAAGAGTGTTCCCTTTTCTCCACACGCTCTCCAGCATTTGTTTCTAGATTTTTTGACGATGGCCATTCTGACTGGTGTGAGATGATATCTCGTTGTAGTTTTGATTTGCATTTCTCTAATGATTAATGATGTTGAGCATTCTTACATGTGTTTGTTGGCAGTCTGTATATCTTCTTTGGAGAAATGTCTATTTAGGTCTTCTGCCCATTTTTGGATTGGGTTGTTTTTTTGTTATTGAGCTGCATGAGCTGCTTATAAATTTTGGAGATTAATCCTTTGTCAGTTGCTTCATTTGCAAATATTTTCTCTCATTCTGAGGGTTGTCTTTTGGTCTTGTTTATGGTTTCCTTTGCTGTGCAAAAGCTTTGCAGTTTCATTAGGTCCCATTTGTTTATTTTTGTTTTTATTTCCATTTCTCTAGGAGGTGGGTCAAAAAGGATCTTGCTGTGATTTATGTCATAGAGTGTTCTGCCTATGTTTTCCTCTAACAGTTTGATAGTTTCTGGCCTTACATTTAGGTCTTTAATCCATTTTGAGCTTATTTTTGTGTATGGTGTTAGGGAGTTATCTAATAAGGTAAATCATCTTAATGGTGGTTACCTTTAATGATGAGATTGAATAATTTTTTTATACCTTTTGTATCACAATTTGTTACATTAGGTAGGAACTGTTAAACAAAGACATAAATGAATCATAGGAGACCTAATCAAACAAAACTGAAGTGACCTATTTTCAAATACAGAAAGAAAACATTCCGTGTGTTTAAGCTCTCTTGATAGGAACCTAGCTTAAATGTGTTTATTTGGAGTTTCCAGGATCCATTTCCAACCTACCTCCTTACTTTTATCACCCTAGTATTTCAAACAAAATAAATCCCCATATCCCACAGTCCCCTAAGCTTTTCCCACCATTATGCTTTTGCTCTCTTGGGTCTTTCAACCTAGAATTCCCATTCCCCATTGCTGCGTATCCAAACTATATTCATCCTTCAAGACTCAACTCAAATTATGTATCCTCCAAGAAGCAATCCTTAACCCTTGTTAAGATGATCAATGGGGAGATCATGGTTACAGTCACAAAGAAGCACAAACCATGACCTTCCTCCTCTGGCTAGTTGCAAACTCCCTGAGCACATGGACAGGATCCTATTCAGTTCTGACTAACCTCAGAGTAACAAACAGAGATGGCACTCAGATGCAAATTTCTTTCTATCTGACCAAATTAATGCTCTAAACCTTATTAAGGGCATAATACTACAAGCTGCTTTCCATACTATCTGTATGCCCAAAGACGAAAAGGGAGGCCTACCTGGAATACTCCCACTTTTACCTGGCTATCTAGGGAGAGGTAGCTAAGAACATAGGCTCTGGAGCAAAAACTACCTGAAGTCAAATCCCAACTTTACCACTTATTAACTTAGAGATCTTGGCAAGCTGCTTAGCCTTTTACAATTCAACTTCCAACTTTTAGGGTGGGTCTGAGAATTAAATAAGATTAGGTATGTAAAGCCCCTAAAAGGTGCCTCACAGATAGTAAATAACCAATTTATGGTAGCTATTTGCTGTTATTAGTAACTCTAACCCAAGTCTCAGCTTTCAACTAGGACCTCACTTACAAGGAAATCTTCTCTATCTCATGCCAGTTAAGAGCCCGCCCTCTGTTCTTTCATGGCACACCCTCCCCGCCCCTTACAACCCTTACTAAACTCTATTATCATCACTTGTTTACTTGTTAGTATTTGTTACTCAGGTATATCAGCGCCTAGTATAATACCTGACACATACACAGCACACAATAACTACTTATTTTATGAATAATGAAAATAATTTAAAACAGTAACTTTTGACTCAAACCCAAAGTTTGCTAATACCCTCAATATGCTAAAGAACACTTGAAAATATATTTTATTTCCACACAAACTTAGTAACTCCACATTTTGTTTTGTGAACTTCCCCAAAAGGCTACAAAGCTCAAAAAACAATGATAAAAGTAAAATTGAAAACCACTAAAGTAAAATTTTAAAGCAAACAAGGGTAGAAGAGAAAGGGAACAAAACACCTAGAACACACTACACCCTGTGTTAGATGCTCTTCATGTAGCATCTAGCTCTCTGAGCCAAAGAATAAAGGGAAGAGAGAAGAGGTTAATGACAGAATCCCCAGGCTGATGAAAACTACCACAACCAATAAAACCACGCTCTAATTTCCTGAGAGCCATACCAAAGGTAGAAACATAACAGATTACATCATACTCTGTGCCCAATTTTTTAAAAACATGTTTGGTTTCTCTTAAAAGACAAACATTTTCCCTACATACGGCTTCAGTAATTAAGTTGAGGTCTTGTGTTTTTTCTTTTAAGCAACTTCCAGAAATTAGAGTATTACACAATGACTACTTAATTTTGAAAGAATGCTTCAAGGTTAAGTAGCAAAAAGGTTTTGATGGTTCCTGACCTTATCTAAAATTTTACCAGTATTATTTAATTCTTCCTTATTTAAACATGCATTAATCTGTACTTCTATTTAAGTAAATCTCTTTACTAATTATTAAAGAGAACATCACAAAGTTGGGTTTTTTTCTTGAAAACTGAGGTTCAGATACCCACAATGTGTTGACCAAGGCCCAAAACAGAAGAGACTGGAAAGCCAAAAATATCTGCCTGCTGCCTCATAAAAGTTTAATTTAAAACGAGAAGCAAGGACTTCCCTGGTGGCGCAGTGGTTAAGAATCCACCTGCCAATGCACAGCACATGGGTTCGAGCCCTGGTCCGGGAAGATCCACATGCCACGGAGCAACTAAGCCCATGCGCCACAACCACTGAGCCTGTGCTCTAGAGCCCGCGACCCACAACTACTGTGCCCACGGGCCACAACTACTAAAGCCCGCGTGCCTAGAGCCCATGCTCCGCAACAAGAGAAGCCACTGAATGAGAAGCCCACGCACCGCAACGACGAGTAGCCCACGCACCACAACGACAAGTAGCCCCTGCTTGCCGCAACTAGAGAAAAGCCCGCGTGAGCAATGATGACCTAATGCAGCCAAAATAAATAAATTAAAAAAACAAAACAAAAAATGAGAATAGCAAGGAATACATAGTGAACATGAAACTACTCTTGTAAACACTAATTTTGCCTTTTAGTTTCACACCATTGAAGAACTCTTAACACCAAAGCTAAGATTTCCCTCCCTCTACAAAAGAACTAATCCAGGCACATATGTTGAAAACTATCATCATCATTTAAACCAATTTTTCTTTTTTTTTTTTTTTTTTTTTTTTGCGGTACGCGGGCCTCTCACTATTGTGGCCTCTTCCCGTTGCGGAGCACAGGCTCCAGACGCGCAGGCTCAGCGGCCATGGCTCACGGGCCCAGCCACTCCACGGTATGTGGGATCTTCCCGGACCGGGGCACGAACCCGTGTCCCCTGCATCGGCAGGCGGACTCTCAACCACTGCGCCACCAAGGAAGCCCTAAACCAATTTTTAAAAATAACTGGATCCACTTTTACTAATATCCTCTGCTAGGTCTTGCCCTCCTATCTACTGGATAAATATATGTAGGTAATTCACAGGATATAGTCCTCCAATAATGGCAGCTCTTTCACTTCCCCTCAGTTTCATCTGTTACCTGTAAATTGATGACTTAGGGTGAAGGTCCAAAGCCCAGGCTAACCAGCATACCCGACAGCCTCAAAAAATCAAAGACACCTACTCTAATTAGACATGCTAATAGCCTGTTTAAGCAGATGGCCCTGCAAAAATAAAGGGTAACTAGGTTCCTACTCCACCACCTCTTGCTGCAGGAACTTGGTCAAGTTACCTCATCTTCTTAGTCTCAGTTTCCTCATCTGAGAAAAAGCAAAAATATCTACCTTAAAGTTAACATAAAACTAATGAGATAAAATATAAAATCCTAGCACAGCCCCTGGCACACAGTATGTGCTCAAAAACTTCAATCACCATGAAATACAAACTTGACCCTGTCACCTCCATGCTTTCGATAACCTTTTAAAGATTCCTCCATAGTCTTTAAGACAAAATTCAAATCCTGACACAAGATATACAAGATCTTCCTTCAAGATTTGACTTCTCTTTCTCCCCTCCTCCCCCAAGTCAGAAGTACACTCTCTCTCTTTTGAACTTCTAAACCATTCTCTGTTCAGACTGTTCTCAAATTTACTAATCACATCTTACCCCTACTAAGGTTACAATTTCTTTACAAACGCATGTTTTTATTCATCATTATACCCCTATTTTATATGATACCTAGCAAAGAGTAAGCACTAAGTATGTTTTTTACTGAAATCAATTACTTACTTTACTGTAGGAATAATATTTGGCTGAGGTTTTAATAACCGTAAACGATACCACATACATCTTCCATATACTTTTCTGATATTCTTTAATCGATTTTGCTCTGTCAAAAGAAAGAAAAATAAGGTGATAAGTTCAACGATTTCCACAGTGAAGGCAAAACCAGAGTTAAAACCATACTAACCTTCATTATCATGCTAATATTATATTGGAACAAAGTACTCTCTACTTAAACTTTTAAGAAAAATTCACAAGATAGGCTAAATTTTCTACCACTTAGAACAAATGATCTATCTGGAAAATTTTATTCAACTACCAGGCAATCATTTTTCATGTGAGACTTAACTTCTAACTGAAAAAATTAAAAACTGACTTGAACCCGAAATATTTAGTTATATAATCAGTAATTTCTGAGAATTTCTCTCCTCCTTTCCCTTCTGCTATAAAAGTAACAAAAAGTGCAAAATAGTTGGAACGTGCACTTTATTAAGGAAGCCAAGCAGAAATGATAGTCTTCAAATATGAAAATAATTATGTTAAATGAGAAAAGTCACCCAAACCCTTAAGAAGTTAAAATAGGTTTATATAAGAGTTATAACAAAAGGTATTATTTTAGTCCCCAGGGAAAAGTCTGCAATTCAATTAAAAAGGAATTAAACCAAAGCCAACATATCATATACTGTTTTACTAAGCTCACTACAATCACTTGGTTTGAATAACTCTCCCAAGTTTAAAAAAAAAATTAGGTAAGTTTTAAAATAAAAATCTACCTTTTCATGAAGATGGCATATAGAAAGCAAAGAAAGAAGCCCATGCCACTCCAAAGCCAAAGACAAAAACAAAAGCTTGGAAGGCCAGGAAGGCAGTGCTAAAAAGCATCCATATCCACACACACACAAAAAGAAGACTGCATGTTACCCACTTTCTGGGTGGCTCAAGACACCCCGAAGGCAGCCCGTTTATCCTTGGAAGAGCGACAAGCTTAACCACTATGTCATCATTAAGTTCCCCTTGAGCAGGGAGTTGGTCATGAAGAAGACAGAAGACAGCAATACACCTGGGTTCATTATGAATGTCAAAGCCAACAAGCACCAGATCAAACTGCCTATGAAGAAGCTCTACAACATTGACATGGCCAAGGTCAACACCCTGATCAGGGCTGATGGAGAGAAGAAGGTATGTTCGACTGGCTACTGACTATGATGCTTTGGATGTTGCCAACAAAACTGAGATCATCTCAACTGAGTCCAGCTGCTTAATACTAAATAAAAATTTTTTCACAATATTAAAAAACTACAAAACCAAAGTCCTTAAATGAGATCTCAGGTAAGTAAAAGAACTTTGCATATAATAGAATGTTCCAAAGCTGCCATATAAGAAGCCCACCAACCCTGTTATCACCATGCTTCCAGGAAAGAATCCACATGAGAGAGCTATGTGGCAGGAGGTAACAGAAACAGGTGTGGTGAAGAAGGATCCATGTAGGGGGAGGGGTGGTGGCAGAAAAGGAGACTGGTAATATGCAGGGAGAATTATCAAGTAAGTTAATATATTAAGGATAACTGCAGTCAGTTTTTCACTGTCAGAGAAGGGAGTTACATATGTGAAAAATTAGAAAACATGAAGTAACTCTGTGGTATTAGAGTGGAACTGAAGATATGAGTAAGAACTAGTTAATATCTTTTAATATAGAAATATAGATGTAGATCTATACACATACATACACATTCTCTAACTCTATTAAGTGAGCCTAGGAACAATGACATCTCAATAGCAGTGAGCACACCTAGCACCCAGATCTTGATTTCTAAATAGCATTCTCTGCTAATGGGAACCAGATATCCAAGTATCTTCCCACAAAATATTACAAAAGGGAAAGAATGATTTTACAGTGGGGAATAATTGCCCCCCGTCAAGATGTCCACCATATCCTAAAACCCAGAACCAGTGAATATATTATCTTACATGGCAAAAGGGACTTCACAGATGTGACTAAATTAAAGATTTGAGATGGGAAGATTATCCTATATTATCTGGGTGGTCCCAATATAATCACAGGGGTCCTTATAAGGAAGCAGGAGGGTCAAAGAGAAGATGATGTAACAATGCAAGCAGAGGTTGGAGTGATGTTCTTTGAAGATGGAAGGAGAGGTCACAAACCAAAGAATACAGGCTGTCTCCAGAAGCTGGAAAAGGCAAGGATTCTATTCTAAACCCTGCAGAAAGAACCTGCCCTGCCAACACAATCACTAGCCCAGTAAAACCACCCTTGGAAGTCTGGCCTCCAAAACTATAAATTTGTGTAATATTAAGCCACTAAGGTTGTGGTTTGTTACAGCAATGATAGGAAACTAATACAAAAAATCTGGTGGACAACATCTTATCAGGTGATCGGTTGAACATCACCAGCAATGAGACAAAATGCAATCATATACCATCTAACAGAATGCAATGAGAAGAACACAGAATCAGTTTTGTGAAATTCTTCTCTAAGATACATAACCTGAATCTAATAATGAGAAAATACCAGACAACCAAAATTCAGGTCCATTCTACAAAATAATTGGCCTATGATCTTTAAAGTCAAGGAAAAACTAAAGAACTGTTCCAGACTGAAGGAGACTAAAGAAACATGTCAACTAAATGTGATGATGTGTGATTCTGAAATGGATCATATGCTATAAAGCACATCATTGAGACAAGTGACAAAACTTGAATAGGTCTGAAAATGAAATGGTAGTAATGTAAATTTTCTGATTTTCACAGTTAAATTATGGACACTTTTGAAAACACCACGGGTGCTTTTTTAATCTGGATTTCATTAAATTAAGTCTCCCATTTTAAGTATGAAACCAAGGAAACATGTTATAAGAACATGCTGAAGTCTCTATTAACCACATGGCTTGATCTATTCAAAGGAATAATATTCTCCCAACGTTTCTGTCCAAGAGAAAGTACACATGGTTTTCAGCCCCCAAAGTCTTGCACGACGTATACACGCACCTTGTATGCCTCACTCTTCCAATCCAAAATTTATACCTTAACCTTTTAGCAGAATATTTAAATAATCAGTAAGTACTATGGGGTATAGTTTACACAGTAACACAGTAATATCCAGCACCACTCAATATTCATAGTACACATTCCAAAATTCTATACTAATGACCTCAAGTCAAAGTAACTATCAAAAGTAAAGTCCTTTGGGCTTCCCTGGTGGCGCAGTGGTTCAGAGTCCACCTGCCGATGCGGGGGACACGAGTTCGTGCCCCAGTCCGGGAAGATCCCACATGCCGCGGGGTGGCTGGGCCCGTGAGTCATGGCCACTGAGCCTGCACTTCTGGAGCCTGTACTCCGCAACGGGAGAGGCCACAACAGTGAGAGGCCCGTGTACCACAAAAAAAAAAAAGTAAAGTCCCTCCACAAGGAGGGATGGATTGGGACTTTGGGAACAGCAGATACAAACTATTATATATAGAATAAACAACAAGGTCCCATTGTGTAGCACAGGGCACTATATTTAATATCCTGTAATAAACCATAATGGAAAAGAAAAAAAAAGTAAAGTACTTTAAGAGTTTTTTAAAGGCACTTAGAATAAAAAGAAATTCATTTATCAACTTCTAGTTTATAGAATTACTAGTTTCATGGCCAGCAAAAATTACCTAAGTAATATCATTAACTTATAATATAGTTTTTAAAGAAATTATTCACATTTATAGAAAAGGGAAATTACAAGGTCATAAAACAATCCTGTGATTTAAAAAAAAATAACAACATATGATGATTGCTCTCAGCAATCATGAAGTTTGTATGTCCACGGGAGTAGTCCAGGCTTGGGGGCAGGTTATTATGGTTGTGCTTCACAAGCTATACAGTGCCTTTCCTAAAACAGTCATATCCACCTGTCATGCAGAATGATCTGTCAGTCTGTAATATAACTGAGTGAATCCCCCTTAGCACCATATTCCTAGAACCTAAAGAGCTGAAAGAATGTTAGCCAGATCCGGTCTTCAAACCTGTGTGCCTGCTTGCTACAAAAGAATTTTTTAAAAATCATGTACCCTCGGGCTTCCCTGGTGGCACAGTGGTTGAGAGTCTGCCTGCCGATGCAGGGGACACGGGTTCGTGCCCCGGTCCGGGAAGATCCCACATGCCGTGGAGTGGCTAGGCCCATGAGCCATTGCCGCTGAGCCTGCGCCGTCCGGAGCCTGTGCTCTGCAACGGGAGAGGCCACAACAGTGAGAGGCCTGCATACCGCAAAAAAAAAAAAAAAAAAAAAAAAAAAATCATCTACCCTCTTGTAGAGTTCTAATTTGACATCTAAAATTTTCATCGTAAGTTTGAAGAGTTGCAAAAGATGTTGTTTCTGACATAAGTTGATATTTTAAAATAAAATAGTTTCATTGCTTTTAAATGTACCAATGACATCTAAAAATCATAATGGCAATTTCATATCCACCATCATCCATTTACAGAAATTTATGAACAAGCTCTTCATTCTACTTCCCCCACATAATTTTATCCTAATGTAATATATTTTTATCCTGGTAAGTCATTTCTTATAATACTGACACATACTTCTTCAAGTTAATTTGTTTTATTCCCTGTGACTATTTTTCCCAAATTTTTATATTGAAAATTTTCAAGCCTTCAGAAAAGTTGAAAGAATATTACAATGAACAATACCCTTCACCTAAACCCACCAACTATTAACATTCTGCAACTCTTGGCTTTATCTCTAGTTCCTTCTTTCCCTCCCTCTCCCCTTTTTTTAGAATAAGTTGCAGACATCAAGACACTTCACTTCCAAATGCTTTGGCACGCATGACCAAAGAACATCAGTAATTTTACCACAGTGAAGTTTAACACATCCATAAGGTTTTTTATGTGCTAAAATTTCTGCTGCTACTTTTATCTGTATGTGTGTGTGTGTTATCAAGGCAACATAAATATTACGAATTGATAAACTACTAAAATAAGAGTAAAATATCCGTTACGCTTTCACTTATAAGCAACTTGTAAATATCCCATATGTTCAAAGAGTTGAAACTCTAAACACTGAAACTTAGTTTTAAAAATAAAAAGTACACTGTTGTCAATATGGCACAATGTTAGGTAAAATAGCTTTATCTTTTACTTTAAGTATGTTTTTTCAAAACTTGGAAGTTGCAGATTATCTTCAGTTATTCAATTTATAGAAAAAACATGCTCCATAACCTAACTGACAAAGGCAGTCCTCACTGTTAAACCAATCAGGCAAACCAAACTTGGTCCAAAAAGTCTGACTTCATTTTTCAGTTCAAATAAATAAATATATCAATATATTTTGAGGATTATAAAAATCACTGAGAAATAAATTTTAGAATATACCTTGCAAAATAGATTACTAAAATTAATAAAGCTAAATGATATAGAGATAACATAATTTACTTAAAAGAAAAAAATGTACCACACTTCTTTCTAAAATTCAGTGACTCCTAAAAACTATTCCTAAATCCCTTAAGGGGTCCAAGAAAATAGTACTAAGAATCAAAAGCTTATATTCAATACCCCAAAAAGTCTAGAAGACATTATATATCAGTTTTCTAGCTACCCAAAGTCTCTCTGCAGCTAGTTGAGAATATATTATTACCTCAATGTGATGACCCTGGCTCACTCGTTGTTGGGACAATTTCGTTCTTTTATTTAAAAAAACAGGAAAACACGTTTCACTGTAATAGTGCAGTTTGGTTCCTAGAATACTTCAAAATAGGAAAGGCATGAAAATGATCATTTGGAAACGAAAAACTGAGAATTCAGTGCTCCAGACCTCCAAAACTATCGCTTACCTAGTCACCCTAATCTCAAAACAGACTAAGAGAAACTAAAGCTTCTGTTATGCTCTTAACCTGAATCTGAATAGTTAGCCATAGTGTGTCATTCTCAAGGCCAGGTCAGAACTGTTTGGATTTGGGATAGATAAGACACTTAACGCTACTCACCATCACTACCACCCAGTGCACACAATCACAGATTACCTAAATTGGAAGGATTTCAGAAACCTGGGTTCAGTTGCCACCTACCCCCCTATGCATACCCTGGCAACAGAGAAGGAAACCCAGAAAGCAGCTGAAAATGTTTGGATCAGAGTAGAACCACCCCACCAGAACCAAAGTTCATAATCCTCAGGAATGCCTAAGGATTATATAAGTGCAACGTAAGTGCAAACCAATACAAACCAAGTGGTTCAAATAGATTCAGCTGGTGCTTGACTGGACAGCAGCATACAACTATACCATATGCTTACCCACCTCAATTTTATTTTCCCTTTAGAGTACTGAAACGAGTACTATAGAGCAGTTTTTCAGCTCAGCACTATGGACATTTTGGACTAGGTAACAGTTGTGGGGAGCTGCCCTGTGTATTAGAGTATGTTTGGCAGCATTATGGTCTCTACCCACTAGATGCCAAGAGCACCTCCCCACTGGAGACAATATTAAACACACACACACCAAAACACATGGCTATAGCGGGGTCATGGAAAGCAGCTGAATGCTATGGCCTGAAGACCAGGGACACAGGGAGAAGAAAGGAAAGGTTGGGAGAATAAACAGAGGTGATAAGGCAACAATTCTCTTTTTCCATTCCCCTACAAGTATCCTTCAGGCAAAGAGAATCACTATATATTTGAGTACTTATGAACACCTTGAGGGAGGGGGAGGTTGGGGAGCTTGATTATTTTAAAAGAAGAAAAAAGCCAGACAACAAAAAAAAGCTGGAGGAAGAAAGCCCACAACAATCTCAATTAATAGTAGTTTAGCACACTTCAGAGGTCATCTGAAGGCAAAAATATTAAGATATTCCATAATTATCCCTGGGGGTATATCTCACAATTACAAGTGTTAAGCTGTCATTGTAAGCAACCTTTGTAAACACCACTTAAAAAATTTAGCAAGTGGCTACATTATGGAGATTAAAAATATATACTTACAGGATGATCAAACACCTAATGTTATATAATACTGCACTTGTGGCTTGGAATAAAATTTCCAGTGATGGTATCATATTCAGAGCCCAAAAGTGCTATATCACAAACGCAGATGAAACATATACATTCTGAAAAACTGTTAGATGACTCCTAAAATAGCTCTGGTGATCACAAAGACACTGAGGTTGAATACATGAGGAGTTTGAAAATAATTGTTTCCTGAAATGTAAGGGGATAAAATTGTATTTTTAAGTACTATATTTTACAGTATATGATTTTTAAATATTTTAAGTAGATACGACTTCATCCTTTAAAGGGTATATATCCATGCTGGCCAAAAAACTTTTTTCACCTCATTAAGAAATAGGAGACCTTGTCAACTTCTCTGCTTAGAAACTTTCAATAGCTTCCAACTGCACCTAAAATAAAATCTAAGCTTCGTACCAGGCTTACAGACATTATCAGCATCCCAGCTCCCTCTCTGACTTTATCCCTGATTCTTCTCCTCACCTGCCACACTCTTGCCACTTTGGTCTTCTCTGTTTCTGGAATATGTCCAACTCTTTCTTCCCTTGAAGACTTTGAACACTGTTTCCCCAGCCTGAAACAGGCTTTTCCACTCAAATCAGATCTTTGAATGGCTGGCTCCCTTTTGTCACTCAGCTTGAAGAAACTTTCTCAGGAAAATTTTCTCTGAATATTCTACTTCTCTACACAGTATTTATCACTATCTGATTTTGTTTGTTTATTTGTTTAGATGTCAATCATCTCCCCCACACTAAGATGTAAGCTTCAAGAGAGCAGGGATCCTGTCTATATTGTTCACTCCCATATTCCATTGCCTAACATAATGGCAAATAGTAGGTGCTTAACAAATATTTGTTGAATGTTTTAATTACCTCATTTAGACCTCCCAACCACCCTGGGGGTACGTATGTATGGATGGATGATTATACTTCAAAACAAAACAAAAAAACCTGAGGCTCAGTGAGGTTAAGTAACTTGCCCAAAGTTGCAGACGGTACCAAAGGAATTGCAAATAACCACTAAAGAATACAGATGAGACTTGTGCCCAGGTTTAAATTCATAGGCCTGTGCACATAATCACTTTAACTGTCTTTCCTAATCAAAGAATAGTTAGATTGCCTTGACAATTCTCAAAAGCAGCTAAAATATATTATGTCCCTATTCTCATTAACTTAACGAGACCAGACTATATCTCCGAAGCAGAAAATGTAATACGAAGAAATTCAAGTCAAAATATTTAAGAACAAGGAGTAGCTAAAAACAACTGATTAGATGACACCTCTAAACTTCTGAAACAGAAGTTTACAGACCAGGGATTCCCTGGCGGTCCAGTGGTTAGGACTCGGCGCTTTCACTGCCATGGCCCGGGTTCAATCCCTGGTGGAGGAACTAAGACCCCGCAAGCCGTGCGGCGTGGCCCAAAACAAACAACAACAAAAAAAAAACAATAAAAATTTATTTAAAAAAAAAAAGTACTACAGGGCTTTCCTGGTGGCGCAGTGGTTGAGAGTCCGCCTGCCGATGCAGGGGACACGGGTTCGTGCCCCGGTCTGGGAAGATCCCACATGTCGCGGAACGGCTAGGCCCGTGAGCCATGGCCGCTGAGCCTGCGCGTCCAGAGCCTGTGCTCCGCAACGGGAGAGGCCACAACAGTGAGAGGCCCGTGTACCGCAAAAAAAAAAAAAAAAAAGTACTACAAATAAAACCGCCACAAGGACTTCAGTATTAAAGAGTGTGGGACAAGGCAATGTAGCACATAAATCTGAGGGGGAGGGGATGGTAAACCAGTTCTTTTTTGTTTGTTTTAGCTCAATTTGCTACAGAAGTGTCACGATCCAAAAGAAAAGCAAACCATCTCTCATATCTGTAGGACACAGGGGTTTTTGTGAGCCATTTGTCTCTAAGCCAGAAGATAATACTAAGGAAAGAAGGGGAGTCTCAACTGCAGGAACGATTCATTTCAAGCTACATTTCTTTTTTTTTTTAACAGATTTTATTTATTTATTTAGGCTGCATCGGGTCTTAGTTGCAGCATGCAGGATCTTTTGCTTCGGCACATGGGCTTTTCTCTAGTTGTGGCGTGCAGGTTTTCTCTTCTCTAGTTGTGGCGCGGGCTCCACAGCTCGTGGGCTATATAGTTTGTGGCACGCAGGCTCTCTAGTTGAGGTGCATGGGCTCAGTAGTTGTGGCGCGCAGGCTTAGTTGCCCCACAGCATGTGGGATCTTAGTTTCCCGACCAGGGATCTCAAACCCGCGTCCCCTGCATTGCAGGGGAGATTCTTTACCACTGGACCACCAAGGAAGTCCCTCAAATTACATTTCTTAAACTGAACTAGAGGTGCAAGATAGTGGAGAATTCTAAACGAACTATAGTGTGCTGCAAGTGGGTCCCTGAGAAGGATGCTATGTCTCCTTAGCATACTCTCAAACATGACCCAAGACCCTATTAAAGGGTCCTCTCTACCCTGCCATCTCATCAGCCAACAACACAGCTACTCTGTTAGCTACCTTACTCTTCAGCCATTCCTCTACCATTACCACTCTATTTTTCTTTTCACCTTTATCTCAAGTGATAATCCATAGCCCAAGTCAAAGGTTAATTATTTCTAAGACAAAACAAGAGAAAAAGAAATAGAGAAACTCAAATACTGTTACAGTAAAGAAATACTAGCTTTAAAAAAAAAAATGGCAATTTAAAACACAAGGATGGGGTTTCCCTGGTGGGGCAGTGGTTAAGAACCCACCTGCCAATGCAGGGGACACAGGCTTCAAGCCCTGGTCCGGGAAGATACCACGTGCCGCAGAGCAACTAAGCTCGTGCACCACAACCACTGAGCCTGTGCTCTAGAACCCACGAGCCACAACTACTGAAGCCTGTGCACCTACAGCCTGTGCTCTGCAACAAGAGAAGCCACTGCAATGAGAAGCCCGCATACTGCAACGAAGAGTGGCCCCCACTCACCGCAGCTAGAGAAAGCCCGCATGCAGCAACAAAGACGCGGCACAGCCAAAAATAAAAATAAAATTAATTAATTTTAAAAAAAAACACACAAGGATGTATGTCCCACTGGGACCTTAAACACTACATACCCCAAAGTAAAGACAATTCACTGAGCTGAAAGGGCCTGCAGACATAAGAGGTACAGAGAATGTCTTCCTCCTTCTATGGCTATGATTGGCTCATTCCATCATAGCCAATCTAGCCAAAGATTCTTTGAATAAGCTTTTAGACATTAATACAAATTCATACAGTAAACTGAACATATACATAAGAGCAGAAGGAAGAAAGTATTTACCATTCTGACACCCAGATAATAATCAATAATAACATTTTAATGTGTTTCCTTTGTAGTCCTCTTCCAGAGAACATCTGGGAAGGAGGAAGGAAGAAAGGAAAGTTGGCAAGGTTGAAGTTACATACTCAGGAAAGACTTCTCTACGAACAAGATAATTCCAGCAACTAATTTCTAGGGGCAATGTGCTTCCCTCAATCAGAGGGCTCTGGGGCTGCTTCAATCAAGGCCCTCAAGAACACTTCTGCAGTAATGATGACATCTACTACTTCTCCCCAGTGCAGCAGATGCCCAAGAGATAGTTTCTCAGACAGAAGAACAAGCAGGACATACAAATGCTAATTTAAGGGCAGCACTCTATAATGTACCAGCATACAAACTGACAGACACAAACACATAAAGCTAAAGTTTGTGTTAAAATCACATTACCTGTAATTTTTAATTTCTAAATATCTCCCATGTTTAGAAACTCAATGTAAACATCATTTAATGACTACTAATAACCAAATGAATTGACACCATAATATACCTACCATCCTATAATTCGACATACAAACTGTTTCTGATTTTTTGGTATTATGGGCATTTAAATAGGATATTCTGAGACTCAATTTCCAACGCAGGGGTGGGGAGGGTCCCCACACCTTCGACAAGTAATTCTTGGAATACCAGCTAGGTGTCCAAAAATTCAACTCAGTTCTGACACTATCTACCCAGAGTTAGCATCAGACTCCACAGGTTGAGGCCTCAGTCCCACAAGACTGTACATCCATGCCCCCCTACTTTAGATGCCAGTCGCAAGCCCAGGTTATAGACTGGGGGGTTCCAACCACCTCCTCCTTTGGTTTGATTAATTTGCTAAAGTGGCTCACAGAACTCAGAGAAACATTTCACTTACTATATCACCGGTTTACTATAAAAGGATACAACTGAGGAAAAGCCAAATGGAACAGATGCATAGAGCAAGGTTTGGGGAAAGGGTGAGGAGCTTCCATGCCCTCTCTAGGTGCACCTCTCTCCCAAAATCTCCATGTGTTCACCAACCCAGAAGCCTCTCTGAACCCTATCCTTTTGGGGTTTTATAGAGGCTTCATATAGGCACGGTTGATTAAATCACTGGCCATTGGCATTTGAGCTCAATCCCTAGCCCCTCTACCATCCCTGGAGATCAGGGGTAGGACTGAAAGTTCCAACCCCCTAATCACATGGTTGGTTCTCCTGGTGACCAGCAGGGTCCCTTTTCAGTGCTTCCAAAATTCACCTCATTCACATAACAAAAGATACCTGTATCACTCTTAACACTTAGGAAATTCCAAGGATTTTGGAAGTTGTGAGCAGGAACTGTGGACAAAGGCCAAATATATACAAGAACCATATATCTGGTCATTCAGATGACCAAAATATATTTTTATAAGTCACAATATCACAGTATCTTTCTTTGGTCCTATGAGTATTTAGAACTATATCCTTAGAACAGTGTCCCAGAAGTGGAATTACTAAATTTAAAATTTTTAACATTTTTATAGCTTTCTTCTAAAAAAGGAAGTAGGACTATACATTCTTTCCAGCAGTTGGCATGAATGGCACCACCATTCTTCAGCAGCCAGTATTAAATCCAATTTTTACTAATCTGTACTCAAACTCTTGAAGGCAGACATTGTTGTCATATACATAATCAGCCCTGCCCTTTCCAGTTGCCAAGAATATAGCAAGCACTACATAAATATTTGTATAGAATGTAGAGAACACCTTTATTAAATAAATATTGGTGGGTACCTACTATGTGCCTGGATGTTTCTGGACACTGATACAGCAGAAAACAAAACAAAAACCCCTGCTCTCACACACCATACTTTCTAGCAGAGGAGAAAGCAATAAACAAATTAAGTAAACTATATAGTATATTAGAAGATGATAAGTGTTATGAAGAGAAATAAAACAGAAAAAGGGAAGAGCTTCTTTGAAGGTAGAAAAAAACTTAAGAATTTTAAATAAGGTGCTCAAAGAAGGCAACACTGAGAAGATGGTGTTTGAGCAAGGACATAATGGAGATGGGGGAGGTGGTAATGTGGCTACTAGAGAAAAAGCATTCCAGGCATAGGGAGCAGCAACTATAAAGGTTCAAAAGAAGTGTGCCTCATGTGCCCTAAGAACAGCAGAGCAGCTAGTATGACTGGAATGGAAGAAACAAGAGAGAAAGTATAAGAAATGAAGTCAAAAAGCTCATGAAGGACTTCACAGGCCACTCTAATGACTTTAGCTTCTACTGTGATTGAGATGGGAGAGGCTTAAATGGTTCTGAGCAGAAGAGTGACATGGGCCAGCTTCAGTTCTAAAAGGATCACTCTGCTACTATTTTGAGAAAAGACTGCAAGGAGTAAGGGTAGAAACAATGAGACTAGGAAGGCTAATGATAATCCAGGCAATAAAACAGGGTGGTGGTGGTGGTGGAGCAATAAGAAATGGTCAGACTAGATATAATAATTTGAAGGTAGAGCCAACAGGACACACTAAAAGTCTGGAAGTGACATATGAGACAAAGAGATGAACCAAGAATAACTCTAAGGCTTCTTGCCAGAACAGTTGAAGAAACAGATGTGATTAACTGAGATGGAGAAGACTATAAGTCAAGAAGGTTGGGGAGAGGGGAGACAGAAATCACATCAGTATTTTGCATATTAAGATGTCTATTAGATATGCAAATGGAAATGTGGACTCGGAACTTACATATACAGAAGGCTGGAGTTCAAGGAAAGAGTTCTAGACTGGAAATATAAGTTTTTATGAGTCACACAGCTGATATTTAAAGCCATGAGACCAGATGAGATCACCATAGGAATAAGTGTGGATGGAAAAGAAGTCAAGGACTCAGTCTTGAGGTATTCTAAAATTAAGAGGTCCTCACTAGTAAACTATGCTCAATAAATTATCCCACAAAAATAGAGACTACCCACATGTCTAGAGCCAACTGATTTTTGAAAAGGCTATTGTTCATTCAATGAAAAATGAACAGTCTCTTCAACAAATACTGCTTGAACAACTGGATTTCCACCCCTAGGAATATACCCCAAAGAACTGAAAATAAGAACTCAGACATTTGAATGCCAATGTTCACTGCAGCATTATTCACAAAAGACAAAGAACAGAAACAACCCATGTGTTCATCAACAGATGAGTGAATAAAAATGTGGTATATCTGTACAACGGAATATTATTCAGCCATAAAAAGAATGAAGTTCTGATACATGCTACAACATGGATGAATCTAGAAAACATTATGCTAAATGAAATAAGCTAAACACAAAAGGACAAATATTGTATGATTCCACTTATATGAAATATCTAGAATAGGCAAATTTACAGAGACAAAAAGTAGCTTAGAGTTTACCAGGGGCTGAAGGAAAGAGAGAATGAGAAGTTATTGCTCAACAGGTACACAGTTTTATTTGGGATGACGAAAAATTTTGGAAAGATGATGGCTGCACAACATTGTGAATGTAATTAATGCTAATGAACTGTACATTTTAAATGGTTAAAACTACAAATTTTATGTTTTATATACATACTACCACAATAAAAATTTTAAAAGAAAAGTAATATATCAAGTAATATCTCAAGTATGTCCCTTACCTTCCTATTGCTACCACCATTGTTTGGGCCCATATTATTTCTTGTCTGCTTCTCAATCTCTATACTGTCTCATCCTATGAGATGTTATTACATTAACTTGCATATAGCACAGTTGCAAAAGTGTTCTAAAATGTTCAAAATGACACACTGTCAACCAAATCACATATACACTCTTCAGCTGAACATATAAGGTTTTCTATATGACTTAATCAAGTTTTCTGGCCTTTTCTCACACTTTTTCACTCTGGGAACTCTGCTGCAACTGGTTTGATCTGTACTTTAAACATGTTTCATGCTTTCCCGGCTCTACACTTTTGCTCATGTGACTTCTTCTTTGCACCTCCTCCCTCCACTCAACCCATTAAATCCTTCTCATCCTTTAACAGTCCAGTCAAAATCAACTTACTCTGAAGAGCCTTTTCTCAGCTCTAGATACCCACTACCACCCCCAACTAGATGCAAATACTTTATCCAACTAACTTCCATAGCACTTGCTTTCACTTCTCTTACACTTTCTTTGTTGTGCTTTGGATATAATAATTTGTGTATCTGTCTAATCCTAATTCTCCCACTCCATCCAGATTATAAACTCTATCAAAAGACTATATTTACACTGCATTCATCTTTGTACCATCTGCTGCTCCTAGTACAGGCAAACAGTGAATGCTCAATCAATAACTACTAGATTTAACTAAAGAGGCAAAAATCTAAAGTGAAAAACATCTGGAATCTACACAAGAAAATTCCTTCATCCATACTGACAAATATAATTCCAAAATGTAAGGAACACCTTATGTTACCAAACCCAACTTTGGGTTTGCTCACCTGCCACAGCAAAGCCAATTTACTGACGCTGGGTTGTGGTGAAGGAAAGTACAGCATTTACTGCAGGTGCCAAGCAAGGAGTAGGGTAGTTTATGCTCAAAAGACCCAAACTCCCCAACTGTTTTCAGGCAAGGGTTTTTAAAGGCAGCATCTGGGGGTGAGGGCTGCAAGTCACCACAGGGTTGGGGGCGGGGGACAGGTCTTAGTTCCTGAAGAACAACTCCAAGAGATCCTTCAGATAGTTCTGTATATCCCTTGAGGAGGAACTAGGACTCTGTTTTATCCCTGAACTATTGTCATTACTTTTCTTGTTTAACTGCTTTTCCTTTGTTTCTGCATTCCCTCACTTCCCTACTTAGTAGCTACCTATGCCTACTCTTTGGAACTCAAGGAAGGCCTAGGAGACTAAAGTCTTTTTCTACAAACAAGAAATGGGGGACATGGAGGGGCTTTTGTACCTGGGAGGGTCCTGCTTGGTTTCAATCCCCCTTTCCTTTGATACTCCTCAATCTTGAGGGGAACAGATATGGGACAAGAAAGGGAATAACGTTTTGAATAGATAGGTTAATCATAAACTCGGCAGAGGAACTCGGGGTTTAGGGGGACTTGGTTTCGCTTATTAAGAGAATGAACAATAATGCCTTTCAACAATGTGACAGTGAGATGGTGTAACAACATTTGTCATGAACAGAGTCTGGTAATGGGACTTTTTTTAAAAGGAAGTCTGAGTACAATATGGATATATTTGTTATGACCTGTAAAGTATAATTAAGGGAATGAACATCTGAAAATTTTATTTTATATGAAAGTAAGCCTATCTTTGTCTTTCAGGTTCTCCAAGATCAAGCAAGAATGCAAGATGGCCTTTAAAAACAATTTTATAAATGCATTTACTAATCCAATGTCTGTCACCGAATTTATAAAACCTAAATGTTGTACTATAATTCATACTGCCAAGTTTCCTCTATGACGTGGGACTTAAATGTGTATATGCTCACGTCTGATACCTTTTCTGTCCAGACAGAACCCAGAGGGAATGACTACTTTAAAATGACTCAAACTTCTCAGATCTCTAATACCCCTTCAAAATCTAAAATCTTAGGAAGACTATATGTTCTAAGTGGAATATGAACATTCATAAAATATACTCCTTTGAACACAAAACTGATAACTAGCTAGTTTTTTCTGTTAAAAAATCCACTCAACAAGAGATTGAGATAACTCTACTGTAATTAGAAATTATCTAGATAAATCAATAGATAAAGCCAACATTTCATTTTAAATAAAAATATTCATCCCCATCCTTTTCCCTGCACTCAACCCTAAAACTGATAAAAGTTAATATGTTATTATTGGACCAATCACCAAACAGCTTTTAAGAGGAAGAGAAACAAAACAGAAATGAATGAAAAATTCAAAATCTGCACTCCAGGGCTTCCCTGGTGACACAGTGGTAGAGAGTCCACCTGCCGATGCAGGGGACACGGGTTCGTGCCCCGGTCCGGGAAGATCCCACATGCCGCAGAGCGGCTAGGCCCATGAGCCATGGCCGCTGAGCCTATGTGTCCGGAGCCTGTGCTCCGCAACGGGAGAGGCCACACAACAGTGAGAGGCCCGTGTACCGCAAAAAAAAAACAAAAAACAAAATCTGCACTCCACTCTCTCATTCCCTCCACAGTACTTATATTCCACAAACAGCCCATGCTATCTTAGAATTCTCTTTCTAACCTGCTCATTCCCCTATACGCTGACATCTCAAAGGACTAATAAGCCTCTGAAATGGATTCCTTCTCCATCTAGTTTTTCCCCACTCAGACACCACCACCTCCCACCAAACCATTCTCCACTCAAAGCTCCACAAAAGCAAAATTGACCATGTAAATTATCCTACTTAAAAACCTCCATTATTTACCCAATAACTTATAGGATGAAGTATAAAATGGTTGATTTGCTCCTAAGTGCCAATCACATTAAATCTTTACCACTTACTGAACATCTCCACGCTTTTGCATATGCTTTCCCCTACAACTGGAATGCACTTCTCCCATTTACCTTTTAAGACCTATCTCAAATCAACTCCTCTACATTAAACACCCAAATCCCCAAACAGAATTATTCTCTCCTTCCTCTGTGCTCCCACAGCACTTTCCACTTATCATTTTAATACTTATTATAATGTGTTATAGTAATTACAGGAGAGAGTATAAGGTAGTGGCTAACAAGAGAAGCTTTGGCATAAGATGGATTTGGGTCCAACACTCAATCTTCCACCTAGTAGCAATATAGCTTCAGACAAGTTGGTTACCTCCTCTAGGGCTCAATTTTCTCATTAATAAAATTGGGATAACACTTGAGTCTAGTTTAAAGTGCTATAGTGAGTGCATTCAGCACTACCCATCATTGAGGCTAGTCAACATTCAATGAACAGCAGCAAAGCTGAGGTGAGGATCAGACTGGAGGAGGATGTGGGGTCTCCCCCCAACAAGAAAAGGGACTATGTCTAAAGTCATCCCAAGGGGATGCACACACCAAAATGTTTAATCACTTCTGGGTGATTTGGGTGATGGAATTACAAGCAATTTTTGTTCTGTTCCTTTGATCTTTTCTGCACTGAGTATATGCAACTTACTAAGAAAAAAGCTATAAGCCCTTAAATACCTGATCCATTGGCCTTCCCTCGTGGCGCAGTGGTTGAGAATCCGCCTGCCAATGCAGGGGACACAGGTTCAACCCCTGGTCCGGGAAGATCCCACGTACCACGGAGCAACTAAGCCCTGTGTGCCACAGCTACTGAGTCTATGCTCTAGAGCCCGCGAGCCACAACTACTGAGTCTGCGTGCTGCAACTACTGAAGCCCGTGTGCCTAGAGCCTGTGCTCCATAACAACAGAGGCCACCACAGTGAGAAGCCCACGCACCGCAACGAAGAGTAGTCCCGGCTTGCCACAACTAGAGAAAGCCCACGTGCAGCAACGAAGACCCAATGCTGCCCCAAATAAAAAAATAAATATAAAAAAAAAGCTTTAAAAAAAAAAATCTGATCCATCACCTAGAAGCAGCATCTAGCACAAAGTATTATGCTCTATAAATACTTGCAAAATGAAGAAAATTCTACAGCATATTTAGTTTTACAAGCAAGCATGTTTATTTCTTTGCATTTATTTAAAATGCATTTATTTCTTTGCTTCTCATAATCACTTCTTGGGTAGGTAGGGCAGGTTATTATTATCACCCCTAGAAAATGAGGATGAGAGTTCAGAAACAACTAAACAGGGACTAGACTGGAACTTAAAACCAAAACTTCTAACTTCAAATACAGCATTTTTTACTTTACTACTAAACACTAAAAGTGAACTCCTACTCACATTCCCAAGTCAGAGAGCTAAATCACTTGTACACTATTTGAGAGGGAGCAAGCAAAGAAGAATAAAGGAATGTAACTTTTTTTAAAAAAGTTTCATTAATCCTTTCAAACAATGGGGGAAAAAATCTGAGTACATAAGTGTACCAAATCAAACTGTTCCACAAAGTCTAAGTAACCAGCAAAAACAGCAGGAGCTAAGAGCCCCAATATGTGCCAGACACTGTTCTAAACATTTTACATATATCTATTTTATTAATTTAATTCTATAAAACAGATAACTACTGTCTCTAGTTCACAAATGAGTAAACTAAAACACAGAAATTAAATCACTTGCCTAAGATAACACAGTAATTGGCAGATCCAGGTTTCAAAACTTGGCAGTTTTGAAAAAGTAAGATCAAGGAGTCAAAAAAAAAACCTCCAAAATCTGGGGAAAGCAGTGATATATTTTATCTCAATTCAAAGGATCTATAATCCTTAACTTATGGAAAGAATAAAAGCCCTCTCTGGATTATTTGAATTTCTAATAATTAGAAACAGTTATTTTCTCTTGTCAAATATCATTATAAACCTATTAAAGTTGCTTTAACAAAAATATTCTACTTTCAACTACAAGAATTTTACAGCCCTATTCTACAGTAAGTACTTCTTAGCTTTGTAAAATAAAAAAGCTAAGACATTAGAGGTTTTTTTGTTTCCAGGAAAGTGCACATATCAAAAGAAATACACCACCTCCCAAAATGACAACTCCAACAAAAGACCACTACCTACCTTAGCAACACTACTCAAACCTAGTTACAATTTACAATTACATACGGACTTTTAAAAAACCAATACATAGCACCCACTCCAGACCAACTAAATCACAATATCTGGTGATGGGTCTAAGTGTTTTTAAAAGGTCCCCCAAGTGATTCTAATGAGTAGTCAGGTTTAAGAACCACTATTCTAAGGAAATCCAAACCCTCCATATTATTACTTCACACAGAGCTTTTGCCCATAAAGGTCTGAAAAAGTATTCAGTCATCTTATTCAGCCAATTTGCAAACAACCAAGAGAGTAAGATAAATAGGACCCTTCAACTACCAAAAGGGGTATTAATTATAAGCACACTTAGCCCAACAGATTAGACAAAAATCAAGGCAAAAGGATTCCAATGATAATGTTTTGGATAACAGAGTAACTTCAATTAACACGTCAAATATGCCAATGACCAAGCTATTTCTATTTGTCAAACCCTACATTTTCCAATCTGAAATGACGCCATGCTTTCTGATGGACTCAAGAGCCCAACAATTCCAAAAGAGCAACACTGAAACAACTGTCACCTTGAAACTGAAAGCCCCCAAATGTGTCATCTTTTAAAAAAGCTAAACAAAGATTAAACTCAACTTTAATGTTGTACAATTGCTGGGTAAATCTTTTTATGCTTTCATATAGAAGATACCCCTGAAAAGTCAATATTGCCATAAGAACTCTGAAATTCAAAATTACACGCCTAGATGTTTGCAGGAACATAATTTGGTGACTCGGACTGATAGAAGGCTACTTATAACCTTTATTCATAGTCATATTTTGCTGTTGGGATATTAATTTGATTATTGGTGCTGTTTTAGACCCTTAAAGGCTTGTTAGGGTAGGCACTATCTTTCTAAAATTTGAAAAACTCTGTAGCATACCTGTCCTCAAGCGTTTTGAATAAAGCATGTGGATCTGTAGTAGTAATTTTGAATAACACAACAGGATATTTTAATATTTGATTTTTGAAGCTTACTTAGTTTTCCTGTGAAACTGTAAGTAGCTAAAAGCACTGAATCAGTCTTAAAGCATAACAAGTTCCGATTTGATTCCATGTTTCACTGGTAACAGTGTCCCCAAAGTACAGTATACCACCTGGACAACCCAGACTCCCACCACACCCAACTTGAGAGAATCTGTTTACTCAAGTTAGCATAGCTCTTGTGAAACAGAAAGCCTTCCCTAAATGTTCTTACTCAAAAGCTACTTGTTACTGTTAACGCTACCACAAACAACCTACTAAGGCCTTGCAGTTCTATCGGTTTTAAGAATATCACCTGCCATATATCCTAGTAGAGTGCAACAAACGGAATCCAAAACCCAAACATAAAATGCCTTGCAAAGAATCTAAATAATTCTGTGTTCTAATCCGATGTTGTTTAATGTGAAAAGATTCAGAACTAAAAGCAAACGTACCAGCTACCTCACAACTGGACTACCTAGAAGACTTAATCCTTCCTTCATACTTGCACTTTTTCCGCCATAAACAGGAAACTCCAAAGAAACGGAAATAGAGAGAAAAGCCTAATTTTTCCTAAGGGGAATAACGGCATTGCTTCCAACCCCCCCCCCCAAGTGTGAGTGAACAAATGAAAAAGCAACGGGGGAAAGGCACGGGGGGAGGGGCGGTTGGCGAGCTCAGATGGAGTCCTATACCTGCCACCCAGCTCACACGGTGCCCGAAACATCTGTAACGACCGCTGCAACAGGGAAACTGGGCTGTGGGGGTAAGAAGACCGTGGCCTGGGGGCTCAGAGTGGAGCCTGCACGCTCGGCTTCCTCCTTGGCCAACTCTTCTCTCACCTCCCAATTCCCATCCTCCCTATCCCACCCTGCTCCCTCCGTAAAGAAAAATACCCAATAAAACTGGAGGCAGAGAAGACAAAGAGGCAAAACGAGGCTGCAAGGAGCGTCCAGAACAATGGGGGACAGGGTGCAAAGCGAAACTCCCGAGGAGGACAATGAAGGGGGTGGAGAGGAACCCGGAGAGGCACAGAGGGAAACACCGCCGAGTTCGGGCCCCGCCAGCGGCGGACGCCTGGACTTGAGGCCCGGCCGCGCGGGCGGTATCACCCCGGGCGCGGCGGGCTGGGCCGGAGCGGGTGGGAACGGCGCGGCCCGGTGGGGCCGGCGGAGCCTGTGCGTGTCCACGGGCTGCTGCCGGCAGGACTCACCGGCATTCTGATCTCGGGGCCAGAGGTAGTATGTGGCCGGGATCACGATGAGCCCCACGAAGGAGGTGAGGAAGTAGAAGAAGGTGTTCCCGCTGTCATCATACTGGAACTGCTGCCCCGCCATGGCACCCCCTCCTCCGCCTCCCTCGTCTCACGACCGCCGCCACGACCCCGCTCTGCTTTCGAGCTCCCAGCGCCCCGGCCGCGTGTGGCGTAGCTCCTACGCCGCCGCCGCCTCTCCTCCCCGCCCCCACGCTACTCTCACGGACCCGCCGCCGCCACCGCCGCTGCGGTCCCAGCTCTCGCGAGAAGAGATAGCTCCCTCCCCGCGCGGTTTTTCCCTCCTCTGCCCCCCGCCTCTCCCCAACCAGCTCGCAGAGAGAGACGTGGCGCGCGCAGCCGAAGGATTCTGCGAGCTCCCGCCCTTAGCCCTGCCCGCTTAGCCTCAGCTCCGCCCCTCAAGCTCTGGTAGACCCTCCCTGAAGGCCCCGCCCCTACCCCTAAAGTCCCTCCCCCTCCCTCCTCAGTTTCCTTTCCCAGGGCCCAGCTCCGGGTCCTGAGGGTCGGTTTACAGGGTCCCAGCCGAGGCTTCCCGGCCGAGCAGTGGGCGCGGGCGGTTCACCTGACTGCGACCGGGTTCGCACCCATTCGAAGCAGCGGTGAGGCTTCCTTGCCTCCCCTGTCTCCCATCCCTACCCACCCTGTCCTGCACTCTCACTTTTCAATTTCCCTGGTTGATAAGAATGTTTCCTTAAATTCCGGATCCGCTCCTCCAGTTTGGAAACACTGGTCGGTCAGAATAGGGCGCGGGAGCAGGGCGGTGGGGAGGGATGGTGAGGGGTTTGGCTGTAGGGGTTTTCTGGCAAAGCAACGTTTGCTATTAAGAGACTGCAATCTACATTGCGCCCATTTTGCAGATGGCGATTCCCCAAGCCGGTAGAGATGGTCACCTACCTATCCCAGAGCTAATAATATTTATAGCATTTTCTTCGACACAGGCAGTAGGCAAAGACTTTTATTGCTTTAAATCATTCAATGGTCTGCGAACCCCTTGGAATGAATCAAAGCATGCCTGCTCTCCAGATGGGGAAATGGAGGCTCAGAGAGATTGCCTAAAGTGAAGCACAATAAAGAAACGTCTGGGGATTTAAACCCAGATCACGCTGACGCCACAAAGCCAGTGCCCTGACCACCGCCTCGTCGCCGACCTTCGCATTTCCCTGAGAGCGGCCGGCCCTCGCGTGCGGAGTGTGGGCAGGAATCCGCGCTGCGAGGAGAGACGGCTGGGGGAGCAGTCGCTCTCGGCGGCCTCTGCCCTCGCCAGCTGGGAGACCCCAGAGGCTGGTGTCAGCTAAGCTGGGAGCTGAGGGGGCTGGTGCCCCGATCCGTGAATGACCCCCACGGTCCCGCGGCAGCCCTGGCTGGAGCCTATCCCAGCATCTCCACCTCCCCTCAGGGGACCAAAAGGAAAGGCCCACCCGAGTCACCTCACAGAGTCGTTGTGAAGATTAAAGGGAGTTATAGTGAAAACTGGAAAACCAATGCAATAAACAAATATTACACTGTATTTTTAAAAACTCATTTTAAGGCTATATAGTCTATTTACTAGGTTCCTTTCAATATGCCTTCCAGTGTTGGAAGAGAAATCTGGTCACATGTCATCTTTTATTTCATGTCCTCAAAAATATTATTTATCATAATCAGTGACGACTTCCTTCATAATAGATTATATTCACATGTATTCTGTCTTCCCTCTCAAATGTCCTAACTACCCATTTTGAAAGGAAATTTCAGAAAATCATTTGCTCTGCATTCCCCTCCTCACTTTTTTCTGTGTGAAGTTTTCAAAGACTATATTAGAGGGGAAGAAATAAAACAGAGAGGTGAGGGAGAGAGGATTGGACAATGAAGTCAGCACAGCACTGTGATCACCCAAGGCTGATATGCCCAAAACAATCTGCCTTGCTTCAGAAACAAGTCTGTCATAAAATTGGCTCAACTGCAGTGCGTAGGATCCTGAAGTTCCTTTTGTTTATGCTGAATTTGTTATTAAGTCTTGTTTTAATAATGCTGAACTGGTTGTTTTTTATTACCCTGATTATACATTTTACTCTGCATTTGGATAAAGATAATACATCAGTTTTATAACCTTGTGTCAATATAAATTATTCATGATAAATATTCCCCTTCTGACTTTTTTTTCTGCAGGAGTAATCTTTTCCCTGCAGTTTGGGGTCATGCATATGAGTGGTTTGTACAGAACTGAACCATGAAACCAAATTTTGAACAAATCACATTTATTTGCTAAACTCCATACCTATATAAAATATGAATTTTTAACCAAATTAAACGATTAAAGATTTGAAAATGTATAAACACAGTCTGTCTTAGAACTTAATGCTATTCATCATAGATAAACTCAGATCACCCAAATATTCCCCAAAGCAAATCTGAATCATACCTTTAATTAATCACAATTTTTTCTGACTGATTTTTTTAATTGCTTTTTAAACAGTTGTTTCTTTTAAGATATCATTTCAGTGAAATATTTAATAGTACTGAGTGAATATGGTAGAACCAGAGCTACAAACACATTTTGTTTAGTCTGATAGGACATGTTAAAAGACATTTTTGTATTTCTCTATATGTGTCTGTAAAGGATTATTTTAATCAATTTCATTTTAATTTCTAGGTAGATATTTCCTCTCAAGTGTAGAAAACCTGACTATTTTTTGGTTCCTCCTAATAATTTGCTTTTTCCTTAAAGTGAATCTTTCCTTCCTTGCAAGTCATGCTTGTAACTACTGGTGTTGACTTAACATTTATACATACCAAAATACATTTGTGTAGCTATAGTCAACATGATTTAATTTTCTGCTTATTGTAGTTAGCCTCAAAGAGACTGGAAAGAACCAAATAAATAAGTAGGTACATGCAATTATTTCCAGTCTTTTCCCCCTCTCTCTACCCTACAATAACCTTCACTGTCAAAGCCTAGCAAATCATCTTTAATGTTATGCCTCTTATTACTTTGTTTCAGTGCCAGGATTTTCTCCATTAAGAGCTAAATCTCTTCTGATACAAAATGAACAATTCTTTTTATTTGATCTTACAGAAATGAAAAGTTATGCCCATCATAATGACAACAGTAACATCAACAAAGTAACCTTTGTACAACATTTATTATTTACTAAAAACTTCCTCAGCATTATTCCAGTTGAAATGTCAAAGCATGACCCACATGTTGGAACTTTGACTAGGTAAAAGGTACTAACCGATTGCAATCCTTTCATTCCCTAGCTTCCTAAGGCCATTATGACCCAATGAAACCCCAGTCTTACACTTGGAGAGAATGTGAAGGGAGGTATGGGTTAGAAAGACATTGGAACTGGATTATGCTCCACTCTGAAAGCATGAAAACAATGTTAAAAGAGGAATTGAGGGCTGTGGTTTTCTTTAGTGTTGGGATCAGGTTTGCATTTGGGCTCCTCTCTTTTCATGAGTATGTTGGACTTGTAAATATTGTTCTTGTTCTATACCTACTTTTGTGATTACAAAGCTGAGAATTATTGTACTAAAACCAGTTGTCAACGATGTATCAACAAACTTAGGTTATTCCTTTATGAATTAATTTTATGCATTACCAACATATCTAAACTGCTTAAAGAAAAAATGATTGACATTTCACAGTGAGCCATAAAATAGCACTTAATGAAATTTTCCACCCAGATTGAAATATAATTTGGAAGAGTGGCCATAAATAAACAGGAGAGATCACTATGGGCAATTTCAAGTTTGTATATTTGCGTAAGGAGAAAAAAAAATATCTCAATAGAGATTAGAACTTAAGGGAAAACATAAATCATCTTGTTGAAAAACAAATATTTGTGGATCCTGAAGTTTATAAAATTGGGGAGCCTTAATTAATAAAAAATATAAAATTATGATTATAAAATTAGGTACAAAAGTTCATATTCACTATGAACTCTGGTGATAATGATGTGTCAAGGTAGGTTCATCATTTGTAACAAATGTACCACTCTAGTGGGGGATGTTGAAAATGGAGGAGGCTCTGGGGCCAGGAGAGGGAGAGAGTGGGAAATATATGAGAAATCTCTGTACCTTCCACTCTGTTTTGCTGTGAACCTAAATCTGCTCTAAAGAAAGTCTACTAAAAAATAGCTAATATTGGGCTTCCCTGGTGGCGCAATGGTTGAGAGTCCACCTGCCGATGCAGGGAACACAGGTTCGTGCCCCGGTCTGGGAAGATCCCACATGCCGCGGAGCGGCTGGGCCCGTGAGCCATGGCCGCTGAGCCTGTGCGTCCGGAGCCTGTGCTCCGCAATGGAAGAGGCCACAACAGTGAGAGGCCCGCGTACTGCAAAAAAAAAAAAAGCTAATATTTATAATAATTATAATTGCTATAGGTTTGTGTTCTACAAACAAAAGAATTCTGATAAATTCTATTTTGGCATGATTTCCATCAGGATTCTTTTTAATATGGTAACATTTACAATTGTATAAACTGTATATTGAATATATTTCTACTGAGAGAGATTTTTCCTTTTTGACAAGGCTCAATGACAACCAAATTCTCTGCTTACAATTTTAACATCTCATGAGTGGAAGAATTTTCCACAGAGTAGTTTCTGACTCTGTACGTTTCAAACAATATTTCTCCTCTATTACCTACATACCTCAGGTACCAGGCCTAGTGGAATATATTCATATCATGAATCAAGATGTATCACTCTTTCATGTTGCAATGCTCAGTAAGTTTGCCCCAGGGGTAGAGGTGGAAGAAGTATTCCTGGAAGTGCTAACAACTATACACAGAAGTAACTGTGAACTACATAAAAATATCACCCTAGCTCCAAAATGAATGTATCCCCTTACTTTCAAATATACAGATTATTATAAGGAAGAAAATCAGTCATTCAACATTTAACATTCATTGAAATCACATATACTATTAGCGAGGGTGGGGAGCACAGGAATGTTTAAGACAGGGTCTCTGACCTCTGGAAACTTGCCTACAGTCTAATGAGAAGGGCATACTTTTTTCAATAAGTAACAAAAACCAGAGGAAGGAATTGATAAATGCTGTAAGGAATATACAAATAAAACTATTTCCAGGTTCATAGGAAAGAGTCCTTTCTCTTGGCAGAGAGAATCAGAAGGCTTCAAGGATGAGGTGGTAATTGAGCTAGGCCTCGAAACTTAAATAGAAATTGAAGGAAAAATTCCAGGTGGAATCAGCTCAGAGAACATTTGAAGAATAGCATGAAGTCCAGTCTGGTTGTAAATGGCAATCACAGAAGTGGGAAAATACTTTTTAAGTCCAGCTTCCAGGTTACAGGCAACATGTTAGCAGTATTGCCATTTAAGGAGCTTTGTTAAAGGAGTTCATAAGTGGGAGATATTGCAGTCTCCTTTAGATACCTTAAAAAAAAGAGAGAGAAAAAAAAGAAATGGTTTTAACTAGCATGGTTTGAGTAAGGGCCTGCAGAAAACAAGAGGGTGAACTAGGTCATGATTTCTACTATTTTCTTCTTCCTCCTTTACCCAGCATATAGTTTCCACTCTTTGATATCAATCAAGTCTGAAGATCTAATACAATAGTTATGTCCCCAAAAAGATTTCTTTGACATACCTTACCTCACTCTGCTGGCTCCTATATTTCACATCGTGTTCACTCTCTACTTCCAATCCTGCTTTCCCACCTCTCTCCTGCCTCACATCTGTTCTCTACACAGCAGCCAGGGATCCTTTTCTTCTTTTAACTTTCTATTTTGAAATAATTATAGATTCACAAGAAGCTGCAAAAACAGTAGAGACAAGATCCATTTACCCTTCACTGCTGGCCTGCACAGGGCTGAGTTGTTATGGTCACTGTGGGGTCCTCAGCTCTCATGGCTCAGTCAGATTAGCACGGACTCAGAATAGCCATCCTAGAGCTGACTGATAGCCAGTGAGGAGGTGTCAGCATTAGCAAGCATTTCCAGTTCACCAAAAGTTTGGCGTGTGCCCTCCCTGCCAATGTTAAATAATCAGATCAAGGAAGGGAAACTTTGACCTACAGGCTGACTAGATTCAACCCTCATTTTAATCTCTGATTCACTGGACAGGTTGGCTAGAGACCATAAATATTAAATACATGAATAAACTTGCCTTCCAGGTTCAGTAGTTGCCTTGCTTTATGGGTAGTGACACAATGGCCAGACCAATCTGACAATAGAACTCTAACCCACAACCCTTACAGCAAGCAATCCAGGAAGCCAAAACACAACCTGTTCAGCAATTGGCCCAGAGCACCAGGACTAGCTTCCCAATTTTTTGCCCCCATTTGCTAATTAGGATCAACCAGCCAAATGTGCTGCCTTCATCAGTCATGCAGGATACCCAACTCCTAGTCAGCCTGTCTCTAGCTTCTCCATCAAAGCACACCGAAGCCTTCCCTTTTTTCACCGTAAATCTTCCCCACTCCCCTGCCTGGCTTCAAGTCTCTGCCAAACCCAAGCAATGGTGGCAGAATCTTTTGCTATAGCAAGGTCTGAATAAACAGCCTTTGTTTGTTCTCATTTGGAAGACCTTCACTTATTTCCACATTATGTAAATACTAAATGAATTGCTTTTCACAGTTGTTAGGTATACATAGTATTACACACATAGTAGTAGTCTAGCACAGACGTCTTCATGATTTGCCAAGTGCCTACCTCTACTCCCACTAAAACCTAGACACTGAGGAAAAAACAGCCAACCAACCAGCCTATGAAATCAAACTCACTGCCTGAGTCTGAGACAGGACCACAGAAATAAAAAGCCTTTTTAGAATCTAAGGAATGTTCTTCCTTAGCAGGGATTACCAATTTGATCCTTATAATTAGCCCTTCTGTATGCCTATTCACCTGTTCGTACGGATAAGAACTACCAAACTTTGTGCCATATACAGCTGTGCTTTTAAAATTGTTTTTGACCATTATTCGTAGCAAGAGATATATGTTACATTATGGCTCAGTACAAGTGTCATAAAAGAATACTTAACCCTCACCATGTGCAATGTGGTGTGATATTTTTCTATCGTACACTATACATTTATTCATATTAAATGTATATGTAATAAATTATACTTATGTGTCAAATGCTTTATTAAAGAAACACTGGGGCTTGCCTGGTGGCGCAGTGGTTAAGAGTCCTCCTGCCGATTCAGGGGACATGGGTTCGTGCCCCGGTCCGGGAAGATCCCACATGCCGCAGAGCGGCTAGGCCCGTGAGCCATGGCAGCTGAGCCTGAGCGTCCGGAGCCTGTGCTCCGCAACGGGAGAGGCCACAACGGTGAGAGGCCCGCGTACCGCCAAAAAAAAAAAAAAAGAAAGAAACACTGAACTACGGTCTGGAAGATTTCTGAAGATGCATGGAAAAGCTCAATCATAGAATACAGATAAGGTCTCCTTTGACAGTAAGTATGTTCTTGAACATTCTTTTACCAGGTGGGGAGCTTCTCATTTAAAGAAATGCTCTAGCACAGTAGTTCTCAAACTTTAGTTGCAGGAGAATCACCTAGAAGGCTCATTAAAGCTCAGAATGCTGGGCCTCACCCCCAGAGTTTCTGAATCAGTCTGTGGTAAAGGGCAGCCTGAAAATTTGCATTTCTCACAAGTTCCCAGGTGATGCTGAAGCTGCTAGTCTGGAAACCACACTGTTTTAGTGAATCATTTTTATAAATCATATCATCCTTTTGCACAATGACTAACCACTTCCCAATTTGTCTGTTTGTCATATGTTGAGTTTACTGAAGCAACATATGTTGTAGTGGTTAGATGTGTGTGACTATAATTTGTGTCTGAGCAGAAGGTCAAAAGTCAGGAATTAAGGGAGACCATCTGTTTGCTGATTCCTTCCTCCAGCCCTCTGGTGCTCCTTTCCAGAGTTATTTAACCACTCATTCATTTATTTCACAAATATTTGTGACCCTGTGCCAAGATCTGTGCTAGGCTTTAGATTACCATCCGCCTGAGCATTTTATAAGAAAACAGTTCCCTTCAGAAAGCTGTAGAATGGGGACTTCCCTAGCGGCACAATGGTTAAGAATCCGCCTGCCAATGCAGGGGACACATGTTCGATCCCTGGTCCGGGAAGATCCCACATGCCACGAAGCCACTAAGCCCATGCGCCACAACTACTGAGCCTGCACTCTAGAGCCCACAAGCCACAACTACTGAAGCCCACGTGCCACAACTACTGAAGTCCACGTGCCTAGAGCCTGTGTTCTGCAACAAGAGAAGCCACCGCAATGAGAAGCCCACAAACCTCAACGAAGAGTAGACCCTCCTCGACCCCGCTCGCTGCAACGAGAGAAAGCCCGTGTACAGCAATGAAGACCCGACACAGCCAAAAATTTTTTAAAAATTTAAAAATAAAAGCTGTGGAATGATGCTGAGTTCCTTTTTCTGTTCTTTTATAACCATTTTGTTCCTGATGGGTGAGGATCAGGTGCCCTTCCAGAAACAGGAAGATGACAAAATCAAGCAGCTGTTGCAAGTTTTAGAGCTCCTGATTCACTGGTCTTTGAAGGCAGTGTTTTCCAAACCTCCTCCCTGAGGAGGAGCAGAGAACCCAGGTGCTAGTTAAAATTATAGCTCCCAGGCCCTTGGCGATTCTGACACAGTTAGCTGGGGAGGAAGCATGGTTGTTATATTTTTAGCAATTACTCCAGGTGAGTCCTAAAATCAAAGAAGTATGGGAAACCTCGTTTTAAAACACACTATTACATATGAAATAGATAACTAATAAGGACCTACTGTATAACACAGGGAACTCTACTCAATACTCTGTGATGACCTATATGGGAAAAGAATCTAAAAAAGAGTGGATATATGTATATGTATAACTGATTCACTTTGCTGTGCCACAGAAACTCACACAACATTGCAAATCAGCTATACTCCAATACAAATTTTAAAAAAATAAAATAAAACTATCTTTGAATACAATATAGACCCTAGAATTATATTAACTGAAAGAAGAAGGTATTCACAGTAGGTAAGTGGTCCTCAAACTTTGCTGCGTGTAAGAACCACTTGGGGAATTTCCAATGCCTAGGTCATTCCCTATATCAATTATATCAGAATTTTCCTTCCTATCTCCCTCGTGAGTCCAATTGGCAGCCAAATTTTAAAACCAGTACAATCATTTATGTAAGTTAAACCCCTCTTCATACTGAAGCACTTTTCACAGTCTCTTCCTATTGAGTTGCTTTCCATCATCATGAAAAACTACATCCTGTTTAAATATTGGGGACTTAAGTATTGGGGCAGGTGAAGTATTATCAGATGATCTTGAGTGCTCTTGTTCTGCTGACGCCAGCAGCCTATTAGTTTTTGAAAGCTCTGGACTAGATCAGGAACTACCCCAAAGCTTGGTGGCTTCAGGGATTCTGCTCAAAGATTTGGACTAGTGCCTCTCAGATTTCAATGCACATTTGAATCGCATGGAGAATCTTAATAAAATGAAGGTTCTAATTCAGTAAGTCCAGAGTGTGATCCTTGCGTCCACATTTCTAACAAGCTCCAGGTAATGCCTATGCTACTGGACCACAAACTACACTTGGAGTAGCAAAGCTGTAGATCGTCCCCCAAATCTAGTGTCAATAAATAAACGCAGGAGTATATATAGCTATGGCAAATAAACTAAGATAGAAGGGACAGTTGACTGTGACTCTCATGTAGGCAGGGCACAACAAAGCTTAGTGAACATCGTAAAAATGGTGTTTAAGGGGCTTCCCTGGTGGCGCAGTGGTTGAGAGTCCACCTGCTGATGCAGGGGACACAGGTTCGTGCCCCGGTCCGGGAAGATCCCACATGCCGCGGAGCGGCTGGGCCCGTGAGCCATGGCCGCTGAGCCTGCGCGTCCAGAGCCTGTGCTCCGCAACAGTAGAGGCCACAACAGTGAGAGGCCCGCGTACCGCAAAAAAAAAAAAAAAAAAAAAAAAAAAAAAAAAAAAAAAATGGTGTTTGAGGCAACACAGGTGGAAAGAACTGCAGACCAAATCTGATGAGACAGATTTGAGATAGTCAAAGTTCAACTAAAGAGTGTGTCCAATACTGAAAAATATGGCCAGGGTGCAGATGGAGAAAAGCAGGGTAGCATAGAAGGTAAGAGCTTGGGTTTCCAAATCAGCTTAAAATTTAAATCCTGGCTCTACCACTTACTACCTATGTAACCTTAGGGAAATAGCTTAATTTCATCTGTGAAATAGAAAGAACTTTGTGTGTGTGTGCTTAGTAAATTACAGGTTGCCCGGCCCAGGGCCTGGCAACCGTAGGTCTTCAACAAATGATTGTTACAACTATACAACTGTAGCCCAAGTGTGCAGGGCTTCACCAGATTTGCGTTCATTCATCCAATCTTTTTTTTTAAAATTTTATTGGAGTATAGTTGATTTATAATGTGTTAGTTTCAGGTGTACAGCATAGTGATTCAGTTATACATAGAATATTCATTCTTTTTCAGATTTTTTTCAGAATATTGAGTAGAGTTCCCTGTGCTATAGAGTAGGTCCTTGCTGGTTATCTATTTTATGTATAGTAGTGGGTGTATGTTAATCCCAAGTTTCTAATTTATACCTCTCCCCGGCCATGTTTCCACTTTGATCACCATAAGTTTGTTTTCAAAATCTGTGAGTCTGTATCTGGTTTGTAAATAAGTTCATTTATATCATTCATCCAGTCTTGATGGCTCTTCGTTCCTGCTTGGCAGGCTGTAGGAAATCCAGCCTCATGCAAAAGAGGGAGCTCTCTCGTGTGACCATTTTGGACTTGCTCATTGCTCTCAGCCATGGCTAATTAGGTTACAACGCTGCAGGTTTAGACTACAACAGAACCCAGAGAGGCCACTGCCCAGCCCTCACCACCACTGCTGTCATTGCCTAAATGCTAGATCCTTTGCATCTGATTGTTGAAATCCATGCCATTGCTTTTGCAAAAAGAATATATCCTAGTATTACTATGTTGTTTGTCCAGGATTTGGTGATGGCAGTAGAGTTCTCTGAAGTTAGAGTGGGGATAGAGGAACAAGTGGAGCGGTCCACAGGAAGGATTCTTGAGTGCCAAAGGATCACAGAACCTTGAGTCCACACACATAGGCACCTTGTCCCCAGAGCACACAAATGAAGTGGAAGTTTCAGGGTCAACCACCGCTCTATCCAGAACTGCTCACTACTGGCTCCTTAATGCTAAAGCCTTACGGCTGACAACAGGAATATTCACTAAGTGCTTTACGTACTTTAGCTCATTTCATTCTCAAACAGCCCTATGAAGTAGGGACTAGCAGTGCTCCCATTTTCCACATGAGGAAAAGGGAGGCTTAAACAGATAAAGAAATATGCCCAGGGACACACAAGTGGTCAGCAGTCAGCCAAGCAGTCTGACTCCAGGACAGAGATGTTCCTCTTTGCCTCCAATCCCTATCCTGCTCCCTGCACCAGATTCCTCTTACTTACCAGTGTGCTTTCCCAGAAACCTAGCTTCTACCTGGAACCCCCAGTTAATCAGACATGTCTGTATATGTCTTAGCCCCAGTTGTGGACAGGGTTCAAGTACTTTGCCCAGAGGGCTCCCCAGTTGTGATGCATGTCAGTGAATGCAAATAGCTACAAGGTGAAGAGGGTCACCAGGCTTCCTTCTCCTAGAGTATCTGACTCTCACCTCTGGCCCAGCAAAGTCACCCAGTTATGGAATTAAGATGATAATGATGGAGCCAGTTTGTAAAGGGTTTGAAGATCAAATCAGAATAAGGAATCTGGACTTTAATCTATGGGCAAATTCTATGACTATATCATTAATAAAATGGACAGGGCGTGAGGAGGATAAAAAAGGGGAAAAGGAAGAAAAGATTTAATTTCAGGTCCGTTTGCTCAGGCTGTCAATGCTATGTGTTCCAACACCAGTGATGCGGGCAGCCCCAGGTGCTTCAGATAGAGTTCCATCTCCAAAAAATGAACGTAAGAACAAGTGAAGAGTGGCTGGACGGTCGGATTAACTAATACAATGTGAGAGCTGCTGTGATTCACCCCTCACTTGAAGGTGTCAGATAAAGATGTCCTAAACTGGAATCAGGCAGGGAGAGAAAACTCGGAGAAGAGAGGGGATTGTAGTACACCCCAAAATCTTTGGTCTGTGAATAAGAATGTAAATCTCTAAGATGAGGCTTCTCAAATTATTTGACCATTGCCTCCTTTTAAAAAATAGGCATGACAAGGGTCTACAGAAATGCACTTTGGGAAATGCTGGTCTAGTAGTTTTAGCAAAATGGTTGCCACCGATGGATTACTTTATCAAGAGTAGTTGCAACAGAGTAGTTGGGAGGGGAGAAGCCAGTGTGTAATGACTAGAAGGAAAAGGAAAGACAGAGACAAGCATCTGCACTCTTCTGTCAGGAGGGGAAGGAACAGGAACGAGAGCTGGAAGAAGGGGCATGGATCGGGAATGAGAGACTAAGCAAGAACCAATTGCTGAGGTTTTTTTCTTTTTAAACATGGATGACTTTGCCATGTTTATATGACATGCTCTCAGTCCCTCTGTTTTCTATCCCTCATAAGATGTTCCTAGCTGCTCTTCTGGGTAGAACATTATATAAATCACCCCTGCTGATCTCCTCTGGGGCTGGGCCCCTCCTGGTCAGCCATGAACTTCCCATACAAGCAGGGGCCTCTCAGTTTTAGATACAGCCTTATCTCCAATCCCTACAGAAGGTTTAGGCAATAGTTTACTCAAAGGTCCAGGAGAGAAGTCCAGAACGAAGCTTTACAGAGGATGGGAATTAGGGAGGAGTGTAGTTAAGGTACCTATCCTCAGTTCCCTAACCAAACACTTTGCCCCCAGGCAGCATTCACAAACCAAATCCCCACTGCAGGGTTTTCTGAAATCTTACAGTCTCATAGCCTCTAGCTTTGGTGCTCAATGGCCAGTGAAGGGTCAAGCTCTGGTCTCATGGATGAAGGGAAGAATAAATGCTATCACTTATGTGTGTGCGTGCTTGGGGCGGGGGGCTTGGATTTTGGGGTTTTTTTTGTTTTGGGGGGATGCGCCACTCACGGGATGTTAGTTCCCTGACCAGGGATTGAACCCGTGCCCTTAGCAGTGAAATCATGGAGTCCTAACCACTGGACCACCAGGGAATTCCCTCATCTGTACTTAATGGGTCTTACATTTGGGGACATTGCTAATCCCTTCTGATCTCTAGCATCTAAAATCAAGTACATTTAATCACCTTGAAGAGTGATTTTCAAATGCTGTGTAGTCACCTTAAGACATTCATCTTTCTCCTAGTAACTGCACTCTGACTCTATCGTAAGAGCTAAGATCTGGTCTCATTCTGTTAAGTTGATGAATATCTCTTCCCTGTGTTAACTAAGAGGGATCTGAAGGCTGATGGCTCCTCCCTGATTCCTGGAGTGTGAATATGAAGGTCTATTAGTGACTGGGAGTTAGAGAATAGGGAAAGAATGGGGAGGAGAAGGAAGGTACCTCTGGAGTGAGTGGAATTGAAAATACAGAAGAAGGGATAATTTGAAGATTTATTTATGAGCACTAACCTGTTTTTAACTCTAATAATTAATCTAGTTATTAATACGCTTGGCAAGAAAAATACTTACAGAATTTATCATCCTAAAAAAAGTACAAAACTTTAAAAATGTGGGTACTAGTTCTGAATATACCATTACTAACTTTGTGACCTTGGGCAAGTCACTTTACTTTGCACTTCACAATTGCATGCGTTTGCTTTTGTCTACAGAATGTTATAATATTACACACCTTATCTCTCTCACAGCAATACCATGGAGGTCAAATCAGATTACATTAAAATAGTTATAATTACTTTCATTTGCATAGTACTTTATTATCCACAAAGCACTTCTGCGTATATTATTCCATTTTCATGAAAGAGCTTTGAAAAGTTATAAAGTGTTATCAAAGGATAATACTTAGGTTTATATTTAAATATCAGCTCCATCTCTCTCTACTTCAATTTTCTCATCAGTAGGTGGTTGAGGGGATTAAAGTTATATTTAACTTTAAATATTTAACTTTAAAGTTAGATTAAAGTTATATCACCCCGAAAAGAAACCTTGTACCAATAGCAGTCATTCCTCATTCTCCCTCATCTCCCTCCAGCCCATGGCAACCACTAGTCTACTTCCTATCTGTGCGAATTTGTCTTTTCTGGATATTTCATATAAATACAATCATATGCCATGTGGTCTTTTGTGACTGGCTTCTTTCAGTTTGCATAATGTTTCTAAGGTTCATCCATGCTGTAGCATATACCAGCACTTCATTCCTTTTTATGGCTGAGTAATATTCTAGTATATGGACATTCCACATTTTGTTTATCCAATCAGTTGACGGATATTTGGGTTGTTTCTACCGTTTGGCTGAATGATACTGCTATGAGCACTCATGTATAGGTTTTTGTGTGGTTGCCTGTTTTCAGTTCTCTTGGGTACATACCTAGGAGAGGAATTGTTAAGTCATATAGTAACTCTGTGTTTAACATTTTGAAGAACTGCCAAACTGTTTTCCAAAGTGTCTGAACCATTTATAATTCTGTAACAAAGAACAAACCTGACTCCACATTGGATCTAGTCCTTTAGCTCTAACCTTCTTGTTCTGTTGCCTGTGCTTAGTCATGCTGGTTCTGCAGCTTTGTAAAGGAATGCTTCCTGTTATAGCCTGAAATATACATAATAGCCCATACTCAAGGCTCTTCCTCCCAGGCCTTTAAAGGTATAACACTTTTCATTCATATAGAGATAAAAAGTTGTGGAACAGAGAACATTTGTCTTGTTGGAGGTTTTCAGGAACTTTGTTAGCAGACCTATATAGATAGCTGTAAGAACAAAGGATCATCACACCCTTCCTAGGGTCTGGCCAGTGCTAAGAAGTTGGCAACAACCAGCCACAACCCCTCCCTTTTTAGTATAAAAGAAGTCTGAACTCTAACTCCAGTGAGATGGGTTTTGGGGACAGTAGTCCACGATCTTCTTGGTCTGCTGGTTTTCCAAATAAGATCACTATTCCTTGCCCCAACCCCTTGTCTCTCAATTTATTGGCCTGTTGTGTGGCAAGCACTATAAGCTTGGACTGGTAACAATCCCACAGCAATCTGTAAGGCTTACAATTTCCTCACATCTTCATGAACACTTGTTATAGTCTTTTTTTAAATTTTAGTCATCCCAGTGGGCATGAAATGATAACTAATTGCGGGTGGTCTTTTTGTTTTTGTCTTTGTTTTTGCTGTGTTGGGTCTTCATTGCTGCACATGGGCTTTCTCTAGTTGTGGTGAGCAGGGGCTACTCTTCATTGTGGTGCACAGCCTTCTCACTGCAGTGGCTTCTCTTGCTGCAGAGCATGGGCTCTAGGTGCGTGGGCTTCAGTAGTTGCAGCACTGTGGGCTCAGTAGTCGTGGCTCATGGGCTTTAGAGCGCAGGCTCAGTAGTTGTGGCGCATGGGCTTAGTTGCTCCGCGGCATGTGGGATCTTCCCGGACCAGGGATCGAACATGTGTCCCCTGCATTGGCAGGCGGATTCTTAACCACTGCACCACCAGGGAAGCCCCCTACTAGTTGCGGTTTTGATTTGCATGTTCCCGATGACTAATGATGTCGATCATCTTGTCATATGCTTATAGGCCATATGTATGCCCTCTTTAGAGACAAGTTGATCCAGATCTTTTGCCCTTTTTAAAATGGAGTTATTTGTCTTATTATTGTTAAGTTGTAAAATGTCTTTACTCTGGTACAAGTCCCATATTAGATATAGGATTTACAAATATTTTCTCCCTTTCTGTGGGTTGTCTTTTCACTTTTTTGATGGTGTCCTTTGAAACACAAAGGTTTATAGCTTTGATGAAGTCTGGTTTATCTATTTTGAATTCACTTTTGAAATTTCTTCTCTTTAAGACCAAAGACGATTGATCTTTGTCCTATTGCCCCAAGAGCTGGCATGTCATTCTTGTCAGGAGCTGCTGTGATATAGGCAGTATGACTATATATTCAGCCTATTTCTCGTGTTCTGTGCCATGACATGTGCTGCTTCCTTACTTGAAATTCCATCTCTGCCTCCATCTTCTCTGCCTAGCCAGGTCTTTATTGCCCTTGAAGACTTAGCTCAGACATTTTCTCCTCCTGTTTGGGGATCCCCGGTCCCCCCACTTCAGCAGAGGGAGCCACGTCCCATTCCTCACCGCAGATGGTGTGCAGCTCTGTCTTCCCTCATAGAAGTCATCAAAGGCAGGAATTTGGGTTTATTGTCTTTGTTATTTGGGAGTGGAGTCTAAACGGGTCTGCATTTGAATTTCAGCTCCATAATTAGCTGTATAAATCTGGGCAATGCAATATTTCTGATCCTTGGTCATTTTTATAAAATGAAAATAATTTCTAAAATAGGATAATTGTAAGATTATAGATATAGTAATAAAGTTAAACTAGTTTGCTGGATTCTTAATAAGTCCCAGCTACTGTTTTTAGCATTATTATTATTATTTCTTTTTAATGTGGGAGCTAACAGTATCAGGCACATGGTAAGTTCTCAAGAAATGTTAGTTTTCTTATTTTCTAATTCCAGCTCCAATAATGGATGTCTGGTGGCAAAGAGAACCACTATAGGCCTGTCATATCTCCTGTGTGGGCACCTCAGCTACACTCCTTTCAAAGTTTCCAGGGAGCTGTTTCCTGATGCATCTTGGAGCATGTGATGAAAACAATGAACCATACCCCCATAAAACGCACGTTACCCAATTGTTTGTGTATTATTTTGGTGGGATTTCTGAATGCCTGAAGCCCATCATGGGTCCAGGGACTAAAGGTTAAGTAGATTTTAACAGATTTTACAGCCAGTACTGCTCACTTAGTCCTCTTAAAAATGAGCAACCTTTACCATACCATCCAACAAATGGCACTCCTTGGTATTTACACAAATAAGTTGAAAACTTATATCTACACAAAAACCTGAACACGAATGTTTAGAGCAGCTTTATGTCAAAACTTGGAAGCAACCAAGAATTACTAGATGAATGGATAAATAAACTGTGCTACATCCGCACAATGGAATATTATCCAATGTTAAAAAGAAATGAGCTATCAAGACATGAAAAGACAAAGAGGAAACTCAGATGCATACTACTAAGTGAAAGAAGCTAACCTGGAAAGGTTACATACTGTGTGATTCCAACTAAATGACATTCTGGAAAAGGCAAAACTATGGAGACGGTAAAACAATCAGTGGTTGCCAGGGGTTAGGGAGGGATGAACAGATGGAGCACAGGGGATTTTTAGGGCAGTGAAACTATTCTGTATGATACTACGGTGGTGGATACATGTCATTATACATTTGCCAGAATCCATAGATCTTACAACACAAAGAGTGAACCCGAATGTAAACTATTTATCTCTTTGGGTGACAAAGATGCGTCAATATAAGTTCATTGATTGTAACAAACATACTGCTCTGGTGCCAGATGTTGGCAGCGGGGGAAGCTGTGCGCGTGTGAGGGCAGGAAGCACATAGGAACTCTCTGTAAACTCCACTCGATCACTCAGTTTTGCTGTGAACCTAAAACTACTCTAAACAATAAAGTCTTTTTTGTTTTTTAAACAAGCACCTGGCCCTGTAGAGTGATGCCCGGTAGCTGTGCAACCATCTTCCCAGGAAACAACAACACAACGTACAAATATATTTTTTTGAGAGATACATTCTCTGGAACTTTGGCATGACTCTCTGGTATCACCGTGGGCATGAAAAATACCGTTCTCTTTGGGGTTTCGAGAACTACTTAAACCAAGCAATAACCAGATTGTTGCAATCTTCCTGGGAATTTTTATTTTCTAGTACAGAGGATTACCAGCAGATGGCAATCAAAGAATATGAAACCTGAGTTTATCCTATTCAAGATATTTGACAAGTGGTTGAAGAATGATAAGATGATAGATTGAAGGTGGGCAGACCACTGCATTCGACCGGTTTTTTTTGTTTGTTTGTTTTTTTGCGGTACGTGGGCCTCTCACTGTTGTGGCCTCTCCCGTCGCGGAGCACAGGCTCTGGACGCGCAGGTCCAGCGGCCATGGCTCACGGGCCCAGCCGCTCCGCGGCATGTGGGATCTTCCCGGACCGGGGCACGAACCCGTGTCCCCTGCATCGGCAGGCGGACTCTCAACCACTGCGCCACCAGGGAAGCCCTGCAGTCGACCTCTTGAATACCAGTTCTGCATAGAGCCACAGTTTCTTATGCTCCAAACAAACAAGTCTTCTTCCACCAGGAATTGAAATAAATGTCTAGCCACAGAAGAGACACCAGGGACAAACTCCTAGATTTCTTTTAGCTAATCAAATGGGGACTCTATGTGAAAACGAATTAGAAGAGCTTGTTGTTTTTATTTAGACATTGCATTTCCTTTAGATTTTCTGCTTACATTGTGAGCCAGGGTAAATGTTCTTTGGTATAAAACTGAACATTTGTGTAAATGAGTTCCTAATGATAGAAAATAGACAGCTGTAGTAGAATAGAGCTGCAAAATCACCAGAGGGAAGGAATTTGCTCAAAACCGTCCGGTGTGTGTGCGTGGGAATGGGAGTGAGAAGGGTTAGTGAGGGTGTTCTTACCAAACTTAGGATTTTACAACCGATTTTACAAAAATAGGAATTTCTTCTTTCCTCCTTTTGCTTCTGGAGATGTACTAGTAAGTAGATTCTCAATTAAATCAAGCATTCTCAATAATGTGTCTATTAAGCATGGAAGACTTTGTCCCTGTTGGGTAAATTCTGGTATTTATGCTTTCCATTTGCTAAACTCACCATGAGTCCACAGAGAGAGCTGCAGTATAGCAGAGCCTACAGAATATGAATATTGCTAATTTGTCTATTGAGACAAAGAAAATTTTGGTTTATAGTTTACAGTTCGGGCATATTTGATGGCATAAGAGAACCCCCGTTATACATGGCATGTGGATCATCACAGAAAATGATTAATCTGTTTTGTTTTGTTTATTGACAATATCTTTATGAAAAAAGCCTCATAAAGCACTTGAAAAAAATAGACCTGGAGAGTTTGGGGAATATTCAATGTTTAAGAGAAGCAATGAATAGTAAATAATATTTTTTGGACTCCTACTATGTATTAGGCAATATTATCTCAAGACAGATAAATTATTTAGTCACATATTTACAGATACGAAACTAAGGTTCAAAGAGATTCATAATTTGCCAAAGTTACATAGCTAGTAAGTAGCTGAGCTGGCATTTGAACCCAGGCCTGTTTAGGTAAATGTAAGTACTTCTCTACATTGTAATTTTTTATCTTATTCAGACAGGTGATGTTAAGCATTTGAAACCTAGCTAATTCAGAAATTTAACCAAATCAGCTGGGTAACTGTGAAAGAATCAGAGTCCCAGGTCATTCCCACAGAGGTTCTAATTCAGAAGATTCAGATGGGGCCCAGGAATCTGAGTTTTTAACACGCTTCCCCTGCCCTCCCAGTGGTTCTGCGGCAGGTAATCTTCTGACCTCAAACAATTGAAGAAAACACAGGCCCAACTCAGTGGACCAACTTTTCATGATCTAAGAATCCTCTGAGGACCTGATGAAAGCCCTGGACGATTTTTTCAGAAAAATGCACATTTTACACCCAAAACTTTGCATACAACTTTAGGGAGTTCACAGATACTCTCAAGCCATGGACACTTGGTCTCCTACATGTCCCAATTAAAAGTGGCCTAATAAGAAGCCCCTTCCATCTCCCCACCGAAAGATGTCACTCTTCAGCCTCAAACAGCCTCAAAAAGCCGCCTCAAACAGTCTCAAAAAGCCACCCCAAAAGTTGCCAGTGTTTTTATTTTTTTCCTTTCTCCTCAACTACAAAGGGAAGAGTTTTCAGGAAAATGAGTTTACTGTTTGTAAAGGAGCTTCCCCTGTAAATAGAGCAGACTCTGGTTCGGTGCTTCAAAAAATTAGGTTGAAACAAATGATAATATTTTCTACAATCATGATGAAAGCTGATCTGGAAATTAAGGTGTTGCAATTAAAACCAACAGTAGGGACCACAGATTAATATGGGCACAACCAGAATGAAGGATCATGAAGTTTACTTTCCCAAAAGCCCCTTCTCTAACTTCTTTTCAATCTCTAGGTTTTCTCTTAGGTCTCCACCTTAAAGCTAGCTTTTGCATCATTAAGTAACTAAAGGCTTATGCAGCATATCTTTTGAAACATGTACATAAAAGACAGAGTCCTCAAAAATTTTTACCATTAATAGGTTCTGGAGTCTGTAAAATAGGAAAAGCATAAAGAAAACATGTAGTTCTCCGTGTAGGACTGGCATCTTGATAAACCTATGGCTAGAAGTAAGAGGGGAAGTGTCTGCAAACACCCTGATTTGTACATAAATGTCATATGTTTACTATCTTTTCTGGGGAAAGAGTCCATGGCTCTCATCAAATTCTTAAAGGAATCTTGAACTAAAATTTAAAATGTAATCATTTGTAGGAGGAGTCTTGTCTCACAAGACCAAGACAAGCAAACAGGGTGACAGAGCCACGTGGTATGGGCTTGGTGAGCATCTTCTTCAAACATAAAGCAATAGTCAACATTGTATATGAAGTATGGACACAGCATTGTCAGAGCACGTGTCCTGATTTTGGTGCCCTTCTTCACCACTCTACCGGAAGGTCCACTTTTCCAGAAACATGTTTTCCTTGGTATGAGAACAGAAGCATGTATTTTGGATCAGGAAGACTTTTATCAGTGACAACGCAGATTATACGTACCTCTCTGACACCAAATGTACTTGTAAATCAAGAATAATCATTCCTAATTCATCAGGTTACTGGGAGGCAGAAATGAAATAGCATATGTAAAGCTCCCGGCACAGTGTCTGCACAGAGGAGGCACTCAGAAATGTTTGTTTTTGTCCCTCTTGCCCACCACCACACTAAGATTTCCCCCATGACAGGAACGCTGAGCTCACACTATCTACTGCTCAGCTAGGGCTGCACCTAACAGCCTGAAGGAAATCAGGTTTCCTTAGGAATTCCCACTTTCCAGTCTCCCCTCTGTCACTATTGTAAAGGTAAGCGAGGACCTCAGGCACAGAACATGCCTGAGGCTAACAGGAAGTCACAAGGGATGAAAAGACATCATCCCTCTCCTTGGAGTTGCCAGACCCTAATAGGGCAGACAGTACCAAAAATTAGTTAGCAGAAGCCACAGGGCATGGAATGCTAACAACACACATATATGCACCAATATTCTACACACATGAAAACAAGTTGTGATAGAAAGGACAAAGCCATGTGGAGTTGATTTAGGAAACTGTCACAAAGAAAATAATTATTGAGCAATATTTTTTAAAGTAGGGGAAGGGATATAATTTGAGACAAAGAAAGAGGAGGGGAAAAAGCTAAGAAAGGAGGCTAGAGTGCCATAGGGGCGGGCTTAGGAAGGAGGTGGGCATGGAGCAGATTTGCGGGGCAGCAGGAGAAGCCAGACTTGAGGACCTGTGAAAAGCTGACAGCAGTTCTGTGTGGGGGAAGGCAGGCAGCTAATTGGTAGAGACCCTTGAAACCCATGATTAGGAGTTTTAATTTAATTCAAGAGGCAATTGGAGCTATTGTAGGCTTCTAAGAAGGGGAGTGATATGATCAAAACGATGCTTGAGGACAATGGTTCTTGCCGCTGTGAGCAGGGTGGATTAGATGAAGGAGACTCTCAGGCCGGGAGGCTGATCTGAGGTTATTCCAGGAATGCAGGGTTACAGGCACATGGCCTAGAGCAGGGCTCTGGGCGTGGGATGGAAGGAGCAGAACCGAAATATATTACGGAGGGTAAACATTCATTCTTTCTTTTTAGAACCAGACACTGGGTTAGGTGCTGTGATAATATGGGGAACAGGCACAGAGGCTGGGATGGGGAGAGACAATTAGGCAATTATAATATGGTGAGAAAAGTGCTGTGACCATTGAACCAGAGACATATAAGAGTGCATAGCAGGAGCAGCACTTAACAGTCACGGGGAGGGATACAGGTGGTCAGGGAAGCCTTCCCTGAGGAAGTAGAGTTTACCCTGGCAATTTAATGAAGGATCGGAAATTAACTGACTGAAAAATCACTGGGGGAAATGTTCTAGGCAGGAAGCCTCAAGATGAAAGGGTAGGAGTGGAGCCATGAAGGAAAGGAAAGAATGCTTTCTAGAAAGGCTCAAAGGAGCAAGAAGGGTGGGACCAGACCAGGAAGGGCCTTGGGTCTGCAATATGAACTGTGGACTTTGTCCTTAGGGCAGTGAAAGGCCAGGAGAGAGACATGGTTCATTTTTCATCTTAGAAAAATCTCTCCGGCAATTGTGGGAGAAAAGGATTGGTGATGATTAGGATAGGAGACTTGCATAGTCTAGGCAGAGATGATTGGGAAATAGAGACGGAGACGTAGATATTTAGGATAGAGAATTTATGGGATGAGAAAGAGATTGAGAGGAAGAGAGTATTAGCAGGATGTCATTAGCCCAGTGAGGGAAGGTCATTCACTAGGGTCATACAGCCAACCTGTGGAAGCATCAATGTTAGAATCCAAGTCTCCCATTCTTTTTGGTTTTTTGTTTGTTTGTTTGTTTTTTGGCCACACCGCAAGGCTTGTGGGATCTTAGTTCCCCCACCAGGGATCAAACCCTGGGCCCCCTGCAGTGGAAGCATGGAGTCCTAACCACTGGACTGCCAGGGAATTCCCACCTGATTCTTTTAAAATAAGTATCTTTCATACCTCTCCTCATCATGCTCATGTTTTCCTTTACATTGTCCAATATACCTGTATGATTTGTAATGGTTTTAAGCTCTTTGTCTGCTAATTCCATTACCTCTGTCATTTCTGGAGCTGTCTCTACTGGTTGATTTTTCTCCTTGGTGTGGGTCATATTTTCCTGCTTCTTTGTATGGCTGGTAATTTTTATCAGATGCCAGACATTGTGCATTTTACATTGTTGGACACTAGATTTTGTTGTATTCTTAAAGAGTCTGGGACTTTGTTCTGATGTGCAGCTAAGTTATTTGAGTTTGATCCTGTCAATGCTTTCTTTTAAGCTTCTTTAGGGCAAATTTAGAGGAGACTTTAGGACTTCTGCTTTCAGCCATGATGGAGTGTAAACAGGGACTGGATCTACTCTCCCACCTGAAACAATAATAATGAACCAGATTAAATGTATGAAACATTGGTCATCAGGCAATGAAGGACAGTGATCCCTGAGAGATAGGAAACGAATGAGGTGAGTCCTATGACTGCCCCAGTTTTCTGCCTTGAAACGTTCCCAGGCCATAGCACAGAAAAGTCGAACTCATGTGGATCCTGCTGGACTCGTGAATCGAGGAGATGGAGCTGAGAGTCTGGGGAGATAAAGGCAGCTAAAGTTCACAGGACAGAGTGCCAGAGAAGAGAGAGCTGAACAAAGAAAGAACTCCAGAGATTTTCAGAAAATCACCTTCAAATATTCAAGAGTATTTATCAGCACAAGCATGTGGAAAAATGATCCAAGGCTGAAGAAAGAACGATCTAACAGGATCAGAGAGAATACTACCTGGCACTTGCTCAGGGCTAAGAATAATGTCTGTTCCCACCAGCCAGCATAGAAAACCTCATAATTCATGGAGCATTGGTAGAGTCCTCAGAAGGTCTTGCCTCAATAATGGGGAATGATTATTAGTCCTGGACTAAACACTACTCTAGTTTACTCTAAAATATCATAAATGCGAGGGCCCAAAAGAGCAAATGATTTCTAAGTAACTTAACTGCATTTCAGAACAATGTTGAAGAATATTTATAAAAATTCAAAAATACCCATCATCCAACAAGGTAAAATTTCTAATGCCAGTCATCCAATCAAAGATTACCAGGTATGTAAAGAAACAAGAAAATATGCTCTATTTTGACGAGAAAAAAAATCAATTAATTGAAACCAATCCAGAACTAGAGGAAAAGTTAGAATTAACAGAAAATATTAAAACTGTATTTTCCGTATGTTCAAAAAGTTACCTAGAGACATGGAAGGTATTTTAAAAGACCCAAATCTAGAGATTAAACCTGAGATAAATTATACACTGCATGAGATTAGTAGCAGATTAGACATCACAAATTAGTGAGATTGAAGAAAATATTCAAAATGAAATATAGAGAGAAAAAAGAAATTTAAAAAATGAACAGAGCATCAGTGATCTGTGGCACAACTTCAAGCAGACTATATGCACATAATTAAAGCCTCCAAAGAAAGGGAATGGGTACAGAAAAATATTTGGAGAAATAATTTCCAAACTTTGATGAAAACTACAAGCTCACAGATCCAAGGAGCTCTAAAAACAAAACAAAACAAAACAAAAAAACCCAAGCATGAGAAACATAAAGAAAACTACTCCAAGGCATACCATAATCAAATTGCTGAAAATCAGTGATAAAGAGAAAATCATAGAAGCAGGAGAGGAGAAAAAATATACATTATATACAAAGGAACAATTAAAATGACAGCAGATTTTTCATTGGCAGTTAAACAATGGAACAACACTTTAAAGTACCGAGAAAAAAAAAAAAACCAACAAACTGTCAGCCTAGAATTCTACATGCAGCAAAAATATCTTTGAGCAAACCACAAAAAAAATGTTTTCAGACAGACAAAAGCTGGAAAAATTCATTACCAGCAGAACTGCACTACATAGGACTCAATATTGTAGAGTTAATTTTGCCCCTCTACAAGAGCAAGCACTCTATCTAAGGTCTCTATTCTGACTGGATGAAATACAGCTACTCCTAACCCTGTGTGGGCTTTGAGCATTGATCATCCTTACCGTTTTCACAAGGCCGTTATTCCCAGGCCTTGCGGGGTTTCCTCTTAATACATGTTCAGATCAGTACTCAGCCAAACACTCAAAGGGGGCTCCCCTGAAGCTCTCTTTTTGTTTACCTCCCTCCACTCTGGTACTGTATGCCACAAATTCCCCAGACTCTGATCTCTGTCTTTCAACTTGGCAAGACTATCAGGTTGTTTAGATTCCTTCTTCTTGCAACCAGACAATGAGCTAGAGTGCTGATAAGGCATTCCTTGTTTCGTTCCCTTTTCTCAGGGATTACAGTTCATAACCTGTTGTCCAATGTCAGGAAACTGTTTCAAATATCTTGTCTGGTTTTCCAGTTGTTTATGGTAAAAGGAAATTCCTGTAGTATTTAATCCTTCATAGACTGCAACAAAAATCTTTCAGGTTAATTTTAACTCTTTCAATTGTCACTGTGCTCACTGTCTTTGGGATTCAAACTCTGCCAAGTAAAATGCGACTCTAGTCCAGATTATAGGGGAAATTTGGGGTGGGTGGGGGGAATGTTTACCTGGAGGGGGACCTGAATGAATGAGGGGCAGAAAGAAAGCAGAGAAAGAAGTCAGGATTATGTCCAGGTCTCTGACTTGGGTGTTGAGGGGGTGGTGGTGCTATTAAAATAGCATGAGTAGAATCTGGGCATGTTGACATTGAAGTTTTGATAGACGATAACTGAAATCTTGGGAAAAGAGATCTGGGCTGGGCTGGAAAAACAGATTCCAGTGTTATCATTGTACAGGTGACCATTCAAGTGTGGGAATAAATGTAATTAGGAAGAGAGATATAAAGGAAAAGAAAAGTAAGTCAAGGGCAGAATCTTGAGTAATGACATTTTGGAGGATAACAGATAAAGAGAGAGGTGTACAAAAAAGAGACTGAGAAAGAGCTTTGGGAGAATTGGAAGAAAACCTGGAAGAGAAAAGGATGATCAGCTATATGAATGAAACAAAGATAGTACTGAAAATTGACCATTTGCCTTGGCAGTTATGAGTTCAGTGGGTTCAGGGGGTTACAATCAGGTGAGTCATGGGCACAAGAGAGGTTTGGTGCAAATGCTGGGAGAGTGGAAGAGGGAAATATTTGATTTTCATGAGTGGGGGAAGTTAGAGAAGATGTTGTGCAAGAGGAAGTCTTCAAGTTGGGTCTCAAAAAATGGGTAGAATTTTGAAGGCAAAGACTGGAAAGGGCAGTGAGATGATAGCTTTTCAATTTCACCATCTCTACCATCACTTACACAACTTTTGATGGAGTTGCTAATGAGTTGAGAAATAGTTCTTTCTATACCGAAAAATAAAATTTTTAAAAAGAGAGTGTGGGACACAGAAAAGCAGAAAGGAAGAGTCAGGATAATTCACTATCTGGATAATTTGGAGAACAAGTGAATCACGTCAATAAGATTTTAAGAAAACAGGGACAAAATCACTTCCTTGATCAGATGTGTCACAAAGGGAACAAAAACAAAAATCATCCAAGCGAGTAACTCTGCTGACTCCTGGACTTCGACCTGGGATTTGAAGATCCTGGATAAGCAGGATTCCTACATAAAGGCTGGCAGTCATGCTGGCTTGCAGAGCTTGCCTACATTTTAAATAAAACTGTCAGATTAAGCAATGCCTGGCTGAAGTATATTATTAATACAAATTCTTAACTGTCAATTAGCTAACTTGCTAGTAAAAAGAACCTGGTTTATAAGATTGCTGCTAATGAATATAATGCTTTGTTCTCAGGCAAAACATCTGCTTTGGATATGTAATTAGAGGAAAGGCCCCCTCCCACACTCCCCATAGGGAGAACATGTGCCGCTTTATTCAAAGGAGCTTATTATACCTGTGAGGGGTCAAAGTCTGTGGATTTGTGGCTTATGGTATTATGACAGATTACAAAATCACTCCATTATGCTAGTCAATCTGTTTCCAAGCACCTAGCGGGGAGCTAGCCGGCGGCACTGGATGCTCTGAAACAAGATTCCCATTGGTTTACTTCCTAAGGTCTTATGATAGGTCAGCTGTTGTTGACATCACCCGACAGCTCACATGTCAGAGCCTTTCTGTCCGACTTCTGCCTCTGTTACTGCCAAGCTCTCCTCTGAGAGCCGGCCTGTGCCTCAGGCCACAACCAGGCCCTAAGAAGAGCTTAAGTGGATTTGAAATACACGGGTAGCCCCATCATTTGCGCTAATGACAAGGAAAAGGAAGCAGAACACTTAAACCCTATGTGTCCTTTGTTTCTGACTCTTCCTCTCTCCTACCCTTCCCCCATCCCCCCTCTTTTTATTTTCTATTATTTCCCTAGTTCCTCATCCCACTCCTCCCATAGGCATATGCCTTCTTATGAAACATATTTAGAGAGGAGAGCAGCTAGTTCCAAAAGCCTTTGTTTCGAAGTCAATTGTCACATGTACCTACAAAACCATTTCAAACTCAAGAGGTTGAAAGATATTTGATATTTGCCTGATACTCCAAAGAAGTGGTTTGAAGGAAAGTCAATGTTATTTCCTCAGCAGAGTAATAATTACTTTTAAAGGTTTTCTCCCTCATAGTCTACTTTTCCAGCAGTGCCTTGCTATGGGCTGGATAGTGTGTGCAGGAAGGGAGGGGGTGACTGTCTTCATTCCTGCCAACTATGCCCTCCCTGTCTAATTTCTGCAGTTGTCCAAAGAACCCAGAGTTTACGAAGGTGAAATTGACTGGGGGATGTGACATGCCAAATCATAATATTTATAAGACTTAATGAGCTGGAATAAAACCACAATTTTCAAGTAGTAACATCTGAAAGAAAAAAATAAAAACCATATCCACAGGGGCTAGGAGGAATGGAACTGCTTCCCTGAGATGGAGGAAGAGTTTGGCTCCAGTGGGAAACCAGCACTCACTGTTGCCAGTCGTCGGGGAAGTCACACCCCTTGGAAGACACAGCTGCTTTTCATCAATGAATACTATTTAGGTGACCGTTAGGAACTGAAAATACCTATGCTAAGACAAGACATGAGAGAAACCTGAATGGACCTAGGGGATAAATGGTGTCACCCAGAAGGGCTCTGCAGTTACCAAAGTGGGAACAGAAGCTGAGCCGATTAAGGGTCTTGTATCAGTCACATCTGTAATTGATAGTTTAGTGTTATTTTTGCCCCGTGTCTTCTACGTATCCTTAGAGCTCCTGCAGCCTTATTCAATGGTTCCATTAGTACAGTGTGCCATTGGACTGCACCCTCTTTGTAAGGAAGACTGCCTGGATCTACAGAGCTTTTACCTGGTGTGTATAAGATGTTCTCTAACACGTATAGAGAAGGGAAGTTAGGAAGAGATCCACTGTAGGTGAAAAATGGAGGAACTGGGTCCTGGAATATTTGAAACAAGAGCCTGTGGTATAGTGCAAGGAACATGGGCTCTGGCACTAGAAACACTGGGATCTGATTCATGGCTTTCACTTACTAGTTGTGTAACCTCGAACCAGCTACTGAATTTTCCTGAGTCTCAGTCTCATCATATGTAAAAATGAGTTTAATATAATTGGAAATACCTTGGGAGAAAAACAATGTAAAAAATGCCCAGGGGGTGCTTCCCTGGTGGCGCAGTGGTTGAGAGTCCGCCTGTCGATGCAGGGGACACAGGTTCGTGCCCCGGTCCGGGAAGATCCCACATGCTGCGGAGCGGCTGGGCCCGTGAGCCATGGCCACTGAGCCTGCGTGTCCGGAGCCTGTGCTCCGCAACGGGAGAGGCCACAACAGTGAGAGGCCCGCGTATCGCAAAAAAAAAAAAAAAAAAAAAATGCCCAGGGTAGGGTCTAGCACATAACAGGAGCTCAGTAATGGGTAGCATTTTTTTTCCAAAAAATCATTATTTGTTTTGAAACACTGGGCACTTTTGTGGAGTCCAAAGGATCCTAGGCTTTGAAAGGTGAAGGATTCAGAAACCATTTCAAAATCTCATATTGTAGAACAACACTCCTGAGACTGCTTCATGTACTAATGAAAATTCTGTGGTCTGGGCAATTTACAAAAGACAAAGCCCCTTATGTCTTTACTCCCTTAGAGTACAAGATCTCTCAGGAAAGGGATGGAGGCTTCCTCATCTCTGTGTCTCTAGAACCTCCCAATACTGCTTGGATATTCTCTTATTGAGGAATTCAGACTGATATGTCTTGGGAAACATTACAAGGGACTGTTAGAATGCAGCCTAGTTTTAGGAAAATTCCAATTAGAAGAAATTGCCTTGGGGGTGGGGGGCAGGATGAATTGGCAGACTGGGATTGACATAAACATACTACTATGTATAAATAGATAACTAATGAGAACCTGCTGTATAGCCCAGGGAACTCTACTCAGTGATCTGTGGTGACCTAAATGGGAAGGAAATCCAAAAAAGAGGAGATATATGTATACATATAGCTGATTCACTTTGCTGTACGGCAGAAACTAACACAACATTGTAAAGCAACTATACTCCAATAAAAATTAATAAAATAAATAAATGAAGTTGGATAGAAGAATGCCAAAATAAAAGAAAAGAAAGAAATTGCCTTGGGCCGATGAGTCTGTGTTTTCCTGTCCACATCGATATTCTTGGAGACTTCATTCCTGGCAGGCAATTCTGAATCCAGTTGACATCATAATTGCACAGCTCATCGCTATTTGAACAATAATCTACTATCCTCCAGCTTGTTTTATTTGTTACTTCGTATATTCAACAAATACTTATGAAGCATCTACACTGTGCCAGGTAGAGATGCTGGGGCTATGTACGGTGAACAAGACAAGAAAATTCCTACAGAACTTACCTTCTGGGGCGAGGGGAGAGGGCAGACAAACAGTAAAAAGTTAACTCAGTTTCAGATTACGGCAGGTCTATGAAGGAAACAAATAGGATCATGGCCTGGAGACTGAGTGGATAGAGGTGGTGCCTGCTTCAGGTAAAGTGCCTCAGAAAGGCTTCCCTTGGGATGAGCAGCCAGTCCTAGGAAGGAAAAGCGTTCTAGGTCAAGGTATCAGGTGAGGACAGGGGCAGGGCCTGGAAGTGTGGAACAGCAGCTGGAATCTGAGGAACAAAATAGAAAACAGCTGGGCTAGAGCATGGTGAACAAGGGGAGAGCGGTCAGCAATGAGCCTGGGCGAAGCAGGTGGGGTCAGTTCACGAGGACAATGCAGGCTAAACAAAGTGAGGGGTTTGGGTTGACTGCGTGATTCTCTCATAGACTGTTTGGAGGATGCTTTCCATTTGTGTACACTGGCTCCTCTGCAGGCTACCAAGAGGGCAGTCTGGATCTCTATAAACCCCAGTATACTATAAGCATTATTAAGTCAGTCTTTGTCTACCCCATGAGCCACAGATCCTAATGAATTGGGAGCAGCCCTCCCTAGGAATATTTTTATTAAGGATAATCTATTTGATATTTTATTTTTGTTTCAACTTTAATTTTTAATGGTGCACCTGAATAAAGAGACATTGAATAGGTACCTTTCAAACATTTGGGAAGTAGTCAACAAAATCCATGAAAAGAAAGTAAAGAAACAAGTAAGGCATGTGAGAGAGTTCTAAGCCTCTTGCATTAGTCTAGGGCTAAGCGTCCCCGTGGCTCAATAGAGTATGATTAGAAGGACATTATCAGAGTTTTGAACTTAAGAACTACTGGGCAGCACCACCAGGGAAGCCCTGATGAGTACTTTTGAGATCTACTTTCTTAGCAAGTGTCAAATATGCAATACAGTACTATTATCTATAGTCACTGTGCTGTACATTACATCCCAGGACTTATTCATGGGCTGTCATTTTTGAATCAAGGGCCTATGGGTAAGGGTACTTGGGGCATAATGACCATATTTTATGGAGGTGAGCACTTCCTCCTCTAAGTCCTCTAGTCTAGACACACACCCTCCTTTAAAAAAAAAAAAAAAAAAGGGCTTCCCTGGTGGCGCAGTGGTTGAGAGTCCGCCTGCCAATGCAGGGGACACGGGTTTGTGTCCTGGTCCGGGAAGATCCCACATGCCGCGGAGCGGCTGGGCCCATGAGCCATGGCCACTGAGCCTGCGCGTCCGGAGCCTGTGCTCTGCAACGGGTGAGGCCACAACAGCTAGAGGCCCGCGTACCGCAAAAAAAAAAAAAAAAAAAAAATTTTGTTCTGGTGCTAGGAACCTGAGGTTTGGTGGAGAATTTTCCCTGAGTTGCTCCTGACTATATCTTGACCTAAAAGCCTGTATAAAATCTGTCTCACACAAAATGGCTTGTGGAAATGACCACCATTCCCCCCTCAAAAGCAGCACCTCACCTCCAGCCCCTAAGCCCACCACCTTGAGGGAGGGAACAGCTGAAGCTTCCAAAAAGCTGCCAGTCTCTGTGTCTGGAAAAGGAGAAGTTGGGATAGGTAGAATTTCATATTCACAGAGAGCAAGGAAGAGAAAGAGACCATTGTCTGCCGAAGCCAGGTTTTCTGATCCGATTCCCAGAAACCTCACTCTTCTCCAAATACCCAAGCCCAGCAGTTCCTTCCAAACCCATCCTGAGGAGCACCTTTAAAAAAATCACAATCATCAGTTCAAAAGAATTTGTACCTAAAAATGTTCTTCATAAAAAATTTTTGTCTTGGGCTTCCCTGGTGGCGCAGTGGTTAAGAATCCGCCTGCCAATGCAAGGGACACGGGTTCGAGCCCTGGTCTGGGAAGATCCCACATGCCGCGGAGCAACTAAGCCCATGCACCACAACTACTGAGACTGCGCTCTAGAGCCCGCAAGCCACAACTACTGAGCCCACGTGCCACAACTACTGAAGCCCGTGCACCTAGAGCCCGTGCTCCACAACAAGAGAAGCCACCACAATGAGAAGCCCACACACCACAACGAAGAGTAGCCCCTGCTCGCCGCAACTAGAGAAAGCCTGCGTGCAGCAACGAAGACCCAAGGCAGCCAAAAATAAATACATAAATAAAAAAGAAAGATTCTTAAAAAAAAAATTTTTTTTTCTCTACATATGTGAACACCTACCATTCACTTAGCACTTAAAAGTTTTGAGTTATAACACCAGTCCTGAAGAAGATTTTAACTGGTCTCTACTTATTTTACTGAAATTAGAATACGCAGCCACCAAGTAAACTTGTTTACCCTTATATTATCCATAAGATCGGTTAATCTAGAGGGAAATCATCATGAGTTTATAGCCAACTTTGCTTTTCATATAAAATTAAAACACCCAAAGAAACAAAAACCACTTTATTGAAAAGGATATACAATTTTAAATTTTAAATAAAATATAATTGCCTATTATGACTAAATTACAGTCTCCCTGCTCTTTATTAGTTAGTAATCCCTGGTTTTCTTACCTAGGACCTGCCTGGTTCCTGACATTGGCATTCTCATTAGATCAAGAACTCTGTGAACTCAGGCTCATGTCTGTCTGGGTCACTGCAGGAGCCCCAGGGCCTGGCATACTGCCTGCCTCACCTTAGGGGGCCAGAAATATCCCTTCAAAGACTGAGTGAGTGGACACAATCCAGCACCAGGGCTTTAGAATAAGCTGAATATGGTTGGATTATTTCTGGAGTGTCTGGAAGGAGACAGATAGAATTTAAGGGATAAATGTGAATCAGAGCAGAGGAAGGGAGCTAAGACCAAAGGATTATCAAATGTGTTTTGGTTTTTGTCTCCCCAAGCCCTCCCTAGGGGATTCTTATGAGGCCAAAAATAAGAGATAAGGGGAAAGTTCAGGCAGAGGACGTCAGGAACTTCTCAGGAACTCAGGTGTGAATAGGGCAAAGAACAAAGCAAGGGTCTTGGATGTCATTCTTGCTGGTGCCTGGGGATGTGACATAAAGACCAGTTCTCCTACTTAAAGATTCGATTTGGTTCATTGAAATCAGACTCTTCCTGGGATGGCTTAAAAATTTCAAAACAATTTGACAACAAAAATCTTTACAGTGAGTTATACTGTAGTTAGGGGAACTTCAGTTCAAGGCCACATTCCCCAACTTTTTTTGTTTTTTTTTAATAATTTCAATGGGGAATTATAGGGTTTTGTGGAAGGAAAAATAATGGTAAAACAAATGTTAAGCAGATTACTTTCTTGCAGTAATTCTCAGAGCCTTTAATATGTTAATGTACATTATGAGTCAGAGAGAGAGAGAGAGAGAGAGAGAGGAGAGAGAGAGTAGCATCTCTTTGGGGGGAAAATATTGACTTAGTAATTCCACCTTCCTCTTAAGCACTCTTTGCTAAAAGAAATTCCCCATCTATGTCAACACTTTTCAGAGGGCGTCATTTTCTTTTTTTGTGGCATGGCAAAAGCCCAAATGAAAATGTAAAGACCAGAAGTATATATTTTTTCAGTAAGAAAGAAATATTCTTTTCTCTTAAATTTTGCCTATTGAAGCCAGAACTGGTATGATTACTTTATATAAATATAATAGCTGTTCAGTGATCATGACAAACAGAAAAATATGACAAAACTGCTTTGTGAAAGAACACAAAGTTAGAAAAATGATTTACCAAAATATAACTTTAAAACATACTTTAAAAATAAAACTTGGGCTTCCCTGGTGGTGCAGTGGTTGAGAGTCCGCCTTCCGATGCAGGGGACACGGGTTCGTGCCCTGGTCTGGGAGGATCCCACATGCCGCGGAGCGGCTGGGCCCGTGAGCCATGGCCGCTGAGCCTGCGCGTCCGGAGCCTGTGCTCCGCAACGGGAGAGGCCACAACAGTGAGAGGCCCGCGTACCGGAAAAAATAAATAAATAAATAAATAAATAAAACTTAACCATAAAAACAGAGATATAATGTGGTTTTATTACCAAGTATTTGAAAAATAGAATGACTCATTATTTTTGTAATTCCTAAGGGTACCATTTTATAATTTGCCCAAGGATTTGATTTGATATTCTAGTGGCCCCAAAGGTGGCAACATCTGCTTATAAAAGACCTGATTTGGACTGTGTGGGCTGCTGAAGTTTTTTCAGGCTTTTTCTCATTAAAACAAGATTGTACGGTAGACTGGCAGTGTCACTTTCTCACTCATGCTTCCCAAAGGCTTAAGCGGTCAGAATTTACCTTTTCCTTTTCTTTGTAATACCAATTTTGTTTCATAGTTAATGGGTGTAAAATATCCTCTGGGGAGAAGCTACAGAGTTTAGAATTTTTCCTTTTTCAGAAGTCAAAAGATAATAGATTATCAATTTATTTATCCTTCATTTCCCAAAAAATATTTTCTCACAGATTCCCTGCACCCCTCTTACCTCCTTTTAACAAAAAATTCATGAATAATATGAAGTAAACACAACTGATAGTGGTACGGGCCTTGGCCCATCATTGCTTACCATTTAAGAGGTGCCTACTGCAGTTGGAAACTAATTTTTGGTTCCTGCGGATATAATATCCATGGATTTTCCAAAAATAAATGACTAGACTGGGCCCAAGTAAAAAATATGTCTTAATCATTGAAGCAGCTTTTTGTCTGACCATCATCTACTCACTTCTTTACTCTGACAGCTGCCTCCCCTCCTGTGGCATGAAAGGATACAGCACTAAAGGCGGAGACTGTCCTAAAGGATGGCTGGAGAGGCTACATGGAGGAAAAGAGAGCCCTGGGATTGCAGGGCTGAACTGCCTATGCTGCCCTGAAGATTCCCTGCAGCAGGGTTATCCTTGCAAAGCAGGGTAAGAAAGGGAGTGGATCCTGAGCTCTGAGAGCTGCTCTCAGTCCTGTGGGATTTTTCCCTCAAAGAATTGCCCAAAGAGTCTGTTTTCTAGAAAAGTCTGAATGATGGCTGGATTACAGAGCTCTTGTAGCTCAGAGATGGACAGTGCTGGCTGTAATTCCTCTGCTTGCCTTCCTGACCCATTCTCCATCTTTCCCAGCCCTGCTCTGTGCCCAAGGAGACTGACCCCTTCTGATGAGAGGGCAAGAGGAGAGAGGGGTCAGGCTTTATTCTTTGCCCTCCCTCCTTAGTAGCTGCATCTCTATTGATAGCTGTGATGTTCCACACCTATGGCTCCCCTCAGGGAGCTCCAGCTCTCGCCAGGCTCCAAGACCACTTTTTCTTCTCCTTCAGCCCTAGGGGAATTAATGGCTTCCTGCTGGTGCCAGACTCTGGGTGCCTCAAAATCCTTCATTCATTTCCTTAACCCTGCCCACACCTCTGGAGGCAGTCCCTTTATTACAGTCTCCCCATTGTATTAAAAGTCTTACCTGTTGGGATAAATTCTGTTTCCTGTGGGGAACCTGGATGTTACACCAACTGACGCTCATTTTAATATCAAATTGTTAAAAGAGATCTCGATTTTGTAGAATATATTTCTTCATAACTTCAGTCAGAGTATTGCTTAGGAGTATGGGTGTTGGGGTCATGCAGATCTGTTATTAACTGTGTGATTCTAGGTATGCTTAATCTTTCTCTCCAAGTGTCAGTTAAGTATCTCTATGTATGTCATCCAGAAAATGGAGCTAAAAACAGTATTTAATTCATTTAGCACATAAATTGTTGTTAGGATTAAATGAGATAATGTTTATAAAGTACTTAGCCTAGCACAGCGCTTAAAAGACTGTCGATAAGTTGGAGTGCTTCTTTCTTATTACTATTTAAGTATATTTCAATTTTCAAACTGTGATACTGCAATTTCTCTCTATTAATTGTTCAGTGTTTCTTACTTGTGAAACTAAAAGCCAAACACATTATAAAACATTATTATTAGTTTACCAATATGGATATTGAATGCTCAAGGGATTTGCACTGGTTTAAGATTAAGGACCAATAGCAGAGAAAGAAGGGAGTTCAAAAGCCTTGGCCTTGGTTACTTTTAGGAAGTAGCATTGTTCCTACCAACCCCCCAAAACGACTGCCCAGCTTTTCACGCTTTTCACTCCAGGCTATCACACACCCAGCCCTTCCTGGGTGATATGACACTTTCCCTTGTCCTTTAGTACAAAATAGAATTCCTCTGCTCATCTGCTCCACCTGAAATATACTAAATCAATTGGTATTGGTTTAATTGTGAATGACCAAAATCTCAAGACAATAGTAGCTTAAGCAACATGGAAGTTTATTCCTCCTTCACATAAAATCTGAGTGGGCAGGCCTGAGTTGGTAGGGTGCTCCATGGTGTCAAGGACTCAGGCTTGTTACTCTGCTATGCATGGCCCTTGTCCTTTTCTTTCAAGATGGAGCTCCAGCCATCACAGCCACTTTCCAAGCAGCAGGATGGAGAAAGGGGAGAAAGATAAAGGGCCTTGTGAAATAATAGAAAATATATATTGGTTTCTGCCTCCCAGGTCCAGGCACAGAGATCCTAAAACCCTTGTAATTTCCTAAGTGATAAGGGCACTAGGAGCATCTTTTGTTCTAATATTTGGCCTTTGACCCCAGTTCCTGACACAGAGCTCCTAAAGCCCTTGGAATTTTGGATGATAGGAATTTTGTTATTCTAATGAGGCAACTCTTGGTGGGCTCTTGAATAGCTTCAGGATGGGGGCTGGTAACCAGAAAGACCAATCCATGATTAGAAGCTTGTAACTTCAATCCCACCCCTATCCTCTGGGAAGGTCTGGAAAGGGGCTGATGATTGAGTTAATAATTGATCATACAAAGCCTTTATAAAAATCCCCAAAGTATCGGGGGTTTGGAGAATTTCCAGGTTGGTAAACACATCCACATGTGGGGAGGGTGACAGACCCCAACTCCACAGAGACAGAAGCTCCTGTACTCAGGACCCGTCTGGACCTCTCCTCGTCATCTGGCTGTTCATCCGTATCCTCTACCACATCCTTAATTACATAATAAACTGGTAACTGTGTTTCCCTGAGTTCTTTGAGCCATTCACAAGGAGAGAGTCATGGGAACCCCAATTACAGCCAGTCAGTCAGAAGTATAGGTGAAAAGCTGAAACTTGTGATTGACATCTGAAGTGGGGGTGGGACCTGAGGCTATCTCCAGGTAGTGTCAGAGTGGAGTTAGATTGTAGGACACCCAGCCGGTGCCAGAGAGTTGCTCGATGTGTCAAACCCCACACACCTGGCAGCAGAAGTGAAGTGTAGTAGTAGTGTGAGAGGAAAGGAGGAACGTGGGAACTCACCTACACCAGTTCTCTCTTAAAACAAGCGTCCTAGAAGTTGCCATTCAACACTCCTGCCGTGAGCCTGTGGGCCACTAACCTCAGTTGGATGCCGCTCCTCTCCCCCACATCAGGGAGGCTGGGAAATGTCTTTATCCTGAGAAATCAGGCATCCAGTGCAAACTTCTATAGCTATGGAAGAAATGAAGAGCAACCACTGAGGGCAACAAGCAACCTCTGTTAAAGACATCTTCCTCTCTACCGCTCTCCTTCCTCACCAATAGGAAAAGAAGGCAAGGAGATTTTTTTTAAAAAACCAGTGCCATCTTGACAGTAGAAGAGGGCATTTAATAGTGGTTTTCAGCTTCTCAGAAGAGGTACGGTGTGAAACTAACAGAAAACCAGAGGGACTTCCCCGGTGGTCCAGTGGTTAAGACTCCACGCTTCGACTGCAGGGGCCACGGGTTTGCTCCCTGGTCGAGGAACTAAGATCCTGCATGCTGCTGTGGCGAGGCCAGAAAAAACAACAAAAACGAAACAGAACTGTCTCATTCTGCCCCACCTTGAACTCTGCTCAGAGCCTGGTTTCCAAACATGAGCAATCAGTAGACTTTGTCTTAGACCGTTGCCACTGCCCAAACATACCAAGCAGTATTTGTGCTCTTTACCCAGAGCACAAATCTGGGTAAAGATAGCATTGACTGTAACTGGAATTACAGAATACATTTCATATCTGAGAGGTGGAGACAGCCTGCCACGCGGCATGCAGGACCTTAGCTCCCCAACCAGGGATGGCCCAGCCAATCATAGCACCTCATTCTCCTGGGCACAGTGATTGGTCCAGCTGAAGGGCATGTGCCCCAGTCTGGGCCAATTAGAGCCCTTTTCTGAGACTAGTTTGGGGCTGGAGGAGAAGGGGTCTTGCTTTTTGGAAGTATGTCAGTGGGGACTGCCGGCAGCCATATTTTTTTCCACTACATGAAGAACACCTGTCTGCAGTAGGAAAGAATGAAGACAATATAGACAAATGGGTAGAGGGCACAGGTGGCAACCTCCCTGCAGTTCCTCAGTCCAGTCAAACCCGAAGCTAGATCAATTTCTGGACTTCCCAGTTAGGTAATCCAATAAATCTCCTTTAATGCTTAAGCTAGTCTGAGTTGGATTTCTGTCACTTGTACAAGTCTGAACTAAAAAAAAAAAGTAAAAGAAAAGTTAAACAACATGCTCTTTCTATTAGAAATACACTTAATAAACTTCTATGAGTCCACAGTAAATTCAACGAGACAAATGCTTAAGCAGGTTGGTATCTAAGAAATATTCGTTAGCATACTACGGACAAATCAAAGGTGTTTAGGAGAATGTTGAGGAAGTCAGTTTTGCTCATTTTTGCTGTCTTCCTTCTTACACTGGCAGTTTTTGCTTTTGAAATTGTAAGAAGAAAAACAATGAGTCAGTCAACAGAGAAGGGATAGAGACATAGTAAAAGGAGGTATGGGAACAGAGTGATGGAGAAGGGAATAGTGAGAGATGGCACGGAGTATCAGAGCTTCCTGCCTGGGAGTCAGGGGACCTGGGTCACAGCCCTGGCTCTGCCACTACTGCTCCATCTGCTTGGGTGAACCACTTTGACTAGTTGTAATTTCTACACCTGAGAAATAAGGAGGCCTGGAATAGAGGTGATTAAGGTCCATCTTGGCTCTAATAGTCGATCCTTCTAGTATATCCTTATTTCTAGCAGGAAAATGAAGGACGCAAGGGAGTAGGATGCATCACTGTTGGAGTCACTGCTGTCAAGAGCATGACCTCAGGTTTCCCAAGACGTCTAGCTCAGAAGGCAGCTGTTTCAATACCCCCAAACCAGCCTCAGATCATCCCAGGAAACTGAGGCTCTGGCTTTTCCCTGGAAGGGTCAAAACTTGGTCAACAATTATTGGGCTGGGGGTAGAGGTATATCCCAGACAGAGCTCCTTGTTTATAATTCATTAAAGAATTCATCAGACGCCCTGGGCAGACAGGGCAGAACCCACCTAATTGCCTTCTTCTCTCCCCACCCTCTTCCTGCCCACTGAGGAATCCTGATCCATATTAGATCCTATCCAGAGGAGCATGCTGGAACTCATCCAACATAGCAAGTGCAGCCTGCCCAGCAGAGACCTGAGCAAACCAGTTTCACACAGGAAAATTCAATTGCCTGCTATTGTCACAGCCAGGGAGGCAGGGGAGGAGCACTCCTACCCATCACAGCAATTTTTTTTTTTTTTTTTTTTGCGGTACGCGGGCCTCTCACTGTTGTGGCCTCTCCCGTTGCGGAGCACAGGCTCTGGACGCGCAGGCTCAGCGGCCATGGCTCACGGGCCCAGCCGCTCCGCGGCATGTGGGATCTTCCCGGACTGGGGCACGAACCCATGTCCCCTGCATCGGCAGGCGGACTCTCAACCACTGCGCCACCAGGGAAGCCCCCCATCACAGCAATTTAAGTAGGAGGAGAGATGAGAATGGGAAGAAGTGATGAATAAACACGGGGAAAGAAAGCTCTACAGAAGTGTGCTCCTGCTCAAAAGTTGGGGTTGAAGGGTAGTGTCTGAGAAGAAAGGAGTTTTCTTCTAGCTCTTTTAAACCATTTTCCCCATTTCAGCCAAAATAGCCAGCAAGAAGTTTCTCAGTTCTTACAGTGCTGACGAGTAAGACTTAGCTTAGCACAGAGCAGGTGCTTAATAAATCTTTATTGAATGAATAAGTAAGTGAATGGACGGAAAAATCTGTTGGTCACCATACTGACTCTCTTTGACGAACCACAAAAATGGAATATGCTCCACGGAAGAGACGGCATGACGAGGATGGGGCTCCTTGCAGGCTTAGCTGAGGCTAATGGTCCCCTCTCCAGACTATCCAGGCAGAGTCTGATGGGTCTGATGGGTCACATCACACAGAGGGTTATTTCCTTCAGTCAAGGAGCAATTACTGGGCCCTTCTTTTGGGTTCAGGACCATATAGACGTTAGTCCCTGACTTCTGAGACCTTGCAGTCTAACTGAAGAGATAGTCTTAGCCCATACAGAACAATGATATGAATCATATAAATCACTAAATAAGCGGTCTTAAGTAATGTAGGGAGAACTATAATTGCAATTAGAGTCCAAAGAAAAGAGAGATGAGTGGGGCTCGAACAGTCTAGAAAGATCCATTAAAGTGGGATTTGACCTTGACGCAGAGAACAGACAAATGTGCATTCACTTGGGGAAAACTTGGGTTAATTTTCTGGACTCTGATTCCACCTGAGTCACAATGCTATTTTCCAGATGCATAGTCAAGTCCCCTTCCAACTTCCCTTCCACAGTCTGCATGGCAGGCAAGGTTTTCATCACCATTAGAGCAGAGGGGGGCTTCACAAAGAGCAGTGTAATCTGAGTGCTGATGAGGCCAACAGGTTTGATTCTGAAGATTGTTATTGCTGCCAGGCTATAACCTAGACATATAAATGTACTGCTTCAAATGTTCCATCAGGAGAATCGGCTGGGGAGCACTAATCCTAAGTGAAACCATCTTGATTACAAAGGAAGGAATGACAACACCATATTGCTTAACTGCTGAACCTTACAATGAAACACAAAGTGGCATTAACGTTCTCTGCCTGTAAGGCTGCAGTTTAAGCAGTTAATCTTATTTTAGCTGAATGGCATGTTCATTACAGCAAATAAGTAGGTAATGTGTGGGATTACTGAAAGGAAAGATAAATTAAACCAGTTATGGTTATAATGTTGATTTTATTTTAACTGTCTGATTTAACTTGGTATTTTTCAAGAGTCAGATCTAATATACACTCATTTAGCAGAGATTAAGCAGATGGGACTCTTGCCCAGAAAAGGTATTATATGCAATTTAAGATGCTACTTTTAAGGGCAGCAATCCAGGACACTCGATACTGGCTCTAGCCTGGAATCTTCAGTGCTTAAACTGGAGGGGTCCTGAATGGTAAGATAGCACTTCTCTCTTTCCATTAAATAGTTATGTTTTCACCATTTATGCTTTTCAAGGGCAGCTGAAGGACTTTTCTTCAAGGTCTCAAACATCCTTCTGTGTGGACCTGCTACAAAACAGTGTGTAGCTCAGGAATGTATTTTATCTTGTTTACATGTGCTTTCTTCACACAAGTGTTACCCTGACTCCAAAAACCCTTCATTGAACTACAGGTACAAGAGGAAAAAGAGATATAGTCCCTGAACTGGAAAGGATTACAATCTAGTCAGGAGAGGAGGGACAGTAATCTCAAACATAAGGAACCTAGGAGACAATGTGAGAGGGTGTCTAATCAAGTGCCGAATTGCATAGTGCAGTTGAGCAGAGTATGGAGTACTAGATACTGGGCGCTGCACTGGAGGCTCTTCATATACCTAATCTCATTTAATTTGCACAATAATCTTGTGAGGCCAGTATTATTACCTCCTATTTGTCCAAGGAAGGGGAAGTAAATTGCCTGTCCAAGGAAGGGAAAAAGCAGGAGTTTAAACCCAGGTCTAATTCTAAAGGCCTCGTTTTTTCCTTTATGACAAGCTGCTTTCTTAAATATGAAGAGTCAAGAGCAGAAGAAAATCATAAAAGATGTCATGAAAGGAGTGGAATTGGATCTGAGTCAGAATACACCTTCAATCCAACTTAAAAACAAAAAAATTCTTTACCAGTACCCACTTGACAATCAATTTTACTTCCAGAAACAGCCTAAAGAAATAACCTTCTTTCCACATAATACAACGACCTTAAAACATTTTAACTCCAAGAATCCTCTTTTGATTTTTATGCCATTGTTATGTGTTTTCATTATATATATGTTAATCCCACAGGGCATTATTGTTGTATAGTCAATAATTATTCAGATTTATTTATCTATTTTATCCTTCTTGTGCCTTTGGGTTTCCACCTAAGTTCATTTTATTTCTGCCTGAAGAACGATCTTTAGTATTCCCTTTAATGCAGGCCTTGCTTGTGATAATTCTCTCAGACTTTATGCCCAGATATGCCTTATTCCCCTTTCAATTTGAAGAACACATTTTTGCTGGGCATAGAATCCTAGATTGTCAGTTACTTTCTTTCAGCACTTTGAAAATACTCCGTTTACCTTCCCGCTTTCATTATTTCTCTTGAGAAACTAACAATAAGTTTAATTATTGCTCTCATGAAGGTAATGTCTTTTTTCTCTAGCTGTATGTATGTATGATTCTCTCCTTGGTTTTCATTTACTATGAATGTGACTAGGTTTTTGGGTTTGTTTTAAATCCTTTTTGGGCTTCTTAACTTGTGACAATGTTTTTCACCAGTTTGGGAATATTCTCAGCTATTATCTTTTCAAAAATTGTTTCTGTTCCATTTTTCTCTCTCCTTTGCTTCAGGGACTCTAAATACACTTATATTAAATCTTCTCACGATATCCCCTATATCTCTTACACACCCCACCCCCATTTGTATTTACAAACTTTTTTCTCTGCAGGTTTCCTTCTGGAGATATTCTTCTAATTTATTCTTAATCATCTCTTCAACCATGTCTTATTGGTTATAAAACCCTTCCACTGAGTTCATTTCAGCTACTATATTTTTGGTTTGGGATTTAGTTCCTATTTATGTTTTCCATCATTATCAACCTTGCTTTTTTTGTTTCATCTCTTTACCCATTAAACAAATTGCACAGCAATTTGCTGTCAAGAAAAAACTTGACAACAGAGAAGCAATCAATGAGCTCCAGTCCCACTTAGGATATAGAAAAACAAGAAGTTCTGCTCCAACAAACTATGTTTCTTTGGGCAGAGTACAGAAGGAAGAGTAGCAGCCAAAACAGTAAGAGGAAAAACCCGAAATTTTAACAAATGCTTAAAGACAAAGTATGGGCCAGTGTGACAGCTTAGAATCTCCTGGAGGCACAGATACAGGAAGAGTCTGCCCTCACTTGCCAGCTCTTTTCTATAGGCCTCCACTGGGTGTTCATAAGAAAAATGGGGGATAGATCAGGAAAACTGAAAGAGCCACCCTTTGGTGACACAGGCATGCAGATAACAACCATCTGGCGCTGGGGTAAAGGCATGAAACCCATGTTCTTTTATACAAAGAAAGAGCCATTTGCCACTAGTGGAGTGGTACAAAACCTTCCTGTTCCCTGGTTCCAGGAAAAGGCTGTGGTAGAGAAGTTGAAGGAAAAAGCATCAGATGCTAGAGGGGGGTAGGAAACCCACCTGTGACCAGGATCCTGCCCTAATGCAAAGCATTAGGTCTGCTGCCAGTGAGAGAGGGACAGGAAACTTACTCTCATTTAAGAACCGTCCCCCCCAATTACAATGCAGAGTCTGACTGCCATGGGGAGAAGGAGGTGCACCTATAAAGCTCAAGAGCCCGGGGCCTGCATGAGACTGAGGCTAGCGGGGAAAACACTGCCTGCCCCAACCACAAAACTTGCTCAAAGAAACAAGCAACAGATCCCTAGAGCTAAGGGAGGGGCAGGACTAGTAGAGATTCCACTTGTAGTACAGTTGTGCAGTCTGCTGAAAGCAAGAGGGTGAAGCAGGGACACTGAGAAAAACTCCCTGGCATTCTAGGCCACTCACTAAACACAAAGTAGCAGCAGTTCACCACTGGATGAATTTTAAAGCTGTGGTATATTGAAGGTTACAATATCAACAATAAAACCCAAGTCCAGATCAATTACTACTGAGAGTTACTTGGTACCCCCACACTAATGGCCCAAGAGAAGGAGAGGTGTGCCCACTGTACGTATAAATACTATTTACCTCAGTTTCTACTGTTCTTTTACATGCAATGTCTGACATTCAATCAAAAATTATAAGGGCTTCCCTGGTGGCACAGTGGTTGAGAGTCCGCCTGCCGATGCAGGGGACACGGGTTCGTGCCCCAGTCCCGGAGGATCCCACGTGCCGTGGAGCGGCTGGGCCCGAGAGCCATGGCCACTGAGCCTGCGCGTCCGGAGCCTGTGCTCCACAGTGGGAGAGGCCACAGCGTTGAGAGGCCCGTGTACTGCAAAAAAAAAAAAAAATTATAAGACATTAAAAAGCAAGAGAAAAAAATGACAATGATCCACTGTCAAGAGATAAAGTAGTTAACAGAACTAAATCCAGAGATGACCTAGATATTGACACTATCCAACAGGAATTTAAAATAACTGTGATTAAAATGCTAAGGGATCTAGTGGAATGAGTGGACAGCATACAAAAACAGAGAATTTCAGCAGAGAGATAGAAACTATAAAAAAGAGTTAAATGGGGCTTCCCTGGTGGTGCAGTGGTTGAGAGTCTGCCTGCCGATGCAGGGGACGCGGGTTCGTGCCCCGGTCCGGGAAGATCCCACATGCCGCGGAGTGGCTGGGCCCGTGAGCCATGGCCATTGAGCCTGTGCGTCCGGAGCCTGTGCTCCGCAACGGGAGAGGCCACAACAGTGAGAGGCCCACGAACCGCAAAAAAAAAAAAAAAAAAAAGAGTTAAATGGAAACCCTGGGAATAAAAATACAGTATCAAGAGATGAAGAATCATTTTGACAGGCTTATTAGTAGACTGGACACAGCACAAGAAAGAATCAGTGAACCTAAAGTAGGTCAATAGAAATGATGCACATTGAAACATAAAAGTAAAAGAGAGTGAATAAAACAGAAGAGTGCATCCAACAGAGCTGTGGGACAATATCAAATGGTCTAACATAAATCTAATTGGAGTTCCAGAAGGAGAAGAGAGAGAGAGTACAGGACAGAAGAATATTTGATGGTATAATGGATGAGAATTTTCCAAAATTAATGATATACAACCAAAAAATCCAACAGTCTCAGAGAATCCCAAGCAGAATAAATACAAAGATAAACATACCAAGACACATCATAGTAAAACTGTTGAAAATTGAAAGTTAAGAGGAAATCTTGAAGGCAGTCAGAAAATAAAAATGTTACATAGAGAAGAACAAATATAAGAATCACAGCAGACCTGTCATCAGAAAATTTGCAAGCCAGAAGGCAATAGTGATTTCTTTAAGGTACAGTTGACCCTTGAACAACATGTCTTTGAAATGTGCAGGTCTACTCATACACAGATTCTTTTTCAACATATATACAAAAATATATGTGTAGAACATCATGTGCAAGACTTGTATTGAAGTGGATAGCCTATCCCTACATAGGCACAGGGTGAGTGATATTTAACATAACATTAATGATATTAGTTTTCTTACTGTTTTATAACTTTGCTTTCAAAGAATTACGTAACTGTACAGTATGCCTCTCTCTTTCATAATTGGAGAAAGTGTGTATCAGCCTATCATCACAGGGAAGTGTTTTTTAAAAATATATAATTATGTTTCCAATACTGTATCATGAATATGACTGCAATAATGCATGCCATAAAAATTTTATGCACGCCATAAAAATTTTATAACAATTCATTCATTAGTGAGCAGGCTAGGCTACCATGAAGCAATTGTATTGATTATCCTAGGCTACCATAAAGCAATCATATAGCTGCTTCTTCATTATCAATGCATGAATTGTTATACCTGTAAATAAACTGAATTTCTTTTTCACGTTATCTCTTCATTTCTGATGTCTAGTGTTAGTAATACGTATAACATCTACAGTATTTTGCATCATATAAGACAATATTGATGTAGGTACTGACAGACAATTCATCTTGCAAACAGATGACATAAACTTATAGTATCGATAAATACAGTACAGTACTGTAAACATATTTTTCTTCCTTATGATTTTCTTAATAACATTTTTTCTGTAGCTTACTTTATTGTAAGAATACAGCATATGGACTTCCCTGGTGGCGCAGTGGTTAAGAATCCACCTGCCAATGCAGGGGACACGGGTTCGAGCCCTGGTCCAGGAAGATCCCACATGCCGCAGAGCAACTAAGCCCATGCGCCACAGCTACTGAGACTGCGCTCTAGAGCCCACGTGCCACAACAACTGAAGCCCACGCGCCTAGAGCCCATGCTCTGAAACAAAGAGAAGCCACCGCAATGAGAAGCCCGCGCACCTCAACGAAGAGGAGCCTCCACTCGCCACGACTAGAGAAAGCCTGCGTGCAGCAACAAAGACCCAATGCAGCCAATAAATAAATAAATAATAAAAATAAAATATAGCACTTTAATTTCCTTAAGCTGCTTTGTTTATTTCAAAGTGCCAAAAAACTAAAGGTGTTCTGGTGCACACACATATGCTGTGAATCTAAGAATTCAGAACTATGCAAAGAACTTTTCAATACGACTTTACAAGTGAAATATTTACACACTTTACTGGTAGTGCTTAATGCTTATTTTTGAAATCTATTGCTGATATTCCTCTAAAGAGCAATGACTCAACCAGAAAAATATTAAAGGCTGCCTTTTCTTTTGTAAAGTGCTTATTAGCAACCATATCCAAAAGCAATGGTTTTCAGAAATACATATTAAAAGGTGCTCAAAGAGTCACCTCTTACAGAATCAAATATGCCATTTTGTAACTTTGTACATGTAAACTGATTTTATCTGCATTAATGAAAGATTGCTTTCAATGGCCCTCAACTATATGCTTCAAATCAAGACAGTGCTATTAGCATCAGCAGCATGAACAGTAACAGCAGAATAAACCCCAGCACATTTTAAATGGATCACAGCAGACTAGAAAAACTGTAACAGCTTTTGGATATGTTGCATATCCAAGGATGAGGCTACTCTTTCACTCTGCATATATGGTAAACATTGTAAAAAATAATAAAAACACTTTCTCGTCTCTCTGTAAGAGCATTTTACAGTGTATAAAAGGATTCAGATTCTTGTACCAATTAAGCAAACTGTTTTTCTATATAAAGTAGGCTTTATATTAAAGAAAGAAAGAAGGAAAGAAAGAGAAAAGAAAGCCTATTTCCACCAAGACAGCTAGAAGGAATTAACAAGTGAAACACCTAATGCTAAAAACCTGAGGGAAAAAAATGTGAACAATTCTGAAATGAAGCTTTTTTGAAAGGTTGATATAAACATTCCAAAAAGGAATTTGTTTTCGAGTGTGAAGTATCTGACTTCATTTCAATCATATATCACTTTTATCTGATTTAAATAATTTAGAAAAAAAATAAGCATCATCTTAACTGAACTACTTTCTGTATCAGATTCTCTTTCTGACTCATGCCCCCCAGTACGAACCATTCAATGCTCTTATAGTGAGCATCCCCTCAGGTCCCTGTCTATTTTCTGAATCTTAAAAGCTTTTTTACTCCTCCTTTTTTTTCCCCTCCAAAACTCCCCATATATCCCAAGAGAAAATTCCTATTAAAAAATCATAATTTAAATACATTGTGACAATGTTACATTTGATTTAAAGTGGTAATAAATTATAAATTGCCAAATAATATAATTCACAATGCAAATCCCTGGTATAAAAAGAATCCATCTTGCCCTGAATATAATAAAGCAGTCCAGTGATTTCAAATTACTTATGAAATAAAGGCAAAAATAAGGTGTAAAACACTATTTATAAAAGTTAAGTAAGAAACCAGTTACCATAAATCTTTTTACAAAGATAAATGTAATGGGCCTTTCCATTTCTAAAAATTTTGGGGGAGGTTTATAACTAGTGGTTTCAAAAATGACTTTAAGGAAACCAGAGATTAAATTACATATTATTTGTAATATATGACATATTAAATATATGTGACAATAATACTGCAATGGTGAGAAACTTAAATTAATCTTTGGACTTGCTACTTTTCGGCAAGTAAATTTTTTTCAAAGTCTTTGCTATAACTGATTAATTTTTAAATGTTAGTTCTCAAAAACTTTGCTACTAGAGATACTATGTTAACTAAGGAGATACTGGAAGTCTCAAATAGTAACAATACGCCTACAAAATAAAACAAGATTGTTCTTGCATCTTTTGTTAGTATAACAAATACACTTTAAAATAGACAACATTGCTATGCCTGTAAATTAAAAATACCCAAACCTTTAAAAAGGGGGTGGAACAGGAAAGAAAAATTGAAAATTCTTATTTAAAAATAAATCTGAAGTCCTTGCAGTTCTTAAGAACTTGACTTGTCAAATCACGGTTTATCTTCTTTTGGACCAAGCTGTGTCTTCCACCATTCATCCATGGGATATGATGTCAATTCTCCATTCTGTAGGTTTCAGTGTGAATTTTCTTGAATGTTTGCAAAGCTGGTACTGGACTTGAGACGTTTGGCTAAATAAATCAAAAGTATTATATTTTAACTTAAATTTAATTCTCTAAACATAATTATTCATTATTTTATGTAAACTATAGTATTCATCTATTAATTCCATGTTTGAATCTGAATAGATTCAATCTTATAAGAATTAAACCTAAATCTATTTTTTTCTACCAACCTCAAAAGATGTAACTTTGCTAGAAGCTGCACATGATTTTGTTAGAAGCAGTGCCAAATAAAACAGATGTAATTTATATCATCCTGAACAATATAGTCTTAAATATGTAATAAAAATGAAAGTACTCTACTTTAAAAATGGAAGTGCTATAAAGTATAATAAAAAAATTATATATTTGAAAGTCTAATCTAGAAATCCAAATCTAAATTTCTCTTAAAAGAATTCAGTAAAAGAACTCTGTAATGTTTAAAAAAACAAACAAACATTCAAATGGCTTACAAAGAAAAGTGAGTTGGATATTACACACATGTGCACAAACATATATGGCAGCTAATAAAATATGTACAATCAGTTTTGATCATGATGCTAAAGGGACTGAGTCATTAGAGTTAATAAAGAAAATCATGGCTATTTGGCTTGGTAATATGTTTTGTTCTTTAGTTAAACATGAATGTTTCTCATGTTCCAGAAATTAAAAACAACCATGCCATAGTGAAAGTATCTTACATTGGATAACTAGGAATCTCTCTACTTCAGAGGTTCTCAACACTAGAATAGAGGTTATGATTTAGAAGGTCTGCAATGGGATTCAGACATTTAATTTTTGTTTTTGTGTTTTGAAAGCTCTGCAGATAATTCTGATATGTGGCCAAGGATGAGAACCACTGTTCTAGTTTCTATCAGGGTCTCCCCTGACAACTGTAAGTAGAAGATGACAACATGGCTTCCTGGACCAGTGCATTGTTTCAGCCTAAACTTAAAAAGCAACTTAAACTAAAAAACAGCCTAAACTGAAAGTCTACTTCTTAAGCCTTCAGTGGATCTGGGAAGCAAACTAAATCAAAAGGGTTTTTTGTTTTAAATGTTGTTTAAAACTATTAAAAGTAATCTAGTTTCTAATTACCAAATTCATTAAACTAACCAGGTAGCAATACAACTTCCTTGCTTCCTTATTCTCTATCTGATAAATCCCTACATCCTCCAAAATTCTACTCCAGGGATCTTCTAATGGCGAATTCCAACACCCCAAATGCAGAGTTCGTCTTCTATGCCTCTGTGGTCCAACCACACTGTATGCACTTCTATTACATTTGTTGTAATGATTGGATTATGGTCGGTATGTTCTTTGAGGGCATCTATTGTGCTTTGTTCCTTTTTAAATCCCTAATTCCTACCATAGGACTTGATGAATGGTAGCATAAAGAAAATGGTAGCATAAAGAAAAGTAAATTAAAATTTCCATGAGGTATCAGCACAAGAACTATTTGCTTACACTAGCACTTCCTTAAGTTCATCATTTAATTCGTAAACAATGCTTCTATGAAACATTAATAGGTATTATGCAAAGGTCCTATTGTCAAGTTTGGGGGATGTAATCTCAGAGGCCTTAATTTATATTCAGGTACATTATGAAGCTCATGAAAAGGAATTTCACAGGACTAGTATTTTAAGGAACTCACTCTAGGAGTTGCTAACATTAAGTACAATGTTCTTTTATTCAACAAATATTTTGGAGTATCTACTATGGGCCAGGTACTTTCTAGATGCTGGTGATATAGTGGTGAGCAACATAAACAAAATCCTTTTTCTGATAGAACTTACAGTTGAGTCAGGGTAGACAAACAAATGAGGTAGAAAATAAGTGGAAAAGTTAATTGGAATAGACTAAATAGTGATTAAATGCTATTAAAGAAAGATGATACAGAAGAATTTTAAAAAGGGTGTATTCTTAGGTTGGGGGGGTCATAAAAGTTCTCTTTGTGTCAGTAACCTTTGACCTAAGACCTGGATGACAAGGAGCCAGTCAAGGAAAGCAGGGAGGGAAAAATACAAGAACCTCGGAAAGAGGACAGTGTGAATGAGCTTGGTGTTTGAGAGGAGCAGAAAGAAGGCCGGACTGCCTACATACAGCATCATGAGAAAGGAGAGGGGTAGACACAGGAGTTTAGGAATGCAGATGGGGACCAGGTCACATGCAGCTTGGAGAGCAGACCTTGGAATAAGTCTGTATTTTATTCTAGGTGCGACGGGTACACGGGAAGGGTTTCAAATGGGAGAGGAGCACGTGGTAAAATTTGTGTTTAAAAATTTACTCTAGCCACTATACGGACAATGGATTGTAGTGGGTCAAGAAGTAGAAGTAGGGATACCAGTTAAGGGACCTCTGCCTTAGTGCTGGTAAGAGACGGTGATGGCCTGGGCTAAGGTATTACCAGTGGGGATAGAGAAAAGATAATTTAAGATATATTTTTGGAAATACAGCTGGCAGTACTTGCTGATGAATTGAAAAGGGGTAGGGGAGGGAATAAGGGAATGGGGAAAGAAAAGAAAAGAAAAAGTTAAGAAATTGAAAGATATTAAAAGAAATTAAACGACAAAAGGATTTGTGGCTTATACAAGCAGATGGATGGTAATGACTTTTATTGTGAAAACAAACGAACAAAAACACTGATCAGAAGTACTATATATCTTCTGTAGAGTTAAATAGATTTGCAAAGCAAATAAGATGCTAAACTTTAAAAGTACACCAAGCCCTGAAAAATAAAGTTTCTCAACAGTGAGGTCCCTGCAATATTTTGTTATTACCCTAAAGAAGCACTTTTAGGCCTGAGTTATTACATATTTACAGAATGCTGGCAATCTTCAAAATACTTTACTAAATGCACCCATGATAAAGACTCTCTCCTCTAGTAGCTAGCTTTTTGAGGTGACAAGACATTACAAATTCAATGTAAACTGATGTACAAGCAATCTTTTTTTTTTTTAAGTTAGATATATTAGACGTGAAGTTAGATAAATCATGAAAAAATGCCAGAAAGAAATTTACAAGGGAAAGAATTTTTATATCGTAGGTTCCTAAACTAGGAATAATATTTAAGAGAAAAAAAGCCTGACTTTTTTTTTCTCCTGAAAACATTCTTTTTTAAAAAAACTAAAATTACTAAGGGATAAGCCCATACTTTCATTCTGATAATAAACAAGAAAACTATGAGATTTGGAGGTCACTTTTCTTTGGCTAGTTGGGACCTTCTAGTTAGTGTTTTTTTCTGCTCTGCCCTATTTGATGGGGAGAAAGGAAAGGAATGAACACATACTGAGCACATGCTATATGTCAAGTAACTTTCTTGCAACTACAATTCCAATTTGTTCATAAACAAATTGTCTGTGTGTAAGCTACAGTTTCTCCCTGCCTGCTACTTGTTTGGTGGTTCTGTCATGGGTGGTTCTGCCAATGGACCTAAGAGCTCTCTACTATTTATCTCCCTATTATGGCCATTTCAGGTCTGCAAAGCCTTTGTTGCTATTCCTTTGTTGTTGTCAACCTTATTCCAGGGAATCTAGCTTTCTCAATTAAAGCTTCTGAAAGATACTGTATGTTAAAGTTTGATTATAAAGTCACTTAACTTACACATCTCTTCTGGTAGTGAGCACAGTTGTAAAATTTGAAGAAGAGAGCTGTTTTAGGCTAATATACTTTGAGTTCTCAGAGTATATATTATTTCTAAAACAGGCTTAGATTTTTTTAAATACAGGTTTTTAATCTAAGTAAATAAACAACCATAAAAAGAAACTTACGTAGAATGAGTTTGCGTTTCTTTTGCTCTGAGTGAAGAAAACTACTAAGGTAGAAGACAACAGGTAGAAAGAGAATGAACACAGAAACAGCAATTACAGGCACTGTGTCACTGCAAGGGACTGAACAGTTGAAAGTTCGACTCCAAAGTTTTCGAGTAATATTCATCTGAAACAATAACAAATAATGTTACTCTATTTTATATTTAATTTGTCTTCAATTTCATAAAATTATTTTGTCAGTAACAAGAACCCCAAATTTAGACTAAATACACATCCCTAAAAAAATCTATTAATAGTTGAGGACAATTTCTTCTGTCAGGGAAATAAGCTGGTTCACGATTAGTCATTGTATAAATTTATATCCATACAGAAATTTCATATTGTAAATTCATAATACTGTCCAAAGAATGTCAGCTTTTCACAGACTTCAAAAACAGAACTTGTATCAATAGAAATATACTGTGCTTCATTCATTAAAAAAGATTTAAAAGGGTAACTATGTGAGGTGATGAATGTCAATAATTAGACTGTGGGAATCCTTTTGCAATATGTATGTATATCAAATCATCACACTGTACACTTTAAATATATTATAATTTTATTTGTCAAGTACACCTCAATAAAACTGGGGGGGGAGGGGAAGTCTCACAAAACAAACAAACAAAATATTTTCTTTCATATGTTACCTACATAATCTCACTGAGCTTGTTGTAATATTTTTAGAATGGAGATAAAAATATCAGCTTTATAGGGCTTCTCTTCAAGAGATGATATCTATGAAATGCTTAATAGCTTATCTAAGATATTATGAAAGATTCATACAGCAAATAATTTTTTAAGTATATAATATCTAATGAGTCATGGAAACTTTATTAGACAATACTAATATCTTATTTAGCCCCTAGATACACTTAGGGGCTGCAGTACCTCACTTTCATTGAGCTCATGATTTCTGTCAAACAGGCTAAACGATGTAAGGAAACTATCAAATTTAGCTTTTAAAACTGTTCTTGCCTGGATTTTGTTTAATTGAGATATGGTTTACAAATGGTGCACTGTACGTCTGTCGTAATTTTTGCTTATTGCAAGATGGATGTTCTAAAATAGGTTGGTCATGTTGATTTCCTGTGTAATCCAACTTGTGTCATAGAACCAATATTCATTTTTCTTCTTTATTTTAAAAAAAAGAAAGAGACTATTATTCTTTAAAAAGATGTTATTATTTATTGGGAACCTACTAGAAGCCAGGTACTACTCTAAACATTAGTAACAGAGCAGTAACAAACAAAAATCCCCATGGTGTATCCATTTTAAGCGCTTTTTACCATTCTGAATATTACAGATCCACTATGTTCACTCTGAGCTGCTATAATTCACACTCATCATTCTCAAACATTAAGTTTACCAATTTTGACCACAAGTTCTCTGCTTTTTGACAATAAATTTTCAGTTTCCTCTAATGCCTCAATAGTCAGGCATCGTATTCCCATAAAAAGGCATGATTGCCATCTAGTGGTGCCCCATGTAAAGGCAGGCTATTCAACGGAGGAAAAAAGAGTTTTTGTTGACTATTCATTCAATCAATACATTCAATCAATACAATCAATACATGTTACTAAGGGCCCACTATTTGCTAGGCGCTGTTCTAGATACTGAACAGTGAACAAAAAAGGACAATGATGTTCTTGTCTTCATATGGCTTATATTTTAGCAAGGGGAGAAAGACTACAAATAAGTAAACAAAACTTTTCAGATGGCAATAGATATAAAGAAATAAAGCAACAGGATAGGAAGTAACTGAGGAATGGCTTCAGAAACATATTGTAGCAAAACCTAGAGACTTCTTGAATTAGCAACAAGTGCACAAGAAACTGAAATGAAGACATTTAACAATATACCCACACCTCTGAAAATGACACACATTATCAAACTTAAAAAAACAAAATGTATAAATGGAGTATAATCTATAAAAATATTAAATCACTATGTTGTATACCTGAAGCTAATATAATATTGTAAATCAACTATACTTTAATAAAAAGAAGTCAAATATACCAAATTATCAACTTACTTATGAAGTATCTGATTAATTTCCATTTTAGTTTGACACATCAGGATATTCTAAAACTTTACTACTTAGCAACTAGTTATTTCTGGTTGAAGACACCATATGCAAATTCCAATAATAATACTGAAGGCACATTCAACAACACTGCAAAACACGTGTTGTATCAGGAGCAAAGTACTTACTGCATCTTCCACATCAATGCATAAGTGCGTTCCAGATTCAGCCTTATTTTCAAGTTCATTCATTTTTTGCATTTCACTGTACAGACTACTCAGAGTTTTGTATGCGTCATGACAGTTTTTGCATACTTCTGAATAATTTCTTAACTGAAGAAGACTGTGTGCGCTCCCCTAAAAGTCAAAGGCACATAAAATACACGCAATAAACATTACATTTTTTAAACTTATTTGCCCTCCTGGAGGAAATAATAGAGTATGTTAAAGTGCTGAGCTGTGGTGTGGGGCAGGTTGCTAAACCACTCTGAGCCTCGGTTTTAACTATAAAATAGGGATACCCTTACCTGTATTACAGGTCCCAAGGAATAGAGACTGGTATGTAGCACACAGTAAAATATTTGGTACTTTCTAGTTGCCCCTGAATTTTGAAAACCACTGCACTAGCCACTGTTAACTGAGGGCAACACTAGCTCATATACCAAATTATTGATACCTAAATACCAAAAATTTACTAAGTTATCTTGCCATTTATACATCTGCCCTTATCTATCCTACACTCACCAAATAAATAAAGTATACCCTTGCCTGTGCTGACTTGAACCCTGAAGTCTGCCTTATTGAGACAGAGAAGACTTTATAATGAGTTAGGAAACGGCACCCAAACTACATCCCTCCCCCAGCCCTCTTACCCTAATGCTTTTAATCCAGGCCTTTCAAGTCAACAAAAAGGGACTAATACCAATGAATTGTATAACCTAAAATATAACCTCAGGTACTGGATATAAGACATTATGTTAGTGAATCTCAATCATTTCCACTTCTGGGACTGACGCTTGTATTTCAAGAACAAGTTTGCTAAACAGTCAATTCACACTTTTGTTTTCTATTCCCTTTATTCTTTACCTTATAGCCTGGAGAAATAATATTAACTGACTATCAGAATGAAAAAGAAAAGGAAAAATTAAGGGAATTAAGCTGATGTAGCCCCTACAATATTACCCTTACTATCTACTTGACAGAGAAACTCAAGACTCTCTTTAGTTCTGCCACAAGAAATAGCCCATTGCCTGTTTTTCACAGAACAATTGTACGTTCAGCTAAATGTGTTCGATCAAAAATGGAGCACAGTACCTTGATGGGGGAGTATAATTTAGTCATTTATATTAAAACTTAAAATGTACATATCATTTGACATTGCAATTTCACTTCTAGGAATCTACCAGACAGATAAAGATACAAATACCTGCAAAAGACTGTCCATATTTGTGATAGTAAAATACTGAACCAAACAAAATTCTCCATTGATACAGGGACTGACTGACTAAATGGTGGCATAGTCAAACAACAAAAAGCCCTGCAACGTTTAAAGCAAATGAGAAAGTAGGATTCTGGGAAAATGATGACATCAGCACGTGCCATTCCTGATTTCTTTCCTGAAGAGACTCAAGAACAGAAGAGTAAACCCAGGCCCTTGATAGCACTGTTAATTATAGAGGCATGACATGCACATTTCATCACAGGAAGGTTGTATGACAGCTGTCATACCACTCCCAGAGAAACTAGCCGGAACCACAGTCTCTTGTGACCCTCTATCCCCTGCAACCACCTACTGTCCTCTGGAGATGCGAGGGGCTGGAATAATAGCCCCACCCTACCTGCAGGACCACCCACAAAAAGCAGTCTCCACAGTCACCCAGACAGTCCAGGTTCCCAGAGAAGCCACCTGCAAACACATACTACATAAGGTGGAGCTGGTCTGGAACCTAAACCCACATCTCTGCCTCATCACTGAGCCAGAAGGCACTGCCACAGCCAATACCATTAATTTCACTGCTACCACCTATCTCTTTAGCTGGTTCTCCTCCCTTTTCAAACACACACACACACACACACACACACACACACACACACACACACACACACAACCTATAAAACGTTGGCATTGCCCAGAACTCAGTCCTTGGGGCCTCTTCATCATCTCTATCTCCACTCACTCACATCCAAGTCTCCAGGCTTGATACCATCTGTACCTGATGACTCTCAAATCTACAGCTCCAGCTCATACCTCTCCCCTGATAATAAACAAACAAACTACCTAATTAGCTAATTAATTTTTAAAAACCATTCAATTTAAGGAAATAGAAAAATGACAAAACCAAAAGAATATAGGAGGAATTAATAAATGCAAAAGCATAACTTAACACATTAAGAAAAATAAAACAGAAACTGATAAATAAAGCCAAAGGTGGGTTTTCCAAAAGGTCAATAAATATAAATGTATCTTCAACAAGCCTAAAGAAAATTCAAGGGAAAAAAGGACTCACAAGTATAGCATTTGGAAATAGAAAGGAAATGTAGCTATATATATGATAGAAAGTTTAAGGAGTAACCAATTACTAAATGCAATGCATTATCCTGGAATGAATCCTGAAATAGAAAAGGACATTAGTAGAAAAACTGTTGAAATCAGAATGAAGTCTGGCATTTAGTTAATAGTTATATACCAATGTTCATTTCTTATTTTTGACTAATGTACCTTGGTAACATAAGGTGAACATTAGGGGAAACTAGGTCAGGGATATACAGGAATTCTCTGTATTAGCTTTGCAACTTTTCTGTAAATCTAAAATTATTCCAAAAAAAAAAAAAACCATTTAAAAATAGGCAGTTAAAATCTGTAGTGGGGCCTTTTTGTCCGACATCTTAGGGAGGTGAGGTGATAGCAGTTGCTCTCCCGGCTTCGCTATGCCGCCCAAGGATGACAAGAAGAAGAAAGATGCCGGAAAGTCGGCCAAGAAAGACAAAGACCCAGTGAACAAATCTGGGGGCAAGGCCAAAAAGAAGAAGTGGTCCAAAGGCAAAGTTCGGGACAAGCTCAATAACCTAGTCTTGTTTGACAAAGCAACGTATGACAAACTCTGTAAAGAAGTTCCCAACTATAAGCTTATAACTCCAGCTGTCGTCTCTGAGAGACGGAAGATTCGTGGCTCCCTGGCCAGGGCAGCCCTGCAGGAGCTGCTTAGTAAAGGACTTATTAAACTGGTTTCAAAGCACAGAGCTCAAGTAATTTACACCAGAAATACCAAGGGTGGAGATGCTCCAGCTGCTGGTGAAGATGCATTAACAGGTCCCACCAGCTGTATATTTTGAAAAATAAAGCTTTATTAAATCAAAAAAAAAATCTGTAGTGGGGGAAGAAAAGATATCGTTCATAAGGGCACCAAACACTATGTAATACCTTGAAATAGACTTAAGAAATGTATAAACCTATAGGAAATTTAAATAAATAAGTAAAACTGTGCTAGAGAACATTAAAAAATAAAGAATAATGGTGGTTACCAGGGGCTAGAGAAAGAGGAAATGGGGAGTTGTTACTTAATGTGTACAGAGTTTCAGTTTGAGAAGATGAAACATTCTGGAGATGGATATGGTGGTAGAGTTGTACAACAATGTGAGTGTACTTAATGCCACTGAACTGTACACTTAGAAGTTGTAATGTGGTAAATTTTATATTCTATTTTACTGAAATAAAAAATAGTGAATATATACTGTACTCCTAGATAGGAAAGCTTAATATAATAACAGGTCAATTTTTCCCAAATGATGACTCTAAAATGTAATGCAATTCTAATAAAATATCAAAATGATTGATTATTTTGAACTTGGTTCTAAAATTCATTTCATGGATTTATTTAGTAAATCATGTTTTGAAAGTCAAGAAGCCAACAGGAAAAAAAGGTTGGCGCTAAACCTTACGTCTTACACCAAAATAAATTTCAAACAGATAAAATGATGCTTAAATGTACAAAACAAAACCATGAAAGTCCTAAAACAATCACAGGAGAAATTTTTTAAATAATCTCAAAGTGGGAAAAGGCCTTCTAGTGTAACACAAAATCCACAAGCCATTAAATTAATTTTGGTAAATCTAAGAACATAAAAATTAAAATTTTCTTCATATCAAAAAGAGAAGCATGATAAAGAGACAAACAACAAATGAGGAAAAAATATTTGCAACTAACATCCCAGGAAAAATGCTAATTTCCCTAAAGTACATTCATCAGAACTAGTGTCTTTGGTCTCTAAAACCAGAGTTCCTAGTCAAATAGTCTTGGTAAATGCTGTATACAAAGTTACCATTTGAAGTTCTATATAATGTACATTAGTCCACTAAAGTTCTGCAGTCCTGTATTAAAGCATTTCTTACCCTTATTAAGAACATTACACCTTTTTTATGGGCTACCTATTAAAATCTTGCAGAACATATTTTGGGAAATGTTCATCTAATAGTTTTTATTATACTCAGGGAAATTCATATACTATGTTATCACATTTATTAAAGAGAAAATTATACATACCTATATCCTAAATATATTTCTATCTATTTGTGGGGATTACCTACTTGTTAAAAAGCAAGTTTCAAAACTAGGATTTTACCAGAATTCCAATTTCACCCCTCACCACTACCAGGAACATTCCAGTACTAACATTCAAGGGTCAGAGGTGGAGAAAACAAAACCCAATAAAGTAGGTTTCTTAAAGGCTACCTTTTATATTATAATTCAAAACTCAAAGTTACCTTATTAAACAGCACCTTTTAAAGTAGGTAAAATATATTTAAGCAAATATTGAGGCAAAGAATAAGCTTTTTATAGGCAGAATCATACTGAATTGCAAAATACATTATTGCATAAACAAAGTCAAGAAAAATTATTGTCTGATAGAACAACACTGTGTTTTAATTAAACAATCACATGCCTCAGTTTATATGTTCACACTCATTAACTCATTGGATCCTGACTACAAAATACTGGAAGGTAGGCACGGTAGATCTTACTATTCCCATCCTACAAATTAAAAAACTGAAGTTTTGATGATTTGCCTAAGGGCTAGTAATAGAAGAATTTAGCAGAAATCCAGGTCTACCTCTACACTGTGTATGTAGATAAATATCAACAATTAATGCTATAAAAATTGGAATTATTTATTATTCACTTGGACAAGACAGCATTTTAATTTCAAGTGTCATATATAAAATACCTGAAGGTTATTCTCAAAGCAGGTCAAGGTGTGATTAAACAGATTCAGGAAGTATACTGTGCTATTTGATAATTCTTCACTTTTGTTCGTTAAACAATCTGTCAAGAAACCAAAAAGTAGATTAATATATCTCAAGCAACAATTATATATAGTCATTTATCTCTCAAGCTGTTATCTTCTGTTTCACACTATCGTAATCCTTTATTCAGACAAGCATGAAGTGTTCCACATTAAGAGAATTTTCCAAATACATGAAGCTTACCCCTTTTAGTTTCCAAAAGGTTTTTTTTACATCATAACCATTTAAATGAAAATATTAAAAGTCACATACTTTTCTCTCTTTGTAAAAACCATATACCAAGTAAAATTGAAATTGATTTTTGATGGTACAAAGTCTTAATCATGAATATCAGTTATCAAATGCCACCTTAATAGGAGTACTCTTAGTGCTGTTTAGGCATAAGACTATCCTGCATTAATTTTAGCTAAATTCATATGCTGTTTGATTGTTTTCTGTGTTACATTTAGTAGTTCTGGGTCTCTTCCATCTTCACTAGTGGGTCAGTTATTGCATCTAAGAGGTTAATCTTTTAAAATCTGCTCTTTCTAATCTATTGTGAGTTGGGAGACCAGAGAAACAAGCTGGTGAGAATCTTGCATAAAATACTGATAAAGGGACTTCAAGTAAAATCTGGAAATAAATACACTTGTTTTATGTTTTTCTTAAAATCTTACATAAATGATATTCCTCTGCAACTTGCTACTCTCACGTAGCAAGTTCATTCCTTTGAATTGTTTTCTATTTCTATGTATGAACATAGCACAATTTTTTAATCTATTCTCCCTTCTTGGATGAACTTATTCTTTATCCTCAGTTTGCTTTTACCTCTCCCTGTGCTCTCAGCTTACCCTCTGGGATCTAGGTTCAAGTGCCTGGCACCATATCCTGGAACTCATAGTCAACCATTTCAATCTCACTTTCCTAGAATCCTTGCCCTTTTTACATTCCACATACTCACAAATATTTAAAACCTTCATTAACTTTCTCTACTCCCAATTGTGGTTGTAGAACACTATTATAGAAAATTCTAAAGTTATAATCAGGGGACTCAATTCAAACTAGTTTCAGGGCCACAAAACAATCCTTGTAGATGCCCTACCAATTACTCCACAAGGGATGTTCAAATACTTTCTATTCTCTAGTACTCAACCATACTCTTGTTCTTCTTAAATTTAACTGAGAGCTGTATATTATACACACTCAGGGCCATCTATTATGATCTTTCAACTGGGAGGGGAGAGACAGGATAGAAGGCTGTTGCAGTTATCCAGGAGAAAGGTGGCAATGCGAACAGAAAGAAATCAATGGATAAGAGATACACAGAATAGGTAGTGAAGAGTACCAGAATATGCCAACTCAAAATATGCCTCTTTGGCATATGGATTATTCTGAGCTAAAGGCCTTTAAGGACTTCCCTGGTGGCGCAGAGGTTAAGAATCTGCATGCCAATGCAGGGGACGTGGGTTCGAGCCCTGGTTGGGAAAGATCCCACATGCTGCACAGCAACTAAGCCCGTGTGCCACAGCTACTGAGTCTGCGCTCTAGAGCCCATTAGCCACAACTACTGAGCCCGCGTGCCACAACTACTGAAGCCTGCGCGCCTAGAGCCCATTCTCCACTACAAGAGGAGCCACTGCAGGGAGAAGCCCGCGCACCGCAAAGAAGAGTAGCCCCCGCGCGCCGCAACTAGAGAAAGCCCGCGCACAGCAACGAAGACCCAACGCAGCCAAAAATAAATAAATTTTAAAAAAGTAAAGGCCTTTAAGAACCAACAGATTCAGGAAAAACTCTAAAAACAGGGCACAAGTTTTTATTTTGTAGATAAAATTTACACTTGTAAAGGAAATTTCCACTTGTAAAGATGTCTCTCTCTCTCAAGAAAAAGAAAAGGGAGGACTCTTAACAACTAACTCTTACCAATGGAGATGGTTCTAACTTAAATCTATGTAACAAACCTTACTAAACAATCCCGTTTACCATACTTTTCCTGGTCACTTTCCCATAACTTGCCTCCTTCATCCAGAAGACCAAAACCCTTTCTCCTCTGATTATCCTAAGATGGTATATAAACCCAAATTCTAACCATCCATTTGGGTTACTCATCACGGGGTGCTCCCGTGTGTACATGTGCAATGCACTTGTTAATAAGCTTCTGTTTGTTTTCTCTTGTTACTCCGTCTTTGGCCAGTCTAATTAGAGAGTTCCAGCCAGAGAACCTAAAATGGATAGAGGAAAAAGATTTTTTCCCTCCCTTAGAGTAGACATTAGGATATGACACACTATATGACGCATGCACTATTATAAACAACAATCACTACAATGAAAGCTAATGTTAACTGAGTAGTTGCCATGTTCCAAGTGCCATGCTTGTACTTTAAACACATTTATTCAATTCTTACAACAATCCTATGAGGCAAGAACTATCATCTCCATTTTCTAAATAAGGAACAAAGGCAGAGAGGAATTAAGAAGTTACCCAAGGTCATAAAACGGGTAAGTAAAAACCTGGAATTTCTACTCAGTCTGATTCCTGAGCCTGCACTTGCAAACACTACAAATATAAAATATCTACACTCTAGACAATTAAAGTTCAATACTGGGAATCAATAAATACATGCCACTGCTCCTCCCTCCACCACCCATAGATTTCTTACACCATGCAGGGATTCAGGCAGTCGCTACCAACTGATCAGTGCTGGCAACTGAGATGAAGCATAAAACTGGTAAACAGGGCAGCAACTAGCACATAAAGACTCCTTTGTGCAAACTGGAAAAAGACATTCCGTCCAGGTAGATTATTTACAAAAAAGTGCTCCTACCTCCAGAAGCTGAGCTGGAATCCAGCCCCACTCATCCCCTTACATGGCCCCTAGTGTAGGACTTGGCCTGCACCTGGCATACCTGGGGCTCTACTGATGAACCTATTCCAAGAGTCTTTCCCTCTCTGAACTCACACACTCTACATTCTCTGCAGCTTTATCTTCTCCAGCATGTAAGTCCTGTTCTGACTGTTCACCTTATCATTTAAAAATCTGAGGGATCACTTCACAAATTAGGAAACAGCTAGAGAAATAAAGTGATATACTGAGGATCATACATCAAGTTAGTAAGGCATTGAAATACAAAATATACTTTCCAGTATATTTTTGATTAAGTATTATTAAGTATTAATTATTAAGTATTAAGTATTAAGTATTATCCTAATTATACCATTTTTCCTTTACTATTTAAAAATGTTACTCTCTCTGTTGGCTTTCAAAAAGTTCACACACTAAATTCTTAAAAAAAAAAAAATAACATAAGTCTCTCTTAATCCTGGTTTAACATCATCACAAAGTAGCCTTGAATCTTTTTACACGAGGTAGAGTATAAATAAAAACAAAGTTACAAATATGCATAATATTATTATATTGTGCTAACGAGATTGAAGAAGTTTTCAGATTTTGTAGTTGACATTTTGGAGGGAAGTACAGGGAATACAATTTCATCCACAACAACTGTACATCTGTGTATAATGAGCCACATCATGGCAAATGACATGCACAATATGGGGGTGTGTGTGTCCCTGGATTGTCTTACAAAAGCAGTATAAAGCATGAATGTGATTCATACTTCTATACAAAGTATGTAACTGAAATAATTTCTTTATAAAAAAGTAATTTATATGGGGCTTCCCTGGTGGCGCAGTGGTTGAGAGTCTGCCTGCCGATGCAGGGAACACGGGTTCGTGCCCCGGTCTGGGAAGATCCCACATGCCGCGGAGCGGCTGGGCCCGTGAGCCATGGCCGCTGAGCCTGCGCGTCCGGAGCCTGTGCTCCGCAACGGGAGAGGCCACAGCAGTGAGAGGCCCGCGTACCGCAAAAAAAAAAGAAACATTAGTAGTACTAAAGCTTCCTATAAGCACTAAGTGAAGTGGTCATTATGAATTTTCCTCATCTCAGATAATCAATGCAGCCTCATCAAGGACAGATTAGCATAGCTTCTTTCTCAGCGAGGGCTCAAGCATCAGCTCAAGAGGCATTCTTAAAGGTGTTAAGGATTCAAGTTAAGACCTTACATAGAAACCCACTAAATATCATAACAGGAATTATGTATGCATCTTTAGATAAAGTATTTGGCATCTATTAGGAGCTTGTATAAGGATCTCTGCTATTTTTCAAAACTAATTCTATAGAGAACAACAGAGACAATTATCAATTTCTGAAAAACAGGGCAAGCTTCAGAAAACATAGTATTAAACTATGGGAACTTTGTACTTAAACAACATAATTAAGTTTAATAAGTATGAAAACTAGGACATTTTAAGTTATAAGATATAAATGAGTCCAATGCTTAGTATGTTACCATTTAGATAAAATATGGGAAAGATGGGTTCTGATTAATTGATCTTCTGGTTAACTATCAAGTTTTATTATTGATTTTTAGAGAATCAAGACATAAAAAGTGAAGAGTGGCAGAATATTTGCCATATGGATTATTCTGAGCTGACGGCACTTGGAAAATAGCCAAGGCAGAGAGAAGCTTTCTGTGAATTCCCCTTATCTGCTTGAAGACAGAGCTTCCAAAAGAAAATCAGTTGTCATAAATCCCTTCTCCAGGAGTTTCATCAACTAGGGAAGATTTTCTCCTATCAGAGGAAAGGAGACCAATCAAACAGAATGGAGAGTCCAGAAATAAATTCCTGCATATACAGTCAACTATGAGCTGAACTCCTAGAAACAGAGAGCAGAATGGTGATTGCCAAAGGCTGGGGGGTGGGAGAAATGGGAAGATATTTGTCAAAGGGCACAAACCTCCAGCTGTAAGATAAGTTCTGGGGATCAAATGTACAGTATGGTGATTTTAGTTAGCAATACTGTATTCTATACTTGAAAGTTGCTAAGAGAATAAATCTTAAATGATCTCACCACACACACACACACACACACATACAAAAAGGTAATTATGTGACATGACGGAGGTGTTACCTAACACTATGGTGGTAATCATTCTGCAATTTATAAGTGTATCAAATCAACACACTGTACACCTTAAACAGTGTTATATGTCAATTATATCTCAATAAAGTTGAAAAAAGAACAAAAACAAATACCAAAACACTTTACCATAAAGCAATTCATAGTCTCATCAAATCTGGTCACTCTACTGATTATTCACCTGTCATATGCATAAGATAACCAAGAAGCATCTCAATAACCAGGCTATCCCTATGTCAACAATACACTTCTTTTTTAAAAAAAAAACTTCTTTTTTCAAACACATAGACATTTTTTAATTTATTTTTTTACACAGCAGGTCCTTATTAGTTATCCATTTTATACATATTAGTGTATATATGTCAATCCCAATCTCCCAATTCATCACACCACCACCCCCCGCCCCGCCACTTTACCCCCCGTGGTGTCCATACATTTGTTCCCTGCATCTGTGTCTCTATTTCTTCCCTGCAAACCCGTTCATCTGTACCATTTTTCTAGGTTCCACATATATGCGTTAACAATACACTTCTGATAACAGCTTTAAAATTGTGAAGAGGAGAAATCCTTGATATATTTTCTTTACTTCTTAACAGTCACTCTCCACAAGAATTAATTTCCATGTTATTTGTAATATGAATTGGAAGAGTTGTGTACACTCCTTTTGAGTTTCAATCAGTTTCCAAAAACTCATTTCTGATGAAGACTAATATCATTCAAAGACACAAAAATTCTAAAGATAAAATAGATGGTAGTGGTAACGGATGGCACTCTTTTTTTTTTATATTGGAGTATACTTGATTAACAATGTTGTATCAGGATGGCACTCTCTTTCATTGAGAGTCTAGCCTTCCTTTCATCAAGTAATAATGGCAAAGACTACGTGCCAACCCACAGCTAGATCAAGTAGAAAGGTGATTTTTTTTGGCAATGTATTACTTTTAAAAGTATTCTTTTAAACAATATTTTAGCTTTTATAGCTTTACATGTTTATATTTTTAATAATATTATTTAAAAAATTTTTAATAGCCCCTTAAATTAACTTTAAAAGATATTTATAGGGTTTCCCTGGTGGCGCAGTGGTTGACAGTCCGCCTACCGATGCAGGGGACACGGGTTCGTGCCCCGGTCCAGGAAGATCCCACATGCCGCAGAGCGGCTGGGCCCGTGAGCCATGGCCGCTGAGCCTGCGCGTCTGGAGCCTGTGCTCCACAACGGCCACAAGAGTGAGAGGACCACGTACGGCAAAAAAAAAAAAAAAAAAAGATATTTATATAATTATAGTTTTGCATTTTCTAGCACAGAGGATGAAAAAGGAATAGTCATTTTATATCAAAATATATATTCTTACAAAATGGATCACATATTGGTTTAAGTCTCAATTAAAAACAGATTTTAAAAACACCTCAGTAGTTTTCGTTCTTCCTTCGTAATGTTTTTCCTTCCCATTTTATCTTTTAGGTGTCAGACTGAATAGACTCCAGATTATTTACCATTAAAGAGTTCTATTGCTGGCATCACTTATCAGCTCTGTATTTGCAAATTTAATAACTAGATCACCACAAAAAGTTAACTGAGACAAAAGGGTTCATAGCTTGTATTTAACAGTTTTACATAAGTTCTGAGAAAACTGACCAGTCTTTTTTTTTTAATGTCTATTTTTTTTATTTTTTTAACATCTTTCTTGGAGTATAATTGCTAAAAATATGGAACACTTCACGAGTTTGCGTGTCATCCTTGCGCGGGGGCCGTGCTAATCTTCTCTGTATCGTTCCAATTTTAGTATATGTGCTGCCGAAGCAAGCACGACCAGTCTTTTTATGTTTAAATAAAAAAGCAAATAATCTAGATTTTGGGGGGAATATTTATACTGTGTTTTCATGTATATACGGTAGGGGAGGAAACATAATTTTCCCTCTACCTTGTAAGTTCTCAGTTGGGTCCCCTGTAACAAAAGACAGATCAATAGGAGAAAAACAAACAGAAGTTTGTTAATTTGTATATCTTCCGCATATACACAGAAGATACAAAGGGAAATTGAGTAACTCAAAGGGGCTTAGAAGTCAGACTTGAATATCATCTTCAGGTAAAAGCAAAGATGGGTGTGGGGGAGGTCAGTTATGGGGAAATGACCAGGAAAAGTGAGGTAAACAAGCATAAGGTTATGCAGATTATGTCCCTGCCTTCTCCATTTACAAGATTCTCTAGTGATTTAAAGTCATCCTTTTCTTCCTGGTACAGAGAGGGAGACACCCTTAGCAGTGGAGATTTCCTTAATAAATATAAATTTCTCATACAAAATGGTTATTTCTACTCTGTTTTCAGAGCTTCTCCTGTGTCTGCGGTTTCTCAAAATAATCAGCTCAAAATAATCCTTATGCCAAAGAGGCATATTTTGGGATGGCACATTTTGGTCTCCGACAATACAAAATGACAACATCCTAGGCAAACTTCTGATCAGGCACAAATTCATTTAAAATTATAGTGTGATATGATTGCTTTCTTCCATTTTATTAAAAGAGTAAATATCCTTTGTATTCATTCTTTTACCTATTTCTAAAGGCCAAAGATTTTTAAAAAACTATGACTGGATAGGTAACAAATGGATTATCCTTTAAGTAAAAGGAAAAGAGAAGCCTTTAGCATTATTTATTAAGAAAATAGAAGAGTGAGGATTCCATGAAATCAGTGGTTTAATAGATCTGGTTGCTAGAGACACGATTGTCTCAGAACCTGATGCCTGATTCCTGATCATTGCTGACCATTAACATTAGAAAATGTGCAACCCTATTAAAAACTTTTTTTTCTCATTATCTAGTTTTAATTTTATGTAGTACTGATAGGTCTTTAGGCAAAAAAAGAGTATTTTACATTTATATCTTTAGTAAAAGACTAGGTTTTCCATGATATCAAACATGTATATAGCATAGATATTAAACTTTGTAGGGCTAAAGTGCAGGGCTAATATTTCTTAAAATGGAGACTGTGCAATGAATTTGTCAAATAGCACTTTAAAAACAAAATTAGGCCTTAACTCATGAACACTGTCTATTCAGATGAACAATCTTAAAGCCCTCCGATTTTAGTTCTAGGCTCTTGATCTGCAGTTCATTTACACTTTCTGAGCCCCCATTCTACCTCACAGGGCTCGGCTTATTGTGAAGTTCAAATGAACCAAGGGCCATGACATTGAGAAATATTATTTAATTTAATTGCTGACTTGCTATTCACCTTCTTTAGCTCATTTTCTCCTTCCTTCAAATTTCTTTTCTCACTGCTTTGTAACAGAAGACTATGTTGCTCAAGTAAGAATGCTTTATTAAATTTTGGTAAAAATTACAAAGTTTTTTGAACAATTCTTTAAATTTTTCAGAAAATGTTCATGTTATCTTTATTACAGAGATTTGTAGAAAACATAATTAGAAGTGTTTCCAGGTAATTTGGTAAAGATTATTCATTTCTAGGTAAGGTGATTATTTTATTTTATTATTTTATTTAAAGATTTTTTTTGATGTGGACCATTTTTTTTAAAGTCTTTATTGAATTTGTTACAATATTGTTTCTGTTTTATGTTTTAGTTTTTTGGTTTCGAGGCATGTGGAATCTTACCTCCCCAACCAGGGATCGAATCCACATCCCCTGCATTGGAAGGCAAAGTCTTAACCACTGTACCACCAGGGAAGTCCTAGATGATTACTTTAAAATGAATACCCAAGGGAAAACATCTGAGGAGCACAAATTTATAAAACTATTTTATTTCCATATAAAATACAGAATATAAATTATGATAAATTTTAAAATGTGAATGAAACAATGAATGGAAGATAACTTTTTTAAAATGCATAATCTGGAAAAAGAAAACAGCCAATCTCTCTGATTACATCTAACATATGAATAATCATGGCAGATTTGGACAGTCCGTCAAGTTTTAAAAATCTTTATGTATTTTTGAATAGGTATTAAATGCTATGGTATACAATCCAAAGGGTACAAATGTAAGCAGAATGAAAACTAAGTCTTCCTGTCTTTCCTGCCCACTCAGCTATCTAATTCTCCAAAAGATGTCATATTTCTCTGCACCTTGCTTGGTCATATATTTTGGCCAAATTAATTTTAATTAGGAAGTAAACATTTCATTTTTTCTTCAGAAGAAGTTCAATCAAGGAATATGTTCAAGATAGGATGCCTCACAGAAAAACAAAAGTACCCTAAGAATTTATTCTAAAGAGTTTTACATCTACCATACTGAGTAAATATGCAGCAAAATGTTTTCTTTCCTTTTTATTTTTTTTTAAATAGCCAGAGAAGAAAGCTATTTTAAATTAGTAAATTCATTACAAAATATCTTTTAAAGAAAAGATGCTTTACCTCTCAAGTATGTAAATTAAGTAACATCAGTCGAAAGAAGTGAATCCCAACACATACCCCACTTATTCTAATTAACTGATTTTAAATTATTTGCAATTAACATATTTTTTCCTATATCAATGGATTTTTTGGAAGGGCTTAAGAATAATTAAAAACAGCTCTTCCGTATAAGTTAAGCAAACTCTGTTCAATCATATTTACGCTAAAAAGTTTTACTCCAAAAAAGTAAAGATTTGCTTTAAAAAAAAGTTAGCTGTCAGTCAAGCCTCTGTTCAAATTACCAGAAATTTTGAATTAATAGAGACAAAATTAAAAGAGTTAATATTCAATATCCATGGTATACTACAAAGGAAAAGAAACTTAGCAGGGAGTCTTTTTCCCATTTACAGTTTTTCTTCATATGAACTAAACAAAAAGACAAAGTCCTTAAAAAGTTAAGCTCCTTAATGACTTACAGATACACAGATTTTTAATTCACTCTATCCTTTCTATTTCCACAGCCCATGCCCTACTTAATGTTTTCTTTGCTTCTTGCCTAAACCATTGTAAGAATTTCCTCACTGGTCTCTCTCTTCCAATGGGGTTCCACAAAAAAAAAAAAGAAAAAGAAAGGGTCTTTGTAGTTTAAAAAAAAAAAAAGCTCAGAAAGTGCTAGGTTAAATGATGTTTAAAAGTTTTTTTTAACCTATAGTCCTTCTCACTGCTTTTAATATTCTATGTGTATTGTAAATTCCCAAGATACTATAGTATATAACCATTTCTTAATACTATGCTGGTGTTCTAGGCAGTATGAAAAATGTTGGCATAAGTGATAAACTACTATATAGGTCAAGGTCTTACCTTCCCTTTCCAAGTTTACCTCCCATTGTGCTTCCAGCATCCTGTAACATCTACTACTCTTTTATACCTCTGTGCCTCTGTTCACGATGCCTCCCTATCTGCAATGTCCTTCCTCTCATCTCTACTTATTGAAATCATGTCCAGTCACAAAAGTGTAGGATCAAAAGGTACCTCCTCCAGGAAGTATTTCAAATTCTCTCCAATCTGATTTATTTTCAGCTTTCCCAAGACTCTATAACTTTATTATAGCAGTTATTTGTCCGCTTTAGGTTATATTGTAACTATAACTTCCTTCCTCAAACATTATAAGGAATAGAAAATAAGAATTTCCTAGTACATAGTTGGTATTCAAAACACTTATGAATTGAAATAGTGATTTTAATTTTCCTAAAGAATGCTTGAAAATAGATCTCATTTCATTATACAAATACATACAAGCCTGCAAAACTGGTAGAACAGACGTTATCACCTCCCCCTATCACAGATTATTATAAACATCATAATTACTATTATATTAAGCAGCTAACATTCCTTGAACATTAACTATATGCCAGATACTAAGCTAAGTGCTTTACACAGTTTATTTCATTTACTCCTCAAAACAATCATATAAAGTAGGTTCCATTATTACCACCAATTTACGGATGAGGAAACTGAAGCTCCAAGAGGTAAAAATCACATGCCCAAGGTCTGACAGTAGTAGGTTAGGGCTAATAAATGGCAGAGCTTAGAATAAATTCCAGATCTGTCTGACTGCAAAGCTCACTGTTAACTGCTACACTTTTCTGCCTTTCAGTATTTGCCCAAGCATTTCTCACTAATAAACCGTGATGCTAATCACAGTTCATTTAAACTTAGTAACAAAAAATATTCAAAATTTTCAGATTCAAATAAAATGACATCTATACTGTTGAACCATGACAGCAACATGAAAATGAAAGAATTACTTACTTGCACAATTTGCCTTCTGCCATGTGGAATTGAAAAACTCAGACAGAATCACAACTATTTGCATTCTATCTGCCATTAAGAGACTTCTGGCACAACTATGACTCTCTGAGGAATTCTATAACGACAAAAGAAAAAGAAAGAAAAATACACTCTGAATATTTTTAGACTTCCCAAACAACTACTTGAGGCAAAAAACCTTATAAAAATAATTCAAATATTTATTATAAGCATTTAATTTTTTTGCTATAATCAAATAATGATGTCATTAATAATAACAACTGTAATAAAACAATAGCAGCTAACATTTACTGGTACCAGGTTCACTTGCAAGGGAAGAAAAAATTTGCTTCTTAAATAAATAAGTACTTGCTTCTATGGTACAGTCTCAACTGCTTAGGCCCACATGTAATATTTCTTACTCCTTACGCACAGGAAAAAATTCTGGAAAGCTATTCACCAAAATGTAGCATTAGTTATCTCTGAATAATGGAAATAGAGCGATTTTCAATTTCTTTTTTGCCTCTTTTACACTAAATTTTTCTACAATGAACATATATTATTTACACATTTTTAAAAACCTGGTGGATAAATGATCACAAAACATTGTTTCAGGGCTTCCCTGGTGGCGCAGTGGTTGAGAGTCCGCCTGCTGATGCAGGGGACACAGTCCCCTGTGCCCCGGTCCGGGAAGATCCCACATGCCGCGGAGCGGCTAGGCCCGTGAGCCATGGCCGCTGAGCCTGCATGTCCGGATCCTGCGTGTCCGGAGCCTGTGCTCCGCAACGGGAGAGGCCACAACAGTGAGAAGCCCGCATACCACAAAAAACAAAAAAAATTGTTTCATCTTCTGGACATTTTTTGGCTCAAAATCTTAAAACCCACAAGAAAATGTGATACATCTAGTTTGTACCGAAACAGTTTGTACCCAGATAGAAGAACATGCTTTCCACAGATCGTTTTAATAATGAAACTCACACTATGCAAATAATAAATTCAAGTTCCTAAATTATTGGATCCTTATCTATTTCCTTTCCTTTTTGCCCCAAGCAAGGAACTAAGTCCTGCTGACTCTTCATTCTTTCAAAGTTATTTAACTCCTACTATTTATCCGGCACTATAAGAATCTTGGAGTTCTGAGTATACAAAGAGTATAAAGGAATGCCATCAACACTGGGTCTTCAAAACCTCCCCAGAGACATACAGATAAGGAATTAAATAGTGTCATTAGTAATAAAAGAGAGAATATGTTAACTCTAGAAAAGAACTGATCAGCCATGTGGGATAAGAAAAGAGGGAAGGAGGGCTTAACAGCAGAATTCTTGTTTTAAAATATTTCTGAAGATCATTTTGGGATGATTACCCTTTCTGTGGCTTAGTTTTGTTTTCTCATTAAAACATGCAGCCAAATGAATGCTTGCCTTTAAAATAGTAAATTGAATAAAACATTTTACTTTTTTTTTGTTCCTGTGGTACGCGGGCCCCTCACTGTTGTGGCCTCTCCCGTTCCGGAGCACAGGCTCCAGACACGCAGGATCCGGACATGCAGGCTCAGCGGCCATGGCTCACGGGCCTAGCCGCTCCGCGGCATGTGGGATCTTCCCGGACCGGGGCACGAATCTGTGTCCCCCGCATCAGCAGGTGGACTCTCAACCACTGCACCACCAGGGAAGCCCTGAATAAAACATTTTAAAAAGCCCTTTTCTTGGAATTGCTTTCAGAGCAATATCAGCTATAGAAGAAGATTTCATAAAAGATCAAACAATGGTTTGTGATAATTTACCCACCCGATTAAAGTAGAGCATGGCCTAAAGAGTCAGACAAACCTGGATTACTAGCTGGTAATCTTGGACAGCTGAGGTAAACTCTCTGAGGCTCAGTTTCATGATCATGAGTCCTACAGGTACAGCATTAAATGAAATACCATATGTTAATCACTTAGCACAATGTCTGGCACCTAGTAAGTAACTGATATATGCTATTTCACCTAGCTACCTGTTGCCAACAAGAAGTGCTCTAAGTGGGTGTAGCTGGCTAAGTATAACCAGTTACTTAAGTAGAGTCTTATAAGTGGATGATTGGATATTTTAAAAATCAATACAGATAGAAACTAGGGGCCTGAACCAAGATGGTGGAGTAGAAGGACGTGCTCTCGCTCCCTCTTGTGAGAACACCAGAATCACAACTAGCTGCTGGACAATCATCGACAGGAAGGCACTGGAACTCACCAAAAAAAGACACCCCACATCCAAAGACAAAGGAGAAGCCACAATGAGACGGTAGGGGCACAATCACAGCAAAATCAAATCCCATAACTGCTGGGTGGGTGACTCACAGACTGGAGAACAATTATACCACAGAAGTCCACCCACTGGAGTGAAGGTTCTGAGCCCCACATCAGGCTTCCCAACCTGGGGGTCCGGCAACGGGAGGAGGAATTCCTAGAGAATCAGACTTTGAAGACTAGTGGGATCTGATTGCAGGACTTCGACAGGACTGGGGGAAACAGAGACTCCACTATTGGAGGGTACACACAAAGTAGTATGCGCGTCGGGACCCAGGGGAAGGAGCAGTGAACCCAGGGGAGACTGAACCAGACCTACCTGCTAGTGTTGGAGGGTCTCCTGCAGAGGCGGGGGGTGGCTGTGGCTCACCACGGGGACAAGGACACTGGCAGCAGAAGTTCTGGGAAGTACTCCTTGGCGTGAGCCCTCCCAGAGTCGGCCATTAGCCCCACCAAAGAGCCCAGGTAGGCTCCAGTGTTGGGTTGCCTCAGGTCAAACAACCAAAAGGGAGGGAACCCAGCCCCACCCATCAGCAGTCAAGTGGATTAAAGTTTTACTGAGCTCTGCCCACCAGAGCAACACCCAGCTCTACCCACCACCAGTCCCTCCCATCAGGAAACCTGCACAAGCCTCTTAGATAGCCTCACCCACCAGAGGGCACACAGCAAAAGCAAGAAGAACTACAATACCGTGGGAAAAAACCCACAGCCTGTGGAACAAAAACCACATTCACAGAAAGACAGACAAGATGAAAAGGAAGAGGGCTATGTACCAGATGAAGGAACAAGATAAAACCCCGGAAAAACAACTAAATGAAGTGGAGATAGACAACCTTCCAGAAAAAGAATTCAGAATAATAATATGAAGATGATCCAGGACCTCGGAAAAACAACAGAGGAAAAGATCGAGAAGATGCAAGAAATGTTTAACAAAGACCTAGAAGAATTAAAGAACAAACAAACAGAGATGAACAATACAATAACTGAAATGAAAACTACACTAGAAGGAATCAATAGCAGAATAACTGAGGCAGAAGAACGGATAAGTGACCTGGAAGACAGAATGGTGGAATACACTGCTGCAGAACAAAATAAAGAAAAAAGAATGAAAAGAAATGAAGACAGCCTAAGAGACCTCTGGGACAACATTAAATGCAACAACATTCGCATTATAGGGGTCCCAGAAGGAGAAGAGAGAGAGAAAGGACCTGAGAAGATATTTGAAGAGATTATAGTCGAAAACTTCCCTAATATGGGAAATGAAATAGCCATCCAAGTCCAGGAAGCACAGCGAGTCCCATACAGGATAAACCCAAGGAGAAAAACGCCAAGACACATACTAATCAAATTGGCAAAAATTAAAGACAAAGAAAAATTATTGAAAGCAGCAAGGGAAAAATGACAAATAACATACAAGGGAACTCCCATAAGTTTAACAGCTGATTTCTCAGCAGACACTCTATAAGCCAGAAGGGAGTGGCATGATATACTTAAAGTAATGAAAGGGAAGAACCTACAGCCAAGATTATTCTACCTGGCAAGGATCTCATTCAGATTCGATGGAGAAATCAAAAGCTTTACAGACAAGCAAAAGCTAAGAGAATTCAGCACCACCAAACCAGCTCTACAACAAATGCTAAAGGAACATCTCTAAGTGGGAAACACAAGAGAAGAAAAGGACCTACAAAAACAAACCCAAAACAATTAAGAAAATGGTCAGAGTAACATACATATCAATAATTACCTCAAACATGAATGGATTAAATGCTCCAAGCAAAAGACACAGGCTTGCTGAATGGATAGAAAAACAAGACCCATATATATGCTGTCTACAAGAGACCCACTTCAGACCTAGGGAAACATATATACTAAAAGTGATGGGATGGAAAAAGATATTCCATGCAAATGGAAATCAAAAGAAAACTGGAGTAGCAATACTCATATCAGATAAAATAGACTTTAAAATAAACAATGTTACAAGAGACAAGGAAGGACACTACATAATGATCAAGGGATCAATCCAAGAAGATATAACAATTATAAATATATATGCACCCAACATAGAAGCACCTCAATACATAAGGCAACTGCTAACAGATGTAAAAGAGGAAATCAACAGTAACACAAAATAGTTGGGGACTTTAACACCTCACTTACACCAATGGACAGATCATCCAAAATGAAAATAAATAAGGAAACAGAAGCTTTAAATGACACAAATAGACCAGATAGATTTAATTGATATTTATAGGACATTCCATCCAAAAACGGCAGATTACACTGTCTTCTCAAGTGTGCACAGAACATTCTCCAGGACAGATCACATCTTGGGTCACAAATTAAGCCTCAGTAAATTTAAGAAAACTGAAATCATATCAAGCATCTTTTTAGACCACAACGCTATGAGATTAGAAATGAATTACAGGGGAAAAACGTAAAAAACACAAACACATGGAGGCTAAACACTACGTTAGTAAAACCAAGAGATCACTGAAGAAATCAAAGAGGAAATCAAAAATACCTAGAGACAAATGACAATAAAAACACGACAATCCAAAACCTACGGGATGCAGCAAAAGCAGTTCTAAGAGGGAAGTTTATAGCTGTACAAGCCTACCTCAAGAAACAAGAAAAATCTCAAATAAACAATCTAACCTTACACCTAAAGGAACTAGAGAAAGAACAAACAAAACCCAGTTAGCAGAAGGAAAGAAATCATAAAGATCAGAGCAGAAATAAATGAAATAGAAACAAAGAAAACAATAGCAAAGATCAATAAAACTAAAAGCTGGTTCTTTGAGAAGATAAACAAAATTGATAAACCATTAGCCAGACTCATCAACAAAAAGGGAGAGGACTCAAATCAATAAAAATAGAAATGAAAAGGGAGAAGTTACAACAGACACCACAGAAATACAAAGCATCCTAAGAGACTACTACAAGCAACTCTATGCCAATAAAATGGACAACCTGGAAGAAATGGACAAATTCTTAGAAAGGTATAACCTTCCAAGACTGAACCAGAAAGAAATAGAAAATATGAACAGACCAATCACAAGTAATGAAATTGAAACTGTGATTAAAAATCTTCCAACAAACAAAAGTCCAGGACCAGATGGCTTCACAGGCGAATTCTATCAAACACTTAGAGAAGAGCTAACATCCATCCTTCTCAAACTCTTCCAAAAAATTGCAGAGGAAGGAACACTTCCAAACTCATTCTATGAGGCCACCATCACCCTGATACCAAAACCAGACAAAGATACTACAAAAATAGAAAATTACAGACCAATAGCACTGATAAATATAGATGCAAAATTCCTCAACAAAATACTAGCAAACAGAATCCAACAACACATTAAAAGGATCATACACCATGATCAAGTGCGATTTATCCCAGGGATGCAAGGATTCTTCAATATACACAAATCAATCAATGTGATACACCATATTAACAAATTGAAGAATAAAAACCATATGATCATCTCAATAGATGCAGAAAAAGCTTTTGACAATATTAAACACCCATTTATGATGAAAACTCTCCAGAAAGTGGGCATAGAGGGAACCTACCTCAACATAATAAAGGCCATATACGACAAACCTACAGTAAACATCATTCTCAATGGTGAAAAACTGAAAGCATTTCCTCTAAGATCAGGAACAAGACAAGGATGTCCACAATCACCGCTATTATTCAACATAGTTTTGGAAGTCCTAGCCTCAGCAATCAGAGAAGAAAAACAAATAAAAGGAATACAAATTGGAAAAGAAGAAGTAAGGCTGTCACTGTTTGCAGATGACATGATACTATACATAGAGAATCCTAAAGATGCCACCAGAAAACTACTAGAGCTGATCAATGAATTTGGTAAAGTTGCAGGATATAAAATTAATGCACAGAAATCTCTTGCATTCCTATACACTAAGGATGAAAAATCAGAAAGAGAAATTAAGGAAACATTCCCATTTACCACTGCAATAAAAAGAATAAAATACCTAGGAATAAACCTACCTAGGGAGGCAAAATACCTGAATGCAGAAAACTATAAGACACTGATGAAAGAAATTAAGGATGATACCAACAGATGGAGAGATATTACATGTTCTTGGATTGGAAGAATCAATATTGTGAAAATGACTATACTACCCAAAGCAATCTACAGATTCAATGCAATCTGTATCATGTTACCAATGCCATTTTTTATAGAACTAGGACAAAAAATCTTCAAATTTGTATGGAGACACAAAAGACCCCGAATAGGGCTTCCCTGGTGGTGCAGTGGTTGAGAGTCCGCCTGCAGATGCAGGGGACACGGGTTCATGCCCCAGTCTGGGAGGATCCTACATGCCGTGGAGCGGCTGGGCCCGTGAGCCATGGCCACTGAGCCTGCGCATCCGGAGCCTGTGCTCCGCGGCGGGAGAGGCCACAACAGTGAGAGGCCCGCGTACCGCAAAAAAAAAAAAAAAAAAAGACCCCGAATAGCCAAAGCAGTCTTGAGGGAAAAAAACGGAGCTGGAGGAATCAGACTCTCTGAATTCAGACTATACTACAAACCTACAGTAATCAAGACAATATGGTACTGGCACAAAAACAGAAACATAGATCAATGGAACAAGATAGAAAGCCCAGAGGTAAACCCACACACCTATGGTCAACTAATCTATGACAAAGGAGGCAAGGATATACAATGGAAATAATTGTATTTTCAATAAGTGGTGCTGGGAAAACTGGACAGCTACATGTAAAAGAATGAAATTAGAACACTCCCAAACACCATACACAAAAATAAACTCAAAATGGATTTGAGACCTAAATGTAAGACTGGACACTATAAAACTCTTAGAGGAAAACATAGGAAGAACACTCTTTGACATAAATCACAGCAAAATCTTTTTTGATCCACCTCCTAGAGTAATGGAAATAAAACGAAAAATAAACAAATGGGACCTAATGAAACTTAAAAGCTTTTGCAAAGCAAAGGAAACCATAAACAAGACGAAAAGACAACTCTCAGAATGGGAGAAAATATTTGCAAATGAATCAACGGACAAAGGATTAATCTGCAAAATATATAAACAGCTCATGCAGCTCAATATTAAAAAGCAAACAACCCAATCCAAAAATGGGCAGAAGACCTAAATAGACATTTCTCCAAAGAAGACATACAGATGGCCAAGAAGCACATGAAAAGCTGCTCAACATCACTAATTATTAGAGAAATGCAAATCAAAACTACAATGAGGTATCACCTCACACCAGTTAGAATGGGCATCATCAGAAAATCTACAAACAACAAATGCTGGAGAGGGTGTGGAGAAAAGGGAACCCTCTTGCACTGTTGATGGGAATGTAAACTGATACAGCCACTATGGAGAACAGTAGGGAGGTTCCTTAAAAAACTAAGAATAGAATTACCATATGATCCAGCAATCCCACTACTGGGCATATACCCAGAGAAAACCACAATTCAAAAAGACATATGCACCCCAATGTTCACTGCAGCACTATTTACAATAGCCAGGTCATGGAAGCAACCTAACTGCCCATCAACAGAAGAATGGATAAAGAAGATGTGGCACATAGATACAATGGAATATTACTCAGCCATAAAAAGGAATGAAACTGGGTCATTTGTTGATACGTGGATGGATCTAGAGAGTGTCATACAGAGTGAAGTAAGTCAGAAAGAGAAAAACAAATATCGTATGTTAACGCATATATGTGGAACCTAGAAAAATGGTACAGATGAACCGGTTTGCAGGGCAGAAATTGAGACACAGATATAGAGAACAAACGTATGGACACCAAGGGGGGAAAGCTGCGGGGGGGTGGGGTGGGTGTGGTGGGATGAACTGGGTGATTGGGATTGACATGTATACACTGATGTGTATAAAATTGATGACTAATAAGAACCTGCTGTACAAAGAAAAAATTAAAAATAAAAATAAATAAATAAGTCAAAATCAAAATCAATACAGAATAACCTGTATGAGTGGTCAACGTGCGGAACAGTTCAGTTGAGGAAGACATCAGAGTAGTTGGGAGAAATAAGGAGAGTTCATGGAGGAAGCAGGATTTGAACTAAGCCCTATACTAAGAAAGGGAAGAAGGTTTTAAAATGGGGTAAATAAAATGATCAAGGGGTGAAAGTAGGAATGTGCAGTATTCAGGGAGTATTCAGGAGACCAGTGGAAGGTACCTCTATGAAAGTAGAGGCAGTAGAGGGAGAAGTCAGGGCAAGGTAATGAAACGTCTTGAGGGTTATGAGAGTCACACAGTGGGAAACTTTTTAAGATTTTTGAGGAAGATGGCATGAAAAGCAGAGTTTGGAGAGCATAGGTCTATGTCACAATATGTAGGGTGAAGCAGGAGACTAAATAGACTATTTCCATAGTTCATGTATAATGAGAAGATAGTAGCAACAGTGAGAATGGAAGGTTAGTGATGAATAATCCCAACAACGATGATGTACTTTTGAATACCTAATGGTTCTAAAAGCTCTAAATGTATAACTCACTTAATCCTTGTAACAACTCTATGAAATAGGCAGTAGTATCCTTTTGGATTCAAACCCAGCCTCTTTCACTGCATGGTCTTGGGTAAGTTACTTAATCACTCCGAGGCTCAGTTTCTTAAAGCATGATATCCACCTATATATGTCTAGGTTCCTTATTTGGACAAAAGTTCCTTTAGGATGGAAACTTTGTCTTATATCTTTGTATTCCCAACACCTAGCATATGACAAAAAACATTGGCCTTTGGTATATATTTAGAACTTTTAGAACTCAAATCTGTCACAACCACTTAGCAGAAACCTAACCACAATGAATCCAACAATACACTTTCATCATGCCTATTTGGCTAAATGCAAACAACCAGACAGATTATTTCCACAATAAATCCATAATCCCAAACTGTACTCCTCACTTGCCTGTCTGCTCATTCTCCCCTGATTAACACCACTATTGCAATCTTCTCCACTCTCCCTTGAAACTCTGATATCCCTCTCACCCTTTACTCTCAAGTGAAGATCTAGCCTCCTGGTTGACAGTGAAAACAGAGACCATCAAGCTGAAACTCTGATCTGCCTACCCCTCTACACCCAACCTCTTCTACCCTCCTGTTAGAGTGCAGAACGTGCCTGCCCCTGTCAAAGGCTCATCTCTCTCTCTCTCTGTGGATGCCTTAGATCTCAACTACTCTGCCTTCTCAGGAAAACTGACCTTGTTTACTTTCCCACTGTTTCCTATATCTTCCCTCTCTCTATAGGATTCTTCCTATCAGCATTTGAACATGTTCAGGTCTCTCCCATCTTAAGAAAGGAAGAAGGGAAGTAGAGACAGAGGGATGGAGGGACAAAGGAACCGAAAGAAATTAAAAGAAAATCCCTGAGTCTCAATTCCTCTTTAGTGACCTTTCTTATCTCTTCCTTATGGCCAAACTTTTAGTTGTGTAACATCACTGTTCCCACTTCCTCATCTTCCATTCATTATTTAATCTACTTTAATCTTACTCCCACCCCCAAGTGCTCCCTCAAAATGGCTCTTATGGCACCAAGAATGCCAATGTTGATAGATTCACTTCTGGTCCTCTCAGCTGGATTTGACACAAATAACCACCCCTTCCCTTTTCCCTGATTTATAGGACAGCACATTCTCCTGATTTTTCTTAATCTCTCCGACTCTTCTTTCTTGGTCTCTTTCAATATTTTATCTTCTAACCAAATCTTCAACCCAGCAGTTCTTATGTATTCTCACTTCTTACTCAAACTCATCATGCCATGGTTTCAAACACTACTTTTAAGCTGACTACTCCCAAACCTATTATCCCCAATCCACATCTCTAGACACACACATCCAACCACATATGCAATATCTCCACCTAGATGTCTCATAAACACCTCAGAATCAACAAGTTCAATATCAAGTTCATGATCTTCCCCCACCAAACAGGTTCCTCCCTCCATCTTAGTAAATAGCAACCCTATTCACTAAGCTGCTCTTATTAAAACCCTGGAAATCATCGTTCCTTTCCTTCATATTCCATATTCAATTAACTACCAAGTTTTGTCAGTTCTACCTCCTAAATATCTCTGAAATCTATCCATTTCTCCCCGTCACAATGGCCCCCATGTGGCCTAGCCACCACCATTTCTCACATCACTGTAAGAGTCTCTTAATTCATTTCCCCACACATACTATTCCCCTACCCTCCCCAGTCCCTGTCCCCTCCATTTTCTCTCATGTAGCCATAATGACCTTTTAAAGTACAAATCGGATCATATCATTCACAGAATTAAACCCTTCAGTAATATCACACTGCTTTAAAATCAAAGACTAAAACCCTTAGTAATACCCTACAGTTAATATGACCTGGCACCTGCCCACTTCCTCAGGCTCAGATCACTAGTCTCCTCCTGGCTCACGGTGCTTTGAGTTCTTTCTAGTCCTTAAACATACCAGACTCCCATTCAGAGTCTTCACACCTGCTACTTCGTAACATGTATACATTCTCTCTCCTCCCCAACCTTCTCAAATTTTAGGTGTCAGCTTTAATCACTGACCACTTCTATCTACTCTCAGCTGATCTTGAATGCTCAAGATCTGCATTCTTGTTATATGCTTTGGCGGCATCTGGGATTTTTTTCTCTGCAACACTTATCACACCTGAATTAAATAATTACTTTTATAACAATATGTTTAATGTCTGTTTCCCCTACCAGACTACAAGCTCTGCTCATTCACAGCTATATGCCTAGTTACTACCACTACCCTGCACATAACAGGTACTCAATAATTTTTTTTTTTTAGTGAAAAAGAAGCACTACATTTTCTGATCTCCAATGAAAGAGACTAAAACTACACTAAAACTATGTTGAACACTTCCAGATACATACTTCCAATCATAGGTAATATATATATATACATATCTATATGTCTATCTGCTTATATAAATTTTAAACAAACCAAGTATAATAAGATGAAGATTAGCAATTCAGAATTTGGGGGGCCAAAGCAACCTGGCAACCACTCTAGTGATGCTGAACAGCTCAATGAAACTACATCTCTTTTCAGTTTAAATTAAAGAAGAAACTATGACTCTAAGTAAGAGGGAATCCGTCAATTCTACTATTCAGGTTTCACAAATCACTGTATTCTTTACCTTGAGATAATAAAATGATATTATTTGTTTTATATTAGTTTTATATTATTAGTCCTTGACCCAGTAATTCCAAGAGGAAGTGACTAGAAAATAGAATTCTCATCAGATAACTCTATTACAGTTAAATGAATCAGCTTGCTGTACCACAGAAATAGCTTACTAATTTCTACCTTTGATTCTTTTTCTCCTTGTTATACTCCCCTCCTCTCTCAATCAATCCATGGACATTGATTCACCCTAAAGAGGTGAGAAAGAATGTCTTGTTCATAATTCCACTTGTAGGTATTCTCTGATTAACCCCACCTTGCTCTGTTCCCTCCTTTAATTCAGCATCTCCTTCACTCTTTTGTTCTAAAATCCTATTGTACAATTTATAACACTCACATTGATGATTTTTTCCCTTTTTCTTTTTCTCAGTATAGATTTATTTTTATTTCCCCAACTACACTGACAGTTTAAGGCCTGGACTTTACCCTCCTTTTCCTTCAAATACCCTTTAACCAGCCCAATATTTAAGAATAGCATGTGCTTGCTAATTAAGCTTATTTAAATGAAAGACTGAGTCTATGTGAGTCAAAGAAAATACATTACTCTCCAGAAACAATTCCCTGCCACACACACACACAAAGGACAACTGATTCCTTTAAGTTCACTCCTAAGAAACTCAGACATAATTTTCCATAGGTTCATCATTACACATGATGGTTCAATTCCCAGACCAATCTGAAAAGGCCTATAAAATCCACGAAGTACCTCACAACTGCAGAAATCATGCTTTTGAGCTACCACATCCAGCTCTACTGAGGAAAGGGGATGGGGGGTAGGCAAGATCTAGGATGAGTTGGAGAGGAAATACGGATTGGGGAAAGGGGTTTCTGCCTCTTTTTATCTCTTTACCCCGTTCCTTCACACAACAGTGAGGCGAGCTGGGTGTGCAGGTCACTGGTAGAATCAGACACAAAGCAGAGGAAGCAAGTTTCTGCCGTCTCCACACTGGGAAGCCTCCTGTAGGCAGTAGGGAATTCATGTGGAAATTCATATACAAATATGCCCATAATTGGCCCACAGATGCCCATCACTGTGCCACCAGAGTTTGGGGTAATTTTTTAACCTCTTCTTAATTCCACAGAAACTACACAAATGAGGAATGTGTTTGCTGCCTCAAAAGATCCAAGCTTTGCTTCAGGACTCACGGTCATTCTGGCCACAGAACAATGCACCTAACTGCTTAAAACAGAATATGATGCCATATCATATCCTGCTGTAGTTGACAGGGACAAGTCTTTGGTGTTTTACTTTAAAATCATGGTGAGATATACTATATATATATATATGTATATATATACATACACACACACACACACACACACACACACACACACACCCCTTGCTATACCCAGGAGAAGTATGCCTGAAAAATACTACATGTAGGTCTACATTTACTTAAAGTACCTTGAAAAGTAGCTCTTTACAGAGACTGGCCACAGAATTTATTTAATGCAAATAAGTTCCCTATTTTTGTAAAAAATACATATTTATGTCAAGTAATATCAAGCTGACAAAGTAGGATGCAACTATATATGTTTATATTTTGTCAAATCAACTATGATTTATGAAATAATTCCAACCACATTTTCATGAGACTTTTTCTCCCAGTACAAGAGGAACTTTCCACTCCATAATCGCAAAGTCATTTCTCCTGTTTTTCCTTTACAAGGCATATCCAGCCCATACCTCATGACTCCCACCAGCCCTGACACTAATCCTTTCCTACGCTAGCCCCTTTAAAGTACTTAGGAACAAGGACATGTCTGTGCCTGCCTGTCTTCCTTCCTCCCTCCCTGCCTTCCTTTCTTTCTCTTTCTTTCTTTTAATTAAGACCCTCACAGCACCAACCACATGACCAGAAGAGCTTGAAGAGTACCAAGAGTGGAGGGCAGATTTACCCTTTTGTAAAATTTTAGTTCCCATTTACTGAGAACTGTTACTATGTGTAGTAATAGTTTTCTAAGAGTTCCTCTCATCCCCATCTTACAGATGAGACAACAGTTACAGAGAATATAACTTGCCCAGAGTACACCTCTAATAAGCAGAGAACTGGTCTCTTGGCAGAATGGCTCCAGACTGTATTAATGACTAAAATGAACTCTCATGCATTATCTCTTTTTATTTTTTTAACAGTCACATCTGGCAGCAGTTTTTCTCCATTCTACAGAGGAGGAAACTCCAAGATAGACTCCAAGATAATTAATCCAAGGTCCAACTGCTAGAAAGTGGTGGATCTGAAAATGCCTGGCTACAGAGCTCAAGCTCCTTACCACCAGCACACTATAGTTTCCCCACTCCACCTGGGGTTTCAGGAAAGAGTCCTTCCTGGGAACTCCAGGTGGAGATGGGAAGAAGCTGTGGCAGACTGAGGGGAAAGAGGTGACGAAAGGTAGAGTTGGGGTGCAGAAGCCCCAAGAAAACTAGTCATACCTATCTGCAAATATGTACCCAAAGATGCCCAACAGCAGCCATGGAAGCAAAAATCCAAACCCCACGCCCCATAATGCCACCCACTTTTCTGATGCCCCTAACTCCACAGTCCCAATCCAACCTCTTTTTCTCACAAAAGGGGAAACTGAACACCCCCCCCACCCCGAGATAACCATCATTCCATCCTCCTCCCTTTCCAAACAATCCACGCCAGAGGTCCCGGGTGTGCCTTCTACCCACCCCTACGGCTCGGCTGATGTTGTCCATCTTGCTGGCGACCTGTTGGAAGAGAGGATAGCAGGTCTGACAGAGGCGCACCGGCCGGGCGCCGCGCACTAGACACCCGGTCAGCTCTGCGCTGCTGTTGGCGAAGTCCAGCAGCAGCTCCCGGCACTCGGGATCCAGATCCGGCAAGTCTGGGGGTAGTGACAGTGGCCCCATGCTTCCGCCCTGCAGTAGAGCCAGGGACAAGTCCTCCACCTTCAGCAACTGCTCCTCCGACAAGAGGTCGTGGAGGACCCGGTGGGGACTGCTGCCCAAGGAGAAGGTGCCCAGAGCCAGCCCCGACCACAGCAGCGCCACTAGCAGCAGCCGCAGCAGCAGCAACGATGACCTCCGCCGCGCGACTGTCCGGTCCGGGTCCATCGCGGGGTTCACGAACCCCAAGGTACAGACCTCCACCTCTCCGCCCCTAATCGGTGCTGCGGACAGCTGCCGCTTCCGGTTTCCTTGGGCGCAGGCCGCGAGCAGGGTCACGAGGCGCGCGCGTCACGGCCCCGCCTCCGGCGCGCGGCGCCCCGCCCCATTGGCTGCAGAGAGCCTCTCGCGCCGCGGGCCGGCGCGCGTGCGGGAGCGCGCACACAGGGGCGGTTTCGCGCTCCCAGCCTGTGGCAAGCGCCTGACCGAGGGGCGCGCGAGACCCGGTTGGCGTCAGCTGTGGAGGCCGGAGCTGAGGCTCGCCTGCCCTATGAATATAGGCGTCGGCCGCTTTGAGCAGTTAAATCTCTGGGGTCTTGCCCTCGGTTGCCCACCTCTTTAGGAGTTCGTTGAGTTCTAGAAGTCTGAGGAGTTATGTGCCACAGAAAGACGGACGGCCTCCGCCGTGGGAATTACGAGTGAGTTCTCTGAGAAAGCCTGCTGGCACGTGCCTTGCAGGTTTTTTTACTTGGTATTTCTTAGCATAATTTTACCCCTCAAAATATTTGGAAAGAGTAATGACGTGTGTTGATTATTTTTGATAGTGGAGCCTAGCGGCTTAAAGCTTTTTTAAAAAAAAAAAAAACTCATCTGTGTCAGCGCTGTCCGATAGACTTCCTGAGGTGATGGAAAGATTCTGTATCTGCGCTCATACAGTAGCCACTAGCCACTTGCGGCTGTGGAACACTCGTAATGTGGCTACTGCCACCGGGGAACTGAATTTTTAACTGTATTTAATGTGAATGTAAATAGCCCTATCTGGCGAGCGGTGCTGTGTCGGACAGCGCAGGTCTAAGTTCTCTCACTGTGTAGCCTGGTCCTTGGGTGGCTAATGTCCAGGTTTCCTTGCGACTGAAGGGGTTCCTGGGGTGCAGCCCAAGCCTGTATCCCAGTGCAAAAACCTGGAAAATCCTTGCCAAACCGCTCAATTTCAAACTCCTATCCAGTTTCTGACAAGCCCAGGGCAATCTTTGGGGACACTCGGAAAAGCTTCCTGATACCACTACTGGGCTGTAAAAAGAATTTAGCTAATGACCTGGAAAACGGTTTTCTGACAAGCATATGCTAACAAATTTGGTAGAAAAATTATTTCCTGGCTGTTTTGTGTCATCCCGCTTTCGTTTTTGCCCTGTAAATTGCAGAGTGGCTGTACTAATTCCTATTCATCTTATGGTGCTAATTTATGTTTCTGAGAGTTGGTAGAGTTACCTTTTTAAGTCTGTTTGATTATTGTTTTGTGTTCCTAATGGGAAGGGAGAAAAGGCCCATAATTTCTTTAACATGCCTCTTTATTCTTTTACTATTACAAACAATATTGCAGGTAATAATCATATCTATACAAGGTTGGTATATGTTTAAGATAAATTCCTAGCAGTAGACTTGCTGGGTCAGAGAGTATGTGTATTTGTGATGTTGTTGATTGTGCTATATTACTTTCCACGGAGGTTTAATAATTTACTTATAATGGTTCCTAAAGAACTCTTAAAGAATGGTAATTCTAACATGTAGAAAGACCTAAAAGTTATAGGATGACATTTGAGAAAATGAAGACAACTTATTTTACTGCGGTGGCTAATGTCCAGGTTTCCTTAGGACTGAAGGAGTTCCTAGAGTGCATGCAGCACAAACCTGCATCCAATGCAAAAACCTGGAAAATCCTGGACAAACCGCTCAATTTCAAACTTCCCTTCCTGGAGCAATTCCATCCTAAAGCCGTTAGATCAAGTAGCGTAAGGTTGGCATCCATGCTTGGTGGGGTGGGGGTGTCAGAGGCCCAGAGAGGGGTGTCAGAGCACAGGGAAGACGAGGAAGACATGACCAGGGTGGGGGTGGGGGTATCCTGATGCAGGGTATTGGATCCTGAGTTGGGTAAGAAGGGTTTCCCTGTAAGGGAGGGTACAGCAGTGACTGGGAGTTTGCTTACCTTCAGAAGGATTGATCAAATAGGTAAATATATTAAGGATAATGGGAGTCTGGTTTCTCATTGTCCAAGAAGGGAGTTACAAATATGAAAAGGGAGAAAAGTAGAATGAACTCTGTAGTGTTGGATTAGAATTAGCAATGTATGTATTATTAGTGGCTGCAAATACATACAGAAATAGATTGTGGCTTCTAAATGTCATTCCCCACTAAAAGGAATCAAGAATCCTTGGAGGAATAGCCAATTCTACCACTGGGGTAGGAAAAGCAGAAGTTTAGCCTGGATCATCATTTTGTACCAGAAAGTAAGGAAGTGCTGAGAGAATGATGGGGATGTGTCAAGAACACACAGAAGCCAGCTTAACTAGGCTCCCACTGGCCAAATCTGGAACAATATGAGCATCAAAATAAATAATGATGGTTAATGGGTTGTAAACCATTGAATAAAACAGGAAACCATGAACCTATAGTGATATATTTAAATAAATGAATAAGCTGAATGTTTCATGGGGATTAAAATATTTACATCTATTCAAAGTCATCTGCTAAAAAATGTATTAATTATAAATGGAAAAAATGAGTAAATTTACAGTGGAGAAGTCTGTCAGATCCCACATTAATCAAATGATCAACATGAACGTCATCATAATGGGACAAATAGAAATTGTATGCCACCTGATAGAATGCATTTAGAAGAACATAGCACCAATTCTATTATATTCCTACCAAAGATGCATAACCTGATTCTAATCATGAGAAAACATCAGATAAATCAAGTTGTTTCATTCTGCAAAATATCTAGCCTATAATCTATAGTGTTATGTCTACAAGAGTCAAGAAAAGATTGAGGAATTGCACCTGACATAAAGGACATTATTCAGACAACTAGCGAAATTTGAATGGGATCTGAGAATTAGAAGGTAGTAATGTATAATGTTAATTTCCTGATTTTTATAATTGTATTGTGGTTATGCAAGAGAATGTTTTTTTTTTTTTTTGCGATACGCGGGCCTCTCACTGCTGTGGCCTCTCCCGCTGCGGAGCACAGGCTCCGGACGCGCAGGCCCAGCACCCATGGCTCACGGGCCCAGCCGCTCCGCGGCACGCGGGATCCTCCCAGACCGGGCACGAACCCGTGTCCCCTGCATCGGTAGGCGGACTCCCAACCACTGCGCCACCAGGGAAGCCCTGGAGAATGTTTTTATTTGTAAATATAAAATACACAGGAAAGCATTCAGGGGTGATAGGACATCAGGTCAGCAACTTACTTTCTTTTTGAGGTATAATTGATTTACAATATTGTGTCAGTTTCAGGTGTACAGCAAAGTGATTCAGTCATATTTTTTTTTCAGATTATTTTCCATTATAGGTTATTACAAGATATTGAATATTTTTCCCTATTATACAGTAAATCCTTGTTGCTTATCTATTTTACATACAGTAGTGTGTATCTATTAATCCCATACTCCTAATTTATCCCTCTCCCCCTCCCTTTCCCCTTTGGTAACCGTAAGTTTGTTTTCTGTCTGTGAGTCTGTTTATGCTTTGTATATACATTCATTTGTATTATTTTTTAGATTCCACATGTAAGTGATATCATATAATATTTGTCTTTGTCTGACTTACTTCACTTAGTATGATGTTCTCTAGGTACATCCATGTTGCTGCAAATGGCAATATTTCATTCTTTTTATGGCTGAGTAGTATTCCATTGTATATATGTACCACATCTTCTTTAGCCATTCATCTGTCAGTGGACGCTTAGGTTGCTTCCATGTCTTGGCTATTGTAAATAGTGCTGCTGTGAACATTGGGGTGCATGTACCTTTTCAAATTAGAGTTTTTCATCTTTTCTGGATATATGCCCAGGAGTGGGATGGCTGGATCATATGGTAGGTCTATTTTTCATTTTTTAAGGAACCTCCATACTTTTTTCCATAGTGGCTGCACCAATTTACATTCCCACCAACAGTGTAAGAGGGTTCTCTTTTCTCCACACCCTCTCCAGCATTTATCATTTTTAGATTTTTTAATGGTAGCCATTCTGACCAGTGTGAGGTGATATCTCATTGTCGTTTTGATTCAGCAACTTACTTTCAGTTGGTTCTGGAAAGAAATGATTTGTACTGTGCTTCCAACTTTTTTGTAAGCTTGAAATTGTTTCAAAATTTAAAATACATTGTAAAAAAATTAGGGTACAGCAATGCAATAGAATTCTGTGCATTTGACGTCTTATGTACCCAATGTGGAACAATTGCCAACATAAATTAAATAGAAAAAAAGAAAGTGTCAAGAAAAAGAATTTTTAATCCTCATGCATACATATGCATAGACTGTCTCCAGAAGGATACACTAAGTGTGGTCACTTTGATAGAAGAGGAATTGAATTGAGTAGTATGGGAACAGGGCTAGAAGAGAGACTGTTCATTGTAAACTTTATTTTAAATTTTTGTTCCATGTGAATATTATTCTTACTCAAAAAATTAATAAAAATGAAAAGATAGTTTCTTCACTTGTCAGCTATCAGTGAGTTCAGGGCATTTGTGAATCCTACGAAACTTTTTCATGGAATTTTGTATGTATGTTTATCTTTCTGAGAAGAATGATATAACTTTCATCATAGTTTTTTGTTTTTGTTTTTGTTTGCGGTACACGGGCCTCTCACTGTTGTGGCCTCTCCCGTTGTGGAGCACAGGCTCCGGACGCGCAGGCTCAGCGGCCATGGCTCACAGGTCCAGCCGCTCCGCGGCATGTGGGATCTTCCTGGACTGGGGCACGAACCCACGTCCCCTGCATCGGCAGGCAGACTCTCAACCACTGCGCCACCAGGGAAGCCCAAAAGTCTAGACTTTGAGCTTTATACAATGACAACATGGGACTTTGGAGCTGTTTCCCATGGAGGGGGAATGAGTGTATATTGCCTGCAAGGAGGAAAGTGAACCAGTTATTTAGGTGAGCTGTGGTAGTCATTAATATTTTTCACTAAATATTTCCAGTGTTTCTCCTGTGCACGTAATAGGATTGCATTTTGCTGTGCCCTTGAAGTTTGTCCTGACTTGAAGTTAGGTTAGCCATTTGACTTAATTTGGCCAGTAAAATGTGAGCACGAATGACAGGTGGAAGCTTTAGAGATGAGTGTATGATTCACCAGGGGACCCACCCACCTGCCATCACAATGACTAACACTTTTCTAAATGATGGAAATTCTGTTGGCCTAAGTGAGAAAGCATGGAACAGAACTCCCAGCTGACTGACTTGTGATGGACGTGCAACTTGAATGAGAAATAAACCTTTGTTTTTATAAGCTACTAAGATTTAGGGATTGCTTTTTACCCCAGGAAAACCTAATCATCTTAATATATATTTATTTGCTGATTTTCTCCCCACTATTTTCTCTGGTTCTCTCTCTTTGGATCTCTTTTTATTTGGATGTTAGACTTCATTGAGGAAATTGCTCAACTTCCTTCAATATCCATCCTCTTCTTCCTTTTAATAACTCTCTCCTGAGTTTTGACGGCATAGGCAGGACTACATCCCCCAGCCTCCCTTGCAGCTAGATGTGAACAGAAGTGATGCATGTACCTTATGAGTCATATCTTTAAGTTTTGACTTTTATTGACCTCCTTCCTGCTAGTTAGGGAATGTTAACAACTGAAACAGCAGCCCTGGCTACAGGGATTGATATGGATGTAACATGTTTGGCATGACAGAGCCAGCTGGTCATAAAGCAGAGCCATTTACCTACCCTAGGCTACAGAGAAATAAACTTCTTTGCTATTTAAGCCACTATATATTGGAGTCTCCTTGTTATAACAACTTAAGCTGCTTCCTAATATAGTCCCCCTAGGCTGTTACTTTAATTTTCTCATCTTCTATGTCCTCTCCTATTTTTCCATTTCGGTGTCTTTTAACCCTACTTTCTGGAGATTTCATTACCTTTGTTTTCCAGTGCTTCTTCTAAGTTTTCATTTCTGCTGCTACATTTTTAATTTCCAGTAGTTCTTTTTTTGTAGATGCTATATGCTCTCTTTAAAGTTTTCTTCTTCCTCATAGCCTGGTTCCTCCAAGCTGCTTTTTTCATTTTTCCTTGGATTTCTGGTGAACTTTGGCTCTTTCTACTTATATTTAAGAGAGAGGCACTACAAAGCTGAATGGAAGTTCATGGAAAGGGCTTTTTGACTGTAGGGATCACTATAGGCCAGTAGTTATCAACTGGGGACAATTTATCCTCCTCCACTGCGGACGTTGGCAGTGTTTAGAGACATTTTTGGTTGTTACAACAGGGGGAGGAGTGTTGCTGGTATCTAGTGTGTAGAGACCAGGACTACTAAACATCTTACAATGCACAGAATGGTCACCCAAAACAAAGAACTGAAAACATAAATATTTTAGATCTTTTCTCTTGTGCAGATCACGCTCTTCAGAGAAGACTTGCCAATATGCTATCTGGCTGCCAGCATTCTGAGATCCTAGCAATGGAAAAAGACTCAGTCTTTGCACTCTGTTAGTAAACCTTTATTTAATTACCCTATTTTTAGTAAAACACTCCTGCCCTCAAATATGCTTGTGCCTCGTGGTCCAGACTCCCTCTGTTTCACTTTCTCCAGAGATCAGAACTTCAGGGGTATTCTGATGGAATCAGAGTGAGACAGAGTTGCAGGGAGGGTATTGTAAACAAACTTTCAAACATCATCTTCTTTTTAGCTCCTCCACCTACATTTTCAGAGATACCTGAGGTCCCCCACTTCCTGGGTTATTTGAGAGTTCTATAATGTAATTCACTTGCTTTTTTTTTCCCTCCCACTGCAGGCTTAGGATTTAATTTTCCTGGTTCTGCTAAGTCAGTTATCATTAGTCCATCTGCTTTCCAGCTTCCAATATTCTTATTTTGTTTTCTTCCCTCCTGTTGTCTATGTCCTTGTGTGTCTTCTAAAAAAATTCTTTTACTGTCATTTTGGTGAGATTTCAGGAAGAAGCAGATCTAATCATGCATTCAACTTGCTATCTTAAATGGCAGTTTCCCCTGTTTTACCTCACTCTTCGTTAAAGTAATTAGAATGTGTCTCTTATTCACCACCCCCCACTCCCATGAGATGATAACCTCATGGAGAATGTGAACTGTGTCCTATTTATATTTGTATACTCAGAAGTACCTGGCCTTAATAGGTACTCAGTACATTTGCTACACTGAACTTATGTAATGCAAATTCACATCTGCTTTAAATGCTTTTTCCATTAATATATCAGTGGAAACTTATACTTCTATTTTCCTAATTCTTTAATATGCAAAAATGCAATAAGTTAACTCCTAATGTCCGTAAACTTTGCATGCATGACTAAAATGACCTGAACACGTGGAACACATAAATCATGTTGTTCATTCATGACACTTTGCAGAGAGTCTCATGTACTCACTCTGGTGGCCAATCTCATTTCCAAATCTCCTACTCCTAAATAGAGTATTTTATAGCCTCTGCGTTAGAAGATATTTTTAAAACAGTGAAGTTTAATTACATTTACCTGACAGACTATCTGATTGTAAATGTATATTTCTAACAGATGAATCTTATTAGGACTTCATGTTTGTATCAATATATTTTAAATAAATATCTGCTCAATAAAGAAATGAATAGAGATACACATTAATATGTGTGTTCAGTATTTGTACATTATCAGTGACCAAATTCTGATCGCCGAATCCATGTCCTAATATAACAGGAAAATCTGGTTGTTAATTAGATACCTAATACATGATGCTGTTTCTCCCATTGCTAGGATTCACAGGTCCAGGACTCAAGGGGTAGAAATGGGAGTGTCACCACTAACTATCACCCCTAGTGACTTAGCAGCAAAATTTTTGCTTCCTGTCTATGTGGCCTTATGTTTTGCTAGCTTAGAGGTCTTAGTTCCAAAAGGTGGAATGCTTCCACCAGGAGACATAATGATTCCATTGAACTGGAAGTTAAAACTGCTGCCTGACCACACTGGGCTCCTCATGCATTTTAATCAGTAAGCAAAGAAGGAAATTTCTGTGTTGGCTGGGGTGACTGATCCTGACTACCAAGGGGGACTTGGACTACTGCTTCACGATGGAGGTAAGGAAGAGTATGTCTGGAATATAGGAGATCCCTTAGTATCACCATGCCCTGTGATTAAGGCCAATGGAAAAATACAACAGCCCAATCCAGGCAGGACTACTGATGTCCCAGACCCTTCAGGAATGAAGATTTGGGTCACTCCACCAGGTAAAGAACCATGATCAGCTGAAGTGCTGAAGACAAAAGGAATACAAAATTGGTAGTGGAAGAAGGTAGTTATAAATACCAGCTGTGACCACATAACTAGTTATAGAAATGAGGACGTAATTGTCATGAGTACTCTTGCTTATTTTGTTATGAGTATGTATGTGTGTATCTCAAATATCTTCGTTTTCTTCCCTCTCTTATTCCTTTATCATATAAAATAAGATATATTGGCTTTATGTCATAGTATTTAAGTATCGTTAATTTTACATCGTAGAATTTAAGTTATGGGATATCAAGGAAAAGAGTAAACACCATTCCAGGACATTACCTCCTCTTCTGTGGAAGTGGTTAGTGTGTTTCTGGCCATATGCAGTATAGTTGTATCACGGTGGGTAGAATTATGACCTTGTTATTGTCTTTATTTAGAGATTAAGCTTGTTTTAAGGAGATGCACATGGGTGCCAAGTTTACAAGGGGTGGATTTGTGATGGTTAATTTTATGTGTCAACTTGACTGGGCCATGGGGTGTCCAGCATTTAGTCAAACATTATTCAGGTTGTGTCTGTGATGGTGTTTTTGGGTAAGCCAACATTTGAATGAGCACAGTGAGTAAAGCAGATTGCTCTCCCTAATGTGGGTAGCCTTATCCAGTCAAGCAGAGACCTAAAGAGAACAAAAGGGTTGAGTATGAGGAAACTCCTCCTGCCTCACTGCTTTGAGCTAGGACATTGACTTTTTTCCCTGCCTTTGGACTTTAACTGCAACATTAGCTCTTCTTGGGTCCTGAGCCTGCCAGCTTTCAGATTGGAAGTTACACCATCGGCTCTCCTGGTTCTTAGGCCTTCAGACACAGACTGTAACTATACATCAGTAACTATACCCACTACAGATCTTAGGACTTCTCAGCCTCCATAACCATGTGAGGCAATTTCTCATAATAAATATCCCTCCCTCCTCCCCATGTATATCTATATATCTATATCTATATTATATCTCCTGTTGGTTCCACTTCTCTGGAGAACCCTGACTAATACAGATACCTAATTATAAATAGAAAGGTGATTGCACTATTTTAAAAATCTTGTTAATTATTCAATTCTTATTAATAACCATATACTATAGATTTTATGTATCTCTTGGCAGTTTCAAAGTATGTTTTATTATTTATTGTTTGTTATCCATTATTAGATTTCCTGGGGTACATAGCTAGAGAAATAAATAAGGTGCTATTTCTATACAGTATGCCTTTTTAAATATCATAATTTAAGTATTCTTTGAAAGTTAAGTCATACTCACTGTGTACATGGCAACAGAAGCAGGAGGAAGCAAATGTTACAAACAAGGTAAAATGTATGAATGTCCATGTCTCAGAGAAATGGATGTTCTTCAGTTTACCTATGACAGCATTTGGAGCAAGTACCACTTGTTGTCATCCGTTACTTGAAGATCCAGCCAATGTTAAATTGTTTGCTTTCCCTCTTTCGTAAACTATTTTATTTTCCTTCCAATTCTAATTCTGCCCAATTGCTCTATTCAAGTAAAGTCACTTAATCTCCCCTGTTCTGATTGATATTTTAATTATTCAGTTATTTCCAGCTGCGTCCACCTCAGCTTTGTATGAAGAATGGAAAACTATGCTTTCTGTATTTGGATAATAAAACTATGGACTGGGTCATTTTTTTTTCTCTCCAAAATTAGAGAAATAAATTACCCACACAAAAACAACTGTTCTGCTTTTCTGAGTACCATGGAGGAGATAGTTGCCTATCTGTGTTCCCTTTGTTAGTCTGCTAACATTTCAAAGGGTATGGCAACTATTTAAAATAATTACTTGGTTTTACAGCAAATCAATCAGTCAATCTTGGACTTGTCAGATGTGAACTAAGATATCATTTTGACTCTCCTGGGTACCTGGCTTGTATTCCTAGATCTTCAGAGACAGAGATTCTCTGTGCATTTGAGAATAACTACTGGCTGATCTGATAGAGGCAATAATGTGACTGTGGGACTTGACAATAGGCTTCCATCAAGACAGTTTGTCTGTTGGGTCTCTTTTGATTTCAAGAAACAAAACCCAACTCAAGTTAACTTAAGCAAAAAGTGGAAAATATATAAGGATCAAACCAAGGCCATGTCTCAGGATGGGACTGAAACTATGCACCAGACACTCTCTCTGTCTTTGCCCACTTTATGTATCTCTTTACCCAGTCTTCATGGTAGAAAATATGGCTGAACAAACTCCAGTTTTTATATCTCATGCATTAAAGATTTAAACCTAGGCAAAGACCAGATCTTTTACTCCCAATTTGAAGTTTTCCAAGGATGAATCTCTGTTCAGCCCAAACTGTAGCCAGGACAAAAATTAGGGTTCATAATTTATACCCATGGCTGCTTGGAGGCTATCCTGTGACCATGAAGATGAAAGGGAAAGGGAGAAGTTTGCAGAGAAGGGAGGCTGGATGGCACACTTAATAGGTATCTACTGTAAGGCCCTCCTCATGGAAAATTGATCTTAAACAGTAGCCTACTGGAGTCCATGCTGTGGAAAAGGAAGTGGATGGTATTAAGGTATGTTAGGTAAAAGGAGGAATTTTGAGGCAATTGGGCTTTTGGGGGTCACTTCAATATATACCATAAGTATGTTTTTTAAAAATATAGCTCATTATTTGAACGATTCTTACACAAAGAGATTTAATTGACTGTAGCAAATTTATTCCTGGATTTTGAGCCATCTTCAAATTCAAATGTATGTTAATTATCCAGGTCAGCTTTGCAGAGATTCAACTCAGTTATCATAGTCCCAGAAATGACCATAATGGACAAGCAGTGACTCAGTTGTTTTTGTCCTGTAAACCAGTGGGTTCCAGCCTGAGATCCCTAGACATCTAGGAGTCTGTAAGGGAAGAATTGAAGATCCATAAGCTATTTGCACTATTTCATAAAGTCGAAAGGAAATCATATACTTACCTGACACAAAGCTACCTAAAACATCAAGTTTCTCTGTTTTAGAATGGAATTATATCAAGTCAGGGCAGCAAGTCTGTTTTTCCATGCTGATCTTAAGCTCTGGTTTAATACATAGATACAGATATCAATATTGATATATACATATACAGTGATTGGTTAAATAAATTCTGGGTAAATGAATTCCATCCTGGGAGAAATGTGATTTTAATAAATGTATATATGGCTATTATTCTGTTTATAATATAAAGACTGTAGAAAGAGAAATTTAAAGCTCAAGATTACTAAAGTCATCTTTCCTGGAGATCTATAAACATGAGATAATTAGCCAGCTCTCTAAAATAATGATCTCTGGAAAATCCTTCTACTTTCCTCTTAAAAGATATTAAAATATCATCTACCCCATTATTAGAAGGTATATTGATTAGGATACTACCATGCCTTAATGACAGAGACCTGTGGGTAATAAGTTGTTTTCAGAAATGCTCTCCCTTTAGAACATGAATTCTAGATCATCCTGTGAATATCAAGACCTTGGATGTTTAGGATTTCCTGCAAGTCCTCATCTCCATAATGATCATAAGCACTTGGTTATTTCTCTGCTTCATCCCGTGATTAGGTCCTCTGGACCCAGATGTAACAATAAAACGGATAGGAAAAATTTCTAAGACACTAATTCTCTACTTGTAGCCCTTTAAGCCCTAGGCAGTTATACATATAGTTGCCTGAAATCCACTTTGGAACAAAGCCATTCCTCTTCCTATAGCCAAAACATATCAGTAGGGTATTTTCAGCAGCCTTGAACTCATCTCTCTCACCTCACCAAGACTCAAACCTCTACACTAAGTGGCTATTCCATTCTACCTTTCAGAAAATTAATTAATCCCAATTAAAATGAGAAAACCCATAATTGCAACATCATCTTTAAATGTACCCTCTACTTCAGTCTTAGAAATGATACATCTAAGTTTGAAAAGAAGTTAATGGGATTTAAAGCAGTATTGAAGACACAAATTCTAACAGGAAATATTAGTTTTCTAAAGCATTGTTTTAAATATAAAGCTACAAAAAATAAATAAATATAAAGCTACATATTTATTCAAAATTGATTCATATATGATGGACAAATCACTTCCCAAATGTGCTTCTTTGTAAAGCTATGAAAAGCAGGGAGGAGAAGTAGGTAGGACATGCATTAATGAGTATAAGGTCTTCTCCTCACCCTTAAATACTTGTACAGGATGTTCTTTTTAAAACAAATGTAGTGAAAATTCCCCTTTTCTTCCTTGAAGCATCTGTGAGTCTTTCTTTAGATAAAATGAGCTTTTTTGGTGAGCACATGACAAGAAAGAGGTTCAGTGTAACAAGCAATCATGTTATTTTAAAAAGCTCCATCTCAAATTAAGTTTACATATGGCAGCTTTTTAGAGAGGCTGGGTTGCAACATGTGAAAAATTTTAAAGTGTGACGTTTCATTTACAGGTTCAGAGTAGCTTTCAATTCCTGTACTAGTGTGCTTCTAATTAAATCTTAATTGTACCATTCATTATGAATTGAAAGAAACACTGATACACTGGATTTTCTACAAGAGGAACACAAGATGGCCCTCATAAAATGGCTGGCTAATCCAAAGAAAAGGAATAAAACGTGGAAATGATCCTTAAAAGTAAAGCCTAACATTTGAAGTTGCATGATTATTAAATTATCACAAATAATATCTTTTTTATAGGCCCATATGATTTAAATATATATAATTAGTTATAGAAAATCACCAGAATGCATGAGGAGCAGTGAGTAGGTAGCAAATGTAATGAAAATGACACATCCATTAATATAGTTGCTACTTTATCATATACCAATTTAATATATCCTTGTGAAATAAACATTTTTAAAGTTGGTTTATCTTATGGTCAGAAGAAGAAAGGACCAAAAGTGTAAGTAGCCCAATGCTGCTTTCTCACAGAACAGGAGTTTTGTCTGAATTGTAGGATAATTACATTTGTCTCATTACACCTCTTTGGCATGTGCTTGGGTAATTTGAATTTTCAATGTAGCATGAAATAATTTTCAAAAATAAATCAATGCCCCTTCCATTTTTAATTCCTCCTGTCTATAGAGTCATCATTCCTGAAATCTGGTGATTTCGAATTTAGAATTTAAATGAGCTCACTCTCTTTTCCATTATCTCCTACAAACAGGGCTATAGAGAATAAATGAAGCAATAACTTAAAAAATACACCAAGAAAGGCTCCAACAACTTTGTGGAGCTGAAGTTGAAAACAAAAGGTGTATTTCTGATATCCAGAGAGCTGGAAGATAGCATCTCAGCCCTAGGTTTTTTGATAGTCTGGGATTGGCCATTTATTCTTCTTTGAGATATAAAGAAAATACAGAAAAACACAATGATGTACCAAACACCCATGTATCTGCTACCCAGATTTTAACAAATAACATTTTGTAGTGTTTGTTTAAAGTCATTTTTATAAAAGTAATTTTTAAAATTCTCCTTTGTTTTTCCTCTAATCCCATTCCCTCCTACTCGTTCCTCCCCCGTCCAGGCTGTAACCCTCATAATTTGGTGTGAGTATTAGTATCTATTACTGCATAACAAATTACCCCAAAAGTTGGTGACTTAAAACAACACCATTTATTATCTCACAGTTTCTGTGTGTCATGAATCCGTGCGGTTTAGCTGGATCCTCAGGCTCAGGATCTTTCACAAGGCCTCAGTCAAAGTGTCACCTGGAGCTGCAGTCATCTCCAGGTTCAACTGGGGCAGAATCCACTTCCAAGTTCACTCAGTGGTTGTTGGCAAGATTCAGTTCCTTGAGGACTGTTGTACTGAGGGCTTCAGTTCCTTCCTGCCTCTTGGCTAGTGGCTGTCCTCAGTTCTTTGCTACAAGAGCAGCTCACAATATGAAACTTGATTCATCAAAGCTAGAAGAACCAGAGCCAACAAAGGAGAAGTCACAGTTTTTTATACCTCATCTTGGAAGTGACCTTCTATCACTCTTTTCATTACAAGCAAGTCACTAAGCCCAGGCCAAACTCAAGGGGAGGAAATTATAACAGAGCATGAAGTCTAGGAGGCAGGATTCATTGGGGGCCATCTTAGGGGCTAGCTAGTGTGTATCTTTCCATCTAATTTTTATATATTTTTGTATAAATATCTATCAATGAATATTTTATATATATAAATATGTACAATGTTACATATGTTTTCAGTTTACAAAAATGGTTTCATAATGTGTGAATCATTATGCATCTTGCTTTTTTCATCTCAATATTATTATTTTTTTATTTTTATTTTTTTTGCGGTATGCGGGCCTCTCACTGTTGTGGCCTCTCCCGTTGCGGAGCACAGGCTCCATACGCGCAGGCTCAGCGGCCATGGCTCACGGGCCTAGCCGCTCCGCAGCATGTGGGATCTTCCCGGACCGGGGCACGAACCCGTGTCCCCTGCACCAGCAGGCGGACTCTCAACCACTGCGCCACCAGGGAAGCCCCATCAATATTGTATTTTTGACATCTATTCATATTGATCTATTTAGTTCCTTTTAACCACTATTCAATATTCAATCTATGGATTACCACATTTTACTGAAAATTCTACTCATTCATTTTCCTATTAATGGACATTTGTTTCCTTTTTTTTTTTTTTTGGTGTTACTAATGAAGTGACAATGAGTCACAAGGTAATGAGTATCTTTGCATGTGTCTCTTTGAGTACATAAGCAAGAGTTTCTAAAAACCTAGAAGTTATTTAAATATTATTGCCTACTTCCAAATTGTTCTCCTAAAGTGATTATACTTGTTTATACTTATGCTAGTAGTTTAAGAGATTTACCTTTACTCAACTTGCATGCCAATCCTTAGTTGGTAATGATACATGAAATTTCATTGTTATTTTACTTGTTTTTTCCTAATAACCGATAAGGTTGAGCATCTTTTCACATGTTGATAAACCATTTGGATTGCCTAGTCTCTTCATTCTCTGTTCATACACTATGGCCATCTTCCTATTGAGTTACTTGTGCTTTTTATTACACTTTGATTATATGTCTTCTGTCATACAAAAAAAAATGTTAATGAAGCCAAATTTTAGTTCCTTGCCTTTATGATTTATTGTTTTTTTTCTAGTTTAAGACACCTTCTGTGACCCAAGATTCTAAAGATATTGCCTATATTTTCTTCAAGCAGTTTAAAAGTTTTGGTTTTTTACACTTGGAGCTTTCTTTAATCTATTTGAAATTTGCTTTTGTGTTTTGTGTGAAGTAGGGATCTTAATTTTCTGTATGGAAAGTGAGTTGTTCCAATCTTATTTATTAACTCATCCATCCTTTCACCCCTGATTTAAATATCACTTCTGTTATAGATAAATATCTTTTAAAGGCACGAGTCTATTTCTGGAGTTTCTGTTTCACTCAGCTGATCTCTTTGAACACTCTTGAACCAGTACCAAACTATTTTAATTGCTAAAACTTTATAATTACTAAGTATTTTAAAGAGTAAGTCCCAGGCTTCCCTGGTGACACAGTGGTTAAGAATCCACCTGCCCGTGCAGGGGACGCAGGTTCAAGTCCTGGTCTGGGAAGATCCCACATGCTGCAGAGCAGCTAAGCCCGTGCGCCACAGCTGCTGAGCCTACGCTCTAGAGCCCGTGAGCCAGAACTACTGAGCCCGCGCGCCTAGAGCCCATGATCCAAAACAAGGAGAAGCCACCACAATGAGACACCCACACACTGCAACAAAGAGTAGCCCCCGCTCGCCGCAACTAGAGAAAGCCCGCGTGCAGCAACGAAGACCCAACGCAGCCAAAAAATAAATGAATTAAAAAAAAAAAAATAAGGCCCACCTCCTTGTTCGTTTTTTTCAGAGTTTTGGGGGATATTTTTAGATATTTACTCTTCCGTTTGCATTTTAATCAATTTCTCAAGTTGCGTAAAAATCCAGGTGGGATTTTTATTGGAATTATGTTAAGTTTAGACATCAAATTTTTGGAAATCGACATATCCTGAAATTGAGTCTTCCCAAACAAGAACATAGTATGTGTCTCCATTTTTAACAAGCTTTCCTTATATCTTTCATAATATGCTATAGTTTTCTTCTTAAAACATGTATACATCTTTTGTTAGATTTAGACCCAGGTACCTTATAGTATGTTTACTATAGTGAATAGTATCCGTTTTTCCTATTAGGTTTTTAATTTTTTATTGCTGATTTATAGCAATGCCATTGATTTTTATGTTATAAACTTCGTGAATTTTACAAGATTGCCTATAAAATACCTTAGATTTTCCATGCAGATTATTGTAGCATCTTCAAATAACAGCAGTTTTTACTTTTTCTTTCTGGGTGGACATTTGTCATTTGTTTTAGCCGTCCAGCATCTGAACTCCTTTCTATGTTTAAGGAAATTTCCTGCTTTATGAGTCTGGTTGTAAGACAAAGACTTCTTCCTCTGTAGGAGCTTAAAATATTCCAAACTTCCCTCCCAGCCTTCCTTGCAGCTGAGGAGCAGGCATTTAATGATACTGTAGTGGTGACAGCAGTGAAGTAACAGTAGTGATAGAGCAGAGCTGGCATCAGTGTTAGCAGGGGTAGCAGTTGCAGTCAAGTTGCAGGAGCAGAAGTGACAGTGATCTAACAGTAACAGGGCTCAATGGTGGCAGCAAAGGATTCCTTGTCAGACTATTTCTTCAGCGTGTTATGGGTACTTCTGGAAATTCAGCCTTAAGTCTGGTTTTTCAACTCTCCCAATGATTCTGTGAGCTGCCAAATATTCTTGTAACAAACTCTTTCTGCTTAATCAGCCAGAGTCAGCAGCATCTATTGCTCGTAACTAAGAACAGTAAAGTATATATTTTTGGATCTTAAAGCTCTTATTCTTTTTTTAAAAAATCTCAGTGGATTTGCAAGGATCTCCAGTACAATGTTGAATAATAGGAGTGATAGTATTGAGTATTATCATGTTCCTAACTTTTTTTTTCAAATATTTATTTATTTATTTATTTGGTTATGTGGGGTCTTAGTTGTGGCAGTCCAGTGCCTTAGTTGTGGCTCACGGGCTCCTTAGTTGCAGCAGGCAGGCTCCTTAGTTGTGGCTCCAGGGCTCCTTCGTTATGGCTTGCCAGCTCCTTAGTTGCAGCACATGGGCTTCTTAGTTGTGGTATGCGAACTCTTAGTTGCGGCATACATGCGGGATCTAGTTCCCCGACCAGGGATCGAACCCGGGCCCCCTGCATTAGGAGCGCGGAGTCCTATCCACTGCACCACCAGGGAAGTCCCTCATGTTCCTAACTTTAAAAGGCAATGTTTCTGAAGTTTAACCACTCAGCATACTGTTTGTGTATGTTTTTAGTAGATACCAAATAATCAGGTTAGGGAAATCTTCTTCTATTAATATTTTACTGAAAAGTTTTTTTTTTGTTTTTGGGGGTTTTTTTTTTTGCGGTACGCGGGCCTCACTGTTGTGGCCTCTCCCGTTGCAGAGCACAGGCTCTGGACGCGCAGGCTCAGTGGCCATGGCTCACGGGCCCAGCCGCTCCGTGGCATGTGGGATCTTCCCAGACCGGGGCACGAACACGTGTCCCCTGCATCGGCAGGCGGACTGTCAACCACTGCGCCACCAGGGAAGCCCTACTGAGAAGTTTTTTAAAATCATGAATGGGGACTGCATTTTATCAAATGCTTTTAAATGTATCTTTTGAGATAATCATACAATATTCTTAATATGTGAATTAAATTAATAGTTTCCTAAAGTTATCATTTTTGCATTCTTATAAATCTTATCTGATCTTTTTAATACAATGCTATATTCAATTTTCTAATGATTTATTTAATATTTTGCATTTGTGTTCGTGAGATTAAAGTTTTATTTTCTTCTACTCTGCTTTGTGTGTCAAGATTATTCCAGCTTCATAAAGTGAGTTTGGTAGCTTTCCCTCTTTCCTATTCTCTAGGACAGTTTGCAAAGATAGAATTTTTCTTTCTTCAAGAATTGGTAAAAGTCACCTATGCCTGTATATTAATCATGTTTTTTATTTTTGGTATTCTATGATGCCTTGACATCTTGGGGCCTTATGTACTTGAGGAGAGACTGCTCCTTCCTGGACTAGCTATTTCTAGAGGTAACATAATTTGCCTTTGAACATATCTTTGTTGTGCAAACCAACCAATCCTGAGTCTATAACTTCCTCCTTTTATCAGAGTGCTGCAGTCTGGGACTTTTATCCCCCTGTGGTAAATCACCCTAGGGCCAGGTGCTAGACAACTAGGGACTACCCCTTTATAGCACAGAGCCTGCCAAAATTATTCAAACTATCCAATTCTAAATGTGCTCAGTTTGCCTGCCATGCCTCACCCATTGCTTCCCACCAAAAGCCACAATAAAGGATCTGGGCATGCTTTCCCCCTTGCTTCTTCTGCCTCTTGATCATCCCTGGTGCTTTCCTGTGTGGCCTCCCTGCTTGGTGTGCTGTGCCTTCTATTTTTAGGGATCTGAAAGTATAAAAACTTCTTCTTTCATGACAGTAATTTTTGTGTCTTAATGTCTTACTACCTGATTAAGACAAATCCTGGGTACATTTTAAAACAGCCTTGTACCTTTCAGAGGAGTAAGAGTTTTTTTATGCCAGTAAAATTTTCTTAACAGTTATTGCTCTATTAAGTTTTTCTGTTTCTTCTTCAGTGAGTGTTGGTGATTTTTATTTTTCTAGAAAATTGACTATTATATATGTTTTCAGACATACTGGCAAAATTAATAAAATGTTCCTGATTTTTAAAATATTTACAACTTCCATAGTTATGTTGCCTTTTAAAATTTCTAATATTGTTCACTTAATGCCATTCTCTTGTTTTCTTGATTACTTGATAAAAGGTATGCCTATTTTATTGGTCTTTTCAAACAAACTGCTTTTGGTTTTATTAATCTCTTATTTTTCTGTTTTCATTTTAATTTCTGATTTTATCTTTTCTTTTATTCTACTTTCTATGGATTTTTTTGTAGCTTCTGGAGTTGAATGCTTACTCCATTTAATTTTACTTTTTCTTATTTTCAAATATGTTCTCCACTCCCCAAATTTTTTCCATGTTAAAAGAGCCCAATTAGTGTAATACTCCTGGCCTCTCTCCATCCCTTTACTTACTTCACTGCAGAGCAAGTAAAGAGACTTATTTGATTGGTAAATTTTAGAAGAATTCTAAATTCTTCTAAGAACTAAGGACATTTGACCTAACTCTTCTTCCCTTCTTCTTGAAAGTTAATGATGAGGAAAGAGCTTGAGTTCTCCTCTGCTATTCCATGATGTAAGTCTCACCTAGGCAGGATCCAGTGTAGGCAAACCCGCCCATATCCAGTGTTCTTGTATATAAACTCTCAGTTCTGGACCTATGTTCCCATCTTCCTGAGTCCTGGTTTGTTACTGTTTCTCCATGAAAGCTACCTATGCCCTTAAGATTACTGTCTTCCTTACTTTCCTGTGTGTCTTACTGAATGAAAGCATACTCCTTAGAGTTAGTAAATTGTAGAGGCCATGTCAATGAAGTATATTTAATATTGTTTCAAGTTATAATTACTGTGAAATCATATAAAGGTATTAAATGAATATTGGAAAGGGGGAAAAAGTGGCTAGTAATTATTCAACATCATAGAGCAGCCATTCTCACTGTTCTTTGTATATTCTTTTGTCATGATATACATACATTTTTCATGCTTGTAATCATGCAACATATCTAGCATATATATTTCTTCATGTGTCTAGATTGTCTTCATACTTATAATTTTCAATGACAGCATATTTCATTGAGTAGACATTTCATAACATAACCACACCATATTACTTTCAATTTTTATTTGTGAAATTAATAACTGTAATAAACATTTTTACATATTTAATATTTTCCTATTTTTTAATTTTTCCTTGGGATTAATATTCATAATTGTTGAGTCAAAGAAAGTGATCATTTTTATGAATCTTAATGTGGGTTCCAGTTATATCCCAAATAACTGTGTTAGTTTATACTGCTTCCTATAATGCATGAGTAGCCCAGTTACACCAAAACCTTGCCAAAATTGAATAATTAAAAAAAATTTTAATATAAGTGTTTTTTTTGTTATTTTTTGTTATTAACTACTACATTTGAACATGTTTTGCTTTCTATAAAACCAGATTTCCTTCTCTTTTTTTTTTCAGGAATATCTGTTCATAATTTTTCCCAATTATTTTTTGAAGTTTTAATGTTTCCTTTCCAATATGTATGAGTTATTTATATGAAATATTAGTACTTTGGGGACTTCCCTGGTGGTCCAATGGTAGAGAATCCATCTTCCAATGCGGGGGACACAGGTTCCATCCCTGGTTGGGAGACTAAGATCCCATATTGCCACGGGGCAACTAAGCCCACACGCCACAACTGCTGAGCCCATGCACCTCAACGAGAGAGCCCACATGCTCTGGAGCCCACACGCCACAACTAGAGAGAGGAAACCCGCACACCACAACTAGAGAGAAGCCCGAGCACCACAACTAGAGAAAAGCCTGTGTGCCACGAGTAGAGAGAAGCCTGAGTGCCACAATGAAGAGACTATGCGCTGCAATGAAAGACACCACATGCCTCAACGACCTGACACAGCCAAAAAATAATATATATATACATATATTGATACTTTTGTAACAATTGTTATAAATAATTTTCCCTGGTACTTAAGAATATTTGGGATAACACAAAAATACATATACACAAGCCTAAGACTAATACAAGAGTTTTTTAAAAGCTGGAAAAGAAAAAAAGAAAGAAGCAAGTATGCTAATCATAGGAGCTAGCAAATGACCTATTGTGAAATTTTGCCCAAAACATAGTCTATCAACCTCAGTCTATCAACCTGAGTTTACCTATTTAACCTCATGAAGCCACAGTCTTCCCATCTGGTAGAAACCGTACAATTATCATAAGGAGTAAAAAATATATATGTAGAATTCCTGGCACCTAAGTAGCTTTATTATTGGTAGTTATAAAATTCTCATTATCAGAAAAGGAAAAACATAATTATCCTTTATAGAAGACGAAGCTTTCCTGGTACTAAATTCTTAAAACTACCACCCACCACAAATATAGTTCCCCTCCTTTCTTCTCAAGGCATGGGTGGGCTTAGTAAACGTGTGGTTGGATAGAGCCATGTGACTAGTTCTGGCTAATGAATTTTGAGCAGATCTCTTCTGGGCTAGAGCATTTGATTGTTAATACAAGACCTTTCAAAGCCCTCTTTCTATTGGCTGTGGCAACTGGCAGTATTGGAGAAGAAAGCATTAGCCTGAGTCCCAGAGTGGGAAAGCAAGGAGCAGAAGCCTCCGGCCTCACTGCAATGGGCAATAAATAAACCTTCCCTTAGTGTTCTTATAAGCCACTAAGATTTGAGGTTGTTACTAAAACATAGCTTAAACTCTCCTAACTGAAACAAGAAAATAACAGTTTCTTTGGTCCTACATGTTACTACTGTAGGGACTGCTATAGATGCATCAGGAAGTTACAGAATTGACTTGTGCTGCACCTCTACTTATTGATGGACCTACCTAGTCTACAGTAGCAACATACTGGTCAGGTCCTGTCTACTTGAGTACCACACTGTCCACAAAACAGCAGCTCCTTCTGGGAAAGGGATCAATACTACTACTCACTACCCTCCATTTACCTTTTATTTTGGTGAATGAAGGAATCCTTTTATGAAACAGCTTACGGACAGTGAGAGAACTGTTAAGTAGGCCAAGTATATAAAAGGAAATCCTAAACAGTTTGCTGTTTCCAAATTGTCAACTAGTTATCTGTATAACATTTATTGAGTAAACCTTCCCTCTTAATTTTTTGGTGATACCTCCTCATTCTACATTATTTTATATAATTATCTTTATCCAACATATTCCAAATTTGTATAGGTTTTTATACCACTATATCAGTGTTTCAACCAATGTTATTAGTATTATTCATAATTGCCAAAATATTTGAAGTAACCAAAAGTGAATGGATAAACAAATTGTGGTATATCTATATGGTGGCATAGTATTCAGGGATTTTTTTAAAAGGTGAAGAGAAGATGGCAGAGTAGAAAGACCCTGAGCTCACCTCCTCTCACAGGCACACCAAAAATCACAACTATCCACAGAACAACCATGAGTGAAAACCACTGAAACCTACCAAAAAAGATCTTCTACAACTAAAGACGTAAATAAGGAACCACAACAAGATAGGTAGGAGGGCCAGACTCACAGTATAGTCAAGTCCAATACTCCTGGGTGGGTGACCGACAAACTGAAGAATAATTACATTGCAAATTCTCCCAAAGGAGTGAGAGGTCTGAGCCCCACATTGGGCTCCCAAGCCTGGGGGTCTTGCACCAGGAAGACAAGCCCCTAGAGCCTTTGGCTTTGAAGGCCAGTGGGGCTTACTTTCGGGAGTCCCAGAGGGCTGAGGGAAATAGAGACTTCACTCTTAAAGGGCAAGCACAAAATCTCACACACTCTGCAACCCAGAGCAGAAACAATAATTTGAGAAGAGCCTGGGTCAGACCCACCTGCTGATCTTGGAGAGTCTTCTGGAGAGTCAGGAAGCAACTGCAGCTCACCCTGGGAATGTAGACACTGGCAGCAGACATTTTGGGGCGCTCCATCTACCATGTGGACACTGATGCTGGCCAGTGCCATTGTGGAATCCTCCTTCTAGTTCATTAGAGCCAAGACCTGGCCCCACCCAATAGCCTATAGGCACTAGTGCTGGGACACCTCAAGCCAATCAACTAACTGGGTGGGGACACAGCTCCACTGATCAGCAGACAGGCTAGCTTAGATGCCTCCTGAGTCCTCAACTACTTTTGGTCACCGCCCTGCCCACCAGAGGGCCCAGGACACAGGTCCACCCAACAGTCCCAGAATCTCTTGGGCCCTGGCTCTCCCCTCCAGGGAGCCTGCTCTAGACTTTAGACCAGCCTCATCCACCAGGGGGCAGACACCAGTCTCAAGAAAACCACAATCCCACAGCCTGCCCATCAGCAGGCCACACCTTGCCCTGGGACCAGCTGGTCCCTGGCCCTGCCCACTAACAGGCCAACACAAGCTTTGGGTCACCCCAGACCCTGTACTGAGCTGTGTCAGGGGCCACACACCCCTCCCCCCCACCCCTCCAATCAGCAATCTGATGCCAGCTCTGGGACTTCTGGGTCCTGCAGCCAGACTCCAGGACCCAGCTCTGCCTGCCAATAGGCCAGCACTAACCCCAGGACCTGGCTTCACCCACCAAGGGTGGGTGGTCCAGAGTTTTCTGGACCCTGACTCTGCCCACCATTGAGCCAGCATAAGCCCTGGAGCCCCTGGGGTTCAGCAGTCAGCTGCTTTGTGACCCAGCCCCACCTACCAATGCCTGGAAGCCTCTGTAAAAAGACAGGGTCTGGCAACAACCAGACCAGGGGCCAACCAAGCCTACCAGATGACCAACATAGTCAGCCTGCTACAACAGAAGGCCCATGCAGCCCTCATAGGGTGAACTTAGAGTATATAGCTTGGGTGATGAGAGGGGAGTGTGCTGCTGGAACACATAGGATGCCTCCTTCAAAAGGCACTTCTCCAAGATCAGGAAACATAACTAACTAGATACATAAAAATAAAAACAGCAACCTAGGCAAAATGAGGTGACAGAGGAATGTGTTCCAGACAAAGGAACAAGATAAAACCCCAGAAGAAGAACTAAGTGAGTAGAGATGGGCAGTCTACCTGAGAAGGAGTTCACGGTAGTGATCGTAAAGATGACCAAAGAACTCGGGAGAAGAATGGATACACAGAGCCAGAAGTTAGATGTTTTAAACAAAGAGTTAGAACATATAAAGAAAAACCAAACAGAAGAAGAATACAATAACTGAATGAAAAATGCACTAGAAGGAATCAACAGTTTACTAAATGATAGAGAGGAATGGATCAGCAAGCTGGAAGACAGACTAGTGAAAATCACTGATCCTGAACAGAAAAAAAAAAAAAAGAATGAAAAGAAATGACGGTTTAAGAGACCTCTGTGACAACATCAAGCACACTAATATTCACATTACAGGAGTCCCAGAAGGAGAAGAGAGAAATGGGCTGAGTACATACTCAAAGACATAATAACTGAAAACTTCCCTAACATGGAAAAGAAAACAGACATCCAAGTCCAGGAGGCACAGAGAGTCCCATACAGGATTAACCCGAAGAGGAACACACCAAGACACATTGTAGTTAAAATGACAAAAATTAAAGATAAAGAGAGAATATTAAAAGCAGCAAGGGAAAAGCAACAAATAATGTACAAGGGAACTCCCATAATGCTGTCAGCTGACTTTTCAGCAGAAATTCTACAAGCCAGAAAGGAGTGGCACAATATATTTAAAGTGATGAAAGGGAAAACCTACAACCAAGAATACTCTACCCAGCAAGGCTCTTGTTCAGACTTGATGGAGAGATCAAAAGTTTTACAGACAGGCAAAAGCTAAGAGTTCAGGAACACCAAAGCAGCTTTACAAGAAATGTTGAAGGAAGTTCTCTAAGTGAAAAAGAAAAGGCCACAACTAGCAACATGAAAATTACAAAGTGAAAAAGTTCATTGGTAAAGGCAAACATATAGTAAAGGTCAGAATTCATCCACACGCAAAGCTAGTACGAAGGTTAAAAGACAAAGGTAGTGGGCTTCATTGGTGGTGCAGTGGTTAAGAATCCGCCTGCCAGTGCAGGGGACACGGGTTCGAGCCCTGGTCTGGGAAGGTCCCACATGCTGCGGAGCAACAACGCCTGTGTGCCACAACTAGTGAGCCTGCACTCTAGAGCCCGCGAGCCACAACTACTGAAGCCCGCGCGCCTAGAGCCTGTGCTCTGCAGCAAGAGAAGCCACCGCAATGAGAAGCCTGTGCACCGCAACAAAGAGTAGCCCCCGCTCGCTGCAACTAGAGAAAGCCTGTGTGCAGCAACAAAGACCCAATGCAGCCAAAAATAAATTAAAAAATAAATAAATATATATATATTAAAAATAAAAAGACAAAGGTAGTAAAGTCATCTATATCCACAATAAGCAGTAAGGGATACACAAAACAATTAGATGTAAAATATAATATCAAAGACATTAATCATGAGGGGAGGAGAGCACAAATGAAGGGCTGCTAAAATGCATTTGAAAGTAAGAGATCAGCAACTTAAAACAATCATATATATAAAACTTCATGGTCACCACAAACCACAAACCAAATTATAGATACACACACGAAAAAGGTATCTGAACATAGCACTAAAGACAGTCATCAAATCACAAAAGAGAACAAAAGAAGAAAGGAACAAAAAATACCTACAAAACAACCCCAAAACAATTAACAAAATGGCAATTAGAGCATACATATCAATAATTACTGTAAATGTAAACTGACTAAATGCTCCAATCAAAAGGCTGAATGGATACAAAAACAAGGCCCATATATACGCTGTTTACAAGAGACTCACTTTAGATCTAAAGACACACAGACTGAAAGTGAGGGGATGGAAAGAGGTATTCCGTGCAAATGGAAATCAAAGGAAAATTGGGGTAGCAATACTTATATCAGACAAAATAGACTTTAAAGACTGTTACAAGACAAAGGAGAACATTATATAATGATCAAGGGATGATCAATCCAAGAAGATAAACAATTGTAAATATACATGCACCCAACATAGGAGCACCTAATACATAAAGCACATATTAACAGACATAAAGAGAGAAACTGACAGTAACACAATAATAGTGGGGGACTTTAACACCCCGCTTATATCAATGGACAGATCATTCAGACAGAAAAATCAGTAAGGAAACAGTGGCCTTAAATGACACACAAGACCAGATGGACTTAATAGATATATGCAGAACATTCCATCTGAAAGTAACAGAATACACATTCTTTTCAAGTGCACGTAGAACATTTTCCAGGATAGATCACACGCTGGGTCACAAAACAAGCCTTGGTAAATTTAAGAAAAATTGAAATCATATCAAGCGTCTTTTGCGACCACAACGCTGTGAGACTAGAAATCAACTACAAATAAATAAATAAATAAATAAACCTGCGAAAGGCACAAACATGTAGAGGCTAAACAATATGCTACTAAACAATCAATGGATCACTGAATCCAGTTTAATTTGGAACATGTACCATATATAATGTTCAAAATTATTCTGATCTGTAAAGCAAGTTGTATCAGTCAGGGTTCTCTAGAGAAAGAGAACCAGTAAGATACATATTGTAAATATGAAGTGATTCATTTATGGAATAAATAAAGGAACTGGCTCAAGCAGTTGTGGGGGCTGAGAAGTCTGAAATCTGTAGGTCAGGTAGGCAGGCTGGAAACTCAGGCAGCAGTTTGAGGCAGAATTCCTTGACTAAAAATCTGTTTTTGCTCATAAGGCCTTCATTGACTGGATAAGGCCCACCTACATTATTGAGGGTAATCTCCTTTACTTAAAGTCAATATAGCATACTATAAAGTCAAAGCAATTTCAAAATATAATGTTCTGTTGGTTCTATAATTTTTAAATGCAGTGATATTTTTTAAATAAATCACTGCTGTTACACACAGCTTTTTCTTTGGGGGGGGGGGGGGAATTGTTTTTTGTTGCTGTTTCCACTCTGCTCAAGAATTCAACTTCCATGGAGAGATCATCAAATCGTGAAAATTTGGTCTCATCCCTGACCTGGGTCTGGGGGAGAGCAAGATCCTTGAGTTATAGTTCACTGGATTGCATCCCACGGAAAAGAAACAATCCCTCCAAGACAAAAGTGGTGGTCTTTTTTTTTTTTTAATTCAAGTATAGTTGATTTACAATATTGAGTTAGTTTCAGGTGTACAGCAAAGTGATTCAGTTATACATATATATGTATGTATCTGTATTCTATTTTTTCCATTATAGGTTATTATAAGGTATTGAATATAGTTTCCTGTGCTGTACAGTAAGTCCTTGTTTTTGCCTATTTTGTATATGGTAGTATGCATCTGTTAATCCCATACTCCCAATTTATCCCTTCCCCCTACTTACACACAGTGTTGATGATTATTTTCATACTATTTCACCTTTTCTTTTTTCTTTTCTTATTTTTATATGTATTTTTACTTGTATGGCACTACATTTTTCATGCTTTGTTTTAACTTTGTCTAGAGACCTACGTGGTAGCAGAAAAATAGAAAGGTAGTAAGGCAGACAAAACATATATAACAGAGGTCCCAACATAAGCCTAACAGAGATGGGCTCTGGGATTCACACATCTGAGCATGTTGGAGGTGGAGGAGGGGAGGCAGCCTGCCAAAGTCTGGATCTTGAGAAACCCAAGGGCTTGCTGAGAAATAATGGATTCCCAGGGTCAGGGACTTGACACTTGGTTCAAGGATAAAGGGAGGGGTAGAGGAGAGAAGTGATTTTGAACATAGTAAGAAGTCTGGCATGGACTCGCTTCCCAAGTCCAGCCCCTTAGAATCCTCTTCTGAGCAAAGGGGCTGAAAGAACTAAACCAACAAAAACTAAAAGGTGTAGTTTTGTTTTTAAAATTATGCTGTCTGTGAAAAGTTGAGATCATGAGTCTCCAGAGACATCAATATTAGTGACTCCCCAGAAGGGACTTGGGACTTCTCTGTGGCAGGAGAAGAGCCAGGAGTGTGCCCTAATGGTGGCATCCGGGGACTTGCACAGCCAGGCTGGTGCAGTGGTGAGTGGTGCCCTGTATTGGGACTTTGGCGGGATGCAATAGGACACATTGCCAGAGTGCATCAGAGGAAAAGGGGCAGTGTCCCAGGATGGCCACAGGACTAGTTCTAGGGACAACATGTGAGACTCCCAGGGGGTCTCAGAAGCAAAGGGCCTGGAGTTCCCTCAAAGAAATACTGATGCACTTCTTACTACCTGTTTGGAAAACATGAGTTATATTTTTTTTTTTTGAGTTATATTTTTTGACCCTATAGTTACCCTTCTGCTCGTTTCCACGTTTTGTAGTTTCCCCTCACTTCTCCTTCAGGCAGTCCTTCTCCAGTCAGAGGAGCTAATATTGGCCCTTGTATGGACAGTACCTTTCCACTGAGCCCCCCCACCCCCACCAGCCATGATTCTCTGTTCCTCAGTTGTGTATAATTGTTGGAGCTGTGGGGCTGATGTCTTCTATTCTGATGTGAAGGATATTCTGCTGGGGCTTGCAAGGGTCAGGGTCAGATCTCAATCTTATGAATACACCTCTCACCTGAAGAGGGAGGTCATTTTGGAGGGTCAGTCATGTGAGTGAGTTTGGAAAGTTCAGACAGGAAACTAGAAGTCTGGTCAGAATACAGGGAGGGAGACAGCCTCTCTCAATTTAGATTCCTAAACTAAGTGCATGCTTGGCTGATGGAGGTCAAAATGCCATCTACCAGGTGGAGGGAGGATAACCAAAGGATTTTTTTCCCTGGGTTTTCTGATTAATGGTATGAAACCTTAATCATGGATGCAATCTGTGTCTCAAAAACTGTGTTCATTTCCCTTTTATCAGCCCTTTTGCTGTTTAGCCTTGAGTAAAATCTTTGTTTAATGTTCTAACCAGATCGCTGCTGTGCTACTGGGAAACAAAAGGACCGATTGCCCACTTTTTGTCCCTAGGGTGAAGAATCTGAACTTTATTTAAATTAAATAAGAATGACATTATTTTACTTGAGGCTCTTTATATTTTTTAAAAATATAAGTTAATGTTACTTTTCCAGAACTTTTTGAATTTTAACATTATTATAGATTTTTCCCACTGTTAAAGGAATTTTCAAGCATTCAGAAATCATATGCAGCAGACATTTTTGGACAGAGGTAACTAGAAATCCTTCTACAGTGGAAACCTCCTGGTGTCAAGACTGCTTTCTGACTCATGGTACCCTGGCTTATTTTTTTTAATTGAAGTATAGTTGATTTACAATATTATGTTAGTTTCAGGTGTACAGCATAGTGATTCAGTATTTTTGCAGGTTATACTCCATTATAGGGTATTACCTGGTAATGGATATAATTCCTTATGCTATACCCATAGTATATGGGTATATCCTTGTTCCTTATCTATTTTATATATAGTACTTTGTATCTGTTAATCCCATACCCCTAATTTGTCCCTCCTCTCATCCCTCTCCCCTTTGGTAACTACAAGTTTGTTTTCCATATCCATGAGTCTGATTCTGTTTCGCATATACATTCATTTTTATTATTTTTTTTTGATTCCACATGTAAAGTGATATCATACAGTATTTGTCTTTATTTGTCTGACTTATTCTACTAAGCATAATATCCCCTAGGTCCATCCACGTTGCTGCAAATGGCAGTATTTCTTTTTTGTTTGTTTGTTTCTCAAGGGGAATTTTATTTTAATATGCTAAGGATTAGTTAAAACAGGCAAAAATTCTATCCTAAAGTAGACATTTCCAACACAATTCAGGATATGCTTGTTTCTGTCCAATAGATAATATGGCTTATTATTATCAGTTATGCCCTTCGTGGCCAATGGGTTTAGATTAAAATTGTTTCAAATTTAAGAGCAAAAAACAATTTCCATTTCCTTTAGAAAAGTATCTGAACCAGAACTCCTCATCTTTCTTTTTTTTTTTTAGCCTTTATATTTTTTTAAATTTTTAAATTTAATTTTATTTATTTTTTTATACAGCAGGTTCTTATTAGTCATCAGTTTTATACACATCAGTGTATACATGTCAATCCCAATCGCCCAATTCATCACCCCCCCCACCCCCACCCCCCCATGGCTTTCTCCCCTTGGTGTCCTTATGTTTGTTCTCTACATATGTGTCTCAATTTCTGCCCTGAAAACCGGTTCATCTGTACCATTTTTCTAGGTTCCACATATATGCGTTAATATACGATATTTGTTTTACTCTTTCTGCCTTACTTCACTCTGTATGACACTCTCTAGATCCATCCACATCTCAACAAATGACCCAATTTCATTCCTTTTTATGGCTGAGTAATATTCCATTGTATATATGTACCACATCTTCTTTATCCATTCATCTGTCGATGGGCATTTAGATTGCTTCCATGACCTGGCTATTGTAAATAGTGCTTCAGTGAACATTGGGGTGCATGTGTCTTTTTTTTTTTTTTGGCAGCGTCAGGTCTTCAGTGCTGTGCATGGGCTTTCTCTAGCTGTGGCAAGCGGGGGCTACTCTTCGTTGCAGTGCGTGAGCTTCTCACTGCAGTGGCCTCTCTTGTTGCGGAGCACGGGCTCTAGGCATGCAGGCTTCAGTAGTTGTGGCATGCAGGCTCAGTAGTTATGGCTCGCGGGCTCTAGAGCTCAGGCTCAGCAGTTGTGGCGCATGGGCTTAGTTGCTCTGTGGCATGTGGGATTTTCCCAGACCAGGGCTCAAACCCGTGTCCCCTGCCTTGGCAGGTGGATTCGTAACCACTGTGCCACCAGAGAAGCCCACATGTGTCTTTTCGAATTATGTTTTTCTCTGGGTATATGCCCAGTAGTCAGATTGCGGGATCATATGGTAATTCTATTTTTAGTTTTTTAAGTCACCTCCATACTGTTCTACATAGTGGCTGTGTCAATTTACATTCCCACCAACAGTGCAAGAGGGTTCCCTTTTCTCCACACCCTCTCCAGCATTTGTTGTTTGTAGATTTTCTGATGATGCCCATTCTAACTGGTGTGAGGTGACACCTCATTGTAGTTTTGATTTGCATTTCTCTAATAATTAGTGATGTTAAGCAGCTTGACATGTGCTTCTTGGCCATCTGTATGTCTTCTTTGGAGACATGTCTATTTAGGTCTTATGCCCATTTCTGGATTGGGTTGTTTGTTTTTTTAATATTCAGCTGCATGAGCTGTTTATATATTTTGAAGATTAATCCTTTGTCCGTTGTTTCGTTTGCAAATATTTTCTCCCATTCTGAGGGTTGTCTTTTCGTCTTGTTTATGGTTTCCTTCGCTGTACAAAAGTTTTTAAGTTTCATTAGGTCCCATTTTTAAATTTTTATTTATTTATTTATTTTGCACCACGTGGGCCCCTTACCACTGCGGCCTCATCTGTTGCGGAGCACAGGCTCCAGATGCACAGGCTCAGCGGCCATGACACACGGACCTAGCCGCTCTGTGGCATGTGGGATCTTCCCTGACTGGGGCACGAACCCATGTCCCCTGCACCGGCAGGCGGACTCTCAACCACTGCGCCACCAGGGAAGTCCCCATTTGTTTATTTTTGTTTTTATTTCCATTACTCTAGGAGGTGGATCAAAAAAGATCTTGCTGTGATTTATGTCAGAAAGTGTTCTTCCTATGTTTTCCTCTAAGTTTTATAGTGTCCGGTCTTACATTTAGGTCCCTAATCCATTTTGAGCTTTTTTTGGTGTATGGTGTTAGGTAGTGTTCTAATTTCGTTCTTTTACATGTAGCTGTCCAGTTTTCCCAGCACCACTTATTGAAGATACAATTATCTCCATTGTATATCCTTGCCTCCTTTGTCATAGATTAGTTGACTATAGGTGCGTGGGTTTATCTCTGGGCTTTCTATCTTGTTCCATTGATCTGTGTTTCTGTTTTTGTGCCAGTACCATATTGTCTTGATTACTGTAGCTTTGTAGTATAGTCTGAAGTCAGGGAGTCTGATTCCTCCAGCTCCGTTTTTTTCCCTCAAGACTGCTTAGGCTATTTGGGGTCTTTTGTGTATCCATACAAATTTTAAGATTTTTTTGTTCTAGTTCTGTAAAAAATGCCATTGGTAATTTGATAGGGATTATATTGAATCTGTAGATTGCGTTGGGTGGTATAGTCATTTTCACAATATTGATTCTTCCAATCCAAGAACATGTTGCAATGGTAAATAGGAGTGTTTCCTTAATTTCTCTTTAAGATTTTTCATCATTACTGTATAGGAATGCAAGAGATTTCTGTGCATTAATTTTATATCCTGCAACTTTACCAAATTCATTGATTAGCTCTAGTAGTTTTTCTGGTGGCATCTTTAGGATTCTCTATGTATAATATCATGTCATCTGCAAACAGTGACAGTTTGACTTCTTTTTTTCCCTTTTGTATTCCTTTTCTTTCTTTTTCTTCTCTGATTGCCGTGGCTAGGACTTCCAAAACTATGTTGAATAACAGTGGTGAGAGTGGACATCCTTGTCTTGTTCCTGATCTTAGAGGAAATGCTTTCAGTTTTTCACCATTGAGAATGATGTTTACTGTGGGTTTGTCGTATATGGCCTTTATTATGTTGAGGTAGGTTCCCTCTATGCCCACTTTCTGGAGAGTTTTCATCATAAATCGGTGTTGAATTTTGTCAAAAGTTTTTGCTGCATCTGTTGAGATGACCATATGCTTTTTATTCTTCAATTTGTTAATATGGTGTATCACATTGATTGATTTGTGTATATTGAAGAATCCTTGCATCCCTGGGATAAATCGCACTTGATCATGGTGTATGATCCTTTTAATGTGTTGTTGGATTCTGTTTGGTAGTATTTTGTTGAGGATTTTTGCTCTATATTCATCAGTGATATTTGTCTATAATTTTCTATTTTTGTAGTATCTTTGTCTGGTTTTGGTATCAGAGTGATGGTGGCCTCATAGAATGAGTTTGGAAGTGTTCCTTCCTCTGCAATTTTTTGGAAGAGTTTGAGAAGGATGTGTGTTAGCTCTTCCCTAATATTTGATAGAATTCACCTGTGAAGCCATCTGGTCCTGGACTTTTGTTTGTTGGAAGATTTTTAATCACAGTTTCAATTTCATTACTTGTGATTGGTCTGTTCATATTTTCTATTTCTTCCTGGTTCAGTCTTGCAAGGTTATACCTTTCTAAGAATTTGTCCATTTCTTCCAGGTTGTCCATTTTATTGGCATAGAGTGCTTGTAGTAGTCTCTTAGGATGCTTTGTATTTCTGTGGTGTCTGTTGTAACTTCTCCTTTTCCCTTCTAATTTTATTGATTTGAGTCCTCTCCCTCTTTTTGTTGATGAGTCTGGCTAATGGTTTATCAATTTTGTTTATCTTCTCAAGGAACCAGCTTTTAGTTTTATTGATCTTTGCTATTGTTTTCTTTGTTTCTATTTCAGTTATTTCTGCTCTGATCTTTATGATTTCTTTCCTTCTGCTAACTTTGGGTTTTGTTTGTTCTTCTTTCTCAGGTTCCTTTAGGTGTAAGGTTAGATTGTTTATTTGAGATTTTTCTTGTTTCTTGAGGTAGGCTTGTATAGCTATAAACTTCCCTCTTAGAACTGCTTTTGCTGCATCCCATAGGTTTTGGATCGTTGTGTTTTCATTTTCATTTGTCTCTAGGTATATTTTGATTTCCTCTTTGATTTCTTCAGTGATCTCTTGGTTATTTAGTAATGTATTTTTTATCCTCCATGTGTTTGTGTTTTTTACGTTTTTTTCCCCTGTAAATGATTTCTAATCTCATAGCGTTGTGGTCTGAAAAGATGCTTGATATGATTTCAGTTTTCTTAAATTTCCTGAGGCTTGATTTGTGACCCAAGATGTGATCTGTCCTGGAAAATGTTCCATGTGCACTTGAGAAGAAAGTGTAGTCTGCTGTTTTTGGATGGAATGTCCTATAAATATCAATTAAATCTATCTGGTCTATTGTGTCATTTAAAGCTTCTGTTTCCTTATTTATTTTCATTTTGGATGATCTGTCCATTGGTGTAAGTGAGGTGTTAAAGTCCCCAACTATTTTGTGTTACTGTCGATTTCCTCTTTTACAGCTGTTAGCAGTTACCTTATGTATTGAGGTGCTTCTATGTTGGGTGCATATATGTTTATAATTGTTATATCTTCTTGGATTGATCCCTTGATCATTATGTAGTGTCCTTCCTTGTCTCTTGTAACATTGTTTATTTTAAAGTCTATTTTATCTGATATGAGTATTGCTACTCCAGTTTTCTTTTGATTTTCATTTGCATGGAATATCTTTTTCTATCCCATCACTTTCAGTATCTATGTTTCCCTAGGTCTGAAGTGGGTCTCTTGTAGACAGCATATATATGGGTCTTGTTTTAGTATCCATTCAGCAAGCCTGTGTCTTTTGGTTGGAGCATTTAATCCATTCACGTTTAAGGTAATTATCGATATGTATGTTCCTCTGACCATTTTCTTAATTGTTTTAGGTCTGTTTTTGTAGGTCCTTTTCTTCTCTTGTGTTTCCCACTTAGAGATGTTCCTTTAGCATTTGTTGTAGAGCTGGTTTGGTGGTGCTGAATTCTCTTAGCTTTTGCTTGTCTGTAAAGCTTTTGATTTCTCCATCGAATCTGAATGAGATCCTTGATGGGTAGAGTAATCTTGGTTGTAGGTTCTTCCCTTTCATTACTTTAAGTATATCATGCCACTCCCTTTTGGCTTGTAGAGTTTCTGCTGAGAAATCAGCTGTTACCTTTATGGGAGTTCCCTTGTATGTTATTTGTTGTTTTTCCCCTGCTGCTTTCAATAATTTTTCTTTGTCTTTAATTTTTGCCTATTTGATTAGTATATGTCTCGGCGTGTTTCTCCTTGGTTTTATCCTGTATGGGACTCACTGTGCTTCCTGGACTTGGATGGCTATTTCATTTCCCATATTAGGGAAGTTTTCGACTATAATCTCTTCAAATATCTTCTCAGGTCCTTTCCCTCTCTCTTCTCCTTCTGGGACCCCTATAATGTGAATGTTGTTGCGTTTAATGTTGTCCCAGAGGTCTCTTAGGCTGTCTTCATTTCTTTTCATTCTTTTTTCTTTATTTTGTTCTGCAGCAGTGAATTCCACCATTCTGTCTTCCAGGTCACTTATCCGTTCTTCTGCCTCAGTTATTCTGCTATTGATTCCTTCAAGTGTAGTTTTCATTTCAGTTATTGTATTGCTCATCTCTGTTTGTTCTTTAATTCTTCTAGGTCTTTGTTAAACATTTCTTGCATCTTCTCGATCTTTGCCTCCATTGTTTTTCCATGGTCCTGGATCATCTTCACTATCATTATTCTGAATTCTTTTTCTGGAAGGTTGCCTATCTCCACGTCATTTAGTTGTTTTTCTGGGTTTTTATCTTGTTCCTTCATCTGATACATAGCCCTCTGCCTTTTCATCTTGTCTGTTTTTCTGTGAATGTGGTTTTTGTTCCACAGGCTGCAGGATTGTAGTTCTTTTTGCTTCTGCTGTCTTCCCTCTCAGTATTTCATTTTTTATGGCTGAGTAATATTCCATCTTCTTAATTCAGTCATCTATGTTTTAATTTTTTTATTATTTTTTGGCTGCACTACCCAGCACATGGGATCTTAGTTCCCCAACCAGAGATCGAACCTGCATCCCCTGCATTGGAAGCATGGAGTCTTAAGCCCTGGACTGCCAGGGAATTTTCTCGGTTGTCTGTTGATGGGCACTTGGCTTGCTTCATGCTTTGACTATTATAAATAGTTCTTCTGTGAACACTGGGGTGCGTGTATCCTTTCAAATTTGTGTTTTCATTTTTTACAAATATATACCCAGGAGTGGAATTGCTGGATCATATGGTAGTTCCATTTTTAGTTTTTTGAGGAAGCGCCATACTGTTTTCCATAGTGGCTGCACCAATTTACATTCCTACCAACAGTGTACAAGGATTCCCTTTTCTATACATCCTTGCCAACATTTGTTGTTTGTAGCCTTTTTGATGATACCCTGTCTTACATTTTGTGTTCTGCAGATCTTTCACTGTTTCTCACTCTCACTCCAACCCAGTCCAATAGCTTTAAACAAACCATGGACTCCAAAGACTAGTAAAATTCAACTTCATCTACCTTAGCACCCAAGGTATGCATTCCCTCCTGGAGGTTGGAGCCAATCTTTGTCTGATTACCATCCCTATGGTCAAAGATGTCAGGAATAAGGATATTCTTATTCCTTAGCATTTATTCTGCAGAATGAATGGCTGAGAAACTTGGTTTCATGAAAATGTAGGAGATCGTGTGTGTCAAAGAACAGAGAGGGGTGGGCTTGGTGTAGATGGATCAGCATTTCATTTATGCCCAACCCCCATCTCTCTTGCTGCCTCTACTAGAGAGCACTGAAGCCAAATACTGCTTTCCCAGCTCTCTAGCAGTTCAGGATGCCATATGACCCAGTTCTGACCCAAAAGAAAACTGTTAGGAGGTTTCTGATAAAGCATGTTTTCCCAGTTGACAGGAATAGATGTGGCTGTCATAGCCTTTTCTTGAGCCCCCTTCTTCTGTCTTGAATGTAGACATAATGGTTGGACATGCAGCAGCCATCTTGAGACCACATGGAAGAGACTGAGAGCTAACATCTGCTCTGTCATCATCAAGCCACTAAAGCAGCTGCTAACTTCTGGCCTTCTTGTTGTGTGAGAAAAATAAAATCTTATTTGTTTAAGGCCCTGGAATTGGCATTTCTGATACTTTTAGCTGAACACAAACAACCCTTATTGTAAACAGCCCAGTGCTGGGGACCAGAATATTTCTGATGAGTAAGAGGAGTGTCCTCTTTGGTTTATCTGTCCAAAACTATGCAAACAAAAATTTGACTCAAACAATGAAGATGGGGTGTGGCTTTTTAGATGTTAATAAGCAAGCAAATCAAGTTTCTTGTATCTGGTAATCCAGACCAGAGTGATCCAAACTGATTAATTCTCAGTTAAGATTTTTAAGTCAAAACACTGAATCTGAGTCCAGTTTTTAAATACTCCTTTGATTCCAAATGGCAGGACACCAGGAAGCATTATTGTCTGTCATGTTTCTTGCCATACAAAAGGATTTGGAGTCAGGAATCAGAAGATTTGAATTTTGGTTATGTGTGTGCCCCAAAGTCACTGTGTGGCCCCCAAAGTGACTTCTCTGTCACTCCTCTATACAATAAGGAAAATGATATGTATCACTGGTAAAAAGAAATAATTTACTTGAAAATATGCTTTGAAAAGGATGATGTACTTCCGCTAATGAAGTGCCTGATTCAAAGTCAGAGGGTGATGGGAACTTTATAATGAGGGAGTGACATCACCTGAACCCATTGATCAACCTGAGCTTCACTCAAACCAAAACAAGACATTGTGGGCCTCCTGATTCTGTGCAATATGAAATTCACCTCTAGTGTATTCTTGCTCCGAAAATGGAAGAGAAGAAAGAACCTGAATTTATTCAAATTTTTAGATCTTATTTCTAGTTTTCAGGAAATGCAGAAGATAGAAAATCAAGTTAAACCTCTGCTTCATCGACACATGAAATTTCTGCTAAATGATGCCATGAGGAAGCAAGCAGGCAAATTCCGAATGTGGGACGTTCCTCAGGACAACTGACCTGGTTTCTTAAAAAAAAAAAGTCAATGTCATGTGAAAAGAAAGCACAGGAGAAAGGAGTGACTATAGTAAAAGATTTGAAAAGACTCAAAAGCCATAACACAAACAAACCAAAAAACATTTTTAAAAGATTTAAGAGCTGTACAGTCAAAGACAAGTGTACCTTCTTTGGATCCTGATTCAAATAAACTGACTATAAAAAAATTTCTTTTAGATGATTAGAGAAATTTTAATATGGACTGGATATTATATGATACTAGAGAATTATTATTTTTCATTAGGTGTGATATAGCCATTGTGACATGTCATTTTTTAAGTTATATAATGAAATATTTAAGGGTAGAATGACATTTAATATCTGGCATTCACTTCAAACTACCCTAGCCAAACCAAGAGGGAGACAGAAAACAAGAAGGCAAGTGTGATGCTTATTGGAGTTGGGTGATGGATTCATGGGGAATTACTGTACTTTTGTGTATAGTGGAAAATTTTCACAATAAAAGCTATGAAAAATGTGACATGCTATATAATGTGACATTTTATTCAAGTTTGCTATTTTCCACTGAATATTAATTTGTGGGTTTTTTAAATATAGACATAGTATAAGTAGATTTTCAGTTTTCACCAAAGGGATGATGGCATTCCAACAAACCATTCAAGGTACTAAGTTCTTCTCACATAGCCTGAGAATGCCCAAGAAGCTTCTTCTAAAAAGCAAGCTTGTATCTACAGAGAGCAAAGTAAAGCAAAATCATATGATCATCTGGTGACAGAGAGTGGACTACACAATTCAAATAATTCAGTGTTTATAAGTGTATATTCTGACCTGAATTGTGCAGTTTGGCTGTCTCAAAACTTAAAGTGCTTTAGTTTAATTGTACATTCTTCTCTTTGCTTCATACTGTTTAGACTCAGTCCAAGTAGGAAAAAAAATAAATCATCTTTGAAGTTAGCCAGAGCAGCCATGAGACATTCTGGCTGTTTTCAGAACGGTGGCTCCAATACTAGGATGTGCTGAGTGTGTCATGGGCTCTGATGAACAGGATGCATCTGACAAGAATTCATGAAAGCTTTAACGAAGAGATGGGGTGGTCTGAGGAGGGTGCCCTGTTCCAAAGTGGGGTCACCATGACTCTACCTCTTGCTCCAAGGTGGCCACAGGAATTATGATTCATTTGTCAGGGCTCTCTTTGTTGACTTGGCATCCCTTATCTCAAGCCTGAGTCATCGTTCGGGTCAGATTTGGGTCAAGGCTCAAGGCAATGATGGCTCTACCAGGGAGGCAAAGTGGAGAAACTGCAAAAGAAGCATATGCTGTCACTGACAAAACTTTGTGGGACACAGTGCTGTCTGTTCTCATGAGAACATGTACTCACCTCTTATTAATATTTCCCTGTTTCTTTGGCAGCCTGTTTCTTTGGCAAATACGTGCTACAACTATTTCATTAATTTTTGTCAAGAGAGGCAATTTGCCCTGTGTCCAGGGTGCCAAACTGATCCTCCTGACCTGCTTTTCTCAAAGCAGATTTCAGGACAACTGTGCTCTCTGTGTGTCTGCCTGCCCCCATCTCCCTCTCCCCCATGTTTAGCACTTGCATTGGAGAGTCATAGGCATACCATGTAGGTTTTTCTTCCTATTATACACTCAAAACAGCCTTTGACAGCATCTTCATCACACCCCTCAGCAGGGGTTGTTCTCAGTTGCCAAAGAGTGGTTGTGGTTCACACCAGATTCCAGAAAGGCCAGCCCAGGGGCTTCCCTGGTGGCGCAGTGGTTAAGAATCCGCCTGCCAATGCAGGGTACACGGGTTCGAGCCCTGGTCTGGGAAGATCCCACATGCCACGGAGCAACTAAGCCCATGAACCACAACTACTGAGCCTGCACTCTAGAGCCTGCGAGCCACAACTGCTGAAGCCCGCATGCCACAACTACTGAAGCCCGCGCGCCTAGAGCCCATGCTCCGCAACAAGAGAAACCACCGCAATGAGAAGCCCATGCACCACAATGAAGAGTGACCCTGCTCGCTGCAACTAGAGAAAGCCCACAGTCAGCAACGAAGACCCAATGCAGCCAAAAGTAAATAAATAAATTAATTAATTAAATAAATTTAAAAAAGAAAAAGAAAGGCCAGTCCAGAACCACCCTGCTCCTAGGCCTGGTTTATAAGCCCAAACTCTGAATCTCAGAAGATAGTTAAAAATTCAACAAATATTTCCTGGGAATTCACCCAAGGCAAAGTTCTGGGTAAATGGATGATGGGGAGGCAGGATGGACTTTCGAGAGGAAAATGATTCTGAGATGTCATAGATGCAGGAGTGATAGGGTGTATGAAAGAAATCCCTTATAATATCAGGACACATAGAAGAGCATGGAAGATGAAGTAGAAAGATGAGGAGGAAGCGACACAGAGGCACATCTTGATGGCAGAATCCAGAAAGGCTTTATTTTAAAAGAACTCGAGAACACAGATGCAACCCTTTGCACTTCCTTAATTAACCTGAAGTGTTCACTCCAAGTAAACAATGACTTGCTCCTCAGTGGGATCTTTATCTTTTTTTTTTTTTTCCTTTTTTGTGGCATGCGGACCTCTCACTGCTGTGACCTACCCCGTTGTGGAGCACAGGCTCCGGACGCGCAGGGTCAGCGGCCATGGCTCACGGGCCCAGCCGCTCCGCGGCATGTGGGATCTTCCCGGACCAGGGCACGAACCGTGTCCCCTGCATCGACAGGCAGACTCTCAACCACTGCGCCACCAGGGAAACCCGGGACCTTTATCTTTGATGTCACCTTTTCTTTCTTCTAACTGGCCCTGGACATTGCAGAGGCTTTGGTACAGTGATTCTCCCTTCACTGGTTTGCTCTAGTGCCTGAAATACCACCATCCCTTGGGCACAAATCTTGTGCCCTAGATGTTCCTCATTAAAATTCAGCGATAAAGACATACCAGAGAGGAATGGGGCTTGCATTCTAAGCTATTTATCCCCCTTGGATAGGTTGGATTTTTGCCTTAGTTACTATCACGTAGCTAAGACTGAGAGGTTAGGATAGTGGGAGGCAGAACTTTGTTTAGAGTAAAGAGAAGGAAGATTCTGGGACCTGAATACTCTCTGAGACAGGCAGGCAGTGGCTGCCAGTGTCCAACAGAGACCTCCATCTGTCCTCTGTAACCATAGAACTTCCAAACCTCCACTGGTGAGAGAGAAGAAAACAGAGGTCCTTGCCTGATGGGTGAGACTAGTCAGGCCACAAGCATTGAGGATGCATACTTGACCCAAGGGCCCAAAAGGATTTGCTCTCTGTCTCATTCTTCCCAGTTCTCTCCACCTGAATTCCACCTGCTGCCATGTGATCTCTCCTGTTTTCTGCCTCTTCCAATTTTCTTTTTCCTTATTTATCCTTTCCCACTCTCTCTTCCTTCCTTTCCTCCCTCCCTCTCCCATGTACAGATGTTTGGGCAAGAGGCTCTCCCAAGCCTTCCTTATATTCTTAACTTTTATTTTCTTCCACCAGGGGTCGGCTTTGTTTCTTTTTTCTGAGGCTGACGCAGCTCCCACAGGGCAGGAGATATTAGTCCAGAAACAGCCCTTTTTTTGGAGATGTTGGAGACTCGGTGGTCAGGCCACAGGCAAGGTGTTCCCCTGTGCTGGAGTTATCCGAATAAGGAGGGAGCCTGCCAAGGGGGGAGGCGCCCTCCAATCTGCCACCAAAATGCCGGTTCTCTGCCCCCTTTGAGGCATTTGAGTTAGATAAAGTCTTCTGGGTTGGGATTACCAGGAAGCGTTGGGGACCAGTGGCGTTAAGACACCAAGACTGCAATGCAGATACCTGGGCGGTCCCATATCCTAACCGAAAAGGCCCGCAGGTTCTGCCCACTTTCCTTTTGGCCTGAGGAGCAGAGGGATTTAACCCCATGGGTCTGAGCCCAGGAGGTGGAGTAGGGTAGGGGAGCCGAGGCTGAACACCTCAGCCCTGACAGCCAGGGCCAGGGCCAGGCAGCCGGCGGAAACTAGGCGAGGCCAAAGGCAGGCGCGCTGCTTCCAAGCTCTGTGCCTTCAAAGCTTCCCTCAGCTGGCCTGGGTAGCAAGCATGAGCGGCCAAAGCCCATTTCTCTTCGAACCCGCTATGGGACGTTCATCTCCAAAAGCGCTTCTTGTTCTTCCTCCTGTTTCTTCCTTCTCGTTTGTATCCCTCTGGCTGCAAACCAAGAGCAGCGCCCAAATGTACAAGTCAAATCAAATTTTGAAAGCGTATGGCTTGTGCGCTCCAAGTCCCCCTCCCCCTGTTTAAATTGTGTTTCAAAACAACATGGTGACTTTTGGACAAGATTTTTCTGTTTCACGAATACCACAATAGAGATACAATGAGTGCGGCTGGTGAAATGTTTGGTTGTGTCAAATTCAGTCCCGCAGGCTGGCTTGGGCCAGCATTGGGGCTCCGCTTTGTGTTATGTTCACGGAGAAGATATTAATTAAAAGAAATACATGATTAAAAAGTAATGAGTTGAATAAAAATTATCTCAGCTCATTTTCTGATTATGTTAATTGTTAAAAACCCTTCAATCACGCCGTTGCAGTCAATGGGCTTTAATGTGAAATTAGTGGGCTCTTGATAACTTACAGTCCAGAATAATCCTGGCGGTTTAGTCATCATCCCTAATAACAAGGATGTTGCTAAGAACAGAAATTTTACATGATTTTGATACATTCAGCCCTTCCCTCCCCCACGTGTCATTAAAAGAAAAAAAAAAAAAAGGCTTAGCCTGCCGGCGGATTTCCAGCTTCTTGCACAGATCGACCGTGGCCTTGGAGGACCTGAGTTTGTGTTCCAGCCCCTTTCGCTTCCCGCGCGCGCCCCTCGCGGGAGCGTCCGCCGTTCCCGGTTGCTGGTTACCAGCTCAATGGCCGGATGCGCCTTTGCGAGACTGAGCGCGCAGTTTCCCCTGCTGGCCGGGCCAGGGCGCGGTGCAGCGCAGCGCCTGGGGCTGTGCGGAGAATGGGGGTAGGGGGAGAGGACAGAATTCGCAGCTACGGGGGCTGGAGGGGCCGCGCAGCTACTTGGGGACCGGTCTCCCTGCGGCGGGCGAGTAGGGCTGTGCGTAAACGCGTCGGGACAGCGGTGCTGCGCCCTGCGGGGTTGCTGGGCAGGGGCAGGCCGAGTTTGTGGCGCGTGTGTGTTAGTGTGTGTGCCTACTGCTCGAGCGTTTTCGGAGCTTTGGATGACACCGATCTTGAGAACCCAACCAAAGCACGGAGGGGGAGGAGGGTCACGAGAGCTAGGCGAAGGTTCCCTGTGCCTCAGAACCTGAATCCCACTGCTGACAAAGTAACTGGTGCAGAATAGGCTCTTCTTGGGTTTGGGGGGATGTAAAGGAAAGCTAGTAAATTTGTACATGATCTAATGAGTGATGATGGCTGGTGTTCTTAGCAGCCCCTTGTCCTCCTAGGACATCCCACCCAGGACCAAACTTAGAGCGGAGGTTTGGGAGTGAGGGGGTTAATACGCGGGTCGAGGGTGAAGAGGGATGTTTCTTACATATAAACATTTTTTTTCACTCTCCATGAGTAGAAGAGTGCTGTGCAAATTGGGCCTGTGACGGAGGTGCAACCGGGAGAGTCGTGGGGTCCTGGACCTTAGAGGGGTGTGGGCGATGGGCTGCTTGAGGCGGGAGAGATGTTTCAGCCCACCTGATGCTGGACATCTAGGAACCCAAAAACTTCCTATTCAAGGTGCTTTTGACACCTTGGCCAACCACCACCCGCCATCTAGCTGGAGTTAAAGGTTTCGTCTGCAGACAGGAAGAGATGCAAGCCCCATTTTTCTCCCAAGAGAACTAAGTGGGGGAAATTGCATTTCCTGAGTTCTGTCTGAAGTCATACATACTTACATATACAAAAGTTTATAGATATTGCTATGCAAAAGTATGTGGGCGGGGTCAGTAGGTAGGGAGTGGGGGGAGGGAGAGAGAAAGATAACAGATTTGATTCATTCCCAGGGCGTGAGGCTCTGTGTCTCAAAGTACCTTTTTCAAAGCTTCTAATTTAAAACTATCTGGATGAAGTGGCAAATCTGGTATTTCTTAATTTGTTTTTTGTTTGTTTGTTTCTTTTGTGCCTCCAAAAGAGCAATTTTCTTTTAGAGTTTTTTTTTTTTTTAATATGTTTCCATTTTCTCAAGCCCAAACAGAGATGACTCTTCCCTGGGAAGTAGGGGGGTGAAGGTGTCAGAAACGACTGGGACTCCTCCCAAGGCTAATTCTTGTTCGCCTCTCTATTTGCATCCACTGTTAGGCTGAGGATCACTTTAATAAATAACAATGAACGGGAATGGCATCTAGAGGGCTTGTCGGCAACATTTAAAAGCCAATAGAGTTTATAATTCTACTCTATCATTTCTTATTGATTAGAGTAATCAAGATAAAAAGCTAGCCGGCTCGGAGAACTTCAGCGGCATATCATTAAAGATAAGAGTCAGTTAATTCTGGAGCTGGGGTAATGTGGCTGGAATGAAGAGTTCATTTGCATGAGATGCTGAGCCCAGTAACAAGGGGACAAAAATCACTAATTAGGATTGTAGAATGTCGCCCTCTCTGCAAGCACCCTTTCCAGATCTCCACCGAAGCAGGGATCCACGTTTATGTAAATCTGGGGCTGGGCAGAAGGCTCTCTCGCTCTCGCTGGCCTTACAGATGGAGATTATCACTACCTGCCCCCACCTCCTATGCCATCCTCCCCGGGGGGCGCGGGGATGTCTGACCTGGGTGGGTGCGGGTCAGTCATGTCTGATCCCCTCCTTCCCTGTCCATCCCACTACCCAGCCCCATAGCGGGCCAGGCCGCCGGAGGCCAGCTCGGCCACTCCCTTAAGGAGGTTCATGAGCGTATGTCTGGTGCTGGGGTGAGTCCCGCTGTCCAGTGTTCGCCGCGGGCTCTGGCCTGATTGGTGTGGCTGCCTGGAGAGGCCCCAGCTCCGGTGCAGTGCCTGTGAGGTGAAGGGTGTGAGCGCCTCACAGGCCCCGCGAGAAGCTGGGGGCACCTGCCCGGGTGAGGATCCCCAAGGGAGGTCCGGGTCTCAGGGCCAAAGTCCATGACTCCTCCCCGGATTGTTCCCTCTAGTCCCCGCTGTCTGATCTGGCATTTCTGAAGGAGCCAGTACGTGGGTGCCCAAGGGCACGTGCTTTTGCACTTCAAGAGTGGTGCACGTTTGATGTGTGCCTGCGTATGCAGGAATGTGTGCATGTCTATGTGATTATGTGTATGCGGGTAAGTCCAGGTCTTGTGTAAATGTGATTATGTTTCGTAAGCTTTTTGCTGCCTGAACGGTTTTTTTCCTGCATTTGTGTACATACGTGATAACATAGGCGTAAACGGTATGCAGTGTGTCATGTGTACACATGTAGTGTGTGATGTGTATGTGGTGCGGAGCAGTGAGTGACAGCCTGGAGAAGTTCCCCAGAGGCATAAGCGCAACAGGCTTCACAGGTTGGGAGCCCAGGCGCGGGGTGGGGGTGGGGGGGTTGCCAGGAACAGGAGCCGCGCGCGCGGGCCGTGCCCCTAAGGCCTGAGGGAGAAGGTGGCGAGAAAACACCTACATCCCACACTTGGTCCTTCCTCACTGTCCGCGAGCAACCAGGAGAAGCAGCTTAACCTTTCGGTCACGGGAGGTCCCCTCGACCCACCCGGGGAAAATGAAAGTAGCCAAAAGGCACCTTAGACCGGCTTTGTAACATAAGTGGACGCGGAAAGGCCACTGGACTGTGCGTTCACACCCCGGCCCGGCTCTCTCTCTGCCCGAGGTATTTGGGATTCAGGTCCTCCAAACCCGGAGCTGGCCGTTGACCCCCGCGTCCGTGAGCAAGGGAGCAGTCCCAGCCCTGGAAGTTCCTTCCCGAAAGGAACAGAGAAAGAGGCGCGCAGCTGCTGGGCTACCCTTCTCGGAGACGCCGCAGCAGCGCCAGGAATCCCACCCCGCGTCCCGCTTTTCTTTGGCCTCTTTAGAACTAACTTTGCCCCTCACTTGGCTGCGGCATAAAGGAATCAAGGCCTATGTCAGATAATTGTAGGTGTCAGCGTGGAAAGTGGCTGTGTTTGCACACTCTCACAGGTCTCTCTGTGTCTGCTCCCGCGGCTCCCGAGCCTCTCACACCCCACCCCCAGCCCACAGCGCTATGGGCCACAGCTTCCCCTCGGGAGACTGGAGGCTGCTGGAGCCGGTGGCCCACGGACCCCGTGCACGCACGCATCTGCTCTAGGATCCAGCCTCCGAGGCTGCGCGCCCGCGGGGCTTCAGGGACCGTGGTCAGAGGGTTGAGGGGGCGCCCCAGGAGGCGGCTGGACCCGGGCAGGAGAGGCCCAGCGGCCCGAACAGGAGGTACCCGACAGGGCGCGTTTCTTTAGCATTGACCCTCTGCACCCCCATCCCTCTCTCCAGCGACCTTTTTGTATCCATGCACAGCTGGGGGCTCCCTCGCCACCCAACCCTGGGCCTCCCCATACAGAATAAAGTCAGTCTGTATTTAATGGTTATGGCGGATATGAGAGGGATTTGGCAGAGGCAGAAGAGAGGCCTTTCGCTCTCAAATATCGCTCCTTACGTCGTGTGAGTCTTCCAACCCACCACGACCCCATATTCTTGTGTGGGTGTCTGACTCGAATGACAAGCGAGCTGATTTTTTCAGTACATAGCTGGGAAATGTAGTGAGTGATAATAGAGATTTCTCTTTCATTTTTTACGCTTGACTTGGTTATTGTTGCTTTTCTTTTCCCGTGATTCCTTCTGAGGATTAGCTCTGACTTCCCCACTATTGGCGGTCAAAGTGGCCCCGACTCGGGATGACAATTGACGGGGATCAAGGGATTGCCCATTCTGTGCCTGTAAGAACGGATTCGTGCCAGAGAAACTCATCAAGTGGAGGCGGAGAATAAAGACCGTTCGGGGGTAAATGTATTCATTGAGAAGGGTTCTCCCAAATTGCTTCTAAGTTTTTTTAATGAAAAGTAACGATTGCAGCAATCAGCGGCTTTTTGGCGGATTACAAATCTGGAGGGAGCTGTGGCGCTGCAGTGAAAAGCACCCCCGCCTTCGCATGGGGCAGTCGGTTCACAGGAGCAGTGCGAGGGGCCGGGGTCCAGTCACCAGACAAAGGCGGGAAGAGGCGAGCGGAGGAGGGTGCCTCTGCGCACCCAGGAACTGGATGAAGCGTCGTCCACTCCGGCACTTGTGCGGCGGGGAGCTCCCGAGGAAAGGGAGGGGTAGGGTGCAGGGGAGGGTGCCGAGAGAGATCCACCCCACCACCGCCACCGGGTAAATTCCGGGCATCTGGAACGAAGAAGGTGTGCTAGAGGGACGGAGCAGGTGACCGTGGAGGGCAGAGGAGCAGAAGGTGCGACTTCGTCCCCCACCTCCACCCTGGACCCGTGCACGCTAGTTCTTCTTTTAGGGACGTATTATTTTGCAAACTGGATCCTAAGCGTGGAAACCCGCTCGGCCTGGGTAGGATCTTACCCAGATGTTACAGGCAGGAGGAGGGAGAGATGGATCCCCTCCCTACCCTGGGGGAGGGCAGGACGGGCCCGACATCTGTACCCGGCTGAGCTGGACTCGCACCAGTGTGGATCTCTGCTCCCCTTTACATTGATATGGCTCACACCAGTCCCTTCTGCCACCGAGGAACCCGAATGCATGCCGTCACCCTCACAGAATCCTGGTGCGCAGTCTCCAGGCCTGCACGCACCCAGGTCCAGGCCGCAGCATTCCCTGCCCCAGGATGCAGAGAGTGGCCTTAGAAAATCGGGGGAGGGGGAAACAAGAGGGCAGAGACAAAACACCATTCCCACAGAGGTTGAGATCAGCTGCAGCAGCCTAAAGCTGCTGCATTCATCCTGACTTTTTATACATTTATTTTTTTAATAGCATACCTTAGCAGGGGGGTAGGAGGTATGTTTTTTCACACCGACTTCTTTAGGGTTCTCTTAAGTAAATAAGGGGAGCAGAGAGACAAGTGTAGGGAAGAGAAGGAAAAGAAAGACTCACCCCTCTCCTGACCCACCCCCCCACCTTCTCAAGTTTAAAAAGAATAAATCCAGCAGGCAAGTCCATAGCCCTGAAGGTTTAACTTTTTTTCTTTGCAGCTTGTCAATGCGACCATTGCTTTGATGGGAGGCTCCTCAAGGTGACACATTTCTGAACTTCACCCCCTTTTCAAACTAACTCCCTACCTCCTTGTTAGTGGCCAGCTCTGAACTTCTGCAGAGTGTTTTTGTGTGAGTCAAGGCTCATTCACGGGCGCTTTTGTGGGCCTCTCCTCCTTTCAGGCCTCAGCGTGTTACACCAATTAAAGGGCGACGTGCTGTAAATGTAATGGGCCGCGCAGCGATTGTTTCTGACAAGCAACAAAACACATAGATCCACCCCTTAGATTAGGCCGTTGAAGGGGAGGGTGAGGCCGGTCAGTTTACTGAATAGTTTGTGAACTGTAATTCTGAGGACTCCTGTGAAAAAAAGTCTCTTCCCACCTCCCTGGCCTTGCTCCCCCTCTGCAAAAGTACCAAAAAAGAAAAGAGAGAGAGAGAAACAAGTGACATCTATGGCATAGAATGGGGGTCACTAGAGAAAAAAACCTGGGTGGGGAGCTTGTCCTTTCATTTGGACTGTCTGAAAAACCCCTTTAGTTCTTTCCCCTCCTTCCTACTCTTTGAACCTGAACCTGGCCCTCAGTTTTACTGGCCACAGCAGCCTTCTCCCCTGATGGCGAGCTTGGTCCCCCCACCCGCACTGGACATCAGATCAGGGTAAGAGTAAGGAACAGTCAGGTTGCCTTAGAAAATTCCATTGATTTCATTGATCTGGTTCTCTTGGGACATCAATGAGTCACAGACTGCAGCTTCCCCTAGCAGGTCACTCAGCCCTGGCTTCTGCTCCAGCCTCTAGTCCTTCTCCACAGCCCTGCATGCTGTAAAGGTCTCTGATGCCAGCACTCTGCCTGAGCTTTCTCTATCCTTCTGAGATTTCCTTTCATTTTCCAGTGTCTTGGATCTTTCCTGGCTTCTGCAACTCTCTGTCACCACCCTAACGTTAAAGAGCACATTTTACCTGGAAAGAAGATGTTTAGAGATTACCTACTCACTCCATCTTCCTCACAAGTTCTGTGGCCAAGAAAAGAGAAGTGACTTGTCCAAGCTCACAAAGCAAGTAGCTGAGCTGTGACTGGAGTTCAGATCTCCCATCGCATCCCACCAAGCACCTACACTCCCAGACCTCACCGCCCCACCTCCCCAACCTGCCTCTTAGATGGTTCCTCTGCCCCACATCGTGCTCAGGTAATCCCAGCTCTAAGGCTTTGCTTATTTGGTCCTGCTCTCACTCTCCTACTCTCCCATCCTGCCACACTCTGCCCATCCCTAGCCTTCTCAACCCAACTCTGTTCAACAGATAGTTATTGAATATCAGTTACATACAAAGAACATTTGCCTTTTCTATGAAACTTTCCCCAGCTACTCTTATTCACTAAGTCCCCTTCCCACTCAAATTCCTCTAACTGGAATCCTCCCCCCCTCCCCCGCCCCCATCACTTTCTGCCTGGAAATCTCCTGTCTATTCTTCAGGACCCTACTCAAAACATACTTCTGGGAAGCCATCCCAGGGTGCAAAGACTCCCAAGGGAAGGAGGGAGGTTTAGCCTGACTGAGGAACTTGATGAAGCCCAGTGTAGCTGGAGCAGAGTGAGGCTGGAGAGAGGAGCAAAGGTCAGATCTCCTAACAGCCTTGTGGGCCACGTCAAGGATTGGGATTTTACCCTGGAAGCAATGGGAAGCCATTGAACAGCTCTGAGCAGTGAAAGTCCCTTGCCTAGACTGAACTTCTTGAGAATAGAGACTGGGTCCTTTTCATCTTTGTGTCCCTCTACTACTGTCCCAGTGTCTGGTACATAATGCTCAAAAACCATTTGGTTAGTGCGTAAATGAACCAGTAACTCATTAAATGCATACCATCCAGACCTTCCTTATCTCTTAATTCTGGCTAACCAGGTTGTAAGTGCCAGGATGGCAGGAACCAAGTCAAGATGTCTTTGAATTCTTAACCTAATTGACACTAGTTCCGTGCTAGGGATACAGTACACACTTGTCTATTGACTAAAGGTGTGTAAGGGAAAGAACTTAGAATCAGGACAAAGATGGAGACTTCTTGTCTTTGCCAGTACTAACAGCCTTACCTTGGGGAACACATGACTTAAACCGCTCTGAAGCCTTGGTTTCTTCATTAATAAGGTGGGGCCAGTGCCACTTAATTCATGGATTATGAGGACTAAGCACCATTTGTATGAGAATGACTTGATTGCAAAGTAATATGTTAATGAATGAAAATTAGCACACTACCCCGGGGCCAAGGTAAGACCAGTGGTGAACGCACCACTTTAAAATGACAAAAGATGGTCCAGCAGCAATCAGGATCCTGGAAGAACTCCTCTGATTCACAGCAGCCTTCCCTTCTCTTGCTGTTGGCTCAGAGCCCAGCTGGTCCCACATCTTCCCCCAGGGCGTGTCACCGCTGCTGACACCCTTCACACTTGGCTCCCTCTGCTCTTGCTCTAAGAAGCCTGTTTCAAAGAAGCCCACATTCCCTTGTTGCACGTAGAAGGCTGCACTTGGAGACAGGACAACTAGATGCTGGGACATCATGCAGAAATCACACAGACTCTGATTCCTGCTAAACCAGGCTAAAGAACCACTCATGGCAGGAACAGACGGGGCCCACCAGCCCCCTGGCTGCTCACCAAACTCTACTGCCCAGTGACTGTGGTTCTTTTCCTGGAGGCCTGCACGTCCTTGGGGATGAAATGTGAGTAAGAGAGCAGAGACTGCGGTGGCTGGAATGAGCATGCTTGCGTGTGTGTGTGTGTGTGTGTGTGTGTGTGTGTGTGTGCGCGCGCGTGTGTGTATTCATGTTCCAAAAGCACCTTAGCCTCTGACAGACATGGAAAAGAATCCTCAAAGAGGAAAGGGAGTTTTTTGTTTAAGTTTCTATATCCAAATCAAATTTCTTTTTAAAAACTACTTCTTAACTTCCTTTCAAGAGCAGAGAGGAGAGAGACATGGGCTTCTTACCTTTCCCTGTTGTGCCTTCATTTGAACATTTTTTTAATCTCAAGGAGCAGGAGTAGAAGCTAATATTTGTAAAACTCTGAAGCAAAGTCAGCCAGCCAACCTGCCAGGGAGAACTCCAGGAGCATGAGGGGGCATCTAGGCGGGTGATGGGAATCGTTTGACTAGTCACGTCCTCCCCCTCCCCGTGGAGATGGCTTTCGAGTCTGGGGGCTAAGTAGATGCCAAACCAGAGGCCTGCTGTGGGAACGAGTATGTCTTTAGAGACTTTTCACTCCAACCTGATGTGTGTGCTGCTAAATCCTCTCCCATGGGCCCCAAACAACAACAAAAGCTATCTTTCCTCCTACTGATGCATGCATCCCTCAGCCACAAGGAATGCATGTTGCTTCAGCTTAGAGTCGGCTCTCGCAACCGTAAGTGATTTCAGTCAAAGATTCTAGACCTTTATTTGTATTTTCCTGCACCAGATTCCTCTCAGAGGATATTTTTCAGATGATCTTCTCCCCAGCTGATGGAGTTGTTCATTTTCATAGGATAACTTTTGGGGCTGGGGAGTGCAAGGCAGTGGAGGGGGCAGGTTACTGAGCATCACCGGGGAGGGGAGTGTATAGAGGAATTTCCCTGGGGTAGGAGAAGATAGGAGCTGTGGGAGAAAGGACTAAGAGCCTCCGATACCTGGAGAAGAGGCGTCCAAATGTGGTTTATGATTGCGCCTGTGCCGCATGAGAGCAGAGTAGCGCTGCCCTTACCCCTGGATAGAAGGTGGGGAGGCAGAAACCGAAACAAGTGAATTCAATTATATCTGAAAAAAGAATAGGCTAAATGAGGATTCAATCCTTGGGCCTGTTCCAGGAAATATTTGTGAGAAGTTGGTTGAAAGAATACCACTATCCAAATCCTAATTTCTCTATTATATAAAAGCCCCAATTTCTTTGCAGTTTCTGATTAGAAAATGTTTCCCTGGTTTTGTCTTTGCTACTGGTATGTGACCTCTTAATTTAATTTTGGTCTTTGCTTATACAAACCAATTGCCGTGGAAACTTTTTCCTGTGGTGCAGCAAAGACAGGGGGAAAGTAGAACATTAGTAATTATATATTGTGCTCCTAATTCATTTAATTAGTAGTTATCAAGCATCCTTAATGGTTCATAGCCACAAACTAGGTTTATGTCTGAGGGCATCAGCCTGCTTCAGAAATCTCTCATGTGTGTTTCTGTGATACAGAAAGAGGGAGAGTGTTTTTAGTGGACTGAAGTTAGAATCCAGCAGCCCCATGCCCCATCACTTTTCTGCTGCCTTCTGGCTCTGCATTGCCCCTAGCTGGGCCACTGAGGTTGCTGCCCAATCAGTGATGCCACTGCCCAATTTACCCAAATAGCCAGTCAGTGAGAATGAAGATCCAAAACCTGATATCTTAAAAAATTAATTTTTGACTTTTTAGTCACTTGCCTGAGCTACTAAAGAAAATGCTCTGGGTTTCTCCAATTCCTCCTCTCAAGGAGTGCTGTTAACTCTTTGAGAGAACTCTCATGTCTATGGGAAATGTTATGCATTGGGGGAAAAAGACTAAATTAGTAAGTACAGATTTAGAATACGTGGTACATTTTTTTTGTCATGTGCCATTCCATGGTGGATGGAATTCAGAGATGTTGCATTTGATTGTATAGGTTGCACACTGCACAATGATAGAGGGAAATGTTCCATCAAACTATGAATGGAATTGGGTCTTCTGCTTATGGGGGTGGGGGGTGAGAACAGAAGCGTCCCTCCTGTGCTAGTGATCTTTATTTCAGCAACTAAGAAAACTGTGACAGGCACTGAAAATAATGCATTTCTTTTGGATGAAATGACAAATTTTAAGCTCTGGACCGAGGCAACTTGGGTCTAAACTCTGCTTGTGCCATATACCAGCTGAGTCACCTTGGACAAATTGCTTAATCTCTCTGTGTCTCAATTCCTCATCTATAAAATAATAGATAAATAATGTTAAATAAAAAGAGTAACCGCTTCATAGGTTTATGAGGATTAAATGAATTCATACATATAACTAGATTAGAATAGTATCTGGCACATAGTAATTGTTCAATTAATATTAGCTGTTGTTATCACTATCATTTATTATATTGAAAGACATGTATTTTCCCCCCATTGTGGCAAGAGATAGAAACGCAGGGTTCCCACTGTTCTGTTTAGAAAATAGTGAAGACCCTGCATGGTTTGGCAGGAAGAGGGTATGTACTCAAGTAGGATAGAACAGGTTTAATTCTGTTATAACCATCTATTGTGACCTTGGCTGTGTCCTCTACAGCTGCAGTCTCCTCATAAGCAAACTGAGGATGAGGAAGGTATCTATCTTGCAAGGTTGGTGTGAAGATTAAAGACAAAACATGTAAAGTGTCCAGCACAGTGCCTGACCCTGGATAGACTCTCAAAAAGTGTTAGCTATTGTCAGACTGGAATAAAGCCAAGACATGGCATTTGGGTACTCTTACATATACAGTCATTGAGCATGTTCCAGCCTTGGTGAAAAAAAAACTTCTCCCCCACCTCAGCCAAGGACAGTGATCTAAAAATTGTTATGTGGGATTTATGTTCAGACCCCAGCTCTCTTCTGAACTGCTGGACCTTGGTGTTTGTTCTGCTTCCCTCAACTCATTCTAGGCCCTGGTCAAAAGGGACTTTTGCAGGAACTGAGAAAACAGGTCAGGGGAGGTGGAGTATATCGTTAGTGCCTTTTTGATGGGTGAGGGTGTTTTCAAGTACCAGACTGTCAGCTCCATGAGGACAAGGATCATGTCTGTTTCTGTTCAACAGCATGTCCCAGTGTCCTTGTTGAATAAGCTAAAAAAAAATGAATACACTATTAATGACTTTCTTGTACAGTAGCAACTCAGTTAAACCTGTATTCAATGAATGGACCCTCAATTTACATGTTTGTTTTCCTTCATCTCACTTTGTAAAAAAAGAAGCTAACATAACTAGCTCCTATGAGGAATTTGGTATCCAAAAAAAACCACTAACCTCAATTTTTCAGAATATGATCTAGAATTTGCCCAGATTCAGCCCAATTTCCTATCCTTGTATATGGAGACCTTTTGTACCATAGAAGTCATTCAACAAACATTTATAGAGCAAGTCCTATATACCAGAGAGTGAGCTAATAACTTAAGCTTTCAATTTTTAAATTAATTTCACATATAAATTTAAAGTGATTACCACCAAGATAAAAAGAAAAAACAGGTATTACACCTTCATTTCCTCTTTCTCATATGAGGAAAGCAGGGCTTAGAGAGGCTCAGTGACATGCTTGAGGTTCCTCTTATCATACAGCTGAGATAAAGGAGATGTTCCAACTCCCTGAACCCAGTACTGTTTCCACTTCTCCCTGGGATCTCTTCCATGGGAAATGCTATTAAAACTTATGATTCACATGTCACCAAGAGAGAGCAATACTGTCACTGTCTTAAAAAGGGAGTAAAGTAAACATTTTAGAAACACTTAACAGTTGAGTTGTTTTTAATAAAAGCATTTTGGGATTAACACAAAGGTTTTATCAGAAAATGAGTCAGAATACTTCACTCCTCAGTATGCCCATTAGTCCAAATTTAAGTCTAATTATTTAGGATTTAAAATAGAAAAAATAAGGTATTTTTGGACATTTCTAACAATCTGAACAGAAATTTTCAGCATGAATTTCCTCAATAGATGCTTGATGACTTACAACCCCTGCCAGGCCCATCCCACCTTGAGGTGGCTGAGAGAGCTATTGTACAGAGAGGTTGGGTAGACCTGCCCAAGTGAACTAACAAAAGAAGCCACAGGGCCTGGTGGGAGGGAGCGGGGGTGGGGGAGGGAGGAGGAAATAGCTGTAGTTTCCCAAGCAGTCCAGCTATACTCCCCACTGTATCCATCCACCCTCCCCTAATACATAAGTAAGTTTGAATGGGTCTTTAATCCTTACAATTAAATTTGCTTTGATTAGGACAATTATGACAAAGGCCACCTTCAAGATTAATTGGAGGGGAAGGGTGAAGAATCTGTATGATCAGAAGTCCCAGGGAAAACTGCAGTGCAAAGCACGTTTCTCTTGTGTCCTTCAATCTCCCCACCCTCACCTACTTCTTAGCCACTTCCCCCATAGGTGTCCCACACTCCCATTCTGACCTTTGCTTCTGAAAGATCCTAACTGCTACCCTTTTAAGCCTGTCCTTTTTGGAAAGTGCCTCAAGTTTCAAAATTACTGTTACAACAAGCTTTTCAGGTAGGTATTAAGGTATTAAGTTAACTCACCCTAACATGTTATCCCTAGAGAAATAACAATTCAAAAGAAGATCTTATGAACTTAAATGAAACTCTAATCTGTGGGGTTTATGCCTGAAATGTTTCAGGGGCCCATCTCCTGGGTCAGGTGCTCACCCTGGCCAATAAGCTGAGGACACAGGAGCATGTACCCCAGGGGCCAGGTCAGGGTAGATTATTTTAGAAAGGGATATGGGTGGGGTCAGTGATTGGTATCTCCTTTATATGGTTCTTATATTAGTCTACTCAGGCTGCCATAACAAAATACTATAGATTGTGTAGCTTGAACAACAGAAATTTATTTTCTCATAATTCTGGAAGCTGGGAAGCCCAAGATCAAGGTGCTGGTCAATCTGGTTTCTGGTGACAACTTTCTTCCTAGCTTACAGATGGCTACCTTCTCTCTGTGTCCTCACATGAGGAAGAGAGGGCTCCGGTGTCTCTTCCTCTTCTTATAAGGGTGCCAGCCCTATTGATTAGGGCCCCACCCTTATGGCCTCATTAAACCCTTATCACGCCCCAATAAGCCCTATCTCCAAATATAGTCACAGTGGGGGGTTAGGACTTCAACATATAAATTGGAGGGCACATTCAGTCCATAACATTCCACCCTGGGCGCCCCAAAATTCATGTCCTTTTCACATGCAAATACATGTACTCCATCCCAACAACCCCCAAAGTTTTAACTTATTCCAGCATCAACTCTAAAGTATAAAGTCCAGAGTCTCATCTAAATAGCATCTAAATCAGATATGGGTGAAATGCATCCTAAGGCAAAATTCCTCTCCAGATGTAAACCTGTGAAACCAGACAAGTTATATGATTTCAAAGTGAGGCAGGCATAGAACAGACATTCTGGTTCCAAAAGGAAGAGACAGGAAAGAAGGAAAGTATGACGGGTCCCAAGCAAGTCTAAAACCTAGCAAGGCAAATTCCATTAGATCTTAAAGGCTTGGGAATAATCCTCTTTGGTTTGATGCACTGCCCTCCAGAGCCACTGCTAAGGGCCCCCACCATGGCTTTCTTCAAGAGCCCCACCCTCTGAAACCAGGGAGGAAACAGCCTTGCCCCCTGAGCCTGTGTTAGGCAGCCCTCTGAATCACCTTCAGGTCATTCTCTTTCCTGGAAGGATAACCCATGTTAGCATCCTTCCTTCATTCCGTCCCATTTTCTCGAAGCTGGCAGTGTTTCTGGTGGTATAATCTCTATTTCTGGCTTCTGTTGAGATGGCTGATTAGATCCATGGTTCACACTTAATCTCCTTATTAAAGGGTTGTTCAGCCACCCACACCCTTAGTGTTCTCCTCAGAACATCCTCCTCAGTTTTTGCAGTATGGATAGCTGAGAATTTTCCAGTCTTTAAGTTCCAGTTCCTTTTTGTTTCCTTCTTCAACTCATCTCTCTCCTCTTGTATTTTATTAAAAGCAGTAAGGAAGACTAAAGCCACACCTTCAGTACTTTGCTTAGAAGTCTCCTTTGCTAAATACCCAATTTCATTGCTGGCAAGTTTGTTCTATCACAAAACACAGTTCAGCCAAGTTCTTAGCCACTATATAATAAAGATCACCTTTCTTCCAGTTTCCAATAACCTATTCCTCATTTTTACTTGAGATCTCACCAGAATAGTCTTTAACATTCACAGTTCTACAAACATTCTGCTAGTGATCATTTAAGTGTTCTCTAAGAAGATGGAGACTTTCTCTCCAGCTCTCCTTTTTTCTTTCTGAGGTCTCACCAGAATCCATATTTAACATCCATATTCCTACCACCAGTCCCTTAATGGCAATACAGACTTCTTCTAGCATGCACCTCAAAATTCCTCCAGCCTCCACCTATTTTCCAGTTCCAAAGCTGCTTCCACATTTTTAGGTATTCGTTACAGCAGCACCCCACTTCATGGTACCAAAATCTGTATTTGTCAGGGTTCTCTGGAGAATCAGAACCAATAGGATGTATATCTATATAGAAATAGATTTGTTATAAGGAATTGGCTCACACAATTATGGAGGTTGACAAGTCCCAAGATCTGCAGTCAGCAAGCTAGACCTGGGAGAGTTAATGGTGTAGTTGCAGTCCAAGTTCAAAGGCCTGAGAACTAGGAGAGCCAGTGATGTACAGTTGACCCTTGAACAACATCAGTTTGAACTTTACAGGTCCACTTATATGCAGATTTTTTTCACTAAATACTACAGTACTACACATCTGAGTTTGGTTGAATCTGCAGATGCAGAACTGCAGATAGAGGGCTGACTGTAAAGTTATGCTTGGGTTTTTTACTGCATTGAGGGTCAACTGTAGTTCTAGTCCAAAGACTGGTGGGCTCAAGATCCAAGGAGAGGGCTTCCCTGGTGGCGCAGTAGTTAAGAATCCACCTGCCAATGCAGGGGACATGAGTTTCAGCCCTGGTCCGGGAAGATCCCACATGCTGCAGAGCAACTAAGCCTGTGAGCCACAACTACTGAGCTTGCACTCAAGAGCCCCTGAGCCACAACTACTGAGCCTGCGAGCCACAACTACTGAAGCCCGTGCGCCTAGAGCCCGTGCTCTGCAACAAGAGAAGCCACCGCAATAAGAAGCCTACGCACTGCAAGAAGAGCAGCCCCCGCTCGCTGCAACTAGAGAAAGACCGCGGGCAGCAACAAGACCCAACGCAGCCAAAAGAAAATAAATAAATAAGTAAATAAATAAATCTATTTTTTTAAAAAAGAAAGATCCAAGGAGAACCAGTGTTTGATTTCAAGTGCAAAGGCAGGAAAAAAAAAAGGCAGGAAAAAACTGATATCCCGGCTCAAAGGCAGTCAAGCAGGAGGAGTTCCCTCTTACTCAGCCTTTTTGTTCTATTCAGGTCTTCAACTGATGGATGAGCCCCACCCACATTAGGGAGGCCAACCTGCTTTACTCAGTCTACTGATTCAAATGTTCACTTCATTCCAAAACACGCTCGCAGACACATCCAGAATAATGTTTGACAAAATATCTGGGCATCCCTTGGCCCATTCAAATTGATACATAAAATTAACCATCACAGTTCTCAACCCCATAAATCACCTTAGGTATATAAGTACACATTGGAATCCCCTGGGGAGCTTTAAAAACATACCATTCTGTAGTCCCATCCTCAGAAATCCTTAAGTAATTGGTCTGAGGTGCATCTTAGAAATTTTCAAAACTCCTCTGGTGACTCTAATATGCAGTCAAGCTGGCCAGATGAAGTACCTCGGCAAGGAAACTTGGTGGAGCAGAGAAGCCACATGGGAGCACTTTATGTGTGTGGCTCAGTGCAGAGCCACCACCAACTAATCACTAAGAGTCTCTTAATTCAATTAGTTGAGGGTCCTTTATACACTGCTAGCTATAACAGCAAAGAAATATGAAGCAATAACAACATAGATGCTAAGTACACGTAACAATAAAACTGAAATCAAAGGTACAAAGCTTTGCGGGGAGATAGGGATCCTTTGGATGGGAATGGTGGGGTCTTATTTTAAACTTTTGTGTTGGTGACATATAGAGCTATGGCTTGTGTCTCATAATTTATGTATTTTTGATTCCATGCATTTTTAATCATTTAGCTGATTTTTTGATAGTTACTACTTTTTCTTCTGGAAAGCTGGGGGCACTCACCCTCCCTCTTTTTCCCCAAGGCTGTGCCCTCAGCCAGGAAAGGAAGGATGACTAAAGGGGCTGCTGGCAGGGCCTGGTTCGAAGCTGGGGTTCTAGGCCCTGGTCTGAGCCATGGAATTTGGCCTCCTGTGGGGTGGGGAGGAGGGAGGAGCTAGGAGGATGACAGAAGAAAGGAACTCCTCTCCACCTTGCTGAGGAAGAGACAAGGGCCTGGGTAACTTTGTATGTATAGAATAGTAGTTCTGGTTCTTTCCACGGTGATGCTAAGAACTGAGAGTGACACTTCCCTCTTCTCTGAGCAACTCTTACCCGCTCTGCCATGGGGTAATAAGGCAAACCAAAATGGCAGTGTACTTTCTGGGTAAGGTTTAGCACAGTATTTGCTCAATGTCAATCCAGCGAGAGGCAAAGGTACATAGAAATTTTTTGCATGGTGAACAAGGGCCACATTGTATTGTTCCTGCTTTTGCCATTGAAGGAGAACTATGCAAAAATTACTAACACCTTAAAAGATACTAATTCCTTAAGAGTTTACTGATAGCTTGGAAAACCATGGGACCAACCCTGCAATGTAGTTTCAAAAATAAGTCTCACAGTGTAGACAGTTTCGGTTTGGGAAGATGGATAGTGGTGATAGTTGCACAACAATGTGAATGTACTTAATGCCACTGAACTGTACACTTAAAAATGGTTTAAGTGGTGTAAAAAAAAAGTTCCACATTAAAAAATAAAGGCATTTCTTATTCAGAATTAACACCATTTTAAATACATAATACCAGAACGGAAACCCTGAAGGCTCTACTATCTAAGTTACAAATTCTAGGTTCAAATAAGTATGAGAGGAGACAAGAAACGGGATGGCAGAGAGGTCGCAACTATGCAACCACCAGGCTTTCTATTCCGTTTGTGGTTCTCAAGATGGCAAAGATCTACTCAGACAAGTTTTTCTTTAGTTGAGCTGGTATTTTGGTTGCAGAGAACAGGAGGGGAGAGAGACAGGGAGAAATCTTCCTCCTCAACCAAAAAAGGGCGGGCACCCACCAGGACCGAACAGCCGCGACCAGCCCGAGCTGCCCTCGTCCTCTAGGCGGCTGGAGCCGCAGTGCCGAAGCAGAGCCGGCGCTGCGGGCAGAGCGTCTGGCTGCGCGGCCCACCGCGGTGGAGAGCTCCTAACTCCCAGAGCCTCCTGTGGCTGCAAGGCGGGAGCAGCGGCTTCTCCCGCCTCCCTCGCGCTCCCTCGGCTTCCAGGTTCAATAAGGATTACATCATGGAGCAAGTATGCGGGGCAGCCTGAGAATCAAAGCCGTCACAATCAGCGGCTGGTTAACTGTACTGTTGCTGAAACACATCCTTCCCACCCCCTCCTCTCCCCTCTCCCACCCCAACCCTCTGCTTTTCGTACTATTAAGGATAGCATTATTGGGGAGAGGAAAATCTGATCAAAACTGTCGACCGCCAACAGCAGATTTTCTATGGATTCTATAAAGGCCACCTTAACGATTTCCCTAATTAATGGATGACATCTTTGGCTGAAGGAGAGGCGATGGATTCGACTCTGTCTTCGCCTTTGTTAACCTTCTAATTAACTTTCGTAGGTCACCCAGGTCTCCCAAACCTAAAAAGTGAAGAGGCCCATTGTGCGAGGAGCAGTAAACTTACTTTTTCTGCTGGGATACTTAAAAGGGAGAACAATTATAGGCTGAGAAAAATAACTCCATTTAAAAGCTTTGTGGCTGCAGAGAATGCATAGGTCCCTCCCTTAGAAAATAATTGAAACACCTTTTATACCAATATTTCTATGCATAATAAAAACAAATTAGCAAAATGCATCTAAATTCAGCAGCACTTTCAAATTACCTTTTTTTGGAATGTAAGCCTCTACAAGTCAACAAAAGGAGCGGGAGTTTAGAGAGAACATTGCAACTGCAACAGCTATCAGCCTTTAGGCAGAGTGAGTGCAGCACTGGGCCGAGCTCAGATATCTGAGTCAGCTCCTGGAGGAAATGCTTCGAATTTAGTGCCCTTGCCCATGTTGGGTATGAGATGCCAAGGGAACCCAAAGACTATTAGCAAGTGAGCAGGTCTTTGTCTGGATGGAGTGGCCTTTGGGGGTTCAGAAATATTTTTATGGTCTTAGTGAAAAACAGAAACCACCATGGTGGAAAAGCCAGAAAGTTAGTGAAACCCCACTGCGATCAGTGAAATTGATAAGACAGAACAATTTTTTAAAATGTAAGACATATTCCTGTTGGAATTTTCATTTTGGTAGATTTGACAGACTATGCAGATGTGTTATAGTTTCTGCCCTAGCTCCTTGGCATCTGTGGCTAAACAGAGGAGACACTGAGGGAAGAGTAGATGCTCAGCCTAAAATGGAACTGAGATGAAGCCTCCTTTAAAGGAGGGCTTTGCTAAAAGGGAATGAGAGTCCTAACCCAAGGACAACAGTACTGTGACTTTAGTATTGTTTTCTGATTACAAACAGACCCAGAGCTAATTGTAGAAAAGTATAAAGACTTTAAATACTGTCAATATTTTAATCATGTCTTTCCATTCTTTCTCCTATGTATCCCCAAATTTTTATACCGTTCATATTTGTATTCTTCGCTTTGTTCCTTTAACAAAAGAACATTTGGCATTATTTATAAAAATTACAAAAACATAAACATTCTTTGATGCAGCAATTCCTCTTTAGGAAGTTTCCCTAGAGTTATACTTGCACAAAATGACATATGTATAAAGTTATTCTTTGCAGCACTGTTCATAATAGATTGAAAGCTATCTAAATGTCCATTAATAGGGGACTGGTTAAAGAAACACAGTACATCCATTGAGTGGAATATTACACAGCCATAAAAAATAGATGAGGATGCTCATTATATGCCATTTTGGAATGGTCTTCAAAATAGCCCGTTAGATAAAAAACAAACAGCAACAACAAAATGGAGCAGAACAGTGGTGTAAAGTATGCTACCATTTGTAGAGAAAGACATGGTTTGAATATTCATAAACATTTTCTTCTGGTGGCAGTTATCTTGGGAGAAGAGACCTGAGTGGCTGAGGAACAGCTGTGGGAGGGAGACTTCTCTATAACTTTTATATCTTTTGAATTTGTACTGTGTGAATATATTATCTATTCAAAAAATAAATACATAATTTAAAAATTTTAAAAAGAGAAGGGTTGCTATTTTCCAGTCTGCTCTGTGCATAGCTCTGCACAATTCAAGGGTAGCCTAGTCATAAAAGTGTCCTATTCATTTCCATATACTAAATAGCTTATTTTAGACTTCTCAAAGTCTGCCTAGATTAAAAGAACCCTAAAATGGAAGGTACACTGTCACTTTCTCTATGAAATATTTAAATGTTTCTTAATGAAAACAGAATAATGGGAACTTCCCTGGTGGCGCAGTGGTTAAGAATCTTCCTGCCAATGCAGGGGACATGGGTTCGAGCCCTGGTCTGGGAAGATCCCACATGCCACGGAGCAGTTAAGCCGTGTGCCACAACTACTGAGCCTGCACTCTAGAACCCATGCTCGGCAACAAGAGAAGCCACTGCAATGAGAAGCTCGAGCACCGCAATGAAGAGTAGCCCCAACTTGCTGCAAGTAGAGAAAGCCTGCACAGCAGTGAAGACCCAACACAGCCAAAAATAAATTAATTAACTAATTTAAAAAAAACAGAATAATGCATTCTGTGATTTAATTGTTTAAAATTAAATTTCAACAAACTGTTACGTCTGTGTAAATAAAACATTCACAGGCTTCATCAGCACATGCATTGGGACATATGCTTTGGGCCTCAGAATTGTAGAAATATTTCCTAACATTTGAGATGTGCCAAGAAACAGATAAAGAAGTCAAATAAAATCTTTTTTTGTTGGCTTTTTCTGTTTGTTTTGGCCGTGCGGTGCCACTTGTGGGATCTTAGTTCCCCGACCAGGGATTGAACCTGGGCCCACAGCACTGAAAGTGCTGAATCCTAACCACTGGACCGCCAGGGAATTCCCAAATAAAATATTGTATTACACAAATTCTTCTTGCTCACAAGAGTCTGATTTACTTGTATCAATCAATTTAAGTGATTCTTAGTTTATGAGCTACAATTTTAAGTGACTGGACTAAAACCTGGAGCCAGTATTATTCTCTCCTCAGTCCTCAACCCAATCTGTCAAAATGGCATTGGAAATTATTAGGCTGAACCATATGCAATTAGTGTGTGTCAAGTACAATAGCAGCAATTTCAAGATTCAGCCTAATATTTTTCATCATCATAATGTAGCCTGTAGCTACATAACAGAGACATTGTTATTGTTGCCAGTCCACCATCCATTTCTCCCTTCTTCCCTGTTAGCAGAACTCCCATTTAATTCCCATTTAGGAAGGTAGTAAATCTCAATTCAACTAAACTGTATACATGGAATTCCCATTTCTTTTGTCTGTGATTGGTTTAGATTTGGGCATGTGATACAGTTCTAGGCCAATGAGATATAAGAAAAGACAGCTAAAGGTTTCTGAGAAAGATTTCTCTTCCACTGGACATTTTCAGGTTCAGATGGATTGCCCAGAATTCTGGCAGTCATCTTGCTACTACAAAGAGTGCAGACATAATGGGCATCCTAGGGTGACACAATAGGAAATAGGAAGGAAGTTGGATCTCCATGATAGTATTGAGTGGTATTAAACAACTCTGTAATCCTCTGACCTTATACTTCTTGTTATACGAAATGATAATTTTCCACATAGTTTAAGCCATTTTGAATTGGTTTTCTATTATATTCCAAATATTAATAGACCATCCTGGTAAATATTTTCACCACTTTAAGTGGCAGGAAGGCCAGGTAGTATCCTGTAAAAGCTCCTCAAGTAATTCTGTTGTACTCTTCTAGTCAAAGTTGTTTTAAATCATAAAAATAAATGCCTCCTTGGGCTTCCCTGGTGGCACAGTGGTTAAGAATCTGCCTGCCAATGCAGGGGACATGGGTTCGATCCCTGGTCTGGGAAGACCCCACATACTGTGGAGCAACTAAGCCCGTGAGCCACAACTACTGAGCCTGCGCTCTAGAGCCCACGAGCCACAACTCTGAGCCCACGTGCTCTAGGGCCTGAGTGCCACAACTACTGAGCCTGTGTGCTGCAACTGCTGAACCCTGATGCCCTAGAGCCAGTGCTCTGCAACAAGAGAAGCCACTGCAATAAGAAGCCTGCGCACCGCAACAAAGAGTAGCCCCCACTCACCACAACTAGAGAAAGCTTGCACGCAGCAACGAAGACCCAACACAGCCAAAAATAAATAAAATTTTAAAAATAAAAGAAAAAAAATAAATAAAAGAAATGCCTCCTCAACATCTTTCGTCATAAGGGAAATGCAAATTAACACCACAATGAGATACCGCTTCACACCCACTAGAATGGCTATAATCAAAAAGATGGGCAATAACAAGTGTTAGTGATGATGTGCATTGCTGATGAAAATATAAAATAATGCAGCCACTTTGGAAAACAGTTTGTCAGTTTCCCCCAAAAGTTAAACATAGAGTTACCATATAACCCAGCAATTCTACTCCTAGATATATGTTCAAGAGAACTGAAAACATAACATCCTCACAAAAAGTATACAGGAATGTTCATAGCAGCATTATTCATAATAGCCAAACAGGAGAAACTATACAAATGTCTATCAACTAATGAATGGTTAATAAAATGTGGCATGTTCATACATAGAATATTATTTGGTAATAAAAAGAAATAAAGTACTGATGCATGCTACAACAAGATGAATCTTGAAAACATTACGCTAAGTGAAAGAAGCTAGACACAAAAGGCCACGTAGTGTATGATTTCACTTATATGACATGTCCAGAATTGGCAGATCCATAGAAACAGAAAGTTTCAAAAATACGTATGACCAATTTGTTAAAAAGAAAGACTATTTTTTATCTAATTAGAGCTTCATTTTTGTGGTCATTTAAGCAAAAATGAGTGAAGATTCTATCCCCCAGAAGACTGTAAACTTCATGAAAGCAGTGTCCCTGCCTGTGTCTTGGTGCCAGCACATCCAGCTGGACTACACACATTACAGACTATGTGAGTGAATGGATCTTGGTACATTTTCTTATGAACAATTCTCGGCTTAGTTCCTAAAATAGGACTCTGTTTACTCATCTGCAAAATGGGGCTAGAGCAGTAACAACCTTCTAGGATGAATGTGAGGATTAAATGAGTTAAGGGAGCTCATTTAAACTTTGCAAAGTTCCTGGGACGTAATAAGAGTCAACAAGAGGTAGTCATTGCTGTATTGTTTTAAGTATTATTACTATTATTGTATTTGGGGACCTTATGCCCACTCATCACAAGGCGTAGAAATTTCTTACCACCTGGCATGAACAATTCTTGAGTGAATTTTTTTTGAGTGATTATTGTTTAAATATATATTTGCTCTTATAAAATTGAAGATGGGATTAGCAATTTTCAGATTCTGAAACAAAAATAATTGGAAATTCAGATTCAGCAATCATAGGATTTTATAACAGTCTACAAGTACATGAAAAAAATCTACAAAAATATAATAGATTTGAATTTCTATAAATGATCTAGTCTGAAACATTTTTCTAAACTTCTACTATTTTTTGTTTGTTTGTTTTGTTGGGTTGTTTTTTTTTGCGGTACGCGGGCCTCTCACTGTTGTGGCCTCTTCCGTTGTGGAGCACAGGCTCCAGACGTGCAGGCTCAGCGGCCATGGCTCGTGGGCCCAGCCGCTCCGCGGCCTGTGGGATCTTCCCGGACCGGGGCATGAACCTGTGTCCCCTGACTTGGCAGGCGGACTCTCAACCACTGCGCCACCAGGGAAGCCCTCTACTATTTTTTCATATACTCCATTAAGCTTAAAATACCAAACTCCTTAAGTTAACTTTAGGTCAGCTTTCAGCCTCTAAGTTTTTAAATTGTCTCCCTCATCCCCCACCCTCCCCTTAATATACTTCATTAATCTTGTTTGCTCTTGTGAGAAAAATACAATGGCCAGGGAAAAGTGGGGAAGAGATGAACAAGTAAGTGATTTGCTGGAGAGATTAGAAAATCTCTGTCAGAATTCTGTGTGTTCACACCAACCCTTAACTACCCCTCACCTTACCCCACAAAAAAGAGAGAACAGGTAGTAGCAAAGAATAAGAAAGTCTTCTGATGCCAGGCAGTAACAGAGTTAGCTGTCACCAAACTGGGCCAGAAATAATGGATGACAACCTCACCCTTGCACACCATTCCTAGTATCAGTTCCTTTTCCTTTATTCTCATTACCAGCAAGACCCACCCACAAGGGGGAAGATTTCCTCCCAGTGTGAAGAAACTTCCTATCAAGTAAGTTGGATGTTTTCTCTGCTGAAAGGTTACATCTTGTTTATGGACGGGGTTCTCTGTTTTAAAAGTCCATGGGCAGAGGGGCCCTGTGGAGATGGATTATTCCTCATTCCCCCCAATTTAATCCCCTCATTCAATTCACCCTTTCTGACTCCTCTCTTCCTTTCTCTTCTCTCTTCCTATTTTGTGCCTTCATTTTATTTCTCTCCACTCTCCTTCCCTTCTCTTTGATCACATCAATCTTTAGTAGTATATTAATGTTACTCACCAAAGTAACAAAGCCTTGATTCTGAAATTCTAAAGTCTTGATTCTGAATTTGCTTCTCTAAACAAAAGATAGGTTTAACATTAAGAACTACAGGTGGTCCAGCATCACTTTTTATATCCATCCCCAAACAAGGAGGCCATATATTTATCTAGAGATATTTTGTATAACTTAATTCAGTATACATGCAATCTATGTATACATATACATTAAAGAATCTTTTGGATCTGTGTAAGGGCCTTTGAAGTCTCTTCTGCATGTTAATTTCTCTCCTAATCCAGATGCCACTGCTCTTTGTGACATTTCAGAGAGGTCACTGAGCACCATCCTTATAACCCTCCAGAGAAGAACAATGGAATGCAGAACTTTTTTTTTATTACCTAACCTTTTAATATTCTTTTTTCCTTTTCAAGAAAATCCAGTTAAGTACTAGGAGGTCTTACCACTAATAGTAATTTCTCTCTAGCTCAGTCAGTACTTACCCTCTGCAGAGAAAATTATGAATGTATCTGTGTTCACAGATTTACACATTTCCTGTTTTATATGATTACTCCCCAGAAGGAACTACCTTGAGCCTCTGCCTAAACGGATCTTTCTGGCCTCCCCATGATTATGCAGTTCAAAGAATCACAGCTTTTACAAATGAACTTCCCTTCTGATTTGGAATTCTAAGAGCTCTAACTATTATTAAACTGTATATAAACTATAGGGATTTGAAAGGTAACAAATGTTAGAGACTGCAGCTTTTCAAGCTGTATATTTCACAAACAAAATGCCAGCTTAAATTAGAAGCTGGAAAAATATTTTAGTTTTAGCAAAGCAGATTTTTTAAATCTGCTAATAAAAAATTCATAAATTCTGGAAGAATTAATCTAAAATATTGATACTTACCACACAAATGTATCAAATGATCTTAATGTGTTACCATTTGGGGAGTTTTAATTCTGCTAGCATGAAAACAAATTTTTTGACACTGTAATATCTTATTTGAATACAGTTTTATACAGTGAAAAAGCTTAGTCTTATATACTGTGTATAAGGAAAACCCATTTGTGTTTAAAATAAAAATTCCTCAAGATATTTTAGGTTCTTGCTCTGTACAATGAATTTAAAGATAAATTATGTTCTGAGTAAAACGTTGTGTTTACGCAGAATATAAAGAAGAAAATAATCGATAATTCCACCATCCAGACAACAACTATTTATATTTTCTTCCAGTCTTTTGACTAGGCATATATTTTGAAATTCCTTGTTTAGACTTTCACTGTTCTGTTTTAAGCAGTAATACTTCATGCTGAGGCATGGCTTGATTTTTAGTCACAGGGAGAAAGAAAAAAGAGAGAAAGATCAAGAAAGAGGAACATGGAGGGCACAGGATTCTCTTGCCTCCTTTCCTACTGACTGCTGACACTAGTCCCCCATACCTACTGCTAGAGGCATTCCCCAAAATCCTCAAATAGAACAACAACAATTGTTAATAAAAAAAAAACTTTTCCAAACCTGAAAAGCATTGTAAGTGAGCCTACTGATATTCACTGTGAAGAAAATGTCAACATTCTCTTTGTGGATAGCTAGGTAATTTGTGGATTTTTGCATTTCTATGGTCATCTCTTTCTAGGCTTCTAAGAAATCATGAATAAAAAATAAAAAGTATTGAGAGTCCGCCTGCCGATGCAGGGGACAAGGGTTCGTGCCCCGGTCCGGGAAGATCCCACATGCCGCGGAGCGGCTTGGCCCGTGCGCCATGGCCGCTGAGCCTGAGCGTCCGGAGCCTGTGCTCCGCAACGGGAGAGGCCACAACAGTGAGAGGCCCGCGTACTGCAAAAAAAAAAAAAAAGAAAAAGTAGGGCTTCCCTGGTGGCGCAGTGGTTGAGAGTCCGCCTGCCAAGTCAGGGGACACAGGTTCGTGCCCCGGTCCGGGAAGATCCCACATGCCGCGGAGCGGCTGGGCCCGTGAGCCATGGCCGCTGAGCCTGCACGTCCGGGAGAGGCCACAAAAGTGAGAGGCCCACATACTGCCAAAAAAAAAAAAATTATATATATATATATATATATATATATATATATATATATATATGTTTTTAATCACCTGAAAACACCCTTTAGAGTCTAAAATGGGTATGACCATTATTCTGATCCCCCTGCAATGTAACAGTTACTCTCCTCAGTCTAGCTTGCTTTATATTTTTAGTATAAAATACATATTGAATTTTGGCAAGTTTGAGTAAATATCAATAATATAGCTTTCCAGGATAGCTTGCATCATTATGGCCTAGAACTTAAGGCAATTAAGTGTGTCTTCCTTTTCCTGTAATTTTATATGAAGAACACATTTTCCACAACATACAGTTCTTATAGTAAGCACTATAGGCCTGTAGTAAGCACTAGACTGTGAAAACAGAATAGTCCATCAGCCTCCTAAGAGGATGCTCAGTGTCTCCTTAGACCTATTTTCATTGAAGCCTCCAAGAATGACATTACTGTATTGTGCTCCATGATTGTGGCTATCATTTCATCACCAGAAATTATAGCACTGGCTTCTGTTTCCAGCACTTTGGTGGGTTAGATGCTGCAAAGGTTAGTTTTACATGTCAACTTGGCTAGGCTATGGTGCCCAGTGTTTGGTCAAACACTAGTCTAGGTATTGCTATGAAAGTATTTCATAGCAGTGTGGTTAAAGTAGATTTTTAAGTAAAGCAGTTTACTCTCCGTGATGTAGGTGAGCCTCATCCACTCAGTTGAAGGCCTTAAGAGAAAAGACAGGTGCCCTGAAGATGAAGGAATTCTGCATCCAAACCTGCCTTTGGACTCAAAACTGTAACATCAACTCTTGCTGGAAAATCCAACCTATCAGTCAGCCCTGTGGATTTTGGATTTGCCAGCCCCCATAATCTCATGGGCCAATACTTAGAGTCTGTCTATAGATAAAGACACATAATTTATATTGTAATATAATATAATCTCTTTCTTTGGAGCACCCTGATACAGATACCCTGAATGACAATCTCAGCTAAGATAGCTAAAACTCTTGATAAAATATTTTTTAAATGTCTTTTAAAATATATCACTGAGCTTGCACAAAAGGGAGGGATTTTTCAGATCCCCAAAAGTAAGTGAAAGCAGAAACCCTGGTAATTAAGCAAGTTCCAAAGCCAGCTTTCACCCTGAAAGTTTCTGTCAGACTCTGGAGACCCTGAATCTCAACTCTGAGATGAAGCTCAGGGATTGCCCAAGGTGGGGAACCTGCTAGGAGAATCCTTACATAAAGCTGAAAACACAAAGGGCTACATCCTCAGTGTAAAGACAAATTAAAAAAAATAAACCCTGTCCCAAAGAGGGGTGTTATTTCAAGGACATTTGCCTATCTTAATGTTGATGCCGGGAGGACAAAAAGAAAGAAAAAAACTTCCCTAAGAATTTGGAAGCACAACTAGGTCCATCACAGGAGAGCTTTCTACCTGAATTCATACCACATATGTGGCTCTCCCAAATTTTAAACCATAAAATAGAGTATTTCAATATAAAAGGATCCCAGGTTGGTAGTACAACCAAGTAACTCAACCAGAAAGAGCAAGTGCAGATCTTCCCTGCACAAATTCACTTCCAACTTTGGCCTTAAAGAATCCCCAGAGATAAAGTGCCAAGACAAATGAGAAGATCACAGAAGAAAAATGTCATAAAACCTAGGAAGAAACATGGTACCATGAAGTGAAGACCAGAAGAAGCAAGCAGCAGACATCAAAAGTGGTCTTGCAAAGACATCAAATATTGACATTAGTGACCAAATACCAATTTTATATGATTAATAAAATAAAAGGGGAGCTTGAAAATATTAGCAAGGAACAGGAGACTGTAAGGGATATCCAAGCAGATCTGATAGGGAACCAAACAGTACTTCAGGAAATGAAACAAAATAATTTTTTAAATGGAGGAGAGGGGCTTAAACAGCTGTTCAGACCCAATGAAAAAGAGAATCAGTGAACTAGGAAATATATTTAAACATTTTCCAAAATACAATCCAGAAGACAAAGAGACAAAAAACATAAAAGAGATGTTAAGAGTTTTATAACGCCTAATCAGAGTTCATGAAGGAACTAATAGAGGAGGGCAAAAGCGCTTTCCAAAGAGATAAAGTGATAATAATAGAGGAGGATTTTCCAGTATTGTTAAAGACCACAGTGCTCAGATTCAGGAAGCCAAGTGAATCCCAAGCATGATAAATAAAAGAAATCTACATATAGAACTATGATTGTAAAAATGTAGAACTCCAAAAGGGAGGGAAAACTTTAAAGGTAGACAGGAAAGAGAGAGCATCTGTTAATGTGCAGCCTTAGACCTAATACTGACTTTTCAACAAAAAACAACAGGAGCTGGGACTTCCCTGGTGGTCCAGTGGTAAAGAATCCGCCTTCCAACGCAGGGGACATGGGTTCGATTGCTGGTCAGGGAACTGAGATACCACATGCCGTGGGGCAACTAACACCGTGTGCCACAACTACTGAGCTTGCGCGCCTCCACTAGACAGCCTGAATGCCGCAAACTACAGAGCCACAAGCTCTGGAACCCGCGTGCCACAACTACAGAGCCCACATGCCCTGGAGCCTGCATGCCACAACTAGAGAAGAGAAAAACCTGCAGGCCATAATTAGAGAGAAGCCTGTGCGCCGCAACAAAAGATCCTGCATGCCTCAACGAAGGTCTCATGTGCCGCAACAAGACCCGATGCAGCCAAAAATAAATAAATCTTTTTTTTAAAAAAAGCAACAACAGGGCTTTCCTGGTGGCGCAGTGGTTGAGAGGCCACCTGCTGATGCAGGGGACACGGGTTTGTGCCCCGGTCTGGGAAGATCCCACATGCCGCGGAGCCTGAGCGTAGGGAGCTGGGCCCGTGAGCCATGGCCGCTGAGCCTGAGCGTAGGGAGCCTGTGCTCCGTAGCGGGAGAGGCCACAACAGTGAGAGGCCCACGTACTGCAAAAAAAAAAAAAAGCAACAACAGGAGTGCGCACACACACACACAAAGACAGTAGAATCATATCATCAATGTGCTGAGAGAAAATAACTATGAATCAAGCATTATATCCCCATGAAATATCTTCCGAGGATGAGTGTAAAATATACTTTCAGTCAACCAAAAATTGAGAGACTTTAATACTTGGGAGACCCTCACCAAAGAAAAGTACAAAGGATGTACTTCAGAAAGAAGGAAATAATCAGAAAAGATATAGGTAAATATGTGGATAGATCTAAATAAATTTGATTGTATTAACAATAATATCTAATCTGTGTGTGGGGGGAAGGATTAAGCTAGAACTGGATTCCAGAACTAGAAAAGGATATGTTGAAAAAATTTCTAAGGTCCTCATATTGTTTCGGAGGAGGAAAGATGTTGATTAACCTTTTTAAATGAAAACATTAAAACAGCGAGGCAACCCCTAAAAGAATAAACACACAAAGAATATAACTTCCAAACAAAAAATTCTCAGTGCAAAATAAGCAAAAAAGGAGCAAAAAATAGAAATATAAAGCACCAAAAAGATGGCAGTAATAAATCCAAGTACATATATCAATATTTATAATAATGTAAATGTACGAATATAAATGTCCAGTTAAATGTTGAGGATTATCAAAATGAATTTTTTTAAAAAAAAATTATAAACCGGTTCACAAGAGATTCTTAAAACATAAAGTTATAGAAAGGTTGAAAGTCAAAGGATGGAAAACCAAATATTAACAGAAGAAAGCTAGTGTGGCAAAATTAATATCAGAGAAAATAGACTATGGCCAAAGCATTACTAGAAATGAAAACAGTTCCTACCTAATTCACCAAGATATGTCAAGGGACTTCCCTGGTGGTCCAGTGGTTAAGACTCCATTTCCTGATTGGAGAACTAAGATCTCACTTGCTGTGTGGTAAGGCCAAAAAAAAAAGAAGAAGAAAATATGTCAAGTCTACACTCATATGCACCCACAATCATATACTTCATTTTAGCATCAGAGAAAATGCAAAGTTACTGCCATTACCACTGCTATTCAATATTGTATTCAAAGTCCTAACCTGTATAAGTATGACAAAAGTGGAAAATACGTTAAAGCTTTAGGGATTAAAAAAGAAAGATAAAAAAACTGTCATATTTACACATAATATTATTGGCCACATAGAAAACTCAAAGAAAACTATAGGTTAAAATTATTAGAATTAATAAGAGACGTTTTGAATCAGTATACGCTTTCATACAGCAAAACTATAAGAAAATATAATTGTAAAAGAATGCCATTATATAGCAAAAATAAATAAATCTAGGTATAAATCTAACAAAAGTCATGTACCTCATTTACATAGAAAAATTATATCTTATTGAAAAATACATTAAAGAAGACTTAAATAAATAAATACCAAGTTGTTAGTAGGAAGCTTCAACACATGAAGATGTCAATTCTCCCCATATTGATTAAATCCAATTCTGATGAAAATCCTGGAAATATTTTTTTGTGGAACTTGACAAACTAATTCTGAAATTAAAATGGAAGAACAAAGGGCCAAATACAGCCAAGTATTCCTAAGAAAAAGTACAAGGTAAGAAGAATTGCCCTCCCAGTTATCAAGACTTAGCATATAAGTTATAGTAAGTAAGATGATGGGATGCTGGCAAAGGGCTAGACAAAGGGGCCAAAGCAATATGATAGGGAACCTGGAAATAAATCAAGGCATATGTAGAGACTTGCTTTTATAATATAGTAGGCACTAGAGATAAACAGAGAAAAGGTTCAATCAATGGTACCAAGAAAATTTATTAAACAACTGTGAAAAAAAGAAAAACTAAATTGGATCCCTACCTTACCCCATACACAAAAACTCATTCCAGTTGGATTAAAGACTTAGATGTGGAAAGGCGAAACTATAAAAGTCTTGGAAAACGATTTAGGAGAACACCATTACAACCTTGCAATAGGGAAATTCTAGCATATGTGTACAGGAGGCATGCACAAGAGATAGTCTGAGAGACAGAGAGAGAGAAAGGGAAGGGAGGAACCCAAATGTCCACTCCTAGTAGTGAGGAGCAATCACCTGCAGCATGCTCACACAGTGGATTACTGTACAACAATGAGAATGAAAAAACCACATTGTGTGAGTGTACCACAATTAATTTAATACCAACATTAAACACAGTGGTGGGAGAAAAATCACTGACAACTATGTTATATTATATATCATTATATAATATATATGCTATATTATTTAGGGATACATACATAAGTAGTAAAATTATGAAGCAAGCAAATGAGTAGAACACAATTCAGGGTGGTGATTATTTCTGGTGTGTTGGTAGGGAGGAGAGATGCAATCCAAGAGGGCACAAAGGAGTCTCCTTGCGGACACTACTGAGATTCTATTTTTTTTTACTGTAGCTGCTGGGATAGAGCAGTCATTTTATTTTATTCTTTAAATCATACAGATGTATTCATATAGTATTTTATATGTATGATACAATCACACTCAAATGTTAGATACGTTATTTCTAAGATCTTGGCTTCATTCTCTTATTGATTTAAATCTAGTCCATCCCTGGATCAAGCGCTCCTTCTTTTTGGCTTATGAATACCATATTCTAGATCTGGAGCTGTACTTGCACCTGCTCTACCATTATCAGAAGTCAGATTTCTGTACTTTTCTGGCAACCTAAGCCTGGGGGTACCAAGATCACCATCCTCCCTTTCCAGCAGTGTTTGCTCAGCCAGCAAGTGTAAGAGAAAAAAATAGCATTTAATTATAATCAGGTCTCCAGGAGCTTCTTTCCTCTAATGATATTCGCATCAAGTGACTCCAAAATAATTCAAGAGAGTAATTTAAGCCCTTGAAAGCTAACCAGAGTGAGTGATGGAAAGGCCTGATGCCAGTACGTTACCCCTTTCAGGGGCTGACCTTATCAAAATTACCTAGTGTTCCCCTCTCAGAAGACCTTCATCTGTAAAACAGAAATGATAAGCAACAATGCTGGGTGCTCTTAGAAGCTGTGGTCATAAGCTTTCTATTAACAGACAGTAGATCCTGTCATCAATTCTGTCTAAACCTACACATTGCTGTTAAATGATTCCTTCAATGTCGAAGTTTTATCACTCTGACTCATACTTCTATTTTCTTTTTTCTTCCTAATAATGTGACATCTCAGACTTTACACCCTCACTCAACTTTTGCTGACATGAACACACTCAGCATAGTCATACTTGCCAATAAAGGTCAAATACTATATTTTTGGGTAGGTTTTAAGAACTTTCATAATAATAAGCAAAAGGTCCTGTCATTTATTTGATTTGAATTTGCAAAGGCATCAATAAACTAAAGGAAGACATACTGAGAATTGATGGGGAAAAAAATGTTGATTCCCAAATTTATCTTCTGGAAATTCAAAATATACAATGGAGTAACAGCTGTTCTAGATTTCCACCAGAGATCAGCAGATAAGTTATTATTGAAATTCAAAGTTGTGACATCTTTAGATAAATATTTGCCTTTGACTTTCATTCAAGAGAAATCTAGAAGGGCTCAGAGTCTGGCCCAGAGAAGATAATTTTAAATCTACAGTTTTAAACTGGGGTTGAAAAGGAGCCCAGGTTGGATTCTGCCAGCAGGTCTGTCTGCTGCTATTGTTTTCTGTTGTCAATGTCTAGGACTTTCTGTCTCCAGCCATGTTTCAGCCTATCCTCAAAGGATTTCCTCACCCCTCTTATTGAGCCTGCCACAGATTCGGTACGTGCCATCAGAGCTCCTCTCTCACTGCGCCTCCCCTCTCACTGCGCCAATACCCTGACCTGATGCCTTTGGAGGGTCTCTATACTAAACCCTAGCTATTGAAGACTTCAGTTAGCCAGCCTCAGAGCACACAAGTGCCTACAGGTCCAAGAGCAGAAGCATCCCCCATGAAATAAAAACATTGGGATATCATCTCTTAGCACATGCCAGCCCTCCACCCAACAAATGGCTTCCCTTACACCAGCACGTAGTCCCTCCTCCCTGTTGATTCACTTGGGAAGCCGGTCCTCTAAGAAGAATGTGGCCTTTGCACTAACCACATGGACTGGGTTGTCTTGTATGCAACCACTGCCAACCCAGCTTACAAAAGTGTCAGTTAAAGAGACTTCTGCACTCATTCTCCTATTTTGAAAGGAGAGAAACAAGAGATGAACTCCTGGTCCCTCCATATGTGCTTTTCAGACCAGTGACAATATTAATCCTACAATTTGGTTTTTTAAAATTGCTGTCACTTCTAACACTACCATGTATCTGCAAAGTAATTAGATATCTTGTCCCATATGTTACATGGGCAAGTCCACCTCATAACTTTACAGAGGGATGGTGATGCCTTCCTTTGGGGCCCCCATCCTGGCACCCCTTCTCCCCCACCTGCTTATTGATTTAGGAGTCAGCCTTCCCAAACTGTGTGTAAATTGAGGGCAAACTCGTTTTAGTCTCCCTCCTATCAGGACCATAGTAGTTGTTCAGTAAATATCTAATGAACGGTCACACCTCCCAAGGTCTTAGAAAACCAAGGGTACGTCTCTTTCCCTTCCTCCTAAATCACCTGCCAGCACTTTCCCCAACCTGGTGCCCCCAAGCCTCACCACGGTCCTTGCCATCACCCCGTCCACGTTTTTCTGACGCTACTACGCCTCAGCCAGGGATCTAGGGTCCTGCCCGGAAGGTGGGGGCAGCCAGGAGGTGGCAGCGGAGGGGGGGACAGGGATGCGGCAGCCACACCCGCGTCCCCTCCCACTCCCGGGCTCCCCCACGCCCCTCTCCTTCCAGTCTCCCCCCACTACAACCCCACCCTCTGCAGCAAGGAGGCAAAGGAGCAAGAGGAGAATCTTGGCCGCAGCCCCCTCCGCCGCCTTATAAAAAAGAAATTGACTTTTGTTTGGAGTTTGTGAAAAGTGGGGCTCGGGACCCAGTCAATGGGGCGCCCCGCGGTGCGGGCTGAGTGGAGCTAGCGCGAATCGCTCAGCCGCGGCCCCAATTAATCCGCCCTTTGTGCGGCCCGCCCGGCCGCCCCCGCCGCAGCAGCACCAGCGGCCCATTGTTCGGCCTCGCCGGGCCGCGGGATTTACCCTTTTCAAACAGCCGGTTTTGTCCACGGCAGTTCGAGCGGAAGTTTCTCACTGACAATTTGCCCCAAATAGATAGATTTGTCAGAAGCGACCTTCGGGAAGGAAGCAAAAAGCCACCGGCCTGAAGGTTGGGGCCGACACTCGGCGTCCCACCCGCGGCCGCGCCGCCCTCCGCGCCCCTAGCCCGGCGGCCCGAAGCCCCTCGGGGATCCCCGATCCCCGGCACCTGCTGAGCCAGACACTTCGTAGACCTGATCTCCATTTATCCGTCTGTAAAATGGAACAGCTTGTCGCTTGCAAGCCGTTAAGTCCAGCGCTTTGGGTCAATTAGCGTGGACAACGTTCATTTCCTCTCTCTCCTCTCACCTCCTTTTTAAAAAACTGTAAGGAAAAGAAAAAAACCTAGCAAGACCTCAGGGACGACGTGAAACATTCTTGAAGGTGGGTCTTGGTAACAAGTTCCGGATGGTGCACGTGTTTGTTTCTCTTCTGCCCTCCGGCTCCTTCTTAACAAAGATGTCAACCGTGCTAAATCACAGGTGGGGTCTTTGTAAGACCGGCTATTGTCCCCTCATAAGTCAAGATATAAAACGCTTTGTACTGAATGGCCCGTGATCTGTAGCTTTCAATTTGGGAGTCGGGCTGTTAGATTTTTTTTTTTCCCACCCACCAGAGCCACTCTTCCCCCAAATGACCTCACTTAAATAAGCAAAATCTGAATGGGGGGGGGGAATCCTAACATGCTGTTGATGAAAAGAATAGTTACTGATTTCTTCACACTTAATGGCAAGTATGTCTTTTAAAATACAGTCTCATACCAAACAGATCTGTGAATTTTAAGCAGAACTGAATTGTATTAATCATTTGGTGGGTTTGTTCATTTTCTATCACTAGAGGAGAAATACAAAGGTTGGGACTCCACAGCTTCTATTTCTACTGTACTCACTCAGTCTCTTTCTTTAGTCCAGAAAATTTCCTGCTAGCTGCACATGAGAGAAAAGTTAAAACAAAAAAATCTGTTTTTTGTTTATCCATCAGGTGAATACACACTTCAGCATCATACAGAGGAAACCCTAGGTGGTCTTTAACAAGATTTCGGTGGTTAAGAGCTACAATTTAGAGAAGATGACAATACATACACAGTGTCAATAGTATTTAAACAAACATCCCAGACAACAGAATAATGGTTATTAACTATGATGCTTTGGGCTTCTGACTGATTTCCCATGCCTGTCTGCAGCCAAACAGCTGCAGGATTTCCACACACCCCGCTTTTAAACTGTTTATGTGCATCATTTTTAAAATTGCATTTAACAACCATATCCTTCAGAACAGTCCCTCCGTGTGGAACAGAAGTGAATGGTTTAGTAATAGTGACAAAGCCAGTAACAAGAATGTATTTCATGACAAAAAAACTCTAGTTAGAAATCAGCTCCTTCAAAAGATTCTACATGTCTCGAAATGTGGACCACTGTCTGATTCTGTATGTCCTGCAGCATGGGTTTACATGTCTAAATAAATAGAGCTCTTTAACCCTACTCAACACTTGCAGTGTTTTCAAAAGTGATTAAATTGTACAACTGTCCTAAAGTGCCCACCCACCTAGGGTTTGAAAATATTAAAGAAATTGAAAGAGAAGTTAAGATTATTTTGTGCAATTCCTTTGTCACTTCCAGACAAATATTAAGTTTTAAAAATTACTTTAGTGATCAGGACATTAAAATGAATACATTCCTTGTACACTCCAAACATGCAACTCCAATCATTATTTAGCTAATGCAACTGGAAAACATATATTTAGGGATCCAAATATGTGCTATTATGAGTGCTTGGGTAATTATACATTATTTTAGCTAATCATAAATGCATGGACTAAAGTTGAGTTACCTCCACTGTTTTCATTGTTGTTTAGCATCTGTTAAGCATCTGCTCTGCACTAAAGATGGTCAAAACATCAGCCTTCAAAAAAGACATCTAAATATTTGTATCTTATCTATAGAGAGATACATATATGTTATATGTGGTACATGTGGGCATTTCAAATATCTAATTATTCAATGTCCTGATCTGAAAGAAACACTAGATTTCAAATGTTTCATCGATTTCAAAATCATGTCAGTTACACCTGAAATTTTAGAGACTTGGAGAAATGTCTACAACCTACCTCCTGAGCTGTGCACTGCTATACCTGAAAGCCTAAATCCTCCTTCTCCCAGCAGGCAATCATCTTATGCCCTGAAGCATGAGATCTGATTACCCCTATCATCATCTTAGCTTGCATAGATACAGATGTTATTAACGGCCATAGTTTATCCAACCCTTTTTTAAAACGCAGCTGCAGCATTTGACTTGGGGACCTCCTGTGAATCCCACTGGTTGACTCCGTCTTGCACAAAACACGTGGGGTTTGGGGGAGGGAGAAGAGAGGGGGAGGTTTGTTTTGTTTTGGAGGTTTTTTTTTTTTTTTGAATCAGACTTCCCTAAATAGCCACTTGGCATCTTTGTAAGTGATGTGAATTCTGAAATTACTTACTAGAATAGGCGGACAACAGAGTACTGTGTGAACTAGATCATTTAGAAACAAAGCATACTAGAATGTATGATGCTTTTCACTGCATTGGCAGAGATCGAATATGTGGTCCTGATATACTTATTGACGGAATAAAGAATAGAATTGTAGTTTATTCTCAAATACGTTAGCCACATTTAAACCGGGCTATCCCGTTTTACATAACAATTGTTTCTACTAGTGTTGAAACAGTAATCTGGATAAAGCAGGTTCTAAACCTGCCGTGGAGGGAATAGAGAGATGTTTTTAAAATCTGAAAGGCCCAGATTGGCAATCCACACTGATCAAATTCTGTGATTAATTGTTCAATCTAATTATTGACCTTTTTCTCAGCATCTACAATTAGTGTCTCTAAGTGGTTCCTCTTGTAGCCTACATCATCCCCTCTACAAAACAGAAAGAGACCTCACACATTTTCTATCCATTTGGACACAGCAAATTTTAAGTACTTGCAGAGGGAGAATGTAAAGAAAAATCTGTGAAGTGGAAGAGTCTGAAGTTCCAGAAATACTGAACTATTGCTTCAAGATGCACAAAACACTTTTCTTAATTCCGATTACTTCACTTGTGAATGAAATTGCCTTAATTGGAGCCTCTAGAGGCCCTTCTGGGAAATGGGAGGTAGCTCAATGCAGTGGAATTAATATTTCAGACAGCATTAGACTCAGCGTGAAGAGATCTGGGTTCTGGGGTTGGCCTTTGTCTCTAGATGAGTGACCTAGTACAAGCTTTGTCTCTAAGGGTCTCAGTTTCCTCATCTGTAAAATGATGAAATTAGATGAGTACTGATCTCTAAGGTCCTTTCTGGTTTGTGTGCTATATAATTCTGGGCTAAATGGGAGCCAGGTTGGACTGTGCAGTTCACAGGAAATTAGGAGGTTGAAGGAGGCTTGGTGGCCAATCCTTCCCTGGATGTAGTCTTTCTTGTTTCTCTAGTCATTCTTTTGTTTTAGAAAACCAAAACTGACCTCTTCCCAAGGTTTGGGGGCCTAGAGGACCTGTGCCTACTGCCTGTCCTCCCCATTGCTGGGGCAGAGCAAAGGCAAGTCCTCCACCTCAAGCCTCAGCTTTCCTTGTGAGTACCATCAGGCAGCGTCGCCCATACATTCCACATTTATCAAGCACTGCTATGTGCCAGAGTGCTAGGGGCTGGCAACCCAAGATGAATCAGTCTGCTTCACAGAGCTCCCTGTCTAGTTGGAGAGCTGAGTATCCCTTATGTCTCCTCTAAACTTTTTACTCTTGCCATTAGGAAATAAGAAACAGGCAGCTTTGTCTCTGCTGACGTATCTTTCTGTGGGACACTATTTTCTTGCTCCTTTGTTCCTGGTAACGTGTCTGGTTGTTTCTGTTTTAAATACATTTCAGGTGAGTCATCTTATAGGGAGGGAGCCCAGGTCTTAACTTAAAGCAATTTGACATGAGAGCCATAATAAATTCTTCCTGCAACAAGGCAGGATATAAATTAAAATATTGTATGTAGGAAATAAAGTAAAAGATGGGAGAAGGATGTTTCTATTTGATTGTTCCTGGGGCAAGGTGAATATAAAAGTGTAGTGAGACTCTGTAAGCTTCTAATCCCCAGCCTGCCCCTAGACCTGAATTTCCTCTGCTGATATGGCCCTAAGAGAGTGTGTGAATAAATGCAGAAACACAATTTGTTATTTGTTAAGAAAGAAAAAAAAAGGAGCCCGTCACACGTGGCCTTTTCTTATTGTTGCTGCTGTTAGCACCAATACTAGATTGTATGAGAGAGGCAGGTGTGCTGTTAGTAAGGAGTAACAGACAACTCTTAGATAACAGAGTTCTAGAAAATGTCAAGGAAGAACTCCACAACTCAGCACCAGTTCAGTTCTGGAGCACCTGGGCCTCTTTTCTGGATTGTTCTCAATGTTTCTTTATGAGAAGAGTTAGATAGGAGCCAAACCACTTGTAGACAGATCCACAGCAGACTCAGGAGCAAGCCTGGTGAGACTGCTTCTTGCATTCAGTTAGTGAGCCCTCACTGAGCACCTACTTTGAGCTGGACACTCTGCTCTATGACCCACCTTCTCTCTCACTCCCCATCCACTGGGGAAGCAACAAGCAAGTATAGGTTGAATTATGACCTGGAAGCAAATGAAAATCAACTTTCTCCTTCATGTAAACAAACAAAACTTGTGTCAGGGTCTTTTGGAAACTGAACATCAAACCTCAGGCAACCTTAACTGGTAGGTTTTGCCAGACATTTTCTGGGTCTGGGTGTTTCTCAACCCTGCTTGTCCTTGAGGTGAGGGGAATTTTAAAGGAATGACTCTCTAGAGATAGGATAGCCTCTGAGAGGGGGTTGATCACTGGTTGGGGAGGGGAGTCTCTGTTCCACACCAACTTTAGCTTTGCTTGCTGATGGGAAAGCTTTTCCTTTCTACTTTACTGTTTTAATTTAGAATGTTGGAGGGGGCACTTAGTGGAGAAAATGGCACTGTTTTTAAGGGAAGCTAAGTGAATGGAGATCTAGAGGTCAGACCCAAATAATCTGATGCTAGAGGGGTGTCCTGCACCCCTGCCTCTCTCATGCAATCTAATTCACAGGACTCTACTTCCCACCTTTCTTTGTTGTTCTAAAACATTTTTAAAATTAAGTATAGTTGGTTTACAATGTTTCAGGTGTACAGCAAAGTGATTCAGCTATATATGTATAATCTTTTTCAGATTCTTTTCCGTTATAGGTTATTGCAAGATATTGCATATAGTTCCCTGTGCTATACAGTAGGTCCTTGTTGATTATCTATTTTATATTTAGTGGTGTGTATCTATTAATCCCAAATTCCTAATTTATCCCTCCCCTTCCTTTCCCCTTTAGCAACCATAAGTTTGTTTTCTATGTCTGTGAGAGTATTTCTGTTTTTCTACCTCCCTTTTTAAATGGATGAGAAAGAGGATTAGCAGGAGAGTGAGCTATACTAGAAAACAGTTTTCAGAGGCAGTAGATTCCCCTAACATATAACCGGTTTTCCAAGGGCATTGACAGCCTTCCCAACTCCACACTGGTTTAGGGTCCCTTGTATATTTTTCCAGAATGTCCTGTGTTTCAGTCCAGTCCAAAGCACTTATCACCTTTTATGAGCCTGCTCTCCCTGTAGACTCCTTGAGAAAGGGGTCATGTCATTAATCTCTGGCACATAGTGGGTGCTCAGTGTTTGATGAATGGGGTGGATTGCTGGATGGACAGAGACCCCTAGATTCCATCATCCTTCTGAGGGTCTTATTTCTTATCTCCTTGACCAAAATGTAAACATCCTGTGATAAAAGATGTCTTCCCTGTGTTTTTTGCTTTGGTTTTGGTTGAGAACTCCATACTCACAAGAGGATAAAGACTATGCTAGAGGCTATGTTTGGACCTGGTCAGAAAGGCTTGAGAACCTCTGGGGTGTGGTCACACCTTTTCCAAGCCAACTTTATAAACTCATCCTTGAACTTAATATCTTGTCTCTGTTAAAAGGTATTTCTGAGATACATGGCATTTGCCCCTCATCAATCACTTTTCTTTGTGGACTCACAAGAAAAATCTTTGAAAGTTAAGGTTGAACAGGACTTAATCATTTTACAGATAATGATCTGGAGCCCACAGAGGTCTCGTCACTTGCCCAAATTTACACAGCTAGTTGGGACAGAGCCTGAAGCCCCACCTCCTGGCTTCCAGTGAATAGCGTTGCTGTGCCTCCAGTGACTTCTTGGGAAATCTGCAGGCTACATTTACCTTCATTCATTTGCCCAGTGTTTATGCAGCACCTACTATGAATCAGGCAGTGTGCTCGAGCCTATGGACAGGAAGATGAAAAGTAACAGTCCCTACCTTGAAGAGTCTTTCTTCTCTGAGCTGCGACCACAGGAGTCCCAAGTTTCTTACACCTTAGATCCGAGGTCCCTGTGTCCTGCAGCAGCTTCCAGTGAGTAGAAGCCAGCGGACACTGATGCCAGGCTCCTCCTGGACCTGGTGGGCAGCTGGGCCCTAGCCCCTCCCGCCTACCCTGGATCTTGTAGCTGCTGTTGCCACCGAACCAATCATGCCAGAAAGTCATCACGATGATTTCAGAACTGCATTGTGAGTTATGCAAAGCACGCGCATAATTACAGCCAGGAGGGCAGAACATGCTGTGGGTGTGTATGCGCATGTTGTGTCTTTTGCCAGGGCTGGATGGTGTGTGTGTGTGTGTGTGTTTCTATTCAGTGGAATTCTTCTTGCCACCCTGCTTGATTCAAGACTGGTGGCGTGAGTAAGAAGGGATATTCCCATTTTGACTTTGAGACAATTTGGTAAGCCTCGGGAGTATTTTCCACAAGTTTTGGTGCCTACAACTGAGTCAGTAGGGCAAGAGTGTCTGGAGTAGGGAAACCGGTGGTTTGGACCCTCTAGAACCATAGTCCTCCTACCTCCAAGCCCCAGCACCCGCACAGCGGCTTCCAGGTCTCCTAGCCACAGACTCCTAAACTTCTCCCCTGGAGACAGACCTGGGCCTAGTCTTCCACGCCGGCCTTCATCTTTGACCTTCATTTTAAATTACTCTATAAAGTTCTTCGGCCTGAACCAAGCGCCGCCCTTTGCGTCCACGTGGCGGTGGTGATGGTGGTAGCGGTGGGGGGGGGGGTGGCAAGTGTCTCTCTGGCGGAAGCCGGAGCCCCAGGCTCCAAAATGGCACAGTAACTGTGTTTCTCAAACGCCGCCGGGAAATCATATACTTTTCTAGGTGCGGAGTTCGAGTTTGCACCGCGTCTCGGGCAGGGCTAGCTGAGCACAGGTCTGCCCAACTTGGTTGTCAACAATGTTGAGTTATTGTCCTGTCTCCTAAAAATCCCCTCAGGTTTGTGGCTTTGTTCCACATTTCCCTGATCTCGTCCCACTGCGAAAAACCGAGGAGGGATAACTTGGGAGGTAGTTGTCCCCTTTCTTGCTCTTTCCGAGTGTCCCCAGGCCCGAGTCCTGGTCGCTGCGCGGCACTAGCAAGGACGCGGGCTCTGGTGCGTGGCGTGCGCGGGCGGGGGCTCCAGGCCCAGCCCAGGCCGCGGCGGAAAGTTGCGGTCACGTGCTGCGGCCGCCAGCAGGAGCGCACAGCCTTCGCCCCTGAACCTCCGGGGCCGAGGAACTGCGGCGCCCTCCGAGGGTCCGGGGGACGCAAGCACTCACTTGCACACACATACTCTGATCGAAAGCCCGGGATGACACCGAGTCTGGAGAAAGTGGGACCGGGAGCGGGCGGGTAGAATTGCGGGGTGCTACTATCTGTTCACCTCCCCCAGAGCTTGAGCGGAGGGCGGGAGAGCAGGAGGTGTGACCCTTGACCTTTGGCCAAGCCCACGCCAGGAGGTGAGGCTGGCAAGCTCTTGTTCGACAAGTTCAAGCTGCTGGGAGAGCTTTAGTAAGAATTAATCTCTTAGAGATCGGGGATCACCGCTGTCTAGGCGTGCGCTCTCCCAGCGCGGTACAGGATCCAGGGCAGGAGAGAGCACAGGAATCGCGGGAAAGGCGGGCGGGAGGAGTAGGGGGCTAAGGCGGGGGAGGAAGCTCTCCAGAATCCCTGGACCCTGAATTGGGGCGGTGGGGGGCAAGCGAAGCCCGCTGGGGACGGGCAGCGGGAGGGAAAGCTCTACCCTCCAGCCGCTCCAGTGCAGAAATAATGGAGGCGAAATAGCTTCGCCCTGCTCCGGATGGGCTTTACTTCAGCAAGCCGGCGGCACCCTCCCGGCGGCTGGTGCCCAAGTGGACAGCGCGAAGGCCACAGGAACGCGGAGCCTCCCGCAAACCCCATCCCAGGCCTCAAATACGCACACAGTGTCCTCGCCTATAACGTTTCGTAGATAGTTGCAAAATGAATAATTACTCACCTTGGACCAGATCCAAGTTTTACCCAACAGAAGGGGCACGAGACCAAGAATGAACCAACTCACATGGCCATATCCGGCGCGCACAATCACACACAAACACACAGCCACCCAGTTCTTCCACGAATCTGTCTGGCGCTCTGGAGAGAAGGGGGAAAGTGTTCTGAGAAAGCTCCAGCTGCCTCCCCTTCCCCCTTGCCATGAAATATAATAATTCATTTTTATTACGAGAGCCGCACTGTCCTCACCATCTCGCACGCACAGAGCCACACTCCCTTATTCATACTCTTAACTCCTCAGCTCCGAGAGCGCCTGCATTTTCTTTGGGAGCCGCTTGGAGGTTCATTAATATCATTAGCATTTAACCCCCTCCCTCTTTCCATCTCCTCCCCGCACATGGCTGACGTCAGACCCCGCCAGGAGTTGGGGGAAAAGCTAAGTGGGCCAGGGACGCCCTATTCCCCTCCCCGTGGCTGCCTGTCAGAGCGCTTCTGGAGATATTACAGGGGACCCAGTCCGCAGCGACAGGCACAAAGTCACGGGGTAATGAACTTCGGGAACCCTTTGCCGCTGCGTGCTTGGCTCTCCCCGGAAACCGGGAGCTGGCCTCCTGTTCCCTCGGAAGACTTCCCAGCAATCTAGTTTTTCCCACTCCGCGCTCGGATTTGGGCAGCGCGGAGCCCATCTGCCTGAGGCTGCGGTTGTGTGTTTCCCTTCTTTCCGTAAAAGAGCAACGGTCTGTAGAGATCTGCCCACACTCTGCCTGCCTAATGTAGAGGGAGGAACTGAAGACTGAGAGACAGGAATGGGGAAAGAGAGGGATTTTGCCCTTTTTGCTCCGTAGAAAGACCATTTTCGTGTCTCCATCTCTGTTCTTCAATACCCTTCTCTTGCCTGTCCTCCCTTCTCCCTCGATCTGCCTGTCCGTCTCTCCATTTGTCTGTACATGCCTGTGTCCATACCAAGCAACATTCCCAGCAGCTGCGGTTTTGCAAGAGGCGGGAAGAAACTTAAGGATGCTTAATTTTCCACTGTGGAACGAATTCTGAGCGCCCGGGGAGCAGCGCAGCGCGCAACCGACACCCACCTGTCCGGCCCCGGAGCCTCCCAGGCTGGAAGGCGGCTGGAGAGCGGCGGCGCCCGGCGGCGAAGCGGGCGTTGCCGGCCGGGACTCGGGCAGCGCCCACCAACCGCTCCGCCCCGGGACCGCCAGCATGAGCAAGCCGGCCGGATCAACAAGTGGGTACCTATCGGGCCGCTGCGGGGCTCAGGCGCGCAGGCTGGGACGGACGGGCGGGCGGGGTAGCCGGGGAGGTCCTGCTCCGATCTCCGAGACTCCGAGCCTGGGAGAGGGACTCCAGCGGTGTGTGCGCTTTGGCCCAGCTCCTTGTAGACCATGAGTCAGTGCCTTTCGTGGTGAGGGAAGAACAATTTCGTTACCTCTGGGTTGCTTGATTCCCCCCTTTCTCTGGTATGGTGGGAAGGTTGCGACCCAGGCCGCCCAGCAGTCCCGCGAGTTGCCTCCACTTAGCCGCCAGGTGCGGGGAAGAGGGGGAGGAGGCGGCGGGGGCGGGAACTAGGCCGCAGCCCCAGGCTGCAGCACAATAACACGCTCGCTCAAAACTCCGAGCTCCAGAGCGCAAAAGCAACTTTGCGCAAAGCGGATTTTGAATGGAATGCTTTGCACCCCTTTTCTAGCTATTTCAAATAATCCTGCAAATTGGGAAGCAGAAACAATTTAAAAGTCACATTTTCCTTAATCCTAAATCCGCGTAGGTCATAACTGGGGAATTTAAAGTATGGCGAACCGCTCTAGCAAAGAGAGGACCAAATCCCTAATCCCAAGGAGTTTTCGAGCGAGAGCTCGGCAGAGGCAGGAGAGTGCGGCCTGTTCCCCTCCGCGCGCTCCTCTCCTTCCTCAACCCTGCTTAGCTGGAGGCTCTCCCTTGGAACTCCAAGTCATGGCTGATCTCTAACCGCCCCTAGACGCCGGAGTGCAGGTCTGAGTGTATGTGCGAGGGCTTTTGCGTGCTCCTTGCCTGCGGACCCTGAGAATGTGCAGGCCAGAGCCGGCGCTGGGCCGGCACGGCCGCAATGACAGGGTCTCCATGGGGCATTTCAGTTCCCGCCTTCCGGTGGCCCGGGGCTGCGGTTTCCAGGGTCCAAGGCTGGGGGTGGTCGCTGCCGAAGTCCCCACATCCCGGAGTGCTCCCGCCGCCCTTGTCGTTTTCGCTTATGGCATTTTTGGCGCTTGTGCTTTTCTCAAACACCCCCTCCCCTCACTCCCGCTCATTGTCCCAAGCCTTTGAAAGTTGGGAGAGTCCGAGATACTTCTGAGGACTGATAATGAAGTCCCACTTGAGTGGGATGCAATTCCTCCCCTCCCTCTCAAGAAGTGGGTTGTGTTTTTATTTTGTCCGTTTGTTTTGGTTTTGGGCGCTGCCATTTTAAAAATTAAAGTGAACGTGAACAAGAAGAAAAAAGGAGAAATGTTTGGAACTAAGGCGGAGGGAGGAGAGAAGGAATCTCAGCTGCCGCCCGAATCAGAGCCGACCCTGGTGGAGGACTGGAGTTTCCAGTTAACCTCGGGCCTACCTGGCCCTCGCTGTTCGAATCTCTGGGAAAGGAGGCGAGCTCGCATATTTATTGTGGCCCATGTTGTGGCGTGTGTGCGTCCTTCCCAGGAGGCGCAGAAGGAAAGCCTTCCTGGTGCATTCCGAGCCTCCACCGCAAAAACTGAAGCCGGCAGGCCTCGGCAGGCCTCGGTGCTTGCTTGCCCCGTGACAGGTCCTCGCCTCCTTCCCTGGAAGTAAGGATCCTCAGACCCCTCGCCCACTTGGGGTGCGCAGTCGCCGGGGTTGAGGAGCCTTGAAAAGTGAGGCCTCGGAGGTGAGGGAAGGGGCGGGCACGAACTGGGTTCGCTGGAACCGCGCCCGCATGCTGTAGATGGACTAGGACGCAGGCGGACCGTTCGGACTTTTAGGAAAAAAGGCAGAATGACACTGGGGAAACTTTGGAGCTTTCCAGCTTCCCAAGAGCCTGAGTTGGGCCTCCTAAGCCTCGAGCCCGACGCAGGTCCGGACGCCTCCGCAGGAGTTTCTCAGGCCCGCAGAACAGCTGACCCCGCCCGCGGCGCCGCGCCATCCAGGCCTTCTCCAGACCGGTGGCGGCAGCGGGGCCCAGGCCTGCGGCCCTCGGGCCCCGAGCAGCGAGGGGGTCGGCGCGCAGCGGGCGAGGTCAGGGCTGAGCCCGGCCGCGAGGTCTGCAACTCCCGCCTTGCTCGGATTCGCACAGCTGGAGAGCAGAGCGATGTCACCCGGGAGACCCGCCTGGGTGGTAACAAGACCCCGGCCAGTCACCCCTGCAGCCCAGACTAACTTCTTTCAACAGCCTCTGATGGTAATTACAGTAATCGAAGCTGCCATATATCTTTAGGCAATTATGACACACAAAAAGCCCCGAGGGGACCCCCTGGCGAGGGAAGTTAAGAACGGTTTTCCAGCCTCAGGAAACTCCCGCCTGCCTCACGTCGGAGCTCGCTCGACTTGCTAAATGAGGGGAGCTTTGCAACGGGGTCAACCAGCTTGTCTCGTGACCCAAGTCACCTTAACGTGGCTGGGTGGCGGAGTCTGAGGCGCACACCCGCTCTGCCCCGGAATTTTCGCGTCCTCCCCTCTGTGCCCCGCCCCAGGTGGGTACGCCTGTCTCTAATCTGCCCCGGGAGCCTCGGCCCGGAGGTTTGCGCTGGGGCAGGGCCGCCCTGCCGCCGTGGCGGCCCCGGGGGGGGGGCCGTTGGTCTAGGAGCCCCGCCCCTGGAGCCCGAGTAGCGTCGCCCGCCCCTAACTGGTCCTCCCTCCACCCCGTCGGGGTTCTCCAGAGATGCATGTCCCTGGCCTCCCGTCTGGATGGGGGGCGGGAAAGAGAACCCCCACCACTGCTCCTCCCATTAGCTCATCTTGGCATCATCAAAACTGCCACCGGGAAGAGGAGGACAGCTGGGACGACAGGATGGCTGGACCTCAAACACGGACCCCAGCTCAGCCAGAGCGTTATGCAGAGGAGAATGGTTGCAAGATATGGAAACCAAGTTTACTGCTTTCCAGAGTGAGGGCGGCTGCTGCGCGGCCGTTGAGTTCCCTTGGGCGCAGTGACAGGTCCGAGGGGGTGAGGGACAAAACCCGATGTCGCCTCCCCTGGCTTTCTACAACCCCCTCCTTCCCCCAGCACAACCTCTCCTCCCACCCTGCGGGAGAGGGGGCGCCGAGGCGGTGGTCGCCGCGCCGCGCGCCTCCCCCGCCGGCCTTTGTCGCCATCCGAATTCCCATGCTACTTTTTTTGACGGGTCACTGGTGGCTCTATAGGCAGGTGCTACGGCGGGGTTGTAATTGCCCGGGCCGAGCCTGGTGGTTACCAAACCCCCTCCCCAACCCTGCCGCCCGCGTCCTCCCCGCCCCCACCCCCTGCAGCTCCTCGACGGCCGCGGTCGGGGGTGCGCGCCCGCCCGATGCCTCGGAATCCACCGGCGAGTTTCCACCCTGAGGCCTCGGGCCCTTCCTGCGCGGCGCCCTCGCCTCCCCTACTCCCCTGGACCAGTCGTCCTCACCCTTGCCTCCCATCACCCCAGCCTAATCGTGGTCCCTAACCTGAGCGCTCCGGGAACAAGGTGCCAGCTTCACAGAGGCCAAGCCGGAGGCCGCCCGGGCCCAGACTGGAGGCCTTCGGGCCGGTAGCAAAGGGAACATTAAATGTAAAGAAGTTAATTATTAACTAGTATTGTTAAATATCATCATCATCGTTATCAAAGTATTAATTAAGTTAACCCTTTATTTAATACTCCCTTTTTTTGCACGAGGAAGGATTTCAAAGTTCTTATGAACCACTTCAGGCTTGTTGGACCCTTGAACCTTATAGAAAAATAGTTCCCTCCCTTATAACTTTTCGAATTTTACCCTCTCCCTAACATTCCTCTAGGGTCCGCGGCCATCCCAGGCTAGAGGGGATTCCAAGGCTATTTCTCTTAAGTCAGGCGACTGTCGAGGCCACAGAGGGTGGGGGCAGTTTAGGGAAACCAGTCAGAACTTTGAAAGAATCGGCCTCAGACAGCGGTGGAAAAACAGAAAGCCAGGGACCCCCGCAGGATCTAGTGTGAGAAGGTAGGGCTTTAAGGAGGAAGACGTTGGGGAGTCGAGGCGGAGGGGTGTCGTCCCACCCTAACCTGCCAGGGAATCGACATACTTACAACACTCTCCTCCTACTTGCCTACCTCGGTGCTGGTTACTTTGGGGAGAAAAAAATTTTTTTTCCTAAAAGAAATTATTTCTCAAAAGCGATCCATCAAGCATTATTTTAAATAGGTAAAGTGAAAGTTGGGCAATTACCACTACCCTTATTATCATTAATAATCCTAGTATTAGCATTACAATAATAATCCTAATAATAACAACCGCCCGGCAGCTCAGAGAAAACTCGATTGCCTTCCAGCTGCCATCCCTGGTTCCAGCCGTGTTTGTTTTTCTTCTTTTCCCTTTTACATTTCAAGTTTGTCTCCTCGCGCGCTCACTAACAACTTTCTCTGTTAAATGCAAGAGCAGGAGAGGGAGGCGGCCAAACTTTCCGCGGAGCAGAAAGGCAGCGGCGGCCGTGCTGCCGCCCTGGCCTGCTGTAATCTTTTATTCCAAAATGGGTTTCGGCGATTAGAGGAGACCCAAATACATGTAGCGGTGCATGAATAATGCTCATTGTAGGAAACTGACACTTGCTCAAGGAAAAAAAGTTTGGCTATAAAATCACTTCATTATTTGCTTTTACCGCAGCTTCGGTGCTAATCCCTTCAGAGGTCAGATTGCTTAGCATCTCTCTCTCCCTCTCCCCTTTCCTCCTTCTCCGCCCTCCTCTCTCTCTCACCCCATCCCCCCTTCCCTGTCTTTCCTGCGATTTCAGGCCGTATTTTAGATATCCCCTGTAAAGTGTGTGGCGACCGCAGTTCGGGGAAACACTATGGGGTCTACGCCTGCGACGGCTGCTCGGGGTTTTTCAAACGAAGTATCCGAAGGAATAGGACGTATGTCTGCAAATCTGGAAACCAGGTACCTTAGCAGGGCTGCGCTGCCCCGCTCCCCTCTGCCGCCTCCCCTTCCTTTGTTTGTGCCAAGGCCTCCTCTGAGTTTCCAAGCTGCTGAGGAGAGACTAGGCCCTGACCTCTCCTTTCCTCTCCCCTCCTTCCTGCCTCAACTCTCAGTGGCCCTTTTGCTTGGGAAAGGCAGAAAGAGGCAAGGGAAGAGAGCTGAGTTTGAAGGAGGAAAGCTGAAGTCCCAGCGTCTCCTTACACCCCCTATCAATCCCCGCCCCCTTTTTTTAATCCTCTGACAGTTTTTGACACTGGGTAAGGCCCACACCCAGTGACTATAAAGCCAGCCCAGAGGATCTAAGGAACTTTAGAATCTAAACCACAAGTGCAGGCAGGTAAAAGGGCTATTTTATGTCACTGCCACCCCAGTCCCATTCCTAGCAGCACCTAAGTTCAGTGCTCTGACCCAGGTCTGTCCGGGCAGAAGTGAAAGGCACAGGGCATTTCAGTCAGCGAAGTGAGCGTTGGCTAGTTGGAACAGAGAGGATGTGCTGTATGAGGGGCTGTGCCTTCAACTTCAGAGAAGCAGGGCTGCTTGGTAGTGGGTAGTGGGGCTTCAGCACCCATGTGACTTTAGTTGGGCCTTGTCAGAAAAGGGCAGAGTGAGCAAGAAGAGAAGGTGCCCAAGGAAGGAAACTGGGAGCCTCTCCACGGTCCCCAAATCTTCACTTTCTCTGCTTCTCTGGTTGATTCTGTTTTGATCTTGAGCAGGCAGAACTGTCTCAGAGAGACAGAAGAGTAGGGGCATGGGTTGAGTGTGAGCCAGAGCTTCCAGAAAGAGTGAGCAGACACCTCCCCCTGACTCAGTTTCCAGCTCAGTAGTAGGTTTATTTCAACCTAGGAGATCAGCCTTTTGGTCCCACACTTGGCCTTCTCCTTAGCCAGGCACACAGACCCTAAATACAGAGTGACAATCTCCACTCCCAAGAAGATCCTGGAGAGTGCAGTAATCAGAAAACATCCTTTGGTAACCAAAATACTAAAACGTTTTCACTAATTAATATATATGATACACATATATACATACACATATATTGTCTGGTGCTAGTGAATTGTTTATCTTTTTCTGAACCTATGTCTGCTCATACCAATTTCTGATAGATTTGGATTATCAACAAAAACAAGAACAAGAAGATGCTGCATTTGGATAAGTTATTTTGAACTCTCCAGCCCTGTTACCTGTTTAATTGGGTCCATAGCTCTGTATCAGTTTCTCTCTTCACCATATGGACACATCACATTATATACACACAGAACTGTATCCCAGTAGCTCCACAAGAATATGAGATTACTGTGGGTCATCAGACTTGAGCAGGCCTCTACTTAAGTTATCTTTTACTTTTATGCAATGCACAGAATTGGGGAATCAAAACCTCAGATAATATGCTTGATATTTTCAAAGGGGCTGGCTGTCAATTCACACATATTGATGTCAGTCCAAGTGCTTGTAAAGGAGTGTTGATAGACTCATCAGGCATGGTGGTCCTCTTCTTACACAGAGAATAAATGGACCTAGCTGAAGTGCGCATCTTTCTCTCAGGCTCCAGATATTTATATACATTTGATCTGATTTGAAGACACTTCTAGGAACTAATGAAGACTTCTGTTATGCATTAGTATGTTTATCAGAATACTAGGAGGATAACATTGAGGATAGGCATATGATTGCATTTAATAATAAGTTGTTTAAACCTTTTTACATTGAGCTATTACACTGGCCAGCAAAGATGACCTGAAGAATTCAGTTAGGAAAAAAATTTATTTCCTTTCTCTCCTTTATTCTAAGCTTAGGTAAACAGCATTCTAGTTTATTATTAACAGTAACGAGGATGTTTAGAAATTATTATGAACTTCTGCTCTACCTTTATTTTAAATAAATCAACGTATTTTAAATCAGAGGGGTGTGATCTCATAAAACTGTGTGTTTGAGTGTATAATTTTTTCCTAAGGGATATTTCAGAAAATTTGCTTACTCCAAATTCAGAGTATATGAATTTTGAGATTATGAAACAAAATAAAAATACATTTATTTTATTCTCTTTCTTCCCACTGTAAATGTAAAAGTAGCAAGTAGTATAAACAGAGCACCAAACTTCTTATGTATTTACTGTGTATAAAATACACATGTAGACATGACTCTTTATGAATCTATGTATATGTTCTCTCAGTAATAGCACCTAACGCTGAGTGAATTCCATTAGAAATTTTCTCTGTTTTCCTCTTTTAATGGCCAATATTTTTCCAGAAAATTGCATTGGATAAAACATTTATTTTCTCATGCATCTCAAATAAGTATTTCTAAGGCACAATTACCTCTTTTTTTTTCAGTTATCGTGCTAATATTCTCAATCTATGTTATCATTTTGTCAGACAGTTCATCACATTATCTTCCTGGTCATATTTACATGGTGGGCATTTCTAGAATTTGTCCAGGCCTTGGGCTCTTCCCTTCCCACTCTCACATCTGTAAGCCTTGCCCTCCTAACCACTCTGGCTTCTGCCTCACCTTCCAGAAATGGCTGTGTTTCTATGAATCTGGGCTAAGGCTAGTCTTTAAGACAACTCTCAACATGCTGGTCAGAAGCATGGCTTGGAGTACAAAGGCGAGAGAGGAAAACAGGAGAGTGGAGAATAATGGGAAATATTTATCTGACAGATAAATGGGCTCACCCAGAAAGTGACAGAAAGAGGTAGACTCAAGACCTGAAAGTGGAAAGAATAGTTGGTGGGAGGGGGACGTGGCAGGGGTCCTGGCAGGCAAGCCTGCTCCTTGCAGAACTCTAAGGCCTCCTCCTCCAGGGCAGGTCGCTGTCTTCGGTCCTGAAAAGTCTCGCCCCGCTCCAACCCCTCTGCGCCTGGCGGAAGTTCCCCTCGGGAGCTCCTCCCCACGCAGCGTAGTCTGGGCAAACCAGGTGCTCTGACCCTTCACCTGATTTGAGAAGGACTTTCCTTCTTGTCCGCTTTCATAGGGTCAGGGGCTGGTCCTTTTGAAGTAGCCCCAGGAATCCCAGCCCTTTCTCTTCCTGGCCCCGCTGGTGCCCAAGGCCCTCGCGTTTCGCGGACCCAGGCTTGCAGCTCCGGGGTCTGTTGCGGGGTCCGTACCCGCCTCAACGCCTTTTCCCCGACCCGGCGCCGGCTTCGCGTCCCCAGTCTAAATGTCCTGGGGGCCGCTGACCGCCTGCGCTCTGTTCCAGGGAGGCTGCCCGGTGGACAAGACACACAGAAACCAGTGCAGGGCGTGTCGGCTGAAGAAGTGTTTGGAAGTCAACATGAACAAAGATGGTAATCTATTTATTCTTAGTACATCTTTTTATCCTTATGTTGGTTGAATAGTAAGTAAATTATGTGTACAGAAAATAATGGCACTCCTATGCATGTAAATCATCTCCTGAGCATTTCTTTCCAGGTGCTGGGAATTGGCCTCCGGCTTTAGTCATCTCCCTGCATAAGCCCCACCCTCACCCCACTGAACTCCCCAGGGCAAGACCCATGCCCACGTGGGACACTTGCGCCTCACAACCATCCCCACGAAGCCAGCGTTCCTGGAGTCCCCACTCTGCTGGGGACCCGCATGTGACATTCCCGGCCTCCCATGCTGATTCTTCTTCTCACCTCTCCTTGCAGCCCTTTTGTGGTCAGACTTAAGCCTATTAGCCTCCCGCAGGGTCTTGCTGTCTGGATACTCTCCTGGAGAGGATATCTTGGGGCCTAGGAGACGGGTTCAAGGAGGAAGGGCAGAGACACGAACACGCGGAATGTCCACCCCTTGTTTGTAGACTCACCAAGATTACAAAATCAGGACGGCCGATCTGAGCTTTTTCAGGGCCTTCTCTTAGTTCTAAAGAAAGGGGCTGGAGGGGCAGAGTGACGCCAGTGGGTGCCTCGGACACCCAGCTCCCAGAAGGCTCTTAAAGGCGCGCAGCAAGAACTAGGTCGTCAGGATGCTTCTTGGGCTTAGAGTGCAATCCAAGCTCGTGCCCGGAGGTGGCCTGGCGAGGGCGCCCCAGGCCGGAACGTGGCAGGGGTCTTGGCTGGGAGGGAGGGATGGGGCTTCAGGACTGGGTGCGGAGTGGGCTTTGCCCGGACGGAGGCCTGGGCAGGGTGGCATCTCCACGAGGTACAGCGCCCACTGGGGAGAGTTCCTTCCTCCGCGGCGCAGGAAGCAGGAGGGAGCGTCCAACCTGTTGAACTTGTGTATTGACAAGTTGTCAAGCTCGTCGAGCGGAAGATTGCCCTGAATTAATTTGTTTGTTTAAACTGTTGGTGGTAATTGTCACATCTCCCCTGCCTTCCTCCAGCACACTCTGAGAGGGCTTTCCCTCGTCCCATTCCCCAGCGGACCCGGGCTCGGGTCCTTTTCTCCTGGGGTCCTCGGAGGCCAAACGGCATCTCCAAGTGGGGCGAGGGATGGAGGTGGCGGGGGGAGTGGTCGTCGAGCGGATTGGGAAAAGTGTGTGCAGAGACGCTGTGCCTGGCTGTGCGCAATGCTCCCTCTACCCTTGGTTGCGGTGGAGACCCAGCTACTCCTGCCCAGAGGGTCTCTGGTTTCCCTGCTACCTTCCCTGGGTGCAGAGGAGCCCTCAACCGACAGAGAACACACCTAGTTTTGCCTGAGGCTCGGGTATTAGTGTGACACTTTGGGCCGGGCTGCTCTTCTCGGCTTCAGCTTCCTTATGCAAACAGTGTAAGGGTTAAACGGTCTCAGAGCGCCCTCCACCCTCACATTCCTTCTCCCTCCTTCTCTTCACCTCCCGGGTGCCCTTGCCTGTCCAGACGCAGCTTTTGGCCCGAGAGCGCGGCAGCGTCTAAGTGTCACCGAGTCTCTGATCTCGGGCGTGCGCCGGTCTGTCTGTCTCTGTAGCCGTGCAGCATGAGCGGGGGCCTCGGACGTCCACCATCCGCAAGCAGGTGGCCCTATACTTCCGTGGACACAAGGAAGAGAACGGGGCGGCCGCGCACTTCCCCTCCGCAGCACTACCCGCGCCGGCATTCTTCACCGCGGTTACGCAGCTGGAGCCTCACGGCCTGGAACTGGCCGCCGTGTCCGCCACCCCTGAGCGGCAGACCCTCGTGAGCCTGGCTCAGCCCACGCCCAAGGTCAGTGACCTTGCTGGGCCCGAGACCTTTCCGAGTGGAGGGCGGAGAGGGGCGCGCCCATTCTTTCTCAGCTGGCATGGCTCAGGCAAAAGATGGAGAGAGAGAGACCTCACGGGGTGCTCGGTGCTTCGCCGAGCCCTGCGGGGAGCTCTAGACCTCCCTCTCTCCCCTGTTGAGCTAGGGGTGCTCAAATTTTAGTGTGCAGTAAAGTCACTCTCTAAGCTGACTGCAAACGTGGCCGCCTAGGCCCATCCCCCTTTCAGCAAATTTGAGGTGGTGCCCAGGAACCTGTATCTTTAGAAAACACCTAGTGTAAAGCCCTGGCTGAACTAAGAGGGCAGCCTAGGTGTTCCTGGAGGACAGAAGAGCAGAGATTGTTTTTAGAAGAAAGAAGTTGCCTGCAGCTGGCAGAAGAGCCCCTGAATTGCAACTGCAGGGGTCTAATCTCTTGGGCAAAGCCATGGGTCCCTAATGCAAGAGAGAAATGTGGAGCTCACCTTGTTAGGACAGTTTGAAGAAGTTGGCTTCATTTCCCACTCCCCGTACTCTCTTCTGAGCCACATGAATTTACACGAGAATTGAGCCTCTACTAGCAGGGACACCGCCAGAACCACCTCAAAAGGCTGCCACCTAGGGACTACCTTCCAGGCTTCCAGTTGGTACCTACCCAAAGCCCCCACTCCAGGCCGAGAAGGGCCCCAGATCTCTCTCCCCAAGAGGAGGGCCAGCTGCAGCCCCACACTGCAGGGAAGCCAAACACCTGGGCACACGCACACACACAATATTTAATATTGCTTTCTTATCCTTGATGTGTATAATAAGCTTGGGAAAGTAGTGTTATGAATATGTCGTCAGTTATGAATGGGAATGCTCTATGAATGATTAAGATGTCTAATTGAAATATTTCCATAATATACTAATCCTTTCTAAAAATACTCATATGCATGTTTGTGTTTGGGATGCCTATTAATTTATACTTTCTCCACATCTATTTTTATTTACTCAAATGCAAGAAGCTCTTGTCTAAATTGGGAGACAGGCTTGGCACTTGGCTCAGCCTGAGGAAAATTTGCTGCAGGGGATAGAAAAGCCAGATGCCCCTCTTGAAGGAACAGGCCGCCAAAGAGTGGAAATGAGCCTCTCCCATCAATTATTATTCCCCAAACTCTATAGATATTCCTATCTCCTTCACTGGTCTAATTAGAAAATTTAAAATTTGGCTCTTCTTGCAAAGCTGCAGTTTCCTTACTCCCTGTTGTTTCTCTTTCTTCCCCACCCAGTACCCCCATGAAGTGAATGGGACCCCAATGTATCTCTATGAAGTGGCCACAGAGTCAGTGTGTGAATCAGCTGCCAGGCTTTTATTTATGAGCATCAAGTGGGCTAAGAGTGTTCCAGCTTTCTCCACGCTATGTTTGCAAGACCAGGTATGACCAAGAGGGCACTGAGCTCTTGGGGGAAGGGGGTTGGGAAAGAAGCAACAGTAGCCAGTCTTATGAAACTAGAGGTTACCTGGATAAATCACCAAGGCCAAGCATCCGTTCTTAACAGCAGTAGGAAATGATTTTTCTTAGCTTCTTGCTATGGGTTCAAAATAGCTAGCTATGGAATCCTTACTAAGAAATGTAATTATGTTATTTCAGGAAAGTTGGATATGATCTAAAAAAACCAAATATACAAGACCATTGTCTTTTTTTTCATTATCTTTTTTTAGTTTAATTGAAACAGCAAATTTCATCACAAATTTTAAAAATCTTAATGACTTTTAAAATTGTTAACAAAACAATATTTTCTTAAGAACACTGGAACTGAGAGACAGAACGTGATGAGAGTATTCCCTTGTAAGATTTTGGGAACTAGTCTCATTATTTTATATTTGCAGCTTTATATTTTCCATTGTGATGTTCATAGTTTTGGCCACTGATTGATCAGCATGAAGGATTAAAGAGTGCATTGCACACCTCCCTTGATTCTTTAAATGCTTTTAGAGTTTTTGTAAACAAATAGGTCTGGTGCATAATCCTGTGGTTGTAAATGACATTAAGAGGGAGAAAACAAAGTATGTGCCTTTAAAATTGCATCGTACCGAAACTCAGAAGTTTTGTTGTTAGGAATATCAGAAATGGCCTCTGCCAGAATTTTTCTGCCCTTAAGGGAAAGACATAAAATGAAGTATTCACAAAAATTGGCCGTCACCAGCACATTCATGGAAATTAATGACAAATTTCCCAAAAGGCTAATAAGTAGCTCCAAAAGCAAAGGATTTGTTTCTTTAATTCATTTTATACCTAATTAAAGCATAATAGTGCCCCTTAATATGAAGTACATTTCCTACAGAGAGCCCTGGCAATGTGCTCAAAACATTTAATCTTCTAACCTGGGATGTTCTTTTTTTCATGGCCTGGACTTTCAGACATGGTCAGAATTAGACATTGTTTACCTTGCATTTTTAAAGTATTATTTTCTGTATTTAATGCAATAAAACTGAAAATAAAGCACTTTGAAAATTAAACCTTTTGGTCTAATTGTGATTTTGGTTACAAGCCTTCACAATTCAGCCCTTAGCTCTCAAAAGGAAATCCTCTCACATCCAGAACTGACTGGTTTTTGAGAGATTTTTCAAAAACAAATTTTTCAAGATGGTTAGTTTCTATCTTTGACCAGCTTTACTGGTTGACTCTGACCATTTGCTGTGTGTGTGTGTGTGTGTGTGTGTGTGTGTGTGTGTGTGTGTAAGTTGGCTATTTTTTCTCAAAACAAGTATTTGTAGACTCTTTAATCCAAACAGAATTTACTTACTGTCTGCCACTTAGCCCTTCGGCAGAAACCCTTTAACAACAAGCAAACTGCAGTGAAGTGGAATCCAGTACATTAATTTCGAAAAGGAGCCATATTTTCATTTTAAATATTCAGTAGCACATTTTAATAGAATGAAAATGACAAGCACCTTGATGCTGTCCACTTATGAGTCTCAGAAAAATCAGGCAGTGAGATGAGGTAAACTCAGCAAAACCTGATTAACATAATTACACCCTGATTTCCCTGCATGCCTCTTGGGAATTAGTGATCACTCTCCCAGCCCAGCCCGCTCAACCCTCCAGGAAGATGGGGGCCCACATCTGCATGCTTAGTCTGGAATCCTCAACCCTGATAATAACATTTTCTATGAGGGGAATCCACCAGCTGTGCTGCTGGTGACATTTCATAGAGCCTGGGTCTCCTGAGAAGTTTCTAGGTGGTCAGGAACAAATGGATGCAAGAACAAGAAGGGTAAACTCTTTCCCAAGGGAAGCAAAATTTGGGGAATTGGAATGGCTGACTCTCAAATGCATGTGCTTAAGTATAGGCACCTTTTAATAAAGGAAAATATGAGAAAATAAGGGAAAGCTAGAATATTCAGAGGAAGAACTATCAGGACAGGCATTTAAAACACTTCTTAAAATGATGGAAATTTACATATTGAAATTGTTTATAAATTTATAAATTACACACTATATTATATTATACATCTATTGTATGACAGCTGATGCTTTTGGAAGATGCTTGGAGAGAACTGTTTGTTCTAGGAATAGCACAATGGGCCATTCCGGTTGATGCTAACACTCTACTGGCTGTATCTGGTAAGAATTGCACAATTTAATGACTTTGTTGTAGAAATTACCATAAAAATACATTACTGAAAAAAGAACAACATGTAAAGAATAACAAATTCCTGCTGAACAATAGAGTATACCTGTCATTTATAAATCTATATTTAAATGCAAATAATGTTGTTTTGTTGTATTCATGACTGCTTGCATTGTTATTTAAATGCAAATTACTGTGTTTGTTATCATCCAAGAGAAGATTTTATATTAACTTTCATACAATATAGCCAGTTTACATGGAATCAGATATCTTAGAGTGACAATTGAATAGATATTGATATGCAGGATTTTGTCAAAAATCAATATTAAATCATGAAAATGCCTTCATGTTAGAGCATTTATTGCATATTTTTATTCTAGGCATGAATGGTGACAACACAGATTCCCAGAAGCTGAACAAGATCATATCTGAAATACAGGCTTTACAAGAGGTGGTGGCTCGGTTTAGACAACTCCGGTTAGATGCTACTGAATTTGCCTGTCTAAAATGCATCGTCACTTTCAAAGCTGGTAAGCAGACACAAACTGCTGTCTCTTCTCCTTCCCCAGTTTTGCCATCTCACTAATTCAGCCACCTCCAAGTCCAAAAAAGAGGTGATGGTTTTCAAGAGAGCTGATACTCTTAGTCTGACTCCATTTTCGATAGCCATGGAACCTGCATGTTCTTCTGCTGGCCATCCACTTCCAGAGAGTGCTTTCCCCATCTGCATTTCCTGTGCTGCCTATCACAATTTCCTGGTCTTCATTTCTAGTTCCTACACACAGTGGTTCTGAACTGAGAAGTTTCCGGAATGCTGCCGCCATCGCAGCTCTTCAAGATGAGGCTCAGCTAACTCTCAACAGCTACATCCATACCAGGTGACCCTTGTTTGCCTTGAACGTGTACTTAAGAAAATTGCTTCCATTGTGAATGTGTGAGCAGACAGCAAAAAGCCAGTTCAAACATTGTGACTAATTATCCTGTTGCCAAGCCAGTTAATTTAATTAGAATCTGTGTCCTCACGTATTTCGAAGGGTAGGTGAGAGGAGCAAATCAAATTACATTACGAAACTGAAAGCACTGCCAGACACCTTACACCTTTCCTGGGTTAATAAGTTGATCCATCAATATAGCTGAACACATTGAGGTGAATGGGCCCAGATGTGAGCAAGGTGAAAAATGAAGGCTAAAGTGTTATGTTAGTTGATATATTAGAGAGTGGTCACATGATCCTTTAAAAAAGGCAAGTGCCTTTCTTTGGATGCCAATCCCAAATAGAAGGACCAGAGAACTTTCTAAAGTGGTCATCTTTAACCCCATCGTGACTGCTGTCTGGCTTTGGTGATTGGTATCTGTTGACTTATTTTGAGCCATAGGACCCACCATGTTACTTCTGGCCAAGCAAAGCCCACTGGCAGAGGCTGTTCTTGGCTATTGGTAGAAACTCTCAGTCACTGGGGTTCCAGCAGTGCTCCTCCTGGCCCACCAAATGGGCACATCCATCACGAGGTCTACAGACTTTCTGATTCCATTTTCAGACGAAAAAAGCAAGGCTTTTAAAGAGCAGTGAAACCTTGCTAGCTTCCTAAGTTAGGGCTGCAGTAGATCTGAGGTTAGAATAGAGTTGCTCTTCTTACTTATTCTCTAGATCTTGAAGAGAAGCCCATGGAAACCAGTCTCTATCATCTCAACATCACCCATAGACACTAGGCTGGGAGAAACTAAATCAAATGGGTAGAGGCAGTTAATGCTTCCATTACTGAAGGGGTCAAAGAAACCCCAAGTCACCTGTATTCATTTGGGATGATACCACTTCTGCAGGGATCTCCTTATCCTTTTATAAATCCTCTTTTGAATACTAAAGAGTAAAACTGTTCCCTGTCCCAGAGTCATTGAATGTAGCTTTTCAGAATTCCTATTCCTGAAAGCTTTAGGCTTCACAGTAGATCTTCAATAGCTGATAGCAACCAATATCTATTGAGTGCTTACTGTGTGCCTTACAACCCAGCATATTATGATTTTCCCTAAAAGCAGGGGAACAAGTAAATTTGTAAAATGTGAGTTTAACAGCAACAACAAATTGTTCCCTGTCCATGGAATATCACTGAAACTGTGATGAGTGGTAGAGCCTGTGTATGTTTTTCCAAATTAAAGTTCCGTGGTTTTAAATTTAAAATCCACATTTACTTTCAGAATGTATATAGTAAGCACTTACATTTGTTCAGAATTATAAAATGGAACAGTACATAATTTGGGCACTTTTTCCCCACTAAAAACTAAATTGTATATCATAACTGACCTCTGACATTTAGAGTCTTTAAGGTATAAAGAACATCACACCAGGAGAATATGATGCTAGGTATTGATTCAGTCAAGCCTTTGCTGAGTACTCGCTTTGTGCAGGGTGGCTGGTGAGCACTGTGGAACACGAGAAAGGACAAAATACTACCCATTATCGTTACAGGAAGTAGGCAGAAGTGTTACTCCAACTCAGACCAGGGATGAGAAAAAGCAAAGTGGGGAGTGAGAGAGAGAAATTCTCAGAGGGAGTGAGAAAAAAAATCTGCAAAGTCTGATGCATCGAGAAGACATGTGAGCTAGTTCTTGGATTCCAGCAGGAGAGAAGGGGACCAATAGGAGGCAGAAGAGGGGCTGGTAGAGGTGCCATGGAAGGTGTAAGGAGTAAGGGAGAGGGAGTAAGGAGGGAGTAAGGCGAGTAAGGAGAGAGCCTGACATTTCAGGAGCTGCTTCTAGGACGACCTGAGAGAGTTAAACCACAAATTAACAGAAGTCTAGTTTAGAGAAATGACAAGTATACTACTTCTCTGTCACCCTCAAAACAAGGAAATTATTCATGGAAGAAACACATCTGCTTTGACGTGAGCCTTTCATTTCATGATATCAGCTACAGCTAGAATTTAATACTAATATCTAGAGTCATACATGTGACAAAACTGACTATACCTTACTGCTTAGCTCCTTCAAATCAGCGAACATTCTCCTCTAGCACTTTCCTGTCTAGAACAATAAAATCTGAAATTGAGAAGTTAATGTGGCAAACTGAGCTAATTGTGCATTAATTGTTAAAGCTGCAAACTGAGCTGATTGTTACAGCCCGGTAAGTGATTTCTCTAATTACCTAGGACACGAGGAGAGGGCTAGAAATCGGCATTTCAAACTATATACAACTACGTGTAACAACTATATATAACTACATATAATGATAAACAATTTAGTTATATATAATAAACTATATAACTGACAATCAAATACCCGAATCCGTGACAGACACAGAACACTTACACCTGGAAAGAAAACTTCCAGTTATGTATGCTGATGGATGAAGTCAAGGGCAAAGATACCCTACAAAATAATTTTGAGCAGTCAGAGAGCCCCTCTCTTTCCTTCTCTCTCTGTCTCTGTCTCACACACACACATACACATGGTTATTGTTTCTGGGTAGTAGAGTACTCCACATATAATAAACACTTAATTTGTGTTGACTGACTAACCAGCCCCTTCCTAACTAGAGAATAAAAGAAGTGGGTGAGTAGGTGAGTGGATAATCTACTCACAGAAAATCAAGAGTTAACTGTCTGTGGAGTCACCAAAATACGTCCTTTCTGAAAGTAGTTATTTCCCACAGTGTTTTCTCACTGTGGGAAACTTCAGCATGTTGGGTGGATGCTGCAGACACAGTGGGGGCTTATCTAGGCAGCCACTGCTTCCCACCCACTTCAGGGGGCTTCTCTCCTCTGCCTGCCTGAGAAGGGAAACAGAGCTGTTGAAGAGAGTAAGTGGCCAAGGTGAAAGGGAGACGTGGGCCTTGGGAATACTTTCCAGGAAACGTAGGAGATGTTTTTGGCAAGTAGAGTAAGCGGTGGGATTTATGTATTTTTTAAATGTAGAGAAGCTACACCGTGTCCATACCACATTATTAAAGGTGGTCTGGTGGTCCCTGTCCCTGACCATGGTGGTCATGAAGCTGGGCAGTGAAAGAGCCAAATGAGGTCCTCAGAGGCCCAGAATGAATTATCAGCCTCGTATCAGGTTGAAGAGAGGGACTCTCTTGTGCCCAAAGCTAAGAGACAAGCATGAAAGTTGTTCCCCTGGACTCTGCACGGTGGGGTTATTGGGCAGTTAAACTCAATGTTCAGCTACCTAACTCCTGTGTAGGAATTGATATCTGTCAGTTTCTAGCACCTGTGGCCATGGACTGAACCTGGCTGAGTCACAGATAAGTGTCTCCAGAGGTCAGTCTTTTGGGTGGTTTGTGTCAGTGGAGGGAGACCTCCTGGTAGACTGTATTGACACCTGATTCCAAGCTATTGACTGAAGACGCATCAAGGCAGTGAGGAGGTGGCTTATAGGCATCTAAAGGCAGCAGACAATTGAACTTGCACATCTGAGCACAGATGTACGTTGGACATCAAGAGAGGAAATTGTTCAGCAATTTCTCACATCTTTAATTATATGCCAATTTCATTGACATGAAAGTTGGGTGGCACTGCCAGCCAACAGAATTTAGTCTTTAATTTGCAGTGTAATAAGGAGGGAATTATTCCTGAGAGTGACTAAGTATAGTGCCTGAATAATAATTTAGAGAATTGCTTAGAAAAGGAATCCATTTTATTTGAGGGAAATAGCCTCATGAAGGAGTCTTGTGAATCAGACACTGTGGATGTTGTCACTAGTTTTGTCACCAATACCATTGGTTGGTTTCTACACTGGCAACCTTTTATTATTTGGTCTAAACTTAGTACCATGTTTCTTAAAATTACTTTTTCTCCAAAAAAACTGCAACCCCTGTGCTAATGAGGAGACAGTCACCGTGTGCTTTTGGCAGCATCATTATGTTCTCCATGCCTCAATTATTCCACCTGCAAAACAGGGACAGTAGTGCCTGGCTAGGATTCTGTAGTATGTTATTAAAGAGGCTGAATCAGGAGATTAAGCTGAAGATGGTGTGTGTTCAAGGATGAGATATTAAGCCTGTTAGTGATGGATCTTACCTTGCTTTCATGGCTTCTCCTATTCCAGATATCCCACTCAACCCTGTCGCTTTGGAAAACTCCTGTTACTTTTGCCAGCTTTACGTTCTATTAGTCCATCAACCATAGAGGAAGTGTTTTTCAAAAAAACCATCGGCAATGTGCCAATTACAAGACTGCTTTCAGATATGTACAAATCCAGTGATATCTAAGCTCTCCAAGTCCCTACTTTTCAGGATGGGACAGTATCTGATGAACTTCTACCCATGGAGAACAAGCCTCAACTAACAAACCCTTCAGGAAGCATAAACCTGGGAATGTGTAGCCTTCAGGAAAAAATGTCAATTGACACAAAACAATTCCAGTAGCTCTGACCTGCTGCCTCACCCAGGGTGGGGTGGCCTGGAAGGAAAAGGGGGTGTAAGAGGACCGCCTGAGCAGAGAGGACTCACTGCTACCATGCCCTGGGAGGGGACCGAATTCGGGGTTGCCACAGGCCAGGCCATTCTGCCTCTTACCTGGAAGATCAGGCTGATCTATCAACAGCTGAAACATAAGTAGAACATTTTTTTTCCCTTTTAGCGTATAAAGTTGGGTAACCAAATATAGTTCTGTGTATAACATCATACAGCAGCCTTCAGAACTATCTTATGTTGAAGAATTTATTTCAAAAATAATGGTTAGGTTTTAAATCAAAAGTTTTATCAAAAGTTTCCCTTCTATTGTACTACTTCATAAAGTGGCCTTCAGAACTGAGTTAATAAGTGAAAGGTAGCTTATGCTGTGAGATTTGCTTTTTCTCTCTCTTCTTCCTTTCTCTTTCTTTCTTCCTCTTCCTCTTCCTCCTTCTCCCCCTCCCCCTCCTTCTTCTTCTTAATACCATAGGCCAGGCAACCTTGTCAAAGGAATTGGTGGACGAAAATGAGATTCTCACCAGGACTTCAGGTTGGATAACATCTAAAAATAGAAGAGCTTTACTAAAAGAACACAAGTCGAGGGAGGATGAATAAAAACAGCAAAACCAAATAAAGTGGAGATGAATGATGGAGTGAGGCAGACTGCTGTCCCATTAACACAGTGCTGAAACCAAAGGCAATGGGGGTCCAAACTCGTGTTTCAGCGAGTCACACCAGACAGTAAATGAACAGAGACATGAGACCAGAAGGAACTTCAAGGAGATGGATGCTAAAGGGCTTCTTGATCCAATGCTAACAGCCTGAGACTCTTCAATGCCTTTCAGAAAACCGGTTTCTAGTAAAGCTTTGAATGCCTGCACGTGCACACACACACTTCGTCCTACACTATAAGCTGCTCCTTTGGTATAAATCTCTACTTATGGAAATGTAGAAACAAACATTTTTAAATAGCTGCTGTACTTTTCACATTTTGATTTATTAGGTACTAGCACTGAGGAAAAACATTCAGCACTTGGACTATTATAGGATGAGTAAAACTTTCCTTGTATAAAGTGAATTAACTGATTTGTGAAGTTAAAAGGTTGTACTCATTGTATTTACAAAGAATAAAAAATATATTGAATTTAAATGAACTCTGCCTGATTTCTTAGCCTCCCTCCCCGGCTGGTTCTTATCTACCAGTTACAAGGCGGCGGCGGCGGCAGCTGGTGTAAAAACTGAAGCTCAGAGCACTGCAGCCTGAAGAACTGAACCACAAAGGCAATTTCCTTTTTACAGTGAATCCCATGTAGAATGATGAATAAAGAAATAAAACATAAGATTCTGTTCTCTGCAGCTCTCAAATGTAATTGCATCTGTTAGAAAAATTGCTGTGTGAGGAAGAAAGAGGCCGATTAACAGAGTCTTCATTCACTCACTCCTCTGTTTCTAACTCTCTTGCCAACATTTCAGTCCTGACCAGGAACTTAAAATTATTTAATGAGCAAAAAGATAAAGTGTGAAGAACCATATTGGTGAGTAAGATGCGGAAAGAGCAGTAGAAAGTGCATTGAGATGTTCCCAGCAAATCTCAGGGCACTGGTCCCACAGCCAGAAGCCAGTGGTGGAAATCAGAGTTGCCCAAGGACATGGGCACTATGCGTTCCTCCTGGGCAGCAGCTCCAGCAAGAGTCTGGAGCAGAGGCACTAGCATCTCGTGGCTAAACTGACTTGGCAGATAGCATGTGTGGAAGTTCAATCAGCCATCCACTCCTAGTCCACTAATTCCACTGAGAAAAAGAACTTGGTCTTAAAGGAAAGCAAGCTACTCAAAGATTTGTACAAGAATGTTCTTTACAACACTGTTCATATTTAAGAACTAAAATGTCCACCAGCAGAGAATAGATAAATTGTGGTAAATACAGACAGTGTTACAATAGTTCAAGTGAATGGACTAGAGCTGATGTATAACATTGGTAAATCTGGAATATGGTGTTGGGGGAAGTGAATCCCAGAGGATACATACAGATTGGTTTTAATATAAAATTTTGCAACCTACAGAACAATAGTCCACCATGTTTATAGATATACAAATGTATAGCATATGTTTAAAACAAACATGAGTATGGTAAACACTAACCATATGATAGTGGTTACCTTTGGGAATGGATGGGATTGCTGAAGGGTACCAAGAAGACCCTCCCTCAGATGTTTCTGAAATGGTTGATTTCATAAGACAAAAGAGAATTGCAAACAAATATAAGTTCAATGACAAGATTTGGCAAAGATGAGCAATGGATTCAAGGCTGTTCATCCATGTATTAATCAAGTTTTACTTCAATAATGCTGAATTACAACCCCCAAGACTTTTAACAACAAACTTGTATTTCTTGCCCATGGGACTGCTGGGCTGGGCACCTGGCTGCAGTTTGGGTTCAAGTGGGCTCCAGTGTTTCCTCATTCTGGACTAGCATCTTCCTTAGAGAAACTTCTTCGCATAACAGAGTGCAGAAGTGCAAGGGGCTGAGCCAAACCATGCGAACACATTTAAAGCTGCTGCTCCCGACATGTGTGTTCACTTTCCACCAGCCAAAGCCAAACACATGGCCAAACCCAACCTCATGGGGTCAGGGAGTGTACGCTTCTCGAGGAAGATGAGGGGGGGAATCACTGACAAAAGGATAAAGAAGATGTGGCACATATATACAATGGAATATTACTCAGCCATAAAAAGAAACAAAATTGAGTTATTTGTAGTGAGGTGGACGGACCTAGAGTCTGTCATACAGAGTGAAGTAAGTCAGAAAGAGAAAAACAAATACCGTATGCTAACACATATATATGGAATCTAAAAAAAAAAAAAAAAAGTCATGAAGAACCTAGAGGCAAGACGGGAATAAAGACGCAGAATAAAGTCCATTCTCTACTAGAGAATGGACTTGAGGACACAGGGAAGGGGAAGGGGAAGCTGGGACAAAGTGAGAGAGTGGCATGGGCATATATACACTACCAAATGTAAAATAGATAGCTAGTGGGAAGCAGCCGCATAGCACAGGGAGATCAGCTCGGTGCTCTGTGACCACCTAGAGGGGTGGGATAGGGAGGGTGGGAGGGAGGGAGATGCAAGAGGGAAGAGATATGGGGACATATGTACATGTATAACTGATTCACTTTGTTGTAAAGCAGAAACTAACACACCATTGTAAAGCAACTATACTCCAATAAAGATGTTAAAAAAACTATCACAGTCAGAATCTAATCTATTGGAAATACTCTCAGTAAAGTTAAAAGGTAGTAAGTTTCCTGTGACATGCCACGGAATACTGATTTCCCACCGGAATTGCCTTTGTTTGGGGCATCTCTGCCATTACAAAGAAGAATCAAACCTGGCTTTCGTAAATCAACTATAGTTTCAAAACAAAACCAAACCAAACCCTGGCTTTCAACATTTGAGAAAGCCCAGAATTAAAAATCCAGTAGCGCTCTCATCTGGGATTCTGAAATCTCTGCTGTATGCAGCCTGGATACTTTAAGAACCTCACCGCTTGCTTAGATTTTAAGGCAGACATCCTCTAGGGCTGCTGTTGTGGGGCGGTGTCACTGCGGTCTTGGATACACAAATTCCAGATCTACAGTTTCAAGTTCTGCAATTTGAATATACCAACAAGAGAAGGTGAACCCAGCCAAGTGATTACTGCAGTCAAAAACCAGACTTCAGTGCTTCTCCTTTGACAAATGTTTTTCTAAATCTGGGAGGGTCACATTTTAAGAGTAGTAATTGTGTACGATGACAATTAGATATGGAGTCTTACATTTGTGTTTGAATTACTTTTAGTTGTTCTTTGATGCTAGGGAAGAGAAAGAACAGAGGATGAGTTCAGAAACTGAATTGAGATTCCCAAATTATTTCACTTGTAGTTCAAGATTTTTAGTTCAGTTTAGGAGCCCAAGAACTGAACCCACTGGCCAGAGACCTGCACTGTGGTTGCTGTCCTTAATCATTTATATAAAAATGGAAACCCTCTGTGGTGATTGTTTTGTGATGTATAGAAATATCAAATCTATATCGAATCTATGTTGTGCACCTGTAACTAACATAGTGTTATAGGTCAATTACACCTCAGTTTTAAAAGAAGAAAGGACATGTAATCACAGTATTCTAATAGGTTCTGCAGTTAACAATTTTTACATTGTTATAATAATACAAACACTAATTATTGGTATAATTAAAAGTATGATAGGGAGCTTCCCTAGTGGCGCAGTGGTTGAGGGTCTGCCTGCCGATGCAGGGGACGCGGGTTCGTGCCCCAGTCCGGGAAGATCCCACATGCCGCGGAGCGGCTGGGCCCGTGAGCCATGGCCGCTGAGCCTGCGCGTCCGGAGCCTGTGCTCTGCAACGGGAGAGGCCACAACAGTGAGAGGCCCGCGTACTGCCAAAAAAAAAAAAAAGTATGATAAAATTTTTGGACGAGGATGAGGGAGGAGAGGTGGAGGTACTAAATCTTCATCTCATAATATTTATACCTTTAAAAATTGCCTTTTCTTTTTATTGTATCTATGAGACGATAGATGTTAATCATTTCACAATATGTAACTCAAAGCGTCATGCTGTGCAAGTTAAACTTATACAGTGACGTATGTCAATTATTTCTTAATAAAACTGGGGGAAAAACAAACAAGGTAGAGAACAGGAAAAAAAAAAAAAGGAAACCCTATACTTCTCTGAAGTTATTTGTGTATGTGTGGCTCTCTCTCCCAATGGTACATATGGCTCTACTTCATTCGTTTTACCATCTGCCTAGTACTTCACTGTATGGATGGACTACAGTTTACCCAACGAATTCCTTATTGGTGGACTTGGGTGGCTTGCAGTTTCTCACTGTAGCAAATTAAACTACAAAGAGCTGTCCTTCTATGTACACTTCTGTGGACTTGTGGGGTATTTCTGTAGGATAAATTCTTAGAAGTGGCATTTCTGGGTCAAAAAGATTACATGCATTTTTAATTTTGATACCTATAACCAAATGGCTCTCCAAGAGGGTTGTATCAATTTGCAGTCCTGTGAAGAGGGTATGAGAGTGCCCATTTCATTGCTCAGAATTTAAAAGTGCTTAATCAGACACAGGCTTGATGAACACTTCAGAAGCTGTTAGAAAAATACAGAGAATACATACATTTCAATAATGAATATGCCTCTGCTACTGGACTGGTGAAGTTGTTTTCACTTTTCACCCATGGTTAGAGCTTGGTTCACTAAATTTTTCAATCCAGGCCACTTCTGTGAACTTTTGACAGTACCCATATCACAATGAAGGTTGAGAGACAGTGGATAAATGAAAATATAGAAGGAGCTTGGCAGACACTTTCTGTTGCTAAGAAGCTGCTCTAAGAATCTCAAGTCACTCATTTTACAATAACATTTTTTATATTTGCTTATGGAGGGAGATCCCTGGTGGCCTAGTGGTTAGGATTCCAGGCTTTCACTGCCATGCCCTGGATTCGATCCCTGGTCAGGGAACTGAGGTCCCGCAAGCCGCACGGCATAGCCAAAAAAGAAAAAAAAATTGCTTAAGAATAATAACTCCCTTTAACTGAATAGCTCCAGTACCTTTACAGCATATGGCTTATTTTTTTTCATATGGCTTATTTTTTAATGTAGTCTGTTTTTTAGATTTTTGAGGCTCATTTTAGAACATGAAGTTGTTTTTTTTCTCCACATATTGCTGACCTGCATATAGACCATTAGGGAGGGTTGTCAGAGCTTTTGACCACTGCTGAGCTGGGCTTGTTGGCAATGTACAGAGGGCAGTCTCTCTCATGAAGAAACTAGGATGTTGCCACATAGCCTGGGTATCTTTCTGACGTACCAAAGTATTGCAGTGTTTTGCTAGGAAACTGTGAGTAGGGTCAAGTATTGAGGAGGCCAGGGTCATAGGTTTGATCCTCAGGGGAGCCAGGTGGCCTTATTCTGTCTGTGGCCCTAGTATCTCTAACGTCCTTCAATGGTTATGTCCCAGGACACTGAGCAAGTGGCAGTGGAGGCCTGGGCTCCTCTACTGTGAAGGCTGGAGAACAGCTCCCAGCTCTTGTCCCACCATGTGTCATCCAGGGCATCTTCTTTGCATTGACCCAGCCATGAGCCTAGAGGAAGGAGCGCTAGCCAGGGTGGAGAGACTGGGGTTCTAGTTATGACCAGTGTGATCTCCGGCAAGTCAGTTAACCTCTCTGCACCTCAGTTAACCTCTCTGCACCTCAGTATTTTCATCTGTGCAAAGGAGCACTAGGCTTAGTGATGCCTAATTTCCCTTATTCTGTTCTCATCATTCTCATCATTAAATTTTAGTTGGGGCCAGGAGACCACTGGAAGAAATTCTCCTTGGTGGCAAGAACTAATCAGATTGATCGGATTTCCAAACATGCTCAACCTTGACTACTTTCCTTCCAAATCCTTTCATTTCAAATTGTTCTCAATCTTGGCTGCACATAGCATCACTCCAGGAGCTTTCGAAATGCTCAGTGCCCAAACTGCATCCACACCAGAGCAATTACACCAGAATCTCTGAGGCAGGGCCCAGGCACCAGTATTTGAAAGCTCCCCGGTGATTCCAGTGTGTGGCTAAGGATGAGAGGCACTGAGGTGGCCTTCCGTTGGGAGGCCTGGGACAGGGGTCATGTTCAGGCTCCCAGATCGTCTGTGTCCCTCATCCCTCGTGCCTGGTTGCTCTCCCCCTACTCACTGGTGACCTTTAAAAAGTTAATTCTTTCCCCTTTTTCCCTGCTCTGGCCTGTCATTGAGCTCACCCAGCTGATTGTGGCGCTTATGATTGAGAAGCTCTTCTGACCGCTTCCCTTTCCCCAGAAATTAACGTGATCATTAAGGCTTATAATTTCACTTACCAGTGCTATCAATCAAGGGGCTGCGAAACAGAGTTGAGTGCTTTTGTAATTGGCAGCAGCCTGTGATTCGGAGCAGGGCACCCAGGGGCTGTGAGGAGGCTGGAGGAGGGGAGAGTTGGTGTGCAGGACGGGCTGTGCCTCCTTGAACTGACTCCCTCAGCTCTTTGTGACTGGCTCCCAGAGGGGCCAGTAAGCTCTCAGTGTCATCTGCCCTGAATGTCAAGGCGAGGAAACCAGTTCCTGCTGGCAGCGCTTCAGGCTAACCCTTGCCCACCCCAAGCTCTCTGCAATGGAAAGGAAGGTCTCTTCGGGTTCTGAAGAGAGGAATAGGAAAGATCAGTGGATTCTTTATACACTGGGCAGCTCAAGTCTTGTCAGGGAGGGGCAGTGGGTCTAGATTATCTGTAGTTCAGAAGTGAGGTTAAGGCTGTCAAGCCCAAGGGAGTGACACATTCCTCCCTAAACCGCTTGCTTAGAGATACCTTGGAACCCCACAAATAGCAGTTGAGCATGGAGCAATGCATGCTCTGTGCCCCCTCCTCCAGCCCAGAGTGACTCCAGGTTTCCTCCTGTATGCTGAGAGCTGGTGATCAGAGTGGCCCTGGGACTAGAGCTGTTCTCCCTCCTGGGAGGATTGGGCTGGCTGATGGAGTTTCTAACAAACACAGTGCCTAGTGGAATATCTCATACATACATGGTAGGTGGATTATGGGCCAGAGGTGAAGGGGTAGTTATTTTTATTTCAAGTAAAACATTACAACAATATTAAAAGTGACTTTCTTTTATTAGATAGTAATATAGGAAATTTGTAGGGGAAAATTATATATAATTCCACCTCCCTAACACTATTTTTATTTTTGCCTATTTTTTCTAGTTCTTACACATGCACCTATATATTTTAACATAGTTGTAATCAGTGAACATACTTTCCGTTCTGATACTACTCTTAACATTCTATCACTAACATTTTTTACAGTATCTATGAAACTTCAGAATTCCTTTTGATGTTTTCATAATTCAGACACTTGGCATGTGCCATAATTTACCTCTCATTCAGTTTTGGATAATTATTAACCCAAATGTTTAATAAAGTAAGTTCACATTATATGGAACAACACACATAAGACCTACCCATGTAAAATGTTAAAATGTAGTTTCCTGGTTCCTACCTCCTGAGATTGGGATTCAGCCAGTGTGAGGTGGGGCCGGGGCATCTGCACTCTGACAGTCCCGATGCAGGTGGTCCCAGCTCCATAGGCTCAGGCAGGTGAGTGACATCTCCAAGGTCACACAGCTGCTCTGAACCCAGAAACTCCCCAGCTTCTACAACTGAATTTTGCAGTCCATATAAAAGACCAGTCCCCTGCTTCTCAATATGGAATGTGTCTACTGAGTTAGTGCCTATATCAGGAGCTTACTTTTCTTCTCACTTATCTCTCAGGGCTCCTTCCAAGTGTTTCCCCCTCAGCAGTACTGGGGCCCCAGGACTCAATGCGCTCTTGAGTGCTCCCAGGAAGGGAAAAGAGTCTGGCCAGTGGTGTCATACTTCTTCATAAGAACTAGAGATCTAGTTCCCTGGTAGCCTAGTGGTTAGGATTCCGGGCTTTCACTGCCATGGCCCAGGTTCAATCCCTGATCAGGGAACTGACGTCCCACAGAGATCAAGGATGGAAAACACATTTTCTTTTCTCAACAAATTCTTAGAAATCATGACTGCCCCCTTAAAGAAATGATTTTTCTTTGGTCTTTTAAGCAAATTACCAACACATGCACAACATGGCTGAATCTTAAAACGTTCTGTTGAACAAAAGAATCCAGACAAAAGGAGCACTGGCTCAAGGACACAGCTTGGGATTTGAACCCAAGTCTGGGTGACTTTAAAGCTTACCCCTTTCTACTAGTCCCCAGCCTGCCTCTTGGTTTCTAGTCTGGGCTGTGGGTCTGCTGTTAGGGGAGGCCCTCAGCCAAGTCCCTTCCTTTGTTGGAAAAATGAGAGGCTTGCATTGAATTGCTTCTAAGATTCCTTACAGTTCTGATGTCCTATGATTCTGTAAGTCTAGTTCATTTAAACCATTTACTTATTTTTGAATAGTTAACAGTCACATGATATAAAATTCAAAAAGTTCCATAGGGTATGTACACATGTCACAGAGCAGAGGAGATTAAAGAGACATGACAGCTAAATGCAATGTGGTGTCCTGGATGGGATCCTGTGACAGAAAGAGGATATTAGTAGAAAAGCTGGTAAAAGTCAGTTTGGAGTTTAGTTAATAGTAATGTACCACGGCTGGCTTCTTAATTTTGTCAAAAATACTGTGGTCATATAAGATGAGGGGAAACTGAGTGAGGGGGTACATAGGAACTGTTCGTATTATCTTTTCAACTTTTCTGTAAATCTAAAATTATTCCAAAATTAAAAGCTTTTTTTTTTTAAGAGTTCATATACAGTGAAAGGTTTTCCTCTCAGCTCCATCCACTGGGCACCCAGTCCCCCCAATCAGACAACCAGTGTTGCTTGTTTCTTACATAATCTTTCAGAGATATTCAATGAATAATCAGAGAAAATATCTATATTATATAATATCATTTCTCAAAACAGAAATGTTTTATCTGTGAGATAAATTCCTGGAAGTGGAATTCCTGGGCATATAGTTTTGTTTTGTTTTGTTTTGCAGTACGCGGGCCTCTCACTGTTGTGGCCTCTCCCGTTGCAGAGCACAGGCTCCGGACACGCAGGCTCAGCGGCCATGGCTCACGGGCCCAGCCGCTCCGCGGCATGTGGGATCTTCCCGGACCGGGGCACGAACCCATGTCCCCTGCATCGGCAGGCGGACTCTCAACCACTGCGCCACCAGGGAAGCCCTGGGCATATAGTTTTGATAGTTATTGCCAAATTGCCTTCCATGGTGGGTGTGCCATTTATCCTCCTGCCAGACACTGTGTTTGAGGGCCTCTCATCTTACCAACACAGACTCTTGTCTGAGAGACCAGTTCACTTCAGTTTAAGTCATACTGTCAACTCCCAAAATATTCATGAACAAACCTCTCTAGAATGCTGCCAACAGAACATGGGTCCATTCTGAAGCACGTAGCCAAGCCACGCAGGGCGGCTGCAACGGCCAGAGGCAGCAAGGCTATGAAGAAGTGAGAGCAAATGAATAACATTCCTAATTTCAGTCACTACTGTCCTCAGGAGAGGACATTCACAGAAGGCCATTGTCTCTGCTCCCCAGCACACAAAGGGTCAAGCCTCATAAATTTGCTCATAGTGGGGGAAAAAAACCTCAGCAGGTCAAAGTGTTCAGATTACAGGTCCAGGAAAATCCCTTTGCAGAAAGAAGACAGCAAATCCCCAGTGCAGTTGAAAGGACAAAACTTTCTTCACCCTCAGAGACTCTTCAATGAATAAACCAGTTAAACATGGTTTGGATTTACTGAACATGAAAACAACTGGATTAAAGTATAATCTAGCTAGAAAGGAAAGGAAATGTACCGAGAAAGCTAAGTAATGACAAAGCTGCAGTGTCTACGTGTGCCAAGCAGGGATGGCCATTCCAGTTTTATAACCAAATATTCTTAAATGTTTAGCTTTCCTTTAGATCAAGATAATGAATCTCTGCTTGCATTGGCCTCTTTGATAACAACACTGGCATCAAGGCAACCGTGTGAACACGAGGGACAATGATGCCCAGGAGGCCAGAGGCCCTGGCTGTCACGATGGATGTGGCCTGGGCTCTGGCCTGCCTGCCAACAGTCTGTGCAATCCATATAGAAGGCAGCATCGCACAGGCACAGGCTTTAGAATCAGAAAGACCTGGTATGTATCCCAGCGTCACTTCTTACTGGCTCTGTGACCTTGGACAAATTACTTACACTCTGTCTCAACTCTTCTCTTGGTAAAATGAGGATAACACCCATCCAATAGAGTTGTTCTGAGAATTAAATGAGGTAATAATGTGAAAAGCCCAGGCTGAAACATTAAGTCCTCAGCTCATGGTCGGTCGGTTGGTTGTTTCCCAGTTTCCCTCTCATGCATGCACACCAGAACACTAATACCGAGTGAACCTACCCCACGCCACGCAGACTCAGGCACATCCAAATTACGTTCTATTACAGGAGGGTTCTGAATTTTTCACACTGTTGTGCCGAAGATTCCTACTCAGATGTTTATAAAAACACATAGGAATACAAAGGAAACCACACTCAACCAGTTTGTTGAAATACATTTATCCAAGTATTTTTTTTTTAACTTGTAAAAAAATGTGTGCTTTTTAAAAAACACATTAAATGAGATCTTGGGGTGGGTCTAATCACTATAGTAATTTCCAGATAGTGAAAGTATTTCAAGATCTGCAGCAATAAATGTGATATTTGCATTTCTAAATTAATGACAGTCACAAGTTCTGCTTATACTACTACTCTGGTTTGCTACTACAATCATAATGAAAAAAATGCTACATTTCAGTTAGAGAATACTAAAGATACAACTTTTTTCCCATCCAAATTGAGACACCAGGTTAAGAACTCAGGTGTTATAAAACATCACCACTTCTGGCCTCAAGATGACTGATAAAAGGCATTTAGGATTTCCCTGGTGGCGCAGTGGTTAAGAATCCACCTGCCAACGCAGGGGACACGGGTTCAAGCCCTGGTTCGGGAAGATCCCACGTGCTGCAGAGCAACTAAGCCCACGTGCCACAGCTACTGAAGCCTGCATGCCTAGAGCCTGTGCTCCACAATAAGAGAAGCCACAGCTATGAGAAGCCTGCGCATCGCAATGAAGAGTAGCCCCTGCTCACCGCAACTAGAGAAAGCCCACGCACAGCAACGAAGACCCAACGCAGCCAAAAATTTTTAAATTAATTAATTATTTTAAAAAGCCATTTAATAACTGTCAAACCAGCACTCCTTTATTTTGCTCTTCACCTCTGGCTTCTTTCAAGATTTTCTGTTGGTCTTTGATTTTCTGCAGTTAGAATATGATATGCCTGTGTTGTTTTGTTTTGAATTTATCTTGGTGTTCTCTCAGCTTCCTGGATCTGTGGTTTCTTGTCTTTAATTTTGGAAAGTTCTCAGCCATTAGAACTTCAAATCTTTCTTTTGCTCTGTTCTCTTTTCTTTCTGGCATTCCAATTACACATGTGTTACACCTTTTGCCAGTATCTCACAGTTTTTGGAAGTTCCGTTGTTTTTTCTATTGTTTTCTTTGCATTTCAGTTTGGGAAGTTTCTACTGACCTATCTTCAGATGCACTGATTCCTCCCTGTTTTATGTTGAGCCGAGTGGTGAGCCCATGGAAGCCATTCCTCATTTCTATGACAGTGATTTTGATTTCTAGCATTTCCTTTGATTCTTTTTGTTAAAATAAATGTATTTATTCATTTAATTTTTGGCTGCATTGAGTGTTCGCTGCTACACGCAGGTTTTCTCTAGTTGCTGAGAGCGGGGGCTACTCTTTGTTGCGGTGCGCGGGCTTCTCATTGCGGTGGCTTCTCTTGTTGCGGAGCACGGGCTCTAGGCGTGTGGGCTTCAGTAGTTGTGGCTTGCGGGCTCTAGAGTGCAGGCTCAGTAGTTGTGGTGCGTGTGCTTAGTTTCTCCGTGGCATGTGGGATCTTCCCGGACCCTGGGCTCAAACCCGTGTCCCCTGCATTGGCAGGCGGATTCTTAACCACTGCACCACCAGGGAAGCCCTCCTTTGATTCTTAAAGTTTCCATTTCTCTAATTACATTACCCTTCTGTTTTTACATGGTTTTTTTTCCATTAAAACTTTTAACATATTATTTATTTATTTATAAATTTATTTATTTTTGGCTGCATTGGGTCTTCATTGCTGTGCGCGGGCTTTCTCTAGTTGCAGCAAGGGGGGCTACTCTTCGTTGCCATGTGCGAGCTTCTCATTGTGGTGGCTTCTTTTGTTGCAGAGCACGGGCACTAGGCATGTGCAGGCTTCAGTAGTTGTAGCACATGGGCTCAGTAGTTGTGGCTCGCAGGCTCTAGAGAGCAGGCTCAGTAGTTGCTCTGAGGCATGTGGGATCTTCCCAGACCGGGGCTCGAACCCGTGTCCCCTGCATTGGCAGGCGGATTCTTAACCACTGCACCACCAGGGAAGCCCTTGTCTCTTTCTTAACTCTGGGTTTCTCTCCTCCTCAGAGTCTGTCTTGCAGCTTTTGGCTGTAATCCACTATTATACTGGAGCCCTGGTGGTGTGGTGGTAAAGTGGGAGGCAAGGGCACATTCTGTAGTTTCCAGATTAGGTCCCAGTGTTTAGTTGGCCTGTGACCGTCACAGGTGTTTCCCAGGGGTATAGCCTTACCCCCTGTGCCCCTTCCTCCCTTCTCTGGCTGCAGCATTTCCCTGAAGTCTTGACCCCTGTTGACTATGTTTTATTTTTCCTTTAGGTGAGATAGGAAGGCTAGAGGGGCTGGTGTGGGAAGCATGCCCTTCCCCCATCAGGGATAAGGCTCTGGAAGTCTTATCCTGGAGAGTAAGCCTTTGTAATAAAGAAGGTTCTGGTATTTCACACTGATTATTCATCTCCTCTCCCTGCCAGAGACATAAGGGATCTTTCTTGATCTTCACCGTGGGAATCTTGTGGGGTTCCTGGAGATAAAGCCCAGGTACATGTGGGGCCCCTCTAAGACCGTGGTCTCCAGGAGTTACTCTTGTGCTAGAGCACGCTCAACCCCCAGCAATTCAGTATCAGTATCACCGTATGTGTGTTCCTTACCAGTTTATGGCTCTAGCAGTTCCTGCTCCAGGTAAACAGGTTTTGACTGAGTCTGGCTAGATAAGCCTCTCTCCAGATCTGGGGGTGGTGATTTGCTCTGCAACATCAATTCACTGATGGGTGGGTCTAAGAAAAGTCATTGATTTTCAGTTTGTCCAGCTCTTCCTTGTTGTAAGGACAAGGGTGCCAACTTTCAAGTTTTTTACACATTGGGGCTGAAACTCAAGTCCGATTTATTTTATTTGGAATGGCTTTTCCCCTCCCTCCATTTGAACTCCTGTGTCTCTTCCATCCTCACATTTGCCGTGTCTCCTGTCTGTACTGTGTGAGTCTTTTCATGACAGTGTCCTAACAAGACTGAGTTTCTTGAGAAAAGGGCCTTTGTTAACCTCTGGTCTATGTTAACGCTTTGCTCATATAAAATGCTTAGTGTTGCTGTTTGATTTTACTGGGTCACTTCCATTTACGGCACTCATTCTAACAGTAAAAAGCATCTGTGGTGAGACGTTAACCCAGCATCCTCTAAACTTCCTTTTGTGCTTTTAAATGACTTTTCCCGGTCTCAAGGTCCTATTTTCTTAGCAAAGTTGGAATAAGGCAAACTTGATTTACTGTAAATCAAGATTTACAAAAGTAATTTCTCAAGATCTGATAAGTCCTGACTTTTTCTCAATTTCCTGATTGCTTTTTGTAATGACTTAAGTAGCCAGGTTAAGATCAAATCTAACCAAATACCAGGAAATCAAAGGGCCTCCTAGCTAAGTGCCCAAACTTGGCTGTTTCAGAATTACCTGGGAAGCTTAAAAAAAAAAAAATCCTGGACTCAGTCTTAGACGGTAATTGTGGTGCACAGCTAAGTTTAGGAAAATAAGATACTTCCGATCAGCTAGCTCTTCATGCCCCAAAGTGCTTTTTATACCCACTTAAAATCAAACTAAAAAACAAAACAAAATCAATTCATTCATTCACTCATGCTCAGCCTAAAGGACACTGGAAACGTTACTGGAAATTCACCCTTTCGTTCAATCAATAAATTTACTGAGCGTTAAGTAAGGGCTGGGTAGGTGCCAAGTCACAGGCCTGGTCCACAAGAAGGAAGTGAACCAAGGTATGGCTTTTAGAGGCAGACATCCTTCCAGTCTAAATCCAGAACCATCACATCCTGGGTAACCTTGGGCATATTACTTAAGCTTGCAGAGCCTCAGGCTTCTCATCTGTAACGGATAATGTTATTTACTTCATAGGGAAGTTCTGTGACAGAGATCACAAAGGAACTATCAAGGAAAACATACTCCATCCTCCTAAAACAGTTTCTAACTTGTTTCCCAGTCCAAACACTTTCATATTGTAATAATCACAGCTGGCACTCACGGAGCAGTTAACCTATAAACCAGGCAGTGTGCTAAGCTACCTGTTCATTCATACCTCAAACAAATTTTATCTGTAAAGGCTTAGAGGCCAGCAGCCTCCTCCTTTCATTGGCTATATTCACCCAAAACAGGCAAAGCAAGCTGAAGCAACAGGAGTGGCCCTTAACAAGAGGGCTGAGTTAAAAAGATGCCGGATATAATAAAAAGGAGATGCTCCCTCATGTCCAGCCCAGAGGTCATCATGACTACTGAGGGTCATGACGGCAGAACCACCGAGCAGGAAACCAAATACCAGATAAACCTATCCAGGAACTGCCATGGGCTTAGTGGTACCATCGGCTGCTGCTACTGCCACATCTGTGATTTCCACTGCCATTGGACAGCTATCATTAATTCTTTACATGTCTCAGGCACTGCAGTTCTGTGGGTTTTACATTTGGTCCTCAACAACTATAAGTTACTAAAGGCACCACTGCTGTTGACCCTTTACATCTTGCAGGAGTTGGGACAAGGTGATAACTTACTGAGAGGACCCGGAGCCTGAGACTCTTGCTGCATAACTCACTGCCAATTTAACTTCTATTCTTTTAGGAAGACTCTTAAGGGCTTCTGGAACTTCCTCCTATATCATTAGAGTTAACAGCGCCTGCATTTTTACTTCACAGGATTAAAGGTGTCGTTTTAATAAAGACCATGGTTTCAGTTCTCAAAGAGACAACACTGAGGAGTACCTCCTACATTAGGTAAAAACATGTTACCTAGAATAAACAACCTTTCATCTAATTTGAAACCTTCAAGTTTCTAAAAGCAGGCCTGCCCTTAGGAAATTGTAAAGACTAAAAGTAAGCCGGCCAGTACAACCTATCCTAAGCCACACTATTCCCTTGTCTATAAATGATCAAAAGAATTCCACAGTGAGTAGAAACCTAGGCACTGTTGACATTTTTCTGTTGTGGGAGGTGGTCCCGGGTACAGTGTAGGCAGTTTAGCAGCATCTTTAACCTTCTGCCCACTAGATTCCAGTAGCATCCCGCAGTTGTGATAACCAAAAATGTCTTGCGAGGGGCTTCCCTGCTGGCGCGGTGGTTAAATCCGCCTGCCAATGCAGGGGACACGGGTTCGAGCCCTCGTCTGGGAAGATCCCACATGCCGCGGAGCAACTGAGCCCGTGCATCACAACTACTGAGCCTGTGCTCTAGAGCCCACGAGCCACAACTGCTGAGCCCACATGCCACAACTACTGGGCCTGCGCTCTAGAGACCGCGAGCCACAACTAATGAGCCCGCGTGCCACAACTACTGAAGCCCACGCGCCTAGAGCCTGTGCTCCACAACAAGAGGAGCCACTGCAGTGAGAAGCCCACGCACCGCAACGAAGAGTAGCCCCCGTTCACCACAACTAGAGAAAGCCTGCGTGCAGCAACAGAGACCCAACACAGTCAAAAGTAAATAAATAAATTAAAAAAAAAAAGTCTTGCGATATTGCCAGATGTTCCCCGGGAGGCAAAATCATGTATGCTTTAGAGGAATTATTGAGTTTAGCGGAACTACCATTACTCTGTTCTGCATACCAAAAACTGACAACCTTTGATTTGACTGCTCTAGCTCACTGAAACACAATTCACAGTTGTTTAGCTCTGTACTTTTATGGAACTGTGACATATTTAAGCAACAAAAGATATTACAGAGCAGCTCTGACTTCTTCCTATGATATCCATCTGCTTGGGGGACATCGTAGTTTGGTCAAGGCCTAAGCTGATTTCCTCTCAAATGGACTGACCTGTCTCTACATGAGACACTTCTGGAGTGCAAGGGCAAACTTTCCTTACCTTGGAGTTTAACTCTAGGTCACAATGGGTTCCCCAAGCACCAGATGTTGTGCAGATTCAAATTGGAGACCACATTCTGGCCGTAAAGGTCTGGCCGCAACACAAGTTAGGCAGCAAGGAGTCATGCATTTGCTGGTTTCTTATCAATAATACAAGTCAGCTAGAACACTGCCCTTCTCCCTTGGTTAAAGAGGAGAAAGCGTGCCACTATCCTAAACCAAACTAAAGAGAAAGCATGAACCTGCTGACTAAGAAAACGGTTATTACACCCTTGCTAAGTTTAAACAAGTCACTCAGATGAGCTAGGGAAAAAGTTCTTCTGAAAAATAGGGGGCATGCTATTGACTTATCTTAAAAGGCCTTTTGAAAAGAATGACTTGAGATTATAGAGCATTTTCCAAATACACAAAGTGCTTCATAACAACTCAGTAAGCTTTAAGGAATGCTTTTCCTAGTACATCACTTTTTTTGTTGTGTAAAAGAAAATAGCCCCATTCAAAGGGTAGTAGCATATTTGATATCACCACTGCTTAAGGAGGAATGGAGTTACAGGAATGAGTAAAGTATATAATTAGTAAATAATCCCTCTCAACAAGTGAGTTAAGTAGGAAAGTCTTCTGAAGGGAGAAAAGAAAAGCCAGAAGCAACACAATCAGTGCATATCAGAAATGCATTTTTATTTTTATTTGAAAACAACTTAAATTTTTAGACAAATGATTTTAGTATATAAATTTGATTTTGTTTTTATACAGAATATAAAGATTTCCCTCACCGATCTTCCATGTGAAGGGGATTACAAGCCTGAAGGGAGATACTTTCTGCACACAAGTGTGTATCTTACGTGTAGGGTACTGGAAACCAATGTGTAGTGCTTCCACACATAAATTAGGTCAAGTGACACCACGTATTAAAAAGGGGATAAGAGAAAAATTCTATTAATCAGATTCAAGAAGCAAACATGACACAAAAACTGCAGGTAAGACCAAATGAGTAACTTTAGTTAGGACACTGCAAGTTATACTAGAGTAACAGGTTTGTGAAGCTAGAGTGTGTACCACATTAAAACTGCAAGAAAGAACTATTTATATAGAAAGGCTGGAATGAGAGATTTTTTTCACGAAAGCAAATTAACTTCTTGTCAACTGCCAAAACAAAACAGAACAAAACTGAGCATATGAGTGTTAGTATACTGAAGGCATATTATACCAGTTTTTGTGCAGCATGCTAAAGTTAGTTAGAACTTCTTCACTGGTGCATATGAATCATTAATAGTCATGGAAAGTTTTTCTTGCCCCTTCGTGCCAAATTTCAGGCATGTCTTATTTTAGATGGAGTATAGCTTTTATCTATAATTTCATCCTGTAAAAACATATGAAGACAACGTTCATTCTGTGCCAGAGGATGACCAGCGACCCTAGGAATAAAAGATACAAATTCAGTCCAGTATTTTATAAAAGTGGTGGAGGGGGACCAAATATACACATTTTAAGGTTAGGAAGCACAAACAACTTAGTAATAATAAGTGTTATTCTGGACTGCCCATAAAGCTATGGTCTATCAACTAACAGTATACTTTCTTTCCTTCAGATCATAAGGGTAATTTAGAAAACATTTAATCACTAGTTTTGCACTGCCTCTGGCGTATGTACGCAATTAACTTCTTTACATATTAGTTGGTATATTCGTAAGAAACCTAAATGAATTTTAATGTTAAAAGTGAAACAATGTCATTGATTCTAAGAATCCATTTTAAAGAAGGAAAAGATATAGGATTATAGTTAGAAATACACTGAAGTTCAATAAAAGCCCCAAAATACTAAGAAATAGGCACAAATGTTCAGGTTTTTTTGTTTTTGTTTTTTGCTTGCTTTTAAACGTTTCCATCAGACTAAACACAAGATCAGACTGAGCAACCAGACTTTATTTCAGAATTTAAAAACATCCAAGCTAGCACTGCCTTCTCCAAAAAGAAAGTATGTTCATAAGAAGACAATGAAGGTTGTGTGCTCTCAGATAACTAAAAGTTAAGGGCTTTGTATAACTTTCCCTCTGTTTACCACTCACAGATCTTCAAATTACTAGATAAAAATTAAAGTATTGCTAATAAATAAGCTCACACAACCGTATTCTCTAGGAGTTGACTTTATTTGGTCAAACTTAAGGCCAAATGCACAATTATAGTGAGCCCTTTCCAGGCATAACTCTTCCAAAAAAAAAAAAAAAAAAGAGGCTATATTTCAAATAGGAATAAAATTAAAAGCTAGAGTTTGAGTTTATTAAGTTTCTAAAGTAAAAGATAAATGATACAGTCTCCTTACATTTTCAAAAGAATATATTTTGCCACAAAAATTTTAAATGTGCACCTTTACACAAGACATGCTGATGATACTTCCATCTGCAATCAAAATGATTACAAGTATATTGTAAGTTTTACTGTTCATGCTAGAACATACCTTAAATCAGAAAGAATCCTAAGTAAAACTATTTTTTAAATGCTGTAATTTTAAACGTAATTTGCATAAATTAACCAAGAAAAACAAATACAAAACTTAGGTCAACACAAAGGTACTCGTATTACTCAAGTGTGTTAATATTTATCACGATATTCAACTTGTTATATGTTTTCACTTTGTTTAAATGATACAAAAAGTTAGGAAATGACCAAAAAGAAAAAGCACCAGTTTAGTCTGATATCTAAATTAATAAACAGCAGTCACCTAAAGACAGCTCAGAACACTATTCACTCTTAGACCTTGAGGAACAGAAAGCACTTACTTGTTTATAAACTGCTCCAGCCCTTGCTTCCTTTCTTCAATAAAATTGTCATCAAATATTCCATCATCTCCTCTAAAAGGAAGCTGACGCAAAAACGCTTTCCCAGGGAGTGGGGGGACTACAACCTAAAACAAGATAAGGAAAGAAAGTTCTTGAACATGCTGGCTGAGTCGGGAAAATTTAGAGAGCATAGCATGAAGACAAAGTATATCTTCACTATGAGAACCATCCCATTGTTAAACTAGTTTAAATATACAGTAAAAGGGAATCAATAAAAATACACTGAAAAATGATTCAATGTTTTGGAGGCAAGATAACCAAAATGCCACAATAGTCCATCAGACCAAAGCTCCTCAATGGCAGGGCCCACAGCTTCATTTTCATTTTTCCTGGACTTAACAAAGCACAAGTATACAGAGCGAATAATCAATACTGAAGTAAAGGCTACCATGCCCCTCAGACAGTTCTGATGTCACTTGGGGAAGACAATGCTTTATTACAATGGTAACTGAAGAGATCAAACTCAACTCTCAATTAAATGAAGAAGTAAAATACTAACAATGTTCTTTCTGGCATGGGCAGATAAGAATTCTGTGGTAAATTTCTTCCACCTCATACCATCTGCATATAATCTTTCCTACCTGTGTTTTGAGGTGATGACAAAATAATCAACTCTACTTGTTGCCACTCTTCCATTTCCTAGGCTAAGAAGCACGTCAACTTTCTCCCAAACCCATTATCCTATCTTTCCCCAAAGACCTGTCATTTCTTCCTTCCCACACTAGAGGAACATCCCAAATTTTCCCTGTCAAAGCCTAACTTTCCTCTAGGGACAACTTATGACTGATCTCCCTCTTCTGGGAATTATCTGGAGCTCAAATATTTGTTTGAATTAAATAGCACCTAGCTATTTATTTCACAGGTTAGTTGGGTTCTCTATCTCAGAATTTCTCAACTATGGCACTATTAACATTTTGAACTAGATAATGTACTGGGGGGAGGGGTTTCTTGTACACCGTAGAATACCTATTCAACAGCATCCCAGGCCTCTACCCACTAGATGCCGCCAGTAGGCACCCCACAGTTGTGACAATAACAATGGTCTCCAGACACTGTCAAATGTCTCCTGGGGAACAAAACTGCCCCTGGTGGAGAACCACCAATCTATCCTATTAATGCTTTCAAATCAAGGACCCTTGTCTCAGGCTTTTTATGGTTATTTTAAGAAAAGCTGGGCATACAGCAGAAGCTCAAATATCTGTTAAATGACTAACCACTTAGGTGAATCCTTATCTTATGTTAAAACAGAGAAAAGGTGTGGGCAAACAAGTCAAACAAGGAGAAATATAAATAGTAAACACCAGTAATAAAATCATATATATTCTAAGAGGTAAAACCTAAAACCCTTGATGCAGAGTTTCTATCCTAAAACGATAATTCAACAAGGTAAAAAAGGGAAAGATCATACAACTTCTTACAGATCAGCAAAAAACAAAGAGCTAAAAAGAAACACAAAACCAATGCCCAACATAAACTTTGTAATTCCTTCCTAGAGCTACTCTCCCCAGATACCCAATGCTTAAGACATCTAAAGATTTGTCTTCACAAGTTTGCTTTAACATTCTTAAATCTCTCCCCTATATTAGCATTTGTCAAGTTGAAGAGTTAAAACCTGCAGGGAACTTACAATTAAAAAACAGGGATCATGACCACTAGCTGAGCTCCAGCAGAATAGTTTATATGATGGGCAGGAAAAAACATCTGTATCTATAAAGCTATTATAAAAAAAGGAATATAGAACCACTGTGTTAACGAAATGACCACCATTAATTCAGGGTAGAATTTAGCATGAAATATAAGATTAAAAATTACTATGTATTATCATCCGTAGAGATATGTTCTTACTAATACTCAAAATACTCATTGAAATGGATGGTAAGGTTGTAGGCAACAGGATTAATCACCTACAAAAATCATGAGTGGTTTGTCCAGCTAAGATCCCAAAGATCTTCAACATCAAATTATTTTTGCTTAAGCAGTCTGAAAAGATCTACTTAGAATTCTTACACCAATTTAAAAGTAATGAGTCTGATGATATGTGTGTGTATGTGGGGCAAGAAGTGGACAGAAGGCTATCTGGCCAGCATAATATAGTGAAAGCATACTGAAATAAAAAAAGCTAAAAGATTGAACCATAATGACCAGTAAATACAATAAATTTCATCTACTTTCTAGTCTAGTATAACAGATCTTAATTAAAAGTACTAATATATAAATAAAACAACTTGATTAATTGTTCTTAGCAATACTAATGTATGTACAACTTTCACACAGGTTAAATGCCCAAAATAATTATCTGGCCTAATGTTAAAAGTGAAGTACTGTGCGTCAAAGGACAACATCAAGTGAAAACAATTCACAGAATGGGAGAAGATTTTTGCAAACTGTAAATCTGATGAGGGACTTTTAAGAGGTTTTTTTTGTTTTTTTAGTATATTCTATATACAACTCAATAATAAAAGAAACTCAATAAAATGGGCAAAGGATCTGAAAAAAAATTTCTCCACAGAAGATATGTAAATGGCTGATAAGTACATGAAAAGATGATCAACATGATTAGCCATCAGGAAAATGAAAACCACGAGATACCACTTCACACACGCTAAGAAAGCTATAATAAAGGAATCAGATAATATTAAATGTTGGTGAGGATGTGGAAAAACATGGAACCTTTATACATTGTTGGTGGAAATGTAAAAATGGTATAGCTGTTCTGGAAAAAAAAAGTCTGGGAGTTCCTCAAAAGGTTAAACAGAGTTATCATATGGCTGTAAATCCATTCTTAGGTATGTACCCAAGAAATACAAACATATGTCCATACAAAAACCTGTACATGAATGTTCACAGCACCATTATTACTATTTTTTAATATTTATTTATTTATTTATTTGACTGCATGGGTCTTAGTTGCGGCATGCGAGACCTAGTTCCCTGACCAGGGATCGAACCCGGGCCCCCTGCATTGAGAGCATAGTCTTAACCACTGGACCACCAGGGAAGTCCCATAGCAGCATTATTCTCAATAGTCAAAAAGCAGGAATGACCCAAATGTCTGCCAATGATAAATGGATAAATAAAATGTGGTTTATCCATACAAAAGAATATTTTGGGGAAATAAAAAGAAATGAAGTAGTGATTAACAATATAATAGGATGAACCTAGAAAACACTCTCAGTGAAAGAAGCCAGTGAAAGAAGCCAGACACAAACGACTACATATTCTACATTTCTATTTATATGAAATGCCCAGAACAGGCAAATCCATAGAGAAAGATTAGTGGTTGTTTAGGGCTGGGTGAGGAGAAATTGGTAGTGATTACTCACGGGTATGGGGTTTCTCTTACGGTGTGATTACAGTGTTCTAAAACTGACTATAGTAATGGTTGCACATCTTTGTGAATATAGTAAGAACCACTGAATTGTACACTTTATTTTATTTTTTTACATCTTTATTGGAGTATAATTGCTTTACAATGGTGTGTTAGTTTCTGCTTCATAACAAAGTGCATCAGTTATACATATACATGTGTTCCCATATCTCTTCCTTCTTGCGTCTCCTGCCCTCCCACCATCCCTATCCCACCCCTCTAGGTGGTCACAAAGCACCGAGCTGATCTCCCTGTGCTATGCGGCTGCTTTCCACTAGCTATCTATTTTACGTTTGGTAGTGTATATATGTCCATGCCACTCTCTCGCTTTGTCACAGCTTACCCCTCCCCCTCCCCATATCCTCAAGTCCATTCTCCAGTAGGTCTGTGTCTCCACTCCTGTCTTACCCCTAGGTTCTTCATGACATTTTTTTTTCTTAAATTCCATATATATGTGTTAGCATACGGTATTTGTCTTTCTCTTTCTGACTTACTTCACTCTGTATGACAGACTCTAGGTCCATCCATCTCATTACAAATAACTCAGTTTCATTTCTTTTTATGGCTGAGTAATATTCCATTGTATATATGTGCCACATCTTCCCTATCCATTCATCCGATGATGGACATCTAGGTTGTTTCCATCTCTGGGCTATTGTAAATAGAGCTGCAATAAACATTTTGGTACATGACTCTTTCTGAGTTATGGTTTTCTCAGGGTATATGCCCAGTAGTGGGATTGCCGGGTCATAAGGTAGCTCTATTCGTAGTTTTCCAAGGAACCTCCATACTGTTCTCCATAGTGGCTGCACCAATTCACATTCCCACCAGCAGTGCAAGAGCGTTCCCTTTTCTCCACACCCTCTCCAGCATTTATTGTTTCTAGATTTTTTGATGATGGCCATTCTGACTGGTGTGAGATGATATCTCATTGTAGTTTTGATTTGCATTTCTCTAATGATTAACGATGTTGAGCATTCCTTCTGTGTTTGTTGGCAGTCTGTATATCTTCTTTGAAGAAATGTCTATTTAGGTCTTCTGCCCATTTTTGGATTGGGTTGTTTGTTTTTTTGTTATTGAGCTGCATGAGCTGCTTATAAATTTTGGAGATTAATCCTTTGTCAGTTGCTTCATTTGCAAATATTTTCTCCCATTCTGAGGGTTGTCTTTTGGTCTTGTTTATGGTTTCCTTTGCTGTGCAAAAGCTTTGAAGTTTCTTTAGGTCCCATTTGTTTATTTTTGTTTTTATTTCCATTTTTCTAGGAGGTGGGTCAAAAAGGATCTTGCTGTGATTTATGTCATCGAGTGTTCTGCCTATGTTTTCCTCTAAGAGTTTTATAGTGTCTGGCCTTACATTTAGGTCTTTAATCCATTTTGAGCTTATTTTTGTGTATGGTGTTAGGGAGTGATCTAACCTCATACTTTTACATGTACCTGTCCAGTTTTCCCAGCACCACTTATTGAAGAGGCTGTCCTTTCTCCACTGTACATTCCTGCCTCCTTTATCAAAGATAAGGTGACCACATGTGCATGGGTTTATCTCTGGGCTTTCTATCCTGTTCCATTGATCTATGTGTCTGTTTTTTGTGCCAGTACCACACTGTCTTGATTACTGTAGCTTTGTAGTATAGTCTGAAGTCAGGGAGCCTGATTCCTCCAGCTCCGTTTTTCGTTCTCAAGATTGCTTTGGCTATTCGTGGTCTTTCATGTTTCCATACAAATTGTGAAATTTTTTGTTCTAGTTCTGTGAAAAATGCCAGTGGCAGTTTGACAGGGATTGCATTGAATCTGTAGATTGCTTTGGGTAGTAGAGTCATTTTCACAATGTTGATTCTTCCAATCCAAGAACATGGTATATCTCTCCATCTATTTGTATCATCTTTAATTTCTTTCATCAGTGTCTTATAATTTTCTGCATACAGGTCTTTTGTCTCCTTAGGTAGGTTTATTTCGAGATATTTTATTATTTTTGTTGCAATGGTAAATGGGAGTGTTTTCTTGATTTCACTTTCAGATTTTTCATCATTAGTGTATAGGAATGCCAGAGATTTCTGTGTATTAATTTTGTATCCTGCTAATTTACCAAAGTGGGGTTTATTCCAGGAATGCAAGGATTCTTCAATATACGCAAATCAATCAACGTGATACACCATATTAACAAATTGAAGGAGAAAAACCATATGATCATCTCAATAGACGCAGAGAAAGCTTTCGACAAAATTCAACACCCATTTATGATAAAAACCCTGCAGAAAGTTGGCATAGAGGGAACTTTCCTCAACATAATAAAGGCCATATATGACAAACCCACAGGCAACATCGTCCTCAATGGTGAAAAACTGAAAGCATTTCCACTAAGAAGAGGAACAAGACAAGGTTGCCCACTCTCACCACTCTTAATCAAAACAGTTTTGGAAGTTTTAGCCACAGCAATCAGAGAAGAAAAGGAAATAAAAGGAATCCAAATCAGAAAAGAAGAAGTAAAGGTGTCACCGTTTGCAGATGTCATGATACTATACATAGAGAATCCTAAAGATGCTACCAGAAAACTATTAGAGCTAATGAATTGTACACTTTAAATTGGTGAATTGTATGGCATGTGAATTATGTCAATAAAGCTGTCATATAAAAAGTGATGTATACATTCATGAAATGCGTATTAAACACTCCAGTGTGCCAGGTGCTATGTTAAGCAAAGCCACAAGCCTATCAAGACACTTCTTCCCATAATCAGACAGAAAAAGACAAATACTATATGATCTCACTTATATGTGGAATCTAAAAGAGCTGAACTCACAGAAACAGAGAGTAGTAGATGGGTTGAGGGGTGGGGGAAATGAGGAGACATTGGTCAAACGGTACAACCTTTCAGTTAAAAGATGAGTAGGTTCTGGGATCTAATGTATAGCATGGTAACTATAGTTAACAGGATTGTATTGTACTCTTAAAAGTTGCTAAGAGAAACATTGAATGTTTCAAGAGATATTGAATGTTACCACCACTAACAACAAAACAACAAAAACAAAAACCCCTATGTGAAGTGACAGATGTATTAACTAATTTTATTATGGTAATCATTTCACAATATATACATATATCAAATCATTGTGTTATATAACTTAATGTTATTTGTTAATTCTATCTCAATAAAGGTGGGGAAACAAAAGACACTTTTCCCTATGGTCATAAAAAATTTCTTCTTTGTTACCCAAAACTTTCCTAACTTGTTTTGTACATTTAGATCTTCAAACCATCTGTAATTTATATACAGTGAGTTATAAATCTTGATTCCCAAATAGCCAAATGTTTCAACCCCATTTACTGAATATAAATTCCTTTCTGCACAAACTGACAATGTTATTTTTGTTATGAACTAAATTTCTAGTAAACATGTGGTCAGCTTCTAAATTTTCTGACATTCTGCTAATTATTTGTCCATACCTAAAGCAATACTACATTGTTTTAATTACTATAGTCTTAACATATGCTCTGACGTCTGCAGGTGCTAAATTATTGGTAAAAATAACTTTTGGCTATTCTTGAGCTTTCTCTGATTCTAAAGCTCTATATAAATCTGCAGGTTTATAAAGAACTCCAATAAGATTTGAATTAGAATTTTACAAATTTATAAATAAGTTAGGAGATACTGCCTTATTTCTGTCAGGTCTACTGCTAAAATCCCACCTCTAAGAGAGGCCTTCCCTTGACTATCCTATATGACAGTAGCTCTCCTGGCACTCCCTATTTCCCTTAATTTTGATTTTTAGAGCATATTACCATCTAACATATTATATATCTTACCATCTTTTTCTGGTCTCCCTTTATCACTACCCCAACTTACCCAATAAAGTGCCATAAAAGTAGGGACCCTTCATTTGTTCACAGTTCTGTCTGCAACTGACAGAACACACAGAATGAGCTCTCAAATGTTTATAGAGTAAATGAATCTTCAAAAGTGAATATTCCAAACCAGGAATGTAATATTTCTGTTTATTATGGTCTTCTTTTGATCTTTCAATGAAGTTTTAAAGTTTTCTTTACATGGGTCTTGTATTTCCAGTTTTATCTGTAAGTATTTTATACTTGGATATTCTTTGGAGTAAAACTGTTTTTCCATTTTGGATGGAATGCTATGATTGGTATATGTTGCTCTTGTATCCAGCCACATTTTTCTGGTTAAGGACGTTTTCCTTCCTTTTCTACCTTAGTATGCTTCAGAAGCGAGAACGAGTTAGCCTTAACCTACTTCAGGGCTCCTACCATACCCACTTCTTATCCTACTACACTTGAGTCACAAGATAACTTTTCGCTATTCTGAGTGTACTTTTCATGACTCCATGCCATATATGTCATTCTGATGTAGGGCTGAAATAAGAGACATTAGAATGAGACCTTGTTCTCTCTATGTTGCAGCCAAAGCCACCAAATTTCTTCTAAGAGAAGACAATTATTATCAGGATATATGACAGTGTTCTAAAACTGCAGGTAGCAACCCAACAGTAGATCATGGCCATCATTTAAAAAGCTAATCTGAGGAATATCAGTACCTGTCACACAGAGTAAGGTAAGTACTGGTTTATGAAACTTCTGTTATATGTAAATGTGTGATGATAAAAAAAAAAGTATAGTGTCAGTAAAAAAGAAAATGGAAATACACTGATATAGGAGATGTACTGAAGAAGAGAAATTTAGCAAGGGGAGGAGAGGAAGGTGGGACAGGAAGATCATGGAAAGGAAGGAAGCAATAGCAAGAAAGTTCTAAGAAGAGTTATCTAAGTGTGAGTCAGCAAAGGCCTCAACTGGGCCACTGAAGTAGACATGAGAAGGAAGAGTTCTAAGGAAAAACTGCACACTTCCCCCATCTCCTATGAAGTAAAATGAAATTGAACTATTTGAAAAAAAAAAAAAGAAATGTTTTATTTTACTCACTTTATTCAAGATCATTCTCCTGAGAAGTCTTAAACGTTAAAATTTGGAATGTTTTGTTTTACAGTCACATTACAAATAATTCTTACCTTACTCTCTCTTTCTAATTCACTTCGCAGCCATTCAAAGTCACTGTATCTTCTTCTAACAGTAGATTCCTTCAGCTTGAAAATAGGCAGATTTGTCTGAAACAAACAGAAAATCACTCCTAAGTTGAAGCATGTTATAGTGACTTCAAAAAAGTGGGGGGTTGGGGGAGGACCTGTTTGTCAAATTGATAATATGGCAAGCCTAGTTATGTTAATATAAGAAAATCATAAAGTTATTAAGATGACATTTTACCTTTAAATGTAAAAAAGTACATTTTTTACATGGCTGTTAAAAAGTATGTTATTTATACTAGAATACAACTTTTAAAATGCACGTTTGTACATATGCTTTTGGATGTCATTCTGCCTGACGTCAGTTACATAAATATAGGTCAGTTTTTCTATTTCGGTAAGCTGTAAAAATGTCAGGAGTGAGATGAAGCTAGCTCTGATTGCTATACAGTTTAGTATACAACGCTCATAGGGGAAACAGACCTTAACTACTTTGAAATGAAATACAAAATATTTTGTTATTACGACTAAATTAGATGTTTCATAGTGAAAGAAAAGAATACAGAATTATTCTTAATAGTCTTCTTAAAAATGCGAGAAAACAGCAGGGAAAGAGTGCAATGCACTCTTACCACCAATAGGAAATTAGGAGTCATACACATAAGGTCTATCTATCCAGAGCTTACAGGCTGAGGGCAAGTTTAAGAACTGAAAACATAATGCCCAGTACCTTGAGGTTACCTCGGAATGGAAGACTATTCTTGAAAGAACACAAAGACTACTTCGGTCAAATTCTAAACTTAAAGTAATAAGAAAGATTTCTATTATCGTTTACTGATCCTAAAGAGAAAATACACTACCAAATGCAATTTAAAATTGTTTACGACTGAGGGCTATTAGCAGAAGCTGTATACCACTACAATTTTATAATCAAGAATAGATTTTAAAATGCATATAATATCACAAAGTTGGTAGGGACAGAAATGACCTAACACAATTAATGCCATACCATACTGAAAATGCTATTTAATACTACGTACTCTCAGATTATATTTTGTCCTTTATTCAGTCTTTGCACTTGTAGAATGACAAACTGTTTTAAAGCTGAAAAGAAAATGTGTCACCAGAAGGAAAGACTGGCTTCTTACAGGGACATCATCATCATGTAAAATTCACCCCTAAGAAACTTCCAATCATTTGTTAAACTTAATGCCACTAGTAAGTGTCATTCAGCAAAAGAAAAGCTTTTTATTCAGGACCTTAAACCCATTTTGCAGTGGTTTCAATTTTTTCCAACGTGTATTAACTTCTCTATGTAGTATACCTTATAGCTTGGAATCTTCTACAGATGCTATTGGGCATAACACTGTATAGGTTTCAAGCATGAAACCAAATCTCACAAGAGGTTTAAAAGCACTTGAATTTTCTTTCCCAGGTAACCACAACATTTGTTCATTGTATTAATGACTAAGAGCAAAATTGCACCTAACAAGACTCTTATTATACTAAAAGTCAAGCTTATATTTAGAGATGCTGGCTTGCTGTACAGAGGGGTATTCTCACTCCCCAAAGGGAATAAAATTAGGTCCCCTGGAGAGCAGGATGATAATTCCCAGAAAGAAAGCACTGGATTATTTCTCTCTAATTTCACCCATTGGCTTTTTAACCAAGTTCACCCTTCCGCATTAAAATATTAAGTCTTTGTAAGTGTCTAAAGATAGAAAGGCCTTTACAGAATTGAGTGTTTTCTGCAGGTGAGACTTTACATTTTGAATTCCCTCCTCTCAAATTACTTTACAAAAGGGATTAGCTGCTCTCTTTATTCAATATGTTAAGATCAAGCTTGTGAAAAGAGTTCCCTAAGAATTTTCATACTTATGGGTACGGAAGTCTATAAAGTTAATCTCTGAAACAACATATCAAGCTTACAGGTACAATGTTGAGGGAAGAATGCCAATTCAGCTCATTTTACCTCCATTTTCCCTTTTGAACTTTTGACACAAGCATGATTATATCTGATTCACTTTAATAGACAGGTAGTGGGAGGGAGAAAAAGTCCATTCCTTTCTATGATTAGCTAAGAGTTTGATAGATTATATATTAAAAAAAGATCATGGTTAGCTTAAGAAAATTTCATGGTTTTCTCAGCTGGTTATAATTTCTCTTTATATGAGGACTGCTTTAGAGTTTTTTGTGGTTTTTTTTTAACATCTTTATTGGAGTATAATTGCTTTACAATGGTGTGTTAGTTTCTGCTTCATAACAAAGTGAATCAGCTACACATATACATACATCCCCATATCCCCTCTTATGTCTCCCTCCCGCCCTCCCTATCCCACCCCTCTAGGTGGACACAAAGCACCGAGCTGATCTCCCTGTGCTATGCAGCTGCTTCCCACTAGCTATCTATTTTACATTTGGTAGTATATATATGTCCAGGCCACTCTCTCACTTCATCCCAGCTTCCCCTTCCCCTTCCCCGTATCCGCAAGTCCATTCTCTATGTCTGCGTCTTTATTCCTGTCCTGCCACTACGTTCTTTAGAACCTTTTTTTTTTTTTAAGATTCCATATATATGTGTTAGCATACGGTATTTGTTTTTCTCTTTCTGACTTACTTCACTCTCTATGTCAGTCTCTAGGTCCATCCACCTCAATACAAAAAACTCAATTTCGTTTCTTTTTATGGCTGAGTAATATTCCACTGTATATATGTGCCACATCTTCTTTATCCATTCATCTGTCGATGGACACTTAGGTTGCTTCCATGTCCTGGCTATTGTAAACAGCTGCAATGAACATTGTGGTACATGACACCTTTTGAATTATGGTTTTCTCAGGGTATATGCCCAGTAGTGGGATTGCTGGGTCATATGGTAGTTCTATTTTTAGTTTTTTGAGGAACCTCCATACTGTTCTCCATAGTGGCTGTATCAATTTATATTCCTACCAAGAGTGCAAGAGTGTTCCCTTTTCTCCACACACTCTCCAGCATTTATTCTTTGTAGATTTTTCGATGATGGCCATTCTGACCAGTGTGAGGTGATACCTCATTGTGGTTTCGATTTGCATTCCTCTAATGATTAGTGATGTTGAGCATCCTTTCGTGTATTTGTTTATAGAGTTTCGATAAAGTCACATCAAGTAATTCTTAGTATTATTTGCCCATTATTTTTAGAGTGGTAAGTGTGCCTGTTAACTTCTCCCTGATCATCACAAGGACTTGCAATTCAACTTGATCAAAATACAAATGAAAGATGCTGAGGTTTTTTGTTTAAGCCACTGGACTATCCCTGTTGATTACAAACTCTCATGATTGGTCACTTTCAACTTATTTAACCCTTATAAGATATTCTATTTTGGTTTTCTAAAGAGAAAAGAGTAAGGATAATTTGTTTCCCCTACAGTTTTGGGAGGATGCAACTATTACTACAGTTTAAGAGCATCTATAAAAGGGCACAGTGCTAGATAAGATGAGGAATATAACAATGAGTAAGATGCAGTCCCGGCCCTTATGAAGCTTATAATATGTTAGGTTACAAGATAAGCATATAAAAAGTTAAATTTACATGGTTAAAAATACCATACACCATAAACAAAAAGTTGAAAGACCACAAAAAACTGTAGACAAATATATGCAATAAAAAACAAAGAAATAATTTCATGAAAATGTAAAGAACTTAAAAACTAATGAAAGATAAAGCTGAATAACCTGACAAACAGAACAGGCAGAACACACAAAAACTATGTCAATAATGTTCAACTTCACTCACACAAGAAATGCCAGTCAAAACAGTAAGATCCCATTTTCATTTGTCAGACAAGCAGGTATTAAATTTTAATACCCAATGATGGTGAAGATAGATAGGCATCTAAAAAACTTGCTGATAATAGTGAAAACTGGTACAACCTTTTAAGGAGGGTGTTTTGGTGATATCTATCACTCTTTTAAATGCATTTATCTTTTTTTCTTAGTTTAATTAAAACTTTTTTTTCAATTTATTTATTTATTTTTGGCTGCGTTGGGTCTTTGTTGCTGCACGCGGGCTTTCTCTAGTTGCGTCGAGCAGAGGCTACTCTTTGTTGTGATGTGTGGGCTTCTCATCACAGTGGCTTCTCTTGTGGAGCACGGGCTCTAGGCGCGCAGGCTTCAGTAGTTGTGCCACGCGGGCTCAGTACTTGTGGCGCACGGGCTTAGCTGCTCCACGGCATGTGGGATCTTCCCGAACCAGGGCTCGAACCCATGTTCCCTGCATTGGCAGGCGGATTCTCAACCACTGCGCCACCAGGTAAGTCCCAATGCATTTATCTGTTTTTTTTTTGCGGTACGCGGGCCTCTCACTGTTGTGGCCTCTCCCGTTGCGGAGCACAAGTTCTGGACGCGCAGGGTCAGTGGCCATGGCTCACGGGCCCAGCCGCTCCGCGGCATGTGGGATCTTCCCGGACCGGGCACGAACCCATGTCCCCTGCATCGGCAGGCGGACTCTCAACCACTGTGCCACCAGGGAAGCCCGCATTTATCTTTTGAGCCAACAATTCCACCAGGAATTAATCCTACAAATATTTCCACATATGCAGAAAGGTATCAGTGCATAGAAATTTACTTTAGCATTGTTTATATAATAGCAAAAAACAAAAAATCACAACACACACACCAAAACCCAGAAAACTAAAAATCTTATTAAACTGTTACAAATGTAAAATGAATTATTATACAGCTTTTAGAAAATATAACTCAGCCATAGACTGATCAGGAAGCCTGCCTGAGACGTGTAAAGTATAAGAAGTTTCAGAACAGTATCTATCTACAGTATGATACCATTTGTATAAAGTAAAAGGAAAAAGCATAAAGGAACTGACGATTGGTTTGGTCAGTATTCCTTTAACACACGGAGTCAGCCATACTTCAGGAAGACAGTTGAGAATGGTGAAAACGGTGTGAACTACATGCAGAGAAGAAAGAAGTATATTTAGGAAGTAATTCTTGTATATTCTAAACCATAGGAGACGATGGGAATTAAAACTGAAAAGCCTGAATGTCTGGCTAAGGTATCTCCTGTGAGCACCAGCAGTTAACAAACATCTCTGAACAGGAAAATATCTTTAAATAAAAAAAGTATAACAGAGAAGTTACTATGAATTCAACAGATTAGCTACATGTACTACCAAGGGGCAGCATGAAAACAGATGGTTCTATTCTCACCACACACAGAAGCATTTTTTTGGTGGTAATTATGTATGATTCTGGATATTAACTAGACTTATTATGGTGATCATTTCACAATGTATACAAATATCAAATCATTATGTTGTACACCTGAAACTAATATAATGTTATATGTCAGTTATTCCTTAAAAAAAGAAAAAGGTTGGTTCTAGCTAGTTTTAAGTTTTATCTGCTTGAAGAATATGGAAAAGAGACAGACAACTGAGGCAAATTATAGCAAAAATTCTTTAAAGGTTTTTTTTTGGATATCATTTAAAATGCTTTTGACTTATCCAGAGACAAATAAAGTGCTGAATTCTGAAACTAAACGTAAGTCAGACTTAACTATGGTTAACTTAAGATGACTAAAACTTCTGAAACTTAAAAGGCAAGATTTAGTATCTTCTCATCCTTACATTCATATTTTCCTCCTAATTTCAAGAAAAGTTGCTCTAGGGACTTCCCTGGTGGTCCAGTGGGTAAGACTCTGTGCTCCCAATGCAGGGGACCCAGGTTTGATCCCTGGTAGGGGAACTAGATCCTGCATGCATGCTGCAAATAAGAGTTCACATGCCGCAACTAAGAGCCCGCATGCTGCAGCGAAGATCCCATGTGCCACAACTAAGACCTGGAGCAGCCCCAATAAATAAATAAATAAATAAAAAAGAAAACAAAGAAAAGCTGCTCTAGTTGCTCAAGCTGAGCATAAACTAGAAACCACTGTTTTCCTCTAGCTATGGTTCATTTTACCTAACAGGTAAAAGTGTCAAACTCAGCCATTTGTATGAAATAACAATATTTGAGGAACAGTGACCAGAGACAGGCAAGATCAGAGACAAGCAAAACTAAAGTCCATCATTAGGCAGAAACCATAAACTAAGACAGCCATCAGCTATTTGTGTAGGTATGTGTTATTAGTAAATGCTGAAGGTAAGCTTAAGTAACCTTGGCCTATTTTAGACTTCTCAGTTTCACTCATGGAGTTATGAACGTTCTGCAAAGCAAAGACAGAGGCTCCTAATAAACATCAACTATTGTCATACATATAAGAAACTGCAAATTAACCATAATTTAAAGCTATGTCAGGGCTATGGCCCAAACTAACACTTAAAAAGCAGATAATTATAATCATCTGACCCTCAAAAAGTTAAGTTGGTTGCCTGGAATCCATAAAGTCTATAAAAACTATTTTATTCCACATTGAAAATATGCTTTTAGTAATCATAATAAGCCAAATACTAGTTAAATGTCACCACTACTTAATAACATTTTTTTGGAAAACTATAAAATAGGTTACCTATATTAACAAGGGAGGCAAAAGCTGAGAATACAACACGAGTGATCAGATCTGGCACTGAAAGGAGCTTTTAAAGTCATATCTAAATATAGAACACAATATTAAAAAGTCAGAGCTAAAAAAGTCAATCCAAAATCTCTACTCCGTATCCTATTCCTACTACTGAAGTCAAAGAAGTCTTCTTCAACCTGGTTATGCTTCAGAATTACCTGAGTAGTTTAAAACAACTTCTTAAATGAAGAATAACACAAATAGAGAAAAGTGCACAAATACATTGAGGGTACAGCTCAATAAGTTTTCTGGTGGTAGTAATCTGGGTAGTCCTAAAACAAAACAAAACAAAACAAAACATGGGGTGTCCCTGGGGGCATAGTGGTTAAGAATCTGCCTGCCAATGCAGGGGACATGGGTTCGAGCCCTGCTCCGGGAAGATCCCACATGCCGTGGAGCAACTAAGCCCGTGCGCCACAACTACTGAGCCTCTGCTCTAAAGCCTGTGAGCCACAACTACTGAGCCCACGTGCCACAACTACTGAAGCCTGCGCTCCTCAACAACAGAAGCCACCTCAATGAGAAGCCTGCGCACTGCAACAAAGAGTAGGCCCCGCTCGCCGCAACTAGAGAAAGCCCACATGCAGCAACGAAAATCCAATGCAGCAAAAAATAAATAAATAAATTTATTTTAAAAAAAAGAATCAAGCACTGCCTCATTATTCCTCTTTTTTTTTTAACGTTTAAGTTTTTTACTGATTTGACACAAAACGAAGATAACATAAAATTCTTTACAAGATTCACACTGGTAACAAATTGGTTAAGGAATGTCAGTTCAGAGTATTTAAGCTTAATACTGCACAAAGAAAATTCAAAATGCCCATAAATATGACAATTCATAAAATGAAAGAAACTTGATGGAGACTTCCCTAAATTTGACAAGCCCCATAATCTACATGGCATTACAAATAATGATATATGACACTATTTTTTTCCTAAATTATCATTAGTAAAGAACAAAATTTTATTCTCCATGCTGGAGGAAGGAATATAATTTTTAAAAATTTTTTCTATGTAAAATATTGTAAAATTGCTGTCATATGTAGAAGTGATCAACGAGTATACAGCAGCAAAAACCTCAAAAAAATATAGAATGGTGTTAGGCAGTTAGTAAAAGTATGTTAATTTCTGAATTTTGTGATGTCGGTAATATTCTGCAGTTTTCTTTTTTAATTGAAGTATAGTGGATTTTCAATATTATATTAGTTTCAGGTGTACAACAGAGTGGCTCAAAATTTTTATAGATTATACTCCATTTGTATTATAAAATATTGGCTATATTCCCTGTGCTGTACAATATATCCTTGTAGTTTATTTATATATGCCTTGTTATCTCTTTAGTCTCCTTCAATCTAGAGCAATCCTCCTGCCCTTTTGCCATTTAAGACATTGGCAGTTTTAAAGAATGCAGGCCAGATATCTGAGATACATTATACACTTGAGTTTGTCCTTTTCCTCATGACCAGTTTCATGTCATTCATTTTTGTCAGGAATGTCCTTACAGAAGGAATGCTGAAGGTTTCTCAGTGCCCGACATCAGAAAGCACGTGATGTCAGCTTGTCCTATTATGGGATCACTTGGTTAAGGTGAGGTCAGCTAGATTTCTCCCATGTAAAGATTTCTCCCATGTAAAGTTACCTCTTTTCCTCTTTATAGTGAGGTTTTTTTTTATTCTTGCACTTACCCTTCATAATAAAATTTAGTGCCATTTGGAATTTACCCAGCTAAATTTAAAACTTATAGAACTGGCAGAGCACAGAATGAATTCTTCTTGGAGAATTCACATTTTTAGGTGAAATTACTTGCCTGACTTTAACCATTAAGAGAGAGACTGGCTTACTGCAGGAAAGCCCTACTCTCTGCCAGATACAGTGTGAACACGCAGATGTGTAAGGACATTATGTTCACAATTTGTTGATTCAGAAAAATTAAGAAGACTTACAGTCTACTTGGCTAGAATGAAGCCATGGATATTTGTTACTTGTCCTATGCAAAATTCAGGGCAATTCTCAAGCTTCTGTGTAGCTTATGAAAAGGTAATGACTGATCACTATATAAGAAACCTGGGGCATTCAGAAAACTAGAAAAGAACAAGACTAACAGCTTGAAGAGAACTATTCAATATTATTTTATTGCTCTTTATTTTTCCTAATAATATACCAGAAACAAAACTGCAAAGGGATGAAATGTTATGAGAGATGCCTATATGCCTGATACTCTTAAAAGGCTATTTATATAAAAGAGAAACCAGTCATTTCCCACAAGGTATAACTAATCACATAGGGTAAAATCATCAGGAATCCAAACAGACATTATATACTAAAGAACAGATTTTGAAACCATGGTATAGAGCTCTAAAACAAGTGCTCCCTTCATGTCCAAGCAGAGGAAATGGCCACATTATTGGTCTCCAAAAAGCTAGGTCTTACACACTTACACAGGCTGACCTATTAAAGTCAGCAGCTCACAGATACCCTATATGTAACCTGATTATCACTGATAGCCAAGCAGAAAACCAAGCCTCAAAACGTGGTCACCTGAATATAGCTTAACAATAGATATTAGAAAAATGTTTACTAGGTGTTTCTAGTATTTCTTCAGATAGTGTCATGTGTACATTTGAAAAAAGAGACTGGCAAAGACATCAAAAGTATACCCAATAGACCATACTCTATTCAACCAATCCTAAGAGATGTAAATGGATGCCTCACTACAGTTCTCATTAAAAGGTTGTATTTCTCCAAATATCTACATCTAGAGATAAAGGATAAGCTGAGAAGTGCTTAAGCTATTACCTCGCCCTTCAGTACTTTTGATACTTGTTTTACCCAAACTGGAACAGCATGAATAACTGGAGATATGGTTTATAACCTAGATGAACTCTAAATATGGCTTGGGAGAAGTCATTGAAGTGAAGAATAAGCTTTTAGTCTGGAGAACCTTTGAAATGTAGATTGTCATTAAGCCAAGGTATTTAGTTTAGTTTCTTTCTTTCTTTTTTTTAAAAAATAAGGACGTGGCCTTCCTGTGATACAATTTCCCGTTATTTTAAAAGAAGTATCCTTTATGGTATAATTTCTGAGACAGTAGAGAAGAAATTATCTAGACTGGTTTAATGTATAAACCAAGTAATTCCAAATACTTTTCCTACTTTGTTCATATTCATTTGTGAATGGCAACAAGATTCATTTGTGAGCTCATGCAAGGTTCTCAATGAACAACCTTTAATGGAATTGTGCAGTAATAATTCTACTGTAAAGGAAAATTTGTTCTTAATAGTTCAGGAACACTTACATAATCCTACAGGCTTCTGCTGAAAGAACACCGCCTATTAACAGGGTAACCTTTTTGAACAATTTTTGAAGTGCAAAACTACTTTCTCTTTCCAACGTGCCTAATTGTAAGAATTGCCTCAAGAGGTTTTATTTTTTTTAAATTTATTTTATTTATTTTTGGCTGCGTTGGGTCTTCATTGCTGCACGCGGGCTTTCTCTAGTTGCGGCGAGCGGGAGCTACTCTGTGTTGCAGCTCGCAGGCTTCTCATTGCGGTGGCTTCTCTTGTTGCGGAGCGTGAGCTCTAGGGCACGCGGGCTTCAGTAGTCGTGGCACATGGGCTCAGTAGTTGTGGCTTGTGGGCTCTAGAGCGCAGGCTCAGTAGTTGTGGCTCACGGGCTTAGTTGCTCTGCAGCATGTGGGATCTTCCCGGACCAGGGATCGAACCCATGTCCCCTGCATTGGCAGATGGATTCTTAACTACTGCGCCACAAGGGAAGCCCTGGACACTATCTTCTTATATCTTATCATATAAGATATATCATATCTTACCACCAGGGAAGTCCCTCAAGAGGTTTTAAACACACTCCCATCCCCACACACTCCAAGTGCCCTCATCTAGAGAATCTCATTCAAATTAGCATGGGTTGGAATCCAAACATCAGTATTTTTAGGTGATTCTAAGGTACAACCAGGGTCAAGAACCACTGCCCTAGGCTTACTAAATGTGAAACAGGGTAGGGGGGGACTCAGGAATCTGTATGGTCACCAGTGATTCTAGTTTAGCCAGGACAGATAGGGGCAATATTTTACCTCCTCAAGGATAGTGATCTGGAACTAGCACTATGAGAACACTGAACTGGAAACGGGATGCAAAGTCACTGTAAGTAAAACTATAATGTAGAAACCAGTGAAAGAATATTAGTTAAGAAGCTCTTTTCAGTAGGTGTATTTTAAACTTCAGTATATGCATTACCAGGCACATATGGACAACAGAGATCTAAAAAAGACACCCTCCTTAAGAGATATTTACAGCATAAAACTGGGGGGTGGAGAGCAAAGTAGTCTTCCAAGATTTATTACCTTTAGCAGTGAAAACCGTAATTCATCACAGACTTACTGTTTAGATAAAAGGGTAGAAACCTGCACTAGAGTCATCAGTGTAGAAATGAAATAGACATAAAACATACACACATGAATATATTAGGTTAAGTCTGCATGGTAGGCTCATAAAAAGTATCCTTACCAAAAAAAAAAACAAAGAAAACACAATGGTACATGCTCATTTGCAGATATGTCATTTTGATACATTACTGACCCCTGAACAATGCTGGGTATTAGTGGCATTGACCCTCCTGAGAGTTGAAAATCCAAGTATAATTTATAGTTGGCCCTCCAAATACATGGTTCCTCTCTATCTGCGGTTCTGCAAACATGGATCCTGTAGTACTGTAGTATTTACTATTGAAAAAAATCCGTGAATAGGTGGACCCATGCAGTTCAAACCTATGCTGTTCAAGGACCAACTGTATATCCTTTCAGACTTCCATATATACAAATTTTATTCTTATTAAAAATATCAGCTTCTCATTTGATATCGTTAACATGATTGTGTAGAGTCATCATCTACATGAGAGACAGTATAGTACAATGGTTAAAACATACAGCTCTGGAACCAGACAATCTGGTTTTAACCCCAACTCAGGCATTAATCAGCTATCTGACCCTGGGCAAAATGCTATGGATGAGAGCTAGATGAAGCCTTAATATAGATCCAGGGAACTGATATACTGTCCTTAGGACAAACCTCTAAAGGTAAAATTACTGGGCCAAAAGCTATGAATGTTAAGGCTTCAAAATGTCCTCCAGAGAGGCTGCTTTGCTGTAGACTAAGGAGGTACACAACTGTAGTAGGCTATTACTTTGGTGGCCTACAATAAACAATGCCTCTCAGTATCTTTCTTTCTGTATCCTCCGTATCTTTCTGTATCCTCTCCCATATCAGCCTGGCCATGTAACTGCCTTTGATCAATGGTATATTAGCAAATATCTATTGATTACAATAGGGCTGGTCCTCTTGGAATGCTTCTTCATAAAGACATTGTCTCTTGGAACCCAGCCACCGTTATTCTATTAGAAATCTAACTATCCACATGGAGGAAAACTCAGGACCTGATCAACAGCCCCAGCTTACCTCCCAGATGGTAGCCAGCACCAACTTGCCAGCTAGCTATGTGACTGAGTCATCTTAGAAATAAATCAGCCCCAATCAAGCTGCTCCAGTAGATATCAAGGAGAACAGAGATAAGCTGTCTGTTCTAAGATCTGACCAAACTGTAGAACTGTAATAAAGTGAAAGTAAATTGTTGTTTTAAGCCACCAACTTTTGGGAGTTTTGTTACACAGCAATAGATAACTGAATCAGTAACCTGACTTTGGTAGAATCATGCTAATAAACAAGAAGAGACTGAGAGGACAGTATGTCACATATAAAAATGTGATACCTAAAGAGCGAATAGACTTTAAAAAAATTTAAACTCTTTGCTGTTTACTTTTTTACTGCCTTATCAGCTCTTGACTATTTTCTGAGTAGCTGAAGTTTCCAGAAAATCCAAAAGACTTTATTGATTCTGGATTATTCAGCAAAGGAAGTGTTCCTCCATAACTTAAGAAGCTTATCAAATGAGCTGAACCTGAAGATTTCCTACTCTGAACAAAGGCAAAGTTTTAAAATAATGGTTATAATTTAAGATTGAGTTGTTTTCTCTACAGTAACTTGATCTATCTCTAGGAATAGATAGTATGAAATAGTTTGCCACCAATATTATAAAAGAATGAAGCTAAGGTGTTTCTTCAAAGAATTACCTGGAAAACTATAAAAAACATCAAAGAGGGTATTTCATGATTCTTAATTCTCTAAGACATGAGTGATCCCCATAGTAATAGACTCCTTTCTCTTCTAGTCAAAGTGATTAGCTATAGTAAGAGCAACTAGACAATGATATTAAACACTATATGCATGCATGATTTAAATTTACAAATTGACAGCAGTGCCATTACAATATTTTATTCCTTTCATAAAGCTGCACAAAGAATGATTATTGTTCTATTAACCTGAAAGTACTCAAATCACTAATGCAAAATCTTTTTATTAGAAACAGTAAGTAACTCTCTAAGAATCCTCATAATATACCATGACTAACAGCACAGGTCACAAGAGGATCTGTAACTTGTCATCAAAGGTTCAATATATTAATAATTAGGTCAGTATAATTTAAAAAAATTTCTGGCCAGCAGATCCTCTTTAACTGTTAGGTGTAATCAGTGTTTGAGGTAGGGCTGGAAAGCAAGGCATTCTGGTTCTTTCCCTTATAATGTCGGTTCATTTCAGAGTACTCTATCTAGCCTCTTTTCTTCTCGTACTTTCCTTTCCGTGACCTCTCCTCCAAGCTGTGTTGTGAAGTTTGTAAGAAAAGGAAATCATTCCAGATCCTTCACCTTTAGCCCCCGAACCCTACTTGAAACCCTATAAATTATTTAATATTTATAAATATTAATGATAAAGTCTCATAAGCCATTAAACTGATGTTAGAATGCTAATAAGTATACAGAATAAAAGGCATTTACTGAGACTCTACCATGAACGCTGACTAAGTATATTGACATGGTCCCTGACTTAGATTTTATACAGACAAGCATAGGTTAGGGTTAGGAGGTAGATACTAAGGAGAGTGGAATACCATGGGGCAGTTTCTGTGAGATAGTACTCAATTTGGGGAGTACATTATGATAAAGACATGTATGTACAACCTGTCAAAGGTCTTAAAGCTAACAGAAAAATTTTCTAAGTGTATTTTCATGGCTGCTTACATCATTATGTATCAAAAGTTTTCAAGTTTAGATGTGGATGAAAAGTTTAAAGTCCCCGTTTTTTCCATTCACTTAAGGTATTCAAGGTAACAGCCATTAAGGTTGTATCTCAGAGAGAGACATAAGGTTTAAATAATTGTTGCAACACTTTTAGTGGTGGAAGTTCCTGACATGATACATTGTTGGGGGAACAAAATGCAAGCAAATATATATGAGTATATATACATTCATTCAGTATTTCCTTTGTATGATTGTAGACTTAGCATAATAGAAGCTAATCACAAATCTGTGACAATGATTTCTGATTCCTGGAAGCAGCAAACAAACAAACAAAAAAACAGATAAATTAATCAAGCAGACCTGGGCTCAAGCCCTTCTCTGGAACTAAACAGTATGACCCTGTCAAGTTACTTTCCCCTTCTATAACTGAGTTGCAGTATCTTTAAAATGAAGATACTGCCACTTAGCTCAATTAAATAGGAACTATTATTACTTCACACATATTATCACTTATTGGATACTTAGTGTAAAGTTTCACTTTATGGCTGAAGAAACTCAAAAAGAGGAGGTATGAAACTTATTCAAGGTCACATGTCTACTAATAGACAAAGAGATAAAGAGGATTCTTACCTATGTTCAAGGTTCATGCTCTTAAGGAACACTATGGTTAGAGTACCTGACCCAAAACAGATGTTAAATAAAAAAGGTTAGGGGCTTCCCTGGTGGCGCAGTGGTTGAGAGTCCGCCTGCCGATGCAGGGGACATGGGTTCGTGCCCCGGTCCGGGAGGATCCCACATGCCGCGGAGCGGCTGGGCCCGTGAGCCATGGCCGCTGAGCCTGCGCGTCCAGAGCCTGTGCTCCGCAATGGGAGAGGCCACAGCAGTGAGAGGCCCGCCTATCACAAAAAAAAAGGTTAAAAACTCTACTAAAGGGACTCCCTGGTGGTCCAGTGGTTAAGAATCCACCTTCCAATGCAGGGGACGTTGGTTTGATCCCTGGCTGCGGAACTAAGATCCCACATGCCGCGGGGAAACTAAGCCTGTGTGCCACAACTAGAGAGCCCGTCTGCCTCAACTACAGAGCCCACGCACTCTGGAGCCCATACGCCACAACTAGAGAGAAGCCCACATGCTGCAATGAAGAGCCTGCACACTGCAACTAAGACCCGACATGGCCAAAAATAAATAATTTTTTAAAAATCTACTAAACATTTAATAAACAGTTCAACAACTACTATGTGCAAAGAGCTAAGTAATACTTGGTTAAGAGGCTTTTAAAAATATTTAAACACTGCATAACAAGTGCTTCTGAGCACCCATAAATTAACATTAAAACATAATAATATGAACTAACACAACACTGTAAATCAACTATACTCCAATATAAAATAAAAGTTAAAAAAACTTTTATTGACATATATACACTAATATGTATAAAATGGATAACTAATAAGAACTTGCTGTATAAAAAAAATAAAATTTTAAAATTCAAAAAGAAAAAAAGAGTACTTAAAAAAAATAGTTTAAAAAAAAATACCAAAAAAAAAAAGGAGAGTTTCCCTGGTGGTTCAGTGGTTGGGAGTTTGCCAGCCAATGCAGGGGACACGGGTTCATCCCTAGTCCGGGAGGATCCTACATGCGGCGGAACAGCTGGGCCCGAGCACCACAGCTGCTGAGCCTGCACCCTAGAGTCCGTGAGCCACAACTACTGAAGCCCATGCACCACGACTACTGAGGCCCGTGTGCCTGGAGCCCGTGCTCCGCAGCAGGGGAGGCCACTGCGGTGGGATGCCCGCGCCACGGCAGGGAGTGGCCCCTGCTCACCACAGCTAGAGAGGGCCCGTGCACAGCAACGAGGACCCAACGGAGCCAAAAATAAAATAAATAAATTTTTAAAAAACCCCATAATGCGTAAAACGTTGTTTCTTTAAAATATGGAACCTAAAAGAAAGGTGTAATGTGTGGACTAAAAATGTCACCTGCCATATCAGAAGCAAAGGATGTTGAGGCCATCAAACCATCAGCCACTGCAGCCGGCCCTCCACTCCACCCCCTCACACTGTGCACCCTCAAGGGATTCAGGATGGAGAAAAACAGGATACTGGTCCTAGATAGTTAAGGTGCATATCAAAGGAATGATTTCAATGAGCCCAGACTCTTGCATCTTCCCATACATAAAAAGCGCTAAATTCATTAACCTGCTGTCTGTTTGTCTTTATTAATCTTTTGATGTTCCAACTACCTGGTATTTGTTGCAAAAACTCCTATGTATCCTAGCTCCTCCCTTACCTCTTTGGAACAGTCCCTCAGAGCTATCTGAGAGGCTGCCTCCCGGGCTTAAGTCTTCAGCAAGTCTGCAGAATAAACCATAGTTCTCATCTTTCAGGTTGTGCTTTTTTTTTTTTTTTTTTTTTCAGTCAACAAATGTAAAAAGATAAGGGTGGAACTGCTGGAATGGTGGGGTAAGGAGCTTGGTAAACTCTCTCCCTCCAAAAAAATCAAATATAAAACCAGTAGTTCTACCAGTGAGGCAACCTGTGCAAACCAGCACCATTGCTGCTAGAGGGACACAGATCACTGATCAAGAGTAGAATGCAGAAAAGTTCCATATACAGGGGTGTTGTTAACAATAGTGATCTTGGTGGCAAACAAACAATTGGGGAAGGCCAATACTGCAGTAGTCCAAGGTTGCAGTACTGACTGGGGCAAGAAACAAATCAGCAGACTTGCCAGAATTTTAGCAGGGGTATCCTGAGAATGGCACAGCAATGACAGGCCTTGATAAGCTCTCACTTACCCCTGATGGTCTGAAAGGCTATGTGCTTGCACAAAGCTGTATGCAAGCTCAGAAAAGAATGGTGAGGACCTGCATTATCCATACATCTGTAACGGAATATGAGGTCTTTCAGAGATACAGGAGAGATAAAGACATGAGAAGACTTGGCACGAAGTGAAAGCTGAAACAAACTTGTAACCTGGCTTATACTTTCAATTCCCCAACCTACATACAAACACACACACTAGCAAAGGGCAGAAGCCTTACTAGCTCAAGGTGTTTATGCAGAACCTCTGAACAGTCACTGTCTGACCACTAAAGCAGTCCTGATCCAAGGGTGACCCTCTAGGAAGCCAGGCTTAAAACACACACACACACACACACACACACACACACACACACACACACAGAGAGAGGGAGAGAGAGAGAGAGAGAGAGAGAGAGAGAGAGAGAGAGAGAAGAAAAACATCAGCAACTGCAAACTACAGACTTAGTACAGGCAAGTCCTTAAAAAAAATAAAGATATAGCATCAGAGCTCCCCTGGGAGGAAAGCCAAGAGGTGATCTAGCTCAATAGTCTCTAAAATGTATCATCTAAAATGCTTGGTTTAACAAAATAATTATAAAACATGCAAAGAAACAAGTAAGTGTAACCCGTATGGGGGTGAAAACAGTCAATAGAAACTTGTCTCCGAGGGTGTTCAGTTGTTGGACTAAGCTGACAAGAATTTCAAAGCAGCTATCACAAATATGTTCAAAGAACCAAAGGAAGCCATACTTACAGAATTCAAAGTATGATGACAATGACTCAATGAACAGAGAATCTCAACAAAAAGAGATTATAAAAAAGAACCAAATTGGAATTCTGGAGTTGAAAAGTACAATAACTGCAATGAAAAATTCACTGGAGGGGCTCAACAGCAGATCTGAACTGGCAGACAAGAGAATCAACAAATCTGAAGACAGATCAACCAACTTTTCTATTCTGAAGAATATACAGGAAAAAAAAAAACGAAAAAAAAAGCAGTCTCAGAGACCTGTGAGACTCCACCAAGCATACCAACACAGGTGAAACGGGAGTCTCAGAATGAGACAAAGAGAATAAATAATGACTGAAAACTTGCCAAATTTGACTAATATCTTTAATCTGCACATCCAAGAAGCTCAATGAATTCCAAGTAGGAGAAACATAAAAAGACTCTATATACATCATGGTCAGAGTGTTTAAAGACAAAGACAAGCAGAAAATTTTGAAAGTAGCAAGAGAAAAATGATTCATCACATACCCCCCAATCCCCCACAATAAGATTAACAGCTGACTTCCCCCTGAAACAATGGGGACCAGGAAGCAGTGGAATATTCAGAATGTTGAAAGAAAACACAACAACAAATAATTCTGTACCTAGCGTAGTAGACAGAATTCTGACATGGCCCCCCAAATTCCCACCCCATGGTGTACACACCTCCTTTTAGGTGTGGGTGAGTCTTATGGATGTCACTTCAATGATTAGATTACATTCTCTGACAAAGTGAAAGAATTTTGCAAATGGAATTAAAGTCCCTAATCATTTTGACTTTGAGTTCATCAAAAGGGAGATTTTGGGGGGATGGGTTTGACTTAAATCAGGTGAGTCCCTTAAAAGAGGGCTTTAGTTCCTCTTAGACCAAAGAGATAGTCTGACTAGCCTTGAAGAGGAAGGCTACTATAAATTCTATAACCTCCAAGAAAATGAATTCTGCCAATTCTGTGAGCCTGGAAAGAATCCCAACCCTCACATGTGACCAAAACCTTGGCCAACCCCTGACTGTAGGCCTTGTGAGACCTGAGCAAAGGGCCGAGCTAAGCCATGCCCAGACCTCTGACTTATAGAAACTGTTAAGGTAATATTTTAAGGTACTGCATTTATGATAATTTTTTTTTTGCGGTACGTGGGCCTCTCACTGTCGTGGCCTCTCCCGTTGCGGAGCACAGGCTCCGGACACGCAGGCTCAGCGGCCATGGCTCACGGGCCCAGCCGCTCTGTGGCATGTGGGATCTTCCTAGACCGGGGCACGAACCCGTGTCCCCTGCATCGGCAGGGGAACTCTCAACCACTGCGCCACCAGGGAAGCCCCAAAGTGTGCAGTTTTAAGTGTACAGAGTTCTGTAGCATTAAGTACATTCACATTGTTGTGCAACCATCACTACCATCTATTGCCAAATAATAATACATTCTATAAGAATGTTTAAAATAATACATTCTATAAGAGAATGAGTAATGGGTTCTTAAAACTAATCATTTGCTGAAATCAGCGCTTTCTTCTCCTTTTTGACAGTGCAATAAATAGAAAGCTGGAGCCAACTCTCAGATAATAACAGCAGCGGCTAATATCAAATAAACAAGATAGTATTTAAAGTCCATAACACACGTCATTTAATTCTCATGTAATTCTGAGGAAGATCCTAACACTCTAATCTTAGGATGGACAAAAAGTTCAGAGGGGTTAATTGATCAAGCACACTCAATTAGCAGGTAGGGCAAAACTGGGATATGGATTCATGTCCATAGTTCAAGTGTTAAACACTTAGAATTTGTTAAACGTTATCTCCCAAATAACAAAAAAATTAGTAGACTCTAAAAGAATGGAAGTCCATGGTACATAAGTACTCAAAGTTTTGTTCCTCTACCCCCAACACACATAATACTAAGTCCGCCTCCAGTTCTCTTCTACCATCACTAGGTTGGGAAAGACTGCCCAGATGTTTAGATCAACTGGGAGAGAAGTCTAGCTTCCTTGAGAGGAAAACTTAAACACTATGATAGACCTATCAGTCAAAACCCAAAAAGAAAATGAGATATGTGTCAGGTCTTCTGTTGGTGGAATAACACCAGGGAACCCTATAAAGGAATGGATGGAGAGTGAGAGAAACAAAATGTAATGTCAGAGCAAGTATAGGAAATAACAATAGTAAATAACAGCAACTAGGAATTAAAACAAAATTTCTCTGCAGACTCTGGCATAGAATATAGAATTTCTAGCAATACTGACATCAAAAAACTGCTAAGATGTCTCTGAAACCACATGATACTCAATTTCCTAAAGTAATAAAATGATCCTATCAAGAAAATAAGTCGGACTTACCTGCTGGCAGTGGTTAAGATTCCGCCTGCTTGGGGGCTTCCCTGGTGGCGCAGTGGTTGAGAGTCCGCCTGCCGATGCAGGGGACACGGGTTCGTGCCCCAGTCCGGGAGGATCCCACATGCCGCGGAGCGGCTGGGCCCGTGAGCCATGGCCACTGAGCCTGCGCGTCTGGAGCCTGTGCTCCGCAACGGGAGAGGCCACAACAGTGAGAGGCCCGCATACCGCAAAAAAAAAAAAAAAAAAGATTCCACCTGCCAATGCAGGGGACATGGATTCAAGCCCTGGTCTGGGAAGATCCCACATGCCACGGAGGAACTGAGCCTGTGCGCCACAACTACTGAGCCTGCACTCTAGAGCCCGCGAGCCACAACTACTGAAGCCTGCGCACCTAGAGCCTGTGCTCTGCAACAAGAGAAGCCACTGCTATGAGAAGCCCGCGCACTGCAATGAAGAGTAGACCTGGCTTGCAGCAACTAGAGAAAGCCCACGCGCAGCAACGAAGAGCCGATGCAGCCAAAAATAAATAAATTTATTAAAAAGAAAAAACCTTGCCTCTTGGGCAACTTAGAAAAAAAAAAGAAAATAAGTCTCTAACCTTTGTTTGGTTAAAAGAGAGAAATTAAGAAAATTTCTCTCTCTCAATCAGTAAAGAATGGGGTGTGTCTGCAGTCAGTCACACCTAGAGTTTGGCACAGGGGTTAACAGTGACCAGATTGTGAGTGACCACTGACCAGAAACACAGAGAGACAGGGCAAAAAGGTAAAAAGCAAAACAAAACAAAACCTCAGGAGAAAAAGCCCTGGGTGCACTGGTCCCTTCATATATGAGCCATCCTGTATATTTGAGGCCAATATCAATTATAGTCAACTAAAGACAAGTCAAACAAGTCAATCTGAATTCCAAGGAAAACTGGACAAAGATATGTCTGGTAGTCTGAGTCTAAAACTTTAAATAGCCCAATATAGCTAATGGCTACTGTATTAAAGCAGATTTAGACAAAGAGTATCAAAAGTTCTAGAGAAAAGCAGATCAAAGAACATATTAGTTCTAAATAATCCACTGAAGTATATCCATAACTGATGTCCTACTTCAACCTATAAAGCTTTTCTTAATTTTATTAAAGTTTGATCAGATCCTATATAATTATAATCCTTCTACAATGCTCTGTTAGCTTTGACATTCTTGAACCTTCTTCATAAAGAAGCTCTGGGTACCATACATATTTCATACATATTTTTATATGCTTCATAATCTTTTAAGTTCGATTTTTAAAACCTATTCTGTCACAAATGGACGTGGGTGTTTTAAAAGATTGTTTTTGTTCATTTTGAATGACTGCCTCAAGTTAAGGTTCAGGTTTCTTCTCAAAATAGAAACATAAAAAATCGTGTGACATCAGAAGAAATTATTCAGTTATACATTCACTGTTTGAAATCCTTAAATATATTTTAGACTTTGAGACCTAGAATCACAAGTTGCAATAGTCAAAATACTTTTCTCCTAAGGTGTGCAGTGAATGGAAGATACTTTTGCTTTAAGACTTTGCTTGGAATTATGGAGGGTCAAAGGCCTTACAATAGAGTATGAAATCTTTTCTAAGTTTTAATCAAGAGCCAATAACCTAAGGTATTCATCACCTACAACATTATTTTACACTTTTCTAGTCTCAGAAGTTAGCCCTCTCTCATACAAAGGCAACAGCAAGGGTAAACAACTGTATCAAAGATTAGGTGGTTCTTCCTCATATGCTCAATACTTTTAAAAAAATGCACTGTTAATCTTGACCTACACCTGGACAGCCAAAGTGACAGTCTTTTAGTAATTTTCTCTATAGTCTGGAAAACTAATCCTCTACAGGCTATTAAGTAACACGCTTAACTTTTTCCATGAGAAAAAATATTTTTCTATGCCTTTGGTAAAACACCTTGGCAGACTAGAAGGCAAGGGATAATGAGAGCTGATGGTGCTAGATTCTGATGGAGAAAAGAAAGATACGGCTGTGTGGCCTATGACCAAAGCTCAGAGTCAGGCTGAGCCCCAGTCCCCACTGACTCTCATTCTCTTGGAGTGAGTCTACAGTGATTCCTTCTGTTGGAAATGATCTTTAGGACAGCGGCATGTCATTCTTACTAGCTTCCTATTGCTGCTTTAACAAATTACCACAAGCTTAGTAGCTTAAAACAACACAAATTTATTATCTCACAGTTTTGGTGGTCAGAAGCCTGAAATGAGTCTCAATGGGCTAAATCAAGATGTCACTAGGGCTGCATTCCTTCTGGAAGATCTAGGAGAGATTTGTTTCCTTGTCTTATCTAGATTCTGGAGGCTACCTGCATTCTTCAGCTCATGGTCCTTTCTTCCATCTTCAAAGTCAGCAATAAGATCACTCCAATCTCTGCTTCCATTGTCACATCTTCTGTAACTGACTCTCCTGCCTGTTTCACTTACAAGGACCCTTGTGATTATACTGGACCCACCCAGATAATCCAAGACAACCAATCCATCTCAAGATCCTTAATTTGATTATTATCTCCAAAGGTAACATATGTAAGGTAACATATTCACAGGTTCTAGTTATTAGGGAGTAGAAATCTTTGAGGAATTGTTATTCTGCTCTCACAATCACCCAAGCCACAGGTGCCACCAACTATGACATCTGGAGGTCCCTAACAAGTAATGTGTGGTAAATAAATGTTGCCACAAATTCTTTGAAGAACCTTCCATCTGAGAGGTGGAGTCTATTTGAATCTAGACTAGCTTTATGACTTGCTTTGACCAACAGAATGTGGTAGAAGTGACAAGCAAGTTTCAGAGCCTAAAACTCAAAAGGTCTTGCAACTTTCTATCTTCATTCTCTTGGAATGCTATTCTAAGACTGCCATATAAGGAAGCCAGTATAGCCTACTGGAGAATGAAGCCATATAGAAGAGAATGAGGCACCCCAGGGGATAGCCAGACATGCCATCAAATGCCAGACATGCCAAATCTCCAGCTCAAAAGCTGGAGAGCACAGGCAAAAACTAGCAGAGAAACTGCCCAGCCAAACCACAGAATGGATGGAAATAAATCACTGTTTTATATCATTAAGTTTTGGGGTGGTTTGTTATGCAACTGATACAATATTGGTTAGTGGGAAAACCAGCCTATACAATGTATATATATCTGGATGAGCTTTTGCAAGGAGGAATAAATAAGGTCATTTGGGTTAGGTTTGGGAGGAGGGCAGCAGGTAAACTTTCTTGGCTATATTACAAAGCATGATCAGGCTGATAAAGGAAATGACTACTGTTAAGTAAGAATGACCCTGGTTTATTTCTATGATCTGTTGTAACTGGAAATGAGAGTCATTATAGTTTCTAAGAAGAGGCAGTCAGATAACTAAAACTATATCAAAGAAAACACAGAAGAAAGTGCCTACCATACTGCCTGAGATATAGCAATTGCCCAAGAGATGCTTAAAACAAAACAAACCATAAATAAAGAGGTAGAGAAAGATGTACGAGCCAGACAGTAACAAGGGGTCCCAGGGCATAAAGTGGTCAGAATCCAGTATTAATACTGTGTGACTTTGGCAGGTTATTGACATCAGATGTTGGCAGTGAAGGACGGAAAAGACAGCTGCTCTCTCTGCCTAGAACATTCCCGGCCCATTCTGCCTTACACCCCCGGTCCCTCATGCAGGCTTGGGTTCCTACTGCACATTATGACTATCTTCACCAAGTAGTACCATTACATTGAACTGAATTGAACTGAATTGAATTGACCTACCTCCCTACCTCCAGTCTATAAGTTTCTTGCCTTTAAGGGCAAGACATATGTTAGCACAGTGTCTGGGATGTAGTAGGTGGTTCATAAATGTTCATTTATTGGACACTTTTAGGGAAAACTGATAAAAGAAAACGTCTAGTCCTGTTTCAGGTTGGTGTGAACTTGCTAAATGCAGCAACCATGTCTTATTAAACTTAGCATTCCAAGTGCTCAATAAAACAACTGGCCCACAGGAGCTACTCAAATGTCAAGTTAAATCTAAAAAGAAATTTAGTTAGATTAGAATCTTGAGAGAATAAAACTGGGCAAATACACAGAGTACAGATATGAACCATATCCTAACATCTTAGCAAAAAGCTCTATAATTTATTTCAACTTCAGTGTATCAACATCAACTACCCTTTAAACGAAGATAAAAATTTTACCAATTTACTATGTTGTCCCGTTTTGAGAGCTAATATTACAGTTCCTCAACTTTCAACTTAACCCCTTTCTACAACTCAGACATTAAACTTACCCACGTCAATAGTTCAACCAATACTAATTTAATCATTTAATAATGGTATACTGCCATAATACGTAGAGAGTTACCATGTAAGAACACAAAACATTAAATGATGATATGGCATGAAAAATTACTTCTGAGCTGAAAAATATCCAAACCCCAATCCTGGCTAGAACTGACTATAGTTTTGTCAGGCACCATCTTCAGTTTTGCCACTGGTTTATTGACTGAACCTCAACTACCATGAACCAGCTGCTTAACAGTTTTTATCAGCACCAACTCTAAGTAGTTATTCAAAGGAGTTTATGAAAGGCTTCAAGTAGGAAAATTAATTTTATAAACTAAAAATCCTTGTGCTTGGCCTTAATATGAATAGTAGATGTAATCTAATAACTCACAAAGTTAGATTGTGTCTTTGCAAAAACAGGACCTTCAGAAGGAAAAAATGGCATCTAATATTTCCATTCAGCACCGAAGAATAGGACTATGCTTTGAAATCCTATTGGTATTTGATGAATGTCTAAGGAAAAAAACCTAACTAGCAGTGTTATATTTAACTACCATTTCCTCCATCATTTACTGCTGGCATTCTAATTGAATGTTTTTTTCAAAGTCTCATGTTTTGAAAATAAGATTCTCCAAGTGCTTTTGATTTCCAATACTTCAATGCTACATAAAATTTAGACCAGGGATTGGCAGCCTTTTTCTCAGATGGCAAGACAGTAAATATTTTAGGCTCTTGCAACTACTAAACTCTGCCCTTTCAGTGCGAAAGTAGTCATAAATACTATGTAAACAGAACATTACAAGGTGTGCTGTGTTCTAATAAAACTTTACAAAAACAGGGAAGCCCATAGCTTGCTGATCCCTGCTCTAGAGTGATTAGTGTCTTAAGAATGTTCTCAGTTATATAATATGGAGGTAATATTTGAGTGTAAATTTAAACAAAGATCTGGTGATACACAGAAGTATGCCTAGCCAACAAGATTTTTATCTGCTTCTATTTCCACCTGAAGATGATCAATAATTGCATGGCAAGAGAGGAGATACTGAGAACTAGACACGAGAAGGGGAGCTTTGAGGCTCCTTTGTTCCTCTCTGTGGATTAGAATGCCCAAACTTCCTACAGAACAGAGAAGCTCATACCACAAGGACAGGAATGGAAAAAACAGAAAGCAAACAAGCTGTAGGTGGCAGGTGTGGAATAATTTTAGGAAAGCCAAGGAAACTGAGATGCTACATCATTGATAAAATCAAAGTCTAGAGGGCAAAGAATTTAGAAAGTGACCATTCCAATATTGTTAGGCACTAAGTAATTTTATTAAAATAATTTAAAGTCTTCCTATGATTCTCTGGTAAGAGACATTGACCTCACTTACTTAGGTGGCTCAAACAATATACTCCATCATTCAATGTCATCAGCTAAAACGCTGGTCCTAGGTAAAACCGCCTATAGTTTTAAAGTCACTGAAGGCCAAAAAATGTTAATCATCTATTTTCAGTACCTCTAAACCAAACTCAACCCCATGATATACCTCTATCAATACGCCATGTCTTCATGCGTGCTTCCTTTCTCTACTCACCAAAATTTTCTCAGGAAGGGATGGAAACTTATTCACATTTAAGAATGTCAAAATGGGAGCTCAAATTTTATTTCTTACAAATCAAATGAACTTTCTCTAAACACTGAAATTTCAGTCATCAGCAAAGGAAAGAATCAAGAGACATGATCAGAATGTTGCTAGAGCCATACCCTAGAAGGCTGATCCCAATCACTTATTTGCCACCGTGGTGAAGCAGAGAACAGTGTCTGTTCCTCCTTTCTTCATATGGCTGCCCAGCTAGACTAAATTCCAGCTTCCTTTTTAGCCAAATGTGGCAATGGGGCAGGAATATGCCTTCCCCTTGGCTAGAATATGGATGTGATACTGGGAGCTGATAGTCACAATACCAGCCCTGGACTGCTAGAGACTTCTTCACAAGAAAAAAATAAACTCATTTTTTGAGGTCTCTGTGAGACCAGTCCAAACTGTATCTTAATTGATACAAGCTTTCTGGCAAACTACAGCATATGTCACATTTTACTACCCTGTCTAATTTCCTAGATTCTAAGCTAAATATTTCTTTAAAAGAAGTAGAACTTTGGCTGAGAGCTTTAAGTCATTTAACTAAGAAATCAGTAAACAGCAGTACCAAGATTACAGTATTGCTTTTCTTGGACACCATCTTTCTTATCTAATACTCAAAAAATTGCTGGCTCTGCTTACATGGAAGCAGAATATGGTACAAACATAGAAGTATCTAAAAGTAACAGTTCAATCCTTTTTTTTTTTTGTAAGCATGATTGTGAAGGTGAGGAGATGAAAAATCTCTCATGGAATCACCAAAACAGCTAAAAATTAAGCACTTGTAGATTTTCCACTTTAAAGGTATAGAGTGGGAATATTAATAAAATATAAAGATTTTTTAAGTGGATAGATATTTTGTCTCTTCCTGATTTCTGGCTTACTTTCATGATTATTACACACGGATATAGACATGGATGGTGCAAGACAGGGGCGAAAAGATCTGGCTTGGCTGAATGTAGTCAATGCCTTCCCTTCTTCCCCCAAAGCTAAGCTGCTGGCATGCTTTCAGCTTAGTATCTAAACTGTCTCCCCTCTAAAAATAGTTTTCATCTTTGGCAAATATCACTGGTTTTCCTCTTTGCTGTAAGGATCTGCTTCTTCTTTCTTTTTTTCCCCCCAGAATTTGCCTTTTTAAAAAACTCATCAAGGCTACCAACCATTGTGGCTCCATATTTTTTTTTTTCATACTTCTCTGCTACCTGTCATTTCTCAGAGACAGAAAGCTTGGTGCCACCAGGGATAATCCTTGCTGCATATCAGTAAGGTGGCCTTGCTGGGGTGCTTTTTAAATTGCCACTTCCCAAATCCCACCCCAACCCAATTAAAAGAGAATCTAAAGGGTTTCGGAAGTGCTCCAGGTGATCTGAATGTTCAGTGAGGGTGGAAGAAAAAGGGCTCTGAAGGTCAGAAAATATACATTTAAATCCTAGTTCTGCTATTTAATAGCTGTGATTTTGGACAAGTTACTTAACCTCCCTAAACTTCATTTATTCCGGAGAATCCACTGCATGCCAAGCACAATGTCAGGTGTTGAGTAAGGGTGATCATGACAGGCCCTGTCCTCTAGGAGGTTAGAGTAGAAGAAACAGGAACTAAAGGAAGCTGCAGACAAGCAAACAGACTTAATCCTAATAGGGCTACAAGGGCACCCAGGAAGGAAATCCAGTCTAGATTCCAGGGATCAGCAAAATCTCTAAAAAGGTAAAATCAAGGCTGAGTCCTGCAGGATAAGTAATGATAGATGAGGCTGCTAAAGGAAGACTTTTTAACAGAGGAGGAAGTGTGTGCAAAGGCCTGGATACCAGTCAGCTTCCTTGGGAGATACAAGTAGTTCAGCAGGACTGAAATAAGGATGAAGGAAGGACAATAGATGAGGACCAAGAGTGACTTCACCTTTCACATTTGCAAAACAAAGATATCATCTGCTCTGCTTGGTTACCACAAAGATCAAATTATACTATATATAGCAAAGTCCATTGAACAGAGCAGGTACTCAAGTGAAAAATCCCCTCACTTTTCAGCTTTAACATAACATGAGAAAGCCAAGCAACACACTTTTTCTTCAGGTCATCTCATCATAGCACAGAATTCAACAGTAAGCTCTTTTAAACTATTTATTCTTCCTGGGTGCATCTTATCTACTGTGGATTACTGAAGAGTCAACTCTCAGGTCTCAAGGGTGCCAACACTGGGATTTCCTTCTAAAGGTTCAGACACTTGAGGGTTACCCAACACTAGGCAGTAGATAACAAAGGTTTTAATGTATTGTTTTAAATTCAATTAACTGTAGCTGTGAAGCAATTCTGACCCAGGACCAGAATACTTCAAATCCAACCCTGGCTCTGACACTAGTTAGATAATTTACTTTGGGATAGAGACAACTTTCTGTGCCTTGGTTCCCTTATTTGTCAAAATGAACAACATAGAACAGACTCCCTTAACACAATATAACAGGGCTACTTTTTAATTGCCACTGCCTCCCTCCCCCCACCTTAAGGGATGGGTTAGGTAAGATGAGACTCTTCAAAGCTAGCAAAATGCCTTTCCCTGATAGAGATCCTGGAGGTGAGCTGTAGCTGGCAGCAAATATGTATATCAGACAACATCTCATGGCCAACTGATAAAGCTACACAGATCCTGCAGATGTCCTTTGGCTCCAAAATGCCTTGATTCTTTAAAAACTATTTTGGCCCTTTAACAACTGATTCTTATAAATCCTAAAAACAAGTCTAAAAATTAACTTATTTCTGATCAGGATATTAATGACTCTCAATTTAAAATGAGAGGACTCATCCAGAGAAGAATCACCAATACAGGTTTAGAATGGCAAATACTGTCAAGATGCGACTTTCACTATCTTTCTCATCACACTGTTTATTTGCAAACTTTACTATTCAGTGTTATGTTTTAATATGCCTCAATTTCAAAAAGCTTCTTTTAGAACTATGTGTAGTGATGAATATTAACTAAAATTATTGTGGTAATTGGACTTCCCTGGTGGCACAGTGGTTAAGAATCCGCCTGCTAATGCAGGAGACAGGGGTTCGAGCCCTGGTCTGGGAAAATCCCACATGCCATGGAGCAACTAAGCCCGTGTGCCACAACTACTGAGCCTGCACTCGAGCCCGTGAGCTACAACTGCTGAGCCCACGTGCTGCAACTACTGAAGCCCGTGCGCCTAGAGCCCATGCTCCGCAACAAGAGAAGCCACCGCAATAAGAAGCCTGCTCACCGCAACTAGAGAAAGCCTGCACACAGCAATGAAGACCCACTGCAGCCAAAAAGTTAGTAAATTAATAAATAAATTTATTTAAAAAATTATTGTGGTAATCATTTATATATATGTATATAGCAAATCATTATGTTGTACACCCTAAACAAATACAATTTTGTAGGTCAATTATATCTCAAACTGGAAAAAAATACTAGTACAATCATAGGAAACATACTACCTTAAAATATGAAGTATTCTATTCATTATTTTTGTTCTTAAGTGTGAAATTTACTATGTTCTGAATGGCATCACAACTTCCCACATGGAATGCCACAAAATATATGTTTCTTGACAAGAAAATTCAATGATTTTAGTAGCTCAACTGCACATTAACATAGAAAATGTAGTTAGCTGATCAATGACTTGTTTTTTTTTTTTTCGGTACGTGGGCCTCTCACTGCTGTGGCCTCTCCCGTTGCAGAGCACAGGCTCCGGACGCACAGGCCCAGCGGCCATGCCTCATGGGCCCAGCCGCTCCGCGGCATGTAGGATCCTCCTGGACGGGAGCATGAACCCGTGTCCTCTGCATCGGCAGGCGGACTCTCAACCACTGCGCCACCAGGGAAGCCCCTGACTTTTAATTTAGAAGTAGCTGTATTTAGAAAGAGGTAACTTTTGAGTGCCTATTATATATCAGTCACTGTGCTAAAGAGATTTATGTGCATTGTGGCATTTATCCCTATGAGGTAGGTACAGTCATCCCTCAGTATCCACGGGGGATTTGGTTCTAAGACACACACACCTCCATATTAAAATCTGCAGATGCTCAAGTTCCTTATATAAAATGGCTTAGTATTTGCATATAACCTACACACATCCTCCCTTTTACTTTATTTTTTAATAAATTTATTTATTTATTTTTGGCTGCATTGGGTCTTTGTTGCTGCACGTGGGCTTCCTCTAGTTGCAGTGAGCAGGGGTTACTCTTCGTTGCAGTGCGTGGGCTTCCACATTGCAGTGGCTTCTCTTGTTGCAGAGCACGGGCTCTAGGCATGTGGGCTTCAGTAGTTGTGGCACACGGGCTCAGTACTTGTGGCTCGTGGGCTCTAGAGCACAGGCTCAGGAGTTGTGGTGCACAGACTCAGTAGTTGTGGTGTGCAGGCTCAGTAGTTGTGGCACACGGGCTTAGTTGCTCTGCATCATGTGGGATCTTCCCGGACCAGGGCTCGAACCTGTGTCCCTTGCATTGGCAGGCGGATTCTTAACCACTGTGCCACCAGGGAAGTCCTTCCCTTTTACTTCAAATCATCTCTACATTACTTATAATACTTAATATACAATGTAAATGTTATATAAATAGTTGCTAGTGTGCAGCAAATTCAAGTTTTGCTTTTTGGAACTTTCTGGAATTTTTTTCTATTATTTTAGATCTGTGGTTGGTTGAATCCTCCTATGAGGAACTAGCAGATTCAGAGGGCCAACTGTACTATTATTAGCATACCTATTTTACAGAGGGGAAGTGGAGCTTAGATTCTGCACCTTACTCTGCTAATAAATGATAAATCTATTCTTTGAACTCAGAGCTAAAGAAAGATCCTTAACTTCACTCCTATTCAAAACAGTTGTCTCCAGGTACAACAGACCTTAATTAACTTAAAATCTCCAGAAAATTAAAGTTACATTATAGCACAAACTTCATAAACAGTGACTGAATCTCACCTTTAGCCTTCCCTTTAATATGCCAAAATAATTCTAGACCCTGAGCTTTCAAAAACCTTTAATCATTATGGTGCTCTCTGCTATATCTACCATTAGAACAATTTTAAAAAACATTACCACTGTACCAATTATTTTCAAAAGCCCAGAGATATTAATCAAATGATTCTAATAGTCTTAAACACTATCCTCAAACCAAAAGATAAATGGAGATTGGGAAACTTGCATTCTAAAGTGCCACCATCCAGATAAAATTACTCTGTAAATTAGAGTAATTTCAATCAGATCCTATAAAATGGAACATTTTTCTCAAGATTAGAATGAGACAGTAACTATAAGATAGTTTAAGGGCCCAAACTTTGTAACATAAAATGGTTTGCCACATGTCAAATTCAACAGCAGAAGGCAAGCAGCAGGAGCTAGGGATAGAAGGAAGAGTTCAGAAAAGTAGTAATAAAAAAAATGACAAAATGACTTACCTATCCATCTCCCTGGCAGTTCTACCTTAATTTCTCTCAAAAATCACATGCTGCTAAAATAAGTTCTACTATCTTACTATATGGTGTCCTGAGTTTTAAGTTAATACATTACATTATTAAGAGAATCCCCAATGGCATTTCATAAGCATTAGAAACTCAATTACATTTTCTTAGAGGGCACATGACTTATGACTTAACAGTCATTAACACAAAACAAACTGGTGTATATAATCTAACAAACCAGTGTAGATGTGTACTTTGTTAATTCCTTAACTCATTAACCACTCTTAAAAATGATTTTAATCTCCAGAATACAAATGATCATACCATAAACACTATTTTTAAGTGTCACATAAACTATTTGGTAATAAAATATCAGATGAACTTTTAAAAATAATTATCCTACTAGAGTCCATTTAATATAATGCACTCAGCATGATAAACACAAAGTTATTAAATGGAGGAAATGTAGGCAGGAGATTCCACTTCAGTTGTGTGACAGGAAGTACTAGCTCTGGAAGTTTAGAAATAGGACCACCAAGCTCTGTTTTAGCACAAGAAATAAAGGAAAACATGCTAGTGAATAAGGGTAAAAGAGGAAGTTCTTTTTAGTGAACGATCTGCCATATATTTAAGACAATCCCAAACCATTCCAAGTTAAAAAAAAGTGCCTCATTTTTTTCACTTGGCTTACGTGATAATGTACTTCCCTAGGTACACTGGAGCTCAAATTTTGCAGTTTCACTGTAACAAGACTGCTTGTGGCCCACGCATCCTTAGGGAGACAACCATGGCTTGTAACATGAACCTGTTCGTTTCATATCTTAAAGTTTGACGATTGTTACATTTTTCTAGCAACACATGAAAAGTAAATCATTTTTTAAAGTAAGTTTCACAACAGTGAATAAACTGAACACTACTAAACTGTACAGTTAAAAATGGTTAAGCTGTTAAATTTTGCTGTATTTTACCACACAAAAAAATGTGAGTTCATGAGAAATTACTCCACTTAAATGTTAATAGTAACTTGTTATGTAAATTTTGATTACTCTAAAACCAAATTCTTACACTTAATTTTTAGTAATTTGTTGTTGTCATTAACAGCTGGATTCGTTTTACATAACTAATTTTTAAGGATACTTCCATACATGAGGAAATTCTTTAATTCTGAACTAGAGAGTGAAAGTGAAGCACTATTCTCAATTAGCATCTTTCAAATCATCTGAATTTCTTACTGCCAACAAATACTGGTTATGAAATTATAAATGTGTTTCTACTTCAGCTGATTCCTTCATTCAGTGAAGTGCAAATCTCAAAAGTAGGAGAGCAAAATCCTAAATGAACAGGCTTTTCTTAAAGCAGTGGTAGTTTTGATTGTGAGGTAGGCAACACTCCCCACTCCTCAGCCTTTAGCACGACGGTGGCCCAAAATACTAACGTCAATCATTTCCAATCACCGTTCTCTCCTGGCTCAGCCCTACCAAATTTGCCAGGCTTTTGTGAACTCCCATGAGGTTCTGTTCAGAAAAGCGTACAACCTAGGTGAGTTTGGTAGCTTGGGAAGGGCCTGAAGCAATCAGCTTGGCTTGGCCACCTAGGAGAAAAGTATCCAGGAAAAGAAAACCGGAAATACTTCAACTTTGCGCAAACCCCCTTTCTCAGTCACAGCTAGCTCCCTTCTCGATGAAGGGCTGTGTTCTCGAAAGATCTACCCCTTTCCAACTCAGATGTCATTCCCAGATCAGCTGCTTGAGGGGCAAGCGGCGCTCAACCCACGCCCTCTTCTTCGAGTACCTTCTTCAAGTGCCAGCGCTGGGCTCAGCTCACTCTGCCGCCCCCATCCAAACCCTACACGAAGAAGGGCCCTGGCCCACGACCCCGCCCGTGGACAGCCGGGAGCCCCGGCCTAGGCGGCCTTGGCCGTTTGAGGGTTTGCGCTCCAGGGTCGGCTGGGGGCACCTGGGACCGCAGGAGGGGTCTCTCCGTAGGGGAGTAAGACGGCCTCACCTTGACCCTGATTTCGTAGGTGGTGAACCGGCCCCGGCCGACTCCCACTGTCTGCGGGTTGCTCACATCGATCTCGAGGAAGTTGCTGGGAGGCCCGTAGGCGTCATTCAGGTTCTGCGGCTTGGTGATCAGCCGCCGGGTGTCCGCCACGGTCTCCGCCATTTCGCTGCTGCAGCCGCCGCCGCCGCCGCCGCGGGCTCCGTCCACCCCCTCGGCGTTCCACCGACCCCGCTGCCGCCGCTGCTGCCCGCCGCGGGGACGCCGGGCTCGCGCGCAGCGGTCGCAGGGCGAACGAGCACGTAGAGTGGGTGTTCACTCCGCACGCGTAGCTCCTCCCCGCGCCCCTCCGGCTTCCGCCTTCTGTCCCCAAGAGGGGAACAGCTGACCCGCCGGAACGCTGCGTCCCGGGCCAGGAGTCTCAGCGGAAACCGCGGAGCGTGACAGCGCACCAGGCAGAGGAAGAAAAGCGCAGTCAGGTTACTTGTAGGTGCGAACACGTTCCGGCCAGACTACAGCGCCCACAGTGCATCGGGCGAGCGCGCCGCCGCGGATCTGCGGCCCAGGTGCTGCGGGACCGGGGGTGCGAGGGCGGGCGCTTCCTGTGTTTCTGTGTCCGTTTTGGCCTGGACCGGTGGGGAGAACGCCGGAAACGGTCTTCGCGGTCTTGGGAGCCGCGGGGACAAAAGTTAAAAGGCGAGGTAGGGGAGGTTTGCCCGCAATCCGAACAAAACTGCCTACGCTTAGTGGCAACCTATCCACCGTCTCACTGTAAACCACTGAAAACGCCTTTCTAGGTAACCTTGAATTGATGCCTCAAATGATTTTGATATCAACTTGAGAGTTTCACCGTACATGTGTCTGGCCTGGTAAATTGAACGTGGGAAAGTAGAGTGGAATAAAAACAACGTCGCGAGATCATAACCGTACGGTCGAACCGTTTGGGGAGACTGGTCGGCCCTCTAAAACAAGATAACAGATAATATGGCTGAAACCTGCTTTGACTTTCTGGTGTTTGAGTGGTCTGCAACTTTTTCCCTTCAGTTCCCACAAAGTTCCAGTAAATAAAAAAAAAAAAAAAATTGGTAAACGTATTGGTACAGCATTTGAAATGGAACTCAAAAAAGCCTTTATCAGAAATGAAAAAAAGACAAAACAGTTAAGTAGATCGCATTTAATCTCCAACAAATGCAGACTTTGAGGTAGAAGGATAGATGTCTATTCCTGCCTGGGGAGTTCTCTCCCTTGGTGTTATAGTCTCACAACTCTTTCTGCGTTTCTTTCTATGTTGAGTTTCAGAAAACCCATTCACTTAAAATAATCTGATCTGTCCCTTAAGCTGAAAAATTGTCTGGATCATTAGCAACCATTCTTAATAAAAATAAGAAAAGTTGGTATTAAAAAAATTTACTTAAACGTGATGTAGATTATTTTCAAGAAAACTCAACGTTCATTCATTAAACAAGTATTTATTGAAAGCCTACTAGGTGTCTTCAACTCTATATACTAGAGGTAAAAGGGTGAGAAAGACATTGAAATTCCTTGGTTTCATCAGATTAATTGTCTAGTATATGCTTTATCTTGGGGAGACAGATAATAAAGCAATAAATAACATATCTGCCAAAATGATTGGTGCTATAAAGAAAATAAAACTGGAAAATGTGAGAGTGACCCAGACAAGCTCATTAGGGTGGTCAGACAAGTTCTCTCTGAGTATATCTCTCTGTCAAAGAGTATGAGTAATATCAGAATAAGTACCCAGGCAGGACTCCCTGCTGGGCCTGTTGCAAGAGACCAAGTGGAAACTTGACTGCTGTGATTAGGGCAGTGAGCTCAAAAATGTGTATAAATGACTCTTGGAATTGGAATATATGAGAGCTAAGAGACCAAGAACCACTGTATTGTGTTGTCATCCACAACCACTGTATTGTGTTTGACACCTGTACAAAGCAATCATGGGATATTCTCTTAGAAAGCTGTCTCATTGGAGGCCACTCAGTGCAGCCTTGGGCAGCAGCAACAATTGCCTGCAGTGGGGAAGCAGCTATAGAAAATAGCAGCACCGTCAAATAGCTAAAGAAGAGCTTCCCAGGATAAACATCAGGAAAAAATCTTTATTTTTCAGGAGATACGATTGTATTCCTAGAAAAATCAATAAAGAAGAAGCCACTAGAATAAGCTACTAGAATTAACAAGAGAATTTAGTGACCAAGTGAAAGTAAAGAACTTAATTTATAATTTTCCTCTGTCCAGGCAATGTCTAGTTAGACTGGAGATGGAAAAAATACCCTATTCACATCAGTGACCAAAAGTAAAAAAAAAAAAAAAAACATAGGAAGGAAGACACAGGATCTATAAGAACAAAATTATGAAATTTTATTAAAGGATATAAGCCAAAACCTAAATAAAAAAGACTCCATGTTCCTGAATAGGAGGACTTAATATCAGAAAAATATCACTTCATCTAAAATTAATAATGCAGGGACTTCCCTGGTGGTGCAGTGGTTAAGAGTCCACCTGCCAATGCAGGGGACACGGGTTTGATCCATGGTAGGGGAGGATCCCACATACCAGGGAGGAACTAGGCCCGTGCGCCACAGCTACTGAGCCTGCACACCTAGATCCCAAGCTCCGCAACGAGAAGCCACTGCAATGGGAAGCCTGCGAACTGCAACAAAGAGTAGCCCCTGCTTGCTGCAACTAGAGAAAGCCCGCATGCAGCAACGAAGACCCAACACAGCTGAAAATAAAAATAAATAAATAAAATAACTTAGGAGGTTCCTTAAAAAACTAAATAGAATTACCATATGACCCAGTAATCCCACTACTGGGCATATACCCAGAGAAAACCATAATTCAAAAAGACGCATGCACCCCAGTGTTCATTGCAGCACTATTTACAATAGCCAGGACATGGAAGCAACCTAAATGCCCATTGACAGACAAATGGATAAAGAAGATGTGGTACATATATACAATGGAGTATTACTCAGCCATAAAAAGAAACGAAATTGTGTCATTTGTAGAGACGTGGATGGATCTAGAGACTCTCATGCAGAGTGAAGTAAGTCAGAAAGAGAAAAATATCATATATTAACACATATATGTGGAACCTAGAAAAATGGTACAGATGAACCGGTTTGCAGGGCAGAAATCGAGACACAGATGTAGAGAACAAACGTATGGACACCAAGCGGGGAAAGTGACGGGGGTGGTGGTGGTGGTGGTGGTGGATGAATTGGGAGATTGGGATTGGCATGTATACACTGATGTGTATAAAATGGATGACTAATAAGAACCTGCTGTATAAAAAAATTAATTAAAAAAAATTTTATCAGCATTCCTGATTGTTTATGTATACGTCTGTTCCCTCTGACTTCTCTGAACCAATTGTAACATCTTATTCTCTCATTAATGATTTGATAAAATGTTTGACACATAAAAAATAAATAAAATTAATAATGCAAATATAATCAGAATCCCACTGTGATTGGTTTTAACCTCCTCTCTGCCTTGGGTGCATTGGGTAGTACTGGAAAAGATTTTTTTAAAGTTCGTATGTTGGAGATTAACCAAGAAGATTATGAAAGTGAAAAAAATCAAAGTGGGATTTGCTTTACCAAATGTTAAAACTCACCGCAAAGCTAACTATAAAGAGTATGGGGAATTCCCTGGCGGTCCAGTGGTCAGGACTCTGCACTTTCACTGCCGAGGGCCTGCGTTGGATCCCTGGTCGGGTAATCAAGATCCCACAAGCCACGCAGCATGGCCAGAAAAAAACAAACAAAACGAGTATGGTTTGGGCTCTCTATAAAATAGAGTGCAGAACAGATCCTAACAACGAACATGATATACAACAAGGGGAGCATTTAAATTAATTGGGGAAATGTTGCTGACACAGTTGAGTGTCTAGGGAATAGGGAGACCACATAGCTAGTCCCCTGAATTATACCATGGAAAAATTCCAGATAGAATTTATTTATTTTTGTTGCGGTTTTTTTTGGCCTCACCACATGGCTTGTGGGATCTTAGTTCCCAACCAGGGATTGAATCCAGGCCCTCAGCAGTGAGAGCACAGAGTCCCAACCACTGGACCATCAGGGAATTCCAAGATAGAACTGAAAAAAAAAAATTTTTTTTTAAAGATGTTGGGGGTAGGAGTTTATTAATTAATTTATTTTTGCTGTGTTGAGTCTTTGTTTCTGTGCGAGGGCTTTCTCTAGTTGTGGCAAGTGGGGGCCACTCTTCATTGCGGTGCGTAGGCCTCTCACTATCACGGCCTCTCTTGTTGCGGAGCACAGGCTCCAGACGCGCAGGCTCAGTAGCTGTGGCTCATGGGCCCAGCTGCTCTGTGGCATGTGGGATCCTCCCAGACCAGGGCTCGAACCCGTGTCCCCTGCATTAGCAGGCAGATTCTCAACCACTGCACCACCAGGGAAGCCCTGAAATATATATATTTTTTAATGTTTAGAGAATATTTAGGAGAAAAATTGTATAACCTTGAGTAAAAAAAGTGCTTCCTAAGCAATATGGGAAACAAGCTATAAAGAAAATGTCATTTAAGTACATAAATTTTTAATAAAATTTACATATCAAAAGGCATTATTTTTTTAAAAATTGGGGGAAGTATATCTGTAACACGTAAGATAGTGAACGGCTAATATTCCTAATATAAAAAGAACTCCCATAAATTGATAAGAAAAAGACAATCCCATAGAAAAATGAGCAAAGAATATGGATAGGTACAATTTTACATGTTTTTCAGATAATGAATTTGTCACATCCTCCTAACAACCCTATAGGTGGGTACCATTGCTGTCTCCATTTTACACATGGGGAAACTGAGGCAGAAAGGCAAAATAACAAGTACAAAATGGCAAAACTAGCTCCAGAATTTATATACATAACCAATATTTCATGCTGCCTCTTAGGAAAAGAAATTCAAATGGACAATAAGTGGGAAAAATATGCTCAACCTCACTAATCAAATAAATGTATCAATACATTAAAGCAAATATGAAATACTGTTTTCTATCATATTGGCAAAAATCAAAAAGAAAAGAAACATACAGTGTTAGGGAGACTGTAAGGAAACAGGCAATTTGCTCATATTTATCAAAATTAAAAATATTCAGGACACTTTGATCCCAAAATCCAGCTTTTGCTTCAAGAGACCATAGTACTTAAGGATGTAAGTCCAAGGATGTTTACTGCAGCTTTATTTGTAGTGGCAAAAACTGAAAACAGCCTGAATTAGAAATGCTTGAATTATAGTATATTCAAACTAAGGGAAATTATATAATATTTTATGTAATTTATATGTAATATATAAATTATATACTAGAGCAAATGAAATAATTCTATTTTTTTAAGTTTATTTATTTATTTTTGGCTGTATTGGGTCTTCGTTGCTGCATAGGCGTTCTCTAGTTGTAGTGAGTGGGAGCTACTCTTTTTTTTATTTTGGGAGGGCTACTCTTCGTCTTGGTGCATGGGCTTTTCATTGTTGTGACTTCTCTTGTTGCGGAGCACGGGCTCTAGGCGCGTGGGCTTCAGTAGCTGTGGCTCGCGGGCTCTAGAGCGCAGCCTCAGTAGTTGTGGTGCACAGGCTTAGTTGCTCCGCGGCACATGGGATCTTCTCGGACCAGGGCTTGAACCCGTGTCCTCCACATTAGCAGGCGGATTCTTAACTAATGCGCCACCAGGGAAGTCCCTATTTTTATGTCTTAAGATGTTAGAATATATCTAGTTTTAGTTATTAGAATTAGAAGAGGAATATCCATGATGTTTTGGTAAGTAAGGATCAAAGAATAATTTGTGCAGTATGATCCCATTTGGGTAAACAAACAAAACCCTGTCATTGTATGTACGTACTTTTATATGTGCATATTTCTGTAGCAAAGGATATACACCAAACTGTTAACACTGGTAACACAAGGGTGGCAACTGAAGTGGGTGGTGGGACGAGAAGATACAACCATATTGTAACCATGGGCTAAGATGATAGAAAACTATAACCAATTTTATGTTTTCCTAATGGTTCAATTCTAGAAAAATAATTTGTCAATGTGCCTGAATTACTGTGGATACCTTGAGAGTTGTGTTCCTTGAGTAGTATATTAGATTATCACAGCTAGGTAGTTCTAGTCATTAAGATCATCCATTCCTCTTTATTCAGAGATCACTGAACAGTCGGCTGATAGTAATTGCAATTTCTATGAGGACTTTTTAAACATTTTTTAAAATTGAAATATAGTTGATTTACAATGTTGTGTTAGTTTCAGGTGTTCAGCAAAGTGATTCAGTTATATATTACATATGTGTATATATATATTCTTTTTCAGATTCTTTTCCATTATAGGTTATTATAAGATATTGAATATAGTTCCCTGTGCTATATAGTAAATCCTTGTTGTTTATCTATTTTATATATAGTAGTGTGTATCTGTTAAAACTGTTATTTATCCCTCTCAACCGCCCTTTCCCCTTTGGTAACCATAAATTTGTTTTCTGTGTATGTGAGTCTGTTTCTGTTTCATAAGTAAGTTCATTTGTATAATTTTTTTTTTAGATTCCACATATAAGTGATATGTGGCATTTGTCTTTCTCTGTCTGACTTCACTTAATATGATAATCTCTAGGTCTATCTATGTTGCTGCAAATGACAATATTTCATTCTTTTTTATGGTTGAGTAATACTCCATTATATATATATATATATATATATATATATATATATATATATATATATATATACACCACATCTTCTTTATCCATTCATCTGTTGTTGGACACTTAGATTGCTTCCGTGCCTTGGCTATTGTAAATAATATTGCTATGAACATTGGGGTGTGTGTATCTTTTCAAGTTAGAGTTTTCATCTTTTCCTGATAAATATCCAGGAGTGGGATTGCTGGATCATATGGTAACTCTATTTTTAATTTCTAAAGGTACCTCCGTACTGTTCTCCATAGTGGCTGCACCAGTTTACATTCCCACCAACAGTGTAGAAGGGTTCCCTTTTCTCCATACTCTGTCCAGCATTTATTTGTAGACTTTTTGATGATGGTCAGTCATTCTGACTGTGTGAGGTGATACCTTATTGTAGTTTTGACTTGCATTTCTCTAATGATTAGTGATATTGAACATCTTTCCATGTACCTGTTGGCCATCTGGATGTCTTCTTAGGAGAAAGGTCTATTTAGGTCTTCTGCCCAGTTTTTTGATTGGGTTGTTTGCTTTTTGATATTGAGCTGTACGAGCTATTTGTATATTTTGGAAATTAAACCCTTGTCTCTTGCATTGTTTGCAGATATTTTCTCCCATTCTGTAGGTTGTCTTTTTGTTTTGTTTATGGTTTCCTCTGCTGTGCAAAAAGCTTGTAAGTTTGATTAGGTCCTGTTTGTTTATTTTTGCTTTTATTTCTTTTGCCTTGTGAGACTGATCTAAGAAAGTGTTGCTACAGTTTATGTCAGAAAATGTTTTGCCTGTGTTCTCTTCTAGGAGTTTTATGGTGTCGTGTCTTATATTTAAGTCTTTAAGCCATTTTGAGTTTATTTTTGTGTATGCTGTGAGGGTGTGTTCTAACTTCATTGATTTACATGCAGCTTTCCAGCTTCCCCAACACCACTTGCTGGAGAGACTGTCTTTTCTCCACTGTATATTCTTGCCTCCCTTGTTAGAGATTAATTGACCATAGGTGTGTGGGCTTGTTTCTGGCCTCTCTATTCTGTTCCATTGATCCATATGTCTATTCTTGTGCCAATACTTCTCTGTTTTGATTACTGTAGCTTTGAGGTATTGTTGAAGTCTGAGAGGGTTATGCCTCCAGGTTCTTTCTTTTTCCTCAGGATTGCTTTGGCAATTCTGGGTCTTTTGTGGTTCCATATACATTTTAGGATTATTTGTTATGAGGACTTTCTTGTAGGCAAAAGGAGATGCTGCCTTGTGGGACCAGCTAGTTTATATTTTCATTTTAAATTTGTAAATTGAGATTCTGTCTTATCAATCAGTGTCTTGTGAACTTGACTAATGCATCACTCCCCCAGGCCTAATCACCTCTGAGGAAAATGGTAAAACCAAGTAACTGGACCTCCAGAGTGTCAGACTCTGAAAATGTGACGAACCTAGTGAAGTCCTGTAAACTTCTCAAGGGCCAGCCTGGCCACTCTTATATCATTTTTCTAATTCAGAGCTCACACCCTGACGTACCTCTAAACCCCTGCTCCCAGGCTGCTGTGATTTCCTGAAGAAAATCCCAAACTAGCTGGCACCTTTGTAAATTTATGGTTTCCAATCTCAGCTGACCCTTCAACACACCTCAGCATTCCCTTATTTTATCCTCTCCTTGTATTTCACACCCCTCTTCCTTACTCTCAGCATGTAGCCTCACTTCATGCAGTACAAAGCAAAGTAAAACCCACAAAGCTCAGTATCTCCCTCCTCTCCACTGAAGACTACTTACAACATGAGTCACCCTCAGAACCTCTGAGAGCTCAAGGCATGCCCAGGCTACTTCCAGCTTTTGAGAATGCGGGCATTTTCAGATTTGGTATTGAGGAAATTATTTATAAACACTGTGGCTTGTTTGTTAATTTTAAATAAAGCATTTACATGATTCAAAAGTCAAAATGCACTTGAGTATCCATTGATATAGCTGCCTCCAATCCCTGTCTGCAGCCATCTAGTTCCCCTTTCCATTGACAGCCACTGTTACCAGTTTCTTGCTGCGTATCTTTGTATCCTTCCAGAAATATTCTAGCATGTTTACATATATATATGTATATATAACAAAAATGGCATCATAGGATAACACACTTTTGCACCTTATTTTACTTAACAATGTATCTTGGAGATAGATCCACACTTATACAGCAGCAAAGTATTTCATTACCTGATGTACCATAATTTATTTAACTTGTCCCTGAAGGGGAGCAGAATGTGTGACCCCAAAATATGCCAGTTTGGCATGTGGATTGTCTTGAACGGAGGGCAATCAAGATGCAGCAGACTCAAGAAAAACTTGTACCTCTCTCACCACTACCTAAAAGAACGTAGATAGGGGGCCTGGCCTAGAGAGAGCTATTACCAGAGAGAACTTTTGCCTGAATGACCTATTTCTGTGGCAGGGCAAACATCTAATTACCAAACATCTGTTCCTTGGAAGCCCCAGGCCCCTATCCCATTCCTTAGCTCAGGGTGGTACATAAGCTTCAACTGCCCAATTTGCTCTTTAGTCTCATGCTTCTATTGGACTCCTGTACATACAAAATTAAATTTGTTTCTCTCCCGTTACGTTGTTTTATGTCAATTTGATTATTATCTACCCTAGAAGGGTAGAGGAAAAAATTTTTCTCCACTACATCCCCTACAGACGAATATCTTTGGTGACCTCAGTCTTTCACTATTACAGTGCTGCAGTGAATAACCTTGAATATGCCGTCATTACACACACATGGGATTATATTTGCAGGATAAGCTCCTGTATGGGCATACCTCAGAGATACTATGGGTTCAGTTCCCAACTTCCACAGTAAAGCAAATATCACAAATAAGCAAGTCCACAAATTTTTTCATTTCCCAATGCATACAAAAGTTATGTTGCACTACATTGTAGTCTGTTAAGTGTGCTCCAGCATTACGTCTCAAAAAACAATGTGCATACCTTAATTAAAAAATAATACTGTTGGGAAAATAGCGCTGATAGACTTGCTCCACTAAGAGTTGCCGCAAACCTTCAGTTTGTAAAATTGCAATATCTGCAAAGCACAGTGAAATTTTCAGCCCCACCCCCTGACTCCTGGAAATGTGGCAGACAGGAGAGGGCAAGGAAGAGCCTTGCACACATCCCCCATATTTTGCCCTGGACACCTCTTCCATTTGGCTATTCCTGAGTTGTTATCCTTTATAATAAACTGTTAAACATAAGTAAAGTGTTTTTTTCTGAGTTCTGTGAGTCGAATTGTCAAACCTGAGGGGGGAAGGGGGTCATGAGAATCCTCACATTTGTAACCAGCCAGGCAGGAGTGGGTAGCTTAGGCACCCCATTTAAGGCTGGTGTCTGAAGTGGGAGCAGTCTTGTGGGACTGAGTCTTTAACCTGCAGGGTCTGTGCTAAGTCCACGTATTTAGTGTCAGAATTGAATTGAATTGTTGGACGACCAGCTGGGGTTGGAGACTCAGGCTTTGGAGATGATGTTAAGCCCTTCTAGGAGCATATCAGGTAGTCTCTATCCTTCCCTTAAAGGTTAAGTTCTCTACTTCCACGGTCATGGAGGGGTCACTGCAGGGTTGCTTCTTGGACTGTCTAAGAGTTTGGGATCTTGGGGAGGTTAATATGTCCTCACACCGATTTTCCTTGTATATTTGTTCACAGTTTCATTTAAAGAAGAGGCAGGGGACTTTGCTGGTGGTCCAGTGGTTAAGACTCCGTGCTTCCACTGTAGGGGGCATGGGTTCGATCCCTGGTTGGGGAACTAAGATCCTGAAAAAAAAAGAAAGAAAAAAAGAAGAGGCAAGACCTGGAGCAAGCCACTCAGCAAAATAAGCCTGGTAATGTGACTCACTCTCAGAAGGCAGGTTAGTGAGCATCTGTTGATCTGTTGTGTTTTAGGCATGCCCTTAGCGGGGTCTTACTCCGTACCCTGAGATCCTTCACAGGGTGTCTCTTCCAATGCACACTCAATTCTACATTTGGTTACTTTTTTTTGCGTGATTTAGTGTCTCTTCTGTATTGGTAAATCAGGCAGTGCCCAGCTGGTTGTATCAACATCGGAACCCCCCTCTCTTGCTTTTATCCAAGTTCGTCTCCACCAGTTATGCCTTTTTCCCTATATCTTCTCACAACCCTTTGTGGTAGCCGTGAGAATGTGCCTCTCAGATCTCTAGCCTCAGGAAACATAATTAACCTATGGCCTCAGCTGCTGTGCGCTGAAATTCGTTACTGCATTTGCTCTGAGTCCACGTATCCCGTGGCTGCTCGCAGCCAAATGCTGAGCACGCCAGGCAATGGCTGAGGACTGCTTAGACATCAGGACTGCTCAGACACTTCTCCTCTTAGAGATGACATTGGATCCAGTGTCTGGAAGAGTCAAAAGCAGCCATGACAATGAGCAATTTCTGTCCTTGCTCAAGTGGTTGACTTCTGGGGGGATAAAAAAAAACGCCGCAGGATTCCTTTTGAAATTGAAAGGCCCTGACCTCATGCAGGGTGGCTGATTTCAACCATGTAAGGCCAGGCAAGGTTAGTGTAAACCTGAATCAGGGTGAAAATACACAATCCTGAGCTGTGGGAACAGTGGGAACCAGGCATTTGTATTCCTTCTCTCAAGAAAATGGATTATGAACTTTCTAAGTAAAGAACCAACAATGTTATCTAGAGCAGTGTTTCTCAAACATTAATATGCATACAAGTCACCTGGAGATTGTATAAAACTGCAGATTCTGATCCAGGAGTTCTAGGATGAGACCTGAGATTTTGCATTTCTGACAAGTTCCAGAAAATGCCATCGCTGCTGGTCTCCAGACCACACCAAATAGCAAGGATCTAGAGAATCTGAAGAATGCCATATATATTGTATTGATTAGTTGGTGGGGCAGGGAGAGGGTCATTTCCAGAACCAATAGCATCATGTGATCTCCTTAGCTGAACAGATATGTCTCCCTTAGGATGCTTAGAGCATTCTAGCCATTCATGTGACAAATATGTACTGAGCAGCTACAGAAAACCAAGTGCTGTGCTAGGTGCTAGGGCAGGAGGGAGCATGGAGAGGAGGGAAGGTGGGAAAAAGATATGGTTTTTGTTTCCAGGACCTTTCAGTGTGGTCATAGGGACACGTCAGTAGAACGTGATGAGAGCCACATAGCCCAGTCTCAAGGGTAGTAGGGAAAGAATTCCAGAAGGAAGCAACAAAACTGAGACATAAAGTTGGTGTTTGACATGCAAAGTGCCTGTGATTTGGGTGTGCCTGTGTATGGGAGGTGCATTCCAGAGAAAGAGATAAATACAGAGGCCCAGAGGAAAGCACTGCTGGGGAACTACACATAGTTTAGTACTACTGGAATGAAAGTGCAAAATGACAAGGACTAAGGCCAGAGGGACAAGGCCATGAGGCATTACAGTGTTTGTGGTTCTGACCCTTATCTAAAGACATTCTAAAGGAAACCACTGAATGGGAGTGACTTGATTTTTAGTTTAGAAAGATCACTCTGGCAGAACTAAGATAGCAGCAGTGGGAATGTAGAGAAAAGAATGGACTTGAGAAATAGTTGCCCCTGTTTCTCTAGTTTGACCCAAAGAAGGTACTGCATTAAGCAGCTGAGGACTGCCCAGACTGGAAATCTATGAGATGCCAGGTCGGAAGAGAGTGTCAGGACGCAAACAGCGCCGTAAGTCCTACTGGGAGGTGAAAGGCCTGGCAAATCTCTGTGATTTGGTATCAGTGTTCTAGTGAAAGGCCTTAGCCACTAGGATATACACAGGCACACCAGCTTTGACTCCTAGTTGTGTTTGCAAAGGAAGTAAGCTCTCCTAACTACTCGGTTGGGAACACATCTTCGCAGGAGGTGTATTTGGCCAGAACCTGTGGGCTGGTTTCAATAGAGAGATTGACCAGGCCTGCTGCGACAAGGCTTGATCCACTCAGCTGTTTAATGCTCCCAAATCGATGCTTACTTCAACTTGGAGTATGGGCCTATTACTACCATGTTTGCCACCCCACAGCACACACTCACACAGGCACCCATGTGCTATTTCTGTTTGTTGTCCTATTGACTAACCAAACTCAGCATATCTAAAGTCACTCTCATTCCATTTACTCTCAAGCAATACCCCCAATATTTATATCCTTTTTGCTGTAAGTATTATTTTTTGAATCGCTTGGGCTTTAGCTGTGCATCATCTTTTTCACCTCTTTCTCATCTGCCCTCACCCCCTTGCCATACCCTAGCTTGGTTAATGTTAGACCACAGAGATCTCCATGCTACCTTGCTTTCTCTAATTTCTTCTATCCATTAGGCACAATACTAGTGTGATTTACGTACTACCGTTCTGATATGTTTTTATAGTATAGATATCTCTTGCCTAGAAATTTATATTTTACATAAATGTGTCTGACTTGAAGACAATGCTATGAGCAAATCAATTATATTCAGTGAGGGTTTGGTAGAGGAAATGGGCAAAATCCTTAGTAGCCAAGTAACCCTAGAAAAGTTTTTTGCCTGACTGTGCCTCTGTTTCTTTATGTGTAAAATGGGGACAAAAATAGTATCTACCTTACCAGGTGATTATGAGTACTGAGAGTTAATATTTATAAAGCAGTTAGAACAGTGCCGGACACATGGTAAGCCTTGAAATGCCTAGAATCTGTGAACAAGTCAATAAGGAAATGGCCTTACCTAGAAAGAAAGAATGTAGTTGAAAATCATAGGATGAGGCCTTGAAGCCATGATTAGAAGTGACTGGTGCTGTGTGGCTAGGCCTGTGAGCAGAGGCTATTCAATCAATGTTGTAACTAAATGAATCTAGTACTGGAAAGCTTGATGATCCTCTTGACCAGAAACCTGAGCTTAAATCTATTGACAGAGTGTTTCAAAACCTTGATTTATTTACTGTCATTTTAGATTCAAAATATTAGTTTTCACAGGCATTTCTGTCTAAGGCAATGTCAATTAATTAGGTCCCAAGTAAAACATCTGCCATGGGAGATTTACATTACCATAGCCTGCATTTGAGAAAGTCAAAAATTTCAAAATATCGTTAGTTCCAAAGTATGTTTTTGATAGCCCAGCTTGAATACTGCATTGTGGATAACAAGGTTAAATAAAGGTTCTAATAAGACAAACAACGACAATTTTAAATAAATCAGATGTTTTTGTCGAAGATTACTCTGTGATTTTCTCCAATTATTCATGACATTTCACCCATTCATATTGTGATCTGCTTTAACAGTGAAGGGAAAAAAAACCTCATCTCCTTGTTTATTCTTTGTTCTCAAGGAGATAAGCTGTTTATAAAGATACGTTATTTGTTATTTAAATCACTTTTACTGAAGTTGTTTATTTCCTTGTTTCAGTTTCTAAAAATATTTCAACAATTGTAATGCTTCTTAGAGATGTCTATTCAATTCAGAGTGATTTGTACTGAAATTCTTTGCTAAATGGGCACAGGTGCTATGTGTATAACATGCTAGAGTGAGTCAAAACTAATAAATGCTAAAAAACAAAAAGGATAACGGGGATATACTTGTGTCAACTTTCAAAATCTGTGATTAAAAACATTTTAGACCTAACATCTCAGATATTTGTAAATGTCTAACTCTATACTTGCCACTTCAAAACTATTTAATAATAGTAATAATAATAAATTAGATAACACCAAAACTATAAGCAGAAAAACTGTATAATTTAAATCCAGAAATCTATTTCTTAGAAAATGCCCTTTAATCACTTTGCAGACTTTCAAGGTCATAATTATTATATAAAAGTAATTACATTAGGGCTTCCCTGGTGGCGCAGTGGTTGAGAGTCCGCCTGCCGATGCAGGGGACACGGGTTCGTGCCCCAGTCTGGGAAGATTCCACATGCCATGGAGCAACTAAGCCCGTGAGCCGCAACTACTGAAGCCCGCATACCTAGAGCCCGTGCTCCGCAACAAGAGAAGCCACCGCAATGAGAAGCCCGCGCACCGCAACAAAGAGTAGCCCCCGCTCACGTCAACTAGAGAAGGTCCGTGCGTAGAAACAAAGATCCAACACAGCCAAAAAAAAAAAAAAAGGCATCCAAATTGGTGAATTTTTATGTAGCCATTTTAATTTTGAAGATGAAAGAAAAAAGCAACATGTTTGGCATATTATGCTTTATTATTTGAAGAAAGGTAAAAACGCAACTGAAAAGCAAAAAAAGATTTGTGCAGTGTATGGAGAAGATGCTGTGACTGATCGAACATGTCAAAACTGGTTTGCAAAGTTTCATGCTGGAGATTTCTCGCTGGATGATGCTCCCGGGTGGGGTAGACCAGTTGAAACTGATAGCGATCAAATCGAGACATTCATTGAGAACAATTAATGTTATACCACGCGGGAGATAGCCGACATACTCAAAATATCCAAATCAAGCATTGAAAATCATTTGCACCAGCTTGGTTATGTTTATCTCTTTGATGTTTGGGTTCCACATAAGTTAAGCGAAAAAACCCTTCTTGACTGTATTTCCACATGCGATTCTTTACTTAAACGTAATGAAAATGTTCCACTTTTAAAACAAATTGTGGCTGGCGATGAAAAGTGGATACTATACAATAATGTGGAATGGAAGAGATTGTGGGGCAAACGAAATAAACCACCACCAACCACACCAAAGGCCGGTCTTCATCCAAAGAAGGTGATGTTGTGTATATGGTGGGATTGGAAGAGAGTCCTCTATTATGAGCTCCTTCAGGAAAACCAAACGATTAATTCCAACAAGTACTGCTCCCAATTAGACCGACTGAAAGCGTCACTCGATGAAAAGCGTCCAGAACTAGTCAACAGAAAATGCATAATCTTCCATCAGGATAACGCAAGACCACATGTTTCTTTGATGACCTGGCAAAAACGGTTACAGCTTGGCTGGGAAGTTCTGATTCATCCACTGAATTCACCAGACATTACACCTTCGGATTTCTATTTATTTAGGTCTTTACAAAGTTCTCTTAATGGAAAAAAATTCAATTCCCTGGAAGACTGTAAAAGGCACCTGGAACAGTTCTTTGCTCAAAAAGATAAAAAGTTTTAGGAAGATGGGATTATGAAGTTGCCTGAAAAATGGCAGAAGGTAGTGGAAAAAAAGGGTGACTACGTTGTTCAATAAAGTTCTTGGTGAAAATGAAAAACGTGTCTTTTATTTTTACTTAAAAACCAAAGGCACTTTTTGCCCAACCCAATAAGAAAAGTATCAGAACGCATTTAGGAAATAAAGATGGGGGTAGGGTGTGGGAAGATGAGATCAGTTTTCCAGTTTTTTGAGAATAGTATATATGGAGGTTCATGAAAACAAATGAGATACTTGGTAAATCACTGGGTTTCAATCACTTATGAGAAGATGGTAAGGTAGGTTAGGAACCAGATCTTGATTTTCTAAAGGTCCATAATAAATTGTATTTCATTCGGTAGACAGTAGGGAGGCATTGCAAGTTCAGAATCTGTGATGCAATGTGGTCAGATAGGTCACATTTTTGGAAACAAACCTGATAGCAAGATGGATCAGAGGAGAGAGAGACAGAGCCAGTTAGGAGATGACTGTATTACCCTCAGAAAGACAGGAGGAAGACCCAATGGTAGTTGGTGGATTTATGCCATATTAAGATGATAGATTCAATTATATCTAATGAAAGATTGCATCTGAATCATGAGGAAGAGAAATTAATTGAAGGTGGCTCCCAGATTACAAATTTGCATGTGGATTTGGGGGAGGTTAGAAATGGCTGTGGGTTGCTGCTATTTTAGAAAGAAAGATGGGGGCTTCCCTGGTGGCGCAGTGGTTGGGAGTCCGCCTGCCAATGCGGGGGACACGGGTTCATGCCCCGGTCCGGGGTGATCCCACGTGCCACGGAGCGGCTGGGTCTGTGAGCCATGACCGCTGGGCCTGCACGTCCGGAGCCTGTGCTCTGTGACGGGAGAGGCCACAGCAGTGAGAGTTCCACGTACTGCAAAAAAAAAAAAAAAAAGAAAGATGGCAGAGAGGGCATGTGGAGAAATTACATAAGAAAAGCCTCTCCTTCCCCCTTAAAATTTGGGTAAGAAACATTTAAGGAGGAAATATATAGGTAAATAGACAAATAGACATATTATCATGTGGTTCAAATAAAAAAAAGAATATCCTGATAAAGGATATTCAAAACTGAAAAACACTCATACAACTCAATATCAAAAAAACAAAAAATCAAAAAAAAAAAGAACAGCCCAATCCAAAAATGGGCAGAAGATCTGAATAGACATTTCTCCAAGGAAGACATACAAACAGCTAACGGGCATGTGAAAAGATGCTTTACATTGCAAATTATTAGAGAAATGCAAATCAAAAACACAATGAGGTATCATCTCACACCTGTCAGAATGGCCATCATCAAAAAGTCAACAGAAAACAAACTTTGGCAAGAATGTGAAGCAAAGGTAACACTTATACACTGTTGGTGGGAATGTAAATTGGTGCAGCCACTATGGAAAACAGTATGGAAGTTCCTCAAAAAACTAAAAATAGAACTACCATATGATCTAGAAATTTCATTACTGGGTATATATCTAGAAAATAAGAAAACATTAATTCAGCAAGATACATGCACCCCAATGTTCATAGCAGCACTATTTACAATAGCTAAGATATGGAAGCAACCCAAGTGTCCATGAACAGAGGGAATATATATACACACCATATATGTGTATGTGGTGTATATATGTGTTTATATATATGTGTGGTGTATATATATGTATATATATGTAAACAAATTATATATACAATGGAATATTACTCAGTCATAAAAAGAATGAAATTCTGCTATTTGCAGCAATATGGATGGACTTAGAGAATATTATCCTTAGTGAAATAAATCAAAGACAAACACTGTATGATATCATTTATATGTGGAATCTCAAAAATAAAACAAACGAACATAGATGCAAAACAGAAACAGACAGATTTAGAAAACAAACTAGTGGTTACCAGTGGGGAGAGGGAAGTGGGGAGGGGCAAGGTAGGGGTATGGGATTAAGAGATACAAGCTATTATGTTTAAAATAGATAAGAAAGAAGGATATAGTCTATAGCACAGGGAATTATAGCCATTATTTTATAATATTAATAGCTTTTAATGGAGTATATTCTAAAAATACTGAATCACTATGCTGTATATCTGAAACTAATATAATATTGTAAATCTACTATATTTCAATTAAAAAACCTGAAAAACAACCGAACCAGTTATTTTGAATCTGTTGTTGAAAATAAGTAGAAAGAAACTAAATAAAGAGTTGAGCACTGAACATGACTTCAAATATTTTGTCTTTGGCCAGTCTCTGGTTACAGATGAAATAGTGTTTCATTAAGGAAAAAAATGGTAGCTTTTGTTGGAAGTTCAGCAGATGTGTAATCTTACTTATTAGAAGGAATGGATTGCTTGCCACAACATCTATACTTGATATAAATTTATATTACTGAGGTGGGTATATCTGGTTTAGAAATTTCCATAGGTAATAAGGCACTTAGGCATATTTATTGTTTGTTGAAATTAAGGAACCTAAATTATATTTTTGACCAAGGATCTTTAATTACAAATATTGGAATTTAGAAGCTAGATATTTTGACTCTGACTCCAGAAAATGAGTTTTTATGGTTTAAATCATTCCTTATATGTCTTCAAATGAACCATATTGTCTCTTGTAGCTAAAGTGTTTCTTTGTTAAATTAGAAGAACCTATAATTATGAGGAAACGTGTGATGATAAATAAATGAATGAATAAATAAGTGAAAAATAAGGGCTCTTTGGCTGTATTCCAATTACTTCTCTGATATTGAATTTGATTTTTTTTTTTTTTTTTTTTTTTGCGGTATGCGGGCCTCTCACTGTTGTGGCCTCTCCCGTTGCGGAGCACAGGCTCCGACGCGCAGGCTCAGTGGTCATGGCTCACGGGCCTAGCCGCTCCGCGGCATGTGGGATCTTCTCGGACCGGGGCACGAACCCGTGTCCCCTGCATCGGCAGGCAGACTCTCAACCACTGCGCCACCAGGGAAGTCCGATGGTGTTTTTTATTAATCTTCAAGTGGACTCAAAATATTAGGAGCATCACTGATTTCATGAAGCAGGTAGTCTGGTTTTTGCAGAAAGACTAAAATGATGATAAATTTTGTATTTGTACTAAGACAACTCATTCAGTCACTTAATACACATTTATGGAGTGTGTACTAACTTAGGCACTATTCTAGGCCCTGGGGATACAGCGGTGAACAAAAGAGACATTAATCCCAGTCCACATGGAGCTTAAACTCTAGGAAGAGCAGTAAGAGCAGATAATAAGCTAATAAATTAGTAAAGTATATATAGTGATGTTGGAGAAAATAAAGCTAGGAAGGAGGAAGTTAGGTAGTTAGGTGGTTAGGAAAGGCCTTCACTGGCAAGGTAGCATAAGGAACTAAGGACACAAGGAAGTGAACCAAGTAGATATCTTGGAGGAGAGCATTCCATGCAGAAGGCACAGGAAATGTAAAAGCTTTGAGGTGGGAAACAGGTTTGTGAGTTCCAGAAACTCACATACCATAGTATGTTATCGACCAACAACTTTCTTTCCCATTTTTGTCATCATTTTTTTTTTAATGATTGCATTGATTCGTTGATTGATGGCTGTGTTGGGTCTTCATTGCTGCACGCAGGCTTTTTCCAGTTGCGGCGAGCGGAGGCTTCTCTTGTTGCGGAGCACGAGCTCTAGGCGTGCGGGCTTCAGTAGTTGTGGCACGTGGGCTCAGTCGTTGTGGCTCTCGGGCTGTAGAGTGCAGGCTCAGTTGTTGTGGTGCACGGGCTTAGTTTCTTCACGGCATGTGGGATCTTCCCAGACCAGGGCTCGAACCTGTGTCCCCTGCATTGGCAGGCAGATTCTTAACCACGGTGCCAGCCCTGGCCTGGTTTTGTCCCTGAGATTAGAGTCCAGAACTAATTGGCACTTCTCTAGGGAGATTTTTTAGTAGGAAAAGATAATGCTTTGTGATTTTCTGATTTACTTTTTCTGATAATGCTCAAAATGCCTTTTAGGGCTTTTTTTTTTTTTTTTTTTTTTTTTCGGTACGCGGGCCTCTCACTGCTGTGGCCTCTCCCGTTGCGGAGCACAGGCTCCGGACGCGCAGGCTCAGCGGCTATGGCTTACGGGCCCAGCCACTCCGCGGCATGTGGGATCCTCCCGGACCCGGGCACGAACCCGTGTCCCCTGCATCGGCAGGCGGACTCCCAACTGCTGCGCCACCAGGGAAGCCTTAGGGCTTTTTTTTTTGTTTTTGTTTTAGCAATTGCAGGAACAGCAGGAGTTTGGGATTGGTATTTTAATAAAATAGTTTACAGTGGCTACTTAATTAGTTTTCTGGTCATAATAAATTCTCTTGAATACAACAAATGTAATTTAAATTATTTCCAAGTTACCTCATACTTGTACACAATAAAGTTCATTTGCCATGTTTCTGTCCACTTGCACAGTCATGTGAAAATTTCCTGCAGATCTTCCTGCCAATTTGGCATTAAACTATCAATGAGTTCCTATTTCACTTCCATAATTATTAAGCCTTTGGAATCTCTACTAAGAGGTAATTTCATTGACCAAGACCAAGACAAGAAGTTGTTTTCCCAGGGCAAACAAAATGATACCCAGACACTCTCTAAAAGTCTTGAGAGTAATGAATATGTAAGTCAAGGAAGAAACAGTCCAGTTTTTTCAAAAGGCCTTTCACAAAGTGTCACACCAAAAATTAGTAACATTAAATGAAACAAACATGGAGGAATCGTTTGTCGTGTCAGACAATGGAATTAAAGATAGAAAAAAATGTGAAATGACATTTTGAAGGACACAATCAAAATAATTTTTCTATAAACGATTTGACAGAGTCAGTAGAGAAATCTCCAAAATATTATATGCTCTCCTTTTCCTGTTTCTTTGGAATCTTCTATTGTAGACCAACTAACTAACTTCCTGGAACTCTTTCTAGTGTAGTCTGAAACGTGGCTTTCTCCTTCCTGTAATCCAGTTTTTTTATTTTTATTTTTTTTGCCCCACTGCGCCACCCGGGATCATAGCTCCCCCGACCAGGGATGGAAGCCGTGCCTGCTGCAGCGGAAGGGCAGCCTTAACCACTGGAATGCCAAGAAAGTCCCTAGTCCAGATTTTCTTGCTTGCCTGCCTTAGCTCACTCTATTTCCTGTTCTTGGAAGGTCTTCGTTTCCTGTTAAAAATAAAGCTTCTAGAAGGCCTTCCTGATTTCCCAGCCAAAGTGCTCTTTCACTGTTTCCAGAACACCTAGTAGAATCTTTGGTCGCTTTCTTTATCCTTCCTTACCGGATTGCCTGCCTCTTCTGGACAGCAGTTTGTATTCCCAATACAGTTATCATAGTGACTCAAAACATTTTTTGTTTAATCAAATTAGGGCAGATCACTTAGAAATTCCTCCTTAGATACACTGTCCCACAGTCCATCTCGGGCCATTGGCTTTCCCATGTTACACAAATTTTCCATGTTCTTTCAAAACATTTGAGTATATGCCACATTGAAAATGATTTATGCTCTTGAAATACAAAAAGTAAAAGTGGTAGGAGCACATTTTATGTACTCTGCCAAAGATGCGTTGGACGCTGGAGGCAAATAAATTGGGGATACCGTTTATGGAGATAACAATATTTCGTTAAAATATGAAGGCCCACTGGATCACCTACACTTTATTTAGGTTTTGGAATCTCGGTCAGGTACGCTACCGAAAAGGCTGAGGAGTGGTTACTTGAATACACGCCGCAAACACGTTCTAACTCCTTGAAAATGTTTTTAGATCAGCTGCAGCAGGCGCTGGGCGGACAACTGCCCCTCCCCCCAGCCTAAAGCTGCCCTCCGCCCCGTCCCTTCGCCCGGCCCCCGCGCCGCCGCACTGCATGCTGGGAGTCGTAGTCCCGGTTTGTTTTGCCCGGAGGGATCGAAGGGCATTGGAGTCCAGCTTGCCCTCGAGCTACTACAGGTCGCGTTCTTCCGCTGCTCCCTTTCGTTCTGTCGGGCGGAGCCTTCCGTGAGCACGGCTGGATTTGTCTGTGCTACCGTCTCTCTTCTGGGTTTCAATAAAGTTTTCCTCTTCCTTCCCCTGTACGGAGCTCAAGATGGCGGCCTCTTGGTCGCCCTTGGTTACCCTGCGCTTAGCGCCGAGCCGGCTGAGAGGAAGATGTGTCCGGTGCAGGGCTTGGGCCGCTGCTCTCCCCACTTCGGTCACCGCCCCTGGAAACCCCTTTTGTAAAGGTTAGTGACTGTATCTGGAGTAAGCCGAGACGACTGCTTATGACCGGGGAAGTCTCGGGGCAGTCACCCTCCCTCCTCGAGCTCCCCAAACTGCCTCCTTGGTTCACGGTTTTCGAGAGATTTCTTCGAGAGGAGTTCCACCCTCTCTTGCACCGCTGTTACTGCCTGCTCATGAAGGAGCACTGAGGGAGGTGGCCCAGAGTAACTTTCATTTTGAGGGTTAGATGTCGACCCAGGGTTTGTTCCTTTCCGGCTGTTAGAGACCTGTAAACCCAGGTGTGGGGAGTACCTCGCTTGAAGGGATTCAAGTGTGGGGTTGAGGCCTGGGAACTCTTCCAACCTGCCGCATCCCAAGCTCTCCAGGCTGGTGACCCGGGACTGTACCTCTGACATCTGCAGGCCCTGCGTGCTCTCTGGATTGCGGGAATGCAAGTGTACTGACATTCTCAGATTGAGGGGTCGATTCTTTGTGTTCTTTTCAAGTCCTAGAGGCTTCAGCGAGGCGTATTTTGTCACCGGGCTTGCATCATTCATTCATTCTTTCAAATTGTTATTCATGAGTGAATGAACCTGTATTTTGAGTAACCAAGGCCACAGGAGTGCTAGTTTTACTATATTCATATACTCCCACTAAATTGCGGGCTACTCAAAGGCAAGGACTGGGTGTCATTGTTTCCTCAGCACTTAGCACAGTGTTTGGCACCTGATGGGCAGATATATTTTTTGAGTGAATGAATGACGTTATTCTTATTGCTCCCTCATCCACATACTTAAGCTTTCCTTTTTAAAAAAAATCTCCAGGAACCCCACCCTTATACATCTTAATAAACTGATTCTCATTGGCAGTTTAGCTAAAACTCTATCAGTCTTTGATTATTATCATAAATAGAGTTGAAATTAATACTAAAACTGTGATTAAGTCACCTTAGGTTTTACTGTAAAGTTTAGCGTAATCCACTTACTGTATAATGGAATATTTTGGTAGCATGAGGTTTCGATCTTAATATAAACTATTTAAAAAAATTTTGGAATAGGCTATACAAGCAAATAACACAAAATTCAAAAGGTACAAGAAGGAATTTGGTAAAATGTTGACTTTCTTCCACTCCTGTTCCATAGCCATTTAGTTTTCCTTCCCAGAGGCAACTTCTCATACTTGTTTCTTATGTATTCTTCCCGAGACATTCTGTATATATCCACCATATATTTTTATAAATACCTGAATTAAAGAAAAATAGAAGTGGTAATATACTATACACACTGTTCTGGTCCTTCCTTTTTTTTTCATGTAGTATATCTTGGAGATCATTCCATATAAATACGTGTAGAACTGCCTCTTTTTTTTGGCTGCCACAAGGCATGTGGGATCTTAGTTCCCCAACCAGGGATTGAATGGGCCCTCCCTGCATTGGAAGCTCAGAGTCTTAACCACTGGACTGCCAGGGAAGTCCCTGTACCTCATGTTTTAAATGGTTAAAATAGAATTCCGTTCAATGCATGTACCATAATTTATGAAAATTAGGATTTAAGGAACATTAGCATAACAACATGAGCCTTAATGTTTGTTCTGGGTCATGCAATATGCTAAGTGCTTATCTTGTTTAATTCCCGTTATCCTCATTTTGGGGATGAGGAACCCAAGGTTGCAGAAGTTATTTGGCTAGTTAAGTGGCAGAATTTTTTTTTTTTTTTTTTTTGTGGTACGCGGGCCTCTCACTGTTGCGGCCTTTCCCGTTGCGGAGCACAGGCTCCGGATGCGCAGGCTCAGCGGCCATGGCTCACGGGCCCAGCCGCTCCGAGGCATGTGGGATCTTCCCGGACCGGGGCACGAACCCGTGTCCCCTGCATCGGCAGGCGGACTCTCAACCACTGCGCCACCAGGGAAGCCCCAGAATTTGTTTTGAATGTGGACATTTGATGAAAATGCAGTTAGAGGTCAATTTAATTGTAACTAAAGTTGCTCCTTCCCCCTCTTTAAGTAAAAGAAAAATTTAAGTTGAAACGTTATTCAGTATTTAGAGTCTGATTTAAGTTTGTTTTCTATCGTTTTCTTGATGTTTTGGGGGGGGGTATTTACTGTTGACATTTGTTTTATCTCCTTTTTTTAATCTTTTCAAGCCTACTGTTTACTGCAGTGTAATGTGAGGGAAACACATTACACTTAATGTTAAACAAAAGAAGGAAGTAGATAAAGGAAAGGAATGAGGGGAAAGGAAGAGCATATTCTTTGTTTTTGTGCTTCATTTCTTTCTTTCATTTTTTTTCCCTTAATTAATTTATTTGGCTGCAGCATGCGGGATCGAGTTCCTTGACCAGGGATTGAACCCGGGCCCCCTGCATTGGGAATGCAGAGTCTTAGCCACTGGACCACCAGGGAAGTCCCCATCTAAGCTTTAATGCCAGCCTTGGCTCTAAGACATTTTGGTAACTGGAAATGTGAAAACTTTAGGGGTCCTAAAATGGTGTTCATTCATATCACCTAACTTTAAATTCCTTAGGAAGTACAACTTATAAATTCCACTTTGCGATATATGTATTTCCATTAGTCAGATTATTAAACAATTGAAAGTATCAATAAAATTTGGTATCTTAAATAATTTAAGTATATATGTCAATTTTGATATTACTGCTTGTTTTCTTTTAGGTCTAAGTGTATTTTCATTTAATGTAACAGTTATTCAGTCTCCAGATAGTTATGGGGAAACATTTTATTAGAAATCAGAGTGGTCATGGTATGGGTAGAAAATGCCTCGAGATTGCTAATTCAGTTGAAGTCTTGTATTAAGTGTATGGAGGGGGAAAGTGAATGAAATTGGCTGCCAGGCCTTGAATAGCTTACAGTCTTGGGAGATGGAATTACAAGAGCTAATGTTTATTGAGCCCTTTCTGTGTTCCAGGCAGTCTGCTAGCCGTTTCTTTCTCTCATAATTTATCTTCATAAAAACTCTATTATAAAATTATTTTAAAATTTTTAAAAAAGTTTTATTTTTTAATGTTTCTTTTTAAAAATTTTATATTGGAGTATAATTGATTTACATTGTTGTGTTAGTTTCAGGTGAAACTGAATCACTTTAGTGATTCAGTAAAGTGATTCAGTTATACATGTACATATATCCATTCTTTTTAAGATTCTTTCCCTATATAGGTTATTACAGAGTATTGAGTAGAGTTCCCTGTGCTATCTATAAAGGTATTGTCATCTCTGTTTTATAAATGACTAAACAGGCATGGCTACTCAAGTGGTATTTGAGCCCAGGCATTTTCCCTCCAGAAGTACAAACTTAACCAACCACTGTGTTCTACTAGCTCTTTACCGTGACAATGAACATTAACACCACCATAATCTAGGCCCATCCGAAGTGTTGTAGGACTACAGAGGAGAAAGCAGCTCTGCTTGGAGAGGGGAGGGCTTTTTAGCAAAAGTGTGGAAGTGAGCTGCACCTGGCCCTTATTGGTGTATGTATAGTCCCTCAGGGGGAACAGCTAGAGATGAAGCTTGGCAGGTGGGCTGGATTCTGGTTAGAAGAGTCCTGTATAGTATGCAAAGATGTGTAGGCTCAGGGGGATACTGCTGAAGATTTCTTAAGAAGAGAAGTGATCAGGTCCATTTTAGCATGATTATCCCTGTGGCTACCTGAAAAACAGGTCAGGAATGCCTGGATGGGGGAATATTGGAAGCTTGGTGATTATTTAGGAGGAAGTTGTAGTAGTTTAGGGAGAGTGATTTAGGCCCTGAATTACTGCTGTGGTAAAGATGGAGAGCAGGGCAGCGAAGGAGGGAATTCAGAGACCCTGCTTTGGTAAAATTGACAGGATCTGGGGGAGACAAGGAAAGAGAGGAGTTAAGGTCAATTTGGGTTTCCTAGTTTGGGTAATTTAATGGCATCAAATTCCGTCTATCAAAGGAAACTAAACAAATGAAAAGTAAGGCCAGAGGCATTTTAGGGAGGGGTTCCATTTTGGATATGTTAAAGTTGAGGTGTTAGTGATAATTCCAGGTAAACAAGTCTAAGTAGTTGTAGGAAATATGGGATCTGAGTCTAAGAAAGGAAATATGAGGTGTTGAGAGCCATGAGAATGGAAGAACTAGCCTTGAAATATTTGTAGAATGAAAAGGAGAAAAGGCTAGGGATGAGTTCTTGAGGAAAACTGATGTTTTATGAGCAGAAGGTGACCTCATCAGAGAGCAGTTAGAGAGGTCATAGGGGAAATTGGAGAGAAGCCAAGGAAGAGAACGCTTCTAAGTTTTCTAAAACTTAAAATCAGCGTATCTATTGTACTTAAGCTAGCCTTAGAAATTAAGTTTCTTTCTTTCTGTTTTTTTTTTCTTACTTTTTGGCCACACTGCGTGGCATGTGGGGTCTTAGTTCCCAGACCAGGGATGGAACCTGCACCCCCTGCAGTGGAAGCGCGGAGTCTTAACTGCTGGACCACCAGGGAAGTCCCAGAAATTAAGTTTATTTCATAGAGGCAAGGTAATATGACAGTCACACCTTGTGATTTCTTATCATTGTAGTGTCCTTCTGTATCTCAGTGTTATATTTTTAGATCTCTATATTAACTGAAGATTCGTATTTACCTTTAGTCACAATCTCTTCTTTAGTACATGTACATTGGAGATCTTGATTAGGTATTAATGTGAGTAGAACTCAGCCATATGAATTGGTATTATTTATTGGCTGTATAGATTAGTGGTTAAGAAAATGGGTTTGGACTTTTATCACTCAGTTAGATGAACACCCTGTGTGAAACTTCATGTTTCTTGGATTTCCGTTATTGTTTATTATTATATTAGAAAAGAAGGTTCATGCCTGCTCCTGAGACTATTAACTTCATGATAATGGTTTCTTTCAGTTTTTTTTTTTAAGCATAGCACAACTTATTACATGGCATAGCTAGTGCTCAGATGTAGTTCTGGGGTGGAGGGTGGGCAGATGAAATAGGGTGGGTTCAAGAGTAGAACCCATTAGAAAGGAACTTTAGAAGTCCAGAGATGGATTATTGATCTACTGTAGATTTGCACTGTGTTATACCTCAAGAGCTTCATTCTGTTTGTTTAAGTAAATGGTGAATATTTAAATGGGTTTAACTATTTTTAAAAAATTAACTTTTTTTTGGGCTGCGTCGGGTCTTAGTTGCGCCAAGTGGGCTTCTTTCTATTTGCGGCGTGCGGGCTTAGCTGCCCTGCAGCATGTGGGATCTTAGTTGCCCGACCAGGCATCTAACTGGTGTCCCCTGAATTGCAAGATGGATTCTTAACCACTTAAATCCTGGTTTTACCTATTTTAGATTTGTCTTTTCACAAAAGTACCACAGAAATAATAGATGTCAAGGGCCCAGTGCAATAATACGCTCTATAAATTCTGACAGAAGGTCATGTAGCCTCAGCTTGACTATATCTAATACTGTTTCCCTAGGCCACTCATATTTTTTTCTTGCTTGTGACTAAGATTTGTTCTAATTTCTCTTTTAAGAGCCTTTTGAATATGTCTGTTCTTCCTGCTGTGTTTTGTCTTCCTTGCCTAAGGTCCTCTGTTGAGGTCCCATTTCTATGTGTACCCTGCTGGAGGTACCTCATACTTTAATCTCCAGAATCTTTTTTCATAACCTTCTTTCACTGTCCTACTTGTCCTTCTTATTTCTTCTCTCCGTTCAGCTCATCCTAGAAGATACTTTTCAACACATTATCTATCCATATTCTTGACCAGGTGTGCCAGTTTTCAACAATTTTTAAAGCCTGAACATGCAGTTCTTAGTGTAGTTACTTCAAAGCTTCATAATGCAATTTATATCTTAAATGTAATTCCTGTAGATTACATTTAAAAATTCTTATTTATATATTTGTGTAAAAAAATTTAAAATAAATGAACATAACAAATAGACGTTATTTTTCTTTATTGTTTGAAAGAAAATAGACCCCTTAGGTCTCATTATTAAATAGTGTTTGAAAAGGGTGAATATTAAGGAGTTACTCAGTATGCTAGGCCATGCCTATAATTACTTCAGAATAGCTTTATTCAGATTTTTAGGCAGTATTTTACTGATTTGTTATGAAATTTAAGTACTGTTTTTTTTCTTTTGTAAAGTTACACACATTGGCACATTTAAGATTAGCTTCGAAAGGAAAAGAATGATAACTGGCAAGCATTTAGTTTTAATTTTCATAATTTTTCTATTTAAATCAAAAGCACCCTTTTAAAGCCCCTAAATCATCCTTTTATAAATAAAGTAAATGCATTCCTTGATGATGGCTTATGTTGTTTTTTTAAAGAAAGAGTTTAATTAAGATTTGATTTTCTTCTATTCTGCACTTTGTTTATTCATCACTGAATCAAACATAGGTGTTTAATGTCACTGGTAAATCTGACTTTTTGGGTCATTGATGACCGTTGCAGTTTTCGAAAAAAGCAGCTATTTCTCTTTGGGGTATGCATAGAACATAATAGAGCATAAACGGGCTGCCTGTGACCTTAGCATGGGCTTCTGTCATTGTAGGAGAACATTTCTGGTCAGTGGCCACTGTTTACAGTTTGTTAAAATCAACACAAATGTACAAAACACTCATGAATAATTGTGAACACAGTATTTGAATGGATGTTTAATAAATATGCATTAAAAATATAATTACAGTAATGAAGTTACAGCTGAAATTTTAATCCAGCCCTTTAGAAATATTAAACGTGCTTTTCCTGATTGTGCATTTTTCGCACAGCAGTTGGGTAAACATTTTAAACTGGAAATCTAAATTCCTTATATAGTTTTGATTTCATTTAACTAAGCGTGTGTTCTTTTTTGGCAACAATCTTCTTTCTCTTTGTGAAGAAGTGAAGCTCATTTTATTCCATAACTGTTACTTAGAAGAATTTTGATCAGTTCTGTCATAGGACTAATGAACATATGGGATACCAGATGAATAATAAAATGTGACCCGGAAAGACTAGATTGTGATTCTGGTTTCATCCTATGGTACTGGATCAATCATTTAATTTGGTATTTCTTTTTTCTCATCTGTAGAATGGGATTAGTCATCCTAACTCTGCCTTCCTCACATGTCATCTATGAGGCTCAGATAAGTTATTATATAATAGGAGAAAGTCCTTTGAAAATTATAAGAAATGTTATATAAATGTAGGGCTATGCTGGGAGTAATTGAAATATTAATATTGAAATGCTAGAGGTGGTGGATTCCAGTCAGTGAATAGGAATGGGATGAACTCAACTCTATGTATAATTACTAAAACCATTTTGATTTTCGGGGAGACTAACTTATATTAACAATGGCAAAGGGCTCAGTCTGATTTCAGTGCTTTGAATTCCAGAAGACGAAGTTTTGATTTTTCTAAGATTGTGCAGAGGGCCTCTATAGATAACCAGGGATGGTTATTGTTATCCTGGACTTAACTACCTTTCCTCTGGATATTCTGAATATCTAGAGGGTCTTAGAAAATATGAGCTACTGCTTTCGTCATGATGTTTCAAAGAAGGCTATTGAAATTTGATTTATAGTATGCAGGTAAGTCACTAAGGTAAATTATCTTAATTTAGTAAGATACTGCTTATGAATACTGTTTTCAAAGGAACTCAAGTTGTTAATTATTTGCTGTGCAGCAAGATATGAAGATAACATTTCATGGGATCATAGAATAATAGAGCTGAAGAGGACCTCTGGGTTATGTAGTTAAATGTCAGGTGGGAAGGTAGTTTCTGCCTTTGTTGTTTCTTTTTGAGGCATGCTGTTCATTTTTATATAGCCCTAATTGCTAGAAAATTCTTTAAGTAGAATTCTTCAAGTAGAGCTTTTCTGTAACTTCTCGTTCATCTTGACTCTTTCCCCAGGCACAACTTATATAACTCTAGTTCTCGTGTGCTTATGACAGTTTTTTAAGTATATCTTATTCATTTATATAGTCATTTATTCATTTATCATATTATTGGTTGCCTCCTTGTCCCAATTCCATTTGACAACCTTTAAAACATTAAAGACATATTTCTCCCATTCATCCGTTCATTCATTCCCCAAATATTTCTTGGTGCCATCTGTATGCTAGACACAGAGTGCTGGGATATTGTTACTCTCTCCTCAATGTCAACTGTCTCTTGTCTTATCAGTCAAATCTTATGACACGGTTTCTAGATCCTTGAACTACTTCCCTTCTTGAGATTACAGTCTGCTTTCTGAATGTCACTCTGAAAATGTGGCCCACATATCTCAATATATTCCTTTGGACATGTCTGGCCAGAGCACTATTTTAGGTTACCTTTTCTGTGTCCTGTTGCATTAAGTTGGTGGCCAGGTCATATTCATGTCTCACCTTAAGACTCCTAGGGCTATTATAAGACAGGTCTCTTTTGTTTATATTTGATTAGTTATTTTTTCTATTAAAAATAAATTATTTTTATTATAAAAATACTATATGTACATAGTAGAAAATACAGGAAAGATAATTACTGTTAACTTCATTTTTATTTTTTAAGCATACTTATTAAAGTATAAGATTCATTTAGTAAAGTACGCAAGTGGTAAGTGTAAAGCCTACTGAATTTTCATAAAGAGGATAGATTTGTGTAAATACAACCTAAATCAAGAAATAGAACATTTGTAGTACCCAGAGGCTCCCATTGTGTACCCTCCAAATCACTAGCTTTTTACTCCCAATGGCAATCAACATCCTGATTTATGTTACTATTGATTTATCCTTTCATCTCTTCTTTTTTCTTTTTTTTAAAAAATTAATTAGTTAATTTATTTTTGGCTGCGTTGGGTCTTCGTTGCTGCACACAGGCTTTCTCTAGTTGTGAGTGGAGATTACTCTTTGTTGCGGTGCGCTGTCTTCTCATTGCGGTGGCTTATCTTGTTGCAAAGCACAGGCTTTAGGTGCACGGGCTTCAGTAGTTGTGGCATGCGGGCTCAGTAGTTGTGGCTTGCGGGCTCTAGAGTACAGGCTCAGTAGTTGTGGTGCACGGTCTTAGTTGCTCTGTTATCCTTTCATCTCTTGATGGACACTTAAGTTGTTTTCATGTCGTGGCTATTTAAATAATGCTGCAATGAACATGGGGGGGCAAATACTTTTTTGAGATAGTGATTTTGTTTCCTTCAGATAAATACTCATAGGTGAAATTGTTGGATTCTATTTCTTAATGAATTATGCCAGATTTATAGATTGAAAATATATTCTGTCATTCTGTGTGTTGTATTTTCACCTTCTTGATAATGTCCCTTTTTTAAAAAAAAATTTATTTATTTGCCTGTGCCAGGTCTTAGTTGCAGCATGAGGGCTCCTAGTTGCAGCATGTGGGATCTAGTTCCCTAACTGGGGATTGAACCTAGGCCCCCTGCATTGGGAGCACCGAGTCTTAACCATTGGACCACTAGGGAAGTCCCAATAATGTCCTTTGATATACAAAAGTTTTAATTTTGATGAAGTCCAATTTATTTTTTCTTTGGCTGCTTTTGGTGTCATAGCTAAGAAATCATTGCCTAATCCAAGGTCATGAAGATTTACAATTATGCTTTCTTCTAAGCATTTAAAAGTTTTAGCTCTTACAGTTACGTTTTTGATCCATTCCTACTGGGGTTTAATTGGGAGTCCTTAAGCCTGAGTTTCACAGGCGATTGTGATGTCCAGACAGGATTAGATTTAGAAAGTCCACACCTGTTAAGAGAGATCAGGGATTGGCAACCTTTTTCTGTAAACATTCAGATAATACTTTTGTCCTTGCCTGCCATGGTCTCTGTTACAACTTTAGCTGACCCTCCATATTTGTGAGTTTGGCATCCGCGGATATAGCGGGCCAACTATTCATTGTACTGCACCATTTTATACAAGGGACTTGAGCATTTGTGGATTTTGGTATATGCAGGAGGCCCTGGAACCACTCCCCTGCAGATACTGAGGGACAACTATACTCAACTCTGGTGGTGTAGTGTGTAAACAGCCAGAGATAATAGACTAATGTGCATGGTCAATTTGGCCTGCAGGCTGCTATAGTTTGCAGACCACTGGACTAGGTAAATATTCATGTATACTTTATTTTTTTGGTTTGAAATTTTTTATATATTTACATTTTAAAACCATCTGGAAAGTATTTTGGTATGTAGTATGAGGGGATAATCTAAATTAATTTTTCTGTTGTTTTCCAGTTGTCCAGATGTCACTTGTTGAATGATCTCTTGGCTCCCATTGCTTAATTCATTGATTCAACAAATATTTATTGTGTGCCCATCATATGCCAGGCATTGTAGGTGCTAGGTATACAGTGAATTAAATAGGCATGGTACCTTCCCTCTTGTGGCTTGCAGCCTAGTTGAGAGAGACAGACATAAAATAAATAACAAATAGATAATTACAAGTTGGGTGATAAAAGAAAAGAACAGTGATAATATTTGGTATGCCTCCCTCTTTTATTATATATTAAATTATTCCCTGAAGACTTCCTTTTAGAATATCTATTCTATTCATTGATCTTTTGCTCATAGTGTTTTATATTTATTTTCTCATCTGGTAGTCAAGATCCCCCTCATTACTTTGCATCTTCATGATTTTCTAAGGATTTTGGATTTGGATTTTGGTGGAACTGTATTTAATCTGCAAATTAATTTGTGAAGAACTGACAATGTTACAGTGTTGTGCATTTCTTTTCAATAACACTGTGTCCAGTCTCCCAAATTTTCATTTATGCCTTTGAGAAAGATTTTAGTTTTCTTCACATAGATCTTAGAAGTTGATTGTTACTATGACTCTTCTTTATTCTAGACTTTTTATCTTAATTGTAAATGGGATCCGTTTTTTTTTCTTCTATTGTATTTCCAACAGGTCATTGCTAATATGTCAGAAAGATAAAGCCATTAAAATGTTTTCCAGTATTCTCCTTTGCTTAAGAGGGGGTATAATTAAGCCACTGAGTTCTTTAAAATTCATAAGTGGCTTCCTGGAAACTTCAGGATTAAATTCAAACTGCTTATCGTTGTAAGGCCCTGTGTCACCTGGTTCCTTTATATTTTTCTAGTAGCCCAACTCTTGCCCCCTCTGCCTTTCACTTTATATCTCAATACTGAACTTGTTTCATTTTCTTCAGTGTACTATCCTCTCATATTTTAGAGCCTTCTCCCAGCTTAATGCATTTCCTTCCCTTCCTTCCATTTTTCCCTGGCTAACTCCTGTTTGTCCTTTTGCTCTCAATTGAAACATCATTTCCTCTGAGTACCCTTATCTCCTTAAGCTAGGTTACTAGCTTTGGCTCTGTGATCTCATAGCATCCTCCTCTTCCCTTTACTTCATACCACACTTTGTTAAAGTTGTTTATCCACTTGTTTATATCTCCCCCAGTGCCCTGTTGATATTTTGAGTGCAGTTACAGTATGTCTAGCTAGCTGTGTTTGAAGTTTTTAGTACAGAGCTTTACACTCTATAGCTGCTTTATAATTTGTGGAATTAGTTGTTGCTTATTCAGTTTTTCTATTTAATAGGTTTTCAAATGATTCTTTTCGGTATAATTAAGTTTTTGAACCCAATTGCACCTGTTGGTACTTTTATCCTATTGTGTAGCACGGCAACATCATCTTGACTGTGATACAGCACTGATTTGTCTCCTAACTTTGTGTCACCTTTGTATTTGAGGGCTAGGTCTTCATTTAGTGCCAGATTTTGTTCTCAAAGCTCAAAAAGGTGTACATAAATCTAGTTAGTCAAAATTCTTAAAAGCCAGCTATGTGAAATGTAAGGGCTTTTAGATTTATATGGAAAGGAATTTCTTTCCTCTAACACTTCAACTTTGGGCTTTTAGTGAAAAAGCTGCTGACTCACAGACATAGAAAACAAACTTATGGTTACCGAAGGGGAAAGGCGGGAGGAGGGATAAATCAGGAATTTGGGATTAACAGATACACACTACTATATATAAAATAAACAACAAGGATCTACTATATAGCACAGGGAACTGTATTCAATATCTTGTAATAGCCTATAATGGAAAAGAGTCTGAAAAAAGAATATGTATAACTGAATCACTTTGCTGTACAGCTGAAACTAACACAGCATTGTAAATCAACTATATTTCAATTTAAAAAAAAATTTGCTGCTGCTGCTGCTACTGGGTTTTACAAGAGTGCCGTATATGAGCAGAGGCAGGTTGAGCCCAGAGTGCAGGCAGGGCAGAGCTCTAGCTGGGCCTGAGTAGGATGGAGACCCAGGAGGGGTGGATTGTTGGTTGCTCCAGGAGGCTTGAGTACTTCAAATTAGAGGGAGGTTTGTGTTTTTTCTGTTGCCTGGCTATGATAAATGGGAGCACAATCTTCACTTGTCTGTAGTGTTATGGTGATTTTAATGAGGGCAATATCCTGGTGGTAGTTTGGGGTCACTTAGCTTTAGATCCTATCTTGCCTATTCACTTAAATTTTCTAACATTTTGTGGTGTTTTAGTTTCCTTATTTGTAAGAAATAACAATATCTACCTTAGATTTTTTTGGAGAAGATAATATATAGAATACCTTTCAGAATTCTATCACTCATAAATTTTCAAATGAATCCAAGGTCTGTAAAGAAAACCTTAAGCTGTTAAATGAACCTAAAGCATATAACTTTTCTGGGTTACATGGATACCTCTTGTAATCTGTTAGTTTTGTATAACATCTTTAATTCTACTGAAGTAAACACATGTAATGCCTTGAAGTAGTCTAGACTCATCACAAATTGTATTGAATATTTCTGAACATACAACCGTCTAGGAAGGAATAATGCAAAAAGATAGTTTTCTTTACCTTGAAAACTCTTTAAATTTGTATGGTCGTGTGTTATCTTGTGTATCTTCAATTCTTTCCTTTAATCATAGGATACTTTTGAGCTGAGAAATCTTTACAGAATGTTTTTGAGTTGAACCCCACTTTACTGACAAGTTGTATGTAAAACTTCTGCACATTAAACTACATCTCTACTTATTTTGAGTATGAAGTTGGAGATGGATTCTCAAAAAATATTTAACCTTAGGTATTAAAACAAAAAAACCTTAAGGGTGAAGCAAACCTTTAAAATAACATTTCTGAAAGGAAAATGCTTACTTTTTGTTCAAATAGTCTGGTCCAACCATTTTGCTTAAGTCTCTAAAGAATATCTCTAAGACTTTCTTAACTATCTACCTTTGTGTAGAATTTGAAATTCCATTCCAATTTAAAGCACCAAAGAACACAGAGACCACACATCCCCTTTGTTGTTATTTCTCAGCTCTATGGAGACAGTGTCAACACAGTTAAGCTTTATGACATATGTTTTAGTCAGGGTTCTCCAGAGAGACAGAACCAATAAGATGTATATACATTTAGAAAGAGATTTATTATAAGGAATCAGCTCATGCAGTTATGGAGGTTGACAAGTCCCAAGATCTACAGTCAGCAAGCTGGAGACCCAGAGACCCAGGAGAGTTGGTAGTGTAATTCCAGTCTGAGTCCGAAGGCCTGAGAACCAGGAGAGCCCATAGTGTAGTTGTAGTCCAAAGACTGGCAGGCTTAAGACCCATGAAGAACTGATGTTTCAGTTTGAGTCCAAAGGCAGGAGACAACCGATGTTCCAAGCTTAAAGGCAGTCAGGCGGAAGGAGTTCCCTCTTACTAAGGGGAAAGTCAGCCTTTTGTTCTGTTCAGGGCTTCAAGTAATTGGATGAGGCCCACCCACATAAGGGAGAACAGTCTACTCAGTCTTCCGTTTCAGGTGTTAACCTCATCAGAAACACCCTCACAGACACATCCAGAATAATGTTTGACTAAATGTATAGGCGCTCAATGGCCCAGTCAAGTTGCCAAATAAAATTAACTATCACAACATATGTCAAGATTATTGTTGTCCTCAGTGTGTGAGCAGCATTTCCCCTCATGTTCTTAAGGTGCTTGCAGCAGTCCAGCTACCTTAATTTCACAGGTAAAAGTACAAAGGCAGGAAGGAATGAGTTTCTGTCCTGGTCTCCTTTTGAAGAGTATCAGGAGAAACTTTGGCAGAAGCTGACTTCCTCTTAGGCATCATTGGCTAGGATGGTGATCATGTGCCCAAGCTGCCATGATCCAGAGTCAAAATGGTGGAGTCAGGAGATAAATCTGGAGGGTATGACTCCAGAGCCCATGCTGCTTCCACTGTAACATGCTGCCTCCCTGCTGGACCTGTAGGTACAAATGCTGGCTCTGCCACTACCTAGCTATGGGAACATGGACAGATTACTTACTTAGTCCCTCTGTGCCTTAGTGTCTTCACCTTTAAGGTAGGAATATGTTAGTACCTACATCATAGGGTGGTTGTGAAGATTAAATGAATGAAGGTATGTAAAGTACTTAGAAAAGTACCTGGCACTTAGTGAGTACCCACTAAAGGTTAGCAATTGTTGCTGCTGTTGTTATTAACTATATGATCTTGGTCAGTTTACTTAACCTGCAACTTGCAGTGCTAACTCTCTGGTCCAAATCATAGACATCTCTGAACTGTACTATTGTTAAGAGTTTCCTAAGTAGTCTCCCTGCTTCCACTTAAAAAAAAAATTACATATATGTGCATAATAGTTTTATTGAATACCATACAATATAAAAATACATACATATATAAAAATATATGTATATTATATATAATATATAATAGCATTATTGAATATCATACTATTCCTCCGTTTCTGCTTTCCTTTTGAATTTCTATTATCTTATTTTCTACAAACGGATTAATCTTTTAAAAAACAAATTGTGACACACCCCTGATCAAAACCTTCTACTTGATCTTAATCCTATCACATTCACACTATTTACCGTGGCTTACAAGACCGTACATGATCTGGTCCTTCCTCTCCTTTCCAACTTCACCTTGTAACATACTCCACCTTGTTCATTTAAATCAGCCACGTAGACTTTCTTTTCTTTCTTTGAAAATGTGAAGCTTATATCCATTTTCACTTTAGGGTTTTTGCCAGAGCTCTTCGCTCTGCCTGGGAAGTTCTCCCAGATCTTCCTCAGGGCTGACTCCTTTAGGCATTCAGGTGTCAACTTATGTCACTTCCACAGGGAAGCTTTTCCTCATAATCTATAGGAGTCCTCAATCATTCCCTAGCATAGTGCTTCTCAGTCTTCAGTGTGCATATGAAACACCTATGTGTTTTGTTAAAAATGCAAATTTTGATTCAGACCCCTAGGGTAGGGCCTGAGATTCTGTACTTCTGTTGAGCTCCCTGGAGATGCCATGCTGTTGGTCAGAGGTCCTAGGATATCACTCTGTTTTATTTTCACCAGCATACTGATTATTATGTGATCTGTTGTTGCTCTTTATTTAATTTTTTGTCTCTCTTCCCCTTGACTGGAGGGAAGGCTCCATAAGGAAAGAAATTTGTTTTTAATTGTTGTTTCACCAGTGGCATGAATAGTGCCTGAGCTATAGTTGGTTCTCAAGAAAACTGAGTGAATGAATCAATGAATAGATTTATCCATGGATTTTTTTTTTATTATCATTTTTTTAACATCTTTATTGGAGTATAATTGCTTCACAATGGTGTGTTAGTTTCTGCTTTACAACAAAGTGAATCAGCCATATGCATACATATATCCCCGTATCTCCTCCCTCTTGTATCTCCCTCCCACCCTCCTTATCCCATCCCTCTAGGTGTCACAAAGCACCACACGGAGCTGATCTCCCTGTGCTATTCGGCTGCTTCCCACTAGCTATCTGTTTTACATTTGGTAGTGTATATAAGTCCATATCCATGGATTTTTAAGTTATTTGTATAATAGGATTATTGTGAGGAGTAAAACAAGTAATTATGTTAAGTTACTTAACCTAGTCCCTGGCACACAGTAGGTGCTCAATAAATGTGAGCTGCTATTATTAGAATTTCCTTCTAAAACTGTTTTGACAATTATTTTTAAAACAGTGGTTCTTAATCAGTTTTTGTTCACTTGTTTGAAAATCTGAAGGAATCTGTAGTATATTTAGAGATCTTACCTCAGAAGAAATGCAAAAACATACACACACACAATTTTCTTTTAATTTCAGAGGGCTCTCAGACCATCCCCCCCCTTCCCTGCCAGTTGACTTGTCATGGACCCCAAGTCAAGACCTTGTTTAAAAAAAAACAACCTACGTGTATATAACAATTCTTGTTAGGGCTGTTAGTGACAATTTGCCTTTTTCTAATTTCTTTTATAATTGTTGCTGTTGAATTGCCTCTTCTTTCTGTGTTATAGGTTACCATGTGCCATTAAGAAGAGCATAAATGTGGTTTATTATATTAATTATTATTTTTTTAAAAATATTTATTTATTTATTTGGCTGTGCCGGGTCTTAGCTGTGGCACCCGGGATCTTCGTTGCGGCGTGTGGGATCTTTTAGTTGTGGCATGCAGGATCTTAGCTGCAGCATGCGGGATCTAGTTCCCTGAATAGGGATCGAACCTGGGCCCCTTGCACTGGGAGCAAGGAGTCTTAACTACTGGACCACCAGAGAAGTCCCTGTTATATTACTTATTAATGCCATGAGATTGTTTAAGTGGAACATATTAGCATAGACTGTAATACTGCAGAACTTCAGAAGAATTTTTTTGTTCTAAACCTCTGTCTTCAGATGAAAACTTAAATATTGGGGGAAATCACTTCTTCCCCTGCCGATAGCACCCCCACAAACAGACAAACATGGTGTATATCCCTGAAACTTTCCAAACTAACTGTAAGAAGCATGCCAAGCATTAAACCCACAGAGTGACACAGGACAAGAAGGGCAAGGACTCTCTGAATGCCCAGGGAAAGCGGTCTTATGACAGGAAGCAGACTAAGCTGCTTTTCTGGAAAAAAGGCTAAAACTGCAAATGGAGATTGTGCTGAGGCTTGAATGCATTGAGCCTAGAAAGTGCTGCAGAGTTAGAGAGTGCTGACTGTTAAGACCAGCAAGCATTTTGAACTGGGAGGAGATAAGAGAAAGGGCTAAGTACTCCAGTTCTAAACTTCATCTTTTGTTTTATTGTGAAGACAATAAAATCTGGAGGTTATGTTCACTTCAAAAAAAAGTTGAAGCAGGGGGAATTGAAGTAATAACAAATACACTCAGAGCCTGGGGAAACTCATTTATTTTCCTTGGGGAGAAAAATTGAAGTAATTGTTAAAATACTATCTAGAAAGTTATAATAGATTATTCAGATGCTAAGACATCATGATATCGAGTAAATCTTATAACAAGTGGGCTATGGAGTATAGTGGGATCTTCCTTAAACTTCGTTTAGGAGAAAGTAGTGAAATAAGGTACAAAATTGAGGTATTAGAACAGCGCAGACTTTTTGTGCCTCTAAAATCTTACATTTATGTTTGTAGATTAGTTTGTGGATCTTCAGAATGGCATTTTCCCACTGTCCATTTGGAGTACAATAAGACAAATTAATACAAATCAAAATAATATGGCAGCAGCATCACATAATTTGTGTACACTGATGCAGTAACAGATTTAATTTAGTGCAGCTTTTGAGAAGTCTTTTGTGATTCAATTTATACAGCTGCTGTCCAGGCCTAAGCTGGCCAATCTCTCAGCCTTGAGTATCTTGCCTGACTGATTCTCTCTTTCTTTTTCTTTTTAAAAAGTCTGATATTTTTTAGAGCAGTTTAGGTTCACAGCAAAATTCAGAGGAATGTTACAGAGATTTCCCATATACCTCCTGCCCCCCACATGTCCCCTGTTAGCAATACTCCCCAGTTATCAACATCCCATACCAGAGAGGTACCTTTGTTACAGTCGATGAACCTACATTGACACAGCATCATCATCCAAAGTCCATAGTTTACAATGGGGTTCTTGGTGTAGTACATTCTACGAATATGGACAAACGTACAATGACACATATGCACATTATAGTATATTTTAGGGTATTTTCACTACCCTAAAAACCCTCTGTGCTCTGCCTATTCACACCTTCTTCCTACCTACCCCCTCCCTTTGTTTACTACTGATCTTTTTACTGTCAATAGTTTTGCCTTTTCCATAATGTCATATCATTAGAATATAGGACCTTACAGTATGTAGCTTTTTCAAATTGGTCTTTTACTTAGTTATGTGCATTTAAGTTTTTTCCATGTGTTTTCATGGTTTGATAGACTCATTTCTTTTTAGTGCTGAATAATATTCCATTGTCTGGATGTACCAGTTTATTTATCCATTCTCCTACTGAAGGACATCTTTGTTGCTTCCAAGTTTTGACAATTATGAATAAAGCTGCTATAAATATGTGTGTGCAGGTTTTTTTGTGGACATAAATTTCCAGCTTCTTTGGGTAAATACCAAGGATAATGATTGTTGGATTGTATGGTAAGAGTATGTTTAGTTTTGTAAGAAACGGCCAAACTGTCTTCTAAAGTGGCTGTACCATTTTGCATTCTCCCCAGGAAAGAGAGGTCCTATTGTTCCACATACTGGGCAGCATTTGTCAGTGTTCTGGATTTTGGCCATTCTAATAGGTGTGTAGTGGTATCTCATTTTTTTTTTCTTTTTTTTGGCCTTGTCACATAGCTTGCATTCCCTGACCAGGGATTGTGAAAGTGCCAAGTCCTAACCGCTGACCACCAGGGAATTCCTTCTCATTGTTCTTTTAATTTGCATTTCCCTGATGACATATGATATGGAGATCTTTTCATATGCTTTTTTGTCATCTGTATATCTTCTTTGGTGTGGTTTCTGTTAAAGTCTTTGGCCCAGTTGTTTTTTTTAAAATTTATTTTATTTTAGTTTTATTTTTGGCTGCGTTGGGTCTTCGTTGCTGCGTGTGGGCTTTCTTTAGTTGCAGCAAGCAGGGGCTACTCTTCGTTGTGGTGCACGGGCTTCACATTGCAGTGGCTTCTGTTGTTGCGGAGCACGGGCTCTAGGCACATGGGCTTCAGTAGTTGTGGCACGTGGGCTGAGTAGTTGTGGCTCGCGGGCTCTAGAGCACAGGTTCAGTAGTTGTGGTGCACGGGCTTAGTTGCTCTGTGGCATGTGGGATCTTCCCAGAGCAGGGCTCAAACCTGTGTCCCCTGCATTGGCAGGCGGATTCTTAACCACTGCACCACCAGGGAAGTCCTGTTTGGCCCAGTTTTTAATCAGATTGTTTATTTTCTTGTTGTGAGTTTTTAGAGTTCTTTGTATATTTTGGATAATAGTCCTTTATGAGATGAGTCTTTTGCAAATATTTTCTCCCAGTCTGTGGTTTGTCTTTTGAGATCATGGCATTGTCTTCTGCAGAACTGCAGTTTTTAATTTAATGAAGTCTAGCTTATCAATGATTTCTTTCATGCATTGTGCCTTTGGTGTTGTATCTAAAAAGTCAAAGCTATACCCAAGCTCGTCTAGGTTTCTCCTATGTCTCCTGTATTTCTCCCATGTTATCTTCTAGGAGTTTTATAGTTTTTTCTTTTACATTTAGCTCTATGATGCATTTTGAGTTAATTTTTGTGTAGGGTTTAAGGTCTGTGTCTAGATTCATTTTTTTTGCATGTGGATGTCCAGTTGTCCCAGCATCATTTGTTGAAAAGTCTTATCTTTGCTCCATTGTATTGCCGTTGCTCCTTTGTCAAAGATCAATTGGCTATATTTACGTGGGCCTATTTCTGGACTCTATTATGTTCCATTGATCTATTTGTCTATTCTTTTGGCAATACCACACTGTTCTGATTATTGTAGCTTTATAGTAGATCTTAAAGTTGAGTAATGTCAGTCCTCCAATTTTGTTTTTCTCCTTCAGTATTGTGTTGGTTATTCTGAGTCTTTTGCTTCTTCATTTAAACTTGAGAATTATTTTGTCAGTATCCACAAAATAACTTGCTAGGATTTTAATTGAGATGCCTTTGAATCTATAGATCAAGTTAGGAAGAACTGACATTTTGACAATATTGAGTCTTCCTATACGTGAACATGGAATATCTCTCCATTTTTAAGTTCTTTGATTTTGTTCATCAGAATTTTGTAGTTTTGTTCATATAGATCTTGTACATATTTTGTTAGATTTACACTGAAGTATTTCCTTTTTGGAGGGTGCTAATGTAAATGGTATTGTGTTTTTTTAAAAAAATATTTATTTATTTATTTATTTATTTTGATTGTGCCAGGTCTTAGTTGCAGCATGCAGGATCCTTTGTTATGGCATGTGGGATCTTTAGTTGTGGCATGCGAGCTCATAGTTGTGGCATGTGGGCTTCTTAGTTGTAGCATGTGGACTTCTTAGTTGCGGCATGCAGACTCTTAGTTGCGGCATGTGGACTTCTTAGTTGTGGCATGTGGACTTCTTAGTTGTGGCATGTGCACTCTTAGTTGTGGCATGCATGCAGGATCTAGTTGCCCTACAAGGGATCAAACCTGGGCCTCCTGTATTGGGAGCACAGAGTCTTACCCACTGGACCATCAGAGAAGTCCTGGTATTGTGTTTTTAATTTCACATTCCACTTGTTCATTGCAGGCATATATGAAAGCAGTTGACTTTTGTATATTAACCTTGTATCCTTACTATAATTACTTGTTAGTCCCAGGAGTTATTTTATTGATTCTTTTGTATTTTCTGTATAGATGACCATGTCATTTGGGAACAGACCATTTTATATCTTCCTTCTCAATCTGTATACCTTTTATTGCCTTTTCTTGTCTTATGGATTTATCTAGTACTATGTTGATAAGGAGTGAGGAGAGGGGACATCCTTGCCTTGTTCTTGATCTTAGTGGGAAACATCTAGTTTCTTACCATTAAGTATGATGTTTGCTGTAGGTATTCTTTATCAAGATGAGGAAGTTCCCTCTATTCCTAGTTTACTGAGAGTTTTTATCATGAATATGTATAAGTTTTTTCAGATGCTTTTTCTGCATTTATTGATCTGATCATGTGATTTTTCTTCTTTAGTCTGTTGATGTGATGGATTACATTAATTCATTTTAAAATGTTGAACCAGGGACTTCCCTGGTGGTCCAGTGGTTAAGACTCCATGCTTCCACTGTAGAGGGCATGGATTCGATCCCTGGTCAGGGAACTAAGATCCTGCATGCCACATGGCACAGCCAAAAAAAAAAAAAAAAAAAAAGAAAAGAAAAAAGGTTGAACCAGCCTTGCATTCCTGGGATAATTCTCACTTGTTTATATTGTGAAATTCTTTTTATACATTGTTGGATTTGATTTGGTAGTATTTTGTTAGGGATTTTTGCATCTATGTTCACGAGAGATATTGGTGTAGTTTTCTTTTCTTGTAATGTCTTTGTCTTATTTTGGTATTAGGGAAATGCTGGCCTCATAGAATGAGTTAGGAAGTATTCCTTCTGCTTCTAATCCTCTGAAAGAGGTTGTAGAGAATTAGTATAATTCTTTAAATGTTTGGTAGAATTCACCAGTGAACCCATCTGTGCCTGATGCTTTCTGTTTTGGAAGACTATTAATTACTGGTTCAGTTTCTTTAATAGATGCAGGCCTATTTAGATTGTCTGTTTCTTCTTGTGTGAATCTTGGCTGATGTGTCTTTCAAGGAATTTGTCCATTTCACCTAGGTTCTCAAATTTATGGGTTGAGTTGTTCGTAGTATTCCTTTATTATCCTTTTAATGTCCATGGGATCTATAGTGATATCCCTCTTTCATTTCTGATATTAGCAATTAGTGTCCTCTCTCCTTTTTCCTTGTTAGCCTGGCTAGAGGCTTATCAATTTTATTGATCTTTTCAAAGAGCCAGTGTTTGGTTTCATTGATTTTCTCTGTTGATTTCCTATTTTCAATTCCACTGATTTCTGCTCTTATTTCTTTTCTTCTGCTTACTTTGGATTTAATTTTCTTTTTCTAGTTTCTTAAGGTGGAAACTTAGATGATTGATTTTAGATCTTTCTTCTTTCTAATATATACATTCATTGCTATAAATTTCCCTTTAATCACTGCTTTTGCTGCATCCCACAAATTTTGATAAATTGTGCTTCCATTTTCATTTAACTCGAAGAATTTTTACATTTATCTTGAGGTTTCTTCATTGACCCATATGTTATTTAGAAGTGTGTTGTTTCGTCTCTGCATATTTTATTTTATCTTTAAATTAAAAAAACTTTTTTTTGGCTGCGTTGGGTCTTCATTGCCGCACGTGGGCTTTCTCTAGTTGCGGCGAACAGGGACTACTCTTCGTTGCGGTGTGCAGGCTTCTCATTGTGGTGGCTTCTCTTGTTGCGGAGCACGGCCTCTAAGGCGTGCTGGCTTCAGTAGCTGTGGCTTGTGGGCTCTAGAGCGCAGGCTCAGTAGTTGTGGCACACAGACTTAGTTGCTGTGCAGCACGTGGGATCTTCCTGGACCAGGGATCGAACCTGTGTCCCCTGCATTGGCAGGCGGATTCTTAACCACTGTGCCACCAGTGAAGTCCCATAGTTTCTGCATCTTTTAGAATTTTCCATTTATCTTTCTTAGATTTTTTTTTTTTTTTTTTTTGCGGTACGCGGGCCTCTCACCATTGTGGCCTCTCCCGTTGCGGAGCACAGGCTCCGGACGCGCAGGCTCAGCGGCCATGGCTCACGGGCCCAGCCGCTCCGCGGCATGTGGGATCTTCCCGGACCAGGGCACGAACCCGCGTCCCCTGCATCGGCAGGCGGACTCTCAACCACTGCGCCACCAGGGAAGCCCTCCATTTATCTTTCTGTTATTGATTTCTAGTTTAATTCCATTGTGGTCTGATGGCAGACATTGTATGATTTCTGTTCTTTTAACTTTGGTAAGGTGTGTTCTGTGGCCCAAGATATGATCTATCTTGGTGAATGTTCTGTGTGAGCTTGAGAATAATGTGTATTGTGCTGTTGTTGGATGAATTATTCTATAGATGTCAAGTTTAGCCAGTTGATTAATGGTGTTGTTGAGTTCAACTAAGTCCTTACTGATTTTCTGCCTACTGGATCTGTCCATTTCTGCTAGAGGGGTACTGAAGTCTCCAACTATGATAGTAGATTCATCTATTTTTCCTTATAGTTCTATCAATTTTTACCTCAGGTAGTTTAACTTGATGGTCTGTTGTTAGGTGCATATATATTAACGATCGTTATGTCTTCTTGGAGAATCAACTCTTTTATCTTTATGTAACATCCTTCTGTATATCTGATAACTTTCCTTGCTTTGAAGTCTGGTCTGTCTGAAATTAATATAGCTACTCTTGCTTTCTTTTGATTAGTGTTAGCATGGTGTAATTTTTTCCATCCGTTTTTTAAAAATATCTTTATTGGATTATAATTGCTTTACAATGTTGTGTTAGTTTCTGCTCTATCCATCCATTTACTATTCATATGTATGTGTCTTTGAATTTAAAGTGAGTTTATTTTAGTCAACATGTAATTGAGTCTTGGGTTTTGATCCACTCTGACAATCTTTTAATTGGTTCATTTACACCAATCAATTTCTTTTCAATCTTGGGGGCAGCAGTTTGTCCTGTGTCCTTCCTTCTCTTATGGATCTGAAAAGATACGTTGATTTTTCAGCTTTTTACTTGTTGTTGGGATAGAATGGCGACTTATAAGCTTCTTATATGCAGTACTAGATAACCTGTGATTCTCTTTTTATGTCTGCTGATTGCCTGAAGTGATGCCTCATCTTCAGTGTAACTTGGTTTTCCTTTTTGAGAAATGTGAATGAAGTATAAACTACTCAATAAAGATGTTGGGTTAGTATAAATAAAAGTGGAAGCAAAGGACTTTAAGCCTCTCCAAAGCCAGATCCCAATAGAAACAATGTACTTTGCCCACAGTCCTGATGGTTCCTATGAATAACTTTAAAAATTAGATACTTTATAACTGTAAACAGGAATATGAAGACTGAGGAATATCTACTGGATTTGGCAACACTAGGCATTGGGTGGGGACTTCCCTGGTAGTCCAGAGGTTAAGAATCTGCCTTCCAATGCAGGGGACACGGGTTCTATCCCTGGTCGAGGAACTAGGATCCCCCATACCACAGGGCAACTAAGCCTGTGCGCCACAGTTAGCTGGTGCACCGCAGCTACAGAGCCCACGTGCAGCAACTGCCAAGCCCATGCACTCTGGAGCCCATGTGCTACAACTAGAGAGCCTGTGGGCTCTGGAGCTCACATGCCACAACTAGAGAGAAGCCCACATGCCGCAACGAAAGATCATGCTGCAGCTAAGACCCAACGCAGCCAAAAATAAATAAATAAATAAATAATAAATATTTTAAAAAAAAGGCATTGAATGAACTTGGCAGAAGCCATCTCAGTAGAAGCTTGATTATAGTGGGTTGAGAAATGAGCAGGATGTGAGGGGGCGGCCAGAGAAAGTAAAGGCAACTCTTTCAAGTGGTTTGGCTATGAAGGGAAAGAGGGAGAGCAGGTGTCAAGTCAAGGAGGTTGTTTGTTGTTGTTGTTATTATTTTAAGAGGAGAGGGTTGAGCTGATATGAAAAAAACTAGAAGAGAGGGGAAAGGAGATGATATAGTACAGAGGTGATTAATGAAGAGAATGATATCTCTGAAAATGTACGAAGGGAGGGGATTCAAGAAATATTTAATAAGCACCAATCATGTCATGCACTGTTGCCCTCAAAGAGCATATGTTCTGATGGGGAAAGAAAACAAAAAGGTAAATAAGTATCATATAAGGCATTTAGTATAACTAAATATAGTGGTTCTTTAGATATAAATAATAAAAATATATGTGTATAAAATACCAGAGAATATCATGCATAGAAAGATCCTTTTTTTCTTACTATTTCATACTTTTAATAAATTAGTTATTACTTCATGAAACTTGTTTTTCAGTTATGTATATTTGTGTGTATATTGGGTCATGATTTTTTTTCCAAAAAATTGAAATCCACTGATTAGAGGGTGAGTGAAGGCATTAATAGCCCTTGATGGAAAGAGAAATAGCTCTTAAGCTGTAACTGCGGAAAGAAAAGAGAATGGGGTAGATACAGGTGAGTTTGGAAATCTGGTGGTAGGGAGCTGAGGGTGAGTTGAGATTTGTGGAGGAGAAATTAGGCTGGCAGAGGGTTGGAGGAGGAGGCTCTCCAGTTGGGACCATTGTGAACAAAGGCATGGCTATGAAATGAAAGAATGGAAAATGTTTGAGATATGGTGAGCAATCCAGTTTGACTAGAAGGCAACCCACATTATTGAATCTACCTTTGCATTTTCCATTCTACCCCGCTTCCTAACATTTTTGCTGTTGCCATCCTAATATGGGCCTGTATTATTCCCACTTAGAATAGTTTCATAACCATTTTCTCTGTACCCAAATTCATTTTACTTGCTATTTCCAGTTGATCTTGATACATTACTGCTGCAATTTTTTTGTTCTTCCACCTGCACTTAAAACAAGTCAACTTTGGGACTTCCTTGTTGACGCAGTGGTTAAGAATCCGCCTGCCGATGTAGGGGACACAGGTTCGATCCCTGGTCCGGGAAGATCTCACATGCTGCGGAGCAGCTAAGCCCGTGCTCCACAACTACTGAGCCTGTGTTCTAGAGCCTGCGAGCCACAACTACTGAAGCCCATGTGCCACAACTACTGAAGCCCACGTGCCTAGAGCCCATGCTCCGCAAGAGAAGCCTGCACACCGCAGCAAAGATCCAACGCAGCCAAAAATAAATAAATAAATTAATTAAAAAAAAAACCCAAAAAACAAGTCAACTTTGATATTCCCTATTACCCATTACATGTGGTGGTACTCAGTCATTTCTTGTATCGAAAAAATAGATGCATTTTGAACAGTAGAGGGGGAGTAGTCTGAAAATGCAGGCTGCACCCCTATTATGGATTCCTTGAACCTCAGAATGAGGACACTATCTGTGTTGGGAATCCCCAAGACTACCCCCAGGTTTGGTGATTTACTAGGAAGACTCAGAGGACTCAGCATATGGTTATACTCACAGCTACGATTTATCATAGCAAAAGGATACAGAGCACAATTAGCAAAGGGAAAATACATGTGGGACAATGTTCAGAGAAAATTAGGCACAAGCTTACAAGCGTCTTCTCCCAGGAGAGTCAAACAGAACATGCTTAATTCTTCCAGCAACTTACTGTGACAACAGGTGTGAAATGTTGTCTATTAGGGAAGCTCATTATAGGCTCAATGCCTAGAGTTGAGCCGTGGTTACAAAGGCACCCTCTGCCTAGCATGTGCCAAAATTACAGATTTATAGAAGGAAACTAGGTGTTCAGCATAAATCACATTGTATACGATACAAACATTTAGGCACAGTGATTCACTCTTACCATTTCTGGGAATGATGGGAACCCAAGTTCCCAGTCAAGAGCCCATTTTTGCAAGCAGGCATTGCTAAGGACGGTAGTCTCAGGCCTGCTGTGTTAACTCTTTTCTGCACACTATTCTTACTTAATGTGATCCTATAAGGTGGGGAAGTGGCCTTAGGGGCTGATTTGGAAATGGGGTGATATGGGCTTGGGAATGAGGGAAATGTGAAGAGGTCAGGACTTTGTTACCCCCTCTTCTTTTCTCAAATAGATTTGGGATCCGATGGAAAGTTTTGTATAGAAAAAGGTGCTGCTGTTAACATTGCATTTGAAAACCACTCCTTTAGGGAATTCCCTGGTGGCCCAGTGGCTAAGACTCTGTGCTCCCAGTGCAGGGGGTCCGGGTTCAATCCCTGGTCAGGGAACTGGATCCCACGTGCCGCAACTAAAGATCCCGTGTGCTGCAACTAAGACCTGGCACAGCCACACACAAAAAAAAACTGTTTCCCTTAAAAAAAAAAAAAAAAAGAAAACCACGCCTTTAAACAATGAGATGAATTTTAAGCAAAATATTGATAAAATCACATTGAGATTTTAGCAAGATCATCCTTGTAGTTGATGGAAGATATTTTTAGAGATTGTGGTGTGGTCATGGTAAATGTGAGGCAGGAGGCGATCAGAGGCAGGGAGGCCAAGCCAGAGACAATAAGAGGCCCAGCTGGAGTGGTTGTGTGAAGAGGGGAGGAGGGAATGGATTAGAGAGTATTTAGGATGTAAAATTGAGTAGCACTGATGATTGATTGGCTGAGGACCTGGTTGAGGGCTGGGGAAAGGGTTTGTGGGATGGAGGAGAAGGAAATTAGCATTATCTTAGGTTTCTTACTTGGTTGATTCCAGGGAGTGGAAAAGAGCATTTTCCCTGGTTGTGAGTTTCTCAAATCCTCCAACACTAATGGTTATCCGTCAGTTCAGTTCTGGCACTATCTACCTGGAGGTAGCATCGGATCCCCCAAGTTAAAGGGCCAATCCCACAAAAGTGGCCCCACTTCAGAGGCCAGCTGCAAATGGGCTGCCCAAGCTACCCACACTTCCGCACGTCTGACTACAAATTTAGTGGGTTGATACTTAGCTAAATTTGATAATTTACTAGTAATGGTCATAGAAATCAGAAAAAACACTTTACTTATGTTTATCAGTTTATTATAAAGGGTACATAGAACTCAGGAACAGACAAATGGAAGAGATGCCCAGGGCAAGGGATAGGAGCAGGGGTGTGGAGCTTCCATGCCCTCTCTGGGTATGTCACCTTCCTGGCACCTTGATGTTTTCACCATCCTGGAAGCCCTCCATATCTTATTGTTCAAGAGTGTTTATAGAAGCATGTAAGCATACAATTTTTAAAAATTACTTAAATAATTAATTTTTGGCTACGTTGGCTCTTTGTTGCTGCGCGCAGGCTTTCTCTAGTTGTGGTGAGTGGGGGCTACTCTTTGTTGCGGTGCGTGGGCTTCTCACTGCGGTGGCTTCTCTTGTTGCAGAACATGAGCTCTAGGCGTGAGGGCTTCACTAGTTGTGGCACGCATGCTCAATAGTCATGGCTCATGGGTTCTAGAGCGCAGGCTCAGTAGTTGTGGCGCATGGGCTTTGTTGCTCTGCAGCATGTGGGATCTTCCCGGACCAGGGATCGAACCCGTGTCCCCTTCATTGGCAGGCAGATTCTTAACCACTGCGCCGCCAGGGAAGCCCTATAATTTTTAAAAGCTAACTTGTAAAACAGCATCTATAGCCCAAAGTTTCCCTTTTTCCTGTGAAACCTTTATTGAAGTACAATTTATATACAAATAACATTCATGATTTTAGGTGAACAAGTCAATGAGTTATGACAAATGTATACAGTCATGTAACCACCATCATAATCATAATATAGAATACCTCCATCACCCCTAAAATTTGCTCCTACCCCTTTGCTACCAATCCCATAACCCTATTCCTGGGTTCTAGAAACCACTGATTTGCTTTCTTCCACTGGAAAAGTTTTGCTTTTTCTAGAACTTTGTATACTGTAGTCATATAAAATTAAATTTTGCTTCTGGCTTTTTTCAATTAGCATAATACTTTTAAGATTCATCTACATTGTTATATTTATCAGTAGTTTTAATCCTTTTTACTTCTGAGTAATATTCCATTGTGTGGATATACCATCGTTAACCCATTCATCAATTGATGGACATTTGGGTTCATTTCAGCTGTTAAATATTATAAATAAAGCTGCTGCTTTGAGTATTCAAATACAAAAAAAAAAAGTGGTTATAGAATTTAATCTCCAGCCTCCCCTGCCCTCCCAAGTTGGTGGGTGGGGCTGCAAGTTCCAACTTTCTAAACACTTGGTCTTTCTGGGAACCAGCCGTGTCCTGAGGTTATTTTGGGGCCCTACCCTGCGTTCATTAGCATATGTGGGATGGAAAGAGGCTCATTATGATAAACAGAAAACACTCTATCACTTAGGAAATTCCAAGGGTTTTATGAGCTCCGTACTAGGGACTGTGGACCAAGGGCAAATATGTTTCTTATACGACTCTGGTAGACATCTCAAATTGCTGGAAACCTTATGGAACTCTCAACCTATGCCTCCAGCTTCAACATGAACCCAAGCCTTGTTCTTGGTCCTATGAGGCCTAGGCTTCCAAGAGACCCTTAGTCCGGTTCTCTTTTGCAGGCTGTAAGCCCCCTGTATTAGTTAGGGTACAATTTAGGCCTCCGTAACAAAGAGACCCTAAAATACACTGCTTGAAAAGCAAGATAGACATTTATTTTACATAAAAATCCCGGCAGGTGGTCCAGAGCTGGTTTGGCAGCTCAGCATTGTTAGGGAACTTTGCTCTGCTTTGCTCAGCATTCTGTGCGCCTCTCCTTGCCAGGTTGGCTCTTCCAGCTGCAGTCATGGCACTTTCTTTCCAGTCAGAGGGAGGGAAGGGAAGGGGAGGAGTGGGATTCGCCCTTTCCCTTTAAGTGCTCCAGAGCGGAGCTGCACACATTTCAGCTTACATCCCATTGTTCACATGACCATCCTGGCTGCCAGAGAGGCCAGGATATGGAATATTTCACTCGGCAGCCTTGCACCCAGCTAAAACCTTTATTCAGAAAAAGGGAGAGCAGTTATTAGAGGATAGCTCTGCCCTATCCCTAACAGTCATGGTATATTTAAGGATTTTTTTTTTCCTTTTTTAGAAAATGATGGAAATAATGTTGTGACTGTTAATTCTTTTCCTAAATTAAGTAGTTTTCATATTATTGAAATAAAGGAAACATGGTATTCAATGGAACAAGAGGAACAATGGCAAAATACCCTTGTAAAATCTTTGTCTAAAAATGTGCCAGTTTGCTGCTCACTGAACCTGCCCCAGATAAGGAATGGAGTTCTAACTGGACCTTAACACAGACAATCAATTTTCTTCCCCAAGAAGCTAAAAAAAGAATTAACACACCTCCCTGCTTTGAAACAGACACTCTGTTGTGTCTCAACTCTTTGTGTTCAACCTAAAGGTGATGGAAAAGGGAAGGAGTCTCGCAAGAAGTGTGCTGAATTCAATGTGGTAACATCTGAATGCTGTGTTGTTTTAGACAGTGAATAAAGAGGCAGTAGAAAACCCTTTGTGACTAGCGTCTAAGTCTCTGTCTTCGTACTGAAGAACCAGATTTAGGCCTAATGCAAAGAAAGGTACCACCCCTGCTGTGAAGAAAGATGTGATGAACCCAGGTGGCTCATTCATTGGAGTGGAGGCAAAGCAGACATTCCATTCTTCCTGGAAGAGGGGTTGTAGTGATAGCTTATGAGTTTGGGGTTTATTAAACTGAGACATTTATAAATATATTTATGTTACAAAATGTGTTTTATATTATTATTTTCATCAAAGTGATATTTACAACTGCTCAAATATAATTATAACTGGTTAAAAGTTTTAATGTGGCCATTAAGAAATAATGTAGAGCACTATGAAATATCTTGATTTCAGAAAGTCTAAAATTTTATGTATATTTTTGTTTATAGCCTATACAGTTCAGACAGCCAAGAGTATGTCTTCAACTGCTGCTACAGAGGTTTATTCAAAAGCTTTAGCTGTTTGCCATGGACCACTGGACCACTATGACTTTCTGATCAAAGCTCGTGAGCTAAAGGACGATGAACATCAAAGAAGAGTCATACAGTGTTTGCAGGAATTACATGAGGAACTTAAAGGATACAGTATAGAGGCAGAAGGCCTTTTTTCTAAGGTAAGGTTTGTGTGACATTAAAGATTGAACAGTTAAAAATGTAAGCATTTAAAAAATGGATTAACTGCAGTTGGGTACAATGATGAAAGAGCTTGAAAATTTCCTACCAGTTCCTTTAAACAAGCTCTGTTGGATCCCCATTTCTGACCTCTTGATGTTCCATAGCTTTCTTTCACCTTCAGCGGGATTCAGATAGCTTCATATTGAGGTATTTAAAAAAAAAAAACCCTAAATACCAGTCAAAGTGAACACTTGTGTGCATTTCAAAGCTTCTCCCTCTCTCTAGGTTAGGCCTGGCCCAGGATCAGCAGCAGAGAAGAGGGGGTGACTTGTTCTTCTCTCTCTATTCTTCTCCTCTCTCTGCTCGCTTGGCTTCTCTAGGCTCAGAACGAGGGGGATAGAAGATTAGAGTGAAACAGCAGAGTCTGAAGTCACCAGTTAAGGGCCTTTTGTGTGGTAGATGCTGACATGCTAGCTTTCTGTGAGGGGCACTGGGTGGATTCTTCAGGACTCCCATGAGGACCTCCCTGCTGCTCCACTCTGTGACTGACCTCTTACGGCTCTAACGGAACACCTCACACCACTACGTGAGGCTGAGACGGCCTTGCCCTTGCACTTAGCCTTCTAAGAGGGGTCCTTTCGGGACAGCGCTAACCAGGTCACCTTTATGGCGTCTACTTAGGCCACGGGAAGTATAACATCTCATTTCTCCAACCCCTTCTGCATGGGCAGCTTCAGTCAGTCTCCTGCCCTTGGACTTCTGCAGATATAAGAAGCAAGCACCAGTGTCTGTCTTTGTCCTGTGCACCCCTATACTCCTGGGGACACGTGTCAAGTTCTTCCATGAGTTCTTTCACACACTGCTTTGGTAGCTGTCTGTAGATTTTCTCACCTAAATGAGTATCCACCCCGTTTTTTCCTTAATGCTAATCTCCTTGGATGTTTCTCTTGGGGACCCCCTGCACTTGGCATGAGGTTCATCTGGGGGAAATGCCACAGAATTCTTTACCCAGCTAACAGCTTTCTGCCTTGATTACTTTGATTTTAGGGCTGTTTTTTGACTTTTTTTTTCTCTTTTTAAGTAATTCCTGCATGGATACAATTAGTGCCTCTCTTTAGTGTGTAGGGGGACCTGTCTCCCCTTGTCCTCAGCTTTGAGTTTTTGCTGAAATTCTGAGACACCAGGAAAACTCCCATTCCTTATCCTTCTGTAGAAGCCATTGTCATCAGTGGTGTCATCCTCAAATCATGAGGGGTATTAATAGTTACAAGAGTTAGAATTTGTTCAACCTAAGAAACTACTTTTCCTTTAACTGACTGACCAAACCTCCTCCCCCCACCCCGCTACACAAATATTCTTTTATAATAAGATCTTTATAAGAAAGGTATTGTATAACAATGTGTTAGTAGTACTTTATTTAAAAACTCTACTGAAAGTAATTTTATGTTTTAAAAAGCACTTCAGAGTGTAATGAAATAGTTTTATTTTTATATAAGGAAAAGGCTGCCATTGTGTTAGCATCTTTTGGTTAAAAGGAATAGAGAATTATTTAGGTCTGAGAGAGAAATGGAGATGTAGAATAAGATTACATAAGAAAATAACAATGAAGGGCGTCTCCATCGCTCAGCCAGGCCTCACAGAGCCTGTGCCAGCTTTCAGCAGTGTCAGCGGCTCTGAAAACTTTGATGACTTGTAGTAGGAGGTACCCATTGATTCTCCAGAACCCTGCCATTCACATAATCTGCTTACTCTTTGTTCCTTTTCCCATGCCCTTACCCACTTCTATTTATTCTACCAGCTTCTTGGTTCTTTTCCTGTATCCATGGTTTAAATTCCTGAGTAAAAATCTGACCATCCACCCAAACACTTCATCCCTGTTTGGGCAGAGCTTTCACACCAGTTTTCCAGAGGCTGCTAGTTAGCACAAAGATTGGATCTCTGTATAAGGTGCCATCCAGGGCTCCTGTGAGCAGGGCGGTTTCCCTCAGAAGTGGACTGTGAGTGTGGAAGCCAGAGTGTGTTAGCTAATCCAGAACAATGGTTATGGGAAATAATGATGAATTATCCCTTTTGATGGCCAACCTTTTCTCTTTTTCCTGTGTTTCCAAAAGTTGATGGGTGAGTCAAGAAGCAAAAAGTTTGGAAAATACAGATTGCTTAGGTACTGCATACCTAATTATAGTTTGCAATACAGGAGGTCTTCCAAACAAAATAACAACTTTGTTATGTATCATAGCCAGGAAACAAGATGTTTTACTTACCAGATTTTTTTTTTTGTTATCTGAAAGTTAAATTTCTCTCATGACTGTTGTATCTTATTCCCTTTCTAGCCCTCTCCCTTTTGGAAATACAGTCCTTTTCCTCCTCCCCACTCTGTATCATCCCTAGGGCTCATCTTACAGGGGTTGGTGAACTTCCATTCCTTAATAAAATATTCCTTAAATTAACTTATCTGGTTGCCAATTCAACAACCTATTTTTTTTCTTTAAAATTATTATTTGGCTCTTCTTAAGGGTATTTTCCCATACTTCCACCTTTGATTTATAAATTGGCTATGCTGGATTTGCCTAGTAAATAGATAGCTATTTAGCAGTAAGTAAATGCAGTACTTTCTATCTAGAGGCCCTGGTTTTATTGGGTAATTCTTATGTAAGGAGGAAATTTGACAAGTCAGGTAGTTTCAAATGTGTCTAATGAAAGCTTATATTTGTTAAATCCCAGTGCATACGTGAATGAATGTTTAGTAAATGGATCGACATCTCTTTATGATAGTATTTGTCCTGTAGTTTCTTTAGCCCACCAAATCATTGTTTTTCAGTGTTTTTCAAACATTGAAAAAGATCCAAATACCAAATGTAATTTGAATAAAACATATATAAAAGCTTTAGTTTTGAAGATTCTAAAGGTGCCACAGACTACTTCTAAAAATATAGACTGATATGCTGATTATCAGAGAAGGAAACTTTGGACTGTTAGGTTTTCCAGCAGTAGAACTTTGTTAGTATGTAGAGTTCTTGATTTTGGTAAATAGGGTTTATAATTTCATGGGCATTTGATTTTTCCCCCAGCTTTATTGAGATATTATTGACAGATAACATATGTAAGTTTAAGGTGTGCAATGTGATGATTTGATACCTGTATACATTGCAAAATGATTACCATAATAAAATTAGTTAACACCTATATCCCTTCACATAATTACTGTTTCTCTTTGTAGTAAAAACATTTAAGATCTACTCTTTCGCGGGCCTCTCACTGCTGTGGCCTTTCCCGTTGCGGAGCACAGGCTCCGGACGCGCAGGCTCAGTGGCCATGGCTCACAGCCCTAGCTGCTCCACGGCATGTGGGATCCTCCTGGACCGGGGCATGAACCCGTGTCCCCTGCATCGGCAGGCGGACTCTCAACCACTGCGCCACCAGGGAAGCCCCTAAGATCTACTCTTTTAACGACTTTCAAGTATATAATATAATACTGTATTGTTAATTATAGTCACCGTGATTCCCAGAACTTATTCATATTATAGCTGAGAGTTTGTACCCTTTGACCAGTATTTCACCATTTCCTCTACCCCACAGCCCTTGGTAACCACCATCCTATGAATTACGCTTTTTAAAAATTCTGCATGTAAGTGAGAACATACAGTATTGTCTTTGTCTGACTTATTTCAGTTAGCATATATGGGCATTTGATTTTGATGCAGATGTTTAAATACTCATTTTGGTGGACTTGTTAAAAAAAATTGTACTCCTAAGAAACTTTCTGTAAGGGTAAGCCATAATGTTAGAATAAAATGCACCTTCTTCACAAAATGCCAGAATTATTAGTCAGTGGGAAAAAATTGGTGGCAGACTATTAGGCTGCTTTCACCTACCTACATAAAAATGTTTTCTCTAGTAAAAATTTGAAAAAGTTATGAGCAGATGACTATGCTATATGAGCAACAAACTATAAAGAATAAGCATTTATGAATACTTTACTTTTGTTATCAAATAAAACTTATAGCCAGGTTAATCTGACACATTTAATGTATGCATAATTGTTATTGTGCTGTGAGGTAATTAGGCATAAATGGTAAGTAAGTAGTTCATGTAAATCACTATAACTAGAATTACTTTTACACAGCCAAATCAAGCATTTCTAGAGTCATGGAGGGAGAGAATTAAAGAGTGTGGAGCTACTCTGAAAATCTCTGTTTCCATTAATCAGGTGTATACAGGCAGCCAGGTTTTTTCATCTCTGGGGAGGAGAAACCATAGCCAGAGAGACCTGGGAATTGGGAAGAGGAGTGGGGAACAAAATTCCTTTTCCTTTTCTCCTGCTCTTCACAAAATAATTTTGCTTTTCCCTCATGAGAAATTATTATTTCAAACTTCCTTTTACAACCTATGGTCTTTTATTTGGATACCTCTCCTCACTCTGCCAAGAACAATGCATATAGCAGGTAGAGACGACCTGCGCTGCCTTGAATCTGGCTCATCTAAGGTGTTGGTGCTTTCTGTGATCTGGCTTCTAGCATCTGGAGGCCGTGAATAGGATACTTGGAATGCCGGGCTGTGGAATTTTCTCTCAGGAGATGCAGGAGGCCTATTGTCTGGGTCCCTTCAGTTATTTATCCAAGACTAGGCAGTTTGCTGGTTTTTCCTCAGTTCCTCCCTTCTCTCCCCCAGCTAAGGAAGTGAGCACTTATACTCTCCGTTCCTCTTCTTAGAATTGGCATTTCCTATAGGTGAAGTAGGTTGAGCAGTGTGATTTAGGTAAAGCCTCCATGTTTCCTGGTCATTTATCCTTCAGAACATCATAAGCAACACTGAGTATGAAATAGACATCTATAGCTACAGCTTTATTAAAGACCAGAAATATTTTTAAATGAATATTTTCTTGTATCAAATTTTTATGAAAGCCGAAACAAAAGATTATGTCCTAACCCAATGACGGCATTATTTGTAAGGAAGTGAGTCAAACTGCATTGTTTTTTGAGAACTAACACATGCCAAAGACTCATTTAAAGTCTGAAATTTTAGAGAGTGTAATGGGCCTGCTTCAGTCTCCAGAATAATTAACAAATGTATCCAATTACATTTTAAGTTTTGTCATGGTTCTGAAGGTAAAATTATGCCGTCAACGTAGATGAGAGTGTCTTTTTTTTTTTGAGTTTTTTTCCCAGTTTTATTGGGATATATTTGATATATAGCACTGTATAATTAAGGTATAGAGCATACTGATCTGACTTACATGCATAATGAAATGATTACCACATAAGTCCAGTGAATATCCATCATCTCCTGTAGATACAAAATAAAAGAGAAAGAAAAAAATACTTTTTTCTTATGATGAGAACTCTTAGGATTCACTCTTCTAACGACTTCCACATATAACATACATGAGTGTTAATTATATTAATCATGTTGTACATTACATCCCTGTTATTTATCTTATAACTAGAAGTTTGTGCTTTTTAACCACCTTCATCCAGTTCTCCCCCCCCCTTGCCAGATGAGAATGTCTTTTATAAATTCCTTAAAATAAATTTAAAGAAAAGGGGTATAGCCCTATTTTATAATGTCTGAGATAGGAATTTTATCTGTCATTGTCCGCCAAAACTGACTACTTTGGTTATGGCAGCAGAATTATGTAGGCCATAAGGAGGCATTAGAGCCATGGAATCTATGCTGAGATTTTGGTCAGGTCTCTAGATCAGGGGTTGGCAAATATTTTCTGTAAAGGACCATGTAGGAAATCTTTTAGGGTTAGGGGGCCATATGATCTCTGTCATAGCTATTCAGTTCTGCCATTGTAGTCAGAGTAGCCATGGATAATTCAAAAATAAATGTATTCTGATAAATATTTATTTAGAAAAACAGATTTCAGACTGGATTTAGCCTATAGGCCATAATTTGCCAACCCCTGCTATAGATGGATGACTGCTTCCTGACTAGATTTGAGGGCTGGTGGGAGACAATTAATAGTATTCAAGGTTCTCTTGGAACTGTACTTAGTCTAGTACTGTACTTTCCAATCTGATTTTTCATTACTTCCCTTTATGTATACCTGCCTCTAGTCAACAGAACTATTCACTGATTTATTATATAGACAAACAGACAAATGGAACAAAATAGGAAGTCTAGGAGATACATGGAGACTTGATATACCATTGAGTTGACACTGAAAATCAGTGGGAAAAAGATGGTCTAGTCAGTAAGCAGGGATGAGACAATTGATGATCTTTGTGAAAAGGAAAATAAAATTAGGTACCTACCTCTCTGAACATAAACATAAATTCCATAGAGTCAGTGTTCTAAGTTTAAAGTGAAATTTTAAAACTTCTTGAAGAAAATATAGAGGGTTATCTTTGTGAACCTGGGGAAAGGAAGACTCTCTTATACAAGATATGAAAGTTTAAATTATAAAGGTAAAGTTGGATACACTTGACTATACTAAAATTTAAAACTTCTAGTCAACAGTAAGCACCATAGAAAGGTGAAAAGGCAGACCACAGACTGGGAGAAAATATTTGCATCAAAAGTAATTGACTAATAGATTGACTATAATTGACTATATATATCTAGAATATATAAAGAACTCCTACCAAAAATAGAAAAAAAAATCAAACAACTTAGTAGAAAAATGGACAAAGAAGAGTCTGTTTTGGGGTGATAACTAGCAGATGCCACAAAAATAGATAAGTAAATCAGAATGTATTTTTTAAAATGGAATGTTGAGATGATAAACTTCAAAATCAGAATTGTTAACTCTGAGCAAGAAGGGCACAAAGGGGGGGCTTCAACTCTATCTAATGTGTTATTAAATTTTGGAATAAATATTTCAAAATATAAAGATTTGATAAAGCTGTGTGGCAGGTAACCAGGTATTCAATATTTTTTCCAATTTAGCGTGTTTATAATATTCGATAATAAAAGTATTTTTAAGTGTAACTGTGAGATATTTCAACAGGTTAGTTGATTTAAGAAAATAATTTTGAGGAAATTATAACTTTTCCTGATAATATAATTCTAGACTCTACTAGTCAGCATTTGCTTTTTACAAATAGACTGAGTGAGGAAGGGGTATTATTAGCTCAAAAAGTACTCAGCAAGACATAGGGAATATCTTAGTAAGAGGTTTTTAGCGATGAAACTTCTTTCCTCTTTCTGGAATCTCATCAGCTGAGTTTTCTTGGCCTTAAATCTTTTTCATGAATGCCAGATGTTTCTGAGTTCTATGTACATTGGACTTAATCTTACCCCATGTTCAGCAGAGTTTGTCTTTTCCAGGTAATGTGTCCATTTTACATACTGGGGAAATACTTAGCCAAGTGTCTTCTTGTCCTTTAGGAGATTAATACATCTCCAGGGTGAGCACTGGGGAAAGAAGTTCTATTGTGTAGCTGGGAAAAGCAAATGATTTTTCGTTTTACAGAAAAATTTATCATGCTTAGCTAGAAAATGTATCTCTTTGTTTATCAGAACGCCTGGAATTATCATATATAAATTCAGTTCAACAACAACAAGAAGAGTTGGTCCTCACTATGTACTAGGCTCCATGGAGCCAAGGATACAGGTGTAATTAAGGTTAATGTTTTGTGATTTCAGTGATACCTTATTCAGTGGAAGAAATGGTCATAAACAGCTGTTTATAACTCAGTGAATTAAGTACAAAAATTCATATGGGTATAAAATGCATATGGGGACAGTCTTTGAAAACCCACTCTAAATAAAAGGATTTAAATGTATTTTATTCCATATTATTGCTTCACTTGAGACTTCTAATTCTGTTTCTCATAAAGAAATTTTATGAATCAAATTACTATTCATTTACTCTTGAAGGACAAGGTTCTAAGGATATACATCAAAATTAACAACATAAATCCCATAAAAAATATATGCTGGGCTTCCCTGGTGGCGCAGTGGTTAAGAATCCGCCTGCCGATGCAGGGGACACGGGTTCAAGCCCTGGGCTGGGAAGATCCCACACACTGTGGAGCAGCTATGCCTGTGCGCCACAGCTACTGAGCCTGTGCTCTAGAGCCTGCGAGCCACAACTACTGAGCACGCATGCCAAAACTACTGAAGCCCGCGCGCCTAGAGCCTGTGCTCCGCAACAAGAGAAGCCACTGCAATGAGAAGCGCGCGCACTGCAATGAAGAGTAGCCCCGGGGCTTCCCTGGTGGCGCAGTGGTTGAGAGTCCGCCTGCCGATGCAGGGGACACGGGTTTGTGTCCCGGTCTGGGAAGATCCCACATGCCGTGGAGCGGCTGGGCCCGTGAGCCATGGCCGCTGAGCCTGTGTGTCCGGAGCCTGTGCTCCGCGACGGGAGAGGCCACAGCAGTGAGAGGCCTGCATACCCCCAAAAAAATAAATAAATAAAATAAAAGAGAATAATAAAATGTAAATAATGCACTCAAGATTAATATTTAAATAAACTTTATAAAACATTTCTGAGAATTATTATTCTATAAAGCTTCCATTTGTGCAAAAGTATACCACTTAAATAACAGCAGTTTTTGAAACTAAAATTGAGATATCAAAATTACGTTTGAAGAGAGACAAAAAAAAAAAAGGTCTCAAGTTTCTTCTCAGATTCAGAATGTTCAATAGTAGGCTTGTGTGAAGACTGAATCAACCCTAAAGATAATTCTTTATTCATTTCAGGATGTGGGAATGGTGGGGGGAAATCCAGCACATAAGAGAGGAAAATCAGGGTGGATAGACAGGAGACAAGAAAAATCCCTTGGCAGAAAATATTTATGAAGAAGGAAAACAGGTCTCTATTTTAAGGCTTGTTCACTTGGATCCACTGGCAACAAGGACATGGAGGAAGAAGTAGGGAGGAAAGCATGCTGCTAAAGGTGAGAATCTGAGTAAAGGGCAGTGGAAAGACCTCTTTTCAGATATAGGCCTACCCTTCGGTGAAGGGCATTGCTTTATTTGGAAAAGCCATAGGATGTGGTAGATTTTGATTTCTGTTCTAGTGATTTCATTCTCCTTATAAAGTTACCAGTCAATTAATCTAGTTCTAAATTATTTAGATTTCTTTTTTCAGTTGTTTTTCCATAAATCTATTAAAGCCTGAAGCTCGGAGTTCTTCACCAGTTGCCTCCACATTTGCTGTTCCTAAAGATTCTCTATGAAGTTGGCACTTCTTAAGGATAACTCTAAGAAGCTATATTGTCTTTTAACAATATTAAACTTCTCAGGAGTTACATATTTGCCTTCAATTAGTTTTTTTAAATTGAATAGTAATTCTGATTTTGCTTTATACAGTTTCTTTTTAAAAAAAAATATTTATTTATTTATTTTGGCGGCACCGGGTCTTAGTAGCAGCATGTGGGATCTTCAGTTGCGGCATGCGGACTTTTTGGTTGTGGCATGTGAACTCTTAGTTGCAGCACACATGTGGGATCTAGTTCCCGGACCAGGGATCAAACCCAGGCCCCCTGCATTCAGAGCACGGAGTCTTACCCACTGGACTACGAGGGAAGTCCTTATAATTGGTTTTTAACTGAGTGAAAACCTCTATTTAGAAACAAGAGAACTATAAAGAAAAACTGAGCAATTCCAATCCATGCCATCATCTTCAATGGAGATGTGCAGATATTAGGACCTGAACACTGAACACACATTTCAGGCCACACTACCACAGCCATGTACAGCTTCTCCAGGAGAAGCGTGAAGCATAGCTCCAAGGTAATCCATAGTCCCTTCTTGGCAGTGAAGACCACCACAGAGCTGCCTTCAGTTACCTTTGCCCTGATGAACCACAAAAAGCCCCCACAAGTATTTCTCCGTGAACCACACTTCCACCTGGCAAGGGTGGCTTGTCAGCAGAGCAGGTAATAGGTAGTGTTGTCTTTTCCTCCAGTTTCCTCCCATTCAATGCATTCTCCACACTGTATCAATAATGATATTTCTAATGGATAATCTGATTGGACCATTCTCCTGCTTAAGACTTCTCAGTGCCCTCTAGAGAAAGTACAAACTCATTAGCAAGTTCTACAGGGTCCTTGAGAGCCTGCCTGGTCCCTGTCTCTTGCTGGCCTCATCTGTCTTTGTTCTCTGCTGACAATAAAAGCAGCAGCTGTGACAAGCTACTTGAAGATTGTTAGACAAGACTGGGGCCTTCTCTTGCCTTTGGGTCTTTGTTAAGGCTGCCTGTCCCCCCATCCTTTTACTGTAGCCCGTCTCACATGGCCCACCTGGTGACCACATGCTCCTTTAGTAAATACCATGTCATTGTTTTCTGGATCTTTTAGGTCTGCAGAACTTAGCTCACTGCCTGATACAAAGTAGGTGATCAATGCTCAATCCATGTTTCTGGAATAAATGAAAAAAACCTGAAGATTTGAATGAATAACAAAGCAATCACTGAAGATTCACAAAATAATTCTCTGCTGACTCTGAAGGCAGTTGTCCTGGTGGCTGTGAGCCTATCCATATGTCTGTGTGAGAGCATAGGTGTCTCTGTCAGTTTTTTTGTTTTTTTTTTAAATTAATTAATTTATTTATTGGTTGCATTGGGTCCTCGTTGCTGTGCACGGGCTTTCTCTAGTTGCGGTGAGCAGGGACTACTCTTCGTTGTGGTGCGTGGGCTTCTCATTGTCGTGGCTTCTCTTGTTCCGGAGCATGGGCTCTAGGCACATAGGCTTCAGTAGTTCTGGCACATGGGCTCAGTAGTTGTGGCTTGCGGGCTCTAGAGCACAGACTCAGTAGTTGTGGTGCACGGGCTTAGTTGTTCCACGGCATGTGGGATCTTCCCAGACCAGGGCTCAAACCCGTGTGTCCTGCATTGGCAGGCGGATTCTTAACCATTGCGCCACCAGGGAAGCCCTCTGTGAGTTTTTATATTCACTTGCTTCTCTGTGGACATGTTTGTGTTTTCATTTCCTCCATAGTGTCAGTTCTTTGAAAATCCAGGAGAAGCCTGGAAGGCCACTTTAATCCCTCAAATTCAGAGCCTCAACTAGGTTCAGACTGAGGAATATTTTCCACATCCTTCTTTTGATAAACTCCAGGTAGGTTTGAGAATTATGCTTAAGTCCTGGATATCCCTCCGAACAAGTGGTGGACTGGAGTAGGTCACACCTAGCTTATCTTCACCTAAGCTAGTCCAGAATTCGAATATCAGGAGTGAGTGAACTGGAAGGATTTGCTGGAGAAATTGCCTCCTGTCATTTGTCTCCCACTGACACACATAGGCACTTAGAAATGCTTGTTGCTTGAATGCATGCAACATTAAAAAGTCATTTGCATCTTCAAATTCTGTTATAATGAGAAATTGAGCCGTTTCTTATGCTAGTTGTAGAGGTTTAAACTCTGCCCCCCACACTTGTTTATTATTTAGGTACTTAAAAGGCTTAATTATACTAGTAAACTGAACAAATTGGTGTACTTTAGGTTACAAGGGTTCTTTTGCAAATCAGCTGATGGTATTTAAAAAAAGATTTTCATTTAAAGAGAATTTGTGGGTGCTAACATATAGTTCAGTTCTTTAGCTTTAATGATCGTCTTAGAAACCTGAAGTGATCTACTTTTATTAAACAGTGGTCTATGTTGAGAATGATATAATGCTTGTTTTTAAAAGATGTAATTATGCTCAGTATTCCAGCTGGAATCACTGTCTATCATTTTAGGAGTTAGTAATGGATGGTGAGGGGAGTAGGGAGAAACAGGAAAAGGAATATTCCTACATTTTAAACAAATGAAACCAACTCTTTATTTTAAAGCATCACCCTTATTATCTAATTGTCCTAATGGAAATTATACTTGACTAGCAGGTAGACAGTAACCCAGAAAGGTGGAGGACATGCTGTTTTAATTTATAACTTTGATGAGAATCACCTTGGATTTTTTTTTTTTTTTTTTTTTTGCGGTACACGGGCCTCTCACTCTTGTGGCCTCTCCCGTTGTGGAGCACAGGCTCCGGACGCGCAGGCTCAGCGGCCATGGCTCACGGGCCCAGCCGCTCCACGGCATGTGGGATCTTCCCAGACCGGGGCACGAACCCGTGTCCCCTGCATCGGCAGGCAGACTCTCAACCATTGCGCCACCAGGGAAGCCCACCTGGGATTATTTTTAATGCTAGAATTTTAATATCATAAGGAGCAAAGCATAAAGTTAGAATGATTAAATCAAAATATTTGGAATGATGGATGGCAAATGTTTACTTTGCAGAAGTTAAAGGAATAGTTTTGAAAGCAATTGTCTAAAATGCAAATATGTAGATATTTTAGAATAATTTTAGACTTAGTTCAAAAGTAAAAGTAATACAGTAATTAATCACCTTACCAGATTTTGTTTTGTTTTTCACAACTTTTTATTTTGAAAAATTTCAACAGTACACTTAAAACCACTAATGGTTAACATTTTGCCACATTTGTTTTCTTTTTTTCTCTCTCTCTCTCTCTCAATATTTTTTCTTTAATCATCTGAAAGTAAGTTGTAATATCATAACACTTGACCTCTAAAAACATCATTATGTATCTCCTAACAAGGACCTTTTCCTGAATAACTATATTACCATTATCATACCCAAGAAACTTAACATTGATGTAATGATATCTAAAATAGGGCCACCCGATTTAGCAAACAAAAATACAGGATGTCCAGATAAACCTGAATTTCAGATAAATAATGAATAGTTTTTTAGTGTATATATGTACCATGCAATATTTAAGACATACATGCACTAAAAAATTATTTGATATCAGTGTGAAATTCAAATTTACCTGGCATCCTGTATTTTATCTGGCAATCCTAAATATGAAGCCCATATTCAGATTTCTTCAGTTGTCCCCCAAATATTCTTTTAACTGTGTGTGTTTGAATCCAGTAATCATGCTTTACATTTGACTTTGTCTAATAAAATTTTGATAGAATAATTATCAGATATTTACTTTAAAAATTATAGTCCTCACATTCAAAAGATTCTCTATGTGGAAGTGGGCTTTTATGTATATAAAATTCAAATCATAAAATTTTTACTAAATTTAGTGGTTTGGGGTGCATCACTAAATGCATAACAACTAGGACCCCAAACACTTGTGACATCAGCACATTTCCTTATTGGACAATTGGCAATTTATTCATATCATTTAAAAAAATTTTAAAGATATTTTTCTGATAGCTGCTTTTCTTATTATCCTCCCTTTTGATTTAGGATATAGTATTGTAATACTTATTATAGTAAGTCTCCTAAACTTGACATACTCTCTTGACTAGATACCTATGAGTTTAGTTTGTTTTTTTTTAGATTCCACATATAAGTGAGTTCATACACTGTCTTTCTCTGTCTGATTTATTTCTCATAGCATAATGTCCTCAGTGTCCATCAATTTGTCACAAATGTGGATTTCTTTCTTTTTAATGGTTGAATAATTTACATTGTGTGTGTGTATAACACTTAAGTTGTTTCCATGTTTTGGCTACTGTAAATGATGCTGCAATGAAAAAGGAGTTGCAGATATCTTTTTGAGCTAGTGTTTTCATTTGGATAAATTTCCAGAAGTGGAATTGCTAGATCATATGGTAGCTCTATTTTTAACTTTTTGAGGAACCTCCATACTGTTTTCCATAGTGGCTGCACCAATTTACATTCCTACCAACAGTGCATGAGGGTTCCCTTTCTCCACATCCTCACCAACACTTATTTCTTGTTTTTTTGGTAATAGCCATTCTAACAGATGTGAGATGATATCTCATTGTGGTTTTGATTTCATTTCCTGATGATTAGTGATGTTGAGCATCTTTTCACATGCCTTTTAGCCATGTGTATGACTTCTTTGGAAAGAATGTCTGTTCAGATTTTCTGACCATCTTTTAATTGGATCGTTTTCTTGCTGTTGAGTTGTATGAGTTCTTTGTGTATTTTAGATACTAAAATATCACATATGATTTGAAAATATTTTTTCTCATTTGGTAGATTGCCTTTTCATTTTGTTGATTGTTTCTTTTGCTTTTTAGTTTGATAAAGTCCCATTTGTTTATTTTTGCTTTTGTTGCCTTTACTTTTGATATCAAATCCAAAAAGTCATTGCTAAGACCAGTGTCAAGCAGCTCACCACCTGTGTTTTCTTTTAGGAGTTTTATGGTTTCAGGTCTTATGTTCAAGTCTATAATCCATTTTGAGTTGGTTTTTGTGTATGATATAAGTAGTGGTCCAGTTTCATTTTTTTTTTCATGTGGCTGTCCAGTTTTCCCAACACCGTTTATTGAAGAAACTATCCTTGAATCTTGGCTCCTTTATATACCCTTGGCTCCTTTGTATACCCTTGGCTCCTTTGATATAAATTAATTAATCATATTTGTGTGGATTTATTTCTGGGCTCTCTGTTCTGTTCCATTGATCTGTGTGTCTGTTTTAATACCAGTACCATACTGTTTTGATTACTATAGCTCTCTCTTGAGAATGGATACTTTCAGATACTTTTATAAATACTTATATCTAACCATTAAAATGGCCTAGTAAAATATATTATGACATCAGTTAGAATGCTTTCAGTTGCGAATAACAGAAAACCCAACTAAATTAGGTTAAATAATACAAGTAATCATTGGCTCATGTAGAAGTCCAGGGATAAGTATGCTTCAGGTGCAGTGTATTA